>NC_069380.1:188151785-190651785 GCF_027475565.1 Acinonyx jubatus | reverse complement strand
TCTCTCTCTCTCTCTTTCTCTCAAAATAAATAAATAAACATTTAGAATACATTGCGTGATGCACAACACTCATGAGCATATTGTCTCCCAATGTGTCTTTACCAAAGATGGCTGAAGTTTTGTGCCAATGTTTGTGGAAAATACATAAGAGTAGGCCATGGCTACAGATAAGGAGCTATGGGTCCTTATTAAAAAGAAAGAAGGAAAATAATAAAGGGAGAATAATAAGGACCAAGAATCACAATCTTGAGTATAAAGACACTTGGGAACAGCAGCCAAGATGAAAATTATAAATATGCATATGTATCTAAAGTAAGGAAATAAAAGAAAATTAAAAGGGAACAAGCTTTAAGAAAGAGTTTAAAGACACATAGTAAAGGAAAAGAGATAAAATGTTCTGTACTTCAGGGTCTAGAGTGGGAATAACAGCTATGGCTGAGAATTTAGAGTCAAGAACAAATTTTATTTGAAGGCACTGGTGCTCCTGTGGACAAGTTCACTCTGAACCTAGGAAAGACAGCTACCCTACCTCCTGTGGGATTTCCCCTCTTGTTGCCTGATACAAGAAAATTTAGTTTGAGGACCATTTGTCAGGGTTACCCAAAGAAATTAACCAATAGAAAATATATATTCTTTTGGTAAAGAGACTTACTATAAGGAATTGGTTCACATAATTATGGAGGCTGAAATATCCCAACACCTGCAGGAACTAGACAAGCTGGAGACCCAGGAGAGCCAATGATGTAAGTTCCAATTTGAAGTCCAACAGGCTCAAAGGACCAGGAGGAGTTGGTGTTTCAGTTCAAGTCTGAAGGCAGATAAGACTGTTGTCCTGGCTCAAGGCAGTCAGGCAAAAGGATGATCAGACTTTTGTTTTATTCAGGCCTTCAGCAGATTGGATGAGAGCCACTCCCATTAAGGGGGCAATCTACTTGACTCAATCTACCAATTCAAATGTTAATCTCATCCAGAAATACTCTCAAACACCCTCAAAGATGCACCTAGAATGTTTGGCAAATACCTGGGCATTCCATGGCCCAGTCAAGTCAACACATAAAATAAACCATCACTGGGACTCTCCCAAGCTGTTGCAAACACACCTCTACCACAGTTCCAATTATAGTCCCCAGGATTTAACTTCAGAACCACAGCATCATCAAATCTTGCCCAGTAAAAGCTGATTTTTGTAGAAATACATCAGAAAAGTTAAATAAGAGGATTTGAACATCTCACTTAAGTAAGTCACACCTCAATAAGAAAATGGAAGTGGAATGAGGGTAATGTTACTGCCACACTATCTACAGTGAAACCCTTCCTACAGCTGTTAGAGCAATTGCAGGCTATGGACAAATGCACAACTGGAGAGTCTAGAGTCCCAAGCTGAAGAGTCAGTATGTTAGAAAAGGAGGATTCCCCAAGACCACCCCCAGTTTTGATCCTTCACTAGAATGACAGGACTCAGCATGTATCTAATATTTATTACAGTAAAATTTATCATAGGATACAAAGCAAAATGAGAAAAGGGAAAAGGCACATGGGGCAAAATCTAGAGGAAACCAGGAGCAAGCTTCCAATAGTCCTCTCCCACCGGAGTTACATAGGATTGTGCTCAATTCCTGCAGCATCAAATTATGACATATGTGAAGTACCAGGAAGTTCATTAGAAACTCAGCACCCAACTTTTCTACTGGAGGCTGCTCATGTAGACACCCTCTGCCTAGCACATTCTAAAGTTCCATACTCCCAGAAGGAAAGCAAGTGTGCAGAATAAATCACATCATTTGTACAAACAGTTTAGGCACAGTGAGAGAATCATTTAGGGAATTATGGGAACCTCTGAAAATCCAACTTTTCAGACACCAGCCACAGGTCAATCTTGTAAGCAGACCTAGGGACAGTATTGTTTATTAGCCTTTTCTTGCACAAGCAGAAAAAACTTCCTGCAACCACCAGGTCCATGATGAGAATGAGAATGGAGAAAAGGTGCTCACTTTGGAAAGGGATGTAGGAAAAACAAAACAGTCACAAAAGGTTGGACAAAAAGCTGGACTTACTTCTGCCACGATATAAGGAGCTTGGAGATATGATGCCCTCAGCACAGAAGTCTGTGGAGGGCTGGAAAGGTACCAATTATTTCAATGGTCACACAAGGGAGATGACAGAACTTCCAGAGAATGTGGCTGCTCTGCTGGGACACGTGGACAGAGATCACAAGGTCCTCACTGAGCGACTCAGTATTTCCAGAGGTCCTATCCACACCAGTGACCTGGTATAGCAAAAATGTCAAATCTGAATGTTCACTTGGGCTATCTGCAGTGGGTCAGGCAGAACTGAGCCTTCCATCAGGGGTAAGGCAGATAGACAATGTTTGCAGGGTTGTAGCAGTGAGAAGGAACACAATTACCAAATGCTAGCAATTGAATGAACTGATCTTCAGGATGTTCCTATTTCATTATTTATTGCACACAAGTTCTATTGGTGTTAAATAGGGTAGAATTTGCTATTACTAGAGTTTCTTTCCTTGTAATAAAATACTCTCTTTTTGTCATTCAGAACATAAAATGTACAATTCACCTCTACTTCAAGGAACATTTGCAAATATATTTTTTCTTTGGCCATGAGGTTAGAACTGCGAATATGTATCATATGTTAAAAGAAAATTGCCCTTAAATCAAGAAGACACAAGGGTACTATGGCCCAGGGATTGGGGGGGGGGGTGCGGGGGGGAAATCTCTGGTAGTCTACCACAGCTCTTGCTTTAGGATTGGGGTTTAGGGTATTTAAAAGATGATTGTTTTTATTTTTTAAGGTGACTGCCTAAAAATTCTTGGCATCATCTGAGAATAACTGCAAGGACAAAGGCAAAATCCAAATGCAAAAATTTCTTGAATGGTGCTGATAGCTCTCTATCTCAAAAAGAAGAGATTTTCTATGCTTATACCCAAGTGGTTTTTGCATTTTAGCTAGAGGTACAGTCCCTTTAAACATGTAAATATCTTTAATAACCCGAAAAATACTTCAGATACCAACCCCAGGGGAAGATTGAAAAACAAGATGGGCCCATCTGTTAGCTTGATAGCAAAGGTTTGGAGCTGGGAAGGCATAAACAGTGTCTTCCAAAGAGTATCTTACTTCTTCTGATTCTATTATACTGATAATCATCTATTAAAAATGTCTTTTTTAAAAGACTAAAAAGTTCAATTCTGAAGTGAAGGAAAGCCACCATCTTTGTTAGGTTAGACAGGATCTAGGGAATTGTGAATAAAAAAAGAAGTTTCTGCCTCCATCTATGAATGATAAAAGAGTCTGTCCAGAGATGTAATCATCCAACAAATAGTGCTGTGTCCCACACTCACGGGAAAAATCCTCTAAAAGCTTTCATCATTGCAGGCGTCTTGTGTCTTCCTCCATCTTCCTTATCACTAACAAGAGGTAGAAATAGCTGTATTGGGTATTTACCTTTGGGGGGAAATCTTGTTATGTTAAAATGCACTTGATGATTCTATCTATCATAAATCTGAGTGTAGAAACACAAAACACAGAGGAAGGAAACTAGATTGTGTTCCTACTGAAAAGCAGTGGGTGGGTGCAGAGATGCTGATCATGTTATCTCCATCTTTCAGCTTGGCTGGGGGATGACAGTTTTTCCCATCAGTTTCTTGGTTCCCAAACTGTATTAGGCATCTTCCTGGCTGTCTGTAATTTCACCCCCGCACCAGATTTCTGTGCTGCATTAGAGACAAAATGGAGCAAATCTAGCATCTTCTCACACTTTAGAATGATTATGATCAGAAATCTATTTGATTTCTTATAAAAAAGACTTCAGGGTCAAAGTCGGGATACAATGTGGGAGAGTGTAGTGGCTATCCTTCCTCACACCTCATGGTCCATTGGAGGCTTCAAAGGGGGTGAAAGGAAAACCAGGATGGTAGAGCTGGTCATCACCCCTACTTTAATCAGAGCAACTCCACCCTTAACTATGTGTGTGTGTATGAATGTGTATGTGTCTATGGATATGGGTGTGTACATATTTATCCCTCATCAAATTGATTTTGTGAAAAGACTGTTGTAAAAAATAATCTAAAAGTTTGTAAACCATTTATGGAGACTATGAAGTACTAGACTAGGAATCAAAAGATGAATTTCCTATGTGGCCTCACACAAGTAACTTCACCTCTCCAAACCCGTTTACCCTGGTCAGCTAAATAAAAGGGGTAGCCTTTCTGATGTCCAAGGTTCCCTGTAGCTTGGGAAGTTTATACTGCTTTGATGAAGGAGGGAGCACTCGGAGGGAAGGAGTCAAACTGTCATGAGTGTAGAGAACTCTCCTTGGAAATAAGAGCAGCCATCAACACCTTCAGAAAAAGTGAATTGCCTTTTCCTATATTATATAAAATGTAATACTTGCTGAAATGCTACTCCAAGTCATGTCTGAGTCCCCAGACACTTTCTGAGACAGCTGCAGGTCTAGCAGAAACAGTGGTCCATACCTTGCATTAAATGTAATGGTTTTTTTTTTCCCTTGGAGACTCTATGCTTCACTTCTGTGCCCCTCTCCCAACACTGCTGTGCCCAGCACTAGTCCACCTATGTGCAAAAAAGCCCCACATCATCTTGGAACGTTTCAGACATGTGTGATTGATTGAGAGCCAACCCTCTGGAAATAGCCAGCCTATCAGGAGATCATGAATGAAGCCAAGGTATCTTCAGCTTATCAGCCACACTTTCTGGAACTTTTCCCTCTAGAACCCTTCAAGCATCAGGTATCCATTTGACAATTGTGTGAGATGCTATGCTAGCAGCCAAGGGTATAGACTTGAGGAGCCCCTAGCCTATGGGTAGGCAGGGAGAACACACCCATAATATAGTGCTGAGAATTCTGGTAGGTGAGAACAGAGATGTTCTGGACATCGCTTGCTTCTTAGTAGCTAGCAAAAATGCCGGGTAAATAAATGATAGGTACTCCGCAAAGACTTGTAGAATGAATAAACAAACAAACCTGTGGGAATGTAGAAGGGGGAGAAACTAGTTTTGACTAGGTTTTGGGTAGAGAACAAAGTAATTGGAACTATACCACTTATTCATCATAAGACTCTGATAAGGTATAAAATGCCTGGTGAGCCTTGTTGCTGTTCTTTCTAAGTAGATATTCATCTTATCAAGATGTAGGAAATTTTTGCCAAAGGAATAAATCTCTAATATTAAAAATCTAAACACAACTGAATGGGGTTTCTGAGCATTGTTTTGTTTAGTTTGTATGATAGAAAAAGGAACATTGAAATGATTAGCCCCAGTTCTAATGTTTACCCCATGGGTGTGTCTCTTTTTTGCATTGCCCTCGGCTCTGCCTTCCAGGAATATGCATCAAACGATTTATAATTCAATGCCCCAAACACATTAGTTTAATCACAAGGTGCCAAAAGACTTGAATTAAAAAAATATGATTAATATATTTCAATGTACTCAAACCTTCCTCTCCAATTATAACTAATAGTGTTGAGGTTAGGATCTCCAGATAAAATACAGGACATCTAGTTAAATTATAATTTCAAACAAAACAATGAAGACTTTTTTAGTATAAGTATGTCCTAAATATTGCATGGTACATACATAACCTCACATACCAGTTAAATCTGGCAATCCTAGCTGGAGAGAGAATAATTAAGGTAAACAGTGGAGAACTGTGTTCTTAATAAATCTACCACTAATCCCAAAGTTTGTGTGTTAAAATCATTCCACACTTTCCCATATAGTCCCATTTCCTTGGTGTTCCATTAGTACTACAATTTTTTTCCCTTCTTCTGGATATTCTTGTGAAATTCTGACCAAAATGGATTGAATCCAGATAGGCTATTGCAAGGGAGAAAGCTCAATAGAATTTGGCTGACAAAGCTAGCCTGTTCTACCCAGCCTACGGCCTGGCTTATGATAGCAACTATGCATCTCTTCACACTGTCTGCAAAGTTCCCCAGCATCCCCTTAACTACTCCTCAGGCCATGGGCCCCTACAAGCCATGCTTATACACCATGACTCTGTCCCCAAGTCACAGATGCATGGCCCTTTTCTGTTGGAAATGGAATTGAGAGATTCTAGTTTAGGCAAGTCTCTTGAATAGAGGAGATACAAATTCAGGAGCTTTGACATGGCTATAAACTGGCATCCCTGTAGTCCAAGAAAAAGAGGAAAATGTCTTTCACTGTTAATAAAAAATTATATATAGGTAAGAGCAGACATTCAGAAAGGGAAAAAAGTCCAAAGACCCAAAGTCTCATTGTCTTCATTCTAAACCCCTTCCTAGGGTCCAGCTGTATATCTGCTTATGATTTCCATAAACATCACCCACAGTGAGTTCTGCCTTCTACTTGATTTAATTCAAGTTCTACTCACAGAGGCCAAGATAATACTGCAATTCATTCCTTTACTTGTGGGGCACAAGGTTTAAATAGCAGATCTTCTTTTATTATTTAAATTTAAGTTAGTTAACATACAGTATAGTATTTGTTCAGGAACAGAACCAAGTGATTCATCACTTACATATAACATCCAGCTCCCATCCCAACAAGTATCCTCCTTAATACCCAACACCCATTTAGCCCATTCCCCTACCCACCTCACTCCAGCAACACTCAGTTTCTTTTCTGTATTTAAGAATCTCTTAGGGTTTGCCTCCCTCTCTGTTTTTCTCTTATCTTTCCTTCCGTTCCCCTATGTTCATCTCTTTTGTTTCTTAAATTCCACATAAGAGTGAAATCATATATTTGTCTTTCTCTGACTGACGTGTTTCGCTTAGCATAATACACTCTAGTTCCATCCACATTGCTGCAAATGGCAAGATTTCATTATTTTTTATCACTGAGTAATATTCCATTCTATGTATATACCACATCTTCTTTATCCATTCATCAATCGATGGACATTTGGGCTCTTTCCATAATTTGGTTATTGTTGATAGTGCTGCTATAAACACTGGGGTGCATGTGTCCTTCCAGCACTTCTGTATCCTTTGGATAAATACCTAGTAGTTCAATTGCTGGACTGTAGCATAGTTCTATTTTTAACTTTTTGAGGGACCTCCATACTGTTTTCCAAAGTGACTGCACCAGTTTGGACTCCCACCAACAGTGCAAAAGTGTTCCCCTTTCTCCACATCCTCGCCAACATATGTTGTTTCCTGAGTTGTTCATTTTAGTCATTCTGACAGGTGTAAAGTGGTATCTCATTGTGGTTTTGATTCGTATTTCCCTGATAATGAGTGATGTTGAGCATCGTGTATTTGTTAGCCACCTGGACGTCCTCTTTGGAAAAGTGTCTATTCATGTCTTCTGCTGATTTCTTCCCTGGTTTATTTGTTTTTTGAGTGTTGAGTTTGATAAGTTCTTAAGAGATTTTGGATACTAACCCTTTATTCAATATGTCATTTGCAAACATCTCCCATTCCATCAGTTGCCTTTTAGTTTTGCTGATTGTTTCCTTCATTGTGCGGAAACTTTTTATCTTGATGAGGTCCCAATAGTTAATTTTTGCTTTTGTTTGCATTGCCTCCAGAGACATGTCTAGTAAGAAGTTGCTGTGGCCAGGTCAAAGAGGTTGCTGACTGTTTTCCCCTCTAGGATTTTGACTGTTTCCTGTCTTACATTTAGGTCTTTCATTCATTTTGAATTTATTTTTGTATATGGTATAAGAAAGTGGTCCAGTTTCATTCTCCTACATGTCACTGTCCGGTTTTCCCATTACCGTTTTCTGAAGAGACTACCTTTTTTCCATTGGATATTCTTTCCTGCTTTGTTGAAGGTTAATTGGCCATACATTTGTGAATCCATTTCTGGGTTCTCTATTCTGTTCCATTGATCTGAGTGTCTGTTTTTGTGCCAGTACCATACTATCTTGATGGCTACAACTTTATATACAGACTAAAGTCCAGGATTGTGGTGCCTCCAGCTTTGGTGTTTTTTTTTTCAACATTACTTTGGCTATTTGGGGTCTCTTGCGGTTCCATAAAAATTTTAGGACTGTTGTTCTAGCTCTGAGAAGAATGCCAGTGCAATATTGGTTGGAATTTCATTGACTATGTAGATTGCTTTGGGTAGTATAGACATTTTAACAATATTGTTCTTCCAATCCATGAGCATGGAATGTTTTTCCATTTCTTTGCATCTTCTTCAGTTTCTTTCATAAGCTTTCTATAGCTTTCAGCAAATGGATCTTTTACCTTGTTGGTTAGGTTTGTTCCTAGGTATGTTATGGGTTTTGGTGCAATTGTAAATGGGATAGATTCCTTGATTTCTCTTTCTGCTGCTTCATTATTGGTATATAGAAATGCAACTGATCTCTGTAGATTGATTTTTATATCCTGTGACTTTGCTGAATTCATGTATCAGTTCTAGAAGTTTTTTGGTAAAGTCTTTCAGATTTTGCACATAGATTGTCATGTCATCTATGAAGAGTGAAAGTTTGACTTCTTCCTTGCCAATTGGTATGCCTTTTATTTCTTACTGTTGTCTGATTTCTGAGGCTAGGACTTCCAGTACTATGTTGAAGAATAGTGGTGAGAGTGGACATCCCTGTCATGCTCCTGACCTCAAGGGGAAAGCTCTCAGTTTTTCCCCATTAAGGATGATATTAGCTGTGGGTCTACTAAACCAACCCTGCAAGAAATTTTAAGGGGGACTTTCTGGGTGGAGAAAAAAATAAGAAGACCAAAGCAGCAAAGACTACTAAGGACCAGAGGACATCACCAGAAACACCAATTCTACAGGTAACAAAATGGCACTAAATTCATGCCTTTCAATAATCACTCTGAATGTAAATGGACTTAATGCTCCAATAAAAAGAAATAGTGTATCAGAACTGATTAAAAAACAAGATTCAGGGTGCCTGGGTGGCTCAGTCACTTAAGCGTCTTACTTCAGCTCAAGTCATGATCTCATGGTCTGTGAGTTTGAGCGCTGCATTGGGCTCTGTGCTGACAGCTCAGAGCCTGGATCCAACTTCAGGTTCTATATCTCCCTTCCTCTCTGCCCCTCTTCTGTTCACACTCTGTCTCTCTCAAAAATAAATAAACATTAAAATTTTAAAAAACGAGATTCATCTATATTCTGCCTATAAGAGACTCATTTTAGACCTAAAGACACCTGCAAATTGAAAGTGAGGGGATGGAGAATCATCTATCATGTGGTCAAAAGAAAGCCAGAGTAGCCATACTTCTATCAGACAAACTAGATTTCAAAACAAAGACTATAACAAGAGATGAAGAAGGGCATTATATCATAATTAAGGAGTCTATCCATCAAGAATCTAACAATTGTAAATATTTATGCCCCAACCTGAAACACCCAAATATATAAATCAATTAATCACAAATATGAAGAAATTCATTGATAGCAAAACAATAATAGTGGGGACTATAATACACCATTTACAACAACGGACAGATCATCTAAGCAGAAAATTGACAAGGAAACAATGGCTTTGAATGACACACTGGACCAGATGGACTTAACAGATATATTCAGAAATTTCACCCTAAAACAGCAGAATGCACATTCCTCTCAAGTGTACATAGAACATTCTCCAGAATAGATCACATACTTGGTCACAAATCAGACCTCAACAGGTGCAAAAAGGTCGAGATCATACCATGCATATTTTCAGATCACAATGCTATGAAACTTGAAGCCAACCACATGAAAAAATTTGGAAAGCCCTCAAATTATTTATTTTTTTAAACTATCCCTTTTCACAAGAGATTTCAGGTACTTATGAATAAAGAATGGATAGTAATTGTGTTGTTGATTTTAGCCATTCTAATAGGTGGGAGGAGATACCTTATTATAGTTTTGATTTGTATTTCCCCAATGATCAGTGATGTTGAGCATCTTTTCATGTGACTGTTGGCCATCTGTATGTCTTCATGGGAAAATGTCTATTCATATTTTTTGCCCAATTTAACTCAAGTATTCATTTTTTGGATGTGGAGTTTTATACATTCTTTATACAATTTGGATACTAACCCTTTATCAGATATGTCATTTGCAAAAATCAGCAACATAAGAAACAACAGGTGCTGGCAAGGATGTGGAGAAAGGGTAACCCCCTTGCACTGTTGTTGGGAATGCAAACTGGTCCAACCATTCTGGAAAACAGTAAGGAGTTTCTCAAAAAAAGAGAGAGGAGTTTCTCAAAAAGTTAAAAAATAGAACTACCCTATGATTCAGAAATTGTACTAGTAGGTATTTACCCAAAGAATATAAAAATACTAATTCAGGGACACCTTGGTGGCTCAGTCAGTTGAGTGCCTAACTCTTGATTTAACTCAGGTCATGATCCCAGAGTTGTGGTATGGAGCCCCAAGTCAGTCTCCACACTGAGCATGGAGCCTGCTTAAGATTCCCTCTCTCTTCCACCGCCCCTCTCCCCTACTTGCACACACTCTCTCTAATATAATTTTAAAAACACTAATTCAAAGAGATACATGCACCTGGATGTTTATAGTAGCATTATTTACTATAGTCAAATTATAGAAATAGCCCAAGTATCCATCAGCTGTTGAATAAAGAAGATGTGGGGTACACACACACACACACACACTGGAATATTACTCAACCATAAAAAAGAAATCAAATCTTGCCATTTGTAACAACATGGATGGGGCTAGAGAGAATTATGTTAAATAAAATAAGTCAGAGAAAGACAAACACCAGAAGACTTCACTCATATGTTGAATTTAATAAACAAAACAGATGAGCAAAGGGGAAAAAGAGAGAGAGAGGGGCGAAGAAACAGACCCTTAACTATAGAGAACTGATGGTTGCCAAAGGGGGAGTGGGTAGGGAAGATGTATTAAAAAATAGGTGGTGGGGATTAAGGAGTGCACTTGTTGTGATGAGCACCAAGTGATGTATAAAACTGTTGAATTTCTATATGGTACACCTGAAACTAATATTATACTGTATGTTAACTAACTGGAATTTAAGTAAAAACTTTAAAATAAAGAATGGATGGTCACATTGATAGATGGTAGACAGACTGATTTCTTTCTGAGAGGCAGTCTCTGATGGGCAAAGCAGCTAACCACCCACTCTTCTCTACTAATCCATCTGTTCATTTAAAATTGTATCAGTTGAGCACCTACTTAGTTTCAGGGTCTGTTCTGGGTGCTGGGATACAGTAGTCAATAAGATGGCTAAAAATCTGCCCTCCTAGAGCGGTATAAGGGCACACACACACACACACAGACACACACAGACACAATGTGACAGTAATCCAGACTCAGATGATATGGGGGGGGGGGAGAAAGGAAAGTTCAAACCCGAGATGTTTCAAAGGAAGAAGTAGAGGAAGCTGACCCACTGAATATATGAAATGAAGAAACACAGATGAAAAGATGATTTCCACATCCATGAGAATTGAGGTGCCACTTTAAATAACAACAACTAGAAATCAGGAAAGATTCATAATCTTCATTATGCTCCATGTACAGCACAACTGTTTCTATAGCTATCTCCAAATTATCAGCCTTCCTCCATCTTTCAACAGAGCCATGTTCTTCCCAGATATCAAAAAAGTAATTCAAAAACTACCTCCTGAGATCTAATTAGAAAATCAGAAATAAATAAGGGATTTATAGGGAAAAAACTGATATAACTGACTATCTAAAAAAGAAAAGTATATGGAGTTCATAGAAAAAGATAAACATCTCAGTATAAACATCCCGGAAGAAAACTGGACCACATATGGACAAGGAAATATAAAACGGCCTGTTGGTAAATTAAAAGTCTCTTGATCCATCTAAGAACAACAACAACAACAATAAAAGGTAAATACACTTATTTTTCACCTACCAAATTGGCAAAGTTGTAAAAGAACAGTAATATTCAGCATTAGTGCTATGGTGAGAAGTACCCCACAGTGGACAGGGAGTATTATTAACATGTTACAGAGAACGGTTTGGCAATATATATCAAAACAAATATTTTCACTCTGTGACCCAAAAATTCCACTTAGAATTATTCCAGAAGATAGGGCAGTGGCACTTACTTACAACTATAATATATTCATTGTAAATGTTTTTACTATAGAAAAAAATCAATATATCAATATTTCAATATATCAATTGGATATTGATCAAATAAACAAGGTATATATCTATACAATACAATACTACCCAAATTTTAATGATGATAAGTCTATATTACATTTACTAGCATGGGAAAGATGTCTGTAACCTGCTGTATGAAACAAAGCAGTTACAAAATAATATGGAAATTGTGGCCCTGTTTTTCTCATTTTTGACATATATCCCTACTCATATGCATATATATATATACATACACACACACATATATATACACATATATGATCAGGAGAGAAAAACCTGTGTGGATATTCACCACAATATCAATATTAATCTCTGATTGGTTAGATTATAATTGATATTTACTTTCTTTTTTAAATATGTATCTTCATTTTCTGATATTTTTCAAAGAGAAACCTTTTTAACAGAAAAAATAGCTATTAAAAATCATCATAAAGAGCTCATTCAATAATAAGAAAATACTATAGGGTAGCCTGTGTGGCTCAGTCAGTCGAGCGTCCAACTCTTGGTTTCACCTCAGGTAGCGATCTCACACTTCATCGGTTTGAGCCCCATGTCAGGCTCTGGGCTGGCAGTGTGGAGCCTGCTTGGGATCCTCTTTCTGCTTCTCTCTTTGCCCCCTCCCCTGCTCTCTCTCCCAAAATAAATAAATAAACTCTAAAACATTATTTTTTAAAAAAAAAGAAGAGAAAATACTATAACTTCAATAGAAATAGTTGGCCAAAGGATGTTAGTGAGAAATTTATAGAAAAAGTTTAAAGAGCAGGGCATACAAACATATTGAAAAATATTCAGCTTTACAAGGAATCAAAGAGATGAAAATTAAAGTATTTACACCTTTCATGTTAGCAATTTTTTTTTTAAATTTAGAATACACAGTGCAGGCTAGAGTTACTTAAACAAATACAATCAGACACTGTTAACAGACATGTAAAGTAGTATCACCCTTTCGGAAAGCAATTTTGCAATATTTTCCAAAAATTGTTCATTTAATTCTCTAATTTATTCATATACTCTGATGCAATATTTCTACCTTGGGTAGTATTTAAAACAAACAAATCTAAACATATACATATATCTCCCCCACACAAAATGTTTACCAAATCACATTTATTATAAATAGAAATTTTAAAACAAAATAAAAATCTACCAACCAGGGAATACTTTGGTCTATCTTAGAATACCGTAAGACATTAGATATTACATTTATAAAGAGTTTTATGTAAATATATACATGCAAAAACTAAGTAAAAGAAAATAAAAAGAAAAATTACAACAAATTATCTGTGAGTAGTAGAACTCAGACTAATTTTTTTCTTACACTTTTCTGTATTTTCTACATGTTGAACCATGAACACAGATTCTTTTTATAGTTGAATCCCCCTTCCCCCCCAGTTTTCTTCTCTAGGTTTGGTAGATTTTCTACTCAGCACTTAAATATTATTCATCATATATAGTCATGCCCAATTTGTCATGTTGTTCTCTGGTCAAAAACTCTCCCTGGTTCCTCATTGGAAGGATATCAAGCTCAAATGGCTCCCAAAGACTCAACAAGTGGCCCTCAACCCTCTGACCTGCCTCCTTTCTTACTCCTCTCCCCAATGGTACCCACACGCTCATTCCTGGCCAGTGGTTCATCCCCAGCCTCAAACCTTGGTCCAGCCTGTCTCCCCACCTGAATGGCCTCTCACCCACCACCCTGCCTCTCTAAGAACTATCAGTGTTTGTATGGCTTAGATATGAGTCCCACTCCTTCAGAAGCTTGCTTTGATTGCTCTGGCCGTGCTGATTTTATCCTTCTCTATTTCAGTCTATACGGCCTGTGCTCACCTTGGCCTTTACCTTGCAAAGCTCTCTAGCTAATTGGGACAACATTTTTCACGTGGGCTGTTTATTGGCTGGAAGACCCCACACAGTGACACCTACTGAACACTTCTGAATACTTGCTAACATCAATCAGAAACTTAAGCCAAAGGAAAGTGGCCACACAGTGCAGCATCTTCCAAATGACCCCCAAATGACCCCTAAAGGAGGACCCTCAGGTACCCATGTCTTTCTCCACCAATGCCAGAATCTTCCCTGATCTGAAAAACCTGTTTTAGCTATATTAAAGTTTTATTGCACTACAGTCTCCATCACCATTCAGGAAGAATTTACTCAAATATACTGTGCACACGAGGGAATATTTCTAGATGTTAGTCCCTCTGGGTCTTTGAAACAATCTCAGCATCAGTGGGGCCATATCTTCACCAGTGAAGGCAAAAAGTAGAATCGGTGCCCAAGAGTTCCCGAGGAGCATAGTAGTTCTTTCCAAGCACCCCAGGTAGCCATGGCCCTTCCTTGGTTTATGAGTAATTCACAAGCATAGGGCTTTACCCCCACTGAGAGCATAAAGGTAAGAGAAGGAGAACCAGTGATTACTGATCACTTGTCATAATCATCAGGATCATCATCATATTAAACACCACCAGCTTTGAGGCTTTCCTGTGAGCCAAGAACATGGCATACATTATCTAGTTCTCCTGACAATGCTGTCAGGTGGGCATATCACCTCCACCTCTTCTGGTAGAGACACAGGATCTCAAGATCAGTACCTGACCCAAGGTTCCATACCTCAAAAGTAGCAGAACCAGACATAGAACCTCTGCCTTCAAAGCCTATGATCTTTCCACCACCTTATGGGCCTCTCTGTAAATTCTCTATCTCCACTCTGGTGTGTTCAAGACCATCTCAATCAAGAAATCCTTCCATATGTCTATCTTAATTCCTTCAGGCTGCAGCTTCAGGTCCTTTCCTCCTTTTCTGTTCTTAGAAGAACTCGTCCTGGACTTCGAAATCATTACTTTTCTGCAAAGATTGCTAAATCGCCCCTTGACTTCTTTTTCAGGTTGAATCATTCTAGACCTTCCTGGGCCTGGATTTTTCAGGGCCATTAATCACTTCCACTCTGTTATCCCACTCTTTGATTCTCTGCAGTCCTCTGGCATGCTCTCTCCATTTTGAAAGGTACTTATGAATTTCTAGGCTGTTTTTTGGGGGGTTGGGGTGGGGAGGCATGATAAATGGGGGTAGGGAACCTTTCCAACTGTGCAAATAGAATGCCTTGTTTCTGAAGTAAGAGAGCTCAGAGAAAGCTCAGAGAGGCAGGGCCAGGGAAATGAAGTAGAGAAGGAAAATAGATGAGTTCAAATGAAGTTGAATCAGAAACATAGGATTAAATTTCCCTGAGGCCCTCAATCTTACAGAAAATGTGCTGGATAAAATATATTCGTATTTGATTTATCAAATGCAAAATGTTTTTCTTCCTTTTAAGAAAATAGGTAAGATGCTGAGTACCTTCCCAGGCCACTCATTGTTGGAATTAGGCCCCACTAAAGCCAGCACTGCCCCTGAGTAGGAGTCAGATCAAGGCTGAGTGACTAGCTGAGTTTCCCAGGAGCCAGCATTTTCCAACAAGGGGACTCCCATAACACCAAGCTGGGAATCAGGAGACCTGAGATCTAACCCTGGCTCTTCCACCGACAGCCCGGGCAAGTCACTTCATCACGCTGGGCCTCAGTTTCCCCAAATTTAAACCCCAGAGCTTCAGACCATATAACCTCAAGAGTCCTTTCCAGATCTCACATTTCATAATTCTCCACTGAGTATGAGCAGTTTGCAAAAGGGGATCCGCCAAACACTAATCCTACCAGATGCTGGGTGAAAGGGCAGTTCAGGGGTCCCAGAGGTTTGGGAAATGCTTCATATGTGAACTCCCCCTTAAAGTTTAACATAGCTTAACCCAACATTCCCCTCATCTGACACCACAGAACTCGTTCTATATACTACCAATGTACATAGAGTTGTATTTTGGGAAACACTGACATGAAAAATTCTGTATCTCCTTCTCACTGCTGGGGCTTTAATAGCACATGGGCCTCTCCTGCCCAGTCATTTCAGGGCTTGAAGAGCACCACCTGGGAGCTGGAGGCTCTGGGCATGCCATGTCTTTAAGGGAGCACGTCGGACAGCACTCAGTCAGACCCAGGATATCTGTTTGCAAACAGAACTAGGGCTAATGGCAGGAGGATGAATTAGCTATGTCTGGGTGCTCTTGTGCCATAGGCTACAAGATGCCTATCCCTGAATATCGCCAATTGAGGGTCTCAATGCATACTCCCTTTCCTGGGAGCCTTGGGTGTTTGGGGATAAAAAGATCAGGGAAGTCACCAGAAGAATGACTCTGGGCTGCCATAACAAAATACCACAGGGGCGCCTGGGTGGCTCAGTGGGTTAAGCGTCCGACTTCAGCTCAGGTCATGAACTCGCGGCTCATGGGTTCGAGCCCCATGTCGGGCTCTGTGCTGACAGCTCAGAGTCTGGACCCTGCTTCGGATTCTGTGTCTCCCTCTCTCTCTGCCCCTCCCCTGTTCACACCCTGTCTCTCCCTCTCTCAAAAATAAACAAACATTAAAAGAAAACAAAATACCACAGACTGGGGTGCTTAAACAACAACAACAAAAAACTCACTTTCTTGCGTTCAGAAGGTTCTGAGTTCAAGGGCTGGTTTCTGGTAAGTCCTCGGGGTTTGCTGATAGCTACCTTCATGGCCTCTTCTCCATGCACACACATCCTTGGTGTTTCGAAGGACGCCAGTCCTATCAACTTAAAATCTCACCCTTCTGACCTCATTTAGCCTTGATTACCTCCTTGAAGGCCCCACCTCCAAATACAGTCACACGTATTTCAAATACAGTTTCAACCTGCATGTTTGGGGGGGGAGCGGGGGGGGGACACAATTCAGGGGATTCCTCTGGATTGTTACAGAGACGAAGGGAGAGGGGGGGAGTCTGAGAGTTGAAAACAGAGAGGAGGAATCAATAGTAAATTCCCCCAGGGCTGAGGGAATGAAGGACAGAAGTCTATAGGTGCCTCCAGCCTCTTGCTGGGAAATCAAAGGGGTTGCCTTGGAGGAAATCAAAAGGGCACATCTTAAGAGGCTGTGTGCAGTCGCTGTGTGTGACTTCCAAGGACCAGTTTGGCACAGAAAGTACAGAGCCCTCTGCCTGCAAGGTCGCATAGACTTGAACAAGGAAGGTATCTGCTACAACCGTGTGGAAACAAGTTTTGAGCCAGCCAGCAAATGCACAACACCTCAGACATTCCCCCATGCTCAGAGACAAGGAAGAACCCCAGGGACGACTGAAATTGAATTTCCTGCCACCCAGAAAACTGAAACCTTGCAGCAGATTCAACTTATTTTAGAGAAATAAAATAATTATGGCATGCACCTGTGTCGGGAGTCAATCTCTCACCTGACGCTCTGATGCTACTTGCTATGGGCAGGTACATAGTCACGTGGAGCAGAGTGGGCGGCAAGGCCATGAGGGGGCAGCCTAAGCCAGGATGAAAAAGATCTGCGGGTTCCCAGCAAGGACACTCCTCACACAGGATTTGTATTGATAAGCAATGTAGTTGGTCCCGACCCCCTCTCAACAGCCGAATCCTAGTAATTTACCCTGAGTAGCCTCTCTCCTTGATTTGCTTGGAGGCATATTTATTTCCAGCAATAACAAATTACCACAAACTTGGTGGCTGAAAAGAACAGAATTTTCTGGAGGCCAGAAATCCAAAGTCAAGGTGCTGATAATCTGAAAAGGATACATGTGATTGCTTTTAGTATCCACTGGATAATCCAGGATAAATGCCTCCTCTCAAAATCCAAACTTAGTCACAGTGATTATAAACGAAGTTCTTCCCTTCACAGGTTCCAGAGATTTGACATTGGGGAGGCATTGCAGTCTACCATGGGCAGGTCAAGGCCTTGGGAAGCTCGGCCAAGTGTGACCCACCCCACCACCAGCCAGGCTCACCACTATAGCTCCCAGTACCATGCCTGGCACACAGTGGGCTCTTGATATTTGTCAAAAAAAAAAAAAGAGTTTGTTGGATAGAAACAAACATTATGACAAATAAAACCATGGGCTACTTTCACTCTTGAGAGGACTTATCCAGTGGACTCTACATTTTTGGATTTTTATTGACTAAATTCACACACCAATGCAAAGCGGGGTGGGGAGGGCACGCATGGAAAGGTATCCACATAGAACTTGCAGCTTTTTATTTTTCATTTTTTTGAACTTCCAGCTTTTTAAATTGCTAAGTGAGGAGAGTGAAAGAAAATGCCATTTACTTTCATTATCATTTCATAAAAGAAAGAACACTTTAACACTAAAAGGAAGGTCATCGCCTCAGAATAAAGGAGAGTCCTTAAATTAAGTAAATCTAGCCTTGTTAAAAATTCGCGTCAGTCTTGTTTTTTTTTCTTTCTCAGTTTGCCACAGACAAATGAAAATTCCACACACACTTTGAAAATAGACATTTGGAAGCAACCACGGGGGAAGAAAAAAACTGTTGGAAGAGAAAAAGCCACCTAATTCTAAGAATGAAGGAATGAGAATCTGTTTCTCAGAGAGCCTCCCCTCTTCCCAGAAAGCCCCAAACTGACCATCGGAACCCCATGGCATCAGCCTGTGATGGACCCACTGAAAGTGAAAGTGAGGAGCCCCCTGGGGACTGCCACCCATGACATTAGACTCGCTGATATCAGAGAGCGTGGACCCCTCCCTCCAGCCTCTGTCCTTCAGGCTTCTCGTCTCTCGGGACCAACTCAACCTCTGTCCACTTCTGCCTCTCGCAAATACTGTCTCTTTCACAAGACCCACAGCACTGCTAGGATGTTCCAGAGATCTTTGCCATGTCAATCCCTGTCACCCATCCTCTGCCAGCCTCACCAGGAAAGTCTGTGGTGCGTGCATGGACACGGGCTCCTATGCATCTGTGCGCACCCTTCAAGAGCCTCTCCCCTGGCTAGGAAATCAGCCCAGAGCTGTGCCAGCAGCATCCATTCCTAGGGACCTAATGCGTGTCTGTTTCCCATCGCTAGACCCAAGTGAGATGAGCTCCTGGTACTATGTCAGAGAAAGCCATCCAGGAAAGGAGGCATGTTCCGCGGGGGCTACATGCCCAGGAGGATTTTACTGCTGGGCTCCATGAAGCATTCAGGGAACCCACAGAAAGAAACTGCTGTGCCCAAAAGAGCCCTGGTGCAGACCCTGGAGCCAATCAAAAATCCCCTCCTGTCCACGAGAAGAACTTAGGATTCTGATGTATTGCTGATTGACCTGGAATTTGCACAACAGTCTGGAGGACAAAAAAGACCAAATACTTTGGTCAGAGGAGGGACTGAAGGGATGGGGACATGGGAGGTATTGCTCCGTAGGTCAGAAAGTTTCAGTTCTGCAAGATGAACAGTTCCAGAGATCAGATGTACAACATTGGACCAATAGTTAACCGCCATACGTACCCTTAAACATTTGTTAGGAGAGTAGAGCTCACGTTACCTGTTCTTAGCACAATGAAAAAAATTAAACAAATAAAACACATATATATTTTTCTAAAGTTTATTTATTTTTTTATTAAAAATTTTTTTCAACGTTTATTTATTTTTGAGACAGAGAGAGACAGAGCATGAGCAGGGGAGGGTCAGAGAGAGAGGGAGACACAGAATCTGAAACGGGCTCCAGGGTCAGAGCTGTCAGCACAGAGCCCGACGCGGGGCTCGAACTCACGGACCGTGAGATCAGACCTGAGCTGAAGTCGGCTGCTTAGCCGACTGAGCCACCCAGGCACCCCTCTAATGTTTATTTTTGAGAGAGAAAGAGAGAAAGCGTGAGCAGGGGAGGGGCAGAGAGAGAAGGAGACACAGAATCTGAAGCAGGCCCCAGGCTCTGAGCTGTCAGCACAGAGCCCGACGCGGGGCTCGAACCCGTGAGCCTCAAACTCACAAGCTGTGAGATCATGACCTGAGCCAAAGTCAGGCGCTTAACCGACTGAGCCACCCAGGCGCCCCTACATATATTTTTAAACCTAGACCCTCTCACCCAGTCATCCCACTTCCAGTAACTCTGAGAAAACATCAGAGATCCATCTGCAATGTAGGCATAAGAAAGTTTATTCTAGTTACATGCAATAGGAAAGCCTGAGAAAACCGGAAATATCTATGCATTGGGACCTCCTGCAGCTAATGAAGGTTATCCTGGAAAAGAATTCATAATGACATTTAGAAAACAGTCACAGTGTAATAGTAAGTTGAGATATTCATCGGTGTTTGTTGTCACTGCGTAGAAGAATCAGGGAGAACGGAGGCTGTTGCATTTTCCTTCCGTACAAGCCGGGACCCATGCTCACTGGCCTCAGGGGAGATTTGTGTTACACGGCGAACTCCCTTCTGGGTTTTGGTTCTAAATTCTAAATTCACTGGGGCAATTTTCAGGGGAAAGGGAGATGCTACGGATGGGGAGAGAAAGACTTGAAGGAAGAGACAGGCCTGAGAAAGTCTGAGGGAACGGTTTGCCCCTCTGCCCTCTCTGGGTTCATCCCCAGACCGGACCCCAGGCAGATGGTGGTCCTCAGGGGAAGGGCAGTGGCCTGTCCCAGGGGGCTCTGCCCAAGAGGCAGCCCCTGCCCCTCCCCAACCTGACAAAGAACCTGCAGCAGGCGCCCCGCACAAGTGGCACTGAGCTCACATCACGGCGCGTGCATAGGCCCTGAGACCAGGCTGTCACTAACTCCAGGCCCGTTCTAGTGAGATCCCACCAGGAAGGCAGAGGGGATGCACAGAGTGAAGAAACATTTGATCTCTAGAGCGAATCTGCCCCTTCTTCCATGACAGGTTTGTGGAACGGAACACACACTGACTGAAGGAACAACATGAAAAGAAACAGGTCACAAAATGGTCTGGTCTGTACCAACTCATAAGGAAGGCAATGCCCCCAGTCTCATTTTCCAGGGCAGGAAACTGAGGCACAAAGAAGCCAAGCAGCTCCCTGAAGGCCATGCCGCTCACAAGCAACACAATGAGGGTGTGAATCCAGGTCATCCAGGTCCGGGTGTCCCTCGTCTTCCCCAGCCCCCACTGCCCATGTCACACTGTGTGAGCGCAGAGAACACATCCAGAGGAACATGTCCTAAAATCTCCATAGCATACCCTTGGTGGTGATCATTTTGCTCTGCATTCTTGAGCATCTTTTCTGCAATTAACACTCATTTCTTTCATAATTAGAAAAAAACAAAATTGTGTTTAAAACGGAACAGAAAGGCCTCTGTGTTCCCTGAGGTTCTGAGAAGCTCCCAAAGCCCAGAGGGGCCCCCGAAGGACAGTAAGTCCTCCTGCAGCACAGCCCCCGGCCGGCTCCAGACCCTGCTTCTCACCCAGCAGGACTGAGCCCAGCTGCCTTTTTGGGGCTCAGGGGAGGCAGCCACACAGACATAAGGGTTAGCTGAGGCGCCTTCTCCCCACTGTCAGAGAGTCCAAAAGGGACTCCAAAAGGTAGCTCCTCAGTGTTCCTTTCCCTCCACCAGACCCTCAGACCCAATGCCCTGAATCTGTTGGCTCACCGGTGGGCAGCCTCCTGAGATCTGTCAGGCTGTGGAAGAGTGAGCTCTGTAGGATCTGCCCTCCCAGCCCTAAGGCTGGAAGGCATCCCAGCCCCTGCCCTGATGTGAGGTCCCAGCCCAGGAGAACCCCCCACCCGCCCCTCCTGAGTCCAGATGAGAACGGGTGAAGGAGGCTCAGACTCCACTGAATGAGGACAATTTACTGAGAGCTCCCTTGAGAGGGGAGTGTAGAAATTTCCTTTATGGTTAGAAACAGGTGTGGGCAGCACCCAGCAATTTCCATTATCCCCGAGGACCAGGTCAGCCTCAGAGCAGAAATGCCCTGGGAGCTCTTGGCTGCCCCGATCATTCACCCTCTCAGAGCTCTATCCTCTGTTGGCCAGCCACAGTGGGCTATTCTTGGTTGCCCCAGCAGGGATATCTTTCCTGCTGGTCGCAACATATTCTCTTTCCTCTTCCCAGTGTGTAGTCTGTCTTGAGCACTCCATTCCATGAGTACCAAGAGAACAGGAAGCCCTCCCCTGCCTCAGGGCCTTTGCATTTACTGTACCCTCTGCCTGGAGCTCTCATCATAAAGCAGGCTGGGCCTTCGGGTCTCAGCATGGCGTCACCACCCCTGGGGCTTTCTGACCACCCTAAGTAGGGAACCAGACCTTGAGCACAGCACTGCCAAGCCAAAGGTCACAAACTCAGAAAAAAAGAATAAAACTCACACTGCATAGGTGGGCGAATAGCTATGGCACTGGCTTCCAGGCTGGATGACTATATCCGACTGGAAAGTGGATGTCCCACCCAAAGGAGGCAGCTGCTGTGTAGCCCCAGGTGGGGCGCTGCCTTGCAGAAAGATAGCTGTGCTGCTGAGACTCTAGTCGACCAAGAAAAGCCAGAGTTGAATTTCCACCGAAACTCATTAGACTGTTTGCATCAGCTTCCACGCACTGCCAGAGGCACCCGCAGGTTGCCCAGATCTCTCCTCGGAGTCCCTGTGGTTGACTTCCATCCACTGCAGCCTGAGCTCCCCTCTGGGGTTCGCGCCCCTCGCCCGGCTCCCGGTCCCCACCCCACACCCAAGGTCAGGCCTGACCTTCCTCGCGCCTCTCCTCAGCTGCACGCTGCACACCCCCCCCCGCGCCCCCCCCCCCAGATGCGCCCAGTGTTCCGGCTCCAGCCTTGCTGACCCTGCCGCCCAGAGGGCACGCTGGTGGCCCTACCTCTGACCCGACAGAGCGAAAGGTTCGGGCCCTGGCAGGGTTTCTCAAAGGCCGCCAGCCCCCTGTGAGTACCCAGCAGCCTCTGTTGCCAGAGCACCAGGGAGCAGAGACAAATGCCACCCCCGCCCCTGGAGTCGGTGAGCTACTTCCCACCACATCCCGTCCTCCCACCCACAATCTGTAAACCAGCTTGTGTGCCTCCATCTCACTAATCGCAGGCTGACTGACGGCGCCGGAACTGCGTTCTGGCTCCAGGATGCCTGCAAGCAGAACCCACACCCGCGCCTCAGCCCCCAGCGGGCTGGGGTGGGGAGCCGAGCCCATTTCCGGTCCCACGAACCTGGGGTCCTTTGCGCCCTTGTAGCCTGGGGCCGATTCCAGCATTCTGCCCCGCCCTGGAGCTCAGTTCCCAAACTCCCCAGGAAGGGACTTCCAGCCAGAAAAAGGCTGTCAACCTGCGGACCCCATCAGGCCCTTCTTCCACTAATCCACAGAGAGCTGGGCGAGATTCCAGCTGTGGGGGAGACGACACGGACAGGGTGACCCTCTCCAGCTGGTCAGCCAAGTGCAGAGACGCCCCATCCTGGATGCCGGCTTCCAAGATGAGATCGACGTGCAAAAGCAGGGGGTTTGTCGGTTCATCCAC
Organism: Acinonyx jubatus; assembly: GCF_027475565.1. Classification (NCBI taxonomy): domain Eukaryota; kingdom Metazoa; phylum Chordata; class Mammalia; order Carnivora; family Felidae; genus Acinonyx; species Acinonyx jubatus. The sequence goes on along the minus strand of NC_069380.1, from coordinate 190,628,395 downwards.
AGCTGCCAGCAAACACACTGGCGCTGGCTGAGCCGTGCCTGGGGGCCACCTGCTTTGCCTGTATCAGCTCACAGCCTCAGAGCAGCCCGGTGAGGTCAGCACTACCATTTCCCTTTTCCAGACAAAGAAACTGAGGCACACAGCGATTAAGTAAATTTTCCAAAGTCACATGGCTGGTAAGTGGCAGAATTGGTATTGACGTCGGGACAGTGAGGCCCCCAAAGCCTTAAATGCTGCGCTGTACTTGTCAAGAATCTGCTGTGGCTGTTGTAGATGTATACTTAACCCCGTGGAGACAGGCCCACGGTCCCTTATTAAGTGAAAAGAAAGCGGCAGAAGAATAGATAAAATGCAGTCCCTTTGGGAGAAACACACACACACACACACACACACACACACACACACACACACACACATAAACAAGTAGTTGCAGAGGCCGGGACATGAAAAGCCGTGTCACAATGACAAGGTGGTGAAGGACGATGGAAACCTCCGTTGAATCCAGGCTACTCCCTCCACTTACTCCCCAGGTGGCCACTTTCAGTAAATCACCTACCCCCGCAAAGACTCCGTTTCCTCACCGGGAAATGAGAAGCTGTGCCTACCATCACCAGTGTATGAATCAAACACAAAAGATCGCCTAGAGTATTCTCCCATTTATATGAAATGTCCGGAAAAGGCAAAACTGTGCAGATGGCAGATAGATTAGGGTTGCCTGGGGCTGGAGATTAACCGTCAATGGGCCCGAGGGATTTTACAGGGGCAATGGAAATCTAAAACTGAACTATACCGATCGTTGCACAACCCTGTAGATTTAGTAAAAATCTTTGCATTAAAATGATTCGTTAATCATTAAAACAAGGGGATTTTATGGTATATAAATTATAGCTCAATGAAGTTCTTAAAAAATTACATAGAGCTGCAAGCACACAGAGGTGGCTATTGCCATCATCATTGCTAATGGAATTGTCGACGGCCTTATGAAGTGGTATTTCCAGTGAATTAAAATGTTTTTGCTTCTCTGTATTCTTTACGTTTGTACAATAAATACGTATTTCTTGCATAATAAAAGGAGAAAGGGAAAAACTCAATTCCATTCAATATCATTGAAGAAAAGGATGCTATTATCATGGGGATGATTTTAATTTTCTTCTTTGGGCTTATTTTCTATTTCACAACTGCTTGGATAAAACGGTAGACTGTTGTGTTCATATAGAGCTTATTTTATATTCAACCCTGGGATAAATACCACGAAGCATGCACAGGAACATAAGATGCTGTCCCCTGGGGTCCTTCCATCTGGAGTGGAGGCAGGACAGATAAAGGAGCGATCTGGAATGCTGAAGAACAAGCAGACAGTCTGTGCTAAGCAGCTCAAAGTTTGTCCCCAGCAGGGTTAGAGGACCCCGAGGATGCGGAATGCCTGCTGGCTGAACAACCAAGGAAGAGAGCTTAAGAAGATGAAGAAGAAGAATGTCCATTTCCTCCATAAATATTAATTGGGTGCCAGCTCTCTACCGGACCATGCGAGGAGCTGGGTCCGCATGGTAACAGGACAGAGTTCCTGCCCTACACACACTGTCACACTCCCAGCCACGCTAGCCTGGCTCTGAGCACAGCACACACCAATGGCCCTGTGCCTGGAGCCGGGAAAGGAGGGACGCTTCCTGAAGATTCCCTCTACCTCCATGAGGTAGCTGCCCCAAATTCTGAGAAGCCCGGGAGCCTCCTCCCAACACTTCCTCCCATTCCCAAGAGGGAATTCCTTCCTTCTCCAGACATCAGTTTCCCTGCCTGTAGAGATGAGATAACAATGGTTAAAGGGTTATATGAATGAGATGATAATGTTATGTGCACAGGTCTATGGCCAGAAACTTCTAGATTCAAGCACCTTAGCCTCTCAGAGCTCCAATCTTCTCTTCTGAACAAGTGGGTGGAACGATCGCACCTAACCTGGAGAGGGTTTGGGGAGTAGGGAGGCCCTAACCAGGTCATGCGTGGGAAGCACCTAAGGGCATCAAGAACCTACTTGGCAAATGTAAACAGGCTGTTGTCGCTGGCTTCCAGCCAGCCACCAGACTGCGGTTCTGGGAGACTTGACATTCCTGGGACATTCCTGGGGCGTCCCAGCCCCGGAGCTCAGAACTGAACAAACAGAACCGGTTCAGCAACTGCAAATCTAACCGCCTAGGATGGCTAGCAGGCGGGAGGGGAAGAGCCTATAAAACTGGTTGAGGAAAATGAAAGATCATAGTCGTCCAACTATCTTCTCCCGCCTTTTAACACGTACTCAGTCCAGCACTGCCACCTGTTGGCAGGAAAGGAGATTTGCATGAAAAGATCCCTTTCCCCCTGCCTGGGGGGATGATCTTTAACCCCCAGGCTCATGAAAGCCTCAGGACAACTACAACATAGTGTAGGGGAGGAAAACTTTTCCTTCTTCCCTTCTAGGTGCTTTGGCTGGTCTAATAATTAAATCGACATAAGACAGACTGACAGGAGAGAAACAAATTTAATCTCATAGGAACCAGACAGAGCCTGATTGAAAATAGGAGACTCAGGGGGCGCCTGGGTGGCTCAGTCGGTTAAGTGTCCTTCCTCTCAGGTCATGATCTCACAGTTCTTGGGTTCGGCCCCGCATCGGGCTCTGTGCTGACAGCTCAGTGCCTGGAGCCTGTTTCAGATTCTGTGTCTCCCTCTCTCACTCTGCCTCTCCCCTGCTCACACTCTCTCTCTGTCTCAAAAATAAATAAACATTTAAAAAAATTTTTTTCAAAAAAGAGAAAATAGGAGACTCAGAGAAGTGCCCAAAGCAGGCAGCGTTTATACCTTTTACACAAAGAAACAATAAATTTTTGAAGAATTGGCAAGGCAGAGAAGGTTGGGCTTGAGGTATTAAATTAGTGAGGAAATAACAAGGTTTGTTTATACAGCCTCCGCAGCCCTGAATTCCCTATCTCTGGCAGTGAGGAGGTCTCTCCTCCTCCTGGTACTGGGAGATTAGCTTTAACTTGGGAAATTTAGTTCCTGCCTTCAGAGGGACAGAGGAGGGTTAGAGAATCTCTATTGTACTGGCTGTTTCTCAAATAATTTTAATTCAAGGTAATCCAGAGGCCAAAGGTGTATAATTGGGAGTGGCATATTCAGCTCCCCTTCAGTAGGCAGGGCAAGAATTAGTATTTTCATGACACAGAAGAGAAATCCAGCTCAGAGATGATATATAATTTACTCAAGAACACACAGCAGAGCCTCAGACCACCAAGGCTCTCATTGCCACCAAGTCACATGTTTGTATTCCCACTGCAGGTAAGAGAGTGGGCCAGGTGGCCCCCTGTGGCCCCTCCGGCTCTACCTTTTATGACTCCAGAGCCCCGCCTTATTCTTGCAGATCTGTCTCCCTCTGGCTTCCCCAAGGAACCAGATGGCCTTCCTCAAAAAACTAAAAATAGAGCTACCCTACGACCCAGCAATTACACTACTAGGCATTTATCAAAGGGATACAGGTGTGCTGTTTCAAAGGGACACATGCACTCCCATGTTTATAGCAGCACGACCAACAATAGCTAAAGTATGGAAAGAGCCCAAATGTCCATCGATGGATGAATGGATAAAGACGTCGTGGGATATATATATACAATGGAGCACTACTCGGCAGTCAAAAAGAATGAAATCTTGCCATTTGCAACTACATGGATGGAACTGGAGGGTATGATGCTAATTGAAATTAGTCAGAGAAAGACAAAAATCATATGACTTCACTCATCTGAGGACTTTAAGAGACAAAACAGATGAACATAAGGGAAGGGAAACAAAAATAATATAAAAACAGGGAGGGGGACAAAACAGAAGAGATTCATAAATATGAAGACCAAACTGAGGGTCACAGGAGGGGTTGTGGGAGGGGGGATGGGCCAAATGGGTAAGGGGCACTAAGGAATCTGCTCCGGAAATCATTGTTGCACTATAGGCTAATTTGGATGTAAATTTTAAAAAATAAACAATTAAATTAAAAAAAAAAAAAAAAGAAAGAAAGAAACCAGATGGCCTTCTCTCTGACTCCTGAGCAAATCTCGAGCCTCACCACATGTTCTCCTCTGGCCCCAACCCCCCTCCACCCCATCCAATCTCGGGCCCACTCTTGCATATTTGTGAAAATGCTCCTGTCCTTCAAAGCCCAGCTCAACTCCCACCTGGTCCATGAAGCCTTGCCTAATCCCCGCCCTGAGAAATAGAGCCAGCTTGGTGTGGACCGGGGCAGCGGGGTCAGAAACGCCAGCCATGGAATGAGCATGTGTGCCAAGCACTGCACACTGTGCTCATGTACACACATTCCCCCGCGTGTCCTGAAGCCTCCCTGTGGGGCACGAACCGGTGGTATGGCCGTCTCACAGGTGCGGAAACCAGTCTCAGATTGACCCACGGGGGGGGGGGGGGTTCATTTCCCTTGTGTGACAGCAGTCGTTAACGAATGCAGGACTTCGTCGAGCCTTGTCTCATGTAATGCAATAATCCCTTTTGACAGACAATAGCACCATTCTATGGGGAAGGAACCAAAGTCTCTAAATCCTGACGAAGGCACACAGTCCGAGGTGGGACTGCGACCTGCAGAAAGCTGGATTCCAGAATCTGTGTGTTTTCTAATACACAAGTGACAGATTATTTACCACATTACTTAGAAATACTGACATCAAAGGCTCCCTCGGCTCCTGCCCTGGCCCTTTGTCACAGTGCCGGACCTGCCACCATTCAGCCCCTCTCAATTCTCAGTTGACTCTGACATTCCACAACTGGAGTCCGTGAAGAATCACTCGTGAACTTTCAAAAGTTCCTTTGCTTTCCAGGAGCTCCACCTGAAAATAAACCTGCTTCGAGAGTGGCTCATTCTCCGGTAGATTCATGGACAGGTGCCTAAACAAGGTCCCGGGCACACAGAACGCAGAGTGGGAAGACAAGGGCTCAGAAGAGGGAGCGAAGGTCTGGGGGTCCCCCTGCAGGTGTTGGGGGTACAGTGAGAACAGGACAAACACAGCCCCTGCCCCCTGGAGTCCCGGGCACAAATGCTTCCTCCCTCCCAAGTTCGCTGAGGGTCAGCCACGGAGGGAGGGCACCTGCCAGCCTGGGATCCTGATGGTCAGAGCAGCCCCTGTGCAGGCAGTGAGAGAGTGGTGAAGGGGGTCCGGGCACCTGTCAGGGCCTGATCTTCTGCCACTGCCCCAATAGTTCTGCCCACTCTCAACCACAAGCGCCACCTGTCACTTCTTGTCACCATTCAGGGCCCATCTCTATGACCACAGCACTCTGCCCCCAGCTGAACATGAACTGTCCCTCCTCTGCAGTCCCTCTGCCCATTGTCCCCTTCCCTGTGTGCCCATGTGATCCACCCAAACAGACCCTACACCAGGGCACATTCTGATTCCCCCAGGGAACCCTCCAGAGCCTGGCACCGGGGAGGTGCTAGAAACATCTTCCAAAATGTTGAGCGAGTGAGCGGATAAGTGAGCGAGGCCAAGCAAGGACCTGGGACTAAGAGAGCTGGCTGTTCCATGCTCCTGACCCTGTAAATGCAGCTCCTGAGTGACGGGGCACCCTAAAATCCTGGAGGAAGGAAAAGGTGGGCCATACGGGCCAGTCTATCTTGTCTACCTGAGAAAGTACTGGCAGGCAAGGCCACCAAATGCAAATGAAAAGCAGCCAGTTATATGTCCACAGGAAGCAGTAAAAACACGAGTAACTGGGGTCAGTGGTGATATGGTTATGCAGTGGATACGGGCAGTGTTACTCAAAGAAGTGTCCTTGGAAGCCTGATTTGAGAACCGATTGGTCAAATTTGTTTAGTGAGTACAGCACATTCCTCTTTTTCTAGATGCTCAGTGCTCCCCAGCATGTTAAGGCTCTGAGAAGTCATGCTGCACAGACAACTGTTTAACCTGAGGCTTTCCATACTTAACCCTTTTTTTTTTTTAAGTAAATCCTATTTAATATCCCAAGGAACTAGCACTTAGAAGGATGCACTTAGAAAACGTAAGGGTGCTGGTCATGCAAATGTTCTGGCTCAAGGAGGTCATTTAGGATGGTCTGGGAGGCCTTCCTTCATTCTTCCTCAGCTTTCCTTCTGCCAAAAAAAAATCCTGATTTTATAGGTTCACAGCCTTAAGATAACAGGACAAGCTTCCCACGGTGGACAGTTAGGCATTGGCCAGCCGAGTGGGAGGGGAAGGAATCTGCCACAAAATCTTCTTTGTCCTTTGTCTGACCATAGACATGACCTCTAGCATGAGACAACTTTCCTGCACCCACGTTCCTGCTCTGTATGAGGCCTTGAAGACCAAATGAGCTGCTAGATAATGAGTGCTTAGAATAGCACCTGGAAGATTCCCAGAACCCAAATAGCATTCTACATCACGAAGAGCTCTTGTTACCTGAAGCAATATGGATTTAGTGATTTCCTTTTCCTCTCTCACGGCAAGCTTCATGGACTTATAACTTAGCGTAATAGCCTCTTAGGTGACATAAGCACATGACATATGCACGAAAGGACAAAAGAGAGACAATAGGTACTAAGAAAGTTTAGAAAGGAGAGGATCTGTGTGCGCTGCAGGGTCGGTCATTAGGACGGCATCCTGAAGGAGGGGAACCGTGGGGCTTGGCCTGAGCAGAGGTCGGCAGGGACAGTCCCAGCAAGGGAAGAACATCATGTGAACGCAGGCCTGGAGGTACCAGCGATCACAGCCAGGGCCTCATTAACTCGGCTCCGGGTGAGCAGGGAGTCCGCTCCACCAGCCAGAGACCGGCCAACCACAGGGAACTGGCAGCTCTGTTGATGTTTGCCGAGGAATAGAGTCATCTCCAGGTCCTGGAGGTAACTAGAAGTGACAGATGGTCTGTTGAGCAGAAAGGAGCGCTTGCTTCCCCAGCTTGCAACGTGTTTCTCAGGCAGGTCTGCGGGCCCCCTGCCCCCTCCCCAAATCCTCCTCCAGGCTTCACTGGGAATCGGTTCTTGCAAGAAGCAGGGACCCATTGAAGTTCGCTCAAGTGTAGAGGTGGCTGGGGGAAAAATTCAGTGGTATCTCTGGGAAGACAAGGGCAAGGAGGTCAAGTTGGACCTTGGGAAAAAGTGAGGGAATACCCAGTGCCAGGGCAGGGGCGCTATCTCTGTCTCCCTTTTTCTCTTTCATTATCTCTGTATCTCTGTATCTTTAAACATATCTCTCTCTCTCTCTCCAATTTCTATCCCACTCTCCCTCTGTGTCTATGCGTCTCCTGCATTTCTATCCCTCTGTCTCTCACATCTCTGTGTATGTATGTGTATATGTTACCTCCGGGTGTATCTGTCTCTCTCTGTCCTTTATTCCAATCTCCCTCTTTGAGCGTCTCTCTCATTGCGCAATCTCCCACATCTCTCTCCGTCGGTCATCCCTCTCTGCTGGCTTCTCAGCATGCATGGTACACAAATTGCCCTCCCAACTCCGGAATCTATTTGACCTCTTAGCTCCAGTGCTTAATAGTATCAGTGGACCTCAGCAACAACGTTCTTTTGAGAGAAAGAATGAGGTCAGATGACTACTCCTGGTCCCATCAGTTTGGCCAGGGAGAGCCATGTGATGACAGTATGGTGATTTCATCTAAGAAGGGGCCTGGGATGGGCATTCACCCTATAGTGCAGCTTTTAGAGCAGAACAGAACTGCACCATGGGAAGAGTACTCAGTAGGAGTCATGGCATTTTATCTTCTCCTAGCTCTTGTGGAACAGCAGTGTGGCCTGCAGCCAGAAACTCCCCTCTCTGGGTCTCAAACACCCCATTCTATAAAATGAGGAATTGGAGAAGGTATTCTGTTACGAACACTTGTAGCCCAAAAATTCTATGATGTTCTGTTTACAAAACAGGCATGGGGACCAGAGAGAACCTAAGAAGTGGCAAAGGAGCAGAATACTGAGAAAAGAGAAAAACGCATCCTTTCAGAAACAGTTGGTGGAACTGTCCCCAGGGCATGGGGTGAGAGTGGGGGGGAGGGGTGTCAATCCCAAGTGCAACAGAAGTGGACCAATGGTTTCTGAGGTCGGCCTCACTTGCAGACGCTCTTGTAGATTCAGATTCCCAGGCCCATCCCACATGGTCTGATTCAACAACTCACCCCAGGTGACTCTGATGCAAGCAGTCTCAACACCACCTTCTGAAGACACTGATGGCAATTCTTCAAAGAGCTGCCTCAGGAGGAACAGGGCTTCCCAGGAAAGGTGGTGACCCCGCAGCTTTGGGACCATACAAGAAAGGCCAAGCTGTTATGGATGATCCCAACCACCCCTCTCACCTCCTGTTTCTCCAACACTCAGAAGTTCAAACAGAATCAAGACTGCCCTGGGATCCCAAGACCCAAGCAGGGAAAGGTACAGCCTCTTCAAGCTGCTTCTCTGGGCCTTATTCATGTACACTAGAGGCCATGGATCTGATGTCCAAACAAGGGAAGAGAAGACACAGGGCAAACTGATGCTCCTCTGCCTCCCCCATTACACCTCCTGGGCTTTTAAAGGCTGTATTCTGGGTCAGTAGGAGTGCCTCCAAGATATTCTCTTGGACTTGAGCTCACTCATCTTCCAGAAATGAGTGGGATCTGGGCAGGAGGAGGGAGTTCACCTCTAGACTCTGCCAAGAGACCCCAGATTCCAAAGCCAGAGGATGAGAAAAACGGCCACCTCGGGTCCTCCCCAATCAGCGCTGGAAGATCAAGTCCTGCTTTTGCATCAACAACTTTCAAATTTCTCTAGCTCTCCATGCATCTCCCTCAGCCTGTGGACTCACTGGGTGCCAGGCAACATGTGGGAACCTATGCGGCTTGAGGGGGACCCAGACACATCTGGAAATTTACTACGTTAATAGAGGGTTCAAGAATTCACAATGCACCTTCACACAACCTGTCCATTTAATCTTCTCAGCCACCTTGTAGGGCTGATTGGTTGTGTATCGGATGGAGAAACTGAGGTTCAGAAGGCTGGCCTGGGAGAGAGGCAGGACTGGAGGACAGTGCATGTCTCTACCTCCTTCTTCCTTCCAAGTCCCCATTCCTTCAGGAAAGTCCTGGCTTTGAGAGGTGTAGGGACCACCCCACTGCATCAGGGCTGGAGCTAGGACCAGGAAAGGGTGGGCTGTTATGGCAGTAGGTGGACAGAGCAGTGCACTTATTAAGCAGATGGTTCTGTCTCAGAGGCAAGGGGAGAAGTGACCCACTAGGATGGGCACCTCGGAGAAAGGGGAGGCAACTGGGCAGAGGGGCAGAGGAGAGGCCAGGGAATTTGGAAGATCTGGAGTCTATGCATGTGGCCTGGAGTGGGTCCCTGCTTCTCCCCGAACCTTAGTCTCCCCTTCTGTACTTTGGTGGGGTTAGACTCTATGGTCTCTAATGTCCCATCCTAGTCTGGCATTTGGGGCTTCCCCCTCACCGGCTCTTCCTTGAGTCTCCACTGATCTACTAGCAGCAGAGAGCCAATGCAGCCCAGAGACCACATGGATTTTTAGTCAGCTCTGGCTCTCCCCCACCACCACCACCACCCCCACCCCCCCAACTCCCACAGCGACCAGAAGTTTCCCAGAAGCCTCAAAATTACCTGCGGTCCACGGTGGAGAGTAACACTGCAAAAAGCTGCAGTGATAAGAACTGACCAGAAGATGGAGCCAAATACCCTGGAAACTGAAACTTACTTTGTGAGTTTTTATTTCCGGGGCTAGAGGGGCAGAAACTAAACCCCAGAGGTGGTAAGAGATGTGCTCCGTGTTCAGGCTGGAAACAAAACCCCATCTCCTGCCCCTGGGGCCAGCAAGCCCCCTTCTATTCCACTCTCCTCCCTGTTTATGCCTCAGGACTCCGCTCAAGCCGAGTTCGCTCCAGGAAGCCCTGATCCAGTTACAGCTCACCTGGTTAGGTTGATGGGGCTGAGGAACACCCTGAGGGAGATTCAGTGAGCCTTTAAGTGGGTGAGGGCGGGGCTTTCATGTGTTCCGCGTGTGCAAGGGCCACACGGTCCAAGATCCCCACCCTACTTACCCCACCGCTATGTTTACTCTCTGCAAGATTCATAAACTCTCTAGACCTGGGTCCTCGTCGGTAATTTGCAGTGATGATGCTACAGACCTATTGGGTTGTTTGCAGGGTTGCATTAAATAAATGAGCACCATGACTTGGTATGGCAGATGCTCAGGAAATACAAGGGTCTTATTGCTGTGAGGACGCTTATGTCAAAAATGACCTAAATGAGATGACAAAGACGAACACGAAAGGCTCTACTAGTGTAAGTGGGCAGTTCCATTTTGTGACATTCCGCCTTCACCGAGGCTCCTCCCACCGCCCTCCCTCCCATCTCTCCTGGGCTCCAGCTCCTGGCTCCCTTGTCAGCCAGTTTCTGCAGTTGATTGAAGCATTTCTTTATTTTCACGGTGATCACCTCCTGGTTCTGTGTGACAGAAGTCAGATCTCGCCAAGGAGACAAGACAGAAGGGAGGTGGCAGGGGGCTGTGTGGCCAGAGCACGGGGGAGCTCCCAGGCTGGTCATAGGGGTCTCAAGCCCTGACCTCAGACCCTGCTTCTTCACACCTTGAATTTCTCTAGAATTCAATTGCTAGTCCCTCTTTCCATATCCCTCTCCACTCCCGGGGAGGCACTCTCATCCCTCCATGCCTCTGACCCTCTCTTGCCCATTTTTCAGGACCCAGCCAGAGAACTTCCTGTCTCCTCACAGCCCGCGTTAATCCCCGCCTTCCCATGGAGGATTCTCTGGCTTCTACTTCACAGAAAGACCTGAAAGTTCCTTCTGGAGACAGAGGAGTCACTTTCTTTCCTTGTCTCCGTAACGCCTGGGGCTCAAGGCCAGGAACTCAGGCTGCTTAGGGCAGTAGGGGGGAGCACTGTACTAGGAGTCAAAAGATCCTGTCTGAGGACTGGCCCTGCTCTGACACCTGCCTGATGTTGGGCACTGCCTCTGCCACCCTGAGATGACATCAGCCCTCAGTCAGAGCCTCCCCAGAGTTCATTTCTGCCCTGGGATTCAGCAGCCCTGAAGACCAACCCTGTTCTGCTTTGATTCTCAGTGTGACCTCTGACAAGCCCCTTCCCCTTCAGGACTCAATTCCCCTGGTGCTTTCGGGGCTTGAGTCCAAGACCATAGTCTGGTTGGTGCCTCTGACAGGCATTTGTATGGTCCTCATCACTGTTGCTGTCACACTCACTGCCTTCGCCCTCCTGCCAGAGAGACACGATGTCACTGTGGGGCTCCACATTGTCTAGAGCTCTCACTGCCCTCAGAGGACCTCCCCCTCCTCCAGCCCCTCAGCTAGGTGTGGAATATGCATAGGGCACCAAACAAGATGAGCCATGGGGTGTGCTGGGGAACAAATACAACCTGGTACAGCAAAGGTCAGCAAAGAGGACATGGCAAAGCTTTTCCAGCTTTCTCAAGCTCCCCAGACATTATGGAAATCACGTTCACATCCATTCTTCCACTTGGACCCTACTGCCACTTTCAGAACTGGTAGGGAAGAGATTATGGACCCATTCTACAGAGGAGGCTGAGGTCCAGAGAAGGAAAGGGCACCTCTAAAAATATATCAGAAAGTCAGTGCCACGAGGGCAGTAGAATCTGGGATTGCATCATTCTGGTTCAGAGTCCTTCCCCAAGCAAGTAGGGCATGACTATCAATGAAGGAAATTTCCTAGCTTCCCCCATCAACATTGGATGGTGGCCCTCCAGGAAAGACCTGGAGCCTCTACTAAGCACGACATAGGCTGGGGTCAGCCTTTGGGGCTCCTGTGGGCTGTGGGAAGTGATGCGTGACACCTGGTGTGGGTAATGATGAGTGGCCACGTGGGAGGTATGTGCATATGGCATGAAAGAGCACGTGTTTTCCAGCTTCTACAACCCCCATGTCTAAGCTCCCCAGTGGCCATCTCTGCCCACAGCTGGCGTGGCCTCTCACCCCAGTATCGTCGGTCGGTTCCTGCAGGTTTCCTGTGAGATATTTTCTTTCTCTGTAAATACTGATCAGACCTCTCTGGCAACTCTGGGGGGAGTTTCCTGCTGAGCTGGCCCCTTTTCCCATCACACCCCTGGTCATGGCCTCCTCCTCAACGAGGTGCCCGGGTACAAAGGGAAAAGCCCATGTCCGCAGAAGCCTAGGAGCTCACACTCTAGGACAGAAACCATCTTGAGGAGATTTCTGGCTTCTGTCACACCAACCTGAGAACAAACAAGTAACAGCAGCTGGCCTCTTCCTGACATGTTAGAGTTTACAGAGAGTGTTTAGGTAGGGCCGTTGTCCTCTATGAGGCACACATCAGCCCTGGGAGGTCGGCGCTGTTAGCCCATTGGACAGATGAGGAAACAGAAGCCCAGGGAAGTGAGAGGAATGTTCCAAGAACCCACAGAGAGTCAGTGCTCGCACGCATAGCCTTCTCTTTGCCTCAAACCTCAGGTGTCTCCTGACTACAGAAGGAGGAGACCCGGGATGGGTGCAGAGGAGGGACCCTTTGACAATCCACAGACTTTCCTTATTTCCCTCAGCAAGGCCCACAGCACAGGCCCCAGGGACCCATGGCCCCAGACACCTATAGCAGAGCGGGGACAACAGCCACTACGGCCCGCGCCTGCAAGCTTTCTGACTCCATTCCTGCCCTGCGCCAATGACAGCCATGCTGCTGGATGAGCCAGATGTGCCCCTTCTCAGCCTTGGTCTCATGATTCTCTCCTCAGAACACTGACCACCCCCCTCCTGCTGCCCCCACCAGAAAACTTGCCAGAGTAGCAAAGAGGAGTCCAGATCAGAGCAAGCCAGGCTTTGAAAATGGGACCCCAGGATGTGAAGCCTGGAAAGGGTGGCTGTGCAGATGCAAAAACTGTGCCCCCCGCCAGGAATAGGGGAGACAAGGACTTGCGCAGATTCTGCCGGGGGGCTAGAGGCAGAGCTGATGGGAGCCAGGTCTCCAGGCACGATGTCTGGCCAGGCTTCTGCTCAGCCCTCCCACCCCCCCACTCCATGACCACAAGAACTCATTGTCACAACCCCTTGACTGGTCCAACGACACCCTTCCTGCTCCCCAGGAAGTCTGCTTTCTGGTTTGAAAACCATTTCAACGTAAGGGGGCATCTACCCCACCAAGAAGGAGACAGGAGTTTCCCAAAGCCCAGCCAACTCAGAGACATAGGTGTTCCCTGCCAACGCAACCTTGACTCACAGACTCTGATGGTCACAGAATTATCAAGTCCAACTGCCCATCGAAGGCGGGAGGAATCAGACTTCCTCTTCACAGCCCTGGTGGGTAATCCAGTGGCTGGAATTTATACAGAGGCAGATTCCAGATCCACAGAGCAGAACTTTCTTATAGTTAGAGCTGTTCTAAAATGGAACCGGCTATCTCCTCAGGTGGTAAGCTCCTCAACACTAGAGGCAACCAACTTGCTAGGGATATCATAGAACAGAGTTCCTCCAAGTGTAGCTTCCCTGAATAAGCATGAATGATCTGGGGTGGGAAGGGAGGGGATTCTTAAAGAGGTAGATTCCACTCAAGACACACACAGAATTAAACTCTGAGTGTGGGTTTAGGAATCTACCTTTTTATTTTTTTTAATGTATTAATTTATTTTGAGAGAGAGAGAGCGTGCGCACACACCAGTGCGGGAGGGACAGAGAGAGAGGAAGAGAGAGAATCCCAAGCAGGGTCTGTGCTGTCAGCACAAAGACCGATGCAGGGCTCGATCCCATGAACCATGAGATCATGACCTAAGCTGAAATCATGAGTCAGACGCTTAACCGACTGAGCTACCCTGGGACCCTGACAATTACTCTTAAGTTACAAAGTCAGAAACCCATGATGGAAGACAGTTGACAGGAGATATCTGGGGGCGGGCAGACCACAAAGACAGCTGTTAATCCTCCCTTGCTCCTCTGCCCAGTGCTGACCTGAAGTGACAGCCTGTTATCACAGATCCCTGGTGATTTAAGACCCAGTTATCCCATCCAATTTCATCTCAACTCCCTTGCACCCAAGGCCCAAATTCCTTAGTCATCGCAGGAACCAAGGAAGAGAACACAGGAAAATATTCACTTAATGTTCTGGAGCTGGAGGGCAGACTTCTCTTTCTCTGCCGGGCTGGCAGAGCTTTTCTGGGTCCCTCCCTATGGGTTTGTGGACCTTTCTGTTTTCAGCTCTGAAGTGGACTGTTTGTCTACATGTCCTCAGGCACCACAGTCAGTTCATGACAAATGTTTCCAGCCAAAGCTGGGGGCTCAATGCCACCGTCCCTCCATCCCCTTGTTCTCCCTGCCAGCTGCAGGGGACACCCTCCATAAATTGTGGACACCTTCCATGCCAGCCCTGAAATGCTCTCCCTTCAGACTCAGTGATGCAAATTCTAGGAAATTATCACTTACAAGTTCAAAGATGTGCATAAAATGGTAACAACTGTAGCATTATCCAAATAATAGAACATTAGTGACACATATATAATACTGATTTGTTTCATTTCTTAAATGCTATTCCCGTATTTATTTAATCGTCACAATGACCCATGATCCAGGTACAATGATTGTACTGTTTAGAACTAGACACATCACCTTTCAGAAATTGACAAATAATTAGACATAACCCGAGTGTCCAATAATAGTGGATTGGTCCCATAAATTATGGCACTTCCCTAAAATGAAATATTATGGAGCTATTATAAATAAGGTTGAAAAATATTTCATAAGCCAGAAATATGCTCATCATGTTTGGTAGCATTAAAAGCACAGAAAATAAAACTATAATCCATGTGATTGAATTTTGGACGAGTGTGCACATGAAAGAAAAAGTCCTATAGGGAGGTCTTTGGCAGGGAAGGCTTTCTGGAGGAGATTGGTATTGAGCAGGTTCAGGAAGCTGTGCTGGGGCCTGGGGCAGGGGTTGCACGGGCAGGAGCTGTGTACGCCAGGTAACGTAAGGAAGCCCATCATGGACACTGAACTTGAGATGCTCAGCACTGGTTGAGAGTCTAGAAATTATCACTCGCGTCTGACTCTGAAACCAATTAGAGGGTGAACATAGCCAAGTCCTATCTCTTTTCTGGGCCTTGGTTTCCCCCTTGCTACGAAGGGGATCCTAACACCTTCCCTGACTCTCCCATTAGCCAGGTTGCAGATGCAAAGCTCAAGTGAAGGCTTGAGCTGTGGGGTTCCTGAGGTGACCGGTGAGCAAAGCTAGGGCTTTCTCTACTGACCGTGTGCTGAGTCCTTCCTACGGGCTAGAGGCTGTGCTAAATGCTCACAAGCGGGTTCAGGGCCAGATTCAGGACCTGCCACCAATACAGTCACATAAGGCCCACACTCAGAAGGGCCTACATTTGGGGGTTTAAAGCTCTGTGGTCACCATCTTGAAATGCCCAATGATTTTCCCTTGAATTTAGCTTTAGTAAGTAAAGTCTGATAGGACAGTGAAATATGTGTTGGGGGCTTGGAGCCTTGGCTTACACTCACCCTTGGGGTGGGACCCTGGGCACCTGTAAGGATCTGCACTTACCCGGAAGGTACCCCTGTGCCTGAGGAAGCACAACATTCAATAGCAAATAAAGAACACTGCAACAGGCCAAGAGAGGGACTGTGGGGGAAGCAGATAAGCTTTATTCTTGCTTTTTGAAGAAGGAACCCTGCGTTTTCATTTTGCAAATCGAGTAGCCCATCCTGAGTAAACTCAAAACATCCCAACAAGGAATGTGCTTATTTTAACCCTTTTTACAGGCAGGGAAGTTGGGCTTAAAAGGTACGATGCCCAAGGTGACACAGCTGGAAGTGGCTTCGGCAGAAACTGAACTTGGATCAATTTGACCCCCAAGTCTGTGGTCTCAACACTGTGCTACAGGAAGTCAGGTGAGTGCACAGTCAGGGTATTCCCTCCAGAGTAGTAGCTCCAGACGCCCTCCAATCACGATCAGGGCCGTTATGACTCACACCAGGGTCAGCCTCTCCCCTGCATGGAGAAGGCCTTAGAGAGGATTAGGAAATATCTTCTCTGTCAGCTGAGAGGTGCCTACCTGATCCACTGGGAAGAGGGGTGCCACTCTCGAGAACCTGAGCGGCCCCAGAAAAGACCCACAGGGAGAACATTTGATTAGAGCCACCTACCAGCTGATTGGACACTCCTCTTGACTCCCTCAGACCTCAAATGCCCCATCTTACACTTATCCGCAGACAGCATCGGACTTTACCTGTATTGATTGGAGAGGACAGGCCAGCGGTTGTCTCCTTTTACTATACTGTTGACTTGTCTATGCAAGAGCTGACGTATTACGGGCACTGGGCACTGGAAATGTGAGCAATCATGCCTTCTGTGGGGGAGTAGCTAGAAAGAGCTCCAAGAGAAACCAACTACGCAGAGGAATATCACCAGGCCTCCAAGCTGTTCAGGATCCCAGACCCCTTCCTGCCATTCTCGAAAGTAACTCTCTAAGCAGAGCTCATTAGTCACAAAGGGGATACGTGTGCGGTGGGGAAATTAAACCCAGCCCATAGCTTTGACTCCAGGATGAAGGAAACAAGCAGAATCTGACAGGTTCAAACTGGCTGGGGGGGAGGGGCTAGAATGAAGCTGGTCATGGGGTTTATCTCCCCGCAAGACTACATTCCTTTCCTGCTGTTGGGTCTCACACTCCCAGACCAGAAACTTAGGATTCTGTAGCTAGGACATGTGACCATGGTGAGGACAGCCCTGGGGGGGAAGGCGAGGCAGTAGAGAGGGAGGAGATGCCAGACTGTGTTCCACATCAATCCTCACTCTGCGAGATAGACACTATTTACATTACACAGTCTCAGAGTAGTAAGTTTTTACTCCAGAATATCTTTCAACATTCTAGGCCTTATGGTGCCTATTCTCCTTAAAGTGCAATCATATACATTATCCTAACACATGTAGAAGATGCCATGAGGCAAACAGAGGCGGATGTAATTACTTACTCCCATTTTGTGGGTGAGGAAACAGAGACTCAAAAAGAGACGCCAAAGGACTAAGGCAAAAAGCCCAGTTTTTCTGCTCTCAGCCTATGAGAGGCCCCAGAGTCTCGCCATGAAGACAGAAACAAATCTGGCTTGCAGAGTGTCAGGAAGCTTTTGAGCCTCATAATATCCTCTGACATCTTAGAGCCATAATCCTCAGAACTGATGTGTATGGAGTGATTGCTGTGGCCAGGCTCTGTGCCAAGCACATGAGGACATTACCTGACCCAACCCCGTGAGGCAGGTGCCAGCCCCGTTTTACAGATCGTGAAAGCAAGATGCAGAGAGGTCGGCCAGCTCTGCAGGTCACTTCCACCATCCAGGAAGAGGCGGTGAGGGGATTTGAACAGAGAGGTTGGCTGACTCCAGAGCCTCGCCCTGGCTCTTAAAATGCTTTGCTGTTCTGCCTTTTCAGGGGAAATGAGCAGAGGAAGGATCACAAACGGAAGTGGATTTTAAATGGCCACTGACGATTGAGGGGCCCACCAACACTAGGTGCCAATGTTCCCCCATCCCAATTCCATTTGAGCAGCCGTTTTAAGCCATGCAAATCCTGATCCTATGAAAACCAAGAACCACCCCAAAGGTCTCCTCTGATCCCGAAGAATTACAAAATGCAGAAGAAAAACTCAGCAGCATTTGTGATTGTTGCTATTGTATATTTTCTCTCATGTTGGATCTTAGTTCTCTCTCCCACTTTGGACTTCAATACATCCTGACACCTGCTACCAAAGTGCCTGCCTATTGAGAGGAGCCTGACAGAACCACATCTGCCACCATCCCTGCTTTGAGTGGAGTGCCTGTGATAGGGATGTTCACGTGAGAGAGAGGTGCCCTAGAGCTTTGTTAAATCCAGACTTTTTTTCACTCTTCAGCTCCCTGGACCCAAAGCCCTCTCCCTCCTTTTTTTTTTTTTTTTTTTTAATTGAAATAGCTACTGAGATCATTGTAGATGTATATGCAATTATGACAGATCCTGTGGGTCATCCACCAATTTCCCCCAATGGTAACATCTTGCAAAACTAAATTTTACAACCAAGATATTGACAATGGTACAATCCACCTAACTCACTTAGACTCGTTTTCCTTGTACCGGTGTGTGTTTACTTCTGTATACTTCATCACATGTAGGTCTGTGTCCACCACAGTCAAGGTACTCCATCACCACAAGGATCCCTTCTGTTACCCTTTTATTTTTTTTTAATTTTATATCCAAATTAGTTAGCATATAGTGCAACAATGATTTCTGGAGTAGATTCCTTAGTGCCTCTTACCCATTTAGCCCATCCCCCCTCCCACCACCCCTCCAGTAACCCTCAGTTTGTTCTCCATATTTGAGTCTGTTTTGTCCCCCTCCCTGTTTTTATATTATTTTTGTTTCCCTTCCCTTATGTTCATCTGTTTTGTCTCTTAAAGTCCTCATATGAGTGAAGTCATGTGATTCTGTTGCCCTCTTAAAGCCACACCTACCTATCTCCTCCCTCATCTCCATTCCTAACTTCACAGCAATTATTAATTGGGTCTCCATTTCTACAAATTTATTTCAATGTTATATACATGGAACATACAGAATGTAACCTTTGGGGATTATTTTTACTCAGCATAATTCCCTCAAGATTCACCCAAGTTCTTGCATGCATCAATAGTTCATTCCTTTTAATTACTGAGTAGTTATCTGTGGTATGGACGTACCACCATTTAAGCATCCACCCACTGAAGGAGAGCTGCACAGTTCCCAGTTTGGGGCTGTTACAAAATCAGACTGCCATGACCATCCGTATACTCCTCTCTCCTTTTTTGATCACTAATTGATACAGATGCTCTGACTTCATGGCGATCTCTGTTCTTGCTGTGGCAAACATGACTTGTCAGCACACTATCCTTTCCGTGCCAACTCCTGGTGGGCATTAGATAATGTGCCCAGATGCCTGCCCCAGGTATTTCTCACTAGACAGGCACCTCCAAGCCTTTCCCCTTAAAAAAATAAAATAGAACAAACCTGAGTTTGGGAGCCAAACAACCTGGGCTCACCCTGCAGGCGCTGTCATTCGTAGTTGCCACATCCTGAGCAGGTCACTTAACCCTCTGAGTCTGTTTCCTAACCATTATAGTGAAGCAGCTAAATCGCTGTTAAAGGTTTTCTGTGCTGGCAGGTCACGGTGGCTGTGTGGCGCCCCAGTTGAAAATGGAACTCTGGGGCCACGCTGCCCAGGGTTTGATGCCTGACTCTACCACTTGTTGACTATGTGATCGCAGGTAAGTTAGTTAACCTCTGTGCCTCGGCCTTTTCATCCATAAATGGGCATGCCAGCAGTGCCTAGCTCGTGGAGCTGTTGTGCAGATTCGATTAGTACAAGTAAAACGTTCAGAACAGGGTCCTGCTAATGTGCGTTCGGCTGGTATTGCCATGTGGCAGGCACTTTCCGAAGCACTGTATCCAGATCATTTACTTAATCCTGTCAGCGACTTTAGAATACAAGTGCTGTTTGAGATCGACTACAGATGACAGAACTGCAATTTAAGGGATTAAAGTCACCTGTTCATGACCACAGGCTGGAACATGAGGGAGCTGAGGTCCATGTTTCATGGAGTCTGTCTTGCTCCTAACTTCTACACCATCCCGCAGGCCCATAAACTAGGGTGCCAGTGGCCTACCCCGGGCATAGCAGTTGTGAGAATTACAAGCAAAAGCATATTCCATGGTGTCTGGTACTCAAGCTGCTCCACACATTGGTTTCCTCTAAGTACTCGTAGTTGACGAACAATAGATCATTCTGTAGTTATGTAAATGGCAGAAACTGGCCCCTTAAAACACGAGCCACCAAAAGGAGCAATTTGAGAGTTTCGATGGATGCATCTGGCAAACATCTGCAAAGCTGAAGACCCAATAATTACAACTAGATTTGAGATAAGTCCACCCAACTCAGCCAGAATTCATTACAACAGAGCAATGGCCCCACTTCCTTTCCTGAAGAGCTCCGCAGCTAAAAGGCAGAGATTTTGCTCAGACAGTGGTACCAGTGTAAGCTTCTAAGACCGATGAGTTCAGAGAATACTTCAATTGTTAAAAAAATATTTCCTAAAGAGCTGATCGGGGAAGCGACAGACGTGAAGGGACTTTGGGGTTTGGCCAGATGACATAATAACAATCAAGGATGGGTTGCAAGTAAAACGGGGAAATGAGTGCACGGTACTCACAGAGTATTAGGTGCAAAATGATATTACTGGGCAGGTTTTCAAAATTCTCACATTAGCCACACACCCTGATGACACATTAAGGTTTGTTGTTTTTAGAACTTTGTTTCTCAAACACTTCATTTTAAGTCTTTTATGAAAATGAACATCGTGTTATGTCGGTAAGACATAGTAAGAGATTTCAATCTTTGACATTTGTGAAATACCATGCTGAGTGCCCCCTGTGGGTATAATTTTACCCACGATTTTGATCTGGGTTTTTCCAACCTGAGGAATAGTCCCACCTTTAAAATTCAGACTACATCTAAAAATACAAAAGATGTCTATCTCTCTCAAATGAGGACATCAATAGCAACTACTTATAAAACATCTCTCTTTCAAACAGAAATTTAGATTAAAAACAAGTACAAAGGAGAGGGTCCTCATTCGGGGTAGGACAGACAAGACTTGTTCCCTGACTGTAGGACTAGAAAATCCTCATTTGTGCATCAACACTGACTTCAGACTCCTGTGAATGCCAGCCATATGATTACAGTTTCAGACTTCAGAAGCCCGTCAATCTAGGTTATCTCTGCCTTAAAAAAAAAAACCAAAAACTATCAACAGCAAGTAAGGTAAATATAACTTATCGTTAACACATCTGCAAGGTATTATATAAAGAAAAAACAAGAATTGGTTGGTAGATGTTTCATTTCTTTTGGACCAAATTAATGAAGTCTCTTTTAATCCTAGACTTTAAAGATCCCAATACTAGGAAAAGAAGCACTTTACCCCAGTAATAACTACACATCGGTGTTCAGTGAATTGGGAAGGAGGGAGCATAGCATATATAAAGACACAGCAGTGAACCTTAGACACAAAAAAACTTAAAAGAAATAGCACCAAGAGACTATGTATCATCACAGAATAATGAAGCACACACCATCCAATAATCATCCCCATAATCCAATAGGTTCCAAAGTATCCCCCGAATTTACCTTTTCACCTGCCAATGAATTTTTATGCTCTTATTTTTCTGTCTGTACTCAATCAATGAACTTTCATTCTTTCTCATTATATTTCAGGTGAAAGGCAATTGTTACTCAGAATTAATTGGTCCTTTCATCACTGTTTCACTGATGGTCCCCTAAATCCATTAAAAAACATTTGGGTGGGTGGGGGAAGCTGATGAAAGGGAAAAGTAAGAAAAAAGAGGCAAATAGTCACATCTGCCTTTTGGAAGGTCTAATCTAAAACTGGTCAAAATCAGGATATGCACATAAAAAGAGCCACTGCTCTGTCCCCCGTATCTATATCCTTCTTCTTGAAAGAAAATCCTTAGCTAGGTTTCTAGACTGGGAAGTAAAAACTGTAAACTGCCATTGTACAAGAGTACGGATGGGTGGTTGGCAGTGTGGCCATTTCCTAAACCTCGCTCAAGGAATACCCTACTCAGAGGATCCAGGTTCAGACACAGCAACTGGGCTTGAGGCAACAAACCAGGACTGGGAACACCAGCTTTATTAGCCACAGGCAACTGTTTTTTGTTTTGTTTTTCTGAAATTTCAGCATTACATTTGGGAAGGGTGAAATTTATCTAAAAAAGGAATGTTCAAAAACTTTTCTGATCATATTAGAACAGAATGTAAGCACAGTAAAATCTTAGTGCTGTTGGTGTAACTTTTTAGCTCAAGTCTATTTCCTCCTCACTTACAACCTGCCCCCTACCCCCAAATATGGCGATTATATAGAAACAGTGTTGAGATCAGTCAACTCTAATTAGATCAAGCACTAATAAGAGCTTTGCTTTGCTATTTCTTTGGTTTGAAAAAGATACTGGGGCTCATGTATGGAAAAGTGAAATGACTGACCAATACAATTATTTTATTTAAAGGTTTTAGAAGATGAGCAGTAGCACTCAGAAAAGTTACCTCCAACCACAAAGCTGGAGACTTCTTTTTTAAAAAGAGTGGACACCAAATAACTTTTAGGAAGATAACACCATATTAGCCTCTTACATTGTTGAAGAGAGCAAAAGAAGGCTTAAGATCTGAAGGATAAAAGCTGTATTTATAAACATGCTAAGGAATACATTAAAACAAAACAAAAAAGATTAAAGAAAACCAAATTGTGTCATACAGGTTAAATCCTGTTATAAATGAACATCATCTCTATGGGACTGTATAGTCCCCTTCAGCAATGTTCAAATAATGAAAACCCCATTACTGAAAGAACTTCCATACTCCTTTGGAGCTGGCATTACAGAATTTCTCCTGCACATAACGTGTGCGTGAGAAACATCCTGGAGGGACTCGGAATACCGATCCCTGCAAACACGAAACTGTTTCTCTAAGGTGCACTTATTGGTCTGGAACCCAGGCGAGTGGGGCTCAATTATAACTGAAGCCTGTCGCCTCAGGGTAGGAGAACAATTTGAAGCCAAAGGGCACTTTGCTGTAGTTAATTCATGTGGCTTCAAGTACATTTCCTCAGTACCAAATACCTACTGAGAATTCAAGAGCACGTGAAACTTCCTAACGAATTCCAAGAATTTAGGCAATTAAAGGTGATCATTACAGTTTCTATATACCGTTTTCTCAAAGCCACAGATTTTATTATAGAAAGGAGAAAGGACATGGCATTAATAGATCGAGCACATGAATTCTAGAATACTAAATTGTTCTTTCTCTTGCTTCAAACCAATTGTATCCGTGGGCTGCAAAACCATATATAACCATGACAAAACTATTAGTGTTTTGCATCATGTCCAAGAAAGACCAATATTTTTGCCTGAATATTCCATTAACCTTTATCTAGAGCTATCATTCTTGAACTTTCTATAAAAGTTTATTTTCAAATAATTTAATAATTGTAACAGCTCAGAAGAGCAGTGTGAAGACCTGAATACTTCAGCCAATCAGGGAAGGCAGCAAACCTTTGAATACCTGCTCTCCTGCCTAAATCCTATACACTAAAAATAATCCTTTCTCCTTCGCTTTTTCAGGGGTACCCAAGAGAGAGTGGCATTCTTGGCCATTACAAGTTTTGGGTTGAGTCTTCTCTGTTCTTCAACGTTCTGACGAAGGTCCTGAGCCTGCAGCTCATGCCTCTGGTAATTCGGTCTTGTTCTCAATGAGAGAGATCTCCAGCACAGGTAAGAGCAGCTGAAAGGCGTCCTGAATATAGGAAGCACTGTTTGATGCCTGTCAAGATTGAAAAATAAATAAATAAATAATAAATAGCACGGTCGCTTAAAAGGGAAAATATACCAAAAGACAACAAGAAAACAGATTCACTTTTACAATTTAAGTGAATGTGTAGCCTGGCAAATAAAAGCACAACCTACCACGCTAATAAAAGCCACAGAAGAAAGAACGATCTAGGTCTTAGGATATGACAGTACCAAAAAACAATGTTAGCATTTCTGTCCAACTTGTCCATCAGAAATGGTAGCTGTTTTTTTGACATCCTGCTCAATTCGGCAACTGAAGCTTATTTATTCCTTTACTAAATGGGCAGATTCTGTCACAGCATTTTAGTCAATCCCTCAGTGGATTTTACAAGGCTTTGAATATTACACCAATCAGATTTCCAGTCCATTATGACAGCTCTTCTTTCGTGGACTCAACACAATTAATGAATACAAGACAGGTACTACAAATAGGAACAAAATGTTCCTATTTGTTCAGTTTGAAACTGCTTTTAAAGATGATACAGTGTAGATATATTTCCATCTGGTACAAGAGACATATTTATGAGAAGCATTACAGAATCACCATGCTCAGAGTTTGCCAGACTTCATTTGTATCTGACAAGTTCTGATCTTCCAGAATAATAGAGACTTCATCACATTAAGATAAAGACGCATAATTTCAAGGACAAGAGTGTTTCAAATGTGTAAACAAGAACAATCAAGTCCAAATAGCAATAAGGAACACCCATCAAATGAGTTTACCTTTTTTGGATTTATCAATAGCATGTACTCCTATTTAAACTTTAATGTGACATTTGCTGCCAAATTTTCCAACCAAAATAGACCTCAGAGATCATCTAGTTAAATCTCTTACAATGCACATAAAGATAAGGAAGACTGTCAAGAAGGTAAATGCCTGGTCCAAGGTCATACAGCAAATCAGGAAAGATCCTGGACCGGACTCCTGGTTTGCAAACTTCTCACCTATACCACTCTCCCATCTACTAAATCACAAACTTTAAAAAAAAAACAACTAAGTGAGCAGAGTAATTACTCTGATATTCAAGAAAAACTGTGCAGTTAAGGAATTAAAAAGCATTTCCTGAGTGATAATTTTAAAAGAATTTAAAACTAAAGAAGTAACAGTCTAGTAGTTAAAAATTATTTTCAATACATGATTAAAACCTAACCAATTATCTCCCCCAACTTACATAAATACATTTTAAACAGATCATCAAATGTCTAAATTGTTGGCACCATTTACAAAATAGAGTTTTTAACACATGAAATACAGAAAGTGTCACACAAGCAGGCAATAATCGATCATGTGATCTTCTGACAAACCCCTTCCCAGGGGACTTAAACCACCCACCTCCTTAAATCGAATAGACTGATGAGGATTATGTGAACACAGGTACCTTTGACAAAACAAGGCAAATTTCTTGGCAAGGAAACGACACAACAAAATGTTTTGTTTTGTAACAAATCTCCCCTGTATAAATGTTAGTCCTTTGAGAAGCAGTGTTTGCCTGTTTGTAATTTTCAGCCCTTCAAAGTTTACCCCACTGGTCCAGAGAAGGTGTTTTGTTACTAAGGATTGTCCATCAACTGCCAATGGATAAACTAAATAATGACAAGCTACTGCTTCCTTGAACTTTACACAGCAGCTTCATCTTTGTGCTTTGTAAATAATGAACAGGGATAGGCATTTGGTCCTGTCTGTATCAACACCATTTTGGTCATATCTGTATCAACATGGCTAAACTACCAATCTGGTGAAAAAAACAAAAATGCCAAAAAATAAACACTTAAGAAGAGTGGATTAATAATACATAATGCGCTAAAAGTTAGAGACTTAGACATAATTACTACTAACCTCTAGAAATACAGCAGTGATTAGGGGATTAAGGATGTCTGCCTTTTCTTGGACCTAGAATAAAGGATACAGTATTAAGTGAGCACAGCAAATTAAAAGATATATATATACAGTAGGCAGACTGTGATCCCACTTTGAAAATTACACACACACATATACATACACACCCATAACATAAGTATAGAAAATGTCTGGACTGAGAAAGAGCAAAATATCATCTCTAAAAGTGCTTTAAATTTCCTTCTTTAGGGACACCTGGGTGGCTCGGTTAAGTGTCCAAATTCGACTAAGGTCACGATCTCACAGTCTGTGGGTTCAAACCCCACATGGTGCTCTGCAATGACAGCTCAGAGCCTGGAGCCTGCTTCAGATTGTGTGTCTCCCTCTCTCTGTGCCCTCCTGCATTCATGCACTGTCTCTCTTTCAAAAATAAGTAAGCATTTAAAAAAATTAAAGGAGCTCCTGGATGGCTCAGTCAGTTAAGTATCTGACTTCAGCTCATGTCATGATCTCTTACGGTTCATGAATTCGAGCCCCACATCCAACTCTGGGCTGACAGCTCAGAGCCTGGAGCCTGCTTCGGATTCTGTGTCTCCCTCTCTCTCTGCCCCTCTCCCGGTCATGCTCTGTCTCTTTCTCTCTCTCAAAAATAAATAAACATTAGAAAAAAAATTTTTTTTAATTTCCTTTATATCTTCCCGTGCCATCCACTTTGTAGTTTTTTATTGACTTTAAAAAGTATCTTCATTTTGGAAGAAAGGGTAGAAATGATGAAACATGTGACCAGAAATCTTTAGAACAAATTTAAAACAAAATATGCAGATATGCATATGTAACATGCGCTCAAAATACTCAATGGTTTTTAAGATGGGCGTCTGTAAAACATGGAAATAACTAATGCAAATTTAATATTCGCATGTGCTAGCACCTTATATTTGACTTGCTGGGTTAAAGTATCTTTATGAAACACATGGAAAGATTTGGCCAGCTCCCACGATTAACTTCAAGAATCCCAGAAGCTCTATTAAAGACAATATTAAGGGGAAAAGAGATAATCCCAGGATTATCCCTTACAGGAATAATCTAAACTCATAAACTAAGAAAAATTAATTTGGGCTATGCTCTTAACTAAAATAAGTTTAAGGGCCCAGAAATTGCTGCCACATTGACCCTTAAATACTTACTACTAAGGGATTTTTTTAAATTGAGGTATAAGTGGCATACAATACCATATGAGTTTCAGGTGTACAAGATGATTTGATATCTACATATATTACAAAACGATCACCACAATAAGCCTAACTAGCATTTGTCACCATACAGTTACAAAAATTTTTTGTGAAGACAAGTTTTAAGATCTATTCTCTTAGCAACTTTCAAATATGCAATAAAAAATTATTAACCAGTCACTATGCTGTACATTACATCCCCATGACTTATTTGTAACTGGCAATTTATACCTTTAAATCCCCTACACCCATTTCAGCCATCCTCAACTCCCCCACCTCTGGCAACCACCAACCTGTTCTCTGTATCTATGAACTTGGTTTTACTACAAAGTGATTTTTATCTGCTCATTTAAAATGCCCTTGATTCTATCCTAATTCATGATTACTGATTTCTGAATCATGTTCCATAGTTTACACACCTTAAGTACAGGTGTGTACTTTACAATTCCTCTAAGAAAGAAAAAAAAAAAAAAAGAACTTTAGCTGTTTTCTTTTTTTTTTTCCAACGTTTATTTATTTTTGGGACAGAGAGAGACAGAGCATGAACGGGGGAGGGGCAGAGAGAGAGGGAGACACAGAATCCGAAACAGGCTCCGGGCTCCGAGCCATCAGCCCAGAGCCTGATGTGGGGCTTGAACTCACGGACCGCGAGATCGTGACCTGGCTGAAGTCGGACGCTTAACCGACTGCGCCACCCAGGCGCCCCAGAACTTTAGCTGTTTTAATTACAACTCTGTTCCTGGCTGGCAACTGCAGAATATGAGGACTACCATAGTCTAAGTAAGGCGCTGCTCCTTAAAACCAGTAGTCACTGTGCAGTTTTTATTTTATCAAGGTCTAAATTTCCAGCACAGGTCTCAGAGGGCAGCATAAAATATACTGCAGACTCCATAAAAAGAACACAAAAATAAGGTGTAAAAATCAGACATAGACAAGCTGATCCTAAAATTCACAGAAGAAATGCATAGAGTTCCAAAAAGACAAAAGATCTGGAAAAAGAAGAACCACATTGGAAGATTTACACTTCTTGATTTCAAAACTTACTACAAAGCTATAGTAATCCAGACAATATGCCAATGGCGTAAGGATACACACAAATAAAATCAATAATAGAAATGAGAGTCCAGAAATAAACCCGTATATCAATGGCTAATTGATTTTGGACAAAAGGGCAAAGACAATTCAATGAGGAAAAACTTTTCAACAAATGATGCTGGGCAAACTGGATATGCACATGCAAAAGAATAAAGTTGTACCCCTACCTCATACCCTACACAAAAAAATCAACTCAAAATGGATCATAGACTTAAGGGTAAGAGCTACAACAAAACTCTTAGAAGAAAACGTAGGAGTAAATCATGATCTTGGGTTAGGCAATAATTCACTAGAGACAATACCAAAAGTACAAGTCATAAAAGAGGACAATGACAAGTCAATATTAAAAACTTTTGTGCAGAGACACTATCAAGATTAAGTGAAAAAACAACCTATGGACTGGGAGAAAATACATGCATATCAGGTATCTGATAATGAAATTGTACCCAGAATATATAAAGCATTCCTACAACTCAATAATAAATGGTAAATAGTAAAAAGGCAAATAATAAATAAATGACAAAAAGATAACTAATAATGAAATAAAGAACCCAATTTAAAAGGAGGCGAAACTAGAAAAGCTATTTCTCTAAAGAGGACATACAAATGGCCAACAGTAAGTAAAAAGATGTTCAACATCATTAGCCATCAGGAAAATGCAAATAAAAGCCATAACGAGATACCACTTCATACCTACTACTAGGATGGCTAATTAAAAAAAACAAAAACAAAAACAAACAGACAATAGCAAGTGCTGATGAGGATTTAGGAAATTGGAACTTTCATACATCGCCGGCAAGAATGTTACATGGTATAGTCACTTTGTGAAACAGTTTGGCAGTTCTTCCAAGGCCCACGTCACCTACATGATCCACCAATTCCACTCCTACTAGGAAAACACACATGCCTGTTTGTGGCAACATTATTCATTATAGCTGAAAACTAGACACAGTCCAAATGTCTAAGAATTGATAAACAGAAAAATAAAATGTGGTACAGATCCCTAAAATACATTATTTGGTAATAAAAATAAGTACTGATACATACTACAATGTGAATGAACCTCAAAAACATTATGCTAACTGAAAGACAACAGACACAAAATATCACATATTGTACATCCCATTTAGATTAAATGTCCAGAATAGGCAAATCTACAGACAGAAAATAGGTGAGTGTTGCTCAGGGCTAGGAGAGTGTGGAGGGAAAGGGAATCGGCATGACTGCCACTGGCGGGAGGTTTTCTGGGGGATGATGAAAATGGTCTAAAATTGGATATGGTTATGGTTGGACAACTCTGTGAATACACTAAAAAACCACTGGATGGTATACTTGAAATGGGAAAATGTTATGGTATGAAATCACCTCAGTGAAACTCTCTAAAAAACACCCCACAGAACAGACATCAGCGCAAGAACAGGCATGAATTCTTACCCCGGCAGTTGTTAGGCAGGTGGTGAACTCTTTAGACAGAGAAGACAACTCCTTACACAGTACAACTGTCATCCTAGGAAAGAAGTGAGGCAAGTCAGGAGGGCTCCTCTTTTTGTTTTTCTTTCTCTCTTTTTTAAAAATAAGCTATATTTAACAACTGTTGGAAGAAAACAAATCACTCTTGGTAGTAAATGTGAAAGGAGAAAGCTTTTTTTTTTAAGGGAGTAAATATGTCTTCATCAACTACCTAATGCATCTGCAGACCCATTTGAGCAGACATTCATGTTACAGGAAGAGGAGGTTCAGTCCCTGGAAAAACATTTTACTGCAAAATCCTCTAGAAAGTACTAGACTTCCAAGTTAAAGGAAATAACTAAAATACATTTTCAGGAGATAAGACAGTACTTAAAAATCCTACATTCCATTTACAAACGTAGGTAAAGTAAGGATGTATTCATACATTCAACAGATATTTACTGGAAGTCTTCTATGTACCAGGTACTATTCTAAGCACTGGGGATATATCAGTACACAAGCAAAAGCCCAGTTTCCATGGATTCTAACTCACTTGATAATTAACAGGGAAACTATATATATGTGTATGCTTATACACATACACACACACACCTCTCCTGTACAGGTACATATATATGCGTATGTATACGTATAAACACAGATGTATAAATGGAAAGTGGAAAGAGCCACTTTTCCAAAGAACAGGCTACTTTGGGGTTGAGTCCCTCATCCTAAGGATGGTGAAGACAAAACCAGCCCCCTCTGTGGGATGTTGTGGAGGGGTGGTGAAGTTGCAGGTAAAGAGGAGGTCTGGAAAACATCAAGGGCCCCTCCCAACCCTAACACATTAGACACTCCCACACAATTTTTCCCAATTACATTCTCATTAATTAGATTTATTTAGAAAGCAGAAAGCAGTAGGTCTTTTTTTTTGTCCCTTATGACTATCTACTTTATAATATTTTTGAAATTTTATTCAAAATCAGCAAGACGGAGGGAAAGGGGGGTTTGGGGACTTAGCCTGACGTGGGATTAAATCCCAGTCTGCACAACCTGGGCAGATTATCACATTTCTCTTGAGTCTGTGTTTCCTCATTTTTTTAAAGCTGGACTAATCATTTACCTTTAGAGTTGTAAAAATTAGAAGTGATACATGTAAGTCCCTTAGCATGGTACCTGGCACAAAATTAGCACTCATTAACAAATATCACCATTATTAAGAACTAAGGTTCCTAGAACTACTCTCTATTTTTACTTATGTAAAATTCTACTTTTATTAAAACCAATAACCTGAGAACTAGTTTTCAGATTACCAATTAATAAAAAAGAATTAATAAAACAACCAGGCGGTTAATAAAAAAATTTATAATGTAGACTTACGGCTCCACGAAAAGAAACAACACTTCTAACTACTTAATAACTAAAACCCAAAATGAACAAACCTCTAACATGTGAATGGTACAATGTGAATAGCATCTTCTTGAGAGGAAAGTTTCTTAAAACTCTGAGGCTGAGAGTAAAAAGAGGCTGAGAAAACTCTTGAAGCAATGTGCATCATTTGCAGGGATACTCTTTACACTTACTGGGAAAGGGCTCTGCTCCTTTCTAAGGCTGTCACTTCCTGCTTCTGGCCATGCAGAACCAGAGCCGCTGTTTTGTGAAACAGTTCAATTGAGCAGGCAGTCAATTCTGCTAGGCTCCGGATAGCAAATGCATGGATAGCCTGAAAAGAAAAGCAAAACAAAGCATTGTTATTATTGTTTTTATCCCGGAGGAAATGAAGAATTCCTTGTTTCTCGCATACTGGAGGATTCCAGATCGTGAAAGCAACAGAGACAATGGCTGCCCTTCAATACACCTCCTCTTCTACCACAGTAGTGATGTCATTTTCCAGCTGGGCTCATAACTGCAGAAACAGAAGCTCCCCTAAAGTCGGGTGTGTCCAGGTAACTGTGAGCCAAAAGATTTAGATAAAAAGTGTCTTGTAGCAGTTTCTGGGAACTTTCTTCATGATACAACACACAAACACCCTTAGTCTCTTTTTCTTCACTCCTTTCACCCTACAGTCTGGAACAAGGTTGCTATAACCTTGGGTTACAAGGTTGACATTACAGTGGTACAAAAAAACAGAAGGTGCCTACGCCCCTGATTGTAATACTCACATCTCAAAACCATTTCAAAAAAAAAAAAAAAAAAAAGGCTTAGTTGCTTTAGTACCTCTATTGAATTTTTACTGATTTGCTCAGTTTTTTCTGTTTCCAACTGTTTTTCTCCTTCTTCCTTCTCTTCTAATGGCTTGGCCAGAGATGCACTCATCCATTCATAGGCATTATTTCTTGCCTAAATAAGAAGAAGATTACTGCCCATCAACAATTCAATTCAGCTCACCAAAAGGTTATCATACATATTGTGCACCTACCAGGAACACTTTACTGCAAAATCCTCTAGAAAGTACTAGACTTCCAAGTTGAAGGAAATAACTAAAATACATTTTCAGGAGATAAGACAGTACTTAAAAATCCTACATTCCATTTACAAACGTAGGTAAAGTAAGGATGTATTCATACATTCAACAGATATTTACTGGAAGTCTTCTATGTACCAGGTACTATTCTAAGCACTGGGGATATATCAGTACACAAGCAATCAGTACACTTAGCATCATGTAAGTCAGTCTCACCCGAACATACACTTACCATACATCCATCTACTTACCTTACCACTTCTCTTTACAACACTTAACACTGCCATCCACTCACTCCCCTTCTTGAGCTTCTCTAACCCTTCTGCCTTTTTTAAAACTAAGGCATAACTTACATAAAGTGCACAAATCTTCAGAGCACAACTCAAGAAATGTTTACACATCTATATGCCTTTGTAACTGACCCAGATCAAGATACAGAACATTCCCATCCGTATAAAGGGTGCCCCCCTGCCCCTTCCTAGTCAATACTGCTCAAACCTGGGAATGCAAGCTGGTGCACCCACTCTGGAAAACAGTATGAAGGTTCCTCAAAAAACTAAAAACAGAACTACCCTACCACCCAGCAATTGCACTACTAGGCATTTATCCACGGGATACAGGTGTGCTGTTTCGAAGGGACAGGTGCACCCCCATGTTTATAGCAGCACTATCAACAATAGCCCAAGTATGGAAAGAGCCCAAATGTCCATTGATGGATGAATGGATAAAGAAGATGTGGGATATATATGTACAATGGAGCATTACTCAGCAGTCAAAAAGAATGAAATCTTGCCATTTGCAACTACGTGGATGGAACTGGAGGGTATGATGCTACGTGAAATTAGTCAGAGAAAGACAAAAATCATATGACTTCACTCATATGAGGACTTTAAGAGACAAAACAGATGAACATAAGGGAAGTGAAACAAAAAGAATATAAAAACAGTGAGGGAGACAAAGCATAAGAGACTCATAAATATGGAGAACAAACAGAGGGTTACTGGAGGGGTGGTGGGAGGGGGGATGGGCTAAATGGGTAAGGGGCACTAAGAAATCTACTCCTGAAATCATTGTGGCACTATATGCTAAGTAATTTGGATGTAAATTAAAAAAAAAAAAAAAATACTGCTCAAACCAAGTCACCCTTCCCTTGCCCAAAGGTAACCCAGTCTTCTGTCTCACTGTCTCAATTAATTTTACCTGCCTTTAAAATGCACACAAATGAAACTTTAAGTCCATTCTAATTTGTGTCTGGCTTCTTATGCCCAATATAGTGTCTGTTAGGTTTATCCATGTTGTTGCAAATATCAGTAGCTCATTCTTACTTCTTGCTATGTAGTAGCTCATTTTATACATATACCGTAACTTACCATTCTCTGATGATGGGCCTTTGAGTTGTTTTTAGTTTTCTTTGACTTCTAAAATACTGCCTTCTTCCAGTTCTCCCCCCACCCTCATGGGCATTCCTCCTCAGGCTTCTGTACGTATTGATACTCCTTTTTCAGCCTTTTAAACACCAGCATTACCTGGGGTTCTAGCCTGGCTCTCTACTAGCCTCACCACACTCCCTCTTCCCTCAACGCATCCTGTCTCTGTAATTTTAAGTATTCCCTACCTGCTGCTGGCTCCTAAATCCTTATTTCCAGCACTCACCTCTCCTGAAAACAATGTATTCCAACTGCCTGCTGGACATACATATCAAGATATTTTGTAGGCTGATCATTCCTCTTCCCTTCAATGGCTCCCCTTCAACCAGATGACGGTCTTTTACATGACTGAAGAAGTACCCATGACCTAGTCCCTACCTACTTCTCCAGCCTCATCTCTTACCACTTTCCACTTTAAGATCTGATAATAATGGCCTATAAATGCCTGTTCTTCATTCATGCTATTCCCTTAGGCTACAATGCCCTTCCCCGCCCTTTTCTTTTTTCTAAATAAAGGCAGCTCTTAGTTTTCTTTCAATCATCCACCCAGACATTGTCTCTTCCAAGTAACTTTCAAAGACCTTCCAGGAGACAAGGCATGTAAACAACCCTTCCCTGTATGTCCATGGTCCCCTGAGCACCCTTTCAACTTAGTACTTACCAGACACTGAAATTAAATGTGTCTATCTCCTATACATGAACAACATTACCATAGGATAGCTACAGACTGTCTTGTTTGGATTTGCACACCCAGTGCCTGGCATGCTATGGAGGGCAGCTACTGTTTTTACCTAGCCAGCGTCCCTATCTCTTTTCTTTTGGTAGTGGGTTCTAGATTTTTCTTAGTTCATGTGGTTTGGGTAGGGTTGCTTCCATCCTCTGGCTCCAAGGGTTGGCAAACAATTCAGATTTAGTTACTAGAATGTTAATCCCCCTTCCATACAGGGATTACTTCATGATGTTTCAAAAAGTGACCCAACCCAGGTCAATGGGCATCAGCATCAGGACATCTGATGAAACTACTAGGGAAGGGAGGCCCTCCTCCTGCTAGAGTTACTCAACTGGAAAAAAGTCACCCTGATGTTGCCAGTAGTTATCCTACAACCATGTGGAAAAGATTCTCTATGAATAAAGCTGTAACAGAAGAAAGCAGTCAAGAGATTGGTGTGGGGATTGGGTTGGGGGTAGTAGGTGGGGTTCCTGGATAGAGAGCCATGCCTGAAGCTCTTGATTTTCTAGTTCTTGAGCTAATGAGTGCCCCTTTGTTCTTAAGCCAGTCTGACTTGAGTTTCTGTCATTTGCCACTGAGACTGTCCCGACTTCTAAGAAAAGGTTTATTGTCATTAAATGAAGACATCCACTTGAGAAACTTTATATAGACAGAATGTGTTCAGAGCTGTAACCAGGCAATACGAATTCAGAGAAGACTATGAGAGCCATTCCAGCTAAGAAGTGAGAATCACAGGTTTTATTACAAATATAGCACTGGGGTTGAGGGTTTAAGGATCAATAGATGGGGCTACACCTGAGGCTACAACGTGAATAAGCTACAGCAGAACCTATGTACCCAGACATTCATCTCAAGGTTCTTCCTCCTACCGCAGGAACTCTCACAAAAACCCTCAGGAATAATTTGGCTCTGATCTTTCACTACATTAGCCTCTCAAATTAAATTAAAAAATAAAACAAAATAAAAAGAATTAACTATATAAAAGACTGGAAACAGAAAACTCAAAGTATGCGGAGAAAACTGTGAAGCAACTAGTAGGACCAGAGCAGAGGGTACATTTATTAATTAGTTCATTCATTACAAATATTTACTACACATTGTCCAGGTGCTGGAAGTACCTATATAAACCATGGCCCTGCTCTTCTTTAGTGCAGAAAGACAGTTAATAAGGAAACAAATAAGTGAAGAAAATAAAATGTAGAGACGGAGAGTGTGGACTGGATGAGCAGAAGGCAGACTTGGTTTGGGTGGTCAGGAGGGGTCTCTGAGGAGTGATATTTGAGTTGAAATCTAAAGTTTAAAAGGAGTCATCCATGCAAATATTTAGACAAGAGTTGTAAGCAGAGGGAAATCAGGTGGGTGTACTCAAGGAACAGAATGAAGACCAATATGGGAGAAGCATGGGAGAAGAGGCTGGAGTGGTGAGATTTTTATAGAAGAGAATAGTGAGAGACGAAGCTGGAAAGAATCCTAACAGTTGACTAACAGTCTACATAGTATGTGAAATTCTCTGCAAAGCCTTTGAAGAGAGAAAATGAGAGAAAAACCAGGGATTGGTTTATCTCAAATTAAAAAAAGAAAAATGGGGAGACATAAGGCCATGCAAAAGAAAACTGATACCATAAATGTAATATACTTGAAGGAGATATTTTAGTAGGCATAAAACATACTCAAAATGATCTTTCTTATAATAAATACACTAAGTGAAGTCATTATGAACTACTGTGCCAACTCAAGGTAATTTATCATACCTTTTGAAAATTGGGCAACATTACCCAGGCCTCACACCCAGAATTCAGTCTGGAACTTCTCATTGGTGAGACCTGGAGACTTAGGAATTAAAAGACACCTTTGAGGGGTGCCTGGTGGCTCAGTCAGTTAAGCATCCAACTTCAGCTCAGGTCATGATCTCACAGTTCATGGGTTCAAGCCCTGCATCAGGCTCTGTGCTGATAGCTCAGAGCCTGTAGCCTGCTTCAGATTCTGTGTCTCCCTCTCTCTCTGACCCTCCCCCACTCACACTCTATCTCTCTCTCAAAAATAAATAAACATAAAAAAAAATTTTTAAAGATACCTTTGAGCTTAGCTTCTCCAACCACTTAGTTTTCATCAGCTGGGGAGGGGGGGGGGGGGAGAGAAAAGGCCTAGAAAAGAAATGGGATTTGCCCACATCACATGCATCAGAGTAAGAATCAGACCTGTTTTCTCAGACTCCTGCTTCATTGCTTTTCCCCTACATCACACAGCCTCCCATTAAATCCTTGGGAATAATCAGGTCCTGCTCCTTAACTATTCTATATCTTATGACTCAACACAGGAAATGTAAACAATGTGAACACAACTTGCAGAGAATGACTACAACTACCAAATAGATAAGGATTACTTGCCTTTTTAAAATAGTTTATTTATTATTACGATCTCCTTGAGCACAGAAACTAGGTCTTTTTCATTAGTATTTCTCCAACACTTAGCAATATAAAGTTTACTTAACATATGTATATTTATCAAACACCTAAATATATTGGGCTAGCTTCTATAGATAGGACCATCAATGGTGAGCATTTACTATGAGCCAGGGACTTCCCAAGACCTTTGTATGCATTAACACATTAAATCCTCAAAAGAAGCCCACATCACCCTATCTCACAGCTAAAGGAACCAAGAGGTTAAACAACTTGCTCAACACCACAAAGAGACAGTAGATCTGGGATTTTAAGGACCAATAAAGCACAGATCCAGCTTTGAAGAAATTTAAGGTTTAAGATGGGAAGTAAGATACACGCATTAAAAAAAAAAATCAAAAATAACCTGTGATAAATTTATAAAAATACATATGTATAAGGTTAAGTGAATAAAGCAAAGTGCTCAAGAACATAGACAGTGTGTTAACTTTTATATAAGAAGAAAATAGATCTGCTTATCTTCAAAATCTATCTACTTATCTAAAAATAGAAACACAAGAAGGATATGCCAGAAAAGAAGAAAGTTAGTATTAGAAAGGAAAAGGGAGTGGATAGGAATTGTTTAGTTTTGACTTTTAGAAGCATAAGCCTCTATATATTCAAAAATTAATGTAGGGGGAAAGCAAATAAATCATAAATTCTTTTCATAGGTTGGCTTTATAGTAGGTAGGCATGGGCAAAGCAATGAAACTATTTCAGATGCATTATAGAATTGAGGAAATAAGGGAATGTGCTAATGTCGTGAGACAGGGTTATTATTGTGGAAGATGAGAGATACAAATCTGTAATGAGGAAAGGCAAGGAAGACTCCTGTAGGGACAGACTGAAACTGGAGTTAACAGCATAAATTCACGATCTCTAACATATGTATGTGTGCACATGTGCAAATATGGGGGTGTGTGTACTTAAGTATATTTCCTAGCTCTGCCCACAGGACCTGGAGGCAAAGATACCCCAATATCAATGAGCACACCTAGCACCCACGTCTTAGCCTGTAATACTAAAAAGGAGCTATGGCTCCCTGAAGAAATGGCTGATTCCAGGGCTAGAGTACAGAAGGTACAAGAGGAGTCCAGAATATCGTTATGCCAGAAAATAAGGAAATACTCCAAAAAATGGTAAGTGCATGTCACACAAGAGTCAGTTTGAAGGTCAATTTGAATCCCAAAATAATTAAGGACAGTAATGAACTATAAACCAAAGGGAAAAAACAGAATTCCATGAGATATTAAATAACAAATAGATAATAAATAAATAGAAAAAGGAAGAGCTCTTAACTATAGTAGAATGCCAAAAGCCAACTGATAAATAAGGAGCAAGTGTTGGGGTTAAGAGAAATCATCATTTTGCAACCATCACAGTAAACACTGGTGCAGCAAGAATCATGGATAGATGCTAAATCTGGAGGGACATTATGATGAACAGCAGGATATTTATTGGTCTTAAAATGTCTACCCACAGAAAGTTTATTAGCAGTAAAAAATTCGTAACCATACAGTGAGAAATCAGACAACACATCATTTTAAGGGGAAGATGGGCATTGTGTAGTCTAGGAAGGATATAAAACTGCTTATTAAGTCTCTTGCCTGGGAATGCATAACATGACTTTAATCATAAGAAAACATCAGACAAACCCCAAATCAGGAATACTCCGTTTTTATACAGGGGAAAGCAGTTTTTATTTCTCATCACAAAAGACAAAGAAAAGTGAGGAACTACCACAGATTAAGAGACTCAAAGTATATGACAACTAAATACAATTCGTGATTATGTTCTGGCTTCAACGTTAGAGGGAAAAATAGGATATGAAGGACATTGTTGGGCCAATTGCCAAACCAGAATGTGGACAAGATATTAAATAAAAATATCTTATCGATGTTAAATTTACTGCAGGTGATAATTACTACGGTTACCTACAGGAATATCCATGTTCTTAGCAGATACATATTGAAATATTTATGAGTAAAGGGCTATCATGTTTGCAATTTATTCCCCAAAATAGTCCCAATAATAACAACGTGTGTATGTGCATGTGGTGCATGTGTATGTAAAGAAAGGGAAAGGACGGGGTGGGGGGGGGGAGGAGAGCGAGAGGTAACAAGAGAACAAATGCTCAAACACAAATGATTAAATGTATAAATTATATATATATATATATATATGTTAATAATAGGCGTATTTGCATAAAAGACATACGAATTTCTTTGCATTATTTATGCAACTTTTCTCTAAGTTTGATATTATTTCCAACTCAAAAAAAAACACTATGATACAAGCTAAAAAGTGCTATAGTTAAGCGCTGTAGTGGAGATGAGGAAGATGAGCTGCCTGGGGGGTGACTGCATAGCTTGGGGAGTGCAGCCTTTTCACTGGGAAAGGAGAGCGAGATAACAAAATCAAGCATCACATTCCTTACCCTACGGCATGCAGGTGACTGTGGTGGCTATCCTGGCCAGGAAGCAATGTGCATCTGCTGCTACCTGGTCCAGAGATGTTTCTGGAGATTGGGAGAGGTGGGTGAAGAGATGGCAAGCAGCCCGAGACCAAGTGGATAGTGTCCCATGAGCTGGACTGGCAACTATGCTCTATGAGTACTGCTCTGGAAACAGGCGCTCCCTACCCACTTTGACTAATGGCCCTCCATGTTTCATACGTGTAAAAACAGCTCAGGCATCACCATCAAAGACCCAGGCATAGGCCACGGGAGGCTCATTTTCACATGCTAACTGGTCACTGGGCTCTGGGAAATCATTACCTTCCATCCAGCCCTATAAGGGCAGAGGCCACATTCCATCATCCTTGGATCACTCAGAGCCCTGACAACAGTGAGGCCTCCATAAAGGCGAACCCACTGGTATCACGAAGGCCGGTGAGTACTGCCAACACTGTGACCTGATTTGAGCTTTCAAATAAGCAAGTGTTCCAAATGAAAACAGGTGAGGATGGCAGATGTGGGGGGCAGGCAGGGCAGATGTGAAATTTGCATGTTAACCTGTGAGAGCAGGAGGCAGGCAGAAGGCACAGAACTCAGAATACAGCTCCCAGTTTGGTGATATCCTTGCCAGAAAGTTATAACCTTACATTCTTTATCCATTAAATTGACACAAGTAAAAAAAGTGAAAATCACCAAGCATAACTTACCCTGGTAAGCTTCTCAGGTTTGGAGGAGACATGAAGCTGGGAAAATAGCTCTGTTATCTCTTTGGTAAAGTCTTCATCCCCTAAACAAATAAACAAACAAAGAAAAACACAGAGCCATGTAAAACCCTGCAGAAAGACTGACAGAGATGGGCGGAAAGGGGGAGGCAGAGGAGAGGCAAGGGAGGAGCCGCAGCAGCACCAGGAATAGCAACAGCAATTTACATGAGCACGGTGCTCTGGTGCTTACAGAATCCTTCTACATGCACCAACAAATTCTCCCAATGGGCTTGTAAAGAGGGTCATCATCCCATTTTAGAGATAAAGAAACTAAGACTTGGAGGGGTTATTTCTCCTAATAGCAAATACTAAGAGTCAAACCTTGGCCTTCCCACCCCAGTTCAAATCCAGTGCTCTCTGTTCTATTCCAGAAGTATGAATGAGAACAGGTGAAAGCAGAGTACTAAGCAGGTACCATGCACGTGCTTCAAAGAAAGTAGACTTCAAGTCAGGACATAAAAAATGGGTACAACTTAGCCAGGAGAAAAAGAAGAGTTTCAGGTAGCAAAAACAAATACAAAGATCATGACCACACGTTTAATATATCTGGGAGAGTCTTAATTTCAGAGAGAGAAGAGAGATAAAAGTGAAGCTAGAAAGTTAAGCAGGATCTAGGCAAAAGAGGGCCTTAAAACCTATGGAGAGGAAATCAAACTTTTTACTGAGGGAGTGAGGAGACATTGAATGATTTTAAACAGACACAGATTATGTCCAATTTAAATTTTAGAAAAAGCCACTTTGGCTCCCGGGTGGAGGTGGGAATAAGAAGGAAGGCAGAAAGGCTGAGGTAATAATCCAGGGTCCAGGTAAGAAATAATGATGGATAAGAAGAAAGGGAAGAGGAAAGGGATTCCAGAATGTTGGAAGGATGGTAAGAAAGCTGTTGGTTAAATAAGCCTGGTAAGATATGATGGGGAACACGTAATACTTATATTTGAGAAACATACAAGCAAATACGTAAGATATATTAAAAAAAAAAAAACAAAACATTAAAACAACACATCCAAATGGCAGGAAATGCTATTTTCTGCTCTACTCATCTAAATCCTACTTCATTTTCTCAGACCAAAGTTTCTTGTAACCACACAATGTAGGGAGAACTCTTATTTATAGAAATCTTTTAGCACTTACAATCTACAGAAGTGTTTCTTAGTCACCAGTTCATAGTTTACTAGGGCAAATCATTATTTCTTCATACCTGTTTTCTCCCCAAAACCCTTAGAAAAAAAAACTCCATCTTGGTTCCTTTATCTCCATCTGCTATCCTTTTGTCTTCTTGGTGCTCAAGGCATAAAATGCAAATGGTCTGGTGATCCCAGGTATACTATAGTTTGGGGAAAGTTGATCTCACTAAATATTACAGCTGTAACCTATGTAAGTCCTCTACACAACTCCTAATCAAATCCTACTATCTAAAAACCTAAAGTCTGACAGGCATTTTGTTTTCCTAGCAATGCTCCTAAATTATTTGGGAGCAAGAGAGGACTCTGAATCCATGCTAGGATGCATGTACCTCAAGGGGTTCAAGAAATAATCCAATTGGAGTACAGGGGGAAAACAGAACTTTTATTTATAGATATTTGTCTCATTTTTTTTAAAAAATTCTATTTGAGGGTATACTTTAAAATGTAAATATGTTATTACAGTATTACATGTGTGTAATTTATAATCATCAAATATACATACATTAGTTCTAAGTGCTCAAAAAAACTTACTGCTTACTAAGTGTTGATCAAAAAACATTTGGAGGTGGCACCGGGCTGCCTCAGTGGGTAGAGCACGTGACTTGATCTCAGGGTCATGAGTTTGAGCCCCACAATGGGTGTAGAGATTACTGATAAAAAATAAATACATAAAAAATGTTTGGACGGGCGCCTGGGTGGCTCAGTTTGTTAAGTGTCAGATCAGGTCATGATCTCTGTTTGTGGGTTCGAGTCCCACAACGGGCTCCTTACTGACAGTTCAGGCCCCGGAGCCTGTTTCAGATTCTGTGTCTCCCTCTTTCTCTGTCCCTCCCCCATTCACATTCATTCTCTCTCTCTCTCTCTCAAAAATAAACAAACATTTGAAGATCCTGTCATGTACTCCCTACAGACCTGAGTATAAAAAGTAGTTGCTGCATTAGAATAAAAGTGCGAGGATGGGAAGGAGGCAGGGCTAGTGCTCTGGAGGGACCCTGGAGAGGCTGGGGTCTTCTCCTGCTGAGGCAAAGGGATCAGATGCATAAGACAGAGGGGCAAGAGCTAAGGATGCTGACAGAAAATGAAGATGACCAATGTCACCAGAACCAGATTCTGTGTTTTTCTCTCCCCTCCGCTACCACCATTTTGGTTTTGTTGTTGTTGTTGTTGTTGTTTTTAACATCTTCATTGAGCTGTAATTAAATACCAAGGACAGTGTTGCATTTTCATCCAAAACCACTGGGGAAAGCTGTTGGGAATAGCACTACACTGCTTTCTTTTCAGAGTCCTGATCTCTGGCAAACAGGTAGGGGAGAAAAAAGTCATAGATACAAATCCATCTGTTCAGAAACTCCATTAGAGTCCTCAGAATGGTATTTAAAGATCAGGTTTTCTGATTACTATGCAAAGCCAGATGTTGACTAAATTGAACAAATACTGTTAATGGTACTATGTAAAAATAAATTAAGTTTATAAATAACTGGGGATTGCCACTCTAGAGCTTAGTTGAGAACAACAGAGCAACTTAAGTAAATCGAGTTTAATTTAGGGGTTTCCTGCTAAGTATAGACCTTCATCTATTTACTTATGCCATCCTAATCATGAAAATAGCAGCCACCATTTATTGAGTGCTTACTATGTGTCATATATTAAATATTTCATTAGGCCTTATAACAAGCTGAGAGGAATTAGCATCCTCTTATAGCTGATAAAACAGAAGTTCAGTGTTAAGTAATTCTCCAAGGTCACACGGCTTAGGAAACAGCAGATCTTGAATTTGAACCCAGATCTAACTCCAAAACCCATCCTTTATAAACCCACCATTCTATACTGAATTCTCAATGCTGCAGGTAAGATTTAAAAACTTATATTCAAGAGCCATTTCATATCAGGACCAGTATCTTTACATAGAGTGTATAGTAAGAGGTTATATAACCAGCCAATTTTACTTCTTAGAATGCAGTGCAGAACACAAATGGGAACAAAAAAGAAAAAGGCTCTCTTAGTATAAAATCCATGCATTCCACTTTACTTCCTTCTCTCAAAAGAAAGACCCTAAGACTCTCACTCAAAGTGCCCTGCTTTCAGTACACAGCTTGAATATGGCTAGTTAACGGTTTTCCACCAGATTAGACACAGAAAATGAGATTCAGGGGTGCCTGGGTGGCTCAGTCAGTTAAGTAGCCAACTCTTGATTTCAGCTCAGGTCACGATCTCACAGTTTGTGAGTTCGAGCCCTGCATTGGGCCCTGTGCTCACAGCGTGGAGCCTGCTTCGGATCCTGTCTCCCTCTCTCTGCCCCTCCCCAGCTTGCGTGTGCATGCATGTGCACGTGTGCTCTCTCTCTCTCTCTCAAAACCAAATGTTAAAAAAAAAAAACTGAAAATGAGATTCAAAGGATATTAGAAATACAAGCTGATAATGAAGAGAATTAAAAGATGGACATTCAGAAGAAAATAAAGATGCACACAATTCTAAAAAGTAACAGAGACATTTCCAAAAGCAAAGCAGTTTAGATAATTTAATATAGCAGTTCTCAAAAACATTTTGGTCTCAGGATCCCTTTACACTCAGAACTTTTTGACAACTCCAAAGAGTCTTTTATAATGTAAGTTATAGATCTCAACATTTATCATATTAAAAATTAAAATTAAAATGTTTGAAATACTTATCAATTGTTTAAAAATAACAACAATAAACCCACTACTTGTTGACATAATTTTTAAGAAAAACTGTATTTTCCAAAAAAGAAAACTTTTAGTGAGATGAATGCCATTGTTTTATATCTCTACAAATCTCTTTGATGCCTAGCTTAAAGACAACTGGATTCTTTTGTCTGCTTTTACATTTAATCTGTGGTGATGTGTTGTTTTAAGTACATCCTACTCTGAACAGTCTGTGACTGCAATCTTTTTTTTTACTGCAATATTTAAAAAAAAAAAAAAAAGTGTTCCATGAAAAAAACAGCTACTTCAGCTTACAACTTAAACAATACCAGTGCTTTTCCTTGAGACTTCAGTATGTATCACACAAAATACAAAAAGTAATATATTCAAGGGTCAAGACTTAATAAGATTAACAATTGCTACATGAGAACAAGATTAAATGAAAGTAGCAGGGAATGCATGGTTGTGAAAATACAGTATTAGTACAGTTCGGTGCCACTGTCTTGATTTATGTTAAGAAGCCAGTAATTTTACCCACCACTGCTTTTGCACCATCAGTGCAAATGTCAAAATGATACATTTTTTAAACAGAAAAGAAAATAACGTCTTGGTATTAGTATGCAGAGTTTTTTTAATCATTTTATTTTTTTTAATATGAAATTTATTGTCAAATTTATCATGCAGAGTTTTGACTCCTGGATTCCCTGAAGAGATCTTAGAGACCCAAGATTCTGCAGACCACACTCTCCAAAGCACTGATTTAATCTACCACATGGGTGATTGGCCCATGTGTCTTGATGGACCCTGAGGGAATTTTTCGAATCACTTTTAATATTTGTTAACTGATTGCTTCATTAAAAGGAAAAAGGGGGGCGGGCAGGCAAAAACCTACATTCATTAGATTCTACTAAAAAAGTAGCATGTAAGACATATTAGAAACATTTCCATCT
The DNA here is from genome assembly GCF_027475565.1 of Acinonyx jubatus. Lineage (NCBI taxonomy): Eukaryota > Metazoa > Chordata > Mammalia > Carnivora > Felidae > Acinonyx > Acinonyx jubatus. Next base: position 190,584,295 of record NC_069380.1, on the reverse strand, counting down.
AATCTTTAAAATAAAACTCTCTGGGGCGCCTGGGTGGCGCAGTCGGTTAAGCATCCGACTTTGGCCAGGTCACAATCTCGTGGTCCGTGAGTTCGAGCCCCACATCGGGCTCTGGGCTGATGGCTCGGAGCCTGGAGCCTGTTTCCGATTCTGTGTCTCCCTCTCTCTCTGCCCCTCCCCTGTTCATGCTCTGTCTCTCTCTGTCCCAAAAATAAATAAACGTTGAAAAAAAAAATTTAAAAAAAACTCTCAAAGGTTAAGATTCTGTTGACTAGAGATTATGCTTTACGTAAACAAACTTGTTTCCTGATAATTTTGCAAAAATGAGTAGCTACTACACTTAAACTTTGGAGAATATGCAGATATTAAAAATATGGCACACACACACAAAAACTTTTGAAAATAAAAAGACAAATTATCACCTGCATTTTGGATAACTCCCAACATACATGCCGGAATTCAAGTTGAGGACAGGGATCACAGGAGTCAGAGAGGCACAGAAGCAGTATCTAGGGATATAAAACTCATAGGGATGACCAGCCAGACTGAGGCACGAATCTAACAAGGGAAACACTCTAAAGAAAAAAGCAGGCAGAGATGTGAGCTACAAGATTAGACCTGGAGAAGCCACAAAGATCTTGGGGGTCAAGGGCAGAGCAGAGGGGGAGTGGGACAAAAATATGCACATAAGGCCGACTGCTCATATCAATGCCTGGTCAGGGGCAAGGCAGCAAAAAAGTAAAGTCAGGCTAGTATAACTGTAGAGAAAATAATATATTTCAAGAGCAATACACTGCATATAAACATGCTACATGCTTTCCACTCAAATGCTGGATTTTCATATTACCTTTTTTCTCTTCTTCCTCTTCCTCACAGAACTCTGCTAGGGAAAATGCTTCCTTGAGTTGCTCCAACTCATGTTTTAGAGTCTCTAATTCTTCTCCACTTAGAGAATTAAGAATAGATTTCACCTGAATGGATATAAAATAAAAAGTTGTGAGACTACAGAAGAAAAATAAAAACATTTTCAAGTGGAGAAGAGGCCAAATTAAAATAAAAATTATGAGCTCACCAGCTGATACAAACTATTCCTTAAGAATAATACAAGAGGCTAGTTATTACATAAAGGTAGGGAGAATTTATACTTCCAAAATAATACAAGCCAGAAACATCTGGAAATTATTAGTGTTTAACAATGGCTGATAAATTAGGGGGAAATGAAACAGTCTTGAATCAATTAAAAACTAACAGGTAACCATATCCAATTGGCAGCTTAAACCAGGGAGACTACCAAAAAAAAAGAAAAAGACCAAGGCAAAGGAAAAGTAACGGATGTACTATTAAAACTTCTTTGTTAATCTGTCTTCCTTTTGTTTAAATTTTGAAAAGTAACACTTGACTCATTCTATTTGTAGCGGTTAGTTCAAACATTGTTTGTTTGTCTGTGTTGGTATAGTATTTTCAAAGAGTCTCAAGCCTCCATGTGAAATACATTTCATCTTCCAACTGTGCAAAAAGAGACGCAACTAGGCAGCACTCCTTTGCTTGGAGACCAACCATTTGAAATTTGGGGTTTGGAATTACCTTCATCTCACTTTCTCGGGAAAGCATCTCCAGAGCTTCCAGATGCGAAAGGCCTTGAAATTCATCAAAGAGTAGCCCATAATGAGTTTTCTTGTCTGTTTCCAAGGCAACCTCATTGGAGGTCCATAGCTCTTCTTTCTCCTTTGCCTCTCGTAAAACCTGGCAAATAGATGGAGGATTACACTGCAGCAAGTAATGAGAGCTCAAGGGTGAGCTCCAAGAGCTGGGGGAAGCAGAGCTGAGACAGGAACCATACAGAACACTGCCCTTTCCTTCCTGGCACTGCAATTCAAATCTGATCGGCTAAGGAGCTGCTGGGAAAAAAAAATGATCACACACAATTCGAATCTGGACAGGGTAAATAACACCCAAGGAACCAGGTGTTTCTTTGAAAGTGCTTTAAATATTAATCTACTCAACAGCTCTGAAAGGGCTTGTCATCTTCTACTGCAGTGACAAGAGGTCCCTGCAGAAAATAAAGAGTAGGGAAAAAAGAACTGGGCATTTTTATAACCATTAGAGCTCTCATCCCCTCACCCAAAAAAAAGCCTTAATGAACATATCATTGAAAAGTTTTCAAAAGGAAAGAAATACTAACAAGGTCTACTACAGGCAAAAAATACAGATCAAAACAGACACATTAAATACACAGGTAAAGACAAATGGTACCTGAGACAATGTAGAATTCCGGTTCATCAGACCCTTCGTTCTTTTAAATCCAGGATCCCCTTCTGCTATTACATCCATTGTCTTTTTCCCAATGAATTCTAAGGCATCCAAACCCCCACTGATTACGCTCTTTCCCTAGGAAACACATGCAACTTCATTGCAAGAATACTGAAAAAAGACATCTGCATGGTTTGATTATATAAAATAGTGGCTAACAATACCAAGCACTGTCAAGAATATGGAGCAACGAAAACAATCATCTACTGCATGTGGGAATGTAAACAGATACAACCACTGTGGCCAGCTGTTTGTCAGTACTCAACACAGATGGGTACAGAGGTTCATGAAAAGACGTACAAAATGTCCATGGCAGTACTATTTGTAAAAGCTAAAAACTGGAAACAACCACAATACTCACCAACCATGGAATAAATAAATGCTGTACAGTCACATAATGGAATACAGCAAAGAAAACGGAATACACCATACAAACTACACGATGAAGAAATCACACAAACATAATGTTGAGTGAAATAAACCAAGTACAACAGAGTCTATACCGTATGATTCCATTTATGTAAAGTTTAAAAGCAGGCAAAATTAATCTGTGATGGTAGAAGTCAGGATTGTGGTCACCATGGGCAAAAGGAAAAATCAGAGATGGCGAGGAGAGGGCACAAGGGGAACATACAATGTACCATCATGTTGTTCCTTAGTCTGCGTTCATGCTGTGAAAATTCAACTGAGCACTTAGGATTCCACTTTTCTACATGTTTTACTTCAATAGGAAGTTAAAATTAAGTACTAGTTATCTATTCTCATGTAAGAAAGACATTAAGTTTCCGATAAAATCCTTTAAAAAATGTTTCTAATCGTCTACAGTTACTCAATTACGGGAAGAATATTTTTGTAAAGCAGAGTTTCTAGGCCACCAATCTCAGAATTCATAGTCCATAAAATATTATGTACATTGCCTCTCTATTATTCTTCATCCTCTGCTCTGTCCTTTACTTCTTTAAAGAAAGTTTCCAAGTAGCTCCACTCTACCTCTAAGATCAAAGTAATTGATCTTCAGCAATTTGGACTCATTTAAGAGTAATCAGTCCTCATGGTTTTTCAAGAAAAAGAAGGAGAAAGAGACAGAAACCCCTGTGTTCAGAGAGGTGGAGTCCACCAGGCATTTTACTCACTGTGGTCTGAACAGCAGTAGAGATGGTTGAGAATACACCAAATGGCCCAGTCAACGGGGAGGAGTTTGCATTATCTTTGGCATTTGTCTGTCCTACAAGAGGAAGGGGATGTGTAAACAAAAAGGGATGGTCTATAAATAGTTTTTCTTTATCAGCATGTATGAGACTTTAAAAATTAGATCCTGCTTCCTACACACAGGATAGCCTTACCCTTTTTGTTTTATTATTTTAAGCTACTCATTTTTAAATGAAAGCTAGCATGGCTTTTCTTCATCTTCATTTCATTTAAAAAATAAAATCTAGTCTTTTGAACAAACTACTGATATATGTCATAACACACTATATACTGTATGATTCCATGTGTATGATCTTCTGGACAAGGTCAAACTTTAGGCAGAAAACAGATTAGTAGTTGCCAAAAACAAGAGTAAGTGATGGGAGTACCACAAAGGGCCATGAGGAGTCTTTTGCGGGGTGATGAAAATATTCTTATATTTTGATTATCTATACAGATTAAGGAAATATTCTATACTGTATATCACAGTGGACTGCAAGTATATTGTGTAAACAGGACTGTATGTTCATCAAAACACATAAACTGTATACTTAAAAAGAGTAAACTTTACTCTTATAAAGATGTAAATTATATATCCACATCTAATTTACAATTAGTCATACAAATAAATCATAAAATCCATAAATCTAACTTTCTAAAATATGGCATATTTTAAATTTTGTCCTAGAAAAGTATGCATATTTGGGAGAAAAAAATGAGATGATCAAAGAGAAGAGTGGGAGACAATAAAGCCCCTGAGAGATGGAGAAAGCAGTATTAGGGCCTGAAAAGTTTTCTATTTTCTTGTCCTAGGCCATCTTGATCCCTGGTTCAAAACTCTTCCTTTTGTGGCTTAAGTGAGAGTACAATGATCAAAACAGGTGTCCAAAATTAAATTTCACCCTCATAAATATTCAAACACAAAAAAATAAATCCCCAAACGAAACACATTAAAATATTTTTTGTGCCACAACAGGGTCCAACTCAGCTAACTCTTCTTGGGGTCATACTCAATTGTGCCAAAAACAGCACTAAGCAACTTTTATATTCTACACTCATGGCCTTATTTAATGTTTGTAACCATCCTTTGACATATAAAATATCATCCCATGTCAGCAAAGTGGTTAAAGAACACAGACCTGTTAGTCAAAGTCCAATCCCCTTTCTCACCAGTCCCATGATGTCCTGAATATCAGACACTCAATAAATATATACCGAAGAACAAGCTCAACTGTTCTATTTTGACCCATGGTTCTAGGGCTTAATTTTCCCACATACTGACCTGTTGCACACTGGACTTCCGTTGAAATTTCACTGGGACTAGGAATTCCAAGAGAAGTCTCTGCCTTCTCAATGACATTTGAAATACCTTGGCCTAATGAGAAAAATGGTAACATTTTTATGCCTGAATACTACTTACTATTAGTCACCAAAACTGAAGAAACAAACCTGCAGATAGTTAAAATCACCATAGCCATAGACACGCTATCTTGACCATACGTAACTAATGTTTGGGAGTGTAATCTTACCAAACAAACAAACAAAACAAAACGACAAACTTGATTCAGTACCACCACAGATAGTTTCATATTAACAATTCTTGGTTAATGAGAAACTCTAAGTAAAGAATGCTAATGAGAAAAGGCTGCTGCAAACTCTGGGTGTACTATAAACCAGCCTATCTTTCCTGACCAATCTTTAAACTATAAAGCCCTTAAGTAAAGATGAAAGAGGAATTATCAATAGTCATTTTTAACACAGATTTTAGCAAAACACACGCAAAAGTTAATAAAATGATGGATGACCTTACCTACTGTAGCTACTGTAGCTGAGGCTGAAGAGAGTAAGGATTTGCCCCAGCTGCCCCAATATCCCCATCCAGTCTGAGGTACATCTCTGGAAACAGTCTCCTATTCTTCCCAGTAGGCAGAAAAACAAAAGGCAAAAGAAAATGGAAAAGTAGAGAATAAGAGAGTATATAGGCAAGGTATCTAATTATTAGCCCAACATACAGATGAACAAATACATAACATTTAGCTAAACAATCATATTGCTTGGTGGCAAACTGAGGAAGGCTTAGTCAGTTGAGTGTCCAACTTCTTGATTTCGGCTCAGGTCATGATCTCATGGTCCTGAAATGGAGCCCCACGTTGGGCTCCACACTGGGCATGCAGCCTGTTCAAGATTCTCTCTCCCTGTCCCTCTGCCCCTCCCCAATGCGCACATGTGCGCTCTCCCTCTCTCTCAAAAAAAAAAAAAAAAATGTATTGCTTGGCTGACAGATGTATGTTACCTGCATTTAAGCACCATGTAGCAAAGGCAACTACTCCTAAAGGTATTTATAAAACTGAGAAAATTGTGTTTTATGGCTTTCAAAGAAAAGAAATAGGTAATCTTAAATTGGTTTTGATTCCACATCCCTTTCAGCCCAAACTTTTATTTTTTTTAATGTTTATTTTTGAGATAGAGAGAAGCAGAGCACGAGCAGGGGAGGGGCAGACAGAGAGGGAGACACAGAATCGGAAGCAGGCTCCAGGCTCTGAGTTGTCAGCACAAGCCTGATGCAGGGCTCGAACCCACGAACTGTGAGATCATGACCTGAGCTGAAGTCAGAAGCTTAACCGACTGAGCCACCCAGGTGCCCCATTAACCCAAACTTTTAATTCCAATGTTTTAATAAACACTTTACTTTGCCTGCAGCCTGTGATGCCTCAACAGGGAGAACTTCTGAAGTCTCAAGATCGATGGAAGGTTTGGATTCTGGTCTTTTCCGAGTGAAAACTACAGGTTCCGATTTATCCTCTGGCTTGACACTTTGGTCAGCAGACTCAGAACTCTTGGCTGGCTCATACTTCTCATCTTCAAGGATGGAGGTTGCTTCAGTTACCACTGGAGTTTCAATATCATTTTTATCCGACATGACTAGATCATTGCCTGGTAAAATAAAAGCCAAAGGAAAAATTAATTCTATAGGGTTTTTTGGTGTAAGTTATTTAAGCTTTTTATCTTGAGATTATCATAGTCACATGCAGGTATAAAAAATACAGACAGATCTGAATATCCTCCACCCAGGTTTTTCCAATGGCAACAACTTGTGTAACCACAGTGTAATATGACAACCAGGAAACTGATACAACCCACTGACCATATTCAAATTTCATCAGTTTTATAGACACTCGTGTATGTGTATTCAGTTCTATGAAATTTTATCATATGTACAGATTTGTGTGACCATCACCACACTCAGGATACAGAACGGTTCAATCACAAGGATCCCAAGTTATCCATTTTTTACTGTTTATATACTTAGAGAGAGAGAGCAAGCAAGTAGGGGAGGGGCAGAGAGCAAGGGGGAGAGACACAATCCCAAGCAGGTTCTACACAGTCAGCACAGAGCCCAAGGCAGAGCTCGAAACCTCGAACTGCGAGATCATGATCTGAGCCGAAATCAAGAGTCAGATGTTTAACCGACTGAGCCACGCAGGCGCCCCATAGGTTATCATTTTTTAGACACATCCCACCCCACCCTCACCAACCCATAGCAACCACTGATCTGTTCTCCCTCTCTACACAAGATGTTATATAAATGGATTCATTCCGTATGTAACCTTTGGAGATTGTTTTCACTCAGCCTAAGTCCCCCAAAATCCATCAAGTTACTGTGTCAATAGTTTCTTCCCTTTTTTGCTGAGTAGTATTCCTCGGTATGGATGTATTTCAGTTTGCTTAACCATTTACCCATCAAAGGATACCTGGGCTATTCCCAGTTTGGGTCTATTACAAATAAAACGGCTACGAACATCAACGTTCAGCTTTTTGCGGGAACATAAGCTTTCATTTCTCTGAAATAAATGACCAAGGGAACAACTGCTGGATCATACGTTAAGTACTTGTTCAGTTTTATAAGAACTGCCACTCTTTCCCAGAGTAGCTGTACCATTTTACATTACCACCAGTGATGTGTGAGTGATCCAAGTTTCTTAGCATACTCACCAGCATTTGGCAGTTTATCTTTGTTTGAGCCATTCTGATAGGTGTGTAATAATAATCTCACTGTGGCTTTAAGCTGCATGCCTCTAAAGGCTAATGATTTAGAACTTCTCTTCATGTGCTTACTTGCCATCTGGATAGCCTCTTCAGTGAAATACCTATTTGTATCTTTTGCTCATTTTCTAATTCGATTTTTTTTTTTTTACTGTTGAGTTTTGAGAGCTCTTTATGTATTATAGATTCAAGTCCCTTGTCAGACATGTGATTTGCAAATATTTTGTCCCAGCCTGTAGCTTATTTTTTCATCTTCCTCGCAGGGTCTTTCACAGAGCAAATGTTTTTCATTTCAATGACATCCAGTGTATCAATTTTTCCTTTTATTGACTGTCACTCAAAAATCTTAGTATTAACTATTTCTACTTAAACTTCTGAGAGATAAAATGATGAAATTTAAGCCATCAGATAGCATCTAAATCAAATCAGCTTTTGAATAACAATGTTAACCAATTCAGTCCCTTTCATAAGTACATCTCTTTGGCAATTAAAGCCAAGATGCTACTGGTATTTTTACAAAAAGCAGATGCTGGTTTCCAAGATAGCCAAATATTCCCAGAGGAGAAATTAATGTATCTCACAAGTACATACTTATATACATACCAAAGCCTTAGGTATATATAAGTATTTATTTTATACCAGTATTTACTAATAGAGAATTAGACCCAATCCAAGCCATCAAAACATTTCTAATGTGCTAGAAAAGACACACATACTAAGAACTAAGGCAGGGGTGCCTGGGTGGCTCAGTCGGTTAAGCATCTGACTTCAGCTCAGGTCACGATCTTGCGGTCCATGAGTTCAAGCCCCACGTCAGGCTCTGGGCTGATGGCTCAGAGCCTGAAGCCTGCTTCCGATTCTGTGTCTCCCTCTCTCTCTGCCCCTCCCCCATTCATGCTCTGTCTCTCTCTGTCTCAAAAATAAATAAATGTTAAAAAAAAATTTTTTTTTAAAAGAACTAAGGCAGCTTGGAAACAGCACTATAATGGAGATACACATAAAATACTAAAAGAACAGAGAAAAAAAAGTCTGCTGGAATCAGACAATATGATTCATGTACGAAGTCTCTGAAATAAGCATAGAATAGTGGTCACAAACTGGAATGACTGCTAAACCCAGCCTATAAATGTTTTTATTTGGCCTGCACAGTTTAAACATTTGTACTACTAATTGCTAACACTTAAAAATCAGATATGATACATATATGAATATAGATTTTCAACTTCCCTTAAAGTTGAAATATCTGGTAGCACCGGGCCCACTTTTGACATGGTAATAATTAGCTCAAGCCAAAGAGCTGCTGAGCCTTTTAGTCAAAATGTTATCTAGTTCCCTACAATCTCCACCTAAATCTACTTGACTCATTTGTTACCTGATTAGACCCTGTAGGCGTCTGAGCTTGCAGTGCTTCCCTTAAAGAGCACCTGGGATTGTGACAGATGGAAGGTGTCAATGAGAAAATTCAAGGGTGTGGAAACAACACACAGGAAGAAGTGTGAACGGAATGGACATGGAACATGGACAAAAAAAGTAGTTAATATAGCATGGAGAATGATGGAAAGGCATAAGGCTAGAAAGGTAGATTTATACAACACCATGGAGCCTAGATCATATGGGTATATGATATACATACATTACACATTCCCAAAACGCACAGAAAAAAAATTCAGATGCAACTACCCACACACATACAAGCCCACTCTGAAATAACCATTCGTTCACTTGCAAACATTTTTTGAGTACCTACTATGTACCAAGCTTTGGAGACTGAGAATTAATTTAGAAAACGGTTTCTACCCCATTTACTCCAAGAGCCTAACAGGAAAGATGCCACACTTGCTGCATAAAATTCAAGGCTTTGTGTACCTAAATATGTACCTTTTTTACAGTATTCATTTCACTTTCCTTATGCTTTTTCCAAGGTACAACATATAACAATATATGTTTTTTAAATAGTATACCATATACAGTTGTCCCCCTTATCTGAAGTTTCAGTTACCTGCGGTCAACCACTGTATGAAAGCAAATGCTCCTCCTTCTGAGTTGTCAGGAGGTCAATAGTAGCCTAATGCTAGCTACATCACTGTGCCTGCATCCTTCACCTTACCTCACCTCACCACACAGGCATTTTATTATCTCACATCCTGGAACAGGGCACCTGCAGGTAAGGGGCAACTACTATACAGTATATATAACAAACATATTACATAAGTAATTTATATGATTTTATAAAAGACTGGAAAGACATAGTTCAAAACATTAAATACTGGTTATCTCTATTCTTTCACTTGTGCCACAACGACTTAATGAGCACCTAGAATTTGCTAGACATTTGGCTAGGTGGAAAGGCGCTGGCTGTTCACATTATCACTACCATCGCTTTCATTATTAGAATAGTTGTGCTATCCCTGTTCTTAATGGATTCATACTCTAACAGGAAAGGGAGGGGGGAATAAATTTCAGGTATACGGCACTGCACTATTTAATGTTTTTGTAAGTTTTCCAAACATCCTATAATGTGTTATTTTCAAAAGTGGAGTGAAAAGACTCCAAGAGCTGAAACATTGCAAGTAAAATTAAATGGCTGACTCATATTTCTTAAAAATATAAATGTACACATTTACATGTACACATATATAGATATATACCTCTCCCCATTTTCCCTGGAAACTTCCAGCCGCACAGTTACCAAAATGGAAAGGGTTTAGCTTAGCAGCTTCAAGTACGGGCTCCGGAATTAGACTTTCTTCCAACTTTGGCGGGGGGGGGGGAGGGGGGGGGCGGTAACTTTGACAAAGTCAGTTCACCTTGCTAGCTGCGTCTCCGTTTCCTCAACAGTAACACAGGCTACAACACCTGCCTGGCAGGGTTCCTACAAAGGTTCCTCCACACGGGGTACGCGAAGGGCTCTCGGAACAGAGACTGGCACATAGGTAACAGTTGCTATTAGGACGGAGGCGGTGGTTGTGTCATTACTGTCATTATTAACACAGCTTTCTCTAGACGGACAGACAGCAGACGTCCTCACTTGTTCGCACACACAAGACCAGATCCCAAACCGGAGCTCTGGGATCAACAAGCACTCCCAACTTCTCCGACGCTGAAAACGACGAAGAGTTCCGCACACAAACGTAGCGCTTCAACAACCAAAGCGCTTTATAGGCTCCGCGTCCAGCCGTGGGGGGGCCGGCCGCCCAGCCCCAGGCCACCTCCTGCCCCTACCCAGCCACCTAGACCGCCCGGCCCCGAACCCCCAACCCCCGCACCCCGCCTGCCTCCTCCCTGGAAACCCACACCCACTCCCCAGCCACCCTCACCCGGACCACGGCTGCCGAAAAGCTGCTCCTGCTGCCCCGGAAGTAGTCTCTCAGCGCGGAGTTGGTCCCGCCTGCTTGAGAGCACTTCCGGGTCAAGCCACCGCTCGGGCAGGAACAAGCTGAGTGCCAGTCTGGTAAGTGAAGGCTCGGTCGGGGTCGTGAGACGGAGGCACTGGAGGTGCTGAGGCATGGGTTTGAGCCGGTGGGTCGGGGTCGGACGTGAAGGGGGATAGGATGTCCGCCGTCCTTTTGAACGCCAGGCCTGAGCTGCGGGAGTTCAGCCATCGTATGTTTACTGAGCGTAAACTACCTGCCAGGTACCACCCTGGGGGCCTGGGACACACTGGATTTCAAGCCGACTATGGCCCTGCGCCCTAGTAGTTGACATTCTGGAGCGAGGCCGACCTTAAACAAGTCAACAAGCAACACTCATATCTAAAATAGTAAATAAAAAGATGGTTGTGAGTACTTTAAAGAAAATTAAACAGCATAATGTGATGGAACAAAGGGAGTAATCCTTATGAAGCTCTCGAGAGCATTTGAGGCAGAAGGAATAGCAAGTGCAAAGGCCTTATAGTGGTAACAAACTTAGCAAGGTCAAGGAAAAGAAAAAAGGCTACTGTTACGGGCCCAAAAAGAGGAAGGAAAATGAGGCCAGAGACTTGAATGAGCCAAATCTTGTAGTGTCTATGAGCCAGTACAAGGAGTTGACTTTTATTTGGAGAACATTTGGAAACAATTGAAGGTTTCTATGCAGAAGAGTGATATGCTCTGATTTATGACTTTAAGATTATAACTGACCATCAGAAAGATACATCTCTTCCGTTGTCTTTGAGCAGGGAGGATGCATGAAACTCGGACTAAAAGCCAGAAAAGCATTATAGACACCTTCATTGTATAGATGTGAAAAATTAAGTCCCAGAAAGGTGAAGGGATGTGGTCTTTTTAACAACCCGTCTTCCAGCTTCCATCTTGTTGCCTTCAGAATTAACATCTCAATGTCCATATATAATAATTGTCACTTCCTGAAACCATTCAGATTCCTTTGCTTTTGATGGTAGTTCTTTAAACTTAAGGGCATTGCTATCACCTGGTAGCTTGTTAAAAATGCCTATTCCAAAAAACAAACAAAAAACCCATAGAAGTATAAAATAGGTAGTTTCCTCTGATTTTCTGTGGCAATAGAAATTGCATGGAATTTGGGGTTTAAGTACGAAAGTGAATTGGTAAGTCACTTAACCATGTCTTTAATCTTACACTTAAAATGTTGCTGCCAAAAAAAAAAAAAAAGTGGTGGGGGCCGCCTGGGTGGCTCAGTTGGTTAGGCAGCCGACTTCGGCTCAGGTCATGATCTCACAGTCTGTGGGTTCAAGCCCCACGTCGAACTCTGTGCTGACAGCTCAGAGCCTGGAGCTGATTGGGGTTCTCTGTCTGTCTGTCTCTCTCTCTCTCTCTCTCTCTCTCTCTCTCTGCCCTTTCCTCACGCATGCGCTCTCTCTCAAAAAATGAACAAACATTTAAAAAAAAATTTTAAATGCTGCCACTGATAATTTTAGCAGCAGCTTTCAAACTTTCTGGTCTCAGGATCCCTTTACACTTTTAAAACTTACTAAGAACAAGGAGTTTGTGTGTGCGTTGTATCTATCAATATTCACCGTTCTAGATATCAAGACAACTTGCAAAAGTATATTTAAAAAAATGTGTTATGTGTTAAAATAGTATTTCTATGAACAATATTTTCCAAAACAAAAAATCATTAAGAATGCCATTGCTTTACATTTTTACAGCTCTTTTTAATATCTTCATAGAAGATAGCTAGATTCTCATATCTCCTTCTGCGTTCATTCTTTTGTCATAGTACTCATCATCTAGCCTCTGGACAGTTGCACCATATTGGATTAGAATGAGAATGTAAAGGGAAATAAGATCCTAGTATTATTAGGAAAATCATTTTGGAGAAGTTTTAGGTACCCCAGAGGCCCTTGTACCACACTTTGAGAATCACTGGATTGCAAGATTGTTAGGACAATCAAAGGAAATATGGACTTGATTTGTAAGTCATTAAAACTACATGCATATTAAAAAGCAGATGCTCAGGCCTTGCCCTTAGAGATGCCAAATCAGTAAATCTGAGTGGGACCAACAAATCTTCATCTTTAACAAGCACCACAGATTAAGTTGATGTAAGTTCTCAAAAATCGCAGTTTGGGAAAACCAGTTAAAGACCAAATCCACTCTAGAGTGTTTCCCCCACTAAGATTTTTAAAGCTGTATTTCCATATCTTCAAAAATCTCCATTAATGCTTCCCAGAGTCTGAGACCAAAAAACAAACAAAAAAACAAAACCAAAGAAGTGTAAAATAGGTAGTTCCCTCTGATTTTCTGTGGCAATAGCAATTGCATGGAATTGGGGGTGTACATACGGAAAAGTGACTTAGTAAGTCACTTAACGTAAGTCTGGGACTCTGGAAAGTCAGTAAGAAATTTGTAGCAAGTACCTTCCTGACCGCCAAGTTGATTGGGCATCGGAATTCAAAATGTTGAATCCCATGCTATGTCAAAGGCTGAGAAAGTTTTTAGACTCTCATCTTTAAGCTTACCGTCTTTTGGATAGATACATATCTGATAGAAGAAGGAAACTGATAAGTCTTACAATTGAATACTCTGTGTGTAGGTGACTTACAGAGCAAAAGAATTCATCCAAAATTAAGAGGGTAATGGTGACAATTTAAGTGAGAGGGCTTCTTGAACAAGGTGAAATTGGAGTCGGATACTGTAGAGGGTGGAATTTCCACAGGAAGATATTGTTGGGGAGGGGCAGGAAATTTTAAGCAAAGGGGAGAATTAGAACCAGAACTTTTTGTTTTTTTTACATTAAGAAAACAATTTTATTTACAACAGTATCAAAAAGAAAAAATACGTAGGAATCTTTAACAATATAGAACCAGACCTTTAAAGTAAAAAGTTATTTGGAGACATTGGAGAGTAAAACAAGGGGACAATTAGAACCAGAACTTTTTTTTTTTACATTAAGAAAACAATTTTATTTACAACAGTATCAAAAAGAAAAAATACGTAGGAATCTTTAACAATATAGAACCAGACCTTTAAAATAAAAAGTTATTTGGAGACATTGGAGAGTAAAACAAGTATAGTTAAGGCTTTGAGCCATGACAAGAAGCTAGGAAGATTATAAGATTTAAGCAAAGAAGGGAATGATAGTGATAATCAGCCTCTAGATGAGGAAACAGACCACTATAGATCATAGCTGATTGGTGACAGAGGTGTAACTAAAAAACAGACTTCTAGATCCATTCATTCCTTCAGCAAACAATTATTCTGCACACAGGCACTTTTGGGCTCCATCCAGCAACTTCTGTTCTGCCTCCTGAAACTTCCTGGAGAATTACGGATGCCTGACCAACATTTAAAGTTTATCTCTTGGGCAGTGGAAAATCAATAGATTTTTAAATCATCTTGACTTTCTTGGATGTGTGTTCAGGACCAGTTCTGAGAGGAGCAGTGTTTGGGGTAGGGTTGGAGTTAATGAGACCCATTTAGAAATTAAAAGAATAGTGTGGTACCCAGGTAAGGTAAAAGGACTGTGACCTTGGGTGGGACACCGTATGATTTAATTGAAAAACGCCTAGGAAGTGGAAAAATAATATCAATGGCATGTATTTATAATATACCCACATTCGTTCACAACTACTGTATGAGGTCACTACTCTTAAAATAACCTTGTAGATGTGAAAACTAAGGCCTCTCAAGCCATGGCTTCATCCAGGGATAAGATCAGGCAGGTCAGTCCATGCTTCTTACCAAGGAGCCATGATGACCTTATAACTTTGATCTTGCAAAATTGAAAGGATTATATCGTGTGGCTATCATCTAAAATGGGTATACGCTGCACAAGTATATGTAAGGGCGAGAATGAGAAGTTCTATTTTAGTTATATGGACTTTGATTTTTTGGACTATAGAAAAAAAAAATTGGGTAAGGAGATCGTAAATTTAGGCCCCTGACATTGATCTTTGTCATTTGCATCCAGTAGCTCAGCAAATGCTTATGGCAGAAGGATGTAAGTCACGGTTACAGAAAATAATTGTGGGTTTAAAGCAAAGCTCCAATAAGTACAGAGGACGGTGTTTTTCAGTGGGCCAGAAAATACGCTGAAGTTTGAGCTGAGTGCCCAAATGCTAGCTATGAGGTGTGTGATGGCACTAAGATATCCTTGGGAGCATAAGGGCCATTTGAATTAGGAACTTTTCAGAAAATGACCCTCACCATGGTGATTTCTGTTTGAATATTACTAACCTTTCTATGTTTCAGATCTCTGTTTTTTATGTTTGTTTTTTGCAAAGGATGGAAGAGTGCTAAAAATCTATTCTTCATTTGCTTTTTCTCCCCCTTGCCAATTTGGAATGCCACTTTGACCATTGTGTGCCAGGCATGGGGAACTTCTCCATTTTTCAAGTGTAACAGTGCAGGCAGAGAAGAGTGGATGAGCTGTAAAGACAAGCTAGAGCACATTTAATTATGGAGAATAAAGCATTAATATCTCCGTATACTTAAAATCAATACCATCTGGGCATCAGTGTTTCCCTGCTTTGTGTTATCTCAGAACTATTTGTACAAATAGCAGTTTCTTCAGCCAACTTAATATTGAGCCACGAGAACGGAAATCAGCCACATTACTTCCTTATTTACTCCTGTTGAGAATTGGAGCAGGATGGAAATATTTCTTCTCAGAAGCTGGCAGAAAAAGCAACAAGGCAATCTGTTAGTCATGACAGCTTAAACGCGTTCTTTTCTTTTCTTTCTTTCTTATGATATAGCCATATTGAGAATGGTTCTGTCAGGTAAAATCATCTAAATTTCTGATTATTCATGATCCTAGAAAAGCTGATATTTTACTGTATCTAAAAGATGAAAAAGGAGTTAGATTAAATTTGAGTATCACTTTTCTATTATTCTTACTAATGCTGAAGGAAGGTAATAAAACATTCTACCAAGTGACTTCACCCACAAGCATAGCATAGGCCTTTTTAACTGTAAGAAGGTGGCACTTTGATTTTCCTTTTTGAACTCTCCTCTTAGCCTCCAAATGTCAGCTGCAGCATTAAGAAATAGTAGACATGGGCACCTGGGTGGCTCAGTCAGTTAAGCCTCCGACTTAAGCTCAGGTCATGGTCTCACGGGTTCATGAGTTTGAGCCCCACGTCGGCCTTTGTGCTGACAGCTCAGGGCCTGGAACTTGCTTCGGATTCTGTGTCTCCCTCTCTCTCTGCCCCTCCCCCCACCAATAAACATTAAAAAATTTTTTTAATTAAAAAAAAATGAAATAGCAAGTATGATATTATCATGGGAAGTCCCAAAACTAGTTCGTAAATTCCTGGACATCCCTTGCAGTACCCAGTATTTCATCTTGCACATGATGGGCCTGTGATTTAGCTGTTTGAAAATGCACCAGAATGAGTAGCATGGTCATAGTCAATGTAATTTTTGTTGAAAGTAGCAGACTGATTCTGACACAAGTAAAAGGAAATTTAATATGAAGAGTTATTCTGATCCTAAGGGTGATTTGTTCCTTTACCCTTTTTTCTGCTTCTGTCACCGTCTTGGACCCATCCATACCTTTGCCACTTTTTTCTCTCCCAGCTGCTCAACAACATCTTATTTGCAAATGGGTTGTGTCTTTTAGTAGCTCAGACTAGAAGTAGTTTGTGTTCGGGATGTCCATGGTAGGAGCACGAAGTGCCTGGGCTGAGTCTGCCTTTATTGACCAGACATATTGCTCTCCTGGCACAAAATCAGCGTACCAGGCTACTTCTGCCACCTTAGACTTTGACCTAAGGGCAGTTTAAGGGTGTTCATAGTGTTTTTCTAAACCCTGTCTTGTAGGTTTCTTGAAACTTCTAGTAAAGGCAAATGGTTGTGTCTGTACAGAACAGAACCATAAATCTCGGCCACATGGGCAGCTGGAGCACTGCACTCAGGTGTACAAAGAGGAGAGGAGGTGGAAATCCACAATGAGGATTACCAGGTAGCCACAGCCACACTTTAATCACTTTTGCTGAATTTAATCTTTTTTCTCCTACTTAACCATTTCTCCATTTCCTTTCTTGTTTTTACACTCAGTCTTAATTTTTGTGGATTTAATTTTGAAAGAAACTGAATAAAGATGTTTATTTCTTTAAAAAAAAAAGAGTCACATTGGAGGAAGGAAGCAGAATTTTGTCAGGAGCCAGAGCAGCACTTCAGTCAGTCTCTTTCTCTTCCCCTCTGCTCTCCTTCCCCTCCCCCTCCACTACCCCCTACCCCCCACTCCCCCATCTCTCTCTTTCTCCATCCCTGTTGTCCTGTCTCTCTGCTTTTCTTTGTATGTGGCCCAAACTGGACTGCCCCGACCCCTTCTCTTCCTCACATTGGCCCTAACCCGGCCACTGTGTCTCAATTCTAAATTCCAAGATCAAAGCTTCTCGTTAGTTAGTCAGCCAAAGGGTTGACTTCCTCCAGGGCCCCAGAACATAGAGGCAGGTCTCACAAAAGGGAAGGGTAAGCTAGGCACATCACAACCAAGATTCTTGGCCACAAACTCAGAGTGCATAAAAACAATGTAATGTATCTTGGCTGGACTCCAAGTTCTGTTTACAGTGCCTGTTTGAGCCATATTATTGCAGAATAGTATTTGCCATGAGCAGAAGAAAAATGTGAAATTTAAAGTTACAGATTGAAATTACATAATAATGTTTCCCCTCTCCAACATTTTTTTTTATTTTTTCTAATATTTATTTATTTTTGGGAGAGCGTAAGTGGGGGAGGGGCAGAGAGGAGGACAGAGGGTCCAAAGTGGGCTCTGCGCTGACAGGCTGACAGCAGCGAGCCCCATGTGGGGCTCAAACTCACGAACTGCAGGATCATGACCTGAGCAGAAAACAGAGGGACACTCAACAGGCTGAGCCACCCAGGCGCCCCACCTCTCCAAGATTTTTAAATGGTTGCATAGTATTCTGAGTAGAAGTGTTTCATTTATCTTAAATAATGATTTTACCATCAGCTGTAGATTTTAGCACAGTATCTGAAAGGACAATCGGTAATAATAACTAGAGGGGTGCCTGGGTAGCTCCAGATGGTTAAGCGTCTGACTCTTGATTTCGGCTCAGGTCCTGATCTCGCAGTTTCCTGAGTTCAAGCCCAGCATGGGGCTCTGTGCTGACAGCGTGGAGCCTGTTTAGGATTCTTCCTCTTTCTCTGCCCTGCCCACTTGCACACTGTCTGACCCTCAAAATAAATAAATAAACTTAAAAAAAAATTAACTAGAGGTTATTTAGTAATTACTACTACCAGACTCTGCTTTATATATACTATTTTCTTCAAGCCTCACAATAGTCCAATAAGAACAGGTACTATTATTTTCCCTATTTTAAAGATGAGGGCACTGGGGCACAGAGAGATTTGGTCATTTACAAAAGTTGCAGGGCTGGTTAGAGTCCATCAGGATTCAAATCCAGGAAATCTGGCTCTAGAGACTGTTCTCTGAACTTCTCTCTGTTATCCTGCCTTTCTCAGAAGTCTGCAATTATGTTGATCCAGGGTAACCTAAGTCCAGAATAGAAAGTGAGTAATAGTTCTCTCTTATTGGAAGTGTTCAAACAGCCTGCAGCACCATTAGGCAATGCTGTCATAGAGGAAATAAGGAAGTGTAGTCCTAGTCTCTGGATGCCAGTCCATGGATCCTCTGCCTCAAGATCATCCAGGGAGCTAATTAGACACCATAAATTCCAAGTTCCAAGTCCAGAGGTTCTTACTAGGTCTGGGGCGGGACCCAGGAATCTATATTTTTAACAAGCTCTGTGGATATTAGTAGTCAACCTGGCTTAGATACTGTGGGCTTATAATCTTTTATCCCTACTATTATCTCCTAGGACAAGATGGCGATGAAGACTTTGGGAGTTGGGGTTGACTTAAGGACTGCCTTTAGCCACTATGCCTCTCAAGTTCTCTGGACATTGTTAGTATCGGCCGTCTCAGAATATAATAAGTGCTAGTAAATGCACGTCAGTTTGAATAATTATCCCTGTTGCATAACATTCTTCAATTTACAAATATACATCGCACACTATCAAATTTAAACTAATCTCCATGAGTAAATATTTATTGAACATGTGCTAGTTTTGAGGTATAGCAATAAAAATATAGTCCTTTGCTTAAGGAACTGACTCATAAGTGAGATGGGGTGGACTCCCTAGCAATACAAGCAGTGCATACCAAAGCCGGTGAGTAGTGTAATGGTGAGAGCTACAGGGGCTTGGGGGAAAGCCACCCTGCGTCCAGGCATACTCTGGATTCATGTGGAATGGAGAGCCAGCACTGGAGAGGAGACCCAGGGAAGCTGCATGAAGGGATTCCACACAGCAATAACACTGCCAGGACACCGCTTGCCCCACAGCCCTCCATATAGAGGCTATTTATTCTTCCAAAGCTGCTGCATCTCAGTAGGGAGAGGGAATCCATTTTCTTCTGGTTCCAGTGTCTTCTACTCTAGCTGCCTTGATCCTGGGAGGACATGACCTTTCCTACAGGTGATCTACCCCACTCTTGAGCTTCCAGGCTATTTGATCCCTTCATCTTGGACACTGGTCTTCTTCACTCACTTCAGGCTCCTATTCCAGTTCCCAAAGTCCACCTCCAGTTTTGCTGTTGGCCCAGACTGCTTCCCGAATCAGGAAGCTGACCCAGCACACTGTCCACCCTTTCTCATTACACCACCTGTAGCTCTTTCTCCTGAACACCTCCTAACCAGTGATCCCTCTGCTTTTTCCCTGTCCCTTTACTAGGACACTTCTCTTCCATTCACAGTCCCTATTTATCCCTCACGTACTGTTGCACACCTCACTTTCTCAAGAAGGCTTTCCGTGACAAGGTTAGCTCCCCACATTGGGTACTTCTGTAGCATCCTGTACTTTCTCTTGGGCAGCATTTACCATATTTTGTCTGTAATTAGTGTCTATGTCTCCTGCCAGATTGAGCTCCATGAAGTCAGAGGTGGTGTCTGTAATACATAGAAAGTGCTCCATGGATGCAAGAGAATAGATGAAAATGTATACCTCTAGTCTAAAATTGTGGTTCTGAACTCAGTGGTGGAACCAGTGGGAAAGAGGAGGAGGATGGCTGGATAAGAAATGAGGTAGTATTAGAATGAAGTGGAGTTGTGGGTGTTTTATTTGTTTTGTTTTGTTTTTCCTGACAAAGAGAGGAGGCCTCTGGCTCAGAGCCTTTAGCAGACAGCAGTTAATAACACTGCTTTGTTTTCATCACGTTTATGTGTACAGTTACTTTTATTTACAGATGTGATATAGACTCTCCTTTTAAAATAAATGATTTAATCATATGCAGGATTTAAGAAACAAAACAGATGAGCATAGGAGAAGGGAAGGAAAAATAAGATAAAAACAGGGAAGCAAACCATAAGAGACTCTTAAATACAAAGAACAAACGGTTGCTGGAGGGGTGTTGGGTGGGGGGATGGGCTAAATGTTGATGGGCATTAAGGAGGGCACTTGTTGGGATGAGCACTGGGTGTTATATGTTAGTGCTGAATCACTGGGTTCTACTCCTGAAGCCATTATTACACCATATAGTAACTAGAATTTAAATAAAAAATTTAAAAAATAATTTAAAAAATGTATGAAAGCAAAATAATGAGTTGACTTAAAGAAAAAGCATTAATAATAATAATAATTTTGTATACTGATGTTGAAAAAAAAAATGGCCAGTAGAAGAAAGGAATGAAATTAGGAAAATGCTGACTTGGATGCAGCCACAGGAACTCTTGATGACAGTCCTAGGGAAGACTGGAGCACTTTTTCAGCACAGTCGTTTCCTATCACCATTGAGAACCCATCATCTAGAATAAAGGACAAAAATCATGTCCACTGGTTGTTGTATGTATTGTACTGAAAAAGAGCTTGGGAGCTCACACGTCAGGGCCCAGCACAGTGCCTGGCTTATGACAGTCACTCAATAAATGTGATTTCCGTTGTTTCTACTCACCACTCTGTCCCACTAGAGACCAGGATTCTCCTGCTAACATATAGGATAGCCTAAAGGAGCACGTCACTGACATGAATGGATTAAATCACATAATTTCCAAAATCCCCTCATTGGTGTCATTTTATTTGGGTTTGGGAAGAAAATAGAAGTAAACACATGTGTTCAATCTATGTATAGCAAAGTCTGAAGTCCTTCATTTTACTCTAAATAGTCCATTAAATGTTAAAGATATAGCAAGATTTAGAAAATTATTATTATTCAGCCAACCTTTCAAGGGCTAATGAAAATTAAATGACATTTACAACTTACTATGATTCAGACTTTGAGGAGTTTAATGGCTAAATACAATGATCCATTGCTTTTTATGTTCTGTGATCAAGCAGCCTTTGTATAAGTATAAAGGGGAGTCATTTCCAAAACTAATTATTTTGGGCCTTTGTAAGAAATAAAGCTAGGCATTTCATCCTGTCTTTTAAAGAAATAGAAGTTGAAATTTTTCTTTGAGAGTCATTGATTTAAAAGAGGAACCAGATTAAGAGGAAGATGATGATAATCACATAAACTCTTAGACTGGGATATTTTGTTCTTTGTTCATGGTATTTTGTTTGTCTGGCAATCTTTCCCTGCACTTTATATTTGCATTTCTACCAAGTAGATATTTAAGATGTCAATTCCTCCCTTAGCTTATTTGGCAGACTTTGAGCTAAAACTTGGTATTCTCACAAACTGTTAAATATGCTGTATTTTGCCTCTTGATATCAAAGAAACTATTAATGGAAAATTCTTTTGTCTAACATTCTTGCTCAAGAGGGAGATCCTAAAGCCTCAGAAGTCAATAACTGTGTATGTAGTAGTACGGTTTTCTTTCTAATATTGAAACAAACAAAAAAACTACCTTAAGTATCCCTGCATTATTTAAAGCTAATATTTTATGTACTTGGATTGCTCAAATTTTGAGCTCCAGGCTCATGATTATAATGTACCAGTTGATTTACATTATTGATATAACAACAGATGGTAATGACGCAGGTTGAAATAAAAGATCATTAAGCTAAATATTTTAGCTTTCATTGGCTCCCTGTTGCCTAAGATTTGTCAGAGTGAAATAGAATCACAGCCTTTCAGAACTAGAAGAGTCTTTAGAGAGGTCTCATCTAGTCTTTGATTTGACGGATGAGAAAATGGCTGAGGGAGAATACTACTTGCCAAGGTCTTATTGCTTGTTAGTAGCAAAGCTAGGACCAGAATCTAGGTCTGCCTGCCATTTCCTAATTCAGTGCTTTTTTCTACTGTCTCTCTGAGATTTTTAGGTGGGTGTTCTTTCTGTTTTGCTCCCTGATGTCAGTGCCAATTATTCTAATCAATTTCACATCTCTTCTTTTCTAGAACATAGACTTTCACCCTGTTGTGAGTCTTTGTTGGCTAAACTTTATATCTGGCTTTCTTTTAGGTTGGCCTCCACTCACATCTTTTAATCTTGAAGATTTCAAAATACAGCGGAATCTCCCACTTTTTTGGAAAACTCCAATACCAAGCCATAAATTACCCACCGTGCTCTTGTTATAGTATAGAAGCTTTTGAGTTCTCCAAATCTAAACAAGATTTTCTCCCATTTTTCCATGAAGCCACATTGTTGTTTATTCACTTTAGTGGCGAGTGTTATTGTGCCAGCAGCTTTTGTTTTGGAAGATGTAGGCTTCAACCAAATGGCCCCACTGGGAGCAAATCATAGCTCTTTCAATTCATCATTTCCTCCAAGCTTTGAACTCTCAGCAGGTTCCCACTCAGGAGACGATGTTATCATAGCCAAAGAGGGAACTAGTGTTTCAATTGAGTGTCTTCTCACAGTCGACCACTATGAAGATGTCCGTTGGTACAACTCAAAAGGACAGCAACTGGACGGCAGAGGCAGAGGTAACTAATCAAGGTTACTCATTTCCTGTTACTTCTGTCTTCTTGGTTGTATGACATGTTCCACAAAGAAAGCTCAATGATGAGGTGCCATGGGAATAGTTAAAACTTTTGGAAGGCCTGGAGTATTTCTGATAGGTATTAGAGAAAGCAAAATAATTATAATTGCTTAACCAGAAGAAGAAAGAATAGTTGTAAATTTAAAAGGTGTTCACATGTGGAGCACGTGGGTGGCTCAGTTGGTTGAGCGTCCGACTTGGCTCAGGTCATGATCTCATAGTTCATGAGTTCGAGCCCCACGTCCGGCTCTGTGCTGATAGCTCAGACCTTGGGACATGCCTCAGATTCTGCTGTCTCCCTCTCTCTCTGCCCCTCCCCCGCTCATGCTCACATGCGCACGCTCTCATAAATAAATAAACATTAAAAAAAAATTTTTTTAAGGTGTTCACTTGATGACAAGGAGCTATTGTCTCTCCTCTTGCTGAGCTGGTTTCCTTATTCATTGAAGGTAGACTACATCAGGGCTGCTGTAGACAGCTGTACAGGCTACGCACCGCACAACCCCGTTGACCTAGACTGTATTGTGCACAATATAGTGTGGTAGCCCTATGTGCATACAACAGGAAGGGGGTTGGCTAAGCTTAAGTAAGTTTGTCATAAATTTTAAAATTTTGTTTGGAAATGAGTTACTAAATATTTTAGAGAAAATCCAGGATGTTTTTTTTTTTTAAAGATTATAGCTCTGTGCATAAAACTTAAAGTCCCTCTGAGAATTAGAAGGGCATGGAGGAGGAGCTCTGGAAGCCCTTCCAGCTCAATTTTTTTCATGCTATACCTTAATTTATTTGAAAACAGGAGATCTTCTCTTGTATTTTTTGCCTCTCAGTCTTAAAAATCGCCCAAACAGCATAATCGACCAAGGTGTCATTTTTGACAGGTTTTTATTTGATTGTGCTGTTAGTAAACCTGTGAACACATCTTAGAGCACTGTTTCCTTAACTGGTATTCTACTGGAAAGATCTTTTTAAAGACTACTTGCATTAAAGTACCTCAAAAAGAAATCACCATGAAAATCAATGGGATAAAGATTAAATTCTGGGATACTCACAAGCTACACTTTCAGAAAAGGCCCTTCTTGTCTTTTTTGCTAGAAAGCTACTCTCACCTCTTGGAATATAAAGGATATTTGCTTATTCATATTAGAATGGAAAATGGAAGAAGAGACAGATGGTGTTTTCTTTTAAAGTCTACGCTAAACATTTTAACTTTCTATAAACTGAATAACTGGCCACCAAGGGATTGAAGAGTTTGAACTGTTAGAACAGAACATTTTTAATCGGCTTCTGAAGAATGTAGATCTATTGAATCGGGATCTCTAGAGTGGTGCCCAGAATGTGTATTTTGAACATGATTTAGGGTTTCACATATGGACCCATTCGTCTAGACTGTTATTTCCTTTGGCTCTAGGATCCAGACCAAATGCGTGTGAGATTTGAATTATTCAGTCAGTGTGATCATTACAGCCTGAATGCATAAACAAAGCCTAGGTTAGCAGGAGACCAGCCGAGTGGAATGGCAGTTTCATTTTCCTGTTTTGCCTTTACTTTGAAAACCACCAGCATCTATCATTGATGCTTTCAGTAACAGCCCTGGAAAATTTTATTAAGTTTTATGAATCTCTAGTGAGAGGAGTTTAAAGAGCATGTCAGTCTAGTATAAGGTTCATAAATCTTGAGCTATTATCAGCAAGTAAGCTGGAGAGTTTACATTGTGGTCGTAGTACAGTGGCTGATGAATGGAGTGTATGTACTTCATCATACTTTGGATTCATAGGATATCCTTCTCATAGCTCCCAAGTTCGTAGAACAGCAGCTTGTGGAATAATGAATATATTCATAGCTACATATTTCTCTTTTTTTTTTTTTTAATGTTAGGGTAGTGATGGCTCCTAAATGTAACTGTAGAATTTAGATAAATTTTGATGACAATAAAAATGGGCATAATCCAGAGTGCTTACTAATTGATGTACCATTCATGTCAGGAAGGAAGACTTTGATTCCCTTTTTTAAGTTCCGGGCTGTTTAAATTCCTACTGTGGACATAAAAGTCTGCCCTTTCTTACGTGATGTATACAAGTAGCAGAACCTAATAGAAGACTTGAGTTAAGGCACTCTCATGAAGAGACGGAGTATTGGTAAGGTGATCGGCATATTTAGCAGTAATATTCTTTATGCTGTAATTTTTTTGTGTCTGTTGGGTTATCAGGTGGAAAATGGTTGGTTTCTGATAACTTCCTGAATATCACCAGCGTAGCCTTCGATGACCGAGGGCTCTACACGTGTTTCACCGCCTCTCCAATCCGTGCCTCCTACTCCGTCACCCTGCGCGTTATCTTCACCTCAGGAGACATGAGTGTCTACTACATGGTTGTTTGCCTCATTGCCTTTACCATCACCCTCATCTTGAACGTCACGCGGCTGTGCATGATGAGCAGCCATCTTCGTAAGACAGAGAAGGCCATCAACGAATTCTTCAGAACTGAAGGGGCCGAGAAGCTGCAGAAGGCCTTTGAGATTGCAAAGCGCATCCCCATCATCACGTCAGCCAAAACTCTGGAGCTCGCCAAAGTCACACAATTTAAGACCATGGAGTTTGCCCGTTATATCGAAGAGCTGGCAAGAAGCGTCCCTCTTCCGCCCCTTATTCTAAACTGTCGGGCCTTCGTTGAGGAGATGTTCGAGGCCGTGCGAGTGGACGACCCTGATGACATGGGAGAAAGAATTAAAGAGAGACCTGCCTTGAACGCTCAAGGTGGCATCTATGTCATTAACCCAGAGATGGGCCGGAGTAATTCACCGGGAGGAGACTCGGATGACGGTTCTCTGAATGAACAAGGCCAGGAAATAGCAGTTCAGGTTTCTGTCCACCTTCAGTCAGAAACCAAAAGTATTGATACAGATTCCCAAGACAGCAGTCATTTCAGCCCACCTGATGATACAGGATCTGCCGAATTGAAGTCTTACTCCAAAGATGGGACATATGAAAGCCATCAGCTGTGAGCTATCCCAGTACCTACGAAAACTGCTCTCACAAGAGGAACTTGTTTCATGCAGGAAGTAACATTTTTACCAAAAGATGACTGGGGTTTTCCCTCTTGTTAATATTAAGCACATCAGAATGTGAACTGTTGCCAAAATCTTTGTAAAATTTTCTGTGTTTTTCATATCTATTTCTTAGTCATGTTTCTGGAGCTTGATTAAGTGACACGTGTTAAGATTTAAAGGAGCCTGAGAGAGAAACAAAATGGAGAAAGTACCACACTAAAAGTTCCATGGCTTCTCTTCTGGTCATGCTTCATCCAGCGGTTAGGGCTGACATCTTGAGGTCTCAGTTTTCCCACCAATAAGACGAGGGATTTGCATTAGGTATCTAAAGTCATTTGTAGCCCTGTAACTTCTTACCTGTCCCCTTTAAACCAACAGAATTATCAGCACATCTCTAAATAAACCCTTCCCTAGACTTTAAGTCCTTTTTATGGAAAGGACCAAGCTCAGACTTTATTTTGTGATTTAGATTCCCACACCGATGTCGTGGCGCATAGAGGTCTGGGTGTTTTTCAGATATTTCACCATGTGGAGTGTGCGATTGTATGTGCTAGGTTGAATCTCTTTAGTGTCACCCATGTTTGTATTACACAGATATCAGGGAGCTAACTGCTCATTAATAAACTACTTTCCATGAGTACATTGGTCCTTTTGGGGAGTGTAGCATGTCTTTTTAACTTATCGAAGCAGCATTTAGTTTATTGAGCTGGCAGTGATTTCCCAACTGATCTCCAAAAGTGAGCAATTTGTTCTTAAGGAATAATGTCTTCAGTGCTTTTAGAATAAGGAACAACATCAGATCACCTATCCTCTATTTCTGGTAAATCATGGATTTTGACATTTGTGTTCATAGAATTTCTCAGGCTTTCCATTTTTGAAAGTTCTGGACTCTGTAATAGGGTTCTGTATTTGGGATCCCATTCCAGGGGGAAACTCAGAGCTGGGTTCCTCTTGAGACTTCTGTCAACACTCTTGCCCTCCTTGATCGTAAATATGGTGCTAAAGGCTGCATGCCTCCTTGTTTGTTTGGTTTGTTTTTTAATATTGTTGACGTTTTTATTTTTGTGTACTTCAGATATAGAATTCTGAGCTAGGACTGCTTTTGTGGTCTTTCTGAGAAGCACTAACCTGAAATAAGATTAGATAATGGTGTGTGGTATCTGTGAGTATATTAAATATGTAGACATAGATGTAGGTACCAGTGTATAGATATATACAAACACACAAATGATCTAGATATAAAGAGGGAGAAAAATTATGGATGAGGCCACCTGATTCAGCTGTGTATAATGAACACTTAAGACCGTATTTCTTGCCTGGCTGAGGCCTGATACAATAGAATTGTAAATACTCTTCAGAATAATTTCCTCAGCTACAGGAAGCTTGGTGTCGTATGATTTTTAAAAACTTGGCTGTGGAGCTCCATTTGGTGCTTCATGTGTCTTCATTTGGCTTCTGATTATCGAAGCATTCCTTGAACTAGAGGTTCCTGAGGGAAATGTTCAGAGGAGGTTTTATCAGGATTTTAATTTAAGGTTTCGTATGGAGGAAAGCGAGGAGATAGAGAGCGTAACCAGATAGAACTCATACCTCCCTTTGTCCAGCCTTATCGGAAGTAATACATCTCTTCTGGATAGCGTGAATGAATCAATGTGTAGTTTTATCAGATGGCATTACAGATAAACATGATAATGCTGCCTTTTCTGTCTCTCAGGCTGTTTCCATGGAAACCTCCAGAGCCAAACAAAAGCTACCAATCATTTAGCCAAAGCTTGCCTTGGCTTCTAAACCTGCATGTCTTTAAGGAATGCTGTTTTCATACATTTGGCTGTGAGAGCAAGGGCTCCTCACCGTACTCTAGATTATAGAACACTTTTTGCCTTCCCAGGCTGTTTCTTTTGAGAAATTAAAAATGCTAAAAGTCCCTTGTCTGAGGTCTGTTCCCTGAACGTCCCTCCGATCTTCAGATAGTACCTCTAGCCCCATCCCAGTATAGCGACTTTGCAGTCATCTGGACTCATGTTAAGAAGAGAATGGATTTATCCCACCACCTGTTCTCATGATGGACATGAGCGTCCGGAACCATAGACATATTTAATGGTCACAGCCCTGGGAAACAGGACTTTGGAAAAATATAACAAATAATGAAAAAAATCGATATGTTTACACAAATACTGTATAACAATTAGGTATAGGCTACTCCAGTTTGTTCTGGTTAGATTATTTTAGAAACACAGTGGTGATTTAATTTGGTAATTGGATCACTTTGGATATTCCAGATTATGGTGCCAGTGGTAAAGAATTACAGCAGTCAGAATTTAATTGGAGTTGGTCTTACTTTCTAAAGCTAGTTTCCAAGAGGAAGAAAACGACACAGTAATATTTTCTGTATCTAATCAAATACTCTTCATATATAATTAATAGTCTCATGTTCTGTTTTTATAAAATCCTTAACCTTTTGAACTTAAACTACAGTCTAAAAGTCTTTTGACAACAACTGTCATGTAATTAATCTTTTGTTTCACTGGATTTTATGGTTAGTGAAAATGTCTTTACTCAGCAAATGTATTTAAATAGTTCTCTCATCTCATTTATAAATTTTGTATTGTGACTTACCTTATTGTCCTTATGAAATGACAGGATGGCTTTGTGAAATAAATTTACCAAAAATAGATATGTCAACATTTTTATAGATTCTTTGCCAGCTGAAACCAGACAGGCATCTTTTGAGTTGATACCCCCGTTGAGTTTTAGCCTATCCTCAAAGTTGAATCTGTTTTGATAGTTAAACTCTTGATTCAGAACCAGTGAGCACTTATATTTACTACCAATTACCTTGATATAAATACCTTAGGAGTTGCTGATCTGGAATGGTGAAAAGGTTCCTGGCTTCTTTGCCTTGCTTAGCATGCATTTTGAAGTCAAAGCACGCTGCTTTCTGTGTGGTCCTCCAGCCTCAGTGAACCCCTGGTGCAGTCCTCTCCATGTCCTCCCTGCATGTAGTTTCACCCTAGATCAGACTCTGTCTCCCTTGTCCCAGAGTGTCACGGGAGCATGGCATGCTTGTTTTCCAGAGCACAGCCGGTCATGGGTGCTAGCCTTGTCTCCACACACCAGCACTTCTCACACAAGTATATCATAATTCCTGAGTCACCAGTAAGAGAACACAGCCTTTTCTCATATAGGTCGGGAATTTTGAAAATGCTCATGTTTATACATAAACTCCTAGCTTCTCAATGTTCTCAACATTTCATAAAAGTGCATATTATTTCATATGGTTCAGATGATGTTTGAATGGTCACCATTTTAATAAATACTTACATTATAATTTTGTCCTTTCTTTAAAAAAAGTCATGCTTGAATATAATTTATTAAATGTTCAATGGACTGTTATTTCATTTGTCTGAAATCTTCTATCATGATCTTCATTTTTATGTGTGATGGAACTTGATGTTAATGATTTTAAACAGGAGTCAAAATGAATTCAACTTGGATTCTACCATGGCTCTGCATTTTAATTTTACAAATACTTAATATGCATCTACATGTTTTTGATACTATGGGCCATATTGAGATGGGTGTCTTGCCCACAGTTACCATGAAGATGCAGTTACCAGACCAACTGTAGCAATTATTCACTTCTGAGATAAAGCATTCCTGACAAAGACAAGAGCTTGAGCAAAGACCTAAAGAGGCTTTAGCACGTTTTGGAAAACATGATTAGTATGTAAGGTCTGGTGAGATTTGGCACGTGGGAGGGGTACCTCTGGTACAGGCAAATGCCCGCAGTCCCATGGGAGTGAAAGGTGATGACAGAAAAGCACAGGATCTCAGGAGACAGGCAAAGGGAACAGGTAAAGGTCAACTCACTACCTAAATACCACAGATCTGTCACTCTTAGAATGAAAACTTAGTTCCTACCTCCCCATGGCAAAAGGTCACTGGACTTAAGAGTCCTGATAACACCACTAGCCATGTAACAATGTGATTTGGCCTCTCTGGACTTAAGAATTGGAGTTGTCGATACCTAGCTCACAAAATTAACATGAGGATTAAATAAAGCAACATGTAAGCAAACACTGTGCT
This sequence comes from Acinonyx jubatus, assembly GCF_027475565.1. NCBI lineage: Eukaryota > Metazoa > Chordata > Mammalia > Carnivora > Felidae > Acinonyx > Acinonyx jubatus. The sequence goes on along the minus strand of NC_069380.1, from coordinate 190,554,279 downwards.
AGCTGTAACCTGCCATAGAGTGTAAGGGGCCAATAATCATGCATCCAGAGTGTCAGCCTTGTTAGTAGCCATGACTGGTTACATTAGACTCAACTAAAAATTCCTCCAGTTCTCTCTCAGTCACAGGTAACATGTGGCTGCATGCCACAGAAAACCAGTTGTGGTGGCTTACCCAAATAAGAGGTTTATTATTCTCAAATAATAAGTCCAGACGAAGTCATTCCAAGGCTCAAGTCCAGCACTAAGGACTCAGGCTAGTTTTAGATTCCTCTTCACCCTTAGCATGTGGCTTTCATCCACACGGTCATAAGATGCCTCGGATTGGGCTCCCAGGAGGGCCTCAGACCAGGATTCATCTGCAAGTAGTTTATTTGGAAGGTGAACCCAAGAAAGTAAGAGAGTAGGGAAGTGAGACAGGGAAAAGAAAGCCAATCCAGGGTGCATTAACGAGTGGGTTACTGATTTGGGCAAGTGGTGTTAAGTCCCACTGGTGTTAAGTTCAGGGAGTTCTGTCTGCCCCCAGTGTATGTAGTTCATGCCTCAAAGCTCCCACCTGAAAGCCAAGAAGCTCAGATACGTATGCACCAGCTCCTACCTGTCATTGAGGGCTATTCCCAAGTTCACTAACTGGCACTTTCAACCTGCCACACATAGGCTGGCATGATCCTATAACCAGCAAAAGCCCTCAGTAGAGTCACAGGAGCTTTCAGGAGGCAAAGAACTTGAGCAAAGACCTAATATCCTGTTGAATATAGGAATGGTGAGTGTCAAGGGGTTATGGATGGAACACTGACAACACCTGCTACACAGGACAGCTCCTTCACCTTCAGTAACATGTCTATATTGCAGGCAGGGGGAAGGTTAGAAGGGCAAAGGGCAAAGACACATAGCAGTGAGTCTACCTTTTTATCAAGATGACAGCTTTCCTGAATCCTCCTCACCTGACTCCTGTTACTCAGCTGTCAGATCTGGACTACATGGTTACCTGTCGTAACTGTCAGAAAACCTGGGGAGATGCATATGTGTATTTTTTTTAACTGGATACACTGCCTTAAAGGGTTCTATTACTAAGAAAGGAGGGTAAGAATGGAAGCTGTAGGCAGCTGGTAATGTGCGGCAAGGTCACCTTCCCATGAGTTACAGGAACAAGATGTGGTTCTGTAGTGGATAAAGTTGCAAGCCATGTTCCTTGAAGATATTCACATGCATCAACAAAGCAAGAATCAGAAGCAGTAAATCTTAGTCTAAACCTTCAAGCCATCACTTATATTGTCTCCAATACACATGGCTCAAATGGCAGGAAGACAAGTTATAAGATTCTACTGAGGCATAATTGTCTTAATCTAGTTATTCATTAACATGTTAACTGAAACTACCTGCTATTTGCAAGCACCTCCAGGGGCCAGAGACACCACAATGATAGTGACTGGCAAGTGGTATCTTCAATCAGAGTCAGAGAACCCTCTCCAAAGAAGGCATTGGGCTGGGACCCAACTGATGAGGATCCAGACATTCAAAGGTTAGTGGAAGAGGCATTCCAGCTAAAGGAACAAGCAAGGACAAAGGTCCTAGGGAACAAGATTGGCCTATTAGAGAAAGAGAAGAAATAGGCCAGCCTGTGTGGCTGGTGAGGTGAGAGAGAGAGAAGAAAGCAGGGGCCAGAAATATGATTAGATTTCAAAGCCTGTTTTGGCTGGTCCCAGAAATGCATTTTTTAATGAAGAAATGCTAGAAGTACCTAATTTGGAAGAGGAGATTTTACATATTTAGGGAGAAATGTTTGATCATTCAATAGCACTATTTTGTTCTGAGGTCATCTGCAGCTAAAAACAAAAAAAAAAACAAAAACAAAAACAAACAAACAAAAAAACGACTGTGCTAATTTTCTTTAAGGAATCAAACTCCTTCAGAGTTCCTTAAATTCCAATCATGTTCTTGAGTTTTCATGTTTTCGCTGGAACCTATTGATTAGGAAATATATATGTAAATATACATATGTCGCTCCATCTGCCTGGAAGATATGTGGCCACTGCCAGCATGCTTATTCTTCCTGACAGTTGGGAACTCTGCTTTGCCTCCTGCTCAGCCGTGCAAGAGGCAGGACTCAAGTGCCCTAAGTGATGATACATCAGCCTTCGAGGGGCCTCCTTCCAATAGAAGAGCCACCCCCTGGGAAATAGTTTGTCCCTAAGCAGAAGGGAAGTTCATCAGTAGAAACTCCCTCTGTGCAGCAGTTTTGCTCTGTGAATCTCTGCTCTTTCAGAAACTGCAGGCAGACAGTTGGACCAAGCCTGAGGCTACTCTACTCAAACTCCGTGACCCCTTGGGCACAAAAGGCCATGCCTCTTCAATTTTTCAACAAATGTTTGTTGCACACAAAGTAGGGACACTACCATAAACAAAATCAGAGACGATCCCTGCTCTTGGGAAGTTCAGCCCATGGGAAGACAGAAACTATTCAAATAGTTACACATAGGGTATATAATTAAAAACTGGGAAGTGTGCTAGCAAACGGTTCCATGAGAGCCTAGAACTGAGAAGCCTGATCTAATCAGAGGTCAGAGAAGAATTCCCTAAAGAAGTGACACTTAAAAAAAAATAGGCATTGATTGAGGACTTACTATGTTCCTATCCCTGAGCAAGAAACTATGGATCTAAGTCATAGATCCCATTGAGAAGGAATTTAAAGATCAGTAGAAAGGTCAGATGTTTCTACAATAAACCACCTGAAAGAGAGTGTGTCATCAATTGCTAAATGGATTAGCACCAGGTAAGAAATGCAAAAGACCTAAAGACGAAAAGTCTGTGGTAGTGGTTTGTGGTTGGGATGAGATTTGGGCTAGAAGCAGAAGGGTGAAGGAGTCAAGGATGGGAAGGAAATGGATTAATATGATCGTGGAACTCAGAAATCTTTACTGATGTCCTATCATCTAAGCAGAAAACAAATCCAATTTCTTGACCCTCCGTGATCTGCTCCCAATCTGTCTCCTTTATCATTTAAGGACCCTTCCACTCCCTTAGAGATACGCTAACATATCCTTCCCTTTATATTATAGTTACTCTTTCCTTGACAGTTTGTGAGCAACTTGAGAGATGGCATCATGTATTAGTCACCAATCTTTGTAGCCCCTATTCCCTAGGGTAACACCTTTCATGTAGAAGAGACAGTAAATGTTTAATTTAATGCAACAGGAGGGGTGAAACTCTTGTGTTATGGTGTTTGACCATGACCATTGGTCAGCTTGGGACTCAGGGATGAGGGCTTGGGAGGTGTGCCTGCCCCTTCTCCAACACTTTTTGGTGGCATCACCCACTTTCAAAGTTTTAAATGCCATCTTCACACTGGTGACTCCCAAATGGTTATTTTCAGCTCTCAATGCTCTCTTCCAGACTCATGGATCTAACACCTCCCTACTTGGCATCTCCACTTGGCCAGGCATCTCTAAAAGGCATCTCAAAATTAATATGCTCAAAACAGATTTTTTGATTCCCTGCCCTGATAACAAAAGAATACATCAGTTTCTACTCCCACCATCTTCTCTCAGCAAATGGCACCATCTACTCATTTGCTCAAGCCAAAAACCTGTGTCATCCTTGACTCAATTTGCCTTACTCTTCATACCCAGTAGATCAGCAACTTCTGTTGTGTCACTTCAGAAAACATATATCCGATCCACCCACTACTCTCTACTTCCATTGACACCATCCTAGTGCAAGACACTATCAACTCCGGCCTGTGCTATTAGGGGCCCCTCTGAACTCCCTGCTTCTACTCTTTTCCCCAGGCCATTCATTCTCCACACTGCAACCAGAATGAGCTTTCAAAAGCATAAATTACACCATGTCATCCTCTTATATTTTACTGTGTTTCCCATCACTAGAAGAAAATTCTAGAAAAGAATCCAAACTCCTTACCATGGCCTATAGACCTGGTATGAGGTAGGTCTTTCCTATCTGTCTGGGCTGAGCACTTACTACTCTCCAACTCCCTCATTACACCCCATCCATCCTGACCTCCTTGCTCAAACACACGAAGCTTGCTCCCATCTCAAACCTCTGATCCTGTTGTTCCTTCCACCTACAATGATCTTCCCCCACATGGTCCCTTCACTGGCTTCTTCTTGGTATTCAGATCTCAGCTCATTTGTCCCCATTTCAGAGAGGCCTCCCTGACCCCGTAACAGTAGGTGCACCCAGGGCTAGGGTTAGAGTTGGGGTTACATAACTCTCATTTTCATCACAGTGTTTATCATTGTTTGTCTCAGAATACCATAATCTGGGTGGATTATACAACAGGAATTCTCACAGTTCTGGGGGATGGGAAGTCTGTGATCAAGGTGCCAGCAGATTGCGTGTCTGGTGAGAACACACTTTCTTGTTTACAGATGGTTGCCTTCTTGCGGTGTCCTTATGAGGTGGAAAGGGGTGACAGACCTCTCTGGGGCCTCTTTTATAAGGGTACTAATTCCATTCATGACGGCTTCACTTTCACGACCTAATCATCTCCCCTAAGCTATACCTTCTAGTATGATCACATTAGGGGGTAGGTTTTCAACACATGAATTTTGGAGGATACAAACATTCAGTCTACAGCACTATTTGATATTAATTTTTTTCATTTCTTTGTTTACTTGTCTATCATCTATTTCCTCCATCTAGAGTTTCCATTACATGAAAACAGGGACCTTACGTATATTCTTTCCTGTCATATTTCCAGCAACTAAAACAGAGCTTGGCACCAAGTTGGCAATCACTAAATATTTGTTGCATCCTTGATAAAGATGGATGGGTGAATACTGAATGATTATGTGAAGTTAAATCATTTGGCATCTTTGACTCAACTTACCTCCTTCCCAGATATAGATTGAAGGTATTATACTACTTGTCTCTCCTAAAACACAAAGGAGGTGGTTAAGATAAATGAGAAAGCTGAAGGCCTTACCACTTATTATGAGAAAAATGTTGGAGTGTATGGGCAAGGAGCCATTTGAACGTGGCAATGACAGCCTAATGGAGAAAGAAATTCATTTGTTTTATTACCCGTGAACCTCCTGGGGACTGCGTAAGATGGGGGAAAATGAAATGTACCCATTTGTAATATAAAAATTCATAAATACAGCTTACATTAATTCAAAGTAGAGTAATACTTTGTTTATCTGGCATCAATAGGTATTTTGCTAAGTGTTTTGGTTTTTTTTAAGATAGTTAATGCTCCCATTGTAAGAAGACTTTTTTCAATTTGACTGTTTTAATGGAAATAGTCTTCAAATGAATTTCAGTGCCACTTTCTCCAGCAAGCACACTAAACAGAGCCTTTTTTGTCATTAACTTGGGGACATGATTATAAGCTTATATTATTATATTTGGATATAAAATAGTGATATACTCCAAAATCACAGAAATGTAGAACTATTATGCTTTCTGAGATCTCTTGTATTACAAGGGTTTTGTCTCTTCTGTCACTGATTTAATCAACATCTAGCATGAGCAACTTGGTTACTGGGGACTATCCCCACAGGGTGATAAACAAGATAAATGTGGTCCCTGCCTTCCCAGAGCCCACAGTCTGATGGGGAAGATGACTGTGATCAAGTAAGTACAAGTAGGACAGGAGTCTCAAACTCTTCCCCTGGTGCTTAGAAAGCACCCCCCCCCCCCCCCCCCCCCCGCCAAAGAAAGGGTCTTTAAGGGGATTCCTACAAAGAAGTTGCTCAGGGCAAGAGTGTTGCTGGAAGATGGGGAAACAGGTGTAGGGGCTGTGAATGGTGAGAGCCAAAGTGCATTTCAGCAGACAAAAGAACACCAGCATCGCTCCTGATAATGCTGCAGAGAGAGTCCTATGGGCCCGGTTGTAGGTCCCTCCTCCCACAGGCCCAGGCTAGGAATTCGAGTCTTCCTTCTAAAAACAAATTAAGTGTTTTTAAACCTGGTCAACATTACCCTTCAAAATATGTGTTATAAGAAAATTAAGTAACCACTAAACCCATTTGTGCTTTCACACATATTTTTGGTTCAGACGAAGTTAAAATAGCGTGGTGCCACAGTAATCCACCTTCCACAAACTATGGAATTAGCAGTTGGTGTTCAGGGTCATAGGTATAGTGCAAAAGTCGAGAGGTAGATATTCAGGTTTGGAAGGTGCAAGTTTCAGAAAGGAACCTCATTGTTGGAAGCCTATTAAAATATCGTTCATGTAAGAGACCAGTTGAATTCCGTTCAACGTTGTCTGAAATATCTGCTATCTACCTAAGGCCTAAGGAGAAGTTTGTGATGATGGATAACATGCGCTGGGAATAAACGCCTGAGTCCAGGCCTGTCTCAGCCTCTACCTGTACCCTGGCCTTGGGGAATTCTGTTCCCTACTATGGACCTTAGTTTCCTCTCCTCCAGAATAAGATGATGCCCTCCACCCACGGGAATGCTGAGATGCACAAAACTTAGAGGGCAGGAGGTCCAAAGGGGTCCCCACCACCTACTCACCAAGTGACCTTAAGTTACTCAACTCCTTTGGGCATCACTTTACCTATTTGTGAAAACCCTGCCTCAAGGAATGGATGTGATGGCTAAAACGCCTGGCACACAGAAAGCAGTCAGTAAATATTAAGATCACTCTTAATAGCTTAATACCGGATGGCTCACTCATTAGCCCAATAAAACAGGAGAAAGAATTTGGGTGTGAGTGCTTCCTTCTGGAAAAAAAAAAAGAGACCTCTTATGAATTAAGAACTCATGCTACATGTTATACTTTTCTGGATCCTTTTGAGACTTAGTAACATTTTGGGAAGCATCTTGCACCATCCATCTGTCCAACATTTGTGCTCTGGAATATCTTTCCTCTAACAGCTTGGCCGACTCTGTTTCACATGTATGCTGTGCTGCTATCCCTGGTCTATCTATTCTGAGCATGTTATTAACCTGAGCTTGTATGTAGCAGTATAAATTCTGCTAAGAGCCAACGTTGTCTTCATTTCTGAGCATCAGTGCAGAAATCTGCTTGCTTGGTTTCTTTATGCTCTCTTTGCAGACCCCGAGGGTGTTAATAACAAGTCACACACTGTCTATTTTTCTTATTATTTTCAAATAACTGTGGTTTAAATGATAAGTTTAATGCATGCATATTATTTTAAAATATGAACAGTATAGAAGCCTTTTAGTTAAAAAAAAAAAAAGGTATCTTTTCTTTGTTCCCCACACCCTCCTTCCTGGTAATACTCCCCATATATTAGCAGTATTTTATACACCCTTCCAGAAATGTTATCCCTTCCTTCCTTCCTTTCTATCCCTTCCTCCCTTTCTATTCTACATAATTGTCTTTAGTTTACGCAAGTAAGATTATAGAGTTCTTTCTCACCTTCCTTCCTATCTGTATTTTATATCATTGTGTTTATCTTACCAAAATAGAACCATGCACAAATGGAACTGTTCAGACCCTATATCTCGGACATTTTTCCATAGCAATACCTATCGATCTGCCTCATTCTTTTAAATGACTCTGTTATTATATTAATGTAATGTACCCTTTAACCACTCCTTGTTGATGGGAATCTTAGTTTTTCCAAGCTTTTGCTCTTATAACATATTTGTAACAAATATCTCTGGACATATATCTTTGCACACTTGAGAGACTTTATCTGTAAAATAAGTTCTCAGGAGTTTTAAAACACAGAATAGCATCCTCCTATATGTTCACGAAGTCATAAGCTTGTCACTGCTGATGCCAGACCTCCAAAAAGAGCTCCTTCCATGAAGTGGCTGTCTTATGGGACAACATAGGTACAATCAATACCTCGAAATGTATCATTAATCTTTATTGTGAAGATAGGTAATAACATAGCAAAGTCCTTAACAAATATCTGACATAGCACGGTTACCTTAGATGGAGGCTATCAGTCATATTGCCTTTATCCTTGTGAACAACCAGTCAAGAATTTATCCCCAAGGCCTTAGGCTAAATATAACTAGACTCAATGGGTTGGTACAATATTAGTAAATTTTAGATGGCACTGTTTTTAGGATACTTGGGCCCTTATTTAAGAGGAATGTCTGGTAGAACAGGAAAGTCCTTTTTAGGTAGTAAAGGGAAACCTACAAAGCATTATGGTTCAATATTAGAAATTTTCTCTGACTAGTTCTCCAAGAAACCTTGATATTTTCAACAACAAAAATCAATCCATAGCTGATAGGTGTTATTCTGAACACTGGGAGAAAAGGAATTGCCAATTTAGAAAAAGTAGTGTTGGTTTTAAGCTTAGCAAGTCACGAGAACATGATTTGAAGGAACCCTGATCCAGGGACTCATTCATTCATTCATTCATTCATTCAACAAATCAACATTTGTACCCTATTAGGTACCAGGCAGTGTTCCAGGTTACAGAGGATGCAGTGTGAACCAAACAGACACGGGGCCTGAAATTCAGTAGCCGTGTGATCTTGGACAAACCCCTTGCCCTTCTTGGGCTTTACCTTCCACATCTTTAAAAAAACTGACAGACCTACATTATCTCACAGCTGTGCTACCAAATTCTGACCAATGGGTACTTGATTAGTTTTCTCGGGCTGCCATAACCCATTACCAGAAAAATGGTGCTTTAGCACAATAGGAGTTTATCCTCTCACAGCTCAGGAAGCTAGAAATCTGAAATCAGGGTGTCAGCAGAACGATGCTCTCTCTGAAGACTCTACAGAGGGATCCTTCCTTGCCTCTTCTGGGCTTCTGTTGTTGCCAGAAATCCTTGGTGTTCCTGGACTTGTGGCTGTGTCCGTCACTCCAATCTCTAACTCCATAGTCACATGGTATCCTCTCTGAGGGTCTGTCTTGTGTCTCTGTTCTCTCTTACAAGGACAACAGTCATTGGAGTAGCCCCACCACCACCCTGCCCCACCAATCCAATATGACTCATCTGTAACTTTGCCATTCTACCTGCAAAGACCCATTTCCAAATAAGGTCACATTCTAAGGTTCGGGGTGGACGTGAAGTTTGGAGGGAAACTATTCAGCAATTTCCTTTTACTTCTACTAAGGATACAGACTGTTAGAGAATGTCCACCAGCAGATACTGAGCTGGACCGGTCATGCATCCTAAAGCGGTTGTGCAGAGGGGGGCCCTCTAAGAGAAAGAGGCAGGGAAGACATCTGAGTATCAAGGCCAGTAGCAAAGGAAGGGAGCATGTTTAAAGGAATCAAAGAGACTGTGCCTTGCAGACAGTGCAACAGGATGCACACAGCCAGACTGAACACCCAGGATGTTCCAGGCAATAAGCAGTTCTGTGCAACAGCAATCTTGCGCTGGGAATGACAGAGCGAAGAGCAAGATATCCAGAAGCTTTTCTTCTGGTTGTAAGCAGGGAAACTTTACAATACTGCTATCGTCATGACGACTTTTAATTGATTGTGGGTTTCTTTGGGGCAGTTCTGTGTCATTTCATCTCTTCTAGTTGAGCACCAAAAAACCTGAAGCATTTGGAAGGGTGTCCCACATGCAGGGAGCCCGACAGCTAGGTTTGCCAGGCAGGAGTCAAGAGCTTGAGTTCTGGAGGTGACTCGAGGATGTCTCCCATCGCATTGGCTGTTCATTAGTTCATTTTTCAGCACTCAAGCTCTGTTGTCTATAAATTGGAGGTAATAGCAGCACCTTCTCTAGGATTGCGGCAAGGAGGAAATGTTGTATGGGAAATAATTCATGTGTAACATTAAACACAGTGCGAGGAGCATGAAACTGTGCTTAATAAACGTTCATTGTTATTAAAATATCTATTAATTTCTCCCTGTGCTAGAAGATCTTTCCTAACAAAGGTAGAAATGTGTTGTTATTTCTCTCATATTAAAAGGGGGGGGCTTTCTAGACCCTGTTCTCCTCTGACACCCTCCCTTTACAGCAAAATCTTGCAAAAGACTTGCTTATTCTCTGTCTCCAGTTCCTCTCTTCCCATTTTACAAACAGGCCTTCACCCTCTCCCAGCCCCTCCACTGACATTGTTCCCAGTTGCTATGACCCCCATGACCTAGATGCTATTAAGTCCAGCAGCCAATGCTCAGTCTTCATCCTGTAGGACAGTCAGCAGCTTGTGACCATTGACCTTGCTCTCCTTCTTGAAATATTTTCTCACTGGGGTTCCTGGGTTCTCTTCCTACTTCCTTCCTTCCTACATCAAAGTCCCTCTAGGTCTTCCTCAACCTTCTCTGTTTTATCTATACTCTCCTTAAGTCTCACCTAGCTGTATGGCTTTAAACGTTATCTATCCCTGATGGATCATAAACTTGGATGTCCAGCCCAGCCATCTCCATTTGGCTCTCAAATAGACATCTCACACTTCACACGTTCAAAATCGGGGCGCTTGGGTGGCTCAGTCGGTTAAGCATCGGACTTCCACTTAGGTCATGATACCACAGTTCATGAGTTCAAACACGGCATCTGGCTCTGTGCTGACAGCTCAGAGCCTGGAGCCTGCTTCAGAGTCTCTCTCTGCCCACGCTGACAAAGCAATGGCCTCTAAGGTCCACAGTCAGTGTTTCAAAGAGGCAGCAGCATCAGACTCCGCCGGAAGGCTTGTGAGAAAACATGGACCGCTGGAACCCCCTCACAGAGCTCTTGGCTATGCACGGCTGGGTCAGGGCCCAGGAATTTGCATCTCTAATAAGCCTCCACTTGACACTGAAGCTAGGCCGGGACCCAACCCTTACCCGATCTGGCCCCACAGCCTCTCAGACAGTATTGACTGCTGCTTTTCTCTTACTCAGTCTGTTCCAGCCCAACTGGCCTCCTTGTCCCTGAAATAGGCAGGGAGCCCCCTCATTCAAGGATTTTCATTCCTGCCGGTTCATCCACCGGGATGCCCCACCCCATCTCTCTCAAGTCCTTCTTAGATGCCACCTTATCAGTGAGGCTTTCCTGACCACCTTATTGAAAAGTGCTACCCTGCTCCCCCTCAGGATCCCTCTTCCCTGCTTAATTTTTCCATAGTTCTGAATATCCAGCATCTATATGCACATACGTGTATGTATATTTTCTGCCTCCCCAACGGATATGTTAAAGTGTAATGAGCGAAAGGATTTTGCTTGGTTCCCTGGTGTGTCCGCAGTGTCTAGAACCATGGCTGACACAGTAGGTCTCAATAAATATAATCAGAAAGACTGAAGAAAACCCAGGAAGGAAGCCAGACAAGAGTGCCTGCAGTTCTGTTGATGGACACGAGAGGCCGCTGTTGGGTTGTAGGAGGGACAGGAAGGCCAGCAGCTGCCCCTCCTCCCACAGCCCGCCCTTCTAATAACAGAGTCCTGAGTGGGAGACAGCAGACAGGCACCTGGGTGGCCAAGCAGGCCCAGCTGAGACATGGAAACATTATTATCTCCTAAACCCGCGTGCCCAACACCAAGGCAGGCCGCTCCTGGAGATCAGCTGCAACCAGTCCCCAGTAAGCTTTCGGAAGGGAAAACATCAGGGTGTGCGCATTTCCACACGCCCCCAGTGGGGGTTGATAGTCACCAGCTCCCGGGGAAGGGCTGAGGGAGGGGCTTTAGTCTGGTCCGTGTAGACACAGCCCAGGGTGGGAATTAGATCGAGTGGGGTAGTCACTCCAAGTTCAAGCCCAGACACCAAATTTCCAAGAATTCCAGAGGGGTTAAGTGAGGAGCCTAGCTTGAATACGTCCCTTTCTTTTCTAAATCTGGGATGTTCCAGGGCCCCCTCTTTCCTCATTCCTCATTAATGTAGCCATCTATCTTTCCACGTGCACCTACAGACACCTGAAGGCTCCAAGAGAATCCATTTTCATTCTCTACGACTCAGTAGATTAAAGCTCTGGGTTTGGGAATTAAAAACAAACCAATCCAAAAAAAAGGCCTCTTGTCCCACCTCTAGCTGTGTGACTCATCTTACCTGCCAAGAGTGGTCAGCATGTCTGTGTTCCCTACCTTGAGGGTGGATTGTGCTGATGAAATCCTGTGAAAGCTCCTTGTAAACCATCCGCATGTCAGGTCGGGTTTTCTGACGCTGGTGGGACTGACTTCTTAGCTTTCACAAATGGCACTTGAGAACAGCCAGGATTTATCAGAAGACCCACCCATCTGTAGAATTTAAGGAAGCCACAGTTTGATTTGTGTACTGTTTAAGAATAACATGAATCAGGGGCACCTGGGTGGCTCAGTCGGTTAAGCATCCGACTCTTGGTTTCAGCTCAGGTCATGATCCCAGGTCTTTGTCGGTTTGAGCCCCACATCAGGCTCTGTGCTGGCAGCATGGAGCCTGCTTGGGATTGATTCTCTCTCTCTCTCTCTCTCTCTCTCTCTGTGCCCCTCCTCCACTCACACTGTCTCTGTCTCTCTCAAAATAAATAAAATAAATTTTTAAAAAAGAATAACATGAATTAAAATAATGGCTAAAATTATGGAGACTTTGCTATGGGCCTATAAATTCATTTCATACTGACTTTCATTTCATCCTTATAACACATCTCTGAGATGAGGGCTATTCTAATCCCTCCAGTCTAGGTAAAAAAGCTAAGGCTCAGAGAAGTTAAGTAACTTGCCCCAAGTAACAGGCTAATAAATGAAATTTGGACCCAGGCAGTCTGCCCTCTTCCCCCTCCTCCTGCACTAAAGCCTGTTGAGTAAGCTAGAGGGATAGTGAAATCTGGCTCCTTCCTAAAATGGTAGCATTAGGTAGGGGCCCAACCTTGGGCCTTAGGGTCAGACAGACCTGGTGTGTTCCCAGCTTTGCTGCCCCTGAGCTGTATAAACTTGGGCAAATGATTTATCTTCTCTCAGCTGTTGTTTCTTCCTGTGTAAAATGAAGATAATATTTCCCTTGCCGGGTTCTTGTAAGGACTAAATGAGATAATACATAACATACCAAGCCAGCCCCTGTCAGAGTAGATGTCCATTTAATATTAACAGTCCACCCTGATTACTCATTAAAGATGGGGGGAAAAAACCCCAAAGCACTGAGAAGCTAAATCTTAGTTGACATTGTCCAACGTGTTCTCTTAGACTTTGTGGTCAGTCCTTGGGCCATGTCCATATACGATTTATCTTTGCTGTAGTTGGTAGTCTTTACTACTTTTCTTGACTACTTTTCTCAGCTCTCTCTTAGGCAATTTCTGATGCCCCCAGGGTGGGACCCTAGGAGTGGATTCCACCAGAAACCTTTGCCCAGTCACCCTCCGTTCTTACTGGACTTCCCTCCCTGCCCCCTCTCCAGAAATCAAAAAGAAGAAATGGAAGTAGGAGAGGTTTAAAGCACCCTTGGTCACCAAGAGAATTAAAGTGAGGAGAAGGGACAGTGTGGAGGGAGACCACTGACTTGAGTCACAACTGCACTCCAATCAAATGCCTCTTAGCTCTAAGGCACCTACTTAGGCACGCTTAGTGACAAAGTCTAGAACCCCATCCGGTATTAGAGCTGCACAGGCCCTCGGAGATTATTTCATTTTCAGCCAAGCTTCATGCTTGGTAGATGAGGTGTCACAGGATGATTAACTTGCCTGGAGTCTCACGTTAGTAGAGCCACCCCAGCACCCCAGCCTCTTTGCCTTGTACCACTTTGACTCCCATGACCTCACCATTCTCTCCCGCATGGTCAAGGCAGCAGAGGTGGACTTAACCCTCCCGTTGCGGTCTCCTCCTCAGCACTTAGGCCCCAGAGCCTGTTTTGTTGCTTCCTGGCTGCAAGGAGCCTCACACTAAGGTAAACTCCTCAGGCAAAAACCCATGTCCTGAAGCTTCCCCTCTATCCATTTCTCTACCACAACTTACCTTTCCTACATCCCAGCCACCTGTAAAATTTTAAAGGAAAATCTGATGTGTAATAAATTCCACCATGTTTATGACTGATAATGAACTCAACTGGTTCTATGGATATTTTTAAACTGATCTGCTAGAAGAATGAAACTTCTACCCAAAGGGATAAGGCCCTTATGGTTCAATTAGGGAAATTCTGATGCAGACAGTTCCCCCCCAGCATGCCTCCAGGTGTCCAGAGGAGACAGCCACCAGCCTTACCCCCATGTGATAATCACCTTGAGTTAGAGGCCCATGTGGTTTCAAGCAATAGCCTGATAATGATCTGGTCTCTTTTCTGGATCTAAGAAATTCCGTAGTCTTCTTATCGTACCAAATTTAAAGTCATTAGTCTCCATTTCCTTGGAGCAGTCTTTTAACCCACCTATCCTTTTCACCAGGTGCCTGCAGTCAGAGTCGGAATGAAAGTGGGGAGTTGGTCCCAGCTGTTCAGTGACGTAGCAACTCCAGAAGCAATTAAAACCATCCCTTCCTGAAAATCTTAAGTATCCAATCCCAAATGCCTCACTTCCACAGGACTTTACCTCTTTCCTAAAATGCTTCCTGAGATCAATAGAAGTATTAATTGTTAATAAGAATGGTGGTGCTGCCGGCTGTAGTAGATTCTTCTTTGTGTCATGATGATTCATTTACGGTGGTCCTGAGGCATGGGGAGAACCAAGAGGTCAAGAGCTGGGATGACCACACATCCCTGTTTCTGCCTCTGTCTGGCATAATTATTAAGGCTCACTTTCAAAAGTGTTCTAGCCTGGACAATAAACTCTTAAAGAACATGGGTTTGGGAGTGAGTTTGACCTGGATTCAAACCACAGCATGTTTCTTAGTAGCTGAGCGACTTTGGACAAGTTACTTAAAGTCTATGAGCCTCAGTTTCCAAATGTGCTGAAAGAGGATACTATTAGCCCCCGGTTCATAGGGTCATTTGGAAGGACTAGTCTTGCATAGTGCCAAGAACATAGTGAGTGCAACATGCGTTAGCTCTGTTTCTAGAATTCTAAAACGTCCATGTGCGTCCTCCTCATTTGTGGACTCACCTCAGAGAGGATATAGACTCCTCTAAGGAATATTTTGCACTGAAAAAAACTTGTAACCAGAGACACCAGCAGTCAAATCCCAGCTGGGCTACTTCTAGCTCTGCGACCCTGGGCAATTCAAATGAGCTTTTGGAGCCTCGCCTAACTCATCAGTGCCACTGGGCTGAAATTCTCAGCGTTGTTGTGAGGAGAAAATGAGATAAAGTGTTGGAAAGGACGGTGCCCTGTGTATGAACTCAATAAATGCTGTTTCTTATTATTACACTGGGGGCAAGTGAGGCACAAGGAAGTGGGAAAACCAACCTCCCCAGGTACACAGTTACGGGTCACCAGTGAAAGACAGAGCAGATCAGCCCAGCGGGCTTTCCACCTTCTCTTAAGGTCTCTGAGCACAACACCCTCCTTTCTCCTGGGGTGTCTGGTGACCCAAGCCATAGCATCATTTCCAACTCAATATCAATCCTTCTCAAGCCCTCCCCACCTTTATCATGGAGACTAGAAAAGTGTCCAGAAAACCCTGGCCCTGAGGTTTCTGGATTAGAGTCAAATTTCAGGCTTGTGGAATTGATGTCAACTGATTGGCTGCAGGAAAGTGGGCAGATGACTCCACCCAGCTGAGTGCAACGTCCTCACATGCAGGAAGAAAATGTCACTCACCTTGCAGGGTGAGTGACAAACCCAAGTCATCCTGACTCCCAAGGCCATGCTTTTAACGCCGACCACCTCAAGTTCAGGAGCTGCTCAGGCCCATGGCCGTTTGGGGGATGGTTAAGATGGTGGCAGGTAGTAAGAATAGAAACTAAATTTGAGGTGTCTGAGAGTGACTTCCAAAGTTTGGGATTTGGGCAAAGGTATGAGATACGATGCTACCTCACATGGGTGCAGATTTTATTCAAAATAGCCCACAAAGCATTTGGCTTTTTGTCTTCCATACCCATCAGCCTCTATCCCACACTACAGCCTGCAGGCCAAATCCAGCCCACAGCCTATTTTGTAAACAGAGTTTTATTGGAACATAGCCTCATGCATTTGTTGATGTACTGCTTGTGGCCGCTTACTGGATACTAGGGCAGAGTTGAGTAGTCGCAGCTGAGACCACATAGACCACAAAGGCTAAAATATTTTCTATGTGACCCTTCAAAGAAAGTTTGCAATCCTGCCATAGAGTAAATACTATTTCCATTTTAATAACGGTAATTACAATAATACCTGAGACTATTGTGTGGTTGCTCTGTGCCAAGTACCGTTCTGAGGACCTTGTACATACTATCTAATTTAATACTTGCAACAATCCCATGGTCCACACACACTACTATTCCCATTTTATGAGTGAGGAAACTGAGGCAGAAGGCGGTTAAGTAACTTGCTCAAGGCTGTGTAGCTGGTAAATGGCACAGTGGGGATTTGAACCCTTAGAAACTTTCACACCTAATTTCTTTCCTGATCAATTTAGCCACTCATGAGATGAGAGGCAATGTGACTTGGTCCACAAACACACTTAAAAACATCCTCTTCCCTGGTAAGAAAGCTATTCCCTTTTAAGCTCTCATTTT
Organism: Acinonyx jubatus; assembly: GCF_027475565.1. Lineage (NCBI taxonomy): Eukaryota > Metazoa > Chordata > Mammalia > Carnivora > Felidae > Acinonyx > Acinonyx jubatus. The sequence continues at coordinate 190,537,897 of NC_069380.1, read as the reverse complement.
AAAATTCTCATTAACATTATGAATCTCCCTTTCAACAGAGAGAGTGGGTGGTCTCTTCACATACCTTGCTAGAATTTAACAATATTGCCTCGTTTCTTGGCACTTATTTTTATAGTCGCCTTCTATTTGTGGCCAACGATCCTTGCTCTCCCTTCACAGCAGTTTCCTTTCAAAATAAATTTGTTTAGGAATAAAAAATAAAGTCCATTCAGCTATTAAAGAAACCATGTTAATAAAGGTGCAGCTGGCCTGCAAATATGACAAAATCATGACAACAGCACAGAAATGAATGACAGTTCAGAGCCCTGGCCCAGGACTCAGGCAGCCTGGCCCCAGTTCCAGCCAGCAGCAGCTTGATATGTGGCTGTGGACACATCAGGGCCCCCTCCCCTCCACCCCGGGCCTGGGGTTCCTTATCTCCTGAGTGAGGGAGTTGACTTAAATTACCTCTAACATTCTATGGCATTCCAGTTTATTCTTCCCAGCTTGGAATTTACCGTACGTTCACAGAGCCGAGATTAAATTAGACTTAAATTAGATCCATCCTTTCAAACCCTGTAAACACAAAGGACTCGATGGCACTCCTGCGTCTTCCACTCTTAGAGTGAGCCTATTAATCCCCATCTAGATTCCTGCAGGAAAAGGTGAGGAGACAAATGCATAAGGTGCAGGATTCAATTTGTGCTTCTGGCCTCAAAATTAAACAGGTCCAGGTTGGTCCAGGGCATTTACCAAGAGAAAGAGAAGCTCCTTGACATTTTCTCGTCTGTAGTTATTCCTCCCCCTGGGCCCAGCAGGCCGGGCCTGATGGGGTTTCTCTCCCTCTGGACAGGCCTGTTTCTGTTTGCCCAGAGACACCTGTGGTCATAAGCTCACGAGGGCTGGAAGGAAAAGAGAAGGATTTTTATTAGAAAATACACAATGCAGCACTTCAAGTGGGCTCCAAGCCTAAATGAAAAATAACCTGACCAGGAGTGGCTAGACTGGAAAGATCATTCTTAACTCTAAGAAGACTTAAGAGTGCCAGGCAGTCAGGATGGGCCTGGTACTTTAACCTATCTGCAGTACACTGTGCTAAAAATCTGCTGTATTTAGTTCTTTAACCCCCACATCAATCCTGAGAGGCAGGGGTTCTTAGCACCAGCATCATTTATCATGAATTGTATTATAATTTGGTGTATGGACAAAGAAATTGAGACTCTGAAAGTCCCCTCCAATTTCAATGCAGTCCTAATCAGTAAAGGTATTTGCTTCCTATTTTATATGTAAGGAGCCTGAGGGGCGCCTGGGTGGCTCAGTCGGTTAAGCATCCAACTTCGGCTCAGGTCATGATTTCACAGTTCGTGGGTTCGAGCCTCGTGTCGGGCTCTGTACTGACAGCCCAGAGCCTGGAGCCTGCTTCAGATTCTGTGTCTCCCTCTCTCCCTGCCACCCCCACCCCCACCCTGCCTGTGCTCTGTTGCTCTCTCTGTCAAAAATAAATACATGTTAAAAAATATTGTATGTAAGGAACCTGAACTTCTGGGAGATTAATTCACTCAGTTAGTAAGTGACAGAGCCAGGATTTGAACCCAAGTGTAACTCCACAAGTCTTATTCCTGTGCTTCTTCTCATGCAGGCCTCAGGAAAACTCTGCCTTTTTGCCTTCTAGCACTTAGAAGGGGAAAGGGAGAAAGAGAGAAGCAGGCAGGCAGATTCCAGGGAGATGACAGCAAGAGGAGTCAAGGGGAATTGCCCCCCTCCCGCCCCCATCCATCTTTATAAGGACACGGACCCCATTCAATAACACTGTTGTTTTCCATTCCTCATGGGGTATCCTACATGGTCAATACAATGCACATTTCCCCCCGGCCATTCATGTAGATTTGAGACCTTCCACCAGCCCTTCCAAATGACAGCTGATGGAGCTATCTCCAAAAGCCACCTAGGTGCCTCCCACTGGTGCCAGCAGGGAGCAGGTTAAGAGCCACATTGTCTGTATGCAGTCTCTGCAGCTCAAGTTGTCTGACGGGCCAGAGCCTCCATTTTCAAGGAGCCGCCATCAGTAGTAGTCGTCACTGCCCGCGCTCCACCCAGAGCCCCTCGTATCCCTTTTACCATTTCTGTGATCCCTCAGCCAACTTCCAGTGACTCACCCCCATGGCTTACTCCAGAGGCCTTTCCTTGGGCTGCTGGATGTGCTCTGCCCTGGCTCTCAGAGCACCGGAAGTGCCTGAGAGCCAACAACTGATGAGGGCAGGAGCATGAAAACCCGGCTCTCTTGCCTCAAATCAGGGCCAACTGTAAGGTGTAATCTACACTCCAGGGATCCTCACAGATGAGACTGGGATGGAGTCTGAAATCACACTTTTGTTTGGTCCCTTCTCATCCCATCCTGCTACCCTGCCTCTCACCAGATTCTTTTTCAGAGCACTCTCAGTTCTCTTTTCCTTCCAGATTCATGGTACAATCAGACCTCCCTTCCCCCTCAATATTAGGCAGGGTCATATGACTTGATTGGAAGTATGAGCAGTGTATTTAAGAGCTGACATTCTACTTTCCATGCCCTCTTGCCCTATAAGGTGAGCCCCGAAGCCTCACGTTGAGATGGTGGTTACTCCATCAGCCCGGGGTACTTGAAAGGTTATGAGAGCAGAGCCCTCTGTCAATCCAAAATGGGCATGCGGCCTATACAGAATGTAACCTGTTGTCCTAAGCCATCGGGATTCAGTGGGTGTATTCATTTTCTAGGGCTACTGTACCCAACTATCTATGCAAACCAGTGGCTTTACACCAGCTCTGGAGATTAGAGTCCAAGATCAAGATGTCAGGATGTGAGCAAGGTTTGGTCCCTTCTGAGGGCTGTGAAGGAGAATTTGTTCCGTGTTTCTCTGCTACACTCTGGTGACTTACTACCAATCTTCGGCATTCCTCAGCTTGTAGAAGCGTCACCCTGGTCTCTGCCCCCATCTTCACCTGGCATCCTTCTGGTGTGCATGTCTGTGTCCAAATTTCCCCCTTTTATTTTATTTTTTTTAATTTGAGAGAGAGAGAGAGAGAGAGAGAGAGAGAGAGAAGGAAGGGCAGAGGAAGAGAGAGAGAGAATCCCGAGCAGGCTCCACGCTCAGGACAGAGCTTGACGTGGGGCTCAATCCCACGACCCTGGAATCATGACCTGAGCCGAAATCAAGAATCAGAGGATCAACTAACTGAGCCACCCAGGCACCCCTCCCCCTTTCAATATGGACACCAGTCATATTTGATTAGGGCCTACACTAATGACCTCATTTTAACTCATGATATATGTGATGTTCCTACTTTTTAAAAAAAAAAAAACTTTAATGTTTATTTATCTTTGAGAGAGAGACACAGAGACAGAGCACAAGTGGGGGAGGGGCAGAGAGAGAGGGAGACACAGAATTCGAAGCAGGCTCAGGCTCTGAGCTGTCAGCCCAGAGCCTGACGCGGGGCTCGAACTCACGAGCCGTGAGATCATGACCCGAGCCGAAGTCAGACGTTTAATGGGCTGAGCCACCCAGGTGCCCCGTAATATTCCTACTTCTGAATAAGGTTACATTTTGAGGTACTGGAATTAGGGCTTCCACATATGAATTTGGAGGGACACAACTGAATCCATCACAATGGCTGTTTATTACAGTACCTTCTGAGCCTAAACCGACCAGGACAGGGATTGTCCTTCTCATGCTGCTTTTTAACCCCCTATTTTCACTTTATGAGGTTAAATAATTTGCCCATGGTCACAAGACCAAGAAGAGAGAGAACCAAGTGTTTCTGATTGAATAGATTATGCTTTCAGCTACTTTCCAGAGGTAACAGCCAGCTTGCTTTGCAGTTCACCATGGTCCCTGCCACTCCCTATTAATTCCAGACACTGAGGGTAAGTACTGTTTGTCTTAGGCTTGTCCTGTTGGCTTTCCTAAACACAGCCCAATTTACTTATTTATATTACTCATTTTCCCCTGTGGGCATCGCATATGCAATCTTGCACGGCGCTGTGATTTCTTGGTAATGAAGATTAATAGGTAATTCGTGCCCTTTTAATTCACCTTCTAGGTCACGAAACTCCCTGCAGTCACTAAGACAATCTGTGCCCCTCTTATCTTGTCTACACTTGTTCCTCACTCTCAGCTCCCACTTTTGGAGCACGAGACTCATGGACTAGGTCCCCATCACCCATCTTGTACCTGTTTTCTGCCAAGCAATTTTCCCTCAAAGGAATAAGCAGAGAACAAAAAAATATTTGATCAATTAAAGCCAGGGGATTGTCAGGAAATGGCCGCTCCTCCTGGGTACGTCCTTTATAAAAGAATCTCCTCATTACAAGAGATTCAATCAAAGAGCAACTTTCTCCCGTTCCTGATGTTCGCAGCCACCAATGCAGAGAAAAGAAACCTCGCTTTGTAAAGCTTGTGCCAGGCAGTGAATCACAGAAGCTCTTCAATCACTTAATGCTTTTCCTCTCTTGCAATTCCTATTGAGCATGAAGGCTTTTTTATCCCACACCGAGGGGCTTTATTGTGTGTGCTACTCCTCATTAGTTTGATCACAGAGGGCAGATCTAAGACGTGATTCAAGTAAATGAAAGGTTCTCCAGAAGCTTTCCAGGTAGAGGCATTCTTTTCTAAACCCTCATTCGTGCCTTTGAATTCATTAGCTTCGAGCACACAGCATCTCCAGAGAGGCACATATACTGAGTATATACACCCCAGAGAGCCCGACTCTGCAGACTGGCACCCAGTCACCTTCTCCCAACCTCAGTCGATGAAACACACATTGTGTTTACTCCAATTTTCTCATTAATTTTGCTGGCTGCCTGACAGCCGCCACCTCCCCAGATTTGATTTCTGGAATTAGACTGATCTTAATGCTGCAAGAGAGCAGCAAACCCAACGACTTCCTTCCAGGCAAAATTTCCCATCCCCATTTTGCAGATTAAGGCAACTGAAGCTTTATGGGGAAAGACCTCTCTGAACTGGTAAATGCTGGAAAGACTTGCCTTCATGTGTAGGTCAAGTGCTTTGCCTAATCAGAAAGAACACCTCACCCAAATATCTCTCGGCCTGCCTGTCACTGTGCTGCAGTGTCCAGCATTGGGCCAGGATTTAGATGAGGTATTTGAAAATGCAGCATTTACCCAGAAAGATCGCTGTAATAAGCCATTAATGCTTTAGTGCAAATGAGTTTGATCAAATTGACTTTAGCCACCTGACAGGGTCAGGAGGGACACAAAGAGATAAATTCTAGTGAGAGAAAGGTATTCAAGAAAGGCAGTAAGGCAGTATTAACAGGCCTAGGACCCCACCACCATCAAAAGGACACTGGGCATCAGGTGGGAAAATGAAATGGAGAAAGGCCAAGAGAGAATGGGAAGATGAAGCAGACAACCCTTTTTTTCTTTCTTTCCCTTTGTTTTGTTTTGTTTTGTTTTGGGTTTTTTTTTGTTTTGTGTGTGTGTGTGTGTGTGTGTGTGTGTGTGTGTGTGTGTGTTTGAGATACTATGAGTCTGGGAGGGACAAAGAGGGAGAGAGAGAATCCCAAGCAGGCTCCACACTGTCAGCACAGAGACTGATGCAGGGTTCAAATTCATGAACTATGAGATCATGACCTGAACTGAAACCAAGAGTCAGATGCTTAACCGACTGAGCCACCCAGACGCCCCAAGAGCAGACAACTCTTAATTACCCAACCACCATAGGTGGACTTGAGATGATGGAAACACATTTCTGAACATCCAAGCTGTGTGACCTTGAAGGAGCCCCTTAAAAGTCCCTGACCCCATTGCAACTATCAAAAGTAGACAATAATACTGGCACAAAAACAGACACTCAGATCAATGGAACAGAATAGAGAACCCAGAAATCGACCCACAAATGTATGGCCAACTAATCTTTGACAAAGCAGGAAAGAGTATCCAATGGAATAAAAACAGTCTCTTCAGAAAGTGGTGCTGGGAAAACTGGACAGCAACATGCAGAAAAATGAACCTGGACCACTTTTTTACACCATACACAAAATAAACTCAAAATGGATGAAAGACCTAAACATAAGAAAGGAAGCTATCAAAATCCTCGAGGAGAAAGCAGGCAAAAACCTCTCTGACCTTGGCCACAGCAACTTCTTACATAACACATCTCTGGAGGCAAGGGAAACAAAAGCAAAAATGAAGTATTGGGACTTCATCAAAATAAAAAGCTTCTGCACAGCAAAGAAAACAATCAGCAAAACTAAAAGAATGTGAGAAGATATTTGCAAATGACATATCAAATAAAGGGTTAGTATCCAAAATCTGTAAAGAACTTATCAAACTCAACACCCAAAAAACAAATAATCCAGTGAAGAAATGGGCAAAAGACATGAATAGACACTTCTCCAAAGAAGACATCCAGATGGCCAACCGACCCATGAAAATATGCTCAATATCACTCATCATCAGGGAAATACAAATCAAAACCACAATGAGATACCACCTGACACCTGTCAGAATGGCTACCCTTAACAACTCAGGCAACAACAGATGTTGGCGAGGATGCAGAGAAAGAGGATCTCTTTTGTGTTGTTGGTGGGAATGCAAGCTGGTGCAGCCACTCTGGAAAACAGTATGGAGGTTCCTCAACAAACTAAAAATAGAACTACCCTGTGACCCAGCAACTGCACTACTAGGTATTTATCCAAGGGATATAGGTATGCTGTTTTAAAGGGACACATGCACCCTAATGTTTATAGCAACACTATCAACAATAGCCAAGGTATGGAAAGAGCCCAAATGTCCATTGATGGATGAATGCATAAAGAAGATAAGATGATGTGGTATACACACACACACACACACACACACACACACAATGAAGTATTTCTTGGCAATCAAAAAGAATGAAATCTTTTTTCGTAACTACATGGATAGAACTACAGGGTATTATGCTAAGCAAAGTTAGTCAGTGAGAGTAAGACAAATATAATATGACTTCACTCATATGAGGACTTTAAGATGCAAAAATAATAGAAAAACAGGGAGGGGGACAAAACATAAGAGACTCTTCAATATGGAGGACAAACAGAGGGTTATTGGAGGGATTATGCGAGGGGAGATGGGCTAAATGGGTAAGGGGCACTAAGGAATCCACTCCTGAAATCATTGTTGTGCTATATGCTAACTAAATTGAATGTAAATTTAAAAAACTAAATTAAATTTTAAAAAAGACCCCAAAAAAGGAGACAATAAATGACTTAACTACTGAAAGGCAGAGGGATGAACTAAAAGAACACTAGAGATCCCTTCCTCCAGGAAAGTTTTGTGAATCAGAGTGAACTCCAGTCAGTGAAGAAATCCTCTGGTTTAACTCTTCAGAGTTGTAGCATCGTCTTTAGAGTCAGATAGACTTTGTCTCCATTTTGAGCTCTGCTACCACACAACTCAATAGGCAACCTTGGATAAGTCCCTTGGTTGAGTCTCTTTGGGCCTTAAGTTTATCATCTACAAATAAACCGCAAAGCCAGCCTCATCAGGTTGTTGGGAGGTAGTCAATAGAACTATGTATATGAATCACTTAGTACAGTGCTGGGCACAAAATTGATTCTCAATAATAACCATTTAGCAACCATGTGTCATCACCATCATCATCATGCAAAACTCACTAGTGACTCTGTGCCTCCCAGTGGGTGGTAGTTCAGCAGCATCATGGTAAAAGGAATGGGTTTTAGGGTCAGACCATCTTGGTCTCAAATATGGGCTCTAATAGGAACCAGGTATCTGATGTTTGGCAAGCCATTTATTCTTGGCTTCAGTTGTCTCATCTGTGAATGGGATTAATGAAAATGCCTACTTCAACGATGAGGATTAAGCAAGACAATGCATGTAATTTGCTGAGCACAGTGCCTGGCACATGGTAAAAGTCCAATAAATGGGAGATGCAGACCCAAAACTCCCTTTCTCATCCTCAGCCTTTCTGTATCTCTCTTTTTGCAACAGATGTGGTTGAGCAGAGAGAATGAAATCCAGTTCTATGGATGATCAGAGTAGATGCAGGGGTCTTGCTCTTCAACCAGAGAAACAAAGAAAACCCCCGTGAGCCACCTGAAGGAGCCAAATCTGGTTTCATCCAGCTCCTGTAGTAGTATTCTGGCTTTTGGGCATCAGTACAGAAAATTAGTTCCCCTGAAGTCCTCCCCTTCAGATTGGGGCTGTGGAAGATAAAGAGTGGCTAAAGAGCTCTGAACGATGGCTAATCTTCTAATTAGCACTTCAGAGAGAAGCGATAACAGGAATCCACTCGCAGCAACAAACTCCAGGGAACAGCAGGGTCTGATCAATGTTTTCCTGGAATCGTACTCAGAGCCACTGAGCTCCTAAGTTTGTGTCTTCTTCCTGCGGTGTTACCTTCCACTCCTCTCTTTCCTTGTCTGCTTCTCTTTCTTGTTCTCTTTTCTGTGGCCCTCTTTCCTTCTGGCCCTCTGAACTCCCCCACCTGACCCCTGATACTTCCATCACTTTGTCTCATAGCTGCTCTAATATGGGGGTGCATGTGATAATCAGTGTTTGCTGCTTAACTCATGAGACAGTTACTAAATGCTTATGAGTCTATCTCTTTGAGAATGAAGAGAATAAGATAGTCTCTTTTTCTCAAAGAGTTGGACTAACAAGCAATAGACACGGCGTGCAACTACAATTGCTTCGGAAGTATGCATGGGGTGCTTTTCCAGAAGTATGCATGGGGTTGGTATATGCAGGAAGTGCCAAATTCTGGCTGATGGGACAGAGAAAGCTATTCCAGAGGAGTAGGTACTGGGCCTGAGATATGAGGAATCAGTCTAGGTTTTTAAATCAACTGTAGTTCTTGGTCTCATTCAAACAGCTGTGACTTTAACATGGATTTGTCAAATAAGAACCAATATTCCTAAACTGACTGAATTGTTTTGACAGATGTGTGCCTTCAGTTCTCACCACTATATGTCAGTGACCCGGTAGGAAAAGGAGATGTTCCCCTCCTTTGGGACTTCTTAATCCCAGTGGGTGAATAAGGTGGAGATGTGTGGGGAACTGAGCCAATGACGTGATTAGGGCAGTCATTAATAAGGTTCCTTACCCATAATATGCGTAGAATGAGGGCCCTGGGCTTTGTAATCTCTAAGGTTTATTCCTTGTGATTAAATCAAGGTTTTCAAAATAAACCAGTGCCTTCTCTCTCCCATTCCTCTCCAGGGCCAGAGCTAGTGAGTAAGAGAAACATGAACTTGAAAGCCAGACCTCTCCTTACCTTGATCTGTCCTCACTCTTGCAGGATCAATAGTTGGAGAAATTTCTGAGTGACAGCTCACAGAGACAGCATGTTACACTTAAGCCATTTGGGTTTTGAAGCCTTTTAAGTTTGTCAAAACAATGCCACCCCCTGTTGTGTCTCTGGCATAACAACTGGCTTAAGCAGGGTAACTCTGACTCAACTTCCATGTGACCATGTGAACATATGGGGATTTTTTTTTTTAATTCTTAAGAAATATGGGGATGTTTTGGTACAGTCTTTCCTCTGATTCAATGCCACGCACCAGTAAATCTAGAGGACCCCACTTATCTTGAAATATTAAGGATTAAGTGAAGCAAAGGAAATTCACTCCCAGGATTTAGAGGAAGTTAAAGAATATCCTATTACCTCTATCGGGGGGCCCTAAATGTCTAATTCACTGGTGACTTCCCTGGCTTGGCTTAGGGCCTGATATGTAGTGGACACTCAAGAATATTTGTTGGAGGAATCAATGTTTTTAACACCATCTCTATCACCTCCACCCCCATATCATAAAGGGTTTTCCCCATTGGTCCACTCCTGGTAGTATGGCCTTCCACGCAACCTCCTCAGGTCTCTAGGGATCCACTTCCATGTTCTGTCCTCATTTCACCTCTAAGTAGATTTCTATCTTGTAGTTGAATCTGCAATTTATTCTCTTGTCAGCCTTGTGTTCTATGAAGGGCCTCTATGAGCCAAGCTTCCCATTAGTGACTGGAATGCAAAGATAAGAGACCTATAGGAGATGTCCTTGAAGAGATCCTGGTCTAGTGGAGGAGGCAGGAATATGGACCTCTCAAATCAAGGGTCTGAGCCTGGGCAGAGATGAGTAAAGATAGAAACATGAAAAAGAGGATGACTTCTCAAGGCAGCCCCATCAAAGAATTCAGAGAAATGAGAGAGATCTAGTTTGTGGGATTTGGGGGTTGAGAGTGTGGGTCAGTGAAAGGACTGTGAAAGGAGTGACAGTGGAGTTGGGTATGTGGGCTGCCTGGTAACAAGCTGGCAGGGCCAGGATCACTCTCAGTTCACCCAAACTCAGCTTCCCACAGAACTGATGGCTTCCTTCATCTGGAGTGAGGGGTCTATCCTTCTATGGACCTCAATTTTTTTTTTAATGTTTAGTTATTTTTGAGACAGAGAGAGAAAGTGGGGGAGGGCAGACAGAGGGAGACACACAATCTGAAATGGGCTCCAGACTCCGAACTGTCAGCACAGAGCCCCACATGGGGCTTGAACTCACGAACCGTGAGATCATGACCTGAGCCAAAGTCGGACGCTTAACTGACTGAGCCACTCAGGTGCCCCTGGACCTCAATTTCAAGTCTGGGGCAGCTATAAGTGGTTGGCACCCTATGTCTGTGTTCCTCTACCAGGGTTGTTTTTTGCTCGTTTGCTCCATACATGGGAGAAGTGCAGGGGCCAGTGGGTGCCCCCTGAAGTCAGACCTTCACTATGAGGCCATTAGACTTCTCTCTGTGGGGTATGGCAGTCCTAAGCTTTGTAAGTTTTCCCTTTCCCCAGGGAAGCCTATTCCTTAACCTATGTGTAATTCAACCCAAACCCTGATGCATGAAGGGGCATCAGGTGACATGGGCCTGGGAAACATGCAGGCATAGGCAGGAAGAGAATCCCAGAGAGAGCAGAACATGAAGTGGAAGAGATGGGGAATACAGTGAAGCAGAAGGGACAGTTGGTGTTGGGAGTCATGAGGAATGGGCCAGCAGGAGGGACTAGAACCTCTTCCCGCAGCGCCTCTGTGATAGACATCTACCGTTTCTGCTTGCCTGCCTTCTTCCTTTCTTTTGGAGTCCAAGGGTAGCAGTACAGCAATATTTTGGGGGGGGGGGGGGAATCTGCTTCCCCATAGCATATAGTCTGGTGGACCACACACCAGCCAGGAGATAGCTGATCCACACCATCAAAATCTTTCAGGGTTTTAAATCCTGAGCAAAGTAATGCAGAGACTGAAAACCATGGCACCAACTCACCAGAAGGAGTCCCCAAGGAGTGAGTCCATCTCTGCCCTGGATCCTGGAGTTGCCTCTGCTGACCCTGTCCAAGGCCTCAGCCTTTCTTTCGGTTCTGTCAGCCTCATAGCCTTCCACTAGCTCCCCTTTGGGCCTGAGTTAGCCTGAGTGAGTCTGAGTCAGTCTGGTGGCTTACAAACAAAAAACTGTAACAGAGAACCTTGAGCACCAGGCCAAGGTAAAAGAATGCCAGCCCAGGGCAAGAAGAATGTCAGAATCCATACCTACTGCTGATACAGTGCTGGGAATTTCCCTCATACATTCCTGAAAAGTAGCACAGTTGGAGCATTTTACCTACCATAGAGATACTGAATGTTGCTATTCAGAGAACTGGGGACCTCCCAGACCACCCCTGTCACCTCAGTCTCCTGCTGTGGATGTTCAATTAGAGGGAGATGTGTTGGTGATCAGAGATGGCGTTTTATCTTCCCAGCTCCAAGCTGCTTCTGAAGCTTAAGAAAGAAATCAAAGTTCTATGTACACGTGAATGAGTATGCTGAGTGTCCTTGGATGATATTCTGAGAAGGCGTGCAACTTATTTGTCATTTGCAGGCATTGCTCTTGTTGATAAAATTCAAACCCCTGGCATCCTCTAGATCCTGGTAACAACCACACCTCCCTGGAGCTTTGTCTGGGACAAGGCTTGCCCTGACTCTACTCTGTGCTTTTCTGTGTAGGGCCCTGAGGGTGGGAAAATACCTCCTGGGCCCTGGGAGGAGGCCGTTCAGAGCAAAAGCCTATAATCTTCAGGCTCACCTACCTAGTGGCAATGAAGTGTACATGCCCATCCCCTCCTCGGATTTTACTCCCCTGAGTAGAAAGAAGGAAGGAACTACAATGAGAATTTTCAGGAGCTCCAGAGGTGTTAATCTCAAAATTCTAACGAGCTCTCTAACTCCTTAACATTGTGCATAGTCAGCAACAGGGAAGCTTGTTCCTTACCACAATGGTTTTGGCCATCGGCATAGTTGTCTTGGAGCCTGTTGTCATCTTACCAAACATGCATTCTGTGAGATGCATACTGGGTAAGGAAATTAAATCCGAGTGAGGAAAGACAACACAGGTCTCCTGCTATTAAATATATGGGCTGATTAATGAGGAATCTTTTATCGTCTTAGAATCTCAGAGCCAGAAGCAATTTTAAAGGTCATCTATTTCAAACCTTCCTCTAATCCCCTCAAATTAAAAAACATACACACATGGATATGTGCACACTGAATGCTTCTAGGCACCGAGCTAAGTATTTTATATGGATTTGCTCATTAACAGACTGGATCCTCACAACAACCCCCTGCAGGAGCCACCATCATTCTCTCCACTGTACAGACTAGGAACCCAAGGCCCAGAAGTTTCCATCATTCACTCCAGGTCATGCAGCAAGCTAGGTGCTTCAGAGATGGTGGCCTGGCAGCTCTTGGCCAAATCTCATTTGCATGTGTGCTTTTAAAGTTTTCAATGGGTTGTCAGTAATTGAAAACACCCAGATTTCCATTTTCTCCCTGAGAAGTCAGAGGCCCCGGCCACACTGGGCTTTGTGCACATTTCCACGTGGCGAGTATGAGCTGGAGCTGAGTAGCAGGTGCTCCTTCAGACACTAAACAGATCACATCACAAACTGGCTGCAGCTTTCCAATGGCTGCTAATGACACATGGGGTAGACTCCAAAGTCCTCATCACAGCCCACAGGTCCCACATTCCTGGCCCTCTGTCTGCTGCACCCCATCTTGTCTGTCCCCTGTGCTCCACCACACTGGGGCTCCCTCCAGGGTTTGGGCTTAAAGAGCTCTCTCCCTCTCAAGCTCTTTGATATTGCTGCTTCCCCCACTGAGAAAGCCGATTCTTCTATGCTTCTCATGTTTGATTTGTGCTGAGTCTTTAGCTTAAATATTACTTCCTCAATCAGATAGGCCTTCCTGACCCCTGTGGCAGGCAGAATAATATCTACTCCCCGCCCCCCACCCCGCCACCCAAAGATGTCCACATCCCAATCCCTGGAGCCCACATGGCCAAAGGGACTTTGCAGGTATGATTAAGGATCTGGAGAGAGGGAGATTATTCTGGATTATCCTGGTGGACTTGATGTAATCATAGCAGGCCTTATAAGAGGGAGGGCCAGAGTCAGAGAGGAGATGTGACAACAGACATAGAGGTTGTCATGATACAAAGATGGGGTCATGAGCCAAGGACTGTGGGTGACCTCTGGAAGCTGGCAAAGGCAAGGAAACAGATTCTCCCCTAGAACCTCCAGGAGGAAAGCTGCCCCAAGACACCTTGACTTTAGCTCAGTGAGACTGATTTTGAGCTTCTGACCTCCAAAAGAGAAACACTTGTGTTCTTTTCAACCACTGAGTTTGTACTGATTGATTACAGCAGCAGTAGGAGAATAATACAACCACTTATTCTAAAATACTCCCTTCCCTCTCATCAGTCTCCAGCTTAACCCTTTGTGAGTATCCTTCCATGCACTTACCACAACTTAAAATTATTTTGATTGTTTGCTTAGTTTCGTCCCCTTGGCTGGTAGACTGGGAGTCCCAAGAGAACCATGTCCAGCACACTGTAGGAGCTCAGCAGATATTTATTGAAAGACAAAATTGGTTATTGAATAATTGGCCTCATTTTCCATCCCAGGTGCCTTTATCTGAGCACATTGCAGGTTGAAAATGCCCCTCTTTAATGGTAGAATTTAGAATTGAACTCAGCCAGATGCAAGGATTTCTTTGAAGCATAAAAAACAATCAGAGCTTTTAAGGAAATTAGGCAGCAAGCCCAATGATAAAACAGGCAGTGCACCCAAGATAAATTCATTTCCTGTTTCCTACATCCTTGCTACTCTCAGCATCACCTGGGAACTTGTTAGAAATGCAGGAATGCTGGGGAATATCAGGCCTCTTCCCAGACCTACTGAATTAGAATCTGCACTTTAACAAGATGCCCAGGAAATCCACAGGCATATTAAAGTTTCAGAAATACGGCTCTACATATCTAGTTGTGGGGGACACTCTTCTGAAGAGCATGATACAGATTTGCTGGCCATAGACAGGTACAATAAGCATGGACTCAAGTGAGTCCCTGACCCAACAGCCCTTTGCTGCTTCAACCCATCACCTGCTCCCTATGCTGAATCCTCTGACTGCCGACAGTCAGAATCTCTCCACACTCAGCCACCTGCCAAGTCTGTGGACCGAGACAAACAGATGAAGAGTTTTTAGACACTCACAAGTCTAATAAGAACCAGGCTGAATCAGTGGAAGAAGCTTTTTCCTGCCAATGGTGGTCCTAGTGGGGTCTGGCTTTGTTGAATCCTGCCCTGCATTATCCCTCCAGGGAGTCGAAGAAGCTAGAAACTACTGAGAGTCTGTAGACAGTTGGGTCTAGAGTTGGAGACAGTAAAAAGATCAATGGTTGCCAAGAGTTGGCAGGGAGAGAGGAATACAGAGGATTTTTAGGGCAGTGAAATTATCCTGTTTGATATTGTAATGGTGGAAGCATATCATTATACATTTGTGAAAACCCACAGAATGTACAAGAGCAAGAGTGGACCCTAATGTAAACAATGGACTATAGTTAATAACATTGCATCAATACTGACTCATCCAATGTACTACACTAATACAGATGTTAATAATAGGAGAAACTTGTTGAGGGTGGGGGTGGAGATAAGGGGATATATGGGAACTCTACACTTTTCACTCAGTTTTTCTATAAACCTAAAACTACTCTAAAAATTAAAGTCTAATAATAGTAACAATAAAAGAGAGAAAAACTGCAGACCACTTTGGTGTAAATCTGGGTCAGGCACTTAAAAACTGAGAGCTCTTGAGCAGGTTACTTAATTTCTCAGCCTCAGTTTACGTAGCTATAATATGAAGCTATTAATACCCACCTCATAGGGCTGATGTGAAGAACAAGTTGATGCCTGAAGTGCCTGGTGATGTTCCTGGCACCATGTAGCAAGCATTCAATAAGTATTAAGCTTGGGGGTTGGGGGGGGGGGGTCAAGATGTGGTTTAATTGTTTTCTGTAAATACTTAAGAAACTATTGAAATGTTATATGTGGAGAAGCTGCTGCTCAATAGTCTTCAAATGGCAGCTACATGCAGAATGGATTGTCATACAGAGAAGTTAGAGGCAGGAAGAGAAGTCAGGACATTGTTCCAAGAAGACACGGCAGTAAAGATGGAGGAGAGGTAATGAGGGAGGAGGAGTGGTTCAATGGGGGAATATAGAAAGGGGCCTTAGGAGGGGAACTGGGTGCCCTGTAGGAAGACTGGAACTGTGAGGACAAGGGAGTCAACACCGGAATCATAAACTGGTCAGAGAACTGGGGATTACCAAGATTGTTTGCCTCTTCCCCTCTGACTCAAGGCAGTCTGCATGTCCAACTGCAATCAGGATTTTACATCATTTCCCTGCTCCGAGGAAGAAAGTGGATTTTTACACAGAAATTTACCTGCCAGCTGCACTGCTGCCTTGACATTTTAAGTGGTACCTGCCCTTCTGTGTCAGACATTTCCCACAAATAAGAAAGTGACAAGTTTCCCTAATGGGCATTCAGCATTCAATGAAGTGAGAACCCTGCTGGGGGAGGGGGGGGGGCGGAAATGTGGTGTCTGTAGAAGACAAAGAGAGCATCAGCAACAAATATATTTTGAGCAATTATCTTGGGGCCCTCCCACCCAGTGTCCCCATGCTCAGCCAAGCGAGGTCTTCAAGAGGAAGGCTGAGTATATGGGTGCCCTCCCCCCGCCTCCTGCTGAGTCACTGTAGCAAACTGCAGCAGGCAACTAGAGCTGCCTTGCAATCGGCAAGACCAAGCCCAGGGAGCACAAATATTGGCCCTTTGGATTTGAAAATAGGTGGAAGAACATATTGGCATCAGACTCATATAGAAAAAAGAACTGTAAACGCCATGTGGGCCTATTGGCATCCAGTGAGTGAATCCCCTTTTGTGACTTTGCTGCCATGTGCTTTGCTAGGTGTATTCAAGCTTGCTTCCAATGGCAGAGATTTTACCACTAACTTAGGGCTACTTGGTTAATTGGAACCTTAGAGCTAACCCACTAACTCAGATGGAGAATTCAAGGCCTGGATGAGAGAAGTGGCTTGCTCTAAGTCACCTGTGAGCTGGAGACTGGCCTTCCTGGGTCTTCTAGAACCCAGTCTTAAACATGTTCATTAGGCATAACATGGTGGTTAAAAGAATGGGTTCTGGGGCCGAACACCAGCCCTGGCCCTGGGTCAATACATCTTTCTTTTAAGTTCCAGTTATCTTGACTAAAAAAATGGGGAAAATAATGGTACCTAACTTATTGGGTTGTAAGGATCAAATGTGAAAATGGGGTTGCCTGGCTGGCTCAGTCAGAGGAACATTTGACTCTTGATCTCAGGGTTGTGAGTAGAGTCCTACATTGGGTATAAAGATTACTTAAAAATAAAAATCTTTTTGGAGGGCACCTGGGTGGCTCAGTCGGTTAAGCATCAACTTTGGTTTGGATCATGATCTCACAGTTTGTGAGTTCAAGCCCCGCGTCGGGCTCTGTGCTGACCGCTCAGAGCCTGGAGCCTGCTTCAGATTCTGTGTCTCCTCCTCTCTCTGCCCCTCCCATGCTCATGCTCTGTCTCTCTCTGTCTCTTAATAATAAATAAATGTTAAAAAAATTTAATAAAAATCTTTTTTTTAAAAAAATGAGAAAATGGATACCAGGTACTTCATACCATAGTTGGCACATAGCTAGTATGCAGTTACTATAGCTACTAAATATAATTAATACTGATTCTTCTTATGTTTACCTACAATCTCTGTTGAATATTAGGGAGTCATATTTATCATCTTTTTGACTACTCATCATGGTTCTGTGTAGACCCCAGGGTCTCAAAGAGGACCAAGATGGCAATGGAATTCCAAGAAGGCATGCTGACAGGAAATTAGTCAGGCTGGCCAAGGACCTCCCCTTTTGCCAACCTTTGCAGGCTTCCTACGCAGCCTTTACCACCCATCTCTCTGTGCACAATGCAGTCTTTGAGTTGGGCCAAGACGTCTCCCCTGAGACTTCCATAAGAATACCATTTATCAGCACCTTGGACAGCATACAAATGATTCCTCATCTCCCAACAATCAGGGAGATGTTAATTCTTTGACACAATGCCAGGTGACAGCTAAGGTATTTGGAAAGAAGGGGTTCAGAAATCTTCCTTCCCTGAGACCAAATTCCCAGGAAAATTGTACAGGCAGGGCATAAAGCAAGCAAATGAAGAATAAAACCTCCCAGATGTATGACTTTCATTCTCTACTTCCCACAGACAGCCCACTGCTTATTAAAAGTTTGGGATGGAAAAACAAAGCTGGTACCCATTCCAAAGAGAGTGATTGGAACAAAGTAGGCACATTTCATGGGACTGGCTGATATGCCAGCTCCCTCTCTGTGGCATTGTTACAATTATAGCTATTCTTGGGGATGTAATTCATTATGGACCCATTATTCCCAAGAAGCAGAGAAGAGCAAAAATCAAAGGTTTATCATCTGGCTGTGGTGCTTAGAATACAGCAGGCTGCCTGCTGGGTACATCCCGGGTGGCAATCAGAAACCAGAGCCCAGGGACAAATATACATTCCACTGAGCTCCTCCAGCCACCCGGATAAAATGATGCTATTTGCATCAAGGAAAAAAAAGGCTGCTGGCCCCTCTTTGGCCTTCTGGGCAATTTCCAGCCAGCTGGCCAACAGAGGAAGAGCTGCTGCCTTTAAAGAGAGGGGGATGGTCACCCTCACTCCCAGAGTTTAAAGAGAGAAGGACTATTACCAGTTGTGGAGTGCCCAATATGCCAGAGCTGTGTTAAACACCTTATATGTATGGGAGAGGTATTATTAAACCCCATTTAGCAGAAGACAAACTTGAAACTGAAAGAGGTTGCTTAGCACTCTTTTAGTGTCAGAAACACAATTCTTACTGGCTTAAGTAAAAAAAGGGAAAATATTGGCTCAAGTGACTAAAAAGTCCAGGAGTAAATTGGTCTTCAAGTCCAGCTAGTTGGAACAGCTTAAAGATGTCTATCTCTTACCTTGGTTTTCCTCTGTATTATCGTCATCCCTAGGCAGGGTTTTTTTTTTCCTGTTTAAAAGACAGAGGTCACAAACTCTTCCTGGCCTCATCCTTCTAGCATAGCCACTCCAGTACAGAGAGCTTCTGTTCCTTAATAGTTCCAACAAAAGTCCCAGAACTGACACCTATTGACCTGGCATCGCTCACAAGTTATTTACAAATCAAATTGTCAAGGTGATGGAGTGCCCTGGTTGGCCAGGCCTGATTCAAGGGCCCACAGCTGGAGCTTGAGGAGATCCTGTCCCTCCAATATCACAGAGCAGGGGTGATTCCTTAATAAAATTTGACTCGCAGCATAAAAAGAGGGAAGAAAAGAGGTACCTGGGTGGCTCAGTCGGTTAAGTACCTAACTCTTGATCTCAGCTCAGGTCTTGATCTTCAGATTGTGGGATCCATGCCCAGTGTGGAGCCTGCTTAAAAAAAATAATAATAATGGCCATTGTTAAATGTGCACCAAGTGATTTATACACACAGTTTCATTCATTCTTCACAACAACCCTGTGAGGTGTGTACTATTAAAGTAGCTGTTTCATCCAGACTTGGAGATATTAAATGTCTGGGCAGATACCTACAGCTAGCAAATGGCAAACCCAGAATTTGAGGACAGGTCTATCTGATTTGAAATTGGTGTTCTTGACCCTATGCAAAAGTCTATAGGAACTTCCATTCTCACTGGGAAATAAGGGAAAGTTTCCTTGAGAAGGTAGCATTTGAGTGGTGTATAAGCAAGAAACTTTTGGATGTAAATGACAGAGATCTCATTAATACAGGCTTAAACAGAAATAGAGGATTTTTTTTGATCTTGTGTAACTGAAAAACCCACGGAGAGATGGAAATGTAGGCACAGACTGGTCCAGGGGTACACGTGATGCCTATAAGACTTACTATCTGTCAGTTCTCTCTTCTGTGCGAGCTGTATGAACTTGGGTGTGAGGACTTGAGTGTGACATTCTCCTAACTTAGCAACCCTTCTGGGAAAAGAGCATTGTTATTCCAAGAATTCTAACAAAAATTCAAGATCTGAGTCTTATTGGACCATTCAAGCCATGTGCCCATCCAGGTGGTCAGAAATACATTGACTGTCCCTGGAGTCAGGAGAACAGGTGGGTTAGTTTCAGCAGAAACATGTAGCATAGCCTGAACATGGAGAAGAGTGTCATTTATCAGTGTAAAATCAGGTTACTCTTATCAACAGAAGGGTAAGAGATATTAGGTTGACAAGAACAATTGATAGCTGCATTAGGTACCATCGTGCTTAAGAATCCATCCAAAAATGTAACTTAAAATAATCACTATTTAGCACCAGATTCTATGGTTATCAGTTTGGGCTTGTTCATGCATCTATGAACAGATGAAGGGTCAACTGGGACTTATTGGTCTCAGCTGAGCCATCATCCCTGTTTCTCAAGGTTTCTCAGCCCCCAGCAGGCTAGCCCAGCCTCATTCACAGGGTGGCAGAAGGTTTCCAAGAGAGACAAAAAGAGTTCAAACACTTTTCAGGCCTCTGTTTGCACTTACAAACATCCTATGGGCGAAAACAAATCACATGACCTAGGCTAGAGTCACAGTGGGAGAATACTCAAAGGTACGTAGCAAGAGGGCATGGATTGAAAGAGGGAAAGAATCTATGGCCTTTCTTGCAATCTGACGCCATTTCAAACAGTGCTAGAACAGTGTCTAGCACATATTAGACACACCAAATAAAATTTTGTCAGATGAATGATGAGGTTCGGATGAGGGAAGAGCAGGGAAGGCCTTCAGGCAGAAGCAACACTGTTGGCAAAGTCCCCAAGATAGTAAATACAGATTCATTTGTAGTGAGCACATATGCTGTGGCTAATAATGGACCAAAGGAAGTAGTGGGACACAAGGGCCATAGGAGGGTAAACAATGTGGGTGCCGAGCTTAGGATTTGGACTTCTGTATGCACCGGGGAGTTGTTGAAGACTTCTGAATAGTGGCATGCTTCAATTAGCAAGTCCTAAGCAGGATTTTGGAGGGTAACTGCAGGCAGATGGACTTCTCTGGAGAACAAGATCCTGAGAAGAAGGAGGGACAATGACATCCTTGAAGACACAGCAACAGAGCAGCTACAGAGTCTACTGTGCTCCAGTGGGCACCGAAACTGAGTTTTGAACTCATTTTTGCTTGGCATATCCCAGATACCAAGCTTCTCCTGCCTCCCCCAGGCTGTGAGAACGTAGAAATATTCTGTCTCCTGAGCACCAACCAAATGCTACTTATTTCCCTCATTCGCTTGGAGTGGCCACTTCCAATACCTGGGAACAGCTGGCTGTCAGTCCTTCCACCCCCAGATGCTTCTTGTTGGGTCTTTCATGCACCAGAGCCTCCCCGGAAGTGAGATTTGGGCTCTAAGTTTCCATCTATTCCTCTGTTCTGAAAGCCAAACTTCCACTCAGAGCTGACCTGTCCAGGTCATTGTCAGCGCCCCACCCCCTGCTGAGATGCCAGTAAACATCAAAGACCCAAGACCCACTTAGGGGTGACCTTTTTTTGCAGAACCTCTCCAAGCCCAGTCACAGCTCAGTAGGCTTTGAAAATGACTGTGATGGGTCATTACTAATCCCCTGCTTTACCTAAACATGTGTCCTGCCTGTCAATAGCAATGTTTTGCAATGTGGACTTTTTTGGGGGGGGGGGCGTTATTGGTATGTATGTTTTGGCAAACAAGACAAGTACTGGCCTGTGGCAAACAACAACAAACCCACAGGCCACATAGTTGTCTTTTGAGAAACAATAAGCATCATGTTCAGACACCAAAAGGATATCCCGCAATGATCCCCACAGCAGCGCTGCAGGTTAACTGTGGTATAGTCTTCATCCACAGACCCCAGCTCACTGAGGCCAGATGGGGCTCCTGTAGCTCCCAGGGGCAGGATTTGGAAATTGCAGGTGTCTGAATTGCTACAGTCTCTCATTCATACGCAATTTCCATGTAATGGTGTCCTCTGGGATGGAAAGAAAGAATTACAGCAGAATGCAGGGACCTGTTCTAAGCACTTCATATATTTTGACTCATTCAGTCCTCCTAAGCACCCTTTGAAGAAATTGAGGGACAGAGAGGTTTAGGGACCTGCTAAAACTCACCGACCTTGATGATAATGTTTCCTTTCTTCATGACTAAATGCTCAAACTTAAACAAAACTGAACCGGAAAGTAAATAAGTGAGTTTTTTTTTTTTAATGTTTATTTATTTTGAGAGAAGGGGGTGGTGCAGAGAGAGGGTGAATTTTGAGAGGGGTGCAGAGAGAGGAGGACAGAGGATCTGAAGTGGACTCTATGCTGACAATAGAGAGCCCGATGTAGGGCTCGAACTCATGAGCCATGAGATAATGACCTGAACCAAAGTCAGACACTTAACTGACTGAGTCACCCAGGCACCCCTGAAGATTTTTTATTTTTAATATTTTATGGAGTTTTGACACATGGAAAACTCAAATTTTACTGGTAAGAGCAGAAGAAAGCTCAAGCATTTCCTTTGTATTAGACCCTCAAGACCCCACACACCTCACCTGCCTTCTTCGTGTTAATTCCTTACTTTGGGGTCCCCCTGGAGATCCTATCACACATGTTTCTCTCTTCCTCAGGAGAAGTGAGCTTGTCAGCACCTAGCACAATGCCTGGCACATAGCAGATACTTCAATGCTTGGTTGAAGGCCAAGACTTAGAAGGTTCCAGCCAGAGCTCATGACTGCAATGACTATTAAAAAAAGTCATTGCCTGGTCTGTGCCTCTGTTTCCCCATGAAGGGAAGCTTTGGACAGCAGCCACCACTGGCTCGTTTCACATAGTGGCAAACTCAGAAAAGTTCTATTGATGGAATCCTGAGCTCAGAACCCAAGGAGTGGAAAGACCTGCATCTTAGGATATATTCAAGAACCAGCGTGCCCAGCCCCAGCCCATCATGTCATTGTGTCTGGAAGTAAAGTGCTCACCCAGTGGTACTGGGCTGCCACATGCAGCAAGGTGTGAATGAATTAGCAACGGCACTTTCCTGAATCACTGCATCATCCAAAGGCTGCCAGGTGGCAGCTGGCATCTTTGGCTGCTACGGTGGGCCAGGCAACGTCTGTTGCTCCAGGCACCCAGCTGGCTCTGTCAGAAGGACTGGGGAGGGTTGCCTTTCTCCTGCTGGATGTATTGGCTGGTAACACTGAGCACATGGGTGGGATGTCATCCGTGGCTCTTGGCTTAATCATACCCCAACATGGGAGTTAGGGGGTTGTGGTGGGATGGGGTGATCATCTGGATTCCTAACTTCCTCATTTGAGGTCTGCTGCTCAATGAGGTCTGAATAACTTCCAAACAATTAGTTTCAAGTTCCAGTTTCTTCCTCTGTACATAGGACAAGTAATCTGATTTCTGAGCCACAATTTCCTCGTTGGGACAGGAGGGGAATAAAAATAGGTACCTGGCGAGGTTGTTTTAAGATTCCAAGATGAAATGTATTATCTGCATACTCTAGCTAAACACCTGAACTCCTGGATACCTATTCTACTGTAGCCACTGGTGCTCATCATCTGTCTAAGAAGTACCTCTTGATCCCTTCCTATCTGTTCTATTTTCTTTTTTTTTTCAACGTTTTTATTTATTTTTGGGACAGAGAGAGACAGAGCATGAACGGGGGAGGGGCAGAGAGAGAAGGAGACACAGAATCGGAAACAGGCTCCAGGCTCTGAGCCATCAGCCCAGAGCCCGACGCGGGGCTCGAACTCATGAACCGCGAGATCGTGACCTGGCTGAAGTGAGACGCCTAACCGACTGCGCCACCCAGGCGCCCTGTTCTATTTTCTATGTATCATTTATCACAGTCTGTTGAAGCTCTTGTTTAATTATTGGCTTGAAAAATATTGTATTTTAAAATATTTGTTTAGAATAGCAATTAATTAGGGGCACCTGGGTGGCTCAGTCAGTTAAGCGTCCGACTTCAGCTCAGGTCATGATCTCACGGTCTGTGAGTTCGAGCCCCACGTCGGGCTCTGTGCTGACAGCTCAGAGCCCGGAGCCTGCTTCGGATTCTGTGTCTCCTTCTCTCTCTGCCCCTCCCCCACTTGTGCTCTGTCTCTCCCTGTCTCTCAAAAATAAATAAATGTAAAAAAAATTTTTTTAAAGAAGTTATGGGTTATTATCACTGTTTTTTTAAAAAAATTTTTAAACGTTTATTTATTTTTGAGACAGAGAGAGATAGAGCATGAACGGGGGAGGGTCAGAGAGAGAGGAAAACACAGAATCCGAAGCAGGCTTCAGGCTCTGAACTGTCAGCACAGAGCCCGACATGGGGCTCGAACTCACAGACCACGAGATCATGACATGAGCCAAAGTTGGATGCTTAACCGACTGAGCCACCCAGGCGCCCCTATTATCACTGTTAAGACCAGACCAGGGACTCTAAGACCAGACCAGACCAGATATCCATGAGCTCAGGTGTTCAGAGAACAAGAGTCTACCAAGAAGATTCCTGGGGAACAATGTCAAGTGTGCCCCAGCTAAAGCACAGAGCTTTGCCCTTGCCAGAGTTATCATCGTTATCATTATGGTTACCATTGATTGAATACTTCCTGACTGCCTGGCATTGCATTTAAAGAAAGAAAAACTATTATTTATAGTAAGAGTAATAATGACCTGCTCTTTATATCATCTATGCATTTGTACAGTTACACACATAGGTGTGTACACACACACCCCCATCTTCCTCTAGAAGTAGACCCTAAAACAGAGATCAGAGTGCATGTAACTTATTTGGGAGGTGGTCCCAGGAAGTGATGATAAGAGTGGGTTAAGAAAGGCAGGGAAGTGAAGAAGTCAAGACCAGAGGGAGTTCTGAGAGGGTGACCACTGTTAGGCACATGGTGCTCGGACCTGCTGGGGTTCTCAGAGAAACAGTGTAGAACAAACCTCAGAGTTGCCCCATCTAAGTGATGAAGAAACAGTGATCTATCTACCAATTCCTGTGCATCACCTAACAGAGTCAACGCCCTGGCATTTCTGTCCTGCCCACACATAGTCTGAGCAAGTTCTCTGGACAAGAAGCCACAGATGTATTCATAAAGGAGTACGAGAGGTGGCGGTTTGGGAACAATGAGTGCCAAGAGGTATTGGCAGAGCAATGATGGTGTCTGCCACGCCAGCTAAGAGGATGGGTCCTGATAACTGAAGTCTTGCTTGTTGATGGTCTTGGGTGTGCCTGGAGACAACATTAAGCAATGGGCATAGGATACAGGACTGAGGGGGGCAGGCTTGAGCTAACTGCCTGGAAAATAAAAGGTGATACGGAGGGTCTCAGAGAGAGCATGGAGTTGAGGGGCAGATAGATAGTGATGACAAGATGTTAGCAAAATTTATGTTGTTTCTTGAGGTCACGGACTGGGTTTGTGTGGGGGTGGGAAGCCAGGGTAGGGAGAGTTGATAAAGTCAAAGTCCTACCCTGGGGCTGGTGCAGACTGAACAAAGCAATGACACGCAGAGGCACCATGATCCAGGTAACATAAGCATGCTTCTTCTTGAATCCTCACTGTTGGAACTTCTCTATATTAGTCAGCTATGGCCACAATAACGCTGCATAACAAACTATTCTCCAAACTCAGTAGCTTATAAAAAGAACTTCATTTTCTAGTTCATGGGTCTGCAGACCCATTTGGGAGGTGCTCAGCAAGTCATAGGTTGTCTCCAGGCTCATGATTGGGTTCCAGTCTGTTCTATGTCTGCCCTCATTCTGTTCTGACCAGACACTATAACGTACACGTTCTTCCCCCGGTAGATCATATTTGTGAGAACCAAACCAAACCTTAGAAGCACATTTATAGCCTCTGCTCACATTGAGTCATAACATTCCATTGGCCCAAGCAAGTCACATGGCTAAGGCACCATCCACTAAGGCCACCACCACCCTCCTGTGTACGTGTGTGCATTGTAAGGTCACATGGGAGAAGGGGGGTGTGAAGAATTGAGAACAGCAATCTCATCCACTAACAACCTCATTTTATCCCATGGGGAAGCTGAGGCTTCAAAGAGTTAAACTATTTGTCTAAAGTCACAGCCTTGTATGGGATGCAGGTGGGTTTTGGACCCAGCTTTGCTTGACAACAAACAAAGCTTGTATATTTATCCTGATGAACTCCTCTGCTTGAATGTAAGGTGAGCTAACCCCCCACGGGTACAAGGAACTGGAGTACAGCCTCAGAGGGTCCTCACCCATCTGGCAGTGTGCAAAGCACCCAAATTAACCAGAGATCACCTGTCTGCTCAAGGTTGTGCTCCAGATCTGTGTCAGGAAAGACACCTGGAGCCTTGTTTCTCCTGCTTCCTGCACCATTCTCCCTAGATAGAACTGTGTGCTTTTGACTTTAAAACATCACCCAGGAGGGTTCCCTCCTCTCTCAGAAATCTTACCCATTGCTATCTAGCCAGAGGTTTTCAATGCAGGCCCGGGAGACCCAGAGGTGACAAATAGTTCCGTTTTCACTTCCTTGAAATTTCTCCTAAGTGTGCCTACTCTGCCAACCATATCTGCAAAGGGAAAGAGGTGAAGTTCACACCATTCAACTCCCAGCTGTTGCCATGGAGCCCGTCCAGACACCAACACGCCAGCAACTCTGGCTGCTATGCAATGGAATCAAAGAGGGGGAAAATAATCAGCGGGGGAGCAAACTCTTGTTTAAATGCAAATACCTTTGAGAGGAAGCAATTGAGGGAAAAGAAATTATGAAAACCCCAGTAGAGAGCACAGAGTTGGGACTGAGGCTGATAAGCCATGCTGGTCCCTCAGCGGGATAGTCTCTGCTTCATCTCCTGCCAAAGTGGGAAACTTGTGTTTCCAGAAGTGATTTGCCAATGACACACATCCCAGTCACCCCTAACAAGGTTCTTAGAAAGAGCAGAGTGGACTTCCTGATGGGCAGAGAGACTGGAAGAGCCTAGGATGCTGATGGGAGGGCTGAGCTGGTTTGCACTAGAATTTAAAGAGAAGGAAATGAAGGTTGAGAATTGAGACCCAAGCAGGAGATATTAGACAGGAATATAGGTACATCCATTAGCCTCCCCAAAGTCGGGGAAGAAGCCCCAGGGGAAACAGGTTGGGGAAGGGCGTCTGAAAGCTCAATTAGAGACAGAAATGCTTTAGATTTTTCTGGCAAGAATTATGGTAGATTTTCATTTGCTAATCTTTATTAAAAATAAAGCCATCCATTTTTAGCTTAAAATTTCCTAAAGCTCAAGCATTTAACCACAAAAGGAGATTAGATCTTATAATTATTTTGTATTGAGGATTATTTTGATCTGTAAACTTTTTAAAAAGACACCTTGCAACTAAAAGATGCTTTCTGTCTCTGATCTCAGGAAAAGTGGGTAAGCTGGAAGACTTGGGGTGAGAAGTGAGCATCTGAGACAAATCTGGTGCCTAGAAGCTCTAAATCACCACCACCTACCTCCCCCACCACACGCCCGCCTCCTGACTTGAGCCACCGTTGGGCTACAGATGTTTCAAGCAGGTACAGTGGTTGAGGTCCTCGGTGCTGTCTCAAGCCACTGCTGTCTGCGAGCACTGCAGGAAAGGAGATGGGAGAGAAGCCGGGAACATTCTGTCTCCAGCCTGAGTGCCCATGGGACTTCCAGTTATCCCCAGGCAGCTTAGCATCCAGGCTGTGAGGTTCTAGAAGGATTCCTGTGGTTGGCAAAAGGGCACCAAATTAAGAATCAAAAGGCCTGTGTCAGAGCCCTGGCTCTAATATAATCCAGCCATACAACATGGGGCCACCGTTTCACCTTTCTGTGCGTTGGCCTCAGTGTCCATATCTGTGAAATGGGGTTGTTTTCCTATCATTTATTGAGCACTTAATGGAGGTAACAAACTGGCAAACTGTGGGCCACATGCCACCCCTGTATCTCACCTGCACGGCGCTGAAAAATAATCATGATTATTTTAAGATGAGGCAATTTCATATAAAATTCCAAGTTCCTTGTTTCTCTTGAAAAAGGATGTGATCTGATAACACGGAGACCTACCACGTTACAGTCAGCTGGAGTAAACTGTTAAATTTAGAGAAAATACACGCTCCATTGGTCTCAATTCTCACCGCTCCCTGTTTGCCAAAACCCTGGGGCCAAGGGTCTGTTGCCTATTTAGTTTAGGGAAACTCTGTTTTACCCTGCAGTAGATAGAAATTTGGAAAGCACTGCGTATTTAATTCTTACAGCAACTCTCCTAAGCAGTAGGCAGTATATTCAATCCCATTTTACAGATTAGGAGACTGAGTCTTTTCTAAATAGAATCATGCAGGTTTCAGTTTGATTGCCACTTGCTCAAGGCCACACAACTAGCAAGTGACAGAGACCAGATGTGACCCCAAGCTGCCTTGCCTCAGAGCCCCTGCTTATAACCACTTCTCTATCCTGCTGGCCTACGAAGGGTACATCAAGCACTGTATTCAGAGCACTGTACTCGGATCACAATGCTGAGGTTCAGGGAGGCGGTAGCCCACCTGGGTTGCTTTTTTCTGCGTCTCACTTGTTCTGGAGATGAATGATCAGCACAAGGGTCAAAGCCATAAATAAAAAACCAGGGAAAATGAGAGCTGAAGGGACCCAGATATGATTGGGTCAGATGTCTTCATTTCTTTTTTTAATTTTTTAAATGTCTATTTATTCTTGAGAGAGAGAAAGACAGAGCGTGAGTGGGGGAGGGTCAGAGAGAAAGAGGGGGAGACACAGAATCCGAAGCAGGCTCCAGATTCCGAGCTGTCAGCACAGAGCCGAATGCGGGGCTCGAACTTGTGGGCCGTGAGATCATGACCTGAGCCAAAGTCGGACGCTCCACCGACTGAGTCACCCAGGCGCCCCCAGATGTCTTCATTTTAAGTCTGGGAAACCTTGAAAAGGTTAAGTGACTTGTTCACAGTCACATATTTCCTGGAACTATCCATGCTGGAGTTAGATTAGGAAAATGAAGTAAAGAAGTTAATGAGCTTGCCAGATTTATATTTAGGCTCCCAAATTCACCTGGGCTGAAAATGCATGGATTTTACCGGTGCAAAAGTCTTGAGAGGGAGTCAGAATTACCTGGAGATTGCATC
Organism: Acinonyx jubatus; assembly: GCF_027475565.1. Taxonomy (NCBI): domain Eukaryota; kingdom Metazoa; phylum Chordata; class Mammalia; order Carnivora; family Felidae; genus Acinonyx; species Acinonyx jubatus. The sequence continues at coordinate 190,509,404 of NC_069380.1, read as the reverse complement.
CATTTCCTCCTTTGCTCTTCATAGAGATTGTCCCCAAAATCTCAGCAAGGGAGGCGGGTAGCCATTTCTCCTAGTTTCCTTTTGGAAACACAGATCGTCAGAAGCCCAAAGGTCATCAAGAGGTCATCTAGGCCAATCATCACGTTTCACAGGTGAGGAAGCCTAGGCCCGTGGGTGAGGGGACTCATCTGAGACTGTTCCACATGCCGGCACAGAGCTACACAGGAGCCACTCCTGCCTCACGTTCTGAGCTCACATCCCTTGGTACCGGTGCTGCTGTGAGCTTCCCACCGGCTCAGCTTGAGTCTCTTCCCGGGAAGCATTTTAATGATGTTGTTCAGAGGCTTCGCTGCTCGTTCCTCAGGGTCTCAGGATGGGGAGGACAGCTGGTCTAAGAACACACTCGCAGCTGGATTAATAAGAGAAGCAACACCTTCAAGTTCCTTCTCTTCGGCGGGAGAGTGAGAAACACAGCTGTCTCTCTCTTTGCATCCCAGATGCTCCCAGGGAGCGGAGATGTTCCTTGCTTTCCCACGTGACTAGAATTATGTGTGCTTCATGTTGATTGTGCACGTAGATGCCTCCCCCTCCAAGCAGCCTTCCCCGACTCTCCGCCAGAGTCGGTGCGGCTGCCTCCGGGCTCACGCCCCCAGCACTGTCAGCGGGGAAGTCTACAACACACACCTCGAAACGAGCTCTTGCTGTTCTCAACTGTATGAGAAGCGGTTCCAAGGCAGGCACCAAATCTCATTCCTCTTTCCTCCCACAAGACCCCCCAGCAACGGTGCACCTTGCAGTCATAAAAATAGCTGGTGCCACTTAATCCGGATTATAATAGACCAAGGTCTGGGCTAAGAACTTGGCATGCTTTATCTCAGTGGATCCTCAAAGCCACTCTGCAGGGAAAGTATTACTATACCCATTTTTTGGACAGGGACCCTGGAAGTTTACTTGCTCATAGATTTAGTGTAGCATTAGTAAATCCAACCTTCCCATGTGTGTCGTTTCTCTTTCCCCTCTCCCTTCACCTCCCACATTTTTCCAAGGCCCTCAAACTGACCCAACTTCTCTTGCCTTGGGGCTTTATCTGAGCAGATTCCTCTGTCTACATCACACCCCCTCCTTCACCCAGTTAATTCTTGGCTCAGAGGTTTTCTCCAAGGTGCATCCTCCTAACCCCCAAACTAGGCCATGCTCTCTCGTAAATAGGTCTCATAGCTTCCCCAGCTTTTTGTTCATGGCATTTAACTCTTCCTGTGCTGATTAATCCCCTTGTCACCCACCCCAACCCCAACCATGACCCACCCCCGTGATCCACCCCAACAGATTGCATGGTGCCTAGTGAGCTGCGGGTCTGCCCAGACTCTTAGGTATGACTTCTAATTTTTTTTAATGTTTATTTATTTTTGAGAGAGAGAGAGAGAGAGAACATGAGCAGTGGAGGGGCAGACAGAGAGGGAGGCACAGAATCCAAAGCAGGCTCCAGGTTCCAAGCTGTCAGCACAGAGCCCAACGCGGGGCTCGAACTCACAGACAGTGAGATCATGACCTGAGCCGAAGTTGGACGCTTAACCGACTGAGCCACCCAGGCGCCCCTTCTCATTTTTCAAGGGATCTCAGATGTAAGTTATTCACCTTCTTCAGCACACAGCACACTCTTGTTGGCCTAAGCAAGGCCCCTCTATTTGTTATTTCTTGTCACTTTTACTTTTTCCCCTTTGTCCTTCAACCCTGCTGTCTGCTCCCTTTCCTCTCTCCAGCCTTTGTCATGGGCCTGCACTGCAGTGTATTTGATGCAGGTTCTCAAGTACTCGTGTATACAGCCTTGTAAAATGAGTTTTGCTTGCTCATGTTTTTAAATTATGTAAATGACATATTATAATGAAAAAAGCATAGTAGTTTCTTATTCCGTGGGGTTATGATTACCATCTGTGTCCTCCATTAGTATAAGCTCCTTGAGGACAGGCCCTTTATCTGTTTTGCTTGTCATTTTCTCCCCAGTGTCTAGCCAAGTGCCCAATGTAAAATAGCCACCCAACAGACACTTATTGGCTGAATGGACATTGGACTTCGAAGTACATGCACGAGCTATGATGCACGGTAGAAAAAGCAGGTGCTGATAAGTGATTACATCAATGAGAGACTAGATGGAGGAGGTGATCAGTTACAAAGTACCAGCTGGGAAAGACCAGCTGCTTGGCTAGCAGATAATATGGAGGCCCAACACGCAGCTGGTTCACTTTCAACAAAGCAGGTTTCCTGTTTGGGCAAAAAGAAAATCATCTGGTTTCCCACTTTCTCTTTTCAGTGACTGCTGGGAGTCCATGGCTGGAACAGCCATCAACCACAAATTCAAGAGCAGCCTGGCTCTTATCAGAAGCGAGTATAGAAGGGCGTCCTTATTACTTCCTTCTAAGCACTTCAGCCTCAGCCCTCCTAGAAGAGCTACTCTTTCAGCCCAGCGCCTGAAATCATGTGGGCAGTCTTCCACCCCACCCTAAATTGGGTTTTGAAACCTCCACTTCAAGGAAAACGGAGAATGGGGAGGTATGACCTGAGGTGACAGGAAAATCAATAGCCGGGTTTCAAAGTCATTCTGGGTGAAAGGCCCAGAGGCCATATGATAGAAGAGAACAGGAGTGGACACTGGGTGAGCTGCTCCAGGCTTCCCAGGCCTCCTCAGAAGGCATGTGACCTTTACCCTGCCGGCTGGAAGCAAGGCCACATTGCAGATAAAAAGTGAGGCTGGATAGAACCCCAAGCCTAAAGCTTATGTAGGGAATCATGGAAAGTGGAGGTGGAAAGGCACCTATGATTTAGACCATCCGGCCTAGCTCTTCATTTTATATTTACCCAAAGCCCAGAAAGGGAAGGATCAGTCCAAGGTCCAATAGTGAGCCTATATACAGTGCAGACTGGAATCCTGGTTTTCTGAGCCCTACCCCAGACCTCTTTCCATTACATCAAGATTCCTTACACAGTAGATAGTTCAGTGTGATTGGCAGAACAATGGCCCCCTGAAAATGTCCATGTCCTAATCTCTAGAACCTATAAATATGCTACCTTACACGGCAAAAAGAACTTCGCAATGTGATTCAGTTAAGGATCCGGCGATGGGAGATTATCCTGAATTATCTGGATAGGCCCAATGTAATTGCAAGGGTCCGAATCAGAGGAGCAGATGTGATGACAGCAGATGTGATGAGAGGTTGACTGGTGGCCTCTGAAACTTGGAAAAAGACAAGAAAGGGACCTTCCCCCTGGAGTCTTGAGAAGGACCACAGCCTTGCGAAACTATGTTAGCCTTCTGACCTCCAGAACTGTGAAGTGATAAACCTGTGTTTCTTTAAGCCACTAAATTCGTGGTCATTTGTTATAGCAGCAATCAGAAACAAATACCACCGTGGTACCCCTCAACCCACATGCTAATGATGCAAATCCCCCAGAGACAGGAAGGCTCACGGAGTCCCACCCACACTTGAGTGGCCATGTATCACAGTGATTATGAGCACACTCCACGGAAACAACCCCAAAGACCATCCACAGGCAAATAGAGAGACACATTGGAATAGCCGTGGAATAGCATATGACCGTTCAACAGAACAAACCTCCAAAATATGCCATGACATGGATGAACCCCTCAGACATGACACTGGACAGAAGGGAGCCAAGACACAAAAGATTAGGAACTGAATGATTCCGGCTACATAAAACCCAAGTACAGACAAAGCAAATCCGTGGTGATTAAAATCAGAATGGTATTCTGACGATGACGTTCTTCCTGGTAGGAAGAGTATCAAAGGGAGAGGTGACAACAGAGCCAGCTGGGGCGGGAAATGTTCCGTGCTGTGATCTGGTCACACATGGTGTGTAGGTAAGTAGAACTCCACCGTGTGGTACACTTAGGATTTGTTCACTTTCCTACAAAGTAGTTCGTCTCAGCTCTGTCATTTCCCGTGTGCGACCTCGGGCAAGTTACCGAACTTATCGGAGCCTGTGTTTCTCACCTGCGTGACGGGGATATTAACTGCTCCTGCTTCGTGGAGTTGCTGTCAGTTAGTGCATATCAAGTGCTCATGAGGCACCTGGGTGGCTCAGTTGGTTCAGTCTCTGCCTCTTGGTTTCAGCTCAGGTCATGGTTTGACGGTGCATGGATTTGAGCCCCCGCGTCCGGCTCTGCGCTGACAGCATGGAACCTGCTTGGGATTCTCTCTCTCTCTCTCTCTCTCTCTCTGCCCCTCTCTTGCGCATGCTTTCTCCCTCTCTCTCCAAAAATAAATAAATAAACTTAAAAAAATAAAGTGTTCACAACTCTGCCTGACACAGAGTGAGTGCTTCATAAATACTCCTCACTGTTACTCAAGGTGTAGACAAAGCGCCATGCTGGAGCCACTATATCCCAGCCCATGACAGCTGATCGTGTCCTTTCTTCCCAACTCTGCAATGAGAGCCATTATGTTGGTAGCTTGAAATCTGCCACTGAGGGAATACTCACATCACAACAATTGTCAAAAACTACAAATCAGTGCCTCTTTGTTAACTTGTTTGGACAGCCAGTTATTAAACACTTACCAGAGTACCACTGTATAAATGGCTGAAATCAGACCCTCTCTGGAGAGTGTTTTACTTTAGGAGTGGGGGAGAGAAGACAAGGGACCTTGTGGGAGGAAAGCAGGACCCACCACTTCCACTCTGTAGTGGACCCAGCAGCCCAGCGAGACTTGCATGGGGCCCCCATGACAGCATCAGAGTCTCCCCCGCCCCACCACTGTCTCCTTCTCATCCTCTCATCCCTGGGCTTTAACCACTTATTACAGCCAGCCTGGCCTTTCAGACCCCATCTTCCCTTAATATACCCCTTTTGAGAAGCCCGGCCAACCTTTCCACCCATCCCCTTGCCAATCCCTCCCTCGCCGGGCCCTCCTCAGAGGGCTGGCCCAGAATTACGCTCCCTGTTCCTTTTCTGTCTTGAACCAACTGCCCTTAGATTCTCCTGAAATCCGCTCTTTCTCATCATTGACGTCTTATCTCCAACGTCACCTCTTTAGAGCAGCTGTCCCCTTGGCCACTCTCAGTCACTTCCCATCATTACTCAGAACTGACTGAAGTTCCCGAATGTGTGACAGCTCATCATCCGCATTCTATGTATCAAGAAACTGAGGACTGGAGAAGTTAGGGAACTTGCCCATGATCACAAAGGCAAGAAGTGACAGAGCTGGGATTTGAGCACGCACCAAGCCCGTGTGCTTAGCCACTCTGTCATGTGATGGACAGCCTGGAAGGCAGGGCTGTGCAGGCAACTGGTGAGTCCAGAGAGAAGACGGCTCCGCAGGACCTAAGCTGGGGTGGGGGGTGGACACCACTGCCAAGCCAAGGGGTCCAAGAGAGTCTGGCTGCAAGTTTGAAGTCTGATATCCCCAGGCCAGTGCAATAACAAGATGCAGAGAGCGATGAAGGGCGCAAAGGAGTGCCTTTATTCACTTATTTATGGAGGATGAGATATTAATCAAGGGCCTAGCCTTTGAACTGTCAGCACCTTCTCCTACAGCAGCACGTCAGCAGGTGCGAAGAGCTAGCACTAGGGGAGGAAGTCAAATTCTCTGCTTCTCTCCAAGACTCCCAGACACCCCAGCAAAAAGCCTTCACCATGCCAGGGAATCAATCCTTTGACCAGAGAACCGTTGGCTCCACATAGGATGGGTGGGAGGCGGGAACAGGGGTGGGGGAAAGCCAGCTGGGGCCGTGGAAAGGGGACTAGACAGGAGTTTTCAAGCCCCATGGGACTGTGTAGACCACTTAGCACGGTGCCTGGCACACACAGGCACTCGAGAAATGTTCACAGATGGTAGTGTTCCTAGCTCTGTGTGACCTCAGGCAAGTCACACAGTCTGTCTTTCATCCCTCATGTGCAGAGGATGCATGAAAGAATGCCCTGCCGAGCCCCCTTCTCAGAAAAGTCATATTTATGAGGTGCCTCATAAATACTGAATGGCTGCTGTTTGTGCTAATCACAAAACCCTTTCAAAATGTAAGGTGTTAGTTCTTTTTGATTTTTTTTAATTTGAGACAGAGAGAGAGAGAGAGAGAGAGAGCAAGTAGGGGAGAGCGGCAGAGGGAGAGAATCTTAAGCAGGCTCCACATCCCGTGCAAAGCCTGACTCGGGGCTTGATCTCACAACCATGAGATCATGACCTGAGCCGGAATCAAGAGGCAAGTCAGAGGCTCAACTGACTGAGCCACCCAGGTGCTCCTGTAAGGTGTTATTTCAACAGCCATCTGAAAATGCAGTATGATTTCTGGTCAGGTAGCAAGCTCCCCATCACTGGGTTTATGCAGACAGTAGCTGAGAGAGAAGAGGCTTGCGTGGAGTACCAGCTTAGGCTTTCCTCTGGGAAGGTGGCACTGTTCAGGGATTCAACCTCAGAATCCCATAGTGAGAGTTCAAATCCCAGATCAGCTATCCATTAGCTTTGTGGTTTTAAGTTTCTTAATCTCTTGGATCCTGTTTCCCTCATCTCTTAGACTGCAAGAAAAACGGTACCTGCCTTCTATGGTTGTTTAGAGAATTCAGTGATTTAATGGGCGAAGAAGTGATTTATTGAGCCACTGACAGGAGATGGGTTTTTTCCCATTTCTTTTTTTTTAAGTTTGTGTATTTATTTTGAGAGGAGGTGGGGGAGGGGCGGGGGATGGGGGAGAGGGAGAATCCCACGCAGGCTCTGCACCATCAGTGCAGAGTCCCATGTGGGGCTCAAAGTCACGAGATCATGACCTGAGCCGAAATCAAGAGATGAACGCTTAACCAACTGAGCCACCCAGACGCCCCGTTCCTATTTCTGCCTCTAGTTGTACCCAGTCAAACCCCCCACCTTACCCATTTGGTAATGATCGCTTCAGTAGATACTGAAACATTCTGACCACTTGAAGTCCTGAAGTTCGGTTTAAATCTCATTTCTTCATTCCTCCTAGCATGGGTTGGACTGATGGGTCAAGAGACAGGACCAGAAGTGGGACAGGGGCCCGGCCTCCCCATTCACGCCCCCTCCTCCCTGCACCTCAGAACAATAGCCACCTCCCTCCCTCTCTGCTTCTAGGCCTCTCCTTCCTCCTCTGACATGCAGTGTCCAAGGCAGGTGGCTGATATGCTACCCACCTGACATCCAGGCAGTCAGGGGCAGGCGTTCCTTGCCTCCAGGAGGGTCAGTGCCTTTCCTCAAGGTGCTGGTGGTCCCTGCTGATATGGTGGTCTTTGTATCAGCGGTATGTCAGCTTTCCCTGGGGTGGCATTCACTTAGTGTAACGGCAGGTGTGAGGACCACTCAGAGAGGGGCAGCCCCACTCACCTTTCAGCCCTGCCGGGAGGCCATGATGACCCTTCTCCAGCTGCAGCACCTTCTGGAAACCTCCAGGCTCCTTCAGGTGAAACTGCAGGAGCCCCTGACCACCCAGTCCTTTGGCTCTTGAGGCACATACTACACGTACTACTTTCCTACTCACTGCAGGGGAGGGAAATGTTTGCCTCTCAGGGTCCCTGGCCGGGTCTGAAATGTAAAGTGACAGATGAACAGGAGAAAAGCATACAAACGTTAATATAAGGGTTACGTGACCCGCAAACCTTCATAAGGAAACGAAGACCCGAAGAGATTATTAGACCTGGATATTTTTATGCTGGGTTTGCTGGGGAGTGGACAGTCGTAGAGGAATAGGATGGGTCAAGAGGAGCAAACTGGAAGGAGCTCAGCGAGGCCGGTTCATTGGATTCTTCTCTACATCCTTTTGGTCGCTTGCTCTTCGGAGAGGAGAACGCTCCTTTCCTGCAGGTATAGGCAGACAGAGGCCAGGTCAAGCAGCTCACACCTAAATTGTAGCAAGTTGTAAATTGTAGCAACCAAAGGGGTCTGCGGGAGCTCAGTGGCTGGGGGAGGACTCTCACCTGGGGGTTTTACTGCCTGCCTCCAGGAGAGGGATGGGGGTAAGGGTGACCCTCCCATTTCTGCTGTTTTCTCAGACTCCTTCAGCTTAAAATAGTCCATAAGCCAAGGTGCCATATGTTGGGGTAGCTTGTCCTGAACTCCCTCCTCACCCAGCTGGCCCAGGCAGTTCCAGCTCTCACTGCCCCCTTCCCGGGTGCCAGGCCCTGTGTGCTCCACATTCCAAACTCCCAGGACCCCTGCTGAGCACACCCACACCGTGCTCACCCACGGTTCCCATGGCAGTGCAGACTGGGCCTGGGGCTCTGCCACTCAGCGAGTGTCCAGCTGAGTGTCCAGCTGAAAGTGACTTGTCAGTCTCCCCCTTCGGCAAGCTCCTCCAAACTGCAGGAGGGATTCCCTTGGAGGCTGCCGCCCCCACCCCCTGTTTTGACGTGTCTCTGGGTCGGGGGGTGGGGGTGGGGGTGGGGGTGGGGGACTGTCACTACATTGTTCCCTGCCAAGGCTACAATTCTGCCTCTCTCCTTGGTTTTCAATTACAAACCAGAAGGGGAATTTGGGGCTAGCCTGGGGCAGGACTAATCTGCTGCCTTCCTTGGGGCCAGTGAGGGCGGGGCGGGGCGGGGGGGGGGGGGGGGGGAGGGCGGGTGTTGGTGGCTGGCCACTGCCACTGGCAGTCCTCATCAGAATAGGGAGAAAGCAACACTTCTGGATCCTCTGCTCTGGACCTTAGGCACTTGTCCTTGGGTGAAGTTGAAGTTCCCCCAACACTCCCCAAAGGTTATGTTAACATGGCAAATAGTAAGTGCTCCCCCCAGTTTAGCTGCTAGCTGCTGGGCCCAGCCTCTGCGCGGCCCCTCGCCCACCCACCATGCTTTAGCCCCCTGAGCTTCTCTCAGCTCCTCCAATCTGCCCCTGGCTGTTTTCATGTGCCATTCCCTCCCCCCAGGAATGCTTCTCCAGCTCCCTCTCAGCCAGAAGATCTCAGGGAAGTCCTTGCTGACCATCCCTGCATGAGTCAGGCATTCATACCAGGTGTTGCCAGGACAGCTGGCCTTTTTCACAGGCTTATTTTTCTACTTCTCCCACTGGAACCTGAACACATGTCTATTGAGCTCTCCCAGGCCTTTGCCAGTGACACAGTGGTTGGTACAGAACAGGAGCCCAATACCTGTTTGTTGGGGGGGGGGCGGGGAAGGCCTCTTAAAAGGCCTCTTTTTAAAGGCCATTGTCTGGTGAAGCTCTGATATCCTGGGGGATTGGGAGACTTAGGCCTGGGGAGCTTGGAGCCCTCTGTTCTTCCCTCCAAAGAGGCAAAGCAACCCCTAGCAGTGGGTGCAGGCACCCCCTAGCCCAGGGCAAACCTTACCCTGCCTCTCACAGTGCTCCCCTAGAGTGCCAGCTGTCGGCAGATTTCATAAGGCCTAGGAGAGCTATATGGAAAGAGGAATAAAAAGAAAAAGAGACTGAAACCCAATTCTATGAAGCTATAAAGTTAACCAGGGCCCATTTCTCCTGTAAGGTCCGAAGCTTCCCTCCCTGGGGTCTGTGTTAATGGAGCAGTTACTAACATTCCATTTGAGAACAGCCAAGATAGTTAAGGACTTGAGACCAAGTCCATGGCCATTAACCAGCTAATAGGTGAGAAAGAGTACGTGGGCCAGCACTTGGATGGCAGTCAAACACCGCTGGGCTATACAGCAAGGCAGAACCTTTCCTCTACTCCCCACTGGTCATGAGACCTTTGCTACGTCAGCTAAGTTCTCAGCACCAGATTGGGAAATGGAGATTCATTCCTCCCACAAATATTTGTTGAGCCCCCACTATGTGCCAGGGCCAGGGATTTCAATCCTTCCTTTTCCAGTGGTTTTGAGAAGAAATCCTGACTCAGATGCTTCGAAGGCCCACAGGGGTAACAGAAGTGAGAGGCAGGGGGAAACTGGAGTGCTCATGCCTAGCCAAAAGGGGGCAGCAGATACTCAACTCTAGCTGGTTGTTGCCTTGTGGGAATGTGGCCCAGCATGGTCAGGGCTTCTGTTCCTTTTAGAGAATCTAAAAATCAATACTTTTATGTGAAATCTTATAATTTTTAGAGGTTGTCAAACTAATTCAAATTTTTTTAAATGTCCAAGTAGGTCAAACACATGGGCACGATCTGGCACGCTAAGGCCTAGCTGGTGACCTCCAGAAAAGGCTGTAAGGTAACCGACAGGAAGAACTCAGTTCAGAGTCTCCACTCTTCTCTTTTATCAGTATTATTGTGATTTATAATCCATACCCAGTTCCCAGACAGCTCTTAGCCCAGACGAGGAAATAGGGTACACCAATGTGTAGGCAGAGCCTATGGGTTTTAATGTGAACCACAAGATAGCTGCAGAGGTTGGAGAGGTCATTTCCGTAGAAAAGAAGGCAGGCTTCCTGAAAGAGGCGGCATGGGCTGGGCTGAGGAAGATTTGTGAGACGCTGGGGTCCTGAGCCACGTGATCACACAGAACATCTCACCAACTGCCTCATCTGAGGGGGTGGTCAGGAACATCCTCTTATACTGTGTTTTGTCCTGGGAAGTCTCAACCTTATAAAGACGACAGTTCTCCCTAACTGAACTTATAAAATCTAGGTGGTAAAAATATCTTCAGATTTTTCTACAGCTGAACAAGTTGATTAGAAAGTTCATTTGGAAGAAAGAACAAATAAGAACAGTGAGGAAAATCCTGAAAGAGAAGAACAGAGAGCGGGGGTCCAGCCCTACTGGATAATGAAACATGCTGTAAAGCCTCTATAACTGAAATAAAACAGAATAGGAGATTTGGGAAAAAACATCCATACACAAATTTAATATGTGATAAGGACAACAGCTCAAATCGGAGGAAGAAGAGTGGACTTTGAAATTATATCCAGGTGACTGGAGTACCATATAGGAAAAAGACAAACTTGGATGCATTCCTCGTGTCATACATCAGGATAAATCCCAAATGGATCAGAAGTGTAAACGTGGAAAAGGAAGCCATACAAGCACTAGAAGAAAACATTGTTGAATTCCTCTGTAGCCCGGGGAGGGGGAAATCACTCCTAACTATGACTCAAAATCCTTAAGAAATAGGGAAAATATAGATCAATGGATTACATTCAAAAAAAAAATTTTTCCCTTGGCAAAAGTTGTGACAAAGTGAAAAGATAAACAACAAACTGGGAATAATAACTGCAACTTATGCCACAGGAGTTCACACATCTATATATAAACGAGCTTCTAAAATGAGAAAAGAAAAAGACCAACAAGCCTATAGAGAAAGAGACTACAGAATTATACCAAAGTCCCCAGAAAGAAATGCAAGTGCTTATTCTTTTGAATAACTAAGGGGTGCATGGGTAGCTCAGTCCGGTAAGTGTCCAACTCTTGATCTAGCTCGGGTCTTGATCTCAAGGTCATGAGTTCAGACCCTGGGTTGGGCTCCATGCTGGGCATGAAGCTTACTTAGAGAGAGAGAGAGAGAGATGCTCAAATTTGTTCATTCTAAGAGAAATGTAAAATCAAACTAGACAGGTATAATTTCTCACCTCTTCAATTGGAAAAAGTCAAGCCTGACAAATTTTCTGTTGGTGAATCTCTGGAGAAACAGGATCTCAAGCTTTGCTGGTGGAAACGCATACTGTACAATCCCTGTGAGGGAGAACTTCACAATATCTGGAAAAATTGCATACACCTAAATTATATTTACCTTTGAACCAGCAATCCCATTTCTAAAAATAAAACTCAAAAATACACCGGCAAAAATATGAAGAGATACATGCACAAGGCTCTTCATTGAGATCCATTTGGAGTAGTAAAAGATTGGAAACAACCCAAAAATCCATCCAAGACTGATTGAAAAAAGTATAGTATACTCCTACCATGACAGGGTGACCAACCAATCCATTTTGGAAGACACGGAAATGTCAGTGCTAAGACCTGGAAAGTCATAGGCAGATGGGAACAAGTTAGTCACTTTCACAATTGAGGATATGCAACCATGATGAAGGAGGGAGCATATCTCTTTATACGAGTAGGGAGTGATCATCAGAATACATGGTTCCATGGAAAAAAGCAAAGTGGAAGAAAGTATGTAGAGTATACTACTCCTTATCTAAAAAAAGGGTGAACACAAAACACACATGCACCAACATGCACATACACATACCTGCTTATGTTATCAAAAGAAAGAATAGAAAATAAACCATAAATATTATTTCTAATTGTGATGTATAGCAGAATGGAGGCTATAGGGTGGAAGGTACAGGAATACCAGCTAGACTTCTATGAACAAATCTTGGTTTGTATATTTGGTTTATAATCATGTAAATATTCTATATAATTGTAAGACAAACAATTACAAAAGGAAGCTCCAAATTTTTTTTTTAAATACGACTTCTGCGGGGCGCCTGGGTGGCTCAGTCGGTTAGGTGTCTGACTTTGGCTCAGGTCATGTTCTCACAGTTCATGGTTGGAGACCCACATCAGGCTCTGTGCTGACAGCTCGGGGCCTGGGGCCTGCTTCCAATTCTGTGTCTCCCTCTCTCTGGCCCTCCCTCGCTCACGCTCTATCTCACTCTCTCAAAAATAAATAAACATTAAAAAAATTTTTTTTTTTAAATACGACTTCTGCTTCAGGCAGTATAACTGAGACTGGACCAGACTTTCAACCACACGGAAAGCAAACAAAGTAACTGTTTTTAGATGTTGCACACCAGCCAGTTGAGGACTGGGATCCATTAGAGAAATTGCCCTGGCTCTCTGCTTGAAGGTATTGCTCTAGACCATGCAGCACAGGGAGGGGGACTCCAAGCAGAGCAAAGCAGTCTTGCTGAGATGAGGGGGTAGACATTAGAATTCAGCTGCTGAGTCAGTTGGGAGTTGCAGGACTAGGTACCAGACAGGAGGGCCTTATGCATAGAAAGAGCTTTGAAATCTACATAGGAGTCCCCTTAAGTCTTAGCTAAATACAAAGAGTAAATGCACAGTACTGGATTCTAGAAATCCTGGCAGAGAACAGCTACAAAGGAACAGAGAGCTGAATGCAGATTCCAAAAGTCATAGCTCTGGGAGGCATATGATGTGTGATCATCCAGAGCAGAGAGCCCTACTGAACCCTCCTGGCATTCAACTGAGATACTGGCAAAGCCACCCCCTGGAGTATAGGGCTACCATAGCCCCAGAGAAAGGATGGCTATAGACATACCTTTACAAAGCTTAAAAACAAGCTTTTAAATGATCCAGCTGATCCACTAGTAAATTAACTGCCTGCCAGAAAAAAAATTTTTTTTCAAAACCCTTTAAATGAAGACACCAAATCCTAGACTCCACATTATAGCATCCACAATATCCACCATACAATCAAAAGTTATTAATCATGTGGGGAAAAAAAGAAAAGGAGAGTACAACTAGGAAAAATAATCAATAGTAATTAAGAGAAGCAGATCTAGAGATGACAGAGGTGGTGTAATTAGTAGACACTTTAAAATAAGCTATTATAGGGGCGCCTGGGTGGCGCAGTCGGTTAAGCGTCCGACTTCAGCCAGGTCACGATCTCGCGGTCCGTGAGTTCGAGCCCCGCGTCAGGCTCTGGGCTGATGGCTCAGAGCCTGGAGCCTGTTTCTGATTCTGTGTCTCCCTCTCTCTCTGCCCCTCCCCCGTTCATGCTCTGTCTCTCTCTGTCCCAAAAATAAATAAACGTTGAAAAAAAATTTTAAATAAGCTATTATAAATGTTTTTTTTTATTTTTTTATTTTTTAATGTTTACTCTTGAGAGAGAGAGACAGACAGACACACAGACAGACAAAGAGAGCACAAGCAGGGGAGGGTCAGAGAGAGGGAGACACAGAATATGAAGCAGGCTCCAGGCTCTGAGCTGTCAGCACAGAGCCTGACTCAGGATTCGAACTCACGAACTGCGAGATTATGACCTGAGCCAAAGTTGGACGCTTAACTGACTGAGCCACCCAGGAGCCAGAAAATGTTGTGTTTTTTTTTTCAAAGAAAAGAAAGATATAATGAGTGAAACTATGGAGGAATATCAGTATAGAAATGGAAACTTAAAAAAAATGGAAATTCTAGAACCAAAAAGTAAAATATCTGAAATAAAAAAAAAATTCAGCTGATAAGCTAAATTGGGCACTGCAGAAGAAAAGATCAATGGACTTGAATTTATGACAATAGACTCGATCCAAAGTAAAGCTAAAAAGCTAACTATTGGGATAATATCATACAGTCTAACATGTGTGCAATTAGGGCTCCAGAAGTAGATGAGAGACTAAGAAAGAAAAAATATTTGAAAAAATAATGGCCAATTTATTTTTTCCAAATTTGTCAAATATCAGTTTACTTCAAAGAGCTTGAACTTCAATGCAGGATAAACACGGGGAGCAGAGCATGTAGGCACATTATGGATCAAATTGCTTAAACCAAAGATACAAAGAACATCTTAAAAGCAGCCAAGGCCAAAAGATACATTATATGCTGGATAAAAATGGAAAACTACCTACCTTTTTTTTTTTTTTTATTAAAAACAATGTAAGTCAAGGAAAAAAATATATAATGACATATTGAAAGTGTTGAGAGAAAGGGGAAGAAACAAGGCTGTTAATCTAGAATTCTATATCCAGGGAAATAATCTTCAGAAATGAAAGCAAACTGAAAACATTTTCAGAAGAACAAAGTGGATCATCACTGGGAGAATTACTGAGGTTCTTCAGATGATACGTGGATCTAGCTGAAAAAAACAAAGAGCTGAAAACGGTAAATATGTAAGGAGATATAAAAGCCCTTTCCCTCCTTGATTTTTTTAATTTTTAAAAACATAATGGGTGGTTTAAAGCAAAAGCGATAATGTGTTGTGAAATTTATAAACATGTGGAAGCAAAACATATGCTAATCACAGAAAGGATGAGTAGAGGTTAAGTGGAAATATACATGGTGTAAATTTGTTATATTACGTGTGAAATTGATACAATCTTAACTCTAAGTAGGCTATGACAGGTTAAGGATGCATATTGTTTTCATAAATCAACCATTAAATATAAAACAGAGAAGTCTAGCTAGAAAGCCAACAGAGGAGATAAAATAGAATAGTGAAAATAATTAATTTAAAAGAATACAGGAAAAGAGGCAAAAAGGAAGGGCATATGGGCAAATATAAGGCAAATAGCAAGATGATAGGCCCCAAGCTAACCGTATCGATAACTATATGTTTTACATTAAATTTAAATAAGACCGAACCTCCAATTCAAAGGCAGAAATTTTAAAAATCGATTAAAAAAAAGCAAGACCCAAGTACATGCTGTCATCAAGAAATGCTCTTTAAATATAAAAAGCATAAATAAATAAGCAAGCAAAAGATAAGATTGAAAATAAAGAAATCTGGAAAGACATGCTTTGCAAATAGTACGCTTAATCAAGCTGAAGTTGTCAAAGATTTCTTGGACAGGACACAGAAAACACTAATCATAAAATATTGATATATTCATCTTTCTCAAAATCAAAAACTTCTGCTCATCAAAAGACACCACTAAGAGAATAAAAAAGCAAGCCACAACGAGGAGAAAATGTTCACAATACAAATATCTACCAAAGGATTTTTATCTAGAATATGTGAAGAACTCTTAAAACTCAACAGCCAGAACAATTCAGTTTTTCTAAAATGGCAAAACAATTGGACACCTTCCAAGGGAAGATAGACAAATGACTGATAAACAACTGAAAAAGTGCTCGTATTATTAATCATTAGGGAAATGTAAATTTAAACCATAATGAGGTATAACTGTAAGTCCTTCAAGCAGATAAAATTGAAAAGATTGACAATTTCAAATGTTGCAAGAATGTGGAGTTCCTAGAACTACCATCTATTGCTGACAACACTGTAAAATTGGTCAACCACTTGAGAAAATGGTCTGGCAGTTTCTCATAAAGGTAAATAGGCACCTACCCAGCAATTACACTCTTAGGTATATACATAAGAGTACTCCCAAAAAGACTATGCATGAGAATGTCCTGGCAGCTTTATTTATAATAACCGAAACTGGGAGGCAATTCAACTGTCCATCACCAGGAGCATGGGTAAATAAGTGATGAAATGTTCATAAATGGAACACTATTCGGCAATACAAAGGAACAAACTACTGAAACATACGACATGGATGAATTTCAAAAACATTAGGCTGAGTGAAAGGAGCCAAAAATAAAGGAGTTCACACTCTATGAATCTATTTATGTAAAATTCCACAGGCAAACTGATCTATGGTGAAAGATATCAGAGCAATGGCTGCTTGGGGATGAGCATGGGGTAAAGGAATGACAGATGTCTAGGAAAAAATCCTGTTTTCCTTTATTCTCACACTTGCAATACTTCTGACACAAGATATGTGGGGTTTTCCTCACAAGGACCAATTCTCCAACACCATCTGGATGTCCTACAACTCAATTCAGTTCTGACACCGTCCACCTGGATTTAGTGTCAGATGATCCCACAAGGCTGCCTCCACTTCAGATGCCAATTGCAAGTCCTGGGTTGTCACCTGTACTTCTGACACAACAGCTAGGCTATGATTTACGTTCCCATAGCCCTCTCTTTGGGTTCAACAATTTGCTAGAACGGCTCTCAGAACCCAGGGAAATAGCTACCTATGTTTGCCAGTTTATTGTAAAGTATATTGACAAATAGCCAGATGAAGAGATGCTTTGGACAAGGTCCGGAAGCATGGGAGCTTCTGTCTCTGTGCAGTTGGTGTGTGTCACGTTCCTGGCTCACAGATGTGTTCATCAACCTAGAAGCTCTCTGAGCCCCATACTTTTGGGATTTCTATGGAAGCTTCATCACATAGGTATGATCAGTTATTAACTCAATTTCCAGCCCCCCTCCACTCTGGAGAATGGGGGATGGGGCGGCAAGTACCAAGCTTCTAATTATGGGTTGGTCTTCCTGGGGTGACATTTAAAATGTTTCCTGGGGTGACAAGCCCCCCCATCAAGGAGCTCACCAAGAGTTGCCTTACCAGGATAAAAGCTGTTCCTAGTACTCAGAAAATCCCAAGGGATTTAGGAGCTCTGTGTTAGGAACTGAGGTTGAAGACTAAATTATTACAACAAAAGGGGTTCCTAGAACCCCTATTTAGAAGGTTTTTAAGAGCTCTGTCTCATGAACTGGAGACAGATATCTATATATATAATATATAGAGAGAGATATATGTATCTGTATATAGTTATTATTTCACAGATAGAAAGGAACTTTCTGATCTGTGGAACAATTTATATCGTGCCAGGGATATGAGTTACACTGGTATATGCATTTGTCAAGGGTCATCAAACATAAGACCATTTGAAAAACTTTAAGATCTGAGCATTTTACTGTGTAAATTATAGCTCAATTTAAAAAATAGAAATAAAAATTTTAAGTGAACTTAATTAAATATATATTTGGTGGCATAACCATTTATGGAGAAATATTCCAAGTGACTTTAAAATACAATAATTTGACTCTACATCCTTAATAGTAAACACTCCAAGGACAAAAATAATCGCAAGAGAAAAATCATAAGCTCTCTCCAGTGATCACATTGTTGGTGATACTGTTAGTATTGTCATTTTCAAACTGTATTGTGGGATAAAGAAAATGAGTAGTTAAGTGATATTCTAATGCTATCATTATCATTGTCACTGAGAACCTGGATTCTCAACTTAGGGGAAAGGACACACTGGTGGAAAATTTTTAAAAGGTTAAGTAAAAAAATCCTAAAGTACTGAATTTAAATAGAAAGAATTGCTTTTGAACACATGATGTACTTTATCCTTAAAAAGTTTTTCAAGCTCTATCTACTGAAAAGGCTTAAAAATAATAGCCAGCCAGTGCCAATAAGCTCCCTTAATAACCATAGTATGGTCTTAAAATACCATTTCCCACCACAAGGAACTAGGGATTCTTGGAAAGTGGTTGATTCAGGTCAGAGATAATAAAAAACTGCACAATATGAGCCTAGAACATCTTATTCCTGAAAACAAGACTACCAAAAACTACTAGGGATACGTCAAAGGGACCAGCAATCCACTTGACAAAGACATTTCCACCAGCCAAATATGGAATAATTAGGGCATTAATAAGGATAATAATTGCAATGGATTAGTGCACATTCAATATGTTTAAATCCATGGATTCGTTATGACGTTAAGACAAAATAAGACTGCTTGAACACCGTGGAGGAGGCAAGATCATCAATTCTTTTTAAATGTTTATTTATTTATTTTGAGAGAGAGAGAGAGACAGAGAGAAAGGGAGAGAGAGAATCCCAAGCAGGCTCCACATTCATCTCAGAGCCTAACACGGGTCTCAGTCTCAGGACTGTGAGATCATGACCTGAGCCAAAATCAAGAGTCAGATGCTTAAGCAACTGGGCCACCCAGGCACCCCAAGATCATCAACTTTGGAAAGTTGAAAATTGGTGAAGAAATGGAAAGAATCAAGCAATTATCCTGCATTCTGTATTCAAAAGGTATCATGAAAGACTAATAGTGAGGAGACATTTCTTTTTCTAGAAACACTCCAGATAATAAATGAAGAGTATTACCACTTTGCAATCCTAATGAATTCATGAGTCTGGCAATGGGTAACAACAGCTGTTAACATTCCAAACAAATCAGTTAGATAGTAGGAACCTCCTAGTGAAAGAATCAGGCACCACCTATGAAACAGGCTTGATGAAAAAGATTGAAACTGAATCTGATCAAGCCTCTGGATCTAACTACAAAGGACAGAGGCACATGTTAAACAACACCATAGGAGTACACTCTGTAAAACTCATTTCTCTATGGGAAACTAACTCTATAGTGCAACTTAATTCTTCAACAAACAAATTGCAAGGTGAGAGAGAGAGAGAAATAATTATAGAGGGGTTAAAGTGTTTGGGGACTGATCAAGGAAAAACAAATGACCATGAGAAGCATTAACATACAACAAGCTTTATTGGCAGGCGGGGGAAGTCCATCTCAACACAAGACTATCCAGAGCTCAGGGCAGGGAGGGGGCAAGGGAACATGCAAGGGAGTGGGAGATCAGAGAGGGGCCTAAGTATCCAGATGACGTCTGTCGCTCATCAGTACCATGGGGAGTCTCTGGGTCAGACAACTCGGAGGGGCATCTTGGGGTCTCATGACCCTGAGGCTCTATCTTATCAACAGTCGGCAGATGCTGAGTGAGGTATCAGAGGTATGCAAAGCAGGCAGCCTCTAAGTGGCTAAAAATCTGCTTGTTGGGGATGTTTTGAAAAGAATTAGATGTGTAAAAACTTGAGCTTGGCTCCCGTAGGCTTTTAGGCTAATGAGTCTCAGTCTGCAGTGAAGAAATAAACAAGTAACACACAGAGGCTATCGTTGGCCCATTTAAACAATATATCACAATATATTATTTCTGAAATTTTCCAAAGTAATCTGGGGGAGGAGAAGTTGATGAGAGTAATGAAATGAGATTGGCCATGAGCTGCTAATTGTGGGGCCTGGGTGCTGGGTCCATGAGGGCTCACTGATGCTCTTTGTACTTTTTTATAGGTTCAGGGCCAGCCATCCACTTGCTGTGTGACCTTAGGCAGAGTACATTCCCTCTCTGGGCCACCACTTCCTCATCAGTGATCCAACCTACCTCCTCATTTACTGAAGAAGCAGAAATGGCTACTCAGGGGTGCAGTGCCAAGGCTGTGCCCAAAGTCACACATTTTCTCAAGGACATTGATGACTGAGAGATCACTGAGAGGTAAACTTCAGGAAAGAGGAGAGGGCTAATGGAAGAGAAAAGGAACAGCAACGAAAGCGGTTGGGGGGGGAGGTTGTGGGTAAAGAAGGCGAAGGGGTGGGGAAGGGCAGGGAGTCACAAAAAGTATCAGAAGTTGCCGAATGTATTTCCAGCTGGACGAGGAGGGAGAGGTGGACGCATGGCCATTATTTAGAGAAACTCTTCAGTGTAACAGTGTCCTAGAAATCACCCTTCCCTGCCTGGCTCCTCCAGCCTGACTCTTGAGTCATCAGCGACTAACAATGCAGAGCCCCGCAGGCAGACACTCAGATTTTGATTCAAGCGTTGGGTCCTTTGATTTGTTTTCGTGAACACTAACAGTATCCCTGCGGGTCTGCACTACAAAGGCCCTAGGGTTTGGGAGCTGTGAGCCTGCAGCTACTGCCCAGAGAGAAGGAAATCAACGGAAGGGCTTTTGCCACAGGCACCAAGACGAACTGCTTTGGCTTCACCGTTAAGGCTTCAGGCTGTGGGTTCCAATCCTAGCTTCCGGACGTCCTAGCTGTGTAATATTTGGCAAGTTTCTTACACTCCCAGAGCCTCCTCATCTGTGAAATGAGGTTACTTACAGTTCCCAACTCAGAGTGGCCTGGTGAGGATTAAAGGAGCTAATGTATGCAAGGCATTTTCTCGATGTTAACTGTTATAAAAAGTGAACAGGCCATAATCTCTACTGGCAAGGAACTCACAATCTGGTAGGAAAGATTAAGTGAGGGATACAAATGGCAATATTGGAAGGCGTAATGTGCTGTCTCAAGGGTGGAAAAGAGAAAGGGTCACCTGAGTACAGAGGAGAGCGAAAAGATCATTCTTGCCACCGAAGACAGGACCAGCTCCCAGGAGTGGTGACATTCTAGCCAGACTAAGGACTGGTCAAGTTTGGGTCCCAGAGGCCAGATGCCAAGAGCAAGAGAGAGAAAGTAGAAGAGCGAGGAGGCTTTCTGGCAGAAGCAGGCAGGTACGGAGGAGGTCAAGAACCCCATTTGGCTGAAGAGTAAGGTCCAGGATGAGAGCAGGGAAGATAAAGCTGAGAAGGGGTGGAGCTGACTTCTGGACCAGGCTCTTCCGCATGCAAGGAGCAGAGAGAGACACTGAAGCTCACTCTTAAAACAGAATGATTTGGGGGTGGCTGGGTGGCTCAGTTGGTTAAGCATCTGACTTCATCTTAGGTCATGATCTCTTGGTTCGTGAGTTCAAGCTCCACGTCAGGCTCTGTGCTGACAGCTCAGAGCCTGGAGCCTGCTTCCGATTCTGTGTCTCCCCCTCTCTTTGCCCCTCCCCCACTTGCACTCTGTCTCTCTAAGAAATAAAATGAAACATAAAAAAAAATTTTAAATAAGAGCAAAATGATTTTAAGGGAGAGATGCAGGAAAATCCAGAGAAAGGGGAAAATCCAGAGAAATCTTAGGATTTTAAGAGTTGGGTTTTGTAAGAGCCAGGTGGTTGGCTCTTTTATTCAACAAAGGATTACTCCGTCCTACCCCTTGGGACCTGGCAGGGTTCTACATGCTGGGATCAAGGTCCCCGCCCTTGGGGGCCAATAATAAACAAGGAAACAAGTCAATAAGAAAATTTCACTTAGTGACAAATGCCATAAAGACAATAAAAAGCAAAGTCATGGGACAATGACTGACAGGCGCAAAGAGATTAGCATTGATTGCAGGTAGGGGAAAGGCTTACCAGGAGAGGGAACTGTGAGCCCAGAGGTTGAGGAATGAATGACCTTGGAGGTCAGAGGAAGTCAGGTGGGCAGAGCCAGATCATGAAAATGCTAGTGTTGTTAGACTATAGTAAGGATTTGAAATTTATTCTGAGGGATGGGAAGAGATTCAAGGAGTGACATGATCTGTTGGCCATGGTTACAAGCCAGTTCAGGGTGCTGTGTGAGAATGGATTGTCAGGGAAGGCCTACAAGCAGGAAAGCCAGTTGGGAGGATGGCCCAATGTCCGTGCGTGGGATGGAGGGTCGGGAGAAGTTCCAGGGACCTTGACAAGGGGAGTTGGTGCTTCTTCCTAACAGGGATCTGATAAATAATTTATGGCATGCCCGTGAATCGTTGTGCAGCTCAGCCATGGTGCAGATCTGAATACGTTGCCAGGGAAAGATATCCCCAGGCATGCTGTTTCAGAGAAAAAAGCAAGTTGCATGACTGCACAGATATTTTATGAGCCCAACTATGTAAAATTAAATACTCATTTCTGTATCAGTGTACCTACATATAAAGAGACATCTGGGAAGATACCGAGTTATCAGTGATTTTTCTGAGAAGCAAGGTTTTGTGTTTGGTTTTGATTTTGCTTTTTTACTTGGTACTTTGAACTTTCCTGAGTTAAAATTTTTTCAGTAAGTGTGTATCCTTTATATAAAAGCCTACCTTTGTTTAAAAAAAAAAAAAGGAGGAGGAGGAAATGGAAAGGGAGGAAAAGAGGAAAGGGAGAAAAAGAAAATTAAAAACCAACCCCTCTGTGCTCCTAACACACACACACACACACACACACACACGCGCGCACACACACACACACACACACCCCACACCCATGCTGGGACTGAAAGGCAGCTGGTCCAACTCCAGATGTGTATCTTCCAAGGACGTCACCAGAACCCTGGAGAGTTCTTCTCAGAGATAGTGATTAATCCTGCTACAAAGTGGCTCAGGTGCCCAGAGCAAAGATCCTAAACTCCTTGAGAAGCCAGCTTTGAATTTAACAGGCAGGAAGCAGAGATGGCACCTTTGAAGGGCGCCCCTCCCCTTGACACACACACTTTCTGAAGCTGCCGCGCTGCCCGTAACCGCCTGTAGTGAGTTGCCACGACATCCACAGGCAGGGGGGAAGTGTCTGAGACAGCAGGGCAGGATACCTGCAATCGTGAGATTCGGGCTCAGCTGGGTGAGCTTGTGAAGATTTCTTGATCCTCTCAGAAGGAAACTCAGAGTTCACCTGGTAACAGGATGGTCAGGACAGAACGAAAAGGGGGGAAGGTGGAAGAGGCATGCTCATTTGTCCACGTGAAGCCTAGCGAGTGACGCCTAGGTATCAGTCACTGTCACGTGATATCTATGGTTACAAGCCCCTGACCCTCCAGATGTGTTTTGTTTGATCCACAGCGTTGAAAAACTGAATTCACTGCCAAGGTCTAAAATTCAGCAGTTTTACACAAAAAAATCTAAATTTCTATTTTTTTCTGGGAAAATTGGGAAAATGCCATCCCTGGGCCTGCCTTCCCTTAAGGAGAACAGTCAGCTGCCACTCAGTGACAGCTTGCCTTAAAAAAAAATTTTTTTTTTTAATGTTTATTCATTTTTGAGAGACAGGGAGCAAGCAGGGGAGGGGCAGAGAGAGAGGGAGGGAGACACAGAATCTGAAGCAGGCTCCAGGCTCCGAGCTGTCGGCACAGACCGGATTCTGGGCTCAAACTCAGGAACCGCGAGATCATGACCCGAGCCAAGTCAAATAGTTAACTGACTAGCCATCTAGGCGCCCCACACCCTCCCCTTTAGAACTCTGCTCTCCTGCTGGCCACCACACGTGACTACTCATCCATCTCCAGTACTTTCCTGGGCCATGTGGACATGCCTTTGCTACCCCCGACACTTAACAGCTTCTTTACTCCTTACACAAACCTGGGATGTAGGAACTAAGTCCATTTTGTGGAAGAGAAAACACGCTCAGAGAGGTTAAGAGACTTGCCTAAGATCACACAGTGTTCAGCGACAGAGTCAGGATTTGAACCTCTGATTGCAGAGCCTGAACCCTTGTCAGTGGGCAAAGTCACAGAACCAGGAAGCAGTGAGTCACCTCCCAAGCTTCTGGCCATGGTCTCTTTAAGGTTCCTTTTTCCAGAAAGAACTGGTCTTCCGGCCCAGGGTAGCGCTGCGCCCCAGGTGGTAGCCAGGTGGCCCTTGTTGAGTACAGGGGGTTAATCGTACCGCAACAGGGCGCCAGGAGAATTCTTCGCCTGTGAAATGGGGAAGGTAAAGGCGTGTAAGCATGATAAATCTGATCTGAAACCTTTGTTGCCTGAGGCCAGGACTGGGTGGAGAGCGGTGGGCCTAACCTGAATGCCTGAGGCACTGTGCCCCATCCCCATTTCCATGCTGGGACCAGAGCAACTTGCCTTTTTCTCTTTTTCACGTCAGGGTTCCATTTAAAACTCCTTTGGGCAAAAGGGGATTTTGCTGCTCAAAACTAATTTGAAAAAAATTTGATATTTTGAGTTTGTGTCAAAAAGCCATAGATATATATTTTGTGTGTGGCTAAGAAGCTATCGCTGGAAACTGTCACATGAGTCCTGTGGGCCATGGCCAGCGTCTTATCTTCAGCTTTCAGGAGGGGCCTCCTGCTAAATTCACCTCCCGCTCACAGCTCCTGAAATGGAGTCAGCCCTCCCAGGACGCAGCAGGGCCCAGAATTTGTTTGCGTGGATTTGCATAAAAAGCTTTACTGAATAAGATTATTCACTGAGATTCACTGAATGCAGGTAAGATTCACAGAGTCCCCCAGGGCAATGATTTTTCCTTTGGATTTCATTTTCTCTTGGGAAGCAAATATTTCACTTCTCTGGCTTTCTCTCCCCACTAGACCTGTTCTCCTTTCCTTTCCCTTATTCGTACGTATCACACCCACACACCAGCCCACATGCACGTGCACCCAACAAGCTTTAAGTCACTGAGTAAGTGACTATGTTGTTTTTATCACACATGGATCCTGGAGTTTGACTCTAGCTTGTAGTAAAGTCTGACTGGTGTGCAGAGGGAAAGCTCCCATCCCTGTTTGTCTGAGAAGCACCTGTCATTGATTTGGCTGTAGTGGCATGGATGCCAAGGAGACAGCAATGAGACCGTGCCCTATGTCACTGCACCAGCACGCAGGGAACTGAGGCCCCAGGGTCTGTACTGGAATCTGGGGAGAGTCTGAGGACCAGCCAGTTTGGAACCCCCTGAAGAAAACCCTCCCTCTGTGCGAAGATTCTTGGCGAAGAACTTTGGACACAGGGTCACCCAGACATTGCCACCTGCCCCCCACATGGGGAGTGACTCTAACAGTAAAGAGTCTGGCATCATCACAGAGAATGGAATGGAAGTTTTGAAGGGACCCTCACATCAGCCCACAAGCCTAACATGAAAATATCGGGCACTCAGAGATCCAGACCAGCTGACCCCGAGATGGCTCTGTCCCTGGGCACCAAGGATGGGATGAATGGGCTTCCTACCTCACCAACCTGCACCCTAGTTCCTGGCTGGACCAGGAATCCTGGGGGAGCTCCATGGGAGCTCCCTGCTGGTTAGGGCTCCAATCCACTTCTATCTTCTGGCCTGGGTCCCTCACACCCCTTCTTTCCTTCTATATCATCCCAACCCACCCACAGCCAGCCCAGTGTGTTCACCTCTTCCTACCTCTCCACCTGCTCTGTCTCCTAGGTGTCCACCCACCCCCACCTTCCTCAGTCCCTACACAGTCCCTACACAGCTCATAGCCACGTCCACTCCCCTCTGGACCCCCTTCCCTGTAATATGACACAACAATAATCAACATATGAAGCACTTATTATGTCCTAGGTACTGTTACTCGTGCAATGAGAACCCTAGGTACACATTTCAATTAGTTCTCACAAAACCCCCACACAGCAGGTCCTATTATTACTACCGTTTTATAGGTGAGGAAACTAAGGATCAACAAAGCAAAGCAACCTACTCAGGATCTAATGATTTGTAGATGGAAAGCCACGCTTGGTATTCATGAGGGTCTTGTGTATTTCACACCCCTTCTCCCAAATGGGCATTGTATCGCAGGCTTATAGATTTGGATATTATCAATCTAGAATGTGGGCTCCCTGCGGGCAGGGTCTGACTTGCTCACTGCTTCTTAAATCAGTACCCGGCACAGGATTAACTCTATAAGTAATGTTAAGTGAATAAATGAACCGATGGCAATGTTCACACACTATTTGAACAATTATTAATTTTCTTTTTTTTTTTAATTTTTTTATATTTATTTATTTCTGAGACAGAGACAGAGCATGAGCAGGGGAAGGACAGAGAGAGAGGGAGACACAGAACCAGAAGCAGGCTCCAGGCTCTGAGCTGTCAGCACAGAGCCCAACACGGGGCTCGAACTCACAAACTGTGAGATCATGACCTGAGCCGAAGTCGGTCACTCAACCGACTGAGCCACCCAGGTGCACCAACAATTGTTAATTTTCAAAGTGACAGTGCGCATTGTTAACAAAATCAAGAAGTACAAAAAGGTATGGTGAAATTTAAATCTCCTTCCTAAATCTTTCTCCAAGATCATAGGGCTCTTGTGTGTCCTAGAGATATTCGAATGTTCTATGCATATGTGTGCTTGAACAAGCATGTATGTGATATGTGTGTGTGGTATCACCTCCTAGAAACCGTTCTGCAACTTAATTTTTTTTTACTTAACATGACTTGGAAATGTTCAAATCAGTGTATATCTGCACACACACACAATCCCTATGCTAGTAACCATCCTGCTATGCTTCATACCCATCGTGTGGGCTCCAGAGAGGTCCCAGAGACTGGAGTAGTGTGACTTGGGGTCATGAATGACCTAGAATCTTGGAGTGAGGAGGGACCTCCGAGATGATCTGGTTTAACCCCCTCATGTTACAAATGTGGAAACGAGGCCCAGGTGGTAGTGGTGGTGGGAATAGACCTTCCCAGGGCCACATGGGTAGTTAATTGCAGATCTGGGGCGGGAACCAGGCCTCTGGGATCCTTGGCCAGGCTTCTGCTACCCCAGCCTCCTCTGTGCTTGGCAACCTCAAAAGAAATCATAGCCAGTTCCCAGCAGAGAAAGTGCCTGCTTTGGCTCTGTCAGTGGCAGGGCCCTCCCAGGCAGGCTGGAGCGAGAGCGATTATGTAGGTCGCTTGGTAATCAGAAAGAGAGCTCGAGCCGAGCCCTTTAAATGCTGGCTGTTTCATTTGGTCCCCGAAGATTGGATTAGCATCGAATGTCTGCACTGAGCTTGTAGATAAAAGAACCACACCAAAAGGGAACAGCAGCCTGCAAGGGTGAGCCACGGCACCTCCCTCTCAGCACAGCTCTGGCATCCAGGACCTCTTGGGCAGCTTCCAGAAGTCCATGCCTTTCCCTCTAGTTGGTAAAATGTGCAGGAAGGGGTGTGGGGGAGACAAATCAAGAAACAAAGCTGGGGGAGCAAAATTCAGGGAAAGGAGTCTCCAGTGGGATGAATGTTCTTATCTGCATGTGCTGTCTCCCAGTGCCTTCCTTCCCCCTCCTCGACCTTAGCCTCCCCAACACACACACACACACACACACACACACACACACAGTAAGCTCTATGAGGGCAGGAACCTAGCACATCTTTTTTGCTGCGATTCCCACTGCTTAGCGCAGTACGTGACATGTTAGGTGTTGCCACTCCGGGTCCAGCCTCCTCCGGGAAACCTTCCCCACTACTCTGGCTACGATGGCCTCTCTTCTCCCTGAAGCTCATACAGGTTCAATGAGTAAAACAATCACATCTTCATAAGCCCCAAGCCAGACGTGGTCTGCTGGGTATTCATGATTCACAGGAATGATGAGAAAGAGGGCTTAAAATCTGGACCGTCACAGAACTCCATGTTGAAAGTACAATTGATGCCATACAAGCAATTGTTAATTCTGTGTTGCTTTTTATAGAGAAGTAAGGTGGGGCGGTGGAGGAGCCTTGGGCATGCCATCTCACGGACTTGGGTTCAAATCCTGCCTCTGCCACCTGGTGGCTTCGTGGCCTTTGACAAGTTGCTTAACTTCTCGGTGTCCAGTCCTCGTCTACCAAACATGGGTAAGCAGACCTTCCTCACAGGCTCTGAATACAAAGGGGTGAGCACTAAAATGTGACCCACAAGAACCATGGTTTCTGTCTGTTTTGTTCATGAATGTATCCCAGCCCCTAAAACAGTGCCTGGCACATAAGAGGCACTCAATTACACAGCTATGGAATGTAAGAGCAGGTAATAATAAATCATAGTTACCGTTATTACTAACCACTCACTGGGTATCAGGTTGCATGCTGAACACTTACATGCACTATCTTGTTTAATCCTCACCATAATCCTGCTAGCTCCATTTTTTTTTCAGGTGAAAACACTGAGGCTGAGCCCCCACCTTCATATCAAGTTTTCAATGAGGGTTTATTCCCTTCCTTCCCCCAACACACAGTCACTTCTCTCTTTCCTCTGTTGCTGGCTTTGTCTCCCTCACTCAGCCCTTAGCTCCTCAGCAACTGTAGCCCCGATCTTTTCCCTTGAGCATCCTGGCCTCAGATGCTTCACTCAGGCTGTGGCGTGCAGCCCATACTCGCATCCAGACACGGAAGCCTTATGAGCCAGACATGGATGCCCATTTCCCCTGCTCCATCCCTCTCACCAGCCACAAAGCAGCTGCCTCTGTTCCAGTCCTCACTGCAGTCTCCTCTCTATCACTCCAGCTGTTCGCTGACCTCTAAGACTGGGGCACATTCTGCCCAGACTGAACCTTTGCTTGGAACTTTTCTGTCTTCTTTGCTAGCAAATGATTAGATCTCTCAGGTTAGGGGTATCATCCTCTGAACCTTCCTGCACCATGACAGCAGCCTTCTTTCTGTTCCCGTGGCTCTGTGCATCCACCCCCCATCATTCTGTATCGTTATTGTCTGTTAACTGCCTGTCTCTCTTTCTCCCCCCATGCTGACTCTAAGATCTTATTTAAGACCGAGAACGTTTTTCCATTTCCCCCACACCTCCCTCGGTGTCTCATCCAGAGTAGGACTCCCTGACACTTGATGAGAGAATGGCCTGCTCTCTTAGCTAGCTAACATTCTGTCAGTACCTACAGTTCCACTTTCTCTTCCCAGTCCGGTCCACAACCCTGGTAGTATTCCTTCCTATTGCTGAGCCACACTCCTGGATTTGGCCCTTCCTTACTGGGGCAAGGCCAGTTTCCACCAGCCCTGGGAAGAGTCTTCCTTGCTAACTCACATAGTTTTTCCAGGCTGTTGGTGGGGGAAATAGAAATGTCTTCCTGGAAGGGACTTGAAGATCATGGAGTCCAGCCTAAGGTGAGCTGGGGTGGGGGACAGGGGACTGTGCAGGGTCACACAGTCTGTTTAGAGCAGGGACAGGAACAAAACCCAGGATCCTGAATTCAACATGAAAATCTTTTCTCTGCATTTAGGCCATGGTACTTACCAAGCCAAACTATGAGACCTATTTACATGGGATTTTACAATCCTAAAAATCAAGACTACGCCTTGAGTTGAGGATTTGGTACGTCATTAGTGTTACATCTCCTGCCCCATTGTGTTTGGGAAGTAGGATAAAAAGCATGGGGAGGACTTGGGCACTGCTGCTCTGGCCTCAGCCCTGCCACTGATGGGCAGGAATTTCCCCAGTGTTCTCCATAGAGAACAGTGAATTTGGCTGCAGCATTAGAGGAAGAATAGTGAGAGATGAGGCTGGAAAGAAAGGGTGCAGGCCAATCAAGGAGAGCTGGGAATGTCCACATGAGCAAAACTTTGTTTAGAAAGACGTGGGGAGCCTCGGAGGGTCTTTGAGCAGGAGAGGGCCTGTACTGCTGCAGCTGAGCCCCTAGGGAACATTTGGCTAATAAACCCAGATAGAGAAGTGATCATTGCTTATGAGGTTGCAACCTTATCCACCTGCCGGGGAGGCTAATGTCCCAGTAGCTGTAGCTCTCAGGTGACAGTTATCTCACCTAATGACTCTCATTTCACAGGCTCAGGTTTCCTAAGGACAGATTTAAGC
This sequence comes from Acinonyx jubatus, assembly GCF_027475565.1. NCBI lineage: Eukaryota > Metazoa > Chordata > Mammalia > Carnivora > Felidae > Acinonyx > Acinonyx jubatus. The sequence continues at coordinate 190,479,896 of NC_069380.1, read as the reverse complement.
AAAGCAGAGATTCCCCAGGTAAGTCGTTAGCAGGGTGGCTAGAATCTCTGTAGAGAGCTTTGATGAATAGATCTTGCCTGAAAGACCAGTCCCTGGCAAAGCCTGTCCTGAGGTTCTAGGGGTTTCTGCAGTTTGTGCTGCAGGGCCTGGCCTTGCAGGAAGGGGCTGTGGGTGGAGGAGCCCGAGAAAGTCCCCACCAGGACTGTTTTTGCTCAGCCCTGGCTGCAGGGGGAAACTCTGTTCCTGCAAGAACGCTCAGTCCAAGCTGGAATGTGTATCACCATTGATACTTCTGCTACTAAGCTGGGCTTTTAAGGGGCTGACATAGGGCAACAAGTCTTGGCATGCAGAAGACTGTCCTGCATGTCCCTGGAGAGGATTTCATCTCTCTGGGCTTCCATTTTCCTTCACTTTGAAGGAGGGATCTGGACCAGTTCGAATACAAAATAACAAATGGGTTCCCTCTCCCCTTTCCAACTCTGATCAGTTGCTAGTGGTTGTCAGATGCATTGTGTTAAGAATGATTCTGAGGCTAGCTCCAGAAAAGAGTACAACATTCTACCAGGTTTTCCAGAAACAGGAAGTAGCCTCACATAGCAGCTTCCTCTTGCTGCTGTCACAAATTACCTACACTTTGTGGCTTAAAACAACACAAATTTATTCTCTCACAGCTGTGGAGGTCAGAAGTCTGAAACCATTTTCACTGGACCAACATCAAGGAATTGGAAGGGCCGGTAACTTCTGGAGGCTTTGAGGACAGAAATTCTTCCTGGCCCTTTGTAGCTGCTGGTGGCCCGCCTATGTTTCTTGGCTTGTGGCCCCTTCCCTCCTCTTCAAATCACGCCGTTCCAATCTTTTTTTCGATCATCGTATCACCTTTTCGTCTGTAGTTAAAGCTCCCTCTGCCTCTTCTAAAAACCCTTGTGATTACATTAAGGCCGTACCACCCAGATAATCCAGGGTAATCACTCCATTTCAAGATCCTTAGCTTAATGGCATCTGCAAAGTCCCTTGCGCCGTATAAGGTAACACAGTCACAGGCTGTGGGGATTAGGACATGGCTATCTTTTGGCGGCCCATTATTCCCCCTGCCACACCTGCCACATGGCACTAATTTGCAATGCTTACAGTCAGCCTAGAATTAGAACTGGAATGGAATAATGGAATGATTCTAAGTTAGTGTGTGAGGCCTGGCATATGGGAGCTGTAACAGAGGAAAAGATTGCACGTGGCATTTTCTCTGTTTCAAGAACCATGCCAGCCTCATTGAAATTCCACATCCCACTGCCTTCTCCTGACACTGTATCATTTACAATGCTCCTGAGGCTAGTACAGTGACTCATTATTATTAGTTAATGAAGCATCTAAGGTCCAAGCCCACAGTCAGCAGCTGGGATAAAGAATGAGGACAGAGCTGGGCTGAAGGGAGTCTGTAGCTGGGATGTAGACCGGAGGAGACAGAGGCCATGCTGTCCTCGGGCATTCATTTCACAAACATTTACCGAGCACTTAGTAATGGTTAGCAATGGTTCCTGGAACCATATGGGTAGTCCTGACCCTAGAGAATTCACAGGCCAGTGAGAGAGACCGACATGTGCATGAATTTGCCAAGACGCCCATGAAAATGCTCAGAAGGGGGTGGGTGTTGGGGGGCATTGAGGACAGTCTCTGCCTCGGGGTATCAGGGGAGGAAGCTTTTCGGAGGAGGGACAGCTGACATGAGTCTTGGAGGCTAACCAAACATTCTGAGTTTGGGAAAGGGAAGGGGGCTTGGCCAGGAGAAAGAGGTAGACGGGTGCTAATGACAACAGTGAAAAGGCCTTTTTCACCGCGGCTGGAGTGAAATGCAGAGATATTCTGGCAGGAGGAAAAAAATATATGGAAAATTTGCCTTTAGGCTGCAGCAGTGGCAGGGAGGTGACATTTGGCTGATGATGGGAACAGAGGCAGAGTCCACGAAGGAGTCTGGCTTGGGGAATAAAGAGCCAAACGAAATCACTCTCTGAATAAATTCAGGAGGCTGCGTGGAGAGGCGAGACGCTGATGCGGTAGAGACGGAACAGAGTTGGAGTCACATGAACAGCTCGAGGGTGTACTAGCACTGTGACTCTGGTGAGTTCCTTAATTCCTCTGGGCCTCAGTTTCCTCATCTATAAAATGCAAAAAATCATAACCACCCATGGGGATGGTTGTGTGGTAAGGGCCTGGTCTGTCTTGTTTTCTGCTGTACATCCTGCATCTGGTGCTCGTTTGTAAACCGAATGAGTAATGTCGCAAAAAAAGGTTGGCAGGGTGTCTGATGAATAATAAATGCTTAGTGAGTGAATTAAGTTATTAAGCTTGGGAGAAAAATTCAATGATCATCAGCCCTGATGTCTCGCTGAGTGGCCCCTGATATTCCTGATAAACTCTCGCCCCCTATTGGGACATGGCAGCCTGAAACCATGGGAAAGATCCCTGAAGCTGGACTGGGGGAGAAGGTGGGCCTTGCTTCCAGTTCTGTCACTCATGAACTGTGATTCTGAGGACGCCCACCATGTTTGGTTTCCTCCAGGCCACACCCAACCCGGCTTTGCCTCTTTCCTAGACAAGGTTACCGAGGGCTGAGGAAGGCTACCAGGCCACTTGGTGTTTCTTGAGCTCCATGCCCTTTCTTTCCTTCTCAATCAGCAGTCCCACAGATCTTCCAGAACTTTCCATGGGTCTTGCACCATAGAAAGTGTATGGTCTCTGGAGCTATGTGACCTGGAACAAGTTTAACCTGTCTGACCTCAAAGAGAGGTTTTATTTCTTTACCTGGGCGTAACAGCTACCTGAATTTGAATCTTAGTTCCAGAATTCTTTAGCTGTGTGACTTCTAGAACTTAACATCTCTGTTCTTCATGGGTACTATATGGCTAATAACACCTCCTCCCATGCTTACTGTGAGGATTGGTTCTCAAGGCTGGCATAACCAGACTCACACCTGAAGATTGGGTCCTACCTACCTCAGGCTCTCAGATGAGTCCCACCTCAGGCTGTCCAGATGCTAATTCCAACTGTGCTGAGTCTCTTCACTCTGGGTACCAGTGTTTGGGACCCAGGGCCTAGATTTTTCATCCAGCCTACTGATGGAACACCAGCTTCTTCCCCAGGGCTGGGAGGATCCCTGTGGAGGAAACCTCTGAAGGCTGATTCTTCTCATTTCCTCCTCAAATACAAGTGGGGACGGTGATCCTGGCCAATAACACATGCATCACACCAGAGACCGCTGGGCCCAGAGGGATAATTATTTTGAGAGAAAAGACTTCAAAAGGAAGCCTATTAATCCCTGCCTGGTTTTTTTTTATTTCATTGAATAAGCTATCACTAATTTTTGTGGGCCCTCAAATAAGAGAAGACAGTGGCTTTCCCTTCAAATGTTTCAGGAGACTGTTCTTCACATCACCAACAAGTGCCATGTGATGTGAGATCTTTCTGCAGCTGCAGGGAGGGGGAGGTGGTCAAGAACAGACCTGCTACCCCTCAGTGGACTTTCTGCCTCTCTCTCCCTCTCTCCCTGCCTCTCTAACCCCCTTTCTCTCAATCTCTTCCTGCCTCTCCAGCGCCCCCCTCACACACACACACACACACACACACACACACACGTGCGCGTGTGCGCATACACACACACACATTTATTCTCACAGTGGGTTAACCCCTCCACCAGTTGTATATAACCTCGATCCTAAAGCAAAATGGTATAGTGAGGAAGTGTTCAGGCTCTAAGTGGTCCAGCCCAGGGTAGGAACCCCAGTTCTGCCACTTCCCAGCTGGGCAGCCTTGGGAAAGATTCTCAACCCTCTGTGAGTTTCAGGTTCCTCATCTGTAAAAGGGGAATATAATAGTACCTACATGATAAGGTTGTTGGTGAGGATTAAATGAAATAAGACATGCAAATAAGTACCAAGCATATGGTAAGTGCCCTTTAAGTAGAAGTCATTGTTATTATTGTTGTTGTTATTATTATTATTATTATTATCATCTCCGTGAAAAGGTAAGCCCTGTGTAAACAAGGTTACTGCCTGCCTTGTTCCCTGTTTTATCCTTATCACCTAGGACAATGCCTGGCATACTGTCAGTGCTCAATAAATACCTGGAGAATCAATTAATGATTATATTTCTTGGAAGCATGGTTTATTCTCCCACTGTATGATTTCAAGAACCGTCCTCTGGGCTCCCACAGCACCTGGACACAAGAATTATCACAAGAGCTTCCTATAAGCCAGGCACCAAGCTAAGGGCCTTATCCTATATTGATTTTCTTGCCTCTGCTCCCCTCACCTTGTGAATTCCTGAAGGAGAAACACTAGCAGTTCTAACTCAAAATAAGGGTTCAGCAAATATTTTCTGAAAAGATAGATAATCAAGTAGCTTGTTTTACACATGAGGACACTGATCCCCAAAGGGTTAGCACACTCTTCCAGGGTTGGAGGGGAGTTCTGGTCCCCAGATGGCCATACCAGCACTGTATTGACCCCTACAACCAATAATTCAACATGCATGTGTCCACCAACACCAGCAGATAGTGAGCTAATGTAGCAGAAGAGGAGAGACTGGGTGCTTCTACATTAATTCAACAGACACCTGCATGATCTCATAGGAGAGTTACCTATGCTAGTGTGATGTGCTTTTCTTTAAGCAAGACTCCCTCAACAGGTAGTCTTTGAAAGGCCCATTTTAATTAATACCTTAATCCTAATAAGCACACCATAGATTAAACCCAGCCAAGAGCAGCTTCCTGCTGGGTGAACTTCTCACATGCTTCAGTAAACAAAATTGTCTCCAGTAAAAGGGCTTCTTTGGTAACATCCAGTCCACCAGGCACCCTCCCTCAGAAAAGGGCCTTGGTCATGGTCCCTGACATCACAGACTCCAGGCTTCCAAAGACATAGCTCAGAGTGGAGAAAGCTGGATGCCAGTCCCAGATTAGCTGCTGATATAGGTCGGTGCTTAGCCAAATAGAATCAGCATCATTCACATTTGAAGGGGCTCTCATCTGGTCCATGTCATCGTACCAAGGGGAAACTGAGTCCCAGAAAGAGGAATGGACAGAGACCTGTCAGCAGCAGGGACCCAGGTCTCCTACCTCCCAGCTTAGTGCCTTTTCCCCCCATCACTCTGGCTTTGCCAACTAGTAGCTGTGTAACCTTGACCAAATCCATTTCCTCTCTGAGCTTCAAGTTCCTGATCTATGTGATTGAAGGGGTTGGGCTATAACAGCGGTCTCAACTTTGCACACTAAAATCATCTGGCGAGCTTTTAAAAATTCCATTGTCTAGGCTTACCTGAGACCAACTCATCAGAGCCTCTGGGATGAGCTCTGGACCTGAGTGTTTTATAAAGCTCTTCAGGTGATTCCAGTGTGCATCCAGGAGTGAGAACCAGTAGACTAGATAATCACTAAGTTTTTCTTTTGCTCTAACATTTTATGAGTTTAGAATTTCTCTGCCTGGAACCCTCTGTGCATCACACATGCTCATGTCCCCGCCACCACACCTTCCCCACAGTTGAGCTGAACAATTTCTTCTCTTACTTCATGTTCTAGTTTAAATATCCCTTCATCAGGGATGGAGGCATTACCTGAGTTCTTCCCCTTTCATAGCCTGAATCACACCACACAGTAATTCTATTTTGTGGCTACTCTTCCTGTAAACTGAGTCACAACAGAGACTGAGAATAGTGTGCAGACTCTAAGATCACCCCCAATTACCTTCATCTCCTTATATTCACATGTGTGATCCTTACCCCACCCCGTTGAGTGTGGGCCAGACCCATGACTTGCTTCTAATCGAGACAATATGGCAAAGGTGATGGGATGTCAGTTCTGATCAAGTTACATAAAATTGCAATGTCTGTAGTGTGAGAAAACTCCCTCTCATGCTGGCTTTGATGAAGCAAGTGGCTATTTGGGGGAGGGCTGTATGGCAAGGAACTGAGGGTGGCCTCTAGCCAACAACTAACTAGGAACCAAAGCTCTTAGTCTTAGCCTGCAAGCATCTGAGCCCTGCTAACAACTACACGAGCTTTGAAGTGGATCTTTCCCAGCCAAACCTTCAGATGAGAAACTAGCCCAGGCTGACACTTTGATTGCAACCTTGTAGAAGACCCAGCTAAGCTGTGCCTGGAATTCTGATCCACAGAAACTCTGAGATAACAAATATGCGTTATTTTAAGGGGCTGCATTTTTTGTAATATTGTTACATGGCAACAGATAAATAATAAACAGCCTATTTTATTCGACTACTACATTCTTGGCACCTAGAGCAATACATGACACATCGTAGGTGCTCGAAAATATTTGGCAAATACATGATTTAATTAATCCGTGTAATGGCATTAAGTCCTTTGAATCCAACATTTGCCCCCAAATATTTTCCCTTTCGTTCTCCTAGTGACAAGCTAGTTGCTCAAGATTCAATGTCAGCCCATCAGACAAGGGTGGTACTCTCAAACCTTGCACCCTCACGAGGGAAAGTGGGAAGCATACACTGTTATTATGATGATAACTGTGCTCGAGCCTTAATGAAATCAACGTGTGGTTTAGTAACTGTTTGTTGAGCGTAAATTGTTATTGTTATTGATGGACAATTTCCTCTACCCAATAAAGGCAGTGCCGCGCTCCAGGCCAGGGAGTAATCATAGCTTTATCGATCCATAATCATTCCAAAGATACAGAGGATTCCATTGACCATGAGGGGTTAACCTTCGGATGACACTGGCCTTCAGTCACAGCCCACATCTGCACTCTCCCACACAGTCTTGGCTTTTAGGTCGGCTCAGATCAGTCACTCAAAGCAGACCGCTTTAAGGTGCAGCTCTGCGTGGGCATCTGCTGCTGCTTTCTGTTGCCCAAACAGCTGCTCTGACAGGACTCTGCAGGCTCAGGCGTGGCCCTATGAGGTTACCAGATGTTTCAAGGTCACCTAGGAGTCACCAACAGGATCACAAGGCAAGACCTCACTGGCCTCTGCTTATCAAGAACGGTGCTGGCTGGCATTCTGATAAAGTTCAAGTAAATGCAGTGTAACTAGGTCTTGAGATTTAGCTGAAGTTCTCCATGGAGCCTGTTGAAAGCATGTTGGAGGGCGCCAGGGACGGGGTGGAGGGCCTCCCTCAGACAACCTTTGTGGCAGACGCTGGGTAGACGGTGTGCAGTAGCACCCAGGGCAGAGAGAGCTTCTGGGCCTGTTCTCTCACGCTTGCTCTGCTTCCTGGTCTCTCTCTCTTCCTGATTCTCAGGCTCCTCATCTGCCTCTATTAGGTTTCAGGCCAGTCATCACCCCTACTGACCCATTGTTCAATGCCCTGAGGCTGTGGATCCAAGTGACTTGCTCCTTCCTTGTGATAGCTGGGCCTGCTGAAGGTCTTCTGTGGGGACAGGACCTACTCACGACACCAGCAGCACCAGAAGTTCCCATTAAATGATCATATACTATGGACCATGTGCTAGGCTCCTTACGCACATGATCTCGATACGACAATCGAGAGAACAGCTCATTCTTCTTTTCTCATCAAGGAAATTGGGCCTTAGGTTAAAGCTTTGCTTCATGTCACACAAATACAGAGAAAGGACACTCAGGCATCTCTGCATGGCTGACATCTAACTTAAAACTGCCCAATTCTCCAGTGTCCTCGTCTATAAAATAAGGATTTTGCACATTCATTTATCATACAGGAAGCATTTGTGGAGAACTAACTAGGTGCTGTTCTAAGTGCTGGAGACACCATATGGGAAAAACCAACAGGTATCGTTATGCCCAGAATTCGTGATCCCCAAAGACCACCAGGGAGCCGAGTCTGATGCAAAAGCAAAGAACCTTTATTCGAGCTAGCTCGAGCTCAATCCCCTACCTGTACCGACTCAGCGGTGAGATGCCAGGGAGAGAGAGCTGAGTTTCAAAAGCACAAAGGTTTTATTGGGGTCTAGAGGCAGTTGGTGAGGTAATGGCTGTGGCCTCAGCCAATTGGCTGGGGAAGGGTTGTGGGCTCAGCCGATTGGCTGGGGAAGGGTCGGAGTCCTGCTACACAGGTCGCCAGTCGTGTTTTGATCGGGAAGTTTGAACGGGTGAGCGGGAGGTTACTCAAAGGGAGGAGGCGTGGTCTGAGGTTTCTGCGATTTTCCCAGAAAGGGGGCATGTTGGGGATATAGTCACTCAAGGTGGAGGACACAGAACAAGATGGAGTCAGCAGCATAGGTCCGCCCTTTCAGTATCTTCTTTCATGGAGCTTACAAATGAAATTACTACACAAATATATGTAATGTTTAAACTATAAAAAGTGCAATAAATTGTATGTATATAGTAGTATAAAAGTATGTAATAGTGAAAATTAACCAAGTAAAGGCAGATAGGGATGGATTCCTTGAGAAGTTATGCTTGAGCTGAGGAGTTAACTAAGTAAAATAGGAAGGGAGAGACTTTCCAGGTAGAGGTAACAGCATATACAAAGGTCCTATGGTGAGAGGTTATGAGGAAACTACAAGGGCGAGAAAAAGACCATGAGGGTAAAAAGCAAAGAGGGAGAGAAGACTGTAGTATCAGATGGCAGTGAAGAGAGAAGTCCGATCTGTGTTTGGTCAGGGGTGGAGGATACAGTCAGCAAGTTAAGGACTGTGCTCTTATGGGGCTTACAGCCTAGCAGGACAATTAAAACACAGACAAATGTGGGAATGCAAGCTGGTGCAGCCACTCTGGAAAACAGTATGGAGGTTCCTCAAAAAACTAAAAATAGAACTACCCTACAACCCAGCAATTGCACTATTGGGCATTAATCCATGGGATACAGGTATGCTGTTTCGAAGGAACGCATGCACCCCCATGTTTGTAGCAGCACTCTCAGCAATAGCCAAAGTATGGAAACAGCCCAAATGTCCATCGGTGGATGAATGGATGAAGAAGATATTGTGTGTGTGTGTGTATACACACACACACACACACACACACACACACACACAATGGAGTATTACTCGGCAATCAAGAAGAATGAAATCTTGCTATTTACAACTACCTGGTTGGAACTGGAGGGTATTATGCCAAGTGAAATTAGAGAAAGACAAAAATCATATGACTTCACTCATATGAGGACTTTAAGAGACAAAAACAGATGAACATAAGGGAAGGGAAACAAAGATAATATAAAAACAGGGAGGGGGACAAAACAGAAGAGACTCATAAATATGGAGAACAAGCTGAGGGTTACTGGAGGGGTGGTGGGAGGGGGGATGGGCTAAATGGGTAAGAGGCACTAAGGAATCCACTCCTGAAATCATTGTTGCACTATATGCTAACTAATTGTGATGTGAATTTAAAAAAATAAAACAAGTAAAAAAACAAACACAGACAAACGATTAAAGAAGAGCTTTCCAAATGGCAGTGAAACCTATGAAGAAAGTAAAATGAGGTGATATGATAGAGTCAGTAATGTTAAAGTAAGTAATTCAGACCAACTCTCCAGCTGTCCGGCTGAGAACCATAAGAAAAGATGGACAATTGTTTAAAAATCTACTTGAATGTATCAGAGTGCTAATGAGGGTAGTGAAGAACGACTAGACCAAAACTTGGGGGGAAGTGGAGATGTGAGTTGAGAGTTTTGTCCTGCAGGACTCTGCTCATCCAAATGAGTCATCTGAGAGACTGAGAAGTGCTGCTTTGACAGTCCCTCGGGGCTGGGAACACAAAAATTTCTGTCCACGACCCTTCGGGTCCGAGCAGAAACTCAGAATAGCCAGATGACAGTATAAATAAAGGTAAACCAGAAGCAAGCCAGCCCTCTGGCTAACAGCAGGCTAAATGACACATTATTTTCAAAGGAGCAGACATTAGACCAGCAGCACACTTCTCAAGAGAAACAATGGAAGACAAAAACAAACAAACAAACAAAAAACCAAAAAAACAAACAAACAAAAAACCACAATGGGATGATGTCTTTAAACTGATGAAAGAAAATACCTCAAATAAAATTCTAAACCTGCAGAATGAAGATAAAATAAAGGCATTTCATGCAAACTATATTTTGTCTGAGAGAATATATCACTGGCGGACTTACACTAAAGGAAATAGTAACTTGTGTTTTCTCCACATAGAAGGTGAGAGAAGTCAGAAGGAATGAAAATGGTCAATGTGGGAATAAATCTAAATGGTTAATTGCTGTAGAACGGTAATGAGGCTTCCATTCATATGGAAGTCAACAGTAGGGAAATCTATAGACAGAAAGTAGATCAATGGATTCTTAGGGCTGGGGGTGGAGATGAGGGGCAGGGGCAGGGGATGGCTGAAGGGTATGGGGTATCTTTTTAAAGTGGCAGAAATGTTCTAAAATTGACTGTGGTGGGTAGTTGCACATATCTGTGAATGTACTAACAACCACTGAATTGTACACTTTGATGGGTGAATTGTAGGTTTGTGAATTATGTCTTAAAATTGGTCTTTAAAAAATAAGGAGGTATTCCTATGGTGTTTAAAATGCCCGTAGAATTAAAATACAGGACAATAGTAACATGTAAGCTGGAAAGAGTTAAAGTGTCCTGAGTTTCTTGCAGCGTCAAGAATAAACATACATACATTTATGTATAGATATTAATGTAAATGTTAGATATAAACCGTCTATATGCTCCAGTTAAAACAAAGATTATCAGCCTGGCTTTGAGAAACAACAAAGCATATGGTTTATAAGAGACACATCTAAAACTTAAGAATATATAAAAGTTGAGAGTAAAGGGATAGAAAAATTCTAGTAAATATATATCATATGAATACTAATCCAAAGAAAGCTAGTAGAGCTGTGTTAATAGCAAGTAGCTATTCAATAAAAAAAGTCAAAAAAGCACTACAGAGATTAAAAAAGGGGGGAGCTTTTCTTAATGATAAGACCCTCAATCAGAAAAAAGGGTAAAAAATTTTAATTCATATGTACCTGATTACATGGCCTTAAATATATATATATATTTATTTATTTATATTTTATATATTTATGTATATCATATAATAATATTATAATATATAATATATATTATATTTATTTACTAAACAAGCCATAATCACGGTGGAAGATTTTATCAGTAAATAATTTTTTTTATTTTTTTATTATTTTTTTAATTTTTTAAAATTTACATCCAAATTAGTTAGCATATAGTGCAACAATGATTTCAGGAGTAGATTCCTTAGCACCCCTTACCCATTTAGCCCATCCCCCCTCCCACCACCCCTCCAGTAACCCTCAGCTTGTTCTCCATATTTATGAGTCTCTTCTGTTTTGTCCCCTCCCTGTTTTTGTATTATTTTTGTTTCCCTTCCCTGATGTTCATCTGTTTTTGTCTCTTAAAGTCCTCATATGAGTGAAGCCGTATGATGTTTATCTTTCTCTGACTAATTTCACTTAGCATAGTAGCCTCCAGTTCCATCCACATAGTTGCAAATAGCAAGATTTCATTCTTTTTGGTTACCGAGTAATACATATATACATATATATACACATATATATACATATATATACATATACAAGTACATATATATACATATATATACCACATTTTCTTTATCCATTCATCCATCAATGGACATTTGGGCTCTTTCCATACTTTGGTTATTGTTGATAGTGCTGCTATAAACATTAGGGTGCATGTGTCCCTTCGAAACAGCACACCTGTATCCCTTGGATAAATGCCTAGTAGTGCAATTGCTGGGTCGTAGGGTAGTTCTATTTTCAGTTTTTTGAGGAACCTCCATACTGTTTCCAGAGTGGCTGCACCAGCTTGCATTCCCACCAACAACGCAAAAGAGATCCTCTCTCTGCATCCTCGCCAACATCTGTTGTTGCCTGAGCTGTTAATTGGAGCCATTCTGACAGGTGTAAGGTGGTATCTCATTGTGGTTTTGATTTGTATTTCCCTGATGATGAGTGATGTTGAGCATATTTTCATGGGTCGGTTGGCCATCTGGATGTCTTCTTTGGAGAAGTGTCTATTCATGTCTTTTGCCCATTTCTTCACTGGATTATTTTTTTTGGGGGTGTTGAGTTTGATAAGTTCTTTATAGATTTTGGATACTAACCCTTTATCAGATATGTCATTTGCAAATATCTTCTCCCATTCTGTTGGTTGCCTTTTAGTTTTGCTGATTGTTTCCTTCACTGTGCAGAAGCTTTTTCTTTTGATGAGGTCCCAGTAGTTCATTTTTGCTTTTGTTTCCCTTGCCTCCAGTCACGTGTTGAGTAAGAAGTTGCTGTGGCCAAGATCAAAGAGGTTTTTGCCTACTTTCTCCTCAAGGATTTTGATGGCTTCTTGTCTTACATTTAGGTCCTTCATCCACTTTGAGTTTATTTTTGTGTATGGTGTAAGAAAGTGGTCCAGGTTCATTCTTCTGCATGTCACTGTCCAGTTTTTCCAGCACCACTTTCTGAAGAGACTGTCTTTATTCTATTGGATACTCTTTCCTGCTTTGTCAAAGATTACTTGGCCATACGTTTGTGGGTCCATTTCTGGGTTCTCTTGCATTGATCAGAGTGTCTGTTCTTGTGCCAGTACCATACTGTCTTGATGATTACAGCTTTGTAGTATAGCTTGAAGTCTGGGATTGTGATGCCTCCTGCTTCGGTTTTCTTTTTCAAGATCGTTTTGGCTATTTGGAGTCTTTTCTGGTTCCATACAAATTTTGGGATTATTTGTTCTAGCTCTGTGAATAATGATGGTATTATTTTGATAGGGATTGCACTGAATATGTGGATTGCTTTGGGTATTATTGACATTTTCACAATATTTGTTCTTCCTATCCAGGAGCATGGAATCTTTTTCCATTTTTTTTTTTTTGTGTCTTCTTCAATTTCTTTCACAAGCTTTCAATAGTTTTCAGCATATAGATTTTTCACCTCTTTGGTTAGATTTATTCCTAGGTATTTTATGTTTTTTGGTGCAACTGTAAATGGGATTGATTCCTTGATTTCTCTTTCTGTCACTTCATTGTTGGTGTATATGAATGCAACCGATTTCTGTGCATTGATTTTATATCCTGCAACTTTGCTGAATTCATGAATCAATGCTGGCAGGTTTTTGGTGGAAGCTTTTGGGTTTTCCATTAGAGCATCATGTCATCTGTGAAGAGTGAGAGTTTGACCTCCTCCTGGCCAATTTGGATGCCTTTTATTTCTTTGTGTTGTCTTATTGCAGAGGCTAATACTTCCAATACTATGTTGAATAACAGTGGTGAGAGTGGACATCCCTGTCTTGTTCCTGACCTTAGGGGGAAAGCTCTCAGTTTTTCCCCATTGAGGATGATATTAGCGTTGGGTCGTTCATATGTGGCTTTTAAGATCTTGAGGTATGCTCCTTCTATCTCTACTTTCTTGAGGGTGTTTATCAAGAAAGGATGCTGTATTTTGTTAAATGCTTTCTCTGCATCTATTGAGAGGATCATATGGTTCTTGTCCTTTGTTTTATTGATGTGATGAATCACGTTAATTGTTTTTCGGATATTGAACCAGCCCTGCATCCCAGGTATAAATCCCGCTTGGTCGTGGTGAATAATTTTTTTAATGTATTGTTGAATCCAGTTGGCTAATATCTTGTTGAGGATTTTTGCATCCATGTTCATCAGGGAAATTGGTCTATAGTTCTCCTTTTTAGTGGGGTCTCTGTCTGGTTTTGGAATCAAGGTAATGCTGGCTTCATAGAAAGAGTTTGGAAGTTTTCCTTCCATTTCTATTTTTTGGAACAGCTTCAAGAGAATAGATGTTAACTCTTCCTTAAATGTGTGGTAGAATTCCCCTGGAAAGCCATCTGGCCCTGGACTCTAGTTTTTTGGCAGATTTTTGATTACTAATTCAATTTCCTTACTGGTTATGGGTCTGTTCAGATTTTCTATTTCATCCTGTTTCAGTTTTGGTAGTGTATATGTTTCTAGGAATTTGTCCATTTCTTCCAGATTTCCCATTTTATTGGCATATAATTGTTCATAATATTCTCTTATTATTGTTTTTATTTCTGCTGTGTTGGTTGTGATCTCTCCTATTTCATTCTTGATTTATTTATTTGGGTCCTTTCCTTTTTCTTTTTGATCAAACTGGTTAGTGGTTTATCAACTTTGTTAATTCTTTCAAAGAACTAGCTTCTGGTTTCATTGATCTGTTCTGTTTTTTTGGTTTCAATGGCATTAATTTCTGCTCTAATCTTTATTACTTCCTGTCTTCTGCTGGTTTTGGGTTTTATTTGCTGTTCCTTTTTCCAGCTCCTTAAGGCGTAAGGTTAGGTTGTGTATGTGAGGTCTTTAGGAAGATTGGGTTTGGGTTTTGGGTTTTATTTGCTGTTCTTTTTCCAACTCCTTAAGGTGTAATGTTAGGTTGTGTATCTGAGATTTTCTTCCTTCTTTAGGAAGGCCTGGATTGCTATATACTTTCGTCTTATGACTGCCTTTGCTGCATCCCAGAGGTTTTGGGTTGTGGTGATATCATTTCCATTGACTTCCATATACTTTTTAATTTCCTCTTGAACTGCTTGGTTAGCCCATTCATTCTTTAGTAGGATGTTCTTCAGTCTCCAAGTATTTGTTGCTCTTCCAAATTTTTTCTTGCGGTTGATTTCGAGTTTCATAGCGTTGTGGTCTGAAAATATGCACGGTATGATCTCGATCTTTTTGTATTTACTTAGGGATGATTTGTGTCACAGTATGTGGTTTATTCTGGAGAATGTTCCATGTGCACTGGAGAAGAATGTATATTCTGCTGCTTTAGGATGAAATGTTCTGAATATATCTGTTAAGTCCATCTGGTCCAGTATGTTTCAAAGCCACTCTTTCCTTGTTGATTTTTTGATTAGATGATCTATCTATTGCTGTGAGTGGGGTATTGAAGTCTCCTACTATTATGGTATTACTATCGATGAGTTTCTTTCTATTTGTGATTGATTGATTTATATATTTGGGTTCTTTCACATTTGGCGCATAAATGTTTACAATTGTTAGGTCTTCTTGGTGGATAGACCCCTTGATTATGATATAATGCCCTTCTGCATCTCTTCATACAGTCTTTATTTTAAATTCTAGATTGTCTGATATAAGTATGGCTACTCCGCCTTTCCTTTGTTGACCATTAACGTGATAGATGGTTCTCCATCCCTTTATTTTCAATCTGTATGTGTCTTTAGCTCTAAAGTGGGTCTCTTGTAAACAGCATATAGATGGATCTTGTTTTCTTATCCATTCTGTTACCCTTTGTCTTTTGATTGGAGCATTGAGTCCATTGACGTTTAGAGTGAGTACTGAAAGATATGAATTCATTGCCATTATGATGCTTGTAGAGTTGGAGTTGCTGGTGGTGTTCTCTGGTCCTTTCTAATCTTTTGTTGCTTTTGGTATACATATGTTCATCTTTTCTCCCCTCAGAGAGTCCCCCGTAAAATTTCTTGCAGGGCTGGTTTAGTGGTCACAAACTCCTTTAGTTTTTGTTTGTCTGGGAAACTTCTAATGTCTCCTTCTATTTTGAATGACAGCCTTGTTGCATAAAGAATTCTCGGCTGCATATTTTTCTGATTCAGCACACTGAATACATCCTGCCACTCCTCTCTGGCCTGCCAAGTTTCTGTGGACAGGTCTGCTGCCAACCTGATGTGTCTTCCTTGTAGGTTAGGGACTTTATTCCCTTGCTGCTTTCATGATTCTCTCCTTGCCTGAGTATTTTGTGAATTTGACTATGATATGCCTTATTGATGGTCAGTTTTTGTTGAATCTAATGGGGGTCCTCTGTGCTTCCTGGATTTTGATGTCTGTGTCTTTCCCCAGTTTAGGAAAGTTTTCCGCTATGATTTGCTCACATAACCCTTCTACCCCTTTTTCTCTCTCTTCCTCTTCTGGGACCCCTATGATTCTGATGTTGTTCCTTTTTAATGAGTTACTGATTACTCTAATTCTTAAATCGTGCTCTTTTGCCTTCATCTCCCTCTTTTTTTTCTGCTTCATTATTCTCTATAAGTTTGTCCTCTACATCGCTGATTCTCTGTTCTGCCTCATCCATCCTTGCCGCCACTGCATCCATCCATGATTGCAGCTCAGTTATAGCGTTTTTAATTTCATTCTGGCTATTTTTTACTTCTTTTATCTCTGCAGAAAGGGATTCTAATCTATTTTCGACTCTAGCTAGTGTTCTTATTATCATGATTCTAAATTCTGGTTCAGACATCTTGCTTGTATCTGTGTTGGTTAAATCCCTGGCTGTTGTTTCTTTGTGCTCTTTCTTTTGGGGTGAATTCCTTCATTTTGTCATTTTGAAGGGAGAAAAGGAATTAATGAGGTAGAAAAATTGAAATTAAAAAAATTAAAATTAAAAAAACATTAAAATTTAAAAATTTAAAACACATACACACACAAATCGAATAAATGATGCTAGATCCTAGGTGTGTTTTGGTCTGGGTGTTGAAAGTGGTTTGACAGATTAGAGAAAAAAAGGGTGGGGGGGGAGAAAAAAAAGGAAATCTTTTGAGAATTCGAAAAAAATGAATACACTGAAGTAGACTCAAATGAAATGATGGGAGTAAAATAGAATTTGAAAAAAATATACACAAAAGTAAAGGATATAATAGAAAAATTAAAACTATTTTTTAATAAAAATTAAAAATAAATATGAAATTTTTTCTTTTTCTGTATCCAAGAAAAAGAAAAGAAACAAAAAAGAGAAAAAAGATTTTAAAAAAAGAAATCGTTTGAAAATTTGAAAAAAGTGAATACACTGTAGTAGACTAAAATAAAATGATGGAAGTAAAATAGAATTTGAAAAAGTTTACATAAAAGCAAAAAATGTAGTAAAAAAAATTAAATAAAAATATTTTAATAAAATTGAAAGTAAAAATGAAGTTTTTCTCTTTTTACATTCAAGAAAAAGAAAAGAAATGAAAAAAAGAAAAAAGAAAAAAAAAGAAAATTGTTTGAAAATTTGAAAAGGTGAATACACTGAGGTGGACTAAAATAAAATGATGGAAGTAAAATAGAACTTGAAAAAATTTACACAAAAGTAAAAAAATATAGTAATAAAATTTAAAGAAAAATATTTTTAATAAAAATTGAAAATAAAAATGAATGTTTTCTCTTTCTGTATTCAAGAAAAAGAAATGAAGTGTAAAAGAGAAGAAAAAAAAAGGAAAGAAAATTGAATAGATGGACCTGCAAACAGATTGAAGTAGGACTGAAATTACTTCGTTTTCCCCTAGAAGGCAGTCTGTGTAGTGCTTTATAGTCCATAAACTAAGCCGGCGGTGAGACTTGTGTTCTTGAAGAGTGAGGCTGGCCCAGTTGGGCAGGGCTCAGTGTAATGGCTCTGCTCTCCACTAGATGGTGCTGCTAGCCTACTGGGGTGGATTGTTGCGGTGCTCGTAGGTGCGTATGAGCATGCGCAGGAGTGATGAAAATGGCGCCACCCAGCTACCCAGTCTCTTCTCCCAGATCAGCAATCGCACACCTGTCCTCTGTCTTCAGCTTTCGTCCACTCCCCACTTCACTCTCTGTGACCAGGCCCCAGGCAGTACCTCTCTCCCGAGTTTTGTCTCAGATGTGGCTGTTTTCCCCGGCCCCTTACTTCTGAAGGACTGTGGCTTTGACCTGTTCTGCCCCTCTGCGGGAGGGTCTCACCGAGCAATGGCCAAATGTCGGCTGCACCCAGGAACGCTTGCTGGACCCTGTTGCTGCCGGTGCCCCAAGGCTGCGGCCAGGTGCCAGCCCGCCCCAGAAAAAGTTCGCGAGATAGTGTAGCAGCAGCGTTTCAGGGATTATAGAAAAAAATCACAACACACATCTGGCACCAGGCTTCACCTCAACGACCTTGTTCCAGCACCAGCAAATGTGGCCACCTTCTGGGGTCTGCTGGGACCAGGTGGCTTCAACAGTCTCTACCAAATGTCCTTCCAGCAGTGGAACTGCTTTTCCTGTGTGGCCCGAGAACCTCCCGGATCCCACTCTGTTCCTGGGGATTTACCCTTGTCACCAGAGCACCACCAGGTATGGAGCTGCGGAATTGCAGCCTTTGAGCTCCCCTTGTTGACAGTCTTAATGGAATTTAAACCCTCTCCTTTCTCCTTTCTCCTTTCTCACTTTTTAGTTTAGTCCGTGTGGCTGTTACCAATTTTCCACTTTCTCTCCAGCTGCTTTTGGGGAAGGGTGCTGTTCCCATATTCTCCCCACCCCCCAGTCTCCGTCCTCTCTCTGCCTGCAAAAGTGGATCCCTAACCTCTGCAGCTTCTTGCTCCCCAAATTCACCTGTCCGCACAGCATACCTGCTAAATTCTGTGGTTCAGGTTGTGCAGATTGTTGTGTTAATCCTCCAATCAATTTTCTAGGTGTGTAGGATGGTTTAGTGTTGCTCTGGTTGTATTTCATGGACGCAAGACACACAAAACACTTCCATGCTGTTCTGCCATCTTCAATGTTTCAGTAAATGATTTTTTTTTAAGCAGACCATAAAAGCATGAATATAGAAGACTTAACAAGGCAATTAGCAATATCTTCCTGAAGGACGTAAATAAAACTCAAAACTGCAGGATAAACATCTTTTCAAGCACAAAAGATTAGATTTTTTGGCTATTAGATTTTTTGGCAATTAGAAAAATTGGCTATATATTGAGTTATAAGGCAAGTTTCAACTAGGTTCAAAGGTAAGAAATTAGAGCATTTCCTCTGGTCACAGTTGCCATTAAGCTATAAATCAATAATAAACGTATAACTAGGAATCTCCATATATTTTGAAAATAGCAAATACATTGTTAAATATTCCATAGATACAAGAAATAACCACAATGTAAATTAAGATATATTTAGTCCTGAATTTTAATTAAAACATGACTTATTAGAACATTGAGATGCAGTTAAAATGTACTTAGAAATATGCAGCTTCAAATACATGTTAAAAAGGAGAAAGGCTGAAAATGAATTAATTATTCATCTCAAAACAATAGAATAACACAACAGACTAAATCCCAAATTAATTGGACAAAATAAAAATAAGAACGGAAATTAATAGAAACAACCATACAATAAAAAGGATCAGTAAAGCCAGAAGTCCGTCCTTTGAAAACACTGATAACATTGATAAAAGCTGGAAAGACTGATCAAATTAAAGGATAGTAGGAACAAATAGCCAACAAAAAGAAGCTATCACTACATATTCTACTGAATTAAAAATATAATAACATAGTAGCATAAACTATTTTATACAAGTAAGTTTGAAATAAATTAGGTAAAATGAACACATTTCTGCTAAAACACAACTTTCCAAAACAGACGTAAGAAGAAATAGAAAATCTGAATAGGGCTTTTCATAATTCATATTGAAAACTGTCTCTCAAAGAATATTTTAGGCCCAGATGGCTGCCCAGACAAATTCTATTATAGGTATTATACAAACTCTTCTAGAGAATGAAAAAAGAGGAAATAATTCTAAACCCACTTTTTGAAACAAAATGCTTTTCAACTCATGTTATGGCATATAATTTTGACACCAAAACTTGGCAAGGACAATACAAGAAAGGAGAACTACAGACTAATCTCACATGTGAACTTAAATGCAAAAACCCTAATTAAAATATTAGGAAAATGATTCCAGCGATATAGAATTAAGATATACCTGCTAACCAAATGGAGTTTATTCCTGGATGCAAGGTTGATATAGTACTTAAAAATCAGTCAGTATAATTCACTATGTTAATTGAATGAGAAAAATCAAATTAGAATCTCAATAGGTACATAAAATGCATATGATGAAGTTCAATATCTAGTCATGATACAACACTTTTAGAAAACCAGGAATAAAAAAGAATTTACTTACTTTAATAAAAAGTATTTAGAAAACCATCTAAGTGCAAAACATCCTACATAATAGTGAAAGACTAAGAACTTTTCTTTGAGAAATGGAATGTATCAAGGATGCCTGCTATCCCCACTTCTATCCAACATTATACCGAAAATTTTGGCCAGTATGGTAACATAAGAAAAAAAATTAAGGCATAATTTTGCATAAGGCAAAAAAAAACTGGACAGTAAAAAATAAAATTATCATAACTTGCCTTTGATATGATTAAAAGAATTCATGAGAATCTATTGATAAATCACCCACACATAAAAATCAGTATCAGGTGGGTTATCAAGCATGAATTTGAAAGGCAAAACAACAGAGCGTTAGAAAGATAACAGATACATTTTCCTATGAAGGAGAAATTAAATAAATTTTTTCAGGGGGTTGCCTGGGGGGCTCAGTCAGTTGGGCATCTGACTTTGGCTCAGGTCATGATCTCACTGCTCCTGGGCAGGAGCCCACATCGGGCTCTATGCTGACAGCTCAGAGCCTGGAGACTGCCTTGTATTCTGTCTCTATTTCTCTGCCCCTCCCTTGATTGTGCGCTCTCTCTCTCAGATATAAAATAAAACTTAAAAAATTAGAAAAAAAATTTAAGCTTTATTTATTTTGGAGAGAGATCCAGGGAGGGGCAGAGAGAGAGGGAGAGAGAATCCCAAGCAGGATCCACACTGACAGCCCAGAGCCAGTCATGGGGCTTGATCCCAAGAACCGTGAGATCATGACTGGAGCCAAAATCAAGAGTCGGACGCCCAACTGACTGAGCCACCCAGGCACCCCAGGAGAAATTTTTTTAAGTAGTAAATAAAAAGTGCTAATCATAAAGGGGAAGAAAGATACAAATTTGACTACATTAAAATGTAGAACCTCTTTTTATGATAATCATATCATTGGGAAAGTGAAAAGGCAAGCCTTGCACAAAGGATAAGGTATCTGCAAAAACTATAACTGACCAACGGGTCATATTCTGAATATATAAAGAACTGCTACAAATCCATAAATAAAAGGCAATTCAGTAGAAAAGAAGACATGAGCCTTGAACAGAAATCTCGCACAAGAGGTTATCGGAATGACCAAGAAACATAAGAGAAGTTTCCCAACTCCGTTATTCACCAGAAAAAGAAAGTTCTGGTGATTTCTGTCCTAAATATATGTGTAACAGAAATTTGTATGTAGTTACACCAATAAATCTAAATAAGAATATTTATTGTAGTATGTATTATTTTTAAAAGCCAGAAATTGGAAACAATCCAGATATCTATCAAGAGAAGAGTGGATAAATAAGCTATGACATGTTCATGCAATGGAATATTACACAGCAGTGGGAACAGACAAGCCATGACACAACACGTGCCACAAACATGTTGAATGAGGAAGCTTCCGGACACCAAAGAGGGCATTCTGAGTGATTCTGTTTAGCTGAAGTTTAATATTAGACAAAAACCGCATTTCAGTGTTTAGAGATGCATCCTTAGGTAGTAAAAGTTTGTTTTCTTTTTTTTTAATGCAAAGAAATCGTGTCAGTTGGGGTCTGCTCATGAGAGAGAAGACCCTGCACAGGTATTTTAACAGAGAGAATGTGAAGAATTGTCCATCAGATATTCAAGCACTGAAAAGGGAAAAGCTGTTCACGGAGGTGGTGACTGCAGGAAGAAGCATCTGGGAGACCAGAGAAAAGAGGTTGGAGTGATGAAAACTTAGAGTCTTGGAGCTGGACCGGCCCCTCTGAGGGAGATGCTGGCCAACTGGCAGGTGCCCGTGTCTCCAAAGGGGCATCATGAGATTGTTTCTGGGAGCCTTGGAATCAGCTCCTCCTACTGAAACAGTGCCTTGCTGTGGTGAAGCTGACAAGTGCAGAAAGCGACCAGGACAAATCAAGTCCTCCTTTCTGCCTCCTCCAGGCTTTGCTGTCTCTCCCTAGTGCCCCCTATTGGCAGCATCAGAGAAGCAGCTAGTTCTAGAGGAGAGAGGTGGCTTGCAGGGTCCCAACCTTGGCAGAGGTTAACAAACACGCTGGGCTTGATGCAGGGAGATGATGGCTTATTAATCCATACAGACATGATTAGCAAAGGTCGAGGTAGTGGTTGCCTTAGGAGGAAGGGAGGATTACACCTGGGAGAAGCCATTTAGGGACGGAAGAGAGTTTCTTTCTAGGGTACAGGCTATATTTTATTTCTTAATGTGGAGGGATGGCTACGTGGGTGTTTGGTTTATGATCCCCCACCATGCTG
Organism: Acinonyx jubatus; assembly: GCF_027475565.1. Taxonomy (NCBI): domain Eukaryota; kingdom Metazoa; phylum Chordata; class Mammalia; order Carnivora; family Felidae; genus Acinonyx; species Acinonyx jubatus. Next base: position 190,457,826 of record NC_069380.1, on the reverse strand, counting down.
TACGCCTATGTTCTATGTGCTTTGTGTGTGTGTGTGTGTGTGTGTGTGTGTGTGTGTGTGTGTGTGTGATTTTCCACAACTAAAAGTGAAGTAAAATATTTAATGGAACAACACAGGGAAGAGAGCAGTATTGCTGTAGACGGGCAGGACAGAGGAAACTTCTCCAAGGAGGGGATATCTGAGGCCAGCTTGAATAATCAGAGGGGCCAGACATGCCCAGAGCCCTGTACAACCTTCCAGACAGAGGGCCATGGGTACCCTACATCTTAGGAACACAGGCCTGCCATGGAAATTGTGGAGGGAGCCAGTCACCATGGCTTTGGAGGTACCCCTGGTGGTCAGGTGTCCATGAGGCAAGGCATCCAGTGACTGAGCCTTTGGAAGTCCAGTTTACCATTGGAAGGCCAAGTTGCCAGAAAACGTCTCCAAGTGCTGAGAGGTGACTCTGGGACAGAGAAGCCAGCGGATGGACTGGCTCCAGAGAGAGTCCCTGAGGTTTCTGAACCAATTCCAGTCTGCATTCCTGGAGCTGGCAGAGGCTTCCGGAAAGAACAGCAAGATCTGGTCTTGTGCTGTCTCATTTCCCTCTTTCCCTCTTTCCTTCCTAATCTCCTTCCTATAGCCTTTCCTTTCTTACTAGTTCCTTTCCCTGCCTCCCACCCCCCCTCCCTCTTTCTCACACATTAACTAACCCACAGCCAGACACAACACATAGGCATATAAACACACACACCCTGCATGGCCACCTCCTACACATACATTCTTATCTACATGCCCACAAACCAACCACACACAACATACACATATTCATTCATACACATCTCAGATCCCTCTGATGCCTGCAGAGCACTTTAGCGTCCAGCTTTCAACTTCACAGCCTCTTCAACAAGCCATAGCAGTCCCATTTTACAGGTGAAGAGCTTCAGGGTCAGAGAAGTTGAAGAGTATCTCCAAGGTCACAGAGCTGGGAAGTGACAGAGCTGGGACCAGCACTCCAGTCAGCCTGGCTCTGTGCTTCTCCATCCCCCACTATCCCACACAATTTTTAAAACATTTTTAAGGTTTTATTTATTTATTTATTTTTGAGAGAGAGAGAGAGAGAGAGAGAGAGAGAGAGAGAGAGCGAGCAAGTGTGGGAGGGGCAGAGACACCCCCGGAGAGAGAGAATGCCAAGCAGGCTCCTCCCTGTCAGCACAGAGCCCAGCTCAGGGCTAGAACCCATGAGTCATGAGACCATGTCCTGATCTGAAACCAAGAGTTTTAAAATGTTGGAAAATATTGGGGACGCCTGGGTGGCTCAGTCGGTTGAGTGTCAAACTTCAGCTCAGGTCACGATCTCACGGTTCATGAGTTCGAACTCCGCATTGGGCTCACTGCCGTCAGCACAGAGCCTGCTTCGGATCCTCAGTCTCCCTACCTCTCTGCCCCTCCCCCCCCCCCACATGTGCATTCTCTCTCTCTCTCTCTCTCTCTCTCTCTCTCCCTCTCTCTCTCCCTCTCTCTCTCTGTCTCTCAAAAATAACAAATAAACATTAAAAACAAAATTTTTTTAGGTAGGATCCACACCCAACATGGGGCTTAAATTCATGACACTAAGATCAAGAGTCGCCTGTTCCACTGACTGAGCCAACCAGGCACCCCACTCCCACACAATTTTAACTGCCCTCCAAAGTGGCTGCACCCACCTGCCATGGTTGAGAGCACACATTTCCCCACACCCTCTTTGGCATTTGACATTGTCGAACTCTATTTTGCCATGTGTTGAATTAAAAATGGCATGTCATTATTTTAATTTGCACTTTAGGGAGAGCTTTCCCAGAAAAAGAGATCCTGAGTCCCAATGTCAGCTCTTCTGATCTGAGACTCAAGACTGAGTGGCTTGCAAACTTCCCAGGTGATGTGAGGTGAGGTTTGGGAACCAGTGGCCTGAGGACCGGCATTGTCTCTTCCAGGTCTGTTGCTCTCTGATTCTGGGGGTCTTGCCTCCTCCTGGACCCAGGACTTAACTTAGGCTCAGTGTCTCCACCATCTTTGCCACTTACAATGCTGTTCTTTCCATGAAGGAAGATTTTTAAGACAGAAGTCCTGGCAACCGCGCCCATTTACAAAGTTGGCTCTTGGAGCCATATTCCAGATGTCACACAAAGAACACCTACCCCTCAGAAAGAAGAGATTAATATGCGCAAAGAATCTATTGTTTTCTGGGTACCATGTTGTGCTTGCTGGACACTAAACTTCTAGGGGGTCGCTTAAATATCACAACAACCCCGGGAAGCCTTATTGTCCCCATTTTACAGATGAGGGAACTCAAGTTCAGAGACTTAATAATTTCCCTGAGGTCACACAGCTTCTAAGGAGCCCCTATCCTGAGTCTGTCTGGCTCCAAAGCCTGGGCTTTCTTCACCATCACCTGCCTACAAATTAGGGTTTCTTAGGAGAGAGAGACCATAAATGGCCAGTGCCTCCTTTCCACAGATACTCAAAGGATTCTGGTCACTTTGGCTCCCAAACGCCACCCCCTTCCTGCCTGAACTACCAAGTTCCTGACTTCTGGAACACTCTGGAAGGTGCATGTATTTCATGGAAAAGGGATTGTTTTATCATACTTAGCATGCAGGAGCTTATTTGATTTAACCCTGGGGAATTCATTCCTGAAAATATGGACTGCAGGGTAGATGGACTGGGGGAGACAGAAGACGCCTCTGATCATTTCTCTTGCCACCATCTCCTGGGGCTAATGTGGAAGAAGAGAAGCATAAAAGTGACTTGTCTTGATGAATTATGATCAGTTTTTCAATTTCTTGAGCTTTTCCTTTAATTCTGGGAAAGTTCAGAGGAATAGCATATACCAAATAGCAAAATACCCACCATGTAAAATGACCGTTCAAAAACAATTTGTCTATTTTTTTCAATTTCTTAAAAATAAAATAAGCAACATGTTGCTCATCTAGAGATGAAACCCCCTTGCTTTGCCATTTCAGATTTCATTTCCTCCCCACATCATCCCCCAACAGCCTCGGTCACAAATTTAGACTATTTCTGCCTAATTCATTAGAAATTTATAAGTACATGTATCTTGAACAAATAAATATTAAAACTTGAATTTATATATGGGGCACCTGGGTGGCTCAGTCGGTTGGGCATCCGACTTTGGCTCAGGTCATATCATGGTTTGTGAGTTCAAGCCCCGTGTTAGGGTCTGTGCTAACAGCTTGGAGCCTAGAGCCTGCTTCAGATTCTGTGTCTCCCTCCCTCTTTGCTTTTCCCCTGCTCATACTCTATGTTTCTCTCTTTCAAGGATAAATAAACATTAAAAAAAATAAAAAATTGAATTTATATAAATGGTACCATACTGTACCTATTATTCCATTCCCTGTTTTTCTTCTCTTTATGCTACATGACTGAGAGCTCTTTAAAAGTTGAGAATCATGTCTTATTTAATCTCTGCATTCTTGTACATTCTGAATGCTCAATAAATCAGGAAGGAAGGAAGGAAGGGAGGGAGGAAGGAAGGAAGGAAGGGAGTAGGGGAGGAGAGTAGGGAGGGATGGGGGAAGAGGGGAGGAAGGAAGGAAGGAAGAAAGAGAGGAAGGAAGGAAGTGAGGAGCAGAGGGAGGGAAGGTGGGGAAAGTGGGGAGGCAGGAAAGGAGGAAAGATCAGTCTTCTGAGTCAAAACTTCTTGTGTGCTCCCAATTAGAAGTGAGCGTGATGACCGAGGCTTTCTAAGTCTTTTGTACGATGATTTCCCTGACTTAGAGTTCATATCCCATTAGAGCAGCAGTCCCTCTACCCTTTGATCTGCTCACCGTCCTGCTCTCCAGGGAAGTCCCAGGCTTGGCTTCAAGAAGCTCCAAGCCACACAGCTGCCTAATGTGCTTAGCTCCAGTGTGGTCCAACTCTCACTGGTCATAAATCAACCAGCCAAGGCTGAAGCCTGAATTACTCTCTAGCTCTCAAAAACCCTCAAGGATTTGGAGAATTAGCTGCCAGTTCAAACACTTGTCTTCCCTCCTTCCCTTCTCCCACTCTGCCTTTGTCTCTGTCAACCACGGAACACCTTTCTCAATGACTCTTTCTGCCTCGATGAGTCTCTCTTTCTGAGTACCTCTCCAACTCTGATTCAAAATAATGCCTCTGTCTTCCTTTCTTCAGCCCCTGTGTCTACCTTCCCACCTTCCTCCTTCCCTCCCCTGAGTCTCGCTGCAGTCACAAGGCCAGGATCCCAGCTGGGCCATAGATCTCCTCGTTACCACTATTCTCTCCCTCTCACTTTTAAAAATGCCTTTTATGGTGGCTTCTAGCACAAACAGCTGTCGGAGCATCTTTGAGAAAACCTCTGGGAACAGATGCTCTGGCAGTTCTTCAGATTCTTTACTCTGCAAGCCGAGATGGATTTGGGAAGAAATTCATTCATTCATTAACCGATTAAACAAATATTTATTGAGCTCCTTTTGTATGCCAGTCAGTGAACTGGACATTGGAAACATGGCAGTAGATAAAACAGCCCTTATGGAGTTTACAGTCTAATTGGGAGGCAGATGTAAATCTAATAGCCACTTAACCATATAATAACACATAGTGATCAATACTATGAAAAGATGGTCCACAGTGCTCTAATTAGAATAAAGTCTATTGAGTGTTTATTACAAAACGAGAACTATTGCAAGCACTTCACATACATTTTTCTTAACAAAAACTCTCACAGTCCTGTTTTACATACAGTAAAACTAAGAACAGAGTGGTTAGACAACTGGCTCAGGGACACACAGCTTGTGAGTGGGAGGGCCAAGATTTAAACATAACATGGGGACTGGGGAACAAGAGGAGAAAAGTCTTCCTGGAGGCTCAGTTTTCTTCCGGTACGAATAGAATTTTTCTTTCCAAAAATCACACACAGAATAGGACTCAGAAACGGAACTAGAATCCAGCCTCCTGAATTCTAAGCTAATCCAGTTCTAAAGTCAAACAGACTGGAATGTGAAGGTTGACTCTGTTAACAAATCTATTAAGCCCCATGAGTCTTCCCAGAAAAACCAAGAGGCATATGGGGGCAGGGATGCTGGGAAATAGACACTTTCTGCTCAGAAGGGCACGTAGATGCTTGAGCCTCCTACTCTGGGACAGACTTGGGGATAGTAAGTTCCTTGAAGGAAGGACCTTGTGTTCTCCATTGCATCTTCCTGGAGCACAGTAAGCACTTCAGCTATTTACTGAAAAATGAATGAATGGATGAGTTGAATTAAATGTAAGTAAATTAGGTGAAAAAAAAAATAGAACAGATGGAAGCTCTATGTTTCATCCAAGCTAGGGGTTTATAATTGCAAGAACTTTCTTTCTTTCCACTCTCACTAACACCAGCCAGCCGTGTGGAAAGATTCAGCCAGGTATCGGGGTCAGTTTCTACCCTTTCTTTTCAATCTGCATATCCAAAACATTTTCCTGCTGTTTCATAAAATTCCCTTTTTAATTTTTTTTTTCAGTTTTGCTGATTCAGTTAAGGGCTGAATTTGATCTAGAAACCTTACCTCTTAGGTTTCTTTTGATAAAAGAGTCCCCAGAGTGCCCATCTCTTTGAAGCCTCTTTATGAGTTTCAGAACTGAGTAAAATGCCGACCACTTTCAAGATAATTACACTGGAGCAGACACATTGTTCCTGGGATCTGTTTCCCAATCTGAGTAAACAGAGTCTGGTCCTTTTTATGTTCTTGTAACATACGCACTGCTTTCTCTTTCATTTTTCTCTCTGTCTGGAGAGCTGCCTGTGGGTTATTTAATCTCTGGACCAGGGAAGAGGGAAGGACTTGTTTGGGAAAACATCATCCACAGGAAACTTGCCCTTGGCTAGAGGGCTGACTGTTGGCTGATTCTGGCACATTCAACTACTCTCCCTGTCCCACAAAGAGATCGGGGAAGCCAAGAACCACTCAACAACCTTAGAAAAGACTGAAGAACCAAATGTACCCACCAGTTCAAGAGCCATTAGGCTGAAACAACAATTAAAGCAATGCCCACTGTTGCATCGTTTTTTATAGGTAATGTGTTGGACAAGGACACATATGTGGGAATTGAGCCAGATGGCTTCCAGTCCCAGCTCTGCCACTTAAATTAACTATGGGGCCTAAGCTCAAGTGCCATCAGTTTTCTCTTCTGTGTAATGGGAATGATAAGAGAATTTATCGCAAATGTTTATTATAAGGATAAAATTAGGTAATACCTTCAGAACGGTGTCTGACATTTAAGTGCCTGACAGATGATGATGGTGATGATGGTGATGACGGTAATGAAGATGATGATCTGTGACATATAAAGCACTTTCACATTCGTGCTTGCGTTTCGTCGCATTTTCTTTCCTTTCCTGGCAGAGAGCCTATATCAGAACCATATTCTTCTGACTCTCAGTCTCGGTGCGCTTTTATTCTGGGCCATTCCAAAGGAGTTTGACTTATTCTCTGTGATTCCTAGGGTAAGGAGGTGGAAGCTACAGGAAGAAGATTTGGACTCCAAATAGGGATATTTATTTTTGATGGTCAGAGGTATCACAAAATGACTGTCTCAGAATAGGAGTGTGTTTCCTGTCCCTGGCAGTACACACAGAGGCTGCCAGCCACCTGGAGAGGATGTTGTGAAGGGAATAGAGAAGTCAGACTTGGTGGCCTTCCAATTCTGAGAGTCTGAGCCTCTTGTATGAACAGGAAGTGTCTATTTCTGCCAACCCTCCACCCTCATACTCCTCGTTATTTTTCCAGGAAATCCCAGGAGGCCTGAGAGTTTTATTTGCAGATCCAGCCCTCACACTGCAGCCCATTTGACTGAGGAACCAGACTTTTGGGTGATTCAAGAGGCTGGATTCTAGTACTATTTCTGCATCCTACTCTAAGTGATCTGGGGCAAGAAAATTCTGTAGTTTGTGCCTGCCCGGCCCACGCCCTTTCTCCAGTAATGCTTCCTCCATTTCCATTTGGGGACCACTCCTCCCCTACTCTCAGTCCATGTGAGGACTGAGATCGTCCTCACAATCCTGAGATCGTCTTATCTCCATGTTCGGCCCATGACCCACGTCTAACCATGAGGTAGGTGTTCCAGCTCCCCGGCTAAAGTAATTGGTTCAAGAACAGGCATCGGATTCAAGTTGGACCAATCAGAATCCGTCTCAAGACTTTTGCTACATTTGTTGTGAAAGAGATGCTCTTTTCCTGGAGATTGCTAACCTGGTAACACCCCAAGCCTGAGATCTGCCACGTGGGCAGAACATGCCTTAAAATGAAGTCAACACAGACGAAAGCAAAGCTCAGAAGGGGTGAGAACAAATCCTGATGACATCATTCAAATGCCTGGATCCAACAACAGTACCTGAAGTTAGACCTACAGCTAGAGGTGGTCTGTTAGTTACACTAGCCAACAAATTCAGGTGGTTTTTAAATTTGTGGTTACTGCATGCATGTATGTATGTATTTCTCAGATACATTTGATTTGAATTGCTACTGCCTGTAACCAAGAGTTCCAACAAATACCCATCACAATGTACTGGAGTGGGGACAGAAGACCTCCCTATAGAAGGTAAGTCTTGAGCTGTGCTCTTCTCTGTATGAAGGTATACCTAGTAAAGTCCTTGGTAAACACTGTTAATTGTATAATAGGTCATTCTTCAATTTTTTTTTTACATTTATTTATTTTTGAAAGACAGAGCATGAGTGGGGGAGGGACAGAGAGAGGGAGACACAGAATCTGAAGCAGGCTCCACGTTCTGAGCTGTCAGCACAGAGCCCTATATAGGGCTCAAACCCACAAACTGCGAGATCATGACCTGAGTCAAAGTCGGCCGCCCAACCAACTGAGCCACCCAGGTGCCCCAAGATAATATGTCATTCTATACAGAGGACAAATCATTAGGGTCTTAACCAGACCCATCAATGCCTTAACTTAAGGGAAATTTAATCACCTCTTAGACTTCGTATGCATACCTCTAGTCTTTACCACTATTTCCAGGATTGCCCCCTCCCCTTTGTTTAGTGAATGAAATTATCATTCATCCACTAAATATTGAAAGTAATTACAATGTACCAAGTGTTATAACAAATTATGTTTGGAATACAAAGTTGTGTAAGATATTAAGAACCTCACAGTAAAACCAGGAGGCAGTATCTGCTGTGAACTTTTGTATAACCAACTCAATGTGCCTGGTGTTTTACTTATTTTTTAAAAAAAAATTTTAATGTTCATTTATGTTTGAGAGAGAGAGAGAGAGAGAGAGAGAGAGAGAGAGAACATGAGGGGAGGAGGGGCAAAGAGAAAGGGAGACACAGAATCTGAAGCAGGCTCCAGGCTCTGAGCTGTCAGCACAGAGCCTGATGCAGGGCTCGAACCTATAAGTCATGAGATCATGACTTGAGCCAAAGTCAGACACTCAATGGACTAAACCACCCAGGCACTCCTACTGATATTTTTAAAGTCCCAATCCCTTATTAGTTCCCTGTTGCTGTGGTAACAAACTACCACAAATTTAGTGGTTTAAAACACATGATACATTTCTGGATGGCAGCAATCTGACACGGGCTTCACTGAGCTAAAATCAAGGGGTCAGAAGCGCTGTATTCATTCTAGCAGCTTTAGAAGAGACTCTGTTTCCTTGTCTTTTCCAGCTTCTAGAGACTGTCTGTATTTCTTGGCTCATGGCCTCTTCCTCTATCTTCAAAACCAACCCCTTAGCCTCTTTAAATCTCTCTCCAGTGCTCTCTCTGACTCTGAGACTCCTGCCTCCCTCCTATAAGAACCCTTACAATTATATTGAGCCCACCCAGATAATCCAGGATAATCTCCCCAGGTCAAAACCCTTAACTTAATCACATCTGCAAAATCCCTTTTGCCATGTCAGGTACCATACTCCCAGGTTCTAGAAATTGGGGGACCGTTATTCTGCTCACCACAAATATGAAGAAGTGGGTGTGATGATGATGATTACAGCCTCCATTTTACACAAAGAAAAACTAAGGCTTAGAGAGAGATAAAAGCAACCCTCCTGGTAACAAAGAAGAGTGAGAGCATCGATTCAAATTCAGGGGTTCGGATCCACTGTCATTGGTATTCACTGTTATTGTCTTTGCAAACCCAACCGATTACAGATTTTCAAGTCACCTAGACCTTTGCAAGTCGCTTAACTATCCTGTGCCTCACTTTTGTCATCTGCAAAATGGAACTAATAATTTTGGGTTTGTGAACATTTGCGGTTATACATGTGGCACCCCTAGCATGGTGTCTGGCACATAGTAGGTGCTCAATTATGTGGCCACCATTCCTAAAAGTGACATTCAAAGTATGGAGGTGGCAAGGGGCCTGGAGACAGAGTCAGTGCCCTTGAAGAGGGGAAGGAAGTCTCATCCAAGGAGGAAGTGCTCAGCTTTGGCTCAGAGGAGTTGGGTGTCCAAGGAAAGCAGTGGAGCTCAGGGTAAGGTGGGGGCCTTCTGCTGGCTTCTATTTTTTTTTTAAGTTTTATTTTTATTTATTTTGAGAGAGAGAGAGAGAGAGAGAGCAAGCACGGGAGGGGCAGAGAGAGAGGGAGACCCAATCCCAAGCAGGCTCTGCACAGTCAGCAAGGAGCCCTATGTGGGGCTTGAACTCAGGAACCGTGAGATCATGACCTGAGCTGAAGTCAAGGGTCAGACACTTAACCGCATGAGTCACCCAGACCCTCCTCTGCTGGATTTGGAACACAGGTGAGGGGACACCTAGCCAGGTTCTGCCATCTGGGAGAGCAGGCCTAGGGCCAGACAAGGCTGGGATGTGGGGCTTTCATTGGGGATTGGTGGTGAAATGAGCAGATAAAAAAATCTGTCCTCCTTGACTACTTTCTCAGATCCTTAGCAGCTGGCATGTCAACCCGTCCACTCCAAACAAAGTATTGGCCAGGCCCCGCTTTGAGAAAATGCACTTGGGGAGCAACCACGCACCCCAGTCCCCCAGAACATTGCTGCCAGGCGTGCCCTCCCCTCTGCCCCCTGCTGGGCTGATTTGCTTCAAGGGGCTGCTGACAACAGAAGGACAGCAGGATTTACCACTGCCCTAACTTGTCCATTTGTCTTCTGCTTGGAGGGTCCTGACAGGGGAGTTTCCGGGGACCGCAGAGAAGCGTATTGGAGTTCTTGACAGAGACACATGGCGGTGATTACACGCGGCGTTAGGCACAGTTGCCACAAGGCACGGCAGCTCCAAGTTCTCTCTTGGGCACAGTCTCAAACTGACTCAACAGCGTCCTTTGCCTCCAACTCCTTTTATAAATTATGTGTGACGATGGAGAAGGAAAGTGGGGGGGGGGGGTAGGTACAGAAGGCCTAGGGCAGGGCTCCTCTGCCCCAGAGGCCCAGATGGGGGTTCCCTGTGGTGGCGCAATTGAATGGGGCAGCCTAGAATGATCTTCTTCATCAGCAGCCTTCTGTCCCAAGACAGGAAAGCATTCATTCCTTTCTTAAACATGAGACTCAAACCAAGATGTCCCTTAGGAAAGGGAGCATGGTGACGAAGTTGGAGGAATGACAGCATTTCTTGAGATGTAGGGCAGAGGGCAAAGAAGAAGGAACCACAGAGATTGTCATGGCCATGAACTGCAACTCCTGAGCTAGGGCTGGAGTTCTCTCTCTCTCTCTGCCAGGTATTTATCTGGCATGTGCTTGCATACCTGCATTGACAGGCGGCTCACTACTTCTTAAGGCAGCTTATTTCATTCTTGGGCAGCTTTGACTCTTAGAAAAGTGCTTCAGATAGAACAGGAATCTGCCTCCAGCAGCTGCTGTGGGTTCAGACTTTCAGTCCACTTTCTCAACCACAGGGTTCCCCCAAGAGCTGCCTCTTATATGAGAATCCTCTGGGGAGCTCATTAAAATGCAGACACCTGGGCCCAAACTCAACCTGGGGACTCAGAAGGCCTGAGGCAGGGGTCTAAGAACCTGCATCGGTAAAGGTACATGATATGCATCATGAGAGTCGTGGGTCCCTGAAATGAGTTAGAAGGGCACCCATGAGCAAAGACTGTCCAAGGGGAAAGCCCAAAACCTGGAGGACATCCTTCTCCAATTTGTCAAACTCTGCCAAAAGGTAGGGCTGCCTGGGGAGAAGCCCCACCAGATAGGGATGAACTAACCAGGAAATCACAAATAGCAGCTAATACTTAGGAAATACCCACCCATGCAGGTCCAGCCCAAAGGCTTTGGCATAAACCCCTCCGTGTGCAGGCATTACACCAATGTCCTCTTAACAAACAAGGACACTGAGGTTGTGAGAGGTGGCTTGCCTAAGGAAATACGTCTGGGAAGTGTCAGTGTGAGCTTTGACCCCACACTCCCGACCACCATCCAGCAGCTTGATGGGGACCCCAGAATCTAAGCCTCCCGAGGTCCAGGCCTCTTCCTTTATCTCAGTGAGCAGATGAAATTGTGTGATTTAAATGTGGAACCAGGGTGCACCCTTACCTCCTAGGGAGAAAGAGAGTGCTGCTTGCCCTTTTGAGGATTACCAGCCAGTCCTCAGGGAGGCACTGGGGCTTCCAGTTTGTGATTCTGGCCCTGGGGAACAGCACAGCCTCTCAGGGGGCTGTCCTGCTCACCTCGTCACTCTGGCAGGCAGCCCTATGCCAAACATTTGCAGGGCCTGGCCAAGAGTATAGCACATGTCTGAATAGTTAGAAGTTACAAATTGAGGCAACAAACTAAAAAAACAAAACAAAACAGAACAAAAAAAAACATGTCCTGTCTTCCTATCTTGACAAATATTCTTCTATTTTGGCCCAGAAGGTCAAGTTCAAATTTAGAATTTGGCACATGGCGACATGCAGAAAGTTGCCTCGAGTCCCAGCTCCTGGCGTGGCCCCCTTCCCACCCCCTGACTCTGCCTCACACCCCGAAAGCCTCACATGCATGTGTGAACGGCACAGCTTTCACATCCCAGCTCTGTCTGTGTGCAGCAAACAGCTGCCCGTTGGCCCCTCTTGGGCCGGGCAGGGGCATTTGGGGGAGCTCCGTCCTGCCCTGTCTGGTTCAGACATGACCCCTGTCCTGCTTTCTCTGCCCTCTCAGTCATTTGCAGCAGCAGCTAATCCCGGGGACCGAAAAGGGAGAGGGCTCAGGGCACTGCCGCTCCTTGGGCCACCTGCATTAGTATTCCACTCAGCCACCCAGGGGCCCGCAGTCCCTGCTCTCAGCCTGGCACCAGGCCTGGCAGAGGGGCCTGAGAGGCAGCCTCTCCCACAGCAAATGAAGCATGGGGCAAGGCAATGAAGTCTTGAGCTATTGCTCCGGGCTGCAAATGAGAGAGACAGGGAGTCAGGGAGAGAGGGAATCTTATACTTTAGGCGGGGAAGAAGGTCACCTAGATCATGAGATCATATCTGCTTCACACCTCACCTGAAATCTGCCTACTAAGTCTTATCATCTTTGGATTTTTTAAATAGTATGGTGCATCTCGCCTGGGGATGATATCCGCTGCAATCCTGCATGTCAGTGACTATCAAAGTGCCATCTGGATCAGCTTCACCTGTTGTTAGATGTGCAGATTCTTAGGCCCCAATCCAACCTACTGAACCAGAAACTCTGGAGGGGGACCGAGCACCGAGTGTTCAACAAGCCCTCCTGATGGTTCGGATGCTCACCAAAGTCCAAGAACCACGGATGCAGGCAATACAGTCACTGCTTGTTTCAGAGCAGAGGAGCGATTCCACGAGAGCCTTGTTCATCAGTATGTATTCATTTAACAAATATTTATTGATAGCTAAATGCTGTGTTAGGCATTGGATTCAAGACAGGGTGCCTGCCCTCCAATTGCTTACAGCCAAGCTCAGGAGCAGGCAAGGAAACAGATCACAACACTAGGAGGCCACAAATGCTAACACAGGACAGGTGAGGGGCCCCGGGCAGCGGAGGAGTATCAGGGAAGACTTCCCAGAGGAGGCTCTGCCTGCCCAGGAACTGGAGAAGCTGGCATTGTCAGACGCAGAGCAGAACACAGTCAATTGTTCCTGGTGACAGAGACGCTGTCCCGGACCAAACTTCAGCCAGGTTCCCCTGAGCCCTTTTCTCACCTGGGCCTCGATCTTAGTGCCCATCCTGTCTTTGGTCTGCCCAGCCCAGACTTAGCAAAGAGTCCTGCCAGGTCATCCCCTCACCCAGGAGATCTGACCACCCTTGATATCTGAGCAAATTCCTCATCTCTTACCCTGGATGTCTAGCCCTTTGCCTTTAGCAAGAACCCTGTTAGGTCAGCTTAGCAAAATCCCCCTACCCTGGACACTCCCTCTTAGTAATTTTCCATCCACTGACACCCTCACTGTGCTCGTTGTGTATATCATTGTTGTAGTGGGAGTTGAGCTCTCTCTCCCTTATTGCCAAACTCCTATTACAATGGTCCTCAATAACCTTCCTTATCAGTTTAACAAGTGTCAGAATGGATTTTTCTTTAACATTGGGTGAGGGGAGCCATTGTGCACAGACCCAGATGAAGGAGAGAATGTGGACCGGCTCCTTCAGGCCCTTAGGATAGCTCACGTGTTAGGGCAGAGTGTGAGTGAGGTGGCTGAGGCTCAACCAAGGAGGTGAGCCTAGAGAAGTGAACAGCGCCTGTGAGGCTCTCCAGGAGTTTGGGGTTTGTCCTGCAGGCAGTGGGATGCAGGGAGATGTTTTATGCAGAAGAGTGAAATTCTAGAGGCTTTCATTGTAGAAAGATCTCTCTGGCAGGCTGCCTCACAGGGAATGGACTGGGGACCCCAAGCTTGGAGCCCTGAGAAACCAGAGAGGAAACTGCTCTCCCCAGGGGGGGAAAGAGGGCGTGGACAGGTCTGGACTAGGGCAGGTGGCTACAGGAAAGGAGACAGCTTTGAGATCCATTTAGAGAGTGGGTCACACATCAGAATCCCCCTGGAGAGAATTTTTAAATGAACACTTCCCTGAGCCCACCTTGGAGCCCCTGAATCAGAAATTCAAGCATCTGTCTGTTTAAAAGGCTGCTTTGGTCAGTCAGCTGAAGCCAGGACTGAGAACTACCTAGTAGGAGGCAAAAAGACCCAGCCTGCTGACAGATTGATGGGGGCGAAGGGAAGAAAAGAATGTGTGTGGGGGGCGTCCCCCAGGAGTCTGTGTGAGTCATCAGAGATGCCAGTCACTGCATTTTCAGAAGGTGAATCATGAGTCTGGACTGGGGCAGTCAGGGTCTGAAAGCTACATCCTCTTCTCTTTAGGTGCCACGATGCTGGGTTTTCAGGGGGCAAAACCTCACATAAATGAACCACTTGATTAAAGGGATTGAATTCAGACTCATTCATTCACCTCTTCATTCATTCAAGAAATGTTTACAGAGCACCTGTTATGCGCTGGATGCTATGCTAGGTGCAGGGACACAGTGGTGAGCAAAATCAGAGACGGTCCCAATCTCGAGGGTGAGGCTTTATACAAGTAATGACTCTAATAAATGTAAATGCACCACTGTGCTAAGTGACATCAAAGCAAAATACTTAGAGGATGTGTAATAGCAGATGTGACGCACCCTCGGAGGATCTGGAATCCCTTTCTGAGACAGTGCATCCGACCAGAAGTACAAAGATAAGTAAGAATTAGCTAGGCTGAAAGTGGGGAGGATGCTACAGGCAGAAGGATGGCATGAACAAAGACCCTATGCAGATGGCCTTCATCTTTATGTAATTGGGTTCTTCACAGGTATGAGGGCCCAGATTCTCCAGGCTATGGGAGAAGCCTCCCCCAGGGAGCTGCCCCCACCACCCCTTTCAGAAAGCCCACTGTGGAACTGATGCTGGCAGAATACCCCCCATTTGCCACTATGGGGAGATGGGGTGGGGGGGGCGCTGAATGGAGTTCCCTGGTGGCCTCCTTAAGTTGGCAGGACACGCCCAGGTGTGTGAGCCCAGACAACCTTGCAGCGAGGTCATCTGCTGTCTCTGCTGGGGGAAGTGCTTCCTGACAGCTGCTCTGAAGTGATTCTCCTTCAATTTCCATTTTATAGCTCCTTGTTCCCTCCTCGGTGGGAGGCTGTGTCTCCAAAGAAGTCAGTCTGACATTGCAGGCTGCAATTATCATGCCCTTCTCCTAGCTGAGATTTGTTGGTCATCTCCCACCTTTGATGCTGTTAAGTTTCTCTGCATTTATTTCTGTTACCCAGGTATTTATCCTGGGCACCTGCCGGGTGCCCATTACAGAGCTAAGTGTTATGGTGGGTGAAGATGGGTAAGAAGAACATTTGGGATGGCCTTTCTGTCACCCAATTCACAACCAATTAACAAATGTTTGTAGAGTACAAGCAAGGAATTGAGGTTTATGTGTATCATTTAAAGCCTCAAAGGTACCCACATCAGAACTAAATATTGCAGTGTATCTATCTAAAATTGGAAGGCAGAAGGCAGGAGGATTAAGTGAGCTAAATCCTCATCAATCATACTAAGAAGTCAATAGATAACGTCCAGAGTTGGTAAATCAAGGAGCACAGGTAATAAGGCTTTGACAGGAACCACCAGAGTATGATGGTTAAGAGTATTTAGGTGTATGGAGTCAGACCTGAGTTGCTTTCTATTTCTATTGCTTACCGGCTATATAGGACCTTGGACAGATCACTTATTTTTTCTATGCCTTAGTTTTCCCATCTGTACAACGGGCATAATAATGGTAGCTACCTCATGGGGTTGTGGTGAGCACTCATGAAAACAATGTACAGAGAAGTTTAGCACAGAACTCAGCACATGACAACTTTGTTTTAGCCAAAGCTGATTGCTCTCTGGGGAACAGGACATGGGGGAGAGCAGTTGTTATAAGTTATTATAAGTTATTATAAGTTCTCTGAATTATTTAATTTTGCAACCATATGCATACATTACATTACTGAAAATAAAATTTTTAAATATATATCTACAAACTGGGTAATCACTATAGAAAACTGGAGGTTGACTGAACTTCTTTGGCTTGACTAACTCTGTTTCTGCCACATTCAAACTCCTCTTTCCTGCCCCATTTCATCCTCAGTTTCCCCACCCCTCCTTGTTCCCTTTCTTTTTGTTGGTCTTGATTGTCACCCACTCTTAACTGCTCTCTGGAGGCTTGGTGCCTGTATTGGTTTGTTAGGGTTGCCTTAACAAAATACCATGGGTTAGGTAGTTTGAACAGAGCAAATTATTTTCTCACAGCTGTGGAAGCTGGAAGTCTAAGATCAAGCTGTCGGTAGGTTTGGTTTCTTTTGGGGCCTCTCTCCTTGGCTTGCAGTTGGCTACCTTCTTGCTGTGTCCTCATGTGGCCTTTCCTGTCAGTGCATTGCTGTTGTCTCTCTGTGTCCAAATTTCTTCTTCTTGTAAGGTCACCCATCAGGTTGGGCTGGGACCCACCCCAAGGTCCTCGTTTTAACTTAATTACTTCTTTAGAGACCCTGTCTCCAAATACAGTCATGTTCTGAAATTCCTTCCCATGTCCCTTTATGATAGGAAAAGATAGGCTTCAGTTGGCAGAGAGGGAAAGATCAGGACCTGAGGTCCCTGGGTGGGGCAAAACACATATTTTGGAACAATGCTGGGAGTGTCTGACCACAGCAAACTCCCTCAGGCATAAAGTTCCTCTTCAGAATCTAACAGACAGCTCCTCCCCCTCGGGTTTCCCTCAGGAATTTGACAAAAGACCTAACTAAAAATAAGTAGTAGACCATAAAACGTATGACCCACAAGGAATATATATGGCCATAGACCACCCCTCACAAAATGGACTCGAGCCAATCAGGAATGGACAACCCAGCGCCTAGAACTGTCAAGCTGATAAGGGTAGGACCTGAGAAGGAACAAGGCGGAAAGGAAGGGAGGGTTGACCAGAAAAAACAAGGGCCTTGCCGATTCACTTTCGAATGCCCCCTCTCTGCAAAGAGAGCTTTCATACTATTCTTACTTTCTGATCTTATACTCTAATAAACTTTTGCCCGCTGCTCATTTTGTGTCCCCCTCTTCATTCTTCAAAACGGCAAGACAACGAACCCCAGGATGTGGTAAAAACAACAACAAAAAAAAAAAACAAAAAAACAAAAAATTCCTGCAACACTTCATTTTCATTTTCTTAGCGAACTCCTACACGTCCTTCAGAATCCACCCAAATAACACCTCCTCTGTGACCTCTCCTATATGCCCCCCAGCAGAATTACAATCCCTCCTCTGAGCTCTCACGGCAGCCTGTATGGTCCTTCAATAAAACACTTCTAGTGTTCCATCAAGGTTTTGCATACTTGTTTGTTCTGTGTTTAAATGCCTGTTAGTCATCTTTGAACCCCCAGTGCCTGGATCGGAGGCTGGCGCACAATTTGTGTTCGATGCACAAAGGAATGAATGAGTAACTGAATCTTTCTGCTGTGGCATCAGCCCTCTTTTTGGTTGCTCAGAAGAAATAGAAACCAATTTGTCACTCTGCTCTGTGTGGATTAGTCACAGTTTAATCAACTACAAGGTAGTGTGATATATTTACTGAGCAAAGTAAATGCTAAAAAAACAATTCCAATTTTAACGCCAAATTGTCAGTGCTTTTATACACTTACGCTGCCTCACATCTGTCTCATCCCTCTTGGGCTTACTCTGGAGGCCGGATGGTGCAGTGGACTGGGAGGTAGGAGACCCAGGTTCTAGTCCCCACTCACTTTCTTCTATGAATTTCTAGAGTCTCCTCATCTTCATAATGAAGGGGCTAGATGAGATCAGGAGTTGAAACTTCCAAGACCCACAAGGGCCATGGTGACAACTTGGTCTTGGTGACCCCTCAGCCTCAGCTTGTCACGGCTATGCAGGAAAGCAGGCCCAGTATTTGCCTGATCTTGCAATTTTTAAGAGAAACTGGGGAGTGTAGGTCTTTATTATCAAATGCGTGCTTAAAAAAAATATTGCGTGTGTCTGGTATGTGAAGGGGTCAAGCACTCTCATTCATTGTTGGTAAGAGTGCAAAAGGAGTCGACCCTTGTTGGTAGGGAGCTAGGCGATATCTTTTAAAACTAAAGAAGTGGTTACCCTTTGATCCACCCAATCCTACTTTCAAGAATTTCCCCTGAAGATTCACCTCCATGTTAACGAACAAGACATACACCCAATTATTCATTAAGGCATTATTACTTCACTAGCCTCAAATGCAAACAACTCCAGATGTCTATTGCAGGGGACTGTTTGAACCCTGGATTGTTCACATCATGGAGTACTTTGCAACTGGAAAACAAAATGGGACAGTCTCTACATGTTTAAGTGGAGTGATCTTCAGAATCATTTACATGATAAAAGCAAATGCACAACACAGCGAATAGAAAAATGCTCTTCAAACTTGAGTCCCCCAGCTGAGGAAAGAAAGCATTTGCAAGGTGCACCGCATTGCTTCTCTCCTAGCTCTCTCTCCAGTTGGAGGTATGGGTCATCTAAGTAAGTGTGTGTGTGTGTGTGTGTGTGTGTGTGTGTTTGAGCCTTTGTTGTATTGTGCATTAAGGCCTCCCATAGGAAGTGGCAGACCTCCTACAGGGCAAGCAAACCCAAAGTCTCCTTAGATCAGCCTAAGGGAGTCACGCTGGTGTAACTTGGCAGAAAGAGTCTTGGAATTTCTTGAACTTGGATTTCAATAGTATTCGGTTCTAATACCAGATCTGCACCTAATAACCATGAGGACCTTCCTTCTTCCCACCTAAAACAATTATTTGTGTGTTCATTGTTGGAATGCCTTTTCTGCTACCAGACCATGAGCCCTGTGAGACTGTGGATTTATCTGTTTGCCCACCACTGAATCCCTAGCATTCGCCATAGGGCCTGGTACGGGGTAGGTTCTTAATATCTGTTGCATGAATGGCTAATATGGATAAATGGGTGTTGCACATAAAGAACTTAGCATAATGCCTAGACATGGTTCAGTGTTCAGTTATACACACTAGCAATGTACTTAATGTTAAGATGATGGTGATTCTAAGTTGTACGATGTTACACAAATTAACGAAATCCCTGAGCCTCAGTTTCCTCATCTGTATCATGGATGCAAAAATACCTACTTCTAGGTGTCCTTGTGAGCATTGATAAGATAATGTATACACGTCACTCAATGCATGGCATGGCATGTAAGAGATAATAAGTGGTGGCTGTAATTAGAGAAACAGCATAAAATCAATAAATGGTAGAATCAGGCAAATCCTTGTTTGATGTTAGATGCAAAGAGTGTTGCACAAAGAGGCTGTCTTCCACCTTCCACTGTCCTCTAACTTGGGGTAACTACCCAGTCTTCAACAAGTGCTGCTTGAGAACATGCTCTATGCTGGGTCCCAGGCTAACTGGTAGCAGAGCATCAAGAAATGAGCGATTCATGACTATGGGTTTCTTTCGGGGGTGATGAAAATGTTCTAAAATTGTGGTGGTGGGGGCACCTGGGTGTCTCAGTCAGTCAAATGTCTGACTTCAGCTCAGGTCATGATCTCACGGTTTGTGAGTTCAAGCCCCGTGATGGGCTCTGTGCTGACAGCTCAGAGCCTGGAGCCTGCTTCGGATTCTGTGTCTCCCTCTCTCTCTGCCCCTCCCCCACTCATGCTGTGTCTCTCTGTCTCTCTCTCGCTCTCAAAAATAAATAAACATTAAAATTTTTTAATAAATCAAATCAAATCAAATAAAAATTATGGTGGTGGTTGCACACAACTCTGTGAATATACCCCAAACCACTGAATTGCACACTTTAAGTGGGTGAGTGTATTGTAGGACATGTGAGTTATATCTCAATAAAGCTGCTATTTTTTAAAATAATTTTTAAGTTTATTTATTTACATCTCTGAGAGAGACAGAGCATGCACATGCGAGTGGGAAGGCAGGGGGGAGAGGGAGAAAGAGAATCCCAAGCAGGCTCTGCACTGTCAGCCCAGAGCCCCATGCGGGGCTCAATCTCATGAACTGCGAGATCATGACCTGAGCAGAGATTAAGAGTTGCATGCTTAACCAACTGAGCCCTGGAAGCCGCTAATTTTTTTTTTTTTTTTTTTAAGGAAGAGATGAACAATAGACCTAAGTCCACCATTTCCTACCTGTGTGACTTTGGGTAAGTCATTTCACCTCCCTGCTTCAGGTGTCTCTTCGGGAAAGTAGGAATAGTAACAGAACTTACCTCATAGGGTTTTGGTGAGGATTAAAAGAAATAACGTTTGTAAAGTGCTAGCTAAGAGTTTGATATGTAATAAGAGCTCCATAATTATCCTCATCCTCATCTTTATTAACATGTAAATACTAAAGTGGAAATTACACAAGTCCTATGGGAAAAAGAGGAAGGGGCTCTTGGAGGAGCAGAAGTCAGTGCATAAGCGAGGGAGGAAATGACATCTCAGTAGGAATTCATCCACAGAAGGCTGTGAAGGATAGTCCTGGAAGGGGGACCAGCATAAGCAAGGCCATGGAGGTGAGAGACAACATGGTTAAGTAAGGTTGTTTCGCACGAAGCGCAAGGCCAGCCGCGGGAACTCAATGGTGAAGACAATGAAACCGCCACGGGGAAACACATGGCAATAGTCACCGGACTATTTGCACACCGGAATAGTCACCGCTGGCGGGGAGGGGAACGGCTAAGGGATATGGGCCCAAAGCGGCAGCGGAGGTAGGAGACTATTGCAACAATTCATGTGAGCGGTGATAAAGGCTTTAACCTGGACTTTGAGATTAGGGTACCAAGGCCAGGGCTCGTGGGATCAGAAGGGCCAGAAACTCACTCACAACTTCGGGGAAAGAGAATATAGCAGGAAACCTTGCAGAAGCCCCAGGGCAGGGATGCAGGCAGGATCCCGGAAACCAGCACTGGAGCTAGAAAACCAGGAGCCGAGGTGGTTCTCGTGCGTTGTTTTCTCTCTCGGTGCCTCTGTTCCTTGCACTTCTGCTCTATTGTCTTCATTTGACTGATGTACTTCCGGTGTTTCTCCGAGGTTTTTGCTTTCCTGTGCTTTCTCCTTGTGTGTGGCCCAGGACTAATCTCCACCCTGATGTTACCTGAACGTCCACCTTTGGGGACCAGCAGTAGCTGCCTTCTTCCCTTTGTGGCACTTGATTCCAATTTCAGAGACAGAATCTGAGAGGCTCCACTCATCCTTTCTAGCCGGGTCGGGCAAATCCTAGGCCAAGGCCAGTCCATAGATGAGGATGGAGGCTGGTTCCCAAGGCAGGGAATTCGGCCATTTGAGGTAGCAGGGTTCTCCTTCTTGCAGGCACCTGAAATACGTCTCGTGGAGTAGGCCTAGAGGGGAAGGTATAACTTTAAAATTTATTAGGCCATAAAATCAGCATTATTAGGTAATTGTTTGAACGTGGGAGGTGAGCTGGAGTGGCGGCAAGGATGACGTCAGGGGCTGGCTTGGGTAACTGGGTGATCTCTCTGCTCCACTTTCTTCTCTGTTGGTGCTGTTCTCGGCTTCTCAGGAAGCTTCTCCACCTGATTCAGTCAGGGTCTCTGGCTCTCACACACCAGGAAACGTGAGGAGAGTTTAATGAGAGGACAATAGGACAGGAGAACCACCAGGGAGAGTGCAGTACCCTGGGGTAAGAAACAATAGGTGCTGTCCAGCCTTAGGCCTGAAGGGGGAGGGCAGGTGCAGCTGACTGAATCCAGGGAGGGAGGCCTGCCTGACCAGAGCTGTGTGGCCTTTAGTGCAGACACATCCAGCCCTTATATCCCATTAAGGAAGTTGGGAAAGGAAACATCTGATTTAGTTCTTCTCTCTCCCTCTGAAATCCTGCCCTGGCTGTCTAAGCTCTAACACCAACAGGGAACCAGTGAGCAAGGAAGCCCATCGACGTATTGTATATAGCCGGCTCTGGGGCAGGAGAAGCTCGGAGGACACAGGTTAAGACGTCCAGTACCTTCGTCACGGTGGGGCCTAAAGCCAATCCGCAAGTGGCTACTACTTCCTGATAGCCTCTGCGTCAGAACCACAGAAAGCAATTGTTCTAATGTGCCTTAGGTAAGTCAGGTATCCATCCTTGGACCAATCACTAGAGCGGAAAGGAATAGCGTGCTCTGATTGGTTAAACCAGAAGCTAAGGGTGAAGTCCGCTCTGATCTAACCTCCCAGCTGAGATAGGGGAAAGTAAATCCTCAAGGAAAATCAGGGTGGTGTCAACTAACCAGATAAAAATAACAGATGTCCACTACTGCCCATAACAGGGCTTGTTGAAGACTTTTGGCGGGGTTTTTTTGTTGTTGCTGGACATATTGGGGGTGAGACACCAGAGTTCACTGGAGAATGGTGAGCCCAGACCTTAAGGGATGAAGCTGTCTCCCCTCTCTGGACCTGTTTCCTAGCAGAGATGCATCATAATATTCTTTGGTTCCAACACTCACCAGAAAGTTGTTTACCAACAAATTCATCCCGCTCATCGACAGTGCAGACCCCCCTCCCCTCCCCCATAGCCAGTAAGGAGCACACGCATTGTTTTCTGAATTCTTTCTTTGCAGTTAGACCTACCTGAGACCTCTCTGGACCCACTGAAGTTTGCTGGAAGGTGCCACCTAGTGGAACATCAGATGACCTGTCGCCTGGACAAAAAGAAACCCTAGGAGGGTTTTAGAGCCCTGAAAGCCTTTAAGCAATGGTTCTTTCAAACTGGACTGCAGACAAATCACCTGGGGATGGCTGAATCCTACCCCCAGAGGTTCTGACTTAATTTGTCTGGGATGCAGGGCAGGCATCTGGAATTTTAAAAGGTCCCCTGGTGATTCTATGCATCGCCAAGGTTGAGGTCACTGGGCCATAGAGTTCTCCACCCTTCATGGTACAGAGGTGTGCACAGATGGGAGCCAAGAGTCTCAGACTCCTAAGAAGCCCCTTTCTCCCGCACCCCACCACCTCTCCGTTTGTGTTTTTAGACAACATTTCCCCTTTGTGCAAAAATGAAAAGTAATTGAACAGGAAGCACTCTCATTTCCCAAGCCCTAATATTTATTTTAGTGGCAGTTCCAGGAGGAGGATGGCTCCCTATATACCTGATATTTGCGTCTGACACTGCCGACTAATGCTCTGTTTGAGATGTACCCACCTCATGACGTAGTAGATTTACTTTTTGAGATTTATGGCATTCTCTGTTTGCTCTTTCAAAATGTATCCTACCTGAAGCCCCTTCCACATGTGCTGCCTTGATTCAGCAGCATTCCTTTATAGTTGGCAGGACTGGCTTAATTGGCATCTCATTGTGGAAATGACAAAGTAGACTCCAAGAGAGAGAGACAATTTTCTGTCTAGAGGTCATTTCAAATAGGCATCCTGCAAACTCTTTCTTTTTATTCAAAGTAGAGCTGAAATGCCACTAAATGCACACTCTGGACTGAACCACCTGAGCTGGTGTTCCATGTCTGGCTCCCCTTCTCCCACCCTACCTTGTGAGATTGAGTCCCCGAATTTTAGAATTTAAAAAGACCTCAAAGGGCATCTGGTTGGATGGCTGTATTTAATGCAACCATATTCTATATTTATCTAGACCTCTTTAATTCCTGCTATCACATACATTCATGGGCCCATACATAATAAGCCTGATGCTCCGAGAATTTGAGTAGCCTGTCTGAGCCACACAGGAAGTTAAGAGCAAAGTCTGGACTGATCCAGGCTGGGAACCAGCTGGAGAAATTTCAGCTCCAGGACTTTTGTTCTCTTCCTCTATATTAGAAGTTTGAGCCTTGTTAAATGATCAATCCGGTAGAGATAGCAATTTGGGTCATTGACCCCTGTGTTAATGAGTTTCCTGAGTGCAGGTTTTAAAGAGCTGGGTGTTTGATTGATTAATTGATTCATTCATTTATTTCCCAAGTGTTTGCTGAGAACCTGTTTGGGCCAGGTACTATACTAGACAATAAGAGTATCCTGGGGAGCAAAACCAACCAACCAACCAACAAACAACATCTATGCATGATGTAAGCCCCTGTCCTCAAGGGGCTTACAGTCTAGTGGAGGACAATCACCCAGGAGCCATAAACGTTGTGACTGTTAAGGACAGGCATTGCTAAGAAGTTACACGAATGGGGAGCTTAGTCCATAAAGAAAGGTAGGCAGGCTGCTTCAAGAACATACTGATCTTGATGATCTCCAAGGAGAGAAAGACCAAGAAGGCACAGAAGTCCAACACCCAGAGCTTCTTAGGTTTTGCTTAGGGTCAAGCAGATTTCTGTCCTGCCAGCTTGGAAATTGTATCATTAAAGAGTCATAGTTATCCCCATTTCAGATGAGGAAATTGAGACTCAGAACATCTAAAGGATGTGGCCAAGGTTAAAGAGTATTTGAGGTACACTGAGTTGCAGACCAACATCCCCTGGCTTGCCGCTCTGTTCCATTTTCACACCCCCTCAGCTCAGGCCTAGACCAGACCGGCCTGAGGGGATAACCCTGGACAAATGGGGTCAGCAACAAAGGACCCTAAGAAAGCCAAGGTGAAGACATCTAGTAAAAAAAGGTTTTCATTATCTTCAACAGGAAGGATGAGGGCCCGCCTCTATCATTTCTCTTCTGGTTGACCATTCTTGCTGAAGTATGTCTCAGGGGACCCTGAAAGATCTGCCTGTGACTGATGACAGGATGGAAAACAGAAAAGTAAACAAGAGAACAAGCAGCTCATTGTAAAAAAAGAAAAGGGACGCCAGGGTGGCTCAGTTGGTTAAGCGTCGGAGTCTTGATTTTGGCTCATACAGTTCATGAGATGGAGCCCCAGATCAGGCTCTGCACTGACAGTGCTGAGCCTGCTTGGGGTTTTCTCTCTCCCTCTCTCTCTACCCCTCCCCTGCTCATGCTCATGCATGCATGCTCTCTCTCTCTCAAAACAAATAAACAAAATGAAGAAGAAGAAGGAGGAGGAGGGGAAGGAAAAGGAGAAGAAGGAGGACAAAAGGAAGGAAGGAAGGAAGGAAAGAAAAGATGAGAAGATGGGGCAAGAGAGGAGATACCGTTCATCAAATGTTGATATTAAATCCTTTCTGTGTGTCAGGTATGTTGTTGCAGTATTGGGGGATATAGCAGGGAATGTGCAGACAAGGTCTCTGCTCCATGCAACTGACATTCTATCCGGAAGAACTCAATTATAAACAAGTAAATAAGCAAATAAATAAGATTGTGGCTAAGAGGGATATGCACTATGAAGAACACATAACAAGATGTAAAGCATTGTAACAGTATTTCAGGTGGGTGGGCAGGGAGGGTCTCTGTGAGGAAGTGACTTTAACCTAAGATCTGAAGGATGAGAGGGTGGAACAACGGAGGAAGATCAGGGAATCAGCGTTCCTGCAGAGACAGGGGCTAATTCAAAGGCCTTGGGGCTGGATTGAGTGGAGTAGGGTCAGAACCGGGAGGGAGGTGGGTGTGGCTGATTTGGAGTGAGTGACAGAAAAGTGATAGGAGATGAGATTGCAGAGGCTCCAGGCCACTGGTGAAAATTCCTGCCCTGCAGCTGAAATCCTGTTCATCCCTCCTCAGTGTTCCTAGTGGTGCTGGACTTTTATTTCAGTCAGTTACTAGTTTCATCACACCAGCATCTGGAGTAAGCCCTTTATGCACATTATCTCACTTAATGCCCATAATGGGCCTAGGATAGGTCAGTCTGAGAGTAACATATCTTGTTCAGTTTTATTCAGTGACCAGATCAGATTTCCCAGAAAAACAGCCAGAGGTAATAGGCTGCCCACATGTCTCAAATGGTATCATCTTAGTGAGTGGGATAAAGCCCCAGGAGCTCCCCTCAGCATCCTACGTTGTAGAGGGTGATCAAAGAAGCCTGGGATTAAAGCTGGGTTCATGGGTTAGAGTTTCCATTGAAGGCTGACCGAGCTGGCGTGCAGCTTTGATCAAGAAGTCACTCAGTAAGACACAAGAAAAAGCTCAAATCCAATTTTGTACAGACTCCTCTAGGGAGCTGGAAGAAGGGGTGGGGAGGAGAGACACTGAAGATTTTCCAGTGCATGACCTCAGCTGCTATACTTCACTCATCCTGTAATTATTGAGCACCTATTGTGTTCCAGGCCTGGGAACAGCTTGGTTTTGTCTGCTCTGAGCAGGAGTATGAGCTGAAATCCATGTGCCCTGGCTCAGCTCCTGCTGCTTTGGCTCAAGGAAGGGGGGGTACTCTTTTTGTAGATACCTCTGCTTGGAAGGAGTACCAGTTTCCTGATTCCCCCCAAAGGAGAAGTATGTGCTAGCAGAGGCGGGACATACTGTAAAGGACAACTCTATATCTATCTATATCTATATCATCTATATCTATATCTATATCTATATATCTATATCTATCTATGTCTATATATATAAAGTTCCTCTTTGGTTGGAGCTCATATTCTAGAGGAGGAAACCAAAAAATGATACCTGTTCTAAAGAAAAATAAAGCAAATAGACATGGGGTGCTCTTTGATATTTTAGATCAGCTGGTCAGGGAGGGTTTCTCCAAGGCAGAACATTTGGTCTGGTTCCTGAGAGAACCAAGCAAAGGTTTAGAGGAAGAGATTTCTAGACAACAGCACAGCAAATTTGCAAAAGCCCAGAGGCCATCATCAACTTGGTGCATTTGAGGAATACAGCGAGAAGACCAGTGTGACTGGAAGGGAAGGGGAGAGAATGAAGTCTGGAAATCGGGTCAGATCGGTTAGAGCCTCATGGACTGTGTTAAGGATTCTCAGAGATTATTCTAACAAATGGGAAGTCCCAGGCAAGTTCCCAGGAGCAAAGTGAGCCTCATGTTTGTAAAAGGATCACTCTCGCTACTCTGTTTCTAGCATTGTGCTTCTGCTGGGAAAGCACATAAAAGAATTTTGCAACATTATCTTCAACTCAGGAACTTCCACTTTTGTCAGAGACATGGAAATTCAATTACACAAATACTGTGTTATCAACTGCAGTATAAAAAACATAGGGCTGTTCATAGCAGCATTGTTAAGGATAGCCAAAAGGTGGAAATAATCCAAACTTCCATCCGTGGGTGAATGGATAGACAAAGTGTGGTATATACATACAATGGAATATCACTATATCTTCAAAAGCAATGGAATTCTTTTTTTACTATGAAATTTATTGTCAAATTGGTTTCCATACAACACCCAGTGCTCATCCCAACAGGTGCCCTCCTCAATACCCATCACCCACTCTCCCCTCCCTCCCACCCCCCATCAACCCTCAGTTTGTTCTCACTTTTTAAGAGTCTCTTATGTTTTGGCTACCTTCCTCTCTAACCTTTTTTTTTCTTCCCCTCCCCCATGGTCTTCTGTTAAGTTTCTCAGGATCCACATAGGAGTGAAAACATATGGTATCTGTCTTTCTCTGTATGACTTATTTCACTTAGATAACACTCTCCAGTTCCATCCATGTTGCTACAAAAGGCCATATTTCATTCTTTCTCATTGCCACGTAGTATTCCATTGTGTATATAAACCACAATTTCTTTATCCATTCATCAGTTGATGGACACTTGGGCTCTTACCATAATTTGGCTATTGTTGAAAGTGCTGCTATATACATTGGGATACAAGTGTCCCTATGCATCAGCACTCCTGTATCCCTTGGGTAAATTCCTAGCAGTGCTATTGCTGGCTCATAGGGTAGATCTATTTTTAATTTTCTGAGGAATCTCCACACTGTTTTCCAGAGCGGCTGCACCAGTTTGCCTTCCCACCAATAGTGCAAGAGGCTTCCTGTTTCTCCACATCCTCTCCAGCATCTATAGTCTCCTGATTTGTTCATTTTAGCCACTCTCACTGGCGTAAGGTGGTATCTGAGTGTGGTTTTGATTTGTATTTCCCTGATGAGGAGCGACGTTGAGCATCTTTTCATGTGCCTATTGGCCATCTGGATGTCTTCTTTGGAAAAGTGTCTATTCATGTTTTCTGCCCATTTCTTCACTGGATTATTTGTTTTTCGGGTGTGGAGTTTGGTGAGTTCTTCATAGATTTTGGATACTAGCCCTTTGTCCAATATGTCATTTGCAAATATCTTTTCCCATTCCGTTGGTTGCCTTTTAGTTTTCTTGATTGTTTCCTTTGCAGTGCAGAAGCTTTTTATCTTCATGAGGTCCCAATAGTTCATTTTTGCTTTTAATTCCCTTGCCTTTGGAGATGTGTCAAGTAAGAAATTGCTGCGGCTGAGGTCAGAGAGGTTTCTTCCTGCTTTCTCCTCCAGGGTTTTGATGGTTTCCTGTCTCACATTCAGGTCCTTTATCCGTTTTGAGTTAATTTTTGTGAATGGTGTAAGAAAGTGGTCTAGTTTCATCCCTTTGCATGTTGCTGTCCAGTTCTCCCAGCACCATTTGTTAAAGAGTCTGTATTTTTTCCATTGGATATTCTTTCCTGCTTTGTCAAAGATTAGTTCGCCACACTAAAAGCAATGGAATTCTGATACATGCAACAACATGGATGGACATCGAAAACATTATGCTAAGTGAAAGAAGCCAAACGCAAAAGTACAAATATTGCATGATTCCACTTGTATGAAGTATGTAGTTAAACTCATAAAGAAAGTAGAATGGTGGTTGTTACCAGGGGTCGAGAGGAAGGGAAATGGGGTGTTAGTGTTTAATGGGTACAGAGTTTCAGTCTGAAATGATGAAAAAGTTCTGGAGATGGATAGTGATAATTGTACAACAATGTGAATGTACTTAATGCCATTGAACGGTTAAAATGGTAAGTTTTATATTATGTATATTTTACCACTCAAATAATTTTAAAAACATTTTTTTAAGTTTATTTATTTTGAGAGAGACATAGAGAGCGAGCAGGGGAAGGGCAGAGAGAGGAAGAGACAGAATCCCAAGCAGGTTCTGAGCTGTCAGCACAGAGCCCGTAGTGGGGCTCAAACCCACAAACCATGAGATAATGAATGACCTGAGCCGAGATCAAGAGTCGGACTCTTAACTGACTGAGTCACCCAGGCGCTTCCCCCAAAAACTTTTTTTTAAAATTTTTTTTTTCAACGTTTATTTATTTTTGGGACAGAGAGAGACAGAGCATGAATGGGGGAGGGGCAGAGAGAGAGGGAGACACAGAATCGGAAACAGGCTCCAGGCTCTGAGCCATCAGCCCAGAGCCTGACGCGGGGCTCGAACTCACGGACCGCGAGATCGTGACCTGGCTGAAGTCGGACGCTTAACCGACTGCGCCACCCAGGCGCCCCCCAAAAACATTTTTTAAGGTATGGAGCTAAGATCTAGGGAGAGAAGAGTGGACCTTCTAGGCAGAGGTAACAGCAAGTGGCAAGTGGCAAAGGCCAGGAGGCAAGAAAGGACCTCGTGTGCTCTAATGAACAGCAAGAAGGCAAAAGGGCTGGACACAATGAAGAAAGAACAGGTGAGGGCTATTTATCTACAGCCTTGGGGGATCTTGTAGCTTCTTGTAGGAGTCCAGTAGGAGATGGGAAACCACTGGAGGGATCTGAGCAGAGGGGTGATGCTATCTAACCTTGGTTAAAACAGCCTCATTCTGGTTTCCGCTTCCTTCAAGGAGTCTCATTTGCAAAGGAGGGTAAGAAAAGCACTTTTTCACAGGGTAGCTAACTGTGAGCATTAAAAGAGGTAATGTGTGTCGAGGGTTTAACATGATGCCTGGCACAGAGTAAGCCCTTAATAAAAGGTAAGCATTACTGTGACAAAAGTTCAGAGAAAGACTGCAGCCCTCTGAGATTTGGAGGAATTCATGGAGGATGCAGCAGTTCAACCAGACATGGACAAGAATTCCACCAACATAGGGGCACCTGGGTGGCTCAGGCGGTTAAGCCTCCAACTTTGGCTCAGGTCATGATCTCACCCTTCATGAGTTCGAGCCTGGTGTCAGGCTCTGTGCTGAACTCCCTAACCCCATAAATAAACATCAAAACATTAAAAACAGCGAGTAGGGGAGGGGCAGAGAGAGG
This sequence comes from Acinonyx jubatus, assembly GCF_027475565.1. Classification (NCBI taxonomy): domain Eukaryota; kingdom Metazoa; phylum Chordata; class Mammalia; order Carnivora; family Felidae; genus Acinonyx; species Acinonyx jubatus. Next base: position 190,427,973 of record NC_069380.1, on the reverse strand, counting down.
AAGAGACAGAATCCCAAGCAGGTTCCGAGCTGTCAGGGTGGAAGGAACTTCACCGTCAACAGCACATAAAGGAAAACAGCAACATGGCAGGGCAGAGGACATAATAATGTTTGATCAGCCCCAGCAGGTCTCGGCAAGAAGGATGAACGCTGGAGCCTAAGTGATGGGGGTTTTGAAGGTTTTGTAGCAGATGTCCAGAGCCAAGCTATGATTTCAGACAACTGAATCCCCATCGCTCAGCCTGGAGCTGGAAGCAATGGGAGGTCGGTGGTCCAACGCTGGAGATGGCTAAGCATGGAAGTCAGCGGTTGGGCTGGAGACCCGAAGAATCAAGAGGGCGCAGGCGGGGCCGGCAAAGAGGAAGGCAGGGAGAGGCGCTTCATCCCTCGACGTCAGAGAGGAAGCAATTAAGTGGAGAGCACAGAGGAGCCACAGACAGGCATCACCGTCGGAGCCAGCTCCGCAGCCCTTCCCAGCGCCCAGGCGGCCGACTTCCTCAGAGCCCTCATCATGGTTATGGGCACACTCCCCCGCCTAATGCGATTATGCGTTTACTGTTTCAGCTCCCAGAACACAGAGCTTGAGTCTGTTTTCATTTCATAACGGTGCCCGGCATAGTGTCTGGCACATAGTAGGCATTCACGAATGGTTAGCTGAGTAGCTGCGCGGGAGATAGAAATCGACAAGAGTTTTCGAGAAAGGGCTCCGTGAGCTAAGCAACCAGAAGTATTCGTGGGACCGGCGGGCATTCCAACTCCATGGAGGTTGGTCTCTCTCTCCCGCCGCTCTGCAGGGACAGCAGACGCGTGGCAGGCGGGCGCAGGCCTCCACAGTTCACAGAGGGCGTTCACAACTAACGCCGGAACTCGGAGAGGAAGAAAACTAGGGCCCGGCCGCGGATCCGCGCGCGCCGAGCACAGCTGCGGCTCCATTTCACGCCTAGGACTACTGAGTCCCCGGGACAAAGTTGGTCCTCCGAGCGGAGCCGGGGGGGGGGGGGGGGGGCAGTCACAGCCCGGAGCGTCCCGCAGGGCTCCAGCACCCTTTGCATCCCCCCCAGAGAGCTCGTAAATTCTCGGGGGAGTACGGGGCAGAGCTTGCGGGCACACCTTGGGGGAGGTCTCCCGCGCGTCCCAGCGCGCGAACACGCACCTTCGCCCAGCCCGCACCAGTTAGCGCCCAACTCGCCAACTCCCCGACTTTCGCAAAGCTGCCGCGGGCGGGGCAGCCGCCAAGGAGCGGGCCGCACCATTGCAGCCCGAGAGGGGGAAGCGCTCGGTCCCGGGGGCTCCGCCGCTCCCGAACGGATCGGAAAAAGTCGCGAGAAGGTCGGGGCCCGGGGCGCACAACGTTCGGCGGACGAGCGGAAGAGGGGCGGCGCTGAGCGCGCGGCTGGGCGGGCTCGGGGGCGGCGGCGGCGGCGACACCCCCCCTGCGGCGGTGGGGAGGTGGTAGAGGCCGGCTCCCCGGCCGGCGAGCGGCGGAAGTGCCGCGGAGTTGGAGCGGGGCCGGCGCCGCGGCAGCTTCTCCTCGCCGAGCTGCTGCCGCCGCCGGGCGGACGGGCGGACGCGCGGAGCCGGGGGCCGCGCGGCCGGGCCGGCGGGGCGCGGCGGGGCTGACCGGCCCCGATGAGGCGGAAGGAGAAGCGGCTTCTGCAGGCGGTGGCGCTGGTGCTGGCGGCCCTGGTCCTTCTGCCCAACGTGGGGCTCTGGGCGCTGTACCGTGAGCGGCAGCCCGACGGCACCCCCGGAGGATCGGGGGCGGCGGTGGTCCCGGCGGCCGGACTGGTGAGTCCCCCAGTTGCTGTGGGGGTGGGAACCCTCTCTCCTCGTATTCACTTGTAGCCTTCGCTTCCTTCCTCCACCTTTCCCTTTCTGCCTTCTCCGTGTCAGCGCCGGAGACTCTTCTGTTCTTCCCATTTTGGGGATTGGGAAAATTGAGGCCCAGAGAAAGACAGGAACTTGTCCAGAGACCCCACGTCAGTCGGAGGCAGAACCAGAACTAGAGACAGACTCCTGTTGCTCAGTCTGAAGGTGTGTTTCTTACTGTAGGTTACCATTCTCCTTTCCTTTCATGTCTGGTATCCCCTTACCTCTTTCAGCAGCTCTTGCTTTTGGAAGGTCCTGTCTGTACCCCTGTATCCCAGGATGACTTCTTCTTCAGGAGCTGCCAGTCCTTCTGTTTAGCGTCCAGGTCTTTTCCGCTTTTTCCCTCACCTGCTGATCTCTGTGTTCCCTGCTCAGTGGGACACCAGGTCTCCCTCTTCTCCCCATTTGTGTACCCTCCCCCCTTTTCACCCTCCCTCTTTCCCAGATCTGTGGATTTGTTGGAGGATGCACTGTGCGGGGCGGGGGGGGGGGGGGGGGAGACTCCTGGTTCTTGAGGGGCCTGCTGCCTTTGACCTTCTCAAGAGTCCAGAAGCAGGGATTCTGGTGGATGGATTCCCCCAAATTCCCAGCGGTGTTTGTGCCTGGGTGCCCTGAGGTTGGAACATCAGGTGCCTTCCCTGTCCCTTCTTGGAGATGGGACATGATCCCTCTTGAACTTGTCCAATCTGACTAGGTGTGTTGTTTCTTGCACAAGTTTAGGACCTTAATTGTTCTTGCTTCCTCTGAACTCCCCCACGTGTGTGTCTGTTGTGTCACACGTACATATAGACTGATAGCAGAAGCTCTATCAGAGCTCTCCTACCTCCCCAGCTCCCGGGTAGATAGGCGCCAGTGAGTGTTTGCATGCTTGAACTGTTTCACACAGTGGGACATTTCAGGTTTTCTTACAGGATTTCCTTGGCCCCATAATTTGGTGGATAATTTGTCCATCACTGTCCAACTTGACTTATCCTTGGCAGGATAAGGGAAGAGACTGACTTTTGAGGTTGATGTTTTTCTTTCTCTTCCTAGCATCAGGCTGCTTGAGCACAGAGGGCTGCTTGCTACCGGGATGACCAGTTTGAGTACAGCCTGTCACTCTGGTAATTGTTGCAAACCATCCTGGAAGGCCTCCTTCATCTCTTTGGTAGCTCTTATTGTTTGGAAATTAAGCTCCTCAACTCTTTTACCACCCTGGTTCAAACCCTGACAGCCATATTAGACCTCTTCCCCTTAAATTCTCTGTGCATATTGGTGTTTCCTTCATGAAGTCTTTCTTCACTTCCCTGTACTGGCATCAGGGTCAGGAGGTCAGGGTTCTGTCCTCAACTCTACCATTGACTTGCTGTGTGTGCCCTTGATCACCTCTCAGCTCCCTCTCTGAGCCTCCTTTTCTCCATCTGTGAAATGTAGTTATTGGTCCAGCTCCAGCATTGTGATAGCATCAGTGAATCAGTGAGGAGTACAACAGCCACGTCTTTTTTCTTTCCTGAGGGCAGGGGTCCCTTTTAGCATCCCTCCTGTGGGGGCTCCACACTGGACACAGCCCCAGGTCAAGGGGGGAGTGCCCTGCCTGAGCACTAACTCTCCTTTGGAATGGCTGTAGCCAGTTCTAAAATAGCTCCTGACATTCCGCCTCTGCCTGGAGAAAGCCCTCGTATTTCATTTGCCGTGGATGCCAGAGACGTCCTGATTTTCATTTTCTATAGACCCAGATGTGTAGAGAGAAGGTCAAGGTTAACTGCCAGTTTGGCCTGAGCTTTCAAAGTAAATTACTCACTTGTGCAAGAGGGAATTGATGGAGTAAGGCAGCCTTTTGGGCAGAGAGAGGGGAGCAACAGCTGGGCACTGCTCAGAGCCCTTAACTGAGATGGACAGATAGGCTCATCTGGGAAGGTCTAGTTCTTGTTTATTTCTTTTGCTCTGGAATATCACGCAGAGGAGGAAGAAGGGGTGAAGGGGTGTGGTGGTGATTGAGGTGGGTACCGATGGATTATCCTTGCTTTGAAGGAACTCCTTTGCTTCCTGGGAGTAGCAGAAAGGAGCTGTTTCCCCAATGATAAGCTCTGCTAGGTGCTGTGGGATTCAGCATTCATCTGCTCCCTTTCAGGAACACTCTGCCAAATTTCCACACAGCCACTTTTTGTTTGACTCTCCTGCAGATGCACAGCACTGGGCTTGGCCCCCAGTCCCTTGTCTGAATGTCAGCTGGCCTTGAGGGAGGAGGCTGACTTCTCAGAGCGATGGGGTTCCATCCCTCATCCCCGTGCACTGGAACATGGATGTAACCCATTAGTCTGCTATCTGGGAAATCTGGCATCTTGAGCACACAGGGCTTCTCTCGACAGGGCTGACCAGTTCTGAGCTCAGCTTGTCACTCTTGTAATTGTTGAGAATTATCCCAGCACACCTCGTTGATCTTTCTGGTAGAAATAACCACGGGGGCCCTGGAGGGAAGGCTGACAGGACTTTATCCAAATGCAAAATATATTCCCTGTGGGTCTGAGGGCTAACATACCCACTGTTTGAGCAGCCCTTTAACTCTTGGACTTCTCCAGTGGATTGAAGGATAGAGAGTTTCAAGTTAAGAGCATTTATCATCTGCTGGAAAGTAAGTCTGTATGCCTGTCATGCTAGCTCATCCTAGGCATACCTCTGGAGCTGGGTGGGGTAGTTGATTTATAAAGGACACATCATGCTTTCAGGACTTCAACATTCATCTAGTCAGACAGCTTTGTCCTCAGAAAGTTGTAAAACCAAGCAAGAAAAGCCAGTCTTGAAACTATCTTCATTTTAATTTAGGGGTCCCTCTCATTCGTAGCCCCAATCTGTTTAACATCTCTGTTTAATCCTACCGTCTGTTTCATATTCCAGACTTGGGAACTAGCTACTAAACACCCGTGTTAGGGAACGTGATGCAGTCCCTCCCCATTTCAGAGCCATAATCTGAAAGTGAGAAATGACTTCATTGGATAATAGCAACTGTGGAATAGAAATTGGTAGGATAATAGAATACCAATGACTTTAATTTTCAAGTATCAAGAGTTTTTCTCATTGTGTCAGAGCTGAACTTTATTCTCGGAACATCTAGAAATCAATACCTTTTCCCTCGCTTTTTTCAGTCTTCCTGGTGGCAGAGCCTTACCCATCAGAAAGTTAAGTACCCTAGAATTGTAGCCTTGGAATGAGTTCTTTAATTTTCTGCAGAGGGGCTGGAACCCTTTATATTATTAATCTCTTCTGTGTCTGCATGCCCAGCTGAAACCTGATGCCACTGGGGCTGGGTTGTTGAGTTACCTGAGCAAATCTGGCTCCCTGCATTCCTCCTGTCATCCTAGGTAGATAGTCTCCTAAGGAGCCCAGCTGAGGAAGGCCTGGGAACAGGGGCCTGGGTTCTCACTCTCTCTCCTACCCCTAAACTCACTGTGTGACCTCAGGAGAGTGGCTTAACTTCTTTGGGCCTTGGATCTCTCAACTGTGCACTGAAGGCTTATATTCAGAAGAGGAAAGGGAAATGTGTATCAAATGGTGCTCCCCTCCCCTGGCCGGGGCAGACATGGCTAAACAGTCTCTGTCCCACTAAGCCCACACCACCTGTTTCTGGACACTGCTACTCAAGCGGAGTTTATGGCATGTTGAAACTGATTTGCGACACAGGGAATAGATCCTTCGTGAGGAGGTTTCTAACTTTAATTTCCTGGGGTTCTGTGAGTTGGTTTGGAAGCATGTATTGAAAAGGCCTAGGTAGTGAAAGTATGTTAAAGCAGACCTCCGTACCGGAGTTGTGGTGAAGCCGCTACTTACCTGGGGATATGTTCATACTCTAGCGCCTTCTTTCAGGCTGTGGTCTGAGGATGTGAATTCAGCCTTTAATCTGTTGGTGCCCGTGACATAACAAATAATGGAATGGGGAATGAAAACGCGAAGGCCTGTTTTATTTTTTATCTTTTTTAATGTTTGTTTATTTTTGAGAGAAAGAGAGACAGAGCGTGAGTAGGGGAGGGGCACAGAGAGAGGGAGACACAGAATCCGAAGCAGGCTCCAAGCTCTGAGCTGTCAGCACAGAGCCCGACGTGGGGCTCGAACTCACGAACCATGAAATCATGACCTGAGCTGAAGTCGGGCACTCGACCGACTGAGCCACCCGGGCGCCCCCGTGAGGGCCCGTTTTAAAGGGAACCATCTAGCTTGCTAATTGTACAGTGACCACCGTCAGCTCTCACGAGAGAGGTGGCATCAGGATCTCATCACTGAAAAACACCCTGAGGCAAACTGGGCGTCTGTGGTACGTCCCGTGGCAGGTAACCGCTCATGATGATATTTGCAGTGTGTTCTGTATTTTCGTGTAACTGACTCCCCGTATCCCATCTATGTATCCGAGCTCCCAGGAAGACTGAAATAAGAGTCTTGCTTCTCAGAGAACCACCGTCCTCATGCCCAGTGCGGTGGGGAAAGGAGGTACCCTATGCGTGCCTGAGTTCCTGCGGCCAACGAGTACATCGTGTCCTCCCCTTCCAGAAGTATCTTGAAGGAGGAACTACATCCTCTTCTAGCACACAGCCTAAGGCTGGGCCCTTGGAAGGCGATCAGGACATGTTTGTTGAGCGATCGATATGTGTCAGAGCAGGAGGGGGGCTTCAGAAGTCGGCTAGTCTGCCCACCTTGCTTTGTAGGTATGGAAACTGAGCCCCAGGAGCGGGGAGTACAGACCAGAACCCAGTTCTTCTCCAAATTCTTGCTCTCTTTCACCACGAATATTTTTTCCCTCCACATCCTAATAATTGATTCTTCTCTACCATTATTTCCCGCACGAGCCGCGATTATCACTCCCAGTTTTGGAGCCCAGTACTTATTGACTAATTATTGGCTGGAACTTACCTGGCTTTTTTGCAGCTCCATTTTTATACATTTCTTCTCAAATTTTTATAGTGTTAAAGCAAGTAAAATGAATTAAATTTTAAGGTGGCCAAGGGATCCAGCTGGGAAATTGAGAAATTAAATGGATGCATCGCGTGTGGCATCATCACTGCTATCTGTGACAGACGGAGCTAGCGTGAGCTTGAGAGCCACTTCAGATTCTCTATCAGTTGCAAACAACAATGAAATACGCTACATGGGCTGAAATGAGTAAGGGAATATATTAGCTCCTGTAATTGCAGTGGCTTCAGGTATGGTATCATCTAGAAGTTCCTGCCGTAGACTGAGCCCTTGTGGTAGCTAAAAGCGGTTGTAGCCCTTCCCGACCTCATGTTCATACCCAGATCCTGGAGGAGAGAGTCTGTCTCCTCTGGTAGGTTCTGCTGAAGAGGGAGGAAACTTTTTTCCTCGAAGTGCTAGCAAGATCTCCTTAGGTATCATCAGCCTAATCCGGATCTGATGAGCTCTCTGAACCATCCACACTTGTCAAGAGGATGAGCGATGCTGATTGACTTAACCCACGCAGGAGCCAGGGGTAGGCTCGGGCCATCCGCCTTGTAGGAAGGTTTTTCCCAGAGAAAAGCCCGGGCGCTTTTGTGGAGAGGAGGGGAAATGCAGTGTAGGGATGAGGACTACAGGTGTCCATTCCAGAATCTCACTGGCACAGTGTCCCAGGCAGTCACTGCTGGAATCAGGCTTGGTCCCCGCGATCAAACCTCTTGGCCATCCAGGACTGAGTGCTGATCACTGGACCTACAGTCTGGATGTCTGGCATCCCAGTGGTCCCGGCTGTGCCGCCCCTTAGCTGGGATGATTAACTCCCTGAGCCTCAGTTTCCTCTTGAGGAAGCTCGCATGTGAATGCTTGCTGGTGTGGAGTAGAGGGTTGAGATGAAGCGCAGTTTGAAAGCTGCCTTTATTTAATCTTGTGAGTCCTGCTGCCGCCTTCCTTCCCCTCACAGACGTCCTGAGAGCTGCGCCCCCCACCCCCCGCCCCACATTAAAAGTCAGTTCATTGAACATTTCTCTCAAGCTGAAAAAGAACTTCTGTCTCTTCAGCTTTGACTCTTTTTTTCTGCCTGGCCCTCTTAGCTGGAGGAGGCGGAGTGTTCATACTTTGGAAGCTAAACAATTCCGCTTGCTGTGGTGGGTGGGTGTGTATTTATGAGTGTGTAGCTTTCTCTCCATGTGTCTCTCTTCGCTCTCTCTTATCTTTGGATGGTTCCTGTTTGCTGCCCTCTGCTGAGTGTAGATAGGAGAAGGACGGGAAAAAAGCAGGCCCATGTTTTCCTTCCCCTTTGGTTTTGAGAGAATTCTGAGCTTCAGATGCTGAATTTTCCTCTGTTTGTGCAGGTGATAAAAAGCCACAGCGTAAAATGACACTAATAAGAATGATGATGGTATAGATGACAGGGAGAATGATAAGGTTAATAATAATAATCACAGTGGCTACCATTTCTTTGGCACTTATTCTGATAGGTGTTGGACTAAGAAGCCCTTTACCTGTATGTCTTGTTAAATACTCCCAGGTATAAACAGGTAGGAATGAATGAGGGAACCAGGGCTCACGGAGGTGCACATAGTGGCCTGAGGATACACAGCCTGTGGTTGTGGGGCTGGTGTTTGAGCCTGTGGGTCTCTGATCCAATGCCTGAGCAGGACAGAGGACCTGTTTCCCACCCTGCCCTGACACCCACTCCTGCGAGGCTGCTACGGGAGCCCTGCTGTCTGAGCAGAGGGGAAAGACCATTGTGCTAAGACTGAACCCTCTTCAGTGGCTGAGGTGGAGCCCACATGGTCACTTGAAGAGGCCCCCTCACCAAACCGCCCCCGCAGCCCTGTTGGCAAAGCGACTCCCCCATCCTCCTAGACCGAGACATCATGGGGCAGCGTGTAGGGCTCTAGTTTTGGAGCCGCTTGATTCAGATCCCTAGCCCTGGCCAAGTCACTTGGCCTCCATGCCTGGATTTCTTGGTTTGTAAAATGGAGACAGTGTTATGTGTATTGATGGTTGAATGAGTCACAGTGGGTAAGACCCTGAGCACAGGCTGGGTACAGAACGAGTCCTCAGTAACCGTGGTTATGCTCCTGTTTGTGGGAAGTGCCTGGCTTATAGCAGGGACCCAGTTCTTCATAGTAGGGACTCAGCTTCCCTGTGGCTCAGATAGGGAGGGAGGCCTCTTTATGGTTGTTGGAAGGTGAGGTCTGAGGAGAGGTGGTTGGCCTCATGGTGCAGCGTTCAGAGGTGGAACAGGGCCGCAGTGTCTCTGGTGATTGGGGGTGGGAAGGAAGGTGTGTTTGCACAGCTGCTCTTTGTAGTCCACTCCCTGATGCTCTGGAATCCAAAGCAATTATTGGGGGAACCTTCCCATTTACTACGCTGGGCGAGAACCCAGATCCTCTGCGTCCTTCCAAGAAGTATTTTTTGCCACCTCCGGGAAGTATTTTTTGGTCACTGCAGCCCCCAGGAGTTGCTCACTAGTGTTAGTTCCCCTGAGCATTGATTTTATCACCTGTCCACTTAGGTGGAGAAACTTCCAGAAAGGCATGGCCTGGGGCTTCTTTCTGCTGCCCACTCCCCGTACCTTTCAAGGTATTTCACATCTCTCCGCCTCCACACACACTGCTCCCTTGCCTCTCTCGCCCTTCTTCCCTGCCACCTGGCCCCTAAGCCTCCCTCGCTCCTGTAGGGGCAGCCTGGGGTTGTCCTCTTGCTACCAGGAGCCCAGAGCCCCTTATATAAATGTGTCGTGTGGTGCAATAATTGTTTTTATTTAATCTGTCCAGACTGTCGTCTCCTGAAGGCAGGAACTAACCTCAGTCCTCGGTTGCCCACTCTAATTTGCCCCAAATATTTGCCAAACAACTGAAGCAGCAAGCAAGGAGTGATCTGGTTGGTGCCTGGTAACTGCTGGCGGAGTGCAGGAAGCTTAGCCTTGAGGAACGGCTCTTCTTGGGTGCTTCAGAATCCCTGGGGAGCCTGTTAACACCGGGGCTCCAGGGCTCGCGCCCAAGGAGCATGATTGGGCCGGTCTGGGGTGGGCCAGGGATCATCCTTCGGGGAACTCTCTCCTCTCTGTCCACATCTCCAACTTGTCAGCATCCCTGGGAGGCAGACCTGACTTTCCCCAGGGGCCCACTCCAATCTCCACAGGAGCGCTTTGGGACCTGCCTTTGAACTTGTATTTCTGGGGAGCGTGTTTATCTGCAGTTTCCCAAGCTGCCAGCCAGTGCCCACAGAGGGCTGTTATCAGTGGCACTGTGTCAGACGCAAGTGGTGCAGGGTTGAGATCCGGGACGGGCGGTGCACTTTGAAAATGCCTCTGCCGTGGGCCACAGGGACTCTCTGGGCCCTGAGGTTTTGTTTTCCTCTGATACCTGTGATCTGTTGCCTTTCCAGGACAGGTGCTCTGCCTTCCTGCCAAGGGGGCAAGGAGGAGGTGTCTGTAGGTGGGGGTTGAGGGCAGTACTGAGCCAGGCCTCCCTGGGAAGGTGCGACATTAGGGAGGCTGTGTGAGTCTCTTCCTTGAGTTGGAGAGAGCATAGGATTGGGGGCAGGCTCCTCTGATTCCCGGGCCCACCACTGTCCCTTATTCACTCTGTGTCCAACTCTGGACCTCAGCCTCAGCCTTATCCTAAAATGAGCACAATGGTCACTGCTTTACTGTGTCACCGTGGTGATTAAGTGAATTGAAGATGAGAAAGCTGAGGTGCAGGGAGGTACAGTGACATATCCAGGGTCACACAGCTAGCAAGTGATGGAAACCGGCTTCCAACCCAGGTGTCTCACTCAGGTGGAGCACCCAGCCCCAGGCTTCCTTCTGCTGTCTTGCCACCTACCTGCTCCATGACCTTGGGTGAGGCTACCTTTCCTTCTTCCCCAGGCCATGAGGAGGCTGCAGGGGGAGGTTATTGCCGGAGGCCCCGCGAGCCTGGTTCTTGGATGCGTTGTGTTGGCTCCAGAAAGCTCTTCCGCGAGCTGAATGCCCGGGCGTCAGTGCCAGGGCATGATTACAGCAGGTCCCACGTGCCTCTCGGGAGCGTCCCTCGGGCAGCCTCCCAAGAGCCCAGTTAACTGGGGTCGTGTGTTTGTACGAATCTCTCCGTGAGTTACAGATGTCAGCGTTCTCAGGGAGGCTGGCTGCTAAGCAGAGGCTGCTGGCGGGGCTTCTGCAGGAAGGGGGTTTCTTAAAGGGAACAGGTTGGAAACATCTGGCGGGGGAATGTGTGCGACAATTACTTCCTGCTGCTGAAGCACATTGTATGTGCTCGACTGAAAACTGTTATTTTTGCGTGTTTCCTCCTGAGCACTGATCAGAGGCAGCTGCTGACAGTTAAAAAATGTGTGTGTGTGTGCATGTCTATTTGTGAAGGAGTAAGTTTCTAAATTTGGTACCTAATGAGTGAAAAGTTAGTGTTTGTGTTTTGGGGGCATCAGGGTCTGTAGTAGGATTCCTGGTTAGTTTATTGACAGTAAACCTTAATGACAGTCTTCTTCAGAGAACTTCTTACATTACTTCATTTGACCTTTGCACCGTGTTTTGTTTTGTTTTGTTTTGTTTTGTTTTTTACACCTTACCTGTATACTTTAATGCAGATTGCAGACGGGTGGCCTGGGGCCAGAAGTAGCCCAGAAATATGTTTCATGTGGGTCACCCAGTGCTGGCCCATAGATGGATGAGTGTCTTTATTTTTAAGTGTCGGAGAGTTGTCAGCATGTGAACATTGGGGTATTTCACATTAAAAGAAAAAAATGCTCATTTCTGGCTTTTATGAGGAAAACCGTAAAAGTGTTGGCAACAGGGTCCAGGTTCCAGTATCACAAAAAGTGGCTGGATCTGGGTAGCAGTTGCCCACTGTAGAAAGACCTCAGCTTGAACCTGGGTTCTTCAGCCTTTCATGTAGCCAGCCTGGCCTCTGGAGACATGTGAGTTTGGGAGCCCTTTGTCTGATTTGTCCTCTTTATGCCATGGTGGAGGCACAACAAGGCTTGTGATCCCCAGTTTGCAGAAGAGAAAGACAAGATTCAAATAGTATAAGTGACGTAACTGGTCACAGAGCCAGTAAGTTGAGGCTAGTCCTTTTTTTTTTTTTAATGCTTATTTATTCTGAGAGAGAGACCAAGCACATGTGTGCAAGCAGGGGAGGGGCAGAGAGAGAGAGAGAGAGAGAGAGAGAGAGAGAGAGAGAGAGAGAGAGAGAGAAAGAATCCCAAGAAGATTCTGCACTGTCAGTACAGAGCCCGGCTTGGGGCTTGAACTCACAAACTGCAAGATCATGACCTGAGCTGAAATCAAGAGTCAGGTGCTTAACCAACCCAGGCTCCCCAAGGCCAGTCCTTTTTGACTATAAGCCCAATGTACTTTTTGGGGAGGCTGGGGGGAAATGGTTACTTGGAAATACAAACATATAGACCTATGGCTCTTGAACAAACTCCCTTAAGTTTACATCCACATGATTTATATTGTGGCTCTGTCTGAGCCCAAGAACGATTTACCTTGTTTCTCTGTGTTTTTAGGTACTCTGAATTTGAGGTCCACCCCATCTAATGAAGTTTGCTCCAACTGTGTGAGGGGCTGCCGTAGGTTTGTTTGTTAGAAGTGATGTGAGCACAGAGTGCATTTTATTTTCTGCCTTGGGCTTCCTGGCATGTCAGGAAACCCCAGAATGTGCCTTCTTGTTACCGCGGGAGTGTTAGGAATCTATGGTGAGAGGCAGGACGGCTTTCCAGCAGAAATGGCACATACCGCATTCCCTTGTCTGAGGGGACCTCAGAGGCATCTATCTGGGGGCATTGCTAGAAAAGAGAGGGCCTGTGTGAGGGCCCTGAGCTATCTGGGTGAGGCAGTTCAGCCGAACACAGCCCCCGGTGCCTGTGAGTGCAGGGATGACCCTTTGTCAGAGCAGGAGTGGCTGTACCTCCCGCCCCACCGCCCCCCACTCGAGGGACCTTCCCTTAGAGGTTCCACATGGCTGCTGGTGTGGCAGTGGGGCACAGAGGTGTGACAGCTGGTTCTGGGCTGAGAATTTGCTCTCTTTGAGCCCTGGCTCCACCACGGTAACAGTAACGTTTCTTAACTTACTGAGCTCTTGGGGCATGCCATGCACTGTGCCCTTCTTATTTCTTCAGCATTGTAAGCAGTCTTAGTGTGGTCATTTCGCAGGTGGGAAGACTGAGGCTCAGGAAGCATAAGCAACTTCCCAGGCCTGCAGAGGATGTAGGTGGCAAGACTGAGACTCAGATTTCTGATTCTCAAACCTGTGCTCTTAACTGCCATGCTTTATTGGCACCTTGGCAAGCCATCGAACCTCTTTGGGTCTCCATTTCCTCCCCTGGAAAGTGGGGATAATGTGTTCCTGGCATGCCAGCAGAGTACAGATAAGAAGGGCTCATCAGCTTTCAGACCCATTCTTCTTGCCTGTCCCCCTGGCTCTGGGCAGCTGTCAGGCATTGCCGCCTGCCGTGTTATCTTTCCCGCCGGGGTAGGCGGGGCTCCTCTGCTCCTGAGTGTCAGGGTTCGCCTGAGGAGGCAGCCCTGTACGTCTGGAGCGTGCCTCCCTGTGTCTCCCTTGGCAATAGGAGAGGCAGCCGAGCCCTGCCCCAGGGAACAATGGGGCACATTCAGAAGGCAGCCAGGTGCCAAGCCAGAGGTGTTGAAGGGACATTTGATTAGTTTTAACCCTAGTGGTCAGGCTTTTGCTCTTTCTTTCTCTGTAGAAGTTAAGTGGGAAGGAAACAGGTGTGGCTTTCCTCTCCATGCAGTTCACGTGGGCCTTCTGATTTTGGGCGTGAGTACACCTCTTCGACCCCTCTCCTATCCTCAGTCCTCTCCTGTCTCTGCGTAAGTCTGTGTCTCCCTCCTTGCCTCCAGCCCCTGCTGTCTCTGTGCTGTGTGTGTCTCACTCAGCAAGTGTGATGAGAGCTGAGACTGAAGAATCCACGATTCCAAGGGACTATCTTTCATCTTGTGCCATCTCTCCCAACATCATCCCTGCCAGGCGGTCAGCCAGCTTTGGCTTGCACACCTCCAGTGAGAGGGAACTCACTTTCTTAGCTCAGCAGAGTCCTAGGTAATCTGCCATGGCTCAGGGAGACTTAGAGGATTTCTTCAGTGCCCACTCTCCTCTTCAGGCTCCTCTCAAATCTTTCCTTTTCCAGAAAGTCTTTTCTGATCTTTCCAGTTAGAATTAATCTCTGTCTCTTGGAAATGCTTATAGAATTTAATTTGTACAGCTTTAGTGGCACGAGTGTTAAAGTGCTATGTTTTGCCATTTCTCTAGGCAGAGGAAAGTAATGTTGAAGGAGCTTTCCCAGTAGGACAGCTCGTTGGGTGAGGTTCCAGCTGGAGAGAAGGGATACTAGAGAACTGCCATGTGGGCCTGGGCTTCCTCCTGTATCTAGAAAGTCCCTCTCCAAACTTGGCCAGTGTATGTTATGTATTCTTTTCGTCCAGAGAATATGTTAGGCTTTGTGGGCCATATGGTCTCTGCGACGACTTCTCAACTCTGTCGTTGTAGTGTGAAAGCAGCCAGAGACAATACATAAATGAACAAGTGTGCTGTGTTCCAATAAAACTTTATTTGCAAAATAACAGGCAGCAGACGGGATTTGCAGGCTGTGGTTTGCTGACCCATGTTCTAGTCTCTTCCTGGTGGATCAAATGACTTTAGTTGCTGTGTGACCTTGGGGGTGCTGAGGTCCTTCTCCCAGCATGGATGAATGGAATGTTATGGGTTGAATCATGTCCTCTAAAAGATATGTTGAAGTCCTAACCCCTGCACCTCAGCATGTGACCTTATGTGGAAATAAGGTCATTGCAGATGTAATTAGTTAAGATTAACTAATTGCCGGTGTAGGATGGGCCCTTAATCCCATATGATTGACTTAGGTCCTTACAAAAGGGGAGACACAGCGAGGGAAAGAGCCATGGGAAGACGGAGGAGGAGACCGGAGTGATGCTGGCATAAACCCAGGAATACCTCGGGCCACCAGCCGCTGGAAGAGGCAAGGATGCATCCTCCACCAAAGGCTTTGGAGAGAGCATGGCCCCACCAACACCTTGATTTTGAACTTGTAACCTCCACAACAATGAGGCAATACATTTCTGTTATTTGAAGCCACCTAGTTGGTGGTGCTTTTTTAAGGCAGCCCCAGGAAACCAATACATGGACCATTTTCCATTTTCTCATCAGATTGTTTTATGGGTGTGCATGAGTGTGTTGATGCGTTGTGTTTGGGTAGAGGTGGATAAAACACTCTGCAAGGCAGGGATAATTGTCATAATCTCTTCTAGCTACTTCGATTCCCTTTTAACTCATGAAAAAAGCCTCTCTTCCTATGGAGGATTAGCATATTACCCTGCACGTATGTATTCTTTAAAGCCACACTCCTTATTAACAGATCAGCCTTTTTTTTTTTTTTTTAAACTTAGCCATTAGCCTGGAATACCAATGAGTAAACATGGTGCATACTGCCTTTTATTTAACCCTATTATCTTTCTTTTTCTGAGTTTTGACTACAGTGATTTCAACCACCTATTTTTGTTCTGGGTCCCAACTCACTTGATTTGGAGGCTTACTATGTGTTAAGTACAGAGAATAGCCCTGCCTTCAGAGGGCTTGTAGTCTATAGAGGATATAGACAAGTACACAGTGATGTAGAACACAAGGCAGAGCGTACTTAGTACCGTGGGAGGGGTCAGCCTGGTGTTGTGAGGTGCTGGGAAGAGGAGGTCACACTGATTTAGGTCAGGAAGGACTTCTGAAAGGTGGTGACTTTTAAGGTGGCCCCAGGGAAGGATTGGGACTTCTCAGCTCACAGAAAGCGGGGAGTCTATTCTAGGAACAGGGAGTATGCCTAAGTCACTGAACCTTCAGATATCAAATAACTGCAGGGAGGTAAGGGCCAGATCACAAGGGCTCTGCTGGGAGGCTGGGGAGGCTGGACTTCCAGAAATTGGGAAGCCATGGGCAGTTTTTGCACAAAAGATGATCTGAACAGAGGGGTGGCTCAGAGAGGTGGATATGGCAGTGCAGGAAGTAATGGAGGCTGTGGGCTACTTTGGAGGCTATGTGGGTGGAGTCCATTCATTTGTCCACTATACTCTGCTGTGGTCTGGACACCGTGCCAGGTAGTGAGGCCACCAAGAGGCATAACTTGCAGCCTCTGAGCATCAGAGACTGATAATAGTAACTCCCATGCAGGCTACCTTTGCCCAACACAGTTTTAAGTACCTTACATAAAAGGTTTTCTTAGTTTTCGCAGCAACCCAATAGTGTACACACTGTGATATCTCCATTTTATAGAGGAGGACACTAAGCACCATGGAGAGGAAATGTCACACCCAAGGTCACATAGTTGGTCACTGATGGAACTGTGATTGGCCTGCAGGGTCCTGAGCCTTCACCACTAACCTTGACTCCATACACCCAAAGGTCATTTAGAATACAGTGAGATCTGTTTCTGGTAACTGCAGGTAAAAGTTCCATGTGAACACATAGGAGAGCAAATTAACCCAGATGGGCAGGGTGGGTGGAGCAGGAAAGGCTTACTCAAGGAGGGAATCGTCACCTAAGTCTTTGAAGGTGAGTGGGGTAATTTAGCCAGGCAGGCAAAGGGCTGGGTGTAGAATGGGGAGCATAGGGATTTTCTGTGGAGGGGAAGCACAGTCCCAGAAAGGGGAAGACAGCATGGTGTGTTGAGAGCCTTCCAAGTTCAGTGTTGCTGGCCCCTAGTAAGTAAAGCCAGGAGTGGGCCTGGCAGAGGCTAGCGTATAGGTGGGGCCAGGTCCATGGACTAGACTCTACCTGGTGGTTGCCAGAGACATGAAGGGCGTTGGGCAGAGAAGTCTTGTGACCAGATTTGCTTTCTGATGGGACCAAGAGTTGGAAGAGATCCAGGAGGTCATTTTGTCAATTGCTGTCAGATGTCTGCATGCGAGGGCAGATGACACAGAGGAGCTCCCAGGACAGGACTCGTGAGGCCAGAGCACTCCAAGCATGGGACGTGACTCGGAAGGCTCAGCTAGTTGTTTAGCTGGTGTTTGGGTCTGTAGTTCTGCTTCATTCAATGTGTCATTCATCCATCGGATTTTGACTGAATGCTGAACGTGCCCAGGCTGGCTCTCTGCTAAGCACTTGACATTCCAGGAGGAAAGGACATGGTCTCTGCCCTTGAGGCCAGCTGGACCACCAGGCAGATAATTCCAGGGCAGTGGGATGCCAGCAGTCGGTGGAGTGGGCATTGGGCCCTGAGAGCACAGTAGAGGAAGCACAGTCTCCCTGCTGCTGCCTCTCTCCTTGCCCCCTCCCCACCTCACTCCCAGCCTTAAGAAGAAAACGATTTTTAACACTTATTTATTTTTGAGAGACAGAGCGTGAGCAGGGGAGGGTCAGAGAGAGAGAGGGAGACCCAGAATCTGAAGCAGGCTTCAGGCTCTGAGCTGTCAGCACAGAGCCCGACACGGGGCTCGAACTCACAAACCATGAGCTCATGACCTGAGCTGAAGTCGAACATTTAACCGACTGAGCCACCCAGGCGCCCCACTCCCAGCCTTGTAAAGCCACAGGCTTGCCTGGATTTGAATCCCAGCTCTGCCCTTTACTAGCTGTGTGATGTTGGGAGTTACTGAAACTCTTTGTGTCCTCTGTTTTAAAATGAGCACGGTAGTAGTATCTGCCTCAACAGATAGCCATCAGGATTAAATTAGTTCACGTCCACAAAGCAGTCAGGATAGTGCTTTGGCATACAAGAAGTGCTCCATAGATGCTCTTATTACTTTAGGTCCAGAATCCCTCAGCCTAAACCCTCTGTACAAGGCACATTTTAGGTTTCAGAATTACGTTAGTCAGGGTTCAATCAGGTGAGAGAAACCGCCCAGTTATCTAAACACTGAAAGCTTAATATAAAGAATTATGAACTCTGACAAGAGATTGCAGTAATGAAGGATTGACTGCTGTGAAGTAACGAGTGCTCTAAATATAGCTTAAAGAATGTGGGGATAGCAGATGTAGGAGCAGTGGCTCCCCCTAGGGCTCAGGTAGAGCACCAAGGAGCACCCCCATCCCGGTTGCAATGGAATTCGAAAGGAAGATCCTCCCTCCTGGGGCTGAGATGGAGCACTCGTAGAAGAGGCCCCCAGACAGAGATCTTGGCTTCGTTGGGGAGGGCACAGCTGTGCTTCGCGAATGGTAGAGAAGCAGCTGTGGTGCCACGCCAGTGACGGGTGCCGGGGACAGCTGTCCATGGTGAGGCGCCTCCCAGAAGGCAGTCGGCTACAATAGCACGGGAGTGGGTAACACGGGGAGGCTGCTAGCGGCTTGGTGCCATTGCACACTGTGGCCGGACGATAGAAACGTTGTGTTTGCGGCTCTGGCTGGCCCTGTGCCAGAGACGTGGTCATCAGGCTAACGTGAGTTCGCTCCTCGGTGAGTCACAGACAGAAACTAGACCAGGTGGCGTGGTCACACAAAGGAAACTTTATTTGCAGCAAATAAGGAGATCACGGGGAATAACTTCCAAAGCCGTGAGCCCCCAGACAAGGGCGAATGGGTTGCTTTCACTCAAGGTTAGGATGACTATTCATCATTATGTAGAGGCGAACGTAAGGTCATGCCTATATGTACGTTGTATGCTATGTAAATGCGTCTTGTGCTCCTCCTTGGGCAGAGATTTTAGTGTCAAGGGAGCTGCATGGGTCACTCCACGGTCCGTCTGTACAGGTACAGGTCAGAGGTTAGGCTCAAACTGGTCTGTGTGGTCTGGGCCTCCAGAGCCCTTCGTCCAGGCAGTTGTCATTGCTTGAGAGGTGGCTTTGGTTTCCATCACCGGATGCTATGCCTCTTGGGTCTTTTGCCTGAATTAAGAGAGAAGCTGCAAAAAAGAGCGTAAGGAAAAGTGTAGGACAGAGATTGGTGGGTCCAAGCAGGTGAGCAGTAAAGGTCAGGTGTCGGGGTCCAGCTGGTAACAAAGTCATCTGTGCTGCCTGCCTGGCACATGTACCAGAACCAGGATAGAAAACATACAGGAAAACCCTTTCCTCCCGCAGTGTCTCTCTAGCATCTTTGACCTGTCACTGTGATTACTATTAACATCATGTTGTCTAGCGAGGGAGAAAATGTTTAAAGGGCCCAGATCTATTTTTGCACAGCAGACAGGGAAGGTGCATTTGTGGTTGGGAGGCAATAAACTGGTCAGGGGCACAAGAATCTTTCTGATTTAGGGAAGTTGATGCAGTGCATATATTATATTATGTAATAGCCCCAGTGGGGTCTATGGGTAGCTCTCCATAACCAGAACATACTATTTTTTTTTTTTCCTGTGGCAAAAATGTAAGAATATTCATGCTAAGTGGATAAAGAGCATAAGTAGCTTCGTGTCCATTCAGGCCAGGTTTTGTCACTAAATGAGTTATAAAAAAAAAAAAAAAGTTACAGAAAAAGCTTTTGGATCCTGAAATCGAGGCTAAGGGATGGTTGTGTCATGTGTTTTCATTACCTTTCTCCACACAGCAGCCAGAGGGGTCTTTTGGAAAATGTCCATTATGCCACTGGCTAAGGTAAAGACTAAACTTCACTTCAGGCCCCCTCCCAACACTCCCCTCCCTGCCACCCCTGCCCTCCATTCATACTGACCTTGAACAAGCCATCTTGTTACCTGGAGTGTTCTTCCAGTCTCCCTGCCACACAAACACACATGCACATGCACACACACATGCACAAATGGCTCGGCTAACACCGCCTCACGCTTCGGATCTCAGCTCAGGTGTCTTAACCTCAGGATAGCCTTCTGACCATCTTTCCCCCCACCCCCCAGCCCTCATCCTGGTTCAGGCCTTTTTTCTTTAACACATATCTTAGTTTGTGATCACACAAACTTATAATTAGTGTGATTAGTTGATCACTGTGTCACCCTCTGAAACGGTGAGTGCCATGAGGTTGGTGGCTATGTCTGTTTTTCCCCCTCGTTATTTTATCCCCAGTGCTTTACACAATGCCTGACATACAACATATTTGATCAAGGAGAAAATGAATCGACAGTCTTGGATTAGATCCCAAACCAGGCCAAAAAGAATTAGCTATAAAGGACATTACGCAAACTTAGGAACTGTGGATGAGCTGTTAGTATTGTATCAGTGTTAAATTTCCTGACTTTGGTATCCTTATTTTAGGAAATACATGCTAAAGAATTTAGGAGTAAGGGGTTATATGCCTTCACCTTTCTCTCAAATGTTTCAGGACAAAAAAAAAATTGAAGTTTAGATAGCTGAGAGAGAGAATGATGAAACACGTAACAACAAACATGGATGAAAGATATATAGGAGTTCATCATGCTGTTCTTGTATCTTTTCTCTAACTTCAAAGTTACTTCACAATAAGATATTGTCAAGAATTCAGTGAATAGAAACAAATGAACAAAAGGGAAAGGGGATGCTAGGAGGGGTGCTCTCCGAAGGGCTTGGTCACTCTGGGGAGCTCTGAGGGGGCTGTGTGGCTGGAGCATGGCCCTGGGATTGGGGAGGGATCAGCTGGGGGTGGGGAAGGATTGGCTGGAGCTGGGTCCCTCATCTGGGCCACAGGCCTGTGTGTTTTGAGGGGGTGAAGCACTGAGCTGTTCGGCCAGCCTTAGCCTGAGTACTCCACATTCCCTCTCCTCTTCCCTATGGTGATTACTGAGCCAAAGCCCGAGTGGGTGAAGCCAGCCCATCTTGGGTCTTCCGTCTGATTTCTCTTTTAGTTTAATAATAGGGAAGCTCTCATCCAAGTATGAGGATTACTCCTCCTACCTGAAAACTACAACTTCCCTGTTGTCTGTTTGTTGTTAAGCCCACCACATGGTTCCTGTATGGGTTATATGTGGCTGTATAGCGGATTATCCCAAAATGTGGTAGCTTAACACAGTGTTTATTACCTTGTGGTTTCTGTGGGTCAGGAATCTAGGCTCAGCTGGGTGGCTCTGGCTCATGGTGGGTCTCTCATGAGATTACAGTCAAGATGTTGGCCAGCTCTGGAGTCATCTGAGGTCTTGACTGGGGCTAGGGGATCTGCTTTCAAGAAGGCTCACTCTCATGGCTGTTGCAGGAGGCCTCAGTTTCTCAACGCCTGGACCTCTCTGTAAGGAAGCTTGAGTGTCATTACCGCGTGGCAGCTAGCTTACCCCAGAACGAGTGATCTGAGAGTGAGAGCAAGCAGGAAGTCACAGTTCCTTGTGTGACCTAGTCTCAGAAGTTGCACATTGTCGTGTATGCTTTGCTCTGTTAGTTGGATGTGAGTCACTAAGTTTAGCAGACCCCACCTCTTGAAGGGAGGAGTGTGAAAGAACTTGGGCACATTTTAAAACCACCACAGCTCCTGAGGGCCTACCGTGTGCTGGGCACTAGAGGTGGTTCAGGGGATCCAAGGCATGGACCACCGTCTGCCCTCCAGAAGTTTACATCTGCTTGGGGAGGTGAGACATGCTCGGAAATTGGTCATGAGAACCAAGATACTCCGTGGCAAGCTAAGTCCGAATGGGTAACCCAAGGGAGCTCTTTGGAACGCCTAAGCTGGGCCTTCGCAGATGAGCAGCTCCTACTTTGGCTCTTGACCCTGATCATGGCACTGTCATACAATGATAATGAATACTGATGGTAGCACTTGAGCATTTTCACCGCGGTGGGCACTGTGCCAAGGGGGACCGCCTCGTGGCGCATCTCCATTTGTGAGTAGCATTCCTTGGAATCGTGCAGTAGGACAGCCCTGGTGCCAAGTGCTTCATTTCTGTAATCTCATTTATGCTTTGAATTGCCCTGTGGGATTGCTATTATTATCCCCATTTTACAGATTACGCAAGTAAAGTTTAGAAAAATTAAGTGACTTATGTAAGATCCTACAGCTAGTAAGTGGCAGAGGGCTTAAGACCACAGGCCCCTGTAGGCTTAACTTCCAGCTTCTGTACTTTCAGAGCTTTAGAGTCCTGAGTAACTGACTTTAACCTCTCTACGTGTCCGTTACCTCCTCTGTAACATGCATATAAAACTGCTTAATGTTCCCAGTGTAGTGCCTGGCGTGTGGTAAGCATTAACTACTGCTGCTGTTATCAGCTCACAGTCAAACACACAGCTGTGCTGTCCCCTCAAGGTCTTTGCGTTAGTTTGTTATAAAGGGTTGAAATGGGAGAAGCATGTGGTAACTACAGCCGCCCTCTTCATGTGCAGGGTTTACAAATTTGCGAGGACAAAGAACTTGTCCAGGCTGAACATGCACTGTGTCTTTAGTGACTGATTCTGCCATTTCCAGTGTCTGCTTTCTTCCATGAAGATGTGGATGCTTCGAGGGACACCTGCCCAATCCCTCCTCTGCACAGGCCCAGACGGTGGCCAAGCTGGGTTTTAGGAAGCTGAACGTGAGTTGGCAACTTTCTTTGGAAGTGCTTTCCCCGTTGAGAGGCGAGGAGCACCGGACTGAATGCCAGTTAGGATATAAGCCTGTGCCGTGGGCCCTGGAGCCAACTACTAAACCTTTCTGGGCTCCGAGGGCCTTCCCTCCAGGGTTGTCCGTCAGAAAGAAGATGGAGAAAGTGTGTTTTGAAAACCGTGAAACTTTGGTGCAAGGCTCTGGGCCTCTTCATTCCCTTCCAACCATTTGAGAAATTGTGGCTTCTTTAAGCAATTGGTATACTGAAAGGCCGTGTGATGGGAGTCACTCCTTCTACCCACACCCTCTTTACTAAAACATTTTTGAGCAAAATCAGTTTCGATTTGAATTCTGAGGATCAAATCAGCCTCTAAACAAAATCAAGGACCAGGTGGTGCTCTTTTTGAAAATTCAAACCCCATAACCAACTTGGGGGACTTATCTTTTGAAATTAATCTTTTTTTCTTCTTTTAATGAATGGGCATTTGTCGACTGCGCCAGTTCATTATGGAATTCATCCGAATGTTTCATTCACTGTGATCTCAGAGGCAGTGTGTGCTCACTCACCACCCGTAGGAATGACAGAACCCACTTCGAAAAAGAAAAAAAATCTTCCTCCCTTCATTTCCTCACTTTAGACTAAAACACTTCCTTTTTTAAACTTAAAAAAGGGGACTAATTTTCTCTTGTTAAAATTCGGATATGCATGAGCCTTTTTTTTTTTTTTTCAAAATTATTGCACATCTCTGTATATTCATTACCCAAGGAGGTTATGAGTAAGCCCTCCCTGGATCCTCTTGTGGCGCAAAGTGATGGGAGGGGGTTCAGTCAGTTATCTGTATAAGAGGCTCGCTCTCAGTGTCTCTCCTCCATTTTCCCATTGTTAGACTGTACTTACCAGAAGACAGAAAGAGGAGAGGTTGAGGGAAGAGGAGGAGGAGGAGGAGGAGGAGGAGGAGGAGAAATGTCAGAGAGAAGCCTGGAGCTGTCAGCTCTCTAGCTGTCTGACCTCAGAACAATTGCTTAAACTCAGAGCCCGGTCCCACCTTTAAAATGGGGATAATGACAGTAATAGCTGCGTTGCAGGGCTGTGGCGATGATTATCTGAGAAAATCTGTGCGGGAAAAGTGCTTTTGTAAATGCCATTATACCGTTATTGGTACTGAGATATGATTGCGCACATGTATAACTTGTACGGGTTTTTAAATATAAGTTTTACAAGGGTTGCTTTTATTTTTAGACGCAGTTTGAGTTGGAAGGGAATCTTAGGAATCCTTTAGTATGCCGTCTCACCGTGGGGGAGGAACCCCCTCTGTGGCAGCCTTTGGCTTGAATAGCTCCAGGGATGGGGAGGTCACCACTTCTCCCTCTTCTTTCTCCCAATCATCCCAGTTTTGTTCTTCAAGCTATAGGACATGCCAGTGATTTTCTTTTCCCTAAGATAGACAGCAAAAGAATAATGTCGTGGTTAAAAATGAGTAAGCATGCCGTGGCATGCGTTATGCAGATCTGCTGTCTGTACACTTTGTGGCTGGAGGTATGTCAGCCAGTCTCCAAAGTATTTGAATTGCTTGTTTGGGGGATCTGGTATTCTCCGTACCAGAAGCTCCTGAGTTATCAGGACTGAGCCTGCAGCCCCAGAGCAGGAAGACGACCTGGCAGGGCCCTCTTAGTTCTGTGTGCCTGAATGCCTTTCTCTTTTTCAACTGGTGTGGTTGTTTTGTTTTGTTTGTTTTAGCTGTAGGTAGATACGGATTTATCCCAGAAGGTACAGTCTGGCCGCAATTGTTTCCTTCTCTTCTTCTTCTCCTCACTTCCCCTTCTGAAAGGGGAAGCCCGGGGTCAGCACTTGGTGGAAAGCCTGTTTACTTTACGCCTGCTCCTGCCCCTGGGGTTTTCATTCCTCCCCGTGCAAGATGTAATGGTGAGGAGGCCGAAGCTGGGGCTGGAAAGACCTCAGACACCATCCTGGTGAACACTTTACAGACTGTCTCTGAAGGTCTTCAGGGATTCTGTAAACGTGGTTTCACCTTGTGTTGACTCTTTTTAAACTACAATAATAGAAAACATGTTTTTAAATCACTTACATGTATTATGTACTACATTTTTACATGTCGGAGGTCACCAGTTTATTCTTCCAGCATCTGTTTAATTGAAGAGAATCCTGAAATTATAGGGCAGGCTGTGTTTAAAAAAAAAAATACATCTACTTATTCATCAAGTATATCTGCTATTTATTATATCAAAAAAGTTTTCTCAGCATTGAGTAACTAAAGCAAAAGAGAGAAACGGTACTTTGAGGCAGATGTAAGCTGTAAGCTCTTGTCTGTCACTCCTGAGGTCAGATTATGTTGATCAGAAAACCACATTGTCCTCATTGGTTGACTTTACACTAAGGACATATTATTGGTTTGAAAAGTTAAAATGTATAATAACAAAATGCAACTGAGTAATAAAAGGCTTCACTCACTGAAAACCTACCACCCTTTCACAGAACACATCCGTTAGAGTAGTTGGGACCCTCTTCTAGTCCATCATTGCTTACCTCTTAAATTATGCCCCAGGTCATTTAGGTAACATGATATTTGCATAGAAGAAGGCCTACTGGCAACTCTATTTTTATTTTCATGTTTATGTCTGAGCACCTGCTTTTTACTTGTGAGTGGACCCTGGCAGATTTTTCACTTCTAGATTTTGTTGATCCATGACCTGTGCTCATGAGTGAGAAATTCTTCTTCTGCCCAATCCCAGATAGTCATGCTTTTATTATAAGCCCATAACATTTTACCCCCTGTCCCATTTTTTCCCCCGTGTGCTCAGAGGCCTCTTGGGCAATGTGCCCATAAAAATCAGTCCAGCGCTGTGGAACACCTAGAATGATACAGAGATCACCCCTCACCCCTAAGCCTCCTTGAAGCCAAGCAGCCCCCATTTCCTTCCTGTTCACTCACTGGATGTCTTTTCTGCCTCTCAGTCTGTCTGGCAGAGCTCTGTGACCCCACTCCTGTTGTTCCCCTTTTTTGTGAACCACAGTGGCTTCAGCCTGAAGTCCTCAATGCTGATGGATCCCAAGATTTGGTTAGAACCCTGTCCTTTGTGGAAAATGAGGGTATCACCCCACCTTCCCTGCTCACAGAGTGTGTCGTAAGGGCAGGGGGGCAGTGCTGGTCGTGGAGTGCTTGTTGCCATGGGAATCCGAGGTTCTGCTGCCTCTTCCGGGTGGAACTGGTGTCTGTGCACTGCCCCAGCCCTGTCTGCTGCTATGTTCCCTTCTCTCTCATCCCAAGAAGGCAGGTAGTAAAGGAGATGGAGGGAGTCCCAGCTTGCCGTGCCGCTGTCCCTTCCTCCTCCTCCTCCTCCTCCTTCTTCTTTTTTTAAAGTTTTATTTATTTCTTTATTGAGGGGCAGAGAGAATGAGAGCACACCAGCTGGGGAAGGGCGGAGAGAGAGGGGGAGAGAGAGACTCCTAAGCAGGTTCCATGCTGTCAGCACGGAGCCCATCAGCGGGACTTAAATTCACAAACCATGAGATCATGACCTGAGCTGAACTCAAGAGTTGGACGGTTAGCCTACTGAACCGCCCAGGCGCCCCTTACCTTCTAAGTGCAGTAAAATCAGGGAAGGGTCCTACACATACACACAGAGCGAGCACATCCCTCCTTTCCCTGTATTCAAAATAAATCTGGGGAAGCAGCCTCTCCCTCAAACACCAGCCCCGCCTCAAGCAAAACAGGCTCAGCAGTCAGAAAGGCCTAGATTTGAATCACTGTGTCACTTGTCATCGTTGTGTGAAACTTAACCGTCTTGGGCCTTCGTTTTCCCACGTGGGAAACGGAGAGAATGGTCACCAACCGCATACACCAACTGCTGGAGATTCATTGTGAGACTGTCACTTTGTTAGGGCTTAAAAATAGCTATTAATTCTTCGGTGATAGTAGTGTCTAGAGGCTGGTTTCCCTTCTGCAAGTAAGCTGGGCGGTTTAACTGACCCGACGGGCCCCAGATGGACGTGTCGGGAGTGGGGAAGAGGAAAAGGAGCACTCTGTGTGGTTTGCCCCGCCCCCTCCTCCTGGCTCCCTTCCACACCCCAGCACCCCAGCCGCCATCCCCTGTTCCATCAGGAGCAGGGTTACTCCCACTGCCCAAGAGCTGCGCGGCGCCAGCCTTCTCGGCGTGGGCATTTTTAGCCCAGATGACATTTCCTCACAGGCTTGCGGCATCTTCCCCTCCCCACCTCGTAGTCCCCCTCATTTCAGAAGCCCTCCGGGGACTTCAAGATGAAACACTTCCACCCTGGGTAGATCGTTTTCATCGAATTCTCCAGCTTGTGGTCTCCACTGTTGAGGAGAGACATTTTAATTAATTACAGGCCCCATGGGCTCAGGGATCAATAGCAGTAAAGAGCCATGGAATGAATTCCTAGCCTCTGCTCCGTTTCCCACTGTCTCTGCACCCTTGCACCAGGTGCACAAGCCCTGTGGGCCTCAGTTGCCTGTTCTCTGCAATGGGAGTGCCTATTTCCCAGGAGTGCTGGGAGCCCCCGCAGCAAGGTGTGGGGATCAAAAGTGTTGAAAACTGTAGTGTGCTGGCCACAGGTAAATTATTACTAAGAGCGTATGTGTATTCCCAAGGGGCAAGCATGAGGGATGTTTCTCTTCAGAGTCATTTCTTCCTCTTGTTCCTTGATACCTTAAGACCAGCTGGCAGGTTCCGTCTCCCTTTCTGAGTGTGAGAGAAGCAAGCAGCCCAGACAGAATTAGGCAGGTGGGTATGTGGGTGGAGTGTGGGTTCCTCCAGTGAGGAAAAGTGATCATACAAGTGGGACCTGGGATAAGAAGTCAAAAGCCTCAGCTTTTCCCTGGGAATTGGGGTCTCCAGCTGTTCTGACATTCACTACACTGACCGCCTCTAGCCCTGAGCCTTCACAGCCAAGAAAGAAGCCTTGTTTATTCCAGACTCTGCTTCCTTCTTCCTGCTTTCTTCTTGCAGCGTATTCTGCACACAGCAGCCCAGGTGATCTTTCTAAAACACAAGTCTGATCATGTTCCTTTCCTGCTTAGAGCCCTTCCATGGCTGCCTGTAGCCTTGAGGCTAAAATCCAGAATTCTTGGTGTCGCTGTTTGGGCCCTTATGACCTGGCCCCTGCCACCTTCTCCGGTGTCCATTTCCGGCTCTCCCTCCAGTCCCCTCGGGTCTAAGCCAGAGCCCATCCACTCTGGCTCTGGTTCTCAGGCCTTGAGCATGCTACCAGTTTGGGCTTTCCAAAGCCAGGTCCTCTACATGCTACTGAAGGCTCTGCTGAGACATCACCTCCCCCAGTAAACCTTCCCTGACCACCCTGCCTTCCTCAGTCTGGGTGGGTTCCCATGGCAGCCTGTGCATTTATGGGTGTTATGGCCCCAGCCACATCCCAGGACCCACATCCATTTCCGTGGAAACCTCTCCTTGTCTACCACCCCCATCCCTGCATGAGCTCCTTGAGACCCAGGCCTGTGTGACTGGTTTACCATCATACCCCCATGGCCCTAGCACGCCTCCTGCCACAGAGTGCATGCCAAATAATGGGATGGAGGGGCGCCTGGGTGGCGCAGTCGGTTAAACGTCCGACTTCAGCCAGGTCATGATCTCGCAGTCCGGGAGTTCGAGCCCCGTGTCAGGCTCTGGGCTGATGGCTCAGAGCCTGGAGCCTGTTTCCGATTCTGTGTCTCCCTCTCTCTCTGCCCCTCCCCCGTTCATGCTCTGTCTCTCTCTGTCCCAAAAAGAAATAAACGTTGGAAAAAAAAAATAATGGGATGGAGAAATGGCTTGGGATGTTATCATTAGATGAGAAGCCTGGGGGGGATCAGAGTCGCCTGGGCACTTGTCAGACACCAGCTTCCTGGCCTCATCCCACCCTCCAGGATGCAGAATTTCTGCGGGTCTGCCAGGGAATCTGCATGTGCACACCCAAGTGGTTCTCATGCAGATTTGAGGACCTCTCAGTGATCTCCTTCAAGCCTGGCATTTTACAAAACAGGAAAGCTAGATCCAGAGACAGATATAGTAAGTGATTTCTGTAGATCTCAATCTCTCTCTCTCTCTCTTTCTCTTTCACATACACGCGCACACACACACACACACACACACACACACACACACACACACTTCTTTAAGACATAAAAAAGAAAGAAAATAAAGGCCCAGTGCTTTTTCTACTCCTGAAATGTTGATCTTCAAGAAACCCACAGGAAGCACAGGAGAGAGAATTTTTGTTTTTGTCTTTGTTCTGCCCTGAGGTCTGAACTAGGGAATTTTGGCGTATTTTTTCATTTCCTTTCCATAAAAAGTATGCAACCTCAGAATATGGGGTACTTATTTTTAAAATTCAAAACAATTACTTTCACTCCAAGACTTATGTAATTTTTTGCAATGTTGGAAATCCCTGATGTTTCATTTTTCTGGTTCAGAAATGATTTGTAGAGAGTATGAATTATCCTGCCTGATGCCACGAGGTCTATTTTTATCCATATGAGGATGTTGAGACTAAACCCGACAGAACATATTTACCATTGCTTATAGTACTCGGTGATGCTGCCTCTCTTTAGAGCTTGCCAGAGAGAAACCATGTAGGAACATGTGTTCATAATTAATTTGACCTGCTTAGTAGGACAAAATGGGGAGGAAGGATCCACCAGCTCCACATGTGGCAGAGATAAAGTGGAACATGCTCAGAGGAAAGTGCTGGAATGCCAAGGGTTGAGGAAATGTTTCTAAAGGGAAGGGCTAAAGACACTGGACGTTTAGGTTTTCATAGAAGGACCAGTGGCTGTGTCTGAAAGGCTTGAATGGCAGGGAGAGAGCATGAAAGGAAAGCGGAACCCTGGCCTGAGGGTGGGAGAGACCTTCCGTTTGAAGGTGTAAGCAAGAGCATCCTCCAAGGTGATGGATGAGTTTCTCATCAAGAGAAGTGTTTCAGGTGGGGGCCATCTTACAGGCCTGTCACCCAGTGTCCTGGGTGAGGGGTAGTCTGGACCAGGTGAAGTCCAAGTGCCCTTCTCACTGATCTGAGAGCAGACTCCAACGCCCACAGGCCCCCAGCCTGTGACATAAGTGAGTGAAGGGTTCTGTGGCTGGGGCTGTGGGCAAGTGGGAAGGAGTTTGTTCCTTCCTCAGCTCCAGCTGTTGCTTGGGAATGCAGGTCCAATCAGGCCAGGTCTTTGGGTTTTTTCAAGAAAAGTTAGATTTCTAGATTTTTTTTTTTTTAACATGGACTCTCCTGAGTTTTAAATATTGTGTGAGCTAAATAAAGCCATCTGTGCCCACTGGGTCTTGGCCATGGCCTGCCAGTCTGACCCCTCTGTTCCAAGAATCTCAGGTTTGTGTGCACCTCAGGCTTTCAGGCAGGGGTGAAATGAGTGAGGTGGGCAGGGTAGGGATTATCTCTCCACCCAACAGATGGGGAAACGAGGACGCCTGGAAGTACAAGGTAATAGCAGACGAGGGCTAAGGCAACAAAGAGGGCAATGAGTTTCTTCCCTGCTCGTTCCAGTGACATTTCATTTTTAAGCTTTTCTTTTAAAATAATGTTGGATAAAGGGTGCACTGGGAGTGCTCAGTATTTCTTGGGGGTAGGGCCAGAGCAGGGGATTCGGCCTCCCCGAGTCACTTTCCCTTCCCCTCCCTGCACTGCTCCTGGAGCACCTCTTGCACTGAGGTGTCTGTGAATGCCCCCCCTCTCCCCCACCCTGGGGTTGTGCCTGCTCAGCCTGCACACCCATGCCTGGAGCCATGCAAAAGCTCTGCCTCTGCTTTTCCCCAAGGATCTGGGACATCCAGCCATACCTGAAATCTCCCATTACAGCTCTCTTCTTGGGTGAAGACCCCACAGGCACCCAGGAAGCTCTTTGAAAATGCACACAGGAAAAGAAAAAAGGCCACAGGAATGCAACCTGACAACTGTCTCAGCCTCCAAGTGTTGGATTGCCATGGACTCAGCCGCTGAGTAAATTAGCTTTGCCACGAAGGCAACCACAGAACGCTGGTCCTATTCAAGCCACATTTATGGTGCTCCCCGCTGCGATTTGAGGCCTGTCTGCCGAGCTTCCTGCCTCTTGGCCTTCCTGCCGCTCTTTGTGCTGAGGCCATGCTTCCAAGAGCAGCTTTCAGACCAACTTTAGGTTTTGCTTACTTTGCCGGTGAACATCCTGCTCGTTTTATTTTGTGGTTGGTTTTTATAAGGAAAAAAAAAATTTTTAAGTACATATTTTTCAGACAACTGTGTTGAGGGGTATTTGAGATACAATAAATTGCACACTTTTGAAAGTGTGTAACTTAATCCATTTTAACATATGTATAAACTTTGTGAGACTACCATCGAAATCATAATAAACATTTCTATCATCCCAGGAGGGTTCTTTGTGCCCTTTTGTCTTTTTAATTTTTTTAATTTTTATTTTATTTTTGAAAGAGAGAGAGAGAGAGAGCACGAGCCCCAGTGGGGGAAGAGGAGAGAGAGAGGGAGACCACAAGATCCGAATCAGGCTCCAGGCTCAGAGCTGTCAGCACAGAGTCTGACCGGGGGCTCAAACTCACAAACCCTGAGGTCATGCATAACCTGAGCAGAAGTTAGATGCTTAACTGACTGGGCCACTCAGGCACCCCTCTTTGTGCCCTTTTGTAACTAGTCCTTCCCTCTGTCTCCATGCAGTCACTGACCTGCTTTCTTTCTAGATGAGCTTGTGTTTTCTAGAAATTGCATAGAACTTCACCCAATGTGTGTTCCTCTTTGCCTGCTTTTTTCACCAAGCAAGATGATCATTGAGATTCCTCCATGTCCTCCTGTGTATCAGCAGCTTGTTTCATTTTATTGTTGAGCAGTTTCCCATTATGTGTCTGTTCCGTCATTTGTTTATCCGTTCTCGTGTTGGTGGACATTTCGGTTGTTTCTAGCTTTTGGCTCGTACAAATAAAGTTGCTACGAACATTTGTGTACAGGTCTGGGGTTTTGTTTCACTTGGGTGGATAGGTACCTCCAGAAACAGTGTATTGGCTAGGTGGTATGGTAGGCGTATGTTTAATTTTTTAAGAAGCTGCCAAATTGTTTTCCAAAGTGGTTGTATCGCTTTGAGTGCCCACGTCAGCCTGTGAGAGTTCCAGTTGCTCGGCGTCCTTGACAACACTTGGAATGATCAGTCTTCAATTTTAGCTCTTCTGTGGGGTGTGCAATATCCACGCCTCCTGACACGACATGTGCGTGCTGTCAAGAAGAACCTGTCTTCATGGGTTTGTTGGCTATTTTGTATCTTTTGTGAAGTGCCTGTTAAAATCTTCCGCCAGTTTTCATTCATTTGGGTTGTTGGTCTTTATGGAATTTTAAGAGTTTTAAAAATATATTCTGTAATACAAGTCTTTTGTCTGATACATGTTTTGGGAATGTATTCTCCCGGTCCGTGGCTGTTTTCCTAATAAGGTGTCAGTATTGTGGAGTAAAATCTGGAGCATATGGGGTTTCCAGGGACATGAAAGCCATTGAATATTGAACAAATGCAATAAACCTTAAGAATCCTGTAGAACCCAAACTTGGTACCAACATGATTGAGAGTGTATTTAATAACATTACCTCTTGGTTTAGAAATTATTTTACATAATTTGAGAAAAGCACTGTGTGCGGCACCATACTAGGTATTAGAAGAGATGGAAGGAAATGTAGAAACATCATGAGATGTGGATACTCTTCTTAGGGGGCTCACATCCATGGAAGAGTGAGCATATACACGTATTCTGATGACAGTAATTACTGTGTATACTATATGCTTGATTGGCATGATCTCATTTAATGTCCAGAACAACCCTCTAATATAGATTTTCCCCATTTTGCAGATGAAGAAACTGAGGCTTAGAGGAGCTAAGTAACTTCCCCAGAGCATACAGCTATGATATGGCAGATATGGATTCAATCTCACTTCTGTCTGACTTCAAAGTCCATGTACTTAACCGTTAGACTAACTGCCTTCCAGGTAGAGCATAAGCTAAGATGTGTTGAGAATCATACGAGAGTTATAAACAGAGTGTTATGGAACAAGAAGTGAAAAAATTTATTTTTGGTTCTGTACCAGAAAGCACCATCGAGGCGTTAACATCCAAGTTGGGCCTTGAGGAGTGTTTACAACCTCAGTAACAAAGATGGCAGAAGAGGAATGGCAGTTGAAGGGAACAGCATGAGCAAGGATGTAGAAGAGGTTAGAAGGGTCATGGGACCTATTGACCAAAGTCCAGTATTCTTTAGGGGGAAAGGTACAAGAAAAGGTCTTGAAAATCAACTCCAAGGGCCTCAAAAATCAGGCTGAGAAGTTTGAACTGGATTCCACAAGGCAGTTGGGACCCACTGAAACATCTGAGAAAGGAGCATTGGGGGCAAGTGATATGCTGGCTCTGTATGGTGATGGGATAGAGTCTGGATGGACAAGGACATAGAAGAGGGACAAAGGGCAGTGGAGGGCCTTGTGATGCTACTATAGGTAACAAGGGCCTCAACTAGGGTATTAGTCATAGAAATGGACAGGAGGGAATACATAATATAATTCAAAACTAGAAGCTACCTCCTGTACATGATTTTTTATTCTGCCGACTTTTCCATAAGCCGGGACTAATTTGACCCAGTCCCCTTTCTGTCACTTCCTTTCTTGTCCATCTGTATTTCTCATACTTCATTGCTCTCAGACAGTGGCCAGGGAGAAGAGAGAAACCCAATTTGTCCTGTCTGTAATTCGTTGGCTAATTCTGATAAATGAAGTGGTGCCTGGAGAAGGCTGAGTCTTTTGGCCAAAATGAAGTTTTATATTATTCATACATTTATTCATTCAGCTAACCAGATTCATTCATTTACCATTCCGATGGGTTTTTTTCCAATACCATCAAACAGTTCTCCAGTTCTCAGTGGATGCTACTGGGTGTCTTACAAATTTGACTCCGTTCTGACACTGTCAGCCTCAAGTTAGCATCAGACCCCACAGGCTAAGGGCTCAGTCCCATAAGACTGCCCCCATTTCAGATGCCAATCACAAGTCCAGTTCACCTGGGTTTCTGATCACCGGCTATCAATCAGAGGGTTCCACCACTCCCTCTTCAGGTGTGATTAATTTGCTAGAACTTGGAGAAATATTTACTTACGTTTACCGGTTGATTATAAGGGCTGTTCATCTGGTGAACAGCCAGATGAAGAGGTGCATAGGGTGAGAGGTCCAGAAGGGTCCTGAGTACAGGAGCTTCTGTCACAGTGGAACTGGGGTGTTCTACTCTTCCTTCATGTTTACCAACCCAGAAGCTCATCACATCCTTTTATTCAAGAGTTTTTGTATATCTTAATCTGCAACCCAGCCCCCTGCCCCTTCTGGTGACCAGCCCCATCCTCAGGCTATCCGGGGGTCCCACCCTACGTCACCTTATTAGCATAAACTCACCTGTGCTCAAAAGGGGCTCCCTTTGACTTAGGAATGACAAAAGGCACTCCTGCCACTCTGGAAATTCCAAGGGTTTTCAGAGATTTGTGCCAGGAACTTGGGACTGAGACCAGATCTATTTTTTTATTATGCCATCCATGCTTCCAAACATTTGTTTATTTACTTACCAAACTCAGTCATTTGATATCTATCAAAAGTGGAAATATGTGCCAGACGCTATGGTAGGCTCACAGTGTGTAGCATCGAACAGCCTCCCTCTACAGAAGTTCACCTTTTAGTGGAGGCTTTTTCCTGCTGTCTTCAGGCATTTCTTTTTGTCTCACGTTTTTATGTTTCTTCCTCCTCTTCTCTCCTGACTTCTTTGGGAATTTTTTCTCATTTTGCTTTTTCCCTCTATTCTGCTATAAAAGTTCAGTATTCTGTTTCTA
The DNA here is from genome assembly GCF_027475565.1 of Acinonyx jubatus. Classification (NCBI taxonomy): domain Eukaryota; kingdom Metazoa; phylum Chordata; class Mammalia; order Carnivora; family Felidae; genus Acinonyx; species Acinonyx jubatus. The sequence continues at coordinate 190,393,930 of NC_069380.1, read as the reverse complement.
CATTTTGAATAGTTAGCTAAGAAAATTTAACGTGTATTCTTGAATCTAAAATTAATCAATATACTTACCCTACTCCCAGCCAGTACACCTCACCTTTGATCACCCCCTCTTCTGATTTCACACTACTGTTGTCATGTATTTTAGTGATTGTTATTACTATTATTGAGTATAGTTGACACACAGTGTTATGTTTCAGGTGTACAACTTAGTGATTCAACAGGTTTATACATCATGTTATCACTACAAGTATACCTACCATCTGTCCGCTTATATCACTATCACATTGATATTGTGTGTAATGATATTGACTGTGTTCCTTATGTTTAACTATTATTTTTAATTCCATAAGACTGTACTCTTACTGTTTTATATAGGCCTTCCGAATGGAATCACTTTCCTTTTGCCTGAAGCATATTGTTTTACATTTCTTTGAGGGTATTTTAAGAGCGAACTCTAGGTTTTGCTTGCGAATATCTTTATTTTGCTCCTGTTCTTTCTGGGTATACAATTCCAGTTTGACCGTTTTTTACCTTCAGTATATTCAATACATTATTCTACTGCCTTCCAGGTTTAATATAAGTGTTGAGAAGCCAGGGGTAGTATAATGATTATTCTTTTATATTAAATCTGTCTTTTCTCTGGCTACTTTTAAGATTTAAAAAAAAGATTTTATCTCTTTTTGGTCTGCAGTTTCACTACAATGTAGATTTTTAAAAGCAGCTTTATTGACGTATAATTGGCATATAGTAAATTGCATATACATAATTTGGTAACTTTTGACATCTGTATATACCTGTGACACTGTCATGTCAAGATAATGAACATACCCCAATGTTTCCTTGTGTCCCTTTGTATTGTATAACCCCTTCTTCCTGTCCCTCCTGCCTTCCTCTAGTCCCCAGGCAACTACTGATCTATTTCCTATTGCTATAGACTAGTTTGTATTTTCTGGAATTTTACACAAATGGAGTCATATGGTATATACTCTTTTTCAAGTCTGGCTTCTTTCATGGAGCGTGATTATTTTGAGATTCATTCTTGTTGTAGCGTTATCAATAGTTTCTTCCTTTTTTAATGGTCAGTAGTGTTCTTTTGTATGACTATACCACTGTTTGTTTGTCTATTTACCTGTTGGTAGATATTTGGGTTGTTTCCAGTTTGGGCTTAGTACAAAGTTTTTGAGTTTTAATGTACAAGTCTTTGTGTGGGCGTATGCTTTCATTTCTCTTGGGCAAATACATAGGAGTGGAACGACTGGGTTATGTTAGGTGTATATTTAACTTTTTAAAAATTGTGGTGGTAACATTTTATGTTCCCAGCAGCAGTGTATGAGTGTTTCCATTTCTTCTTCAGTTCCATCAACACTTGGTATGATCAGTCTTTTCAATTTTAGCCTTTCTAATTGGTGTCTGCTGGTATCTCATTGTGGTTTTAATTTGTATTTCTCCGGTGACCAGTGATGTTGAGCATCTTTTAATGTACTTATCTGCCCTCTGTATGTCTTCTTGATGATGTGTCTGCTGATATCTTTTGCCCATTCTTTAAAAATTGGGTTGTTTGGCTTCTTGTTATTGAATTTTGAGAGTTCTTTATGTTCTGGAAAGAAGTCCTTTATGAGTATTTATTCCACTCTGCAGCTTATCTTTTTATTCTCTTAACAGTGTCTTTTGAAGAGCAGAAGTTATAAATTTTGTTTCAGTTTGGTTTATCAATTTGTTCTTATATTGATTATGTTTTCGGTGTCATATCTAAGAAATCTGCCTAACCCAAGGTCACAAAGTTTTTGTTGTGGTTTTATTTCCTTCTAGAATTTTTATAATTTTAGGTTTTACAATTAGACCTGTGATCCATTTTGAGTTAATTTTTATATGTAGTGTAAAATGTGGATCTTCTTTTCCTCCTCTTCTCCTCCTCCTCCTCCTCCTCCTCCTCCTCCTCCTCCTCCTCCTCCTCCTTCTCTTTCTGTTTCTCCTTCTCCTATCTTTTTGCATATTGACATCCAGTGGTTACATTATCATTAGTTGAGTAGACTGTCATTTCTCCACTTAATTGCCTTTGCATTTGTGTTAAAAATAAGTTGCCCATATATGTGTGGGTCTGTATCAGTACCCTCTGTTCTGTTTCATTGATCTATTGTTTTTCTTTATGCCACTACCACACCATCTTGATTACTGTCACTTTATAATATGTCTTGAAATAAGGTGTTAGTTATCCAACTTTGTTCTTTTCCAAAGTTGTTTTGGCAATTCTAGGTGCTTTGCATTTCCAGATGAGTTTGAAAATCCTAATTTCTATGAAAAAACCTGTTGGGACTTTTATTGGGATTACATTGGCCCATAGGTCAGTTTTAGAGTAGACATCTTAACAATAGTCTTTTGACATATGTAGATTGTATAGCTTCATTGATTTAGTTTTTTGTTTATCTTAGCAGTGTTTTGTAGTTTTTAGTCTTTACATCTTTTTCAGAGTTATCCAAAGGATTTGATCATTTTTAATGATTTCATAAACGGTATTTTGAAAATTTCCGTTTGGAGTTGTTAATTGCTAATATATTGAAATACAGTTATTTGCATATTGATCGTGTCTCCTGTAATCTTGCCAAACTCATTTACTAGTTCTAGTAGCTTTTTTTGTAGGTTCTATTAGATTTTCTACATAGGCAATCATGTCCTTTGCAAATAAAGATATTTTTACTTATTTCTTTCCAATCTAGATGACTTTTTTCCCTTGCCTTATAGCACTGGCTAGAACCTCCAGTATATTGTTGAATAGAGGTGGCAAGAGCATCTTTGTGCTGTTTCTGCTCCAAGGATGAAAGTAGTCAGTCTTAATGGTGACAGATGCGATGCTAGCTGTAGGTTTTGTTGTAAATGTCCTTTATCGGGTTGAGAAAGTTTCCTTGTATTTCTGGTTTCTTGAAAGTCTTTATTAGGAATAGATGTTGGATTTTGTCAAAAACTTTTTCTGCATTTATTGAGATAATTATTTGTTATTTCTTTTTTGATTTGTTAATATAGTGGATTACAGTGATAGATTTTTGAATGCTAAAGCAACTTTGTATTCCCAGGATAAACTCCACTGGTCATGATTTATTATCCTTTTTATGTATTGTTGGATTTGATTTGCCAAAATTTTATTTAGAATTTTTATATCGGTTTTGAAGAGGAAATTTGTGTATAGTTTTCTTTAGTGTCTTTGTCTGGTTTTGGTATTAATATATATATTTTAATCCTGTGTGGATTAGGATTAGCTTTGTGGAATCTTCAGTTATTATCTCTTTTCAAGAGATTTCTCAGTCTTTACCTCCTTAGTATTTCCATTGCCCCATTTGGTCTTTCCTTTCCTATTTCACACATTTTTTTAGACCTTTACACTCTATTTTCCATGTCTCTTAACTTCTTTTTTTCCCCCTTTATTCCTTTTTTATTTTAGAGAGAAAGAGAGGTGAGGGGAGAGGGGCCCTACATGGGGCTCCATCCCAGAACTCTGGGATCATAATCTGAGCCGAAATCAAGAGTCAGACGCTCAACTGACTGAACCACCCAGGCGCCCCCATGTCTCTTACCTTTTTTCATATCTTCCTTATTCTTCCTTACCAGTGCTGCTTTCTGAATAATTACCTCAGAATTCCTTTCTAGTTCATCAGTTCATTTTGAGACCTAGTTAGGCTACTGTTTCACCTTCCCACTGAGTTTTTTTTTTTCTCCTATTGTTAGAGTTGTAAAAGTTGTATTTGGATTTTTTAAAAATCTGCTCATTCTTTTTCATAGCCTCATTTTTAATATTTTTAATCCTTTTTATTTATGAAAGCATGATTAAACACATTCCATGTCTGGTAATTTAAGGGTTTTTTTGGTGGGTCCGGTTTTGCTTTTAGTTGCTTTTAGTTAGTGGTTCTGTCAGAGTATCCAGTCCACCATACTACTGGAGATGGAAGCTGAGCCTCAAACTATTTATGCTGTGGTTGTTAAAAATGGTTTCTTCTGTGGAATCAATTGCATTCGTGTCAGTTTTTGTTGCTTCCGTTGGTAAAGACTAGAGAACCAGGGGATGAAGGTTTTTACTTTTCCTATATTGCTGATCTGTACACTGTGGTTTTACAACCACCTAATGAATTCCTGGGCTCTACACATTTTCCTTTTACTAAATCATCTATGCCAACAGAGTTGAGGTTTTGTTTTAGTATGATTAAAATGCCTACACTCCACAACATCTAGAGTCTGTCCTTTATTATGTACTCTCATACTATTCTCTAGCTCTCTTTTAGATTATTTTTTTGATTTAAAGCTCTATGATTGTTTGTATTGATGATGGATTAAAATCTATCCCTCCTGCTAAAAATATAAGTTCTGTGAGATCAGGGACCAGGACCACCTTACTCCCCACTGTATTCCTGTTTTCTAGCGTAGTGCCTGACACAAAGAATACTCAATAAACAAAATGCATGAATGAATGGCAGGGTATGTCAGGATATACCGAGGAAGCAGAAATTTGCAATGACTCAGTTTTAGCTCAGCAGCCATTTGTGGAGCCCCTACTTTGTCATTCTCCATGCCAGACACATTTGGAGGGTACAAAGGTGGGTGAAACAGGAGTCTCACCCTTAAGGAACCCAGAGTCCAGTGGAGGAAAGGCAGTGTTTACATTGTTAGAATTTCCCAGTTCAAAGGAATTTGCCTAGACTATGTTGGGCGTAACCTCACCATTGATGAATGATCCAGGGTTTAAACATATAATCCTGTGGTCACTATGCTTTGTGTCCTGCAAACAGCCCGGAGGGGCACACTCTGCTGAGATGGTGAAACATCTGTCTTAGCCTTCTTTTTAGTCCAGGTAAGTATTGAGTGCTTCCGTATGCTGAAGACCATGTCAAGTAATTTGGGTGAATTGTGAGTTTCAAATAAAACCTTGGTGCCTTTCCTCAGGACTTTGTTTGGGAATGTGAACATCAGGACTGGACCTGCCCATAGAAGCCCTAAGTGGACATAAATAGAAAACTCCTAGGCCTTGCAGCACAGGGCACAGATAAGGGGACCCTGGTGCACACCTTAGGCCTCTGTGTCTGACTTGCTGAGGTGCAGGTTTATGGTCTTAGAAGTTGCTTCCTAGGAGTAAAGAGGCTAGAAACACAACAGGTAACAAGCCCACAATTCCTGCGCTTCTTAGACCTGCAGACATCTTTTGCTTGGGGCTGCCTAGATCCCTCTGAGAAAACACAGGCATTGGGAAGCTGTGTGTGCCCCCTGCATCTTTTCCTGCTGTGTGCCTCCTCTGTGTGCACTGCTTTCTAGCTGCTTCTGGGGTAAACCAAAGTTAAGTGACTGAAGTTAATCCAAATTGCAGTTCTCAGTCTTTTTGGAATCCAGACTAGCCCTGGGGTTTGGGGCAGCCTAGGAAGAATAGATACAAACTTTTGATAAATAAAGGAAAGTCAAGCTCATTTGACATCTCTTTTATGCACGTGTCTTCACAGATAAGACAAGGCTGACACTAGGCGGGGCGGGCGTTGCAGTTCCTGAGGGCCCCGCCACTAACCAGCCCTGTGAACCGCAGAGTTGTCTTTTCCTTATTTGTAGAAGGGGTTGGGCTGGAGCTGTGATTCCCACTCACTGGTCCACAGACTTGTTCCAGTTGTTTAAATGTTCACCAGTCCCAGGTAAAATGAAAGAGAAAAGGAGGGAAGGGCGATGAGTTTTGTCAAAAAGCTCGGTGTGTTACTGATCCTGGCTAGAGGTCTTTCCAACTCGGTATTGATTATCAGTGTCCTTTATTTTATGGAATATGTCCTTCTGTATCCTTTGTTTTGTGAAAGGATAGTACGTTGCCTTCTTTGTTGTTTTGCGTGTAGTTGGTGAACAGTACACAACACTGTCTCTTCCCAACATTTTTTGAAAGTGGGTTGGGGTTGGGGGGGGTGTGGGAATCTCTGCAAGTCCATTGAATTCACAAGTCAGAGAACTGCCAGGTTAGTTGATTTTGAAACTGAACAGCCTTAGCGTTTCCAGTGTGTGGAATAGGGATGGGGAGAGGTGGCTTTCCCTTTCTTAGCTGTAAAGTTTGGGTTTTGATTAATTTAATTTTTGGTTTTATGATATTACCATGAGCATATTAAAATGTGAGTGGAGCCCGCTTTTGGGGAGGAACAGGGTCATTGTGGGGCAGCATCTCGGTCCCTTGTATCAAGGCCATGCACATGTTTTCTAGGTCATGGGTTTGGTAGGAGCCTTACTGCTGGCATTCTCTGCCTCTGCACACCTTTTAGCTCTCTGGGATACAGATGAGTTCTTGGATACTTGCATGCTTGCCTTTGCTGAATCCTGGAAAACCTGATTTATGTGCCCATCAGCTTTTCGGCACAGGATCCTGGGTACATTGGGTTGTGGATTAGCATTACCCTAGAGATCCTGTTAGTTCACACTCCCTTGCAGTATGTCAGCTCAAAGAAATGCTGCAGACATGGGCACCTCTCTGTCCTCTTGGGAGGGAGAGCCAGAGGGCTCAGCAAACAACCCAGTGACCTATGAGAATCTTGGAGGCAGTGGGAAGGAACTGAAGGAAAAATATTTTAAGCAGATTTTTATACAATTTGACAGTATTAGAAAGCCAAATCATTGGTGAGTTCAAGGCCTAGCCGCATCTCTGCTTGCTGTGTGACTTCGGGCAAGCCACTTATTTTCTCTGGGGCTCTTATTTTCATCTTGAATAAAAATAGAAGGCTGTTATCTGTCCTACATTTATTTGATTATTGTAAGGTTACTTGGCTAATGTATATAATTTGGTTTTTTTAAATGAGTTACTGTGAGCTTTGACAATGGTCAGATGCAAATAAGCTTTATTCCTTTATTCAGTGCACTAAGTGCCTGGTATGTGCTAGGCATAGTTCTGTGGAATGGGATACACTGGTGAGAAAACCAGACCCTGCCTTCAGGAAGCCTACCTTCTAGGGGAAGAAACAGACGAGAAAACACGTTAATAAGACAGTGAGGATGGGTGCTGTCAGAAATAGGCTGGTGTAAGAGAGTCAGGGGAGGGGATTTGAGGAAGTCTCTGTGAAGGAACGGTGGTCCGGCTGTGACCTGAAGGCTGGGGAGAAGCCAGGGCAAGGGTGTTCAGGCAGAAGGGAAGCAAGTACAGGGGCTCTGAGGTCACAGGGAGCTGGCTTGCTTGAAGACTAAGAAAGGATTGCATTGTGGCCGGAGTGCTGTGACTTGTAATAGACTCGTGGTTGACTTCAGAAGGTGTGGAGTAACCTCAACTACCTTTCGTGCTTTTCTTCCTATTTTTCAAACTTGTTTCTCTCGGGGAATAAAAATTAATTTACAGATATGTTCAAGATTTTAAAGTCATTCTTAAAAATATCTTCAGAATCGGGGCGCCTGGGTGGCTCAGTCGGTTGAGCGTCCGACTTTGGCTCAGTTCATGAGTTCGTGGTTTGTGAGTTTGAGCCCCGCATCGGGCTCTGTGCTGACAGCTCGGAGCCTGGAGCCTGCTTCAGATTCTGTGTCTCCCTCTCTTTCCCCCTCCCCTGCTCATGCTCTCTCTCTCTCTCTCTCTCTCTCTCACAGAATAAACATTAAAAAAATATCTTTAGAATCTAGAAGGGAGAATACAGTATAACAGAGCATGGGCCGTGGAACCCATGGTCCCCTGGGTTCTCATGAGCTCTGTCACTTAGGAGTTCTCCAGCCTTGGACAAGTTACTCTGTCTTTTTGAGCCTCAGTTTTCTTACCTGGAAAATGAACAATAAACCCTGAGTCCCATCCATCAGAGGATTATGATGAAAATAAGATTAAAAAATGTTTTTGAAACTTTTTAAATTCATTTTTTAGAGAGAGAGAGACAGACAGACAGAGCACACGCGGGGAGGGGCAGAGAGAACCGGGCTGAAACCTATGAACTGCAAAGTCATGACCTGAGTCGAAATCGGTTGCTCAACCTACTGAGCCACCCGGGCGCCCTAAAATAAGATTTTTTTTTTAAAGGCAATGTTAAATGTGAGCGTGCTTGGGATGTTTAAAGAGCATGGCTAATGGGAAAGAGGACGTCTTGACCCTAGGTTGCCTCTTTGCATCCTGGGCTTGTTTGGCTGTCCATAATTGGAGACTTTCAGACAAGATTTGCTGTGATTCAGTTGAATCTGTGTTCGCTTGCAGGGGGTACGCCCGTGCCGGGGCCGTGTCCTTTGAGTGCAGTAGCGATGGTATTACAAGGAAATAAATGAATAATAAATGAAGGGCTCTGAGGTCTGGCTGCGCCTGCAAGATTCCTGTGCATAGGAGGCGGCAGAAAGGAACAGCCTCTCCGTGCCGTGTCTGCAAGCGCGGGTGGGCATGCTGCTGGTGCCTCTGGCAGAGCACAGGCTCTGGTGTCTGGCCCCCAGGGTGGAAGCCTCGTCCTGGGTTACTCAGGACCAGCACTGGGATGGGAGCGTCCTCAGAGTGCCACCCCAGTGCTTGGTGGTGTGGGGCACCTACCGTGCCTCTGATAACCTCACTAGCCCCGGGGATACAGCGTAGACTGGGCCCTCCGGCCCTAACACCCTGGCTGGGAAACAGACTGTTAAGTAGTGTCACAGCAAGAAGGTGACAGAAGTACTTTCGTGGGCCAAGTAGAGGGTGTAGTAGGAGCACGTGGCAGGTACCGGACCCAGACTCATTTTCGTTTTGCGGGATCCAGGGAAAGCTCAGGAGAAGCGCCATTGAAGCGCATATCCAAGGATGAATTAGGCGGGCTGGAGTGTGGGATGGGGAGAGGATTCCAGGCAGAGCATCCTGCAAGGCTGTGGCTCGTCTGAAGTGTGGCCCCTGAGGGGCTGAGCGCTGAGAGTGTCTGGTCTTGGAAGGAAGACGTGCTCCATGGTAATGGGTTTGGATTTTATCCCCACGGCATGGGAGGCCGTCGAAGGGTTTACCCGGTCAGGTTCTCATTCCTCAAGGGTTGTTGCAGCTGCTCTGTAGAGGCTTTCCGGGAGGGGACAGGAGTGCCAGAAGGACGGCCATCTGGAAGGCTGTGAAGCCCAGGCAGATTGACGGAGAGGGGACACACACGAGGGTTAGAATCCACAGGACTTGGAACTGTGACCAGCTTCTCGGGCAGTTTCCTTTTCATGTAACCAGTCAGCACACATCATGAGCTGCGGTGGTGGCCAGTGTCGGCTTTACCATGAAGCTTCAGAGCCTCTGCCTTGTGCTCTGGGCCCCAGGAGGGGCCCTGGCAATACGTCCTGTGCTTGTATGTTCTCTTGAAATGTGCAAATGCAGGATGGCTTAACCACTCTCAATTAAGACCTCTGTCCCTCTCAACCCTGACTTCTCCTCTGGTCGAGTGGTAGGTGACCCCAGGCATTTTTGGGGTCCTCTGGTGGGAAAGTTGATCTGGGACTGCATCTGGCAGCATATTAAAAATACATTGTGTGCATGCCTTTTCATCTTTTTCTTAACAGGCCTCTTCTTACCCTCACCCCCAGTGCAAACAGCAGGTCCCACAGAACTGAATCTGCCCTTGGTGGTGGGTGTGACTTTTCCCACCTGTGGCCTTAGTGGCTGGCAGTGGTAGCAGGAGCCAGCAGCTTTGCTCCGTGTGGACGGAAGGCATACGAGGCCGTAAGAGCCACCTGCAGGTGTCAAAAGGGCTGACACAGAGATTGCTGTGTGTACTTCTTTTTCTCCAGGTAGTGCGCGGCATGGGCAGAAAAAAGATTCGTTTGCTCTATGTCAGGCGTTGCTCTAAGCATTTCATGTAGTGACTCATGTAATCCTCAGAGACAAGTTTAGGAAAGAGAGATTATTACCTCCGTCTTACACATGAGGCTAGTACTGGTTAGCAAGTGGGCTCTAATCCCATGGGGTTTACCATCAGAATCAGGCCACACGGGCTGTGACCAGGGCAGTTCCTCAGGGTCTCATGCTCAGAAAGGCCTTGCGTTAGGTTGATTGCTCTACTCTTGTCATCTTAAAATTCTTAAATCTGTTTTGAACGAGGATCCCTGAGGTTTCATTTGGCACTGGGCCTTACAAAGATAGGTCATCAGTTCTGGTCAGGGTCCATGCTGTTCACCTCTCGCTATCTTACTCTGATGATAGAATATGGAACAAGCCACCTCAGGATAGGTAGTGAGTTCTCCGTCCTTGGAGATATTCAAGCAGAGGCTGGCTGACCCTTTGGCAGAAATACTCTAGAAGGGACCTAAGTGCCCGCAGGGAGGAAGGGGTGGGGGGAGGGTAGAAGGTTGGAGCAGACAACTTTTCATCTCTGAGGTCTGCTGAGCCCTGGCAGTCTATGATTCTGTAACTTTCCCTTCGACAACTTTACAGAATTCACAAAACAGAGGAAACGGGGCCTGAAGGAAATGGTCTGCTGCATAGCATTTTGTGAAAAAGTGGGACAGTTCCCCAAGGAAAGAAATCCGTGGAAGGACACAGAACCTGGAGACGTTTCCTTAGGCAGCTGGCAGTGGCAGCTTCACAGCCTAGCACAGGCCTGCCTGTCGCTCCTCAGTAATGTCCCCACCAGCTGCAGATGAAGCAAATGAGCATTAAGTGGGGGAACCTCGTGGTCTGAGTGAGCCTGCAAGGTTCTGCCTGCAGGTCACTGGTCACAGCAGCAACTGTAAACACTGTGCTCAAGGCAGCGCAGATGGGGCTCTTTCTGAGACCACGAGGTCACTTGTCCTCTGAAGCCACCCTCTCTGCGGTCTTTCCCTGCCACCTGCAGACATAAACACTGCTTTCAGCTTCAGTGCTAGAGGGACCTTTGAGAGTGATCTCCCTAGGAGTTCTCAGCCTGTGTTTTCTGCAGCCCCAGTGAGTGAGTGAGTTAGAGTGTGTGTGTGTGTGTGTGTGTGTGTGTGTGTGTGTGTGTCTGAAAATGGAATTGAGAACAAGGAGAACACATGGCCCTCTAGGCCCTCTGTCATGGCTCTACCATTGACTGTCAGTTCTGGGACCCTGAGCAAGTTACTTAATCTCTCCTGAATCTCAGTCTCTGCCTCTGTGAAGGGGACATGAGGGAATGCGTGTTAGCATGCTTCCTGATAAAGTTGATCTAGTATCTTCTCTAATAGCACGACTTGTACAGTGCCTAGGGCTTTTCAAGGAGCTTTTCACATATGTGATCTCACCAAATTGTCCTAACAGCCAGAAGGTAGTATCGCCCTCATTTCATTGATGCAGGAACTGAGACTAAAAAGCCAGGCCTAGAAGTTCACAGTTTCATCATAATAGGGCCCTTGTACTTTCTAAAGGTTTGTCCTGGTGTTCGGTGTGCTGGTGACAGGGTCCTGCAGGCTGACATTTGCGTCGTCCACAGACTTCCATGAATCACAGTGACGTTCTGCTGAGGTGGGGGGAGCCCCTGATGTGCACCATGTGGGGTCTGCCTTGGCTGGAGGGAGACTGGGAGTGTCATCCAGACCCTGAGCTCGAAATCTCCAGTCTGTCACTCCAGCCAGCTGCGTGACCTGGGACACATGACTTGACCTCTTGGAACCTGAGTTACCACATGTGTGAAATAGGGATAATCATAGTAGCACCGCCTGCATGGGCCGATTGAGAGCATTCAGTGAGATAATCCGTATAAAACGCGTAGCCCAGTGCCTGACCCAATATGCCTTATATGCCTTTGCTGCCATTACTTCTATTATTATAATTGTTACCATTTTCACACTAAACGTATCCATCTTCAAATGAGCCACTTTCCGTATTTTGGCCATTATGCATTAAACACATTCTTAATAAACTCATTTTAGGCTTGAAATGGTAGGCTCTTCTGGTTTTCTTTTTAGCATCTGTTAGAAGTATTTTTAAAAGCTCTGTCTGAATTCACAGGGAGCCCCTGTAAATCCACTTGAAAGCGGATCTCATCACTAAAACCCCACAAAACACCTCGGTGAGAATGGAGGAGTCGGGCTGTAATTTACGGCGTCCACTTCTCGCTGCCATTTGGCATTTTGCAAACTGCCACTGCCATTAGCCGTCACTTTTGAGTATTTATGATCTCGTGGTTGAAGCACTTTGATTCTCATAACAGAAACAGGGTCACATTTAGAAGATGTGCCCTATGCCGAGCTGGAAAATGAGATCCCCCGGGGTGGCTGATGGATGGGGCCGCACAGGGAAGCGTGGCCTGCCAGCCAGCCTGAGCTGTGCCCTTTCCCTGCACCCCGCTTGGAAGCCGTCTTTATGTCTCAGGCCTTAGCCTGCCAGGCCTGGGCTCTCTGCTTGGCAATGGCCAAGGGCCTGGGGCAAAAAGACGTGCAGCTAAATACCACACTGTTTTCCACACGGATGCCCTTTACAGCCATGAGGTTGGCAAAGATAGAGCTAGGATTTGGCAGGAATTCCTCCGTGGTCCTAAACTGGTTCTTTGTGTCCCAGGTAGTGGGGGCAGATTGTGGATATTGCAAGTGGGGAAGTGTGAGGGAAATACGGCACCAACATACTAAACTGGCAGTGGGAGAGACACCATCCCCTACTTTGGGCCTCAGTTTCTCCTCTGCTAAATGGGAGGATTTGGTCTTGCTGAGCTCTGAGGACCATTCTCCTAGCCCGTTGAATCTCTTGGTTCCCATGAGATGCTTGGCTGCTAACTCATACAGGAGTTTTGATCAGTAGAGTTGAGGGTTTTCAGAGGAGGAAGGAAATCTCATCTAAGTTGCAGTAAAAAAAAAAAAATAAAAAATCAAGACATTCACTGTGTATAAAAAGGAGCACTGTCTCCATCACTGTGTAATGCATGTTATGAGAGCCTGTCCACCAGGAGAGCCTGTGAGAACTTAGACGGGCCCCTTCTCCTCCTAGACCCGTTTCTCCCTCTGCAGTATCTGTCTAGGATGCCACCTTACGCTAAATTGTGCCTCTTGGCTGGGACAGTTTCTTAGAGTTGGCTTGTTTCTGATGACCTTGACAGTTTCGAGGTTGAGTATTTTGTGAAATCTGATTTTGGGTTTGTCTGATGTTTTTCTGCTGTTTTTAGATGAGAGTTATGGATTTGTGGGAGGAAGGACCGCAGATCAGGCTGCATTACATCAAGGGCACATACCATTAACATGACTTCACCCTTTGATGTGGACCTTGATCACCTGGCTGAGGTGGCGCTTGTCAGATTTCTCCACTGTGAAGTCACTCCTTTTCATGCTGCACTCCCTAGACAGAAGTCCCCAGGTGCACCCCACCCTCTATTTGGGGGTCATGACGTATTAGTAACGACTCCGGACGTGCCTGGCGCAGTGTTGGTGACCCTGGATATAGAGGTGGGTAAGAAGTGGGCTCTGCCCTCAGGGTGTCAGGGTCTAGAAGGCAAGGCAAAAGCACAGGTGTGCTGTCATAGGACCTGTGCAGCCAGAAGGTTCCCTGGGAGCAGAAGAAAGTCCCCTCGCACCAGGCTTTCCTCTTTTATGTTTTTGTGCTTTAAGTGAATTTTCCTAATGCCCTCCATTTCCTTCAGCCATAAAATTTTAAATGTTAAAAAAAAAAAAAAAAAAGAGTCTACCTTATTTCCTTTCCATACTTACCCTGTGACTCCTGGATGTTATTATTGTTTGAAGCATTTGCATTGCACTTTCCCTGTGTTGAAAGCATTTTTTTAGTCACTAATTAGTAATCCACATTAATATGCAGATTGAATTAATCTATTTTGGGCAGAAGTTTGTCTTGAAGAAACCAAGTAGATGAAGTGTTATTCCTCCCCACCTGCACCCTCTGTGGCTCCCCCTGCACTTTACCCTGATCATTATTCGGATTATTGCTGTGATTATTAAGCGCAGAGGGAGCACCGCGAGGGTGTGCGGTGCTTGGAAGAACTCCGGGGAGGGCGCGGCCCCGCGCTCCGGACTCTGGAGCTGCGCGCCGGCTGCCATGGGGGATTCATTAGCGCTGGGAAACTGAAATTGGTCTCATAAATAGTCATCCTCGGGAAACGGTTTCGGCTCTCCTATTTTTATTTTAGTTGCACTAAGCTAAATTCCTCCCTGGCTCTGTTATTGTCTGAGGTGGTTGGGCTTCTACCTTCAGAAAAAAGTGTATCCTCACTAATAAAACTACCATTTATTGAGCTCTTACTATGTACCAGCCACTCAGCACACCTTCTATTTGATTCACAACAGCCTCCTGGGGGAGGTTCTCTTCTTTTCCTCCTTGTAGAGAGGGGGCCGCTGAGGCTCCGTGAGGTGAAATCCTCAAGGCGGTAAATGTCAGAGCTGGGATTTGTACCCCTAACTGTAGGGTTTCAGAGCCTTCCCTGTTAATGCCTCTCTTTGGTCCACATTCAGGGCCTTCCCAGCCTCACTGCCCGCTCTTCCCTGTGTCGTCACATCCCCTTCTCATCAGTCTCAGGTGAGCAGAAGGCCTTCCCATGGTGTTTCATTTCTGCCTCATTGGAACTCTGCAGGGTAGGTACTGTTTCCATCCCCATTTTATTTATTTACTTATTTATTCATCCCCAGTTTAGAGGCCAGGCTGGCTCAGGAGCCCTCTGCTACAACAAAGGAGGTTCTCTGTCTTCCCTTCCGCCTACCTGCCCTTCAGTGCACAGCTTGGAGTCACTACCCTGGGCAGGAAGGGTCTCTATCAGTGGTAGCCATTTGTTGAACACCACTTATTTGGCTAGTGTTGGGGTCGCAGATGTAAACGCACCATCCCTGCCCTCCAGGAGCTCACATTCCACTGGGGGAATGGAACACCTTCAGCTCCACGTGTCCCATTAACTGGGCACTTCTGTTTCTGGCCTTGTAGTAATAGATGTCTGTGTTTTAATAAGCAATTACTATGTGTCAGATCTCTACTCACAGATTGATACCCCAGACTCCTGGTCATTTCCCATACCCTTCCTGGGAGGTAAGTTTATTGGAGTCCCCATTTAACAGGTGTGGAAACTGAAGGTCAGAGAAGACCTAAGTGCTTAAAGGAGATACATTCAGGATATGGCAGAATTGCTATGCAAACCCAGATCTGTCTGAATCCACAGGCCCCCTTCTGAGTTAGTAGTATTTCCTGTGTGTGTGTGTGTGTGTAAGCCTACACTTAACTAGATATCAGGTAGAGGATTAGGTCAGTGAGGGACACAGTCCTGAATAGGATGTTATCCCTGTCCTTCTGGGCCTACAGGATGATAGGGTGACAGACACAAAAATAACCCTCAAATGATAAATGCTACAGGGCAGTTCCTGGTTCTGGCTGACCTTGGGCAAGTCTCTTCAATACTCTCAGCACATTTTCCCACCTATGAAACAGTGAGGAATACCTCGCAGGTTTATGGTAAGCCTTAGAGGAGAGAAAATACGTAAAGTGCTTGGTATGTGGTGGGTCCAATAAATGGTAGCAGTTAGCACAGAAGTGTTAGTGAGACCCTAATTACAGGTCAGAGTACTCAGTGAGGGTCAGTTTGATACAGTTTGGGGTGTCCCAGTCTGTCGGTTATAGATCTACAAAGAGATGCTTAAGGACATGGCCCATTTCCAATGGTTTTGTGTGTGTGTCTGTGTCCTCGGTTGGGTGTGAGTCTCCCTAGTACATGGAAGGTGTATACTCAACATCTAATAAATGCTCCCTGATTGAAAACAACAGTTCTGTTCTGTGGCCAGTGAACAGTCTGGGAAGTTGGGGAAAAGTCACACGGGGGTAGCTTATTTATAAACCTTATTTAGCAACCGCAAGTGTCAACAAGAGATTGGTTGAGAAAAGGGAAATTCCAGGCCGGGCACACTGAGGTCTACAAAACCCAGAAGGTGCCGTTTCAGTGTGATGTGTCACAGGGTTAGACCTGGGGCTGACTTCCTGTCAGCTCCTTCCTAGCTCTGTAACCCGGGGCAGAACATGGCAGAGCCTGAAGTGTCCTCATCATGATTTGGGTGAAAAATACTTGCCTTGCAAGACTGTGGAGATCAAATAAGATAATGCTTGGAATGCATTTAGCATAGCTCTCTGGTGCAGAGCAGAGCTTAAATGCTCAGTAAATGGCTGGAGGTGTTACTTTGAGGGGGCTCCTTGCCAAGATTCTGAGCCGCACAGAATTCTGTCTGATGGATGGTCTGTTTCACATACCTGTCATTTTCACTTTTGACTAGGTTCTTTCTGGAAATGCCCATGGATAGAATGTATTCTTGCCAGCTAGATGAGGCCCCTCTGGAGACACCCCACCCCAGCCCATTCCTGAGGAGTATGAGTTTGGAGTTTGGCCATTCCTTGGAATGCTGGGCCCCAGCTGGGGAGCAGAGCTACAGGATCCGTCAGCCCGGAGCCCCTGGAATGTGGAAAGAGACATTTGGAGGGAGATAAAGGGTATTGTAGAATGCTACAAAATACAGATAAGCACAAACACAAGAAGATAATCCCCAGTGATTATGACCTTCCAGAGATAACCACAGTCACATTTTGGTATCTATCCACTCATATTTTTTGTTATTGTTGTTATGCATCTTAGTTTGGGCTGCTTTGACAAAATACCACAGACTGCTTGGTTTATAAACAACAGAAATTTATTGCTCACAGCCCTGGAGTCTGGAAGTCCAGGATCAGGGTGCCAGCACGGTCAGGATCTGGTGAAGGCCTCTTCCATGTTGCAGACTGTCAATTTCGATTTCTCGTTGTCACCACAAATAGAGAGCCGATGTGATAGTATTTGGAGGTGGGGCCTTTCGGAGGTAATTAGGTCATGAGGTTTGCACTCTCTTGAATGAATTAGTGCCTTTCTTAAAATGCCGTTAGACAGCAGTACTCTTTTCCCAAAGGATCTTTGAGAAAACATAACTTAATAATTTCTGTTGAGTGCTTACCCTGTAGCAGTCACTACTTAGGGAATTAACTATAGGGACTATTTTAATCCCCACAATGACCCCATAAGGTAGAACTACTATTGTCCCTGTTTTACAGATGAGAAACTGAGGCACAGAGTGGTTAAACAGTTTGCTTAAGGTCACATGGCCACTAAATGAAAGAACCAGGAGTCAAAGCCAGGCAGACTGATTCTGGTTGTGCATTATTAACTGCTCTGCAATATTGCCTCCTTTGGATGAATCTCAAAGAGAGGAGAAGTTGTTTATGGGGGAAGGGGCTGAAGCCTCCAAGAGCTCCCAGTCCTATGTTCACGAGCACCCAGACAGAGATAAGAAGAGTCACATCATGTGCTCAGTGAATGCTGTATTTCTCCTCTATCTGCCATGTGCACTGCAAAGTGCTCAGAAGAGAGTGGGGGTAAAGGCAAGAGAGTCATCCCTGTTTTCTGCTCATGAATGGCACTTAAACTTCTGACATGTTCAAGCTCTGAGCTCTTAAGAGGTGCTTAGAAAGCTTCTAGTTCATCACCCTGGTTTCACAGACAAGGGTCAGGGGCCCAACCAGGGAAGGACGTTGCCAAGGTCACCCAACGAGGGAGAGGCAGTGCCAGGAACCAGAAGCCAAGCCTCCAACCCAGTGCTAAGACCATGACCATGACCACAAACTCTTGGTTTTCATTGCCACATTACACACCAGTTGGAGATGAGAAGGCTTATTTCCTCCTAAACCCAGGGCTTTGCCCATGCTGAGAACCGAATGGCCACCCAGTGATGGGTGGATTACATTGTGAGATATCATTCACACAAGTCTGCTTTCCTCATTCCATAATCACAGCCACATTTATAGGGAGAATCATTCTAGCCCCGCTGTGAAAATGAGATGGGATTCCAACCCCTGAAAGGCTTTCTCTGAGGAACATCAGAGCAGGTTTGTTCTGTGAGCCCAGACTGGTGAAATTGGGGGAGTTCAGTGTTTATCCATTTAATAAACAAGTTTAGAGTACCTCCTCTGTGCCAGGGAGGGTGATAACCCAGCAGTCAGCAGGACAGCAGATGTGAAAACATATAAACCCCATAAGGTGGCACAGGTGCTGTGAGGGGAGCAGGTGCAGCAGCCGGAGAGGGCACACGCAGGGGCAGTCACGTTTACCTGAGAATAAGACTTTGAGCAGTCACCAACTCTGGGCTACATCTGGGAAGTTGAACGTGGACTTATTTGCCAGGCAGATGGGGGGGGGGGGGGCGGGCGTTCCTGGCAAGGGACAGAGCACGGTAGTGTGAAAAGCCCACCATTTTTGTGTTCCCCAAAGTAATTGGGTGTAGCGCAGGGGAGGAGCCCAGAAGTAAGATAAAGATTGGGGTGCTAACCACCAGGGGACTGGTGCATTCTGCCCAGGAACTGAACCTTGACCCCAAAGACCGTGGGGGAGCCAATGCAGGGAGTTAGGAAGCAGCCAAATGAGCAGCTCAGCTTTGCAATTTTAAAAGCTCACTGAGCTTTCATCTTGGAGAGCAGAGTGGAGGCCAGAAGACGTGTTTGAAGACTTGCGTGGTGGTTCAGGAGGACGAGATGAGGGCCAGAACCACCACCGTGGCAATGGGTATGGGTATACAAAGCCAAAGAAAAGAGGCCAGATGTGGGAGCAGTCGGAGAGGCAAGAGTCAACATGACTAGGTCACCAGTAGGACATAGGGAGGAAGGGGCAAGGGGACATTGAGGCTGGTAGTGACAGCTGATGTGTGCTGCGCACTTAACCTGTGTACCAGGCACAGCGCTGAGCACCCGGCGTGGGTTATCTCATTTTAATCCCCAAGACAGGCGCCATCTCTGTAAACTTGCTGTCCTCGAGTCACAGCTGAGAAAATTGGCTCAGAAAGGTCACAACCTGCCCACTGTAACAAAGAGAACAAGTCAAGGAGCTGGGGTTTGAACCCAAGCAGTTTGCTTCCTAAACTCCTGCTTTGAACTGCACTGCCCCGCGGTTGCTGGGGTTTCTGGCTTTGGTCACTAGGTAAATGTAGACACTTTGCTCTAGTGTCGGCCATGTAGAGGAGTCAGAAGGGGAGAGGGTGCCCTGGTCTTATCGTTCCATATTAAGAACAGAACTGTTTTGGGCTCAGATAAGTTGCTAGGATGTATGCAGCAATACTAAAACTGGTTATGGATGGTTTTGAAATTGCTCTCAGTAGCTCCGTGGCTTTACAGCTTTGTTTCGATTTCTGATGCAGTGGGAGGGGCACTAGATGGGGGGGGGGGCTCAGACCCAGCCTGCAGGTTAGCCTCTACTGGTTTCCAGCCACATGATCGATCCTAAGTAAGTAAGTCACTTTAGGTCCCTTTACTCCCCTACATAATGAGGTGGTCAGTCTTGTCCACATGTGCATGGAAGTCACCTGGAAAGCTTGTTAAAACAGACGTCTGGGACCCACCCCAGAATAGTGATCCTTAGGCCTACAGTGGGGCCTGAGAAGTTGCATTTCAGGGAGCTGCTGATGCTGTTGTACCGGGAGCTAGCCTCAAGCACCTCCGAGTGGTGGGTGCTGTCTCTCTTCCCTTTGAGCTTATGGCCCCACTCCAGTGGGCACAAATACGCCAGGCATGTGAGTGCACGCTCCAGTACAGGTATAGAGGACACTCAGCCCCAGGCAAAGAGCACTAAACAAGTGACAAGAGTGGCACTTTGAAACGATAACGGGATGCAGTCCACCCTGCCCTCCCATCCTCTTCTATTCCTTCTCATTCTTTTCCCACCACCAGTGACCCCAAGTCCAGCCCCCTCCCCAGAGTAATCTGTTTCCCTGTGGGGTTTTCAGGAATGATGGGTCAGTGGAGGAACCCTACATCCCAACTGTTGTTTGGGCCAAGACACTGCCCTGAGCAGTTGATGAATGGACACACAGGGCAGGCATCCTCTCTGCAGATCTCAGAAGCTCACCAGCCTGAGGGGTGGGATTTCTCATAGAGCAGCCAACAGACCAACCTTCCACCTTGGTTGCAGTGGCCTGTGGCCTGAGTGTTGCCATGGGGTGAGGGGAGGAAAAACTTCTCTCTCGCACTTTCCCCGGGGTTACCTGTCTTGCTTCCTTGGCCTTCAGGGGCACATAAGGAAAGGCTTTTTTCTTGACCACACTCTGGGCATGGGCAGCCTCGTGCCTCTCTGTGACCCTGTGCCAGAGATCTGACGAAAAAATTTCAGGGAGACAAATGGAGATTACATGGAAATCAATCACGCGCAGCTGGTGTTCTCTGCAGGCAACTGTTCAATTTTATTTCCTTTTCATTTTTCTCCCCATTCCCTGGGATCAACTCCTTGAAGAGCTTGACACCAGCCAGAGTTGTGTGATTAAGTGGTAAACTTAAGTTGGCTGCTAGAACCTTCTGTGTGTTTCTACGAAGTGGGCGATTGTTCAGGGCAGCAGTTGGGTCATAAGTCCTCTGGACCACTGAGGGCATGGGGCCTTTTTAAAGGCATTTTTTGAAGTCTTACCTATCAGTGCCTAGGGGAGCTTTTTAAATTATTTTCCCTTAAAACCCATTTATAACTTTGGCTACTTTGGGCTGCAAGTAATGGAAGACCCAGTCATTTAAATGATACAAAGATCTATTAGCTCACATAACAAGAACCTTGGCAGAAGGGCATCTGTGGGATTAAGTAATTCTGTGGCTCAGCAACACGATCTGAGATTTGTATTCCTGCCGTCTTTTGGCTCTGCCATACTCAAACATGTTCTCCCATGTTAAAGTTCCTCATTGCCCCCAGATGGCTGCTGTAGTTCCAGACATTACATGTAGGCACAGAAATCTGTAGGATGGATAACTGGACAAAATCAGAGTTCTTTTAGGAAGGGAGAAGGGGCTGGGGTGAGAAATGATCACTGGAGTGACTTAATCCAGGTATCAATCCTTGTTTAGAAACATTTACCCTTTCTGTTCTGAGTTGTTAACATCTTCTACAGGCATAATGAATGAGACTTTCACAGTATGCCCTCAACTTACTTTTCTAGTTTTAATTTCTTACCGTTCTCTGCGTGGAGCCATTGGGTAGCCAAATAGGACCACTTGCTGTTGCCGGAATGTGCCACGCATCTCCTCTTTCCCACTTGCCTTTGCTTGGGCTGTGCCCTGTATCTGGAATACACCCTTTCTATGATCCCTGTCTCGACACAAGACATGTCCAGGACAGGGATAGAAATAGAGCCTATCTGCGGTGCCTGGATGGCTCAGTCAGTTGAGTGTCCTACTTTGGCTCAGGTCATGATCTCATGGTTTGTGATTTAAAGCCCCATGTCAGGCTCTGTGCTGACAGCTCAGGGCCTGGAGCCTGCTTTGGATTCTGTGTCTCCCTTTCTCTCTGCCCCTCCCTCGCTTGTACTCTGTCTCTCTCTCTTTCTCAAAAATAAACAAACATTAAAAAAAGAAAGAAAGAATGAAAGAGAGCCTTTCTTTTCTCCCTCCTGTCCCTATCTTTGAAAAACAATCTTTCCATCATAAAACAAAATCCAGGATACAGAAAACCATACAAAACAACTGCAGGCTTAAAGAATTATGTAATTGTATTCTTTGATGTTTAAGGCCAAACAGTGAGAAGGGTTTGTGACACACTTTGTAGTCAGATACCGGGTTCACATATTTGTCTTCAAACACTGTCACGCTGTTTGGACGGGACGGCTTGATTCCTCCTTGTTTCGTAGTTGACCACAAGTGATTCTGGTGTCAGCATTTCTGCATGGGCATCAGCAGCCGTCTCCTGAAGCCAGAAGCTCCCATCTTCCCCGGTCACCTTATCTGTGCCCTGGCGAAGGAAAGAGAGAACCCTGTTTGACTGGGCAGTGCTTCCTTCACGGTGTCATGCACTATCTCCTGGGTTTTTCTACCAACGTTCTGAAGTTATCACTCCCATTTTAGACATGTAGAAATGGAAGCTCAGAGAGGGTTAGCAGTTGCCCAGGGCTGTTTATCTGGTCAGTTACAGAGTCTGTTTTGAATCTCATTTGCTGAACTTCAAAACCAATATCTTTTGACTTCTTTACGCTTTCTTGCCCTTATGACTATATGTTTATCTGAGTAGAATTGTCTGACCCTGGATCTTGGAGGTTAGAAAGCCCCACTTCATCTTAGGCTTCTTAATATTCCCTATTTTTTAAAAAAAAATATGTTTGTATTAGGACTTTTTCAGTCACAAGTGACAGAAACTCATCTCAAACGGGCTTAAGCAAAAAAGGGACTTAACTGGAGTATGTAAGTAGAAGGATGGGGAAAGTACTGCCTTCAGGCATGGCTGGCTCCTGGGGCTGAGAAGCCTTCAGTAATCTCTGCTTGGGACTGGTTGCTTCTCCTCTGGCTGGCTCTCCCCCTCGTGGTGGCGAGAGGCCGCCAGCATCTCTAGGCTTCCTTCCTCCAGCTTGGCAGCTCCAGCAGAGAGAGAAAGGC
Organism: Acinonyx jubatus; assembly: GCF_027475565.1. Classification (NCBI taxonomy): domain Eukaryota; kingdom Metazoa; phylum Chordata; class Mammalia; order Carnivora; family Felidae; genus Acinonyx; species Acinonyx jubatus. The sequence continues at coordinate 190,371,730 of NC_069380.1, read as the reverse complement.
TCTTTTCTGATCTTTGTAATCAAAGTCACTGAGCCGATCTCTGTGTCCACTCTGGGCCATGCCCTTGTCTGTAAGCCTTTTACAGAGATCAGGAAGGTACCATACTCTTTGTATAGGTCAGGTCTCTACTTGTGGAACTGAGAGAGAAGCCAGCCCCACCCCCAGACCTCATGAACTGATGCTGGAAGAAGGCAGGTTCCCCAAGATCTAGGTGTAGGTTCTAGAAAAACAAAGGAACGAAGACTGAGAAGGCAATTGCCTGCTTTTGTATTTAAGACAAGAGATATTTCAGTGTTAAGTGTCGTAGGGACTGAAAAACACCCTTAACCAGGATCCTGGCTTTCCAAGAAAGAAGGGCCAAATGCAGAATTTTAACACCACTTCAAAAACAGGTAATCTGTTATCAGCAGTTCAGATATTCTCTTTAAAAAAAAATAAAAGAACCGTTGGGACATTTGCCAAACCCACACTTTTCAAAATAGAAAAAGAAAGGGCAGGCTTGATTTTTCCCATGCATAACTAATATATGTACAATGCCAATTTCCTGAGGTCTTAACACAACTTCCTAGAGCAATGCTTCATTTATCTGACATCATTAGGGAGTGAGGTTTTCTGGATGAGTGGGATTCTGCATTTGTGTTTTTAAGATATAAATCTGTAAAAAAAAAAAAAGCAAAAAAAAAACTTTCTTGAAGCACTTCTTTGTACTAACAGAATGCACTGATATGAGGAATATAAATAAACATTTCCTAAGCCATTTAAACATCATGCTTCTCTGAAGTTAGGATATATACCAGTAGGTATGAGAATCCACAGCATAAACATGGCTCTTCTTTTCTGGACATCATTCAGGGGTGGGCCAATAACTGTAATGTTTATATGAAAATAACCATAAGTACATTATGGGGTAGAATGCAAAATTCTTACGAATTTTATAGATGAAACCTGAGTCGATTCGGTTACTAGGCAGATTCTACCTTTCGCTCCCCTCCCATCCCTGTATCCTTTCACCAACGTGTCCAAGCTGCAATGTTTTTTTTTTTTTTTTTTTTCCCTTCCTAAGTGTATATTGTCTTGAGCTATTCTCCATCACTACTTGGTCTTTACTTTATTCTAGGGAATAACTGAGCATTGCCAGGAAAAGCTAGATAGTCAAGCTTTTTAAAACGAATAGCATTAAAATTCACACATATACCTAAATCAGACTTGGCACGACAGGGGTTCTGTTATTTCTCTATATACTTTTTTTCATATTTGAAGATCAATCCAAAATTCCAATTATATTTCTCTCAGATGGTGATTTTTTAAAACTTCATTTAGTTCAGAAACTTTTTTTTTTTTTACTTTTTATTTTGAAATCATTTTAGATTTACAAAAAATGGTGCAAAAGTATTCCTTTGTACCCTTCACCCAGATTCCCCTAATGTTAACATCTAATACAACCATAATACAATTATCTAGACCATGAAGCGACATTATTAATTGATCCACAGACCTTATTTGAACCTTGCCATTTTTTTTCCCCACTAGTCTTTGTTTTTTCTGTTCCAGGATCCCACATTACATTTAGTTGTCATGTCTCCTCAGTGTCCTCCAATTTGTGACGTTTCTTCAGTCTTGTGTGTTTCATGACCTTGACGCTTTGAAAAGAGCGACCGTTATTTTGTAGAATGTCCCCCAATTTGGGTTTGTGTGATGTTTCTCCTAATTCGTTTGATGCATTTGGGCAAGACCACCACAGAGGTGATGTGCCCTTCTCAGCTCATCACATCAGAGATACATGGCGAGTTATTACCAGCAGTGTTCGGATGATGTATGCCATGGTTCTCCAGCATACAGTTACTATTTTCCCCTGTGCAATTAGTAAGTATCTTGTAGGGAGATAACTTTGAGACCCTGTGAAAGTCCAGTTGTAGGACATTTTTCTTCAAAGGATGTTTTATGGGAAAGCCTAGAACAGGAAACAGGTAGAAATGAGGGGTTTTTATTGAAATAGACACGGGATGGGGTTGGCAGCCCAGCAGCCTCCACCCGCTTCCCTCCCCAACACAACCCCTGAGTCACCTCTGTTGAACCCATAAGCCTCTGTGGAATGCCATGTGAAAATCACGGCTCTGGACTGTGGCATTTGGCTTTTGGCTTTTACGACACCTACACGTATGCCGTGAGCCCCTGGACTCAAAATATTCCACAGGATGCTATTCTTCCAAACTGAAAAGAACACAGTTAGATTTAACTTAAACGACATGAGGTACACCTAATGCCAATCAGCAAACATTTATTTAGCATCATCTGTATAGCAATCCCTGTGCTAAATCCAGAGAATATAAAATCCACAAAATGCAATCCCTTCCCATGGATCCTGCATCTTTTCTTTCCAAACAGTGAGAACTTCATAATCTAGACTGAAGAAAGAAACGTGATGGGAGAAAAGAAACAAACCAACAAACAATTTGACTTTTTTTTTTTTTTAGGAAAGAAGGATACTTGAGGTTTTGAGGGTTGTGTTTTGAGTGAGTGCAGAGACCATTTTGACCTGAGTAGCCATCATATATTGGTCAAAAGCAATTACTTTTCCTTTTGAGCAGCATGTGTACTTTAATGTGGGGGGGGGGGGGAAGAGTTGAGAGAGACCGTTTTAATGCCCTCGGTCCCCCCAAAAAGAGCCACCTTTTGGTGCCTTTGATTTTCCTTCCCATATTTGAAAGACTCCAAATTCTTGTCCTTCATGGATGAGGTGTTTGAGCTGTCCGTAATTACATTATTATTCCAGACACTGTCTGATGCTTCTTGCTGAGGAGGGAGGATTAGGCCGAGGAGGGAGCGTGCACCCAGTCATCTGCCCTGTGCCTGGCAAAGGAGATTATGCCTCTAGAAAGGAGGTTTCTGGCTGAGGCTTTGTTACTTAATTAGTCTCCTGTCTCTTTTCCCTTTATGACAGCGGCAGGATCCAGGATGCACCCCCTTTTTAGATGAATGCAGTGCCTCTAACGAAGTTTTATAATCGCTCGTTTTAAACAAATCAGAAAATTGTCAAAACCCCTGTAGTCACGGGGAATTCAGGGGGTAGGAAATAACTTTTAAAGGCATATGTTTCTCGAGGGAGTAAAGTAGCAAATACCATCTCTTTAAATTCTGTTTAACATGAAGCGTTTATTGACTGTTCATGATGGTTCTGCACAATTTAATGCTCTTTTAAGTGAATATTATTTAGCTTCTTCACGCAAGTCGATGCAGACTTGTGGATCTGTAAATTTAGATGCTGATCACAACCAGAAGTCAATGTATAAAACGGTTACAATTTAATTAACTGGTAATAGATCTTATGCAATGTCAGGTTAAAGGGAATGTATAAATATTGCTTTATGAACCAGCCTTTGCAGAAAGTGTAGACACCGGCCATTCTCTCTCTTCTCCTTCTCATGGGAAGAGTTATGGGATGGCCCGATTACTGCAAAGAGTGTGAGGTGGTGTGGAAGCGGGGTGGGGGGGGGGGGTACTGGTTATTAAACAGCTGTGTCCAGCCAATCAGCCTGCAAGAATTTGACTTCAGAGGTCAATAAAGATTCCTGACACCATTAATTTCATTTTATTAGATGCCATTGAAACGCATCAATTCATGCTTTGTCTTTGTCTTTTGATGGAGAAAGGAAGAGAGACAGTTTTGAAGGCTCGTAAGTAGATTTGAACAAAAGAGCAAGCATTAGTTCAGCCTTGCAGGTGGGGAGACTGGGAAACTGAGGCCCAGAAAGAGGGGGACCTGGCCCTTGGCCCTGTCTGACAGCACTGCATGCAGTTGGTGAAGCCAAGGACCTCAGAGAGTTTACCCCAAACCCAATATCCCTTAGCAGCTTTGCCCTGATTTCTTGTCCCTTTAGAAGATGAGGCCCTTGGGCACTGGAGCTCATTTGTTCGGCAGCTTTGTGTTAAGCACCAAGGGAAAAAGCGTCCCGCTGCCTTTCTTCCACCAGCCAAGTTGGCCCCAGCTGAGAGTTTTATTCCTACTACCTGAAGCATATCTGCTCCACCTTAAAAGACCGGGAAGTGGGGCGCCTGGGTGGCTCAGTCTGTGGAGCATCCGACTTCAGCTCAAGTCATGATCTCACGGTTTGTGAGTTCGAGCCCTGCGTCGGGCTCTGTGCTGACAGCTCGGAGCCTGGAGCCTGTTTCAGATTCTGTGGCTCCCCCTCTCTCTGCCCCTCCCCCGCTCATGCTCTGTCTCTCTCTCTCTCTGTCAAAAATAAATAAACATTAAAAAAAAAAAAAAACTGGGAAGAGCCCTGGACTAGGACTAGGAGTCACATGATCTGTGAACCTGAGACCAACCACTAGACCAGGTTAGACGCCCCTGCGTGGACTTCCTGCAGTTCCCTCAGTTTACCAGCATTCACATTTTGTTGTTGTAGCTCATTTAATTATCCTCCCCACCCAGTCCGACCTATCTAGCTCACCGCCGTGTCCCCTGGGCCTAGGGTAGAGCACCTGACACACAGTGGATGCTTCGTGACGATTCAAGAATGAGTGGATTCACCTCAGATCTGCAAACCTTCTTCTGCAAGATGGGCGTGATCACTTGTTCGCTTTCTACCCCATGTGGGGACAAGCGAGCTGACATTTGTGGAAGAGCCGTAGGTACTACATGAACGTGGAGAGAGTTCCCGTGAGTCACTGGCACTATTGTAATGTCCTAGGCTGTAGTTCTATCGCATTAGCTCCTCTTGCTATGATTACCTTTTGGCGAGAATACATCTGAGTGACTGTCAGTATCGTGCCTAGAATGAGAGACTCCCAGCGTTTAAAGACACCTCCCATGTGTTCCTCTCCCCCCATGTTATGGATTAGGGAGGGGCCCAGAGAGGTTGATTTACCTGCCTCGTATCATGCAGGCAATCTGTGGCTAAGCCAGGAGTAAGTCCCAGGATCCCTGATCCTGCCACCCGCCACTCAGTGCTTCAAGGCTTCATTGCTCTTGGAGAAGCTGTGGAGAATTTAATTAGCTCCGGTCTGTGTGATACATGGCAGAGCTCATTACTGTCGGGAAGCTGGTGGGTATCACTCTGCAATGCCGTCCCCTGTTACAGTTCAGTGCCCCCAGTTAACTCTGGCAGTCAAGACAGCCCGCCGGCCAAGTATCCTGGAGGGCCACTTTCAACACAGAAACCCAGATTCTGCAGTGCCCCTCAGATGCACTCCCTTCCACCTTAGCCTCACCTGCTGCCCTCCCCTGAAATGGCTGCTGATGCCAAATGGAGGCCTTAAGTTGTTGAGAAGCATTTCCTAGTTAAGAGGCACGAGATCATTTTGCTTGGCACTAAGCTGGGCTCTGACCAAGAACTCTTAGAAGTCAACCACCAGAGGGGCGCCTGGGTGGCTCAGTCGGTTGAGCGTCCGACTTCGGCTCAGGTCATGATCTCACAGTCTGTGAGTTCAAGCCCCGCGCCGGGCTCTATGCTGACAGCTCAGAGCCTGTAGCCTGTTTCAGATTCTGTGTCTCCCTCTCTCTCTGACCCTCCCCTGTTCATACTCTGTCTCTCTCTGTCTCAAAAATAAATAAACGTTAAAAAAAAAAAAGAAGTCATCAACCAGAGACTGCTCCCAAGCCGTTGATGCTGTGAGCAAGAGGAGCGTGCTTTATGATCCACCAGGATCAGGGAGGAATACCTTTTCTGGACTAGACTTTGTTTTTATTCTTTTATTGCCAACACCAGGAAATGCAAAAGAAGATTGGGGAGCAGGTGCAGATTAAAGGAAAACAGAAGAGACATGACAAGTAAATACAAGGCAGAATCCCCGATTGGATCCTGGTTTGAGGAAAAGATAACTGTAAAAGCACTTTGGAGACAGACAGTCACAAGTGTTGGCGAGGAAGTAGAGGAATTGGAACCCTTATGCATTGCTGGTGAGACTGTGAAATGATGCAGTATCTTTGGAAAACAGCGCCCAGGTTCCTCAAAAGGTTGAACACAGTTGCCATGTGACCCAGCAATTCCAATCCTTGCTGAAACATACATCCACACAAAAACTTGTGCATGGATGTTCATGGAAGCATTATTCGTAGCAGACAAAGGGTGGAGACAACTGAGATGTCTGTCAACTGATGAATGGATGCACAAAATTTGGTTTATCCGCAGTACTGTGGAATATCATTCGGCTGTAGAAAGGAATGAGGGACCGATACCTGCTACAACACAATGAACCTTGGAAATATTATGCTAAGTGAAAGAAACCAGAAACAAAAGGTCACCTATTGCATGATTCCATTTATATGAAATGTCCAGGAGAGGCAAATCCATAGAGAGAGAACATAGACTAGTGGTTCCCAAAGACTGGGGGGAGGAAGAAATGGGGAGTGACTGATACTGTTACAGAGTTTCCTTTTGGGGTGATGAGAATGGTCTAGAATTAGTGGTGAAGATTGCACAATTTTGTGAGACTACTAAAAACCACTACATTGTACAATTTAAGAGGGTGGATTTTATGTTATGTGATTCATGTGCCAATTAAAAAAATTAATAAAAATAATTTGAGAGACAGTGGGAAAATTTGAATACAGAGTGTATATTAGATAATAGTTGATATCAAGGTGGTAATGGAATTGTGGTTATATAGGACAATGTTCTTTTGCTTGTGAAATGCGTACTGAAGTACTTAGCGGTCAAGCATCATGATGTCTGCAATTTACTTTCACATGATTCAGCAAAAACTGTATAAAGAGGTTGGTGCGCAAATGTGGTAAATACTAATAAGTGGCAAACCTAAGAGAAGGGTATACTGATGTTCTTTTTATTATTCATACAACTTTTCTGTTGAAATTGTTCAAAATAATAGGTTGGCAAATCCTCACTTTTTAAAGTGAGGTGGAAATGTTAGAATACTGAGGGACAGAGACAATTTAAAGGGCTTTTTGGCTTTCTGCCGTGACCCTTTAGTCTCTCTAGCACAAGGCTAAACAAACACTGGTTTCAGCCTTCCCCAGAGGAAATTAATTTCTTGTCTGAGCAGTACAGACCCCCACTCAGCTCTTAGGGAGTGCCTGAAACCACAGCCAAACATTGCAAGCCCACCTGTCAACTTCCTGACCTCCAATGGGCAGAAGTGACAGCCAAGTGGACCTCCTGCCCCCCACAGCTCCCTCTCTGACCTCATTCTAGGGAAGGGGAGGAGCCTTGGTGGGCAGACTTTTTTTTCTCTCTTCTCTAAGGGAAACACTGAAAGATAGCAAGTATAATTTCTGAAGAGCAAGTGTTCTCAGTGAGTTTTCCAAACCTTACGTGTTCTTCCCTTGTTGGCAGTATTTATATTTTGAGAAGGGATGTTTTGGAACCTTATGGTAACTTGTCCAGTCCCTTATTTCTTTGTCCTGCTCCCCCATATGTGAAAGAACCAGCAGGGTCTCAGGTTATCTTTAGACTCATGAAGGAGAATTTGACCACATCAGTTCCAGAATAAATGGGAGGAACAATAGTGGAGAACATCAGACCTCAGAAGAAAGGGACACCCCTGTGGAAGGTGCCTCAGAGCTGCCCTGTTTCCTGATGCCGATGAGACCTTCCTTGAGAGAAATCCATTGCCCTCACCCTCGTGCCCACGCACAAAGTATAGTCAGGAGCATTTGCGAAAGCTTTAAACCAACAATTGCTTTTATAGTCTGCAGACTGATTTTTCAATGTGCAGATTTGCTATAAATTTATAGAGTGTTTTGATTCTAAATTCACAATGTGCATCTTTAATGGCTCCAAGTTTGGATAATTTCATGCTGTTTATATCCTAGCAGCAATGGTTTATGCATATTTCCCAAGCTATTACCCTCCTAGGAGAAGAGTGAACAACCTCCTTTTACAAAAGACAGTCCCATATGTCCTGGTTTCGCGTGTCTCTCTCCAAAGATCATTTTGCATTGAGATGCGAGGAGAGCATGACAGCTGGATGAGGCACCCACCCCAGTTTGCAGGCAGGTGGGTTTGTGGGTTTCCTGGACTCTCCTACCCGGCTCCCAGATGGCCCTGCATTTGAAAATCACCAGTTAGGCACTTTGCAGTCACCTGGAGTTTTTCTACTAAGACATTTTTCAGCTTGATTTTTAAAATACGTTGCCCACCTCCCTCCATTCCCATCAGGAGAGAACTTTGTTATTAACATGTGATGAGACTCTTAAAAAAAGAGCCAGGAATTTGCTTTCCGGGAGTCCAACCTGAGGTGGTAATCAGAAATGTGAGATGTGAGGATGTTTACTGAAACTTACAAAAAAATTTTTTATAATAGTAGAATATATATATAACATGAAAAAATGTAATGGTGGAAAGTTGGAAGCAGTTAAATGTCCAGCAGTAGGGGATATGATTCACCCATGTAACAGAATATAATACGTCCTTTGAAAATACTACCTTCTAAGAATTTTTAATGATAGGAAATTTCTATTGACACACAATGACAGGTGAAGAAAGATGGTTTCAGACCTCCAATTATGCCTCCAGACTTTAGATTTCAGCCACATGCCTTGAAACAAGATAGAAAGGGTAACCACAGAATTATCAGCAGTGGTTACTATTGGATGGTGGAATTATGGAGGATTTTTTATTTTCTTATTTTTATTCTTTAAAGTTTATTTATTTATTTTGGTAGAGAGAGAGAGAATCCAAAGCAGGCCCTGCCCTCCACCCTGAGCCCGACATGGGGCTCAGTCTCACAACTAATCACGACTTCAGCCGAAATCAAGAGTCAGACATTCAATCAACTGAACCACACAGGCACCCTGAGGATTTTTTAAATTACATATTTTTTTTAATTTTGAGATAATTTTGGATTTTACATGTAGTTATAAAAACATCACAAAGAGGTCCTGTGCACCCTTTTCCCTAGTTTCCTATAGGGTATTTAAATTTTCTTCTCTGTGCTTTTATGGTTTCCAAAAAAATCTAGTCAGGGAAAACAAAATTAAGGGCTGTCATTAAAAACAAATTTATCGATCCTTCCAGAGAACCTTGCTCCAGGTTGTAACTGGTCTATCTTCCCTATTCTTGGACCCCAAATCCCATTGCTTGTCCTTTTGGTCCACTGTAGATCTTAGCACCTGCTAATCTTGTAGTTAATCAGATCTTTGCCCATGAGTGGACTTTCATACAGTGAGTTCATGCTGGAACAACAGGACATACTTCCAGAAGCCTCTGGTTTACTCAAACTATTTGGAGAAGAAAAGAAAGAAACAGGGGCATCTGGGTGGCTCAGTCAGTTGAGCATCTGACTTTGGCTCAAGTCATGGTCTCACAGTTCATGAGTTCAAGCCCCACATCAGGCTCTCTGCTGTCAGTGCAGAGCCTTCTTTGGATCCGCTGTCCCCTTCTGTCTCTTTGTACCTTCCCCACTCATGCCATCTCTCTCTCAAAAATAAATAAATGTTAAAAAAGGAAGAAACACATTACTTTTATATTAAATTAAGACATCCATTATAGAGTGGAAAGTAAGAATTGAGATGTGATGAATATTTAAGATAAAGCAGAATCACTGTTTGAGAAACACTGCTAGTGAATGTTGAAGAAATGCTTCCTGAGTTGAACTATGCCGTCTGGTGAATATCGGGAAACACACAGCACTGTTGGAGATCATGGGAAAGAGCATGACTGGTCATTCTGCTTAACTTTTGAAGACAAAGTTTAGATTTTTGTCTTTGTTTTCATGCCACGTCTTGCTGGAACACCCCATCCCGAGAGGTCAGGAGCCCTGGGTTGGTTTCTTGACACCAGCATTGACCTCTGTGGGAACCTGGCAGGACGTCTTGTCTCTGGGCCCCCTCTTCCTTGCCAGCGGAATGAACTGTTCAGACCAGAGCACCCCAGTGGGCTCTCTATAACTCTGAGGTGCTCAGGTCAGTCAGCGTGAAGCATGTGACTTTCCCAGGTTTCTCAGACTCCTGGGAAGGAGGGAAGGACACCTAGGGAAGGACAATGCACAGGGAACCTGCAAGGGCATTAGCTTCCTTGGAAGCTAGTCTTCATTGATTTGGGTCTCCCTCTGCCTCTTGCTGACCTTTCCTGTCAGCACGTCTCTTTTGTCATTAAAAAAAAAAAAAAAAACCTCGAGTGAAAGAAGGTTGTAGAAATTGATTAAGTAGACACCCCCATTTTTCCCACTTTTTCTTTCTCCTAAAGATTATCTTAGAGATGCCAAAAGCAATTTTTATAGGCAAGTTGGTCTTTTACAAAAGATGTGTTTACAAAGCATGAAATTAACATTTTTGCACAGAGCCAAATAATTGCTTAAAACATGGTGACTTTCAGCAAGTTTGTAGCTTGAACAGTTATTAGTAAGGTCAGATGCTACGTGCACTAATGCAATTATCGGACTCCACCACCAAAGCAAACTTGGCCAAGCATCTTGTGAGGGAACAGGTGTTCCTAAGCCATTCACCCATGAGGTCATTTCAGATGTTGGGAGCAGCACCATCCATTAACATTGCAGTCCACCGAATGCTTCAGTGTCACAGGGCCACCCCACTCCTGGAGCTTCAGACCCCTATAAGTCCACTTGTAAAGTTACCCCTGAGCCCCCTGGCCAGGAGGAGCTGAAGAGATTAACCAATGTCCAAGCACTTCACTCCTTACGAGTGGGGAGGCTTCCCCTTCAGACTAGACAGCACATTTGGATTAGAGAGAATCAGATGCCAGCATCCAAAGGGAAGGGACAATAGAGCAGACACATTTGGGCAAACAGCTTGTATATTTCAGTAGCAATTTAGGACATCCTTAAGTTCATAAAGGTGACCAAAGAACATTAAGTTCCCTCCAGGAAAATCTATTCAAGGAGTCATGTTGGTGCGTGATTTTGGATTTGCATTCTTATTGGTAATGTTAGGCGGTATAACAGATCAACCCTGAAATGTCAGTGTTGTAACTCACAGAGATTTCTCATTTACAAATTGTACTCTGGCGTAGGTCTCCAGAGCACTCCAGAAAGGAGAGGGGGAAGATGGAATTATTGAGAGATTCCCAGGGAACTTACCTAAAATTCATTTGGGGAAACATGAAGAACCTGAGATGTCTCATCTTTTTGTGGCTCAGAGTCATGCGGTGCAAACAAAAAAGAAAATTCTCCCTTCCCTGTGCTTACCCACTGGTGGAGTGTATACTCTAAAAACAAAGGGAACGTGTTTGAGATGACCTCCACTGCCTGGCTGGGATCAGGTTTTGCAGAGTACAGAGTACAAGTATTGGAGCCAGACAGACCCAGGTTCAAGTCCCGGCTTTACCACTTGCTATATCCGTGGCCCTGGGCAAGTTACCAATGCCTTGTACAATTTTAGCTACTGTCTGCAACTTGGGGAAAATAATTGTACCCACCTCAGAGGGTTGTTTTGAGGGTAAATGAGATGATGAACTGAGAGGGAATTATTCTAGGGACTAGCACACAGTACGCACCCATTCATCCGTTCAGTTCATTCAGCTAACAGTTTTTGAGCACCTCTGTGACTGCTACAGCTAGCTGCCCTAGAACCAGTGCTTCCCCTGCCCTTCTCTGCTGGCACTTCTAGTGCAGGCACAGATAGGCATTAATTAAATAATCACTCTAAATAAAGGTCTACTTGCTAACCTTTTTAAAAAATGTTTATTCATTTTTGAGAGAGAGACAGAGTGTGAGTGGGGGAGGGGCAGACAGCGAGGGGGACCCGGAATCCGAAGCAAGCATGCTCCGGGCTCTGAGCTGTCAGCCCAGTGCCTGATGTGGGGCTCGAACTCATGAACCATTAGATCATGACCTGAGCCAAAGTCAGACACTTAACCCACTGAGCCACCCAGTCGCCCACCTCCCCCCCCCCCCCCCCCCCCCCCCCCCCCCCCGCCCAGCCCAAGGTCTATTTATTAACTTGATGCTCTGAAGAATAGGATTGCTGTGTTTGCCAGAAGCCTTGACTGAGAAGTCAGGGAGGGCTTCTCAGAGGAAGTGGCATCTGAGCTGAGATGTGAAATGAACTTGGTGGAGTGGGAACAGTGTGACCGTTGTTTTTGAGGAAATAGCATGTGCAGAGACCCTATGGCAGGAGAAAGTGGGGTGCCTTCGAAGAACTCAGGAAAGTGTCCAGAGCTCTGAGACCAAGGGGAGCATGGTACAGGATGGGCTGGCGTGGTGGGCAGAGGCTAGGCCATGTAGGACCTCGTGAGAATGTTAAGGAGTTGGGTTTCATCTTAAGAGCCATGGGAAGTCATTGAAGGTTTTTAAGCAGGGGCTTAAAAATTACTAAGCTCAATAAATGTTAGCTGTTATTGTTCCTTTCCGGAAACTTTTATATTACATCCCAACAGTATTGGCTCTCTTATTGGATTCCATGAATATATAATTTAAACACACACACACACACAACAGCCCTATTGATTTATTTGGTGGTCTGAAAGCAGGATCTGTAATGTGCCGGAGCCACTCAGTCCATTATGATGTGCTTCCTCCTCTGTGTGGAATCGGAAGGACACAAAAAGCAACCTGGACCCAGGACAGAAAGGTGAGACCACGGGAGGTGGAGCAGGGCCCAGCTGGATGTGGCAGGGACTCGAGAGGCCTGCTGAGCCGGGTAGGCTTCCACAGCCCGAGCCAGGCCACCTGCAGGCCTCTGACGGTGCATGGATGTGGGATGGCAGGAGAAGAAGAGGAAGCTGGCACGGGGGAGGCAGACAGGATGTTGGTGTACCTGTGGGGAGGGAATTTAGGGCCAGACTGGCAGAGGGCAGGAGTGGGGCGGTGGGCCAGACGACTAAAGGGGACAGCCAGGTGAAGGGGTTTGGGCACCAAAGCTCACTGACCCACGTGAGAATGCTCACTCCCCAAATCTGGGGTCCGGTGACCCTACTCATTCTCCTGTCAGAGGCCTCACTGGTCCCCAAAGCGGGTGACTTGGCTAAGGTCTCTAGTGTGGGTCAAGTGATCCCAACTCTCAGAACATATTTGCTTCCTCCATATGTGGCTGTGCTTGACCTGGGCTGTTGTTGTCAGCTCTCTGGCTCAACCCCGGAGCTCCCCTGCCTGACGAAAGTTGTGTTTCCCATCTTTCAGCCTTCACCCACTCATCCGTCAGTGGTGAATCCTGAAGTTGGAACAGGATAGAGTGTCTCCCTCGTGCCAGGCTTTGATCTGGCTCCAGTCTAGGTGTGTGACTGGATAACCAGTTACAGAGTTATCCAAACCTAGCATCATTTTGCCTGAGAACAAGGGCAGGGCCAGACTGAAAATGGCCTGGGCCCACAGACTCAGCAGACTTTTTATAGACAGGAAGCAGATGGGCAGAGTGATTTCCACACCCTCAGCTAAACAACAACCAACAGCCTCTGGTTTCATGGCTTCAGAAGGTATGATGGCCACTCCCGCATGTCTGTCCTTTCATAGCCACAGAATGCTTTCATATATATACATGGTCTCCTTTGAGCCTCCTTACAGCGGATACAGTTGCCTGGGCAGGTGTTATCCTGCCCCTTCTTCAGATGAAGAAACTGAGGCCTGGTCATTAGGCACCATGCTCAGGGTCACATGTGAAGTCAGAGCTTCTGGGTCATCACGTAGCCAGTCAGGATTCACCTACTGGGAGTGGCTTGTGTTGCTTACTTCTGTGTCTTAGAGAGACAGAGACAGAGAGAACTTGAACTGGAGACAGATTGGGGAAATACTAGCCTGGACAGATATTTAAATCCTGTATATGAGGGTGTGGCTACATGTAGAGCAAATAGGGATCAGTGTGGGGCTTAACATCCTGTAGTTGATTTTGCTGCATTTAAGCTTTCTGAGTCGCAGGCTTTTGTGGGTGTGTCTGTCTTATGTGTCCATTTCTATCTGGCAAGGAGGCCAAAGTTAATATATCTATAAATTTTGTGTTCTTTGAGCCCTGACCTCTTTCAGACCCAGTAAGTGCCACATGTCCAGTTGCCCGTTACTCCTTTAGGAAACTAAAACACATACCAAGAGAGGAGAGGGTTGAAAGCCAGAAATGCAGGTGGGGTCCACATTCAGATTCAGGTCAGCTGATGTAGTGTGTTTCTTAGGGAATAAGTCCTCTGCAGTATGAAGTCTGAGCAGCTTACTCCCTCCTCTGCTTCCTTCTTGTGTAATTTTTAAAAGCATAAGAAAATGAAATGGGGCCCTTTCACATATGAGACAGCTATTTTCTCAGGTCTCACGCCTTCCTTTTGATTAGCCTGAATAATACAACTTACAATTATGCCCTGCCTGGCAGCGTATTTTTGCCTTGTGAGTGTCAGTCACAATTTCTGGGCAAGTGAATACCATTGACAAGGAACCTCTCTTTTTCCACCTTTGGTTCCAGGTGGCCCCTCTGTGGTGCTCTTTCCACCCACGCTGGCCTCCAGGGCTGCCTCTCCGTGATACTTAAGTCATTTCACCAAGAAGTTCTCCCCAAATCCCTTGTTTATCTGGGGGCGGTGGGGAGGGCCGAGCCCCCCTCCAGAGGGAGCCACGCCAGTCTGATTAATTAAGGTAAATAGGGGAGTGATCGGCAGTGGCTTAAGCTCCAGGCACGTAACCTAGGCAACGGCAGGGAGTCTGCACCTCTGCTGACAAGTAACATGGGACTAATTTTTTCTCAGGTCGACGGCCATCTCTTATGCTCAGAGTCCACTTCAAGAGCTGTGAGAAAGGGCTGGGCTTTTGGACATCAGGGTAGAGGAGTAACTAAGAGTCTGCCAGGGGGTATCGTGGGTGTTTTTTCCCCTTCCCAAACATGATCTGGGCAGGGTAATGGGCAGACGTGACATCGAAGGCGTCAGGGCCAAAAGCAACTCTCTCACTTTAGGAACTCGAACAAGTCCCTCCTGAGCCTGGGATCAGCAGTTCTGCTTTCCTATGCCAGCTTCCTAGTCAGTTTCCTCATCTGGAAAATGGGACAGTAATCATAGTGCCGTCTTCCAGGCTTGTTGTGGGGAGGTTGACAGTACACCCCGAGAGGAGCTCAGGGATATGTTGCCCCTCCTACAACTTCAAGAATTTTGGTTCGAGCCGAGTTCCTGTCCATTGGCTCAGACTTCTTGCTGAGCATGCTTTCAGCTGCTAGCAACTGCTGGCTTGAACACTGGCCAGTTGAGAATGGGATTCTGGTTGTTTTTCTACCATGTGAAACAAAGACCAGGGAGAAACACGGTCACATGAAAAAGACATGAAATTTTCCTGCTCAGTGAATGAGGCCAGAAGGTGCATAATATATGGTTTCTGAAGCTACAGGTGGATTGGAGAGAGAGTTTGCAATCTCCGGGAACATTTGAGACTTTTGCAAGTTAGGAAGGGAGAGAGAAATGCCAGGAGCCTAATGTCTTGTACATAGCCTTGGCTGAATAATCTCCGATAAGCCAACCTCAGGAGCTCAATTTCCTTATTAAAAATTCTGGAAGGAGTACTCAAAAACCTGTTAACAGTGGTTATCTCTAAGGGGTAGGACTAGAGGTTGGGAGAAGAGAGAGATTTATATTTTCCATTGTATACCGTTTTGGCTTTTAAAATCTTTCACTATGTGCCTTTATTATTGTTATAATTGCAAATCAAATTATAGGGTCTGTCTTTAGAAAATGAAGTGAAGGGGTTGGCTTAGATCATTGGTTCTCAAAAAAAAATTTTTTTTTTTTTTTTTTTTAAGCAGCGGAAGGAACACTTGTCACATCATCCTGCTTAAAAGCCTGATGAACGTATGACCAAGAAGAAATCAGAGCCCCTCTTGCCAGGACGCCCCTACCCCAGCTCCCAGCTGCAGCATCTCCAAGGGACCCATTGAACATAGTTTTTGAAACAGCCTGCCCCTCTGGGGAGTCAGCAGTTGGGAAAGAAGAATAGCACGTGGGCTCAGCATCACTCAGACTCTGGGGGACAGGAAACAGGTCACCTTTGGGTGGTTTCTCCTGGCTTGAAATGATAGATGTTAAAGGGTAGATTTTGTAGCCATTCCAGGTAAAACTGTACCTGGGAACTTCCATAGGCAGGATGCCGAAGGGACAGTAAGAAGGCCTGTTCACCTTGTAAAAATTTGCTTTGAACACAGACAACCAGCCTACTTACACTATGCTTTCGGCAAGTTACTTAGGTTGTCTGAGTCTCTTGCTGAATCTTTAAAAAAAGAAGAAACACTGGTGCCTACTTTCTAGGACTGTTGAAAGGATTACATGAGATTACAGTCTCAGTCGAGCCGAGGGCTTGGCATAGTGCCTTGCCCATAGTAGGTGTCCAGTGAAGGTGTTTGGTGACCAGTGGTAGTACCAGTCAGTCATCATCATGACCGAATTCCTGGGCAAGTCAGAAATGACCTTGCCACCTCTTCTTGTAGGTTCTCGGTTAAATCGGTAACCTCTCAGGACCGTAGTTTTCTTACGTTTAAATTAGAGGTGCTCAGGAATTGCAAATTGGTGGTCTCCTGGGCAAAATCAAGCATGTAAACATATTTGTTTATTGAGGTACTATATTAAAAATTAAGAAGTAGTGTCTAGAAACTTGAATTCTCCAGTTTCTTTTTAGAAACTGAACATCTGTCTTTACTTGCCCTCCCTCGCTTGGTGACAGTCAGCTGGCGGCTGCCCCCACCCCTGCCTTACATGGGCGTGCATACACCTGCCTTTTCACCAGCCCCCTTCCTTCTATATTATGTGACACCTGGCCAACCCCTCTTTCCACGTAGGCAGTTGGGTTGGCAAAGCCTAGGTTAAAATCACTAGCTCATCCCATGACCCTGAATGTATGTATCCCATTATTTCTCTGGACTGTCACATTGCCATCTATAAAATGAGAGAGTTGAGCTTTCAACCTTGACTTTCTTTGGGTGTTCTGTTCAGTCCATAAACATTTACTGAATTCCTCCTGTTTCCGGGAATTCTAAAAGGCATTTGGGAGGATGCAAAGGTGAGTAAGCATGGGCTTGGCCGGGAGATGTCTGGCGGCCATGCCTCTCAAAGTGTAGTCTGCAGAATGGCACCAGTTCACCATGAGATAAAATACAGAAGACAAGCATTTAGAAACTTTTATGGCAATTTGACGTTGCTGTTACAACCAAGCACATGCTCAGTGGATGTATCTTGTTGAGTAGATATAGATCTGTTCACGTGCTGTTGAACTTATATGGTGAATTTCATGCGGTGCAAGCTGCATACTAGTTCCAATTACCATTGCTGTTTAGCAAACTGTCCCAACTACAGTGGCTTACACCAACAGCAGTGATTTATTTGCTCACAAATCTACAGTTTGAGCCCGGCCGGGCAGAACAGCTCTTCCCTGATCCACACAGTGCCTGCTGGGGTGCCTCCACTGAGGCCGGAGGGTCTGCCTCCGGACTGGCTCACTCACGTGGCTGACCAGGTGGTGCTGGCTGTCTGCTCCTTTCCATGTCGGTCTCTTCACAGGAAGAGGAAGATAACTTCTTCATAGCATAGTGGCTGGGCTCCTCGAGAGCAAGGCAGAAGTTCATAGAACTTTCATGGTCTAGTCTCAGAAGTCACATTGTGTCTCTTCTGCCAGTCTCTGTTGGTTGAGATATTCACAAAGGTCTGCACATCTTCAACGGGAGGAAACCTAGATTCTACCTCTTCTTAATGGGCTTGTAGAATGGTTTTAGAAGAATACGTGGGACCTAATGTTACAAACGCCTTTGGAATGTATAATCTGCCATGCTATACGGGTTTGCATTAACCTTGTTTTGCAACAATTACCACACCCTTTGTGGCTGAAAACAATACACATGTATTAGCTTATAGTTTTATACGTCATGAGTCCAAGCAGACTTAGCTGGGTTCTCTGCTCAGGGTCTCACAAGGTCACAATCAAGGCGTTCACCAGTCCCGGCTCTTTTCTGGAGGCTGTGAGAAAGAATCCGCTTCCAGGCCCATTCAGGTTGTTGGCAGGTGGTTGTAGGATCAGGGTCCCCATTTCCTCTCTGGCTGTCAGCTTGGGGTTGTTGTCTCCTCCTGGAGGCTACCCACACGTGGTCCCTCGATCTTCAAAGCCACATCGAATCCTCCTCACTCTTTGAATCATTTTGACTTCTTAGGCTGCCAGATGGAAGAGACTCTCTGCTTTTTTTGTGTGTGGTTAGATTGTGTCAACCTGGATAATGTCCTTTGTTCTGTACCACAGTGTAATCAGAGCAGTAACATCTCATGTATCCACAGGCCCCACCTACACTCAATGGGAGAGGAGAATAACAGAATGAGGGTCATTGGGAGTCATTCTTAGAATTCTGTCTACCACAGATGGTTTGGTTCACAATGAATTGGAAATTAAAACAAAGTGGTTCTTCATCGCAGATAGTTTGAAAGCATTGGTTTAGAGTCCACTAGAAAGGAATGACATGTATACAAATGGCTACAATTGGAAACCTTCAGGGCTAACTTCCAAAAAGAGAGGGGTAGAGAGCACAGGGAGAAGTTAGTGGGAGGAAGATTATTATTTAAGTGAAAGGGGATAGAATTAGAATATGGTATTTGAGGATCTGGTATTTGAATTGAGCGTTAGAAAACAGGTGTGATTTGGATCTTTATTTGTTTTTAATTTTTTTTTTTTTTTTGAGAAGCAAAGCATGTGGCAGGGGTTGGGGGGAGAGAGAGAGAGAGAGAGGGAGAGGGAGAGGGAGGGTGTCAGTCTCAATCAGGCTCTATGCTCAACACAGAGCCTGACACGGGGCCAATCTCGGGACCCTGGGATCATGACCTGAGATAAAGTCAAGAGTTGGACACTTAACTGACTGAGCCACCCAGCTGCCCCTGATTTGGATCTTTAAAAAAAAAAAAAAAAGGCAGGAGGAAAGGATTCCAGCAGTTTTGTTTCTATGTTGGCACCTTTGGATGTAAACACAGAACTGAACTGAATCAGAGGACATTTTATCACTTCTCTGGGACCACAAACAGTGCTGCCGTAAAAACTCGACCCCAGAGCTCAGTGAGTGACTTCAAACAGTAACCATGTATTATCCCTTACAGGTCTTCAGATCATTTGGGTCACTTCCCTGGTCTTGGCTGCGCTGTGCCATGTGTCTCTGGCTAGCCATGGGCAGGCTGGGCGGGCGCATCTTTGGGGTTTGGCTCTCTGTCTAGGATGACCACGGTTCTTCTCCCCATGTCTCCTCCTCCAATTGCCCCTCAACACCCCTCTAGCTTACTAGCCTTGGCTTGTTCCCTAAGGGTGTGGGGGGTAGAAGAACAAAAACCAGGGGTGGGAAGAGTGCAAGTCTCTTGAGGCTTCACGCTTGACACACTGTCACTTCTGCCTCCTTCTGTTGGCCAAAGCAGGTCACAAAGCCGGCCCTGATTCAGGAGGTGGGGCAAAAGACTTCATCTCTTGATGAGAGGAGCTTCGGGGTCCCATCGCAGAGGACATGGATACAGGGAGGGGTGGAAGATGGGGGCCACTTCTGCAATCCGTCTACCACAGTCACCCTGAGAAATCTGCCCGAATTCTCTTGAGGAGAAACAAGAGCCTCTTTTCCAGCCTCAAATGCCTTGTTTCTCCAGCTAACCAGAGAAAGTTAAATATGAGAAACCACTGTGAAAAGGTGAAGTGATCCATTAACCAGAGTTATAAGAAGCCAGGCTTTTAAAATAGTCTGTACTCTTCTGTGTGGACATTCCTGGACAACCTTACCACCTCTGCTTTTGCGGTGCCTTCACCAGCCCACGTTATGTTCATCCTTCAGTGCCCTCTGCAGAGCTGTTTCCAGAACAGTTATTCTAGAATAACTCATGGCTGTTCTTTTAGATCTCAGTGGCAGTGTTTTTTAGAAGGAAATGATCTCAAATCTGGCTCTACCATAGACAGAAACTGTGTCTTTTATGTATCATAATCTCTGGAGCATGTAACCTAGAGCCAACAAATAGTAGTTGCACAATTAATGTTCATCAGATGGATGAATAGATGGATAAATGGATGTGTTAGTAGACACAGATGACAGATGCCTCAGTAGGTGACTGAAGCTTTATTTTAGAGAATCTTATATTATCATAAACTTTATTTCCCTCCTTCCATGTCAGTATGTCAGCTTGAAATCTTCACGTTATTGTTCCACGTCTACGTGCTTCAAAGCAAAAACCAAAAAACTGACTGCACATTGCAGAGGGGAGGAATCGTGTTGTATTCTTCCTCATAAACCCTGTCATTAGCATCGCGTTTCAAAACAAGGTCCCTGAGTTCCCCAGGATGCTAATCATTTGCGAGCAGGCGGGGGTGGGTGGGTGGGGGAACTTCTCATCAAATAAATTTGTGAAATGTTGGATTACACAAAGCTAGGCAGCTCTCTTTTCTGTGACACTTTACAGAGCCTAAGTATGTTAACATCCATTGTAAATTTCCAGGGGGGCATTAGAATATGTAAGGGTTGAAAATTGGAAGAATTAGCTTTCTGTGGGAGATGAGGGAGAAGGAGGGAGGTGTCTCTTTTTAGTGTGGTAAAAGGTATGTAACAATATTTATCATTTTAACCATTTGTGGGAGTATATTTCAGTGGCATTAAAGACATCACAATGTTGTGTAACCATTAACACTGTACCCAAAACATTTCTCATCATCCCCAACAATAATGACTCCCTCTAAGCACTAACTCCCCTCTTCCCCCTGTTAACCTGTATTCTGCTTTCTGTGTGTATGAGTTTCCCTATTCTATATACCTCATGTAAGTGGAATCATATAATATGCATCCGTCTGTATCTGCCTTATTTCATTAAGCATAATATTTTCAAGATCCATCCACCTTGTAGCATATATCAAATTTTTCATGGCTGAAAAATATTCTGTTGTATGTCTGTGCTGTGTTTTGTTTATCCCTTTGTCTATGAAGGAACAGTCGACTCATTTCCACTTTTTGGGTATGTGAATAATGCTGCAGTGGACGTTGGCATAAAAATACCTATGTGAGGGGCGCCTGGGTGGCTCAGTTGGTTAAGTGTCTGATTTTGGCTCAGGTCATGATCTCACGGTTAGCGTGTTCAAGCCCTGTGTCGGGCTCTGCACTGACAGTTCAGAGTCTGGAACCTGCTTCGGATTCTGTGTCTCCCTCTCTCTCTGCCCCTCCTCCGCTTATACTCTCTCTCTCTCTCTCTCTCTCTCTCAAAAATAAATAAACATTAAAAAAAAAAAACAACAACTGTGTGAGTCTTTGCTTTCAGTGCTTTTGGATACGTACCTAGGAGTGTAATTACTGGGTCATCTGGACACTTCTATGATTAACCTTTGAGAAACCACCAAACTGCTTTCCATAGTAGCTGTGAGATTTTGTATCCTCTCATACAATCTCCAATTGTACAGGGGTTCCAGTTTCTCCACATCCTTGCCAACATTTGTTATTTTCCATTTTTAAAAATTATCACTGTCTGGGTAGCTGTAAAATGGTATCTCATGGTAGTTGGGTTTTTTTGTTTGTTTGTTTGCTTGTTTGTTTGCTTTGTCTTCCTGTTTTGTAATTCTCTAATTAGCTAGCATACAGTGTAGTCTTGGCTTCAGGAGTAGATTCCAGTGATTCATCACTTAAATGTAACACCCAGTGCTCAACCCAACAAATGCCCATCATCTGTTTTCTTCACCCCCCACTGCCCCTCCCTCATCAACCCTCAGTTTGTTCTCTGTATTTAAGAGTCTCTTGTGGTTTGCCTCCCTCTCTGTTTTTATCTTATTTTTCATGCCCTTCCCCTATGATCATCTGTTAACTTTCTCAGACTCCACATAGGAGGGAAATCAGATATCTGTCTTTGACTGGCTTATTTTGCTTAATATAATACCCTCCAGTTCCATCCATGTTGTTGCAAATGGCAAGATTTCATTCTTTTTCATCAGTGAGTAGTCTTCCATTGTGTATGTGTACATTGCATCTTCTTAATCCATTCATCAGTTAATGGACATTTGGGCTCTCTCCGTGATTTGGCTATTCTCATGGTAGTTTTGATTTGCATTTCCCTAATGACTAATGATGTTGAGCTGTAACATATGCTATGTGCATTCTGAATATAAGTCCTTCATCAAATATATTCTTGCAAATATATTCTCTTAGTCCATGGCTTGCCCTTAAAAGAGCAAAGGCTTTTAATTATAATGAATTCCAATTTATGCATATTTTATGCTGTTTGTGTCCTGTTTAAGAGACTGTCCCCTAAACTAAGGTTGCTAAAGTTTGCTCACTTACTTCCTTGTACAAATTTTATAGTTTTGGCTCTTACGTTTAAGTCAATGATCCATCTCAAGTGAATTTGTGTGTATAGTGTGAGGTAAGGATTGAGGTTTATATGTAGACATACGGATATCTAGTTGTTCCAACACCATTTGTGGAAAAGATTATCCTTTTCCATGGAGTTTCCTTAGCACCTCTGTTCAGAATCAACTGATGATACATCTAGACTCTCCATGCAGTTCCCATTGATCACATGTGTTTCCTTACTCAAGTACCACACTCCCTTGGTCACTGTGGCCCCAGAGCAGGCCTTGAAATTAGTGGATATTAAGCATTCCAACTGTTGCTCTTTTTCTATGTCCCTTGCGTATCAATTTCTACAAAGACTGCATTGAGTCCACAGATAGAGAATTGACATCTTAACAACGTCAAGTCTTCTGATTTATAAACATATGATGTATCTCTCCATTTATTTAGAGCTTTGATTTCTTTCATAGTTTTCGGTATTTAGGTCTTGCATATTTTTGTGAGATTGATCCCTCAAGTGTTTCATATTTTTGATGCCGTTGTAGATGGTATGTTTTATTTGCATTTCCAATGTTTCATTGTTGGTATTTAGCAGTGCAATTTGATTTTCATTTGTTAACCTCGTATCCTGTGACATTGCCGAACTCACTAGTTCTACCTTTTTATAGATTCCTTAGCATTTTTTACATAATCATGTTGTGGGCAGATATTTTGACCTCCATTCTATATTCAAAGAATAGAGATCTAGAAAGACAATGGACCTGCCTACTGTCCCACTCTTCGTACGTGTAGAGCCAGAAGTCTGAAAACTAGGTCTTTTGGATCCTCCTTCAGGGTTTTTGGTCTCACACCAAGTGATCTCTCAGGTTTTCAAGCCTCAAGAGAAGAAGGTCTGGAGGTTTGTAGTCCAGGGCTGGTGTGACAGCTCCAATCCCTGAAGTCTTCAGGAATCTAGGGCTCCTTCCCACCAGTATCCTCACCATCTCTAGGGAGTGGCCCTCCATCTCATGATCCTGGTGGCACTTGCATTCTAGGCAGCAACACAGAAGGAACGAAGGTTTCTTCAGGTGGGTTCTGGGGAATGCCACACAACACCTGCACTCGCCTCTCGTTGGTAGGACCTAGTCAGGCCACAGCTAGCTGCAAGGATGTCTGGGAAATATCTGCATGCTGAGAAGTCATATGCCCAGCTAAATTCCGATTACTGTGACAGAAAAAAGAGAACAGCTCCTGGGGAACATAAAGTTTTAGAAATCACTTTAGGATCCAGGCAAAGCAGCTCTCTTTAGTTTTGGAACCCATTAAGTTGACCTGAAACCTTTCAGTCAAGAGGATAAAGTTAATCCTCAGAACCCATTTATGGTATTAATCCCTTGGGACTGTAGTAGACATGTGTGATCATGGATGACTTTCCTTTATCTAGAAAAGAAAACAAAAGATGTCTCTGCTCATCTGTTCATTCATTTAACAAAAATTCCTATCTCCTACCCTCATGGAGTTCACAGTTTGAGGAGAGGCAGACGATAATGAAAGAATCACCCAAATGAATGTGCAAATCACAAAGGAGCAGTAAGGATGCCATCAGGGCACACTTAGAGATTATGATGTAGTCAAGGAGGTCAGGGAAGGCCCGCCCCTGAGAGTTGGGATTTGTTCCTACAGGGGTGTCTACTTGCATAGCAAAGTGGTGTATTCTCAGAACACCATCCTGTGCGCTACTGTGTCTACACCTCATGTATCCTGCCTGGGGCACTGTATGTCTTAAGAGATCAGTGTGTAAGAACAAGAATGCCAGAGTGAGAGCAAGGTAGGGGCGGGGGAAGTGGTGGGGATACCACTCAAGGAGGTTCAGAGCCCTTTTTGGTTCCCACCCCAAGAGAAATGAAGAAGAATTTAGAGGTTCCAAGATGGCAGATGGACGAGGCCAGGATCATAGTCCATCAGAGACTTTCCTTTGGGGCCAAGAAGGAGCCCAAGGAGCTAAGTACCCAAAGGAGTTTTCTAATAACCGTAGCCATCTGTGCGGAGACACTCCCCTAAGTGCCTGAGCCAGTCTCAGGGACCATCCGTGCGTTATGGCAAAGAGAGGGTTACTGGGTCCAGTGGGCCAACAGAGCAGAAAGAACCTCAGCTCCCATTCAGCACCTAGACTCTGTGACTCTGAGGCGTGGCACATGGGAAGACCCTGGCAGTTGTGGGTGAGGGGAGGGCAGCACTAGAGGCGGGGATGGCCATCAGTCACCTGCTTTTCCCACTTTCCCCTCCCCACTGCCCTGGGGACCTTTGCAAGCAGTGAACAGTCAGCAGCCTGAAGCTCTAAGACGGTAGAAATCAGCCAGTGGCCCACACCTTACCAGGCGTTCTTGGGAATTCACTCTTCCAGCTCAAGGCAGGCATGGCGGATACATCCTGTCTTCTGGTCATTGCCGGCTGACTGTTAAGGGCCACTTGGAGCACAATATTGAGAGGATTCTCAGAGTCTGGGATCCACAAGGAAGAACATTATGATAACTTCATGATGCTGCCTTCATCCTGGTGTGATTGTGGTGAAGAAATAGGATGGCGTATGTAAAGATGCTTTGTCGATTGCAAAGTACTATCCAAATAATAACTAAAAATGGTGGCTCTGATTTTTAGTGCTTCTTAAATACCAAACTCTGCTAAGACCTTTACTGGCTGTAGCTCATGTATTCCTCACAGGAACCTGTGTGCCAGATACTATTCATATCCCCCGTTTCGTGTTTGAGGAACCAAGGCTTGGGGAAAACAGTGTAACCTGCCTCAGGTCACACAGCTAGGAAGCAGAACTGTGACACAAGCCTAGGTGTTTCTGACTCCAAAGCAGGTGCTGTTACACAGTTGGTTGTGCTGTCTTCAGAGTATAGGGGATCCTGACTGTAATTAGTGCTATTAATAGAGCAAGTACTGAATTGCTTGGTGTCTCAGTTCTCATTCCCCAAGCAGGAGACCAATAAGATGTGTTTGCAGCCATTTTTCCACCCCTGAAAGCTAAGAAATTGCCTTGTATGCAGCTCCTCGTTTTGCCCGCCTTCCTCCGTACACATCCACATCTGCTCTGCAGAGCAGGGCAGTGACCCTCTGTTGGGCTCCCTCCACCGAGCCTCTGAGAACACTCTGGAGACTTTCCTGTGGTTGATCACTTACTGGCTAGACTAGGATTTGCAAGGCCCCTTGTGAACAAGGCACAGAAGTATGATTCACTCCAGCGAGTTTTTCTTTCCCGAGAACGGACTGTGTTCTGAGACGTGGGAGGGAGTGGGCAGATGTGTGTGGAAGGAACCATTAGCTGTGATGATTACGCTCATGGGGTGGTTGGCAGTTTGCAAAGCACTTTCCTATTGATTTTCTCTCCAGGCCTCAGTTTTGTCATCTTCAAAGTGGCTATAATAACAATAATAATATAGTAAAGTCTCATCTTACAAAAGGGTTAGGTTATAATAAACTCACCACTTTAGGGGGAAATAACATAAAATCAGAATGGCCCTTGACAATTGCCCATGGAATATAATGACAAACCACCTCTCAAAAGTCCAGTTTAGGCAGGACTTTTTTTCCCCTGGCTATAACACCGATGACGATTTCTTCAGTTGAAGTCATCGCAGTGCCTTCTGAGGTAGTGAAAGCACTTGTCTTCCAAGAGAAGGCTCACTCAGCGCTGAAGTGCTCACATGCCAGAGGCTAGAGACAACTAGGCCTCTAGGGACACCATCCATGGCACTGGCTCACTGAGCTTGGGGACGGGAGGATCGCCAGCCTCCCTGGTTACGATTTGTTTCTCTTTCTCTTTGACCATGTGTCATGCAATTCCTGAAGGTTACTATGCAGATGATACAGTTCTGTTAGGGTCTGATTTTGTGACTGGTTGTCCATGAACAGGATTCAAACTTGAAAGTAACATGTGATGGAGCAAACACCAGGCTAGACCAAGGGAGATCTGGGCTCAGACCCCAGGTCAACCCCACCTGCATCGACAGGACTTTGGGCTTATGGACCTTAAAGACAAACTTAATCACCCAAGTGTCAGAGTTCTCAGCCTGCATTTCTGGACTATAGACCTGCAGACTGTAGACCCTTGTGACTCTGTTAAAAAAAAAAAAAATCTGTCCGTGTGCATCCCCACTTGTGTCTTCCTAGCCCATGCTGGCATCATCTCTGCCTATACGTATATGCTGTGAGAGCCTCCTCCCTTAGTTCTACCCTTCTTGGTCTCCTAATCCCTTCTCCACTGGGCTATAACAGCCTGCCAAATGCAACCTGATCTTGCCACCTCCTATTATATAAAATCTCGGGACAGACAAAATCCTTACACCTGCCCACCTCTCATCCCCATCAGCCTTTCCCTCCTCGTCCATGTGCCACACACACTGCTTTCTTTCAGTCCCACCTGTGTTTCATCTGTGCCTTGCCACAGGGCCTTTGCACAGCCTTGCTTTTCCCTCCGTCAGGAATGCTCTGTTTTCCTCTTTCAGTTGAATTAACTCCTAATCATACTCCCTCCGTTTCTTCAGGAAAGCCTCCCCTAACCTTGCAGATCAAACCCTCCTGATCTGATCTGAAAGAAAGGAACCTTTTTGCACCATGTACTTGTTTTTTTTTTTTTAATGCACACACCACTGTAGCTGTTCCAGTTTATTTGTGGTTTTGGATTAAAGTGTATAGTTCCCCCTGCCACACACCATACTGTAGCTCTATAAGAGCAGGGTCCTTGTCTGTCTTGCTCCCCAGTGTCCTGGACACATAGCACAGAGTCTAGCATGTGCTTGTACTCATTAAACATTTAAGTGGGTGGATGGGTGGGTGAGAGACTCAAATGAACATTATAAAATTATGGATCAGAGTATTGTGCCCCCCCCCCCCACACCAGGTGATAAAACATTTGGGAACTTCCTCTGAAGAAAATAGTACAAGTTGATGTCATTCTTTTAGAATGGAAGCAAGAAGTTACTAAAGATTCCATTTGCCCTTTAGATAATAGACATTACAAATATCTTGGCTATTTTTCTCTCTGCTGCTTGAAAAAGTCTCTTAATGAGCTTTCACACCTTAAGTAGCAAATGACCTTTTCTAGAGCCATCTATACAAAAGGTGAATTGGACAGGTGGATCTGCCCTTGAAAGTACAGAATCAGCCTTTTTAAACGGTGGTTCCTGTCTGTGAATGACCTTGCCCTCTTAGGAAATGGGGCCCCTTCTAGATTTCAGATTCCAACATCCTGGCATCGAGACTGTGGAGTTATCAGAGCTGGGAAAATGGACAGTTGCTGAGTGGAACAGCAGGTTCACCTGACCTGCACTCAGCAGACTCAGGCAGTCTCGTGGTCACTGGGCTGTAGTGTCTTCATCCCTTGTAGACAGTGCCCTTTACATTTCATGGTTGTCTCATACAGCTTGGTACTGGTTATGGTGAAATGCAGGTTGTCTCTGAACAGCGGCCTACCAGATAGTGGTTGGGGTAAGGTCAGCCCCATAGAAGTCTGACCCAGGGAATGCCAGAAGGAGAGTGGTCCTGGGCCAGAAAGAGGGAACCTTTCCTCTGAATGAAAACAAGATCATCTTCTACCCTCTCTCCCAGGAAGAGGAGGATTCTGAGATGAATTGCAAGTGGATAGGTAGTAACATTTTATTCTTGGAGTTCTACCCCCACCTGTTCCTTGCTCAGAGACCTTCTGTGGCTCCCACCTGCTGAGCAGCTCCAGTGTAAGGTGCTCAGAGTCCGGCTCAGACTTCCTGGCCTCATGGCCCATGACTCTCTTTTGTACTCTACTCACTCCAGCCAAGTCAGGCTCTTTGCCGTTAAGTAAACATGTCCCTTACTTCATGAAGTCCCTTTCTTTGTACATGCTTTCCCTTCAACTAGATTCTGACAGCCGCCCCCCCCCCACCCCCCCCATTGCTGCCTGTCAAAATCCTACCCATCCTTTCAGGCAACTCTCATAGACTCTGCTTCTGTAGGAATCTTTGCCTGATTGTCCCAGGTAGAATTTAATCTTGTAAATACCTATAGAATTTATCCGTACAAGTTTCAGCGCCCTTATATTAGTATTGTGTGTTTTTTCCTCTTATGTATTTGTCACATACCCATGCTATTTGTTGAGTCCAGGGACTATCTTATTTATCTTTGTCTCCCCCACAGTTCTTTGGACATAGTAGGTCCCCGAATTACCAACAGAGTCATCCTTATTTGTTGGATGAATGAATAAATAAAAACAATCCAGCTTATGTCCTCAAAACTCATAAAGGAAGTACATTTATCCAGTTGTCCAAACTCCCTTGCTTAAAGTAACTTTATGCTTTCAGTAAATCAAGCTGTACCTGGCCCTCTTTGAAGTATAACCTTGCAGGCAACCTTGAGGAGAATGCTTTGCTGTATGTGTGTGTGTGTGTGAAGGTTATTAGAATAATCTACTTAGCAGATAAACAAACGTTTGGAATTATACAGAGTCATTTAAACCTCAAAGCAAAATCATTCCAGTGCCTTTGTAGGGTTGGGTGAAAGGAGGGTCAGGGGGAGCAGCCATGTTAAATTTGCAGCAGAATCTGGTCTGTAATATGTCTTCAGACCCTGGCTGCAGCAGATGACCTTCTCGGTTTGACTTTGGGCATTGCTGTTTTGGAGCATATCACCCGTTTTCCGTATTTTGAAGACACTTGCCAGCTGAACGAGGGATGCCAGAGTCCTCTGAGTGGAAGTCGCAGAGTCTGCAATGTTGGGATTAGAGTGCACTTTGATATATCTTTCTTCTTGGGCAGAACACAGTTGGCTTGCTTCACCACCTTTCTTTATGCCCTCCGAAGGGTGCCAGGCACGCTAAATAGTGATTCAACAAAAGATTAAAATTCCGTCTGTGTGTGTGAGTGTGTGGCTGTTTGAACACTAATCGATTCTTTCCGTGGAATGTTAAGTAAAAGCACGCAGATACCAGAAGCAGTTATTTAGAGCAGCCAGTCGAAATCCATTTCCCATTTATTGTTTAATGGGATTGCCACGTTAATTCTGCCAGTCTCCTCCACAGACTCTCCCTCACCTCTCTTTCCATGCTCCCTCCCAGCCCCTTTGATTCCTGTGCCAAAAGGACCTCTGGAAACCAAGGGCAAGAGATGGTTGTTGAAGGGAAGCAGTCACAGCTTTCACAGACAAATGTTCGAGTCTGTAGAATTAAAGAAATTTACAGTTGGCCCTGGATTGAAAATCCAGACATGCTTGCTTGCATAATATTAAGTGATTGCTATTGCGGAGGAATTGCTGTCTTTTGAGAGGCGCTGTCCACGCCTTTCTTGTTGCTAAGGGTCCTGTGACATTTGTTTCTATTGCAGATTGCCACTCTTAACTAGGAACTTTCTTCTTTTCTGAAGAATTTCCACCTGGGTACATGCCCTCCTGTGAATGAGGAGACTCTCTAAATCCTGTTATCAGCAGTGGCCACTTGCATCAGCTCAGGTGTTACATAGGTTGCGTCTACAGGGCTTATGGTTTTATTATTTGATTCCCACCCTCTTCTGTTCCTCCAAACGTGGCTATCATAAACACTGGGTGATAAGCTTTCTCAAAAAATAATGTATTACTAGGCCCCCTTTACCAAGAAGGCCTGACTTTGTGCCAGACACTGAGTTAGATGCTCTGTATTGATTAGCTCAGTTCATTCTCCCCAACAACCCACAGGTTATGGTTATTCTGTTAGTTTTCCCTATTTATCAGTCAGGGAAATTGGGGTCCACCTACCCCAGAAGTGAAACCTAGGTTTTTCCAGCTCTGGAGCCGGAATGCTCTGAGTCATTAAACTAGGCAGCCTGCCCCTTTGATGAGCAGCCCTCAGTCATTCAGCTGGTATTTATTGAGGGCCTAAGATGGACCAGGTGTTGGCCTAAGAACGCACACTGATGAACCAAAACAGGTGATGCCCCTGCCTTCAAGAGGCTCACAGTCTGTCCCAGGGAGGGAACAGCCAGATCTGGTTTGGGCTTTGTGGCTGGCAAGCCAAGGAATTTAGGGAAAATCTGTTCTATTCTGTTAGCCTCAGATTTCATATCGAGACAGCTAGATTTAGACAAGTGGTTTTTCCAGCTTTATTGTGAATCAGAATCACTTGGGGATTGTGTTTAAAAACACATTGGGCGCCTAGGTGGCTCAGTCAGTTGAAGGTCCAACTCTTGATTTCGGCTGTGTGATCCCAGGGTCATGGGATTGAGCCCCGCACTGGGCTCTGTGCTGATGTGGTGCCTACTCAAGATTCTCTCTCTGTCTCCCTCTGCCCCTCTCCCCCACCTGTGCATTCTCTCTCTCTCTCAAAAAAAAAAAAAAAAAATTTAAATAAATAAAAACACATCTTGGCTCCCTACCCCCAGGTACTTTGATATAATAGGTTCAGGATAGGGCCAGGAAATTACATCTATAATGAGGTCCCAGGCCTCCCAAGAACCACCCTTTGAGAGAGACTGATTGGGCTGTAAGCCCCCATTAACACTTGTACAGGCTTTGTGTTGTCCTGCCTGTATCCCCAATGCCTGGCACAGGGTAGGTCTTGATAAATGTTTGGTGATAGTTTGGATGATCTGTCTGTGGGGTTTCCATGGATGGACCTCAGAGAGTCCTGAACCACTTGAAATTGACCACAACTTTTGTTCAGGTTTGTGGATAGGATGAAAAGCACCCTCTGAGCACTGAAAACTCTGTGATTTTAGGATTGAAACCTAAATTTTCTCCTACTGAAAGCTCAGACCTATTAATTGTGAAGCAATTAATAGCAAACTTTGAGTTCTGTATCCGGGTGATCTGATGAGAAGATGTCAGTTTACAGTAGATTCTTAAAATTCTAGAGGAGTTGATATCCACAATTTATGTGAAAATTCTGGAAGTTCTTGGGATGCATCCTGTTTTTATGATTCCTCACTTCATCTGAATGTACCTTTTGGGTCAGTAGTGCTGTCTCCATTTTCCAGGTGGGAAAATCAGGGTGCTGGTGGCTTCTGGACCTTGTCCAAGGTCACAACACAAGGACTCTCTTCACTGAAGACTAGCCTGGGAGTCAGAGAACATGGTTCTTATCATCTTGCCTGCTTATGTGGCCTTGGTTGGGTAGCTGGGCCTCTTTGGGCCTCAGCTTCCCCATCTGTAAGATGGGGGAGGAGTGGACTAATTGATTCTGAGTATCTGCTTAGCTTGGATATTTGAGGACTCTCTATAACTATGTGCTTAGATGTGCAGAACTCCCTGTGTCTGTAGGCTCTGACGTCCTCTTTGCTTAGGGAGATGGAAGGGCCAGTGGGACCACCTGAACAGCATAGATCCTGTCCACAGAGCATTCCAGAAGGCCAAACATCATAAAAGCAAAGGGCAGTGCAGGTCGTAGAAGCTGAGGATGTGAAACTCCCAGAATTTTGGAACCTCAACTCTCTACCCTGTCAGTTCAGCAATTCACTGTTCATTCTGAGAACAAGATTCAAGGAGCCTACTTCCATGAGGTCACAACTGTGCGATTCAATCCCGTGCCGCATTTCCCGTGTCGAGGGAAGACTTTGATGAACAGATGGAGGAAACAGAGCCCTCCGTGGAATTTTAGACTCTTGAAATGTCCTTTAAGGGTCACCTAGCCCTTGCTACTCAGTGTCCTTCATGAACCACCTGCATCAGCATCACCTGGGAGCTTGTTAGATGTGCAGAGTCTCAGTCCCCACATCAGAATCTGTGTTTAACAAGATCTCCCACCCCTGCTCTGTGATCGCACTGCACATTAATTTTTTTTTTTTTTTTGAAAGACGGGGAGAGAGAGGATCCCATTTAGGCTCCACACTGTCAGCACAGAACCCAACGTGGGGCTCAGTCTCATGAACTATGAGATCATGACCTGAGCTGAAATCAAGAGTAGGACGCTCAACCGACTGAGCCACCCAGGCGCCCCTGCTGATTTCATTTTGAGAAGCACTAGCTCCAATCCAGCCTTGAGTCCCCTCTTTCACATCCTGATGAACTATCAAGCATCCTATTCCTGGCCTCCTCTAATATCTTCCTCCTAGTTGGTCCTGTTTCATCCTAGCACGATCCAACTTTTGGAATTTCTTCTCTACCTTGAGCGAAGCCCCCTGCCATTGTCGCTCATTCTAGCCTCAGGACCTCAGAGAACAAGATAACTCCTTCTGTGTTCCCCATGGCTTCTCATCTCCTAGTCCTCCTAACACACAGTTTCTAATTGCAGCACTGTACATCATATATTATACAATAGTGTGTATTGCGGCAATATGCAGACTCGCTGTGGCCAGGCAAGCGACACAAATGAGAGATGGGAACCAGATGAAAAGCAGTAAGGAATGGTAGGGACTGTGGCAAGCTGGAGAGGCTTGCCTCACCTAAGCAGGACAGTTCTTGTGACTGCCCGCTGAGGAGCTGAGGGAACTCAGCCTGAACATTGACATGTCTTTTGAGTTTTCAAGAGAAGCCAAAAATCTTGATAGAACAATAGGAAATCTCCCTTCCCTGCCTGCCTCCCACCCCCGCACTGGCAATTAAGAAACAAGATGAAACAAAACAAAACCAAACCTCAAAGCCACCAGATTGTTTTTGCTAGCGACCATACTTAAGGTTTTTGTGACTTTTGATGATCAATCTGTTCAACTTGGATACTAGAGCCCAGGTTTGGTCTGAGCAGCTCAGAGCAGGCAGGATTATGGCCTCTTTATTCGAGACTAGTAGTTCTTAAACTCAAGAATGGCTTAGGACCTCTTGGAGGACGTGTGAGTGTGTGTGTGTGTGTGTGTGTGTGTGTGTGTGTGTGTGTTATGGGGGGGCAGAGAGAGAGGGAGAGAGAATCCCAAGCAGGCTCCATGCTGCCAGCACAGAGCATGATGCAGGCTTGAACCCACGAAGCTGTGAGATTGTGACCTGAGCTGAAATCAAGAGTTAGATGCTTAACCAACTGAGCCACCCAGGCACCCTGGAGGACTTGTTAAGACATAGATCTTAGGGCCTCCCCCCACCAGGGTTTCTGTCTCAGGAGGACTGGGGCAGAGCCCAGGAATTAACATTTTTCACAAGTTCCCAGGTGGGGCAGTGCTGCTCATACTTTGAGAACCTCTTTAGATGGGCTTCTTCCATTTAGGTGGCCTCAGTCTGCAGAGCCTCTTGGTTCCACCAGTGAGCTGAGCAGTCACCTGAAGTTTCCAGTCTTTGGGTAGCAGGAGAAGGAAAAGGAATTGGGAGGGAGGGCTGGACAAAACATTGCTAAACAGCCCTTGACCCATCCCTCTTGACATCTCAGTGATGGAGTATTTCTTGGGCAGGCGCCTGACCCACCCCAAGGTTTGGCTGCTCTTCGAAATGGAGATGTGGCCCTGATCAGTTTCCACTTGTATTTGTTCATTTATTAGGAGATTTGGTTGTCAGTTTGTTTTCAGCAGAGGACCTTTTTAAAATGAAATCCCGCATGGAATCCTGGTACAGAAAACAGACAGATGCATTGCTGGTGTGGTTCAAAGGGGGCCAAGCTCCTCCTCTCGGAACCCCTCGTCCCAAAGCAGTGCTGAGTGTCTCCTGTGGAAATGTAGCTGAATGCAGTGGAAACTTGCTGAAGGGGCTTCCAGCGCAGCCTCTGTGTTTTCTGAGAGCCCCGAGAACTGTTTGCAGGCACGTGGCCTTTGTTTTCACAGTTTTCCTTCCCTCTCTGACCAACACGTCTGGCATGCTAACTTTCAGAATTTGCTTCTTGCAACTCAGAGAGGTCCGTAGGAGAGGGAATGAATGCAAAGGATTGCGATTATCATTAGAGCTGATGTAAGGATATTGAGCCGTTGTGGAAAATCTGCTAACACAAGGATCAGCCAGAGACTTAAAAAATTGGCTTGGGGATGATTTTCTTCTGGTGGCTTCTTGTTAGTGCTAATGTCGCAGCGTGTCACATGCTGCGGGTCTTCGTAGCTAATTACATAGGAAAAAGGACTGTTGCCTCCTGCATGCCACAGTGGCAAGAACAAGTCTGCAAGATTTTTAATGGGCAAGGTGATGTGGAAAGCCATTCTCATTTTCGTGAACACAGGAAGACATTTAAACAGCCGTGCAGCACAGCGTTACCTGGGGAAGGCTCTAACTGAGCCCCGGGGCCAAGTGTTTAGACTTCACTGTTGGCATGGGGAAGCATCTGGTGCCCTGTGATGACCCCAGACAGTGGCATGCAACTCCTTTAATTAGGGAAACCGCTTCCTAATGGGCACACCAGGATGGGCTCATCTCCCAAACACAGGAAATGCCTTCAGAGCCTGGCCCCAGGGGGCTGCTCTCTTGTGGCTGCTGTATTTTCCCATTTTTTTTCAGCCATCCAATTGCTTGTTCATACACTCCACACACACTGGCCAAATGTTCACCCTCTTGGGGACTAGGCTCTTCTGGGGACTGTAGAGGTGACCAAGAGCTTGCTTCTGCTTCTGTGCTCAGAGCTCCTCAGGCCCAGCCCAGCTCTGGCCACTCTCCACCACACCTGGAAGTCTATGCCCTGCCTCTCATTTCTGCTTACCTGAAGCTTAGCCCAAATGCCTTCACGTCTGTGAAATTATCTCCAGTTCTCCCAGGTGGAAGTGAACACCTGGGGCCCTGTCTCCAGGCCTCTGATCTAAGTAAGGTTCGCTTACCTGCCTTGTCCGGTATGTAGCCACGAGCCACCTGTGACTACTGGGCACCTGGGAAGGTCTGAATTAAGGTGAACACAAGTACAAAATACACCTGATTTCAAACCTAGTATCTTCGCAATGACGATATTTTAGGTAGGGTATATTGGGTTAAATAAAATATATTACCAAACCTAATTCATCTGGTTTTTGTTTGTTTTTTTTCTTTTAGCATGAATACTAGAAAATCTAAAGTTACACGTGTGGCTCACATTTGTGGCTCACGTTAGATTTCTGTTGGACAGAGTCACACTTACTGCTTTCTCCCTTGGGGGAAAGGAAGGTCTGTCCATCTGTTTTCTCTCCTGCCGGTTTGTAGTTCCAGGAGGGTGGACATGTGTACCTGTCATCCTTCTGACCTTTGCCCACCTGACTGGCTTATGGCCAGTGCTAACAGAGGTATATTGAGGGAATTAATAAATGAACAAATGGTGACAGACCATCAGTCAAAACCAACATGTCCCATAGGTAGTGCAATTTCTGGGACTCTGTTACTAAATTTATTTCCCCTTTCATTCTTTTTCACAGTTGTTATGTTTTTTTTTTTTTTTTAAGGGCTCCCACAATCAGCAGAAGAAGATATTTTTCCTGGGAGATGGGCAAAAGCTGAAGGATTGGCATGACCAAGAAGCCATCAGGAGGGACGCCCAGCGCATAGGTATGGACAGTGGTATTGCTGGCTGGCAGGTCCTGTGAAGTGTGTGTGTGTGTGTGTGTGTGTTTAGCAGGCATGTCTGTACCTCCTGTTGCTTCCCTCTCCATTTACCATTCTTCCTCCCCCTGCTTCCTGGGGGTCCCCCTCTTCACCTGTTAGCTGACCCCTTTCTCCACTCACACCATCAGGTCCACTGCCTTCAAGAGTTGTCCCTACTACCTTTATTGGGGAGTAGATGTCTCCTCCTCATGAGGTATTTTGCCACTAGAATGAAGAGCGGTCGTGATAAGAGCCAACATTTATTAAACACCTACGGTGAGCATGGAGGCCCGTGCTGCACACTTTGCACATTTTCTCAGTGAAACCCCAAGTCACCCTTTGTGGCCCATTTGACGAGAAGGGGCCCATAG
This sequence comes from Acinonyx jubatus, assembly GCF_027475565.1. Classification (NCBI taxonomy): domain Eukaryota; kingdom Metazoa; phylum Chordata; class Mammalia; order Carnivora; family Felidae; genus Acinonyx; species Acinonyx jubatus. The sequence continues at coordinate 190,335,862 of NC_069380.1, read as the reverse complement.
CTCAGAGACGCAGGGTAATCTGCCTGCAGTCACACAGTGAGAAAGAGGCAGGCTTGGGACTTGAACCCAGCTCTGGAGGACAGAGTCGATCCCTACCCAGCTCTGTAGCCATAAGACTGAATGGAGTTAGCAGGCTTCGGCTCAAGTTTTCTTTGGCTAATTAGTCTTTGGAGCAGTTCCTGGTACACCAGGGAGTTGGGAAGAGTTGGGGGCGGGGGGAGTATATAGAAATTACGTGGAGAGTCGTCTCTAGAGAGCCTGGACTTAGGGGTCAGGAGGGTAGCCCCGACACCACGGACTGGGTGTTGTTGTGACAAGTAAAGGGACAGATTTGAAGCAACTTTACAAGGCTGGAAAGCACTGTACAAATAGAGGGATTGGTATTTTATTCATTTCATCCCAGTTAAAGGCACCACCACTATTGATTTTTTTTTTTTAGATTACATTATGAAAAAAAAACCCAGACTATAACAAGCCTCCAAATAGAACTGATATAATAACTGATGGTCAGGGAAATCTAAAGACATGACATGCATTTTTCTATAAGCCAGTGATTTAAAATGAAGTGGGGGTGGGTTCCGCTTAAGCTGGGAGAGGAAACATTTGAAAAGAGCTGATTCTCCAGACGGATATACCAGAATTATTAGAACATTGGGCTAACTAGCAAGGAAAGAGTAAGCAGTGGAAACGGTATTAAGAATAATAATAACCAGCTTGTGTTGAGTGTGAACTCTGTGCCAGGCATCTGGCGTGGCATTGTCTCCTTAGTCATTACATTGGCCCTTCTTATCCCTGTTAGTACAAAGAGCAAATCCTGATCATCGAAAGGCTAATGGCATGCCCAGGGTGACATTGCTGGGAGTGGCAGGTTTGGGCCTTAAGCTGTACTCTGCCGGATTCTAGGGCCTGAGCTCTGAATTGCTTCCCGGTACCCACTCCTGAAACTTCCCTCCCCAGGCAGATGCTTCTGGCTCTTCTTTCTCTGCTTGCTGCATTTGTGTCCCTTGCGGAATCTGGCCTGGGCACTAGGCAGCAGCGTCTTCTCATGGAGCGTTGCAAGATGGCGGCGTCCTCTCTCTCATCTGGCTGGAGCCACAAGGCTGTAGGCACAGGCCTTGGCCCCACCTCTCAGCTTGCACCTTCCCATCAAGCTGATGTTGTCAGTGTTTACTTTGCAAAGTAAGTAGGGTGTTGCTCAGACCACAGGCTCCAGAAGATGAGGTGATTTTTAATCAGCTGCTTTTATGACCATTTCTCTCCCATTGCAGATTCTTGGGCCGTTATTGCAGGGGTTGGTGTGGACATTCATATTCACCATCTGCACCCTGAGAACCCAGAGAATAATTTCCTGGACCATCAGGGTCTCTTTCCCCAAATGGATTGTGTAGAGAAAGGACAGCTAGCGCATTATCCACCCAAATCCATGACTCAAAGCAACATTTTTCAGGCAATCCTGGCCTAGGCTAGACAGATCTTAATTGTTTGCTGGCTTAAAAGATCAAAGCATCTTTTATCATTTGTGGCCATTTTTATTTGCATATGAAGTCTGCCTTGCCTAGAGAGTAACCCTATTCCTCACAGGAGTGTAAGTGATTTATCGTTCATAAATTCTGTCATGGATGCAACTTCACATTTGAAATTCAGAGAGTTGGTGTGACTGGCCTGTGGTTGGTCAGCTCTTAAGTAGACCTGGCCTCCCATTCCAGTGGTAGGATCCATGGTCAGGAGTGTTTGGGGCCCCTGGCGGATTGGGGAAGCATGGGCTTTGGAGCCTACAGACCTGCTTTTATAACCTTCTTGAGTCTCAGTTTATCCATCTGTAGAATCAGGGTTCACAAGTCCACCCTGATGGCTTGCTGTGGGCATTACATGAGGACAAGTACATGGCATGGCCATGGCTGAATAAACCCTCATTCCCCTGCCCCCTTTATACCCCAACCTCACAAAATCTGGAGGTCCGCTCTGTATCCAAGGCTAAAGTTTTACCTCTGTGGCTTAATTATATTTTTCATCCTTCTTCCCCCACCCCATTCAGTTAGCAACACTGATTTTGCTCTTTTCTCCTAGGAAATGGAGAACAAGGGAGACCTTACCCCATGACCGACGCTGAGCGAGTGGATCAGGCGTACCGAGAAAATGGATTTAACATTTACGTCAGTGATAAAATCTCCCTGAATCGCTCTCTCCCTGATATTCGGCACCCAAAGTGAGTGTAACGTCTCTCATCTTCTGGGATCTAAGGATTTTGCCCATGGCTCTTGATGAGAATTAATTAAAGAAACAGGTACATAAAGCTCTGCTGGAGGAAATTCCCTCCTTGGTAGCCCGGGCCTTGGCGCAGAGGTTTGTGTGATCCAAGTCTCCTAGATTTAGCGGTCGTGTGGCAGAGGGATGAAAGACAGCCAGTCTCCTTCCCCTTTGCAGGCAGTGGGACCCATGTATCCTCTGCATTTCCCCTCTTTGGCCCACGGGGAAGTTCAAAACTCAAGTTCAGACCATTGCAACTACAGCTTCAACCCTTGTGCTCTCCATGAGGAGATACATTTTTATTTCCTTTTCTTAAACAGGGGACTTTGTTTTAGCTGCCATGTGCACGTGGGTATTTGTGTCTTTTTTTTATAAGCTACCTCAAGTCATTTTGAGACAGGACACATTGTAACGATGATAAAGAGATAATAATGGCAGCTAACATCCATTGAACGGGTATCATATGCAGGCACTTCGTTTGCTTTAAATGTCGTAAGTCCTGTAAGGCCATAGGCGGCCAAGAAGCTGAGCCAGGTCTCTAGCTCAACCAAAAACTAGACTCTGGACCTGAGGCTGTCCTGCCTCCCTGGGTGCCTTCAGTAGAGCTGTTGTGGTCGTGGTGATTTTCTGCTAGAGCGGTAGTGCCTAGAGTTGGTGTGCAGTACAATCACCTGGAAGGATGTTAGAGCCCAGGATTTTGAGCCTCACCCCCATAAATCCTGATTCAATAGATGTGGGTCAGGACCCAAGAACTTGCATTATGAACAAGCCCCCATGTGATGCTGGTGCAGCTTATCTTGGGTCCACACTACCACCAAAGGTAGAATGGGAGTCTAGAATGGGAATTCAGATGGGAATTCTACAGGAAGGCGGTATTGAGTGGCACCAAAGCATAAAATGTGCTGCCCAGGAATTAAGAAAGTAGAGCCCAGGAAAAGATCATAGCAGCTGACATTTACTAGGTGCTTACTGCATGCTAGGCATCATTCTTAGCCAGTGGTTCTCAGAGTGTGGTTCCCGGACCAGCACTGTCATGGGCACCTAGGAGCTTATGAAACACGCGGATTCACAGTTTCAGCCTAGATCTACTGCAGCAAAAGCTCTTGGGAGGCACCCAGCAATCCATGTTTTAACAAGCCCTCCAGGTGATTCTGTTGCAAAGCTTAAGTTTTAGAAGATATTCTAGGTACGTTAAGCGCTTACCTCACTCGGCCAAACCTTCCAAAAACCAATGACGTATGTACCTTTATTATCATCATTTTACAGGTAAGGAATTGAGGCACACAAAGGTTAGGTAATTTGCATACGATGGCACAGCTGATTAGTGGAGCTGGAACTTGAAAGCAGGGAGTCTGACGTAGCATCTGTAATCCATAAGATCTTTGCACCTGTAAGAACACAGTTAGTAGAAAGCAGTACAGGCACACCTCAGAGATACTGCCGGCTGTGCTCCAGACCACCGCAATAAAGTGAGTCAAATGAATTTTTTGGTTTCCTCATGCATACAAAAGTTGTGTTTACACTAAACTGTTTTCTGTTAAGTGTGCAATAGCATTGTGTCTAAAATCCAACGTACACACCTTAATTAAAAATATTGCTAAAAAGTGGGGCGCTTGGGTGGCTCAGTTGGATAGGTGTCTGACCGGCTCAGGTCATGATCTCGCGGGTTCATGGGTTCGAGCGCCGTGTTGGGCTCTGTGCTGACGGCTTGGAGCCTGGATCCTGCTTCCGATTCTGTGTCTCCCTCTCTCTCTCTCTCTCTATCTGCCCCTCTCCCGCTGGTACTCTGTCTCTCTCTCTCAAAAATAAGTAAACATTAAAAAATACATGTTGCTAAAGATGCTACCCATCATCTCGGCTTTCAGTGGCAGAGGGTCTGGCCTCAATGTGGATGGCTGCTGACAGATCAGGGTGGTGGTTACCGAAGACCGGGGTGGCTGTGGCAATTTCCTAAAAGAAAACAATAAAGTTTGCTGCATTGATGAACTCTTCCTTGAAAGAAAGTATTTCTCAGTAGCATGCGATGCTGTTCGATAGCATTTACCCACAAGAGAACTTCTTTTAAAACCAGAATCAGTCCTCACAAACCTCACCTCACTGCTTTATCGACTCCCGTTTATGTAATGTTCCAAATCCTTTGTTGTCATTTCAACAGTCTTCACGGCATCTTCACCAGGAGTAGATTCCATCTCAACAAACCATTGTCTTTGCTCATCCATAGGAAGCAAGTCCTCATCCATTTTGGTTTTATCATGGGACTGCAGCAATTCAGATATAATAACAAAAATGAAAACGTTTGAAATATTGTGAGAACTACCAGTATGTGGCCCACACACGAAGTGACCAAATACTGTTGGGAAAATGGCACCAACAGACTTGCTCAACACAGGGTCGCCACAGGCCTTCAATTTGTAAAAAACACAGTATCTACAGAACACAGTAAAGTGAAGTGACCTAAACTGAAGCAAGCCTGTAAGAAAGAATTAATCTTGGTGGCATGTTTGGGCTACTTACGAAATGCTTTCTGCCCTATTCCTATCTTTCAGTTCCCGCAGCTGTGCTGTGAGATTGGCCTTATTATCATCTCTGCTTTGTAGATGAGGAAACCACACAAAAGGGGTGCTGTTTATCCAGGATGGGCCCCATTCATGGGACTTCTTGCTGTGAGGGCAGGGAGTGTGGGGCCTCGGAGCTTGGAGCGCTTGTCCGTGGCGTTTGCAATTTGTTTCGTGGTCTTTACTGTCAAGCCCAAGATTTTTCATCTAAGTCTGAGAATGTAGTTCAGATATCACTGATGTTGCTGGATACAGAGCTGTGACCTAACTCCGAGGGTCAGAAACTCAATTTATGTGTTTAGCCCCTTGCAGAGTTCAGAATTCTACACTAATTTCATCTTGCTGGCTCTACGAAAGAAGTTCATCTGGGAACATTACACCCTCACCTCAGCCGCTGTTCTGTGGCTCTGTGGGCCCTCAACTCTGGCTGTTTCTGGGGTGGTTTTAAAGATGTACAAGGGCCACGGTCCCACCCCAGACCACTGGAGTCTGAATCTCTGGGGGGTGGGGGTGGGGGTCCATCTTGGGTCTCAGTATTTTCTGAAGCCTTGGGAAGCAATTCTCACTTACATAACCAAGGCTGAGAAGTACTGGTGTCAATCAAGGAATATTTTTATAACGAGACGGAGAAGCTAGGTGTGGACACAGCTTTCATCTGTCCATTCATCTGTTGAGTCACTAAATATATATGAATGGGCTACATGCCAAGCCCTGTGCTTGACATCAGGAACACAACAATAAATGAGCCATGATTGTTGCCTCGTGCAAGAGGTGGGGACAGATGGGCTAAGCAGGTCATTACACCACAGATGAGAAGATCGGCAATAAGGGTAGACTCCGGGTGCTTTGGAACTCCCAAGGACACCCCCACCCAGCACCGGCCTTTGTGGGAAGACACTGCAGGTAGAAAAGTAGGCAAGAAGTGCACAGCCTTGGGCTTAAAAGTTCGAGTCTCTCAGCTGGATAGAGGCCCCCAGGTTGAGGCCTGGCCCCCATGTCTCCAGTGCACAACTCTTTCCCAACAGTTCAGAAAAAAGAAAGCTCTTCTTAATTTTGGAGTCCCGGGGCCCACAGACAAGTCTGTGGATAGAATTCAGGAGCCTCTAAAAATCTGGATGTGGGGGCGCCTGGGTGGCGCAGTCGGTTAAGCGTCCGACTTCAGCCAGGTCACGATCTCGCGGTCCGGGAGTTCGAGCCCCGCGTCAGAGCCTGGAGCCTGTTTCCGATTGTGTGTCTCCCTTTCTCTCTGCCCCTCCCCCGTTCATGCTCTGTCTCTCTCTGTCCCAAAAATAAATAAATGTTGAAAAAAACAAAACAAAACAAAAAAATCTGGATGTGGAAAACACTGTGTTTTTCTTTTCACTAACCTCTAACTGAAGCATGGTGTTCCTTTCTGTTACGACTGTAGGCAACAAAGCACCTGTGAATTTGTCCCCAAAAGAAATCATTTACTTTTACGTCACTTTATAGATATCTAGAAATGTAATGAATGCTCATCACTACTTGGAAGTGAAGGTAGTTTTTAGAACAGCCACTAGATCGTGTTGATTAATGTGTTAACAAGGAAACACTTTTATTACTATATTTCAGATTTTTAAATTATTTTGATAACTGTATCCCAGTCCAGTTGATTTCCTTTATAACCTGCTTTATTTTATGCATTATACAAGCTGCTCTGAAAAGTGACCATAGGCTTCACCAGCTTGGCAGAGGGGTCCAGGGCATCAGAGAGGTGAGGAAGCACTGTTCTAGGTGGGTGTGAATTGAGCCATAAGGACGCCTCAGGCTCCTCTGTTCCCAGCCACCCCACCAGCATATAAGTCACCATGAAGGATGTCACTAAATCCAGTGCTCCGGACACTCCCCGCCCCTCTCCTGACCCCCTGGCTTTTCAGAATCCCTAGCTATGGAAGCGGACATTCCAGAAATGAGTGGACAGATGTCTTGAAGAGCTATTCCTTTTCTTCCTGGGCTGGGGAGGGGAGAGGGCAGGGGGTGGATCTTTCCTGCAGACCTCGGAAATGTGTGAGATTAGAGCAGTGGAGACACTCCCTCCCTCTGGTTTCTTTGAGCTGAAACAGCTCCATCAGGAGCTGAGGTAATGTTTGTCTTTTACTTCTTCCAACTGAATTTTGGCAACATCACATCAAGAACAGGATTGAGGGACTGTTTGTGCCAGCTGCATTTGCTTCCACCAGAAGCTGCACCAAGGACCATGGAGACCCAGAGAAGGGAAAGAGGGCAGTCTGACCCGACTTGCTGGGGCTTGTAAATGGGAGGTGGCCAGCTGGCTCAGCGGGCCTGCCCTCTGCACCCCCTGCCGAGGGAGCAGGAACAGAGGATGGCTGGTGCGCTGGCCCGCTTCCCCTGCTCCCTGGGAGGTGGGTTGGGCCGCATGGCGACCGTCCATGGAGGCCCCTCCAGGACACAGAGCTGATGGCAGCAGCCCCGACTGCTGAAGTGGCTGGGGTCCAAAGCTTCCTGTGCAAACTTCTCCTCTGAAAAAATGGTCATTTTCTCCCGTGCGAAGAGTATCCATCTGAAAGCCATCAGAGAACATTCATGGTAGGAGTGAAAACCATCTACACTCCTGACCTGCTTTACCCAGTCCCTTGGTTTAGCTTTCAGTAATGAATGAACCTGAATGGAATCTTTCTTGCAATAAAAGGCCCAAATCTACCAGATTCCTTTTTGTGAAATTAACTCGGTTGATTTATGGTATGGGCTGAATTTCCTCAAAAGAACTTAGAAGTTTATATTATTATAATAGGCCAGTGTTCTATTGATCGCCTTTACATCTCCAACAGGTTACAGAAGCAACAAGGGAGCCAATTAGAGTCTATACATTTTGACACACATTTATTAAATATATACTCTGGAAAGAAAGACCGGTTGCCAGCACAAGTTTAAATCAGCCACATTGATAGCACTAGTTGTAATGATAATAATAGGGCCCCAAATATGAATGTACACACAGACACACAAAAAATGCTATTTAGGGGCCAAGACAGAGTAACAGGACCCTCTCCTGCCTGAAATAACAACAACTAAAGACAAACCGTGTGAAGCAATGGTTTGTAAGACATTGGACATCAGTCAGTGACAGGCCATAAATCTTAAGAGGTGGCAAACAAGTGAGGTGAGCCCTACAGGTACCCCAGCTTTTGTCTCAAGAGAGTTTCCAGGCCATGGTATGGGGAGGGGAACCCAAGTGGAGCCCAGAGGACTTCCTGAGTTGAGGAGAAGAAGTCCAAGGAGACCAAAGAGGCCAGAGTTCACAGGCCCTTAATGAGGAATATTAATACTAATCAAAACCAACCCAGGGGCATCTGGGTGGCTCAGTCAGTTAAGCGTCCAACTCTTGGTTTTAGCTCAGGTCATGATCTCAGTTTGTGGGTTCGAGCCCCATGTGGGCCTCCATGCTGATGGTGTGGAGCCTGCTTGGGATTCTCACTCTCTCTTTCTCTCTCTCTCTCTCTCTCCCTCCCCCTATCCCAAGTGTGCTGCCTCTGTCTCTTTCAAAATAAAATAAATAAACTTTAAAAAAAAAGCCCAGAATTAACACAGATTTTAGAATTAGCAGAGGACACTAAAACATTTATTATTACTATATTCCATATGTTTCAAAAATTAAATAGACACATGGACAATTTAAAAAGACCCAAACTGAGCTTCTAGAAATGAAACCAACAAAGTCTGCAATGAAAAATAGTGTATGGGATGAATGGCAGACTAGATATTGCGGGGGGGGGGGGGGGGAGGAGTAAAACTGAAGAGTAGGAAAATAAACTACTCAAAATACAGAATTTTTCAAAATAAAAAGGGCATTGATGAACTGTGGGACAACGTTAAGCAATCAAATGTCCATGTAATTGGAGTCTATGAAAGGGAAGAGAAAAATAATGGCCAAAAGTTTTCCAAGTTGAGTGACAGCTATAAAACCACAAATCCAAGAAGTACAATGAAACCCAATCTTAAGAAACAGGAGTAAAATGACACCACTGTATATCATCATCAAATTGCTACAAACCAGTGATGAAGACAAAGTTTTAGACTAGACAGAGAAATAAAACTGAAAGGACCAAAGACAAAAATGACAGAATTCTCAGTGGAAACGATAGAGGCAAGAGCATGGTGTAACGACATCTTTAAGGTATGAAAAGCAAAAACTCTACCAACCTAGAATTCTACACCCAGTGAAAGTATCTTTCAAAAATAAAGGCAAAATAGTGACTTGTCAGACACTGAAAGAATTTATCACAGCAGTTATGTACTATAAGGAATGTTAAAAGAAGTCCTTTAGGGGAAAAAAAATACGGTAACAGGTGGAAATAGGGATCTTCATTTACAAAGAATGAAGATCACTGGGAATAGTAACTATGTGGGTAGATATACACTATTTCTTATTGTTTAAATCTTTTTACAAGATATCTGAGAGAGTAACCAAAAATAATAGTAACATATTGTTGGTTTTTTTTTTTAATTTTTTTTTTAACGTTTATTTATTTTTGAGACAGAGAGAGACAGAGCATGAATGGGGGAGGGTCAGAGAGAGGGAGACACAGAATCTGAAACAGGCTCCAGGCTCCGAGCTGTCAGCACAGAGCCCGACGCGGGGCTCGAACTCACGGACCGCGAGATCATGACCCAAGCCAAAGTCGGCCGCCTAACCGACTGAGCCACCCAGGCGCCCCTGTTGGGTTTTAAACCTATGTAAAGTTATACGTGTATGCCAGCGTAGAGGTCAGAGAGGAGAAATGCTAATATACTACTATAAGATTTTCATACTACTTGTGATGTGATATAGTACCATTTGAAGGTATGCTGTTAAAATGTATCCTATAAATCATGAAGCAAGCACTAAAAAGCAAAGCAAAGAGTTATAGCAAATTTTACCAACAAGGGAGGTAAAATTGAATAATGGAAAATATTGAGTTAACCCAAAAGAAGGCAGAAAAAGAGAGAAAGAAAAGGGAACTGAGGTCAGAAAGGACAAATAGAAAGCAAGTACCAAGATGATGGGCTTTAACCTAACCATATCAATAATCACATTAAATGTAAATGCACTAATTGTTTCAGTTATAAGGCAGAACTTTCTGCCTTTTACCCAGTTAGATAAAAAAAAACAAGATTCTACTCCATGCTGCCTGCAAGAAACACACTTTAAATATAAAGGTACAAATGACAGTAAAAAGATAGGGGAAATCTACCATGCTAACACTAACCAAAAGGAAGCTTTGGTGGCTGTATTAATGTCAGTTTAAGTAGAATTCAAAACAAAGAATATCAGGGATAAAGAAGGTAGTTTAATATTTAATAAAGGGATCCTTCATTAAGAGAACATACCAACCGGGCACTGGGGTGTCTCAGCCAGTGAAGTGTCTGACTTTGGCTCAGGTCATGATCTCTCAGTTCCTGGACTCGAGCCCCACATCAGTTCTGTGCTGACAGCTCAGAGCCTGGAGCCTGCTTCAGATTCTGTCTCCCTTTTCTCTGCCCCTCCCCCACTTGCTCTCACGCATGCTCACGCACTCTCTTTCTCTCTCTCTCTCAAAAATAAATAAACATTTAAGAAAAAGAAGTGAGAGAATATAGCAACCCTAAATATTTATGTACCTCATAAGAGAGCTTCAAAATACATGAAGCAAAAACTCATGGAACTGCAAAGAGAGATAGACATAGCCACAATTACGAGATTTAACACTTTTCTCTCAAAAATTGGTAGAACAAGTAGAACCAGCAAGGATATAGTAGACTTTAACAGCGTCATCAACCCCGTGACCCAGTTAACATTTATAGAACATTCTACCCAATAACAGCAGAGTGTACATGCTTTTCAAGTACATGCAGAGCATTTACCAAGATTGATCATATTCTGGGTTGGAAAACAAGTCTCCATAAATTTAAAAGGATTCAAGTGATGCGAAGTATGTTTTCTGACTACAGTGGAATTAAATTTAGAAACCAATAACAGGACAGTCTCTTAACGTTTCCAAATGTTTGGAAACTATAACTCACATATGAATAACAGATGGGTCAAAGAAGAAATCAAAAGGAAAATTAGAAAACGTTTTGAACTGGGGCGCCTAGGTGGCTCAGTCCGTTGGGCATCCGACTTCAAATTCAGGTTGTGATCTCACGGTTTGTGAGTTGGAGCCCCGCGTCGGGCTCTGTGCTGATAGCTCAGAGCCTGGAGCCTGCTTTGGATTCTGTCTCCCTCTTTCTCTGCCCCTCCTCCACTCATGCTCTGTCACTTTCTCAAAAATAAATAAACATTAAAAAAAATGTTTTGAACTGAATGGTAATGAAAACAACATATCAGAATTTGTGGGATGTCACTAAAGCAGTACTTACAGGGAAATTTGTAGCATTAAATGCTTATATTAGAAAAGAAAAATGGTGCCAAATTGACAACACCAGCTTCTACTACTTTAAGAAACCAGAAAAATAAGAACAAGTTAATCTAAAATAAACAGAAGAAAGGAAATTTTAAAAAGATCAAAGCAGAGATCAATGAAGTAGAAAAGAGAAAAACAATAGGAAAAAATCAATGAAACCAAAAGCTGACACTTTGAGGTGGTCAATTAAATGGATTAACTTCTAACCAGACTGATGAGAAAGAGAAGACACAAATTACCAGTATCAGGAATGAGGTGATGTAACTATAGATTCTATAGTGATTAGGAGAATAGTAAAGGAATATTCTGAACAACTTTATGCCTGTAAATTCAGCAACTTAGTTGAAATGATAAATTCCTTGGAAGTTCACTCAAAAAGGAAATAACCAAAATAGTCCTATGTATATTAAAGAAATTGACATTATAGTTATGAACCTCCCTACAAAGAAAACTTTAAGCCCAGATGGGTTCATTGGTGAATTCCACGAAGTAGAATTTAAGAAATAATACAAACAACTCTTCTACACCAACTCTTCCAAAAAATTAAAGAGACTGGAGTACTTTCCAACTCATTGTGAACTCAGCATTACCCTGATACTAAAACAAGGTGAAGATATTGCGAGAAAATTACATTATCGACCAGCGTCCCTCATGAACAGATTGGACAGGTGCTGTTATTGTTATCATTGTCATTACTCACCTTTTTTTCAGATCAGCAAATAGAAGAATCAAAATGGGGGAGGGAAAGGGATCTGGGGCAAAAGTCACACAGGTACACCCTGAGTTCTAACTAGAGTTTAGTTGGAAATGGATTTGTTGTCGTGGTTTGCTAACCATTGCAGTATCCAAAACGCCCAGAAAAAGAGGTAGGGAATCAGGAAGAGGGAAAGCCCTGAGGGGGAAATGGCCCCATGGGCCCAGGAGAGCTGGCAATGCTGAGGTCCTATTCAAGGACAACCACCTCCCCCCCTTGATAGTGTGGCCTTGCTGATGCTGAGGGTTTGAGAACCAGGAAAGCCTGATGTTTATTGGTACTCCTAGAATCTTCTCAAATGGTGATGTAAACCTGAGCAAGAAAGGCCAGGGATGTAACCTGCCCCCTGCACAGCCACGTCATGGATGTACCCAGAGCTAATTAAATCAGGAACCTAATCTAAAGTCACTGGGCTTCTTTCCCACTCCTCCACCCCGAGTCTGTAGCCCACCTAAAATACAGCTAGCCCCTACTCATTTATACTAAAACGGTCAAGTGTCAGTCCCTGCCTTAAGGAAATCTCAAGCCTGTTAGTCACTGTTAACTGTCTCTGTGAGTCATTCATTCATTCATTCATTCATTCATTCAGCAAATATTTATCATGTGCTTACCATGTGTGCTTATTGTATAGGCTAGTCCCTGGGGAAACAGCAATGAACAAAATAGCCAAAATTTCCTTTTTTCCTGGTGTTTCCATTCTACTGGGTGGAAGAGGTCATAAATAAATGCATTATTTTTTCAGATGGTGATAAATGATATAAGAAACATAAACAGAGTGAGGGGTAGAGAAAGTAATAGGAATGGAATGGATTTTTATTTCCCTGCTAGTGGGAGGCCTCTCTAATGAGATGACATATGAACAGAGATATGAAGAAGTGTGAGGTCCATCTAGCAGGGCAGTTAACTGGGGGAAGAGTCCTGCAGGCAGAAGAAACAGTAAGTGCAAAGGCCCCTGGGCCATCATGCTTGCCTTATGGAGCCCAGTGAGCCAGGAGGAAAGTGATGAGAAGCAAGCCTGGAGAGATGTCAGGGCCACGGTGGGACTTTGGCTTTGACCAAAGGGAGTAAAACGGGAAACTCTGGAGAGTTTTGAGCACTGAGTGACATAGTCTGATTTTCATTTTCAAAGGATCACTTCAGTTGCTATGTTAAGAATAGACTGTAGGCGGCCAAGAGTGGAGCAGGGAAGCCAGTTAGGAGTTTATTACAGCCAGGCGGGCAGAGAAGAGGGACAATGACTCAGACCACCGTGGCAGAGAAGGAGCAGAGAAGCAGTGGCCACATTCTAGAAATATTTTGAAGGTGGAGATGATGGGATTTACTTATAGACAATATGGATATGGAAAAAAAAAAAAAGAGCGAGAGAGAGAAGAGACTGAGACAATGCGAGGTTTTTGGCCAGAGCAACTGTGAAGATGAAGTTGCCATTTACAGGAACAAAGGCTTGGAGGAGAGCAGATTTGGGGAAAATCAAGATTTTTATTTCAGCCAAGTTTAAGACATTCTTAAACATCCAAGTGACGAGGTCAAGTAGGCAGTTTAATAAACGGTGCCATTTATGTTGTGAAAAATGGGAATGGTGACGGGATCCTTTTTGAGTTGCTGTGTTTTTATTGTGGTTTTAATTAACTTGCTTTCCTTGAATAGCAAGAAGTGCTTGAGGCGTAATGGATAGTAAATCTAAAAATGATCCAAGATCGGCTGTGGTCTGCGGTGTGGTGTGTGGGATGACGGAGTTTGTGCGCACGTTCGGGTCACGGCAGGGGCCGTGCCCACCCCCGCCCACCGTCGGCAATGGGAATGACTGGCTGGAGTCCGCACCCACCCGCCACGGTGCGGAGAGGTTTGTCAGACCCTCTGTAGAACAGTGACAGGCTTGGAAGACATATTTAGTAAGTATTAGCAGTTTTTACCCTTTTTATCATGATTCGTGTGCTGGAGTGAGCTTGCTTGACACTTCTATAATGGAGTACTTCAGTATAAGATGAGCACTCCCGAGATGCTCAGGCCGGGAGGGGTGAAGCCTCCCTAGTTTGGCAGCTGTTAGCAGGGCGGTTGTGTAGGTAGGGGCAGGAGGGCGGAGAGAAGGGCTGTCGCCTGAGTGATTTGTGAGCTGGGAAAGGAAAAAGTCCAGATTTCCTTGGGAGCATCACTGATTTTTCAGGAGGCTCAAATCAGTTCTCCTCTGAAATTAAACGACTCTCTTCTGAACAGACAACAGTGATTGACCCATTGGACCTAATGCCGGAATTTAAAGGTCCTCATGAGCCTTACAATAAAATGGCAGCCAACAAAATCTCTCCAATTGACTTCTTTCCTGTAATTTTAAAAGCGGATTTCAGTGAATTCAGCCCTTGGGTTGAAATTGCGGAGATAAATGGCTTGTAAGCAAAAATGGCTATGTGTCAAAACGGGCATATATATCCCCTACAATTTATGCTAGGCAAAAACCACTTGACATCCCCATGAGCCGATGTGTGGTTTGTGTTCTTTTATCATTTCTGCAGACAAATGCATTTTCTAAGTCTTCTAGAAATGGATGCTGTGTTCTCCATGAGTAATAACAGTGTCTCCCATTTATCAAGTGCTTGTGTGCCAAGCATGGGGCTGAGCACTTTACCAGCCTGCCTCGATTTACTTCTTCCCACTTTGAGGTTTTGTGTGATCATATTTTTTTTCCTTTAGGTTTCAACATTGTCTTCTCATTTACAAAAACACTGTTACAACTCTTTGTAACTCCAGCCTCTCTGAAGTTGTTTGTATCTAATGGGGATCACTAGCTCCATTTTCCAGACGCACAAACTGAACCTCAGCTGAGCTCAGCCAGTAGAAAGCAGAGAAGACTCAAACCTGGATCCAAGCACATGCTCTTTCTGCTGCTTCACACACAGCAGACTGAGACCTATTCCTCACAGAGAAGGAGGGAGACAGTTTTTAAATTCGAATCCTTTGTGCGTCAAGGTTCTTGGGCCAGGCATAGCAAGCAGGATTGGCTAGATAAATATAAATAGACACAAGCAGAAGACAACTCAGGTTGCATTTCACTCACCATGCTGAAGGCAATACATGTTTGTCCGGGAGCAGACAAATAACACTCAGTAAAAGTGGTTACAGAGATGAGTTTGATTTCGAAGTGGTGTTGGCCTTGAAAGGGTTTAAGGAAAAGGAGAAAGATGACTGTAAGATAAGGGTGATTATCTGTTCTCTCCCTTCATTAAGGTGGCATCCTGGGCAGCGTGGCGGTGAGACAAGTGGAGCAGGTCGTTGGGGAGCCGTGTTGCATAGATAAGGACATCGTTCACCCCTGACTTTAAACCTCAGGGGTGGGGGGGAATAAATCAATAGTCCCCCCCCTCCCAATCACCCACCTCCAATCCTAAATCTGCCCAGGTAGTGAAAGCTAACAGTTTAGCCCTCTTATAGTTTTTTTTTCTTTGTTTATGGAACATATATAGACATATGAAGGGGTTTGTTTTTGGTTTTGTTTTGTTTTTACAAAAATCTGGTGGTACTATACATATTTTATTCTACAAGTAGCTTTTTAAAATAAGTTTATTTATTTTTAGAGAGAGAGAGAGTGAGGTAGAGAGAGAATGAGCGGGAAAGGGACAGAGAGAGAAGGAGAGAACATCCCAAGCAGGCTCTGCACTGTCAGCCCAGAGCCCGATGTGGGGCTCGAACTCACAAACCATGAGATCATGACCTGAGCTATAGTCAAGAGTCAGATGCTTAACCCATTGAGCCACCCAGGCACTCCTCTACAAGTAGCATTTTTTACTTATTATATTGCAGTCATGTTTCCAAGACATTTCTTTTTTTTTTTTTTTTTTTTTTAAATTTACATCCGGTCTATTTAGTATATAGTGCGACAATGATTTTGGGAGTAGATTCCTTAATGCCCCTTACCCATTTAGCCCATCCCCCCTCCTACAACCCTCTCAGTAACCCTCTGTTCTCCATATTTAAGATTTCCAAGACATTTGTAACAGCTGTGTAATATTTCACAAGAACCTTACCTACTCAGCGCTTGCTCTGTCGATGGGCATACCAATGGTTTTCAGTTCTCTGTTCCTGGACACAGAGTGGCAGCAACCTCTTTGAACACACGTCTTTACAATTTTGTTTTTTCTTTTTTCCTCTTTCATGAATCAAGAATCTTGATAATTAAAGCCCATTTCCTCTTAACGATGTTTGCCTGGCGATTGGCATTTAACTGAGATCTGAAGTGTGGTCCTTCTGGTGGTTATTTCATGCCTATCGTTCCGGGCACCTTGACATGCCATGTTGATTAGCCAGAGTTCCTCCTTCCTGCTGTCAGCCTGTGTTTAAAGCTTGAGCACATGGAATACCTTGCGTGTTACATCTGTGGGAGGACCACCTTTTATCATGTGGGACAGCCATGTGAAGAAACTGTTGGATTTTGCTGTGTGCTTTAAAAAATTTTTTTGTGTTGTTTTTACAGCTGTGTTAAAACTAGATACGGTCTGAACCAAGGGCTTTCCAAAATGTGAGTTCAGAAGGGAAGGAAAAGAGAGCACAAACCAAGATCCCTTAAGTACTGCTTGGATCTGAAGTCTGGTGTGGGTTAGGGGGTGGAACAGTGGTGACGAACGGATGGCGCATAATTAATCATAACAAGCCTTTGTGATCCTCTGTGCTGTCCACTGAGAAGAGGGAAGAGCCGGTAGGTGCCTCTGGCGTTTAGCAAAGCCTGCCCTGAATGGAAAGGGACCTTCGTCAAGATGTCAGCCTTGGCACATGTTGTCGCACTAATCTTCTGGCTCCTCTGATTCCAGCCAGGCTGTTGAAGAGAAAGCCAGCACCTGACCCATCCCCCAGAGAGGTGTACAGAAGGGCTGGGAGCCAAGCCCCAGCTGAGGAGAGAAGGCTTGCTGAAGGGATGTGTCATGAGAGGCCCCAGATCTGCATCTGGAGGGAGGATAGGGGGGCAGGAGCTTTTCACACTCTGCCCACTAAAACCCAGTTTCTTCCTTTTGTTCCAGAGCCTGGAGCTATTTATAACTTCTTAACTTCTTGGTAGCTCCAGAGCCCATTGGACATAGTCTTGCTGAGAATGTTTTATTATAAGGGACTATCCTTTATGCAAAACAGAGAGGGAAGGACAGCAGAATACTGAAACCATTTGCTGGAAAATGACCTACACTGTGGCCTCTTGATGATGGAAACTCCCATTTATGAGCCAGATGCTGTATTCACCTAAGATGTCTCTTTCCTTCCTTGTGACAGCCTCAGGAGGACGGAATCATATCCCCATTTCACCCAAGTGGAAACTGAGACTTAGGGAGGCTGTGAGTTCCCCAAGGTGACCCAGTGCTAAATGTGGGACTTGGATCCAGATCTCTAGCCCACCCCACTTCCCTCCCCACACCTGCAGTTGCCACTTGGGGCAGTACTCTTTCTCAAGGCCCGCTCTTTGAGATATGGGTATGTCATCTCACTCTGTGACTCTAGGAAGGTATCTCCCCATTCTGGGGCTCCGTTTCCTCATCTGTAAAATAAGGAATGCAAACAAGGTGACCTTCGGGCCCTTCCAGCCTTCCTAATTCAGTGATTCTCATTGGCTTTCCACGTGGAAGCTATGCATGTGGCCTGGAAACAGTAGTGGGCCTTCTTCGTCAACCCAAAGAGATCCTGGTTTCTGCCACTCCCAAGACACACAAACCCAACTCCCCAAGGCCCATCTGGTCAGTGGAAAGCTTGAAATTATCATCTGTTTGGCGGAGGAGGGCGTGTTGATTCAGTTCCCATGAGAAAGTGCTAAAATGGTGCACCCATTTCTAGAAGAAGGTTGTTTATCTAAGAGTACAAACACTGGGAGCTTTCAAACAACAGAGTCACTCCACAAGGATTTTTTCAAATAATCATTCCCTTAAAACACACACACACCACCACCACCACCACCACCACCACCACCACCACTCACCCTTCTATTTACTGAAGAACAATTTGCTATAGTGTAGAGAGCACAGTGGTGGTGGAACACCATGAGCTTCAGGTGACTGCTTATGATGCCATGGTGGCTCAGTCGGCATGGTGTCGATAGAGCATCTCTGATCGTATGAAACAATACAGTGTGCCCCAACAGCCTCACCTGTCCGTGACCTGGAAGTCCAGATTTCCATATTAGTGTGACTTCTAGAGTTTAGAAATCTTAATTCCTTAAGAACCCATTCTTTTCAAAATAATAAAGAGGAAATAAGAACACTTCACTCAGCTCAAGTACAATTTTTGGATGCTTGTTTTTGTTTTTCTTTCCCGAGAATGGACTTAGGAATAGGATGGACTCCTTGGCCGCAAAGTTACTTTAACCAATGGGCCAGTCCCCTGCAAGGAGGCAGAGGCATTAAAGGAAAAGGGGAATGTAGCCAGTTGGAATGTGGGAAAAGCCAGCAAGGCTCTCCAGGAGGGGGAGGTGGAACCATGGCATAGCCAGGGCTCCCAGTGTCTGAGATGGGAAGATCTTTCCACATCCAAACACTAGATTGTCTTATGACACCCTCACCCATAGACATTTCTGGATCCCATCATTACAAGGCTTTAGCTCTTCTCTGCATAGTTCTGTATCAGCTTTCTTCATTAACTCTTAGACTCCCTTTCCATACATCAAGGTGTATCTCCAAGAAAGAGAAGGAGAATTTGGCCTGGTGCCCCCCATTTAGGCACATTTCTTGCTAGGCTGTTGACCACTGGCAAGTTGATGGATTGACTGCCCTTGGGCCAGGGCTCTGCTCCTGCCCCAGGCACCATGATGTCCAGGGAAGGTGTGGTCATGGGACCCACTCAGGACTCCTTTCTTAGCCTTCCTCAGGCATGGCCAAGGCAGGCACCATGATTGACATTCAGCACAGATGTTTCTTTTCAGACCAAGATGGCACTTGATGCACCCTTGTGTTTACAGAGCACCAACATGTTCCTATCCTGTTCACTTCTCACCTCATACCAGTAAGTCCGTTTTTAAAAATGAGGAAACTGAGGCTTACAGAGGTCTGGTAACTTGCCCAAGGTTATGCAACTAATAGTTTGTCTTTTTGACTCCACATCCATACAAACTACTTCTGATAAATGTGAACAAACATTGAACAGATATCAGCAAGCTTATTGAAAGCATCCACATTCCTACCAGTGGTAGTTTATATGCTGAAGTTCATCATAACCCTCAGAGACCCACATCTCTAGGCTGTGTGGTCCAGCCGCCCATAGACCCGCCAAGCCCACAGGCAGCACTTGGAACATGACGGCAGACATCAGCTCCTTGAAACTGTGTATGATTCAGATTTATTCTTTACATCCAGAGTTTCCAAAGGCTTTCTTTTTTGTGTTTTAACTAAAGAGCCAGCGTCGGATCCCATTCCAACATCCACTGGCCTTGTGGTCTGGGATCTCCGTGCAACCTCTGTAAGCCTCACCTCCTTACTTGGAAAACAGAAGGGTTGGAGTAGGCCCTTCCAACTCCAGTTCAACCCAGCAACCATTAATGACCTGCTCTCTGTTGGCAAGGCGCAGAGCTAGACGTGAGGGACACCACTCCTAATGCCCTCATGCTTTGTCTTTCTTGGCTGTTTTCGTTCTGCTCTCACCTCATAGCCACATGCAGGGAGGTAGGAAAAATTATCATAATTTATTACTGCTTATTTATTTGCCTCCCATTCAACACTATCCCCTTAGGGACAATCACTTGTTCCTCACTAGGGTAATCCCCAGGGCTTAGCAGAGTATCTATCACATAGCAGGGGCTCAGTAAACATTTCTTGAATACATGCATGGTTGAGGGAGTGAGTAAATGAGAATGTTTTGAGCCATGAGTTGGCTACAGTGTGGGGTACCAAGAATAGGACTCATGTCTACAAGAGCAAAACTAATTAAGCCTTACTAAAGCGCTATGTCTTTCTCTGGAATATCCATCCCTGATTCCAAGAGAATTGAAATCAGGAGCATTCTCTTTGCTGTGACTTCTCTTCCACATTTACCCACCTCCAAGGACAGAGGTAACTACTTCCTCCATGTGGCTGTTTTTAATGTGCAGTCTCGCCTAGTTATAACATTCTCATGGTATTACCATCCCCATGTGATAGATAAGAAACTGAGGCTGAGTGAGTATAGAAAACTACCCTCTGCCAGCTGCAGAGTGGCAGAGTCAGGACTTGAACCCAGATCTAGACCACTTTTTCTCCCTTAGGCATGTACAACATCAGGTTTATTCAACTGACTTGTATTTCAGTTTGGTCTGTGGATGGTGTCCTGTGCGAGGGAATTAAATGTCTTTCATAATTCCCTTCAAAATGATTGGATTGGTCTATTCAAAGTTGACTTAGAGAGAAGATTTTTGAAATGCTTCCCTTTGATTTTGACTTCTTTTCTTTTATATTCTAGTGCTCCAGCATTAAGCCCTGAGGGTGCATCTTGAGAGCCAGTATATTAGATTTGTCTTTGTGCCCCAAGAGCTCAGAATCCTTTAGGGAGTATTAAATTGGGGGCTGCCCAGTCACAGATGGGCTCAGTTATCTCCCGGTGGTCCCAATGCCTCCCACCCTTTCCACAGCCCTCAGCCTAGGCCCTTTCTCCCAGTCAGTGATGAGCAGTGATAAATTCTGCAGCGGGAGACAGAAGCTGCCCCCTACAGATCAGAGGTAACTCCTGGGGAACCATTTATGCCTCTGTCCTTCACAAACCATCGTTAAGTCCAAAACAGATTCATTTGACCGAAAGGGCCTAGAGTTAAAACAGCAAGGATTCTTTTAGTGATGAGTGACAGAGACCCATCTCAGACTTAAGAAAATGTATTGACTCACGTAACTAGAAAGACCAGGAGCAGAGCTTGGCTTCATCTCTAGCTGGATCCGAATCCCTAAATGATGCCAGTAGGAACCTCTCTCCAACTCTTGGCTCTGTTTTCCATTCTGTTGAATTCAGTTTAAGATAGGGAACACACGTGGTGGCCCCAGGCAGACCAGATTTATATCCTCCCATGGTCAGTTTCAGCAAAAAAGAGCCTCTCTCTCTCTCCTGGTTATCTCAGCAAAGATCTACTCTGATTTATAGGTGGCCTTTTCCTGAACTGTCACTGTGGTTGAGAAGATGCAGTGTTCTGATTGGCTAAGCCAGACTCCCTCGCCCAGCCTCAAGGCAAGGCAAGGACCTCCCCCTGAACCCTGTAGAGTTGAAAGGCGGAAGATTCCTCAAGGAAAATCAGGATGCTACTACCAAAGAAGGAGAAAGAATACAGAGCAGGCACCTAGGTCTTGCCCACTGCATCTATGCAGTTTCCTATTGGCATGAGGGGGACCTAAGGTCCAGCAAGAAGAGGGGGCTTGGATTGTTGCATGCAGAGCAGAAATTAGAAGCCAGGGCATCAGACTCCTACTTCCTCAATTTTTGTCTTTTATATCTTCATTCTTCTTTTGGCTTGTATAATTCATATCATTGCTACATTATCTGTGTAAAACTACTAATATGCGTAAAGGGCAGATGGGTTTAAATCAGGCTCTAGCCCTTACCGGCTGTTTGACCTTAGGCAAGTTACTTGGTTTCTCTGTGTCTGGTTTCCTCCTCTTTATAAGGGAGTAATGATAGTCTCTACCTTGAAAGAGCATTGTGACAATTAAATAAAATTTCTGCATATAAAGTGCTTAGAACATTGCCTGGCATAATGGAAATCCTTAATAGATATTTTCTGTTATCATCATTATCATCTTCCACTTTATTTTTAACTGCTTATCAGTATTCCATAGTTTGAAGTATTCACCGTTTATTTAATCTTTCCCTCTAGATGGACTGTCACTTTGTTTCTCTTCTTTTCACGTTTCAGAGTGGGTCAGGGAGCACCCCAGGCCATGCCCCTTTGTCCTTCTGCTGTGCACGTGTAACTAAACTTTGCCCTGTTGGGTTGGGACCTCATCAGATTGTGAACCAGGTGGTGATGGATGTGCCTGTGCAAGGGATGGACTGTTTTTCACTTGATTTGGTTAAAGGTCTGAAACTCCACAGTGCCCCTTTTATGGTGCCATTGGGGGCCAGAAATATTGAGGCAAGGGGCATCAAGATTGATGTGCTGGAAGTTACATGGTGTCACTGCTTTGACCCCCTACAAGGGCATTACTATGCTCTTTTCTGCCCCTAGAGGGGCTCTTCCAAGAACCTCAGAGGCCACGCTGCACTGGGAGCCCACAGAGACTTGGACGCTATCAAATGGGTTTGCCATGTGCCGTGTCATAGGAACAAATACACGTTCAGAGAAGAGCACAAAGGAAGACATTCCCTAAATGTTTAGCAGAGGTCAGCCCCAGGTGTTAGGGTGTTCCTGTGGTTACCAGTTGGTTGTTAGCCTTTCTGTGTTTTTTCGACTTTTATCCTTATCACTTTTGTCATCAAGAAAAACATTGTGGTATGTTTTTATTCAAGTATAATTAACATACAATGTTACATTAGTTTCAGGTGTACAATATAATGATTTTAATGATTCTCTACATAACCCAGTGCTCATAAGTGTACTCTTAATCCCCTTTACCTATTTCACCCACCCCCCCACCCACCTCCTCCCTGGTAACCAGCGATCTGTTCTCTGTAGTGAAAGAATCTATTCTTTTGTTTGTCTCTTTTTATCTTTGTTCATTTGTTTTGCTTCTTAAATTCCACACTGAGTGACGTCATATGGTATCTGTCTTTCTTGAGTGCTTTCACTTAGCATCATACCCTCTAGCTCCATCCCTGTCATTGCAAATGGCAAGATTTAATTCTTTGTTATGGCTGAGTAATATTCCATTGTCTATCGATGGGCACTTGGACTGCTTCCACGTTTGGCTATTGTAAATAATGCTGCAGTAAACATAGGGGTGCATGTATCTTTTTGAATTAGATTTTGTTTTCTTTGGGGAAATAGTAGTGGAATTACTGGATCATATGGTATTTCTATTTTTAATTTTTTGAGGAACCTCCATACTATTTTCCAAGTGGCTGCATCAGTTTGCATTCCTACCAACAGTGCACAAGTGTTCCTTTTTCTCCACATCCTCACCAGCCCTTATTTCTAATGTTTTCTTTTAGCCATTCAGTAATCATCGGGGAAACGCAAATTAAAACCACAATGAGAAATCACGTGACACCTGTCACAACAGCTAAAAGAAGCATTATTTTATATACATACTATCTAGGGGCGTCTGGGTGGCTCAGTCGGTTAAGCGTCTACATCAGCTCAGGTCTCAATCTCACAGTTTGTGAGTTCGAGCCCACGTTGGTCTCTGTGCTGACAGCTCAGAGCCTGGAGCCTG
Source organism: Acinonyx jubatus (assembly GCF_027475565.1). Classification (NCBI taxonomy): domain Eukaryota; kingdom Metazoa; phylum Chordata; class Mammalia; order Carnivora; family Felidae; genus Acinonyx; species Acinonyx jubatus. Next base: position 190,312,623 of record NC_069380.1, on the reverse strand, counting down.
CTTCTCTCTCTGCCCCTCCCCTGCTTGTGCTTTGTCCCACTCTCTCTCGCTCTCTCTCAAAAATAAATAAACATTTAAAAAATTAAGTAAATAAATAAATGCTATCTAGATATGAGTCCTGGATCCAAGTCACTTACCAGTCTGGGCCCTATTTTCCTTATGTGGAAAATGGGATCAGCACTCTGGTTCGTCTCCCTTCCTGGGGTTGGTACCCCAGGTATGTTACATATCTAGCATATAGATTAGAGGAGAGAGAAGGAAGAGTGCTCTGTAAACCATCAAGGCACAATGCACTGGGGGGAGGCAGAGTTGTTATTGTGTGGTCATAGCCCAGCCCAGCCTCCTCGCACTGGGAGCAGTGCCCTAGTTTCCCTTCCCGAAGACCACATTCTCTGGCTGCTTTCTGAAGGAACTTGGCAAAGGGATGCTTCGTGTTTATCACGCACCAAAGAACGGAGCACACCCCATCACCCAGTGTTGAACCCTCAAGACACAACATGCAGACAGGTCTTAAAGAGGGCTGCTAAGACGGGGGTGTCACTGGGGACGGGGTGGCCTTCTCTTTCCTCCCCACCATCCCCAGGCCTCCTCTTGCTGCTGTGATCTGAGGCATGATAAGAAGAGGAGAGAAGGGGCTCTTTGCATGAACTCCCAACAGGAAGGTGGCTGTTGGGCAGGTCTGTGGAACCAAGTTTCTTGCTGGATACTGGAGAGATTCATTCCAGCATGTCACACACTTTTTTATTTTTTTATTTTTTTATTTTTTACCTATATATTTTTTTTATTAATTTGTTTTATCTTTTATTTTTTTAAACTTACATCCAAATTAGTTAGCATATAGTGCAACAATGATTTCAGGAATCGATTCCTTAATGCCCCTTACCCATTTAGCCCATCCCCCCTCCCACCACCCCTCCCGTAACCCTCAGTTTGTTCTTCATATTTATGAGTCTCTTCTGTTTTGTCCCCCTCCCTGTTTTTATATTATTTTTGTTTCCCTTCCCTTATGTTCATCTGTTTTGTCTCTTAAAGTCCTCATATGAGTGAAGTCATATGTTATTTGTCTTTCTCTAACTAATTTCACTTAGCATAATACCCTCCAGTTCCATCCACATAGTTGCAAATGGCAAGATTTCATTCTTTTTGATTGCCAAGTAATACTCCATTGTGTGTGTGTGTGTGTGTGTGTGTGTGTATATATATATATATATATATATATATATATATATATATATATATATATATATATCTCCCACATCTTCTTTATCCATTCATCCATCGATGGGCATTTGGGCTCTTTCCATACTTTGGCTATTGTTGGTAGTGCTGCTATAAACATGGGGGTGCATGTGTCCCTTCGAAACAGCACACCTGTATCCCGTGGATAGATGGCTAGTAGTGCAATTGCTGGGTCGTAGGGTAGTTCCATTTTTAGTTTTTTGAGGAACCTCCATACTGTTTTCCAGAGTGGCTGCACCAGCTTGCATTCCCACACACAATTTTTTATTTAAACAAAGAGCCTCTACTAAGCTGGAACCCAACTAATGACTAGTGCCCATGGCAAAAGTCAAGTGTCGTTGGGTGTTTATTTAGTCACTAAATGAGTGGATGGATAGAGGAGGGAGAAAAAGAGTAGCCCCCAGGCCCCCTAACAAAGGTACATGTTCCAGGCTATGATCTAAGCTGAGCCTTTCATTTGAGTTCTGAATAGTCTTTAGTTCCATGATTAAATTAAATTGGAAATAAATTTAGTCAGTCGTAGCATTACCTACTGCCCTTAATATATGCTGGTGTTTGCGTGTCTACTGGCAGGCTGTGGGGCCCAGCCTGGGATTTGAGAGAGCCAGGACTCTCTACGGGGTAATAGCTCTATTGTGTTTCACCCCGTGGACTCCAGGCAACTTATTACCACCAACCGCCCCCAACTCTGCTTCAATCCAACAGGCCTCCTGTGAAATTGGATGGCAGGCAGGAACTTTTGTAGCAAACTAGATATCGCCTGTCTTTTCTTGGCCACAGAGGACCCAGCCGAGTTGAGGGAAAGGGATTTTTAAGAAGAGGTGCTTTATTTGTGAAAGCCAACGAAATGAAGTTAGAGACTGCTCCCAGAGAAAGCTGGCTGACATAACCAAAGGGATTAGAGGTGGGGGAAGGGCCCGAGGGGAGCTGCTTGAGGCCTGGATAAAAACAACCCAGCCAGATGGAGGAGCAAGATGGCATGTGAAGGAAGTCCCGAGGTCCCAAGGGGAAAGAGACAGACTTGTCCAGCAGAACTGGACCAGCAGAATTAGGGGGGGTCCTGTCCACACAGCTGGAACTGACCTCACTGCCAGACACCAGGGGTTCATTCCTACTCTCCCCCGCCCAGCTTCCCTTGGTGCCTCCAGCAAAGGCAGAATCTGAAACTAAGGGGACTGTGACCCTGACCCATTTTCCCCCTAACATTTCTTTCTGAAAATTATCAAACCTACAGAAAAGCTCTGAAAGACTTGCACATTGAGCGCTCATGTACACCATCTAGATTCTGCAGTTAGCATTCCTCTACTGACTTTATCATATATCTGGCCATCCCTCTCTCCATCCGTCAATCTATTTTCCTTTTTGAGATGTTTCAAAGTAAGTTACAGAGAGACCCAGGTGCCTTTGGACAGTTGATTACAGTGGCATAGGAAAGGAGACATTTTGTTGTTACGTTTCTTGCCCCAGTTGTCACATATTTTCTCCAGAAAACTTCTTACCAGCCTTGTGGAGCTCCCTCTTTTACTTCTGGGCTATCAACTTCAAAGGTCTCCAGGGGTCCTGGAGGCAATGCAAGGGACTGACGCAGCTCTGGTGTAAGGTTGTGGGGAGTAGCAGGAGCTGAGGGGGCCCTGGGAGCACCTGCTCCATAGAGAGGGGTGTCCACTGTCAACTCCAGCCCACTGCTGCCACATGAGACTCATGAGGATTTTTTGGGAGATCTTCTACATTTTAACTGTTTCCAAATAATGTTTACAGACTGGGTATCAAAGATGACTCTTGTGTATGAGTTTTCTGTAGTTGTCATGGCAGATTACCATAAACGTAGGAGTTTAAACAACACAAAGTTATTCTTACAGTTCTGCAAGTCCGAAGTCCAACATAGGGCTCCTTGGGTGAAAATCAAGGTGGTGGCCAGGCTGCATTCCCTCCTGGGGGTTCTGGGGGAATCTTGCTTATCTGGGTTGTTGGCAGACTTTAGTTATGAAGAGTGAGACCCCGTTATCTTGCTGGCTATCAGCTGAGGAGTGTTTCCACCTTCTAAAGGCTGCTCACCTTCCGTGGCTTATGAGCCCCTCCTTCAGTCTTCAAAGCCAGCAGTGGTGAATTGAGTCCTTCTCACAGTTCCATTCTTTGCCCCATCCTTCTCATCTCTCCAACCCAACCAGAAAGGTTCTCTACCTTTAAGGACACTCGTGGTTACATTGGTCCCCCTTGGGTAATCCAGGGTCCTCAAAGTCATCTCAAGGTTCTTAACCTTAACCAGATCTGCAAAGTCCCTTTTGCCACATAAGGTAATATATTCATAGTAGACATTTCTCGAAAGAAGGTAAACAAATGGCCAAGTAAGTATATGAAAATATACTCAACACCATTAGTCATTAGGCAAATGCAAATCGAACCAAAATAAGATAACACTTCACACCCATGAGGGTGGCTATAATCAAAAAGATGGACAATAACAAAAGTGGAGAAATTGGAACCCTCATAGGTTGCTGGTGGGAATGTAAAATGTTCTTGCCACTTTGGAAAACATTTTGGCAGTTCCTTGAAGAGTTCAACGTGGAGTTACCTTATGGCCCAGCAGTCCTACTCCTTGGTATATACCCAAGATACCTGAAAACATGTCTACACAAAAACTTGTACATGAGTGTTCATGCCAGTGTTATTCATATAGCCAAATATCAGTCAGCTCAAATTTCAATCAGTTGATGAATACATAGATGAAATATGGTATATCCATGCAGTGAAATGTTATTCAGCCATAAAAAGAATGAAGTATCAATCCATGCTAAACATGGATGAACCTTGAAGACATGTTCAGTGAAAGAAGCCAGGCACAAAAGACCACATAATATATGATTCTATTTGCATAAAATGTCCAGGATAGGAAAACCCGTGGAAACAGAAAACAAACTAGTGGCTACTAAGCCTGAGGGGAGGGGAGAATGGTTAGTGACTGCTAATGAATATGAAGTTTATTTTGGGGGTGATAGAAATGTTCTGGACTTAGTGGTGATGGTTGTACAACTTGGTGAAGTATGTTAAAAAGTACTGAATGAGACACTTCAAAAGGGTGAATTTTATGTTGAGTTTTATGGTATGTGAATTATATCTCAATTAAAAAGGAGATTCAATATATAAGATTAAGCTTAAGTAAAACTGCATAGTCTTGTATATTAAGTATAAAACTTTAGCATGAACTCATGATGAATCTACTAAGATATATTTTTGACTCTGACCAGTGTAAAGGCATAGAAACCATAACCAACCTAGTAGTTAATGAAGGCCCTTAGTGTCCGTATTGCAGGATCCAAATGGTGATATCGATGATAATCAGGAGCCAGGGTTCCTTGGCAGAATGACTGATCCAGGTGAGGGCAGAAAATGTACAAGTTAAGCCTGGAGCACCTTTTATAATCTTTATCAGAAAGCAAGGAAGTTATCAGTACTCTAGGGTCATATCCAAAGGACTAGGAGCCAACTTGAGGAGACTCTCTTGGGCTAATGATGGTTTTATTTGGGAACCAGAAAGAATAATATTTGCAGTGAACTGGAACATATTATGTTAACATTTATGACCTCCTAATGAAAACAGATAATTGGTTGTCTTTGGAAGATGCTGGGGAGTCGAGTCATTCTAAAAACTGATAATCAAGAATGTATCATGTCTTTCATGTACTTCGGGGTAAACAAATTGTTGATGTGGTCATTTTTCTTCATTGTAGTATCCCTGCTAGAAAATCAAGAATGATAGAATAAGAGTATCACCATTTTAAAAACCTCCAGTGAAATGAAGGATTTAGACATTGGTCATCGGTGGCCACCAACATCACAAAAGGAAAGATAACTGGACAGTATGTTTTTCCTTTGGGATGCTCACACCACTAGGAAGAGGTTGCCAGAATATCTCATCAAAGTAGGTCACGTCTCTAGATCTAACCACCAACATACTGGAACCAAGGAAGAGTGGACAGAGGAACGTGTTCAGAGACACCACAGCAACCCAAGCAGCAAAATGCAGACTGTAGGAAATCCAGTAGGGCAAAGGACCCAGTTTCTTCAACAAGTACATTGTAAAGAAAAAAAGAGACTTAGAAGACACATCAGCTAAAGGCAGCATGTGGGCCTGGTCTTGATCCTGATTTAAGCAACTTTAAAAAGACGTAAGAAGAGCAGGGGAACTTGAGCACCAACTAGATATTTGATGACACTAAGGAACTGTGTTGATTCTTTGGGGGTGTTACAGTGATACTAAAGGCCCACAGGGCACGGCCTCCCACCCCAAGCTTACCATGTGCCTGATGGAGAGCAGAGGAGAAAATGTGCAAGCAGAGCCCAGGGAGGGAGAGCAGAGGGGACCGAGCCAGTGAAGCTGAGTCCGTTCTTCCAAACTCATGGATAAATGGTTTCTCCTCCACTGGTGAGGAATGTGCAAGGGGTAGGGAGAGAGGCCAGAGTTGGACTGAAGCTCTGTCTTCCACTAGGAATCCTGAGGATGGGTAGCCACCTTCCTGTGGCTGTTGAGGCTTAAACAAGTTAGCACATGGAGAGCGCCAGACCCCATGTTGCTCCCTCAGCGCTGGCTGGCTTTGGTTTGCAACTGCTCTCCTACAGAGTCAGGGGGCTCTTGCATACATATACCTGTGTACTGTGTGTGCAGGAACTGGAGGCCAGGCTTCGGGATGCTAGGTGGAAGGAGGTTCTGAAGTGACTGAGGTATCCCTGGCTCTCACTCATTCCCTAAAGGCTGGAAAGGAGTGGGCTTTGCAGTTAGCCAGTTGTTGAGCTCTGTTGGCGAGAGGAGAGCTGAACCTGACCTCTCCTTGTCCCCTGTGTCTCCCTCTAGCTGCAACAGCAAGCGCTACCTGGAGACACTCCCCAACACCAGCATCATCATCCCTTTCCACAACGAGGGCTGGTCCTCCCTCCTCCGCACCGTCCACAGTGTGCTGAACCGCTCGCCCCCGGAGCTGATCGCCGAGATCGTGCTGGTTGATGACTTCAGTGATCGAGGTAGGGCCCACCCCCACCCCCCCGTCTTCCTGCCCCCCACGCTCCATCGGAGTGACTGGCCAAAGGGGTGGCCGGTTTTCTTCTTCAGCAGCAGGAATGTCTGGGCCACCGTTCACTGATGCTTGCTCTGTGCCTGGCCATGACCGTGGCCCTGTATACAGTATCTCACAACAGAAGTAGGTTCTGTTTTTATCCTGTTTGTAACAATGTAGAAGTGTACTGGAGTGCAAATACCAGAAAACTTGATAAACTTAGGCACAAAAGGGGTTCAGTCATTCATTAATTTCATAATAAGACCCAGAATTGGTACAGCTGCCTCAGACTGTCATCAAAGAACCAGACTTCTCTGTGCCTGCTTCCTCATTCTCATGGTCACAGAATTGCTGCTATACCTCTGGAAAGTCTGCCTTTCAGACAAGAAGCAGCAGAAAGGGCAAAGAGAACAAAGCCTCATTTTTTTTTTCCCAAGATTTTGCCTTCTTATTCAGGAAGGTCTCCTCCCCCCACCCCCCCCCCCCGGGAAAGATTTTTGGTCAGAACTCTGACATCCAGGCATCCCTCTCTGCCGGGGTGGCTGGAAATATGAATGTTTTGATTTGGGGCCTCTTGAGTAGATGTAGGAAAGGGAGAAGTGCATTAGAGAAGGTGTTGCATGAGCCTATTTTGCAGAGGAGAAGACTGAGATACTTGCCTGCTCTGAGTGGGCTCACTGGCGTGGTCTTTCCTGAGGGAAAGTAAGTAGGATGTGATAAGGCAGTAAGGGTGATACTCACTTACTCTCGCCGTCTGTGTACCAGCCACAGCTGGGCCCTCTCTCATGGGGCGGACCAAGTTCTGTCCTGCCTTGGTATCTACTCATGCTGTTCCCTCTGCCTGGACACCCTCTTCCCAGCCCTTCCCATGAGCGGCTACTCTCACACCCTCTTCAGTTAGGTGCCCCACCCCCACCACCATTCACTCTTCTCCATGCATAGTTGCACGGCTACTTGTTGACCTGTTTGTTGTCAGTCCTGCTCACTAGGTCACTAGATCATTTGCGGTCTAGAGCAGGTGATTCAGAACTGTTTGCAAATTAGTGAATGAATGAACCAGGAGGGAGGAAGGAAGGAAATGCATGGCAGCTACACCCCCACCACATAAAGCCACATTAGTAGCAGGGTTGTCTTCAGCCACGGAGACAGATGTGGCTGTGGAAGACACAGACGTTCCTTCTGTGACTGGTGCTAGCCTTGTGTCTTTGTGCTCCGCCTCAGGAACCTGTCACCTGTTTTCTGAAGCATCAGCTGTCCTGGGGGTAGACCCACAGCACTTGGCAGGATCCCTCTCGAGGACATTAGTCTTCCAGAGGGAGAATAAACCAAACATCAGCTGGATTAGAAGCGAGCGTTTCTTCTTGAACAGCTAGAAAGAATTTTTTTTATTTTTTTTAATGTTTATTTTTGAGAGAGAGACAGACAGACAGAACGTGAGTGGGTGAGGGGCAGAGAGAGGGAGATGCAGAATCCGAAGCAGGCTCCAGGCTCTGAGCTGTCAGCACAGAGCCTGACACAGGGCTCGAACCCATGAACTGTGAGATCATGACCTGAGCGAAGTTGGGTGCTTAACCGACTGAGCCACCCAGGTGTCCCCGAATTTTAAGACCATCTAGGCTACTGGCTTTCACTGTGCGTCTCAGAGCACTAAGGGCACAGGGGTGCCTCGGGGAGCACCGTGGGCAGTATGTGCAGGTGCAGGTGGGGTGCAGATCCCTCTCTCGGCACGGTTTATATTTGGTTCCTGAAAAGGTGTTCACTAAGAGGAGCTGCACTGCTTAAAAATGCGTAATGACCACAGATACAACTGAGCCTGCTCATTTTACAGACGGGAAACCCGAGGCCGAGAGCAGTGGAGGGCTTACCTAGAGCACCCAGCTGGTGGTTGCAGACGGGACAACAGTCCCGTCTTGGGGCTCCCAGTGAGGCCTGTGCCTCCTCACCTCAGCTGTTTATGAAAAACATCTGCAGAAGTGCATTTTACTCTTTTCTTTCCCCAAGGCCACTTCTCAATAAATTACTTTTCCAGCGTATTAAAGAGCAGAGTTGTTGCTAAAAAGAGCTCATTATCAAGCACATCCAGTCCTAGACTTACGATGGTTTGCACCTCTAATATCCCAGTTTCTTCAGTGTTGTACTTGGTGATAAAAATAATATGACACACCCACCCTCCAATAATAAAAGAATGTGACAGTCTTGAGAAAGAGGTAAATTTCGTAAGAATGACATTTTCCAAGTGCATCTCTTTCTCCAGAGAGCAAAAATATGGATCCTGTGTGGTGCCGTTTTCAGACCCTAATATGATAGGGAAGAGAACAGATACTATCCCATTTCACAGATGAGAATGAGAACTAAGGCCCCTGAATGTTGCCCCTTTGTCTCAGTGAATCAGATGTGCACCCCAGAGAACTCTTACCTCAGGCCCCTCGGTCCTACACATTAGCTGTCAGATTTTGCAACCTGCATTTTTCAGAAAGGTAATCATCATTCGTGTTCTGAGAAGAAATTCTTAAGGCAGCTTTGGAAGAAAACTTACTCAGCAGTGATTGTTTTAAAAATGAGATTTGGGAGAAGCAATTTCAGAACTATGGAGAGGCCTGTCCAAAGTACGGCAAATGTGGGCCATCACGAAAGACAGATTTCTCTGGGCCACGTGAGCAGAGGCAGTTCTCAGCGTTGAAATTCATAGATGCTAACAACGGGCGAGATTGGTGCTGTCCAGCAGAAGGCATCTTCCTCTAAAATGAGTCTCCTCCAGGATCCTCAGGGCAACTAATTGTAATTCAGCTAAGGGTTGAGACCTCGGGTAGGAGACAAAATTGGAGCAGATGAATGCTTGAAATGAGAACCAGAGCTCTGTGCAGGCAGCACCGGGGACAAGACTGGAGGCTGGTGCTGGCCTCACAACAATCCCAGCCTTGCCTACAGATAGAGCACTGCAGTTTTCCAGGGGTGTCCAAAAGCTCTTCAAATGTGTGAGCTTTGCTTGAGGATTAAGAGGACACAGAGATGCTTTTGCACGAGTGGGAGAGAAAGACGAGGGTGGAGGGGGGCAGACCTGCCTCCAGACGGCACTGCCTGGATGGCAGATTTTTTATTAGGAGACACGACAGAGGCCTTTTTGTTCATTTGTATTTTTCTGTTCCTTTTCTCCTTTTCCTGCCCACTTTCAAATAGTGTTGGTTTTGCAGAAAAATAGGATATGCAGTAATGGAAAGGGTTATTGTCCTTGGATGAATGATGGGCTACCTGGGATGATGAGGTACAGAAATGAAAGGCGTTGGTATGAATTAATTGACAGTATTTTCCTCAACTCTAGTCCCTATCAGTAAATGAACAAACAAACACATGGAGAAGGAAGTCTTTGTTTGTTTGTTTGTTTGTTTTCTTTGTTTTGAGAGAGAAAGGGAGAGGGCTGTGCACCATTTGGGAAGAGGCAGAGAAAGAGGGGGAGAGAGAGAATCCCAAGAAGGCTCCACACTGTCAGCACAGAGCCCGACCCAGGGCTCCCATCTGACTATTGAGAGATCACAGCCCGAGCTGATGCTTAACCAGCTGAGCCACCCAGGCGCCCCCTTAGAAGGAATTCTTCAGCAGGTGTTTGTAGAGCTATTGATGGGTCCCTGGCAGTGAGTGGTGCTGGGGGTATTACAGACACTGCTGGACCCACTGGCTCACACAGTAGAGACCCTCACCAGTGAAGCCAGAGTCAGGTCCTCTTTCCCATGATGGACTTATAAATTCTGACATTGCACTCTTATACCAGCCCAGTCATGGGAGCACATCAGGGAATCCATTCTGCCCTGCCCTGGTCTGCATTTCAACATACCGCTCTTGACCCTGCCCCTAAGCATCCGCATCTGTTCCTCTCTCAGCCTTCATTTGCTTCCAGGACCCCACCGCCGTTGGGGTAGCTATTCCCCACCTCCACTGTATCGCTTCAGTTCTTTCGCCATGAGTTTTGTATTGCTTATTTTGTTTTTCCCTTTACTTGTCCTGATTTAATTCATCTTCGTATATTCAACGACACTCATGAATCGACTGTTGCTGATGCTGTGCTAGATGCTAGGGATACAGCAGGGCTGACACAGTCTTCTCCACAAAGACTCACATCTAGATGGGCAGACAGACGAGGTAAGAGACCATTGTAAGACCATGGAGTGTGTGACCCTTGGTGGAGAGCCAGGTACTGTGGAGCACAGAGAAGATCAGGAAAGACTTCCAGAGAAAATTCTAGCTAAACTCCATCCTAAGAGATCAGTAGATACTACTTCCTGGGGTATGGGGTGAAGAGTATTTGAGGCTGAGAGGACAGCATGAGCCCAGGCTAGGAGTGAAGGAGAAAATATGCAAAGTCCAGAAAGAGCCGTCTGTAACCTCATCACCTGCAGGCAATTACTATTAACATTTAGGCTTTTTCCCCCCACCCTCGGGTTTTTAATAGACTTTACCTTTTAGATCAATTTTAGGTTCACTGCAAAGTGAAGCTGAAAGTAGAGAGTTCCCATATACCCCTCCACCCCCACCACACACGTAGCTAGCCCCTGGCCCCCATCAACGCCCTGCACCTGCATCGGAGTCACATTTGTGACAATTGATGGACCTACGTTGACACATCACCCCAAGGATATAGTGGTATACTGGGGTTCACTCTTGGCGTTGTACATTCTGTGGGACAAATGTATGATGGACATATATCCACCATTAGAGGGTCCTACTGAATAGTTTCACTACCTTAAAACTCCTCTGTGCTGTGCCTGTTCCTCCTGCCCTCCCCCTAACCCCTGGCAGCCACCGACCTGTTTGCTGTCTCCATGGTTTTGTCTTTTCCAGAATGTCTAATATAACTGGAATCATACTCCAGGCAGCCTTTTCAGATTGGCTCCTTTCACACAGTAATATGCACTTAAGGTGTCTCCATGGCTTTTTATGGCTTATAGCTTGTTTCCTTTTGGTGCAGACTAATATTCCACTATCAGGATATATCACCGTTTAATTATCTACTCCTCAACTGAAGGACATCTTGGTTGCTTGCAAGTTTAGGCAGTTATGAGTAAACCGTTTTAAAAATCCATGTACAGGTTTTGGGGTGGACATGTTTTTAGCTCACTTAGGTAAATACCAAGGAACACAATTGCTGGACTCCCATGGGAAGAGTATGTTTACTTGTGTAAGAAGCTGCCAGACTCTCCCAAAGTGACTGTACCGTTCTGCATTCCCGCCAGCTGTGAACGGGGGCTGCTCTTGTTCCACAGCCTCGCCAGCGTTTGGTCTTGTCAGTGTTCTGGATTTTTGCCGTTCTCATAGGTGTGTAGGAGGGTCTCGTTTTAATTTGCATTTCCCTATGACGTGCTGTTGAGCATCTGTCCACATGCCTGTGTGCCATTTGTAGATTTTTTTTTTTTTTTTTTTTTTTTTTTTTTTTGGTTTCCAGTGTCTCTTCATCTCCATTTTCTTTCTCATACCCTCCCAATCCCCTTTTAGTTCCACTCCAGCTGAGGTAACATGTTAATAGTCTGGTGTGTGTTATTCTACACCATTCTGCATAATAATACTAACATGTAACGGCATGTAATAACAAGAGCTAGTACTTAATGAGCACCTATTTTGTGCTAAGTGAATTCCCTTATTCATTACCATAACACTCTCGTGGGTTCTCTCCTGCCCAGTGTGAAAACCACTGGGCTCAAATGATCTCAAACCACTTTTGCCTACTTAAAAAAGGTAGTATTTCTATCCCCATTTTATAGATGAGAAAACTGAGATACAGGGAAGTTACGTGAGTAGCCAATATGTGCTTAGCTCAAAGAAGCAGAGCTTTGTTTTAAAACCATGCATTCTGATGCTAAAACCTTTACGCCTAATCTTTACATGGCTTTTTGTTTTCCTTTTTTTTTCCCCCCCTTTTAAGGATCATACTGTACACATTCCTCCTTTTATTCCTGTTAATGTATCACAGACATCCCTTGGGTCAAAAGATATAGAGCTAACTCATCTGTTTTTTAATAGCTAGATAATATCCCTCTACGTTTAGTGCCTTTACATTGTACTTTGTGTAGTGGACGTCCAGTCATATTTAACTTTGTATCCAGGTTTCTGTTACTTAACTTTTCTACAATCAGTTGCCCTTGTCATTATAAAATGACTGTCACATCTTTCCTTCTCTGACTCAACTGTGAAATAGAGACAGGAGTCAAGTGACCCCAGAATATTAGCTGTATTGTTGGAGAGGCTGGTCCAGAGAACACAACATCGATCTGTTCCTACCGCTTTCCTCCTGAACTAACTGACCCGGGGACAAGCTTAGCAGCTAAGGAACTGTGAGCCTCCCTGGCAGGGCAGAGCCTATGCCAATGAGCACACCACAGGGAGGAAAAGATAAAGCAGGCCACGCAGGTAGAATGACGGTGTGTATTTTGGCCTGCCCAGCATCACCTCCCGTGACCGCTCCAGACGTAAAATACTGTTCCCTCTACAGTATGAGGGCAGAAAAAACAGTTCCATCTTACAGATGACCAAACTGAGGCTCAAAGAGATTGGTGGTAAGTGGCCTAAAGTGCTTACCTGCCCTTAGAGTACAGTAGTCCCCCTTTATCTGTGGTGACATGTCCTAAGAACCCCAGTGGATGCCTAAAACCGTGGATAGTACCAAACTCCATGTTTACCATATTTTTTTTCTATATAACTGTGATATAGCTTAATTTATAAATCATGCACAGTGATTAACAACTAATAATAAAATAGAACAACGAGAACAATATACTGTAATAAAAGCTATGTGAATACAGTCTCTCTCTCTCTCTCTCCCTCTCTCTCTCTCTCTCGTGCCTTACTCACTCTTCTTCTTGTGATGATGTGAGACGATACAATGCCTCGTGATGAGATGAAGTAAGGTGAATATGTAGGCACTGTGAGGTGGAGGCAGGCTACCGTTGACCTTCTGACAGGTGATCAGAATCCCCCGCCTCCCGAACCACTGATGGCCGCAGGTACCTGAAACCAGAGAAAGCGAAACCGCAGATATGGGGGGGACCGAGCCAGTCTCGGTTGGTAATCCCACTTGGCAGAAAGGATTGATCTTCCCCGTGATGGGCTCCATAATCTTAAGAATCCCACATCTTAAGTGTCAGTCTCTAGGGTGTCTAACAACTAAGAAAATCCACAGGCTTCTTGATTTTCTTCTCCTGTAATATCTTTGACATCTACAATGCCTCTCTCTTGGAATCCAAAGGAGAGGACTCCTAAGAAGATTAGAGCTGTTACAGCATATCAATTAGTTTATAATGAGGGAACTCTAGAAACCTTTTGGTGGATATCTGGCAGGAACACAGGATGCAGGAGTCAGTATGTTTATGGGATATTTTGTGCATCTTTAAAAAAAACAGGATTTTGTGAATCAAGCACTGTATAAATGATTTACAGAAATAGCAAAAAAAAAAATCAAATAAATCGCTCAGATTGCATCTGAAGCATCAGAAGCCCTGATGTTTGGGAAAGAATCGTTTCTGTAGTGGAAAATAGCTGCGTTACATTTTCAGAAAGGTGATGTTTCTATTGAGGTGGGTGAGCCTTCTACCTTTTAAAAACTTGGCACAGCACCACTGTGCTAAATTGCCTATACTCTCCTGATTTTCTTGTGAGGATTAAAACCTACCCCTTTCCACTATTTTAGTGTTTCCTTGAAAACATAATGTCGGGGGAGGGGGGAAGCAACAGCCAGTAGAGCAGGTTATTGGAGGTCCTTGGAATAAGGCTTCCAGAAGGAGGACCACAGAAAGCCCTTGGCTTAGGGCTGACATGAATTGTTATTTACTCAGGGTCTTGAGGGAGATGAAATTTGAGGCCGAAATGAAAGTAAGAGGTTCCTCAGTACCTAAGTTGATTTGGCTCAAACCAACCAAATCTTTTCACATCCTTCACACTTAGCGCCGTGGCTGGGGAGCTGAAAGGGCTGATTTGGTCTGTATCCAGGAAAAGGAACAGGCAATACCAGCAATAATAGTAATGCAGCATGGTACTTGTGTGGCACTTACTGGGTACCAGGCACTGTTGTAAGTGATTTAAATATGTTGTATTTCATTTTATAGGAAGCCTCTTGAGTGGCCAACATTTGCCTTAAGGGAAAATTCACCTTCAGTAGACAGTGCAAACCAGGGTACAAGAACTTCACCTCCTCTCCATACCCCAGCTCCTGAGCAAAATGACTTTTAGGTAAAAATAACAACAGAGTTTTTAGGTAAAGAAATGCTTATGTCTAGGGGTGCCTGGGTGGCTCTTCACGGTTCGTGAGTTCAGGCCCCTCATCAGGCTCCGTGCTGACAGCTCAGAGCCTGGAGGCCGCTTTAGATTCTGTATCTCTCTCTCTCTCTGTCTCTCCCCCACTCGTGCTCTGTCTCTCTCTCAAAAATAAATAAATAAAAATGTTTTTTAAAGAAAAGAAATGCTGGGGTGCCTGGGTGGCTCAGTCAGTTAAGTGTCCGACTTCAGCTCAGGTCATGATCTCGTGGTCTGTGAGTTCGAGCCCCTCGTCGGACTCTGTGCAGACAGCTCAGAGCCTGAAGTCTGCTTCGGATTCTGTGTCTCCCTCTCTCTCTGCCCCTCCCCTGCTCATGCTCTGTCTCTCTCTGTCTCAAAAATAAATAAAAACATTAAAACAAATCTTTTTAAATAAAAAAGAAATGAAAAAAAGAAATGCTTATGTCTAATAGATATGTTCTGCTGCTGTCATTCACTGTAAATATTGGCCCAGTTCTCTAAATAATACAGGTTCTAGCCCGTTAACGAAGCACATTGGCCAAAAAGGCAGGCGTTGGCTCTAACCTGCTGCAAACACCAGACACACGGGCAGCTGTAAAATGAGCTCATTGCAAAAAGATACTTGGAGGATTCTTCCCAGTTTCCTTGCAGAACTTCCAGCCCCTGAAAAGTTCGATCATGTCTTTTGTCAGGCGACCCCCAACTCCAGAGCCAATTTTGTTTTGATTTGAATCCAGAAGCACCTTCACAGCTGTAAACCTTGGGAACTTAAAATGTAACCAGTTTTCCTAGCCAAAAGTAGGTGATCCTTGACAGTTCTGAAGATCAAGAAGGCCCAGTTCACACACTTGCCTGTGATTTACTTACTCCAGAAATTAAAAGGAGAAAATTGCAGTACCGGCAGTCAATTTAGTGTTCATGGACATTGCGAGTTTAATTTCTCCTCTGGTTCTCTTCAGTCTCTAGCTTTACTATCTCAAGTAGAGCGATCTCACGAAAATGCCACTCTTGCATCATTATATAAGACAAAAAAATAAGCGTGTAGGAAGGCCATAGTAACATCTCTTCCCCTTATGTGATTTAGTCACGTTGGTTCCTGTAAAGTATTAACAGATTCAGACTGCCTCTTCCAACTTTTCTGGATGCTGTGTACATGCAGGTCCTTCTCTTGAAAGACCAAAATGTTCGTTCTTCCCAGAATAATAAAATAATAGTAATAATTTTATTTGCTTCATATGTGCAGACCTCTTCAGAGATGCCCACAGTATTTATGAGCATCCAGGAGTCTCAAAATAAGCAGTAATGCCCACCATCAACTGTATGTCCTCCAGTCCTGTGCCTGTTAACGCATGGGATTTACTGGGCATTACTAATAATGTGCAGTGAGGGTGAATACAGAGGGAATTCTAAAGCTATGCTTTGTGCCCAGTCTTCTCAGAAACCGTTAGGTTTTTTTTTTTTTTTCCTGTAGGCTGTCAGAATATATGGTCTAGAATATTCCAAAGAACAAGTGCACTCCAATCTCTGTTAATGTAAAACTCAAACTAACAATTACCTTCCCAGAATCTCCACAACAGCCAGCAGATTCATTTTAACGAGGTGGGAGGAAAGACCAGACCTGACCTTTCCCGGAAAACCTGTCCCTGCTGCCGTAAGACAGAAGTGGTGCTTGAACTCATGAGTGAATGAAAATGACCTATAAATAGACCTGGTTCCTGAGCAGAGTTGACTGTAAATATTCTTTGTGGTCGACAAAAAACCCTGTTTTCTTCCTGCCTTCTGGCTGAGGGAAGATGAGGGACAAAGTGAGTTTGGTGACCTACTCCTCACCTATGGTTTGTGCCTGTGCTCCTGCAGGGACAGCTGGTCACTAATACCATGGGGGTGGCCCTGGCCCGTCTGGCCAGTGATGTTCCTTCCCCATGGCCGTGGTGATTTTTTCAGGGGGCTGGCCTGTGGTGCCAGCTGAGCCGAACTAGTTCTACCCCATCCTCTCCCATCTCATGAGCCAATATGTTCGGCAGGGCCCAGCACACGTTGGCATTCAGTAAATGGTTCTTGTTAATGATGCTATTATGGTGGTGGTAGTTCTTATTACTATTAACTGGGGGGATGTGGGGTGATGGGTGCTGAGCTACCCCATCTACCGCAAAGGCCTACTACTGGGCTTAGTTAAAATCAGAAACGTGTCAGGGGCGCCTGGGTGGCTCAATGGGTTGAGCGGCTGACTTCGGCTAGGGTCATGATCTCGCGGTCTGTGAGTTCGAGCCCCGCGTCGGGCTCTGTGCTGACAGCTCAGAGCCTGGAGCCTGCTTCGGATTCTGCATCCCCCTCTCTCTCTGCTCCTTCCCCACTCGTGCTCTGTCTCTCTGTGTCTCTCAAAAATAAATAAGCATTAAAAAATTTTGGGAATTTCAAACTGGGCAAGCATCAACTGGGAAGCTTGTTAAAATGCAGGTTAGCAGGGCCCAGCAGCAGAGATTCTAAGTCAGTGGTTCTGGGGCAGGCCCCAATAATCTTGCTTTCTCAGACAGTATCTCATACTATTTTGCTAGAGTTGAAATGGTGTTTAGACTTGGAAAACACCAGATTATAAGAATGGCAGGACATCGATCACAAACAGATGCTTTGCGATAGAGTTGGATGGTGATTTCTGTGAATGTGTGCATAGTCTGGACTGCATGAGGTGCAAACACATGTGGCCCTTGGGGGAGGAGACCAGTTCAGTATCAGCCAGACCCCTGTTTTCCGGGACGCCTTGTCATAAATAACTGCCTCCCTGGAGCAGGCCATGTGGATTTATGGTCCCACATTTAATTTCAACTGCTATTCATTAATCCTGATGATCTCACTTAAATTATTAAACAGTCATATTCCAATTTTGAGGGCACTAATTATATCCTTGAGAGGCTGTTATTATCTGGATGATCACATACACTCAGCCAACACCAGACTGTTTTCTCCCCACTCATCAGAATTTTATACTTTCTCAGGATTTTTTTTAGTTGCTGAGTGTGTGTGTTTCATATGACAAGATCTCCTTGCTGAGGAGGTATAAAATGCTGGAGGAGGGGTTCTCAAATTTTGGTGTGCAGAAGAGTCACCTGCGAAGTATGTTTAGTATGCAGATTGCGGGGCCCCACCCTGCAGACATCCAGGTTCTTAGCCTGGGTGAAGCCCGGGAATCTGCACTCTGTCCAGCTCTCTGGAGATTCTGATGCAGGCGGTCCCAGGACCACCATTGGGAAACTGAAGACCCGAGAGGGTAAAGCCCTCATTCAAAGCCCTGCACCAGAGCCACAACCCACATCTCTGGCCCCATTGTCAGGATCAAATGAGATAATAAATGGGAAAGGGCTTTGGAAAGTATTCAGCACTCTATAAATACGAGGAGGCACTATTATTTTCAAGCTGGAACGGCCTTGTGACAGAAATGGCTTGGTACTTTCTCTCTAAATTACCATAATCACCTGTTTGAGGCCCCAACCGAGCTCATAACTCTAAGTGCAGCAGGCATGGAGGAAATTCCTCCTGAAACATCCAGTAAAAAAAAAAAAAAAAAAATCCTTTTGATGTGAGAATGCACTTGGGTCCCTGCCTGGTCCTCAGTCAGAAGCCCCCTGCCTTCTCTTTTCTGGGGTAGACCAACATCCCGTCCAACCTGGGGACACCTGACTTCAAAGCCCTGTTCTCCAGGGTATGGATTTCTGGCCTTTCCTGGGACATTTAAAACTCACCCACGAACATTTTTTGCCCCCAAAGTGCTTCCTTGATGTCAGCCCACTTCTAACCACACTCATGGCTTTGGAAATAGAAAAGCTCAAATCAAGGCCACCCTGGTTTTGTTTCTTTCAGCTCAGTGTACTCACCTGCTTAGGTTTGTTGCAAGAGTGTCATGAGGCTAGGTCAGCAATGCTGATGGCCACCTCTGTGCTCCTGTGCCAGGTCTGCCTTGCTGTGTCACGATTAACTGGGAAGCTCTTGAGAAAGCATTTCCTCATATTGAATTAAAATCATTCCGCCCTACAACATCCGTCAGCCTGGTTTATTTCTGCCCTGATCTTCCCACGGCTCCCTCTGGGTTTTAGAAGACCCTGTTTGTATCTCCACCCGCAAGTTCCTTCCAGTACAAGATAAATTTCTAAAAAATGTGGTCGTAGAGTAAGTTCAAGAACAGACACTCCAATTCTATTCACATTTCCACCTTTATTTTTAAATATTTCTTCCACACTCCCACGGATCCTATCTCTTAGGGAGCTCTCCACATGCAAAACCTCAAGTTCAGGCATTTGCAAGTTACCCACACGCAAAATCTATTTTTAAATCTGGAAGAAATCAAGGCTTTCCACTGATGGTAAGAAGCCTAGTGTTTCCAGGCAGCACGACTTCAGAGTTTAGGGAATTTCTGCTCTACTTTCAGGAATCTCTACCTAGCCTGCACATTTTAGAAATGAGAAGTGGAAACCCACCGGGCACTGCAGTCATTCGGCTGGTTCATGACAAAGTCCTGCTCCCATTCAGGAACATCTGCTGCTGGCTGGGCACACCCCCTGCAAGCATCAGGCACCTGCATAAGTCAGGAACACAGTCCTATCTCCCAATCCAGGCTGTTTCTAGTGGGTATGCTACTGCTGGCCCAACCATCCACTGTGCCCAAAGGGCAAGGCTACAGCGGCAGGTATAGACACCCTGGTTATGTCCCTTTTTTTTCCCCACCCTTCCCTGACTTACTGTGTGAGCCAAATGTGCACCAAAGCTCGTCCTTGAATACATTTCCCAACCAGTACAGTTGAGCATCCACCCCACTTTAGCGTTCGAGCTAGCTGCTAACACAGCACATACAGTACAGACTCGCAACAGGACTCAACAGCATTCTTAGCATCTCACAAAGGCATTGGCGCTCACGACAATTTCTTTGGATGTTCATCAGTGTCTATAGTGAACTTAATTACAAAAGCCCACCTTGACAGATCCACTTTTATGACACGATATCGACTCCCTTATAGATGATGTTGTTTTTGTAGCAGCATAAAATTGTCCTTGTGCAAATTATTTTGAAAAAAGAAACTAAATGTTAAACTTAAACCTTAAGTTGTTTGGGCTTTGAATCCTTGGGTTCTCAGGACTATCTAGCTCTAGAGTCAGACAATAGGGTGACATTGAACTAACACTTAATCTCTCTGTGTCTCAATGAGTAAAATTAGGCTACTCCCGTAAAGAGCTGTGCAGATTGATGGAGATATTGCTTGTAGAGGGATTAGAACAGTGGCTGGTTCGGAGTGACCGAGATTAACTCTACCATAAGCATTAACCTAGATACTATAACGTTTCTTGATATAAAGCTCTGTGTTCATCTGTCCCTTTTTTTTTCCTTCATCCTCCTTTGTAGTTACACCTTGAAGACCCTCAAAACTTAAACCATCATTATGAATAATAATAATTTTTGACAATAATAATTAACGCCATTGCTTGTTAACATTTAATATGTGCTGGAACTGTTAATACATGATCTCACTGAATCCTATGATTGGCATTATTGTCCTGATACTACAGATGATGAAACAGAATGAGAAAGATCAAGTTCATACAGCAAGTTAGTGGTTGAGTTGGGATCCAAACTCAAGTTTCTTTGGATCCAGAATAATATACTATTACATATTACCACCTTTGTGATAGTAGTGATAACATGTAAAGATTTAATGCCTTACGTCTTCTGATTTATTTCTCATGGATCCATTCACTCTTGGCTCCTTGACTTTGAAAATCAGGGACCAGATTGAGCCGGGACGATTATATCCACCTTTCAGAAAAACAAATGAAAAAACTGGGCATTTTTCTGCCAGAATTCCCACAGTTGATCTACTGAGAATTTTTTTTTTTCTCCCTCCAAAGCAGAGTGTGATTTTCTTTCCCTTCAACCTTCATGCCGCTGGAAAATTTTAAATTATTCAAGACACTGAAGGTTTATTATCTGCTGGAAGCCTGCAATGTAATTGCAAGGTATCATTTAAAGAGCTGTCTGTCTGTGTGAACCACCTTGTTCTGAATACCTGCTCCTTCGTAGAGCAAGAAGATGTATATTTATCTATCAGTGGTGGTTTATAACTGCCTTAGATCAATCCCATTATTCTTTCTCCACGGCCAAAGCCCCAAAATAAATGCCTGGTGATGCATAGAGCATTGAAATCATTTGTGCATCATCAGTCACTTATTTCTCTTTTGCCATTTGCATCTTGATGGACAGCTGTGTGTTTGAGGGATTTCATTTCCCTTAGAGACTGAATATATTGCCCGTGTGTAACACCAATTTGGATATTAATCACCCCAATTAGAGAATGCTCTTTCAATTATTATATCACCCTCAAGTCTTGCTATTCACACCATGCTCATCGTAAAGATAGAAATGCCAACTCTCATTTCATCCTTCCTTTTGACACCTGTGTCTGTACAGAGAGGTAGCCTTTCTCAGCAGTTATCATTAGCAACAAGAGAAGATGTGTTTGTATAGCAGGGTCAAGAAGATACATTATTTCTTCCTCCATTAATGCCTCATCGACTCAATGGCATTGTGGAGTAAAAAAGCTCATCAAGTGACTTTTCCAGGTATTGGTATGAGAACTAGTAGACCAGCTTTGGTTCCAGCCCTGCCAGTAAATAGCTTTGTGACCTCAAACAAATTGCATCATCTCTTTGGGTTTCAGTGTCTGCATCGATGAAGTATGGATGACTTCTAAAATCCTGTCAACCTTTAAATCCTACAACTTTAGGATGACTTTCCTCACCTCTTCCCCAGTGTTTAGAGTTAGCATTTGATGCCTTATAGTTGTCTTAATGAATATCAGTTATTTCCTATAGCCCTGCCTACCCTCAAGAACTACTGAGGTCCGGAAAAGGTATCCTTTGCCCTTTCCTTTTCCATTGGGAAATGACCCAATATCTTAATTTTCAGAAGCCCAGGTTTGGAATTTATATATTTTTCTAAAAATCTTCTTCTATACTGCATAACTCCTAGATGATTTTTACTTCTTGTCACCTCCAGTGTTTCTGTCCTTATGAGCCTTTTCCTTCCTAATTTGTTATTTCAAATAAACCTTGGGGTAAGAAATCCAGTATTAAAGTTATCCAAATTTTATTTAAAATAGGGGTTAAGTAGGTCCTAGGTGGTGACTCCAGGCTCTCGTCTGAGCCATGAGCCATGTTTAGTGGTCACACAGAGCATGAAGCCTTTAATTCTAAAAGGGAATAATCAGGGAGGGCTTCCTAGAGGAGGCCTCCCCGCCTAGTGAAGGGGTTCCCTGGACTAAGAGAATAGCATAAGCAAAAGCACAGAGGCAGGATGGTGTTATCAGTAATAGACTGATCGTAGTGATTTTTGGCAGACTATACCCCTCGAGTGACAGACCTCTGCTTCTCTGCTGAGCTGGGAGCTCAATATTTCTAGTCCCTAAGGGGACATAATCTGACAGAAGATTCTAGGTAGGAAATGCAGTCTGGGAGGATGTAATTGAAATTCTTAAAATATCAGAATTTCCAGACATTTAAGAAATTCCAGAATGTCAATGTTTATGGGTCAGTGGGAACAGAATACTTGAAATCAGAGCTCTCTGGTCACCATAATTATCAATTATAGAAGAACCATAAGCCACAGTTGTTCCCAAACCCCTAGAGCTGTGCTAATGGAGCAGCCACCCACAACATATGGCTATTGGAGTTTAGATTAAAATTCAGTAAAGTTAAAAATTCAGGTTCTCCTTCACACAAGACACATTCCACGTGTTGTATAGGCTCACATGACTAGTGACTACCACGTAGGACAGCACGGAGACAGAACATCACAGAAAATTCTATGTGTGTGGACATGGGTGTTTGCTGTAGTGTTGTTTGTAACAGCTAAAACCAAAGGAAATAGCCAGGAGCGTGCTGGTAAAAGTTAACAACCAGATGGAGTGAAGGTGAGGAGCCCCGATTTGTAGCATTTGCGCATTTCTGTGGTAGTCACAACTCTTTTCCCTTTAGTTTTTAAGATGTGTGGACTTCTTGGAGCACCTGGGTGGCTCAGTCAGTTGAACATCCAACTCTTGATCGCAGCTCAGGTCATGATCTCACAGTTCATGAGTCGAGCCCCGCATTGGGCTCCATGCTGACAGCGCGGAGCCTGCTTGGGATTCTCTCTCCCTCCCTTTCTCTCTGCCTGTCCCTGCTCATGCTCTGTCGCTCTCTCTAAGATAAATAAGCATTAAAAAAAAAAAGAAAGATTTATGGACTTCTTTTATTTTTGCTTCCCTGGCAAACACGTTTTTCTTTACCTAACTAGGCAGAGGATGATGATTAGCAGCTATTTTCATGTTATAATTTAATACCAAATACCTCAGTAGCTTTCAGAACTCCACATCAGAGCTCCTGCTAACAGGTTCAGTGCCCTCCTCCGAAGGAGCTAGCCGTGGGCTCTCGGACGTGTTCACTCATCTATTCTCTCTGCTCCAGCTGGGCCAAGTAGCATCGGCTTACTGCAGTCTGGTCTACCAAGTAACTACTGCTGGCTTCCAGATTTTTGTTGAGAGAGTTTCTGCCAGCATTGTGCAGGAACTGAGGGCTGAGAGACTGGACATCCTTCAAGGGGAGGGGACAAAACACCAGGACCTGAGAACACATTTGTAGGAATATTACTTGATTGGCTGACTTCCCCAAGTGTGCATGCAACACAAAAGGCCTTGGCTGGTCTCAGGTCGCAGAAATGAGTCAGGTTCTCACAACATGCTTGCAGACGACTTTAACCACATCCATGTGGCTCAGTCTGTGGCACAGATGTCCGGCGAATTCAACACAGCCCTCTCTGATGGGAACAGTTCTGTGAGCGCTGACCAGCCCTCCTCCCCAGGTGGACATTAAGTTCACCTGCTAATTTGGGGCTCCTGGTCTTCAGCTGAGTGCTTACTGTGTGCCAGGCTCAGTACTAAGTGGTTTGTACTCGTGTCTCAGTAGTAATTCACAGCCACCCTGTGAGGTGGGGATCGTATGAGCCACATTTTGCACACGCAGACCCTGAGGCTGGAGAGGTGAAGTGACTTGGCAGAGATCACGCAGCTAGTGAGTGGTAGGGCTGGGAGCTCCTCTGAGATGAGTGGGCCCCAGGTCCTCCCCACTACATTCTGCCATTTCTCTGGTCCCTGCCCCCAGAGACCTTGCCCATCAGTCAGGCAGCAGAAGGGAATTGGCCTTGGACCTGACCCTGTCACCTGCCATTTTTCAAATTACGCCAATTACGTATCTGTTCATGCAGAAGCCTGTCTAGTGGCACTTCATGCTATGAAGCCTTGTAAATGGTTAGTGTTGATTGGGGAAAGCTCGAGTTGAGTGGCAGAGACACTGGCAGGCATGTGAATGTGGGCTGACCAAATGCAGTAAGGTGATGGGGAGCCCTGAGCCCTGCCAAATGCCTGAACACAGCCACCAAGTGACAGCTGTGCTGCCATTTAGTGTTTTCTTGTTGGATTTCAGAGGACCAAACTCCCATAGGAGCTGCTTAGGACATTTTATTTACGTTTTTGGGCTTAAGAAAGCTTTGGTCACACCAAAGTCTTGCGTCGGGACATAAAAAATTTCACTCAGGTAGGCAAAATGTAAACTTGTTTTAAAACAGGGGGATTTCCCGGGCACCTGGGTGGCTGAGTTGCTTAAGCGTCTGACTCTTGATTTCAGCTCAGGTCATGATCTCGCAGTTCATGAGTTTGAGCCTGGCTTTGGGCTCTGAGCTGGCAGTACAGAGCCTGCTTGGGATTCTCTCTCTCTCTCTTCCTCTCTCTCTCAAAATAAATTAATAAACATTAAAATATATTTTTAAATGGGATTTTCTGTCTCGAGCTCTGCCATCTGAAAGCAACACTTGGATGCAGGGACCCTCACCGGCTCTGACCTCCCCCTCTCCTCTCTGATCACTCCCTGAGCCCAGGCCTGTTTAGCTCTGGGTAACGGTGATGGCCGTGGGGGCTCGACGCTTACGGAGGAGGTGTTCTTCCAAATGTATTATTTATGTCAGAGCCTCAGCTTTCCCAGGAACTTTTTGTTTGTTTGTTTGTTTGTTTCCTGCTGTTGGTTATGGCTTTTATCTCTGTGGCCTTGGTGTTTTTGTTTGGGTGTTTTTGAGAGTGGTGGTGGTCGAGGGAGGGAGGCAGGGGTTGTGAACGAAGAAAACAATGATACCACCACTGCTGCTCCCCGAGATTTATTTAAATATCATCCCACCACATTTGATTTACTCATTCACCAGGTCCCTGGCAAAAGGTTCTTACAGGGGAAGCCCTCTCCACCTCACCCAGAGGAGTGGGACAATCTCCTGTTCACCCTTCTGGACCATGCTCAGGGAAGCCATCTCTAACCCCCATTGTCTTGTCCTCGGGCAAGATAGCGAGGAGCCTTAACCTCCTTTCACCCTCCTCCCAAAATAACCCAGCTCATGCATAGCGCCCACCCCAGCATTTCCATGTCGACTTTCCTACTCAACTGTAAGTTCCCTGAGGCTGTGGACCATGTCTTAGTTACCCCTGCATCCCTGGCACCCCACACCATGCCAGGCTCATAGCGACATCATTAAATGCCTGTTGCATTAATGAACAGATATACAAGAGCACCTTGGAGGACTTGAATCAAGCCCTCCCGGTGCTATGTATTCTCGTCTCTCATTCTCTTCTATAGCGTCGGGACACCGTGGGTCGGGATGTGTCACAAGGTGTGTTGCACGCGGGTTGTTCTGTTACTGACAACTCCTAAAGGCCCCGTGCTCGTGAATGACTTATTTTATGCTACAAGTGCAAGCAAACGTATGGTTCTTCTTTGTCTTACTTTGCCTCCGCCCTCTCAAAAATGGGTCCTAAGCAATGATTAAGGCGTTAACACTCCTTGGGAGGAGCAAGCCCAAGACAGTGAGGGTGAGGGTAAAAAGGGAGAAGGAGCCAGAAACAAGAGGCAGTTACAGCAGAGGCTTCCACCACACAGGAAGCTCCCTCGTGGGCAGGCAAGTGCTCTCAGTGGGAATAGGGGGGCACCTCCATAGGTTGCAGGGAGGAACAGCATCAGGGAGTAGTCCTTGCACATGGACCAGAGGAGGGGAGATTTCTCTACCTGGCATGCCCTCCTCTATTTCCCATTGGCCAAAGTCCAGACTCACTCCCAGCCCCTTAGTGGCCACACAGAAAGCCAGATTCCATTCCCTACCGTGATTTATGTTTCCTAAGTCTCCATGTGACCCAGTATGGATGGGGTGCCCTCAGCCTCACCCTCAGAGAAAGCACACAGCTTTGTGTCTAGTATCTCCTTATCATAATGACAGTCACACATTTGCTGGGCCCTGGATGGGAGAAAAAACGATGGTATTACGGCTCATGGAGCTCGCGGCACGGGCGTGGTGCGGGACCCCTGGTGTATCCCTGTGACCCTGTCCCTGTATGAACGCCTCCAGTCGTGGGTGCTGTCATCTGTACTTCTGTACTTCACGTCCTCCTGAGAAGTTAGGCATTGTTGTTGCTGGCCTACTTCTCATCTCCCCGACCGGATGGTCAAGTTACGGTACTGGTAGTAGATTGTGCCAAATTAGGACACGCGTGATAGAGTTGGATCCTCCTAAAGGTGCGTTGGGCGCAGACGGTCTCTCCAGTGCTCCGTAGGGCTAGGGAGCAATACAGATGAAGGGTCCGAGACAGGTGTCTGCCCTCACAGGGCACAGAGTCCGACCTGCCTGTCCACTCTCAGCCCCCAGCACCCCCCTCTTTCCTCACACGCTTCCCTCCACAGCCATTTGTACTTCTGTTTCTCTGCCTCTTCACATTCCTTGTCAGCCTCCGAGGCCCAAATGGGTCAGGTCCTTCACCTCCGAGAAGGCTTCTCTGATGCTCCAGCCCAGGCTGGTCTCCCTCTCCTGGGGTCGTGCAGCTTGGGGGCCACGCCTGCAAAGTGGACGCTCACTGTTTGGTCAGTGTGGTTCCGGGCCTGGCACTTGCCTCTGCTGCTGGAGAGTGAGCAGTTGAAGGTCAAGGGCACAGGGAGGGGAGGGGGATGCCTTGAAAGCTTGCTGGTTCTGTGAGCACTTGCTAAAAGTGATGTGTTTGAGGCAATAGCCACTACTGTGTATCAAAGAATCGATCTTTTGGTCTCCTAACTCTTTAATACCTCTCTACTCCTCCCAGCATGCATAAGTTGGTTTGCTGTCCTTTGGCAGATGAGGCAACTGAAATGCAGGTGTTTCGTGACAGACATGTCACCCTGACTCCAGACACCATCCCTCATTTCTGTTCTCACTGTAACCCAGCGAACTCAGCTATGTGGTAGTAGCCACATTTCAGGGATCAGGAAATCGAGGCCCAGGAAGAATAAATGAGTGGTTTAAGGTCATACAGCAAGTCTGAGGCCAGACTCACTCAGCCCTGGAACCCAGGTCCATACCAAGGACCACTCCCACCCCACAGATCTTTCTGGGTCGCAGACCTAGCACCTTACTGCCACCCTCAGATGTTTGGCCACAAGACTCGGAGCCTTCGTTTCCTGGAAGCCTCTGTTCTGATGTTTAGAACGGGAATGGATCCTGAAGTTGAATTCATTTCTTCTTTCTATGGCATCACAAAGGTGTCTCCAGCTTCAGCTTAAGAAGATTAAGTCTGCATTTACAGACCTGCCACCTAGGCCATCCCCCTCCCTCGAATATGCCGGAGGCCTTCAGCTACACACGTCTGAGATGCTGCCAGGTTCAACTGGAGACTCCCCCATGTTGCACAGATGACCCCTCAAGTTTTATGTCTTCCCACCTACACGTGAGAGGAAATACATAGGGAACCCTTGAAAACTGAAGGAGCTGATGCTTATTTCAGGGTGGACAGGAATGCTGGGAGGCCTCTTTGGTGTGGGAGGAGAAAGGGCCTGGGGGAGGAATCTGAGGCGGGGCGAATGTGGGGCTGACGGAGGGAGCGTCTGCCCATTGAAAAACCCGTGTCCTCATGCCCGTCTGTCACAGGCCGTGCCTCTCTCCAGAGCATCATCTAACCGTCTGTGGAATGAGGAGAATGGCCTACCTCTGTGATTTTCTGGGTTTTTTTTTTCCTTTTTTCAATAGTGAAAACTTTTTTCAAAAGCAGTCTTGCCCAAGAGCCCGATGGGGAAAATAATTTAAAGTATAGCCTCCTGCCAACCCTCCAAAGGTGAGAGGAGAATCTGGCTTTCGGTCCAGGGCCCCAGTGTGTATGGGTGAAAAACAGTGGCCTCTGTAGTTGCTAAGCTCTCGGGCTTGCAGTGAAGAAAGGTCAGGCGGTGGGCTCCCAAAGAAGCTTCACAGGCTCAGCTCTAAAGGACCTTGGGTCCTGAGGGACCGATTACTGTGCCTTACACCAGTGTTTCTCCACTGGGGTTCAGTGGATCCAAGAGTTAGGGAGTTTTTTAATTGGCCTTTTCATTTTGATTTTTAATCTTTTAAAAAATTATTTTAGGGGCGCCTGGGTGGCGCAGTTGGTTAAGCGTCCGACTTCAGCCAGGTCACGATCTCACGGTCCGTGAGTTCGAGCCCCGCATCGGGCTCTGGGCTGATGGCTCAGAGCCTGGAGCCTGTTTCCGATTCTGTGTCTCCCTCTCTCTCTGCCCCTCCCCCGTTCATGCTCTGTCTCTCTCTGTCCCAAAAATAAATAAAAACGTTGAAAAAAAAAAATTTTTTTTTTTAAATTATTTTAGCAACTATAAAGATGCTACTCTTTGCTGTGAAAATTCACACTTGGAGGTCAGTGAAACCTTGGCTGATCTGGGGCACCTGAGTGGCTGGTCCGACTTCAGCTCAGGTCATGATCTCACGGTTTGTGAGTTCGAGCCCCGTGTCAGGCTCTGTGCTGACAGCTCAGAGCCTGGAGCCTCCTTCGGATTCTGTGTCTCCCTCTCCCTTTCGGCCCCTCCCGCACTTGTGCTGTCTCTCCCTCTCTCTCATAAATAAATAAATAAACTTAAAAAAAATTTTTTTTAATTAAAAAAAAAGAAAGAAAGAAACCTTGGCTGATCTGGCTGATATTTCTCAAGTAAATTCTTGGGTGTGTTTATGGAGGCACCCACAGTAGTTTGTTTCTTTTAAAGTACTGTTCATGGCTTCAACTTGAGAAACTTTGGCTCAGTGCATCCCAGAGAAACTGCCCATTAAGCACATTTTGAGGAGGAAGAGGGTGTGCTGTGCAGAGCTGCCTGAAGAGGACAGTATGCAGAGATGATTGCAGAGACGAGTGCAGGGAAAGAAAGGTGACAAATTGGTAGGTACAGCTGAGCCCATTCCTATTAAATATAGAACCATGCAAAACATCTGTAAACATATATATTTTTTTAAATGCTTGAAAGCATAAAATTTAGTAGTGGTTTGGGTAGTAGAATTACAGGTGGCTTTTATTGTCTTTTTTCTGATCCATTAAACTCCTTTGGTTTAGAGAACTCCATTTGGTAAATTACTCCTCCTTTGCTCTAGGTCATAAATTTCTGGCTTTGAAGAGTTTTATGCTCCTTTCAAGGTGCTGGATACAGCCCCACAGACCTGCTTACTAGGCCTTCAAAATAATTTTAAAATATGATTGAATTGTCAGTAGTTGGAAGTTGGGAGAATTCCCATAAAACTCTGGTACTGTGGTCCTCCTGATATCATCTCTGGGCCCACAGCCCCAGTTGGGTTTGTGGGTTTCCATCTGGCTCATTTCATACACATCTGTCAGCTGCCTGGCCCCGGAAGCATGTCAGCCCCCGTTCTGCTCTTCATCCTAGGACCCTTGAGGCATCCCATAGGGTCTGCTCCCCCTGTGAACTGAGGACTTAGGGGTGATGACTGAGTTGAGAGAGAAGGCTTTGAGACCCTGTTTGCACTGTGCTTTAATTACATAAGATGAATGGAGTGGGGAGGAATGGTTAGGGGAGCCTCCCCTGACTACATCCTCATTAATTGCTGAATATTGGACCCAAAGCGTCTGTGAGGTGTTGGTGCCTCTATCTAGCAGTTCATATTTCTGAAAAGACCAGATAGAAGCAGTCTTTAGCATTTCTCTCGCTGAATAAAACGCATGGAGCACTGGGAAGGAATTCTGTTGAGGGCAACTGGGTTGCCCTCTCTGGCCTCGATTACGTGAAAGAAATGGAATGTGAAGTGTTCTTTATGGGGGGAACTGTGCCTACAAAACGTGAATTGGGGAGGTAGGGTTTCCCTGGGAGCTTCAAGGCTGATGCCATTCTTCCTGGCTCGGTGTAACATTGACAGTAATAATAACTGTGGCCGACAGTATTGATGCTCAGTCTGTCCTCAGACACTGGGCTTGCTGAACACTCCGCATACATCATCTCATTTCATTCCAGCACCCTAAGAAAGGAGCGCCTATGTTATCCCCATTTTTCAGATGAGGAAACTGAGGCTTACAGAAATTTACTGTGGAAAAGCTAGGCGTTTGACCTCAGTCGGCCAGACTTTGGAGCCGTGCTCTTAGCCGCTGTGCTGTGCACCCTCTCCTGTCTTGTGTGCCTCTCCTGCCCTTTCATTTTCACTAGTGACAATGAGAATGATGTTCCAACTCTGCATCTTTTTAATGTTTATTTGTTTGTTTATTTTGAGAGAGAGAGTGAGCACACGTGCATGAGTGGGGGCAGGGCAGAGAGAGAGAGAGAGAGAGAGAGAGAGAGAGAGAGAATCCCAAGCAGGCTCCGAGCTGTCAATATAGAGCCCAACACAGGACTCGGTCTCACAAACTGTGATGTCATGACCTGAGCCAAAATCAGGAGTCGGATGCTTAACAGTCTGAGCCACCCAGGTGCCCCCCCCCCCGACTCAGCATCTTTAAGCACCCTTATACAAACATGCTGCCTGGAAGGCAGGAAAGGGATTACCACCCCATTTAACAAGGAGGTGAGGAACCGAGGCCCAGAGAGGGAAAGGGGACCTTTGTAGCGTCACATAGCTAGCCCTAATTCTAGCTCCGTGGAGCATTCCCGGGACATTCTTCCCCACTGATCGTGGCCATGCCCCACCACCACAGCCACGGTCCTCCAGAACTTGTTTTCACAGACGTCTGCCTCATTGGATGTGCAGTTGTCAGAGCTGGGCACCCCCCACCCCCATTTTCCGCCTTTGTGCATATGAGCCTTGCCACAGGAGCCATATTAATCATTCCAAGTTGAAGGTTACCAAGAAAAATATGCCAGAGTGTGACAGGCCATTAGTATTTGTGTTGTAAGGAAACCAGTAATCATCTTAATTGGTGCACACTTGGGAGCAGAGCGGGGCTCCATTCTGAAGGGTTGTCTCCTCCTTCATATACCATTAACGCATTAAAAGCCACAGTAAAAGCACCTTTCTAACCACCCTCGTCCACAGAGGCAGCTTTTACCAAGGAGCTGCATCTGGCCCCTGAAACTCTGGGCCCTCCAGGCTGGGCAAACCTTCTTCACTCACACTGGCTGGGCCAGAGTGTTTGACCCTAGGAGCGATTTGAGAGGTCAGAGCAGCAGCCCTGCCTTTGGCCCAGCAAATTTATGCTCCATGCTGTGGTTTTGACGGTGATCAGATTTGTCTCCTAAAACAGGTGGCCTGGAAACCAGGAGCAGGCTTAGGGGAGGAGAGCCTAGTATGCCTACCCCATCCCCTTCTTCCCAGTCCCTATTCTGAATCCTAACAGGGCTCTGGGTTTTGTTTTGTTATTTTAATTTTTTTTTTTTTTTTAGATTTATTTATTTTTGATAGACAGAGAGCACAAGTGGAGGAGGGGCAGAGAGAGGAGACACAGAATCCGAAGCAGGCTCCAGGTTCCGAGCTGTCAGTACAGAGCCCCACACGGGGCTCAAACTCACAAACCACGAGATTATGACCTGAGCTGAAGTTGACGCTTAACCACTTAAGCCACTGAACCACCCAGGTGCCCCTGGGGTTTTGTTGTTGTTTTCAGACATTTACTTCCATGTAGGAAACATGCCCATGCTATCCTGTATCCACCCCTCACCAGAGATTCTTGAAGAGCAGGGCCTGGCCTCCTCTTTGAGAGTCTTCCTTTTGTGTAACACCCCGAGCCAAGATTTTGTCCAGCTCTACTTTATCTAGTTTACAATATGAAAACAGCTATTTTTTGAAATAACTATTTTATTATGATATCAAATATATGCCATTTAAAATATCACTCTCCTCATTCCAGCCACCTTCCTTCCTGAGATTCTCACCATTCTAAACAGAAACTGCTGGGGTGGGGGGACTAAAACTTGGGAATTCTACTTTGGAGGGCAACTTGGGAGGATCAAAAAATTGTAATGTGCATATTGTGAAATCTAAGAGCTCCATTTCTTGGTGTCTATCCTAGAGAAATAGTCACCATGCATGCGGTGAGGCACATACAAGGTTGCTCACCACAGCACTGTTTATAATCCTGCTGAATTAGAAATGATCTAAGTGCCTATCAATGGGGCATATATCAATGGGACATATCCCTGATATGGAATATGATGCAGCCATTAAAAGGGACTGGATCTAAATGACACGGACAGAGCTCTAAGATGTATTATAAAGTAAAAAACAAGCTGTAGAACCATTTATGTAAACACACACACCAAACGATGATGTTTTTGATACATATGCCTTTGTGTGTACAAACACATAGAAAAAGGCATGGACACATGTACTCCTAATTCCTAACAGTGGTGATTTACTGAGTAAGCCCCATGGAGTAAGCCAAGACCAAAGATCTCTTTAATTTGTAGGATTTTTTGTTTTAACAAGGAGAATATGTGTATTATTTCTCATTTAAAAAATTAAAAAATA
The DNA here is from genome assembly GCF_027475565.1 of Acinonyx jubatus. Classification (NCBI taxonomy): domain Eukaryota; kingdom Metazoa; phylum Chordata; class Mammalia; order Carnivora; family Felidae; genus Acinonyx; species Acinonyx jubatus. Next base: position 190,280,289 of record NC_069380.1, on the reverse strand, counting down.
ATACTGTCCTGAAGGAAAGGAGGTAGTTTGTTTACTTCATTTCCTGCAAGGTTTTAGAGATTTATCATGTTCCCTTTCTAGACAGGGTGGGGAGGATTTGTGTCTTAATCCTTTGTAGGCTGAATTTTTGTTTCTTAGCAAAGCCTCTGTTGGATGCCCATACATTCTTAAGTGTATTTTAATTAGAAGAAATTATGAATTACCTTTTAATTCAGAAGAAATCATGAATTACTTTTAATTAGAAGAAATCGTGAATTACTTCTTCATTGTTTATTAAAGATTTATCATGGTGAGAAGACATAAGCTCTCTCTAGTTCCCTGGATACTCAACTGCTTCGGGGCTGTGTTTCCATTTCCTTGGGTCGCTCTCTCCACCTGAATGTCCTTCCCCACATTGCCACCCTGATGATTCCAGGGAAACTCTGCTTGGGAGACCCTACTCCCCTTGGTCTCCTCCCCAGAGTAAATGCATTCCTAACAAACTGCCATTAATCATTGCTCATGCTTCCCCTGGTAAAGGTGTGCAAAGTCTGGAGTCAGACCACCCCTTACCCCTAGGTCAAGTCCCTGCTCTGCTCCTTACCGGCAGGATAGAGGACCATCCAGCTCTCCAAGCCTCTGTTTTCTCATCCCTAAGATGGAGAGGGCATCCCACCTCAAGGATCCTTGTGAGCATTAAATGAGATGATGCTGGTAGGATGATGAGCACCGTGTCTGGCACAGAATCACTCTCACTATGTGGCAGCTGTTCGTGTCATTCTTACAGCAGAAATACCTTCCTCAGTAGACCAGGCGCCTGAGTTCGGTTCTCTTGGTTTGTGAACACCTTGCACTGTCCCTATCCAACATGAGGCTCAGTTAAATGTCACTTCGCACTGAATTGTGCAGTAAGGGATATGGAAGGATGACCATCTGGATCATGAGGATGTTCTACTAAAGGGACAGAAAAGCCGCAACAGACCACAAAGTATTAAAAGAGGCCACTCTGACAGTGGTTTTCATTGATTTTTGCATATCTGATTTTCAGTGATTTTCAAAATGAGCACATTTTACTTCTCTAATTTTTATTTTTATTATTTTTTTAATATGAAATTTATTGTCAAATTGGTTTCCATACAACACCCAGTGCTCATCCCAACAGGTGCCCTCCTCAATACCCATCACCCACCCACTCCTCCCTCCCACCCCCCATAAACTCTCAGTTTGTTCCCAGTTTTTAGGAGTCTCTTATGTTTTGGCTCCCTCCCTCTCTAACCATTTTTTTTCCTTCCCCTCCCCCATGGTCTTCTGTTAAGTTTCTCAGGATCCACATAGGAGTGAAAACATACAGAATCTGTCCTTCTCTGTATGACTTATTTCACTTAGCGTAGCACTCTCCAGTTCCATCCACGTTGCTACAAAAGGACATATTTCGTTCTTTCTCATTGCCACGTAGTATTCCATTGTGTATATAAATCACCAAAAAAAAAAAAACTTCTCTAATTTTTAAATGCCCCAATCCCAAGAGGGAAGAAGATGTGGTAACCCACAGGAATGGGGTGGCAAAGGGGGGATAGCCAGGCACTGTGACAGAACCAAATAGAGAAGGTGCTGAGGAGGCAGGGGGCATTGCTGGCACACCTAGATTTTACCACCTGGTTTCTGGGTCATGCCACTCAGCTATGGCTCTGCCTCTCAGACAGCCACGTGGGCCCTGCATGGGATCAAGATGCCTCCCCAGGGGGCTTTGGCAGTGGGCATCGGAGGGGTTTGTGGGTTTGAGCACGAGTTAACAAATCAGACTACATGGGCATTGAGTGACTCATGGACAACCAGAGGACTGGAAAAATCTTCTGTGTGGCACCGGTGTATGTTCAGAACGCACAAAACTCTCAGGCTACATTGCCTCACACAGACCCACGTTGTGAGTTCCCTGGGAGGCAGCATTCCATGTGCTTTCTGGCCCTTGACAAATAAAGCAAATACAACATTGAGAAGTAAAATTTGCTCACAGCTGGGGCAAGGAGAAAATTACAGGGGTAGATGAAATAGGCTAGCCCTCGTGAAAAGAAAAGCATGTTCTCTATGCAAATTACTAAGTGCCTATCAGGAGTCCTCACATTAAAGGCTTAGGTCCTCAGAACTGGATTTTCACCATTTTAGAGCTGGCTGTATGGACAGGCATATCATCTTGTAACCGTAGAATCACACAATCCTAGTGCTTGGCGGGGCCTTCAAGGCCATGTAGTCTTTCTCCAACATTTGAGTCTTTTCTCTGGTTTATGTAAGTTCAGCATCTCATCAAATTCTTCCCGTGGTGGACAACTCACTGATGAGCCATCCCTTCCTGCGAAGCTCTCACTGTTAGAACATTCTTTCTTTATGTTGAGCTGAACTGCAACTCTGAAAATTTTGTTTCCCGGTTCTGGTCCTTTCTTCTGAAGGCACACAGCCTGGTGTCAGAGACAGGGCATGAGCTACAGAGTCAGAGAGCCTGGTTGTTGACTTCTACATGTACTGTTCAGTGGAAAAAAAAAAAAAAAAAAAACAAAAAAAAACAGGTTTCAGGAAAAATAAAAAAACTTTAGAGACTGGATGAGAAGTACACCAAGCTATTGAGTGGCCATTGCTGGTGGATGAGACAAGACTGGCTTGTCATTCAGATGTTCCTTTCCTCCATGATGGTTCAGAGAGGTTTTTTTGCAGGGGCGCCTGGGTGGCTCAGTCAGTTAAGTGTCTGACTCTTGATCTCAGCTCAGGTCGTGATCTCACTTGTGAGACTGAGTCAGACTCCGCGCTGACAGCTCAGAGGCTGCTTGGGATTCTCTCTCTTCCACTCTCTCTGCTCCTCCCCAACTTGCATACATGCGCATGCACTCTCTCTCAAAATAAATAAAATAAAAGGGTTTTTACAACCAGTGTATCACATTTAGAATCACAAAAAGTAGTAAAGATTTTTCCACTTTTGAAAGAAAAAGAAGAAATATCCAGAACACTTTATATCCAAAAATGGAGTCCCCTGTATCTGTTGTGTTTCTTTCCCTGCAGGCTGTATGAATCTTTGGGGTATGCCCTAACAGGATTCAGTGCAAGTGTCTGCCCACAAGAAATGGCCTTAAACATTAACCAGAAAAACCAGTGACTGCTTTAGGTCCTGCCTGCTCTGCCCCAGGGCCTTTGCATTCGCCGCTCTCTGTGCAGAAGCTTATAATCAATTTGTGTTATATTGCCGGGTGGTCACATCTGCAATGCAGCTATCTCACAAACAGACATGGATGTGATAGGCAGAGATATACCCTTTGGTAAGTGGGGAGTGATGTGTGAGTGGGAACTTCATGCGTGGTCAGTTCATTGATAAACATCCTGCTGTGAAGATGACTTTGGCTTCCTGATGTTACCTCCTATGTTTAGAAACTCACAAGTGAATACCTGGATGACAGGGACTCCCAGATATGCTTGACATCTTCCCATGGGTGACCTGTTGAGTCCTCTGGAAGCATGCTTTGTATATAGACTTAAAAAAAATAAAGGCAGCAAACAACAAGGAAAGTATACCAAGTCAGGATGGTTCACCAGATGTCGGTCAGCCCCTGCCAAATTGCAGGTGTTGTGAGGCACGGGGAATACGTCAGTCTTGGTCCTGCCCTCAAGAAGCGCGGTGCTGGGCAGAAAGACACAAATCCTGACCAAAACGTGCAGGGAATGCAAAGAGAGCTGGGGTCAGAGCGCACACTATACTTGGTGAGCCTCAGAGGAGAACACCGTTTACACAGATGATAATCCAGGAGCACTGTGAGCTGAGCACCGAGGGAAAAATAGGATTCTCTGAGACAGAGAAGCAGAGAAGGATGCTCTGAGCTGAGAGATTTGCAAGAGTAAAGGAGTGAAGGCAAGAAATTACTCAAGTGGTGTCTGCAGAGAAAGGATCAGTGCCGGGTTGAGACGGGAGATCGGAGTGGAAACGTGGGCTTTGGACGTTGCCAAGAGGTCTGGGACGTCACCAGGTAACATCAGTAGGCCTGTGCTATACCAGCAGGGTGGATGAGCTGAGAGACAGAGGATTAGAGACCAGAAGGCCTGTGTACCCAGATTAATTTCTGATGTGGGAGTTCATGTAAATCGCTGAAGATCCCACGGTTCCTGTGCTGGCACTAACCAGGGAGGAAGCAGGGAGGGAAGAGGCGGGATGAGAAGTCTGCAGGACTCTACAACGCAGAGATTTCCAGAGAGCCCGGGTTGGGTTGGGGAATTCGGGGAAGAGGGGCGGCAATATTTAAGAGGGGTGGTAAGGAACGCTCTGACACATGTTCAACTTTCTCTTCCTGTGCACTGAGCAGGAAAATCTCCCCCAGGAGAATACTTTTGCCCTTTAACAAATATGAAACTGACAGGCTGACACTGTTGTGAAGTGGAAGAATTTTTTTTTTCTTTTTTATTAACACCTTAAACGATAGGCATGGAAGCGGGCGCCCTACGTGAAACACATGTTGCTCTCCAACACCTGACAACCTGACATAATTTAAGAGCAGCTACCAAGAGCCCGTGGCCCTCGAACTGCCCATGAATCTGCTTCCCTGGATGGGCTCCAACTGGGTGAAAAACTGGGGTGGGCCAAGTCCAAGGGACCCAACCTTCTTTTCTCATTTGTACCCGATTGGTGGGGAGTCGCTTTCAGAAAACAGGGGAGGCTGTAATTAACTTCACTGTGGTGTTTTCTGGAGTGTTTTTATTCGTCATCTGATTATTAAACAGATTTATGGCCCTGCCCACCCGCTGAAAAAGAAGCAAGGCATTTAGTTGAAATTAAAAGTGCAGATAAGGCTGCCTGTTTAGATAATAGCATCTCTTTTTTAATAGATTACTCATCTTCTGCGAAATCGGGGAGAGGAGTTAATTTGTGTGATGAAGTGCTTTCTATTTCTGGGAGCTAGCTGGTGGATGTGATTGCTTGAGGAAGGAGCATAATTCATTCTTAAAATCACCAAAGGCATGTTCAAGCCACACACCTATGCCCCGAGGAGTCAGGTGATTTGTAATGTGATGTCGAAGAACCGAGAGGCTTGTGGTTTCAAAGCAAATGTTTGGGGAAGGTGTACAATTTGTCTTTAGGGTGGAGGTCCGCTTCCCGTTCGTCCTCCAAAAGGTGCCAGAGCGATAAACTTCACTTGTTCCTCTAAGCCATCTGACCAGGCGGCCACTGATTAAAAGGGACGGTGAAGACAGACAGACTTGGGCTTGAGTTCCAGAGAAATCACTACTAGCTAGGTGACCATGGGCAGTAGCAGACCCTCTGTGGGTCTGTTTCCACATCTGTAAAGTAGGGGTAACCCTCAGGGGGTGGTGGTGAAGGATGTGTGTGGGACGGAGCCAGCCAGGTGCCCAGCAGTTGTACGCCTGACTTGGCTGTCCTCGGCTTCTGGCTTCTGCTCCAGGGACTCACTCTGTTTCCACCCTGGACGGAGAGCCCCCTGAAAGAATCCACGTGTGCACAGGTGTCAGGGAGGACTTTCGGCTTTACAGAAAACTTGCTGGGAGAGGCAGAGAAGGAGTTTTACATCACATCCTCCATAGCAACCCACTTACAACTCTCCCCAGACACTCCTGTTCTCCCAGGGCCTCTGGGACATATAACACCCAGCCTTACTGGTTCCCTGTCCTCCTCCCTCAGTTTTCCCCCTAGAAACATATTTTGTTACTGGAACGTGCCCATGAGCATTTCACCCAACCTTCTCTTCCTCTGTCTCCTCTCCTCTTGCCGACTACCACTCAGCACAGCTTACAGACACGTGCAGTGTTCTCTCCCAGGTGAACTCTCTCCCCTCCCCGGGTATGTGCTGACTTTTCCAGGAATACCTGTTTATCAAGGGAAGATCGTGCTTTGTTGGGGTTGGAACTCCGCTAGAAGTTGTTCACTGTTTTAGCAAATTACCTCACCAACAAGGGTGCTGCTCTCAATACCTGGGGTGCCAGACCTGCATTGACCTGTTAGGTGCACTGAAATGTAAACCAGTATAGGACACTCTAAAGTACAAGCATTTGGCTACTTCTCTGTCTTCTTGTAGTCAGCCCAAGCATTTACATATTGAAACACAAGTTACTCTATTATTGTTCCTTTATACAACAGTTGGGGCATTACATATAATGTTATGGCTAATGCAGACTATATTACTTATGAATTTTATTTTAGGATATTAAAGGGGACCATACAAGATAACTGTAACTTCAAAGGGGGTGGGGCGCCTGAGTGGCTCAGTTGGTTAAACGTCAGACTCTCGATTTCGGCTCAGGTCACGATCTCACAGTTCGTGGGATGGAGCCCTGTGTCAGGCTCAGTGCTGACAGTGTGGAGCCTGCTTGGGATGTTCTCTCTTCCTCTCTCTCCCTTTCTCTCTGCCCTTCCCCTGCTTGTTCTCTCTCTCTCTCTCTCTCTCAAAATAAATTTAAAAAAAAAAAAGATAACTAACTTAAAGGGACATTGAGTAGGATAGGGTGGAAACCACTGATTCAAAAGGTGAGTCAGCCAGATGTTGAAGCTGTGTTGGTTTTTGACAAAGAGTTCGGGCCCAGTTCCCTCAGATCTACTGTGTCCTTCTGTGTTTTCCAGGCTGCAGAGATGTTAGGGTCCACACATGCTAAAGCCCCAATACACGTTTTCCTAGAAGATCTTATGGTGAGAGGAAGGACACCTAAAATATGTTCTTTGAAGTCTTTGGCCAGAGAAAAGTGGCCACTTGGGAGTAATAACTTTGTCTACCCTTGTGGTGCTCCAGAAATCTCAAATCAACTTGTAGGAGTTCTAGTGATGGCCTCCTGAGGTAGGCAATGCAGTATCAGTCCTATTTACAGAACTGGACCTTGGGTACATTTTCTCAGAATCTTGGCTGTCATAATAATAACAACAATGGATACTGGGCAGGGAGCACTGGACTCTGGTCGGGGGCCATGGCCGAGGACTTCAGGATCAAGTGAGGCATCTTTTTTAACATTAGAGGTTCCAGACTGTACCCCAGACCAGGGTTTTTCAGATTGTACTAGATGGAAGGTCTATATATACATCTATATATACATAGATGTATAGGTGCATCACACCTTGTATTTTGGTTATATGTATGTGTACCAGGTCAAGATGTAAAATGTATTCTTTTTATGGGTCACAGTCAAAAGATTTGAAAGCCACTATTCCCAGGCATACAGAATGTCTGTGAAAAACAGTTCCCCCAGGGATTCTTAGGATTAAGGTTTGAGGCCCCTTGCTGTCTACCTGTCGGGAGGAACATTTATTTGTCAGATCTCTCACTTGAGGCAAGAGGAGGGTTGTGCAGGTGAAGGAGAGGCCAGGCCACGTGAGTCTGAGGAAGAGGGTGGAGAGCACCTGAGCCCCTACCCATCACTTTCATAGTGTCACTGAGGCCAGCAAATAGTCTTGCATTCCTTGGAGAACTTCAGTTTTTCTGTTATTCTAGCAGGAAAACTGAGCTTCTATTCTCATCATTCAGAAATCCTAACATGATTGTGATGGCCTAGATTCATTTCCCTCGCTCACCTTCTGCAGTAGAAGTTAGATTAGTGTTTTTCTCGAATGCTAACTTGTATAGGCGTTACTCGGGGAGCTCATTAAAATCCAGGTCACTGGGTGCCCCCTCATCTGATTCAGGAGGTTTGGGGTAAGGCCTCAGAATTGGCAACTCTAATAAGCTCCTGGGTGATGCCAATGTAACTGGTCTGGGGTCCACACTTTGTAAACCACCGTGATAGATCATCAGAAAAGAGTGTGCCCAGCATCATTCCCGGCACCCAGCAGGGGTGCAGCACACGCCTTCTTGATGAAACTGAACTGAGTTCTGTCTGCCGAAATGCGTTCGCTAAGGTACAGCTGGTTCGCTGCTTCCAACAGTGCACAAATGGCTGGTGGACATTCAATAATTGTGTCCTTGATGTGGGTGAATTGTATGGGATGTGAATTGTGTCTCAGTAAAGCTATTATCAAGAAGAAGAGGAGGGCAGGAAGGAGGAAGAGGAAAAAGAAATGGCTGGTTTTTTAAAACCAGCTATCAAGAGTGTCTGTTATACCTTAGACTGTCTTAGGAGAGGACCCCCATCAAAAGAGAATGACACAGGGCTTTGAGCTGAACTCTGAGGCCTCTTCGGCTCTGCCACTCTGAAGTTCCTCCCAGAACTCAGAGCCAGAACACGTATTCTCTCCTGAAGGACTGGTCTGTTTTCCTTTTCCAAGTGGCGAATGATGCTTTAATGCCTGTGCATTTCATCTGCGAAAAGCCACATCCCGGTGCAACCACGGCTTTCCTTCCCAGCCTCTCTGTTTAATTTTCCTGCTATTTATATTCACCTGACTGTAAGTTTTGTCAGCAAGTGAAAGCCCTTGACATCCCAGGGGATGGGAGACAGGATTGAGGTTGTGGGATTGGAAGCGTACCCACCAGGCAGAATGGGGAGACCGGGGGCATCGAGGGGGTGTTGTAGTTTCGTAGTTAATTATGTCAGAAACACTCGGTGTGACTTCTGCCTGTCACCTACTAGCTGTTTGGACCCAGATTAGTGTAAAACTTTTCTAAGCCTCAGTTTCCCTGTCTAAGGTTGTTAACAGTGCCTACCAAGTAGGGTTGTTGTGGGAATGAAATGAGACAATGCGTATAAATGACAGCACTTAACCTGGGCCTAGATGCACACTGTGAGCACATGACAGAAATCATGACAATGACGATAAGGGTCCACCTCATCTTAACAGTTTTCCTTTGGCTAAAAACACCTGAGTGTCACAACAGGACAAAGGTGACATTTCTGAGTGCTTTGTTGCCCACCCTCCTCCAAATAGATTGGCAGTGCCTTAGAATACACGGTCTAAGACTTAGGAGTGAGTAAGTCAATCCTGGAAACAGATGAGCTATGACACTTTAAAAGCTGGAAGCCCAGTGGAGCTGAGACATGACGAGACCCAGAACACCTACAGCTCCCAGAAGCCAGTCAGGATGTGTGGAGGGCAGCCTCTCCCGCCACAGCCTCTGCATTATTAACAACCCCGGAGGCCAGAGAACCAAGTGACAGGGACGATGCTGATTTGTCTGGTTTGTAACTTGTTCCCTACTTCCCTTCTCCTCTTCCTCCTCTTCCCTTGAGGGCCTCTCCCCGGGGCCCTCTCCCGCGTGCTCTGGGCCCCGCCAGAGTGTGGGACACAAGAGCTCCTTTATTTTTCGTGCTTCTCAGCAGGTGTCTCTGCAAGCTTTGATGGCACCAGCAGTCGAAACTCAGGTATTCTACTTGGGAACTGATCTGATTGCACACAGCGCTGGAGTAAAGATCCCTGAACAAACCGAACTGGATTTGAGTCCTGTCTAAACCACTTACTTTGCTGGCTGTGTTAACCTTGGACCAGAAACAACATCATCTGAACTTGACTTCCCTCATCTTGAAATGAGGATGATGAACCATGACCTGCTTCCTTCACAGGGGAATCAGATCAAATCAAATCAAACCAAATGAAAGGATGGTGGAGGGAGGTGTGTGGGTTCAGCAGGGATTCGCAGACACCTTTGGCTCCGCGTGAGGCATGTGGGGTACACGGGCAAACAGAGCAGTCATGGGGCCCACCCTCCTGGAGCTTAAAGTGGGCAGGAGACGAGTAACTCCGCGAATGCAGAACGATGGATGACCTCAGCTGAGGGGCATGAAGAACACGTCCCAGGGCTCTGCTACAGTCTGCCCTAGGGACCACCTGTGGTCTGAGAGGTCATCAGAAAGGCTTTTGTGATGAGTCGAAGTTTGAGCTGAGAGCTGAAGGATGCACAGGAGTTCACTGTGGGGGGATGGGAGGAGCTCGGGAACTTGGCAACCCAGGTGGAAAGGCCAGCTTGGATAGGCAGCCTGAGGCAGAAGGGGCCATCTTGGGGCCCTTTGGACACCTGAAGGAAGACGGTGTGTTGGGGGGCAGCAAGGAGGGGACCAGCCAGGCACACACAGCCCTGTCACCCCCAGTAAGGATTTTGGACCCTCTTCCAAGAGCCATAGGAAGCCGTTGAAGGGTTTAAGCAAGGCACTGGAAGGGTGACGAGAGGCAGTTTACTTCTCTTTTCAGACACCACCTGAACTGCATGCCGGCTAGACTAAAGGGGGACAGAGCAGAGCAGGGACAGCAACCATGGCCACTGTACTTGCCCCTAAATTGTACAGTGCTCCAGACACAGGACAGCAGTGGCCTGGACCGGGGCCATATTCTTGCAGTGTCACCGTTACAATGCCCGGGTGAAAACCTCACCCTTCTGCCTTAGTGTCCTAGGGCTGCCTTAACAAGGTACCACACATTAGCGGGCTCAAAACAAAACAACACAAACGAAACAAGTTTATTCTCTTGCAGTTCTAGAAGCTGGAAGTCCAAAATCAAGGGGTCAGATGGGCCATGCCCCCACAGAAGGCTCTACCTAATGATCCTTCCTTGCCCCTTGCAGGCTTCTGGTGTTGCTGGCAATCCTCAGTGTTTCTTAGAGTGTTTCTGTGTACATTATCACATGGCCTTCTCCTCGTGCATCCAAATTTCTGTCTTATAAAGGACACTGGTCATTGCATGAGGGCCCACCCTTAATTTGATGACATCTTCAGAGACCCTGTGTCCAAGAAGGGTCACATTCACAGGTACTAGGGGCTAGGACATCAACATATCTTCTGGGGGGACTCCGTTCAACCTGGAGAAGCTCCTCTGATGCCGTTGGGATAAGATGGAGAGGCTCCCATTTCTTTTAAGTTTATTTATTTTTGAGAGAGAAAGAGAATGAGCAGGGGAGGGGCAGAGAGAGAGGGACAGAGAGAATCCGCGCTGGCAGCACGAGGCCCGACGGGGGAGGCTTGACGCAGGGCTCTATCTCACAAACCATGAAATCGTGACCTGAGCTGAAATCGGGAATCAGATACTTAATTGACTGAGCTACCCAGGTGCCCCAGGAGAGGCTCCCTTTCAACACAGGAGCCAGGAAGCCTGCAGGCCCCAGGGAAGCCTGTGTGTGCGTGCGTGCATGCATATGTGTTCAGCATGACACATACAAGTATTTAGGGATGACCCAGGAAGCACAGGCCCTGGTTCTGGTCCTCACTCAGACCTCACTGGCTGAGAGACTTGGGCCAAGACTTTCTCTTCCCTGGGCCTGTCTCCTCTCTAGTAATGCCGGAAATGATACCTGTCCCACCCTCCTTGTAGTGGCTTTCAGAGGAGTCCAGCAAGGCCATCAACAAGTATTTCCTGAGAAGATGCTGTGTGCCTGACCTTGAGAGAACTCGGTGGGAGTGTACTCGGGAAAGGGCCAGTGGGAGCTGTCCTGTCCTCCCACGTTAATTCCCCAGCTTTTCTCATCCAGCAGCAGGATGGTTAAGAGCACAGACTCCAGTAGCTCCCAGGGGCAGGAGCAGAGATGAAACTAGAGTGTCCAGGAATTGATAATTCCCAAAGCTGGGTGATGGGTCGATGGGCGTCGGGGGAGGGGGGGTCCTTTATTCTATTCTACTGTTAATATGTTTGAAATGATTCCTAATTAAAAAAAAAAAGTAACAAAGAAGACTACAGCCTCTGCAGCCACGCTGCCTGGATTTAAATCCAAGACCTGCTGCTTACTAACTGTGTGGACCTGGGGAGAGTTACTTAACTTCTCTGTGTCCCAGTTTCCTCTTCAGTTAAACAGGGATACTAATGGTGAGCTGCCCCAGGGAGTGTTTGTGAAGATTAGATGAGTAAACGCGCATAAGGCCCTTGGGTTAGTGCCTGTACGGCTGAGTTCTCAACACACAGTTACAATGCCTTACAGAAACCAGGCACCAGAGAACGATGTGTGACTGAGCTCGAGTCATCAGGGGCACCTTCACAGAACCACACAGTCAGCCTTGCAGTTCCCCTCGGTCATACCTGCTGCTTGGCTTTGTCTCAATTTGGGTTTCCTGCAAACTGCGGCAGGATATGAGTGCAAGTAGTTGTTTGGGGAGGAGACTTCGAGAAACACCAGCAAGAGAGTGAGGCAGTGAGAATGGGAACAGATGGCCTGTGATGGCACCAGAGCGGGCAGCTGTGCACGATCCCATGGGTGGCCCTGGGATCCAGCACAGAGCAGGCGCTCGGGGCTATCCCACCCGAGGGGGCGCAGAGCCCGGGGCAGAGGCAGGTGCCAGCAAGCTGGTAGCCGTGAGAGCAGATGCTGAGGGGGTGTGGACGGGGCACGCAGAATCCACCTGTGAGCTCTCTTAATGGCTCTTCTGACACCTGCTTAAAGCCTTGCCGTGACGGGGCTTCCCTTCAGAACGAACCTCACTCCAAGCTGGATGGCCCTGACTTACCATTAAATGAGGGGTTATAAGGGCAAGAGCACTTCAGTATTGGTTTTCAGTCAGAGCAGCCCCTGGAATAGGAATGGTGAGTGTGTGCCATTAGGACTGCTGCCTCCTTGCTGCTTCAGGGGACACCTCTCTTCTCAGTCCTGGCACTTTTTTGTTGTTTGTTTATTTTTGAGAGACAGAGAGAGAGAGCATGAGCAGGGGAGGGGCAGAGAGAGAGGGAGATAAAGAATCTGAAGCAGGCTCCAGGCTCCGAGCTGTCAGCACAGAGCCCGAAACGGGGCTTGAACTCACGGACTGTGTGATCATGACCGGAGCCGAAGTCGGACACTTAACCGACTGAGCCACCCAGGCACCCCTCAGTCCTGGCATTTTTATGCTGAGCCAGAATATAGCCTCAGAGCCTTTCTTAATGTAGCTTTAGGTATCCATTACAACCCATTAGCTTAGGCACTTCAGTGAAACCTGTTTTCCATCCCTGCCCTAGTGCTTATGAAGCTGGGGCTCCCAGGGTGGAAGACGCCGTGTTGCTGTATGATTCTGGGCAAGAACACATTTAACTTCTCTGGCCCTCCCCCATCCCCCTCTGGCCGGATCGAAGGGCCTGAGAGCAGTGAGGCAGAGGTGGAGTTTGTTCGGTACAGTAGGAAGAGCCTGCTCTTTGACAGTCAGGCTGGGTTGTAGACCTTGGCTTCATCGTTTATGAACTGTGTTCCTTGGGCAGGCTCCATTTCCTGCTCTGAGCTTCGTGGTATCGTCTGTAAAATGGGGTCGTAATACCCCATCTGTGGTGGTATCGTAGGTGTCAGAGATTACGTGTATGAAGCAGGGAGCTCCACGTGTGGGCAGGGGCTCAGTAATTGTCCCTTAGAATTGGCATCATCATGACCATCATCATCTTCATCCAAATCCTCTTCCAGCTCTCCAATTCTGTGACTTCAGGGAACGTGCTCATCCAAGAAGACAGTGTGGTAAGAGAAGGCAACAGCCCTGATTTTGTGTAAATGCATTTCCTGGTAAGGACAGGAGGCACATAATTGCCCCTAAATAATTGCTCCGACTTTACCACAAGCTGTCAAAAGGCCCTAATTGGTCGATCTGTAATGACTGCGGCCATCTGCGTGCGGGGTGATTTAGCGACGGGACTCTGCCCGAGCCGGGCCCTCGATGATTAGAGCCAGCCAGGGTGATATTTCACCCTCTGATGGGAGTAGTGGTGTGTGGGTGAAGGAAATTATCTCATCCTTGTTTTAATGACCTACCAGTTGAACCCAGCCAAGAGGCAGCGGTGGTCACAGACAATGACTATGGATTTTTCTTTTTTTTTTTTTTTTTTTAAAGATAGTGTTCCTGCCCAAACAGCAGCATATCTGGAGCATGATCATGGCTCTTGCTATCTTGTTTCACTGCCCAAGAAAGTCTCTTTTGGAAAGATTTAGTCCCTCAATTAGGGCAAATTGATTTCTGCTTTCTACAGAGTCACTGTTCCAAAGAGAAGTGGTAAAGGGCAGGAGGCGCCATATTAATCTTGGCAGGCAAGCAGGAAGGCGGCCCGGAGTAGTTTTCAGCCTTCCAGCCTCGGCTTGTACATGTGGAGATCATCTTTTCTCTGTATATCTTTTAATTGCTCCGACCTCCAAGATGCCAGGGGATACAACACAAAACACACTTCAGGTCGTGGAAGTTTCTGGAGACTTCCGTCGAGCCACTGGAGCAGTGTCCTGTGCAGAAGTGGTTTTAAGTGGCACCTGAGATGATCTCAGTTGGTTCAGAGACTGCATTAGGCCGCATTGAATCATGTGGAGAGTTTTTCTCTTTCCAACTCCCGTCTGTGTCTTCTGGTTACCTCGGATGGAGAGCCTCGGTTGGTTTCCCGTGTCTCCCTTCTTGACAGAGAAGCAGACCGTGAGCTCCCAGTGTGGGAGGGAGGGGCAGGAAGATCTGCCTAAGATTGAGTCACATTGTTTTATTTTTATTTGTTTCGGTTTTTCATTAACTCTTGATTCCATTTGGTATCAATTTTCCATTTATGATGTTTATTTCCCTTTAAAGTAAATGTAATTCAGTAATTTTTTTTTTTAATTTAAAAAGGTGAGTTGATTTAAAAAAAACAGATTAGAGTGGGATAGTAGAACTGGCCAAAAAAAAAATCGGAGCATATGACTGTAAGAGCTTGGGGAAACATAAAAAGGGGGAAACATCATGTCTCTATAGAAAACCTCGCGATTTACTGGCTATACAACCACAGGCGAGTTTCTTAGCTTCTCTGAACATCCGTTTTCTCACCTGTCGGGTGGGAAGAAGCATGATGTAGAGTATGATTTTATGAACCAAGCGAGATAAAATGTGTGCAGCTCCTTTGCAAATTATAATATGCTTTATGTGACAGTGAAAGTGAAACATTTCTGTACGGAGTTAGAAAAATAAAAGGGTCATTGGGCTCTGAACCAGGCAGCCAGGGGACCCTGGTTTGAAACCCAGCCCTGCTGTTAAGTGTATGTCAAAGGTGAGTCCTTCCCTTATCTGGACCTCAGCTTTCTGTCTACAAAATAAAGAAACTGAACAACTCTAGCAGTTTCCAGGCCTGGCTGTGCATCAGAATCTCTTGTGGGTCAAGTGAAACTCAAAATGCTGGATGCTACCCCAGGCTTAGCAGGTCACAGTCCCCTGGGATGATGCCCAATGCAGCTGCATTTATAGCTGGCTCACCAGGTGATCCGAATGTGCTCCCTGATTTAGGAGGGCCCTTCCAGCTCTAAGCCTGGATGCA
Source organism: Acinonyx jubatus (assembly GCF_027475565.1). Taxonomy (NCBI): domain Eukaryota; kingdom Metazoa; phylum Chordata; class Mammalia; order Carnivora; family Felidae; genus Acinonyx; species Acinonyx jubatus. The sequence goes on along the minus strand of NC_069380.1, from coordinate 190,265,216 downwards.
GTGAATTCAGAGCAGCCTGGGTTAGGAAAGGTGGTCACCTGGTAGCTCTGGTCATGTGCTAACTGGGCTTCCATGAACCTGGGTCCTGGGCCCTAGAAGACCCGGTCCAAACCGTGATTCAGGGACAGCACCAAGGCCCAGAAGAAATCAAGGATGGGCCCACTGTGCCAGACATGAGAGCCCTGTTCTCCTGATTTTCAGTTCAATTTTCCCAGCTGAGACAGATAGTATTATTTTGGCTGTTGATGAACTGCAAATGATCATACACTGAGTTATTTTTTGTGTCTCGTTTCTTTGGTTCAACATAGTAATTTTGAATCATCCATGTGGTTGGGTACACTAAAATTTGCTCCTTTTGTTGCTGAGTAGGGAATCTATTGTATGATTCATTTATCCCTTCACCTGTTGCTGACATTTAGGTTGTTTCTAGTTGGTACTATTATGAATAAAACCACTGTGAAACATTTCATTGTTTTTCCAGGTTTATGTTTCTGTTTCTCTAAATACCTACAAGTGGAATTGCTGGACATAGGACAGCTGCCTCTTTACCTTTGTAAGAAGCAGCTTTTTAAAGTGGTTGTACACTTTGTATTCCTTCCAGCAAGGAATGAGTTAAAATTGCCCACCTCTTCCCCAGTACCTGATATTGTTCCTGTCTTTACTTTTTGCCATTCTGGGGAATGTAGTTTTTAATTTTGTTCTGTTTTGTTGGTGGTTAGCATTTTTTTTTCTTTTTAAATTTTTATTTAAATTCTAATTAGTTGGGGCACCTGGTGCCTCAGCCAGTTAAGTGTCTGACTCTTGATTTCAGCTTAGGTCATGCCACAGCCCTAAAGTCAAGCCCCACATCGAGCTCCATGCTGAACGTGCAGCTTGCTTCCTCTGCCCCTCTCCCACTTGCACACACGTGTTTTCTCTCTCTCTTTCTCAAATAAAAATAAATAAGTAATTTTAAAAATAAACATAGGGGCGCCTGGGTGGCTCAGTCAGTTAAGCGTCCAACTTCAGCTTGGGTCACCATCTCGTGGTCTGTGGGTTTGAGCCCCGCATCAGGCTCTGTGCTGACAGGTCGGAGCCTGGAGTTTGCTTCGGATTCTGTGTCTCCCTCTCTCTCTGCCCCTCCCCCACTCACGCTGTCTCTATCTCTCAAAAATGAATAAATGTTTAAAAACTTTAATAAAAATAAATAAATTCTAGATAACATACAGTGCAATATTGGTTTCAGGAGCAGAATTCAGTGAATCATACAACACTCAGTGCTCATCATAACAAGTGCCCTCCTTAATGCCCATCACCTATCTAACCCATCCCCTACCTCCCTGCCTTCACCAACCTTCAGTTTGTTTTCTGTCTTTAAGAGTCTCTTACAGTTTGTTTCCCTCTCTCTTTTTTCTTTTTCTCCCCTCCCACATGTTTATCTGTTTTGTTTCTTAAATTCCACACAAGTGAAACCATATAGTATTTGTCTTTCTCTGACTGACTTATTTCACTTAGCATAACAAACTCTAGCTCCGTCCACATCATTACAAATGGCAAGATTGATGGCTGAGTAATATTCCGTTGTATATAATATACCACATCTTCTTTATCCATTCATCAGTCAGTGGACATTTGGGCTCTTTCCATAATTTGAGTATTGTTGATAATGCTGCTATAAATATTCGGATGCATGTACCAAGTCAAATCTGTATTTTTATATCCTTTAGGTACATACCAGTGCAATTGCTGGGTCATAGGGTAGTTCTATTTTTAACTTTTTGAGGAACCACCATACTGTTCTCCAGAGTGGCCACACCAGTTCCCACCAACAGCACAAAAGGGTTCCCCTTTCTCCACATTCTCACCAAAACCTGTTGTTTCTTGTGTTGTTGATTTTAGTCATTCTGACAGGTGTGAGGTGGTATTTCATTGTGGTTTTGATTTGTATTTCCTTGATGATATGTGATGTTGAGCATTTTTTCATGTCTCTGTTAGCCACTTGGATGCCTTCTTTGTTTTGTTTGTTTTATTTGGGTGGGGTTGTAATTATTATTTTTTTTAATGTAATTTATTGTCAAACTCGTTTCGATACAGCACCCAGTGCTCATCCTGACAAGTGCCCTCCTCCCTGCCCATCACCCACTTTCCCCTCTCCCCCACCCCCCATCTACCCTTGGTTTGTTCTCAGTCTTTAAGAGTCTCTTATGATTTGCCTCCCTCCCTCTCTGTTTGTGACTATTTTTTCCCTTCTCTTCCCCCATGGTCTTCTGTTAAGTTTCTCAAGTTCCACATATGAGCAAAAACATATGATACCTGTCTTTCTCTGCCTTATTTCACTTAGCCTAATACCCGCCAATTCCATCCACATTGCTACAAATGGCCAGATATCATTCTTTCTCATTGCCAAGTAGTATTCTATTGTATATGTAAACCACATCTTCTTTAACCATTCGTCAGTTGATGGACATTTAGGCTCTTTCCATAATTTGGCTATTGTTGAAAGTGCTGCTATAAACATTGGGGTACATGTGCCCTATGCATCAGCCCTCCTGTATCCTTTGGGTGGATTCCTAGCAGTGCTATTGCTGGGTCACAGGGTAGATCTATTTTTAATTTTTTGAGGAACCTCCACACTGTTTTCCAGAGCAGCTGCACCAGTTTGCATTCCCACCAACAGTGCAAGAGGGTTCCCGTTTCTCCACATCCTCGCCAGCATCTATAGTCTCCTGATTTGTTCATTTTGGCCACCCTGACTGGCGTGAGGTGGTATCTCAGTGTGGTTTTGATTTGTATTTCCCTGGTGAGTAGTGACGTTGAGCATCTCTTCATGTGCCTGTTGGCCATCTGGATGTCTTCTTTAGAAAAGTGTCTATTCATGTCTTCTGCCCATTTCTTCACTGGGTTATTTGTTTTTCAGGTGTGGAGTTCGGTAAGTTCTTTATAGGTTTTGGATACTAACCCTTTATCCAAGGTGTCATTTGCAGATCTCTTCCTTCATTCCATGGGCTGCCTTTTAGTTTTGTTGATTGGTTTTTTTCGCTGTGCAGAAGTTTTTCATTTTGAAATCCCAAAAATTCATTTTTGCTTTTGTCTCCCTTGCCTCTGGCAACATGTCTGGTAAGAAGTTACTATGGCTGAGGTCAAGGAGGTTGCTGCCTGTGTTCTCCTCTAGGATTTTGATGGTTTCCTACCTCACATTTAGGTCTTTCATCCATTTTGAGTGTATTTTTGTGTGTGGTGTAAGAAAGTGGTCCAGTTTCGTTCTTGTGCATGTTGCTGTCCAGTTTTCCTAGCGCCATTTGTTGAAAAGACTGTCTTTTTTTCATTGGATATTCTTTCCTGCTTTGTCAAATATTAGTTGACCATATAGTTGTGGACCCATTTCTGGGTTTTCTATTCTGTTCCATTGATCTCTGAGTCTGTTTTTGTGCTACTACCATACCGTCTTGATGACTGTAGCTTTGTAATATAGCTTGAAGTCTGGAATCATGATGCCTCCAGCTTTGCTTTTATTTTTCAGGATTACTTTGGCTATTTGGGGTCTCTTGTTGTTCCATAAAAATTTTAGGATTGTTTGTTCTAGCTCCGTGAAAAATGCTGGTGGTATTTTGATACGGATGGCATTAAATGGGGAGATTGCTTTGGGTAGTGTAGGCATTTTAATAATGCTCTTCTAATCCATGAGCATGGAATGTTTTCCCATTTCCTTGTGTCCTCTTCAATTTCCTTCACTAGTGTTCTATAGTTTTCAGGGCACAAAATTTTTTTTTTTTAAGTTTACTTATTTTGAGAAAGAGAGAGAGTACATGCAAGTCAGGGAGGACCAGAGAGAGAGAGAGAGAGGGAGAGGGAGAGAATCCCAAGCAGGCTCTGCACTGTCAGTGTGGAGCCCAGCACAGGGCTTGAACCCATGAACCATGAGATCATGACATGAGCCCAAATCAAAAGTCAGACACTTAACTGACTGAGCCATCCAGGTACCCCCAGAGTACAGATCTTTTACCTCTTTGGTTAGGTTTATTCCTAGGTAGCTAATGGTTTTGGGTATGATTGGAAATGAGATTGATTCCTTGATTTCTTTTTCTGCTGCTTTGTTATTAGTGTACAGAAATGCAACATATTTCTATAAATTGATTTTATATCCTGCAACTTTGCTGAGTTCATGTATTAGTTGCAGCAATTTTTGGTGGAGTCTTTCAGGTTTTCTTTTCTTTTTTTTAATTTTTGGTTTTTATTTATTTTTGAGAGAGAGACAGAGTGTGAGTGGGGGAGGGGCAGAGAGAGAGGGAGACACAGAATCCGAAGCAGGCTCCAGGCTCTGAGCTGTCAGCACAGAGCCCAATGCGGGGCATGAACTCATGAACCATGAGAACATGACCTGAGCCAAAGTCAAACGCCAAACCAACTGAGCCACCCAGGTGCCCCTCAGGTTTTCTACATAGAGTATTATGTCATCTGCAGATAGTGAAAGTTTGACTTCTTCCTTGCTGATTTGGATGCCTTTTATTTCTTTTTTGTTGTCTGATTGTTGAGGTTAAGACTTCCAGTACTATGTTAAACTGTAATGGTGAAGAGTGGACATCCCTGTCTTTTTCCTGATCATAGAGGAAAAGGTCTCAGTTTTTCCCCATTGAGGATGATATTAGCACTGGGCCTTTCATATGTGGCTTTTATGATGTTGAGGTATGTTCCATCTATCCATACTTTATTGATGGTTTTTATCAAGAATGGATGCTGTATTTTGTCAGATGCTTTTTCTGTATCTATTTAGAGGATTGTATGGTTCTTATCCTTTCTTTTATTAATGTGGTATATCACATCGATTGATTTGAGAATATTGAACCATCCCTGCAGCCCAGGAATAAATCCCACTTGGTTATAGTGAATAATTCTTTTAATGTACTGTTGGATTCAATTTGCTACTATTTTGTTGGGGAGTTTTGCATCCATTTTCATCAGGGAAATTGGTCTGTAACTCTCCTTTTTAGTGGGGTCTTTGGTTTTGGAATGAAGGTAATGCTAGCCTCATAGAAAGAGTTTGGGATTTTTCCTTCCACTTCTGTTGTTTGGAACAATTTGAGAAGAATAGGATTAACTCTTCTTTAAATGTCTGATAGAATTCCCCTGGGAGGCCATCTGCCCTGGACTTTTGTTGGCAGATTTTTGATTACTGATTCAGTTTCTTTGCTGGTTATGGGTCTATTCAAATTTTCTATTTCTTCCTGTTTCAATTTTGGTAGTTTGTATGTTTCTAGTAAATTGTCCATTTCTTCCAGTTTGCCCAGTTTGTTGGCATATAATTTTTCATAATAATCTCCTATGATTATTTGTATTTCTGTAGTGTTGGTTGTGATCTCTCCTCTTCCATTTGTGATTTTATTTACTTGGATCCTTTCTTATTTCTTTTTATAAGTCAGCTAGGCGTTTATCAATTTTATTAATTCTTTCAAGAAACCAGCTCTTAGTTTTGTTGATCTGTTCTACTGGTTTTTTGTTTGTTTGTTTCTATATCATTTATTTCTGCTCTGATCTTTATTATTTACCTTCTTAGGCTTGCTTTAGGCTTTATTTGCTGTTCCTCTTCCAGTTCGTTTAGGTGTGAGGCTAAGCTGTGTATTTGAGACCTTTCTTGTTTCTTGAGGTAGGCCTATATTGCAGTATACTTCCCTCTTAGGACTGCCTTTGCTGCATCCCAAAGATTTTGGACTGTCATGTTTTCATTTTCATGTCTTTCCATGTGCTTTTTTATTTCTTCTTTAATTTCATGGTTAACATTACTTCTTTAGTAGGATTTTCTTTATCCTCCATTTGTGGTCTTTCCAAATTTTTTCTTGTGGCTGACTTCAAGTTTCATGGCATTGTGTTTGGAAAATATGCATGGAATAATCTCCATCTTTTTGTACTTGTTGAGGGCTGATTTGTGACCCAGTATGTAATCTATTCTGAAGAATGTTCCATGTACACTCGAAAATAATGTGTATTCTGCTGCTTTACCATGAAATGTTCTTTTAATACATCTGTTAAGTCCAGCTAATCCAGTGTGTCATTCAAAGCCATTGTTTCCTTGTTGATTTTCTGCTTCGATCATCTGTCTGTTGCTGTAAGTGGGGTGTTAAAGTCCCTTACTATTATGGTATTTTCAGTGAGTCTCTTTATGTTTGTTATTAATTGGTTTTTATACTTGGGGTCTCCAAGTTGGGGGCATAAGAATTTACAATTGTTAGATCTTCTTGATGAATAGACCCCTTAATTATGATGTAATGCCATTCGTCATCTCTTGTTAGTTTTTGCTTTAAAATCTAATTTGTCTCAATCGGGAGGGCAGAAGATGGCGGCATAGGAGGACGCTGGGCTCACCACGCGTCCTGCTGATCACTTAGATTCCACCCACACCTGCCTAAATAACCCAGAAAGCCGCCAGAAGACTAGCAGAACGGAGTCTCCGGAGCCAAGCGCAGACGAGAGGCCCACGGAAGAGGGTAGGAAGGGCGGAGAGGCAGTGCACGCTGCACGGACTGGCAGGAAGGAGCTGGGGCGGAGGGGCGGCCCGCCGGCCAAGCAGAGCCCCCGAGTCTGGCTTGCAAAAGCGGAGGGGCCGGACGGAGTGTGTTCCGACAGCAAGCGGGACTTAGCATCTGGGAGGTCATAAGTTAACAGCTCTGCTCGGAAAGCGGGAAGGCTGGAGGACAACGGGAGGGAGAGTTGCTGAGCCCCGAGACGAGAGAGCTCAGTTTGGCGGGGAACAAAGGTGCTTGCCAGTGCCATCTCCCTCGCCCATCCCCCAGCCAAAATCCCAAAGGGAACCAGTTCCTGCCAGGGAACTTGCTTGCTCCGTGCAAACACCCAACGCTGTGCTTCTGCGGATCCATCTGCCAGGGGGTCTGACTCCCTCCCGGTGCCACAGGGCCCCTCCTGAAGTGGATCCCCGAATGAGAAGCAAGCTAAGCCTGCCCCTCCTGCCCCCGTGCACCTTGCCTACCCACCCCAGCTAATACGCCAGATCCCCAGCACCACAAGCCTGGCAATGTGCAAGTAGCCCAGATGGGCCACGCCACCCCACAGTGAATCCCGCCCCTAGGAGAGGGGAAGAGAAGGCACACACCAGTCTGACTGTGGCCCCAGTGGTGGGCTGGGGGCAGACATCAGGTCTGACTGCGGCCCCACCCACCAACTCCTGTTAATACACCACAGCACAGGGAAAGTGCCCTGCAGGTCCGCACCACTCCAGGGACTATCCAAAATGACCAAACGGAAGAATTCCCCTCAAAAGAATCTCCAGGAAATAACAACAGCTAATGAACTGATCAAAAAGGATTTAAATAATATAACAGAAAGTGAATTGAGAATAATAGTCATAAAATTAATCACTGGGCTTGAAAACAGTATAGAGGACAGCAGAGAATCTATTGCTACAGAGATCAAGGGACTAAGGAACAGTCAAGAGGAGCTGAAAAATGCTTTAAACGAGATGCGAAATAAAATGGAAATGACCACGGCTGGGATTGAAGAGGCAGAGGAGAGAATAGGTGAACTAGAAGATAAAGTTATGGAAAAAGAGGAAGCTGAGAAAAAGAGAGATTAAAAAATCCAGGAGTATGAGGGGAAAATTAGAGAACTAAGTGATACACTAAAAAGAAATAATATACGCATAATTGGTATCCCAGAGGAGGAAAAGAGAGGGAAAGGTGCTGAAGGTGTACTTGAAGAAATAATAGCTGAGAACTTCCCTGAACTGGGGAAAGAAAAAGGCATTGAAATCCAAGAGGCACAGAGAACTCCCTTCAAATGTAACTTGAATCGATCTTCTGCACGACATATAGTGAAACTGGCAAAATACAAGGATAAAGAGAAAATTCTGAAAGCAACAAGGGATAAATGTGCCCTAACATATAAAGGGAGACCTATAAGACTCATGACTGATCTCTCTTTTGAAACCTGGCAGGCCAGAAAGGATTGGCACGAGATCTTCAATGTGATGAACAGAAAAAATATGCAGCTGAGAATCCTTTATCCAGCAAGTCTGTCATTTAGAATAGAAGGAGAGATAAAGGTCTTCCCAAACAAACAAAAACTGAAGGAATTCGTCACCACTAAACCAGCCCTACAAGAGATCCTAAGGGGGATCCTGTGAGACAACGTACCAGAGACATCGCTACAAGCATAAAACATACAGACATCACAATGACTCTAAACCCGTATCTTTCTATAATAACACTGAATGTAAATGGATTAAATGAGCCAACCAAAAGACATAGGGTATCAGAATGGATAAAAAAACAAGACCCATCTATTTGCTGTCTACAAAAGACTCATTTTAGACCTGAGGACACCTTTAGATTGAGAGTGAGGGGATGGAGAACTATTTATCATGCTACTGGAAGCCAAAAGAAAGCTGGAGTAGCCATACTTATATCAGACAAACTAGACTTTAATTAAAGGCTGTAACAAGAGATGAAGAAGGGCATTATATAATAATTACACGGTCTATCCATCAGGAAGAGCTAACAGTTGTAAATGTCTATGCGCCAAATACCGGAGCCCCCAAATATATAAAACAATTACTGAAAAACATAAGCAACCTTATTGATAAGAATGTGGTAATTGCAGGGACTTTAACACTCCACTTACAGAAATGGATAGATCATGTAGACACACGGTCAATAAAGAAACAAGGGCCCTGAATGATACATTGGATCAGATGAACTTGACAGATATATTTAGAACTCTGCATCCCAAAGCAACAGAATATACTTTCTTCTTGAGTGCACATGGAACATTCTCTAAGATAGATCATATACTGGGTCACAAAACAGCCCTTCATAAGTATACAAGAATTGAAATTATACCATGCATACTTTCAGACCACAATGCTATGAAGCTTGAAATCAACCACAGGAAAAAGTCTGGAAAACCTCCAAAAGCATGGAGGTTAAAGAACACCCTACTAAAGAATGAGTGGGTCAATCAGGCAATTAGAGAAAAATTTAAAAATATATGGAAACAAACAAAAATGAAAATACAACAATCCAAACGCTTTGGGACGCAGCGAAGGCAGTCCTGAGAGGAAAATACATTGCAATCCAGGCCTATCTCAAGAAACAAAAAAAATCCCAAATACAAAATCTAACAGCACACCTAAAGGAAATAGAAGCAGAACAGCAAAGGCAGCCTAAACCCAGCAGAAGAAGAGAAATAATAAAGATCAGAGCAGAAAAAAAACAATATAGAATCTAAAAAAACTGTAGAGCAGATCAACGAAACCAAGAGTTGGTTTTTTGAAAAAATAAACAAAATTGACAAACCTCTAGCCAGGCTTCTCAAAAAAGAAAAGGGAGATGACCCAAATAGATAAAATCATGAATGAAAATGGAATTATTACAACCAATCCCTCAGAGATACAAACAATTATCAGGGAATACTATGAAAAATTATATGCCAACAAATTGGACAACCTGGAAGAAATGGACAAATTCCTAAACACCCACACTCTTCCAAAACCCAATCAGGAGGAAATAGAAAGCTTGAACAGACCCATAACCAGCGAAGAAATTGAATCGGTTATCAAAAATCTCCCAACAAATAAGAGTCCAGGACCAGATGGCTTCCCAGGGGAGTTCTACCAGACGTTTAAAGAAGAGATAATACCTATCCTTCTCAAGCTATTCCAAGAAATAGAAAGGGAAGGAAAACTTCCAGACTCATTCTATGAAGCCAGTATTACTTTGATTCCTAAACCAGACAGAGACCCAGTAAAAAAAGAGAACTACAGGCCAATATCCCTGATGAATATGGATGCAAAATTCTCAATAAGATACTAGCAAATCGAATTCAACAGCATATAAAAAGAATTATTCACCTTGATCAAGTGGGATTCATTCCTGGGATGCAGGGCTGGTTCAACATTCGCAAATCAATCAACGTGATACATCACATTAATAAAAGAAACGATAAGAACCGTATGATCCTGTCAATCGATGCAGAAAAGGCCTTTGACAAAATTCAGCACCTTTCATAATAAAAACCCTTGAGAAAGTCGGGATAGAAGGAACATACTTAAACATCATAAAAGCCATTTATGAAAAGCCCACAGCTAACATCATCCTCAATGGGGAAAAACTGAGAGCTTTTTCCCTGAGATCAGGAACACAACAGGGATGCCCACTCACACCACTGTTGTTTAACATAGTGTTGGAAGTTCTAGCATCATCAATCAGACAACAAAAGGAAATCAAAGGCATCAAAATTGGCAAAGATGAAGTCAAGCTTTCGCTTTTTGCAGATGACATGATACTATACATGGAAAATCCGATAGACTCCACCTAAAGTCTGCTAGAACTGATACATGAATTCAGCAAAGTTGCAGGATACAAAATCAATGTACAGAAATCAGTTGCATTCTGATACACGAATAATGAAGCAACAGAAAGACAAATAAAGAAACTGATCCCATTCACAATTGCACCAAGAAGCATAAAATACCTAGGAATAAATCTAACCAAAGATGTAAAAGATTTGTATGCTGAAAACTATAGAAAGCTTATGAAAGTAATTGAAGAAGATATGAAGAAATGGAAAGACATTCCCTGCTCATGGATTGGAAGAATAAATATTGTCAAAATGTCAATACTACCCAAAGCTGTCTACACATTCAGTGCAATCCCAATCAAAATTGCACCAGCATTCTTCTCGAAACTAGAACAGGCAATCCTAAAATTCATATGGAACCACAAAAGGCCCCGAATAGCCAAAGTAGTTTTGAAGAAGAAGACCAAAGCAGGAGGCATCACAATCCCAGACTTTAGCCTCTACTACAAAGCTGTAATCATCAAGACAGCATGGTATTGGCACAAAAACAGACACAGAGACCAATGGAATAGAATAGAAACCCCAGAACTAGACCCACAAACGTATGGCCAACTCATCTTTGACAAAGCAGGAAAGAACATCCAATGGAAAAAAGACAGTCTCTTTAACAAATGGTGCTGGGAGAACTGGACAGCAACATGCAGAAGGTAGAAACTAGACCACTTTCTCACACCATTCACAAAAATAAACTCAAAATGGATAAAGGACCTGAATGTGAGACAGGAAACCATCAAAACCCTAGAGGAGAAAGCAGGAAAAGACCTTTCCGACCTCAGCTGTAGCAATCTCTTACTTGACACATCCCCAAAGGCAAGGGAATTAAAAGCAAAAATGAATTACTGGGACCTTATGAAGATAAAAAGCTTATGCACAGCAAAGGAAACAACCAACAAAACTAAAAGGCAACCAACGGAATGGGAAAAGATATTTGCAAATGACATATTGGACAAAGGGCTAGTATCCAAAATCTGTAAAGAGCTCATCAAACTCCACACCCGAAAAACAAATAACCCAGTGAAGAAATGGGCAGAAAACGAATAGACACTTCTCTAAAGAAGACATCCGGATGGCCAACAGGCACATGAAAAGATGCTCAACATCGCTCCTCATCAGGGAAATACAAATCAAAACCACACTCAGATATCACCTCACGCCAGTCGGAGTGGCCAAAATGAACAAATCAGGAGATTACAGATGCTGGCGAGGATGTAGAGAAATGGGAACCCTCTTGCACTGTTGGTGGGAATGCAAACTAGTGCAGCCACTCTGGAAAACAGCGTGGAGGTTCCTCAGAAAATTAAAAGTAGATCTACCCTATGACCCAGCAATAGCACTGCTAGGAATTTACCCAAGGGATACAGGAGTACTGATGCATAGGGGCACTTGTACCCCAATGTTTATAGCATCACTTTCAACAATAGCCAAATTATGGAAAGAGCCTAAATGTCCATCAACTGATGAATGGATAAAGAAATTGTGGTTTATATACATAATGGAGTACTACGTGGCAATGAGAAAGAACGAAATATGGCCCTTTGTAGCAACATGGATGAAACTGGAGAGTGTGATGCTAAGTGAAATAAGCCATACAGAGAAAGACAGATACCATATGTTTTCACTCTTATGTGGATCCTGAGAAACTTAACAGAAACCCATGGGGGAGGGGAAGGGAAAAAAAAAAGAGGTTAGAGTGGGAGAGAGCCAAAGCATAAGAGACTCTTAAAAAACTGAAAACAAACTGAGGGTTGATGGGGTGTGGGAGGGAGGGGAGAGTGGGTGATGGGTATTGAGGAGGGCACCTTTTGGGATGAGCACTGGGTGTTGTATGGAAACCAATTTGACAATAAATTTCATATATTGAAAAAGAAAAAAAGAGGCAGAGTATCATTAAACTAAAGGCTTTTCACTCAAAAAAAAAAAATCTAATTTGTCTGACATAAGCATGGCTACTCCAGTTTTCCATCCCCTCACTTTCAATCAGGTGTCTTTAGGTCTAAAATGAGTCTCCTATGCAGCATATAGATGGGTCTTGTTTTTTTAATCCATTCTTATACCCTGTGTCTTTTGACTGGAACATGTAGACCATTTACATTCAGAGTGATTACGGAAAGGTACGAATTTAGTGCTATTGTGTTACCTATAAAATTGGTATTTCTGGTGATGTTCTGTGTTCCTTTCTAGTCTTTATTGCTTTTGGTCTTTTTCCCCCCACTCGAAGAGTCCCTTCTAATATTTTTTGCAGGGCTGGCTTAGTGTCACAAACTCCTTTAGTTTTTGTTTGCTGGGAAACATTTTATCTCTCCTTCTATTCTCAATGACAGACTTGCTGGATAAAGTATTCTTGGTTGTATATTTCTCCCATTGAACACATTGAATATATCCTGCCATTCCCTTCTAGCCTGCCAAGTTTCTGTAGATAGGTCTGCTGCAAACCTGATCTGTCTTCCCTTATAAGTTAAGGACTTTTTTTTCCCTTGCTGCTTTCAGGATTCTTTCCTTGTCTGTGTATTTTATGAATTTGACTATGATATGTCTAGGTCATATAGCCAGCTTTTGTTGAATTTCATGGGACTTCTTTGTGTTTCTTGGATTTAAATGTCTGTATCCTTCCCCAGATAGGAAGTTTTCAGCTGTAATTTGCTAAAATAAACCTTCTGCCGCTTTTTCTCTTTCTTCATCTTCTGGGACTCCTGTGATACAAATATTATTGCTCTAAGAAGTTGCTGAGTTCTCTAAGTCTACCTTCATGATTCATTACCTTTCTTTCCCTCTTCTTTTCAACTTCATTATTTTTCATAGTTTTATCTTCCTTATCACAGATTCTCTCCTCTGCTTTGTTCATCTTCATTGTTATGGCATCCATTTGGGTTTACATCTTGATTATAGTTTTTTTAATTTCAGCCTGACTAGTTTTTAGTTCTTTAATCTAAAAGAACTAAAAGTTCTTTTAAGGGATTCTCTAGTGCCTTCTATGCATTTTTCAAGCCCAGATAGTATCCTTATAATTGTTGTTTGAAATTCAAGTTCAGAGGTCTTACTTCTATCTGTATATCTGTATTGATTAAATCCCTGGCTATTGCTTCTACTTCCTGTTCTTTTTTTTTTTTTAATGTTTATTTATTTGAGAGAGAGAGAGGGAGAGAGAGAGAGAGAGAGAGCGCGTGCGCATGCAAGTGGGGGAGGGGCAGAGAAGGAGAGGGAGACGCAGAATTCAAAGTAGGCTCCAGGCTCCCAGCTGTCAGCACAGAGCCTGATGCGGGACTCAAACCCATGGGCTGTGAGATCATGACCTGAGCCGAAGTCAGTCGCTTAACTGACTGAGCCACCCACATGCTCCAACTTCCTGTTCTTTCTTTTGGGATGAATTCTTCCATCTTGTCATTTTGTCCAGAGAAGAAGAAGAAGAAACAAACCCTAGATCTAGGTGCTTTGATCTGCTTGTTAAAAGAAGCTTCCACAAAGTAGTCGTTTTTCTACTTGTAGACTTGTGGTTTTGTTCTCTCAGCCCTCAGATTGATTTCTTGGGTGTTTAGAATGATTTGATATTTATCTAGCTGTATTTGAGGGATGAAACAAACTTAGAGCCCCCCTACTCTTGCACCATCTTAACTCCTCTCCCTGGGGAATGTATAGCAAATGGCATCTCAGGCTTTTAATTTGAGTCACATCTTTTCATATGCTTGTTGGCTATTTGTATATCAATTCTTTTGTGAAATGTATTTTTGTAAAAATGTTTCATAGCTTTTTGCCTAGTTTTAAGTTGGTCATCTGTTTATTATTGACTTTGGTGGAATCCATTACATATTCTTGATACAAGTCCTTTGTCAGATTCATGTATTGTGAATATTTTCTCCCAGACTATTGCCTGCCTTGTCATTTTCTTACTGATGTCTTTGATGTGTTGTGATGAGCAAAGTTTGAAGAGCAAGTTCTTAATCAAGTCCAGTTTATCTGTCTTCCCTTTTATGGGTTAGTGCTTTTTATGTCTTAAGAGATCTTTTCCTACCCCAAGTTTACAACAATATTCTCCTATGTTTCTTCAAGAAACCTTATAACTTTAGCCTTTATATTTAAACCTGGTATCCATCTAAAATTATTTGTTGTGTATGGTAGGAGGTAGAGGTTGAGGTTCATCTTTTTTCATGTGTTTATCCAGTTATGCTAGCTGTTTTATTTTTTCAAGTTTTTTATTTCCATTCCAGTATAGTTAACATACAGTGTCATGGTAATTTTAGGTGCACAACATAGCCATTCAGCAATTCTGTACATTACTCAGTGATCATTATCATAAGTGTGCTCTTTATTTTAATGTTTATTTATTTATTTTGAGAGACAGAGCAGGACAGAGAGAGAGAGGGAGAGAGAGAATCCCAAGCAGCCTCTGTACTATCAGCATAAAGCCCAACAGGGGCTCAAACCCACTAACCATGAGATTGTGACCCAAGCTGAAATCAAGAGTTGGACGCTTAACAAACTAAGCCACCCAGGTGCCCCCAATGTTCTCTTGATCCCCATCACCTATTTCACCCATCTCCTCACCACCTCCCCTCTGGTAACCATCTGTTTGTTCTTTATAGTTAAATCTGTTTCTTGGTTTGTCTTTCTTTTCATTTGTTTTGTTGCACATTTTAAAAATTCTTTTATATTCTCATTGAATTTGCCTTGGTGCCCTTGTCAAAAACCAGTCAGTCAATGACATATATATAGGTATACCCCTGGCTCCTCTATTCTGTTCTATTGGTTATGTTTATTCCTTGCCAGTATTACATTGTTTTGATTATTCTGACTTTGTAATAAGTTTTGAAATCAGTGAGTCCTCCAACTTTATTCTTTTTTAAGATTGTTTTTGTTTTCACAGTTTAGGTTCTTTGAAAGTTGTCAATTTCAAAACCTGCTGTGATTTCATTGGGATTATGTTGAATCTATAGATGAATTTGAGGAGAATTGACTCTTTAACAATATGGAGTCTTCAAGTCTATATGTATGATTTATCTCTCCATTTATTTGGGTCTTTATCTATATGAAGCTATTATAAATGGTATTTTTATTGTACTTTCCAATTGTTCTTTGCCAGGATATAGAAATACATTTTTTTTTTCCATTTAACAACCTTATTCAGGTATAATTTGCATAACACAAAAATCACCCATTTTAAATCTGCAGTTCAGTTCTTAGGTCAGTTTATACAGTTTTAAAATGATCACTGTAATACAGTTTTAGAATATTTCCATCACTCCAGAAAGTTCCCTTGTGCCTGTTTGTAATCAGTCCCCACTCCCAACCTAGCTCTAGACTACTGCTGACTTCCTTTCTGTCCCTGTAATTTTGTCTTTCTAGAAATTTCATATAAATAGAACCATATAATATCTAGTCTTAGGTGTCTGACTTCTTTAACACAGAATACTCTTTTTAAGGTTCATCCATATTGTCTTAATCGCTCTTTCCTTTTTTATTGTGGAATAATAAAATCCATTGTGTGAATATACTACGTTCTGTTCACTCATTCATCAGTTGATGGATATTTTTATGGTTTTCAATATGGGGATATTTTGAATATTGCTGCTATGAACACTAGTACGCACATTTTGGGGTGGATGTGTGTTTTCATTTCTCTTGGGTGTACACCTAGGAATGGAATTACTGGGTAATATGGTAACTGTGCTTAACTGAGGAACTGCCAGACTGTTTTCCAAAGTGGCTGCACCATTTTACATTTCCACCAACAGGATATAGAGATTCTTATCCTCCACATCCTTGTCAACACTTATTATCTGAGTTGTGCATTATAGCCATCCTAGTGGATGTGAAGTAGTATCTCATTGTGGTGTTGATTTGCATTTCCCTGGTAACTAAGGATGTTGAACATCCTTTTATGTGTTTATCGGCCATTTGTATATCACCTTTGGAGAAGTGCCTATTCAGATCTTTTACCCATTTTTTTTTAATTGGGGTAAAATTCACATAACATAAAAATTAACCATGTTAAAGTATACAATTCACTGGCATTTAGTACATTCACAATGTTGTGCAACCATCACTTGGTTCCAAAATGTTTTATCACTCCAAAAGGAAACACCATACCCATTGAGTTGTCACTCCCCGTCTCTCTCTACCCCAGTCTCTGGTAATCACTAATTTGTTTGTTGGCTGTATAAATTTACCTATTCTGGAATTTCATATGAGTAGAATGATAAAACATGTGACCTTTTGTGGCTGGCATCCTTTATTTGGTGTAATGTTTTGAGGTTCATCTGCATGGTACCATGTATCAGTACTTCATTCCTTTTTATGGTTGAGTGATATTCCATTGTATGAATATATTTCATAGTTGTTTATCCATTCATGAGGTGGTGGAAGCTTGAGTTATTTCCAATCTTTGGCTGTTGTGAGTAGTATTGCTGTAAATGTTCATGTGTAAGTAATCAAAAGATTTTTAGCTATCCTGGATCTGTTGATCTCTTCCATAAATTTTAGGATCAGCTTGTCAATTGTCAATTTTTGCAAAGATCAGCTGTGATTTTGATCTCACTGAATCTGTAGATCAACATAGGAGGTATTGCCATCTTAACAATATTAAGTCATCCAGTCCATGAACACAGACTGTCTTTCCATTTATTTTAGTCTTTAATATTTTTCAACAGTGTTTTTGCAGTTTCAAAGTATACAGATTTTACTTCTTTTGTTAAATTGCAAATTGTATGCTTACTATTTTAAATTGAATTTTCCAATTTTTTTTTTATCTGCCAGTACTTAGAAATACAACTAATTTTTAAATCAACATTTAAACCGGTATCCTGAAATCTTGCTAGCTTCTTTGTAGATTTCTTAGGATTTTTCTATGTAAATAATCATGTCATCTACAGGTAAAGATACTGTTACCTTTTTCTTCCCAATCTTTATGCCTTTATTTCTTTATCTTGCCAGTTGCACTGGCTAGGAGTTCTAGTACAATGCTGAATGGAAGTGATGAGAGAGAATACAGCCTTTATCCTGATCGTCGGATAAAAGCATTCGCTATTTCATCATTAAGTGTGGTATATAAACGTTAGGACTTTTTTTGTAGCCATACTAGATTTTTCATAAAGTGCTCTAACCCCGATTAAACTAAAGAGACACCAGTGTTAAGGCTGGGACTTTTTTAGTAAAAAGAGATAATTTTTGAGATTTGTTCAGAATGACTTTACCAGGCACAGGATAGAAACCCAACCCACATTAGCATAAGCAAGAAGAGGAATTTGTTTCCTGTGTAGTAAGAACATTTAGGAGTCTATCTGCTTTAGGCACAGAGGGATCTGGGGAATCAAAATGCCATCAGAATAATTTCCATCTCTTGATTCTTTTTACATGTTTACTTCAATGTCAGCAGAACTGCCCCTCCCCCAACTCTTATCACCTCATTTGCCAAAGATGTCACGAGCAGCTCCAGATTTATGGCCAGCCAACTTAGCAACTCTAATGAGAAGAAAGGGCCTGGTTTTTCAGTAGTTCTGGAAAAAAAAAAAAAAAAAAAAAACTTCTCAGGATTCATTATTTGGATCAACTCAGGTCACATGGCCATTCCTGAACCAGTCACTGTAGGCAAGGAAATGGAATGCCCTGATTGGTCAGGCCCATCCTACCTGCTCCTCCCCCTTGGATCCAGGGGTGGGTGAGTCCCACCAAAGTATAATGGATGGAAAATGGGAGGGGCAGTTTCACCAAGAAAAATCAGAGTGCTGATTCCAGAAAATGAGGGAAGAGGTATCAGCCAAGCATAAACCACCACTGCCCACACTCTCACGCAGATGATCTCTGTGTGTTCCAGGTCTGGCACTATCCCTGGACTTCTTTGAGCTTCAGAGTCCCCATTTACAGCATGCAGGTGGTGGTCCCTGTCCTCGTTGGCCATATCTGAAAGGTCCCATGAGGCATTGTATGGGAAAGCTGTGTCTAACTATAAAGTACAGGGGTGCTGGGTGGCTCAGTCGATTGAGTGTCCGACTTCGGCTCAGGTCATGATCTCACAGCTTATGGGTTCGAGCCCCACATCAGGCTCTGTGCTGACAGCTCAGAGCCTGGAGCCTGCTTCCGATTCCGTGTCTCCCTCTCTCTCTGCCCCTCCCCCGCTTATGCTCTGTCTCTCTCTCTCTCTCTCTCTCTCTCTGTCAAAAATAAATAGACGTTAAAAAAAATTTTTTAATAAAAAAATAAACTATAAAATATGGTGCACACGTAAGGGAGCAGTCACAAGAGTGATTACTAAGCAGCTGTTCTAACGCATCTGTCCATCTGTCTTCTTCTGTCTCTCTCACAGAACACTTGAAGAAGCCACTTGAAGATTATATGGCCCTCTTCCCCAGTGTGAGAATTCTTCGAACCAAGAAGCGGGAAGGGCTGATAAGGACCCGGATGCTGGGGGCCTCTGCAGCAGCTGGGGATGTCATCACATTCTTAGACTCACACTGTGAAGCCAATGTCAACTGGCTCCCCCCCTTGCTCGGTAAGAGACCCTCCCAAGGCAAGGTGGGCCCCAGCCTTCTGCAGGGATCATCCACAAGGGTTGTCTTGACTGCTTGAGATGCTGCCATCCAATGCCAGGTGCCACGAGGGATTCAGGAATGCTCACAGAGACCTTAAAAATCCATTCGAGTCCTGTCCCTTTGTTTTACAGAGAAGGAAGCTGAGAGGGGAAGTGACTTACCCAAAGTACTACAGCACACTACAGTCTAGTTACATGATTGCCTCTCCCAGATTAGTTCAAGTTTTATTGGAAAGCAAGTCAAGGCTGTCTGCTGTAGGAGCCACATTGTGGAGGGACATTATCCTAGCAACTTAGAATAGTTAACATTCAGTGCCCTGCTACTGAGCCAGGGAAGTGATAAGCATTATCTCCAGTCCTCACAAAACCATGCCAGGTCAAAAGTGTCCCCATTTCATAGTAGAAGAAGCTGAGGTTTGGAGATACTGAGTGACTCAATATTGTTCCCTTGGGTCATAAGTGTCAAAGTTACCATCTCTCTGGCCCCAAATTTTGTCCATGGTCAGAAATCACACTGCCTCCCTAAATTCGTTTCCTCTCTGGAGAGTTTCCAACAGCTATCAGGAAAGGGCTGTGGACAGGGCAGCATGATCCAGAAGTCATCCATCATAGCCATGTGGACAGAAGGGAGACAAGGGAGACAAGAGGATTGGATGCTGGGCAGTGAGGCGCCTCATAGCTTGTTGAAGAAGCAGGTCTGAATTCTGCGGAGTTCAGATTTGTGGAAGGTGATGAGCTGGTGCTAACAGGTGGACATCAAAGAGGAAATGTCCTACTGAGACTGGGAATCAGGTGAGGGACAGGCCAGAGACAGATTGGAGAAGCGTTATCAATCCAGGGAGAAATTAAAACTCACAAATGAATGGGGATGCTCACCATAACAGAAAGCTCAGGAAGCAAAGGAGACTGTAGTTCAGGGCCAACTTGAGCCTGTGTCAGAATCACCTGGAAGACTCACTAACACAGAGTGCTGGACCCCACCCCAGAGTTTCTGATTGGAGAGGTCTGGGGTAGGGTCTGAGAAGCTGCATTTCTAACCAACTTCCAGGTGGTGCCAGCACTGCTGGTCCGAGGACCACACTTGGATGAGCACTGGTTAGACCATCAGGCAGAGGTGAGAACAGAAAGCAAAACCCACACGGTTGAATGGGCTAATCCAGCCAATTTGTTTTCTAACGCAGATCAGCATGGAACTTCAGTATTAAATGATACGCTGCTGATCCCAAGGGTCCAGGATCCCACTGGGTTAGGAAAAGGATATAACCCAGATTTTCTGGTAACTCCGTATTTAATTAAACCAAGAGGTCTCTGCATCTGCCTCTCATTACTGAAAGAGAAAAAGAAAAAGAGAAAGAAAAAAGTCTCACCATAAATCACCTAATTTATAGTGCTGAAGGAACAATTCATTTGTTGGGTCATTCAGTGACTCGAAATGGAGGGCCACAAAGCTGAGCTGGGAGTCTAAATAGCCCTTAACTCTGTTTCTATGGAAATATATGAGGGTAATTTTCATAATCTGCAGAATACATGGAGGAAACATTCTCCCTCTTTTTATTTTTTCTTTTTCCAATAGAAATGTGAACCAATGGTGTAGATGCAAAAGTCTGTCCCTGTTAATATGAACAGCCGACAGAGCACATCAGGGCTTTGTCTCAAAACCATTAACACCTCCATGCACAGCTCTCTCTGCCTTCTGTGCAGATGAGGAATTCCTGAGCCAGAGAGAAGGATTCAGCCCCCCAAAGGAAAGCCACTGTTTATCCTCATTTCTGCCATCATCATCATCATCATCATCATCATCATCATCATCATCATGGCTCTGCTAGTCCCTTGGCTTTTTAGGCCACAGCCACTTTTGAATTTGACAGTTACATGGGAATGTAGACAGGCCAGGCCTTATTATCCACGTAGAACAAATGAGAAAACTAAAGAGCAAAGAGAATGAGGAAGATGCTCAGATTCTGAGCTTCTTTCAGCAATCCTGGTCACAGCAATGTCCGCGGAGCACTAATGGGATGTGTGAATGTGTGAGAGTCTGAGCTAAGCATCTTGGCCCCACCGTCCCCCTCAGTCTTCACAGGAACCCCATGAGACAGGTGCTGTCGTCCTCCATTTTGTCGGCAGGGAAGCGAGGTTTCAGAGGCATCAGATAACCTATGTCAAGGTTATACTGCTTGTAGGTGACAAAGCCAGGGTTGGGACCTGGGCATTCTGTCCCCAAGTGAGCGCAGCACCCTGGAATGCTGCCTCTCTGATGCTAAGCCTTGACCCCTCACACCTCCCGCTCTCAGCCAGCCTGCAGCAGAGCCACAGCCCAGAGCCTCTCCAGAAGTGAAATCCCCTGCATGGGCGTGAATAATTGTAATTAGGAAGGGAGGCCCCTCTCTAGATCTTTCCCTGGAGAAGTTTCTTCGACTTCATTAGAACCCCTAGGGAGCCTGTTCACAAGGCAGACCCAAGCTCTGCCCCCACAGGTTCTGATTCAGTGCACCTGGGGCAGGAGCAGCCCTGGCAGTTTTTTAAACACACCATGGGTACATCGGGCACTGGTAGCCCAGAGGGCACACTGCCGAAAGCAGCACTTCTCAGACTTTTTAAACCAATGTGCCACAGTTAGAAATACATTGGACATCTCAATCCAGGACACAGATACACACCCATGCAATATAACGGAAACCTGTTTCCTGAAAAAGTACTTTTTCTTATCAGGTGGAATGCACCCTGACATTCAATATTCTTTCCTGGTTCATTATACACATGCACATGCACACACACAAACACACACACACTCGATCAATTTAATGACCCATCTATGGATTGTTGTCTTGCAGTTTAGGAAAGGGCAAGAATGCTGCTTTCTCTCCTGGAAGAAAAAAGTACTTGATGAAGCCCAAGCCCCAGGCAGATGCCAGCCTACACTGGCCGTACCAGACTCCACATTCCCACCCTTGAACTTGACTGCTGGCCCAAGCAGCCAGGCACCCCAGCATAGCCCACTGGCCCCTTTATCACTGGCACCCCCAAGCTGCAGCCACGGCTTCTTGGCAGAAGGAACATCGAAGAACAGAACAAACCAAAGCTTAAAATTCTGGTTGGTAGGTTGGGCAGAGTGCGTTGTATAGAATCAGCTTCTCCCTGGCTTAATGGGGACCGTAAAAAGCCATCTGGCTAGGGACTGCCCTTGCCATCTTGAATCACCTAGCCTGTAGCATTCCTGCAGGGCAGAGGTTTGCCAGGCTTTGCTTGTACATCAGTCAGGAGGAGTTCGTGGGATAGTACATGCCCTCCTCAGTAGTTCTGGCTGTTGGAAAAAGCGAGCTAAACCCTCTCGCAAGGAGGACCACTTGTTCACTGACCATAGCTGAGAAGTTTTGAGGAGCTGGCGTGCCTGGCTACTTCGGCCACGAGTCAAGCTTAGGACCCAGAATGCGGAGCCTGACAGGGCCAGAACAGGAGCCCTCCCAGAAGGAAATTAATCTCTCTCTGCAATGGCGCTGACCATTACAGGCGACCGTGCTGGATACCTCGAACTGTCGTCATATCCCGTCCTCCTACCAGCCTGTGGTGCTGAACCTCTTCTCCCCATTTCACAGAGGAGAACACTGGGGCTCAGAGACATTGTTTATGTAGCTCGCAGGTAGCAGGACTGGGACGGGAGCCCTGGTCCATCTTTCTTAAAGCCTGCCCTCTCCCTTGCTCTTGGGATTCTCAAACTCAAGCATTCGGAGAAGTCACTCAGGGAACACATTAAGAATGCGAGTAAGCTGCAGAGCAGGGTCGTGGACCTAGCTGCTGCCCTGTCCTGCCTCCGTAATGGGCATCTCTTGGCTTCTTCAGACCGCATCGCCCGGAACCGCAAGACCATTGTGTGCCCGATGATTGACGTGATCGACCACGATGACTTTCGGTACGAAACGCAGGCGGGCGATGCCATGCGGGGCGCCTTTGACTGGGAGATGTACTATAAGCGGATACCGATTCCTCCAGAACTTCAGAAAGCTGACCCAAGCGACCCATTTGAGTAAGTACAAGTGACCTGGGCTGGTCCCAGTGGCTGACCTAGTGACCCCTCGCCAACACACCCTACTCGGGACCACCACCTCCCCCTAAAAGTCCACTGCAGGGGAACCAGGGCAAACATCCCCAACCGGAAGCACAGCTCCTCCCAGGCTGTCTCAGAGCCTCAGCTCAGGGCCCTCCCAGCTGGCCACCTCTGTGCGGTGTTCCTGCCAGCTGGGGGTGAACAGAGTTGCTCTCTCCCTCAAGCCTAGCACCCCGTGGTCAGCAAGAACCAGCATCAACACCACCACCCCTTGCTGAACACTTTCTAAATGCCAGGCACAGTGCTGAGCATATCACATGCTGATCCTTTTTAATCCCCAACAACCATACGTAGTAAAAATTATTATCCATATTTTCCAAGTGAGGACACCAAGGCTCCAGGAGGTTAAGCACCTTTTCCAGGTCTCACAGCTATGAAGCAGTAAAGGCTGGGTGCACCTGCAGGTCTGTCTGCCCCTGGAGACAGCTGTCCCATCATTCAGCTAGGCCCTCTTGGAAGTGTTAGGAAATGGCAGCTTGTCCCACGGTAGAAGTTTAGGGGTCAATGTGTGGAGTGGACCCGTAACATCCTAGAATGTGAAAGCTGGGGGGACCTACAGGTAATGGACTCCAGTCCCTTGCAAATGGGGAGACTGCGGCTCCAGGACAAGGGGGGGCCTCACTTATACAGTGAGTCAGTACCAGGCCAGAATTAGAGCCCGTGTCTCTCTGGGGCTCCTCCTGTGCTGCCCTGTGAGCCACTCTGGCTCCCTTCCTAGAGATGTGGAAAGACCTTTGGGTACAAAGCCAAAGTCCAGTCTTCTGCTGTATTAGTTTCCCAATTATGAATTACCCAAAATTTACTGGCTTATTAAAACAACACAGATTTATTCTCTTAAAGTTCTGGAGGTCAGAAGTGTGAAAAGGAGTCTAACTGAGCTAAATGCATGGTGTAGGCAGGTTCTAGGGAAGAGTCGGTTTGCTTGCCCTTTCCAGCTTCTAGAGGCTGCCCACATTCTTTGGCTCGTGGCTCCTTTCTCCATCTTCAAAAAAATATTTTTAATGATCGTTTTTTTGAGAGAGAGAGAGACAGAGACAGAGCTGAGCGGGAGAGGGGCAGAGAGAGGCAGACACAGAATCCAAAGCAGGCTCCAGGCTCTGAGCTGTCAGCACAGAACCCGACACAGGGCTCAAACTTAGGAACCGCAAGATCATGACCTGAGCCAAAGTGGGACGTTAAACCCACTGAGACACCCAGGTGTCCCACCTTCTCCGTCTCCAAAGCCAGTAACCTAACATGTCCAAGTCTCCCCCTCCTTCCTTCTGCCATCACTCCCCCTCCTTCTCCCACCCCCCCCTCCCCCAACTATCTCTCTGCAGCACCTGCTTTCATCATCACATCTCCTTCTCTAACTCTGACCCTCCTGCCTCCTTCTTTCACATATGAGGACCCCTGTGATTACATTGGGCCCGCCAGGACAATCTCCCCATCTCAGATCCTTCACTTAAATTCTATTTGCAACGTCCCTTTGCTGTGTAAGGTGACATGTCCCCAGGTTCCAGGAATTAGGCATTGGCTTCTTTGGGAGGCCATTATCCACACCTGCCTAACCACAGTTTAGCCTCAGTGAACTCCAGCTTCCCTGCGCCTCACACTCCCCACCTGAGAAAGGGGTCTTTTGGCAGCTCGGCCATCGTCATGGGCACAGGGCACACCGCGGTTCCTGAGGAGAGCCTCTGATGCTGTGGGCCCAAGGGAGGGCTCAGAGGGGCAAAGAGGCCCCGCTTGTTCAGGGAAATAAAAGGTGGCTGAGCAAAGGGAGTTGCATGAGCTGAGGGCAGAGGGCATGGGTGGAGCCCCGTGCCGCTTGAGCAGGTCAGACGTCCGTGTTCTTCCCCTGACCTCTGGTCTCCTGAACATGGCCAACCACTACTGTCAGAACCCAAGACGACATCATGCAGTTAGCACCCTCCGCACGCCCGAGGCCCCAGTTGCCCCGAGTTCTTGGAGAGTAATACCAACAAAAGGAGTAGCCAACATCTGAGCTGAGCCGGCAGAGCAGTCCCAGCTGACATGACCGCACACAACCCTCACAACAGAGCCCCAGGGTGTAATTGGAATCCTCCACCCTTGACTGGCACAGACCCTGTGGCTCAGGGAGGACATGAGACTTGCCCGAGGTGACACACAGCAGAGGCTGAGGTCGGAATGGGGTACTCCAGAGAACAGAATTTTCAGGGTAACCAGAACCCCCTGTGGTTTGAACCAGTACCATAAGCTTAGTCGTGGGCCCTATGTGGATGGGTCTCGGCACGTTCATCTTCCTCATTGCAGGATGAGGAGAGGGTAAGGCCAGGTCATGTGGCTGCTTATTAGCAGAGGCCCCAGTAGTTCCCCCCCCGCCCCCCACCCTGTCCCTCCAGGGCCGCAGTCGTCTCACCTGGATATTGAAGGGGTTGGGCCTGCCCTGCAGCAGTGGCTCTCAACCCTGGCTGCACATTGGCATTACCTGGGGAGCTTATAAAAACAAACAAAACCCACCAGGCCACCTACCACCCAAGACCAGTCACACCAGAGTCTGGGATGGGATCAAGGCATCAATAGTCTTTAAAGCTCCCAGGCGATTCGAACTGTGTGGTCACAGTTGAGACCCACTGGTCTAGATGCTTCCCGAGGGACCCTCCATCCTTTGTATCTTCCGATTCTTTCCAAAAGTATCTTTTCTGTATTGTACTTGGACAAAACCCAGGAGAGAGGCCACTAGAAAAATCCTGGTCATCTCCTGCACACCGCTCCACGGTGCCCGCAAGTGAACAATCCGCAGGCCCAGGGCAACAGAATGATGTTTGAAGGACATGGGCTTGGGGGGCCAACCCCGGTTGGAACCACAGCTCATCCGCTTAGTAACCGCATGCTCTTGAGCAGAGTATGTCGCTCTTCTGAATTCCAGAGTTCTCCGTCTGAAAAGGGGCCTAATAGAGCTTTGTGAGAGCTGGAGATGATGTCGGTAAAGTGAGTGGTAGACACTAGACCTCAGAACCGTTGTTGTTGTTCTTGCTGAACATGGGCAGGAAATAGATGGGGCTGGAGGAGAGGCCTCCCTCTGGAGGCCAGCATCCTGCATCCAAAATGCCTTAAGGCTGATCTTCTCCCTGCTCCACCGCAGCTCCTAGGTCCTTGCCCCGGGCTCCCGCCCAGGCTGGTTTCCGCATGCAGAGTCTTGGGTTTGATTTCCCACGAAGCCCTGGCTCAGAAACGCTCCCTGCCTCTCCAGGCAGTGTATGGCTCCAGCCAAAAAACCCAAACCCCACCATCTCCAGAAGACAAAGGAAAGTTGATATTAGACACCGTATGTTTCATAGTACTGGGTACTTTCAGAACTATAACAGCAATGTGAGCTAGGAAATGTAGCTACATGTTCATTGTGTAGATGTGGGGACAGGCTTTGAGATGTTAAATGAGCACCATCCAGTAGAAAATCAGGGGAGCCACAAAAATACTTTTAAATTTCCTGGTGGCCACATAAAAAAAGGTAAAGAGAAGCAGGTAAGATTCATTTTTGTAATATACTCTGTTTAACCCAGTATATCTGAAATAGTCTCACTTTAACATGTAACCAACACTTGGAAATTATTTTTTTGAGATTTTATGTGTACGTAATCTCTACACCCAGTGTGGGGCTCAAACTCTCAACCCCGACACCAAGAGCCGCAGGCCCCACAACTGAGCCAGCCAGGCATCCCTGAAATGGTTAATGAGACCTATTATTTTTTTCACAGTAAGTGTTGGAAATCAGTGTCTACCTTACACTTCCAGCACAACTCAATTCAGAGTAGTCCCATTCCGAGTGTTCAGTAGCCGCATGTGGCCCTTGGTCGCTGCAGCGGGCGATACGGGGTTCAGTGGTTAAACACTTCATCTCACATCCCACCAAAGGTAAAGGAGAGTGGAGTGACAGTTTCCCCATCCCTGTTCCCCTGTCCTTTTCACTCATCACCTGCCTCTCCATGGCTCCTCCCTGATAGGAGACAGAGTTTTGTGGCCCTGAGGGTGTGAGCTCTGGCATAGATTAGAGATTCGAATCCTGCTTAGTAGCTGTGAAGCCTGGAGCAAGTTACCTCCCGGTCTGTGCTCCGGTTTCTACACGTGTCAATGGGATGATAAGGATGAGGCCCACCTCATGAGGTCAATTCAAGGAGCAGTCATTTTATTAAATCATCAGTTCAGTCAACCACCTGCCACATTCAAGCCCTCAGTGAATATTCAAGGGGATCCTCTTTTAAAGGAGTCCCTGCCATGCTGTCAAGGCTCATCTGCTACATGAAGCATGGGAGGCATGTGGGTCGGCTAAGTTCTTCTTAAATCAGCCCAATTCCCATGAACCTGCAGTTCCCAAGGCCAGGAGGTGGCGTGGAGTTCGCTGCTGGAATGTTCCTTGGTTTGAGGGTCTGGAGTCTTCCAGTGGAGCCAGACAAGGACATGGTCACTCTGCGAGATTGTCACTCAGCGAGTACCAGCGGCCCCTCAGGTGCCAGCCCCGTGTGAGGCACCAGGGGGACCCAGGCAGGCTGCAGCATGCCACCCCTGCCCTTGGCCTGGCATGATGCTGTGATGACTTGTTACCCGTGGCACTGCCCCGTTTATCATCTCTGTGCCCTTGCTCCTGTGGTTTTCCCCTCCAGGGTACCTTCCTCTCCCCTCATTGCCCACTTGTCCAAACAAAACCCACCTCAAATGCCACCACCCCAAGCACCCCTCCCTGACTCTTGCCCCAGCCTCTCTCCTCACTCCCAAAACCTGGTGGCAGACACTCGCTCTTTCCATGTTCCTTTAGTGCCGTCTGCACCTCCCAGAGGCCCTTGGTACCTCCCATCCATCTTCTGGGTCCTTCTGTCCTGAGAGGCAGCTGCCCGGCCACACTAGCATCCCCCAAAGTCCCAGGCCAGCTCTGATTTACCTGCACATTCTTCCAGCATCTACGGCTCAGCTGGCGCTCAGTGGGTAATGAGACAGTGAATGTGCAGAGTTCGTCTTAGCCCAGTTTACGTGAAAGAGCAGAAGCTGTGTCTTCCTCTGCAAACTCTCAGCAGAACTCCTGTCCAGTGCTGGGCAGCCTGAGGGCGCTCATCCAAGGAGGCTGTTTGAAAACACGCATTCCTAGACTCCACCGCCCAGGGATAGCTTCCTAGGTCTGGGGTAGGGCCCAGACAGCTGCGTGTTTTGTCATCTAAGAGATTATACTGCGCAGACAGGCCCAGAGGGACCCGATTCAGACCATTTAACCCGGGGGAGCACTGGAGAGGCATAGACCATGCCGCTGCAAGGCGCACGTTACTGTGATTTCCTCTCACAAGTGACCGTGGAAAGGAGCTCTGGATCCGTTTGGTTAAAATGCAGTATTTAAGAAGGGAAGTCATGGCCGAGAAAGAAGACAGCCTGGGCCCTCCCTTGGAGGGGTGTTGGGTTCCCTGCTAGACACATAGGCTGTGCCCTTGGGGCAGTGTGCAGTACCTTCCCCGGGGGAATAGCAGTGTCAGCTTGCACTCGGAGCCTGCCGCCGGGACGTTTTGTCCTCACACCACACTCTTCTTCCCTGACAGGTCTCCCGTGATGGCCGGTGGACTGTTCGCTGTGGATCGGAAATGGTTCTGGGAGTTGGGTGGGTACGACCCAGGCCTGGAGATCTGGGGAGGGGAGCAGTATGAAATCTCATTCAAGGTGAGCCGGCTCTTCGGAAGGCCCCTTCTTTGCCACACCCCCTTGGCTTTCTGAGCCTGGAAAGACTCTGGATGCTCAGGGTTCAGCAGCCCCTGCTCCTCAGGTGACAAGTCAGAGGCCATGGGCCACTCCTTCTTGCGTGTGTATAGTGGACGTGGGGTGTCTCCTTAGGCTGCTAAGCTCTGACTGCCATTTACCTTAACGTCGTCCCCTTCTTAGGATGGCAGTGTTGGAATAAGACAGGTCTTGCTTCCAGTAAAGGTGGTGTCTCCCAGTGAGGTGTCCAGCAAACCAGCAGGGGGGAAGAGAAGCCGGGGTAAGTGGGACACACAGGCCTGGAGGGATGCTGTGCTTTGGGGATGGCCCGTGGCCTCGCAGATTCCCAGTTAGCCTTAGTGGGTCGTGGCCACCCCTCTCAAGTGTGCTTTCTCTGTATCCACCACTGCTGGAGTTGGCCGTAGAGACCAGTGGTCAGGAGCTCAAGCTGTGGAGTCAGAAAAGTGTGGGTTCAAATCCCAGTTCCACCACTCAGGAGCTGTGTGATTTGGGGCAAGTTTAGATTAGCTTTCTCTCCTCGTCTGAAATGACAGAATAATAATACTACCTATCTTCCAGAGCTATTGCAAAGAGCGAACGAGATAATATCTTAGAAGTGTTTAACATGCAACCCGGGGACACAGCCAGCAATTAAAAATGGGTAGAAACTATTCAAGATCCAGTGAGTAAATATTTACTCTATCAGACCAGCCCATGTGCTGTAGAAGCTTGCTGACAATGGTAGTTGAGGACGTGGTGGTTACTAGTTAGCCACCCACCCTTCTGGGGCCACTTCCTCCCCTTCATTTGTGGGATTCCATATTGGTCTCAGGTGACGAACAGAGGCTCGGTCCCTCTGAGGGGAGGCTTAGCTTGTCCCGTGCCCCCTTATGTCTGGCCAGGGTCTGCATCTGCATCCCCAGGGCCCCTGGAAGGGCATACCCCCAGCCCGCGAGGGATGGCCAGCGGCACCACTACTGGGCCGAGCCCTGTGAATACACAACCCTGATGCCCCCCGAATCGGGCATCAACTTTTTAGGCGGGACACCATGATTGAGACTTCAGTGCTGGGGTCAGATCCCGGCCCTGCCACTTCCAACAGACTGTGTGATCTCAGACAAGGAAGGCTCACCTCACTAAGCCTCGGTTTGTGCTGCCACAAAATCTGCTTAATGATACTTGAATCTTCACGGGGTTGTTCAGAGGATTAAATGCGACCATGACAGTTGGGTGCTTCCTAACAACGTCCCAAAGATTATGTTCGTTATCGACATCATTGCCATCACCATGTACACCTCTGGTTGAGCAGTTCAGAACTAGGGAACATAAATTCTTGAGTAGCAAGAAAAGAACTCAAGAACGACCAAAAACATTGTTTGGGTTTGAAGGGCGGTCTGTGTCTGTTTTGCTTCCAGAGTTCTGAAGTTGTCTCCCCGAAGGGGACCAGCCCCTAACCTAACCAACACTCGCGTCCAGGGTTGGTGTTCAAAGTATTTAATGGCGATGGCGGCCCAGGCACCAACCAGTCAGAGCGGATACCAGTTAGACACAAGTCTGTGTCAGCTCTGGTCCACAACAGCTGAATTTCAGCCCTGCTCGGAGCTGACAGGACCCTATGCCAAGCCCTTCACACGTGTTGGCCTTTTTAATCCTCTCAGCAACCCTAGCAGAGCGGTGTCATCATTATACCCATTTCACAGGAAGACACGAGGGGCTCAGCCCAAGGCCCCACACAGGTGGAAATAGTGGAACCAGGACCTGACCGCAGGGGGCCCTGACTGCAAAGCCTGCGTTGTGACCTGCCACGTTTCCTGGGCCTCTTCAGGGACAGGAGAGAACACTAGAGAGGGAAACTAGCCTGAGAAGTTGGCAATGGTCTTTCCCCCCTTTCTTCTGTTTTTGCCTCCTCCTGGGCTCGTTCTTAATTTACTGGGATATTCTACAGCCTCTCAGTGAAGTGAATTAATGACCGTCTAAGTGAGAAGTAGCAAATAGATTTCCTCTCCCAGCCATCTCTGACCTGCTCTGGGATAGGGGCGACCCAGCGCGGTGTTGATATGTATTCCGAAGCTGCATCCAAGCTGATCAGAACGAGGGTGGTAACTGATGAGTGATGTCTGCCATGGGTGCAGGTCTGGCAGGTGATGGCACAGATGTCATTGGGTATCCGTAGCCCGGTGCAGTCTAGCTTTCCAAATGTCGCATCCTTATGGGTACGGTGCAATCACACACAAGGAATCAAAGGACTTTTAACTTCACAGTTTGTCAATACAGCCATCGAGCAAACTTGATTTATCAAGTTCTCTGCCAAGTGTGCCCAGAAATGGGCACACCTGTGTTCTGAGTGCTCACCAGAATGTCAACTTCGATAGGGTAGGATTGTTTGTGTGTTTCACTCACTGCTGTGTCCCAGGTACCGAAAGGATTGCCTGACATTGAGGAGGCACTGAATAAATACGTGTTTGTGACACACTCAGAGCAGGTAGATCGCTGGCCAGAAACCAGCCTCCGTGGTCAAGAAGTCCCCCTTCAGAAACACCCTCTGTGGAGAATAGTGAATGGAGAAGGAGTTGCACAAAGGAATTCCCAAACCCAAAATGATTTCATTCTGTGTGTTTCAAAGACCTATCTAATGATGCTCATCAGGCAATTACAGCAGAACAAATGGCATTTTTCTCCACACAGTTTATTTACAAAAGACTTGGTAATGAAGCCATATTGGAAATCTCTCGTCTGGGAGGGGGGGAGGCGGCTGGCTCCTGTTTCCATTTGATCCAATTAATGTCCTTCACTCTCAAGGGGAAAGGGCTCTGCGTAATGAGGAGGCTCCCAGGTCTGGAAGGGAGACTTTCCTCCCTCAGTTTTCTCTGTCCTGGCTTTGAGAACATGGGTTCCCAGAGCCTGTGGCGGTCCATCTGCCTGTGCATTGTCTCCCGAGCCCCTGTGGAAAGCCTGCCACAGTGCGGAGGAGACAGGCAAGCCCATTCATCCGCCAGAGACGCCTCCCTGAAATGTGGGTGTTCATTTCAGCCAGAGCGGAGCATTTTCAAAGGGCCATATTCCCTCCGCTTAATCTCTGCTAAGAGCCCTTTCTTCCTGGTGATGGACAAAAGAGACTGGTCTGAAAGGCCTGAGTGCATTTTCAGAAATTAAGATAAATTGATATGTGGCATCAGGACTGATGAATTAATAATTTGGCTCCAATTCCAGACTAGGCCATCTATCCTGATGGGAAAACCCTAGAAAAGGTATTCTAAGGCTCTGAAATTTCTGGAAGAGTCATTGATCCCCCCACCCCACCCCGACACACTCAGCCAGGAGACATATTGTTTCCAAAAGGCACAGTCATACCGTGGAAGTTCTCCTGTTTGGCGGTTAGAATCTTCCCAGTTCTGGCGGCAGGTTAAATCTTTAACTCCAGAGCCCGCCTGTACCTGCCTCTGTGAGCTGACCCCTGCTCATTTCTCCACCCTCCATCCTCTTAACGCATTGCATTAGTCTGCATTCTTGGTTACAGATGACCCTAGTCATCCGATTGAAGGCAAAAATCAGAATCAGTTGGCTCACACAGTTGAAATTCCAGGGCAGACCCTCCAGGCCTGGCTGGATCCAGAGACTAACCCATCTCATCCGGTCTCCGTCTCTCTCTGTCCCTTGGCACAACTTTCATCTCGGTTGGCTTCCTGTTCAGGTCAGGCTTTCTCTCTGTGGACCCAGCATCCCACTGGAAAGAGAGTTTATCTTTCCCATCCTTCCTGTAGAAGTCCCCAAGGTGAGGGGCGCCTGGGTGGCTCGGTCGGTTAAGTGTCCGACTTCGGCTCAGGTCATGATCTCACGGTCTGTGAGTTCAAGCCCCGCATCGGGCTCTGTGCTGACAGCTCAGAGCCTGGAGCCTGTTTCAGATTCTGTGTCTCCCTCTCTCTCTGCCCCTCCCCTGTTCATGCTCTGTCTCTCTCTGTCTCAAAAATAAATAAACGTTAAAAAGAAAATTAAAAAAAAAAAAAAGAAGTCCCCAAGGTGATTCTCACTGGCCTGCTGGTTCCTTGCCCATCCCTGAGCCATGTTCTGATTGGTCAGCTGCAGTCACATGTCCATCCTGGAGACCGGAAAGTGGAGATGAGCTGGTTCCCCAAACGAAAGCCCAGTCATTGTTTCTAGAAGGGGAATGAATGTGGGGCAGGGCAGACCACAGACAGATGTGTCCGCACAGCCATATGGAGCTGCTCACAAGCCCCAGGCTCCTTTGGAAGCAGGCACTGTTCACTCTTCTGGAAATGCCTTTCCTTAGTCTGAGAGGCCCCCACTTAGCCTTACCTGAGCTGCCTGTGCTAACGAGGCTCCACCCCAACATTACTCCTGGCTTAGCTCTGAATTCCTCATGTTAATTGTGACCCAACGGGTGACCTGTCTTACCCACTGGCCTCTGAGTTCCCTGGAGGCCATTTCTATACCCAGTGTGTGGCCCACAGTAGGTGTTTTAAATAACTGTTAGTGGCATCAATTTGTATCTGATAAAACTTCCTTTGCCCCGCTCTTCCTAGACTTACCTCAACACCTTTTGGTAGTGGTGGTGTTGTGGGAAGGGTACTCGATGAGAAGGCAGGGCACTGGCTTCTCATCTTGGCTTTCCATCCATCTGTTCATCCATCTGGGGATCCTGGACCAATCGCTTGACCTCTTTGGCCCTCACATCCCAGACAGTGCTGATACAGCTTTCCTACCTGCCCCGTGAGAGAGGATCGGATACGATGCTGTGGCGAAAGTCCCTTGACTTACACAGGTGCAAGCGTGGTTTGGATTAGAGGTGGTGGCAGTAGAACGAGCCAGGAAGGGGACTGCACCGTGTCCTTAGGAGGCAGGGTTAGGACATCTTCATCTCTGAGATCCAGGAGACAGGATGCTTCCACCGGACAGTACGGATGAGCTGGCATGAGAAAGGTGTGGGCTTTGCAGTGGTGTAAGTGGATACCTCTTGTTAATAGCAATTTGGCTAAATCTGTTATGTACCAAAGCAAGCACATTCTTTGACCCAAAATTCCACACCCAGGAGTTTATCCAAGGGAGACAACTGCAAAGATGAGCAGAGATTTGGGTAGAAGTTATTTGTTGAGGCCTTACTTACAACGGGGGAAGATTGACAGGACCCAAATGTACATCCTTAGGGAATAAATAAAAGCACATCTAAACAATGGAATATGATATTAAAAGACCAGATGCCTCCAAAGTTACGTTTAAACAGAAATGAAAAATAGTATCGGGGTGCCTGGTGACTCAGTCGGTTGAGCATGTCTTGATTTCAGCTCAGGTCACGATCTCAGGGTTCGTGGGCTCAAGCCCCATGTCAGGCTCTGTGCCTGCTTGGGATTCTCTCTCTCCGTCTCTGACCCTCCACTGCTCATGCTCTGTCTCTATCTCTCAAAATTAAAAAAAAGAAATGAAAAATTGTGTATATATATAATATGATCCCATGTTTGGTGTTTAAATATATGATGAAGGCAAACCAGCAAACAAAAACCCTGAGAGTATCCTTCTAGCAGCTGGTGTTTGCTGGTCACTCACACCAGTAATGTGTGAGGCTGTGTGCACGGCACTCTACATGCATGGTCATTTAATTTTCATGAGACACCCGAGGCGGTGCTCTCACTTTCTCCGTGTTGTAGATGAGGAAACTGAGGCTTGGGTTAAGTCACTTCCACAAACTCACACGGCTGGAGCCGGTATTTCAGACTGAGCCTGTGCTCTGACCCAGCACGCCATGAAAGCGTCCTGTTCCTTGTGGCGTCGGGGGGGGGGGGGGGGGCGGGCGGGAGGACTCCAGGGTGCAGCTGTCCCCTTCTACTATTTCTATAACAATGAATATGTTCATCATAAGTACATATCACTTCTATAAAGAAAGAAAGAAGATTTTTTTTTTTTAAACTAAGAAGGAAAAATGGTTTTTCAGCCCTTCCAGCATCCCCTGCCCCACCATATACATCCCAGTGCTGTGTTTGGGCCATTTGCAAGTTCAGGCATGAGAGTCCACCACCACCACCCCCCGCCAAGGGAGGCCTCCAGAGAAGGGAGTGACAGCGAGGACACCCCAGGGAAGGACGGAGCGTAGCTCTGCAGGGTGGGCCTGAGGAGGCAGTGGCTCCTCCCTGAGGGTCCCATGGGGCAGGTCCATGTGAGCGAGGGAGTCATGAAATGCCACATGAGGGGACAGGGGACAGTCTTGTTCCACGAGGAAACCCATCCCAGCAGAGGCAGGAGGTATCAGGGCCCCTAGGTTTGCTTTGTTTGACGTAGCTGTCAAAGCCCAACCCAGTCTCAGGCTGCAGCTTTGGGGCAGATTTTAAATGAGAAAACTCTCAGGCTTTCCTTCTGTAAAACTCATGGCGTCATCAGGAGGAGTAAGTGAAATAGTGTGAAAAGAAGGCAGGAGCACACCGGAAACTGGGTACAGGTGATGTAATGGCCTGATACCCTTAATGGTTCCGTGACTGGACCAGGGTCCCTCGGCTAGAAGGTGGCAGTGCCGGAGCTAAATCCCAGATGTCCTGACTCTAAACTCATTCCACCAGTGGGAGGGGTGGAGGAAAGGTGGGCCCAGCCTAGACAGAGGCCCTTTTTACAGGAAGGGTGCAAAAGTCAGCACCAGCCCCGAGGGGAGTTGCGTTGCTGCTCAGGAGGGAAAAATGATTTCCAGAGGCCAGCCCAAGGGGCAGAAGGTGATCTGGGGCTACCATCCAAGGACCTGCATGGCAATACCTCCCCCATCCCATCACTTACCCACCCCCCCCCCCCACCTGACTCAGACCAGCTGCAGAGTTGCTGCTGAGAACCTGGTGCTAATTCTTTCTTTGGCTAAGCTATCCGAGGATGCCGCAAACGTGCTCTGCCGCGTGCAGCATTTTCCTCCTGGCTACAGGTGCCCAGGCTTCCCAAGAGCTGCCTGCTGGGAGCAGGGAGAGCATTCTGCTCATGACTCTCAGCAAGCCCTTT
Source organism: Acinonyx jubatus (assembly GCF_027475565.1). Taxonomy (NCBI): domain Eukaryota; kingdom Metazoa; phylum Chordata; class Mammalia; order Carnivora; family Felidae; genus Acinonyx; species Acinonyx jubatus. Next base: position 190,229,574 of record NC_069380.1, on the reverse strand, counting down.
GAAATTCCATGAATGTGTCTGTGGAGGCCTGCATCTACCACCATTCCTCCAGGAAGGTGGCTCAAAGGCCCAAGGGTCATCTGTCATCCATGGCTTCCCAACCAACACATACCTGTGTCCATGCCTCCATCTTTCGTTGCTAAAAATGGAGATAATAACTTCTTCAGAGCTTTGTTCTAAGAACTAAATGGCATGAAACATTCATCTGGCTTAGAGCCAGGCAAAAAGGAGGCACTTAGTAAGTGGTAGCTGTTCTGACCAGAACCCTCATGTTAGAACACCATTGAACACCATCAGATGAAGTACATGGCCTTCAGAATCAAACCCCCTGGGTTCTGGTGCAGACTTGATTAGCTGGTTGCTGTGTGACCTTGGGGAAGTGGCCTAATCTCTCTGGACTTCATAGCTGTAAAATGGGGATAGAATAATCTTTACTTCATAGCATGGGTGTGAACGTGATGTTAGTCAAACTGTGTTAAAACCTTAGCTCAGTGCCTGGCATGTAATAAATGATCAATAAATGGTAGCTGTTAATGTTTGCATTGTTATGGTTGATGCAGTCAGGCTACAGTTACAAGAAGACAGGAGTGGAAAGAGCTTTGAGGCTGACAAGACAGAGGCCGAAGACCTTGGCTCCAGGCCCGGCTTTGGAATGAACTTTCAGTGAGACCTTGGACAGCTCACTTGCCCTTTCTGCTGAACCCGTATCTTCTCATCTACAAGGGCACTAAAAACTCGAAACTTACAGGGCTGTCTGTGTGAACTAGCTAATACCATTATCCTGAGAGGGGTTGTCACTATTCCAGCATGTACTGGTCCTCAATGTGTGGTCCTCAGACCAGCCTTTGCAGCAGCATCTGAGAGCTTGTTAGACATGCAGATTCTCAGTCTCCACCCCAGACCTGCTGAGTCAGACACCCTCGGGGTGGGGCCCTAGCAGTCTGTATTTTAACCAGCTTTTCAGATGATTCTGATGCTCACAAAGGTGAGGATTATGGCGGTAATGAATACGTGGGGTCTTGTACGAAGAACGTTCTCAGGCTTGGATGTGGAAGGACAGAGCAAATGGGTAGACTGCTTGGCAGTTGGTCAGCATATCCCAGCACCTTCCCCCTGTTATATCATCAGGTTCGGGTCATTGGGTCCACCCTTGACAGAGAGTTTCTGTTCCATTTCTTCTGACAGGGTTTTAGAGCAACGCTGCCCAATGACTAGGTCCAGTGTAAATGAATGAGTGAATGAATGTATGGGCTGCGTTATTGATGGGAAGAGAAGGACGGCACCCAACACCACAGACAAGTGAACGCACCGCAGCTGGTTCTCAGCATCCACAACACGAGTCTGGGGGATGTGGAGAGGGCCAGAAGTGATCAAGAGAAGAACAGATGGCAGAGAGCCTTATTTGCAAGCCAGGGGTGCCCGTTCATTCTGTAGGCAATACAGGTGCTGACAGGGGTCTTGGCAGAAGACCATAATAGGGTCTGGACCAGGCTTAAGAAAGATCAAACCAGGAAGGTACAGTCTGCCTGGAGGTCTCAGAGCTGCCTAGTTCCACTCTGGACTCTGCCATTTATGAGCTGAGGGACCTCGGGGAAGGCACTTATATCGCAAGGCCTCAGCTTCCTCGCACGTAAAAGGTATGATAGGACCTCTCTGACTGTGTGGTTATGAAAGTGCTCTGTCCCAAGTATGAGTCACATCTCAGGGAAATTGCAACTTGACTAAATTCATTTATTAGTTTAAGCAACAAAACCCCAGTGTAAGGCAGCCACCTCCCATTTTTTGGCCAGCTTGTCTATAAACACCTAAGGATGTTGTTGAATTAGACATTTCATTTATTCATTTAGATACACATATGTGCTTAAAACTATATTATATAAAATAATATATTAACCTAGAAGTAAATTCAAATGGTTTTTATTTTTTTTATTTAAAATTTAGTTAGTTAACAGACAGTGCAATATTGGTTTCAGGAGAAGAATTCAGTGACTCATCAGGTACATCCAGTGCTCATCACAAGTGCCCTCCTTAGTGCCCATCACCCATCGAGCCCATCCCCCACCCACCTGCCTCCATCAACCCTCAATCTGTTCTCTTATCATTAAGAGGCTCTTGTGGTTTGTTCCCCTCTCTCCTCTTTCCCCGCCTTCTCATATGTTCATCTGTTTTGTTTCTTAAATTCCATATATGAGTGAAATATGGTATTTGTCTTTCTCTGATGACTTCATTTGCATAGCATAATACCATCTAGCTCCATCCACATCATTGCAAATGGCAAGATTTCATTCTTTTTGGTCACTAATATTCCACTATATGTATGTGTGTGTGTGTACAGGTATATATGTATATATATGTATGTATACATGTATATATGTATATATACCTATACACACCCATACACACACACACACACACATATATATGTATATATATACATATACACACACACACTACATCTTCTTTATCCATTTATTAGTCGATGGACATTTCAGCTCTCTTCATTGTTTGGCTGTTGTTGATAATGCTGCTATAAACCTCAGGGTGCATGTACCCCTTCAAATCTGTATTTCAAGTGGTTTTTAAAAATAAAGTAAAATTGTTTTTTTCCTACTCTTCACCAGCTGCATCCAGTAACCATTATAAATATCTCAACCTAGCGTGAGTGAGGTCCTTTCATGCTGGTAAGCTCTCCGAAACAGTATCTTATTCAAAACAAACTAATATATTCAAAACCATGTGAACTTCTGGAAGACATGGATATGACGCCATCTCTTCTCTGAGGGGAACTGCATGGCCTGCCTCCAGTGCCCCCCAGCTGCCATGTGTCCAAATCACACTATACGGATTGCTTACAGCCCTCTGTGCTTCAGAATTACATCATTCCAGTCCCATCGCAGCCCTATCAGGCACACATAATTCATCCCATTTTGCAGATGGGGAAACTGAGGCTTTCAGACTCACAAAGCTTGCTGAGGAGCCTGGATTAGACCTCAGTTCTTAACTCCAGAATGGAGTTCATAACAGGAACGCTATGTACCTTCTAAGCACACAGATAATGCAGAATAATTGGTGGCAACTATTATCATATTATGTTCCCCCAAGTGCAACTAAATAGGGTTGGAATTCCATAGGGGTCCTCAGCCGAGATCCCAAAAGCAAAAGACATGTCTTCTGGCCGTCAGCAGGAAGGATGACCAGTCATGCCTGGTGGTTTCCAGGCAGCCATGTCCTTGACAGAGAGAGGTTTCGCCAGGGCCCCTGCTGGCTCATGTTTTCCTCACAGGATGGGCCCTTCTGCCACACTGTCTCTGGGTCCCCGAGTGTCTTCTGATGCACATCACCATTTGTTTCTTCCCTCCTCAGTTTAGGAGATAAGAGCAAGTAATTGTCTTTTATAGACACTGTAATGAAGCCTGTCATCACACAAAAGAAGTTTGCTAATAAAATAAATCAAAGCAGCAGTGAAAATGAATAGGGAGCAAGCTTTTACAATTAGATTTGTACTTGTCTGGTGGCACAGTGCTTCCATGAGAAGTGAGAAGGCTGTTGCGCAGGGGAGAAAGGCACCAAGAGATGAGCTGACGGGGTGTTTGCAAACTCCTCAAGGCAGAGCAACACGGCGCCCAAGGCAGGCAGCTGTGTCCCCTGTGGGCTTGGAGGCTGGCAAGGGGCTTGACAGAAAGGGAGGGAGGGAAGCCAGCAGAGAGGGGTTGCAGGTACATCATCTCGGTGGTCTGTGTGTGTCCCCATCCAAATGTGATGGGGTCCCAGCCAAATGTGATCTGGCTGCTGCTCCCCCTTCTTTTTGCCATCAGCTGGACTCTTTCCCCACAGGTGTGATACCTGGGGGAGAGGAGAACACCCTGGGACACCCAGGCCCCAAGTGGTGCCCCCATGACTGTGCCCCAGCCCTGCCTGGCCCTGTCATTCTCCCAGTCAGTTACAGGTTCTGCCACCAAGTAAGTTAGAAAAACTTCATGGGGCACCCAGGTGGCTTAGATAAGTGTCTGACTTCGGCTCAGGTCATGATTTCACGGTTTGTGGGTTTGAGCCCCGCATCGGGCTCTGTGCTGACAGCTCAGAGCCTGGAGCCTGCTTCATTCAGATTCTGTGTCTCTGTCTCTCTCTATTCCTTCCCCGCTCATGCTCTGTCTCTCTCTTTCTCTCTCTCTCAAAAATGAATGATTTCCATTTAGGAAATCAGGCCATAGGATAAAAAAAACATGCTGTTGGGCAAAAGGGCAAATGCTGTATAATTTCAAGGTGGTGGCATTTCTCGTTCTTTTGCAAGCAGAAATGACTAACGTAGTTACGTTTGGTACGTTTGGTCAGGCATTAAGCTGAGTGCTTTTCATGAGCTGTCTCATGCCATCTCAGCAGCCTTGCAAGGTAGTAGTGACCTGCCATGCCCAGGTCACAGGTGAGGAGACTGTCGCTCCCCAGGTCAATGCCTTGTGCCAGGTCACATGGCTGCACAAGTTGGCATTGGGAATGGAGAGGGTTGTGTGCTCATAACCCCTGTGCCATGGTCATCATGGGTCTTGTGTGGCTGTTGCCTCAGTTGTGAAGGAAGGTAGGAGAGGACCCTAGAGGTGCACAGGTGGGTGGCTTGGGCCATGACTGGAACCATGGGACCTGGGATCCAAGACCACCTCTGGCCACCCAGGTTGAGTCATGACACCATTCTGTGCCTCCATCTTTTGTCGTGTTCCTGGAGGGAGAGTCCCCTCCAGTCTTGGGCTCCTGCCAGATACCTCTTCAGGTTGTTCAGGTGCTCAAAGAGGACTCAGGAATTGGAAGCAGCTTTAGCTGAACAAACAGATATCTCTGTCTCTGAAGGCAGTTCTCACTCAGGGAAGGGCAGGAAAGCTGAGGAGTAAACCCATCGTCTAAAGCTAGGACTCCTTCTGGGCTCCGGACGTCTCGGGAATCTGCGGGTGTTTTGGATGCCTTAAACCTCTCAGCAGATCAAGGTCACCCTGGTCCCTCAGGAACCTTTAGGCAGATGGCCAGCATGGTCAGGGCCAAAGAAACCAGAGGTCACAGCAAAGAGAAGGATGTGGAGATTGATCGTTGTCTACATAAAGGAAGGTTCCCTGCCAGGCAGAGCTGGAGACACAACCTTGTTAGCTAATGTGAGTTTAATATGGAGTCAGGGGAGCTGGACGCCAGCCTAGTCAACTGCCCAGGAGACCGTCAGAAATAGAGTGGGGTAAGGTGTCCCCCATCTGTTCAGCGCCACTCTGCCTCCCAAAAGACAGGGGCGGCCCAGCGGCAAGCTGGGCGATACCCGCCAGACAAGAGCATCGCTTCCATGTCAGTCATTTTGTATAAAGGAAGAGTTATTGTTATGGGAGGCTGGCGCCTGATCAATATCTCCTGCTTTGAAAATAAACTTCTTGGCTTGGCCTTGACATTAATCTACCATCAGGAGCCCATTATCTCAAGACCAATATTCTGTTCTATTGACTTGCTCAATTTTTTTTTTCTCCCCCAAGATCAGACTATAATTGCATTTCTCCAGGCAACACTTGCACTCACTGCAGCCTCATGCATACAGGTCCCCTTTCAGGAAGCCCGGGACACAGCACATCTGGGGTGGGATGGAGACAGTGGCTGGCAGAGGGTCATGGGGGACTGAGGACCCTCAGGTGCATGAGGAGGAAAAGCAGTCCTTCTAGAGCCTGTGAATTGGTTGAGACATAAAGCCAGATCCCCAATATCCCCAGAAAATAGTCTCTTGCACAGAATTGGGGTTACAGACGTTCCCACTCCTACTTGTCATTCACAAACAAGGAAACACGGGAATAAGATTAGCAATAATGTCCCGAGTGCAGCTGGGCCCTACCATTATCACCACAGCCCCCACAAACCCGAAGCCATACCTGCCTCAATCTCCAAGAGCTTCTGGACCTTCCCTCCCCCACACCTGTCCCCTACAACCCATTCTCCACCCCTCAGGCAGAGTCCTCTTCATAAAATAGAAATTGGATTATATCATCACCCTCCCTGAAGACTTTTGGTGAAGCCTCCTTATTTTTCCCTGCAAGACCCTTATGATTGTCTCTGACCTCCCCGCCCACCTCTGCTCCTGCTCCAGGCCTCTGGCTTCCTCCATTCAGGGATTAAGCCAACCAAGCCTGGCCCTACCTCAGGGCCTTTACACTTGCTTTTCTCTCCACCTGTTCTCTCACCCCTCAGATCCTTATGTTACTTTTACCTTCTCATTATCTAAGTATTGTATCTAATTTTCCCTTCTAAGTGAGGCTATCCCTGACTGGCGTAGGTAACATCACTTCTCAGAGATCCAGGCAATGAGTCTCTCCAGTTACCTTGCTTTGGCTTCCTTATAGCACACATCACCATCTGCAACTGGCTTTCTGTAGTGATTATCTACTGCCACAAGAGAAAAATCCCCCTGAACATACCCTCTTCAAACGGTAATAGACAGTATCGCAAGGTTACACAAACCCACACCAGGTCAGGGGTTTGGGAGTGGCTTAGCAGGACATTTCTGCTCGAGTCTATCGTGAGGTTGTGGTCAAGGTATCAGCCAGGGCCATGGTTATCTGAAGGCTGGACTGGGCCTGATAGATCCCTTTCTAAGATGGCTCACTCAGCTTGGCTGGCACGTTGGCCCCAGCTCCTCACCACCTAGACCTCTCCACAGAGCTGCTCGAGTGTCCTCACAACATGGCAGCCAGGTGCCCCAAAGCAAGTGACCCCACGGAGGAAGGTGGAAGCCACAGTGTCTTCTACGACCACCACTTCTTCAGTTTTCCTTTGGTTACATGGCTCAGTCCTCATGTGACTCATTCGGGAGGGAGGTGTCTCCAGAGAGCGAGGATCACCGGGGGCCATCCTAGAGGTTGCACACCATACTCCCCCTCCATGAGAACAAGGGCCTTGGCAAACTTGCCACGTGTGTGCCCAGCACAATGTCTGGCATGTAGCAGAGACCCCATGAATATTAGCCAGATGTCTGAATGAATCATAAGAGTGTGTGACTGTTAGGACTGTGTGCTAAGTCTTGTGCTAAGTAAGCACTTTACATGGAATATCTCACCCCCATGGCCTGCCTCATTTAATCCTCTACAGATGAGGAAACTGAGTCTCAGAGAGGTTAAGTACCTTGATCAAAGTCACAAACCTGGTAAGTGGCTGAGCCAGCATTTGGCCCCAGGACTGCTGAGGATGGTCTGTCTAGGCCAGGCCCCTTAGCGGATATGCATCAGCGTGGATTGTACTTCCGGAGATTTCCCACATTGCCATCAGACCACATGCAGTCAAACTCAGGAGCTCTTTGTGACGCCAGGAATGTAGGGAAACACAAGGAGAAACTTGGAATTCCTCTCTACGGTGATAGCCAGCTGTGTGGCTTAGTAAGCCAGACTGCAGAGAAGTCAGGGCAGGGAGCCTGCTGCCTCTGCTCAGGGTGACCCAGCAAGAGGCTTGTAGATCTCAGAGGAAACTCCAGAACCTGGTACCACAGTCGGTAAATATACAGAGCCTAGGTGCTATCTCTTCCCCTCTCGTACCTGTGGTAGACGTTACTAAGGCGATCACCATAGTCCTTCCCGCTGAGCTGCCCTTTGCTGCCTAGAATTCTCAACACAGCTCTCCCCACACCTGCACTTGTTCGGAGCCCAAACTCTGGAGTCCGCTAAAGCCAGGTTTAAATTCTAGTTCCACCACTCACTAACCCTGTGACCTTAGACAAGCTTCTTAGCTTCTCTGAGCCTCCGTTTCTTCATCTGTAAAATGGAGCTCCATTACTACCCACTTCTTTGGTCTTCTGACAAGGCTTAAATGCAGTTGTGCACGGGGGGCTTGCAGCAGACTGCTTGGCAACAAGGAGGCACTCAATGCTGTCAACTATTGAAAGCTGCTGTGGTTATCACTGTGTTTTCCTCGTTCTGTGAATGGGAGCTTTAATAGTCCCAAGCTGATGCTTCCAGTGAATGTATTGGAGGAGGGGGCAGTGACCTTTGAGGCGGTGGTGAATGAGAGGCAGAAATACCATTTTCTTTCTCCCTTCCCACCCTGCAGGTGTGGATGTGTGGGGGCCGCATGGAGGACATTCCCTGCTCCAGGGTGGGCCATATCTACAGGAAATATGTACCCTACAAAGTCCCCGCTGGAGTCAGCCTGGCCCGGGTAAGGTGATGGCTCCCTGGATGGGGACGGGGTGAGGGGCTAGGCTCATCAGCAGAGTAGAGGCATCCTGAGACACCTGGGAACTCCAAGCCAAGTGCCTCGGGGGGGTGGGGGGGGATGTGCACCCCCCCTTCCCCAACTCTCCAGGTGAAATCAAGTTTAAGAGAACTTACTTAAACCCCTGCTTAAACACTTAGGAGCTGTGACCTTGAGAGGGTTGCTTAACTCCTCTGAGCCTGTGTTTCCTCTTTTACTTAAAAAGAAGCTAATTTGTTGGTGACTCTTAGCATTGCCAGGAGAGTCAGGGAGATAGCATAGTTACTCCAAGTGTGACAGACAAGATGATTTTAGGTGGCAGACATAGGAACATTTTTATTTACATGCGTTTAAATTAATGTGCTTTAGAAGTTAAGATGTATTAGTGTAGCAGACTTGTGATTTCACAGGTATTATTAGGATAAAGCTAACATAGGTGCAAAGTCAGACCAGAAGTGATTTAAAGAAGCCTGTTAGATAAATGTTCGTGCAGGTGGAGCGGTGTGAGACACTGAGAAAGCCTGAGACAAAGTACTTAAAAGTTCCAGGCATGAAGATGGTTAATAAATGTAAATATCTTGCTCTTCTCCCCACCCCCTCCCCACTAACATTGCCAAAAAGTCTGTGTGTCAAACTATTTCATTAGCTTAAAATGGTTTGTATTAATCGCTGCTTGAATTAAATGGCCACTGGTTACAAATAAAAATGTTAGCCAGAGATTTGTTTTGGGGGTTGTTTTTTGAATTAATGATATTCCACTGAGCCTCAAATTTTAAAATATTAAGTGTCTTGAAAAAAAACAACAAGGTTACTACAAAGGAAAAATGGGGTGGATGGGGGTGCCCAGAAAGGAAAGAGGGCCGCAGGGAGGTCTGGGGGAAGCTGGAAAGGTAACTCGGTAACTGGCACAGCTTTGCCTCGTGGAGACCCCTTCGGACAGAGACCCCTTTGCAAGCCTGTTTGGCATCAGTCCATACAGCTTCCCTCTGCCCTGGCCACCTCCTCCCCCTTCCTCATCACCTGATGACATGCAGAACTGCAGGCTCTGGGTCAGGAAGAGCCTTCGTCCTGCGAGGTACAAGGAAGACCAGCCGGCTCAACGAGGCAGTGGGTCTCCCCAGGTGGGAGCTGAGCTCCAGGGGCTGCTTTGCCGCCGGTGTTGAAGAAAAAGAGAGCCAGCAGTGCCCTCTAGTGGTGTAAGATTCTAAGGACAGCCACATCTGCCATCCGCGCTTAGGACACAGCCCATCCGACCCGGGTAGGTTGGGAGGGCGGTTTTAGATTCAGCTGGAGAGGTAGGAATCCCATTTCTTTTGAGATCCCATTGGCAATCCCAGAGGAAGGTGCCAGGCAGGAAAACAGAACAACGTCAGTCAGTAAGCCCAAGAGTGCGACTGCCAGCTACTAGGAGTGGTGGGACCATGGGGACACCTCTGACCCCGGAGCAGGACTATTCCCGAAGCATCCTTTTCTTATCCACTCATTTATAAGACCTGCCTCGTAAAAAGGCACCACCCACCTCCTCTTTACCGAACCACAGATGAATTCAGTGAATAACAGCTAACTGTAGTAACACATAAAAGTTTCTTGTGGGCTAGACGTCAGGCGAAGCATCTTCCATACATGTCTCACTTAATTTTCACTTGTTTTTAATCCCCATTGGAGCGATGAGATAAGTGAAATGTAGAGACATTAACTAACTAGAGCCAGAATTCAAACCCACTTAGGTCTGACCCATGCCTGGCACACAGAGCAGTTGTTGCTTAAACAGTGACAGCTGTTCATCTTGGTATCAGCATCTTTTTTTTTTTAAGATAAAAGGCTTTTGTAAAGATTATTGTTGGATGTAAAAATCCAACTTTCATTTTATTTTTTTTTAATATATGAAATTTATTGTCAAATTGGTTTCCATACAACACCCAGTGCTCATCCCAAAAGATGCCGTCTTCAATGGGTATCAGCATCTCTTAACAAGACTGCAAAGTTTCTTTCAGCGTCTTTGAATTCTGGGTTGAAACATTTTAACTTCTTTTTCACCTGTCTGTACTGTTTCAGTCTCCTGTCGACTTTAAGCCAGCTAATGATATGAGGGGCACCCCACATACATATGCAGGACCACAAAGATGCCTGAATCAGGCTCCCCTGAATTTGTGTCCAAGTATCTAACTACCACCCTCCTTGAGTTGCAGATCATATTTTAAATGTTTGCTTAGTGTTTTAACAGCCAAATCCTTCTAGAGCATTATCTCCTAGAAGATCATTTTGATAGATTCAAGGAGAGGTCGGTTAAAAGCCCTAAAAGAGCTACATAAAGAGGGAACCGAAAGTCTTACTCAAGTTGTACAGATTCCAGGACAAACAGCCAGAGAGGAGTGAAGCCACAATTCCTCACCATCCCAGTGGCACGAGCAAATTAGTGTGCTGAAGGACCTAGGTGGGCCGCCTGGGAAAAGGAGAGACTTTGGGTGTGCAAGCCTTTTTCAGTTTTCAGCTTCCTCAGGGCACAGATTTAAATTAAGCCCAGGCTTTGCCTTGCAGGGGCCTGGTATTGTTCCTTAATTGTTTTCTAACCTACTGTCTGTCTCTTCAGCACTCAGAAAGAATGAGGCTGATATCAGCAAGGAAATTCCATAGCTTCCTAGTCCCAAACTCAGAGTCAGCAAAATTGAAGAGTGAGTGAAAACTTTTGTCTTTGGCATGGGGCCCCCTCCTGATGGCTTCTTTGCTCCTTGCTCAGGAGTCAGCAAACTGTTTTCATGTGGCCTGTGCGCTAAGAATGGTTTTTACATTTTTAAGTAGTTAGGGTGAAAAAATGAAAGAAGAATATTTTGTGACACATGAAAATCAAATTTCAGTCCATAAAGTTTTATTGGAACACAACCACACCCATTCATTTACATAATGTCTATCTAGGGCTCCTTTTCCACCACCTCAGAGTTAAAACCACATGGTCTGCAAAGCCCAAAATATTTGCGATCTGACTCTTTACACAAAATAGTTGTCCACCCCTGCCTTATCTTCTGCTTCTAGAGCAGTCATTCACACTGAGGTGTGAATGGCTGATAACAGTTTAAAATACTAACTCCCTTTTCCCCTTCAGAAGAAAATTTGGATTGCAATAGGGAGAAAATCCTTTATGATAGCAATAAAGCCTGTAGAGTTAAATGTTGGGGGTGAAGGGCAGATTTCTGGCAACAGTCAGGGGTTGGAGAAAGATATTTTGGAGCAGAGAATTTCCCCCTGAACACTGAAGCTGTGCTCTTCTGGAACCAGCTGTCTGAAGTTCTCAGCAGGTGGTGTCTACAACTGCAGATGAAATAAGGAATTTTCATCCCAGTTACACAGAAGAATTCACTTTCCCTCTATCTCCAAGTCTGCTTACAAACAGGTTGTTTTCCTGACTGCTGCCTCTACTTGCCAGTAATGTGGTTGTCATTTTTATATCGATCATCCCTGTGCTTCATATTCAAAGAAGCAGCAAGCTTTGCACCTCAAAGGATTTTTTAAAATTCCCGCTGCTGGTGGAATTACAACTTTTGGTTGCAAATTATTGTTTTCAACCAGGGTACTTGGTCAGCACTCTTAATAGAAAATGACAGAAACCCCACTCAAACTGGCATAAGCAGAAAGAGAATTCACTGACTTATGTTAATAGAAAGTCCCAATATAGTGCTTACTTCAGGTATGGCTGGATTCAGGTACTGAAAGGAACGTGTTCCTCGTCCAGCCCTCAGTTCTGCTTCATTCATTCAGCCTTGGTCAGGTTTTCCATATGACCCAGCAGCTCTGGCCTCTAGCTTACCCAGCAATGAATGCAAGTGGAATGAGCAATTCTCCCCAATAGTTCCAGTGAAATCGCCATGCTAATGTCCTTGATTCTGATTGGCTTGGCGTGAGTCACGTGCTCGCTGACCAATCCCTAGAGTCAGGGCTGGTTCCCATTAGCAGGGCTGGTTCATGTACCTTTCCTGAAGCCACTTGAGAGAGAGGACAGAAGCGGAGGAGGGAGGCTACAGCTAGAAAAAGGGGGTGGAAGATGCTCAGGTAAAACAACAGCCATCTCTTAGCCAGAAGTTGTAGAGTCCTTAAAATGTGCATAAATAAATATAGAAGGCTTTAAAAACATGGTGGGCTAGGGTCTTTGATGCAACACAAAATAAGAAAGATGAACCTCAACTTCCAGGATCCTTGCCCCCAGCCCCCCCTCCCCGCCCCTGGCCTCAGCCCCTCGGAGGGCCTGACCCTTCCACCTCCCTGTCGCCCTCCAGAACCTGAAGCGAGTAGCCGAGGTGTGGATGGACGAGTACGCCGAGCACATTTACCAACGCCGGCCAGAGTACCGCCACCTGTCTGCTGGGGACGTCGCCGCCCAGAAGAAGCTCCGCAGTTCCCTTAACTGCAAGAGTTTCAAGTGGTTTATGACCAAGATCGCGTGGGACCTCCCCAAATTTTACCCGCCGGTGGAGCCCCCGGCGGCAGCTTGGGGAGAGGTGAGTCTGAAGGGCCTGGTGCAAAATCCAAACGCGGAACCCCTATTCACAAGACAGGCAAAGAGTGCCAATTACGGCATGAAATATAAAACATGTTTCTTTCTTGAGTCTCTCTAGCCTTGTGGTGGTTTTTTATATGCTACTTAATGTTCTAAGTAGAGAAAAATTAAAACTTTAATATTAGCATAAATTTTACCATTCAGCTTCATATTATGCAGTGTGAGTTTTAAATGCAAATAGAAGAGCATTTAGCTCATGTGCCAGATGGGTGAAATTTCACAATCTGTATTTCAACCCTTGTACGTGCATATGTATTTCTTACCAGAACGGTGCAAACACAGCACAAAGCTAACTCAGCTGATTTTATTTCACTTGTTGCTAATGCATACTTTATTTTATTAAATTTTTTAAATTTATCGTGAGAGAGAGAGAGAGAGAGAGAGAGAGAGAGAATCCCAAGCAGGCTCTGTGCTTCCAGTGTGGAGCTCATTGTGGGGCTTGAACTCACGAACCATGAGATCATGACCTGCGCCAAAACCAGGAGTCAGTTGCTTAACCAGCTGAACCACCTAGGTACCCCGATAATGCATACTTTCTAAACCCACTCTACCTGTGGCTTGCTGATGCATGAGGAAGAGCAGAAAGAAAAACTGAGGGTTGCCCTCTTCTTCCCTTCCTTCTGTGTTGTTATCTTCTGCTGGTAAGGAAAGTGGTCTGCAGGTCCAGGGAAGTAATGCAAGAGGCTATTAGAGCTCCCTGGCTCTTCCTGTGTCTCTGAATACCTCGGCCTTCTTTGTGCAGTCAAGTTCTGGTTGGAAAGCACGGCCTTCAGACATGCCAGCACCCCACTTAGTCTTAGCTGTAACTTGAGTCTTGCTGAACTCCCATGCACGCAGGACCCCAGGGATTCTGTGCTTCTGGGGCATCACAGAAGAAAGGTTACAGCGAATGCCCGTGTACCGTGTTATCACCTCTGCTTACATGCATGCTCCCCTGTCCTATCAGATTCCACTGACAAGTTCAAAGATAAAATTATTAAAAAAAATTTTTTTTTTAACTTAAATCCAAGTTAGTTAACATATAGTGTAATAATAATTTCAGGAGTAGAATTTAGTGATTCACCACTTACGTATAACACCCAGTGCTCATCCCAACAAGTGCCCTCCTTAATGCCTGTCACCCATTTAGCCCATCCCACTATCTACCTCCCCTCCAGCAACCCTCAGTTTGTTCTCTGTATTTAAGAGTCTCTTATGATTTGCCTCTCTCTGTGTTTTTATTTTATTTTTCCTTCCCTCCTCCTATGTTCATCTGATGAGTTTCTCAAATTCCACATGAGTGAAACCCTATGAGATCTGTGTTTCTCTGACTCATTTCACTTAGCATAATACCCTCCAGTTCCATCCACGTTGTTGCAAATGGCAAGATTTCGTTCTTTTTCATTGCCAAGTAGTATTCCATTTTATATATATATATATATATATATATATATATATATATATATATATATATACCACATCTTCTTTATCCATTTATCAGTCGAACACTTGAGCTCTTTCCATAATTTGGCTGGCACGTGAAAAGATGCTCAACGTCACTCATCATCAGGGAAATACAAATCAAAACCACAATGAAATACCACCTCACACCTGTCCCAGTGGCTCAGATTAACAACCCAGGAAACAACAGGTATTGGCGAGGATGTGGAGAAAAGGGAAGTCTTTTGCACTGTTAATGGGAATGCAAACTGGTTCAGCCAGTCTGGAAAACAGTATGGCGGTTCCTCAAAAAAATTAAAAATAGAACTACCTTACGACCCAGCAGTAGCACTACTATATATTTATCCAAAGGATAAAAAATGCTGATTCGAAGGGACACATGTACCCCAATGTTTACAGCAACACTATTATTAAAACTTTTAACACCACGACAGCAGAGCTTTAAGCCAATGACAGCCCCTTCTGAGTGAAGGGCCTGGGGCCGTTGCCTGTGTCACACTCCTCAAGCCCGTCCTGCTGGGAGAGGCAGACCATCTTCTAGCAGAAGAAGCACTCTGTCACCAGACTCTGGCTCCTGGTGTCTGAGCTGAGAGGACCACTCATTTATAGATGGACATACCGGGGCTGGGGGACAAGGAGCATAAGGGTTAGATCTCCTTCCTTGCAGGTGACAGAAGTCCAGTTTGAAGTGAAAAGAGAAATGTAGTGAATCTCATAGAAACGTTGGGTAGCTGTGGCTTCAGACACGTGGATCCAGGGGCTCAAATGATGTCAGTTGCTTTTTCTCCTGTTTACCTCTGCTGCCATTTCTGTTAGCCTCATGCTGAGGGTAGCAAGATGGTTTCCAGAAGCTTGAAGCTGGCCCAGCAACAGAAAGTATATGCCTCCTTCCCAGTAAAGCCAGCACAGCTCCAGGAATCAAGTCTGATTCTTAGGTCTGCACCAATCACTGTGGCCACGGGAGGAAGGGGGAAAGCAGGGGTGGACAGATACTCTAGCAGGCCACAGAGTGGGGAGAGGGCGGTAGTCCCATAGAAAATCAGGGTGCTGTTACCAGAGGAAGGAGTGAGGGGTTTGAGCCAACAGAAACACCAGGTATGGCTTGTTCAAATTCATACAGCAAGTTAGAGGGGCCTTTCCTGACTAAGCTGTCTGGCCCATCTAACACCAGCACAGATACTGTAGAGGAGTGTCGTGTTGACTTCCCTCATGAAGCTCTTCATTTCTTTGCCAGTTTATTGGCTTTTTCCCCTGTATTAGGGCCAGTCTTCCGAGAAGCAGACACCAAGAGACTTGTTGGGGGAATCCCTGAGAGAAGGAACGAGAAGGGAGCCAGGAGAGGCTGGGAGATCTGCTGTGGGGCTGGTCTGCCCGCTGGGAATGGGAAAGGGGAGGAAGAAGGGCTGCCGTAGGAGGAGTCCCACACTGCAAGCATGCTCTTGAGCCAAGTGACTGAGCAGTCTTCAAGCCAAGTCTCCTACCAGAGAAGTCAGCATCTCCCTGGAATGGGCCTCCACAGTCCCCCTGCCCCGCTCCGTCGCTGGCTGGAAGCAGCCCATGGGAAGCACGGCCTCCACTCAGACACAGTAGATTCCGGACACAGCGGCCGGGCAGTCAGACTCCCTGCAGCAGGGCAACTGAGGAGCACGTTTTCATGGCCACCACACCTCCAACCCAACCCCTCAGTCAAGATAGGAGTGATTCTGTGAGGCAGGAACTACACGATGCACCTACACGGCACGGTGGCCTTCAGGTAGTGAGTGCTGACCAACCGTGAGCAGTGAGGCCTTCTGCTCCAGCCCAGTGCTCCTCCCACCACACCACACCCTGTCTTACTGAAACTTGTTTTTTGGATCGAGAACCTCTTGCCATTCACCTGCTCTTTAAGGCCAAGACCCCACAGCAAAGATGCCCCGTCCTTTTCTAGGGTGGCTTTCAAGATATGGTCCCTGCGTCTCCTGGGATGGGAGTAAAATTCCACTCCTGGAACTGTTGGATCAGATTCTCCAGGAATGGAGCCAGAGAGTCCTCTGAATACCAACCCCCCTCAACTTCCAGGTCCCCACTGCCACCCTGTGACTTTGCATGCTCTAGGACAAAGCTGGCTTTGGAGGAGCTCCTCTCTGAGGACTGAGTATTCCTGTACTGAGAAGCGCAAGGCACGTCCACCAACCCAGGGCAAGCTTCATTAAGATAATGCAGAGCTTCCTCCATCCGATGTCTCTGCTGGGTTCCCTCCTTCCATCCCGGCGGGGTCGCAGGGGACTATCTCAAGGTGCCTCATTAGTCCACTCTTTCCTTCTGTCTCTTTCAGATTCGCAATGTGGGCACAGAGCTGTGTGCTGACACGAAGCATGGGGCCCTGGGCTCCCCGCTGAGGCTGGAGAGCTGTGTCCGGGGCCGTGGGGAGGCTGCCTGGAACAACATGCAGGTAAGGGCCACTCTTCTCAGGGACTGGCGGCCAGGTTTTCCTGGGCCATCTGTGGCCTGGAATGCTCACATGGTCAGGGCAGGGAGAGAGACGCCAAGGGTCAGTGACGAGTCACAAAAGCTAGCCCAGGGGATGAGTTATAAGAGCTTTCTGAACACCTTAGAAAGAGGAATCCTTCACATTGCAATAAAATCATCAATCGGGTCTGTTGGCAAATGACAGACACTCAGCCCAAATGGCCTTCAACAAAAAGAATATATTGGCTCATGTATGCCGTTGAAGAGCTTAAATGATGTCATCAGGAGCTCTCCAGGGTCTCAACTCTTCTTCCTCTCTGTTGGCCTCATCCTTCATCCGGCTCTTCCCACATGGTGGCAGATATGACCACCAGCAGCAAAGGCTTCCAACCCGCCAGTGAAGAGGGATGTCCCTTTCCAGAGTTCTGGAGAAGCCGTGGGGGTGCTCACATATTGGCTTTCCTGAGCCAGTTACAATAGGGGATGTGATACAGTCCTCGTGTTGATCAAGCCCACGTCACATGCCCACTCCTGGAGCCTGTGGTGTGGTCAGCCTCACCTGAAGGACGGGGAGACGAATGAGGAGAGTGGGTTCCCCAGGGGATCGTGCCCAGGCGGTGTTATCAGAAGAATGAAGGCTACAGGCCAGCGGTGCAGAAAAAGCCACCACCCTCAAGAAACTGCATTTAACTGCCGTGATCCCCCCAGCACCAACGGTTAACCCTAAAATCACACCGCATCCCGCCTCCACTGACCCTTGGTTCGAGGGAACATTTTTATAGTCTCCTTCCTGTGGGTTTTCTGACATTTTGGAAGTGCACACTGATAGAAGCCCATATTGCGGGGCCTCTGCAAAAACAGAGCTCAGAAGGGGTGAGTGGCACGCTCACTGCGAAGGAACAGCACTGCCTCTCAGATGGGCCCAGTGCCCGGCCTGACAGTGTCTGCCCCTCCCTCTGAAGTCCTTGCTCCCTCTCCTCCCTTGGTAACAGTTATTAGAAGTGGCCCTCCTTCACCGATTCTCCTGAATTCTTCAGGGCAGCGTGTGGCTGCTCCCCACACCCACCCCACGAAGGAGAACCCCAAAAGAGACCAGGAAGAGCACAGGACCTGGGAGAACGTGCCTGGAGAGCTCGACCTGGGATAGCCTCACTGTGTGGCAGAGTCCACACTAATGCCTGAAGATTCACTCGAACAAGGAACAAAATGATGTCTGGCTGCCTGGCTGTGCCAGCCTCCACCCTCTGAAATGGGAAGCATGGCAGCCCATTTGCCCCTGTGGGATCGATATTCCCTGGGGCTCTCAGACACCCTGAGCACAGAGCTCTCGTGAGCCTGAAAAGGGAGAAATGTGAGTCTAAAATGCAGAAGACCCGGGAGATAATCAGGAAGCAGTAGCTAGCACAATCACTCCTTTGCCACCATGGGGTCCACTCCTGGCCAGCATGGAGTAGGGTAACAGGGACTGGATTTACCCTCCTGCCAGAAACAACTGAAAAACAGAAAATGTGTGAAACACTCTTTTCAAGAGAGCAGACAACAGAGGGTTCTATTAAAGAGACGGACATTGCCGTTGTAAACCTTCCCTCAAAGAAAACTCCAGGCCCAGATAGATTCATCGGTGATTCCTACCAAACACTTAAGCAATGTTACCAACTCTACAAAAACTTTTCCAGAAAAGGAGGGAATACTCGCCAACTTATTTTGTGAGGCCAGCATTACCTTCGTAGCAAAACCAGACTGACCCATATACGAAAATTATAGACCAGTATCCCTTGTGAACATAGGTGCAAAAATTCTAAACAAAATTTTAGAAAATCCCATCCAGCAGTGTGTAAAAAAGATAATACATCGTGACTAAGTGTAATTTATCTGAGGGATGCATGATTGGTTGAATATTAGAAAAGTAATCAATAGATTCACCGTGCTAACTGAAAAAGAAAAACCACATAATCACCTTATACCCAGAAAAAGCATTTGACAAAATCCAACATTCATTCCTGATAAGAACTGTCGCAAACCAGGAATAAGGGAACTTCCTCAACTTGATCAAGGTCATCTATAGAAAACCCGCAGCTAACATCAAACTTAATGGTAAAAATCTGAATGTTTTACCCCTAATATCAGGGATAATACAGGGATTCTGACCTTACTGTTTCTATTTGACACTGTACTAACCTGTGGCAAGAAAAAGAAAAGTCATGCAGATGGGTGAAGAAGGAAAATAATTTGTAGACTATATGATCATCTTTATTTGTAGACTGTAGGATCACCTTTGTGGAAAATTCTATTGACTCTACAGAGAAACTACCAGAATTAATAAATGAACTTATCAAAGTTATGAGATACGAAAACCAATTGTATTTCTATACATGAATAATGAAGAATCAGAAATTAAAACAAGTCAAATTAAAATTAAATTGAGTCAAAACATATCAAATTATGTACTTTAAATGTGTATGGTTAATTGTATGCCAGTTATTCTCCAGTAAAGCTGCTGGAAAAAATGCTTATTAACTCAATACAATAGTGAACCTGGTTTGGATCCTGATTGAAACAGACTGTGAAAAGAAACTTACAAAGCAATTTAAGAACACTTGAACTCTTCTTACTTGATGACCTTGAGGACTTTGCAATAACTTTTTATTGTTATAATGGCACTTCAGTGAAGTATTTTCACCTGAGATGATATGATGTCTGTAATTTGCTTCAGAATAACGTTGAGGTGGGGGGTTGTGATGGGGGGTAAATCTGTAACAAGATTCACCATGAGTTGGTAATTGTCCAAGCTGGGTGATTGGAAGGGGTGTGGTCAATACTGTTCCCTGGATCTCAATGTTTAACATTTTCTATCATTACAGAAAAGAGAGGGGTGCCTGGGTGGCTCAGTTGGTTGAGCATCCAACTCTTGATTTCAGCTCAAGATCTCATGGTTGTGGGGTCGAGCCCCGCATCGGGCTCTGTGCTGATGGCGTGGAGCCTGCTTGGGATTCTCTCCCCCTCCTCCCTCTGCCCCTCCCCTGCACATGCACTCTCGCTCTCTCAAAAAAAAAAAAAAAAAGAAAGAAAGAAAGTCCCCGGTTTTGCTATCCCTATAATGATGTCCCTGTATGTACAGGTGTTCACCTTCACCTGGAGAGAGGACATCCGACCTGGAGACCCCCAACACACGAAGAAGTTCTGCTTTGACGCCATCTCCAACACCAGCCCGGTCACCCTCTATGACTGCCACAGCATGAAGGGCAACCAGCTGTGGAAATACCGCAAAGTAAGGCGGGCTGTGTGGGCGGAACAGGGCAACCTGCTTGGTTTTAAACAAAGAGAAGCAGACGGGCATGCAGCACCTCACTTCCCCCCACAGAGCATGCTCCCCTGTGCATTCGCGCCACACACCCGCCATGCCCCACTTCTCTGCCATTTGAGAGATGCCAGAAAGCCAGGTTTTTATGTGAAATCTCTACGCTCTTACATGCTGGCAGCTGAGTCCATAAAACACCAGCACCACCACCATCATGAGAACCGATGCCAGTGGGCCAGAGACGAGCATGAGTAGGGCCCAGGCCCGGAAGTGGCACACAGGTCACTTCCACCCGCATCCCCCCAGGGCAGAGCTCAGGCACAGGGCAAGGCCGCCTGCGGGGGAGGCCGGGCAGGGTCTCGCTGTGCCCTCAGCAGGGAGGCCTCGCAGGTCAGTGAACGCAGCCGGCCGCTGCCTCCCTGCCCCGTTGCTATCGTTGCTGCTGCCGTTGCTTCAGATCCCCAGCGCCGCCTCCCTGATTACCTCCCTGTTTCGTAGGACAAGACCCTGTACCACCCCGTCAGCGGCAGTTGCATGGACTGCAGTGAAAGTGACCACAGGATCTTCATGAACACCTGTAACCCCTCTTCTCTGACCCAGCAGTGGCTGTTTGAACACACCAACTCGACAGTCTTGGAAAAATTCAACAGGAACTGAGCCCTGGTGTCTCAGCGGGCCTGGTGGGGTCCTCTCCTGGCGCTTCCGGCAGCCTTCCCCTCCCGAGGGAGGCAGGGCTTCCATGGGCAGCGTGACGTGAAAGGCGCTGGCCAACAGGTCTAGGGCAGAGAGGGCTCTGACGGCTGGAGCAGGAGGCCCACCTGTTCCTTGAGGCCCAGTGGTAGCCGCGGGGTGGACAACAGACCCTACATGAGGCCCCACAAAGAGCAGTGCCTGCTTTAATCCCTGACGGCATCATGGAAATCTAGGAGGGCCTTACCAACTTTGTCACCACGTTCCTTTGGGCATTATGTGGGAGAAATGCCAAGGCAGCCCTAGGCTACCCGAAAATGGGTCCTACAAGGTTACCTAGCCTTGAGATGGCTCGTATGTGACGGCCCTTTAGAAAGAGAAGCCCCTGTTGTCCGTCTGGGCACTTGTAGCACCTCTGCCGTCCGTCAGCTGCAGAAGGGGAGGGAGGGAGTCTTTCTTGGGGCCACTGGTTTCAGCCATTTAGTTTCTGCCTGTCATGGAGTAACTGAGTAACTACAGTTACTGCCCGGCTTCTGTTCTGTCACAGCCCCAGGCGATGCATTCGAAGGCCGTACCTGGGCCCTCAGAGCATGCAGTACTGAACACTGGCCAGCTGCCAGGCCTGGCGTCAGAAGCTGGACCCCTAGACGTTCCTTTGCCGCCATGGACACATGGGATGTCTCTCCTTGCTCTCTGGGCACAAGACAGCTCAGCCACCAGCTCTTCAGGGCTGGGTTTCAGATGACTTGGGCCCATGGAAAAGGCCTAGTAGAAGACCTCCAAACCAGAGATTCTGGCTGAATTCCCCTGATCAGTGCTTCCATTTTCCTCTTTCTCTCTTGGGCAATTACCTGCCTCAAGAAAGGAGCAGATGTGTGAAGTGCTCACCTCACAAAGTCTGGAGGCCTCCAAGGTGGACCAGGGGCGAGATGCCCAGCCTCTGACCTCATCGCGGCTCCAGTTCTCACATAGAACTCTAGAATTTTTATAGAACTGTATCATTGGATCACAAACTAGAACGCTACATAGGATTCTGGTATTCTAGCATCCAGTTGGGATTTCTAGAATGCTGCGATTTAAAAGAGCCAGCCAAGTGTAATATAGTTAAGGCATCCAGCCCCCAACCTAGAGACAATCTTTGAAATCCGAGGTTGGTGGTGTCAGGGGGGGGGGAGGGGGTGGGTGACCCATGTCCGTCAGCTCGTACCAGAGGCCTCGGTACGACACGGTCCACAGTGCAGACCCGAAGCCCTGCACCCTCCACCGCCTTCACAGCTGCAGTGGAGGAGGGTCCCACGAACAGGCAGACACCCAGCTCCATGCCAGTCCCTCGTGTTTACCTTTTGCTTTGTTAATTATGTGTCGGACTCCCAGAGGGCTCCCAAGCTAATAGGAAGCATTTCTGTGACCAACCTGCCACCCACTGATTCAGAAATGGAAATCGCATTCTACAACCTATGGCTCCCACCAGCTAGTCCAGGAAATACTTGAAACCAGTGTTCCAATTAGAGCTGGGTCTCTCGATTGTGTCATTTACCAATTAAATGAGACATTAATCTGGGAACAGAGCCACGAATCTGCCTTTGAGATGCTGGCTGATCTCAAGGCCACCAGTTATCAGGGGCGGGGAGGCAGATAAAACACTCCTAACCACCACCACCCCAATTAAGCATATAGCTGGCAAAGCATCACTTCCTCCACTTCTGCCCCCACACACACCCTGCCCTGGCCGCCTGTCCCCAGGAGAGGTGGCCCCTGTGCGTGCAACAGCTTGCTTGATCCCTTCTTGTTGATCCCTCCGTGTCTTTTCCAAACGAGTGCCCTATCTTTAGAAGTGGCCCTCCATAGGAAGGAGTCCAAAGATGAGGCCCCTTCTGGGATCTAGGAGAACAAGAGTTGCAGTTTGGAGAACTGAAGGTTCATCATCAGAGAGCAAAGCAGCATCATTAAAATAAAAACTGTGCCTTTTAAAAAGAAAAAAATGCAAATGTACAGCAAATCCCTAAACTTGAACAATTTCCTAGTGCCTTGCTAGACAAACATAAAGGGGCAGGGTTGGGGGCGGGGGAGGGGAAACTTTCGTGGTAGTGTGTGCAGTTTCTGTTGGATGAGTGTGTGTTTCTTAACTTCTGATTTCAAGCAGGAGACGTTGGGCCTAGGGCAGGATCTGGGAGGCGGAGATGCCCCTCAAGGGCCAGAGGCTGGAGTTGTTCCAGTTCATGACAAGTAACCCTCCAAGTTAAAAGGGCAGCTGGACAACTCATTTTGTCTGTGGCCTAGAAGGGCCTCAGCAACCCCTGGGAGAGGGCCCTGTTTGTAGACCATGCCTGGAGTCCCCCACCCCAGCCCCCACACGGAGTGCAGCGCACTCGCTAGGTTTCCAGATGTCCCATTCCAAGTGGGTGACAGTGTCCTCGGCAAGACCGAGACTCCTGTGGAAAGCAGGTGCAGCAGCAAGCGGCTTCAGCTTTCCTCCGTCCCATTCTTGGGTCCTCCATTAGGGTCTGCTTTTGCACCCTCGACTGGGGATGGGCAGGTCCTCTGAGCAGCACTTGCTGAGCCCTCACCAGGAGGTGCTGGGACTTGGCAAAGTGTGGAAGAGGGGAAGGAAGAGGTTCACGGCTCAGCTGACCAACTGACTGGTTACAAATACCACTGGTTGCTTTGGCCTCCTTTTTGAAAACCACCTGTCTCAGAGATCCAGGTTCCTGCCCACACTGCCAGCCGATGCTCAGTACAGCAGCCAGGACCTGTGGAGACACTCTCATCTGGGTCATGGGTGAGAACGTGGGCCCCTTTGCCTCCCTTTATTCTGAGCATGAGGTCACAAAACAGGGTGCGGCCAGAAAGCATCATGACCGTGTGGCTCACCAGCAGCCTTTCCAGAGGGGAACTCCGGAAACATTTTGGAATGCGGAGAGCCTCTTTGCTGTAAATACAAGGCCTTTGGAGGTGGCTAAATATTCAGGCACACGTGTGAAAAGCCATTCTACCGTGTGCCTCCCCCTGGAGCTTTCAACTTTTAAAATAGTCCAGGAACCGCCCCTTCTCCCCTTGTGGAAGAATTAGTTCAGAGGCAGAGGGGGGCACTTCCACGGGGGGGGGGGGGGGGGACATTAGGCCTAGGGGAGAAAGAGCAGTTCCTGTTGAAGATGCGGCATATAGAGTCCCAAAGTGCACCCTATATTCACTTTCCAAACCTACCTGTCCAATTTCTCTCTCTCCTTAAGAAAGAGATGATACCCTTGAAAATGGCTCCCTGTTTCTTTCTGTGTATCTTCATTTTTCTAGTCTCTGGAATCTCAAAAGCGTGGCAAAGCACTTTACGGTAGTAACCGAGAATTACTCTGACTGGGGATTCCTTGCTTCAGTGGTCTCTAGTGTGTACAGATTGGGCGATCTTTTATAATTCCTGGGAGGCAATGCATTTTTAATGTTTTCTGAAGATTTTTAAGCGTGGGAGAGGGGCAAGGAGTGCAGTCCAATTCTGGAATTCTTTTCTACTTTCCACCGATGCTCTTTGTGAAAATCGAAGTAATATTTCAGTTCAAACTTGATCTTGAGCCAAGGCCAAGGCCCACTGCCGCCTCTGGGGTGGGTGTTGGACCTACATCCCAAGTGACAAGGTCCTCTTAGC
This sequence comes from Acinonyx jubatus, assembly GCF_027475565.1. Lineage (NCBI taxonomy): Eukaryota > Metazoa > Chordata > Mammalia > Carnivora > Felidae > Acinonyx > Acinonyx jubatus. The sequence continues at coordinate 190,205,319 of NC_069380.1, read as the reverse complement.
ATCCGCTCCCCAGATGGCTTTGATTCAGCCTCTCCAGACAACAGGGTTGAGCTCCTGCTCTGTTTTGGGCGTGAAGCCTGGGATCCCAAAGGGACTACAGGCAGGGAATATTGAGATGGCAGACTGGGATTCTAAACAGAGAGCTCAAGACCACCAACCTCTCTTCTCCTGCCCGGAAAAGTGAGCCTTTGTGATGAACTGACTTACTGTGTACAATTGTGATTGTTGTTAAGTAAACCTCCAGACTTTCTCTAACGTGTTCTCTGGCTTGTTCTTGTCACGCACCATTTTTCAGTCCGTCATTCCCCACGTATTCAGGGAGTGTCTGCTCGGTACCCAGGCCCTCTGCCAGATACCGAATAAGTCCCCGACAGCTGTCCTTCTAGAGAGGAAGGTGGACCTCAAACAACCAACCAAGATGACTCTAGATGTGAGCAGGGCTATGAAGAAGATAAACCGAGATGTCTCAGAGACTGGATTGGGAGGCAACATTAGGTAGGCCAGTCAGAGCGTGTCTCTGTGAGAGCTGAAAGACTTGAGGGAGTCTGAGCCAAGAGGCAGTTTGGGGGAGAGAGTTCCAGGCAAAGGGAGTCACTCCTGCAAGAACCCTGAGCAGGAGGGACTTTCCATGTTGAAGGCACAGGAGGTGAGCTCACAGGGTTAGGTGGGGTAGCCCACAAAGGGTCTGACAGACTACAGCCAGGAATGGAAGATTTCAGGGGGGCAGGACAAGGTGAAATGGCTTTATTTCTGATGCTCACCCATCAGCCACAGGTGTCTACCTACCAAAATATTACGATGCTTTTGAATATTAGATTTGTATCATTTGTGTAATGCCACATTCTAGAAACAGCTTTGGCTGGCGTGGCTCTGCAGATCCTGCCCCCTATCTAGACCTCTGTTTTCTGCCGTAAAATGGCCAGTTTTTGGATGATCCTTCCAGCCCCACCTCTGGTTTCCTGGTTGAAACTTAGTGTAGGACTACCCGTCCAGCTAGCCCAAGCTGCCTGCTGATGCTGTCACCCAGAGCCCACCAGAGGGCGCTGTGGACCACGGCTTGGAAAAGGCAGATTAAGGGGGTGGAAATCTGTTCACTGGCCTTCTGAGCCCTGGAACCAGAAGATGGATATTGTTAATTTTCTTCTAAAATTTTAATGGTTTCTTTAAAAAGATTAAATTCTTTTACTATGGACAGAGGAAGAGAGGGAAGAAGATTCCAGTTGCAGGGGCCGCATGTGCTAAGACCCTGTGGAGGGAACATGACAGGTATGAAGGTCAGTGAGGTGGGAGCAGAGTGAGTGAGAAAAAAGAGACAAGAAGGAAAGGGTGGGCAGAAGCCAGACTCTGCAGGGTCTTGTAGACCATGTTAAGGCGTCTCTGAGCTTTATTTTTAAAGCAGTAGGGACCATTGGAGGGTTTTTAACTGGGCAGGGTGAGAGCATCAGATGTACCCTCAACTGATGTTTATAGCCAGGAATGACTTTGTCGAGCTGCTGGGCACATAGTTGGCACCTCGGGCCTGCAGAGTAAAAACTCCAGGGCAGCTGGCCCTCAGTTGCCTTCTCGAAATCACTGATTCCTGGGAGGAAAGGTCCTTCCCCACTGGGACAGGTGGGAGGATGGGGGGAATTAACATGTCTCATCCATTCTAGCTCCTCAGCTCCCAAGCCCGCAAGCAAGGGTAGAATCCAAGGTATCTAAAGCACTCAGCTGGACACACAGTGGGAGCTCTGTCAGTGGTTGGTGGCATACTTGTTCGGGAGCAGAGGCGGAGAATTTGGCAATTTGCCAACAATTTTGGATTTTTTTTTTCTCTCTCTCTGTACTTAGTTGGAATTGGGGATTGGGGGCTCCTGGCACTGAGTAAAGGCTCAATGAGTATTTGAAGAATGGACAAACGGGTGAAGAATACAGCTTCAGATTACACTTTAGGCTTTTATTTCCTCCACTCATAGCCCACAGGCCTTCTGAGAGAGAGAGTGCTCCTGTATCCGTTACATGCCGTTACATGCCGTGTGTTCTTGAGAAAGTCCCTTCCCCTCCCTAGGCCTCAGATTTTCCATGACAATGGGGAGAAGGGGAGCAAAGTAGATAATGGTCAGCCGTACTCTTACAGTTGTACAAATCCTGCATCTGGTATTTTGCAGTAGACCTGAGGTTGCTAGGGATTTATTTTCCAAGCTAACCTAGGGGATAGGAGTGGGGCCCCCTTTCAGTTCTGTTGGTGTCTCCCACCCTACGGCTTCTGGGCTATTGCTGAAGTGGGCCAGGATTCAGTATCCAGAGCTCCCTTCCTGCAGCTGCTTACAGCTCTGCTGACCTCTGGCCGCAGGCATCCGTTTCCTCTTTGTTCACCCTCAGTGCCTGGGCTGCCTGGCTTGGTGATCCTCGGGCCCATGAAGGTGCCCCAGGGAAGTCTGCAATCCTTACCTTCCAATCTGACTTGCTTCAGAGCTGGCAGGGTGACGACCCTTGGTGTGCATGCACGCACGCATACACACACACACACACTGCCATAGAAACAAAGGAAAACCTGGTGAACCCTCAGAGAAGCAGGTTTCTTAGCAACTTCACAGCTTTTGTTCATGAGCCACTTGGAATTGAAGTAGCATCTGATCTCCTGCCAGCTCCTGCCTGGGGATGGGAAGAAGGGGATGGAGGTTCTGCTTTCGCTGGAGCTAGAGCTAAACACCCCTGCCCCCAGCATTGGCCTCTCAGCCTGGGATGCTGAGGCTGGAATCCTGGGGTCTGGAGTCCTCATGAGGCTGGAGTCCACATTCTGAGAAAAGTCCCTGCTATGGTTTCTTTACAGCTGCAGAATCCCAGGGCTTGGTCATCGAGACAACAAATGCATACTGACATATGTACTGTGGGCCCGTGGTGGTCCACGCTGGGTGCCCATAGTAGTTGGCTCCACCTTTGTCCTCAGCCCTGGAAATACAGAGATGAATAAGGAATAATCTGTGACCTCTTTAGCCTAGTGATGAGAACAAACAAGGACCCAGAGACACCTGATTACCGCTGCACTGCTTGTGACTTCACCCCAGGCCTCTAGTATAAAACCGAAACTTCTTAGCCAGGTCCTAACAGTCCTTCCAGGCTGGCCCCTGCCTGCTTCTCCATCACCTCCTCAGCAGGGCTCAGGTCCTCACAGGCCAAGTCTTTCCCACCTCCAAAACCAAGTGGTCCCTCCACTTGGAATGTTCTCCCTCTGCTTGGCAGCTTTTTGTCAGAGTTTAGGTCCCAACTTAGCTCACCCCCACCCCCAAGAAACTTCCGGCACACCCTGTCAAGAACAGGCCCACCCCACATACATCATTTTCTGGCATGCTGAGCACCTTTGTAGCCTCTTTCATGGCACTTTTCCTGACATACAGTCCATTCTCCTTGTTCACAGTAGTTATGTTCTATTGAGTCACTGTGAACATGGAGTCAGCAAACACTGAACCACGCCCCTAGGGGAAGCACAGGGGTAGGCTCCTGCGAGCCTCTACTCGAGACATTTTCATCAAATGATCAATACATAACCTTGTTTTATGTGCATTTCTGTTTAAAGACACCTTATTTAATAATAGGTCACTAATTTGTCAACATCCAACTCAGGGCTAACTCTGGAACTAATGCCTCAATGAAATTTACTTAACACACACATGTTCTCCATAGACACATCTTAGTGCTTAAAAACACCATACAGCACCTCAGCGCTATGCTTGGGAGGCATTTTAAACCAAAATCACCAACAAAAAGCACAAAAATATGTAAAACGTGACACCACATTGCCCATGAAAAGGATACTTGTTTAGAGCATGCGCGCTAGACCTCAGCTGGGAACGTGCATGTTGGGGGAACTCCCAATTTTTTGCCACTCTGCACATGCACACGTCTGCAAGTGACCTCCGAGGTGCTGCAGGTGACCTCTGAGGTGCTGCAAGTATCGGTTCTGAGGTCACAAATCTATTCTGGTGAGTAGGCACATTTGCAAACACAGCATCGGTGTAATAATGAGGAGTGCTTTAATTATTTTATTCATTCGTTTACTTGTTTAGTGTCTTCTAGTCCATGGTTTTATCCCCAGCTCTCAGGAGGACTGATTTGGACCTCTGAAATTGTTGAGCTGCTGATGAACGCACCACCTATCTCTGAAATGTTAGTTTTGTGAAACTGATTAATAACCCTTATTATTTATGTCACCATTAGTTGCATATTTCGTTAAGGCCAAAACTAAACAGCTTTCCAGGGCTGACTTTTCCTAATGAAACTCATGAAAGACTGATATATGAATCTGAAGTTGTTCATTTTTTTATGGGCATTAGACCCAATGACCCAAATATCCAGTAACACAAATAATTATGTGCAACCTCCTAGTATCAGCTGAATTTTTTCTTAGGAGAAGTTTGCTTGGTCATCTAGCATTAAAGAAAGGAGAAGCACAAAGGTTTGTTTCCCCATGACAGACTACACATACAACCCCACTCCCATACAGAATTGGTTTCTGAAAATGTGACCAATGTCGAAAATAAAAAGTCAAACAAAAAATGTATTCCGTCAACAGGGCACATTTGCTCCTAAGGAATAAAAAAGGGTTTATCAGTTTCAATTACACCTGCATTTTTGGACGCAATCTTTGATGATATATTTCCTGCCTTTCCTACTATATCTTCAATTTGATTATTTTTCTTTACTAATCAAAAAACATGCATAAGGAAGTGCCTGGCTGGTTTAGCTGGAGGAACATGCAACTATTGATCTCAGGGTCATGAGTTCAAGTCCCACAATGGGCCTAGAGCTTACTTTAAAAAAAAAAAAAGTGATTAAGAACATCAAGTGGAGACTGAAGATTCATTCCTTTCAATAAATCCAATGACTCCTACCTTTATGTCAATTACAGTTAATGATACACATACTTCCTTTATTGAAATCTAATTCACCTAAAGTGTATAATTCAATGTTCTTAGTATATTTACAAGGTTGTGCAACTATCACCACTTCCTAATTTCAGAACATTTTTGTCCCCCAAAAAAGAAACTCTGGACCCATTAGCAGTCACTCCCCACCCAAGCTCCCCAGTCCCTTAGCCGCTGGTAACCACTCATCTGCATGGATTTGCCCTTTCTGAACATTTCATATAAATGGAATCATGGAATATGTGGCCATTGTGTCTGGCTTTCACTTAGCATAATGTTTTCAAGCTTCATCCATATTGTGTCAGTCCTTCACTCCTTTTTATTGCAGAATAATAATGTGTCTGGAAATACTACATTTTGTTTATCCATTCATCAGTTGGAAGACATTTCATCTCTCTGGGTAGATACCTAAGAGTAGAATGGCTGGGTCATATGGTAAGTCTACATTTAACTTTTTGAGGAACTGTTAAACTTTTTCCAAGATGGGTGCACCAATTTTGCATTCCTACCAGCAGTATGTGGGGTTCAACTTCTCCACATCCTCACCAATACTTGCTACTACCTGTCTTATGTACTATAGCTATCCTAGTAGATATGAAGTAATATCTCATTGTAGTTTTGATTTATATTTCCTTAATGATTAGTGATGTTGAGCATCTTTTCATATGCTTTTGGCCATCTGTATATCTTCTTTGGAGAAATATCTATTCAAAACCTTTCACTCTTTCCACCATCTTTTCGTGCCGCCATTATGGCATGCATGAATGTCCTGGCAGATGCTCTCAAGAGCATGAACAATGCCAAAAAGAGAGGCAAACACCAGGCTCTTAGTCCATGCTCCAAAGTCATCTTCCAGTTTCTAACTATGATGCTGAAGCATGGTTACATTGGTGAATTTGAAATCATGGATGATCACAGAGCTGGGAAAATTGTTGTGAACTTCATGGGCAGGTTAAACACGTGTGATCAGCCCCAGATTGGATGTACAGCTAGAAAAATGGCAGAATAGTCTGCTCCTGTCCTACCAGTTTGGTTTCATTTCACTGACAACCTCAGCTGGCCTCATGAAGAAGCAAAACACGCTGGAGAGAAAATCCCGGGGTTCTTTTTTCTAGGGATATAATACATGTGTGCAAATAAAATGCCTCAGTGGACTCTGGTGCTTAAAAAACACACGCAAAAAAAATTTTTTAATAAAAAAGCCTTTACCCCTTTTTAATTGGCTTGTCTTTTTATTGTTGAATAAGAGTGCATTATATATTCTAAATACAAGTCCCTTATCATGTGTATGATTTGCAAACACTTCCTCCCATTCTGTAGGTTGTCTTTTCACTTTCTTGACATACACACACTTCTTATCACTACTCTTGGTACTTTCATTTTTCCATCCACATAATTTTTTAAGATGAGGTTAAGATACAACAAAATAATGAAGCACTTTCCCAATCATTGCTGCACAGATGGATATGGAAACTGCCTGTGTGGAAACCGAACGATTAACAGATCAGCAGCACCACCTTCCCATCCTGCAATGGGAGGATTGGGAGTTAGAGGTCTCACTCTCTAACATGCAGAAATCTGAACCTGAGTACAAGGGGTGTCAGCATAAAATGTATGAAATAATAACTACCACTTAATGAACACTTACTATGTACGAGACACTAAGCTAAGTGCTTTACAATATCACATTTGATCCTCACAATAGCCCTATTAAGTACTATTATCATCCCATCTTACAGATGAAGAAAACTGAGGCTTATAAACTTCACATAAGTTGTCAATGGTCCTACGGCTAAAGTGGCAGAGCTGGAATTCAAACTAGAGCCTTTGCCCTTAGCCACAGTGCCAAGAGCTACCGTTGGCCAATAGCCAGCACCTGTCAAGTGCCAGGTTGCAGACCAGAGCCAGGGGACACTTTCATGCGTCCTCAGCGAAATGAGGAAAATAGGCTCATGCTGTGGACTTTTCATAAAGCTTAATTTATTCCATTTAAATGACTGTCCTTTATTCTGAGATTCTTCCAACTTTTTTTGGTATTCCATACTTCCTGTTAAATTACAATACCAAAGGATGGTGTTTTTCTTACTATTATTAGAAATATAGGCACGTCGTAAAACATCCAATAGGAACAGAGGTTATAAAATTCAAATTCTGGGGTGCCTGGGCGGCTCAGTTGGTTGAGCATATGACTCTTGGTGTCAGCTCAGGTAATGGTCCCAGGGTCATGGGATCGAGCCCCACATTGGGCTCTATGCTGAGCATGGAGCCTGCTTAAGATTCACTCTCTCTCCCTCTGCCCCTCTCCCCCACTCATGCTTGCTCACTCTCAAGTTAAAAAAAAAATTTTTTTTTTTAATTTTCAGATTCTTCCTTTCTTCCCTTGGCCTGCAGTCCCCACCACGGAAGCAACCACAATTACTAGTTTCTTGTGTTTCCAAATATGTGTATTTGGGTATAAAAATTTTAAGAAAAACAAACGGAATTCATACTCCACGTAGTGCCCTGTATCTTTTTTATTACTTAATAAATGTCTTGGTAGAGTTGGATATACTTAATTTATTGAAAAAATGTTTACGGGGTCCCTACTCTTGTTAGCTACCAGAATTGGAGAATTAGTGTTGTATGCACTGGAGCTACAACAACAAACAAGGCAGACATAGTCCTGGCCTTTGTGGAGCTTATAGTGCAATGGGAGAAACAGCCCCACCACAAAAATAATAATAAAATAGAATCATTGAATATTGTGATGAATGCTAATAAGACACGGAATGGAGCATAGCGATGGGCAGGGGCTGGGAAGAAAAATTCCTTTTAATCAGGGAAGACTCTCTGCAGAGGTGACATTTAAATTAAGACTTGGAGGATAGAGCCAGCTGTGGGAGGAGCGAGCAGAACAGCTTTCCAGGTAGAGGCAACTGCAAATGCAAAGACCTTGAGGTAGGGAGGAGTCTGGCTTATCTGAGGAACTTAAGGAAGAATAACAGAGCTGAGGCGTGGGAAGGGGGCAAAGAGATGGCAGGAGGCACTGTCAGAATGCAGTGGGAAGCTGGTGAGGGGCTTAAGAGAAGTGGGGCAAGGTTTGGTTTGTATAGATGCTCCATCAGGAAAGAGTGGTTTAGGGACCAGCTCATAGGCCAGTAAAGCACGTTAGACACAAGGTGATGGTGGCCTGGGCTGAACCACTGGCCTTAGGAAACGAAGCAAAAGGGACAGATTCTAAATATCTATTGGAAGGAGAAGAAAGTGCCTCAATGATGCGTGGGCTTGGAGTGGGGTGAAAGAAGAGAGAATCAAGGGTGGTACAGGTTGCAGTTAACGGATTTGGTTGTCCGAAGCTTTTAACTTGAACATTTGGTCTGCAATGCCCCTGGAGCATCTAAGCTCCAGAGGCTGTTTTCTGGAGCTCTGAGGAGAGGCCTCAGCTAGAACTATGGAGTTGGGGGTTATCAGCCTGTAATTTTAATTATCTGAAGGTAGACTTGGGGATGGAAAAGAATATTACAGTTACTGAGTCAAGTTGCCATTTTAAAACCTAGCTTTTATTAAAGGCTTTATGTTCAATTTACAAATCTTGTTATTCCTTTATAAATCTGGTGATTTTTCATATAAAGATAAGAACAATCACTTTCACTTGTTCTTTGATTACTGTTGAATTAATTCTTAAGTTTAGCAGATTCAATCCTCCTTAAACATTTAACAGGCTTACAGATTTAATTAATCAAATTTCCTTAGACATTTCAGACTACAATTACAAATTTAATATGTCTGATTTTCTCAAACACTTTAAATGCCCAACAGGGCAGACTTACAAATCTAAAAAGCAAGATCTTTCAAGCACTTAAGGAACTGTTGTAAATTAATTACCTAAAGTTATAAATGTAGCAAAGCAGATTCTCTTGGCCATTTCAAGAATTTCAAATCCTACACAAAGCAAAACAAGGATCACAGAAGCTTCTATCTGTATTCATTTCTTCATTATTTGAATATTTCACTATATTTCCTTTCTGTAGTTACAGATTTACTTCCCCAGCAGAAAACTCAGATTTTTTTCCAAAAAAAAAATTGTTATTTGAAACCAAACTACATAATAACAGGGAGGAGAGATTATAAAATATTCCTTGAAGAAAGACTATAGGATTGTCTATAAATGGTAGTTAAAAGCATGTGCACCACCCTCCCCCCCCCCCACACACAAAATTACACAGAAACTGAGGGTATCAGTCTGGGTCCAATTAAGAGAGAGAAATCACACAGTAATTTGAACAGAGGAAAGCTAATATAAAGATTTATGAATTATAACAGGGCACAGTAGTAAAACAGTAAAGAGAACTCTAAAGAATTCAGGAGTAGCAGATAAGGAGCATCCCCTACCCCAAGGGCTGAGATAGAGAACCCGTCTAGGAACATCTCCAAAGGCAAGGGAATTAAAAGCAAAAATGAACTATTGGGACCTCATCAAGATAAAAAGCTTCTGCACTGCTAATGAAAAACAATCAACAAAACTAAAAGACAACCGATAGAGTTGGAAAAGATATTTGCAAATGGCATGTCGGATAAAGGGCTAGTATCCAAAATCTGTAAAGAACTCACCAAACGCCACACCCAAAAAACAAATAATCCCGTGAAGAAATAGGCAGAAGAGGGGTGCCTGGGTGGCTCAGTTGGTTGGGCGTCTGACTTCGGCTCAGGTCATGATCTCACGGTCCGTGAGTTCGAGCCCCGCGTCGGGCTCTGTGCTGACAGCTCGGAGCCTGGAGCCTGCTTCCGATTCTGAGTCTCCCTCTCTCTCTCTGACCCTCCCCCGTTCATGCTCTGTCTCTCTCTGTCTCAAATATAAATAAACATTAAAAATTAAAAAAAAAAGAAATAGGCAGAAGCCATGAATAGACACTTTTCTAAAGAAGACATCCGGATGGCCAACAGGCACATGAAAAGATGCTCAATGTCACTCATCAGGGAAATACAAATCAAAACCACACTGAGGTACCACCTCATGCTGGTCAGAGTGGCTAAAATGAACAAATCAGGAGACTACAGATGCTGGCAAGGATGTGGAGAAACGGGAACCCTCTTGCACTGTTGGTGGGAATGCAAACTGGTGCAGCCACTCTGGAAAACAGTGTGGAGGTTCCTCAAAAAATTAATAGATCTACCCTATGACCCAGCAATCACACAGCTAGGAATTTACCCAAGGGATACAGGAGTGCTGATGCATAGGGGCACTTGTACCCCAATGTTTATAGCATCACTTTCAACAATAGCCAAATTATGGAAAGAGCCTAGATGTCCATCAACTGACAAATGGATACAGAAGATGTGGTTTATATATACAATGGAATACTACATGGCAACGAGAAAGAATGAAATATGGCCTTTTGTAGCAACGTGGATGGAACTGGAGGGTATTATGCGAAGTGAAAAAAGTCAGGCAGAGAAAGACAGGTACCATATGTTTTCACTCATATGTGGATCCTGAGAAACTTAACAGAAGACCAAGGGGGAGGGGGATGGGGGAAAAAGTTAGAGAGAGGGAAGGAGGCAAACCATAAGAGACTCTTAAATACTGAGAATAAACTGAGGGTTGATGGGGAGTGGGAGGGAGGGGAAAGTGGGTGATGGGCATTGAGGAGGGCACCTGTTGGGATGAGCACTGGGTGTTGTATAGAAACCAATTTGACAATAAATTCCATAGAGAGACAGACAGACAGACAGAGAGAGAGACAGAACCCATCTAGGAAAAGGAAAAGGCACCATTCTCCCCTGCTCCAGGGGCAGTGCCAGGGGAAAATCTGGCAAAGAAGCTGTGTGTACTGTAGCAGCCTGGCACTGGATGTAAGTGCTGTTTTGAAAAATATCTAAGGGCAACATATATGTGGGAAATGTAGACCTCTCATCCGTACCAGTCACCTTTGGAGCCAACATCACACACTGCCTTGTATAGACACCCAACTGTTTTCTGGGTATGTGTCTGAGCTCCCCCCGCTAGAAGATACTCTCTTTTAGGGTAAAGATTATGTTTCATTCTTCTCTTGTGGCCGACCCTGAAATGGGTATATGTAATACGTTCAATAATTTCCTTCTGAATGTATGAACTCTGAGTGAGGCATTCTATTAAACTGTGCCTTTTTTCCTATTCATTTTCATCCTATATTTTCCTACGATAAAAGCAATAATTGCTTCCTGGGGAAAATGCAAAGGTAGACCAAAAGGAGAAAAATATCAACCATATTTCCACTATCCATGATAATAATTACTATTAGAACATTAGTACTTTGGTAGATTTCATATGCACAAACAGTTGCTTTCCTTTTCTATTTTTTAACTTATATGTACACACATATCCCATATGCAATTTTAAATCCTGCATTTTTAAGTTAACACGAATACAGCACTTCTCCAACTCATCAATTCTTTGTTGAAGAGTCCATGATGAATTGTTCTATACAGAAAACACTTACAGTGATGTTGAAACTACCTTAAGTGTTGAAAAGATCATAAATAACTGCAAAATATCTCACTCTGAAGATGTTCGGTAGTTTACCTAACCACTTCTCTTGTGGAACTTGAGGTTCTTTTTCTATTTTCCTTTTATAAATAATCCTACAATGAACATCCTTGTTTCAATTTTTCTCTGGTAGGCCAATTTCCTGAAATGGCTGTTCTGCATGTGAAATCACTAGACGAGAGGGTACAAATACGTTCAAGGTCACTGAAGAAAATTTAAGATCACAGAGCATCTGCTCCTAAACATGGAAACTGGTAGCTTTCCTTTTTTCATCAGGGCACAAACCAAAAACCTCTTTAATGCCAAGCCACCTAGTACTACCAAAATAGGTACAAGTGCTCACCTAACACTCCCGCCCCCTGAACACCCCCCACCCCCACCCAGGTCAATGCTACCCATCCCTAAATGATTGTGTGACCGCATGACCCTATGACGCTGGGCTAGTCCCTTTGGGCCTTTGGTCATTGTTAGTCCCCAAGTTGCCCAGCAGAGAGGTGGTGGCCTGACTAGGGGTGCTAGACTAGATTTTCCGAAGGCCTTTCTGGGTGTGTGATGCCCTGGGTACCTAACCCCAAGCTCAGGGGCTTGCTAGCTATCGTGGATAGATCGGGAGGCTTAAAGCAATAGAAGCTACAGCTTACAGAGCTTCAGGGAAGGCTCAAGATACAGCAAGCCCTTCCCCATGCCGAGATTGGCCCTAGATCCTCCACTCCAACCTTTTCTCCCGGTCTTCCGCAGTCCCCGCTTCCCCGCGCGGTTCACCCAGTCCACCCTCCAGACGTTATACTGACTTCCGATTCTTCCCAGCCGTAGGGTCACAAAAGCCCCGTAGGGGTTTTCTTCCTCCCTCTCCTCTTTCGGCGCCGACCAAGCCAGTCCCAGTCTCTACAGTTTGAGGTCTCCGCCACCCTCCAGCATCCGACTACCTTGCAATACCCGCCATCAGACCCCCATCATCTCCTCTGCACGTCTTTCCACGTATCTGTACCGGCTTGTCCCTCAGTCTTTCCCGCCATGCCTGGCTTTCTGTGCTGTTTCATCCACCCTATCTCCCATCGGTCTGCGGGTCCTCTGGCCCTGGTCCTGCGGTTTTTACGTTCTCATGACAGAACCTCTATCCTCGTCAGGTACCCCCTCAATGCCCCTCCCTATGTTTGTCCCTCGGCGCCCCCTCCCACGTCTACACTTCAGTACGCCCCCGATTGTGCTCCTCCGTTCCCGGAATCTGGCCCTCCGTCCAGCCAGGCCCCTGTTCACTATCCCTCCCCGAGCCTGAAGAGTCTGCGGCCCGATTCCCCTCCCGCACCCGGGTAACTCTTCCCTCTTCCACTTTCTCTACTTTGAACCCATCCCAGCAGAGTCCAGGAAGTAGCCAGGCGCCGGGGACTGGCGGCGGAGGCGCCCAATGGGGTGCGCCAGCGGCGGCAGGGGCCCCGCCCACAGAGCGAACGAGGCCAATGGCCGCGCGGAGGCGGGACTTCCGCTGTCCCGCGGAGGGCGGGGGAGCGAACTGTTGTGGTGCGGTGTGTTGGGCGGGCGGCGGCCGGGTGGCCCAGGGGCTGCCGCGGGACTCGGGGCGCAGCCGAGCGGCTGCAGGGGTGGAGCGAGCCGGACGCGCCCCGGGGCCCGGGCGCCGCGGGTTCGAGGCCGGGTCCCGCGCGGGGAGGCCGTGCCACCCCGGCGGAGCTGCCCGGCGGCGAGTTTGCCCCGCAGCCGAAAGAAGGCGGGAGCTGGCGGGGGCCCTCGAAACCCCCTGGCAAGCCGGACCCGGAGTCCCCAGGGAGCGGCTGCTTCCTGGGACGCCCTCCCGGACGCCCCTGCCGAAGGGTAACGGTTCTGGGCCCCCGGCAGAAGGCGCCTCCGGGTGACCCCCGGCGGGGCCCTGCGAGCCGCGGGAGCCGACCCCGGGGCCTCGAGCGGGGAGGAAGGGGCTTTCCGGAGGCGCGGGGCCAGGGGCCGAAGGAGCCGGAGCGCAGCGGAGCAGAGCCGGGCCTCCTGGGCGCGGGGCAGGGCAGCGCCTGGTCTGGAGACGGACTCCGGGACCCTCGGGTGCGGGGGCCTCGGCGACCTGCCCCGCGGGGCGCGCGGCCGCGGAGTGGCCTACTGGGGATCCTCCCGCAGAGGGGCCGGCCCGGGGCGGGGAGATGAACGGCTTTAGCACGGAGGAGGACAGCCGCGAAGGGCCCCCCGCCGCCCCCGCCGCCGCCCCGGGCTACGGCCAGAGCTGCTGCCTCATCGAGGACGGCGAGCGCTGCGTCCGGCCCGCGGGCAACGCCTCCTTCAGCAAGAGGGTCCAGAAGAGCATCTCGCAGAAGAAACTCAAGCTGGACATCGACAAGAGCGTGAGTCCGCCCCTGTCCCTGTCCCTGCCCCTGTCCCCGGCTGGGTCCCCGCGCGCCGCCGTCCTCCGGCCGCTGTCCCCAGCTGAGGGCCGGACCCCGGGGCCCTCCCCGCCCTGGGCCTCGCCGCCCTTTATCTGCAAACTGGGTGGGGAGTTGCACTCGGGATTTCAAAGGCCGCTTCAGCGCAGACAGGCTCCGACTGGGATTCTGCCCAAATCCGGGAGATTGGGGGCGGCGGGGGGCGGGGGGAAGGGGGCTCCGAGGACCTCTCCTTCCTGGGGAGATTTGACAACAGTTTAGGGCTTGTTGTGTTGATTTAGAGCAGGGAGACATGGGTTAATATTGTTGGCCCACGAAGGAGCAAGTGTTGGGGAGGGGGCGATGAAGGGGCCCGGCTCTTCTTTAACTTCTCCTCTTCTCAGAACCATGTTATTCGTTCAGAGATGGAAAGGTGGCAGTTACTTCCCCCCTGCCGCGGCCTCGGCTTCTGCGGAGGGTCATCGAGCTCGCTGCTTTGCATGCAGCTGTGGGGAAATGGGATTTTTCAAGGATGTGGCAGAAATAAGGCCAAGACCAGGTTTTGGGAGGCGGTTCCTGCAGTCCAAGTGACCAGGAGGAAGAAAATCAGTTTTCTTAGGGGTAACTTCTTAGGGAAGGGGGCTTTAAATTTGATTAGAATCACCCTGTGTTTTGTGCCTAATTATAGGGAAACTTTTCCTGTGTGATTTCACCACTTCTAGTTAACAATTCTAAAGATGTGCCTATTGTCAACCAATTAAGAACTTTTTAGTTTGACATCTGTTGCTGCAAGCCTTAAGTGGCTGCCTTGTGATTAGGAATTGGAAATGAGTTAAGGGGGGTTTTAATATTCTGGTAGACAAGCTAAGTTCAGGTGGTTAACATCCGTTCTTTTTTAGGACCAAAATTCCACTGTTGGGGAAAATCATAGATTGCTTGTTAAACTGAAAGGGCAACCACTTTTTTACTTTGGGTTTTGCAGCTGAAACTGAGTCCCAGAGATAGGAAAGGACAGTGCCAAAGTGTCACAGTGACTGAGAGGCTGGTTAATTTAAAAACCCATTATCTGATTTACTTCCAAGCACCATGCATAAGCCTTGATTAAGTCTTAATAAATAAAATATCTTCCCTGCCCTTTTCTCCAGGCTCTTCCCTCCCACCCCCAAGTTTTTCTAAAGTTAACAATTACAATACATATTTGCAACTCTTGAATGTAAAGATGCTATTTTAAAAAATGGCTGGGAGTGAGTTAATGGCTTTTCTTATTACAAATCTCTATGAATGAATGGATGGATGGATGGATGGATGGATGGATGGATGGATGAATGAAAGAAATTCATCTGAGGGCAAACAATTGGCTAGAGATCCAGATTAGGACACACGCTGAAGTGAAATGCCTAATCCTAAAACAGCAGTGAATTCATCCTCTTGGAAACACTGCCTACCTTTTGTGTAGGTGGTTGGGCAACTTTACTTGAGCAGCTTATAATAATAATATTTTCCAGTCCTTAAAAAAAAGAAATTTCCTGTTCTTTTAAACCCTTGGATGCCATGACATCTGAACAATTGTGATGCTGCCACCGGGGGGCTCCATTTACCCAGTGACCCCACTGGAAAACCTGTGTTGAGCTACGTTGGTGTTTTCACACACACTGTCTACAAAAGAGGCATCCTGAGCCTGGCACCAGAGTTCCCCCAAAGTAATGCTTCTGGAGGAGTAGTGTTTCAAGATGGAATCACTCACAACTTGTTTCAAGGTGGTGGTGTACAATCATTATTTCTGAAGGGGATTCTATTTCATTCTCACAGGCTTGGGCAGAAATTCAATTCTAAGTAACTGCTGTGTTACAAGAAATTTTAGCTGTTGCAGAAAGGGAAACGGAAAAGAAAAACACTAGAGCCTTTGCTAGCACCCTCCTTCCTCAACCCGTAGCCCCCAAAGGTCACTGAGCTCTGAAATTTTTGAAAACCAGTATGTACTTCAAAATGGCTAAGGAGAAATAATGACTATTTATCTTGTAAAAGGGTCTAGCAGAGAACCTTTTAAAATAATAGCACCAAAAGTCCAACTCAGGCGGTTTAAATTCATTTGATGTAGACATTGGCAGTGTTCTATGAGTTATTAACATATAACGTGTTTTCAAACATTCCTCCAATTGACATATTTTTGCTTTATTCTGGAGAAAAGTGAAGTTGAGAACAGTATAAAGAAAATGTTGGGGTAGGAAAGGACCTGTGTGAGGGATCAGAAGGTCTGAGTGACCTTGGCCAGATCATAACTCCATCTGTGTGGCTTCTGTTTCTCTCTGTAGAAAATGAGATCAGGGCCAGCGGGGTTACACGGGTGATTGCTAAGTTCTCTTCCATCCAGGATTCCATTATTCTAGTGTCCTGACCTGAAATCTCCCAGCCACAGCTCGGGAAATCACCTCTGCGGCCTGTTCTACCAAGTGTGGCACTCTGTGAATTTGAGAAGCTGCTTAATCTCAGAGTTTACACATGGAACTAGCTAACATGAGGGCCAGCTTCCTATCAGGGATGGACAGTAGGGTGTGAGTGTGCTTTCTTCCCTGATAAAACCTTGTCCCGTGGTCCATACATCAACCGGGAGGGATTCTTTGGGACAGCGACATGCTGTAACTGAAAGTCCTTTGACAGAGTTGACTCTGGCAAAGCTACTCCAATTTGTAACCATTTGTAACTGGTGGCTTTTGCTGGCCTAAGCTGTTTTTAGATGCGAGGGACGCCTCTGTTGGTGCGACTGCACTTACTGAACACCTGCTCTCTGCAAGATATGGTCACAATCTAAACTGAAAAGTACTCATGACTCCCCAACCCAACCACATGAAAGTGATCGTTCATCTGACTGCAAAGCGATTTTCATTATTTTCTCCGTGAAAAGACCTGAATTAATTGATGTTGGTTTCCTGTCAGCTTACTTTTATCTTTAAGAATTTAAGGAATAGGGCGACTGGGTGGCTCAGTCTGTTGAGCATCCAACTTTTGATTTCGGCTCAGGTCATGATCTCATGGTTCATGAGTTCCAGCCCTGCGTCGGGCCTGCTGGGGATTTTCTCTCTCCCTCTCTTCTCTGCCCCTCCCCTGCTCATGCTCACTCTCGCTCTCTCAAAATAAGTAAGTAAGCTTAAAAATTTAAAAAAAAAAAAAAAAAAAGAAAGAAAGAAAGAATTAGGAGTGCCTGGGTTGCTCAGTCAGTTAAGCATCTGACTTTTGATTTCGGCTCAGGTCATGATCTCACAGTTCGTGAGTTCGAGCCCCAAATCGGGTTCTGTGCTGACAGCGCAGAGCCTGCTTAGGATTCTCTCTCTGTGTCCCTCCGCCCCTCCCTCAAAAATAAAATAAGAACAAATAAATTTAAAAAAATAATAAAATAAAGTAAACATTTAAAAAAATCAAAAATTAAAAAAAAAAGAATTTAAGGAACAGAGGTTCCTGGCTGGCTCATTTGGTAGAACATGCAACTCTCAATCTCAGGGTTGTGAGTTCAAGCCCTATGCTGGCACCGAGCCTACTTAAAAGAAAGAAAGAAGAAAAAAGAAGGAATAAACTCAAATTCAGAAGTCCCTCAAGAACATTTGTGTGACATCTGCCTCAGTGTCAACAACCCCAAGTCATTTACACAGGCATTTAGTTTGTTAGGTTTTTGAGTGTCTCCTCCCACCAACCCTAGCACTTACATTCTTCAGTAAAAACACGTTACTACTTAGCTGCTGTTGCTGCCTTCACTTACTATTATGCCTCCAGCCTGCATTCGAAAATCAGCGGTAGCATCCACCTTCTTCCATGTGGCTTCTGGGAGAATGAGAATCTCTGCACCTTTCCACTTCTCTTTGTGGACCAGAGGTGTGCTGATGCAAGAAGTATAATTCTGATACACAGAAATCAAGTTTTTCAGAGAGACGTCATCCTACAGTAGTAGCTGTTGTCCGTGTGAAAATAGGAAGTCCTGTCTGCCGTCGCCACAGCCCCATCCTTCCTCCTCTCCTCCTTCCTGAGACAGTGCCTTCCAGCCCATTGTAAATTCATAACTCCTACAGGTCTGAAAATGTCACATCACTCCCTGCTTCCAAAACCTTGGGGGACTCTGTCTTAAGGAAAGTCTAAGCTGTTCTCGTAGCCCCCACCCCCGAACTCTCATTGTGCTCCCATGTGGGCCGTTATCTCCACCTCACTGACACTGTCTACCCTGGGCTGCCTCCCTCACGCCTTCTTGTCAGCCGTGTTTGAGACTCTAAGTCTTGGCTCTTCTTCCCATCTGGAATGCTTCCTATCTACCTCTAAATCCTCCCTTGTAGTCAGGGACCTCTGCACTGACTGTCCCAGCCACAGGCATGTCTTCCGTGGCTGAATCCGTACCATTTATCATCTCTAGCCTTCAGTGAGGACTTAGTTTATGATCTGCTGCCCAGTGTGATAGTAATGTTCGTGTCTCTTTGTGGGTTTTTTCTTCTGCAACCCAACATAAAACCTCTAGAAATTAGGGCCTACGTCTTATTCTTCCTTCTGTCTCTTCAGTGCCTTGCAGTGGCGAGAACCCCATAATTTGGTAGGTACCTCTTGCTGTTTCCATGGAATCGGCAACTCTCACTTTAATTTGCTTCCCATCAGGTAAGGCACCTGTATATCTGCGACTTCCACAAAAATTTCATCCAGAGTGTACGAAATAAAAGGAAGAGGAAGACAAGTGACGATGGCGGAGATTCTCCTGAGCACGACACTGACATTCCTGAGGTAAAGGTCAAAAGGATCAGCTTGAGAAAGCTGGGAGAATGGATTCTAATGTGATCGTTATCTCTGGCCTGGTCTACTGGTTGTATTCGGAAATAATTTTAGTCCCCTTTGTTTTGCTGTGGTTTGTTTGAAAAGTGAATCAGAGAGAGAGTCATGGTAATATCAAATCTGAGAGCTGAAAACTTAGAAATCAACTAGTCTCACTGCCCCATCATTTCACAGACAGGCACAGAGACCCGAGGTCACACACAGAGTTAGGGGGCTCTGGTCCAGTGTCCTTTCCTGTAGGCCATACTGCCTTTCTTCAAGAAACCCCTGATAAATTCTTAACTACAACCACAATGGCAAGTTTTTTTAAACTTTTTTTTGCCTTCAGAGGTGGAGACTGAGCCTATATGGATTGAGGGAAGTCACTTGCCCTCTGTTTTCTGGTCTGCAAAATGAAGGTGGACATTGTCAATGCATACCAGCTCTAATTTCCGTCGCTCTGATCCCTGGTCCAGGCTTGTTCCCAAGGAGCCATTCCAAAGTCAGCTATAAGGTTTCTCACCCCTGGCACTGCTGACATTGGGGGCCAGATAAGCCTTTGCTGTCAGGGCTGTCCCTGACATCATTGGATGTTTAGCCGCATCCCCAGATTCTACCCATTAGATGCCAGTCGCCACAGTAGTGACAATCAAAAAATGTCTTCAGACATTAGCAGGTGTCCTCTGGTGGGGCGGGGTGGGCTGGGGGTGGGCAAAAGCATCCCTTGTGGAGAACCATTGCACTAGACGATGAGACTGAGACTTCTCAAACCTTCAAGGTGCCAGTGCCTCATGTGCAAGCCTGCAGGAAGCAGTATTGGCTTTTCTTTCTATCTAAGTTGTTTTCACTTAAGACTCAGCAGAAGAAGAACCGTTGGTAATGTACGTTGAATATTTGACACATGAATATTTCATATGGCAACTGCCTGTTAGCACTCAGAGTGGAAATGACTGCGTACGAATAGAAAGAGTAGGCGGGCCTTTGTCTGCAGATGTGGAGAAACCCTTTGGAAATATGGTCCTTTCCCCTGCCCCTCTCGGTGTCCCTTTTTCTAGCATTGGTTTATAGTATTTTTCTGTCGCCTTTAGCGTTAGTATTATTATTTTATAAAGAAATGGATGTATTCAATTTCAATGCTTTTTACAAAAAAAAAAAAAAAAAAGGTTTGAGGAATGTTTTGAAAAGAATGAAGGACTTTGGTCCCTCATATTGATCATTCATTTTGTTTTTAAGTGCTCTCCACCTGCCCGAAGCAAGAACATCTCTTTTAGAGGCAGGTAAAAGCAGCCCAGCTTTCTGGGCCTTCAATATCTCATGACTGTGAAGCTTTCCTCTCTTCCTGTGTTAGAAAAAAAAGGGGGGGTCCTTTCCCTCTGTCATCCAGCCGCCTGCAGAGACCCCAACCTAACCTGCTGATTTGTACATTAGCTACAGTAGCTTTTCAGTTTTCCCTGAAGAGTTGTTGGGGGTTCTGATACCTGAAGGCTCAGCCTAGGGAAGAACTCTTTGAGAACAGCAGTATTTCCCACTGTCCTTCTTCATGCCCCCCATCCAGTCTGCTGCCAAGCTGTGGCCTGTCGTCCTCCAGGATGCCTGTCTGGGTTTACCTTTGCTGTCCATGCTTAGTGTCCCCCTCTAGTATCACCAGCCTCCAAAGCTCAATTCGAGTATCTCATTTCTGATCCCTGCTACAGCATCACCCCCCGCACCCCCCACCAGTCTTCCCTACAAGCCCCCACTAGACACATCTTTCTGGAACATCACCCTCTACTACCTATGGTAGCTCCTGCTTTTCGAGACCTGCTGCCCTCCAGTCCCACCTTTTAAACCTGTCACTAATGCCTATGACTCCTCTTCCTCTCATGACTTCCTCTCATGACTCTCTGTACTGGTGGTATTCTCTCTCATTCCCTACACTAGCCCCGTCCTTACCATCTTTCTAAACCCTGCTCTCCTTTGCTTCAGTTTCACTGCCTCCGTGAGCCCCCTGAGACCACCCCTTCCCAGCCAGAACTGTGTTTCCACTGTTTTTTGGTTTTGTTTTGTTTTGTTTTTTGTCCTCCCAGCAAGTTATTAGTCCTCAATGGATCATTTCTAAGATGTTTCTGTAGTTCTCTTCACCCCTGCCCCTCCTAGAGTAGTGCTGGGCACATAGTGCACTCCTGGTTAGTCATGCCTAATCAGGTGATGGATAATGTGTTTCTCCTCTTCTCTCCAGGTTGACCTGTTCCAGCTGCAGGTGAACACTCTACGGCGTTATAAACGACACTACAAATTGCAGACCAGACCAGGCTTCAATAAGGCCCAGTTAGCAGAAGTAAGTGGACAAATCGCACTGTAAAAAGAAAGCCAGAAGTGTGCTTCTGTCAGTGACCTTGGTTCCCCCTACCGCTATGTGTGTCTGTTGATCATAATGCCCTCCACAGCTCTGGAAACAACTTCCTAGTCCCTCTTTTGTACAATCCAGAATCCCACAGCTTTACCTGGAAAGGCCCAGTTTCTATCACAGAAACCATGGCACAGAGAGAGGAAATGACTTATTTAAAATCACACAGCAAGTTCATGGCAGAATTGAGCCTGGAATCTCAAGACTCCTGATCCTAAGTCCTGAGTGTGCTTTTGTTTGTTCATTTGTTTGAATCTTGTTTTGTAAGATTCTTTATAGATATGGTCCTTTCTGCACATCAGGTGTGTCAGATTAATCACCCCAAAACCTTTGCTCATGTTCTTTAGGAGCTATTTTTTTCTTTAGTTTTTTTTTTTTTTTTCCTTGATTTCTTCTACTCTGATGTTGGTAATGGAAGCATTTATTCTAGTGAATGGAACCCAAGAAATTTTTCTCCTATCCTGAGCTCTGAATACAATTTGGAGGAGGGGGCGGAGAATGGTCTGTTGGCCATTGTTTTAAAATATTGACAGCCTGGCTTGATACTTCTGTCCGATTGGCATTTGTGTGAGGACCTCTCATCACGCTTTTCGTAATGTGCTTTTCTGTCCATTGTAGAAAATTGGGAAAATGAAAAAAAGAAAAATATAATCCTACCATCCAGAGATGACCACTCTTTAGTGCTAGTTCTCTGACTTTTTTTTTTCATCAGTCCTAGCCCCCTCGATCCAATCAGAAATTTCCTTAAAAGTTCACAGCCCCATAGGTTTTTGATCTTTTCTTTAGGGGTTTCTTGCTGATCTATCATTTTTACTTTAAACTTTTTCAGCATCTAGATAAAACATAGTGCACAAGACTTACCCCTCTAAGGTAATGTTACCCATTTCCAGCATTCACCCTGGGGGAAGGGATGGGATGAGGTGGGGCAAGAGGAGACCTGCATTCTCAGGACTTATAAAATAAAGCCAAATGTCAGGAGTGCATAGTGAATGACAGATTATTCTTCAAATGTGATGTGTCTTTCAAGAGGCAGTTCTATTTAGGTGAATTCTTGGGTCAAACACTTACATCTGAACAACTGGCTATTCATTTGACACAATTTTACTTTATTCTTAATGTCTGTTTATTTTGAGAGAGAGAGAGCGTGCATTCGCATGAACAGGGGAGGAGCAAAGAGAGAGGGAGAGACAGAATCCCAAGCAGGCCCCACACTGTCACCAGGGAGCCTGATGTAGGGCTTGAACTCAAGAATCGTGAGGTCACGACCTGAGCCAAGATCAACCAACCCAGCCACCCAGGCGCCCCTCATTTGACACAATTTTAAAAAGACACTTTTCTGCCCAGTCCCAGGGCCTGAGAGCTGGAGATGGTAGCAGCTGGCCAAGCAGAGCAGTCCCAACCTGTTCCTCCATGGGGATGACCTTGACTTTTTGCCATGATGGACAGTTGGCTGCCACTGAAATAGAACTGCATTTGGGGGTGTTGTGGGGGTTAAAGGGCTGCTTTTGGAGGCCTGGAAACCAAATCCCGCAGACCCCTGGAGAAGAAGGGCATTCTGAGCTCTATAGCACTGCAGGAAGTTCTGTAGTGATCGTAATCCCCTCCCTAGTTCTGGAAGCTAAGTCCTACTCCCTCTATGGCACAGTTCAGATTTTGTGGCCCTGATTTATGCATGCTTTAATGGACTCTGGTTTTTTTCCCCCATGTAGACTGTCAGCCGACACTTCAGGAACATACCTGTGAATGAAAAAGAGACCCTCGCCTACTTCATCTACATGGTGAAGAGTAACAAGAGTAGACTGGACCAGAAATCGGAGGGTGGCAAGCAGCTTGAGTGAGGAAGAAGCGCATCAAGGAACAAAGTATGATGCTTAATGCACAGGTGATATCTGCCACATTTAGGCCCATAAAGACTGTTAAATTTTATTGTAAATAAAGAAGTTTGAATGATGAATACTGTAAATCTTTTCGGTCAGGAGAATCATATTCTCATGAGTCAGCATGTTATACAAAGACTTTCTTTTAAGGCAACTGCTGGACTGAAAAAACAAGACCATAATGAGATTGAGAGACTATGTATTGTAGCATTTAACAAAGCACTAAGCCAATTCTACTGGAAGTGTGGGATAAAAAATATTTCGGTACTCACCTTGTAATACCACTCTGCCTTGTGTGAGAGGTGGCACTGGGATAGCAGTGAGGCCCAGCCAGCTTGAGGAGCGGTAGACCCAGGAACAGACGGACGTGCCCCCGCTTTGTTGCGAGCTTTGTCGTTTAGCAGCACATCAGTTTGACAGTGGTCCTCCTCACGTGTCCCATGCCTTGCCTTGCACACAGTAGGCACTCGAGCAGTATCTGTTGGCTAGTTGCACTGTCACTGACCGTGCCGGCCTCGTAACATCTGCTTCACACCTCTAGGTAATGAGACCCCTGCCATTTCTGTTGCTCACCACTTAACTTCTAGAGTACGGAGGAAGTCCTGATGCACCAGCAGGAGGTTTCTCATCACAAGAGGATTTGAGGGCAAGCGCACGTGCCAAGCTTTGTTCATGGAGGTTCCAGAAACACTGATGCAGAGACCCTCACAGGAGACGCAGCCCTCTGCACACCATCTGTGCTTTACTTTTTGGGGTGAAGTTACGAATTATGACTTCAGTCATTCTAGGCCATAAATGCTTTGACAGATGGAGATATTTAGTGATCTGGGGCCTGTGTTTTCAGAAGTACGAATCCTTAGTTCACAACCACCAAGAAAGCTGCCAAGGATCATGTAATTCCTGCTCATAAGTCCAGTTCTGGGACAAAAAGTCTGACTGGCCTTGACTCCCTGGCCTCGGGGTCACCAGCAAATCATGAGTTTGAGCTATTCGCAAAGGTCAGTGCCATTGTTCATTTTTCTGAGCAGTTTGCCTCCCTTTTAGGGGAAAAGATTGCTAAAATGATTTTTTTTTAAAGTATGAATAATTACCTGAGTTTTTTTAATGTTCAAAACCTCAGATTCCTCTATCTTCTTATATCAGAGCCAAAGTCTCCTTTGAAAGCAAAGCTTTATACCCAAAAATATGCTTTTGAAAAAGTTTCTAATCAGTGTATTAGGGGACAAAGGATGTGAATAGGGGCTGGGAGAAAAAGAGAAGAAAAGGACTTGGATTCTAATTTCTGACCGTCTTGACATGAACTGTGGTCAAAAGTATCATTTTCTTACTCAGTTTCGATTGTGAGTTCTTTCTTAAGCCTTAAATTGTAAAAGGAGCTGTGGATGGCCTGGCCCAGCAGAAAGTTTTAATGTCCCACAGATGGCTTACTCTGGGCATCCGCACAGAGAAGTCAGAACAAAACCCCACTAAGCAGGGTGGTGCACTTGCTGAAGGTCTCCACTCTGTGAGGCAGAGGGCCATGCTCTCTGTGGACCGGGGACAGGCCACCCTGTCACTAAAATGCAGTGTGTTCCATTGCAGCAAATTTTCACCAGTGTTCAGAATGCACGTCTAGCAGATTACAGCCTTTTTAAATATGTATAAATGAATGTACATAGAGCATACTCTAGACTATGAGGGGATCTTATTTTAATACACCCGGCTATGGATGGCACGTCAAGGTACTCTGAGTGTTTTTAGTCATTCAGATTCAGTATGTAGAGATTGTCGTACTGCGTGTAGCTGAAAGATATTGGTGTGTGGACATCAGGAAGGCTCAAAGGTTATGTGGCTTGTATGGGTTTTTTCCTAAGAGGCTGAGTTAGAAAGGCTTTGGAGGCATCAAACACCAAGCACCCCCCCTTGTCAAGGGGAGTGTTTTCTCATCAGGCTGCAGTTTGGGGGGCCAGATAGGCCTAGAGGTTAAGGCACTGGTAACCCTCTGTCTGGAAAGGTCCATCTCTTGTCGAGAAAGTGTACCTTTCTGATGTGTAAGTGAAAATTGCAGATGTGTAGATCCTGTCACTGTTTCTTGAACAGCAGGTCCGTTTCCCAGTGGGGAGAGACAGCAGTACGTTTCTGTACAAGAAGCTGTGGTGTTAGGATCCATCTGTTCACGTGTATCGGTAAGCGCGCTCTGGTTCCAGCCAGAACCCCAGGGAGACTCGCACCTTCAGCCAGACGCTGTGCCACCTCTCCTCGGAAGAGGTGCTTTTGGAAAATGGAGGTCGTGGGTATCTTTTCACCCTTTGAAAACGTGTCAGATGAGAGAAAAGACAAAGCTATCTGAACTGACGTTTCTCATGTGTGCAGAAATCTGTTCTTTCATCAAACCACTAAGCCGCTTGCCTTAGCCTCTTCTGCAGTTTCCCATGGCTTGATCTGTGCGCAGGAGGCTTCTGCCTATGGGAAATGGCGGGGCCCTCCGAAGGAGTGGGGTTTGGGGAAAGCAGTGTTCATCTTGGCTGCCTACATTTTTACGCACCTGCCAAGGACTCTTGGCGCTTCTCTCCACCTGTAATGTTGCAACATTGCCTTCTCTCCTCTTGGTGCTCCTGGGCAAAACTGGAATGTGAAATCCAGAGCGGACGTTGTCTTCTTAAAGAGTATGGTGCCTGCCTCGGTCCAGCCTGGTGTGGTTCTTTCATATGTGCTGAAGGTTGTCACGTGGAAATGCCCGCATCCTGCTACTCATGTCGCTCTGATTTAGGGTTTTAAAAAAACAAATGGACAAACTTCTTATTTCAGCAAACATACTCTTAGGTTGGCAACAGCATGTGAAAAAGATCGTAGCTGAATCCCATGAAAGATTGAAACCAAAGGCTTCAAGATTGGCATTGTAAAATGACAAGGAATTTCACTTACGTGTTAGAGCCGCCAAGTTGGTAGATGTTCCTGACATAGCCAAATATTCACTGCTAGCCTTCCAGGGAACAGATATTAATAATTGTTTGCAGCTGGAATGTCACATCTAACCTTGGCATTTCCGCTGCTTATTTTGTGGGAACTTCTTGGTTAATATCCTGCAGGACAACCAGCTGGTAGACGAGGGAGAAAGTAGGAGAGGGGACTTACTCGGGAGCCCTTATCTGTTGAAGTAGGCTGTCCAGACCGTGGATCCCAGCAAAGTTGCTTCATGGAAGTCCCCTAAAGGCTCTCAGATCCAAAAGTAGGGAAAGGGTCTTTAAGTCATCAGTCCGGTCTCCCCGCAGGTGCTGACATTCTGCCTACAACTGTCCCACCAAGGATTTGAGCAGTCTGGGTTTAAACATCTCTGAGGACAGGGAACTCACTACCTCCTGGGGAAGCCTGCTCTATCTTTGTAAACCTCTGGCTTTTCTATGTTCTCTGTAATTTCCATCTTAGTCTGTCCCCAGTAGGGGCCATGTGGAACAAGTTGTTCATCTTGGCCAAGGACCCAATCGCTGGCACTGTCCCGTGGCCTAGCAGCCATCTTTTGGAAAGGAGCAGCTGGCAGATGGACACTTTGGTGTGCTGACTGTCCTTCCCCCTCAGCATTGGTCCATTTAGTTCCTTGTTGAAGGATGTTGCGGAAACCCCATCAGCCTGTTTATACTCGTTGCCGCTGAAGCTAACGGAGGGGTCAAGAGAGGAAGGGATGCTATCAGCCTGATAAATAACCTAAGAAGGGGTGAGACCCTGGCTCCATGCTTGCCACACAAAAACGGATGCTCACATCACTCAGGAAGAGTTTTAGCTAGAAGATTGTAAAACACTGCTCCCTGTGGAGTGTAAAGGTTCCACGGCTACTGAGGGCTTGTACCTTAAAATTTCTGCAAGTTCCTCACATGTTTTTATTGAGCAAACGAAGCTTAGGATACCTTGAGGGGAGGGGTACACCACATGTCTCTGTGTCCTAGAAGTGCCATACTTTCAAGCTGGAAAGTCCTTTAAGGTTGCTGGTGCGCCCTCATTCATTTTAAAGACAGGAGACTAAAATTCAGATCAACTTGCCCAAGTCACATGGCACTGTCTGGACTAACATCTCATCCTCCTGACCTGTCCAGAGCTCTGCTCACTCTCTGACTTGCACAGGACTCAAATCCTGTCTAATGTAACTGCCTTCAGATTCTTGAGACCTGGCCACTGAGCAGAGAGGTTCCCAAGGCCATCTCTTCGGGGCTGTGAACCACCATGCTGAGCTGCTCAAGGTCGTGTGAAATGATTAGGAAAGCAGTCAGCTGAGTTTGCACAATGAATGTGAGGGGAGAACAGTTCTAGCTTATGACTTAAGACTGTGATTCAGAAGCCCTTGTGGGAGACATAGTGTTGCCCTAGAATCTAAGTTCTCACAAAATGGGCTTGCTCTGTGATCTGTTGGTCAGGCTTCTGCCTTTCATGTGGTCCTCTGGGGTTGTGTCACTCATATGGCCCTGACTCGGACAGACACAGCTCTGACGCCCTGTGATTCCCAGCCTCCCGGCCCCTGTTACTGGGCTAGGCAGTTGAACTGAAGGACAAAAGTAAACTCAAGGTCATGGCCTGGAAAGCACGGTGTTTGGGGGTGCCTTTTTAGTCCCTTCATTTTATTGCAGACTGTTCCCAAGTTCAACGTTGGGTCAAGTTGATCTGATGTTTTGAGATGGAGTCTAGTCTGGGGCAAGGTGGGGCCTCTTCTTAAGGTAGAAATGTCTGCAATCAGTTATTTCACCTGGCTTGCGTCTTAAACCACAAACCCTCCGGTTGCTCTCACTCCATGAATGCATCTTCGCCAATGGCGGAGGGTCATACAGGACCCCTGTTTTATGTGTCTCCTCTCCATTATGCCCATCAGAATGTTTTCAGGGTGTGGGTTTGTTCTCCATTTTGTAACTGCCTTATCAAAAAGCAAGTGCCCTTCCATTCCAGGCCTCCTCATACTGTACTTGTTTCCTGCCAAATTTGGGGGATCACTTGTATTTTAATTTTGTAATCTATGGCTCTGTACTGTTGAAAGGCTCTCCATTCTGTGGGGTCTCCTTAGTATGTACGTGACTTTTCATGTTGCAATATCACACAGATGGGACGGCCCGACTTTCACTCTTAATAAACGATCTGAATGAATAACAAGAGACACATTCTGTTGTTCTCCTTGACCGTCCACATGGAATTCAGATGCTTTCACTTCCGTATTTGGCCCCTGGCTGTGTAGTTACAGCAATTGCTGCCAGCGGTTTTTCCTCCAGACTCTTAACTACTAGCTCCTACATTCCCCCTTCCCATCCCAGTGCACGTCGAGTAAGTTTAGGTCACAGAAGTTTATTCCTTCTCTCCCACTCATGTGGAAAGAGATTGAGGGGTCCGAAGGCCGGAGTGTGGAGCCTGAATGCTACACAGCGATCCCGACACGCTGAGCAAGGAGCTTCAGTCTGTGTCTGCAGTTATCCACGTATAAAGCGAAGGCCTTGAGTGGCCTGGCTGGATGGAGGGCTGCAGGTTGATGTGCCCGCAGGGGCAGCCGGGGAACTCACGTCCCTCCTGAGGGCAGCCGCCACTCCGCTCCAGCCTCTTGTTGCCATTTGGGGATGCCAGCCCTGTGGGCCCAGTTCTTGAGATTTCACAAGAGGAGCTGGTAATCTGGATCTTCATATAAAGATCTCAATGTTCAAATGTCTAAAAACTTATTTTTCACAGGATATGGACTGGCGTGTCTTTACCTACAGTAAAGGCTTGCTATTTAGAGTTCGTCCATCATCTGAATGCTTGTTAGACATGAAGAATCTCCGCCCCCCTCACCTGCCAACTGTCTACTGAATCAGCTCTGTGTTTTAACAAAGTCCCCAGGCAAGTCATGTGCTCATGACGGGGTTAGCTGACTGGGTTGTGCTGGTGGAGGTCCCCGAGCCCTCATGGGATGAAGTCCCTTGCCCAGCCAAGCCTGAGACTTTCACATCTGCCATTAGTGCCACTTTAGCACACCTCTGTCCTCAGAATGAAAGGGAATAAAATGCAATAAATATATATTTTTTAAGTTTAGTTTTTTTGTTTTTGTTTTTTGAGAGAGAGCACATGCATGCAGGGGAGGGGCAGAGAGAATCCCAAGCAGGGTCTGTGCCATCAGTGCGAGCCCCACGTGGGGCTCGAGCTCATGAACCATGAGATCATGACCTGAGTAGAAATCAAGAGTCGGGCGCTTAACCCACTGAGCCACACAGGTGCCCACAGTGAATGTTTGTCTTCATCTTACTAGTTAACCAGAAGTAATAAATACTAACTCTGAAACTTTAAACGGCATCGAAATTGACAGTGCGGTTGCCCTCCTCTCCACCCCACTCCCATTCCACTTCCTTGTGTGGAGGGTGACTTTTCAGAGGGCATTTTGGGGGCATTGCGGGTGGGGAGTCTTAGCTGTCTGTGGGAGCCCACAGGATTAGTGATGGATTGCTGCCGAAGGCCACCATTATTTAGGTGAGTCCTGAGCTGATTTCCTTCAGACAGCAAAGGAAGTCCTAATTTTCATACCATGTTCTCTCCATGTGAGTGTAACATAAATAGTTCTCTCTGTTCCTTTGCGTGCTGCCCTCCCATTCTTTCACAGAGAAGCATCGGGCTGCCTGATGTCCTCTAACCCCGCACCCACTGAACCTCAAAGAGGCGCTTTGTTCCCAAGCTTCCCCTAAACTGACCTCTGCTGGAGTCCACCTCCTGTGAGGATCCGTAGACATGAGTCATGTTGGAAGGATGAACCCACGTCTTAACATGCAGAAGTTTCACTAGGAACCAGACACCCTTTATTCAAAATAGACTCTTAGAATATTGAACATCAGATCGTCTGAAGTCCAACGTTTTTGCAAGTGTGGCTCTTGCCACCTCCTGCCGCTAAGAATCCCCTAAGAATGCCGTATACAATGCCAATTCCTGGGCCTCCATCCCAGATTGTCCGAACAAAAAGCTCAGGGGCTGAATTCCAAGAATGTGAATTTTTTAATTTCCCCGAGCAAAACTTAAACTCAATAAAGAATCTGGTCCAGAGGTTACAATCCAGCAGCTTCAGCCTCACTGAGAATACTTGTTAAAAATTCCCAATGAGATCCCACTAAATGAAAATCCCCTCAAGTGGGGTCCAGGAAACCATTTTTATAAAATCTCCTAGAGCATTTGTATGCACATCCAGGTTTAGGAACCACTGAACTGAACCCTCGCCCCCAAACACACACACACACACACACACACACACACACACACACACACCCAAGACTCAGGACAAGAAAGTAACTGTGTTCCACCTGGAACAGCTCAGAGGTGGCAGAGCGTGAGCAAATAGAGTGACACGCACAGCCACAGAGACACTGTTAAAATGCATCACTGGAATGGATACTCTTCAGTCTGGATAAAACCAGAATGAAAATAATCCACCGTTCCTAGCACTCTGCCTGGCATATTGGACAACATTATAAATGTCCAGAATTGAATCTTCCATTTGCTTAACAGTTTTTAGTTTATAGGGATCATTAACATCTAGAAACAATAATAGCTATCAAGTGCATTCCAGACAACACGCCGCTAGTTTTTCCTGCATTGATTCATTTCATCTCACTACAATTACATAAAATAGGAACTGTTGTTAACTCCAATTTATAGAGGTGTAAATGCAGGCTTGGAGAGGAGGAGCTTTCCCAAGTTAAAAAGCTAGAGGCACTCCTGGGATTGGGTCCAAGGGTCATCTGGTCCGAGGGACATGTCAGCCTCACCGTCCAGGAAATCAGGAATGCCACACTTGGAAGGAATAGAGCCGCAGTTACCCTTGTCCAAATCAACTGAATTTACTAAACTTTAATGAGGGATTCCTAGAAGCCACTAAGACTCTAGTTAGGAAATTTAATAGGGTTTAATGGAGGTTAACAAGGTACATCCAACTTTCCAGCCAGGTTTTAACTTCCCAGAGCTGAGCGGAGATTAACAAGCCCAGGAGGTGTAAAGGCACCTGCATGATTTAATGGGGTTAATGAAACTGTCAGAGGTTGGCCGAGAGGGACAGAGCAGAGCGTGCCGCTGTGAATGACTCAGTCTGGTTGAGGTCAAGAGACATTTACCGAACAGCTGAAGCCTGTCCTGTCCTGCCCTGGGCACCACAGGGGTAGCAGGTAAAAGAAGGCCACAAGCACCATGTCAGCCTTGGTTAGTCCTGGTTGGGGGATTTGGAGTTTTCCTTTCCTCTTTGTGCCTTCTTGGTGTCCTCTAAATCATTTATAATGGGCATGAATCATTTTCACCAAATCTATAAAATTAAAGCAATGTTTTAAGTGCCCTCAAAGTACCTTTTCTCCACATGCATAGTTTTTAGGTTATATATTCCTCAAAGCTGTAGAAAATAGAAAAGTAAAAACAACCACAATAATACAATCTTAAATTTGGGCAGCACTTAACTGGTAAAGGGCCATCACCCATCGTCTCTGTGGGGTTTGTCACACCCTATGAAATCACGCTATACGAGGTCATACTGGTCAGTGGGAAAGCCAAAGTAAATCCTCTCTTCTGCCTCCCCGATTGGTGCAGTGTTTTCACTGAGCACCTACTATGTGACAGGCCTAATGTTAAGCACTTTACATCCCAGTACATTGCCACATAAGTGCAAAAGACTAGTCTCACGACCCTAGATGCCACTTTTGCACACCTAGATGATAACTATTATTGTATTTCCTAGTTTAGAAAGGTGAAATCACTTGTCCAAGGCCACCAGAAAGTGGTGGGGACAAGAGTCAAACACAGGTCTGTCTGACCCCAAAGTGCGGTGTGCCAAGATGCTTGCTCATTGGATAAGCTATTGTCTCATGGGAGCATTGTTCAGAGCAGTGAAGAAGTCATATAAAAGGGAACCGGTTCTAAAAGTATTATAATAAATATGTCAACACTGAAAAATAACATCTAATGACATGGAAGGGCTTTCATATCAGGTTAGAAATACTAGACAGGGGCACCTGGGTGGCTCAGTCGGTTGGGCGGCCGACTTCGGCTCAGGTCATGATCTTGTGGTCCGTGAGTTCTAGCCCCGCGTTGGGCTCTGTGCTGACAGCTCAGAGCCTGGAGCCTGCTTCAGATTCTGTGTCTCCCTCTCTCTCTGACCCTCCCCTGTTCATGTTCTGTCTCTCCCCGTCTCAAAAATAAATGTTAAAAAAAATTTTAAAAAAAAAGAAATACTAGACAGGTGGGGTGCCCCAGTGGCTCAGTCATCAGTTAAGCGTCTGACTCTTGATCTCAACTTGGGTCTTGATCTCAGGGTTGTGAGTTCAAGCCCACACTGGGCTCCATGCTGGACGCAGAGCCTACTTTAAAAAAAAAAAAAAGAAAAATACTAGATATGTATACTATGTAGATATATATGTATACATATGAATATGAGTGATATACATATGTGGCTATGCAGATGTACATGTTGTATGTATACATGCTATATGTGTATACACACAAATACGTGTTTCTGTACACACACACATACACACAAACACACACACACCCCTGTATCTGTGACTGTGGCCATATCTGTAGGCATATCAAAACACCTATTTACCAGCTCCACGTATACCCATACTATAACTGTATATGATTCAGAGGAAGGGGAACATAGGAAGGAAAAGGCTTTGAAAATCAAGGGAACTTCCTAGAAGAAAAGGCTCCTAAGCAGGCCCTTGAAGAAAATGCAAGGTTTCACGGGAGGCAAGGATGAGCGGCAGTCCAGCTGGGAGCCTAAAGCCCCAGATACCAGAGTGAGGAACATGGACTTTGGAGTCACCAAACCTGCTATTACCAAAAACCAAACCAAGCAGTGAAATATGGCCAAGAAAATGTTTGTGTGTCTGCTGTGTGCCCGGTGTCTGAGGGAATCTGGAAAGGGACTCCGTCCCCCGGGAGCTGGGAATTTCAGAGGAGTTCATTCTCAGACAAGGATGGAAAGTAATCCTTCCAGTGCTGAAATCCTAGGATCTGCAGGAGAGCTTCGGAGCCTGGCACCAGCCCTTCTTCTGACAAAGGAGCTGTGCATACTGGGCTCGTGCCCTCGTAGAGAAGCTGGTGAGGCTTAGCAAATGTAATGAGCTTAATTAAGCTAAGACGGCTAATGAGACTTCCTGAGGGTTCACGACGACTGGGAAGATGGGACTGTGCGAAGGGAGCAGCAGGAGGACACCTGTGCCCAGCCAGACCCCTCTGAGGATCCTGCTTCGGGGATGCGGTATGCAGGGGCAGACCAGGCTTCAGGGGGAGCAGTGCAGTCAGCTGGGCAGGGGTTGGACTTTGCCGTGTCAGCAAGAAACCGCCTGAAAGTGAAACCATTACTAATGAAGCTTAGGGGAGCCCAAAGGATGAGGACTGAGGAAAGCAACTACCGACACATCCCCAGCCTGTCTACTGGGGTTCATCTCAACTAGAAGAATTTGAACTTCACTAAAGCCAATTGCAACGGCTACGGGGCACCTGGGTGGCTCAGCCGGTTAAGCGACCACGTCGGCTCAGGTCGTGATCTCCCGGCTCTTGAGTTCCAGCCCATGTTGGGCTCTGTGATGACAGCTCGGAGCCTGGACTCTGCTTCAGATTCTGTGTCTTCCTCTCTCTCTCTCTCTCTCTCTCTGCCCCTTCCCCCACTTGTGCTCTGTCTCTCTCTCTCTCAAAAATAAAGAAACATTAAAAACATTTTTTTAATTTAAAAAAAAAAAAGAAACAGTTCCAAAGAGGCTCCACCACCATCAACGGTAAAGGTATTGATTTCTGGTTGCTAGTATCATTTTCAAATGCATACTATTCTTGTTTCTAGCAAGGAATATTTCCAAAGCTGTATATGGAAAAGTGGTCAGGACATACCCGCGGAAACAATAGCTATTATTTGTTAAACACCTACTCAGTGCTAGACACCATGCTGGAGTATTTATATGCAGGTCATGATCCTCATACAAATCTGCAAAGAAGCGATTATCCTTGATTTTCTGATGGGGAAACTGAAGCTCAGAGAAGTTAGATGGCTTACCTGGGGTCTTAGGGTGAGCTGGAATTTGAACCCGTGTCAGTCTGACTCCTTGGTGCAACCTCTACTGCAGAGAGAAGTCGAATATCAACAGTGTGGGGGAGATGGGGGGGCAGTAACAGCTGTTAGAACTTGAGATCCCAGAAGTCTGGGGCGTTCAGTGTAGGGGAAAAGCCCTCCGCATTAGCCCCGTGCAGTAGTGACAGAAGGGTTTGAGTTATCAAGAGAAGAGTGTTAGGTTCGGTGGCTCCTCTCCAAAGAAACAGAACAAAGTGCGTGATGCATTTTAGACTTTATACAGTAGGGAAACACAGACCCTTGCTCCAGCGTGCCTTTAGGGAAGAAGGCCTCCAAGGTCCCTGGGGAGTTAGCCTCATTCCCAGGACTCCTAGCTCTGTGAACTGTCTGGGTCCCCTTTCTGCTCCCCTGGGCTGCCAAAGGAAGTTAGAAAAAAGTGTGCCTGGGACTCTGGAGCCACTGCCTAAGGGAGTCTGGAGTCCTTACTGGTGTCTGTATGCTGAACACAGAGGAAGGAGTACGGCCACCAGGTGGCGCCCGCCCCCTAGTAGCAGACCGAGGCCCCAAGGGAAGGCTCAGGGGTATTTTCTGTCCCCTCACAGGTACTGTGTTTGGTGAGTCTTTGAGTCAAACCCTTGTAAAAATCTAAACAATCAAGGCAGAAAGGGACTTAGATCTCTGGTCTGACTCGCTCGTTTTACAGAGGACACCAAGGTCCAGTGCGGGCAAGGAAATGCACAAGGTCGCACAACAGGCTAAAATCCCTTCTTTTGACCACTGGCTCTGGTGCTTTTCTACCACACTAAGTGTTGTCACACTCCCATGAACACCTCCCACACCCCACCACTGAACTGCCAGAATACTACCCTGAGGCAAGAGCTGTAACTCCAGGGGCTGGGGAAAGCCAGGCTCCTTTTCCTCTTCCCTCCATTCCCTGTAGCTTCCGAATCAGGCAGCCCAACCCCAAGTACAACAGAGGCAGTAACACTAGTTCATGCTTACCACTGCCCACTCTGGGCCAGGCTGAGCGTTTTCCACTCATCATCCAGTCATTACTGAATCATCACATCTCTGTGAGCTGTCCTGCTTTCCCTTTCACAGAAGAGGGCTCTGGGTCTCAGAGAGGTTAGGAAATCTGTCCAGTGCCACACAGCATATCGCACCAGCTCATCTGGTTGTGAGCACAGGCCTGGGGGTCAGTCCAGACCTCCCTGTTCACCTTGGCCCTGTCTCCTGTGCTATATTCTCTGTTTCAAAACACTCTGAAAGAACTTTTCCCATTTTAGCCTGACAAGAGTTCTGTGGATTGAGAAAAGGCATCATTAGCCCATGGTAAAGATTAGAAAACTGGGGCCCAAGATGAGTGGCCCAAGGTCACCTGACTCATGGTAGGCTTAGAGCTGGAAAGCAGGGCTTTACCCGCTGTGTGGAATACACCAAAAGACATTCCACACCTCACTGCCCAACTACAGCTCTGCTGATGTCTCCTGAACTCATGGAGCTCAGCAGCTGAAACTGCAGGCTTGGGAGACAGACGAACCTGGGTCTGCATGCCAGCCCTGGCACTCAGTTATGACTGTGCATGAGTTACCTACCCTCCATTCCAGTTAGGAAGAGTAAATGAGCCTATAGACGTTGCATACCACTGCCTGGAACACAGGAAGTGCTCAGTAAACGGTGACTGTTTATCGATATGATTCACTAAAGCTCTGTGTTTAATGTTCCTGCTACATGAGCCTTAAGACCTGCATTGTCCAATACAGCAGCCATTAGGCGAGTGTGGTTATTGAATGCTCGGAATGTGGTCCAAACTGAGATGTGCTCTAAATATAAAATACGCCCCTGAATATGAAAAAAAAAAAAAAAAGAATGTAAACTATCTCATTAATAATTTTTAGAGTGACTACATGTTGAAATTGTATCTTAGACATATTGAATTAAATAATGTATAAAAATATAATGTTCCATTTCACCTGTTTCTTTTACTTTAAAAAAAATTTTTAATGTTTATTTATTCTTGAGAGAGAGAGATAGAGCGTGAGCAGGAAAGGGGCAGAGAGAGAGAAGGAGACACAGAATCCGAAGCAGGCTCCAGAGTCTGAGCTGTCAGCACAGAGCCCGATGCGGGGCTCAAACTCACAAACTGTGAGATCATGACCTGAGCTGCAGTCAGACGCTTAACCAACTAAACCATCCAGGGGCCCCTCTCCTATCTTTTTGTTGTTGTTGTTAATATCATTTTTGAGAGCCAGAGCTTGTGCAAGCGGGGGAGGGGCAGAGAGCGGGAGACAGAGGATCCCAGGCAGGCTCTGTGCTGATAGCACCCAGCCTGGTATGGGGCTCGAACTCACGAACCACGAGATTATGACTCAGGCCAAAGTTGGATGTTCAACCAACTGAGCCACCCAGGCGCAGTGCCTTTACCTTTTCAATGTGACTCCTAGAAAAATTCTAATTACATACATGGCTCACATTTGTGGCTCACATTGTATTTCTACTATACAGTATTGCCTTTGTTTCAGGAATTCAGCTGTTGCAGCCTGCCTGCCCTGCTCTACCTTAATGATGTGGAATACAAGGGCTTTGAACCAGGAATCCACTCACTGGCTGGGTGGCCTTGGGCAAGTCATTGCGACTTTGTGCCAGTTGGAAATGCAGGTTTCCCTGCTCTCCGAAAGCAGAGCATTCCTATGACACCTTTTGTAAGCCAAAATGGCACAAGGCAAAGAAGCAATTCCTATTAATCTATGTGGGAAAAAATGTGAGCATTCCCAGACCCCAGAAATAACTTCCTAAGCTTTTGTGATACCTTAAGACACACCTTGCTAATGGATGCTCAAAATTAATAGATATAGAGCGCAGATGCTCACAGACACAGTCCAAAGCTCTGGCAGCTTGATGCTGAGTGTAATTCCCGAGGAAGGAGCTTGATGGGGCCACTCTGGCTGCTGGGGGTACACGCTGCCTCTATCACGCCTCACTGCAGAACAATCACTGAATGCAATTTTCACTTTTTGCTTTTTTTTTCATAAAAGCAAAAATTCTCAGGGCACCTGGTGGCTCAGTTCGTTAAGCATCCGACTTCGGCTCAGGTCATGATCTCACAGGTTCTTGAGTTTGAGCATGAGTCGGGCTCTGTGCTGACAGCTCAGGGCCTGGAGTCTGCTTCAGATTCTGTGTCTCCCTCTCTGCCCCTCCCCAGCTCACACTCTGTCAAGCTATCTCTCAAAAATAAACAAGCATTAAGAAAACATTTTTTTAAAAGCAAAAATTTTCTTCTAATCTTTTGGTTAGTAGAAAACAGGTACTAACATAGGTCTTTCATAAAGCAAAGTGGCAGAACACAAACTTCCGAAAAGAGGGGGATACCTGTACATCCTACCTTTCTAAAATAAGAAAAGAAACTGAAATAAAATCCTCAATGCCTCACAGGCTATTGTGAGGATGAAATAAAATAATAAAAAGATCTACCGAAGACAATGTGGTCCTTTGTATGTCTTATCTCATTTAGTCCTCACACACCCCAGGAAGTTGGGGCAATGATCTCTCCCACTTCATAGGTGAGGAAACCAAAGCTGGGAAATATCCAGTCACTTTTATGGAGTCTCTTGGTCATTGTGTTGTTCTATATCCTGCGCTAGAAGCCGAAAGTAAACAAAGGGCAAAAAGACTACAACTCGCCTCCATGACCTTGGACAAGTCCCTCTGTTCTGTGGGCCTCAGTTTCCCCTTCCTGTAAAATGAGGGAAGTGTTCGGATGGTGGGTGAGGATCTTTGAGGTCCCAGTGTTACAGGGCAGTTTGAACACTTCAGTGAAAACAGGACTTCTGGAACTCTTCGAAAGTCCGATGACTTCCATTGTCCATTCTGTGGGGATAAATGTGCATTTCTGTTTGTTTTAATAACATTTGTAGGAGCTTTATATAGTGTCTATGTCTGCTTACATTAGACGCTGTGTATTATAGTTAAGAGTCTTTCACTATTTCCCATATAAACCTTGTTTTTTATGGGTTTGGGAGAGCTCAGCTGTAAAAACTCTCTCGGCTGAAAAAAAAATTTTTTTTTTCAAACAAATTAGGTTTAAATCAGGAGACTGGTTTCAGACACTTTAGACCCTGCATATTTTTTCTTCCCAGTCACTTTTCATTTAAAAATGAGACTGGCTGATTTCTTAGTTTCGTTTCTTTTATGGGGATTTTGCAAGACCAAAAGCTTAACTGTTGGTTGCATGGAAAGAATGGATCCAGAGCCTTTTCCAAGGGAGCCCCGGGCCTGAAGTCTGCAGATGGCCTTCTAATCCTAGCTCAACCTTTGACTGGATGTGTGACCCTGAGCTGGTCATTTCACCTCTCTGGGCTTTCCTTTCTCCTGGCAGTGAGGAACATGATCCCTGCGCCGATCCCTTCTAGTTTATGGGCAGAAGCGTATGCTCACAGAAGTGTAAGTTCCAAGGAAAGATGAATGTGCTATACAAATATCCGAGGCTGGTGCAAAGAATAACATGCTGAGTTTTTCACCAGCAGAAAATACATTCCTGGAATCAGAGTGTTCCAGTCAGGACAGGACCTAGCGGTCCAGGAGCCTGCCGCCTTCCTCATGTTATAGATGGGATCCACCTGAGCCGGGGGGAAGGAAAAGAGCGACTGGTGAAGGTTGCGGTTAGAACCCTGATTCCTTCTCCACCCCACTTCTTTCTTTCTCCACCTTACTTTGGGGACCAAAGAGGATTCAACTGAGGAGGCTGTATTTTTATGAACACACACACACACACACACACACACACACACACACACACATCCTGGACATGCTCTAAGATGTGGGGAAAAGCCCTGTCTGTGCGTCTCTGCTGCAGCCAGAGATGCCCTTTGATCCAAGCCTATCCACCTTTTACCATCTGTGTGACTTTGAACAAAGCCCTTCACCTTTCAGTGTTCTGCTGCCTCAGTATTAACCTCATACAATCTTTGGAAATAGTACATACTAAGGGCTTAAATAGTTTCCCCTACAAATTTCAGTTGTTGTGGATTACTTCATGCATTAATAAGTTTTAAATGTAAGAAAAATAAATCAATAAATGTAAGTAAAGATTATATTTACTGTGTGGAAGGCATAATAAAACTTCACAACAAATATTTACTATTGTATATTAATTGGTGATGATTATTAGAATTCTTTCTCATTCATTATATTTATACCCACAGTGCCTAGCACAAGGTGGGTGCTCGATTAATGTGCATTGCATAAAGTGTATGAAAATTACAATGGTCACAGGAGAAATTAGAAGGAAATCGCAGCTCAATTTTTTTGTTGTAAAATACTTATTTGTTGTTTAAAAATGTAGAAAAATATAGCTAAGCAGAAGGAAAAGTCAAAATTATCCTTATTCCCAAAACTCAGAGGTAGAGGTGTAAATGTTTTGATGTATATTCTTCCACTTTTTCTCCACGAATGATATTTAATTAGCTAGTTTTACATAAAGCAGGTCTCAATAAACAACCTTTAGCAACCTGGGAGGGTTTTTTTTTTTCCTGCACTTAATATATCATGAACAATCTCCATGTCAGTTGCTACACTTTTTCAAGTGACTGTGTTGCAACCCACTGTACTGACGGATTTAATTACCACTTCTGTAATTATAACACATCAGGTGCCTTTTGTATTTTTCACTCTTTAGCAGGATAGTCCTGCAGTTAAAGCTTTGTAACATCAGTGAGTACTCCCTTACAGTCAATTCCTGGAATTTACTTTTAAATTAGTGACCATTCCATGTTCCCCCTAGATTAAAAGGCGGAGGGTGATGTTAATTCAAAAATACTAATGACACCGCCTCTGCCTCAGCTGGATTGAGGTAGGTTTCTGACAAACCGCGCTGAACCCTGGGAGAGAATGAGAAAGCAAACGCCAGGCTCTAGAGCCATTCCATGGAGGGAGCGCTGAAGAAAGGTGAGAGGCTAGAGAGCCGGCGAGGGGGAGAGAGGACGGGGAGCCCGAGTCTGGAGAACCCCTGGTTTGTGAAACCTGGAGCAACCCCGCTCCTCTCTGAGGGCTGGGCTTTTGCAGCCCGCGAGGGAGGGCCGCAAGTGTGGCTCTGGCGTTCCAGGGGACAGTGGGAGGGCATCCCCGTGACCCTCGCAATGGGCAGCCCCCGTCCTCAGCTCTCCCTGAGACCATGGGGCCACATGGCTGGGACTGAATTTGAGGCTCCAGCTCTGTCTTCTGAAATGCGGCTTAGGCCCGGCCCGATGGGGTTTTCTGAGGGGGCATGGTTATGCCAAGCTTGGCTCTGGCTGCTGCGGGCGGTACCCCTCGGTACCCTCTCCACTTACTGCTCAGGGCTCCAAGAAAGCAGAACCCGGGTGCGCATTCCTACCGTGCCTAGGATACCTCCCGGAGCTAAAAATAGTCGAGGGAGCCGAGCTCTGTGTAAAGCCAGAGAACCGGCAGTGAACTCAACTGAAGTCCTGGGTTCGAATCCAGATAAGGTCCCCTCCGAACGGAGGCACCTCGATCCACTTGCTCTCCGAGTCTGTTTACCCCATGCGTGCTAGGATTTCTAAGGGGTTTCTCAGCCCTCGGAGAGGAAAAAAAAAAAAACCCTCGATTTTTCTTTGCTCCTTCCCGAGGGCCTTGGGGCCTCGGGGCCTGGGACTGAGGCCGGGGGGGAGGGGTGGGCCGGGCGGCTCATTACCGCGAGGTGTTGCCCTAGTTAAGTCGCGGGCCCGTTTGATCTGGCGGCGGGTGGCGAGAGGGAAAAAAGGAAAAAGTAGGGGGGTCAGCGTAAAGAGACGCTCACACCTCCCCCACCGTTTCCTCGCACCCATAAAACACCTTTTATTAACTCCTTCGCGTCCGGAAGGGCTGGCGTGGCCCATGCAGCTCCTGCCACGGTGTTTACAGCCAAATCTAATGGGGCCCCATATTCACCCCGATGCCGGGACGAGGCGCCTAAGACACGCCTGATCCCGGAGCTGCCTGGGGTCTCCTTTTTTGGCGCGCGCCCCAACGCGAGGGCCTCCAACTCCAGAGCAAGGCAACGCCCAGAGACCCGCGCGTGCGTCTGCGCGCCTCCCTCGCAGTGAGCGCGGAGACCCGGGTAGGCACCGCAGACCACCGGTTCCCTCGTGCAACTGTGGGAGCTGTTAGGACACGTAAAAGCGCTTAGCCTAGAGCCTAGCACACAGTGGTGCGCAAACAAGACTAGTTATCTGTACACTGTTACTTGGGGACTCGTAACGCCAGCGTTTGCCTGCCCCACTTTAGCCTTCCACGCATCCGCGCCTTAGCAAATGCACCGCTTCTACTCATCCCCACACCCAGTCATTGGTGCGCACGAGAGGTCACGAAACCAGCTGTCGTGCACGAAGTGCCCTAATTAGCATGCACACACACACTCCCCCGCTTTTGCACAAATCCAGATGCTCTCTCACAAGTATTTGTTGAGTGCTTTCTTGATGGAAAGAAACTTAATTGTCTCGCTGTAACCGTAAGCACTCACAAGCTTACTTTACTCACGGATAAAGTAATCGCTATGATTTGTCATGCGTGCTGGGAGCTGCCATAGGCAGACCCTGTGGTGGCCCCCGGCATAGCTGTGGCGCCCCGTGTGAGTTCCTGCACTATTACACGCACACCTATAAGATCAGAATCTCACGTACAGGAACATATTCCCCAGTGCAAACCGCCCCCCCCTTCCAAGTTGCACTGCCTTCGGATGCCGGTGGTTTGTGTGCCAAGCCCCCTTCCCAATAACCCCAAACTACTTACTGCCTGCAGATACTGGTGTGCATACTATCCTACACACAAGCCCCAGTGCTGACCCACATAAATCCCAGACTGTCCTCTCTGGGTCTAATTCGTTTCCAGTGTTCCCTTCTGTGGGTTCATTATATTCTAAGAACTTTCTTTGTCCCACGAGTAAATCCTTTATCTGCCCCCTTTTCCTGACTGGATTCGTAACTTGGTTTGACATTTATCAAAACAGAAGTCAGAACAGGAGGTTCTCTACCTAGCAGAAATGATGGGGCCAGTGGATATACCCACCAAGACATCACGCAGGCTACCTCCGATTTCAGAAAATCTTTTATTCATCAAGAGCATAGATACTGCTTTGGCAAAGGGAGGGGGCGGTGAGTGGTCTTATAGGTTTGAGGTAGAAAAAGGGTAGGGATGGGGTAATAAACACCTGAGCACAGCAGGCACGGTAGGTAGTTTAAATACATAAAAACTTTTCAACATAGGGAAAAGTTTTTATTTAGGAAGGAAGGAAGGAAAGGAGAGAAGGAAAGGAAAGGAAAGGAAAGGAAAGGAAAGGAAAGGAAAGGAAAGGAAAGGAAAGGAAAGGAAAGGAAAAGGAAGTAAGGGAGAGAAGGAAAGGAAAGAAAGTGTTTCCCTTGAAACTAAGTAGGAAGTGCAGCGACAATAAAATAAAATAAAATAAAATAAAATAAAACACTGTTTGTAGGAGAATAACAACAAAAGGCACCCCTCCATCTTCCTGGTTTGGTTCTCTTTCCCTGGCAGAAAACTATTGATTCCTCTTATTGCATTTTAATTAGGAAAGAGAGCGCCTGGGGGGTTTTGCCGCAAAGCTGACTGGAGAACGAGGAAGAGAGCCAGAAGGCATAGTGGAGAAAGCATGGGGGTTCTAAATTCGCCCCAAGAGGGTTGGAAGGGTGCTTTTTAGCGCGCTGGAGTCCCGCAGTCCCTTTCTCCCGCATTGTGCAGCCAAGAGCCACTCTCTCAGTTTGGGGGGGGGGGTGTGGATATATATATATATATTTCTCTTTCTCTTAATGTATTAAAATCAACTTCAAATGACATTGCACGTGCGATCCAAGTGTGTTGTTGCAGCCAGCGACCTGCCAGCACGCAGCAGAGGCTCTGCGGGATGCGCCCTTATAAGCCCCCGTCACCCAGAGCCTGGCCCTCGCCGCCGCCTTCCTCTCCTCCCGGGGCTCCGGGTGTCGGGCAGCGGTGAAGGGGTCCTCGGCGCGGCCTCAGCTCACTGGTTTAACTCCAGCGCCCAGACTTGCTGCGGCCAGCCTGTGCGCCCTTTAATCCTCTTCTCTCCT
Source organism: Acinonyx jubatus (assembly GCF_027475565.1). Taxonomy (NCBI): domain Eukaryota; kingdom Metazoa; phylum Chordata; class Mammalia; order Carnivora; family Felidae; genus Acinonyx; species Acinonyx jubatus. Next base: position 190,162,426 of record NC_069380.1, on the reverse strand, counting down.
GGGCCCAGGGCAGGAGGAAAGCCTTCGTGTTGCTGCTGCCAGAGGACACACACAAGAAAAGAGGCGAGAGACAGGTTTAAATTTTTCTGCTCCGATCGCCCAGGCATAGAGTTGGGGTGGGGAGAAGGTTTTGGGAGAAGTAACTGGGCGCCTTTAAATAAGTGACGGATTTCTGTTTGCGACATAGACAAACAGGCTCGTAAATTTGCCTTTATGCGCCAGAGTTCCTGGGGGCCCGGATGGGCTGGGCAACTTCTGGAGGTTTGGTAACGAGGATTTTCTGTGCCTGGTGAAATTGATGCGCGTAGTTTTGGCTTTAGGGCGCCAAAGGATGGCCGCAGAGGCGTTGGAACGGGAAGAGTGGGAATCGACAATTTTCCCGCTCTCGGACCTGCTCCCCCCACAAGTCCCACTCGCTTTCCAACCTAGTTTAGCGTCTGGGCTGGCTACTGGGTTGAGTCTCTCTGCTAGTGGACTGGGAGCCTCAGGTGGCTGGGCGAAGGAGGAACCAGTGGGCCTGGCCCGCCATCCTCCTTCCCGGCTCTTAGCAGAAACCAAGCGGTGCTACTTGAAGGAGGCGGCGACCAGCAGTGGGTGGGGATACGCCCAAAAACTCCCGGCGGGCAGGCATCGCCCCGGCCTGCCTTTCCTACATCCCGACGGCTGTTTGGAGACTCGATGCCTATCGATCTTTCCCAGTCTCCCCAGATGAGCTATCTCTAGTTTACTACAGCCCCTGTGGGTCAAAGAAAACCCGGCGGGGCTCTACAGCCAAACGTGCGGCGGGCCTGAGCGCAGCAATTTAGAGAAAATAGTTCGCCAGCCTGGAAATCGCCTCCTTCGGAGGTCCCAGAGCCCTAGCCCAGCGGAACCGCGCTCCAGTAAGTGTCGCCCTCACTGGAGAGGATCGAGTAGGGACTGCGATCTCCAAAGCCAAAAGCAGTAGGTGAGACCCGTGCCTCTTGGTTGTCAGACTTTACACACAAAACAATCAAGGTCGCCCTCAGAACTAGCTCGTGGGCAGTGGGGCAGTGGGACGCGCCCCGGAATGGAGTAGAAGACCTGACTTGTTTTATCCCAGCTCCACCTCTGAGTCCTCGGGTAGATGACCTTTACCTCCCCGTCCCACTCTGGGCCTCAGTTTCCCTATCCGTACAACAATGGAAGTAGCCTAGCCTCTGCAGCAAAAACCCTTGGAAAACAGTAACTGAGTCCACGTGCATAAATCGACACTCAGGCACATTAAAGTAACAAATTCCTGCAGCATTCTTAACGTGGATTCCCGGAAAGCCCGGGGATGGATCAAGACCCCTTTGAAATTGGAAGCGAAATAGAAGATGTGTGCATTTTCTCGGGTCTGAATCTTCCCTACAAATTAATTCAAATATGAATCTGCTTCCCACCACACACGCGATCCCACACTACGGCCTCTCCGCAGCCTCTCAAAATCGCACACACAGCAACGCAAACCCCTTCCGCTCATACAGGGCCTGCGGGTGCTCACCCAGCCTGCACCCTTGGCCGGCGCCTGCAGGCCCCCTGACTTACCAGATCCCTTTTCCGCTTGCTCTCGCGGCCGCCATCCGCCTTCTTGAGTTCGGCCTTGAAGGCTTCGGGGTCGCCGGCCTGAGCGTCCTTGGCCAGCACATCCATCAGATAGGCGATGTAGCTGGTGGCCAGGCGCAGCGTCTTGATCTTGGAGAGCTTGGTGTCAGCAGGCACGTTGGGGATGCACTCGCGCAGCTCTGCGAACGCGCTGTTAATGCTCTCCGTGCGCCTCCGCTCCTTCTTGGGTCCCGAGCCTTTCCGCCGGCCCAGCCGGCCGCCAAGCGCCTCCAGCCGCGCGGGGCTCTGGCCGGGCCGGGCGTCCGGACCGTAGGCAGCGGTGGCCGCCGCGGCTGTGGGCGGTGGCCCGCCGGCGGGGAAGTCTGGGGCAGCGTCAGCGGGGTTCAGCAGCCAGCTCTGGAAGTAGGGCCGCTCCTGGTGACAGCGCGAGGCCGGGCCGAAGAGGAAGGGTTCGTGGAGCATGGGGTGCGTTGGGTGTGGGTGGTGATGGTGGTGATGGTGTGCGTAGCTGCCCACGAGGTTCATGTTGGAGCGGCCCCTGGCCTGCGCCTCCAGCCCGATTAGCGCCGCCCCATGCGCCCGAGAGACTGCCGGGGCCACCCGTGGGCTCTGGGGCGGCGCTCTGCTGGACGCCGCTTTCGGAGAGTCTGGGGCAAGGCTGGAGACAGACGCGCAGCCCACCGGCCTCTCGCGAGCTAGGACGCCGACGCCGGGAGACCTATTTAACCCTTCTTCGGCCTCCTCTTCAGGGTCTGGCTTATATAAGGCCACGGCTTTGATGTCAACCTCTCCCCGGAGCCAATGGCAGGGGGGCGGGGAGGAGGAAAAGGGGTGGCCGTCCCTGGCTTTAAGCTCAGCTAGCACTACCGGACTCTAGGCCGCCTGCGGGGACAGGGAGGCGGCCCCGCCTCTGCCTCCCCACCCCCAGTTCCCGGCTGGGCGGAGGCGGGGGCTACGTACTTGAGGCACAAGCCTGTCAACACCCTAGACGGTGGCTGCCACCTCCTTCCTGTGGACCCAAGGAAAGGCATCCAGAATCATCCAGCGAAAAGAAGGCCTTCATGTAGAGCCCACTCCTTGGAAAACTGAGACCTACGGAAACTGAGACCCAGACAGAGAAAGTTTCTTGTTTCTAGACTGTACAGAATTCAGAATCGAAATTCTAGCCATTCTCAGTCCTGAGCTCCATCTACTCCCATCAGCCTCAGAGTCAGAAGATGAGAGGTCCTTGCTGGAGGCAGCATAGGCCCTTAATGGTCTCCCCTAAGCACCCCCAGCCCTTAGTCATCATTCCCACCTGGCAGGGACTGTGAACCGTACTGTGGAGCCCAGTAGGGCATGCTCTTCTGCCCAAGGCAGCTACACCATCCCAAAGACTGCCACTGGCTGGAGAAGACTGGAGTGTGAGGGAGGGGGAAGTGAAGGAAGGCAGGCTCCAAGCCCAGAGGCATTTAATGATTTGTTCCGGGCTCCAGGGCCTGAGAGTCACTTTTCTCGCCTCCGGGCGCTAGATGCAGTCCAAAGGCTGGATGGAAGGCCCGAAGCACAGCCACATTGGGTCACTCCACCCAGATCGTTACTGCTTGAGAATGTTCCCTTGTCTAAAGACACCAGCACCAGGGCTCACACCAAGAGAAATCTGCGTTTGGCAGTAAACACATAGCGAGGGGACCACGACCTCCACGCTGTTCACAAGGCTGGCACAGCCAGAGAACTGCCATGGCAGTATCTCACACCCACCAAAACAGAGGGACATCCTGGCTGGGCAGACCTCCGCCATTTCCCCTCCCAGCTAGGGCCTCTCTGAATCTCCAGTTCTCTCCACAAGGGCCTTTCCCAGGGCTCTCATTGGGACCTGGAAATCCCTGGGTGGTGGTGTTTCTCCTAGAATTCTCTTTCACCTCCCACGGAGGTAGCTTCCCAGCGGATGCCCTCATACCTGGGTGCCCCCATCCACACCAGCCTTTCCCAGCCAACCGCCTTCCCTAGGTGGGGCTGAGGGAATGCGCCTTTCTCTCCAAAGTGATGTCCAGGCGCAGGCAGAAGATAAATATGTGACTGCTCTTTCCAAAGGACAAATTCACTCCTTTATGCACTCATTCAACATTGTTTATTGACCGCCCTCTATGTGCCGGACCTACTAGTACAGAGGCAGAGGGAGAAAGGTCCACTCTCTCCTTGTGGGGATAGGAAAGGTAAGGCCCAGAGAAGATCAAAGATTATCCTTGGGGTTGGTAGCCCGTGGAGATGTACTTTTCTCCTGCAAATGCATGGATCCAGGAGGGGACACCACAGGAGAGAAGAGGACTAGTTCCACTTCTGCCCAAGTCCTGGGCAGGTTCCACTTGTGGGAGCTCGGCAGGGCTAGAGGTGCGCAGGGGTGGGGGGAAGGGAGGTCCTGGTTTCCTGCCTAAGGCGGGCTGGAAACCCGCCACTCTCCCGGGCGCCTGGCGCCAGCAGCGCCGGGGTTGGGCCGATCGCAGAGCCGGAGGCTTGCCGGGAGGGAGCTCCAGGCGCCTGGTTCAGCCTCGGCTCCACGGGGTCCGCGCCTGCCTGGCCTGGAGGCGCTCACCAGTGAGGGTGTCCGGGTAGAGAGTTGTAATTACCCTGGGGAGAGGGACCTCCGTCCTCAACACACACCCAGCCGACCTTCACCCGCAGCATCACGCAGCAGCACACTGGGGCTCCCGATAACCCATGCGCATATATGTGCACACGGGCTCACAAAAATCACTGGCATCCACAGAAGCCCAGTATCCACACAGACGCCAAAAAGTATGCGTGTTCCCACGATAACACATTGACACCCACAAGACACACAGCACTTCAATATTCATGCATTCCTAGAATTTTATACATTATCTCTCTGTCACCCACAGGGCACACATCCCGATTCAGATGTGTTACAGCTAGGAGCCACTCCCCAACCTGTAAGCAGGCAGGCATAAAGATACCATCACTCAGTAGAGGCACACGAATTCTATGTAAGTAGCTCACAGCTGCAGGGTTTTACGCATAGTCTTACGCCCACGATTGTGCACAGGCACACCAATTTGTATTTTCTTACAACTCCTCACAATTATCAACACAGCACGGACTTCTGAAAACCTCATCATACATTTCACGTATTCTCCATGTGGAAACTAAGTCTTCAGTCCCGAAAACATACCCAGGTGCACAGCCGCAATGACTACTCTGTACACACAGGTGCTCAGACGTAGACGTTTTCACATGTGTGCAACACTACACACAGTCACACGGATTGCAAACACTTTAAGACAGCCTGACATATATTCTATATTGCCTATACAACCACATTCACAAGCCCTGGAAATGAAGTTGAACGATAGAGGCACACTGTGCCAGCACCCACATGAAGGGCAAGCACTCATATACATACTGGCAATTATGCACATACAAATTCACAGCTCCAGCACCCACCCACACACATCCAAGTCGGTTCCCCCCACCTTAACACAGATCACTCGGGGGCCAAATACACCCCCAGAGATCTTTCCTGGTTAGTGTGGTAGGAAATGCATTATCACTACTGGACGATGACTCCCTTGAGGGCCCTGAGAGTGACCGGCAGCCTCTCCTGGGCAAAGAGCAGGGTGCCCCCCAGTCACCTGGGCTACAGAAAATGCTGTTTCCGTCCCCGCACAAGCCCCACCCCTGGGCGCGGAGGAGTGGAAGCCGTCAGCCAAGCGGCACCCGCACTGGGAACGCAGCCCTAGGGGACCCGCTGGGGCTTCGGGTTTGGCGGCCTCCAGCAGGATGGACGCCACCGAGATCGCCCGCGTAGACCGAAAGGCGCCTAGGCTCCAGCCTCGGCCTTCAGGAGGACTCCAGTGTACTTTTAACTTCAGCTCGGCTCAGGTGCGTTTGGAGTGCGGCAAAACTCGGCAATGGGGACCTGGTGAGGACGCTCTCTCAGCCCCAGGCGGAAACTGCTGATTGAGAGATAAGACACGTGCGTTCCTTTCCCTTTCTGAGCCTCAGTTTCCCCAGTTTCAGAAGAAAGAACTGATAGTCTGGAGTTTCCATTCCCAGTTCTGGACTGTTGCACGGACCCCACCCTTGTTGCTCTCTGCGCAGACGCAGGCTTAGCGCTCCACTCTAGGAGGCCTAATGGGAGGCCCGGCCCAAGTCTGCAGACCCAGGATAAGGAGCTGCGCAGTCCGAGCGGCCTAAGCGCCTGGCCACACGCTCCAGGGGGCCCCCCTCCCTTCCGGTACCCCGCCGTGCTCACCCGGAGAGCGCCTTCTGATGGTCTGGCACTCTCAGCGTTTTCAAATGCGCGCTTTTTCCTCCAAGTGTGCTAGTGAGGTCCGGCAAGAACTCTACCCCCATCTTACAGGGCAGAGAGCTTAAGCACAGAGAGGTTAAAAAACTGCAGTAAAGGAGTGCTTAAGAGAGACTGGCTACGGAATCTGGTGCACTTGGGTTGAAATCCGCCACTGTCGCCCCTCCTTATGGGAACCTTAAGATCCTCAGTTTCCTCCTCTGTAAATTGGGACACGGTAACCACCCGCCCAGAGTGCTGGCTTAAGGCCGATTGAAATAATATAGGTGAAGCTCTTAGCACGATAACAGTAAACCTGGATAAGTAGTGCTCTGTTTGGGGGACTAATTTAGCAAGGGAAGAAATGGAGTTTGGGAGTCCATACGACTGCATAGCACTGGACAGGGAGAGTCCAGGCCACTGGTCACCGCTCGAAGTTTTGTGTCCTGATCTACCCAAGCCTGTTTCTGACCGCATTGGAGTCTTCCTCTTTCCCCAACTAACCTACAGAACCCCACTGCGTAAGGCTGGAGGTGAGGGAGACCGAGCTTTGCCAGATGTGGGGGTTCTGTCGCCAGAGACTTGAATTGCTTCCCACCCACCGGCATTTCACTCGTTGTATGATTTGGGGGGAGTTCGGGCGCCCTCCGAAACTCAGTTCCCCCATCTGTACAGTGGGCTGGCTGTACCAGCCGCTCCGGGGTGACTTCGACCTGGGCCTAGGGGTCCTTCTCCTGACCTTGCCCCACTCCTCCCCTTACTCCCACCTCCACCCCTCGCCCCTGGACAGGAAGGCCTGAGAGCCTGCGCCTGAGCGCCCACCGCAAAAACTTCTCCCACCGAGTCCCGTGACCTTGACGCCACCGGCAATCCCCGCACCGGACCCCTTATCTAAATAGGGCCGTAAATCAAAGACCTGTCAGGGCCCGGGTAATTACAGGAACTCCATAAAAAGGACCCGGCCGGCCGCCTGTTTATATTAGCGCCGTGTAAAATATTCTCGCTGTCTTGGGGAATCGCGTCGCGCAGTAACGCACCATAAATCAGCCCGCGGGCCATTTACCCCGCAGCTTGAGCGCGCAAATCCCTTAAACATTTCTCTGCGGCATCTAAAGAGTGCCTAGGGCTTTCCAATCTAGCCCAATCCGCTTCCTGGGTCCGGGGACAGTTAGGGCAGGGGAGAGAGAGAAAGCTTGTCGATTGATTTCTCCTATAACCTCCTAGTGTGAGAGGACTCCTGGACTTCGCTGGTGTGGGAAAGCAGCAAGTCTATGGAGAGATCTTGTTAGGACAAATAGGGGAAACCGGCGCAGAGAGGGAAAGAAGTTTACCTAAGGGCACACAGCCAATGAGTGGCAGAGACGCCGCTGGAGGCCAGACCTCTAGGGAAGACCCGACTGATGGCAGCCTCTGTCTCGCCTTATTCCCCCCTTTCCTGGGATGAGGACTGGTCCAGCCAGAGAGGGTCCAAGCCACACGCTGACATTCCATTCTCTACCTTTTCGCTTCGGGGATCCCTGAGCTTCCTGCAACTGTGCGCAGCATTCTGTGCGTTCTTGCGTGAAGCGGGGACTCTGGTTCCTTATATGGGCCCCTTGTTTTACAGGTGGCAAAACACGGGCGCAAAGGTTGGGGCGCAGCTAGGAATGAAGACCCTCCGTTACTAAACTAATCCATTTTCAGTTTGCCTCCATTCTTTCCTAAAGAAACACTAAGAGAAAGAGAGAAAACGGGAGAGAAAGAGCGCATGTGCTGGGGTTGGGGGGCAGGGAACGAGAGGCAACCCTGTCCATTCTTAGGTTTGTAACTGCCTCAAAAATACACAATCTATTTAAGGTGAACCTGACGCTGCCCATTGTCTAGTAAGTAACATAAATCAAGGTTATGGAAAAAGAATATTAAATTTTCCGTGTCTTCCCTCGGGGCTGGGACCTAAGAAGTCCGGGAGAATTAAACATCTTCCTCCCCCATTCCCTTTCCTTTCCCTTCCGATGTCCGTAAATGACAACGTGTTTACACAAGTTTTTATGTCGTCTAAGCTTCGTCCCGGCTCCGTTTCCTCCTCTGTGTATTTTCCGCGCAGAGAGATGTCTGCTTCAGGACACGTTCAACCTAAACAGAACCCCGTCTGATTGGAAAACGTATTTATTTGAAAAATCGTAACTCACAGTTTTGGTGAAAACGGCCCCCAAATTTATGGGATCGTTTGGGCGCAGGCCGTAAATTAAAAGCACCGGACACCCCCTTCATCCCCCTCCCCCCCTGCCTCGTCCCGAGGCAGCTCCGGTCAGCTTCTCCGGAGCTCGAGCGGGAGACAACCCCCTCCCTGCTCCAGTCCCTCGCGTGGTTAGTTGCCTGTTCGCAGGCAGGTGGATTTCCTGGTTCCTTTCCACGCAATCCCATTGCTTCGGGGCAATTTCATTCTGCTTAGCCTGGCAGCTACGAGTTTCAAGTGGTCAGTTATCGGTGTTCTGTTGTGCACCCTCTGTTTTAAGGGTTCCAGGTTGTTCGTTAATTGCACGCTGGTTAGTTTCATGGTGCTAGGTTGCAGGTCGCTGGCGCTGGTCCACAATTGATCAATTGTGTGCCAGGCTGTTTTACACCAAGAGGCTTATCTCTGGTCAGTGTCACCAAGGTCAATTTCACCTCCTGGCCTGACCCAGGTCAGAGAATTTGTTTCCTTTTTCAATCCAACCGTGAATGCCTTGGAAGGATGAAATCAATCCATTCCACCTATCTTTTGGATCCTGCTGCTAGCCTACCAGGGTAGGCTGAGGGTTGGGGGAAAGCTGGAGCTGGGACCCTGTCCCCAAACACAGATGCCACCATGGGCTGGGGAGCCCAGTAGTCCAAACACAGCGGAAGCACAGGGCCTTCACCAGCAATCCTGGAATATGCTTTCTCCCGGAAATGCATGGTTGAGCCACATCTCTCCGTCTTTTTTACTAGGGATTGTGCACTTCTCTGGCAGCATCCCCATGGGAAGGAAAGGGGGGGGGGGGAGGGCAGGACCTCAGTTCCAGACTTGTTCCTCTAAGCACAGCTATCTCAGGGAGAGGGGGTTGGCGATTCACTCCAAACTTTTGCACACGCTGGAGCAATGCAAGAATGGTGGTGGAAATCTGAAGTTGTGCAGCATCTCATCCCAATCTACAGGTTTCCACTGCAAGCCTGGGCCCTCAGCCACTACCTGGCAAGAGTGACCTATACATGGTAGTATTCAGTTCAAAGAAATACAATACGTTTCAGTAGAGAAAACCCAGTTGGGTCAACCTGATCTGTTCTGGAAGATTAAGAACTGGTAGGAGGTAGAATCGGTCAGAAATGGTGAGGTGACAGGATTGTTCTCCCATTATCCCGCCTTAAAACTTGGGGCTGGGGGTATAAGAAGGGCTCCTCCTTCTCGAGCCTCATTTCTCCCAATCTAAAATGGAATGGGTAATGGGATCCACACTTTGTACAGCTGCTGACAGGACCGGAGCAAGACACGGACTTTTAAAGGTGACTGGAGGCCGAGGTATTAATCCTGAGAAATCTGTGCTTGTCTGATGGAGAAGTCCACAGGAACTCAAATGTTTGGGCACTGGACTGGGGGGATGGGTCAGTGGCCAGCTACAGTTACTGGTGAATATTCTGGCCTCCTCAACTCTTTCCTTCTGCAGATAGGCATTCGGAAACTGAGTCTGCGGGCAAGAAACTGCATCATTATTAGTCTTATTATTTTAAACGGGGCCAGGCAACATCCGTCATCTTTCACATAATGGTCAATTGTAAACACACTTTAAGAGAGAAACACAAAAAAGGGATTTAATGTTGACACTGGGAAAATGCTTAGCTCTGGCGTTGCTGGGGAATTGGCAGGCTCTCTTGTCCTTTGGGAGAGAAGTTAAGTGCTTAGTGTTTTTTTTTTTTTCTTCTTTGCTTTTTCCATTGAATTTTTAAATCTCTCAGGGGTCTTCTTTGTCTCTTTAGTTTAAGGAGAGAAGTCCTTGCTTAAAAAATCAGGGGTGGATGAAAGGATAAAAGGGCTTTGGGAGGGAGAAGGGGTGGGGCAGGCATAGTTGGCCTGTCTGACCAGCACCTTCCCCAGCGTCTGTTCCCTCTGCTCTACAGATCCCCCTGCTGCATCAGAATGTGGTTCTGGAGCAGGAAGATGAGAAACCAAACAGAAGGTGGGAAAAGCAGAAATGAGGAAGAAAGGCATGCCTGGTAACTGAAGAAAAGGGAAGCATCCTTTTGTTTCCCCTCATTATCAAACGTGAGAGGCAGCTCCCTTCCAGAAAGTCCAGTCCAACCACCCCTTCCTGGTGGGAAGGTCACTCCCTAGTCACATGAACTCCACACCCACACCCCCATCAGATCACCTACACACACCACTGGGCACAAGATTGTCCCCATTCTCTTCCCAACACCATTCAGATCATGGAGCAAAAACCACGAAGTCACAGTGGAAATCACCCCCAAACTCAAACCAACTGCTGGTAGTTAGTAAATTCATTTTCATCCATGCAAGCAAGGCCCTCGGAAAGTCTATTTTAAAAAGAACAACAAAGGTGGCAGGAGAAGAGAGAACAGAAAGGAAAGCCTAGAAACCAGAGCAGAAATTAATTTAATTACCTCCTCTCCCCTGCTATAAATTCCACAGAGGAAATCAAATCTTTCTGTGCATGTGTATAAAAACCAATCAGTCTATGGAGCTCGCCAAAACCCATTATGTCTCAAACTGGGTATCCTAATTGAATGAATCTGACTGTACCAGGCAACCAGGAATCACCCGAGCCAGGTTTTTCCGAGCCTTTGCCACGGAGCCAGAGAGGATAAACATGGGTTGGAACCACACACTAATCAGCTTGCTTGCAGAGAAGGGGAACTTTCTCAGTCTCAGCACTGGCAGATGCGTCCTAACATTTTGCGTCAGATTGTAATGGAATATTTCTCATAAACAGCCAAGTGTCTCTCCCAGCCACTCACCTGACATGTTTCTTGTTGTTTAACTTCAGATCTGACAGATGATGATAACCTGGAAAAGAGAGAGGTTACAAATGCCGAGGGCTGTGGGGCTGGGCAGTGTAAAGGGCGCCCGCTCCAGAACTGGGACAGGGCTGTGATTTGTAGGGCCAGGAAAAGGCTGTTATGCAACCAGAGGCAAGCAGGCGCTGGTGCGGGACGGAAGCACGCAGTGAGGGAGCTTGGGCTGCTTGGTCTAAGGCCATGTGCCACTTGTTTAGTATCCCCCGTTGTCAGATGGAGGATGCCCCCTCCCTCTAGTTTCCCCACTCCCCCCCCCCCACACCCTGTCTCAGGGGCACACTGATTTATAGCACCTGTTAAAAACACGTAATGGATGCAATTAGCTGTGGCACTAGAGGAAAAAAAGGGAGGAGTTGACTTTATTCCAATAAAAGATAAATGTGTTTGTTTTCATGAACTTAGTTCATTCATTTAAATTTCTGAGACCAATTAAAAAAAAATCATTGCTGCTTTCTTTGCTACATGGGAATCATGCTATGATTGGTTTTCATTGGCATCGGTTCTTGAAGTCGAATGGGTATTACAATCCCCTTGTTGAACATGTTTCCAAGGCGGGGCAATTTGCAGGATTGGGATGGGCACAGGATATGCATTTCCAATAAAGCTCATTCTGATGCAGGAACCGTGCTTTGAGACTACAACTTGCATGAATATGGTAGGGGCTCAAGAGTAACCTATTTACCAACAAATATATTTTCTTGTTAGCTGCGTGACTCTAGCAAAGTCAATATAAACACACAGTTAAATGTGATACATGTCTTTTGTGGAAAATTTAGAAAATATAGAAAAGTAGAGGAAGAAATGACAGTTTCCTGGATCCTAACAAGCTATTTCAACTCCCTGGGCTGTAGCTTTCTCCACAGAACCCTACAGACTCCAAAAAGAGACAATGCTCTTATCTTCACCTGTCCGACCCTTAGCACCCAACACACAACTGGCACATAGTAGGACCTCCAAAAAATATCCGCTGAAAGAAATAATTGGTTATATGAAGCTGTGGTTTAGATGATTTCTAAAGTCACTTCCAACCCTAACATTCTATTTTTCATTTTCTGCTCTAGGGGAAAAAATGTAATTGCATAAACTCAGATATATTTGTCACTGGGACTCTTGACGTTTAAACATGTATATGCTTTCTTTTTCCCATGTCTTGTCACTTGATCTGACAGCTTTCTGCTTGCTCTGTTTGATATTAGGTTAGGGTTGTCCTTGCCTGAGGCAGCCCGGCCGCCACTGTGGATTGGAAGTGAGTCGGGTGGTCCTCACCTTGTACCAAACGGAATGAGCAGAGGAGATTTTTGAAGACTCTAGCAAAATTGCATGAACAGCCCAAGAAAGAGGATGCTGAGCTGTTTGCAGTTCACAAGTGTGCAGTTCTTTCCTGAAACCATGAGGCAGACCCCTCCCCTTCTGTCACAGCACACGAACATCGACAGCTGCATTAAGCTCTTACTGTGTGTCGTGCACTGTGCACACATCTCCCATTTAATCCTGGAAGTGAGGCTGTTAACTCCATTCTATAGATATGCAGATAGACCCAAGGTCACTCAGCTAGGACACTGGAGAAGTAGGATTCAAGCCCAGGTCTCTATTGACTCCAAAGTCCTTGTTTTTAACCACTGTAATGATGTGTGTGTTGAGAGTGGGAGAGGGATAGTTAATACCCTGAAAATATTTTTTATTTCTCCAACAAACAATACTTTAACAACAATAATGTACTGTCATTAAAGAATATGAACCTGCCACCTGTTTCACTCCCTTACCCCCAAATACCATATACTAAGACTCTTTCCTGTTACACAGAGTTCATGTTTATCAGGTTTTTTTTTTTTAAGTGTATTTATTTTTGATAGAGAGAGGGAGAGTGTGAGCGGGGGAGGCAGAGAGAGGAGGACACAGAATCTGAAACAGGCTCCAGGCTCTGAGCTGTCAGCACAGAGCCCGACACGGGGCTCGAACTCATGAACTGTGAGATCATGACCTGAGCCAAAGTCAGACGCTTAACTGACTGAGCCACCCAGGTGCCCCATGTTCGTCAGTTTTAATGGTGCTTTAATGGTTCATCAGTAGTATATGGTGCTCATCAGGCTGCATCTAAATAGATAACTCGCCATAATGAGGTTATAAACCCCATGAGGCGAGGAGTCAAATCCATTCTATTCTCCAGTGTATCCCTAGCTCTTGGCATAGTATGTAGGCCTAGAAATCACTAAGTAAATATTTGACTGAACGAATGGTAACTTGCTTAATATAGACAACTCTGAGGAGATGCTTCTGGCACTGTGATCATCTAGAAGTTAATCATCACACAGTCAATGCTCAGCAAGATGTGGTTGAAGGAACAATCTTTTAGGAGGAGAGCTGGCACATGGAATTTTTAAAATAAAGTCTCACTTAAATTAGTAAAATGGAAGTAAAATAGCTTCTGCACCTGAGTTAAGTCCCTTGCTATGCTCCATAAGGAAGGCCATGTTTTCTGATCTCAGCTCTGTGCCCCCAGCCCCCAGATCCTCTCCAGAGACCAGTAAGTCCCAAAAGTCTGTGTGTCTGTAAGGTGCTAAGTCACATGTCCTCTGCCAGAGCTAGCCCTGGAGTCAAATGCCAATCACGTCTGTCGGGATGATTTGCTTCTAGAAGTCATAGTTGTCATAGTTGGCACTACTCCCATTTATATTTTTAGAATGGATTTCTAGGAAAAATGTGAATATAGCTATAGTCGAATGTGAATATAGTTGAGTTTAAAAAGCAGGAGACAAAATTAAATATACTGGGCTTTTTTTTCCCTTTAAAATAAGAAAGGCTTTATTTAAAAAAAAGCTTTTTTATTTGCACGCATGCGAGAGAACATGTGAGTGGTGGAGAGGGCCAGAGGGAGAGAAAGAGAAAGAATCTCAAGCAGGCTCCATGCTCACCACAGAGCCCAACACGGGGCTCAATCCCCTGACCCAGGGATCATGACCTGAGCTGCAATCAAGAGTTGGACGCTCAACCGTCTGAGCCACCGAGGCACCCCAAGAAAGGCTTTAGACAAAACAAATAGCATGAATCCACATCCAAATGCAAGTGAGAGATTTCACTGGGTTTTATAAAAGAAATTTGCACTCGGGCATCAACTAGAAACCAGGGCCATCACATAGGCATATGCAAGAAGACATCCCCAAATAATCATCGTTGATGGAATCATTGGAATTATGGATGATAATTTTGCCTTTCCTCTACTTTCACACTTACTGTAATGGTGTATAACTAAAAAATAAATTCAGGGCACCTGGGTGGCTCCATTGAGCACCAGACTCTTGATTTTGGCTCAGGTCATGATACCGGGGTCATGGGATTGAGCCCAGCATTGGGCTCTGTGCTGAGTGTGAAACCTGCTTACAATTCTCTCTCTCCCTCTGCCCCTCTCCCTGGCTCATGCTTTCTCCATAAAATGAAATGAAATGAAATAAATTCATACTCCAAACTAAATATATAACATGAAAAATAATTCCTGTGAGAGGAGACAGTCAATAAGAAATAGTACCAAGGTAACTTGGGCAATAAAGATAATAATTACCCCAACAATAACATTTATTTGACACTCATAATGTGATAGGCAACATATTAAGAACGTTACATGGTTGATCTCATTCACATCTCAAAAGTACTTCATCAGAAAACTGCACTCATTATCCCCATTTTGCAGGTAAAGAAACTGAGGCACAGAAAACTTAAGTAACTTGTCCAAGCTTCCCCAGCTAGTAAGAGGCAAAGATGTGCTTTGAACCCATGGATTCTTTAAACACATTTATGAAAGGATAGAAAAAAGACGGAAGGAGAGAGGAAGGAAAGACTGAGGAGAAAATTTCTCCATTGGTAAGAATGAAATGGAACCAGTGAAATGGGTATCAGAGATATCTGTTCGCTAACCCCGCATGGAATCACCTTGAGAGCTAATTAGAAATGCAGAATCTTAGCTTCACCTCAGACCCACTGAATCAGAATTTGCATTTTTAAAATATTTCAAGGGATTCAGAGACACATGAAAGTCTAGGAAGCTCAGTTCATATAGAATCCATTTGAAAAAAAAAAAATAAGAGAAAACCCATTTGTGTTTGTCGGGACTGGTACCACCTTAGAAATAGGGGCCTAGCTGCATGAATCCATGTTTTTCAATTTGGGCATGATCCCTGTTTCCTCACTGGGAAAACACCTTGCTAGATTGCAATCAGAATTTTTTTTTTTTTAAAGAATAGAATAGAATAGAAGCTATCAGAGGGCATCTCACGAAGGAAGGGTAGATGTTACTGCATGGAACCTTTATATTAAGTATGTGCGTGTGTCCTAGGTCTTGAGCTGCAATGTCTGTCTTATGAACTCTTTACCAAAAAAAGGTTTTAGCGTCTGGCCTTCACCCTGTGGCCTGAGGCAGCCTTGAAATTCCAGGCTGACATTTAGAGGTGTGGTGGACCCACTTCCCATTTCTGCTAAATGTAGAAACTCTGACCGAAAAAGTTGGGTGGGTAGAGGGGGCGGAACATCTCACAAATGATCTATCTTTCTGTCCAGATGCAGAAACCTGGGCCCAGAGAGGAGAAGGACTCGCCCAAGGTCACACAGAAAAACTGAGATTTGTGCCTTTGGAAAAAGGAGCCTCACAAGGTCAGCTCTTTCATTCACTTTTTGTCCCAATCAAGGAAGACCTGAGTGGCTGGATTGGGATCTGGCCAGGAGGCCACGGGCGCAGCTGGGGGACATGACTCTGGAATGTGTTGGGGAAACAAGACGCCTTCTCTTCCAGGCCCGACAAGCCAACAGGCCGATGTGTGGCCAGAAAGGGCCCTGGTTATCTGCTGCCCGCCTCTGTTTCGTTTGGTCTGTCAACTCCAGCAGCAAAGTGCCCCAAACGTGTGAGGCTTGATAAAGGTGGGAAGGTAAGAGGGTGGAGGTGGCAGGACATCAGGGACCAGAGCTTGAGAGATGTTCCAGAACCTCTGCTTCTACATTTCCTCTCAAGAGGCTGGGAAAGCCAGTCAGACCTTCCTAGCCCCCTTCATAGCCTCCCCTCCCTGCTGATTGTGGCTGAGACCCTGAACTTCTCTGGGTGTCTGGGTCCACTCCATCTCAAGCTGGAACAGGATAAGATCTTGAAACTTAGATGCTGAATCAGAGGATTTAGAAATTTTAAAAGAAATCTACCCTTTTGTTCTTCTTTTTGTATGTTTTTAAACTCAAAAATAATATGGAGAACTTGGGGAAGAGAAGAAAACAGCTATAACCCTACCACCCCCAAATAGCTGTCACCACTATGATGTGTGTGGTTTTCAAAATGGAGTCGTAGAGTCTATCCTGTTTTGTCTTGCTCACTTAGCAAGGGGTTGTGAGTTTTATTTATTTATTTTATTTTTATTTTTTATTTTCTGGTCAATGAATATCATTTACTTTATATTACCTGGATATTTGATGATAATAAAGAATTATCATGGGTTGCCTGGGTGGTTCAGTTGGTTGAGCATCTGACTTTTGATTTCGACTCAGGTCATGGTCTCGTGGTTCGTGGGTTCGAGCCCCACGTCGGGCTCTGTGCTGACAGCGCAGAGCCTGCTTGGGATTCTCTCTCTCCCTTTTTGTGTCTTCCCTGCTCACACTCACTCTCTCTCAAAACAAATAAATACACTTAAAAATTTTTTTTAAAGAATTATCGTTAGTTTTTTAAGTATGACAATGACATGGTGCCTATTCTGTTTTTTACACAGTCCTTCTAGAGATACACTCTGAGCAGTTTCTATGTCAAATGGTGTCTGGGGTTCCCTTCCAAATAACACAAGAGGGTGCACTTGTTGGCCGTGGAAATAAAACAAACCTGGTCATTGGCTGAGAATTATTGACACTCTCTTGTCTACCTTCTTAGATAAGAGGTTTTATCAATATTCTTCTGTAAGAGTAGGGGGGTTTTTGTTTTTTGTTTTTTGCCTATTTTGATCACAGATCCCTTTGAAAATTTTAAGCAGGCTATGGACCCACTTCCCAGAAAAATCCACATTCCCATATCATACCCACAATGGTAGGAGGTTCACAGTCCCCTGAAACCCGATTGGGTATCCCAGGTTAAGAACTCCTGAATTACAACATGATTACGTTTTAAGATTGCATAGTATTCAGGTAGCTCTATCATCATTCACTTAACCAATTCCCCTATTATTGGAAATTTTTATAATGACTGAATTATTCTTTAAATTTGTTTTTAATCTTTATTTATTTTTGAGAGAGAGAGAGAGAGAGAGACAGAGAGACAGAGTGCGAGCTGGGAAGGAACAGAGACAGAGGGAGACACAGAATCCGAAGCAGGCTCCAGGCTCCGAGCTGTTAGCACAGAGCCTCACATGGGGCTCAAACTCATAAACTGTGAGATCATGACCTGAGCTGAAGTGGGACGCTTAACCAACTGAGCTACCCAGGCATCCCGATGACCGAATTGTTCTTAATGAAACATTCTGCGACCTGTATCTTTGCATGTATATTCCTGATGACAAAGTCCTAAAAGTATCGAAGGACATGCCTATTGAAAAGGTTTTTCTTACAGAATATCACGTTGTCCCAGGAAGTATAGTTCATTTCTTTTCAAATCCGTTTCCATCATTGGAGTCAAGATCTCTGGGGTGAAGCCGGGGCTGCATGGCAATCCGCCCTGACTCTCCGAGGCTGTGTTCCCACCTGCAAACACAGGGTTAAACTAGCTGACACCCTGGATCTCCCACTCTGTTCCATGATTCTTCCAACCTCAGAAATTCAGGCAAACGCTATGTGCTCTTCACAGACCCCATACTTCTGCCTTTGCTTGAAGGGCGGACCCCACGTGCATCTAACAATTCTTGCTGCCCATGGACCTCCTCCCCCAGTCGACTTCTGCCCACCAGGCGCTCTTCCTAAAACCTCCACAGCCCGAGAGGCCAGCTTTAGTGGGCTCTGGAGTCAGATTTTTAGGGTTGGAATCCTGACTCCAAGCAGGGTGTAACTTTGGGTAAGTGGCTAAACTCTGCTGCCATCTCTGGGTGTTTAATATCAGTACTACCTGACAGGGTCAAGTGAGGATGAATTGAGCTAGTATGTGTTAAAGTGCTTAGTACAGTGCCTAGCACATAGTAAACACCATCAAATACTTGCTATTGTT
Source organism: Acinonyx jubatus (assembly GCF_027475565.1). Classification (NCBI taxonomy): domain Eukaryota; kingdom Metazoa; phylum Chordata; class Mammalia; order Carnivora; family Felidae; genus Acinonyx; species Acinonyx jubatus. Next base: position 190,144,394 of record NC_069380.1, on the reverse strand, counting down.
ACTACACCTCTTGCTTCCCCAGCCCCCTCTGAGGACGCTCCTTTGCCCACAGAGTGTTGTAAGGACCCCTCTCCAGCACCTGTCCACAACCTTCCTTAGAGCCTATCTGCCTGTGTCCCCTCATACACCCTGTTGTTAAACCAAATCGAACAATTCCTATCTCCACCCCTCCCCTCACCCCCAACCATTATGCCATAAGTGTTCCTTCTTGGCGCCTTGGCTGGAGTTTTTTTCCCTTCATCCCAAATGCATCTCCTTCTAGAGCCCTCCAGAGGAAGATCCAGGGCTCCAATCTACTCATGGCCGAGCCAAGACTGAGCCCCCCGGAAGTCCCTGGTCATACACAGCCCTTCCAGTTCTGGAAAGCTCACTGGTTCTGGAATGAGACCTGGAAGTTCATTCCCTCCTCTTCTTGCTTCATTTATGCCCTCTTCGCATCCATTCGCAGAAGCCCTGTGTGTCACCCTCAGCACACTGCCCCAGCTTCCATAACGCACACACGTCACAGCAGCACCACCAGGAGCCACCATGTTATGGCCAGAATTTGAGAATCCAGGCTGAGGAGCCTACGGAGAAAGCCTCTTCCACCCAGCCTGGAGAGCCTGGCTAGATCATTTGCCCCCTCAGACACTCCCTTTTCTCATTTGAGGGGTGTGACATGTGTCAGAAGTACTAGAACCTCTGAAAATGGTTTTATGCAGATCTGGGGCTGTGCAGCCCAGGCTGGAACCCAAGACTCATAACAAAGGATGACCTTGGGCTCAGGCTCACCAAGCCCCAAAATGACGGGGCTGGGTTTTCCTACAAGACCCTCAGGCCTAACATTCAGCCCCCACTCTGTGAAGGCCACCTATCTGAAATGTCATCTCCAATGTCTTTCCTCAAGTGGACTCTATTAGAACACTCAACAGGTACACTTCAATGCAGAAGGAACTTGTGTGCTGCTCACTCTGCCCCTTTTCGTTTGCTCTGTGGGGCTGGTTTTCCTGCCGCTGCATGAAAACTGGGGCAGAGCCCAGAGTTTTCTAGTCCCTTTAGGTAGTGAAAAGTCCTGCAGCCACCTCCAGTCACTAAATATCAGGTCGGTTCCGTCCCCCCGACCCTCGCCTCTCCACACTGTGCTCGAGCCAGCGCCCTCTCCCTACAGCCGTCACCCCCAGCTTGTGGGTGTGTTAGATCTGGCGAAGCCTGTAATCAAGGAGGAAGCATATTTGGCTTCCCTCTTTATCTCCTGCCTTGTGCGTCTCCCCTCCCCGCAGAATTCGTTAAGCTTGATTTCCAACCCTCCAGGGCTGGAGCAGTGCGGGAAGACAGTTGCTGCCTGCCGAGGTAGCCCGCCGTGGCCGCTTTGGCCGGGGCGGGCAGCTACAGTGGACTTGAGGCCTCGGGCGGCCCTTCCGAGGCTCGCTCCGCCCTCCCTGAGGCTCTGCAGCTCCTCACCTGCAGGTCCTTGGCAAGGTGGGTGCAGCTCCATACTTGCAGGCAGCTTTCTCCTTCCTTAGCCCCTAGGCATCCAGCAGGACCTCCTCCAGCCCCTTTCGGCTTGCCCTCCAGGAACCCCCTTGGAACAGACCCTGAGATAAGCTTCCTGGCTTTCTCTCCCTCTCTCTCTCTCTCTCTCTCTCTCTCTCTCTCTCTCTCACTGTCCCATATGAGCCCACACCACACTGCACAGCCCTTGTTCCAATAAGCTCTGGGAGAGGGGTACCCAGTGTGGGCCTACCGCTCCGTTCTGCCGTCAGAGCAGCTGACCAGCGCAAAGGCATCCCATTCAGTGGGACAGGCGGGGGTCAAACGACAGCCTGTTGTGTCCACTGAAAGGTGGGAGACACATTTTGAGCTCTATGAGTAGTTTCTCTTAGTGTCACCTTCCTATCGCGAGATGAAGGGGGAGGTATCCTCCAGCATTCATTTTTGAGGACAGGGCGGGGTGTGGGGGGGGCACTCGCAGCACATCAACAGCTCTGTAGAATGTCCCCCTCATCCTCAACTACGTCCAGTCCTTTCAAACCAGCCACAGTGAGGGATTGAGAATAGCCAGTTTTTGCCTACCCTGGTTTGGTACCTTACTTTGGAATGTGGCATCTATAATGGCCTCTCGCTGCCACTTCCATTTTAATATCCTATTACACTTATTTTAACAATGGCCACCATTAATTTGATGCATATTATACACAGGCAGGCTCAGGACTGACCATTTGTGGTGAATATTTGCTCCCCGCCCCCCCAGCTTTGTGTGTCCACTTCTTCTGCAAACAGTGCCCTGATTCCTTTTCAGTTAATTAATTACCTCTCCCTCGCTGTGTGTGGGCTGTTAGGACATTCAGTAACAGAGACTACGGCAGGTGCTCTCAGTGCCCTGCCCAGACTCCCCTTCTGGGCTAGTGCGCCCTCTCCATCACACGGATGTTGGTGCTAATGGCTCTCAGCTGCCTCCTTCTCCAGATGATACCTGAAAGGGTGTGCCTCTCCCCCTGGGGGTGGCCTGTGGTCAGTGACTGACTGATGGAGGATAAAACCCAGCGTGTGGGCCTTAAGGGTGGACAGACTATGGTACAAACCATGCTCCAGCCTGCCCGTGGGATCAGACAGAGACTAGACTTCTGAAACCACGTCTTTGACCAGCTTCTTCCCTCCCTAGTGCTGCTGCCTGCCCGCTTTTCTCCTGACAACACCCTCTCAGCAAAAAACAATCGCACAGGAATCCGCATCTGGAGCTCTGCTTCCAGGGAACCTACCATAACCCAGGTAGGAACGGGACCCAGGGCAGACAAGGCTCCCAAGATACTGGATATAGGATGGGGAGGAAAGAGGTTGGAATCTTACCGCTCCAGGGGTGGCTCTCTGGCAGAGTTATCCTTTATTCCTATCTTATTTCCTGGTTCTTTAGTTTTTCTTTGGATCCTGAGTACTCCATGTCCTTCTATCCTTTTTCTTGGTTCGCTTTTTAGCGAGACTCCCTTATGACTGCCACCTAAGAACTCTACACATAGAGTATTTAAATGTACCAGCTCAACCCTCCAATAACCATAAGTGACAGGTGTTATTGTCCTTCCCATGTCACAGATGAGGAAACTGAGGCTCAGAGAAGTTTAGTGACTTGCCTTAGGTCCCACAGCTAGGAAATGAATATTACCAGGAACTGGGTTTTGAGCTCGGGTATGTCTAACACCAAATCCTTGCTGTTGACCATTGTGATGTGCTATTTCCCTGGGAGAGGGCGAACTGAGGTGGGCCCCAGCCAGGGATACTCCCTCTAGGTTAGGCTAATATGCAGTTGAGCCAATCACCATTGCTCTTCGTGTGTGTGTGTGGGGGGGGGGGGGTGCAAATGGGCTAAGTACTTGGGCTCTGGCGCTAGGTTGGAATCCAAGCTCCAATTAATCCCAAGTGTTAATTGGGCAAGTTACCCGAGCTCTCTGAGCCTTGGTTTCTTCATCAGGTCGGTGGAGATAATATGCCTAGATAGGATTCTTGGATCAAAGGAGGTCCTGAAAGGAAGTGTTTGTTCAGCCCGGTTCCCAGCATGCAGTGAGCACTCAATAAATAGTGGCTCTTATTGTTGTGTTGGCACTTCCTGTCATTCAGAACATATTTCAGCCAATGAAGGGCCAAAGGAGGCCCATGGCAAGGACTGTTTCTTGGGATCCCAGTGTTCTCCAGGGCCTTCTGTCTTTACCCTGGGTGGACCTGTGAGACATCCCTCCACGGGCCTACAGAGTGCTACAGGCCAGCAGAGACCAGGCAGGAAATGCATCTGACTGGAGTGGACCAGGTAGGGGCTGTGTCAAGCTGGAGGGCAGGGCCCTGTCTTCAGGGGGCAGCAGTGCTCAGGTGGCACTTGCTTGTGGCCATTTGGGAATTTGGGTGCAGAGTGGCCAAATCCTGGAAATCTCAAGAAAAGCAGGAATCTAGGCTATTCTATGAAATTTCCTAATTTTTAAATGTTTTCACTTAAAACACATTTTTTAACTTTCTTTTGAGGGAGAGTGTGAGTGAGTGGGGGAGGGGCAGAGAGAGAGACTGGGAGAGAGAATCCCAAGCAGGCTCCCTGCTGTCAGCCCAGAGCCCAATGTGGCTCACCAGCCCAGATCCCACCAACTGTGAGAAAATGGCCTCAGCTGAGATCAAGAGTCTGCTTAACAGACTGAGCCACCCAGGTGCCCCTTAAAACACTTTTTTAATGCTGATTGGGCCAATTAAACCCATCTGTAGCCAGTTGTGGCCTCAGTTTGCAACTCTGGGTTAAAGGTTTTGGTGGATGCTTGTGTGAAAGCAAGAGCTGCTGTCTCCCTAAACCAGCCGTGTCCATCTCCAGAGCCTGAGGATCGGGCTGGGTTTGGGGGCTTCTTTTGGCTTTGGCTATTATTGGTTGTCAATGCGAATTCAGAAGGAGGGTCTGACTTCATAGTGTGAGTCCAGCCCAGGTGACTAAGACCCGTTCCCTGCTCTTGAAGAAGGTAAGGGTTCATGGGGTGAGATTTCAGTTCACCAACTGTGGAAGAGGAAAGAAGCTGTGTGTGTGTGTGTGTGTGTGTGTGTGTGTGTGTGTGTGTGTGTAAAGGAACAGTGTGGAATGATCCCCAATGGGCTGTTAGCATTGGTTACCTCAGGGGGAGGGGCGGGAAGGGGCTGGATAACAACCTTCCACGTGCACACATTTGTGTGCTGTTGGGCTGCTGGTTTTAGTAAGCCTGCACTGTTGTCGTCACCTGAACGTCATACAGTTAGGGAAAAAATATAAATTTAATTACATGCGCACCTACCAAAAAGACGATCATCTAACTTATGGAATCGAGGGGACCTGGGTGGCTCATTCGGTTGAGGATCCGACTTCAGCTTAGGCCATGATCCCATGGCTGGTGAGTTTGAGCCCCGCATTGAGCTCACTGCTGTCAGCACAGAGGCTGCTCTGGATCCTCTGTCCCCCTCTCTCTCTGCTCCTCCCCTGATGGGGCCCTCAAAACTAAATAAAAAATGAACTATAGAATCGTCTCACTTCCTCCCATAGTAATTTTTGTCGGTTACACTGCCATATGTGTCCACTGTAAAAAATTAGCACGTGCTTGATGGTAAAAAGGGAACAACTTGAAATCGCTGGAATTCTATCCGCCATGAACATTCCGGTGCGAGGGCTCTGGACCTGGGGCTCGTGAGGAGAGTGAGACCTGTGTGCCAGACCTGTGCTGACATTTGGCAACTGTTGTGCCGATTCTCACCCCACGACGCACGTCCTGCCAAGTCACACTCAGGACACGGTGCGTTTGTGGGCCTCTTCCCCGGGAGAGGCTGGGTCGGTGGAGCCGGACAGAACTGGGAATCTGAATTAAAGAGGCTCCCTGGGAAATCCTGACACAGGTATTTTGGGGACCACACTTGGAGTTGAGCCAGCCGCAGTCCACCCTGCTCATTTCCCAGCGGCAAGACTGGAGCCATGGTGACTTGGTCAGGGTCAGCCGGCCCTTGTGGCTGAACTCAGACTTCGGATCCGCGCTGCCCCCATACACACACCGTTTTTTGGAGCTCTCCTCACTGGGCTCCTGCAGCTTTCCTCATGCCGACGGATGTTATTGTTTTCTTATGCCTCCAATTAAACAAAAAATACTGTCAACGGGCGACAGGCCTACTGCACGGAGGCATTAACCAGACCCGCAACCCGACCCGGGGCCTGCTCCTGTGGGTAAAGCACATTTCCTCCACATGTCCCTCTTGTGGGCTCTCCCTCAATAAGAGGCCCCACGGAGGCACCATCGGCCCGCATAGTGGGTGCTATAACCCCCGCAGAGGCATTTGGGAGCAGGAGCCCGCAGCCTGTCACCATGGCAACCCTGCTGCAGCGTTTAGGCCCACTGAGGTAGCCTGGGCACCAGGAAGGTCGGAGCTGGGGAAACTGAGGCCCAGAGTGGTGAAGGGCCTGCCAGAAGGCTGGAAGTTACCCATCACGTAAAAGCAAAATCTCCTACCAGTTTTGTTTCAGCTTAGGGTGTTAAGCTAAGTGGGAAAGGATTAGCAATCTTGGGGGAAAGTTCCACAAGAACAGGGCCTGCAGGAAATGGGACCATTACTAACATCAGGGTTCTGCTTCCATTCTCTGGCGCTGAGGGACAACTGTGGTCTCCCCAGTCCTCCTGTCACCTGCAGCCCAGAGTCTTGTGTAGGCCCCTTGAGGAGGAGGTGTGGCCTTACATCTCAGGCCCGGGAAACTCTTTCCAACTCCTTCAGATTGTAGATAGGGAAACCAAGGCCCAGAGACTAGGTCACACAGACTCAAACTTGTCCTCTGGGCCCCTCACGAGTGCTCTTCCCACAAGGAAACCATTTCCCAGCTCACACTCCAGCTTGGGGAGCCATTTCCCAGCACTGCCCAGCTGGCCCTGAGGGCAGAGCCTGAGCCTGGGTCACTGACCTCTATGGCTCTCGCCATGGCACTCGAAGGTGAGCAGAAAGCAGGGCTGGGGGCCCAGTTGGGAGAGCAACAGGCCCCTGGTGGGGCAAGTAATCCAGAAGACACATTGTAGACAGCTGCCTTCAGCTAAGTGCTAGACTGACCCTTGAGGGAAGGGCATTGTCCTGCGAGGGCCCTCAGGTGTAAAGACTGCAGGCCCCACATGCTGAAGTTGACTCTGTCACTCTGGCCTGGGAAGGCTGCCTGGCACGCCGCGTTTCATACGCCAGCCCTCTCCCACACACTCCTCTGCTGTTCTCTTGGTTCCCCGAACACACTAGGCTCATCCCTGCCTCACGGCCTTTGGGCTTGCAGTTCCCTCTGCCTGGAATGCTTTCCCCCAGCTCCAATCTGGCTTTTCCTTGTCACTCACATCTCAGCTAAACTATGACCTCTTTAGTGAGGCCTTCCCGGCCCACTCCGACTAATGGCACCACCCTGTTCTTCTGTCACATTGGCCTATTTCATGCTGCTGAGAATTTACCACTGTCCTTTTTACTTGTCGTTGGCCCCTGTCTGCTGCTTTCTAGAATGTGAGGTGCATCAGAACAGCTATCTTGTGCATCCCGCAGTGCCAGTGACAGAACCCAGTGTCTGCATATAGTCGTGCTCAGTAAATATTTATTAGCTTGATGAATGAGTGAATGAATGACCTGGTGTATACTGAGCCCTCTCACAACAGCGGGAAGCAAGGGGAGGCCAGACGTTTATTTTTGAGTGCTACTGTAGAGGTGGCATGCTTTAGTCATGAAGAGAAACTAAGAATCTCTACCTTGGTGCTTGCTTCCTGTGTAACCCAGAGGAGGTTACTACACCTCTCTGAGCCTCACTTTCTCCATGATGGCGGTAGTGGTGCCTAGTGCATGAGGCAGGTTGTGATGATTATATGAGACGCTGTGGTCAAGAATTCAGCCAGAGCCTGGCAGACAGTGAGGGCTCCATAGTGAGTCCTCAATAAAAGTCTTTCGCTGGGGGGTCGGGTGTCATATATGGCTTGACTATTCTAAATGTTAGTCCTTCTGACTCCTTGACACATGAACTCTTGGGTGACATGTGCACTTGCTTAAGCATCCTTGGCTGTCCCCCACCCACTGCACTCAGCAACTTCCCTGTGTCCTCCCTGAGCCCTGAATCTCCAGGACTGGGGACAGCCACGTTGTCTCCCTCATGTTGCTGGCAGTGAAGGACAAAGAACACACTGAGCCCAATTCGCAGGGGATGTGACACCCAGGGTGCCCAGGAGAGGCAGGAGGCAGGGAGTTGCCGGCTGCAGGCATCAGGGAAGGCGTCTCTGAGGAGACGGGGCTTGAGCTGCACCTGACCAAGTGGGCAGGACTAGGAATGAGTGGAAGGGGTGGGGGGGTACTGCCGGCAGGCAGAAGGGCAGGAGTAAGGGCCTGGAAGAAGGGGTGTATTGATTCCTTCGCTCCTTTGTTGGTTGGAATGTTTAATGATCACCTAGTGTGCAGAAGGCCCTGGCTGGGCCCTGTGCTGGACAAGATCCTCCGTCGTAAGAGTTGAGCCTGGTAGGAGGGCAGACCAATAGGCAGACAAAAACAGTGTAAAAGGGAGACAAGGATGGGGCGCCTGGGTGGCTCAGTCGGTTAAGCATACGACTTTGGCTCAGATCATGACCTCATAATTCATGGGTTTGAGCCCCACATTGGGCTCTGTGCTGATAGTGCAGAGCCTGCTTGGGATTCTCTCTCTCCCCCTCTCTCTCTGCCCCTCCCACTTCTCTCTCTCAAAATAAATAAAAACTTAATAAAAAAAAGAGAGAGAAACAAGGATTCACAGGATCCCCTGGGTGTAATCGTGTCTACTAGGGGTCAGGGAAAGTATCCTGGAGGAAGCAACACTTAAGCTGAACCTTAAACAAGGGGCAGGACAAGTGTTCCAGGCAGGAGGAACAGACTGTGCAAAGACTAGCAGCTAGAGAGAGAGCTTTGAGTTCAAAGACCTAAAAGGCATTGTTAGGCTGGAGCCCCACAGAGGAGGATGAGCCTGTGCAAGGAAAGGTGGCAGGAGCCGGGTCAAGAAGGGATTTAGTCAGCCTTTATCCTGACCGAGGCGGGGAGTCCCTGACCAGTTTAGAGCAGGGACTGTGTGGTCAGACCAGAGCTGCTTTTGCAAAAAGGTCACTCTGCTGTGTGGAGAGGAACATGCCAGGTGTAGAGGAGGCAGGAGGGAGACGGGTTAGGTGGAATGCTGTCAAGATGAGCGACACAGACAGCGGGAAGGAGGAAAGTGTCACAGGAGGACTTCCTTCACGGGACTAGGCGTATGATGGGGTGGGTGGGCAGGAATGAGAGGGAGAGAGGCAGCTGGATTACCAAAGGAGAAGCATTCTAAACCTCTGGCTCGGAGATGCTTAAGAGGCATCATTTCTCAGACTCCCTGGTGGGATAGCATTACAAATGCTCTCCCCCACAACTGGGGGAGAGCATTATAAATGACTGGGCTGGATAAGAAGCTCAACAACGATGTCCCGAGTGCCTACTACGCATCACGCATTGCTCCGGGTGCTGCGTGTACAGTGTGAGCAAGACAGATGATGTCCCTGCTCATATCCTGCTGGAGGAGAGGGACAATAAATGAAAACACAGATCTCATGGCACATGGTAAGAAATGTTTCAGGCGACGATAAAGCGGAGTGAGGTTAAGTGAGGGGCAGAGAGGGGCTGCATGCAGTTTCACATAGGGTAGTCCAGGAAAGCCTCATTCGTAAGGCCACTTTTTTTTTTCTATTTTCACCCTTTAAAAAGCAGCATTATAGGGGCGCCTGGGTGGGTCGGTTTGTTAAGCGTTCGACTCTTGATTTAGGCTCAGGTCGTGATCTCACAGTTCATGAGTTTGAGCCCTGCATCGGGCTCTGTGCTGATGACAGTGCAGAGCCTGCTTGGGATTCTCTCTCTCTCCTCCCTCTCTCTCTCTCTCCCCCCCCCACCCCTCCCACTCTTCCTTTCTCTCTCTTAAAATAAATAAATACACTTTAAAAAACACACAGCATTGTAGAGATGTAATTTGCATATCACACAGTTCACCCTTTTAAAGGATGCAATTCAGGGGCTTTTAGTGTATTCACAGAGTAGTGTGACCCTCACCACAATGTAATTCTGGCACGTTTTCATCATCCCCAAAAGAACCTCCCCCCTACCACCCGCCGCAGCCACGCCCCCTTCCTCTTTACCCCTAGCCTCCAGCAACCAGGAATCTACTTTCTATCTCTGCGGACTTGCCTATTTGGGACATTTCATATAAGTGGAATCATGTGCTAGGTGGTCTTTTGTGACTGGCTTCTTCTACTTAGCATGATAATTTATTAAATAATTAATAAGGCAATGTTTGGCACAAACCTGTAGGACACGAGCAAGTCAGCTGTGCAGATGTCGAAGACTGGCACTCGGGGCAGAGCAGACTGTGGTCAGTGAGTCCCAAATTGCCCAGTGGCCATAGAACAGGAAACATTTACTCCAGCCCCACTTCCCTGGGCCCTTGTGGGGAAGGAGGTTTGCTGGGTGGGCGGTGAGGACCACTAGGTCAGGCAGCTGGGGGTGGGGGCACCTAGAGTGCCTGTTGTCTAGCCTGGGTGGGTGGGTCGTAGAGATAGCCTCTGATACCCCAGGAGACTTTGAAAGTCTCCGCTGGGGCCTCAGTATCTTCATCTATAAAACTGGGGAGGGGGGGGAATCATTTGGCTCCTCCAATCAGGTGGAATTGGAATGACATTCCAAAGGACAGGTGTGAACCCCGATGGGTCAAAAGCCTCGAGGTGGAAGGATGTGGTGTTACTGTGATGGTTTGAGGCACTGGGGGAATAGAGGGGTGACTGCAGGCACAGCTGGGCCTGTCATTAAAAACCAGCTCTCTGTCACTATCTCTTTTCTTGGAGATGTCCTGGGTCTGTACCAGGCCCTTGGGGATCTGGATGGCCTTTTAATGAGATTTTTGCACAACCAGAGGGTGAAGACTGGAAGAGATTTCTTTGTGCTCATTGGCAATTCTGAATTTTTCTCAGCTGGGTCAGAGATGGGGCCTGGGAAGGCGTGCTGGTGCCTGGAGCCAGCTGTGGTCTCCTGCTCATAGCACTGTGGAGAGCAGATAAAGGAGTCTTGGGTGGGGTCTCGGCTCATAGTGACCTTTGGCAAATTCCTTCTCCCTCGCGATCCACAGACTCCCCCAGACGAGGACACAGACAGCATAGTCCAGAGCGCCCCACAGCTGTGACACTCCAGGACTCCAAACCCCTGGAATCGCGGCAGAGGAGAAGTGCCTCAGGACACTGAGACTCAACATAGGACCCACGGTTGACATATGGTCTGACAACAGAGTACAATTTTTCTCTTACTACGAATTAATTTTTTTTCATTTGTAAATATTTTAGTACATACCTCTGAAATGTAGGGTTTTTTTTTTTAAGCAAACTATAATATCATTATAATATCTGTATCAGCCAATTGTCGCCACAATAATGCTGAGTAACAAAACACCCAAACTCAGTGGTGTACAAGACAGGCTTGTGGTTGTCTCTTGGACGTCTATAGGGCATCTGGGTTTGGCTGGAGTAAGTGGGGCTTGGTCCCAGGTTGCTTCTGGGCTCAGATCTGTTCCTCATGTCTCTTGTTCTTATGGGGCCAGAGGGCCGGGCTGGGATGTGTTCTTCCTCCCAGGGCAGGAGCTAAAGATCAAGCCTATCCAGGCAAGCACATTTCAACTGGCTTTTTGGTCGTATTCATCAGCATCCACTGGCTAAAGCAAACCCCATGGCCACTCCCAGATTCAAGGGGGAACATAGACTCCACCTCCCATTGGGAAGAGCTGCAAAATTCCCCAGAGTTTCAGGGAAGGGTGAAGAATTGGGTCTATTTTTGTGATCAGCCAAACCCAGCATCCTCCACAAGAGACGAATGAGGTATGGATGGATGGATGTTTCTTTATGAACTCTAGATTCATTGCAGTTATTTATCCTTATTAATAATCCTTTTTCTCCTCCTGACTTTAGCCAGTAAGGCCTCTTCAGTTTTGCATGACCCCAGCAGGCTCTGAGAGCTTCCCTGCTCTTTAATATTGATTATAAGATGTTCCAGGCTCATCTTGCACATTTCCTGCCCTTGGCCTGGAATCAGCCTATTAATTATTTTTAAAAGCTATACATTTATAAGGTTTAAAAGTCAAGCCATTTTTTAAAAGAACAGAATATACAGCAAACTCTCTCTCTGCACTACCCCCCACCCCTTTCCCCAAGCTTTTCGTTCCCTTCCCTAGAGGCAGCCACAACTATCAATGTCCCATTAATCTTTCTGGAGGTACTCTATGGCTAATTAAGTGCATGTGATAGGTGTCTTATTTTTAAAACACAAGAAATAAGTTCCTGCTTTAGTTTACATTTTACAGTATGCAATAATTTCATTTCATAGTACATAATAATAATAATAATAATGGTTGCCGCTTATATGGCATTTACCGTGGGCTAGGGAGCTGAAGTCCAAAGGAAAATCTGCTTAAATCAGAAGGTGATCACACCCTGCCTACCATCTCCAATTCCAGGGCCCCAGACACACCCATCGTAGGATAATCGTGTTTGGTAGTGTTTCCCCAAGTACGGTGAACTACGTGATTTTACATAGTACAAACTGAGCATAATTATTATTTTAATAGTTATGGAAATATTCTACTATATAAGAGAAAAAAAAAACGAGGATAACAAGGAACCCTTCAGTGTCCCCTGATTGTTTCACGGGAGCCCTGGCTCCATTACTGAAGCTGTGTTTGTTTGGGGCCAGCTCCTGGCTATCTCTGAGCAGAAGGAACTCTGCTTTCGAATCCGGTCCCCATTGCTGTCTTTCCAGGTTGCTGTGAGCAGGTCCCTCTATCTCTCTGCATCTCTGCTTCTTCCTCCAAAGACTCAGCCTCCAGGGGGAATTCTGAAACTTTCATTAGAATCAAGACATCCCTGAGCATTATCAGCTGTTAAGTGCCATCTGTGCTAAGCCCTTCCTTGTAGAGAGGGGGACACTGAGCTCTGAGAGAAGGGGCTGGCCAGAGGCCACACAATGAGTGACACAGTGCGGCCATCTTTATTTTACACCAAACTGTGCGAGGAGCTGAGTGTTGCTGGGGCCGACGAGCTGCCACTGTGCTCTGATCCATTGGGAGAGGGGGAGGATACCTTCGTTCTAAACTCAATCAGAATTAATGGATTAGGGAGGCTTCACCAAGGAATAAAAATACGTGTTCAAACAGTACAAAACAACAAAGTGAAAAGTTAGTCTCCGTCAGGAAACCTCTCTCCCACGCCTCCCTGCCGATGTCCCTCTCCAGAGGCAACCGCTGCTGGTTTCTTGGTTTCTGGAGTATCTTTCGAGAGAAACCCTGCTCGTACTGAGGTAGAAGTGTGTCCTTAAAAAAGGATGTGCGGAGAGTTTCAGTTGGGGATGATGAAAAGGTTCCACAGGACAGTTCCGTCATCACAGGATGATGGTTCCACAGCAACATGAATGTCCTTCATGCCTCTGAATCGTACGCTTAAAAACTATAAGATGGTAAACTTTAAATTATGTGTATTTTACCACAATTGTAAAAACAATGAGGTGTATATTATTCACATTTTTTTCCCATCTTTTTCAATTAACCATGTATTTGGGAGATCATTCCACCATCACCCCATGAAGTGATTTGTTCCTGGCCATCTTGGTTAAGCTGGGAACTATGCTTCCCTAAACACCCCTCCTTGTAAGCATTTCCGGATAGAGTTGGCCAAAAGAAGAATTTGTAGGGGTGCCTGGGTGGCTCAGTTGCTTAAGCATCTGACTCTTGGTTTCAGCTCAGGTCATGATCTCAAGGTTGGATGAGATTGAGCCCTGCATCGGGCTCTGCACGGACAGTGTGGAGCCTGCTTGGGATTCTCTCTCCCTCTCTCTCTCTGCCCCCCACAATAGATAAGTAAATAAACATTAAAAAAGAAGAAGAAGAATTTGTGGACATTCGGAAGGTGGAAATGAAGCAGCGGGCATTCCTCTCCCAAGACTGAATGCCCACTGATGGCCCTGCTGACCGGCAGGGGCTGGGCCCACCACCCCGGGCAGTGAAGGTGGGCCATAGAACCCCCTCCCTGGTTCTTCCTATCTACCTGTGCCCCTCCTGCATTCCCATCCCCCAATTGTGTAAGGGTGTGATTCCCATAACAAAGCCCTTTCTCCAGAAATCACAATGGTGTTGTTTCCCTAAGGAAACACTGACTGTTTCACCTATGTTCTTCCTCATCTTTTTTTTTTTTTAATTGTGGTAAAATACACATGACATAAAATTTACCATCTTAACCGTTTTTAAGTGTACGAGTCAGTAGCATTAAGTACATTACATCCTTGTGAACCCTCTCTCCTGAACTCTTTTCATCTGGCACAACTGAAACTCGGTGCTCGTTCCCTCCTGCCCCGAGCCCCTGGCAACCACTACTCTATGTCTATGGATCTGACGTCTCTAGGAATCTCACATGGGTGGCAGGTGCATCACATTTCATTTGTCCTTTTGTGGCTGGCTTATTTCCCTGAGCGTCATGTCCTCAAGGTTCATGGTGTGGTAGCCTGTGTTGGATTTTCCTTCCTTTTTAAGGCTGAATAGTACTCCGTTGTCACATAGCCCACATTTTGCCATTGGTTCCTCCCCTGGCAGACACTCGTTCGAATCCTGCCTCCCCCTGGGGACATAGTAAGTAGGCAATGAAGGAGAGCTCTCACCCCCCCTGTGGCCACCTGTGGGAGAGCCACAGCTCACCCCTTTGGTCGTGCAACCCTCAGCAGCCCTCGGGCTCCCCACTATCTCCTGGGCCTGGCATGTAGCCTATCTTAATCCGTCTCTGGCAGCCTTCCCATTCATGCTGCCACCACACAGGACGTGGAACAGACCTTCCGCCTCATCGGGCCCTTGGCACAGCCTGCCGTGTGTATGCCCTTACGCAGCGTGCCGAGGACCCATGGGGCCAGGTCACATGTGGGGTCACTTGCCTCCGGCTGCAAAAGCAGGAACGTTTTATCCACATACTGTTCTCGCGTTTGTGTTTTCACACGGTGGGGTTTGGGGCACCGGACTGGGGGGTCAACACACCCAGCCTTTCCTCTCACACCGTGCCAGCCCATTCTGTGAATTTAGACAAGCCTCTTCCTTCTGTGGGCCTCCCTTTCCTCTCTGTAAAATGCAGAGACGATGCATTGACTGACAGAGACCATCCATTGCCTAGATGGTGTCCAGTGTGGCCCCAGAACACCCAGGCTCTGATTTTCCTCCAGCTCCTTCAGTCAGCATCCATTTAGTCACCTGTCTGTCCATCTGGCAATGACTTCTCTTTAGTTCTTCATCTTTTTGGTGTTTCTTCTCATTTCCCTGTGTCATGCTTGCACGTGGCAAAATTTTCAGGGTAGGGCTCGGGAAGCACCGTCCCTCCTGGCCATGTCCTCTGGACCAGTTGTTTTCAAAGGGAGGGGACGGTGCCCCCAGGGACATTTGGGAATGTTCGGAGACATTTGTCTCGGAGACAAAATAGAGGTAGTGCTATTCCTGGCATCTAATGAGCAGAGGCTGGGATGCTGCTCAGTACCCGTCAGGACACTTAGTCCCCATGACAAAGACTTATCCAGCCTATAATGTCAGCAAGTGCCAAGGCTGAAAAGCCCTGCTCTAGATATTGGTGCTGTTGATATTTGTGGGGTATTTTCCTCACAATGTCTATGAACATACAAAACATAAATGTGCATATTTTTCAACCCAAATGGGTTCGAATTGCAGCGTACTATGGACAGTGACATTTCAAGTTAAGGGCCCAGTTGGAATTTGATTGTCAGTTAGTCAGGGGCAGGACTAGGCTGGACCCAGTGCTGGCCCAGAGCTCTCCAGCTTAAGCAGCATTTCTGATAAAAGTATGTGCTCTTGGCTTGCTTGCTTGATTCTGTTTTCTTCTGGTGGAGTTGGGGGCAGGTCCAGAACAGGGGAGGCCACCAGCCCTGTACTGGAGGGTGGCAGAAAGAGTTCTGTACCAGTCCCGGAGGCTGGGGGCCAGCCGGCTCTGCCCCAGCTGCCCTGATTTCCCCATCTCTCCACCCCACCTCCCCACTGAGTTGGCCTGGCTCTCCGCTAGGCTTCAAGCAGGCCCTGCCTTATCTCCAGACGCCTGTTATCTGCACACCCATCTGTGGACAAATGGCCGGCCCGGCTGGCTCCTGGTCACCCCCGCCTGGAGGGGGCCCTCCTCTCAGGCCTGTGTCTGGCAATTTGGGCTGGAGCCCAAGGTGGGGGGTCTCACAATGGAGGAGGCCCAACCCAGCCCCACCCCTGGGGCTTTCAACTCCAGAATGAGGCTGCTTGAACATTCCATTCACGGGACAGGAATCAGGGCCAGGAAACTCATCCCATCCCACTGCCCCTTCGCTCATTTGGTTTTATAGCAGGCCTTATAATGTGGGTGAGGGCTGGAACTGTCAGCAGTTGGGGAAACTGAGGTCAGAGGGGATATAACTTGTCACAAGTCACATAAGGCAGAAGCACTGCTAGGAGTAGAACGAGCCTCCCTACCTCCTGTCGTGGCCTCTGAAGAGGAGAGCCCACAGACACCACACTCCTGGCTCAACTTTGCCACAGAAGCCAGGTGGCCGAGATGCAGTCACACTTCCTTTCTTTGGGCCTTGGTTTCTGCACTTCGCAAACAGAGAAAAGTGAGGGTCTGCTCCGAGCTGCCAGGGTCTGCTCCCAGGCAGGTGAGTGGTGGGGAGAGTGAAGCCAGGAGAGCTCACCCTGGCTGGACTCAAGTCCCACGCTCCCCACCGATGCTCAGCAGGACTTCGGGAAATCCCTTGATCTCCCTCTCTTGGCCTTGGCTTCCCCGTATGAAAAATGGGAAAACAGGAGCCCTTACCTCACAGGATCTTCGTAAGGATTAAATGAGTTAATCTACATAAAGCCCTTGGCACAGTGCTGGGCACATAATGGGCGCTCACGAGTAAATGGGAGTTACTGTAATTTTTATCAGCGGTCTAGTAGCGTAGGAGAACACAGTATAGTGCCTGTAGTAGCTGGCCGACTGTGTGACCTTAGGCAACTGACTTGACGTCTTTGAGACTCTGTTTTCTCACCTGCAAAAATAGAGGCAGTGAGGGGCATGTGTGGCTGAGTTTCTGGAGAGGGGCTTGGCATGGAGCATGGCTCCAGCGGCCAGGCCAGGACGGGGCGCTCCGGGGACCCGCAGGGAGGAGTGTCTGCAGAAAGACAGAGACAGGCTGTGGGCCTTTGTTTACAGAGCCCATCTCTTCTCTGATGGATGCAGCCAGCAGAGTCTGTTTGCAAGTTCCTCCTGGAAACATGAATCAAGGTCTGTTTGGAGAACACGCGCGCTCTTCTGTCAAACATTCCACCCGTGCTGGGGCCGCGGAGCCCCCGGGGCCAAGAGCAGAGTGGGTCCCAGACGGCACACAGGGACAGAGCATAGGCTAGGGGACGGAGCCAACCCGGGGAACTGCACAGCCTGGGCTCCGTGACCTCTTGGACAGACGCCCTGCCTGGCCTCAAGGAGCTCTCTAGAAAACAAGATAAGACCTAGACTCCACCAGAAAACAGGGAGGGAGAGATAAGGACCCATCTGCTTCTACTCTGGTCCCCTGTGATCTTCCACAGCAGCGCCAGGGAGATCTTTTCAAAATGTAAATCTCATCGGCTCTCCCTGGCTCAAAAGCCACCAGTGGCTTCCCTTGCAGTTGAGTAAACATCAGGTTCCTTACAAAGGGCCTCTGAGGCCCCATGGAACCTCCCCCTGCCTGACACTGGACCCTCTGCTCCAAGCACCTCATCGTCTAAGACCTGCTTTCCCTCCTGCTCCTCAAGCAAGCCTGCCACGGGGTGCCCCTGACGGTCCCCTCCCTGAGGCCCCCCTAGCCACCCTGCTGGCTCCCATCGGATTTGGGATCATATGTATATTTGTTTGCTTGCCCTTGTCATCTCCATTTCCACTGGGGCAGGGGCGGCGTCTGCTTTCTGCCTCAGCATGCCCCCAGCCCCGGGCATGAGGCTTGCCACGTGGAAGGCTCTGAATAAATATCTCCTCAGTGAACAAATGACTGACCACGGGAAGAAATGGTATCTGAAAATGGACAGTCAGAACCAGCTGGGGGGTCAGAGAAGGCTTCTGGGGAGATGGCAGTACAGCCAGGTCTTGCTGATTAGGAAGCCTGAACGGCGGAGACAAGAAAAGAGGAAGGACAGTGTTTAGGCTGTTGGGCGGCAGGGGGTGGCGGTGGGCACTGGGTGGGGGGCCGCTTCAGAGAGGGCAGCACAGTGCGGTGGGGAGACTGACGCTCCAAATTCAGCCACCTTGGCCAAGTCACTTCAGCCCTCTGAATCTCAGTTCCTGAAAAATGGAGGTGATGATACCTATTCACAGACAGAGCATGCAAGGAGCAAATGGGGTACGTGGGTAAGCCCCCCAGTCAGAGCTCGGTAGATGGTAAGCATCACAATTACAGATTTTCAGCTCATGGCCATGCCACTCTGAAGAAGGAGGTATCACTGTCGGCATCGTTTTCCCGTAGTAAACTGATTTTATTTGTTTTTAATGCTACATATATTTTCAATGCTGAAACAATCTCAGGTTTACAGAAAAGTCACAAGTACAACACATGGAAGTTTTCCCCCTGAACCAGTTGAGAAGCAGTTGCTGATAGGATGCCTCCTCTCATCTGAATACTCTTGTGTGTATTTCCAACAAACATGGACAATCTCCGACCACCCATAATATAGCCATCACTGTTGGGACATTAACACATCCCTACCATGGAATCCTCAGACCCCCAGAGATTCTGCCCTGGGCTAGAATCACATGTGGTATTTAATTGTCGAGACTCCTTGGTCCCCCTCTTCCCACCCCCCCCCACCCCCGCCACGGATGAGGGTGCTGAGCTCCCAGCTTCCTCTAGGTGGCATACAACTCTCTGAGGAAAGGAGGGAACCCTAGGTGAATTAAGTCCAAGGGAAGGAAGGATGATATTAGACCGAGTAAGCCCTGTCTATGGGGTAGAGTCCCCCAAAGGAGTCATCATTGCACCCCTGCTCCCACTAGAGGGAGAACCAGTATTCATTCATTCACTCATTCATTCGTTCATGGGTCAACAGGCATTTCTCAGTGCCTTCTCTGCTGATAGCTAAGGCTCAGCCTTCTGAAGGTCACCGCACAAAGAGCAAGGTCACTGGACTCAGAGGTCAGGACACTGAGGTTCAGGCCCAGCTTTTGCTCCTGATTTGCTGTGAGACTTTGAGCATCCCTCTGGGTTTCAGCAGTTTAAAAAATGCAGGTGTTGGCTTGGCTAGATTAAGGTTCTGTTTCATCACCCCATGCCCATCCCCCTCCATCTTGAACCCATCTCTAAATGCACCTGGCCCTTTGCTCCAGACCCCTTCTCTTTCCCATAAAAAAGCAACCAAGGTGTGGTAAGAAAGACTGCTCACAGGCAGGTGAGAATATAGTTTGAAAGGACCTGGGGGTGTTAGCATGGTGGGGGAGGGGCTAGCACCAAACAGAAAAATCTCTAGCCCCAGGGACGGGGAAGGGGGAGGGAGAAGGAGCTAGAAGTCTGGGGGGCTATCTTCCCCCACCCCACTCCCAGAGCAGAATGGTGCCTCTGCCCCCACTCTTCAACTTCTGTCTCCCGTGGCTGACTTAGCAGGGGTGTCTTGCCCACTTGGAAACTACAGCAAGGGGTGTGACTGTTTTCAGGTCCCCCCTTAGCCACAAACTGCATCCCCTACAGCAAATGACTTACTTTGCTGTGCCTCAGTCTCTTCATCTGTTAAATGGGTGCCAAACAAAGCCTTTCTCCTAGGGAGATGTAGCCACACTGTTGATTCAAATGCTTCCATACGCTTCTGTTCCTAAGAGCAGGACAGATGGAAGGAAGGTGTGAGGAGTCTCAGAACCCTGACTCAAAAAGAAGATCCTGTGGGGGAAAGGGGGCCCAAAGGGTGCTTATCACAGATGAGGAGCCTGTTGGTGCTTTCTGTGTCACCTACACTACTAATTCTTCAGCCACAGACAGCAAACTCCCTGCAATGTCCAAAGCACTGCCATATCCATGACCTCACCTGACCTTCATCTCAATGGGTAGGGAAACTGAGGCTTGGGAAAGGAGGTGCGGCATCCGGCTAGCTGCAGAGTCAAGCTGTAGAAGAGAGAATCAGACAGTCCTGGATTTAAATCCTGCTCTGTCACGCCCAAGCTGTGTGACTTCAGGCAAATCACTTTACCTCTCTGAGTTTCAGCTTCTTCATTTATCCAATGGGGATAGCTGAAAATTGTTTTGAAGGTTATATTAAATATGTAGCATGAGAGGTAGGGTTTCATCTTGGTTTTGGTAATTTTCAGAGTGAGACATACCTTTCCTGGTTCTAAGTGACCATCTTTGGGGAGTAGGATTTTTCTTTTTCTCATCCCACCTGTCTCTTCTCACCAATGTTTTCCCTGGCTCCTCCTCCTCCCCCATCGTCTCATATCACAGTCTCTTCCCGATGACTTCCTGGTTCAGCTGTAAGCACCATGAGGTCAGGGATCCGGTGTGCCTGTCTTTAGTCCATCTGGGCTGCTGTAACAAAGTTCCGTGGACTGGGTGGCTTGTAAACATCAGAAATTTATCTCTCGCAGTTCTGGCGGCCAGAAGTCCAAGGTCAGGTGCCAGCGTGGTCCACTCTGGTGAGGACGCTCTTCCCAGATGCAGACTGCAGACTGCCGGCTTCTCGTTGTCTCCTCACGTGAGAGGGCTCTCTGGGGTCACTTTTGTGAGAACGCTCATCTCATTCATGAGGGCTCCACTCTTGCGACCCAATCAGCTCCCCCAAACCCTACCTCCTGATACCATCACCTTGGGGATTAGGATCTCAACATATAGATTTTCGAGGACACAAATGTTCTGTCCACAACATTTGCCATTGTGAGCCCAGCAGGTAGCACAGAGCCTTGCCCTGAGTAATGGTGGCATTTCAAGTGCTGGCCGCGTGCCAGTCCAGGCTCTTCTTCTCCTCACAACCCTCCAAGGCAGAGGCCACTACTCTCACCCCCATCACACCAATGATGGGACTGCAGTTCAGAAAAGGGAAGTAACATGCCCAACAGAGACGGGTGTAGGCTGGGGCAAGAGAGGCACCCAGGGTGCACAAATTTAGGGACGTTCAGTCTCAGGGTCACACCTCCCTCAATTCCGAACGCTAGGCTCTCACTTCATGCTAGCCCTGCTGCACAGGGTCACACAGCTAGGAAGTGGGGACGCAGTGATTCGAACTCACGCCTGCTTAATTCCAGGCCTCTTAACCACAGTGAGCTCAGCAACTGTTGGCTGTTTACAGAGCACGTGGTACCTGGGAACACTGGCCACTAGATCCACGTGGCTATTACATGACTGTCAACGATTGCCTTCTAATCCTCAGTCCCTCCTTCTGACATCCAGCTTTAGGTTGCCCCCACCCACGTCCCACCAAAGCCAGCTTCTTGGGACCTTTCCTAGCTAGGCGGCGTGAGCTGTGCTAACCGTTTCCCAAGTTCTGTTACTCAGTTTTTATCTTCCCTGCCAGGACCAACTCCCGTGTGCTATTACTGTGGCTGACATCTTGGCCAACTGCCCACACAAGCAGCAGAAACCTTCAGTCCTGCCCCAGAAGGCCTGAGAAATGTCTCTGTGCCCAGAGGTCTTTGAGAAAGCAAACCGCTTCAAGGGGAGTTATGAGGGTGAGCCTGCCCCCACCTCCCCGATCCCCACCAGCTACCCTGGGCCCTTCATCTGGACAATAACAGCTCCTGTCTCCAGAAACCATTCCCGCAGGTCTCAGCTGAGTGGCAGGATTATACTACAGGGTGGCAATTAGCCTGATAAAGCGATGACCTCACCCTCTGCCTCTGGCCAGAGCAGAGAGACCAGCTAGCTGGAGCCTGCCCCTTAGAGGTTCTCCCTCCCCCCCCCACCCCCGCCAACAAACATGGGGCCTGCCTTGCTGTACGTAGAGTCAGGGACCCTAGTTCAAGGGCTTGGGCAAGTCTCTTCCCCTGTCCAGGCCTCAGATTGCCCATCTGTGAAATGGAGCATGTTCTGACCTTCATGGGCTTGTGGGAAAGTAATAATAAGTAGACTAATAAGTAGAATAGAATAATAAGTGAGAAATTGCTTTGGCCTGGGACTTCTAACCACAAACAATCCTAGGACTTTTTCTGGAATATTCCTGAAGGAACAAATAAAAGGGCACTGGGCCAGGGAGTGAGAAGGACCTGAGTTCCGAGTCCTGGCTCCCATGTTCACCAGTTATAGGCTCCCAGGCAAGCTACCTCTGTTTCCTCCTCTGTAAGATGTGGCACAATGTCTGTGCTTTCCCCTCCTTGCATGTGGTTATGAGGAACAGGGACACGTGAGGCAGGAGAGCCAGCTGCTTAGGGTAACAGCTTTCAGGTCAAGTGCTGCCTCAGCCACTTGCTAGCTGTGTGCCCTTGGGTAAGTTACTTAACCTCTCTGAGCCTCTGTTTCCCATCCATTCAACGGACAGAATAATAGTTCCTACATATAGGCCTGTTGTGAGGATTAAATTAAACAAAGCAAGTAAAGTATTCAGCATGGTGCCCGGAAAATGGTGAAGGGACATGGGGACAGCTGTGTGATCTTGAGCATGTGTGTGACTCTTTCTGAATTTGGTCTCCTCACCTGAGAAGTGACAGCAAGACAGCACAGGCAAAGCTAAGAACAGCCACTAGGTTTCAAGAACATTCTGTGGAATGGCAGAAGGGCTCCAGACATTCTCAACTCAGAGTCGGGTGTCACTCTATATCTTGTATCCAAAGGCCTCTGTCCCTTCTCTGCTTAATGTAGAGGCAACGAGTGTCGGCCATGAAGCCAACTTAGCAGCTGTGTGACCCTGGTCAATTTAGTGAACCTCTCTGTGCCTCATTTTCCTCATCTGGAAAATGGGATAATAGTTGTCCCTACCTCACCCAGGTGTTTTGAGGACTAAACACATTAATGTTTTTAAAGTGATTGAAACAGTGCCTGACACCCAGTGTGTGCTCAATACACATTAGCTTGTATTTGTGTTATTTTGAAGTACCTGTTTCCCCCTCATCTCAAGTTGCCTTTGTAGCAGCTGGTGCTCGGCGAATTCCCTAGAAGTGCATGGAGAAGCCACAGAGGGTCAGGGAGGAGCGTGAAGCCTGGCCCTGACACTTACATATTCGGTGTCTCTGGCAAGTCCTCTCCCTGTTCAGGGCCTGTTTCCCCAAGTGGGAGGATGAGAGGGCGAGACTGAGAACATTCCAGAATTCTAGGTCGCAGGGTGGCTTAGTCCCTGGCAAGGACTCCTGAGGGACTGTTTGCTCACTAGCCTCCAGGAGACCTGGCAGAACTGAGGTTCTTGCCTTGGTGGCCCCTTTGTCTCCTTCACTCCACAGCTCCAGCCCTGAGAGAAAGTGGACCGTGCCTGGGCCATCCCATGGGTGCAAAATCCCTCAAGCTCTCACACAGACAGATACAAACTGCGCTTGACACATGGATGGGCGTGCAGGCATGCAGTCAGACAGCACATGCCCCCCAACACCTCCCTGAGATGGCCACAGACAGGCCAGTTCCCCCCCAACCCCTTGATGTGGAAGGACTTGGCCTGGTGCTTTGCACATAGTGGCCCTAAGCAGATGTTTGTTGACTGACTAAACAAATGAAACCTTCCTGGAGGGGTGCCTGTCCTCAAACAGCCCCAGCCAGACCAGGGTTTCCAAGAGCACAGAATCTCAGCCACCGGAGGTACAGAGGATTTTAGATCGCTCTGGGTGAGCCCATTCTAACTCTGCTAGTTACACATTCACTGAAACATGCCTTAGATAAAATGCTACCAGTGGTTACAATGAAATGACAGAGTAATAGAAATTTTCCTTGGGGCGCCTGGTAGCTCATTTGGTTGAGAGTCCACCTCTTGATTTCAGCTCAGGCCATGATCTCATGTTTCACGAGTTCGAGTCCCATGTCAGACTCTGCGTTGACAGCATGGAGCCTGCTTGGGATTCTCTCTCTCCTCTCTCTCTCCCCATGCCCACATGCGTGCTCATTCTCTCTCTCTCAAAATAAATAAACAAACATTTTTTTAAAATTCCTTATTTTTAGAAGCTTCGTTTCAAAACAAAACCTGTTTAATTAAAAAAAATCCTTTACATAAAAATTTTGCCAATAACGATACAGATGGAACTCAGACGTGGCTTCACCTCGGATGCCGAGGACTTGGGGCGCTGCTGACGCACTCACCATCCAGTCTATACCTCTCTTCACCATTTTACGAACAGGGAAGCTGAACTGGGGCTCAGCTCAGGGAATGGTCTTTCCCAAGATAACATTTATTTGGATTCCCAGAGAACGGGGCTCTTGGTTTTACCTCTGACTGACTTTGTGACAGTGCAGTTCATCCCTGGCCTCAGATTTCTCAAGTGTAAAATCAGGGAAATTTAGCCCCACACTGCTTGCCTCCCAAGGTGGCTGTGAAGAACTTGAGATGATGGGAGGCAAAGAGTAAGAAAGCACTTTGCAAACAGACTTAGGGCATTGCCTTAGTCAGAGGCAGAGCTGAGTCTAGAACTCAGCTCTCCTAGGGTCCCATTCAGGCCTTGCTCAGGGCAGGACACAGCATGGTGAAGGGAGACTGTAGGTTTGGGAGCCAGGCAGATAGGTGCCTAAGTTCAGTTTCTACCTGTTTCTTCTCTCCTTCAACATTTTTTGAAAAGTTTATTTATTTATCTGAGAGAGAGTGAGAAGAGGAGGGGCAGAGAGAGGGAGAGAGAGACAATCCCAGGTGGGCTCTGTGCTGCCAGCACCAAGCCCGATGCGGGGCTCGAACTCACAAACTGAGATCATGACCTGAGCTGCAGCCATGAGTCAGACACTCAACCGACTGAACCGCCCAGATGTCCCATAATTCCTTCAACATTTTTTTGAGTACTGAATACTCAAACAGTACTAAATACTAGGAAGACAATGGAGAGCTGAGGGATGCAGGCATTAGTCAAAAAATTATACAAATAAATGTAATATTAAAAGTGCAGGAAGTGCAACACAGCATAGGTTCACAATGTGGGAAGGCTATTTTTCAGGTAGGTCAGCACATGCTTCCCCAGGAATGATGCTCAAACTGAGGCTGAAGAAGTAGAGGACGTAAAGTGACAAAGAGGCAGGAAAAGCATTGCAGGTAGAGGAAACGACCAGTGCAAAGGCCCTGGGGCAGGAGGGGCAGGTTCACTGGAGCGACTTTAACATGGCTAAAGTACGGAGTCCCAGGTGACGTGTCCTCAGCCAAGCGAAGCTGGAAACCTGGCAGGGGCAAGCATGAAACATTCAAGGCCGGTTAGGATTTGGTCCATAATTGTAACAGCAGTGGGAATCCATTAAAGGCTTTTAAGCAGGGAGTGATATCCATTTTGATAAGCTCACTGGCTGCAAGTCAAGTGTGAAAGAAAAGAACATAAGAGAGGACTTCCTTTACAGAAACCAGAACATACAATCAAGTCCCTAAAATAAGATCGTTGTAGTATTGGGAAAGGCACAGGCAAATAGACCCATGGAACGTGACAAATGATCCAGAATTAGATTCCAGGATACAGATGTTAACATTTGACAAAAGAGATACCTCATGTCAGTGGGAAAAGGATAGTTTATTTCCCAAATGGTGCAGGCCCCAAAATACAACGCCCCGGAATAAATAAAAGTGAATCCCCATCTTACACCGTAAAATGCTATATTTCAAAATGGATCAAATATTTAAATGTGAGGGTTAAAATATTGCAAGAGATTCCAGGAGCCTGCATGTGTGAAGTAGAGCAAGAGTCAGCAAACTTCTGTCCATGGGCCAAATCCAGCTGGCTGCCTTCTGTTTTGCTTTGCTTTATTTTGTTTTGTTTTGTTTTTCCTAACAGCTTGATTGAGATATAATTCACATACCATATAATATACCCGTTTAGAGTGTACAATTACATGGCTTTTAGTATATTCACATACCTGTGCAACCATCACCAAAGTCAATTCTAGAACATTTTCATAACCTCAAAAAGAAACCCCATACCCATTGGCTATCAACCCCCTATCTCCTATCCTCCCCCTACCCCCTGGCAACCACTGATCTTTCTGTTTCTATGGATTTGCCTCTTCTGGACATTTCACAAAAAAAACAATCTAACAATAGGTGAGCTTTGGTGTCTGGCTTCTTCCACTCATAATGTTTTCAAGGTTTATCCATGTTGTAGCATGTATCGGTACTTCATTCATTTTTATAGGTGTATGGCTATACCACATTTTATTGATCCTTCATCAGTTCCAGTGATCGCCATCCGTTGATCGACATTTGGGTTGTTTCCGCCTTTTGGCTATCGTGATTAGTGATGCTATGAACTCCCTGTACAAGTTTCTGTGTGGACTTATGCTTTCGTCTCTCTTGGGTAGATACCTAGAGTGGGATTGCTAATGCCTATTTTTGTAAATAATGTTTCATTGGAAACTTTTCTTAACATATTGTCTATGGCTGCTTTCTTGCTATAATGGCAGTGTTAAGTGTTGCAACAGAGAACATATGCCCTGGGAAGTCTGTCCTTTTACAGAAAAATTTACCAACTCCTGATATAGAGGCAGAGGAAACCTTACATTTCAAGGCCAAAAGTGAACAAGATATTTTGTTTAATGTTTATTTATTTCTGAGACAGAGAGAGACAAAGCAGGAGTTGGGGAGGGGCAGAGAAAGAGGGAGACACAGAATCAGAAGCAGGCTCCAGGCTCTGAGCTGTCAGCACAGAGCCTGACGCGGGGCTCAAACTCATAAACCGTAAGATCATGACCTGAGCTGTAGCCAGTCGCTCAACTGACTGAGCCACCCAGGCGCCCCAGGAACCTATTTTTTTTTAATGTGTGTGTATTCATATAGATATGCAATCTTTATTTAGTATGGCAAAAGATACTAAAAGTCATTAGGCAAAAAATAGAGCTTGAAAAAAAATAACTCGAGGGGCACCTGGGTGGTTGAATAATCCACTGACTCTTAATTTCAGCTCATGATGTCACAGATGTCACAGTTTGTGAGTTTGAGCCCCATGTCGGGTTCTGTGCTGATGGTGCAGAGCCTGCTTGGGATTCTCTCTCTTTCCCTCTCTCTGCCTCTCTCTCTCTCTCTCAACTAAACAAAAAGATTTTTAAAAAAGAAAGAAACAGTGATAAACTATCCCTGTATATGTATAGGTGAGTACAAACACCTAGTTTTGAAGGACTGAGGACTGATAAAAACATGATAGGACACATAACAGATGTTGGCATGGGGTGCTGTGGGGAGAGGAGGAGATGGAAAAAGAGGAGCCAAACAGAAAAGAAAGAAAACTCCACTGACTGGATGAAGTCTATTTCTGATCACTTCAAGGTGTTTATGTAAACTATATGTACATACATATGCATGTGTTATGGGCAAATGCATAAAGAAGTTAACAGGCTTGTAAAACAAAAAGTCAGCAGTAGGACAGACCTGCGGGGGTCACAGAGGTGGCAGGGAGACCAGCTGGGAGCCTGTGGCATCTTTCCAGGCAAGAGGCGATGGGAGCTCAGGCCAGCGTGGTGGCAGTGGGCATGGAGGGGAAAGAATGAGTTTGAAAAGCACTGCAGATCAAATGGTCTAGACGGGGAATGGCAAGCTTAAATTCCTGTTTCCTTATCTATAAACTGGGTAAAATGATACCCCCTATTTATCAGCATTATGAGGATGATATAAAGTCATATATGAAATGTCCAGTGAAGAGTATGCCCGTCACTGCTTCACCCAGTAAGAGTCCCCCAGGAGCCAGCCACCTAAAGGCCAGAGCCTGCCTGGTGGGGTGTCACCATGACCCCACAGACCACACGCTCTATGCGTTACCCAGTGGAGGCTGAAGTCTGGGACGTTCTGGGCATCAGGGCGAGGTGGGGTTGTTGGAGAAGGTCCAGGGCTGGATGGAAAAGGAGGCTCACATATCTTTGCTGTTACAGCAGAGGTGAAGTGGCTCTCCAGAGGAGAGTCCTCTTCAAGGTCAGAGGCACCTGAAGGCAGGGAATTCAGATCCCAGGGGCCCACGACATAGCCTCTTGTCTCCGTGCCCTGAGTGCCCACTGTGTGTAAGAAAGTCCCTCAGAGAGTTTTCTCTAACAGAAAAAAAATCCAGGTGAGGAAAAGAGCCCCAGAAATCCATAAATACCAAACAGTGGTGATCAAGCCAAATGAACTGAACAGATAGTGGGTTATGGGGATTACAAAAGACGGAGAATCCCACTTATATTAGAGTGCTCCTAGAAGGCTTTTGGGAGGAAGTGGCTTTTGAAGAAGAAGCGGAGGTTGGAAATGTAGAAGAGGGCAGATTTTTTTTTTTTTGGCAGATTTCTTTTTTAATTTTCCCTTTTATTTTTGAAGGAAATTCTTCCCATTCTTAATGGATCAACTCAAAGGCTGCCTTCCTGCTTACTGGATCCTGCTGGTTGGAATTATTCATGTTTTCCTAGTGCCCCCATTAACGGAGCTTTCTCAACAACTCAAACTGTGTGCTTTTGGCCACGCATCTTCCTGTCCAGCTGGGAGGTTTGAGCAGCTTGAGGGCAGGGGCAGTGTCTTCAGTGTTATTTCCCTAGAGCCACGTGGTGCCCTGCTCTTAGGATTCCAAACACGGTGTTGAATAAGGGAAGCGTAAGCATTCTTGCAGCTAATATTCATTTGACCCCCCAAGTTCTTGGAGAAATCCATACTTTCCTCTATTTAAGAACCCAGCAAGCATTTCCCAGTATCGTTATTTCCTAAATCAGACCATGAAAATATGTTTCTGAGAAACAAGGAATAGAGCCCAGTGTATTAAGCCTTTACCAGACATCCGGCACTATACAAAGTGCTTTACAGATCTCATCCATATAACCCTCAAAGCCGTTCTTTAAGAAGAAGCTTTTGCCTATGCCCATTTCACAACTGAGAAAAAAACTGAGGTAAGTAAGCCCAGAAATTTCTATGGTCATGGCAGAGGTAAGATCAGAACCCCAAACACTTGGGTGCTGTCCCTCACATATATATAGGACTCTGTGTCCAAATTTGTAAAATGAAGAGTTTCCAAATTTGTAAAATTAGGGATTGGTCTCGATGACCTTGGACAGCACCTTGTGCCCTGAAAAGCCAAGG
The DNA here is from genome assembly GCF_027475565.1 of Acinonyx jubatus. Taxonomy (NCBI): domain Eukaryota; kingdom Metazoa; phylum Chordata; class Mammalia; order Carnivora; family Felidae; genus Acinonyx; species Acinonyx jubatus. Next base: position 190,115,746 of record NC_069380.1, on the reverse strand, counting down.
ATTCAATTCCATGAATACAAAGATGGTCACTTAAACTTGACTCTCAGGTGTGATTCCCCACTGGGCAGTTGAGAAAACAGCCTTGGCAAGGCCCTGTGGCTGGCACAAGCCCTCGCGCTTCTTGGTACTGTGGGGCCAGGTGCAGGACCTGCCTTTTCTGCTCCTTGGCCCATTCTCTTGCCCCCAGTGCTTTGTTTGGCATCGTCCAGCCACCCTTAGTGTGGTCCATGAGATGGCTACGATCTGCTCTTGGGGTCTTGGAGGAGATGTGGGCCATTCCTCATTACACGCATGTATGATCACCTTTTTTTTTTTTTTTTAAATAACACTGAGTGCCATGGGCCAGGCACTGTGCAAAACACTTCACAGGCAGTGTGCTTTACCATTCACTAAAATCCCATGGGGTAGGCATTTACGTTATTTCCAGTGAATACACAGGGTGCTGAGGCTTGGAGGGGTTGAGTGGCTTCCCCAGCTTACTTAATTAGGGAGAAGAGTTGGCATTTGATCTCAGGTCTGCCTGATCCAGAGATACAGCCACAGCTGGGTCAAGGCCTCCGCTAAGGGTCTGAGTGGTAGAGAGCATGCTTTTGCAAACTCACACTGGGGCCTTGGAATTTAAATATCTATCCTTGTGCCCAAAGCCTTGGGGGTGAGACACTGCTCTTTGTGGCGACTCCAGGTCCTGAGGAGTATTTTATGGGAGGAGGACAGTGAATAGGTGAGTAGAGTAGGAGACAGCAATAGATGTAAAGGTTGCTAGCACTTAATAAATATTCCATTCCTTCCTTCCTTTCTCCCCTCCCTCTTTCCCCTGGATGATTAAGAGCCAGGCTTTGAAGTCAGGCTGACCTGACTTAAAATGCTGGTCAAGCAACTGACTAGCTATGTGGTCTTGGACAAGCCACTTAACCTCGGCTTCAGCTCCCTCATCTGCAAAATCGAGACAGTGACAGACACCACCTCATTGTTACGTGAATCGGGAAATCTGAATAATGGGCTTAGCCAAGGGCTGAGTGCAGAGTAAATGCTCATTAAATAGGTAGCTCCCAGTCCAGCCCCTAAATGGCTGCGTGACCTTGGGTAAGACCCTTCCTCTATGGGCCTCAACTTCCCAAATTGTATAATAAACATGTTCCACCAGGTCAGTGGTTCCCAAATTGTGGTACACTAGTGGTAAGCTAGATAATTTTATATAACACAAAGTAAACATTTGTTGTTTTACCTTGTGAATATATTTTAATGTAGAAAAGAATTAAACTAAGATACCAAATACCTGATTTCATGGATATTGTCTGGATTGAAGCTAAGTAAAAAAAAAAAAAAAAAAGTACTGATTTAAAGTAAATGCCATTAAATAAATAATAGATCAGATGGTACCAGGATATGGCAGAAATTGAGAAGGTGGTCCTTGAACAGCTGGGCGTGGGGAAGTCTAAACTAGACGATCTGGCTTTGATTATATGGCTGCCCAGAGAAACTCAGGCTCATGATCGACTTGCCAGAGGGATACCTTTCCCCCCCCTATATTTTTAAGTGGCCAGGTTGCTGTAAGCCCCATTGCCAGCAGTTTGGGCTAATGCCCTTTCAGTACGCAGCACAAAAATAATATAAATAACTCATCCTAGGACTTCAAACATGCCACCTCAGATGTATGGTGGGAGATTACAGGTTCCCAGGACGCAGCCCCTCCATCATTCCCCTGGCTTAGAAGCTTGCTGGAGAGCAGACATCAATGCTTTGGTTTTATGGGCAGCCGGGCCACGTGACTAGGCCCCAAATCCTTTGCTTTATGGGTTGTTTACACATTCCTGGTGAGAAACGGTTTACATTCTGGGCCCTGAGCACACTCCTAAATCAGCTGCCCGGTTCTTGCAGTTGGAGGTGAAAGAGACCTGTGTGTCGGTGGGCACCAGGAGGCAGGCTAGAGGAGGCCTGGGAGGGGGCCCCTCCACTTCCTGTCTGTGGCACCTGGAACCTATTTCTGAGTCAGTGGGGGGCGCTGTGCAAGGGCCCGAAGTGGGTAGGACCCCGAGGGGGTTCCAGATGCACAGTTACTCCAGGTGTGCTGGGCTCTCACTCCATCCGGGCACTTGGCACGCATTAGCTCACTAGGTTCTCACACAGCCCTGGGAGGTGGGAATCCTTCTCGTTTTCAGATGAGGCAGAGGCTCAGAGACGAGAAGTGTCCTGTTCCCTATTACACAGCTGGGGAGTGTCAGGGAAGGGTTCAAACCCACTCTGACGGAGGCGAAGGCTCACCGCCGTACTTTCTTGTCACTAGGGCTCCATAGAAACCATTTGGGCTGGAATTTAGGAGGTGTCTCCTGGCTCGGGGAGGGAGGATTAGGAGATGACAATTTCTGTCTGGGTTTTGCTGCTGACTTAGCTAAGTCACCGTCTGAGAATCCCACGTCACAGAGTTGACCTTATGACCAACGCACAAGATGCCCTGGGAATCATCTGGGCAAGTTCAGGGCATCCGGTGGGCCCCTGCTTGCCCCTCCCACTCCACCCTTCTCCTTCCTTCCTCCCTCCTTCCTCTTCCTTCTTCTGGGCCCCTTCTCCTATCCCCCTGCACCCTGAAACAGCCCTCAGTGTCTATGGGTTTCTCTTGTATCTACCTCCTTGTGGTTTGTACCCACTGGCCCCCGCTCTGGCGTTGGCAGCTGCATGGGCTGCTCCCAGGAAGGTGCCCGGATGTTGGGGGCGCCTCTCAGCTCCAAGTCTTCTCCAAGCCACCCCAGTGCCTTCAGGAATTGCCCACGTGACGTCGTCTCAAGCCTCTTCCTCCTCTTGGCTGCTGCCTTTTGAGCTCGGGGCAGGAAGGTGACCCAAAGCTCAAGAGGGAAGGTAGCTAGCAGCCTGGGTTAAGGAATCTCCTTCTCCCTCTGGATTGAGAGGCAATTAGGTCTTGCCGAAATCCTGCGGGCTCTGTGGTAAGGGAGACGTGGATTACAGTCCCGTCCAACATTGGATCACCTCACTCAAAGCGGTAACATTTCAGCCTCTGCTTTCTCCTCTGTAAAATGGTAGTGATGATTGCAGTAGACAGCTGGGGTTTTTTCCTACCCAGCAGCCTCACCCCCAAACCCGGCCCCGGTACCCGCAGTGTCCTGCAGGGCACCACTCCTCTACCACCCTCAGCCCAAGCGGTTTGGCCCAGATGCCACGCTTGACTCGAAAGACTCAGCGGCTCAGCCCTCCCCTTACGCCTCCCTCCGGTGATTGGTCCAGGGATGCGCATGTGGGCCAACTCCAGCCAATCAGAGTCCAGATGGAAGAGACTCCTGCCTTCTCTTTTCAGTAGGTGTAAGGCTGTGAAGGACATGTGAGCGGTGATAGTCTCTTTTGTTGTTTTGCTACTATGGAGGTACAGCATGTTCTGAGAAGGGAGCAACCCACGTTGCAGAACCAGGCCAGGAGACAGCAGTATTATTTGAGTGCCTTCATTTAAGCCGTGGCTGAACTAGATTCTTTTGACTTTCCAGGTACGAATAAATTCCCTGCGGAAGTTTAATGACAATAAGTGGGGAAGGAGAAACTCAATTGGGTTGCAAAGAGAATGGCCTTGCTTCCTTTGGGGAAGCAGTTGGCCTCCCTGCATGATAGGGTACCGGCCCCTCAAATCCCTTCCTGGAGATACAGGTGGGAAGGTCTCCCCCGACACCAGTGCCCAGCCTCTTAGCACCCTCCGTGCTCACCTCCAGCTCCCCCCACTCTGCTCTCTCTCCGTGGCCCTCTTAGGTGTTAAATGGGGAGAATTTCAGTCCAGAGTGAATGTTTACAGCTTACTTGAAACCTTTAAAAATAAAAATTCATCATAAACTGACAGATCCTTAAATTTAACTGCGCAAACAGTGCCACTATAATATTTAAAGCTCCGCTTGAATGGCCACTCTATCAAAACCACATGGGCTTCCACCTGGCTCTCTCCCTTCCACTGTTGAATTTGAGGAAATGCTGGCAGGATGTTTATTTGGGCTGAAGGCACAGACCCTCCTTGCTTTGGGTTAACCATTTTTACAGGACTGTTCATATTCCATGGTGGACGGCCCTAAGTCTTGGGCCTCAAGGTTCTGAGTTTCTTCCCCTGCATTCATACAGAGGAAGCATAGCAAACAGTTGATGGTGTGGGCTTCAGGCTTGCAGGGTTGGAATCTTGGTTCTGCAGGTGACTAGCTTTGTGACATTCAGAATGATACCTGATGGCTCTGTGCCTTAATTTCTCCATTAATGGGGAGTGATGACAATTCCTCCTTCTTGTGAAGACTAAATGAGTTAATTTATGTAACACACAATCCTAACTGGAATATAGTATGTCCTCAATAAACACGTTCGTGTGTATGTGACCTCAGGTGCAGAGGGTTGAGTTAATACAACTTCTCACCATCCAGTTGATTGCAGATTGCTATCAACTCATCTCACACATAATACTATCCTGAATATAATAGAATATGTTCTTTATGGACTTCACTGGAATCTATAGCTAGGAATAGAATGGCCAGATAATATATGCATATGCCCAATTTGACTGAGAACTGTAAACTACTAACTCCTGTCCTTGGCTAATTGTCTCCTAAGGCTATTTTCTGGTTCATTGTCAAGAGTTCGCTTTTATTCTTGTTAGTTTTGGGCAGTGCAAATTACCTTCCTTCATCTGTCATCCCTTTACTATATCTACATTATTCTCCATTTTAAAAATCTTTAATTTTGATAGATCCAGACCCTTTTACCTTATGTGGAGTGTTTTTTAGCTTTACAGAATTTTTGTTTCGAGTTATGACGTGTGCACGAAAATGCACCGAGTTTAAGTTGGGTGAGTTTGGACAAGTATATTATTCACTGATGTAACACTACTACAGTAAAGATGTAAAACATTTCCATCACTCAAGTCAGTCTCCTACAAAAGGCAAATGCCTTCCTAATTTTCATCACCACAGATTAGTTTCTCCTGTACTAAAGCTTCATCTAATAAATAGGATCACAGATGTACTTTTATGGCTGCCTTCTTCACTCAGTGCGTTTTTCAGACTCACTTATACCATTGCATGTATCAGTAATTTGCTCTTTTTTATTGCTGAGTAGCATACCATTGTAAGAAGTTGTTTATCCATTTGCCTAATTATGGACATTAAGGCTTCTCCATCTTTTGGCTATTGGAATAAAACTGCTGTAAATATTCACACAAATTTATACACATATATAACGCATATTTTCATTTCATTCCTAGGAAAATAATTGCTAGGTTATAGGGTAGATGTATTTTACCTTCAAAAGAAACTGCCAAAGAATTTTCCAAAGTGGTTTTACCATTTTACAGTCCAACCAGAAATGTAAGATCCACATCCTCACCAACGCTTGATGTTGTCTGTGTTTTTAATTTTAGCCATTCTGGTATATAGTGAGTATTTCAGATTGGCTTTAATTTGCTTTTTCCTATATCTTATGATGTCGAGCACCTTTTCATGGGCTTATTGGCCATTTCTATATCCTCTGTAGCGTATCTATACAACTCTTTTGTCTTTTTGTATTAAATTGGGTTGTTCTTTTCATTGTTGAGTTGTTAAGAGTTCCTATATATTCTGGATGCAATTCCTTTGATGTGTGTGTGTGTGTGTGCATATATATTTTTTCTCTTATCTATGCCTTATCTTTTCATCATTAAATGATGTCTTTTGAAGATCAGAAGTTCATTTTTGATGAAGTCTAACTTATCAATTTTTAACAGACTATTCTTTTAAGAGCAGTTTTTGGTGCATAGCAAAGTTGAGTGGAAATTTACAGAGTTCCCACATAGTCTCTGCCCCAACACACGCATAACATATTGAGATCTCCCCAAGAAATATTTGTCTACCCCAAGGTTGAAAATTTTCTCCTGTTTGCTTCTGGATGGTTTATGATTTTAACTTTTGCATTTAGATCCTTGATTCTTCTGGACTTGATTTTGGGGTATAGAATGAGGTAGGGATTCAGATTCATTTTCTTTTCACACATACATCTAGTTGTTCTAAAACAATTTATTGAAAAGTGGTTTCTTTCCCCCATTGAATTGCTGTGGAACTTTTGCTGAAAATCAACTGACCGTATATTTGTGTGAGTTTATTTCCAGACACTATTTTATTTTATTGATGTATATATCTCATCTTAGGCCGCTACCACATGGCCTTGATTATTGCAGCTTTATAGTGAGTCTTGAAATCAGGTAGGATAAGTCTTTCAACTTTGTTGCCTTTTTTGAAGATTGATTTGAATATTTAAGGTTGTTTACATTTCCATATAAATTTAAGAATTAAATTGTACTTCAAGAAACTCTTGCTATAATTTTTTAAACAATTTTTTTGATTGAAGTAAAGTTGACACACAATGTTACATTAGTTTCAGGTGTACAACATAGTGATTTGACCATTTTACAGGTTATGCTATGCTCACCACAAATGTAGCTACCACCTGTCACCATACAATGCTATTGCAATACTATGGGCCATATTCCCTACATTGTAACTTTCATCCCTGTGACCTAACTTTCATCCCCGTGACCTATTTATTCCATCACTGGAAGCCTGAACCTCTCACTCCCCTTCACCCATGTTGCCCACCCTTCTATTCCCTCTGCTTTGGCAACCACCAGTTTGTTCTCTATATTTATAGGTCTGTTTCTGCTTGTTTGTTTTGTTTTTTTAGATTCCAAATATAAGTAAAATCATATGGTATTTGTCTTTGTCTGACTTGTTTCACTTAGCATTTAATACCCTCTGGGTCCATCCCTGTTGTTGCAGACAGCAAGATATCATTCTTTTTTTTTTATGTCTGAGTAATATTCCATTCTATATAGAGAGAATACACACACACACACACACACACACACACACCACAGTTGTTTTTTTTAAGTCTACTTATTTATTTTGGGGGTGGAGGGAGGGGCAGAGAAAGAGAAGGAGAGAGAGAGAATCCCAAGCAGGCTTCACACTGTCAGTGCAGAGCCCAATGCGGGGCTCAAACTAACAAACCATGAGATCATGAACTGAGCTGAGATCAAGAGTCAGACATTTAACTGACTGAGCCACCGAGGCACCCCCACAGCTTCTTTATCTATTATTCAATCAGTGGATACTTGGGTTGCTCCTGTATCTTGGCTGTTGTAAATAATGCTGCAATAAACATAAGGATGCATGTATCTTTCAAATTAGTGTTTACATTTTCTTTGGGTAAATAGTCAGTACTGGAATTACTGGATTGAATGGTATTTCTATTTTTAACTTTTTGAGGAATCTCCATACTATTTTTCCACAGTGGTTGCACCAATTTACATTCCCAACAATAACTCACAAGGCTTCTCCTTTCTCTTCGTCCTTGCCAACACTTGTTATTTCTTGTCTTTTTGAAACTAGCCATTCTGACACATGTGAGGTGATATTTCACTGTGGTTTTGATTTGCATTTCCCTGATGACTAGTGATGTTAAGAATCTTTTCATGTGTTGGCCATCTGTATGTCTTCTTTAGAAAAATGTCTATTTACGTCTTCTTCCCATTTTAATAGGATCATTTTGAGGCTTTTGGTGTTGAGTCATGTAAGTTCTTTATATATTTTTAATATTAACCCCTTATCAGATACATCATTTGCAAATACCTTCTCCTATTCAGTAGATTGCTTTTTCATTTTGTTAATGGTTTCCTTCACTGTGCAGAAGCCTTTTATTTTGATGTGATCCCAGTAGTTTATTTTTGCTTTTGTTTCCCTTGCCTATAGAGACAAATCTAAAAAACGTTGCTAAGGCCAATGGCATATAGATAACTGCCTGTGTTTTCTTAAGAGTTTTATGGTTTCAGTTCTCACATATTAGATCTTTAATATTTTGCAGTACTTTTGAATGAGATTATGTTGAATCTATACATAAATTTGGAAAGATTTAATATCTCAACACTATTGAATCTTCTAATCTATGAACATAGCATAGAGTTCCATTTGTTTAGGTCTTTTTAATGTATTTTATCAATATTTTGTAGCTTTTGGTATAGAAGTATTATACATCTTTTAACAAAATTATTTCTAAGAATTTTATGGATTTTAGAGTTATTGTAATTATATTATTTTTATTTAATTTTTAAACTGTTCAAACTACCATAGAGATAAAAATTGATTAAAAATTTTTTTCAATGTTTATTCATTTTTGAGAGACAGAGAAAGAGCACAATTGGGGGAGGGGCACAGAAAGAAAGGGAGACACAGGATTCGAAGCAGGCTCCAGGCTCTGAACTGTCAGCACAGAGACCCATACGGGACTGGAATTCATGAACCGGGAGATCATGCCCTGAGCTGATGTCAGACACTTAATGGACTGACTGACACCCCTGGGCACCCCTAAAAATTGATTTTTTTAAAATATTGACCTTGTGTCCTGAGTTTAGTAGTTTCTATTGTAGATTTTTTAAGTTTTTCCACGCACAATCGTATAATCGGTGAAAAAAGACAATTTTAATTCTTTTCCAAGCTGTATTCCTTTTATTAATTTTTCTTTTATCATTGCAGTGACTAAAATAAACACTTCGATGTTGAATAGAAATACTGAAAGGAGACAATATTTTGGCTTCATTCTTAATCACTTCCCAGCGACTGTCGTCATTGTTACCACTTATGAATAGCATTATATTTTTAAACTGTATTTTCTAGTTGACTATTGCTGGCATGGGGAGATGTTAATTTTTGTAGGTGGAATTGATTTTTCTAAGTCAATAAACATAGTCACTGCAAGGGCCCTTGCAGTGTGTGCCTCCCTCTCCCTCTGTGTCTCCCTGGCTCTCTGCCCCTCCCCCACTCACACCCTGTCTCTCAAAAATAAACGCTAAAAAACTTTTTAAAAATACATAGTCACTACAAATGGTGATAGTTTTATCTTTTCCCTTTCAATCCTACTTCTCTTAATTCTTCATCTTCTTTTAGAGTTTTGGCCAGTTCCTCCAGTACACGTCTAAGAACCACTCTTGTGAAACAGGAAGGATTTGAAGCCGTTTTTATTTCTGTTTTTGTTTGTTTATTTCAAGTTCTTATTTAAATTCCAGTTAGTTAACCTATAGGGTAACATTAGTTTCAGGTATAATTCAGGGTATAATTTAGTGATTCATCACTTTTATGTAACACCCAGTGCTCATCACAGCAAGTATCCTCCTTAATACCCATCACCCGTTTAACCCATCCCCCCACCTACCTCCCCAAAGCTGTTTTTATTTCTATTTTTAAAAATGAGGAAACTGAGGCCCAGAGAAGTCAAGTTATTTGTCCAAGAACTCATAAATACGTGCTGCTTAAAAAGTATAAATGGGGTGCCTGGGTGGCTCAGTCGGTGAAGCATTGGACTTTAGCTCAGGTCATGATCATGATCTCTCAGTCCGTGAGTTCAAGCCCCACATCCGGCTCTCTGCTGTCAGCACAGAGCCAGCTTGGAATCCTCTGTCTCTCTCTCTGACCCTCCCCTGCTTACATTCTCCCTGTCTCTCAAAAATGAATAAACATTAAAAAAAATTAAAAAAAAATAAAAAGTATAAATGTAGTTAAAAAAATAAATAGTCCAAATTCCTTGAAGCAAAGTTAGAAAATAGAGACAAAAGGAAATAAAATACACATGTAGCGGTCATCCAAAGACTAAGTGCCATTAATATTTTAGATTATAGCTTTTCAGACTGTTGACCATAAAATATATTTTACTTAAACACGATTAGACAGTAATGCTATTTTGTAATGTGTTTTTCCACTGAGCAATTATCAGAAACATATTTTCAAGTCAATGAATACATTTAATGTTTGCATAGTATTCCATCTGATGGCTGTAACATAGTTAAGATAAACATTCCACAATTAGGGGGAAGGGCGAGATACCTACTTTGGTTTCAGTTTTTCACTCTTATAAACAACACTGAAAAGAATTTCATTGTGACTAAATTTTTACCCCAAATCTAGGATATGTTCTTTAGTACAAATTCTTGAAAGTGGAATTGCTAAGTCAAAGGCCCTTGATGTTCAGGCCCTTGATATCTGTTGGTAACACACGACTTTTAACGGGTATATAACAGATAATTCCATGTTGACATTTTTTTCCACTTCCCGCCATACAGGATCCACTAATCTTCTCACTGTCTCTACCCATTGTCTCCCATTTTCTAACTGGAAAATCCCAAGCCTGATCTTGCCTCAACCTCATTGTAATCATTCAACAACATCCAATGGTTACGTATTGAATACCTACTATTTTCCAAGTTCTGGAGATACATGCTCATGGAGCCTATGTTCTAGTGGGGAGAGACAGATAATAAACATAACAAATAGGTAGTTATAGGGCCTGGTCAAAGATGCTGAGTGATTGGGGAAAAGAAGACTAGAGGCAGATGATGGGGACCAGGAGTAGTAGTGAGAGATGGGGAAATAGTTTGCAGTCTTACAAAGGAGGGTCAGAGTAGGTCTCTGAGCAGGATTAGACTTGATCAGAGGTGAAGGAGACAGGAGGAAGGACATTCCAGGCAGAGGGATCGGCAAAGGCCCTAAAGCAGGAACTCCCCCTACCTATCAAAGAAGAGTGAAGTCAGAGTGGCTGCAGCAGAGTGAGGAGTGGGAAAAATAGGTTAAGGGGGCATGGGGGGAATGCCAGGTTATACAGGAACTTGTGAGGTTATGTAAAGACTTTGGCCGTTGCTCTTAGTTTGAAGATTTTGAGCACAGGAGTGACATGGTGTGACTTTCAATTTATAAGAATCACTCTGATTGTTAAGAACAGACAATAGAAGCTGGGAGACCACCTAGGAATCTCCTGCAGTAACCTAGCCAAGGGGTGATAGTGGTTCGGACCAGGGGTGGGCTGTGGAGGTTGGAAGAAATGGTCAGGCTGTGCAGGTCTGAAGGAAAGCCAATATTTACAGTGGAATGTGTGACTATCTTCTGTTGGCCCCTCTGGATTCAGCTTCTGGCTCTCCCCATGGTCCTCTGTGCCCTGAGAGGCTGACCTGTATGAACTGCGTCAAGTCTCGTTGCCTTCTATTTCCCGTTGGATTTGGCTAAAAGGAGTATTGGCTGGGGGTCTGAGGGAAGGAGGAGCGTGAGACTGGGCATATTTCCTCAAGTCCCTCCTTTCTGGCTTTGCTGCACCTTCTACAAGTGGCTGCAGCTCGAAGCAGCTCCCTTTACCCCCCAGACCTAGGTGGTAACAGCCTGCTTCTCTGCCAGCCCCAGAGTCTTGCACTATGACTGTTGCTTTTCCAACACCCCGCCCATAAATTTATGGATAATCTCTTTCTTACATTCTCCTCAAAACACCCAATTTAAGTGTGCCATCTGTTTGTTGCAGGGACAGGAGGCAGGTCATGAATGAAAGTGGAGTTGGCTTCAAGATCCAAGATCCACGAGGTTCTCCCTTTACATACGACTCTGTGCCCCAAACCTGGCCGAGGTGGTTTTGGGGCCTTCATTCTCCTTGGAAGTAACCACATTGCATACAGCTTCAAAAAAGTGGAAGGTAACAGTAAAAATGGTCATATTCTCCCACCGGCCCCAGATCTCCAGACAAGGGCTGGTATGGAAAGAGCACTGGACAAGGAATCAAGAGGTTCCCTGGTCTGGTTTCTGTGGATTACCTCCCTGAACAACCATTAACAGGTCACTTGATGACTCAGAGCCTCAGTTTCCTCATCTATAAAATTGGCAATAATGAAACCAAACTCAAAGAATTGTGGGTAAAGATCAAATAACAATGCCTGCCTCAACAGCATGTGATCTGGCCTGTGAGCTGGGGGGCAAAAAGCCACAGTTTGTATTCTGACCTTGTGGTTTATAAGCTGCATGACCTTGAGGAAGTTTCCAGCCTCAGTTGTCCCACCTATGAAATGAAAATAGTGTTAACATCTCCTGCAGAGCCTGGCAAGTAAGCTTTCAATAAGTGTTACATAGCTGACAAATATTAAATTGTTTCCTTCGCCCCCCCCCCCCACTGTCTGTGAAATGGACTCAAACTTAAAAAAAAAATATTTTTAATGTTGATTTATTATTTTGAGACAGAGGGAGAGAGACAGAGCATGAGTGGGGGAGGGGCAGAGAGAGGGAGACACAGAATCTGAAGCAGGCTCCAGGCTCTGAGCTGTCAGCACAGAGCCCAACACGGGGCTCGAACCCACAGACCATGAGATCATGACCTGAGCTGAAGTCAGATGCTTAACTGACTGAGCCACCCAGGCGCCCCTGGACTTGATCTTTTTAGTACATAAGATAACTATCTTTTACTGATTGTGGTTTTCCCTCCCCACAATATGTGGGCAAGATTCATCCATTTTGACATGTGTGGGTCTTGTTTATTAGTTCTTACTGCTGTATGGCATTACATAGTATGAATTTGCCACAACTTATTCATCCATTCTCTCATGGATGGACATTTCCATTGTTTTCCACCTCGGGGGGCCACAAATAATGCTGCTCTGAAACCCTGGTGACGGCCTCCTTGTGCCCACATCCAGGTTTCCAAGTCTGAATGAGTGTCTTTGCAGTCCGGCCATATGCGGGTATGAGCCCAGTTGAGAAGGGGGAAGCGGAGGGTGCAGGGAGGGGCTGGCCTGGGGTCGGGATGGGGGTGGAAAGGAGGCATGGGGGAGCTGACTCTTATTTAACAGGTTTTGAAGGCTTTGTAAGTAACAGCTCTTAAAACACAATATTTTGAAGATTTAAGTGTAAATGAACAGAGCCATATGGATTACATTTGCCTTAAATTACACAGGATTTAAAGCGGGGCTCAGTGCTCCAGGGCAAAGGTACAGGCGTTTCATGGCTTGCCTCCTTTGCTTGCCAAGGACCTGGATTCCCCCCACCGTCCAGAGCTCTGGCTGTGGAGCAGGGCAAACACTAACTGCCCAGGTGCCCTGGCCACGGTCCGGGATACAACGGAGCCTCAAAGCCTGGGCCCCAGGATGCCCTAGTCCTAGTTCTTGCTCTGCCCCTGCTTTGCTGTGTGGCCTTGGGCCAGAGGCTCTGCTTCTCTGGACTTTAGTTTCCTTCTTTGTAAAATGAGATGTCTAGGAGGTGGTATAACAGTGATTAATCAGAGTGATTAAGATCTGGGTTTGAAACCATCCTTTAACCACTTTCTGGCTGTGAGACCTTGGGTAATTATTACTCAGCCTTTTTATGCCTCAGTTTCCTCATCTGTAAAATGGGAATATTAATAGTATCCACCTCATAGGTGGTTGTGAAAAATAAATTTGCCAGTAGTATACCTGGCTCCTAGGAAGCACTCAGTTTGCACCACTTTTGTTTTGTCTTTATGGTCCTTAGCACAGATGGGTCCAACCCTGATTTTCCCTGTCATTCCCAGGCAGAGGTGATGGGAGTGAGCCTGACAAATGAGACAGGGTTACATGGTGCCCAACCACTTCCCATTCTTTTAGCAACATTTCCGTTATGTGGCTATTAGTTCATATCACTTTATTTTTTTAAGTTCATTTATTTATTTTGAGGGGGGAGGGGCAGAGAGAGAGCGAGGGAGAGAGAGTATCCCAAGCAGGCTCCACACTGTCCACGCAGAGCCCGACACAGGGCTCGAACTCAAGAATCGCAAGTTCAGGACCTGAGCTGAAATCAAGAGTCGGGTGCTTAACCCACTGAGCCACCCAGGTGCCCCTGTATCACTTTAAATGTGAGTACCTACACATATGCTTATAAGGGGATCGTGCTGAGTCATAATCTCCTTTCTTAACTTTCACCATACCACATATGTGTTTCCATGTCATTAATCTTCATTGACACCATTTTTCTGTATCTGAACGGGAACACAGTAAACCAACATGTACCAAGCGCTTACCATGCAGCAGCCTCAGTGTTAAATATTTTCCATGCATGTTCGCATTTAATCCTCAAAACAAGAAAATGAATATCGTATTCTGATCATCTCCATTTTACAGCAAAGGAAACTGAGGCTTGGGAGGCTAAATAACTTGCCTAAAATATCACTCAAGCCCGGACCTGCTGACTCGGGAGCATAAGTGCTGACCTGCTCCCAGGCACTGCCTGCCCTATCAAACTACATCACGAAGTGACTTCAGCTTCCTATTCTTAGACACTTGGATTTTTTTTTTTCTGGATTTTCACTCTTATCAGTAGTATGTGATAAATATTCTTAAACAAAGATCTTTGCCTACATTGTGCTCACTTTTGGGGGATAAATTCCTTGAAATGGACGGCCCAGTGTTTGGGGCTTTCCTTACAGAGCTGAGGAGGCGCAGAGGACTCAGCCTAGTTGAAGGCTCGGAGGCCCAGGCCCGAGGGAGAGGCAGGAAGCCCTGGAGGGGATGGGCCCAGCTGGAAGGCTGGGATGCCTGACTAATCCACAGACCATGCACACTGCTTTGGTTTATCTGAGGCCTGGCTTCCCGTGCTCCTGCAGCTCACCCTGGAACCCCCAGGAATTCAGTTTATTTCCATCCTGGTTTTGCTGACTTTGCTGAAGTCTCTGCTCAGTGAATCAGCTGCGAAACACAGTCACACACACACACACACACACACACACACACAGCCCTCCAGGAATCAGGCAGAAGGGAGACACTCGTGGGGACGAGGCCAAAGAACCTATGAAAAGTGGGCAACCCGAATTTACACAGAAAGAAAATTCCCCAGAAAAAGCTGTTTGCCAGATTTACATAAATCATTTCATCTCTAAACTGAGCTGGGTTAGTTGAACCTTTTCAGAATGGCTTTATTGTTTTTGAAAAAAAAAATTACGTGTTCATTGTTTTTAAAAATTCCTCACCATAGATACAAATGCATTTGAAGATATAAAAGCATTTTCATATTCTCCTTTCAGACTGGCTGTATATAAAACAGCTTTTCAAGCGCTTGCTAAAATGCATATTCTGATTCAGGAGTCCTGGGCTGGGCCTGAGAGTCTGCATTTCTAACCTGCTCCCAGGGGAGGCCAGTGCTGCTGGGCCATGGCCAAGACTGTGGGCCTGGACGAGCATGAGATATGTGTGCTAATACAGAGCCTTCTACCATGGAACTGCCGCTCTCTGGTGACTGCTCAAAATGTTATGTCAGAGCTACAAGGGATCATCTGATGAGAACTTCTGAAGATAGTGGGGAAACTGAGGCTACTGGGGGAATGAGACAAGCCCAAGGCCAGGGAGCTCGAGCCAGAGCATGACAGAAGGCTTCAGATTCCTTTTGTTTCTACAGAGCCCAGAGCTTAGTCAGCTTTGACTGTGGGACCAGCGAAGGCTCTGAGAATGGCCGAAGGGAACTGTGGCCCCTGTAAGGAACAAGGCCAGCAGGCAGAGCACAGACCCCATGCCAGGTACCATCTGGACGCTTTGCATACGTACACTCTCAGAAAATCCCCACTGTGACCTTCGCGGTAGCATTGTCCACTCCATCTTACATAGGGAAACTGAGGCTCAGAGAGCACAGTGGTCTGGGTCTGCCAGAGGTCACACAGCAGGTGAGTGAGGAACTGGCATCAGGTGTGTGTGTATGAGAGAGAAAGAGAGGGAGAGACCCAGCACTGCCTCCCAAAGTCCCCTTTCAACTCCTACCTTCAGGGTCTCTGCCTTACTGTGCTTGAACAATGGTTCACTTCCCATCAAGTGAAAACCGGTCTTATTTGTAAGAAACTGTAGGAAATAAATGCAAGAAAGTCATTCAAATCTGGGTCGATCTTAGCACCCTGCAGAGTGCTAGGCCTGCCCTCTTTGTTAAAAGGGGAGATTAGCAAACGTTAGAGAGGTGTTGGGGACAGACTAGTACCACACTGAGGCTTTCCTCTGGATGAAGGAGAATAGTTTTGCAGTACAGGAGTTGGCCTTTGGCAGTGTCCTGGGTGGATTCTATCTTTCTTCCATCTCCTGGGCCCATACAGCACCCTGCTCTATGCTGCCTTTCAGCCCTGAGCCCAGTGGCAGCAGTCAGGACTGGCTTTTGGGACTGGCACCTGGGCCGGGTTTGACATCGTGGGAGGCCTAAGCCTATGACATCTCTACTTAAGTCCTTTGCTTCCCAGGGGGTCCAGGGGCCTGGGAGTCCATGAGCAGGCAGCCTGGAGCCAGGACGTGCTCCCTCCCAAAAAGATGACCCACCAGCCTGTTTGTCTAATGTGACCACTTTGGAAAAATTGTTTGTTCTCATCCTGCTAAAAACAGCTTCAAAGTGACTCCTGTCTAGACTGTGCCAGGATCGATTATCAGATCCTTGACCTGATCCAAACCACAGGGGGCATAGTCATTTGCTTTAATGCAATTAAAGCAAAATATAATAATGTATCCAGGCCAGGGACCAGAACAAGTCTCCCTGGAAGGTGGGAGGAGAAAGCAGCTCTGGATAATTTCTTCTCAACTCCAAAGTTGCGAGTGTGGACTTTTCCTGCCTTCGTCTCCAAGGCAACCTTGGGCTTTGGACTCTCCCTTGTCCTGCTGAGTGCCACCAGGTGAGGGCAGCCTGGGGGGGAGTGGGGGTTGGAGGAAGCAGGCTTGGGGTGGTATGTGGAGAGGATACTGCAGAGCAGAGTCCAGGAGGAGTGAAGCCAGAGAAGGAAGGGAAAATGAGAAAAAAGATCACAGGAGAGGAGGAAAGAAATGCAGTCAGCTCAGTAATTCCCAGATTCTTTGACAAACCCCCAGTCCCAGGGAGAACAGGGTGAGCCTCGTAGGTCTTCCCAGGGGACAGCAGCAGGTGCAGTGATCTCAATTTCCAGAGGAAGTCACCAGGAAAATGGATTTTCAGTTCTCAGCCACAAGAAGCAGGAAGATCAATCCCAAGGCCTTGGCCTTGTGGTCAGACACGGCCTTGCTGGCCTCACAGCTCTGTCCAACATCCCAGGTTCTGGAGAGGGGCGGGATGACGGCTCACACCTTCGCCCCTGCCTGTTCAGACATCTTTAGGGAATTCTTCAGCCCTTACCACATACACGCGGACTGGGGGGACCTCCACACTCTGCCCGTAGGGCTGCCGTGACAAAGTCCCACACGCTGGGTGGCTTCAACAGCAGAAGTTTATTCTCTCACAGTTCTGGGGGCTGGGAAACCCAAAATCAGGGTGTTTGTTGTGCAGGAAAGGTGTATTCCAGGCCTCTCTTGTAGGCCTTCTCCCTGTCTGTTCACGTCGCGTTCCCTCCATGCGTGTCTCTGTCCAAATTACCCCTTGTAATAAGGCCACCAGTCCTACTGGATGGGAGCCCACCCTCATGCTCTCATTTTAACTCCCTTAGTCCTGTGAGGACACTGTCTCCAAATGCGGTCACGTTCTGAGATACTGGGGGTTAGGATTTCAACGTAGGAATTTGGGGGGTGGGGCACACAGTTCGACCCACAGCACAGTCCATGGGGAGCCCCCCCTGCAGTCCTGGCAGGAGGAAGAGGAGGACGAGGCTCTGAAGAAGGCCAGCTCGCCCTAGCTCCACGACCTTGGGAAACCTGTCCACCTTCCCGAGCCACCTCCCTGTGCTCATCTGTGCAGTGGAAGCCGTAATGCCGCCCCCACTGGGTGGAAACCTACATGAGCTCCAAGTGCCTTTCTTCTCATGTTCATGTGAATTCCGCAGCCAGGAAGCATCCTTGGAAAGCTTGTGTGCTCTCCCTTGCCACACTGAGGTTCCCTGAGAACTGAGAACCGCTTGGCACCCCAGAAAGTATAGCCCTTATACCTTTTCTGACTCCTTCCCCCTCCTCCTGCCGCTGCTCCTGCTTCCTGTTTGATCGATTCCCAAGGCTGTCCTTCTTTTATTGTTATTGGCTACCACTTATTAAAGACTTAACTGTATAGACGTGAGCCAAGTGCTTTACAATTTTATCTCATTTTTTTAAAGTTTATTTATTTATTTTGAGAGAGAGTGTGTGTGTGTTCGTGAGCAAGGGGCGGGCAGAGAGAGTGAGAGAGAGAATCCCCAGTAGGACCCGTGCTGTCAGCACAGAGCCCGACTCGGAACTCAGTCTCACAAACCGTGAGATCATGACCTGAGCCGAAACCATGAGCATGGGATGCTTAACCCACTGAGCCACACAGGCCCCCTAATCTTTATGTCATTTTATCCTCACAATAACCCAATAGGATAGGAACTATGAGTAGCTCCATTTTGCAGATGAATAAACTGAGGTTCTGAGAGTTTGGGTAAGGCCCAGATGACAGACCTAGGACGTTAGTGGGGAAAATCTCAGAAAGGCAGATCTCAGCTCCGCAGAAGGAAGGCCTCTAGAGTCTAAGGAGAAAGGGATTTGAGTAGCTGCAGAGTCAGTGGGTCTCCTGGGCCGCGTGCAGAACCCCCTCTTGAATACCTTGAGGCCTCAGCCGAGGAGAGACCTGGGGGAGAGCTAGAGGCTCTTGCAAACCTCCGAGGCCAACATGCCTGATGCCCCCTGCCAGCAACTGCACAGTGTATAGCGGCTCAACACACGCATAATAAATAAGTGATTGTATCCGTCAACTGCAACCATAAAAACAGCCACTTTTGTTACAAAGTGACCATCTGCCAGGCTTGGGCTAGGCTTTTGACCCACAGTTTCTTATTTCATTTTGTTCCTCCCACTCCCTACCGGATAGGTGTGATTACTATCTCAGTTTTACAGTGAAGAAAGCTGAGACCCAGCGAGGTTTGGTAACTTGCCCAAGTCTGCCTGAATCCAGGGTCGGAAGCGCTACATGAGGGGACTCAAACTCTGCCCACAGAAGGGGGCATGTTCATCTAACTGTTCCAACAGCCGTGGGTGCCCAGAAGCCTTCAGCACATAGTGGGTACCTAATAAATACTTAATGAATTAATGAACTGATCCATTCATCAAACCTAGCTCACTGAGACATAGCAACCCAACAAACAACAAAATCGCTGGGCCCACAAGATTCCCCAAGCCTAGCACTTGGCACATAGTAGGTGCTCAGGAAGTATTTGTGGGATGAATGGCCGTGTGACCCCTAATGTGAGCAACTCTGCACATAAATTTCAGCTCCAGGCACTTTGAAGTTCCCCCAGGGGACAGCTGCTTTTCTTGTTATCGAGCCCCCCCCCCCCAGCCCCACCCCCGCCCCTACCCCCCCTGGCCCCCTGGGCCCATCCAGGCCAGGGACCTGGGGCCGCCAGAGTCAAGAGATAAGGATGATGGATGGCCAGTCTCCTGGCTCCACAGAAGCCTGGGGTTTCCTGGGAGCGGGAGACAGTCTAGGGATTCTAAAGCCCCGCGGAATTTGAGTGGAGAGAGCTCGAGGAGGGGGTGGGGGCGGCGTCCGAAGTGTCCCTATCTTTGCGGAGTCGCTGGACCCGACAGGAGGTTTCGGCACCCCCTGACTGCCTTGATCTCCTTCCATGTCGACAAGGCTTCCTTTCAGCATGTATTGGACACCAGGGCTCGTCGTTAGGGCTTCCAGTGGGAGGCTGCAGGGTGGTGTCCCCCTGCTAGCCCATCCTGCCCCCTCCCCTGGGACACCGGGCCCGCGATCTGGAGGCAGGACATGCTTGCTTCCCGCTTTGTAATCTGGGCATTAATTGAGTCCCTGGCAAAACAAAACAAAACAAAACAAAACAAAAAATCACTTAACGTTTTGTATCCCTAAAACTTACACAATGCTGTATGTCAAATATATTCAATAAATTTAAAAGAAAAAGAAATCACGTCTGGACCTATGTTCTCTCGTTTGTAAAATAATCCTTGGGGGAGGTGTTCCCTGCCAGCAATGCTGAGACAGGGTCCTAAGTAAGTACGAGGGAACCAGCTGGGGCTCAAGACGCTGGATTCCACCTCGATGAGGCGGCCACCAGCTTGCCCTTGGATCCAGACAGTACCATTCATTGGTTTGTGTAATTTTAAATCCCTGATCCCCGAACCGAGAGGCTTTATAGCTTCAGGTAGATTCTGAAGGCTGAGCGTGTTAGATTTTGAAGGAATCTGAGAAACTGAAACTTGTAAATATTTTTTGTCTTTTCCTTCTCTTTGGACTTAAGTTTATTTTAACTTTAAATATATATATAATTATATATGTATATATGTAATATAATTATACATATTATACATATATTTATATTATTTATATTTATTATATGTATTATTTATATTTATTATATGTACATATATTTTTTTAACACAATACTTGAGTATATCTTCCTTGTTAAAAAAAAATACAGATAAAGTGCCCAGACAGGGTACCCTCAATCCTGGATACCCTCAATCCAGGGTACCCTCACTTCTCTTTCCAGAAGCCATCATTTGGGGATGCACCCCCCAAAGCACCCTTAGCACCTTTTCATATATATCTGCTCACCCACAGAAGATGGGCAGAGTTGTCTATACTATAGAGGGTGGGGGTTTGTATACAAGGAATCAGCCCACCCTGGTCTTGATACTTTGCTTCCGCCACTCAGCCCTATGGCCTGGAGACCCATCTGTGCTAGGACATACGGATCCATCTCATGTCCCCTAACTGGGATACAGCTCATGACTGGGTGGACCCGTCCTCCAGGTGAGCTCCAGCAAGAAGAGACTTGGTCTGTTTTGTTCACGGATGCTTCCCGTGTCTAAAACAGGGCCTGGCAGTAGTTAATAACTATTCCATGAATGAGTGAAGAGATGAACCAATGAACAATCCAGGGCGTGTAACCCATCCCATACCAGGGGATGTGTCATTGCTTCCAACTTTTCACCAACGCAAACTGCTGCAGTGAGGATCTTCGGACATGGTCCCTGTGTTCACTTTGGAGGAGCAGTCACTTTAGGGGCTCCCAAAGCCCCAAAGACCTTCATACAGTATGACTCCATGCATGAGAACAGGGAGCCCAGAAAGGGCAAACAAGTCACCCCAAGATCATCTGGCACACTAGGGACTGATTGACTCATTGACTTCATTGACTCTCTTTGGACCTACACTTTTCTCTGTCACCAACCCTTGCTTGTGTGCCTCAGGAGGGTGACTTTAAGGGCCCAGGTCTGATTCATGTGGCATGGAGAAGGAAGACCCTCCAGAATCAGAATATTTTTGTCATGGGGCTTTTGTCCGATTATTGAGCTTTTGAAGGATCTGGGGAAATCATGTTTCCTCCCTGAGACTCTGTTTTATTAATATATAAGAGTGATAGAAGATTCTTGTTTAACTCTTTTTTTTTTTTTTAGTGTTTATTTTTGAGAGAGAGACAGACAGACAGAACGTGAGCAGGGGAGGGGCAGAGAGAGAGGGAGACACAGAATCCTAAGCAGGCTCCGGGCTCTGAACTGTCAGCACAGAGCCTGACGCAGGACTCGAACTGAAGGACCATGAAATCATGACCTGAGCCAAAATCAGACGCCTAACCAACTGAGCCACCCAGGCGCCCCAATTCTTCGTGAAGTCTTGAGGACGACAAGAAAGAATTTGCAAAACAGAGAAGAGGCATAGGAATCTGAGAATTGGTTTATAATATAGAATTTTTTTAAACAAATTTTAGGTTAAAAGATATAGAATGTTTCCACTTTTATAAAAAAAAGAAAA
The DNA here is from genome assembly GCF_027475565.1 of Acinonyx jubatus. Lineage (NCBI taxonomy): Eukaryota > Metazoa > Chordata > Mammalia > Carnivora > Felidae > Acinonyx > Acinonyx jubatus. Next base: position 190,094,285 of record NC_069380.1, on the reverse strand, counting down.
AATTGCACATATATATTCAATATATGTACTCTCTATATAATGTACATTGAGAGAGAATAAGTTTGTATTACTGCAGAAAAGGTGACAGCAGTTACCCAGCAAATGTTAATTGTCAGTGCTTTCCTGGGAGTTCAGTATTGCAGAGGAAGAAAGGGGAACCTAGTAACTATTTTCTTACTACACCCCGTTTTGATTTTGTAAAAACTTAACAGAACAAACATATATTTACATATTAAATATGTAATCTCAAAAACATCAAAAGTGAAAAGTGAAAATATTTACGATAGGGAAAAAAATCAAAGCAAAGGTTGTGAATAATTCACTTGCAAAGAAAAAGGACAAATAGCTAAACAACAGAAGGCTAACTCTTAGAGTGATCAAATAGGTACAGATTAAAACAACAATGGAATTCCTTTTGGGGTCTATCAAATTGTAAGAAGTGATATGAAATAAAGACCAAAAGGTCTGCAGTTCTTGCCCTAGAGAGAGGGTAATCGTGATGGGGATTATTAGCAGGAAACAGAGGGGGTCGGGGGGTAGCCGTACCCCTGATGGTGATGACAAGTCCGTCCTGTCCTGCTCCCTGGTGCTCTGAGAGAGCCATCTCCAGGACAAGCAGAGGTGACAGGGCAGAATCCCTGCTTCCTTTGGCTTCTACCTCCTCCCCATCATAGAGACCCAGCGTGGCGTCCACTGGCCCACTGCTGCCCACCAGGGACACTCTACTTTCATCAGACCTAAATCCCCCTTCTGATAAAGAGTCCTGGATCCTGTGACAAAACCAGGAAAGATTGGGAAGGTGCCGGGTACAGGCAGACCATTTCTTCCTTACTCCCAAAGGAATTGCTAGGTTCAGAAGGGAGTGCCCATTGTGGGGTCAAAGGTCATCTCTGTTCTGCCCCTGCCTCTAAGCAGCCCTGCAGGAAGGCTTTATTTGGGTGGGCTTTTGTGGGACTACAATGCCATACTAGGAAAAGCCATTAGCAATCAGCTGGTGCAATAGCCCAGTTTTATATAAGGGGAAATGGAACACAGGAGGGCTTAGGAGAAATTTAAACCACCCAACTGATGAGATCGAGCTATGCGTAGAACCAAGGCCTCTTGACTCCAGGTCCAGTCCCCTTTCTGCTCAGATTCACCCGTTGCCATATCTTTTTTTTGTATACTGGATCTGTTCTTCAATCTCTGCACATCGAGGGGCACCTGGGTGGCGCAGTCGGTTAAGCATCCGACTTCAGCCAGGTCACGATCTCGCGGTCCGTGAGTTCGAGCCCCGCGTCAGGCTCTGGGCTGATGGCTCAGAGCCTGGAGCCTGTTTCCGATTCTGTGTCTCCCTCTCTCTCTGCCCCTCCCCCATTCATGCTCTGTCTCTCTCTGTCCCCAAAATAAATAAACGTTGAAAAAAAAATTTTTAATCTCTGCACATCGAAATCTATGATCTCCCTGGCTATGGCTACAACTCCCGCTTGTTCAGTTTCAGAAGATATACATTCACAATGTAGAGAATATACGTGAGAGGAAAAAAATATTCTGATACAGCTCTCCTAGCATTAATAATAAGCTGTAAATATCAACCCTAAGGAATGAAATTAAATCATTTTAAAGAGTAAAAAATTTTAAATAAAACAAAGGCCCCTGATGATATCACAATACACAAATGCAAAGCATGAGGAGTCAGTGTGTTTGGCACAATGCTCTCACCTTTGCTTTACTCAGCACGTCCCCCTGACCGAGAGATCTGCTCACAGAGAGAAGGAAGGGGGGTAGAAGAAACTCCATGCCCTAACTCAACCGGTATCATAGAATTCATGTGAAGTAGTTACTTAGCTGCCTAAAAATGAGTATTGGTGTTAAGCAGAGTCTCTTTTTCAGTTCTCAGGTAAAGACTTGGGCACCTGGGTGGCTCAGTCCGTTAAGCGTCCAACTTTGGCTCAGGTCATGATCTCATGGTTCGGGGATTCAAGCCCCACATCAGGTTCTGTGCTGACAGCTCAGAGCCTGGCGCCTGCTTCAGATTCTGTGTCTCCCTTTCTGTTCCTCCCCACTCTCACTCTCTCTCTCTCTCTCAAAAATAAATAAATGTTAAAAAAAAATTAAATGCTCAAGGAAAGACTATGAAATGGTGGTTAAAGGTAGAACTAGGCAAATTTTTTTGGTAAATAGCTAGATAGTAAATATCTTGGGCTTTGTAAGACATATAGTCAGTTTGCAATGACTCTGCCCTTGTAACTTCGAAAGCAGCCACAGACAATGTGTAAACAAATGAGCGTGACTGTGTTCTGATAAAACTTTATTTATAAAAACAGGAAGTGGGTGGGGAGGGTGGGATCTGGCCCACGGGCTGCAGTTTGCCAAGCCCTGGTTAAGAGCGTGGGCTTGGGAGTTGGACTTGAACTGGAATCCTAATTCTGCTGCTTCTTCATTTGTGAGACCTTGCTCAAATGGCATAATAATTTAGCCTCATGTGTAGAATGAGGATAATAATTGTGCCTGGTCATAGAATAGCTACTCAGTGGAACACCACTTCTCTCAGGCTTGTTGTAGGAGCTCAGTAAGCAGGACCTAAACAGGTAGGACACCACCCGCTCTGCTGGAAGAGGCCTGGGTTCCCATTCTAAATTGACTGCCCCAGCCATTTATCCTTCGTCAGAACCGTCACTTAACATGTCCAAAATACTGTTTCCTCCCCCTGTGAAATGGGAAAAGAAACCCCTTTATCACCTGGAGTTTTATGTACATTTTCTTACTTAACTCTCAAAACAGCCCTTGTAATTGTTACTGTCCCCATTTTACAGAAAAGGAAGACTGAGTCACAGAGAGGTGAAGGGCCATTCAGGTAGTAAGTTCTAGAAACAAAAGATCTACGGTCATGATATTTCTTTCCACTCAGCCATCTTGCCCCCTCAGAAAACGAGAAGAAGGCTTCATAAAGCGTTCCAGTCCACACAGCTGTGAACTCCTGTGTCACCCAGCTGGTACCTCAATCTCCTCCTACATCCCTGCCCAGCCTCTGCCTCCACACCACCAGAAGGGGGGAGTTCAGTAGTGCCCTGAACAACGCATTTCCTCTTTGGTCAGCACTGACTGTGGTGAGGTCATGGGTTGAATGAATCTTCACTCCTGTCGCTTCTATCAAGAGTCCACGGGCTCTCCCTGAGGACCCCCCCCAAACTGTTATCACCCTTTTTCTCCTGGACGCTCAATCAAGGTGTGATGACAACTTTTACATCCCCTTACTTCCCAGACCTGTTCTTGCAGTCCAGGGGACATGGCATGGAGGCCCCTGGCCTTCCTGATGCCCCACCCGGGGCCTGCTCTGGTATGTCTATACCCTCGGAAGACTGTGGCGCCCAGAACAGCGTTCCTGCCCAGCGGGCTGAGATGTCACGAAGGTGAGTCAGCTCATTCCTGTGATAACATCTGCACAGCCAGCCTGGGAGGCAGGTGTTTCTTACACCAGAGGGGTGGGTTTGGGACACAGAGGAGCCTCCTCGGTCCTTGCTGAGCCTTCCCCTGGGGCGGAGAGTAGGGGTGGGGAGAAGGAAGACCCCCCTTTCCAAGAACAACTTTTAAGAAAGGGGTGTATCAGTGTGACTCTTACAGAAACTGGGTCTTCGGGAACCTGCACGAACAGCTGAGGCAGGAAGGACTGGCTCTGGAGGGGGCAAGGCCATAGTGGAGACAGGCTGTGTGATTTCTGAGGCTGTGAGGTTGAGGGGGGCCTCATGACGCCAGGGTGATGGTTCAGAAGACACCCGTCCTCCTGGCTGCTGGACGAGGCCACTAAGCTGGAGCCAGAATACGTGGATTCTATTCCCAACCCCGTTGAAAAATTCCTGTGACGTTACACTGAGCACATCTTCTCTCTGGGCCTTGGTTTCCCCCGTGCAGATGACTGCATGGGGCTCCCTCAGCCTCTCCAGGAGACAGTGTGGCATAATGGGGGGAGGTGAGAGCTCCCAGCGTGAGTCCGCATCTGCTTGACTGTAGGCAAGTCACTTCACCCTGAGCCTTGGTTTCGTCATCTATAAAACGGGATAATGGCAAAGGGCCCCATGTGCCTGGTCCTACTCAGTGATCAATAAATGGTGTTTGCTGTGGAGTTTATCTGGGGCCCATCCCCCTCCGTATTCTGAGATTCTACCGGTAGGTGTGGGGGAAACGGGGCACATGAAAATGCTGAATGACCCCCGGGTCCAATGTTGAGGGACACTGGGGCTTTGGCCACCCCTACACATGTCCTGAACATTCCTTCTTTCAGGCCTTTGCCTCCCCTGCTTCCTCCCCATTCCAGAACACCCTTTCCGCTCCCATTCTGCTCTGCCCACCTTCCAGGGCTCTGCTCAAGGGCCATCTCCCTGCAGAAACCTTCCACGGCCTCTTCCTCCTCTGACACCATACAGCTTCTCTTCGTAAAACCCATGCTTGGCAGCCTTATATTTTTGCATTACCTGATGGGTAATGTGGAGCTGCAGCAGTGGCGAGGGGAGGGGGGTTGAGGGAGGTGGGGGGGTGGGGTTCGACTCTCCCTGAGGCACAGTACCCTAGCACCCATGACACATTTAGGGGCCACAAAAATGTTCTCACGCTTCCTTTTAAAAATCGAGATTAGAAAACAAAACAAAAATTATAATAATGAACATATTAACAGTGAATCCAACCTGAATAATATTCATCTTTATACCAACACGGAGGTATTTTAAAAATACTTTTTGGTGGCGCTTCCTCCACGAAAGGCGCAGGAGGGCAGAGGTACCCAGAGTGGCCCCGGCTGCCGGGCTGTGCAGGCCTCGCTGGGCATCCAGGTCCGGCACAGGTCTCTGCCCGGAAACGTTGGACTGTGAGTTTGGGGGCAGGGATGAGGTCAGTGCTGCCCACCACCATATCCCTGGTACCTAGCACATGGTAGGTGCTTGATACAATATGTACGGTGGAGGGATGGCAGTGAGAAGGTGTGTGTGTGTGTGTGTGTGTGTGTGTGTGTGTGTGCACGTGCCTATAACACTCAAGTAAGGGTCTTTCCTGCATACCTCTACACAATGTGCCTTAGCAGAATCAAACCCAGGCGCTTAGAATCACAGACTCATAGGAAGTGGGAATTTAAGGGGATAATTGATCCATTCCACAAATATTTCTTAAGCACCCATGATGTACAGGCGCTGTGCACAGGACCTTGGAGGACACTACCAGGGGGCCTTACAGAGGCTACTCAGAGTGACTTCCGGGCCTCTAAGAACATCTGAATGTGTAAGTAAAATTTGGAATCCGCACATGGGAAATGTCCTTCCTAGACAGATCTTCTGACATCAGACTGCCAAAAGGCCAGTGTCTCCAAAATAGGAAGAACCACTGTTCAAGGCCAGGATCCAAAAGGCTTTTCACAGTTGGAGACATCAAGGGCCAAGACAAGGAAATGACTGGTTCAAGGTCACACAACTAGTCAAGGACAGAGGTGGGCCGCTCCCAACCTTGACATCTCCAGGAGAAGACCCTTTCAGCTATTGGCAAGGGGTGGAGAAGGGGAGCAATGGAGCTGATTCTATGGGTCTCTGAATTCAAGGACCTGCTCTGCTGAAGCTCCAAGCCCCCAGCATACACGCATGCACACACACACACACACTCCCAGCTGTCTTTCACAACATCCCCCAGGTTCACCCATCGGAGGCCTGGTGTTGGGCCTGCCTCAAGTCAAATGCAGATAACCTCTCCCAGGGATGTATAAACATCCAGTGGGTGTCCAGGGCAGAAGAATGTGGAAATGGGTTCTTTTCCCTCTGAGCACTGGACATCTTCTGCCAGACTGTGTCGAAGTTACCGTGACCTCTCAGATCTGGGCCTGAGGTTCTTTGATTCCCCATGTCTTGTGGCCCCAGATGTTTTCTCACTGTAAGATGCCATTCTCAGCCTCAACAAAGAAGGTTTCCCAAGGCTGGGATCCCACACTCTCTGCACATGCCTTTATCGGAGCCCCACACTTCCCGTGGCTTGCAGCCCATAAGCTAGGGGCTGCCAGCTGTGGGCTCGCCCTTCCTTCTAAAGGGTGTTAATGGTGGTACCTACGGGAGATTTTATGTGGAGACAACTGGTTTGAATTTAGGGGGAGGACACAGGGGAGCTAATTAGAAAGCCTAGTTGTGGTAAATAGATATTTGTTTTATCCCACTTTTTAGAGAACTAAATCTTAGAAAAACACAACCGACCTTGAAATTAAGCAACACCTTTTTTCCCTCAGCTAAAATTTGTTACCAGGTTTTCAAAAAAAGCAACTCTCCAAAAGTTGATCAAAAGAATCAAGCAGAAATGGGCTGAAGCTCTGTCCAAACCAAGGGACCAGAAAGTGTGGTGGGCGACCCTCCCGGCAACTCCAGGGGCTGTGGGTTTAGTCTCAGCTCCTGGGAGAAGGAGGGGAGGCAGGTACAGGGATGGTGGGGAGAGCTTTGCAGAACCATGCCTGCGCTCTGCCCAGCATTCCTAACAAAGCGTTGCAAGCTGTTGCCAACGTTCGGAAAGAGAAAAAAAATGAGCCCACCCCATTTTTATTTAAGTCTTCTGGTTGCTATTTGCGAATTCTACTTCATCTAGGAGAAGGACAGAGATGATTTCTGGATGTGTTTGAAGTGGCCTGGAATCCATTTTTTAGAAATAGAGACTATGTCATTGAATTACATGATACCCCTTGTATGGCCAGCATGCATGTGCATACACACACACACACACACACACACACAAACACACTCAGCGCTGCTCAAATGACACCCTCCTCACACAGGCTTCTTCTTGGCCCTCCACCCAGACTCTCCTTCTGTTTCCTCAGGACTTGCAGAGAACTTGGCAGGCCCCTCTCTTCCAGAACTTCCTATGTTCAGCCTCACACTAGAATTACTCTTGCAAATGAAAATCTCTTCCAGTTGTCAAGAGAGAATTCAAAGGTTCCCTCACACTAACAACCAAGAGTAACAGAATCAAGTTTCTTTGAGTCAGAGACACCAATAGAACCTCCTCCCAGGACAGTTGTGAGAACGAAGGGCCTGTAGATTGGCCCTGCACATAGTGGGCACTATAAAATCCATAATGGCGGGAAAGGAAATGCTGGAGGCCGTCACTCCAGCCAATGCATCTTCCCCAGAATAAATCTGAGACTGTAACATATTGGAATATGTACAGTACGTAACATATTGTATCTGGGTGACCAATGACGTGCCTTTTGCCGACCAACCAAGCAACTCCATAGAAAATGGGACCATAGAAAATGGGAATTAAAGGGATCATTTATTCAGTTTTAAATTCAACTCATAGTTAGTAGTTATGTTATTAATATTATGGTTGGGTCCCAAATCCTAAACTTGTATAGTCATTGACTCATGAATACTTCTGACGACGGGCCTCCACCACTGACATGGTGTGGAGTCAGAAAGTGCATTCTGGTGTTAGGCTGAAATCTGCATTCCTAAAACATTCATCCACTGGTGACCCACTTCGTTCCTTCAGGAATTGTCAAATCTTCTGCTCCTCTTCCCTGGTGGGCCTTTAAGTCAAGTGAAAACAGCTCTCTCCTGGCCATCTCCACCCTAGCCTCCACCCTGAGGGCTAAAGTGAAACTTCTGGAAAAGACAAGAAAATTCCCCTGTGTTGTTACAGTTCATATGAACTCTCAGGACGTGTGTGCATCTTACATTTTTATCTGCCAGAAACAGCCCAAGCTATCCCCAAATCCTGAGTCCACGAGCTTCAGTGGCATGTCTGGGCTCCAGTGACACATCCCCCAATGGATGTGGGAAGCCAGAGTCACCAGGTTTGTGTCACCTCCCGATCGACTTGTTCCCTCAAGGCCATGTCCAGATGAGAAAATCCCCATTTCAGACAAGGGAGAAGGAAAGAATCTAAATGACATCAGGAGAACTGGGTCCCCACACAAACTGTCACCTCTCTTGGACTCAACTTCCCCATTTGTGTAATGGACCGAGTGATCCCTGAAGGCCTTTCTGGAAGTAAAGTTCGGTCAAAGGAAAGGGATGTGCTACCTCCGGGAAGAGGTGCCTGGTGCTGCTGTCCTGGGCTTCCCGTGGCAGCTACATTCTCCATCTGCCAAGTTCTCCTATGCCAGGGAACTGCACCTGCTGCCTGGCAGGTATTCCCCTGCCCTTCACAAGGCTGACTTCTCTCATCCATCAGGCCTCTTCTTAAATGTCACCTTCCCTGAAGGCTTTTCCTGGTCACCTCCAAACAAGCTGGTCTCCCCTCCACCCTCTTCCTCTCCTCCCAGCACCGGTCACCGGTCACCATCACAAATTACTATTCCATTGTGTTTGTCTGTAACGTCAGTCTCTTGGTAACGTCAGCTCCATGAGAACAGAAACCCTGTCTGTTGTGTTTACTGCTGCATCCCCAGTGCCCAGCACAGGGACTGGCATGTAGTAGGGATATCAGTGCATGCTGAATACACAAACAAGTGGACAAATCAATAAATGGGCCTGGCTGGTGGTGCCCTGTGGACTATTCCCCTCCCATGAACCTCTTCCTGCCCCCCTTCCCTCTTTCTCTGCCTCTCTTCCTTCTTCCTTCCTGCTGTTCCTGCCCTTCTTTTGCCCGCATCTGTCTTTTGTTTTAAGTTTATTTATTTATTTTGAAAGAGAGTGAGCAAGCTGGAGAGGGGCAGAGAGAGGGAGAGAGAGAGAATCCCAAGTAGGCTCCACACTGCCAGCGCAGAGCCCTACGTGGGGCTTGAACCCACAAACCGTGAGATCATGACCTAAGCCAAAGTCAGGTCCTTAACGGACAGAGCCAGTCAGGTGCCCCTAATCCACACTTTTTAAAATGAAATGTGGGGGCGCCTGGGTGGCTCAGTCGGTTAAACGTCCAACTTCGGCTCAGGTCGTGATCTCAAGGTCCGTGAGTTCGAGCCCCGTGTCGGGCTCTGTGCTGACAGCTCAGAGCCTGGAGCCTGTTTCAGATTCTGTGTCTCCCTCTCTCTCTGACCCTCCCCTGTTCATGCTCTGTCTCTCTCTGTCTCAAAAATAAATAAACATTAAAAAATTATAAAAAAAATAATAAAAAAATAAAATGAAATGTGTATTGTTTTTTTGTGTGTGTGTTTATTGCGATAAAATATAGATAACATAACATTTACCATTTCAAGTGTAGGATTCAGTGACATTAAGTACGTTTACAGTGTTGTGCAACCATCACCACCATCCATCTGCACAACTTTTCCGTCACTCCAACAGAAACTCTGCCCATTGATCACAATCTCCCCATGTTCCCCTCCTCCAACCCCTGACAACCACATCCCACTTTTGGTCTCTATGAGTTCGCCTATTCTAGATACCTGGTTCTAGTGGCATCATACAACGTTTATCCATTTGTGTCTGGTTTATTTCACTTAGGAAAGTGTTTTCAAGGGTGACCCCAATTGTAGCAGGTGTCAGAATTTCGTCCCTTCTTGCCACTCATTCCACTCATACCACATGCTGTGTAACCATTCACCGTTGATGGACACTTGCATTGTTTCCACGCTTTGGCCATTGCATAATACAGCTATGAACATTGGTGTACAAGGATCTGTTTCAGTCCCTGTTTGTAATTATTTTGGGTATATACCTAGGAGTGGAATTGCTGGTAACATCGTAATTCTACATTTAACTTTCTAGAATTGCCAGTTTCCCACAGGGCCTGCACCATTTTACATCTTCACCGGCAGGTGCACAGAAGTTACAATCTATCCATCTCCTCGCCAACATTTGTTATTTTGGGGGTTGTTTTGCTGTGTTCTTTAATAATAGTCCAGTGGAATCTCATTGTGGTTTTGATTTGTGTTTCCCTGACGACTAATGATGTCGAGCATCTTTGCACGTGCTTGTTGGCCATTTGTACATCATTTTTGGAGAAGTGCCTGAATAGGTCTTTTGCCCATTTCTTAATTGAGTTGTGTGTGTGTGTGTGTTCTTAATTTGTAGGAGTCCTTTATAAATTCTAGATATTAATTCCTTATCAGATACATGATTTACAAATATTTTCTCACATCCTATGGGTTTTCTTTCCATCTCTTCATAGTGTACTTTGATGCACAAAAGGTTTTAATTTTGATTAAGTCCAATTTTCATTTTGGTGTATGGCCTGTACTTTTGGTGTAGTGTTTAAGAAATCATTGCCATATCCAAGGTCATAGAGATGACCTTATATTTTCTTCTTATATTTTCTTCTAAGAGTTTTGTAGTTTTAGCTGTTAAGTGTAAATGTTTGATCCATTTCGAGTTAACTTTTGTACATGGTGTAAAGTCAGGTCCAACTTCATTCTTTTACATGTGGTTTTCCGGGTTTCCCAGTACCATTTGTTGAAGAGACTGTCCTTTGCCCATTGGATGGTCTTGGTACCCTTGTCAAAAATCAGTCAGCCATATACGTGAGGATTTATTTCTGGGATCTAAATTCTCTTCCCTTGGTTTATATGTCTGTCTTTATGCCAGTACCACAACTGTTTTGATCACTATGGTTTTGTAGTATGTTCAAAATCAGGAACTGTGAGACCTCCAACTTCGTCCTTCTTTTTCAAGATTGCTTTTGGCTATTTGGGGTCCTTTGCAATTAGTTATGAATTTTAGGCTGGGCTTTTCTATTTGTACAAAAAATCCTATTGGGATTTTGTTAGAGATCGCACTGCATCTGTATGTGTGTGTGTGTGTGTGTGTGTGTGTGTGTGTGTGTGTGCATTTTTAAGTTATGTGATTGTTACTGTTTCTTTGCTTTATCTCTTTTTACCCTGTTTTCTAGATCCAACCATGTCGCTGGGTGAACATTTAGTCTGTCATAACTAACTTCTGCCAAACTCTGTGATTACCCATCCTCTGCCCACGGAGGGACTCGGGCTCCTTCCCATTCTGCACGACCACAACAAAGCTGCATTACACCCTCAGGCAGGCCCCCTGTGGGTGAGAATCCTTGTGACGTGTCCCCAGTGCCGTTATCTGCACAGTTAATTGTGATCTGCCAATAGTTAGGGACCCTTCGGTAGGTGCCAGGTGCTGTGTGAGCACTTTATATGGATTCTCTCATTCTGTGATTCCAATAACAACTCCATGAAACATGTACTAATATTGTCATTTTACACGTGGGAGAACTACGGCTCAGAGAATCACAGTGAGGACATACTAGATGGAGCCAGATTTTGAAAGCAGGGCAGCCTGGCTGTGGCACCTGTAAGCCCCACCATTACATTGCAGGGCCTGTCCCCACCAGGGGACATTGGGGCCCAACTTACAACTCATTTAGCTCCCCCATGTGCTGACTCCATGCCAAGTGCCCAGTGAACACCTGGGCTCGGGGGACTCAGAACCCAAAGAGAGAAAGGGACCACTGAACATCACCATCAACAGCTGGGGGGGAACAGAGGCCTGGAACTCGGTGACTTGACCCCTGCTCATTAGGATACTCCACACCAGGGGTCAGGAGAAGGGTCACAGTGTGCACATCTCCCACAGCGAAAGGCCCTTCTGGCAGCCCATAAATCCGGCTGGACCCCGCTTATCCTGTTTACTGGATTAGTGGACTGGGCGTCTCTGTATAAATCATCCAGGGTGATTTACTGGGAGGCCCTGGAAGGTCCAGGCCCCTGGGGAGGGGCAGATAAGTGCCGCCTGAGCCCACTGGCCTATCTCCCAGTCCCGGTGAGGGCTGATGACAGGGACCCACTGCTCTACCGCCCCCACCAGGGTGAGTCCCTCCGCATCCATGTGTCAATCTGCCCCTTTTCTTGCAGGCTCCTGGCAGAGTTGAAAGGTTCCAAAGGCAAAAAGGCACTGGTACTTTTGGGAACGGTCTCCGTCAGAGAGTGTAAAGAAGGATGAAGTACAACAGGCGATTTGTGAAAGAACAAAGAAGCCAAACCGTGAGGGAGCGGAGGTTGCCATCTTTTTTACATAAAATGAATAGCTACCTTTCCTGGACTGTTTACCCTGTGCCAGACACCCATTCACCTTCTCTTACATCATTTTACTCCACAATAAATGTACGAGTCCATTTTACAGATGAGGCCACTGACGCACAGAGAAGTTAACTGACTTGGCCAGGGCCAAGGTCACACAACGTGAGTCCCAGTAAGGAAGATATGATTCAAGGCAGGCAGTCTGCCGCCAGAGCTGCGAACCTCACTTCACCATTGCCCCCTCCGTTCATTCAGCGGAGACATGGATGTGGGTTAGGGTTTGACCAAGCAGTAAGTGGAGCAGAATTCAAGAGATGGGCTTTGCAGGTGGCAAGGCCAGGATTTAGGTCTCGGTTCTGCCACTTACTAGCTTATGACACGGACCAGTCACTTAACTCTCTGCGCTTCAGCTTCCTTGTCTATAAAATGGGGGTAGTGACAGCACCTCCCTCATAAGAGGGCAGGTCCCCTTCTGTGTATTTTGAGTAATATTTTTAAAATACGCTTGGCATAGGACGGCTGGCTGGCTCAGTTAGTAGAGCATCTGACTCTTGATTCCAGGGTCGTGGGTTCAAGCCTCACGTTGGGTGTGGAGCCTACTTAATATATACATGCTTGGTACAATGCTAAGCATGTAGTGAAGCAGTCAATAAATGCTAGGCTAATACTATTGTTGTTTGTTTATGTTCACCATGATCTTAAGAAGCTCATGAGCGGATGGCGGAGACCCAAACTTACACAAGGAACTTCAGAGAGGTTGGAGCATAATACAGAATGAAGGTCCAAACCAGAAGGGGTAGTTAATTCTAAGAGGAAGGACCAGAAACCTCATGGAGAAGGTGGCTAGACCTGAGCTGTGAAACACAAGCAAGACTTCCTAAAACTCTGAAGGTGAGGAAACACTGAGAGAGCTTCCTTAGCAAAAGTACATGATGAGTGATGGAGGACATGCCATCACCTGCTATCCCATGCTCTGAATATGTCTCCCCTTTGGCTACGATCTCCATATCAGTTGAGATGGTGTATAAGTCTTCATCAAGTCTTCTCCATGCCTCCCGATAACAAATCACAACAGATTCCCAGTACATGATGGATGGATGATGGATGGATGGATGGATGGATGGATGGATTAAATGGATGGACAGGAAATAGGAGAGTGGATGGATGGATGGATGCATGGATGAGAATGTGGTTGAAGGTCAGGTGCAAGAATGGCAGCTGCCTCATGAGTTCCCACCTCAGGGCCTTGCCCTTGGGGTTCTCTCTGCCTGTATTATTCTCCAAGATATTCCCTTGGCTTAGCTCTCATTTCATTTTAGGCTATGGTCAAATGCCACTTTCTCAGGAAAGCCTCCTTTGACCACCTAATCTAAAATAAAACCCACTTTGACTCTCGCCTTCCTATATTTTAAATAGCGTTTCTCACTCCCTAGCATACTAGATAATTTGCTTGCATCAAGTGTAAGCTCCAGGGTATGAGATGCTTTCTCTGCTTTGCTCACTCCTCTGTCGACAGCACCTAGTATATGGCCTGGCACACAGTCAGCATCCAGTAAACATTTGTTGAAGGAGCTGAAGGTTTAATAAGCAGCTAGGAAGGAAGGGGGAGGTCCAATCTTGGAAATATCTGAACCTCTTTGCAATGGTTGAAAAAGTGCTCTGTAAATGATAATGCTGATACTTTCTTTCATTGGTTCCACAATGAGAGTGAAGTCCTTCCCATGAGCATCTTACTCTCCTGTCTACTCTGAGATATTCACTGTTGACAACTTGGGGCTAGAATTGTAAACCCCACTTTGATGGATGAGGAGATGGAAGCTCAAAAAAGCTAAGAGACTTGCCCAGGATCATACAACTACTCAACAGTGGAGCCAAATGTTTTATCCGTTCCTCCTCAGGTATCTATTATGTACCAACTGTGTGGACCATGGGACATTCTTTCTTGGGGCTGCAGTTCCCCCTACCCCAGGTCCACCCTGGGCAGGGCCAAGTGGTGTGGTCTCAGGGGACCAAATCACAAGCACTACAAGCAGAAACACTTTCCTTGTGAACCCACATCCCAGTTAAGCCTGCTCAGCCCACATGGCTCCCGGGCAACCAAGATGGGGAAGGATGCCACTCTGGGCTGACTGGAATGTTCTCAGCACTTCAGCTGGGCTCTCTTGGCTGCCCGGACGTCCTGTTTCTCCTCTCTTGCTGACCCAGGTACCCAGTGTGAATAGGAACGTTCCATTCATACCTTAACTGATACTCAAAGTAACCCATGACCTATTATCATCCCCATTGAATGAGGGATGGAAATGAGGTCTGGGGCACTTAAGGGGCTTGCTCAAGGCTACAAGGCTAACAAGCAAAAGCTGTGACTTGAACTCTGAGTCTGTGTCCCTCTGATTCAGGGGCCCATGTTCCTACCTTGCCCCTCCTGCACCCCATCCCCAGGCCCCCTCCCTTCAACTCTGCCTCTGCCACTGCCCACACCTCTCTTCAAGAGTCTCTACTTTATGCCGCCATCTCCTTTCCACTGTGCCCCTCACCCACCCGCCCCTTCTCCCTCTCCCTCTGCGAGTTTCTTCCCCCACATCCACAAACATTCTCAAGTCTCCCCCATTTTCAAAAGAAGGTCCACCCCAGTTCTTTTTCTCCTTCAGGCTACCACTTCCTCTTTCTCCTTAATTTCATCCACAAACTTCTGGGGGCAAAATTATTTTATGTGTCCTTTCCAGCCAGTACTCCCCACAAATGACGTAGTCATTAGACAGACTCAGATCTCAGTGCTCAATCTGCCACTGGGTTATAGCTTGACCTTGATTAAATCACATGTCTCTCAGCTTCCTCATCTGTAAAACAGGAATATTGATACTCTTCTCTCCTAGGCTCTTTGTGATCCTGAGATAAGATAAAGAATCTAAGTTACCTTGTCATTGTCCCTGTTCACCCAGCCCTCCCACAGTCCTGGCATGTGTAGACATAACATAAAATAGCTGGTGGGTGAGAAATTGAATGAGTTAACATCCTTCATGTGGGGCCTTGCCTCCCCATCACCCTTTCCTGCCTGGGCCTTGGTGCCTATGATGGCTTTGTGTGTGTGTGTGTGTGTGTGTGCGCGTGCGCGCGCGTGTGTGGTAAAATATACATATCATAAAATTAACCATTTTAAGCATTTTTTAAGTGTACAGTGAGTGACATCACACTTTGATGCAAACTACCATCCATCTCCAGAACTTTTTCATTATCCTAAACTGAAACTCTGCACCCATTAAACACTAACTCCCCCATTCCTCTCTCCCCTCAGCCGCTGGTAACCACCATTCTGCTTTCTTTTCTGTGAATTTGGCTCTTCTAGGTACCTCCGATAAGTGGAGCCATACAAACATTTGCCCTCTGTGATGGATAATTTGATGTGTCATCTTGGCTAGTCTATGGTGCCCACTTGCTTGGTCCCATAGCAGCCCAGATGTTGCTGTGAAAGTATTCTTTAGATGCGATTAACATTTAAATCGGTAGACTTTGAGCAAAGCAGGTTGCTCTCCATAATGTGGGTGGACCTCATCCAACGTTTGAAGACCTTAAGAGGAAAGACTGAGTTTCCCTGGATAAAAAGAAATTTTGCCTCCAGACTGCAACAGAGAAATTCTACTTACGTTTCCAGCCTTTCATACTCAAGACTGCAACATCAACCCTTACCTGAGTGCCAGCCTGCTGGCTTCCCTTACGGATTTCAGGTTTACCAGCCCCTACAATCACATGACCATGAACCCTCAATTTCAATCTCTATCTCTCATATATATATATATATATATATATAGTGTGTGTGTGTGTGTGTGTGTGTGTGTGTGTGTGTGTATCCTATTGGTTCTGTTTCTCTGGAGAATCTTGGCTGATACATTAGCCCTGATCCCTCTACATGAACCTTATTCCCATCTTCTCATCAGCCCAGATATCACCTCCTCTAGGAAGCCTTCTGGAGCATTCTCACATGGGACACTTGTGCATTTAGGTGGCCACCTGCATGAAAGAGACCTGAGCAGACAGCTCGATGCAGGCAAAGTTCCTGGCTCCTCCATTCCTTCACTTTGACCCAAGGGGTCTTGGTTCCTCAGCTGGAAGCTTCCAGGGCACGCCAAGGATTTCTGTCGGGTCTGGGATCTGACAGCAGGACACCCACTTCTGCTCTCTGGCTTCCTGGTGCCCAGTGGAGGCTGTGACGAGGATGAGGAGGACAAGACTGCCGCTTAGGACCCCAGACCCCAGAGGCTGTACTACAAGGTGATTGGGAGCCAGGTTTGGAGAGGAAATCCTGCTTGGTTTTGAATCCCAGCTCTGCCACTTACCAGTCATTGTCACCTCGGGAAAGCCAATAAGGTCTGTCAGACTTTCTCTTCTTCACAATGAGAATAATAACGCTTATCTCTGAGGGTACCCAGAGGATTAGATGAGGTAACACAAAGCACCTGCACAGGGTAATCACTCTATAAATGACAGGTACTATTATTGTTATTGATGCTATTTTCATTGTTAACCCTGTGGCTTCAGGCAAACTGCATAACCTCTCTGGGCCCCATTTCCCGGTCTCTAAACTGAGGACAAAAATAACAGGAAACGCTTCACGGAGTGGCTCGGGGCACGAAATGAGATAAAACATGTAGAGCGACCCTCTGTACACAACAGCTATTATTAGGCAACACTATTTAGTAGTATTATTGTTGTTACTATTATTATATGGGCCCGCCCACAGAGGTAGCCCCTGGATCCCTCCGCCTAGGAGGGATCTGAGACCCTGGGTGGAGGCAGAGCCCCGCTCAGAGCCCCCTCCCCGCGCCCCCGCCCCTCAGGCCCCTTTGAAGTCCCCAGGGGCCCCCGGGGCCCCGTGATAAATGTCCCAGCCCTATAGGTTATGACTTGCTGCCAGATTTGACGTTAACCATCATGCCCTGGCTGGGTGTTTGAAGAAAGTGGCTAAATGCTGCTGGGGCTGATGGGGGAGATAGCCGCCGAGGCCCCGTCTTTGAAAGCCGGCCGCTCGGGCGAGAGCTGGCGAGGAGGCCGGCTCCGCTGCAGCTGTTTAGTCTACCAATCACGGTGGTGACAGCGAGTCTGTGCGGCCGCGGGGAGGGCCGCGCGGGGCGGGAGGGGCGCCTGCGGCCGCTAGGGCGTTCCCGTCGCTTTCTTTCTTTTCCTGGGGGTGTATGTGTGCGTGCGCTCGGTTCACACCTTTGCGGTGAGCAGGGAGAAGGCTGCAGGGGACAAAGAGCCGGAATGGAAGCCCAGCCCCCCGCCCCCAACCGGGGGCTCGCTGCTGCCTCGCCTTCCCTTGTTTCCCCTAAAACAGAAGCGCGTTTCTCGAAGAGGTTCATATCCCAGGCTCCAGAGCCAGCCGGGCGCTGCCTCTTCTTGCAGGGAGTCCTTGGCAAAGATCCTTGCCTTCCCCAGCCTCGGTTTCCTCATCTGTAAAATGGGGGTGAATAACGGCACCTCCCTCATAGGGTTCCGCGACGCTGAATATGTGTGAAGCGTCTTGCACAGAACCAGGCACACAGGCGAAGGCTGGGCAGATGGAAGCTGATCCCCAACGGTGTTTGGGGGTGCATAAAAAGAAGAGCCACCTTTGCTGTGGGGCTCCCAATGTGTCCCCAGACTCCTCATCCCAACTTCTGGTTCACTCCACCCTTCTCCGTTCATTGGTTCTTTCAAACAACTTGTCTCCAAGGCAGAGAAGCATCATAATTAAAAATAATCGCTACCATTAGGGAGCCCTTACTCTGGGCCAGGCACCGTGCGGAGCACTTTACAGGTCCCAGCTGACCGGGAGGAAAGCGGTGCCATGGAACCCTTTCACACGGTGCAAACCCAGGCTCAGTGAGAAGCCCCTGGCTTAGTGAGCAGCAAGAAAAAACACCAGCCCAGTTGTCTCTTGGGTCACAAGTGGCGCTGCAGACGGGGTGCTGGAGGACAGAGGTGTGGGTTCTAAGGCCACTCGATAGCCAGAAATGTCCCTCATCTGTAAATCGGGAATAACGACACCTGACTTACAGGGTTGGTGGGAGTTTTAGGTAAGATAACAGTGAACGGTGCCTGGCGCTTAGCAAGGTCTTAATAATGGTAGCCCGTGTGATTTTTGAGCACCTCCTCTGCCCCAGCCTGTGCTAGGAACTGGAGACCCAAAGCTCATCGCGTCAAAGCACCTGACCCATCAGGACACACCAGGTCGCCCTTTAGCGACAAACAACCCAGTGCTTAGCACAACCAAGGCTTAGTTCACACTCATGCTACGTGCCCAACACAGGTGAGCAGGAGTTTTTGTTCCGCCAGGCACTCGGGGACAGCAGCTGGTGGCCCCTCCACTTACACATGTGTTTCCAAGGTCACTGGCAAGGTGAACAGAATACAGTGAATCACACACTGGCTTGTAAAGTTTGTATCACCAACATTTTATTGGCCACTGTAAATCACTTGGTGATGCCTAACCTCAAAGAGAAGTACACCCTTATCATGGGTTAGAAAGAGGGAGAAAACGACCACCACAAGTCCCATAGTCCAGGAGGGGAGGAAAATATGTAAACAGCTATCCTGATGGAGTTATGTCCTCACTAAGCACTGTGTCAACACAGAGGTCAGGGGAGGCTACATGGCAGAAGTAAGCTAAGAGCCCAAGCCTGGCTTTTAGACCAGTCGATGGTTCTTCCACTGGGGGCAAGGATCCACGGTTGGCTTTCAAGGATCCAGGAATCACCTGAAACTGCAAAATCTTAGAGGTAGGTGGGTTTGTACATTTGTATGGGAAGAACATCTTAACTTTCATGGTCTGAGACTCTGGCCACCAGATGATGTCTGTGCCTTTCTCCTGACATCAGCCCCTTCTATTACAGTGTATCTATACTATACAGTGCAGTGTTTAAACCACTGCAGCACACAGTCTGGGAAGTTGTAAAATATGCATAGTCCCGGGACCAGCCCTGAATCAGAATCTCTGGGGGTAAGGCTGGGCAATCTGAATTTTAACGAGTTCTCAGGTAACCCTGCTGTGCCCCCAAACTTGGAGAACGAAGCAAGTGAATGAGGCTGTGAGTGAAGCATGGTGAGTGAACACACAAGACCCTCTGTGGCCAGAGAGTGCTTTACAGTTTGCACAGTGTGGCCACGCACTGTACCTAGTTCAACTGGCACAGCAAAAGGGCAGAGAGAAGGCACCAGGCTCTCTAACCGGCACAGAGGAGGGGTTCAGCGTCGCTGAGAGAGACAGAAAATGCAGGGGCAGCAGAAAGAAAGAAAGAAAGAAAGAAAGAAAGAAAGAAAGAAAGAAAGAAAGAAAAGGCCTGAAAATATGCACTCTGGAATCAGACATCCCTGGGGTCACATCTCATCCTTGCCAGTTACCAGCTGGGTGACCTCTGACAAGTTCCCTACCCTCTCTGGGCCCACCTACTTCATCTAGCCCCAGAATGACGGTCTCAGCTCCTTCACAGGACTGTGCACACAGCCTAGGCGCTCTAAAGGATCGCCAGAGAATAATAACTGTTAATGATTCCTGTGCTAGGTCTCAGGAACTCCCTTCTTAAGGGGAGCAGAAGGAAAACCTGAGGTGGTTCCACTCTGGAGTTCTAGAGGCCGAAATCATGCCCAGGCACAGCCCCTCAGCCTCCTGTCCTAGACACCTGTGCACGCACACACACTCGCCCTTTTTGTCCTTTATACTGCTGTTGAAGCCCTGTCTGACATAGTAGTTAGACACCCCCCCACCCCTGACCCAGGGCTCAGGGCCAAGGGTCAGATCGGTGTTTCCCAGCCTCATCTGTGCCAAAGAAGAACCTAGCAAGTGTGTTCAAGATACAGATTCCCGGCCCCACCCCTGGCGGTTCTGATTCTATGGCTTGGGGCCCCAGAAACTGCAGTTTAACATGTTCCTGGGGATTCTGACTCTCGGCCACGTCCTTGAGACAATGCTCGGAACTCCAGTTGGTTCAGAACATGCAGGTTTGGAATGTCTGATAGGGAGATGGAGGTCCTGGCTCACACAGGACCCTGTGCCCGGCAGGGATACAGCCCCAAGATGAACCCTCTCCTCCCCAGCAAGCTACCTGCCCACCCATCTCCAGGATGCCCTGTGCTACCCTTCCCCTTGCAGCTTGGGGCAGGGAGAAGGGGCGACTGTATCTTTAGGTGACTTGGGTGGGGGAAAGAGCCCTGGACTGGAGTCAGGAAACACAGCAGGGGAGACTCCTTGGCTCACCCCATAACCTTCAGGCACTCAGAGCCTCAGCGTCTGATCTGTCTGTGGGGCTCACTCCCCTGACTGAAGGAGATCAGAGGAGAAGCTTTGGCCTCCGGGCGCTACCCTGCACAGCACCCCTTCTGAAGCCCTGCACCTAACTTTGTTTTCTCGTCTTTAAGTAGGGCTCCATAAAATCCACTCTGGGCCCTGGCCAAGATAGTGGCTATGAAAGTGCCAAATGAGGGACAGACCCAGCAGCGGCTCTCACCCAGGAAACTCAGCACCTTAAAAAGGGGAGAGATAAGGCCTCCTAGGTTGCTCCCAGAGCACCCCCTCCTCTGCCTGCTTTGATTTCTCCACTTCTCTCCCAGCCAGAGACCTGCCTGGGAGTTTATCAGCAGGGAGTGGCAGGGCCTGCTAATCACAGGCTGCTCTGGGCCAGGGGATTAACTCTGCAGACCTGAGCTGGCCCGGGTCAGGGGTCCTGGCTACCAGCTGTGCCCCAAGGGTTCTCAGCTTCAGATTGTTTATGGGGAGGAGGAGGGGGGGAGGTTATGGGACCCTGAGGGAGGAACCCTCCGCAAACTTGCAACAGAACCACAGCAGCAGAGAGATTAAAATTAAATGGAGCACCTCACTCTCCTGCTTAGGACCCTCCAGGGTGCTTCCTCTCTGTGCAGAATAAACTCCAAACCCATGCTCCGCCCACAAGGCCCTCCTGGCCTCTCTGAACTCAGCCCTGGTTCTGGGGCGCTCCAGCCATGCCTGCCTTCTCTCCCTCCTGGACCACCACCCCCTCCCCAGCTTATTCTCGCTCTGGGACTCTGGACCGGGCTCTTCCTGTGTCTGGAACCCCATTCCCAGATCTTCAAAAGGCTCTCGCTCCAGGTGTCATCTCAAATGGCTTATCGCAGAGAGGACTTTCCTCCCTGCCTTCCTGAAGGAGGGCCGTCCCTTCCCACGGTCACATTATTATCCCTCTGTTTTATTTTTCAATCAGAGGCTGAAATTCGTATCTGTTTTCTGCTTATTTTCTGCCTCTGCCGAGAGAGGAGGTGAACTGAGAGCCTCTGCCCAGTGCTTAGGGGGAGCCACCTACTGGGGGCTCTGAACAATTTGCAGAATGAGGGCTGTAGACCTGTCAAGCCACTGTCCTAGGTTCTGGGCAGGGACTGGGGATAGGGATGGGGGGGGCGTGCCAGGAGCCCTGCTCTGAGCCCATGTGCTTCCCATTGTGGGAGAGCGAACTGAACGGGTGTATTTAAAAAGGCAAGCAACACCTGCTGGTTTCAGGTGCAAACCTGGAGGCTGGGTTGGAGGAGGTGGTTCCATACCTCACCAAGTGGTAGGAAGGATGCCTGGGGAGCTTGTTGCAAAGATGGCTACCTGGACTTCGCCTCCAGGAGCAGGTAGGATGGGAAGGATTCTTGGGCCCCCTGTGGTCAGAGAAGGCTTCCCAGAGGGGCCATGCCGTGAACAGGGTGAACAGGTACATCTGGGGTTGGGGAGGAGAGGGGCAAAGGGAAGGCTGGGCACCTCCTCTTGCGCCCAAGTGCGAGACCCCAAGGTGGAATATGGTAAGACTTGGGGAGGCCCTGGAGAAAGGGGAGGAAGGGCAGGGCTTCAGACCCCCTGCTGCTCCTCCCAGCCACTCTCCTCCTCCCAGGATATCCACCACCTCCTGCCACAGAGGCAGTTCTACCCCTCAGCTCACATCACCTGGCATTGGAGCCAGCAACACATCCCGGCAAGAACTGGGCCAACTCTCAACCCCTGCTTGCCCCACCCGGTACAGTGAGGTGCTTGGTGTGAGAGCACTGCTTGGCCCCCTGAACTGGGCGGGGGACCATGGTCCTGCCACATGGAAAGTTTGGTGGCCACAGGAAAGTACTTAAAAAGAATCTCTGAGCCTCAGTTTCCTTATCTGTAAAATGGGAGGGTTAAACATGCTAACGCGTGAAAGGCCCCCAGACCACCGTCTGGCACACAGCAAGTGCTTAATAACTGCAGTGAATGTTTTTGCGGCCCTTTCTCCTGAGCCCAAAGCCTTGGGCCCCCAGCGCGGGCCGCCCGCCTAACCCTGGCCTCTAGCGCCACCTACCGGCCAAGTGGCAGAGTGGCTGACTCAGGGGCCGCGAGTGCACGTGTCCGATCCGCCCCCACTCCCTGCGGGACCCGGGCGGGCCCCGGCGGGCCCCTCCCTCCGCGTGCCTCCCCTGCCTCATCAGTTAAAAGGTGGTGTCCTTTGGCGTTCACGTCAGCTTGGTTTGGGGCTTGCAGAGAGTCTTCGGGGCGGGGAGTGGGGGTGGGGGATGCTCTCCTGGAGGGACTGGCTCGGCCCGAGTTCAGAAGACAGGTGCCCAGGGCGGACGGGGGCCGCTGCTCCGGCCGGTCACGCCCCTTCCACCGCTGGACGCGGTCCGCTGGACGCGGTCCGCTGGACGCGGTCCGCTGGACGCGGTCCGCTGGGGTTTCCGACAGGTTCCAGGCTCGCCCCGCGCCCCCGGCCGCTGCACCCTCGGAGCAGGGGAGAGCGCGTGCGCCACACCCCCGCTGCGCCCGTGACGCGCACAGTGTCCCAGAGCCAGACACACGCACTCACGACGTTAATTTTGGTTTTTTTTCCGGCTTGATTTAAGGTCTGCCCCCTGAACATTTCCCCTCCCCGGAGTGTCGGCTCCCGCAGGGCGGACAAGGTCCTCAGCTCTTGTGTCAGCCGGTATCACCAGGCAGGGGGCTGGCACGCAGCTCTCCAGGGCTACTTGGTGAGTTAGTAAATAGAACGACACTCACGACGCACACAGTCACGCCCAATCTCAGTCACGCTCTCCACCGGCGCGCGCGCGCGCACACGCGCACACGCGCACACACTCGCTCCAGCGGACGCGCGTGCACCCTTGGCGTGCAGCGAAGGCATCTGGCGTCCTGCCAGCCTCCCAGCACCTCCCTCCTCTTTCCTGTACTAAGGGCTCCATCCAGCCCTCTTGAGGCCATCAGGGGAGGGAGTCCGGAGGGGTCCCAGTGACCCACAGGGAGATGCAAGGATTTTATGAATCTGCTGGCTGTAAATTCCCACCACCTATACCCGCCCCACCTCCCTTCTCACTTGAGAGAATTTCCCCACCCTCTGCTTGCCCTCCAAGGTTCTCCTCCAAGTAACGAGGGCCATTCAGATGGGACCGTTCCCCCAGCCATCACACACACCATACCACCACGGCCATTGAGACTGATAGGCTGGAGTCCCACCTCTGTGCTGATCAGGTGGGTAGCAAGTGGCCTTGGCCACTTGGACAAGTGACTTGACCTCAGTGACTTCCTCGGGGAAACGTGACTAATAATAGGACTTCTCATGGGTTTAAGTGACAGTGAAAAGAGATAATGCAGTATAAGTCCCTCAATGCCTAGCACCTGTGAAATGCTCAGAAAATGGAGTTATAGTTATTCTTATTATAGGGCCCTGAATATGATTAGTCTTAGAACTGCCATTTAGACTTAAAATAGCAGAACTAGACAGGCTCTGACAGAACCCCTACTGCAATGGTTTCATTGCAAGCTGGAGACAAAGAATCCCAGAGAGGGGAAGGGGCTTGCTCAAAATCACTCTGCCAGTCAGTTGTAGAACCATGTCAAGAATTCCAATGTCTCAGGCAAAGAGTTCTTAGACAAGACACCAGAAACACAATCCACAAAAGACAAAAGATAAACTGGACTTTATTGAAATTAAGAACTTCTGTACTTTGAAAGACATTGTTAAGAAACTGAAGAAATAAACCACAAATCGTATACCTGATAAATCACTAGTATTCAACATAAAGAATTTGCAAAATTTAATAGTAAGAAAACCTGATGTTAAAACGGGCAAAAGGCTAGAAGAGACACTTCACCAAAGAAGATATATGCATGGCAAATAAGAATGAAAAGATGCTTGTAATTAGTAAGGAAATGAAAATTAAAAGTATAATGAGCTCCTACTACACACGTATTAGAATGGCTAAAATTGAAAGGGAAAGCTGACAATACCTCGTGCTGATGAGGATATGAAGTGACTCATACATCAGTGGTGGGAATGCAAAATATGCAACCACTTCAGAATATAGTTTCACAATTATAAAGTTAAGCATACACTTATCATAAAACCCATCAATCTCGTTTCTAAGCCTTTATTTACCAATGAGAAGATTCATGTACGTACAAAAGTCTGTACATAAGTGTTTGCAATAACTTAATCATAATCGTATAAACTGAAAACCCAAATGTCCACTGGTGAAGAGATGAAAATATAGCACAAGCTTACTCCCTCCCAGGAAATGCTGTTTCTAAGTAATAAGTGCCATTTGATCTGACCAGGATCCCCTGGTGGAAAAAAAGGTGTGCAGAACTTGAAAAATATTGTTGTAAATAAAACCACAGTGTAGGTCATAATATCAGTATCTCCAAAACAATATCAGTCCCTCCAGAACAATTTCCTAGTGGTTCTGTGAAAGTCACCTGCAGAATTTGAAAAAAAAAAAAAACAACAACAAATTTTAGGGTGACTTCTGGAATGGTACTTAGGAATCTTTGAGGGTTTTAGCTTTTTTGTTGTGATGTACAAGATACATCCTGAAAAGCGCATAAAAAGGGATCATACAGCTCAAGTAGTTTCCGTAAAATGAATATGCCCATGTGCCTAGCCGCCCTGCGAGGAAGCAGAACAGTGCCCACACCCCCAAATTTCCCTTACCCCCTTCGGGATCACACCACTCTCCCTCTTCCCCCAGAAGTCATACTAACCGCTCTGCCTTCTTCTTCTTCTTCTTCTTCTTTTTTTTTTTTAATTCATTTTTGAGAGACAGAGCAAGACAGAGCGCGAATGGGGCAGGGGCAGAGAGAGAGAGAGAGAGAGAGGGAGACACAGGATCTGAAGCAGGTTCCAGGCTCTGAGCTGTTAGCACAGAGCCCAACGCGGGGGATGTGGGCTCGAGCTCATGGAGTAGACTGTAAGATTATGACCTGCACTGAAGGAAGTCAGATGTTTAACTGACTGAGCCACGCAGGTGCCCCAACCACTCCGCCTTCTAACACTAGTTGTGCCTGGCTGGGGACTTGATGTTCATGAAATAATAATGCATGAACTTGTGTTTGCTTCTTGCTTCCCTTGTTGAACAACATGCTTTAAAGACTGATCCTTGTCATTGTACAGAGCATTTTTAAAGTCAGCTCTGCTGATTCTTGAGCTCATCCAGGTTCGAAAATCTTTTCCAAGAAAGCTGAGACTCAGAGAGGGAGAGGAATTCATGGAAGGTCACACAGGCAGTCGGTGGAAAAACTGTGATGGGCTCATCTGACCCACATCCTGAGCTTTTTGCATGTCCCTACATCTGTTATCTATGGTGCTGGAGACAGAATTTTGGTTTGTTAATCACATTTAGATGGCAAACAATGTGATAGGATATCACCATTTCTCCTACCCTGGGCAACCTCCACAGGAAACCACCCAGCACCCTGGAGGAAAGCCTGCCACTTGAGCTTGAGTAAGAAGCATGACCACTCTATGCCTCAACTTCCCCAGATGTGAAATGGAGATAGAAATACCAGTACCTAATTCACAAGATTGTCAAGAGAGCTGAGACAGAGCATGGAATAGTGTCTCCTCAAATGGCCTCAATAACTTAATGGTAGCTATTTTTATTATTTCTCCTTACTCCCCAGTGGCTCACACTGAACCAATACTCAGGGTGACAGCAGCAGCTCAGATAAACCCACGGCAAATTCCCTCACAGTGTCAATGGGACACAGGGGCATCATGGGAGAAAGTTCAGTAGAGAAAGCGTGTTTAGGAAGGGCACGCAGGGTGGTCCAGGGGCTCCATTTTAGCCACTGACTGCCTTGTAGCCTTTGGCAAGTTTCTTCCTCTCTCTGGACTCCAGTTTCCTCCTACTTAAAATGATGGTATGGAACTAAATGGTCTCCAGGTATCAGAGCGGAGAGCTCAAGTTGGTGTATCTACCGGTGCCCCTCCTTGTCTCTCCCTGAGTAACATCCTCCTGCCCATGGCCTCTGCGCCTCACCAGAGTAAGGGACCCCACCAAGATACTGTGACCTGGAGAAATGCACATGTACCCTATATCACTGGCCATGGGACTTCTTGTGCCAAGGCTCCCTGAGGCCTCTTCCTAGATCCCTAGAAGTCTCTACCCCCCAGGCTAAGAACCTCCAATCTCTCCTACCCTTGAGTTCCAGACCCTTTTCTCCCAATGGTTCACAAGCACTTAAAAAAAAATGCAGTTTTATGGAGACAGAATTCACATAAAGTGTACCATTGAGTGCGTGTTAGCATATTATGATAGCTGCACAGCCATCACCACTATCTAATTCCAGAACATTCTTATCACCTTAGCAGTCACTCCCCATTTCCCCCCTCACCTGGACAACCATTAATTCTGTCTTTATGGATTTGCCTGTTCCAGACATTTGATATAAATGGAACCATACAACATGACTCTTTGTGTCTGGCTTCTTTCATTTATCATAATGTTTTCAAGGCTCATCGTGTTATAGCCTGTATTGGTACAAAGCTTCTTTTTATTGCTGAATAATATTCCATTGTATGGCTGTATGTCATAATATTTATCTGCTTGTCCACTGATGGATATTTGAGT
The DNA here is from genome assembly GCF_027475565.1 of Acinonyx jubatus. Taxonomy (NCBI): domain Eukaryota; kingdom Metazoa; phylum Chordata; class Mammalia; order Carnivora; family Felidae; genus Acinonyx; species Acinonyx jubatus. Next base: position 190,067,518 of record NC_069380.1, on the reverse strand, counting down.
TGCCTCCACCTTTTGGTTATTGTGAATAATGCTGCTGTGAACATGGGTATACAAATATCTGTTGGAGTCCCTGCTTTCACTTCTTCTGGGTATCTACCAAGAAATGAAATTGCTTTATCCTATGGTAATTCTATGTTTAAATTTTTGAGGATCCGTCAAGCTTTTCCACAGAGGCTGCACCATTTCTCATTCCCATCAGCACTATTAGAGGGTTCTAGTTTCTCCACACCCTCTCCAACACTTGTTTTTTTTTTAATTTATATTTTTTAATGCTTATTTTTGAGAAAGAGAGAGAGCATGAGTTGTGGAGGAACAGAGAGAGAGGGAGACACAGAATCTGAAGCAGGCTCCAGGCTCTGAGCTGTCAGCACAGAGCCCTACGTGGGGCTCGAACTCACGAATGGTGAGATCATGACCTGAGCTAAATTTGGAGGCTTAACTGCCTGAGCCACCCGGGGTGCCCCGTTTTTTTTATGTTTATTTACTTATTTTGAGAGAGATAGAGACAGCACCAGTGGGAGAGGGACAGAGAGAGAGAGAGAGAGAGAGAGAGGGAGAGAGAGAATCCCAAGGAGGCTCTGCATCATCAGCACAGATGTCTGATGCAGGGCTCAAACCCATGAACTGAGAGATTGTGACCTGAGCCAAAATCAAGGGTCAGGACCCCCTCCAACACTTGTCTTTGATTACAGTCATCCTACTGTGTGGGAAGTGAAATCTCATTTGCATTGTTTCGATTTGCATTTCCTGATGACTAAATGATGTTGAGCATCTTTTCATATGTTTATTGGTCATTTGCATGTTTTGTTTTGTTTTTCTGGGGAAATGTCTATCTTTATCCCAGTACCACACTGCTTTTACTATAGCTAGTAAATTTTAAAATCAGCAAGCATGAATCCTCCAACTCTGTACTTTTCAAGATTGTTTTGGCTGTTCTGGGTCCCTAATGTTTCCATATGAATTTTAAGATCAACTTGTCAATTTCTGAAAAGACTCCAGCTTTGACTTTGTAAGAATTGCATTGTATTTGTAGATAGATTTTGTAGGAGTTGCATCAAATTTGCAAATAATTTGGGAGCGTATTACCCACAAACATAGGATGTCTTTCCACTTCGGTCTTCAATTTCTTTCAATGATGTTTTACATTTTTGTTAAATTTATTCCTGGTATTTTATTCTTTATGATGCCTTTGTAAGCAGAGTTGTTTTTCTTAATCTCCTTTTCATCTTTTCCATGCCAGTGTATAGAAATACAATTGAATTTTGTGTGTTGGAAAAAAAAATGTATCTAAAGAACCTTTCAAAATGCTGGTTCACAGGCCCACCTCTATAGAGGCTGTAGTGAGGTCTGGAAATCTGCATTTATTTAGATGTTTGTTTGTTTATTTTTAGAGAGAGAAGAAACATGCGCACACGTGCGTAAGCAAGGGAGAACAGAGAGAGAGGGAGGGAGAGAATCCCAAGCAGGCTCCACACTGTCAGCATCCAGCCCAATGTGGGGCTCAAACTGAACCATGAGATAATGACCTGAGCCAAAATCAAGAGTTGAATGCTTAACCAACTGAGCCACCAGGCGCCCCTGGAAATCTGTAATTTTTTTTAATTTTATTTTTTATTTTTTAAAATTTACATCCAAATTAGCTAGCATACTGCAACAATGATTTGAGGAGTAGATTCTTTAGTGCCCCTTACCCATTTAGCCCATGCCCCCTCCCACCACCCCTCCAGCAACTCTCAGTTTGTTCTCCATATTTGTGAGTCTCTTCTGTTTTGTTCCCCTCCCTGTTTTTATATTGTTTTTGTTTCCCTTCCCTTATGTTCATCTATTTTGTCTCTTAAGGTCCTCATATGGGTGAAGTCATATTATTTTGGTGTTTCTCTGACTAATTTCACTTCGCACCAAACCCTACAGTTCCATCCACGTAGTTGCAAATGGCAAGATTTCATATATATGTATATATGTGTATATATATATCCCACATCTTCTTTATCCATTCATCCATCAAGGGACATATGGGCTCTTTCCATACTTGGGCTATTGTTGATAGTGCTGCTATAAACATGGGGGTGCATGTGTCCCTTCAAAACAGCACACCTATATCCCGTGGATAAATGCCTAGTAGTGCAATTACTGGGCCGTAGGGTAGTTCTATTTTTAGTTTTTTGAGGATGGAAATCTGTAACTTTAATCTTCTATTTGGCGTCATTTTCCCCCAAAGTGTTTCAGTGCATTTAGATTACAATATTTTGTTTTACATAAGTGCTATCATACTGTGTATATTGTTCTGCAACTTGATTTTTCTCCAATAGCATACTTAGGAGATCATCTGCACATCCATACACACACATTCCGTTTAATTGTTGCACGGCGTGACAAAGTGTGGCCATCTCCCAGCTGACTTCACCACCCCTCTCTTCATGACTGTTTCCTTTTCACAACTGTCTTTCATGTCTCCATCTTTCTTACTACATTGTCTCACTACATTATTCAGTTCTTCAAACAGAATACACAGGCTCTAGAGTCAGACCACCTGGGTTTAAGCTGCAGTTCTGCCCTTCACCAGTCATGCAACCTTGGGCAAGTTCCCAACTTCTCTGTCTTCTGTAAGGTGGGGGCAATGGTAATTGAGGCTGATGTGAGTTTCAACACAGAGCTCACTTAGCTCAGGCACCTGGTACACAGTAGGTGCTCAAGAAATATTGGTTGGATGTATCAGCAGATGAATAGTTTGCCCACAAGCCCCTTTGTATCCCCTACAACATAATGCCCCTAAAGAATAAAGAAAAGTGCCATAGTTAGCAGAGGTTAGGAAATGGCTGCTTTAGAATGTTTGTGTTTCCCACAGGCTAGGGACACAGGAAACTGGATCTGGAGGCAGATCCTTGTGGTCACCATGCAGATCTGTTAAGCAGGACTTGCCATGGGCTATTGTAGTGCCTCTAGCACAGTCATGGGGATTTTTATTAGTCAGGGAGTCAGGGTTTGCCTAGTAGCAAAAGGTCCAGCTTTGGAATCAGACAAATTCCAGACAGAACTGGATTCGTCTTGATTCTACAACCTGCTAGTTGCATTGACCTTGGGGAAGTCACTTAATCTCCCTGAACTTCAGTTTCTTCAATTGTAGAATGGGAAAGTGATGCTGCTTATTTGGGAAGACAGTATGAGGGTCACTGTAAAGAGTTTGCCTTGGTGCCTGGTGTATGATGATGCTCCTCACATGTTGGTCCTCTGGACCTAGCTGTGCCTGAAGCTATTGCCCAGCCTCCACCACCACCACTCCCTGGCTTTTCAGTGCACTATAATGATGCTCACTTTGTTGGTCCTCTGGACCTAGCTGTGACTGAAGTTATGGCCCGCCCTCCACCACCACTCCCTGGCTTTTCAGTGAACTGAGCCAATAAATAATTTTTGCTTAAGCCCATTACGGTTGGGTTTCTGTCCTTCACAGCTCAAAGAATTGGGCTAATTCATAGAGTGAACTTTGTTATAAAGCTCCATGCGCTGACCCACTATCCAACTCCCAGTTTACATGTGACTTGAATAGAACAAATAACCATGTGCATATAGACAGTCACTTTAGGATAAAATGAGTTCAGTGTTTCACCTTTCCCATCTCGTTCTCCCTTTTTTAAGTCCCATTTCACATGGTCTCGGGAAGTAGAATTTAATCCAGCTAATCACGGTTAAAGACATAGTCTTTCATCCTGGCCCTTGGGGAGCCCTTCACGAGCCCTTCTCCACAAGCATCCTCCCCAATTCCCTCTGACTGAGGATGCAGTCTCTCTATCTGCATCATGGGAGGCAGGGAAAGGATAACTCTGGAGCCATCAGTGCTTTGTTTAAAACCCAGTTCTGGGAGCACCTGGGTGGCTCAATGGGTTAAGCATCGGACTCTTGATTTCAGCTCAGGTCATGATCTCACAGTTGGTGAGTTCGAGCCCCGCATCAGACTCTATGCTGACAGTGCAGAGCCTGCTTAAGATTCTCTCTCTCTCCCTGTCTCTCTGCCCCTCCCCTGCTTGCTCTCTCTCTCTCCCTCTCTCTCTGAATTATTAAACTTCAAAAAATACAAAAAATAAAACCTATTGCTTCCTAGTTGTGTGACCTTGGGCAGGTTACTTGCTCCCCTGCTTTCTTGGCACTTCAACTACAAGGAAGGAAGGAAGGAAGGAAGGAAGGAAGGAAGGAAGGAAGGGGGAGGGGGGAGGAGGGAGGGGGCAGGGAAAGGGAGGAAGGAATGAAGGAGGAAGGAAGAAAAGGAAGGGAGGATGAAGGGAGGAAGGAAGGAGGAAGGAAGGGGAGGAAGGAAGGGGAGGAAGGAAGGGAAGGAGGAAGGAAGGGAAGGAGGAAGGAAGGGAAGGAGGAAGGAAGGAGGAAGGAAGAGGGAGGAAGGAAGGAAGAAAAGGAAAGAAGGAGGAAGGGAGGAAGGAAGGAGGAAGGGAGGGAGGAAGGAAGGAGGAAGGAAGGGAGGAAGGAAGGAAGGAGGAAGGAAGGAAGAGGGAGGAAGGAAGGAAGAAAAGAAAAGGAGGAAGGGAGGAAGGAAGGAGGAAGGAAGGGAGGGAGGAAGGAAGGAAGGAAGAGGGAGGAAGGAAGGAAGGAAATAGAGACAACAATATCTACCTTAGGGAAATCTGACACAAAATATACAAAATGCTAACACAAAGCCTGGCACACAGTAAGACTAAAGAAAGGGTAGTCATTGTTAATAGTAGCAAAACATTTAGCCCAGTGCCTCGTGTAAAGCAGTCAAGCACTCAATAAATATCTGTCGAAATGAGTTAGATTCAAATCAGTGTCATGACGATTGAGGGAGGGAGGAAAGGAAACTGTGGTATATTTTAAGGGCTTTTAAAAACATTTAAGAAAAAATAAATAAATAAATAAATAAATAAATAAATAAATAAAAACATTTAAGAGAAATTAATAAACGCGGCAAGTAGACCTTGTTTGGCACTTCATTTGCATAAGCCAACTGTAAACACAGTTCTTGAATATTGGGATAATTTTAATTTTGGCGAGTGTAATAATCGCTTTGTGATTACAGAAGAAATTGTTTCTCTGTTTTATGAGACGCATACTGAGGAATCTAGAAGCGAGAGACACGACTCCTGAGATCTGCTATACGACACTCCGCACAGAAGATGGTAAAGGTGGAGAAGGATGGGCGATGGATACGTGTGGACAGTTGTTGAAGCTGAGCGATGGCACACGGGGGCCGACCGCACTCTCTGCTTTTGTGTAGGTTTGGAAATGTTCACAAGTGAAAACAAATAGGGGGCATTGACTTTGAGCCCCCCCGAGAGAAAGGTGAGCTCTACTCCTTGTCCAGGAACTCAGGCGTCACACAGTAGGAGCACTAAGACACAGGCTTCAGGCAAGGTGAATGCTGTAAACCCCAAAATGGGGGGTCCCAGGGACAAGGGGCGCTCAGCCACGCCCCTCCTGGGAGCCTGCATTCCTGGTGGGAACGTTTCCCATCTGAGAGCCACACAGGCTGATGGAAGACCCCCACAGACCCTCTGCCCCACCCACTCTCACACGCACAAAATTGGCCCAAGGACTAGGAGGGAACCAGAGCTGGTTTTGATGATACCCCTAATTAAATGAGGGCTGGTTTGGGTTAAACTTCCTAAGTAAGTTGTTATTCAGTCATTATTGTGAAGCTATTGTTACGATGGCATCTAGAATTTGCAGTCATGTCAGCACCACCTGATGTTTGAGAAGCTCACCTTGGGCACCCTTGTGGGTCACTGGGGTCCCTGAGCTGCCCCCCGCCCAGAGGGCTCCTGGCTAGATCTTGAGGAAAAAACATAGCACTGGGTGGGGAGTCAGAGTCCAAGCCCCAGTCCTGACTTTGCAGCCTACTTGTGAGTGGCAAGATGAAGCACTCAGTGTAGAGATAGAGGGGGGGGCCTGTGGGGTCCCAAAGACCGGGCACAGAGCAGGTGCTAACCGTTGGGAGCAAACTGAGGTCCAGGCACCTCCGCTAACTAGCTCGGTGACCCTTGGCCACATACTTTGTCTGAGCCCCAGTTTCCTAGTTTGTCAGATCGAGAGGCAGATCTCTCTGGGTCTGACTCAATGCCACTTCCAGAAAGGAAGTGTTCTCTGTTCTGCCCCAGTGCCTCCCCAGTTTGCAATCACACCTGTTGACTTGCTTATTTCCTGTGTCCCTTCCCAAGCCCACGCCCCAGCTGTAAGCCCCAGGTGGTTGTGTTCTGTTTAATTTACCATCCTATCACCAGCTCCCAGCCCAGCGCCTGACGTAACGGACCCCCAAGTAAGTATAGACTGGATGGATGCATGAAAAGGGCTTAGCCCCTGGTCTGATACATACTGTGTGCTCAATAAATTACAGCTATGCTTAGTAGTCGTCGTAGTAGCATAGCTAGTATAATTCCTGAGCTTCTGTTTCTTTTCTATAACATGAAGAAACTCATATTTACGGCCCCAGAAGTATTCTGAGGACTGACAGGGTTAGTGTTTGGAAGGATTTCGATTAGGCAGGGCTAATGCAATGAATTGCTAGCAAAAATCATCTGGAATGTAGAGCGAATGCCAGGGAGCTGCCAGACCTGAGGGAAGCAACGCTAAAATGGGTGCAGGGACACGGGCGACTGTGTTCAACAGGGTTGACATGTCTGTGAGATGGCAGGCACGATCTTTCCTTCCTTTGATTTTCAGTCTTGATACAAATGTTAAGACTTTTACGCTGTTGGAGAGCAAATAAAAGTGGTTTATAGTACAGAATTTTCAGTTGTCTTTTAACCCTTCCAGAACGTGTCTAACAGTTGTGGTTTCCCCTCCCAGAACACAAGTTGGAGACAACTTGGGGAGGAACAAGGAAATGAAGGGGAGACCTCAGCTTTGCTTATGGGGACAGCTGTTCGCTGCTGGGGAAGGTGCAGGAGACAAGGTATTCCCAAGGCCCCAGGAGACAAAGGTCATTGGGAGTTGTGGAAAAAACTGCTCACGTCCTACCTCCATTATCTGTTCTCTGAACTGAATTTCCTGATCTCCTTTGCAGACCGAGAAGACCAACAAGATTAAAGCAAAAGTCACTGGGTAGGAAGGACTTCCAAGCTTGAAAGACAACTGAGTAGGATGAGAAGTGTGCCTTTTACCCTTTTTCTTGTATAGAACTCCAGAACTCAGATGTGATGGCTAGAGTTCCAACAGCCATCTTGGACCATGAGGTTACCTCAAGGAAGGAAGCCTGAACATGGTGGAGCAGAACAATCCTAGGTTATTGATGAGATTCTGGAACAGCCATCTCCGTCATCGACTGCCTAGCTCTAGCATGTCATTATATGAGAAATTTAAAAATTGAGTCAGATTTTTGTAATCAGAAGCTCAGCACAGTTATTTACAGGCTGAGAAATGATGGAGGAAAGGGCCTACCACAGCACCCAACATGTAGTGAGTAAATGGATGAAATAATTAGTGAGTAAGCTGGGAAAGGAAGGTTGGAGGGAGGGAGGAGGAAGGAAGGAAGAGAAAGGCAGAAGGAGAAAGGAAGGGAGGCGAAAAGGAAGGGAGGAAGAAAGGGAGCCAGTCTGTGATGGCAAAAGATCATCTCTCTGATCTAGAAATGGGTTGAGGGTTTGAAACAAGGGATCTTTTTGGCAAATTCAAGCCAAGACCCTCTACATGCCTACCCTGTAGAGCACCCTCTTGGGAGAAGCCAGTGGAGCCACGTTGTCAACGGGAGTCAGAACCCCCTTCCCCGGGTTCAGACTCCCTCAGACTCTAGTGGACGTTGAAGAAAGACCTGGGCCCCAGGTTCATGTCTGCTGCAAAGGACTCCACACACATCTCCTTCCCTAGATCGGCTAGTTTCTGCATCTGGACAGTAAGACAGCTGCTCTGGAAGGGTCTATCCAGCTGTGACTCACTCAGTATTCTGTCTTTACACTTGCCCTCTCCCCAGATGGCCTTTCTTATGATCATTGTAACCACTGTGTGCTGAGTATCCTCCTTTTCTCCTTTATTCCTCAGGACAGCACAAGGAAAGCTCAGTATTATATAAGACAGGTTATACCTTCTGGGGCCACACAAACCAAGGAGTGTAGAGCCAGCTTGTGTACCCTTGTGGGTATGACCCCAAAACTGTGCTGTCAGCTCTGCGTTTCATTCCCTTTCAGAACTTTCTCTTCACCGTGTCCCTGAGTTGAGACCCCAACAAGAGGAGGAAGCTGGGTGGGAGTCGGGGATAAGTTGAGGGTCCTCTGTGTCCCCACCACACCCCTAGCCCCTTCCCATCTCTGGCTCCAGTGTGGAGAGGCAGCCAGCCGCTCAGCCCAACCCAGGCACCTCTGGGAAGACACAAATAAAAATAAAACAGTAATAACTCGGGCCCCAGTGGGTGCATAGGCAACAGCTTCAGCCAATTAACATTCCTTCGGGGTTTGGGGAGGGCCCCCCCTTCAGCAGCACCTCATAAATGTCAGGAGGGGCTTGGGAGTGGCCAGGGTTTCTCCTAGGCCTGGGTGAGGGCAACACCCTGAGCCAGGCCTACGCCTTCTCGGTGGCGCAGAGATGGGTGGGCACAGCCTTCCAGGTGCTGAAAGAAAACCAGAGTGAACTCCCTGTCTGGGAGTGCTAATCAACATCCCAAGGTCAGGGAGAGATTTATGATGATAACTGGAGAAGCTGCCTGATTTCGTCCTGGAGTACGCTAAGCCTTTTCCAGCCGGGAAAGAGGGGGACAGGCACAAAGGCAGCCCCTCCCCAGCTTGATTCCCTTTCTACACAGATAAGAGATGACAAAGTCTTGTCCGATCTCCTCACATCGCTCATCGCACCCATTTCACAGGTACAGAGAGTGAGGCCCAGAGACTGGACATGACTTGCTCAAGATGTCGGGAAGCCAGTATGAACGACAGGGAACACACCATCCTCTGTGCCCTCCTCCCTGTACTCCAAATGTCCTACCCACACACCCCAGCCTGTGGAGGGGATCTCCCCAGCTCCCACTTCTCCCTCAGAGCTCAGCTTCCCTGCTGCCCCCCACAGGAGCTGGACTTTCTGATCCCTTCTCATGCGTCTCCACATTTTTCCTTCAGAGCACATTTTGCATTGTATATTGGTTACTTTCTGACTCCCCCACTAAGGTTCTAAGTTTCCAAGGCAGGGGCGGGGTCTGCTCTGCTCACTGTTGAGTGCCCAGCATAGGGCCTTGTGAATGGATGAGTTAACAAGTAGATGAATGTCCCATCTCTGCTTGAAGGCTCCCAGGTCCCTGGTGGGACAGAGGGTTTTCCAGGGCCCCTATTTGGGTCCTTGAGGGCAGTGCTTCTAACAGGCAAGGATCCCAAATGTGCTGGCACATCAGAACCTCCTCGGCAGCTTGTGGCCACGGCCGGAAATCCGGAAGGAGGAGTGCTGGGAAGCTGCATGCTAGCAGGCGCCTTGAGAGAGTCCCATGATCCCGCGCAGATCGCTTCACCGTTCTGAGCCTTGCTTTCCTCATTTGAGAAATGGGAGGAAATAGAACAGACCCCAAAGGGCTGCTGACAGGAGTTAAGTGGGGCTTTGTAAAGGCTACAAAGTCACACACGGGGGACTGCTATCGTGCACACCAACTCCACCACTGTCATCGTCATTGGTAGTTTGGGACAGGATCAAGGAGGCCCTGAATGCCTGGGTGAGGGATGTGAGATTTAATGTCAGAAACATGTGTTGATTCATTCATTTATTCAACTGGTAGTTACTGTGTTCCCACCATGCTCCAGGCCCCAGGGCTGGGCACTAGGGAAACAGACACTGCCTCTGCCCAGGGATGTCTCCTGCCCAGACCAGGGGCTCTGGCGCTCACAGGGCCAGGCAGCTCCTGTGGGCGGGTGTCCAGGGCTGGGAGGCCCACAGCAAACCAGCAGCCAGAGTCCACACCTGCGACAGGCAGCCTCTGCTCAGCCCCACTTGGAGGAAGTCAGGCCAATGGAGGCAGAACCTTGAGTCTTTCACAACAAGCTGGGAATTTGGAGGTAACTCTCCTTATTTTTAAATGTCGGCCTCTAATTCAGAATATTAGTTTAAGCTGGTAACTGAAGCACCGAGAAAGAACTACTCACGGCCGGAGGAGGAAGCCCGTCAGCCTGGGGAGGGGTGGGGGTGACCCCACCGAGGGGTGACCTGGCCCAGGTTCCTGGGTTTCGCTCAGAATGGCAGGGACACAGGTTCTGACCGTCCTCCCCCTTCCCTCCCTGAACAGATGCCCCCTGGGAGAAGGAGCCAGCTCAACACCGAGTCCAAGGAGGCACCACAGCTGCTTCCAGGGCTGATCACCCAGGTAAGCAGCAACTCCGGGGGTGAAAGTTTGAGAGGCTCTCCCAGGGAGGCAGAGACAGAGAACCACCAGGGGGCCAGACCAAAGCAAGTCCCACAGCAAGGAACTGCCAGGCCGGGGGAGAACCAGCCTGCAGGCTCCCTGCCCAGAGCTATTTCCGCTCTCCCAGGACACCTCTCAGAGGACTTGCTGCTGCTCTCTGTCCCCTTAAGGGGAGGGCAGGGGAGGGGGCGGGGCTGGATTCGTCCCCCAGGCCCGGGATCAGAGGGCGGGCAAGCTGGAGAGGTGGAGGACAGAGGTGGGATCTGATCTTATTTCGTACTTCCCCTCCCCGACAGACACACACCCATAGTCTCAGCACGGAGCTGGGCACGTGCAAAAAGGGGAAATTAAATGTGTGATGACAAACCGTACTAAGACAGGGGAAGCTCCACCATGCTTGGCAGGTGGAGTTCTGTATCTCCCCTGTCCCTGCACCTCCACTTTGGGGAGCCCTGGAAAGTGGGGGGGGGGGAAATTTCTCAGAGCCGATGTGTTGGGAGCGCCACGATCACCGTGACCTCAGTTGTTTGCGGGCTGGTGACACCTGCTGTACCAGTTCCGAGCGCTCGCGGCCGAGAGCGGGGCGCGCTAACAAATCCCGCCACGAGGGGGCGATAAATCCCAAAACCTGATGCTGGGGACCTGGAGGTTAGGGTCCTAGAATTTGCACGCATCTTTGGGCCCGAGACTCGCCACGCGCGCTTGGACCGCACATCTGCTAGCCGTCGGCTGCTCCTCCGGGCGGGCTCTCTAGAGTTTGGATGAATGTGCATGAACAGGGCGAACGCCCTGCGAAGACTCGTAGCCCCCAATCCTGAGAAAGTGATGGCGCGTTTGAAAAGCTGGCATGGTGGGAGGAGGGGGCTAGAAAATGATGGAAAATCGGGAAAGGCTACGGTTAAGGCACATGAGGAGGCTTCTCGTCCGTGTGGCTTTGTCTCCCTCTAGTGGAAATCAAGGGAGCTCTAAAAATCTCATTAACCTGAAAGACTCCTCGTCTATTTTCCTCTTCGAGATCTCCCGCCCTTCCTCACCCTTGCTTTATACGCTTTGTTTCTTGTTTATCTTTTCGTTTTTTTACTATTAAATGGCCATCAATAAGGAAATGGAGTACGAGCCAACAAATAAAATAGTAAAATGTATCTGGTTCCTCGCAGAGTTCCAAATCATACTGCTAATTTACCAAACCAAGTTATGAAATAATATAAACACATAACTCCATGTTTACATGTGCATATATATGAGTATGAGTAGCCTGAAAAGTTTGGGGGAAGATCTGCAGAAATGCACACCCAACGCCGTGATTTCTGAGGAGGAAGAGACAGATTTTGCTTTACCTGTAATGTTTGCATTGTTACATGAGAATGCACTTTGTGAAATTAAAAATTAATGAAAGTAGCCTTTTTGGTATAAAATTATGCCTTTGGAAAGAATCACTGTATTCAATATGTATTTAAATTGCTAGTTACAAAGTAATACATATCGTATGATTTCATTTCTTTCAATAACATGTGTGCATGCATGGAAAAAAGGCTGGGAAAATATCAACAAAATGTTTACCAGTAATTATTTCTGAGCGGTGGGGTCAAGGCAATCTTTGTTATTTACTCAATCATCTTTGTCAGTGCTGTTGGTCTATACTTTTGTTTTTAATCTTTTGTGATACTTGTGTTGTATGGGCATACCACGATTTATTTGACCAATCTCTTATTGATGGACGTTGAAGCAGCTTCCAACATCTTCCTATTGTAAACAATGCCATTAAGAGACATCATTCATGACATAAGGACAAATTCTGGAGGGGGATCCTCTGGGTCAAGGAGCATGGCACATTGCATTTTGATATATATTACCAAATCCCTTCCCAGGAATGTTTGACTCATTCTCAATCCCCCTACCTACACGTGCAGACATCAGTGTAGAGAGTGTCTGATTTCTCACATGTCCCCAATCCTGAAAATTGTCATTCTTCATCCTTGGCAGTCTGATGGGTATAAAAGGTGACTTTGTTTTCACTTGGGTTTCTTTCATGACCAAAGTGGTGAGATAAGACTGGTTTTCCTGATGCTTTTTCTTTTCTTAATATGTATTCCCAGAGCAGTACTGTCTTAATTATCGGTAAAAAAGCCTTTATACTAAGTCTGGCTATGTGATAGGAGACGTGTCCCTTCTGCGTCTTCCAGTTTCGCGAATTTCTTGACTGTTGTTTCCTCTTCCGTGTCGTTCTAGAATAAGTGTATTAAATTCTGCAGAAGACCTCAGTGGTGTTTTGATTGTATTCCTTTGCACTTATAAGCTGGAAAAAGTTGACATCTTCTATGGCTAATCATGATATATCTTGCCATAAGTCAGATTTTTTTTGTTTGGCATTCTTCATTAAAGTTATCTAATGGCCTTTACAATGGCGACTCTAGAGTTACATCCTTAGCCTACAGCACACGGTCAGGGAAACAGATAACAACCACCAAAGGAGAACTGAAAAGCAGGACCTGACTCCTAAGAGTCTAGTGACCATATGCATCTGCCCACAGTTTTGCAGGCAGTGGAATGTTCTGCAGAAGAGGGCTGGCCGCGGGTTCCATCCCCGTTGCTCCCTGACGTGCTTGGGCAGGTCACTTGGCCTAGCTAAACTTTAATTTCTTCGTGGGTAAAATGGATTTAATGATAGTGGCCCCCTTGTGCCGGCAATTGAGATAATGTGTTGTCTATAAAAGTGTTAGTCCAGTGCCTTGCATGCAGGGATGAGGATTTTTAAATGTGGCCTTTCCACCTTTCAGCTGTGGCACCAAATACTTGCTGTGTGATTCGGCCATGTTCACCAACCTTTTGGTTCCTGGGGCTTTTTTCTGTTGTGAAAAGGGGTGACCGTAGCATCCAGTCTCGGGATTTTGTATGTGGGTTGAGAGTGGATATTCCTGGGTACAATAAATACCAGACGAGGGTGGCCATTTCACTCCAGTGATATCACTGGTCACGTGCTCTGCTGGGGGTGGGGGGTGCAGAGAGAAGCCCCAGGGGGGTGCTCCTCAAGAAGGGAAGGCATAACTAAACCAGGGAATATGCACTGGAACGGGCCAAGTGGGCAAGCGGCACCCTGTGCAGCAGGAGCACCCTGGGGACCGGGCTGAGGGGCTGGGATGGGGCAGCTTTGGCCCAAGTAAAGGGGAAGTGGAAAAAGCTCTGAGTTTCTGAGGCTAACTTGGCTGCTTGTTCTAGGGTCTCTTGCCTTTGCACTGGGGCCATCTGACTCAATGGTACCCTGGTGCCACCTGCCACAGCGCCGCCTCTGGCCCAACTTTGGAGGAATAAAGATGGCTCGTGGCCCCAGAGTTGCCCCCCCTAGAACTGACTCCCCACCTGAGAGACTGGTCAAATGACCCCTGCTGGACTCTCTCTGCTCAGTAACCCTTGCTGCTTTTTTTTTTTTTTTTTTTAAACCTCCCTCAGCCCTCTCTGGGTCCATGCAAAGTGCTTAACCTCTCTGAACCTGTTTGCTCAGTGCTAACATGGGAAATGGCAAACTTCTTCCCACAACCAGGGGCATTGAGACTATCAGCTTAGCTAATGGGTGCAGAAGGGATTTGTGGAGAATAGAGCACCCTGCAAATATAATGTCCTTTCTAGCCCTGAAGGCTTAGGCCCAGCTGTCACTTAGCCTTACAAGGCTGGGTTTCCTTGTCTGAGAGTTGGGGGTAAAAGTGACACGTCCCCATGAAGTTTCTCACTGATGTATTCATTCATTCAGCCAGCCAGCTTGGCGGGGGGGGGGGGGGGGGTAGTGCTAGGCACTGTGTGGGCCCGAGCCATGCTCAGGCCAACCCACCCCCTCCTCTCTTAACTCCACCCACCAGCTGCTGCGTTATCCTGCTTCAGGCAGGAGAGGAGGTTCCTGGTGCTAAGCCAGACACCAGAGCTCTGCAGAGGGAGAAAACTGAGGACCATGCGGGCATTTTGCACGAGGCTACATTTATTCACCCACAAGGGACTACCCCTTATTATGAAATTATCTCTTTGTATCTAGACAAATTGTAAAAAGGTCTATTTCATTTATGAAGTTATGGTAACCAGAGGTGGGAGTTGATTTTCTAAGTGTTCTTCTCTGGCAAAATTAAAAGTTGGCGACTGGTGTGGCAGGCAGAAAGGTTCTAGAATGGCCCCCTGTGATCCCCTCTTCCTGGTATTCAAGCCCCTGTGTACTCTCCTTTTGTGCAGGATGGGCTGGGCCCAGTGACTCACTTCTAACAAATAGAATACGGCAATAATCACTCCCACGATCAGGCTACAAAAGATCATGACTTCCACCCTGCTCTTGCTTTCACGCCTGGCTTGCACGCTTTGATGAAGCAAACTCCCACGCAGGAGACATTGATGCGTGGAACTGAGGAACTGAGGGTGGCCTCTGGCCAACAGCTGGGAAGACATCAGTCCAACAATCCTTGAGAGTAAATCTTGCTAGCAGCTACATGACCTTGGAAGAAGGTAGCTCCCCAGTTAGTTCCCTTCAGATTACTACAGCCAGCTGCGGGCCCAGACTCGGATGAGAAGACAGGAACATCTAGGACACAAAATCGGTTGTAAAGCAATTTGTTAGACAGCGACAGTCAGTATATATCTCAGTATATTTTTTTTAATGTTCCTGGTAGGTGCGATCCAAACTTCAGGCACGAGTGGTGGTAAGAAACTGCTCCCTACAACTCCTTTGCAGATGAGCATGTGAAATGGTAGCCTAAGGGTGGGGAGGCAGCTCCTGGGCAGGCCTGCAGTCTCATCTTGGCTGGTGCTCTCTTAGCCAAGTGTCTGCGGGCAAGTTACCTCGACTTTTCTGAGTCTTGAGCTCCTCATCTGTGAAATGGGTGTAATACAGCTCTCCTAAGCAGTAAGGAGATAAGTGTGTAAATACCAATAATTACCATTTCTAGGATGTTCTTTTGTGTCAGGGCCAGTGTTAAGTGCTTTACATGCATTATTGCGTTTTATCCTTAAAAAGGTATGAAGTAAGCTGTTACTACTCCCCTTCTTGAGATGAGAAAACCGAGACTTATAGAGGCCCCAGGACCATTCCGGAGTCTGCCAGTCTCCAACCCCAAGGCACAGGAGTGCCTGACGCTTTGCAGGCCCTGCAGGAACCCAGAGGGACTTGGGTTGTGGAGAGACAGGGTGCTCTATTCTCCACAACGAATAAAGGCAGGAAGGGAGCAGAGAGCGCTCCAGTGTGTGCTTTCTTACTGTGACCGCTAGGTGACAGCAAAGGCAGGCAGACCAGCCTCCAGCACTGAAACTGAGCTGAAAGTTGACTCCTGAGAATAAATTAGTTCCGCTGAAAATGGATTCCTGCTTTATTTCCCTAAATATTTATGGACTGCTTGTTATGTGCCAAAGGATTTATAATAATTACATTAAGGCTCCTCACAGCCCTGTGAGGTTTGTTATTCCCAACTTTCAGGAAGAGGAAGCAGGCTAAGTCACTTCCCAAGGTCACACAGCTAGAAAATGGCATGCATTAGGTTAATCATTTGGCGTGACTCTCTCCAGAACTTTCCCATGCCAATAGACTTGAGTTGCCATATATGTGACTTGTTAATAAGGGGAGAGAGTTGCGGTGTCTGGGTGGCTCAGTTGGTTAAGCGTCCGACTTCAGCTCAGGTCATGATCTCACTGCTCAGGAGTGAGTTCGAGCCCCGCGTCGGGCTCTGTGCTGACAGCTTGGAGCCTGGAGCCTGCTTCGGATTCTGTGGCTCCCTCTCTCTCTGCCCCTCCCCTGCTCATGCTCTGTCTCTCAAAAAATGAATAAATGTTAAAAAAAAATTTTTTGTTTTCAAAAAGAAAGGGAGAGAATAGTTTTGTTTTACATGTGTTTTTCAGAGTTCTGTTTTTGCATGTTCTTCAACTTGCTTCTCTCACCGGCAGTGAATTTTGGAAACATTTCCAAGGGAGTCCATGCTTTAGTTTTCCATAGCGTGGTTGGATCACATGATGTCTAGATAATCAACCTCTGTGGACAATCATTTGAAATACTTCCAATATGGTTATGCTTTTACCCGCTCCCTCCCGCCAAAAAAAAAAAAAAAAAAGCTTTCACAAACATGCATGAACAGATGAGCCTGTGGTAGCATTTCTGTTCCATTGATTCCCAGGAAGGTGACCCATGGGTTGTTGGTCATGTGTGTGGTTGTGTGTTGAGAGAGATGCTAATCACCCACCTGGGGGGGTGTGCCCACTATCATTCTCATCCACAGTGAGGGGGGAGCCTGTCTCTCCAGCCCTGCTGGTGATCAGTGCTCACACTTTTTGCCAATTTAATACAAATGATTTTTTGGTATATATTTCAGCATCCTTCTTCCTTGAGGTGGGTAGTGAGAGTTTGGGGAAGCAAGAATGTCCCAGCGGGAGCGCCCGGGTGGCTCAGTCGTTTAAGCGTCCGACTCTTAATTTCGGCTCAGGTCATGATCTCACAGTTCGTGAGTTTGAGCCCCGCGTCAGGCTTTGGCTGGCAGCATGGAGCCTGCTTGGAATTATCTCTCTCCCTCTCTCTCTCTCTGCCCCTCCTGCTCCTTCTCTGTCTCAAAATAAACAAATAAACTTTAAAAAAAGGAATGTCCCAGGGGGAGAGAGGAGAGAAGAAAGTGTTCCCTCCCAGGCAGACACTCCGGCTGAACGCATACCCCCTGTGTGTGCACAGGACACAGACACATTGAAAAGCTGCCGGTCTTTTTAAGTTGCTGTGTACGAATCCCATCTCCACAGCCAGACCACAAGCCCACTAGGTTATGTTTGTGCTTTTGTTGACATAAGCTGAGAGATTGCTTAAGGGCGGTGGCTATGAGAGGGATGAATGGACGCCCGGGGGGGGGGGGGGGGGGGGAAGGGGTAGGACTGCAGGCAGTTGGGAAATACCACTGGGGAGAAGGTGGAAAGGGACAGGCAGGAACTTCTAGGCCCCACCCTGTGACTTCAGGCGCAGACGGAGACCCCTAAGCCTCCCTACAGTGCAGAGGGGGTTTCCAGAATGTGGAGCTATCCCTAACATTAGAGACCCCTGGGTGAAGCCCCTCCCACTCACCTGGCACAATCAGGCCTTAGCCCCAGGGCTCCACTCTGCCCCCTATCAGGAAAGAGCCGTGATTATCCCCATTTTAGAGATGAAGAAACTGAGGCTCCACGAAGTGAATACACCCTGTGGTGTCAAAGAAGTGGTGAGCGGTACAGAGCGGGCATAGGCTCAGGGAAACCAAGCTAAGTGGTCTCGGGGGTTCATAGGCGCTCAGGGGAGGTGGAGACTCCCCAGGCAGGGCCCACAGCAGCAGAACCAGCAGGCGCTCCCAGGAGGGAAGCCTGGGTGTCACTCTTGTCCCACCCTCTCCTGGGGCTGCCCGCCCCTCCCCGGGGCACATGTTATCTGTGTCCTGGGCACACAGCTGCAGACTCTCACCAGCTGAGGCCCTCCCTGGCAGGCAGCATCTGACCTTTGGACATGTAAACAAACCTTGGCCAGGCCCAAGGTGGCCCTGCTCGTTGTCCTTGGGGCCTGTGAATGTGGGTACACGCAGACAGGCATATGCGCATGCGTTCAGCGTCCTAAGAGCGCCTTTGAGCCTCCAGGCGTCCACTTGGAGTTGAAGCTGGGGGCTGAGGACGTCATGTGCATCCTGCTGTCTGCCTACACACTAGGGACTCTCAAGACTGGTTTCAGGGCCCAGGTTACTTCCTAAAAGAGGACCAAGCTGGAACCAAAGGATTGCAAGGGAACCTGAGGATCAGAGAGGGCATGAAATGTGCCCAGAGCCACACAGCGGACAGAGCCAGGGCCATACAGACCAAGCAGGTCACACCTTCTCTGGGTCTCAGCAGCTTCGTCTGCCCAGTGGGGAGAAGCCTGCTCACACTTCTGACTCACCACCCCATCCCCCTGCTGTAGACCCTCACCTGCTGGTCCTTACCACCAAGCTCCTGTTATCTCCAGGGCCACGGAGCCTGCTGATTTCTGGAACAGGGCCCACCCTCCCTGGGGGGACCAGATGGATGGGACTGCAAAGGGCTGCTCAGGCCTGATATGGGTCTCAGTGTGCCCCAGTCTTTATCAGTGGTCCTTGGGGCTCTGGGCAGGCATGTGGCCCCGTCTAGGAGAGGGAGCAGTGAGGAGACGGTGCCGGGATCCTGAGCAGATGAGATACAGGACAGGAATGTTTTCAGTAATTTTTTTTTTTTAAATCTATACTGCTTTCTCTGATTGGGAAAGTAATTTAGGCAAGTTACAGTAAACTCAACAGAAATAGTTTTGAAAGTGAAAGTACCTATAAATGCACCTCCCAGACGTAACCCGTGGGCCCAGATTGGGATCACCCTTGCAGATTTTGCCTGTGCATAGACTAACGTTGCCAGTTATTGGCTACACTGAAATCATACCGTAGAGCTCAGTGTCGTGGCTCAGAGTGTGTCCCAGGTCTCAACAGCGTGGCTCCTTGGCTTCATACCCAGAGTCCCGTGTGGCCTCATCTCTTTGGACCTCAGTTTTCTCTTCTGTAAAGCCTCATATGGACATTGTCAAGGTTTAACAAAGTAATGCAGGTGAGGCTCTTGCCTGGGCCTGGCCCGCAGTGAGCTCTCAACAAATGTCAGTGTCAACAGGTCTGTCACATAATTTGCCTTTATTTTTCATTCAACAACAAAACATGGACGTCTTTCCATGCTGATGCCAAAGTTGTAGCCCTCTCGTTGTGACAAATCCAGAGCTTTCTTTGTGTGTGTGAACCATCATTTTGTTTTTTAATCAATGTTATTATGGTATAAGTTGCATTCAATAAAATACACTCATTTCGAGAGTGCAGTTCAGTGACTTTCAAAAATTATATAGTCATGGGGCACTTGGGTGGCTCAGTCGGTTAAGTGTCCGACTTCGGCTCAGGTCATGATCTCGTGATTTATGGGTTCAAGTCCCACATAGGGCTCTGTGCTGACAGCTCAGAGCCTGGAGGCTGCTTTGGATTCTGTCTGTCTGTCTGTCTGTCTGTCTCTCTCTCTCTGTCCCACCCCCGCTTACTCTCTGTCTCTCTCTCTGAAAAATAAACATTAAAAAAATTTTTTTTTAATTATATAGTCATGTAACCATCACCATAATCAAAATCCAGACTATTTATGTTACCCCAGAAGTTCTTTCATGCCCCTTTGTAGTCAATCCTTTGCCCCCACATCTTGCCCCAGGCAACCCCTAGACTGTTTCCTGCCCCTATAGCTTAGCTTTCCTTTTTCCGGAATTTTGTTTCAATGGATTCATACAGTAGGCACTCTTTGGGGCTTCTTCACCCCATCCAGTGTTTTTGAGCTTCACCCACATTGTTGTGTTACCAGGAGTTGACTGCTTCTCATTGCTGAGGAACATTCCTTCATGTGGTTGTCTCAGTTTTTAATATCTGTGCACCTGCTGTGGGACATCTGGATTACTTTCAGTTTGGGGCTATTATTCCCTCGTGTTTAAAACTCCAATGAGGAAGGGGACAGAGATGGTTTCTAAATGTTTACTCTTGCCTTATAAATGATACTGCAGGGAGTAGTCGTGCACATTTTTATGGTCAGTATTGCCAGAGAAATGCCATGGCACTAGAGGCACAATAGAAATTTTATAAGAAATAAAGCTCCCCCCCCAGTCCAGCTGGGGACACAGAGGCCCAGGCATAGTGAACAATGTGCCCCAAATCACCCTGTGAATCAGTTTGCAGGCAGGAGAAGACAGAACACAATTCTGTGCTTACCCATCTGGCCCCAGGGCCTCAAACAAGGAACACCCCCAGCGTATCCCCTAACGATGTTCAAGACCTCGATGATGATGATGGTGATGACGGTGATGTGGTCACAGTGTTGGCTACCAGTATTGAAAGCTAGGTAGTGTTCTAAGTGTCTTGTGTCGATCGACTTACTTTAATCCACACAATACCCCAATGAAGGAAGTAAAATTGTTATTTCCATTCTATAGTTAAGGAAACTGAGGCACAGAGAGGTTAAGCATCTTGCCTGAGGTCACACAACAGCACATGGGCCTGAGTCCCTGATGAGCAAGGGAGGAGGGGTGGCTCAGCGCATACAACCAGAATCAGATGCCAAGTGGCCTGGGCCTTTTGTCCCCAACTTGCTGTGTGGTGCGAGTGGTCCAGCTACATCTCTGGGGCCCAGATTCTTCACCTGCCAAAAGGAAAAGGGAGCAGTGTGGCAAGATGGTTCTCAGGATCCTCTGACAGTGTTGTTTAGACAATTTTCTAGGGCTGGGATGCTGGGAGAAGCAGGGAGCTGGGGGCTTCACCCCCTAAAGGGGGTCAGGAGAGGAGGTGGTCTGGTGGCTTTTCCAGGCGGGATATTGGAGGTCTGGTCTAGGTCCCAGTGACCAGGCTGCTGACCCTGGGGATCTGGCCTCTGTGCCCTGGGGCAGGTGAGGCCGGCTCCCCTATCACACTGCAGGTCACTGCTGGCTTACACGCCCAGAGTCCCTGGGCATCTGTGCCCACCACCTGAGAGTGATGTGCTCCTAGTCTGGAAGCCCCTCCTCCGCCCTCCAGGCCACGTGTCTTCTCCCTCCCTTGGCCCTCCCTTCAGGACCTGTGCTATATCTGCACCCCCCCCCCCCAGCCCCTGCCTCCAGCTTCAGTGAAACCACGTCCATGGCCCTGCTCACAAATCTATGCCATCTAAAAGACGTGAACTATACACGACATTTACTGAGCACTGTTGTAATGTGCATAAATTAACATTTAATCCTCCCAATGACCCTGTGATGTAAATATCATTTCATCATATTTCACAGAGGGACTATCTGAGGTTCAGAGGGGTTGAGCACTTTGTCCCTGGTCACACAGCACATACAGGGCATAGCCAGGATGCGGGTCCAGGCACTGCTTCCAAGTCCAGAATCTCGACAACCGCACTACCTCTCCCTTCTTGGGGTACCCCAGAACCTCTGGCTCCTTCCTGATCACATTCCTCCTACGACATCTGTCCATCAGCGAGGGGCTGGAGTATGATGCTGCTGTTAGGAACACACTTCCCTAGAGCCGATTATCTTGGGTTGATACGACTGTTACTGGCTATGTGCCTTTGAGCGAGCCTCCTAACATCTCTGAGCCTTATTTTGCTCATCCATAAAATGGAAATGACAACAGGAAGCACCTCACAGAGTGCTGACCACTGGTTCTAAAGTATGGTCCAGGGACCCCTAAGTTCCCCAAGACCCTTGGGATCCATGAGGTCAAAATTGTTTGCACTCTAAGACCAATGTATTACTTGGCTTTTTACTCTCATTCTTTCATGAGTGTACAATAGAGTTTTCCAGAGGCTACGTGTCACGATATCTCACAACAGACTGAGTACAGAAACAAGTATGAGAACCCAGCTGTCTCCTTTTAAGCCAAACATTAAAGAGATTTGGAAAAGTGTAAAACAATGCTACTCTTCACAATTTTTTTTCAAAAATAAGGTTATTTTTCATAAAATAGGTTCTATATTAGAATGTGTATTGTTATTTTTATATTAATCAATATCTTATATATGTTTTAATTTTTGATACAGTGAATGTTGATAGATATAGTGACCACAAAAAAGAAGATCTTTGGGGTCATCAATTTTTAAGAGTATAAAGGGGTCCTGAGATTAGAAAGTTTGAGAACGGCTCTGGGAGTACAAGGCACTGGCTACTTTTGTGGAGGGAGACACGCTCGACCTTAAACTTGCTAAAACACATCATTCTTTTTCACCAGGGCTGTGTCTCCCCTCCTCTGCCTGCCCTGTTAGAGGTCACTGCTAAACCGCAGGTGGCTGAACACTGGCCAAGAGACACATGTCAGACCTTGGCCCTGGTTCCACCATGGTTGATTGCTATGTCACCCTGGACTAGACCCTGGGATGCTCTTGGCTTTCCTTTTCTTCACCTGAAGGACAGGCATGGTCAGCCAAGCAGATTTCTCGGGTACCTTGAACTGCTAACATGTGAAGAAAGTGTGAACAGTCTATCCTAAACCTGCCAGCCTTGAAGTTGGAGCTTGAGAACACCGGGAGGAATGCAGCCATTTGCCCCCAGCCTGGGTGGTGACACTTGCTATAGCCCTGGTCAAGAGATAGGATGCCAGTGTGGGAAAAGCTCCACAGTGGGTGCTTCTGGTCTGGGTTTCTAGCCTCTGCAAACTCTTTGTGGTGCAGGACCCACAGCCTCATGGCGCCTCAGCAATGACATCTGTGAACGGGAAGATTGCTTGCTGATGTTCTAGCTGGGACCGGGGAAGCCCCAGTCATGCACACCTCCTTTCCCTTTGTCTTATCATCTAGAAGATGATAGGGTACAGAGAACACTAAACAGGGAGAAGGGCTGGACTGGAAGCTGAGCAGCCTTATCTGACTCTGCTACCACCCCAAGTGACCTCAGGCAAGTCCCTGTCCCCATCTGAGCCTCAGCTCCCAGGAATTTGAAATGGGCACAGCCTGCTTGAACTTAGAGTTGGCTTCTGCATGCCCTGCAAATCTGATGGCTGGTTGGGGATTCAGCAGACACTCCTTTCTCAGGGCCTCATATCCCACACTGAAATGCCATCCCTAAACATCCTTGTCTTTCTCCAGAGGGCCAGTCTGTTCCTGAGTCACTTAATAAAACTTTATTCAGCACTTACTATTAAGAAGCCACAGGGCAGACTGGAGCCCAGATATTTTCAATTCTTTGTATTCCATTCTACTTAATCAGGACTCCAGGTACATTGATTTGCAGCCCAGGGCTGCACTAAAGAGAAGAGAGGAATGAATCATGGTCTTTGTCTTATAATATGCCTGGGACCTCACTAAGAGAGGCATTTGTTCATTCGTTCAACAAATACCCACTGAGCACCGACTTTGTGCCAGGTCCTGTGCTATGAACAAAACAGACCCGAGCCCCGCCCTCATGGAAATTACAGTTTAGCAGAGGAAGCAGACATTAAACAAATAAACACACAAGTACAGGTATTATTATACATTCCGATGACTTACATAGATGGTATGAGGTGGAAAAATAGGAAAGATTTTTCAGTGGGGATTGTGAACAGCTGTTACTAACACATCTTAAAGAGAGTAGCATAAGCACATAAGAGTTTACTTCTCATAATGAGCAGTCTGAAGGTAGTGGCTGCTGATATTGGTTCAGTAACTCAGGAACAGAAGCCTCTGTTGTACCTTATGTTCCCAATATGGCTGCTAGAGTGTCAGCCTTCACGTTCGTATTCCAGATGGAAAGCATGGAGGATGGGAGAGCAAAAGGTTACACATTGGTTCTCTATCCCCCTTTTAAGGAGCCTTCACAGAAATCCACACAACCTCTGCTTATATCTTATTGGCCCGAACATAGTCCCATAGCCACACCTGGCTGGAGAGGAGGCTGATAAATGAAGAAATGAGCAGGGTATCCTTACTGAAATGAAAATTCTGTACGAAGAGTGAATGGGAAAAATGATATTGAGTAGATGCATTCATTGCCTATTGTCACCGTAACAAATTAGTAGAGGCTGGGTGACCTAAACAACAGGCATTTATTCTCTCACAGTCCTGGAGGCTGGAAGTCCAAAGTCGGTATCACTGGGCCAAAACCAAGGGGTTCACCGGGCTGCACTCCCTCTGGAGGCCCTTCAAGAGAATCTGTTCCCTGCTTCTTCCAGCTTCCAGGAGCTGCTGGCATTCTTTGGCTTGTGGCCATGTCACTCCAGTGTTCAAGGCCAATATCTTCACATCTCTCCCTGCTTTATCTTCGTGTTCCTTCTCCTCTATATATGTGATGAACCTGTCCCTGTGTCTCTCTTATGAGGATACATGTGATTGCATTTGGCCTGGCTCCCCCACCAGATTGCCCAGGATAACCTTCCCGTCTCGAGGTCCTTAATTTAATCACACCTGCAAATGTTACCCTTTTTCTAAACAAGGTAACACAGGTTCTAAGGATTAGGGACGGATATCTTTGGGGGCCACTTTTCAGTCCTCTACAGTAGGGTACCTCACTTTCTGTTCCCTGCAACTCCATTTAAACTGACGGGTGCCCAAAGAAGAGATACCACACCTGAGGTGGAAATGGCACATGGGAGTTAGCCTGGGGAGGAGTGGGGAAGAGTGTCCCCAACAGAGGGAACAGCATGTATGAAGGTCTGAGGTGACAAAGAGCTGGCCATGTGGCCAGTGGGACTGGTAAGGGAAGAGTGCAGGAGAGAAAGATGAGCTGGGGTCCGAGAGCACGGAAGCCATGTAGGGTCATTGTCTTTATTCTATTTTATTTTTTAATTTGTTTGTTTGTTTGCTTGTTCTAGTAACCTCTACACCCAGCATGGGGCTTGAACTCATAACCCTGAGACCAAGAGTTGTATGTTCTTCTAAGCCAGCTGCTCCTATTCTATTTTTATCAATTTTTTTAAGTTTATTTATTTATTTTTGAGAGAGAGAGAGCATGTGGGCACACATAGGCACCAGCAGGGGAGGGGCAGAGAGAGAGGGAGAGAGAGAATCCCAAGCAGACTCCTTGCTGTTAGCGAGGAGATGCTCAGGCAGCCATTTGAAGACTGATGTTGTCGCCATAATCCAGGGGAGGAAGGATGGCAGCTTGGTCGGGGCTGTAACTGGGGGCCAGGAGCAGTGGTCAGAGAGGGTATAGGGGTTGGTGATAGATTGGATGGGGTGGACCTACACCGTTGATGCTGGACCATAGGATTCAAGGCTCTCTCAAAAAATAAAAACAGAATCCTGTAATTCTATGGTTGAAAGAGACCTTCTATCATTTCCCATTTGGGGAAAATGCGTCCCAGAGAGGGAACTATGAAGGGGCCAGAGTGGGCCCATGGAATCCTGAGGGGCTTCCTGGAGGAGGTAGAGGTTAATAAGCTCTGGATGGAAAAAGGGAAGGGTTGTAGGGGCACGTAACATATTCGGCCTTATAATAGCACTTCAGGAGCGCCTGGGTGGCTCAGTCGGTTAAGCCTCTGACTTCAGCTCAGGTCATGATCTCGCGGTTTGTAAATCCGAGCCCCGTGTTGGGTTCTGTGCTGACAGTGTGGAGCCTGGGGCCTACTTCCAGTTTTCTGTCTCCCTCTCTCTGCCCCTCCCCTGCGCTCTCGCTCTCTCTCTCTCTCTCTCAAAAATAAAATAAACATTAAAAAAAATAGCACTTCATTTTTTCCAGGTTTCAAATCTTGCCTTCTCTTTCTAGTGTGGGAGCACTTTGGACTGGGGATGTGTCTGAGTTTATTCACCAAACCCAAGGTATGTAGGACAAGATAGTGTGAAGGTCACAGTGGAGAGCAGATGACCTGGGACAACCCAGTGCCCTTCTAAGCCTCAGTTGCTCTATCTATGAAATGGGGGTAATCACGGTGCCTACAAAATAGGATTGTTCTGAGGATTCAATGAAGTAGAGAATTAAATATAGGGTTTAGTAAAAAGCTAACGAAGCTTAAACCTGTCAGAGCCCCTCACTAGCTCTCACACTTCCCCTGGGAGGGGCCCTCAAAATGCATTCACACAGTGATCAGAGGGTGTGGGGCCAAAAATGTAAGATGAAGTATAACAGAGGTGTGTCAGGCAGTTAATTAGTGAAAGTGTTATTTATTTGGATTTTGTGATGTTTACGGAATTGGTCGCTTTAAAAACTATGTTATTTGCTGTGCTTTCTTCTTACGTGCTAAGTAAACGTTGCCGTTGGCACTAATTTCATACCTAGAATTGCGTGTCTTGCACTCGTCTTCCTAAGGAAGGCTCCTAAGATTGTGTGAGCTTCGGGCTTCACCACCCCTGCGCCCAGCAGCCCAGAGGCCCAGTGGCCCAGCGGCATGCGCTGTCCCAGTCTGCCCACGGATGGACTGAAGGTCGCCTGTCTGGAACCAGTGCCGAGAGCAAACAGCAGGCACCTAGGGCCATCTCTCTTTCTACCTGTAAACTCTCTTCCCAAGACTGAACCCTGTGGGGGCAGGAATCTCTTCTTCTTGACCCTCAGCAGACCCCCAACACTCACCGCAGCACCTGGCATGGGGCAGGCGTGCTGTCCAGAGCAGGTGAATGAATGAATATGAAGGAATAAAGGGTGCCCCTGCCTGGTTCTTGAGACACAGGAGTTGGGGACCAAACCTGAAGACAGGGCAGTTCATGAGCAGGCTAACCTGAGCTTTCCCAAGGACTCCTGGGTGGGCTGACCCTGGACCAAAGCCCCCCCTCGGGGCTGATTCAGAGAGAGGACTAGATGGCCTTGGCTGATTAGAAGAACAAGTTCTACCCCCATTGCTGAGCCCCAAGAGCACCTCTCAGAGAAGCCTCTGGTTGGGGCCACCACACCCCTGACTGCATGTCACTGGGACCTGCCCCTTTGTCCCCTGACCTTGGACTGAACTTCAGACTCAGGGCAGGCTACCTGCGGGTTCTCAGGGCACAGGGTAGGCAGAGAACAAATCACCTGGAGGTAAAGTGGGAACTGACACGGTTTACTTAACCTCTCTGTACGTCGGGTTCCAGATGTATAACTTTGAGCAAAATTTTTTTGTGTGTTTATTTATTTATTTTGAGAGAAAGAGAAAGGCAGCGAAGGAATCCGAAGCAGGCTCCATGCTGTAGTGCAGAGCTTAATGCGGGGCTAGATCCCATGAAACCATGAGATCATGACCTGAGCTGAAATCAAGAGTAGGAGGCTTAACCGACTGAGCCACCCAGGTGCCCCTTGAGCAAGCTTTTACTTCACCTTTCTGAACTTCAACTTCCATATCTGTAAAATGGGGCAATAACAGTTTCCACTTCAGGCTTGTGGTGAGGACAAAGTGGGATGAGCCCTCTGTAGCTTTTAGCACAAGGTTTGGCACATAGGAAGGCTCAACAAATACCATTTATTATTATTCTTTCTTATTATTATTTCTAAACACGTATTTGTGGAAGTTTTCTTTGATTTAAGGTGAGATGAGAAAAATTAATATGGGAGAAAGCCTATTAATATTAATATCTCCATTTCCTTTTGTTTTTTTTCTAAATTTCCATTAATGTATTGCTTTTACAATAAGAAGGCACAGAAGCCACATATAAATTACAAATACACCCACTAGATCTGTTTAATAAATACTGTGAAGAAAGAGCTGAAATGTTAATGGTAATTACCCCCTCTGGGTGTTAAGAATAAAGATGGGTAATTTTTATTCTGTTAGTAATACATTTTCCAAATGTTCTACAGTGAGTACGTGTTTCTTTCACTAAGTTACTGGAAAACAAGACTAAAATCTTATTCAACTCTCTATTCTGTGATTGTGTCCTTCCCACTAGTTTCACATTAGTGTCCTTTCTCTGAAATCATGATCAGAATAGATCATTCATTTTTTAAAGTCTGTTCTGGGAAAAACTTTAAATGGACATCCCTGTTCCCATTTTTTTGCCTGCAATTTCATTGGTCTGTGAAGTCCTGTTATCTGATACCCATCCACTGTTCTAGATGAACTACCTTATTTTAGAGATGGGGAAACTGAGACCTAGCAAGATGAGCCTTCTAAAAACACAAGCTTGCATTCTAAAAACACACAAAAAATACAAACAGTAATATTACAAACATCCAAGTCTCCTCCTCAGAATTGACAACTGTTAAGAATTAGTTATATTTGCTTAATCCTGTGTTTTTATTTTTTTAATTACAAATAGACTCAATGCCCCGTTTGCCCCCATCTCTGCCCCGTCCCTCCTCCCCACGGCCCCTCAGCCAGCCCACTATCCACTATCGACTATCGTATGCAAAACACAATATGGGCAGTATTGTTTAGCGTATGTATTTCAAAATTACATAAATGGCATCAAACTGCACATATCATATCATTCCACCACTTGCTTTTTTCCCTCCCTTCTCAGCATTATGTTTTCTAGGTATATCTGCATACATATAAACTCGGAATCATTTCTCTTTAGTATTTAATATTCTAGCTGGTATATCCATTCCCCTTTGAGGTCCATGTAGGTTGTTTCCAGATGACGTTTCCAAGGTCAAAGAGGAGTCAAATGCCCTTTCTACTACCCAACAGCACAGACCCATAGTCACTCTGACAAATACAGTTCAGAATTCAGAGCTCCACCACCGTACCCCTGGTCACGGGTGGGATCCAACTGTGTCCCTGGACCCAGACTCCTCTGTTCTCCTTATATCCTGGGGCCCCAGAGATTCAAGGCAGCTGGGCTTCACAGTATGGGCAAGAGGGGGTTTACGGGCAAGAGGGGGTTTATAGGCAAGGGTCTTTCCTCAGGGACGGAATGCTGAGAGACCCCTGGGCACTCCTGGCCTGGACTTTGTTATTCCAAAATGTGGTTAGGATTGCCAGACTGTTTTCAGTGATCAACAGAGGACAAGGCCTGTGGCCGTCATCCGTGCTGTTCACCAAATATTCCAGTTCTCTCCACTTGGGGCACATGGGAGAACACACGTCCCTTCCCCTTTAGAGTTAAGCCTATAGGATTTGCTTCATCAAAAAAAAAAAAAAAAAAAAAAAAAAAGTGAGAGGAAGTAACAAGTCACTTCTGAAGCTTGAGGAGCCAGTGTGCCTTTGACTACATTCTCTCTTGCCTCCTGGAACGGCAACCGGCAGTGTTCAGGTTGGGGACAACACACAACAGAACCTATGGCGACCCATGACGAATGCCTTAAGCCCTTATCTCGGGGTTGTTTGTCACTGCAGCATAACCTGGCCTATCCTGCCTGCTACAGGGCCATGTCTGGTGGGCCCTACCTACTATGAGCCTAGTGATAAGCTGTCCTTTTTATTATTATTATTATTGTTTATTTATTTTTGAGACAGAGAGACAGAGTGCAACTGGGGGAGAGGCAGAGAGAGAGAGAGGGAGACACAGAACCTGAAGCAGGCTCTGAGCTGTCAGCCCAGAGTCCGACGTGGGGCTCGAACTCACAAACCATAACATCATGACCTGAGCCGAAGTCAGATGCTTAACCGACTGAGCCACCCAGGCGCCCCAGGACCTGTCCTTTTTTTAAACACAGGTTTGCAGAGTGCAAGATAAGTACTCCTCAGGGGCCCTAGTGGAATAAAGAACTTTAGGGCTGAGAAAACAAGGGATTCTCCATCCTTAAAAAGCACTCTGAGTTAGACAAAAGCCTGAAAGTGTCGTTGTCTGGCTGAGTTTCCTTTGTCTGGTGAAGGATTAAATGAGGTACACAAACAATAGGTACCTAGGACAGCCCTCGGCACGTGATGAGCTCTGGGCTCCAAAGATGTTCACTGAAACCTCATTGGTAACAAAAAAAACTTAGAAGCCGAGTACACAACAATACGGGAAATAGTTAACTAATCGTATGTCCATATATAGTCGTCCCTTACTTTTGGAAAGGTTGCATTATGCCACTTTGCTTTTACAAAAGATCTATGCTAGCACCTACCTTAGTACTCCATGAATGACTACAAGCCAGAGCCTGTGCAGCTAACTCACTCCTGAATTCTGATCCACAGGAACTTGGGAGATAATAAATAATTGTTTTAAGCCACTAAGGTTTGGGATCATTTGCTACATAGCAATAGGTAACTAATATAATTACACAATCACAGCACAAGGAAAAATGATACCTTGGATATCTTTAAAGGAAAACAAAACAATTTCCACATGACTCTCTTGGTCCCCGAGAGTTGGAAGAACACTTCGGCACAGACCATCCTCTCTTATACGCTCACCTGGCCACGTTCTCACAGCTCCTGATAAGCACACCATCTTTCTCTGGCATCAGCTCTAAAACGGGCCTCCTGTCTGTCCCTGTGATGGCGTTCTGTACCTTTCCTACAACCCAATTCAAACAAAAAGCACCAGAACAATATATACCCTGGCTCGGAATAAAAATAAACTTCATACACTGATAAAAACTTGGCACCACCCCTCGGAGGTCATGAGACCACAGTCCACTGTCCTAGGGATTTCATCAAAAGCTGAAAAAGGGCAACTTTTAAGCCGACCCCCTCCTTCTGCCCAGGCACCTCCCCGCCTTCTCCATGCCTCCCATATTTCCTCTGCACACCCCAGCTGGAGAGGAGCCCCCCTTCCTATGGAGAAATCTGCTTTCAGCGGAGAAGATCAGGGTGGTTAGACTTTGCAGTGACAACACTCAGGTTCAGATTCATCTTAGCTCTGTCACCCTGAGTAAGTCAATTAGCATCATGGTATCTGAGCTTCCTTTCTCTGCTGTGAGGCTAATAATAGCACTTTCCTTCCAGAGCTGTTGAAGGGATCCAATGAGAAAAAAATTGTCCAGGGCTTAGCACAGGGCCCGGCAAATAAATAAGTGCTCATTTGCATTCATTGTTCATCAAGAATCACAGCAATAGTGGTAGCTGCTATTTATTCAGGGCTCAGTAGATGTCTTGTATCCTTTACGTGTACTATCTCATTTAGCCCTACCAGATAGGGCCTCTCAGTATCCCCACTCTAGACATGAGGAAGCTGAGGCACAGAGAGGTGAAGTGCCTTGCCCAAGGTCACACAGACTCAGGTAATGAGGTGCCAAACCTCCGTCTTTAACCACCTTGCTCTACAGCCCCCCAAGAGGAAATGGACGGAGGCCCTGTGAACATAGAACACCGCGGGGATTGCAGGAGAATAGGAGTGCAGGGAGAGATAGCACAGTACAGGAACACACAGGCAAGAGACGAAAGTTTCCGGAGTGCCAGAGACTGGAGTGGCGTGAAAGTGCTCTGCGGGTGTTGTCGCCTCTGTCTTGTCTGTAGCAGGAGCCTGAGGCCTCCTGCTTGCCTGGCACTGCTACAGCTCTCCCCTCCAGCTGCCACCCAGGCCCTTGCCCAGCAGCATGGATGCCCTGCCCAGGCCTGGACAGGCCGAGAGCCCTGCTAATGGCTCCACCTTGCCATTCCTGAGCACCTGCTCTGGCTGTAACGTAGCTCTTGCTCGTTAAAACCAGGCTCTGCTGGTGGGGAGAGTCAGGCTGTTTTATTTGCAAAAATGAAACTGCATAGCGATGATAGCGTCAAACGGGACCAGTTTTGGCTCAACACTATAGCATTGTATTCTCACTGAACCAGGAAAGCAAACTCGCAGAAGCAGCAGCAGCGTCTATAGCTCTGGGCCAGAGAGAGCTGGCTGGCGTGGGGCCTTCTTTCTCCACATTCGCACCCCAGGAAACCCCTGTGACTTGAACGATAATAATAAGGGCTGTAGAGGTATCACTGAAGTGCCAAGCTTTCTGTGGCTGGGGTGCATAGAGGTTCAGTTGCTGAACAAGGTGGCCCAGCTGGTAAACCTTCTGTTTGTGGCAAAGGGAAGGGGCTACCTGCATGAAAATGAGGGTTGCCGTGACAGCTGCAACCACTGGACCTGGTGGAGACAGTGCAGCCCCTCAGGAAACATTTATCCAGGGGGGCAGTGGTTCTCAGTCGGGGGGGAGGGGTGATTCTGTCCCCAGGGGACATTTGGAACTATCTAATGTTGATTTATGTTTGAGAGAGACAGAGACAGAATGCGAGTGGGTTAGGGGCAGAGAGAGAGGGAGACACAGAAGCAGAAGTAGGCTCCTGGCTCCAGGCTCTGAGATGTCAGCACAGAGCTGGACTCGGGGCTCGAACTCACAGACCGCGAGATCATGACCTGAGCCGAAGTCGGACGCTCAACCGACTGAGCCACCCAGATGTCCCGACATTTGGAACTATCTGGAGACATCTTGCTTGTCACAACTGGGGAGGGAGCTGCTACTGGCATCCAGTGTGTAGAGACTGACGATGCTGCTGGACATCCCACAGTGCCCAGCGCAGCCCCGCATCACTGGATTATCTGGCCTCAAATGTTAATAATGCCGAGCTTGCAAGGCCCTGGTCTAGCAGTTGAGAAGGAGGCGGCCTCTGGAGTCCGAGGCACCAGAGGCACCTTCTTAGCTGTGTAAAACAGGAATAGGCACTTGACCAACTCAGTTTCCCCTCTGTAGAACTGGGGATATTAAATTTCTGCCTCACAGAGCTGAACCAATGCCCATTCATGACTTTGGGGGTCTAGCATACAGTGAGTGCACCATAATGTTGCTATTGTTAATTACCAAGGACGTGCACTCTGCAGAAGAGCACTGGCAAGATAAACAGTGAGGAGGCCACTAGAGAAACAGACCAAGCACCTGGGAGGGCCCAAGGAGGCCGCAAAGAATCATTTTGGCATTCAAGGTCTTGCTTTAGCCTACATTGTTGGCCCAACCTGTCACTACTCTGGATGGTCACTGGGCTGGCACAACCAGATCTTTTTCCTACTTCCACGGTCCCCACCCCATGCCCGCCAAGGGCCTCTTCCTCCAAGAAGCACCTCCACTAGCCCAACCCTTAAGTATCACATGGCCATGGGGCGCCTGGGTAGCTCAGTCTGTTCAGTGTCTGCCCTCGGCTCAGGTCACAATCTCAAGGCTTGTGGGTTTGAGCCCCACGTCAGGCTCTGTGCTGACAGCTGAGAGCCTGCTTTGGATCCTCTGTCCCCCTCCCTCCCTGTCCCTTCCCCCCTCAAAATAAAGATGTAAACTTAAAGAGTTACCCGTGGGGCACCTAGGTGGCTCAGTTGGTTAAGCATCTGACTTCCACTCAGTTCATGATTTCACACCTCGGGGTTTGAGCCTCTCATGGGGCTCTGTGCTGACAGCTCAGAGCCTGGAGCCTGCTTCAGATTCTGTGTCTCCCTCTCTCTCTGCCCCTCCCCTGCTCACACTCCGTCTTTCAAAAATAAATAAACAGTAAAAAAAAAAAAAAATCACATGATCCTTAAAAAAAACAAGGAAATCCTATCATTTGCCACAACCTGGCTGGATCTTGAAGACATTATGCTAAGTGAAATAAGTCAAAGAAACATAAATACTGTATAATCTCACTTAAATGTGGACTCTAAAAACAAAAATAAAAAACAACTGATAGAAAAAGAGATCAGACTTGTGGTTACCAAAGTGGGGGGCAGAGGGGGAAATGGAGGAAGGTGGTCCAAAAAATACAAACTTCCAGTTAGACTAGGGATGTAATGTACCACATGATGACTATAGCTAACACTCCTGTATGATACCTCAGAACATTGTTATGAGTAAATCCTAAGAGTTTTCACCACAAGGAGAAAATTTTTTTCCTTTTTTCTTCTTTCTTTTCTTTTAATTGTATCTACGTAAGAAGATGGATGTTAGCTGAACCTATTGTGGTAATCATTTCACAATATATGTAAATCAAGCCATCATGCTGCACACCTTCAACTTACACAATAATGTGTGTTAATTATTTTTCAATAAAACTGGAAACAAAGAATCACATGCTCCTTATCTCAGACGGAATCCGCAGGATAGCTACAGAGATACATCAAGACACACACATAGTCACATCCATACAGACTCCGAAAAACACATACGTTCTCATTCATACACACAGACACACACTTGCAGCCTCAAGACATACTGGAGCCCTGGTCAGACCCAAATGTATTCTCGTACACACAGACACATCACCATAACACAGTCTCACCAAGACACATGCTCTCCCGCTCCCCGGCCCTGCCCACATATGACATTGACACATAAAAGCAATACACACCCAAGGAGTATGTAGTCACATACACAAATATATAAACTCTTGTACATATATATATTTACATACAAACTCAGGCGTGCCCCTAGATCTCATCGACACACAAGTTTAATATTAAGGCACAAAAACACCTATACATATACACAAAGACACATTCTGGGCACACAGATGCATACGCAGCTATCAATGCACTTACATGCATAAACATACGAGTACATACATCACCCAAGACACACACACACTCCTATACATCCTCCCAAACACACATGAACACACATAAAGACATTTTTTAAAAAATTAGCCCCTCATAGACACACAAGTATGTTCCCACCACACGTTTTATTCATTCATAGATTCATTTATATTATCAGAAAGTTGCTAAGGAAACTTCCTTAGGGCACCTTCCAAATCCCACCTTGTGTTTCCAGCTACTTACTTGTGTAAGCCCAGCACAATGTGCCACTAGATCATTTCTCCCTTTAAATTTGCACTTGTGGATAGGCGACGTGGGTTTTTCTCTCACCCGCAAGGCCCCAGGATGCAGGGCTCCGGCTCCTTCATCTCGGTCTCTAACTGCCCAGGACCCAAGGCCCCCACCTGAAGGTGCTCACTTTTAAAAGGTCCGTGGCTAAAGGTGCATTCCCTGGCACTGCTCCAGCAAGGTCAAGGGTGGCCTGTGGGTGTGGCTAGGGGGTGTACTTCCACAAGCGCTTTCGAGAGAGGGGATCAATGGGGGGTAGCATACGACCCTCCCTTCTCCTCCCAGCCGCGCCCCTCCACTATTCTCCACCCCGCTTCCCGCACCCTGCTAGCCAGCTGTCCGCAGGCCCCCAGCAGCGGGGGGGGCGGGGCTTCGGCCTCCCGGAGCCCCGCCCCTTTCTCGCCTCTCGCCCCTCCTCTCCGCCCTCCCACTCTTCCTCTCCGCCTCTCCCCCTCCTTCCCCTCTGCTCCGCCCCTCTCCTACCCCCCTCCCTCCTCTGCCGCCTTTCAGCCCCCTCCCTTTCCCGTCTACCCTCCTTCCTCCTCCCTCCCCTCCCCACCCTCGCCCTCGCCCCTCCCCCGCCGCGCCTGGGCCGCCGGAGGCTGAGTCATCGCTGCGGCGTACGGCGGCAGCGGGCGAGCAGGTAGGGAGAGTGCGAAGAAAGCGACGTCGTGCGCCCCATCGCCGCCACCGCGAACGGGTCGGAGTCCCCGTGCAAGCCCCTCTGCCGGAGAGGCCTGGGAGGGGGCACCGATGGGGGCCGGGGCCGCGGTGGGGAGGGGCGGCCAGCCCCGGAGGGCGCGGATTCGGCCGCTCTTGCAGCAGCCGCTTTGCGGCATTCTAAAAGAGCTACACGTAGAATGGAGTCCTAAGCTTACCACATTAGGGTGGCATCCAGGCCAGGCATCTCAAGCTGGCGGCCCACGGGCAGATGTGCCGTGCTCCTGATCTCTTATGTGACCCACAGAGTGTCTAATTTTTAGCCAGACGCCAGCATTGAAAAACCATATGATATTTCACAGAGTGGGAAAATCAGATTCGCAACACTTGAAAAATTAGAATCCCTAACAACACTGGACCCCTATTTCCCAGGACAACAGTTGCCTAATGCTAGGTGTAGCTGCCTTTTTTAGTCTGGGCATTGCCTTCAGTCATTGCCACAGTCCCCACAATTTCTGTTTCATCTCCTTCTATCCTTTTCTATTTCACCTAGGCCACTCAACTTCCTTTATGTTACCTGCCAAATCCTTGATCTAGCGACTCCTAGTTCTGTCCAAGCTACCCATTTCTCAGATGCCGGTGAGGAAGTGGAGGCGGAAGTTTCCCAGAGTCACACAACATGTGGCCTTAATGCTAAAGAGATTCCAGCTTTTTCTCACCCATTAATCTTTTCTGACAAGCCATTTTGCCTCCTCAGATATGCAGACAGAGAAAGGGAATTGTCTTGTGAAAGGTGGGTCCCAGAACATGATCTGGGGGTCAGAGTGGGCCCCCAATGGAAGATGATTCGGAGCAGAAATTAGCCCGGAGAAGGGTCAAACAGCTTTGTATTTATTCCTGGGTGAGATCATAGTAAGAAATTGAGCAGAAACCCCTCCCTGGAGTTGATGGTATATTCTAATAGTCTTTCTCTTGGAGTCACAACAGAAGGCAAAACTGGGGCAGGTGGATGGATGGAACAGTTGGCAATTCTGACAAATTTGGTTATAATAAGCTGTTTTCAAGTCACAGGAGACCTGGCCTGCGAGACACTAGGCTGTTGTGGAAGGGTTATTATTGCTTGGATTGCTTTCTAGTGCTTCTCAGCCTGTGATGTGTACAGGGGTCTTGTAAAATGCAGATTCTAAGTCAGTGGTACTGGGATAGAACTTGCAAAGCCTACACTTCTGACAAGTTTCCAGGTGATGCCAATACTGCAAGCCCCGAGTCCCCACCCTGACCGGCAAAGGCTCTGGACTCCTTGTGCCTTCTGTTTATTCATGAGGGTCATTGCTACATGGTAACCCAAAGGAGGGGCTCAGAATCCCGCAGACCTAGGCGTAGATCCCTGCCCACCCCTGAGTAGCCAGGTAATGTTGGGCAGATGGCTCATCCTCTGTGGGCCTGTTTTCTTCATCTGTGCAATTGGAATCAGAGAATACTGAGAATACTTACTTCCTTAGGAGGCTGGGCAAGGAAGAATGGACTGGACACGTGGCCCCAGCATAGTGTACGGTTCATGATGGATGCTCTGTAAAGGTAGTTTCTGGTATTGTGCACTCTATGGGCCTGCCCATGAGTGGTGACACCCATCAGTAGCATGGTTCGAGAGGGGGAGTATATAAGACATTTCAGGATAAAAATCAACCCCCCTAATATGGCCTTCTAGGCCATGCATGGTATGATCACTACCCAGCCCACCCCTTGCTGTCCTTCCCCTCTCTGTCTCATGCTGGACATTTATTAGGTGTCTGCCACAGTATTTTCCTCAGAGGCCTGGCACGTGCTGTTGTTCCTCATACTTCTACCTGCCTGGTTCTTATCCTGCAGCCTCAGTTCCAAAGTCACTTCCTCAGAGATGCCCTCCTTGACCCCCAGAATCTCTCAAGTAAGGATTTTGGGGGTATATTCTGGTAGAAAGGGAGAGCGGTTCCATCTCTTGAGGCTGCACATAAATAGGGAAGTCACCATTTTTACTTAGATTCTACATTTATTTAGAGCAGCTTTTGGCTGGGTGGGGGAGGGAGGTCGGGGGGTCAGAGGAACTAAACACTGTCCCTTGCCTTTCTGCAAATTAGAGAAGGGCACAGCTTGGGCAAGCAAGCAGCTCTCGCCTGCCCTCTCAGCTGGTTACCTTTGTGCAGTATACAAACTATGCAACCTTATGTAGCAGCCCGAGTGCTAATGCTTCCTTCCCCCAAGCTGCCTCGTGACCTGCTTAATCCTCCTGCCTGGATTAAGCTCCTTTATAAACTTTCTTAACTTCATAAAACTCATCACAATTGGAATTAGGTATCTTGGGAATGGTTTATTTAAAATCTTCCCCCTGTAGTAGACTCTATATTCCATCAAGGCAACGTCTATCCATCTAGTTCTGGATTCCCAGTGCTTAGCCTGGTGCCTGCAACAAAGCAGGTGCTCCATAAATATTTGTCGAATATTTCAGGAGCTCATTATCTACCAGGGGAGATCGGACTCGTGGAAATAGCTATGGCATGAGATGGACAGGCACAGAGCTGAATGACTGGTGCAGCCCCAGGGAGGGAGGTGTCCCTTCCAGCAGAGGTCATCCAGGGGTGCTCATGGAAGAGGTGTTTTAGCTGGACCTGACAGAATAGGTGGAGTTCACCAGATTCAGATGAGTGGGACGGTGTTCTTGGCAGTGGGAACAGCAAAAGCAAAGGTATAGAGAGAGAGAAGAGTTCAGTGTGTTCCTATGACCAGTCACAAATTACCATCAGCAGACTGGCTAAATGTGTTTTGTGAATTAGCTGCCAATATTTTTTTTAAAAATCATGAGATTTCACATAAAGATCCGGATTTCCTGATCTTCTTTAAAAAACTGGAAGATGCCACCAACGAACAATTGACTGGCACTGAAAAGTGACAGTCCCTTTGGAAAGTCTGTGCTTGCTGGAGTTCATCACAGCCCCTACCTTTCCCCAGTGCGTTCTTACACCCAGCTTTCCTTGCTCATTACTCTTCCTTCGTGGCCCACTGTGCAGCTGGCTAGAAGACCATTTGATTGACCCACTGGAGATGTAAGGAAACTTGGTTCAGAGGGTACAGGCATTGAAATGCCAGACTAAGGAAGTTGGCAAATACCAACTGAAGGAAATGAGAAGCCATTGAAGGTTTTTGAGCTGTAAACCTTTAGCTGTAAATCACAGTAAAGCTGTGGGGGGACTCAGAATTTCCTCATGGCCTGTAAAGAACACCCAGAAAAGGCATAATAACCCAAAGTGAGGGAGCACGAATGCCCCAGCTCTTTTTTTGAACTGGTAAATAACAGGCCTCCTCAGTTAACTAAGTGAGCTGGTAATGGCCGGGATTTCA
The DNA here is from genome assembly GCF_027475565.1 of Acinonyx jubatus. Lineage (NCBI taxonomy): Eukaryota > Metazoa > Chordata > Mammalia > Carnivora > Felidae > Acinonyx > Acinonyx jubatus. The sequence goes on along the minus strand of NC_069380.1, from coordinate 190,029,138 downwards.
GGGTCTTCTACGGCTCCACAGAGCACAGCCCACAGCTGCCCTGGCCAAGCCAGGCCTGACTTCATAAGCAGGAACTCTGGGCCAAGGAGGCTGGTGAAGTTCTGGAAGCCAAAAGAGTGGGGAGCTCTGCATGGGGCTTTCAAAGAAGATAAAACGTGGACTGACCCATGGTCGGGAGACAGGATGCTTCCTAAAGGCTTCCTAAAGGTGCTTCCTAAATCTTAAAAGGTTTCTGATTACTCACACATAGGTGACCTCTAACTTGCTTTTGCTTGGCCTTGATTGTTTTCAAACACATTTAAAAAAAAACTGTAGTTTTCTTCTGTTTACAAAAATCGTATACTTATTAGAAAAAGGAAAATTTAGAAAAATAGAGGTGAAGGTAATCATCAGTAATCCTGCCACCCAGAGGTAACTCTGTTAATATGTTGGTGGATTTCCTTACCTTTATTTTTATTTTTTAAAATTTTTTTAATGTTTATTTATTCTTTGAAAGAGAGAGAGAGCACGAGCAGGGGAGGGGCAGAGAGAGGGAGCCACAGAATCTGAAGCAGGCTCCAGGCTCCGAGCTGTCAGCACAGAGCCAGATGAGGCACTCGAACTCCCAAGACCACGACCTGAGCTGAAGTCGGATGCTTAACGGACTGAGCCACCCAGGCTCCCCACCTTTATTATTTTTTTCAGTGTATTTATACTTTTAAAAAATGAAGTAGGGGTCACATTTCATATACAGTTGATTGCCCTTTTTTGATGAACATTATCCTATGAATGTTTTACCGTGAGAATATAATAATGCATCTTTCTGTAAAAAATTTAAATAAGAAATTTACAACGGAGAAGTAAACATTGCATGTTGGCATCATTTTTCTGGGTTATTAAATATGCTTTGAAAAAAACATTTTATATGATTGTTTCCTTCCATTCTCAAAGTAGTCAGGAATCTGAATTTTTTGTCTTGCAAGACAGATAAAAGAGGAATTATTACCCCCAATTGAAAGAGAATACTGAATCACAAAGATGAAGTGAGTTATCCGAATAAGTAGCTAGTGGGGGGCTGCACTACAACGCCCAAGCCTTCTGAGTCTAGGTTAGTGCTGTGGGGAAGGGGGTAACCAGGCTGCTCTTCCCCACCCCAGTTATAGTTAGTTTAGATCATGTCAGCTGTGCTTTAGATTCTGTGAATCAAGGAAGGCTTTAAACAGTGCAGTTAATCTGGGTGGACTTTGTGGAGGAGGCACGTTTTATTCAGGATCTGGAATGTTTGTCCGATTCATAGGTAAATGAGTGCCAGGCATCCAAGCCTCCCGACTCCCAGATTAATAATAATAACCAGCTTGGGGAACCTTGGATGGCTCAGTCTGTTAAGCATGGGACAACTGATTTTAGCTCAGGTCATGATCTCATGGGTTAGTCAGATCAGATGGAGCCTAGTTTGGGGTTCTGCATGGAGGTTGCTTGGGATTTTCTCTCTCCCTCACTCTGTGCCCCCCCCCCATGCACTAAATAAATAAACATTTAAAAAATAAAAATAATAACCAGCCTTTATCATGTGGCAAGCACCTTGCTAGGCTCTTGAATACTTATGTTACTTAATCCTCATACCAAACCCTGGGAAGCACTGTTATTTTCACCAATTTAAAAATGAAAAAATAGGGGGTGCCTGGGTGGCTCTGTCGGTCAAGCGTCCGACTTTGGCTCAGGTCCTGATCTTCCAGTTTGTGACTTCAAGCCCCGCAGTGGGGCTCTGTGCTGACAGCTCAGAGCCTGGAGCCTGCTTCAGATTCTGTGTCCCCCTCTCTCTGCCCCACGCCTGCTTGTGCTCTGTCTCTCTCTGTCTTTCCAAAATAAACATTAAAAATATTTTCAAAAAAATGTTTGAAAACATAGAAGCACAGAGAGGGGAAGTGCTCAGCTCAAGGTTGCACGGCTGGTGAGTGAGGGCAGAGCTTTGAACCAGGCAGCCTGGCCCCAGAGCAGTTCCACTCCATCTCCGCACCTTCCCTGTCTAGGCTGAAGGGAGAACAGCCAGAGCCCAGACAGCTGGGAGTCCCCAACACGGTGGGCACCCCCACCTCCCCGACTGGTCGTGCCCCTCGGGACACGGAGGCCAGGAGTGGATGACAGACGCACTGGCTGAGGGGCTGTGCCACAGGAGCCAGCCAGGGGTCTGCCCGGAACCCCCGCTTCTGTGGCCGCCCCGTCCCTCAGAGAGGCTTCCTCAAATGGGGAGGTAATACATTTTAAAAAGGAGGTAGTCTCCAGAGTGTTTGGCATTCCCAGTGGCTAGTCCAAAGCGGTTTTGTCTTGATCCCTCTTTGATTCTGAAATAGACTCCATCCTGAAAAAGAAGCGGATTTAGAATTAAGAGGCACCACGCAACTTCTAGTCCTGCCTCTGCTGAGATCTGACTGATCCTGGGCCCGTCGCTCCCCCTGCCCGCTGGCTCTCGGAGGCTAAAGCTGGTCCCTCCACCCGGTCTTTGTCACTCACGACTCACCGCGATGTGGCCGACCAGTTGCTGGGACGGGGAGACGATGCGGTGGAAACCGGGGCGGCTCGCAGGGCGCTGGGGTCCCGGAGTGCCGTGCCCAGCCGGCTCCAGCCCGCCCAGGTGGCTGCGTTCGCACGGGAAGGCTGCAGGCGTCCCGCAGAACCTAGCCCACCCCACCCCCTCTTCCCACTTCTAACCCCTTCCCCCAACCCTCCGACGCCCGGGAGAGTTGAGGGTCCGCGCACAGGTCCGGGAGACACTTGAATTCCTCCCTCGATCTCTGTTCACCAGGGTCCCGCTCGCCTGAAGGGACGCCCACCCTTCCCCCTAACAGCTCACCCCAGCAGCTGTCCACTCATCCTTCACAGGGCTGAGTTCCAGGGTGTGCGTTCCCAGACACAGCCATGCCCAAACCCGGAAACCTTCACTGGCTCCCCACTGCGGCGGGAAGAACACCCAAACTCAGAGTGACTAGAAGGCCTGTCTCCACCTGCCCCCAACCTGCCTCCCCAGCTGCTTTGCCCTGTCACCTCAACACAGAACTTGGTGATTTTTAAATGCAGAGGCCCAGGAGTCAGGCACCCAGATTCAAATCCCGAGTCTGCCTGTTTCTAGCTATGTGACCTTAGGCAAGTTACCACATATCACTCAACTGTGACTCCACACCCTTAAAATGGGGGTGGTAGCACCCATTCCATAGGACTGTGTGAAGAATTAAATGAGTCACTTAGCATAGTTCCTGGAACATGGTAAACTCACCCTAAGTGCTTGGTGTTGTTATGACAGCTCTCAACCACATTTGGCTACCACCTCCTACTTCCTAAAGCCAATCATTCTCTTTCCCAACACTGTGCCTGCATGTATACCTGGAAAACCCTTCCTCTTCCCATTTCTCCACCCGGTAGGCTCCTACACACCCTTTAAAGCCCTATTCAAATGTCACTGTGGAGGCGCCTGGGTGGCTTAGTCAGTTAAGCACCAGACTTCAGCTCAAGGCATGACCTCACGGTTAGTGGGTTCGAGCCCCGCGTCGGCTCTGTGCTGACAGCTAGAGCCTGGTGCCTGCTTCCAATTTTGTGTCTCCTTCTCTCTCGCTGCCCCTCCTTGGCTCACACTCTGTCTCTCTCTTTCTCAAAAATAAGTAAACATTTAAAAAAATTTTTTTAAACGTCACTGTGAAGACTTAACCATCCTTCCCAGTTGCTTCCTCCTCTACCTGCCTGTCACCACCTTAACCCAGGGACCACACAGTATCCCCAGTGGTGGGACAACCAGCATTTCATGCCTCCCAATAGGATGCAGTAGACTTCACAGTTCTACTATTTTGGCTCTTGCCGAAAATGTTGAGCGTAAATATAATCAGGTCTTTAGAGCTGGTTGCAGTTTACTGGAATTTCAGGGGTAGAGGAACACATTAAATAACACCCAGAAAAGCAACCAGACAAATCCAGAATGTGGAACAATTTATAAGACAACTGGCATGATCTCTTAAAAGTCAATGTCGTGAAAACAAAGCAAAAGCAATGGGAGAGGAGGTTCTAGATTTAAAGAGATCTAAGAGTCCAACAACTAAATATGAGATGTGATTCTTTTTAAAGTTTTTATTTTAACGTTTATTTATTTTTGAGAGAGAGAGCGAGTACAAGCGGGAGAGGGGCAGAGAGGGAGACACAGAATCCAAAGCAGGCTCCAGGCTCTGAGTTGTCAGCACAGAGCCTGACAAGGGGCTCAAACCCACAAACTGAGATCATGACCTGAGCCAAAGTCTGACGCTTAACTGACTGATCCACCTAGGCCCCCCATGTGACTCTTGATTGTATCTTGGTTCACTTTTCTTTTAAAGCTATAAAGACCATGTTTTTACACAATGGGGGGAATTTGACTATGAATTGGATATTAGATGATGTAAGGAAATTATTGTTAATTTTGTGAGTTGAGATAAGTCTACTGTGGTTATGGAAGGAGAATTCTTATAGCTTTTGGAAATGAATGCTAAGTGTTTAGGGCTCAAGTGTTAGAATATCTGTAATTCACTTTAAAATGGTTTAGCCACAAATTTAACATATAGTGAGATGAGGTAAATATGGTGAAATGTTTACAATTGTTGAATCTACATGATCAATATGTATTCAGTTTACAATTCTTTCTACTTTTCTGTATGTTTCAACATTTCCTTAAAAAGGGTTTTTTAATACTGAAATATAATTGACATGTAACAGTATATTATTTCAGGTGTACAACCCATGATTCGGTCCATGTATATATTGCAGAATGATCACCACAATAAGTCTAATTACCATCCATCACCATGCATAGTTACAATTTTTTTTCTTGTGATGAGAACTTTTAACATATACTCTCTTAGCAACTTCCTAATATACAATATTATAACTATAGTCACCATGCTGTATGGTATAGCCCCAGGACTTATTTATTTTATAAATATATATTATGTATATAAATACATACACACACACACACACACACACACACACACACACACATACAGGTATATACCTTTTTATAAATACATAAAGGTTTTTAAAAAGCTCCTTCCCCTGGGCTCCTATAGCAGGTTTCTGGGCCTTCATTAAAACACGAATCACAATATTTGGAGGTGATGTTTGCCAGTGGGTCTTGCCATTCAGATTACAGACTATGAGCTCCCCGGGGTAGGATCCAGATGAACTGTATCTCTCTTGTGGTGCCACGTTCATAATAAACAGGCAATAAACAGGTGTTGAATGAATGGAGACTGTACTATTGCCATAGTGCATGATTCCTCAGTAAACTTACTCTTAGGAATCTCCCAGAATGAAAAATGATAATGCAAACTTTTATTGAGAACTATATACCAAGCTTGGTGCTAAGTTCCTAATTTTGTTCATCATGGATTTTTTGCATTCATTTTGGTTTTTAAAATATTGTGTTCAAGTATTATTTACCTAGGTTACTAACTTTGGGGGCCTCCCCTATTTTAGTGCCTGAAGCAAGTGAGGCACCCTGATATCCCTATAAAACAGGGTTTGGGGCACATGTCTGAGTAATGCCCCATTGCCCTCTGGGAATCCTTCCAGATCCTATCACTTTATTTGTCTGACAGAATTGACGTTTGTTTGGTCTCACTGTACCATTGCTCTTGTCATCTGACCTAAAGAGAGGGTTTGCAATCTGCAGTGCATATTTATTTTGCTGCCCCAGCAACATTCTCCCTGCTCTGGCAATAACAACTCTATGTTGCTTGGGGACCCTCCCCTCCCCATCCACCGAACTGACTCCAGCCTATTGCCTAGAGGTGGGCATGTGACTCAGCTCTGCCATCAGAGCCTTGCAACCACTGGCCATAGTCGTGGCTTCAGAGTAGTCATATGACTCAATTACAGCCAGTGAGACTCAATTCTGGGGGTTTGATCTCAACTTTGGAGAGGGGATACTTTCTCTTTTCTGGTACCTGAGATGGGATGTAAGCCACGTGGGGTGTTGAGCCTCTCTGAGACTGGAGCTCGTACAGAAGACAGCAGTATGGAGTGATGGAGTCAGGGAGGAGACATCCTGATAGTATTGGAGCTCCTGGATCCAGCTGTACTCGAAGCAAGACTGCTATCTGGACTTAGGGGATGTGTTGGCCAACTTTTACCTAAGTCAGTTTGAGTTGTCTTTCTATCACTTAGATGATTCACTCCCTCTTGCCTGCTGTGTGGTCAGGTTGGTCCCAGGAGATGCTCTGGTGAAGCCCAGCACCTATCACCAGACTTCCACCGTGAAGTTCTCCATCCAAGGTGCCCTTCATCACAGGGCAGCCGTGGGAGGCAGAGGATTGAGAGCAAAAACAGTAGCCCCACATAGCATTCCTGAGCACTGGTGCACTGTTAGGTCCTGTGGTTAAGATTTCCCATCTATTTACTCCTTTTGTCCTATAACAACTCTGCGAAGTAGATTCCATGAACTCCGGGCTGAAATCGTCCATCTACTTCTAGGCCAACTGTCCCAAATCGCCAACCCGAGGCAAAGAGAAGTCTCCAGTTAAACAGCAGACAAAGGCTGCTTCCCACTCCATTTTGTCTCTCTTGTAAATGGGTAGACTTTCTAGGGGGTAGGCTCTTTCTAAGAACAGCTGAGTCTGGGTATTAGCAAACCCCTCTCCCTATGCTTTCTTTTTTTTTTTAATTTTTAAAAAATGTTTATTTATTTTTGAGAGAGAGAGAGAGAGAGAGAGCGCAAGCTGGAAAGGGGCAGAGAGAGAGAGAGAGAGACACAGAATCTGAAGCAGGCTTCGGTCTCTGAGCCTTTAGCACAGAGCCCGATGCGGGGCTCGAACCCACAAACTGTGAGATCAGGACCTGAGCCGAAGTCAGACGCTCAACGGACTGAACCACCAGGCGCCCCTCCCTACACTTTCTCATAACACTGTCAGCATCTTGAAATAAAGGGCCTAAGGGCAGCTTCCTTTGGCCTGGTAGTGGAATCAGCACCTTCGGCAGTGTTGGCCCTCAAGATTGACAGATGGGTTGACCCACTGGCTGTGGCCATCTTTGCCATCTGTGTTCATTTATTCATTCAACAAATACTCATTGAGTGCCAGGTATATGCTAAATCCCATTCCAAGCACTGGGGATACAATAGTGAACAACACTGGGGGCAGTCCCTGCCTCCAGGTTGCTGACAGTCTTGTCAGGGAGGCACACATTAAACAAATAATTGCACATGTAATTATTTAATTACAAGCATGATAAGCACTGAGAAGGAACAGTTCAGGCTGTTATGAAAGTGTGCAACAGAGACATCTAAACCCGTCGGCTAACTGTCTGACCAAGCAACTTCATTCGCTTCCTAGGTATTTTTTGATTGACCATTCGGTGCTAGGCACTGTGTTGGGTGCTGAGTGCTGGGCAGAGTGGGGAAGCAGACATAGCCCCTGCCCACGAAGAGATTGCTGTGCATAGCAAATACACCATCTGACCGGCTGTGTCTCCAGCCTGCAGCCTGTGAGCAGCTACAAGTCGACAGCTTTGATACCGGCTTGAAAGAACAACTTCGCTCCTGCTTCTACAGGAGAACCAAATACATTTAACTGGTTTCATTCATCTCGCAATCCTTTCTCTGATCCGTAATGGTTTTCATTCTCTAGGATTGGGGAAATTGGGACCGATGGTCACGGGGCCAAGTGGGAACATGTTTTGTTAGGCTCTGTAAAAATAGGGTCTTGGGTGAAAAATACGCGTGGTTTCATTGAGAGGGGAAGGCATCAGGAAAAGGAAGGAACTGGATATTGAAACTCCCTGTGCCCCATGGCTCCAGCATACCGGGGACAGGAGCTCGGCTTTGAGGGCAGGCCTTTTATGATATTTTTGGCTGCCTGGCCCCAAGGGTGCAGACCAGAGTGTGGTGCCCAGCTCGCCGCAGGGAACTTTCTGGATGGCCTTATTATTCAGAGCATGTGATGCTTTGGCTCCAGCAGCCTGAGGTAGTCAGGGATTCTGCAGCGCTGGGAATGGGGTTCTCACTAAAAGAGGTGAGAGTGTGTGTGGGTTCAGACCTAGCAGGTCTGGCCTGGTCATTTTTAGAGCCAGCTTCCCTGCAGGATCAAACAGTCAGAATCACTTGGCCCCCTGGGCCCCAATCCGGGCCTGAAATGTGACAGCATGGGGAAAAATAGAAAGGAAGGCGTGGCCTCTGACTATCCCCCACTGGACTGAAGCACCCTGTCGGCGAAAAACGCAGCTGATTCTTTTTTGTGTCTCCTGACACCCTGGGATAGATGGCTTGCCTGGTCAACATCATAGCTCCTATATCTTGAGGGCTTACTCTGCAGTAGGGATTTGTTCATTTAACCCTCACAACAACCCCATGAGGTAGGTTCTACTGTTACCCTCATCTCACAGGGAGCTGGGGCTCCAGTTAGTGGAGCAGGATTGACAGAAATCATAGAGCTGTCATGTCTCAGCCAGAACCTCCGAGAGCAGAGATAGCAGAGTGAGAGGGTGGTGCAGAGTCCTTTATGTGTGCCTTCTGTGGGGAGGGCCCGGAACACAGAGCAGCTAACTGACCTGGGACAAGTCTGCAACTTGGTACAGAGCCTCGGCCATCCTGGCTGTAACAAGTGTGGATTTAATCATTTGAGAGCAACATAGAATGTAGCATTTTGTCCTTTTTGCTAAGGCTTTTCCTCGTATCAACAATAGTAAAAGCAAATAACCTATCCATTGACGTTTTATTCCTTTACAGTCACTGGGTCAAGTACTTTATGTATATCATTTCATTTAATCCTCCTATTGACCTAGGAAGTATTTATTATTATACTTCTAAGGAAAGAGAATAACTTTGCCAAGGTTACAGCTAGTAAGTTGCAGAGCTGGGATTCAACTTAAGAATGTATGGCTCCAAGATCTGTTTTCTGCTGAGCATTAGAGACCTGGTTCAATTCCCGCTTCCTCCACAAACCAACGTTGTGCCTTGGCAAGTCATTTAATTTCTCCGGGCCTCATTTTCCACATCTGTAATATAGGTAGGTTGGACTCAATGATATGTCAGGGTCAGGCCCTCTCTAGCTCTGATATCTAGACTTTAAACCCTTTGAGGGATATCGCGTCTATATCCTCAGCACTCAGAAAAGGGCCTGGCCCAGAGTGGGTAACAGGTCAACATAGGTTGAGCTTAATCTATCCTGATGGGACCCTGGCTCCTATCTCCACATGTAGTTGCTATTTCCAAATCTCTACATTTCATAGCCTCCCCCTACCTCTTATGGTCCAGAGATACCATAATTTATCCATTTGGGTTGTTTCCCATTTTTCCTATTAAAAAAATGCTTCCATATATCTCTTAATGGGCTGAAGTTTCCTTGGAATGAATACATATATATATATATATATATATATATATATATATATATATATCCAGATAGGGAATTTTTATATCATGGGATGTATACAAAACCCTCTCAAAAATTATAGGAATTTATATTCCCACCAGCTGTGAGAGTTTACCTTTTCTCCTGTATCCTTTCCAAACTTAGAGTTTGTCAGATTTTTAAAAATTTGTCAACTGGTTAAGTGTGAAATAGTATAAATATATTTTAACTTTTCATAGTGGAAAGTTTCAAGTACCAGTAAAAACTCATTCCGGAAACATACTTATAATCCAAAGCACTTGTATATCAGAGCAAATTTCAAGAAACATCGTGTCAGTTGAGATCATGTGACATTTGGCTAATGTGCTACTCGTATTGCAAGACATCACTCGTTTATCAAGTTAAAATTTATTAAAAATGTTTGCTCGTCTGGCGGACCGCTCTCAGAACAAGTTAGTCACAATCCAAAGTTTTACTGTATTTATAAAATAATAGAATCGGGTAATAAATTTATGTACCTGTCACCCACCATCCAAATCCTTACCAATTTTGTTTCTTTATATTTCACCACCCATTATTTAAAAAAATTTTTTTTAAAACGTTTATTTGTTTTTGAGAAACAGGTAGATCATGAGCACGACAGGGGAAGAGAGAGGGGGAGACACAGAATCCGAAGCAGGCTCCAGGCTCCAAGCTGTCAGCACAGAGCCCGACACGGGGCTCGAACCCACAAACCATGAGATCATGACCTGAGCTGAAGTCGGACGCTTAACTGACTGAGCCACCCAGGTGCCCCATCACCACCCATTATTTTTAACCAAACCTGAGATATTATTCCATTTTATCTTTAAATATTTCAGCAAATATCTCTAAAAGATAAGGATTTCCTCTTTTAAACATAACCACAATGTATCATCAAACATCTCCAAATGTCAACAATAATTCCTTCATATTACCAAATATTTGAGTCCATGTTCACATTTATCAAATTACTCTCTATATTTTTTTCTTTTTATGCTTGCTTGAATTAAGATTCAAACAAGATCCATACAATGTGATTGGCTAACATTTCTTAAGTTTCTTTTAATCTAGAGGTGCTCCCCTCTCTGTCTACCATTCATTTGTTAAAGAAATCAGGTTGATTTTCCTGTTAGACTTTCCCCCAGTCTGGCTTTTGTTCATTATGTCCCCATGGTGTCATTTCACGTGTTCCTCAGTCCCTGTATTTCCTGTACACTGTAGTGTGGTCAGGATCCGTTGGGAAACCCATGGTCCGTGGGCCAAACCTAGCATCTACCTTTTTTTGTAAACAGGATTTTGTTGGAACACAACTCTGCCCGTTTGTTTAGCTATTGCCAGTGGCTGCCTTTTGTGTTCCAACAGCAGGCTTAAGTACTTGCAACAGACTCTAGACACTGTATAGCCTGTAAAATTTAAATTACCTGGCCCATTGGAGACGAAGTTTGCCAACACCTACTCTAAAGGCTTGTTCAGATTCCTGCTTGATTCTTGGGCCATGCTTTCTTCATAGGATATGGTGTTTAATTAGATCAACTAATTCATAAGGAGTTGCAAAATGGTGATATTCCAAGTTAATCCTTCTTCATTCCTGTTTCCTTTTCTTTATTGGAATGCTTACATAAAAAGCACCTTCTTCTCATCTACTACTTGGTTGCCTGAAGCACAGTTCGTACAGGAAAGACAGAATAAATGCTTAATTGTCTCTCTTGATTTTCAAAATAATGAATTGATTTCCTAATATCCTCCAAAGATGATCGCTGAGGTTTTTTGTTTATTTTTAAAATATCATTATGAACTCATGGATTTAAATGTGTTTGATATTTTCAATTCATTGCAGTTAATTAGACTAAAATTGTCTGGACTTTGGCAAGTGGGACTCCAGAGTCCCTTTGCCACGACTCTGGTTTCCTTGATTTGCGTTAAAAGTCTATGAACATGTACATTTTCTGCCCCAAAGCTGGAATCAACTATTTATTTATTTATTTATTTATTTATTTATTTGAGGAACCTGGGTTCCTTTAAGGGGAAATAGTATTTAGAGACCACAGTCTGGGCACTAAAGATGCTCACTCAAGTGTTGGTTGTTGTTTCTAGACCTGAAAACGATAGGCAGAGCTAGGGAATATGGTGTGTGCTTCCAAATCAGTTACATCAAAAATTCATACTGGAACTTCCAATTTAAGTCCAGGATTATAAAGTTTTTACTTAGCCCCTGTCGTCTTTCATTTGTATCTCCTTTCTCTCACACCAAAAGTCCTGGTTCTCAACACCACCAGCATGAAACTCACTGGCTACCCCACACTACCTATCCAACAGTTTCAGAATAACAATCCCAGTGTTACCACCACAATACGATGACTGAAAACAGGCAGCCCTTTTTTCAAAATCAGAGTAAAAAATTCTGAAAGTGGAAGTGGAAAGAAATTCACCGGGAAGGGTCTGTGCTGACCCCATGTCACTGTATGGCAGTTTGCATTGCTGCTGGGATTTTTAGTACTATATTCTGTTGGTGAGGATTTGGTTCCTCACTGTGGGAAACTCTTAAAATCGTAGCCCTTGCCCTTTGGGAACTGACACATGTCTACAGAGTTGGGGAAGCATGAGGTTAAAGCAGTGTAGGCTCACAGAATGATTGTTTTATTGGTAACTTAAGTGTGCTGATGAACTCCAGACTTCAGTTTCCATCCATAATGAATGAGAATAAAGAAAGGAAGGAGAAATTTGCAAGAGGGAATCTTGGGCAAGCCATTGCTCTGAGTCATTTCCTTATCTATTAAAAAGGGAGTGCAAGGATTGGGCTATACTCTAGCCATGGCAGCATCTTTCTCTTCTCCTAATACACCTGCCTCAGGGCCTTTGCACTTGCAGCTCCCAATGCCTAGAATACTCTTGCTCCAGCCTTCTAATGACTGGTTCCTTGTTATTATTCAAGTCTCAGCTTCAATATCACCTCCTCAGAGAGGGCCTTGCTGACTAGATAATCTAAAATACCCCTCCACTACTTTATCATATCAGCCTATTTTATTTCTTCATGGTACTTTTACCTATCTAATCTGTTTACTGGTTTATGTCTATCTTTCCTCTTCTAGAATGCAAACCCAATAAGGCGCTTGACTTTCTTGTTCACTGGTGTATCCCTAGGATCTAAAACAGGCCTGGCACATAATAGGAATGAATGCCTGCTATATGAATGGATGAGCTAGATAATCTCCCAAGTCCTTTTTAGCTCTAATATACACTCAATATATTGAGTGTAGACTACATACAAGCATGACTGTAGCATCTTACAGATGTGGAAACTGAGACAGTGAGTGGCTTGCCAAAGGCCTCACAGAGAAGAGGGTGTGTGGTCCAGAGGCACTGTATGGAAAGTCAAAAGCAACAGACCCAGGTTTGGGTCCTCATATCATCCTCCCCTGTCAACATTCCTTCCAAGAGCCGTGTGAGCTGGACAAGCCATTTCATCCCTCCAAGGACAGTTTCTCCATCAAAAGAGAAGACCTACAAATAACTCTGGTCTAGGGCTACCGTGAGATAGTGAAGCTTTGTGGACTGAATGGCCCTAGGCACTTTGCAGAACGTTTAGCCGGTCTTTACCTCCAGCCGGTCCTGGGGTTGGGGCGGGGATAAGGAAGGAAGCCCGGGAAGGAAGCGCTGTGGAAGAAGGGAGAGCCAGCTGGTCACCACGGTTTGTTTTCTCACCTGAGTCCCCAGCCCTCCCCTAGCCTGGCTTCTCTCACCTGCTCAGGTAAAGAGGTAGGGGGAGCCTCGCTCAGCCAATGAACGGCAATTATTCTCTTAAAGGCACCCAGCAGCTGGCAGGGAAACCAGCCATGCCACCTGGAGAGCTCCCTGCTGGGGGCCAGAGGCAGCTGTGCCATTTAGGTGTACTTAAGCCCTCCATGGCCACTCTGTGACCCCAGGGCCTGGTCGTTTCATGTCCGGGAGAGTGCTTTCTTCAGAGACGCCTCCTTCGCCTGGCCCAGAGCTGGCTTTCCAGAAGGCTCCCATGCCTAGCTGCCCTGGCAGACGCCCAGGGAGGAAAGACAGCGTGGCCTTTGGCAACTGCTCGGCAGGAAGGAGCCCAGAGGTGTGAGGGAGAAGCCATTTCCCTGTCCTGACCCCCTTCGACAAACCCTGGTGAGTCCTGACGGTCTGGGTTTCTCGAACCTCAACAGAGCAGGGCCTGGTAGGAAAATGCTCCGCCTGAGGGGCGGAAACCTCGGGTGCTGGTTCCAGCCCTGCTGTGTGACCTTGAGCAAGTCACTCCAGCTTTCTGAGCCTCATGTTCCCCATCTGGGAAAATGTGGAGCTCAGATCTCCATGTCAGCTTTCTCCTTTTCTTATTCCCACCCCCCCTTACACCCATTGTTTTGCAAGATTTTTGTCTGCCAGGCTGTACCTGTTACATAATGTCATTAATTGTTTTTCCCCTTCTTTGTTAATTGGGACCGTGTAATAGCCAATCAGTGTTTTCTGGTCAGCAGGAACAAACTGCGGTGATACCATTGAGCTGATATAAGTTAAACCAAAAGCAAAGAAATGTGGTGTTTTGGTCTGCCTGTGCGAGCTTATCTAGAGTCAATGTTTGCTTTCCATTTGGCCTTTTGAAATATGAGAAATAGGGCAATTTTCAGAGAATGGGGAGCCTTAGGTGGGATCTGGCTTGCATGGTTTATGAGGGCACCAGGCAGAAACACTGCCATCACACCCCAAGCCTGGCTCTGGCCTCTACAATACATGAGATCCATTGTTGAAAATGGGCCTGCAAACTTCCTATTTGGGGTTGGACCACTCCTAGGAGACCCCACACTGGGTTCATTCCCCCTCTGACAGGCTGGACAACCCTGGGAGAGCTGAGGTGTCCCTCAGGCCTCTGCTAGGGGTTGGCCAGGGGGGTGATGGAAACAGGCAGGTGTGAGCACAGAGCCTGGAGTCCAGGAGCATAGGGTGGACACAGCTTGTGCTGGGAATTAGGGCACAGGGCTAATCTGCATTGACTAGCTCTGTAACCTCAGGCAAGTTGCCTAACCCCTTTGAACCTCCGTTTTCCCAGCTGTAAAATGGGGATTGTAATCTTGACAATGCTTGCCTATCAGGACGATTCCTAGGGCCAAATAAAATAGTGTATATCCTGGAAGCTCAGAGTCCACAGAGTTTTAAATGCATCCCAAATTCAAAAACCGAAAAAAAACCCACAGACATGCATTTTAGAATTGACGAAATAGAGTAATGGATGTTTTATAAAATGTGACCTGCGTGATAGAGAATTATTCTGAGTGTGATGGATTATGGTTGCTTGTTAAGTTCTTTTACTTTTTTTTACAATACCATTTATTGGGACTTTTTGAAATACAGACTCATATAAACAAAAAGCAGGTGGAAACAGCTCACTGAGTCATGGTATTTTCTAATGACTCCTGGAACTGAAACCCAGGCCGGGAATGTGGCCCTCATGTATGAGGCAGTCTAATAGGTGGCTGGAGCATGCGCTTCGGAGTCAGACGATCTTGTGTTCCCATTCAGACTTTAACACCTACTGGTGACCTTGGGTGTAAGTCACTTTTCTCTACCTCAGTGTCTTCTAAATTCTAGAATGAGGTGGGAGTGGAGAAAAATCAAAAGAGTTGGCTGGCTAAGTGGTAGTGGTGGTGGTGTTAAGTTGGGGTGCAGCTTACAACAGGGACTCAGAACCCACACACTTGTTCCCTTAGAGTCCCAGGTCGGGAGGGCTCCCGATCCTTAGAGAGGACTGAATAAACGGATTCAGTGCAAGACATTTGGGTCTGTCTCCCCATCCGTAAAATGGAACCCCTCCCAGCCTTGCCATCATCTGGGACAGCAGGAAACTCCTGGAGACACCGGAGGAGCGGGTCTTTGGAACCAGTCCATGCCCCTGAGTGCAGGGGTGGGGGTGGGGGGTGTTGTTGTTCCTTGCTTCGGGGGCCCAGTCAAGGGATCAAGCCCCTCCAGTTCGGTCATTTGAACTTCTTTTGCCCTGTCCGTCTCCTGAGGCTCCCTGCTGAGCAAATCTGGCTCAGGGAATGCTGGTTCAAGGGTTGTGACAGCACCTCCCCTCCCAGTGAGCCTGCAGGAGAATGAGAGAATAGAAGCTTCCCAGGAGCAGGAAAAGCAGCCACTCTGGCCCAGGCTCGGGACAGATGGTGTGTGACAGTGTGTATGTGTGTGCCTATTTGTACACACGAGCTAACAAAATTCAAGGTGAAAAATTCTAAGGCTATGAAGGCCCCCATCAGGTTTCATTAGCCAGTCCCCTGCACTGGGCAGGCCTCTCTTCTCAACAACACTAGAAGGTTGTAGCTGCACCCCAGGGAAGCCTCCTAAATATCTTTCCTTGGTAACCAATCTTGGCATCTCAAAATCCTCCCGAGGGTGAATGCAGATTGTGTGTGAGCACGTTTGAGAGCCTTGGGTGTCTATGTTAGTTGCATGGACACTGAGCACCATGACCTTGCAGGAAAATAAGTCTGAGGTGGATAGACTGGGTGCTTTGGGGTTGGGGGTCCATCTGATCCATCACCATGAAGCTTAGAGGCACTTTGGTAGAGGAGCTACATCTACTGAGCACCTACTCTGGTCGAATGATTGTGCTAAGTGTTTAAAATTCACTACCTCATTTAATCCTCACGGTGTTCCACTTTAGTATTCCCATTTTACAGAAGAAAGCACCAAGACTCAGGGAGGCTACACATCTTGCATAAGATTGCTCAGCTAACAAATGGCAGAACCGTGATTCAGGTCTGTGTACAGCTAAATCTAGAGCCTGTCCCACCCAGAGGTGCAAATCAGGCCAAATACTAACGTCCCAGATCCAATTTGTTTGGTCTACACAGTGTTTTATTTTGTTTTAGCCCTTTAATTTTTTTTAATGTTTGTTTATTTTTGAGAGAGAGAGAGAGAGAGAGAGAGAGCAGGGGAGGGGCAAAGAGAGAGAGAGAGACAGAGTCTGAAGCAGGCTCCAGGCTCCAAGCTGTCAGCACAGAGTCCGACGTGGGGCTTGAACTCACATACCGGGAGATCATGACCTGACCTGAAGTCGGATGCTTAACTGACTGAGCCACCCAGGCGCCCCCTGTTTTAGCCTTTTTAAAATTTAGATGACCACATGTGAAAATGGGGCTATTTAATATCAAAATCTCGATTCTGACTTCTCTTTAGAAATCAGGGGAATGTGGGGCTCCTGGGTGGCTCAGTCGGTTGAGCATCCGACTTCAGCTCAGGTCAGGGGATCTCACAGTCCGTGAGTTCAAGTCCTACATCGGGCTCTGTGCTGACAGCTCAGAGCCTGGAGCCTGTTTCAGATTCTGTGTCTCCCTCTCTCTGCCCCTTCCCCGCTCATGCCCTGTCTCTCTCTGTCTCTCAAACATGAATAAAAATGTTAAAAAAAAAGAAAAAAGGAAAAAAAAAGAAATCAGGAGAATGTGGCACTATAGATCCACACCCTTCCATGCCAACAATCAACTTAAACTGATTATCAGCTGCTGCCTTTCAATAGAACATGCGACCTCTGGCTTGCTGCAATCCCCATCTACCCAACCCACTGTCTCATTTATGATACCAGCCCGGCCCCACAGGCCTGGAGAGACCTGGGCCCCAGTCCTAACACTTGAACTGGCTATGACCTTAAGTAAACTATAACATTTGTCTAGGCTTTAGCTGTAACCTGGGATAGTTAACACTCTGAAATAACTTTCTAAGTAGCTTTCTGTGCTGTTTGGGAGAGAAGCCACAAGTCTCCAGCATATCGACATCTTGCCCACCTGGCTGTGTGCATGAGTCCATGTAAATTACACTAGGAGCTGTGGGTGGTGTTCACTCTTTGTCACCATCACTCGGCTGCACTACATGTCTGATCTTAATTTTGTGACACGAGACATTTGGGGACAGGTAGGGCCTGGCGGTACTGATCCTGGAGTGACGCCCATTCCCGACACTGTTCAGAGTTTGACTTCCATGTGCCTCTGCTCATCTCTTCCAGGAAGTCTGACTGAGATTTCACCATCCAAGTGTCCTATTCTGACCCCATTTTTGCTATAGAGTGCATAAGAGAAAATCCACAGCCCATCTTTGTCTCTTACACACACACACACACACACACACACACACACACACACACACACACACAGGCCTATGAGTGAGAAATAGTCATGCTTTAGGTGTCTGCACGTCTATCTAGGGTCTTACTTGGGTTCCTGGGATTAAATCTTTAGAGGCACAGACTAGTACAGATAGAAATGTGTAGATCATCTTGTCCAATAATAGCAAATATGCTTCACTTCATTTGCTAATTCTAATTGATCAGTAGAGTGTCAAAAAGGCTTCTGAAGCTGCATGGAATGATCGCACGCTGATACCTATCAGCAATGTCTACTGTGGGCATGGCAGGACTTACGCCAGCACTCATACCTGGGGAAGGGAGGTGACCTGCCCAGAGTCCCTCAGCAAGGCAAGGAAGAGTCAGATCCAGAAGCAGGGTCGCTCTTCCCCTCGAGGCCACTGTTGCTTCCACTATAGTAGCTCAGAGAAGAAAACAGAGACTGGGCAGAGAAATGAGAAACGAGACGAGGGCCCACAAGTCCTGGCTCCCCCAGAAGCCTGGCTGGGACTGGGGCTGAGCAATTCAGTTTTGTCCCACTAGACCGAGTCCTGCCAGCCTGGCCTGTTGGCTTCTGCTCCACTTCTCAGAGTCCCTTTGCTCCTGCCCCAATTTCCTATCTCATTTTCCTCAGGCTCAGAGTGTGCACATCGGAGCACAAGGCCTCCGGAGATCCTAGGTCCTACATGCCCTCTTTTGGCAGCCTTCATCAAGCTCCCCAGCCCCCTCCATTCTGAAAGAGAAGTCCCAGGACAGGGGCTCTTAACCTACTGATGCCATGGACTCCTCTGGCAATCTGTGAAGTCTGAAGGACCCCTTTTTCACAATGTTTTTAAATGCATCAAAGAAAATACTCAGGACTGTAAAGAAAACGAATCATATTGAAATATGGTTATCAAGGTATTTTTTTAAATTGTATGGCATAATAATGTATACTTCTTTATTAACTTACAAATGAGATCTGGCAGCAGATATAATAACTATTGTCATTTTAAAGTAATGATGAGCATAAATGATAGTTTGTGAGATCTATGACAACTATAATGTGATAGGAAAATATCTGATTTCTCTTAGTGACATGGTCACAGGAACTGTCAATATTACTCTAGTCACTGTCGACATTTGTAATAGAATAAAGCATTTAACTTGAGGTAGAGGTTAGTGAAAATGAATACGGAATTTTTCATTTTAAGTTCAGAGACCCCAGAATTCTATTTGTGGACCCAGGCGGAGAATTCCTCACTCTAGGATGTTCAAGTAGGAGTTCTCCAGTCCTGTGGTTTACAAACTCTGGGCCATGGAACCCTGGGGATTCTGAAAGTGTCACGGAGGTTGCCAGATGGTGGGAGCAGTCAAGACCTCTGCTTCAGCCTCAGCAGGTTCTTTTTCATTTGAGTTCAAGTTAGCGATTCATGTAAGTTTCCTTTGTAAATAAGGGATCGCCTGTTTGTGTCTGAATGTCGAGAACCTGCACTTGGCCCCACCCACCTCTTCATAGGACATTAAAGAAAGCCCAAGTGGGGGTGTGAAGGTGCTGGAGGCAGGCTTGGGGCTGCGGAGCCCAGGGGAGGCAATGGGAAGCAGCTGGGCGGAGGCAAACTTCCCACCACCTCTGCCTGCCCATCAGTTCAGGAAAGACATCTTCTCTGGCCAAGTGCGGGGCCAACGATTAGGAGATCTGAGTTGGAGGTTCTAATTGTGCCACGATCTTAAGCTTCCCATCTACAAAACAGACAAGTGTTGGGAGGACCAAATGAGAAAACATTTTAAGAAGCATAAAGAACTATTGAAGAGATTTTAATATATTTGTCTCTAAGCCTGAGACCCTTTTCTCAACTCTTCCTTGAGGTCTTGTTTCCCATACTAACAAAGCAGATAGTCCCTCGGGCGGGCCCATGACAGTGTAACTCCAGTCACCCAGCCCGCGATACAGTTAGATTTGTGGTGGAACAACCAACCGGGCACCCAGTCTGCCAACTCACCCCCTTAATTCCTCCTCTTTGCTCCCCTACTGCCATGTCATGATCTCTGGCCTGCATTCTCTAACAGCCCCCAGGCTCTCTCTCTCTCTCTCTGCTCCAGTCTGCCTTCCATGGAGCCCAAACACATTGTGACCTTAAGTTTTGGCCATGTCCTTCTTCTGCTTCAAGGCCCATGGTGTCCCTTCCCTGCACACCAGTCCAAGTTCAGCCTCCAGAGTATTGTACCCCAGATTCCTCAGGGGATCTGCCTCTAGCCTCCCCACACTCTTCCTTTCCCTAGCATCCCTACCTCCTCTTACAGGGAGGCTGTTGTGCTTCCGCTGCTGGTCTTCCCTGCCTTCTCCATGAGCCCAGGTGATAGTGAAAGCCCTGGGAGCTGTGGGGAGAAGAGATGATTTGGGACACTAGGAATGCTCCCGGAGGCTGAGCTAGCGGGCAGGGGGAAGCTGAACATGCACGGGACTCAGAGGAGTTCCGTTGACAGGGGCACCGGGCAGGTGTGGCTCTGCCCTCTGTCAGGGCCAGGCAGGGGTTAATTTCAGAGACCAGCCTGTAACATGTGGGGAAAGCTGGGAGCACCTGCGTAGTCGGAGAGAGTCTACTATTTGCTACACTAATCTGAACCAGAGACAGGAACTAGGTCACCAGGAACAGAATACTGCTGAGTGATGGGGAATTCATAGAATCCCTGATTCTTAGAATGTCAGAGCCAAAAGGGACCATGTAGATCTTTCCTCTAGTCTAATTCCTTTCTGCTTCAGACAGAAAAGTAAAGCCCAGAAAAGGGTCATGTCTTGCCCAAGGTCACATGAGTTGAGGCAGAGCCTGGACTGGAGCCAACGCCTGATTTTCTTCCCAATCTCCATGCTCTGGGCTCTGGCCTCTGGCCTCTGGACTCCTACCCGGAGACTGAATTAGCTGGTCCAGGACTGATTTACCAACAATGGGTTAATGTGTCACTTTTGGGCAGTGCAATGTTGGCTCTTACTGGAGACTGTCAACATCTTAACTGAAAGATTCTCAGCTGGGGGACAGTGACAGGTTACAAGTATGCTGAAATATAGAGCCCTCAGTTCTCAAGTGGCCAGGTGGAGCCCGGCTCCAAAGCTCTGGAGCCAGAGCCCCCAAATCTGATGAGACGGTCCCCTGCAGGCCTCAAGCAGCCTCATTATTATAATCCAGAGGATGTCCAAATGCTATTATGTACTGTGATAGGAAAAGTTGGGAAATACTGCCTCAACCCCAGAGCAGGAAAATTTTAGGGGTGGTGTGGGCAAAGTGGGGAAAGGGAGAGTCTAAAGACACAGGTTCCAGTTCTAGCTATACTATCTCCTTCTGACTAGTATATTCTAGAGGAAAAATAAAAGGAGAAAAAATAAGAGATGCTATTTATTGTGCCACATTTAATCTTTCAAGTAGTTCTATAAGTAGGTACTATTATCAACTCCATTATACAGACGAGGAAACTGAGTCAGAAAAAATAAGGGTTTTGAATAAGATCCCAAAGTTAGGAAATGACGAAGCTAAGATGTGAACCCAATCTGTTTCTCTTTGGATTCTGTGCTCTTAACTGCTCTGCCATAGGGACTTGTTGGGGGACTAGTGGAAGAGAAAGATTTCGAGTCTTTCAGCCCTGCTGCCCTGATTTCTGAACTGCTGATTCTCCATCCACCCCAGACTACCAGGCTTCAGGGAGGCGTTCAGCATGGGGGAAGCCGGCAGTAAGGTCCTGAAGACACCTAAGAAGACTACCCACCCCCCCACCCCCAGCCTTCATGGGTTTGAGCTTATCAGCAGGACTTGGGGGTGGGTATTTTGCATGATTCCTCTGGGAGTAAAGCCCCCAGCCCTTGGGGAGGGAAAAGTGGTGAGATATCATTGGTTGCTGCACTACCCGTGAAACTCATAGAATTAAGGCACCTTGTTTATCATGCTGACACCCCCTAAAGAATAATTCCTATTTACAGACCCAGTGACCCTGCCAAGTACTTTATACACATTGGCTCACTTTAATTTTCACAGTAGCACTTTCTTGAGTAGCTCCTATTATCATCTCTACTTTACCATATGAGGAATCTAAAGCTCCAAGAGTTCATGTAACTTGGCCAAGGCCAGAGAGTTGGTAAGTGGCAGAACCAGGATTTAAACTCTGGTCTATTTGACACCCAAACTCATGATGGTCTTGACCATCACATTACAGAACAATCTGGTAGAGTGGGGGAAAGCACTGTTCTGGTTCTGTATTCAAGACCCAGGTAGGCCACTCACTTCTTAGTAGACCTTAGTCAGGGAACCTTTGGGCAAGTCTTCTCTGGGTCCAATACCTAGGACTATAGAAGGGTCATTTCTTTTCTGTCTACAGGTTAAAATTACATAAGTAAAAGCAATATATAACTGTTATCCATTTGTTCAAATGGTGCTATTAAGAACTTAAAGCAAGGGGGCCCTGGCACTATGGAGAGGGGTAAGGTATGGTTTTTGTCCACTTAAAAATATAACATAAATGTTAGATGAGCAAGGGTTTTGTATTTCCAACAATAATGGAATAGCTTATTGAAGACCAACCTTCCCACTGAGAATTGTTAAAAGAGGTGGACAAAATAAATGTGTGTGTGTGTGTGTGTGTGTGTGTGTGTATTTGAAGGTATTAGAGTGTTACCAAAGCAACATGGACCTGAGGGCTCAAGATTCCAGAGATAAGAGAAATGCAGGGAGGTAAGGCCCATATTCAGCTGCTACTTTGCCCTTCAAGGCATATGCCATTTCTCAAGATGATTAAGAAGGTAAGCAGAGACTGAAAATCTGAAGGTGTTATGAAGCTGAGATATAAAAAAATGGATTTCAGGGTCTACCAAGTAGGATTGTCCCTAATAAACACCCCAAGCTTTCAAATGGAATCCCACAAAGATTCTACCCTAGGAATAGAGGCGAATCAGAAATAGACTAGCTCCACAAAACTGAAGACTAGCATATAATCAATTAAACCCCTTACAAGACCTGCAAGACCCTTGCTTGCCAAAAGTAAAGGTAAAAAATTCTCTGAAGGAAGATAATACCATTTGGGGTCTCAAATTTTCCTATAGTTTTTTCACACACAATATCTAGCATTCAATAAAAAAATCACCTGACATCTCAGTAGGCAAGACTAAACGGCTGAAAACCAAGACTAAAAGTAGATAATAGAAATAGGTCCACAGAAGATTCAGCTGTTGGCATTGTAAGACATGGACTTTAAAACATGTGACTTACATATTCAAGAAATTAATTGACAGGATGGAGAATTTCAGCAGAGAACTAGAATCTACCAAGGAAATTCAGATGAAAATTCTAAGCCTGAAATACAGTAACTGAAATTAAGAAGCCAAGGGGTGCCTGGGTAGCTCAGTCGGTTAGGCATCTGACTTCAGCTCAGGTCATGATCTCATAGTTTGTGAGTTCAAGCCCCACAATGTGCTCTGTGCCAACAGCTCAGAGACTGGAGCCTGCTTTGGATTCTGTGTCTCCCTCTCTCTCTCTGCCCCTTCCCTGATTGTGCTCTGTCTCTCTCTCTCTCTCTCAAAAATAAATAAACATTAAAAAATAATTTTTTAAGAAACTAATAGATGGAGGGGTGTCGGGGTGGCTCAGTCAGTTGAGCATCTGACTCTTGATTTTGACTCAGGTTATGATTTCATGGTTCATGGGATTGAGCCCTGCATTGGGCTCTGTACTGACAGAATGGAACCTGCTTGGGATTCTCTGTCTCACCCCTTCTTTGCCTCTACCCCCACCTCTCTCTCTCACTCTCAAAATAAATAAATAAATTTTTTAAAAGTCTATTTTTAAAAGATGGATATAACAGCAAAGTATATTAGCACAGCTGAAGATAAAATTAGTGAACTGAAAGACAAGTCAGTAGAAAGTACCCAGACTACAGCACATGTAATACAGAAGAGAGTCATATAAAACATGGTGAAAATGTCTAAATATGTGTAATTGAAGTCCCAAAGGAGAGTGGGAGAAAAAGAGGAGTAGGAAAAAAAAGGAGGAAGATGGAAGGAAGTGAAGGGAGGGAGAAGAGAGACCCAAAGAGAAATGAAGTGATACTGAAAACAATATGTTTTGATGGTCAGTAATTTTCCAAACCTGCTGAAACACATCAAGCCACAGGTTTAAGAATCACTTTAAACCCCAAGCAGAATAAATAAAGAGAAAACTGAACTAGGGTCTACTATGGTATAAATGCTGAAAAAAAAAAATAAGGGGGATATCTTGAAGGTAGCAATAATGAAATTGACAGATTCTCAACAGAACTAATGGAAGCCAGGAGGCAATGGAATAACATCTTTAAAGTGATGAATGAGAACAGATACTGTATGAGCATAAATGAATGGTTCTCAAGTTTTATTGTGGGTATGAATAACCTGGCCTGGGGGCTGGGAGAGGAAGGGTGTTAAAATTTTAGACTGCCAAATCCCACCCCAGATATTTGGATTTGGCAGCTCTGGAGTAGAGTCAAGGAATAGACTTTCAAGAAGTATTCTGCTGTTTCTGATGCTGTTGAACTATGGTAGGTTGTTTGCAATGATGGCTGCCATGTTCCTCCCATTCCTGTGCCCGTGCCCATTTGCAATGTGACTTTGCCACTTTTCTGATCAAGAGATAGAGTTTATTTTTCCTCCTTTTGAATCTAGGCTTGCTCTATGGCTTATTTTGACTGATAGGTATCAGTTAAAGTGATGTTATGGGACATCTGAGCCTTGGCCTCCAGAGTCCTTACATTTTCAGCATTCACCTTTTGGAACCCAGCTGCCATGTTAAAAAAAAAAAAATCAAGACTATCCTGCTGGAGACATTTGGAGAGAAAGCCACAGACAATAGCCAGCATCAAAAACCAATCTTACAGTTGGAGGGTTTGAGCCCCACGTTGGGCTCTGTGCTGACAGCTCAGAGCCTGGATTCTGCTTCAGATTCTGTGTCTCCCTCTCTCTCTGCCCTTCCCCCATTCACGCTCTGTCTCTCAGGAATGAATGTTAAAAAAATTAAAAAATAAAGAATTATTAATTATAACAGGGGGCTGGAGTAACAAGGGACTGATTAATAAGAAGTAAAGAGAACTCTAAAGAATTTCTACAACAATAGCAAATATAAGAAGCAGCCACTGTCCCTCGGGTGGACATAGAGCACCTGAAGAAGAGCCTCCCCAAGGCCAAAATCCAGATCTCATTGCAGAGGACATGGCTGTGGCCCACACAATGGCAGATAAGTCACTGTGGTACCACACCAGGCCAGTGGACATGGCAGAAATCATTCTTTTAAAGTTGCTGAAATTGTGTCCTGTTGGGTTTCAGAAAAGCCATTCATAGGGAAATGTCTCATCAAAGACACTTTGATACAAAATCACTTAAGAGAGATTCCTGGGGAAGCCTTGGGCTGCCAGGTACTGCTGGCCATGTGCACTCTCGGAGCCTGATGCTGGAGAAGCCATGCCCGGCAGGAGCTGGGCATGGGAGACCCACACGTGCCTCAGGGAGGGTGGTGAGCTGGCAACTAAAACCAGGAAGCAAAACACTTTCTTACTCTAATATCTCCCCAGCACCCTCTACTGTCAAAACTGAGCATCCCGCCAGCTGGCAAAATAAACAGATATTTAAGGGCCCAGATTCGTTTTCCCTGAGCAGGCAAAAAGGGTGAAGTGCACAGGCCATCTTGGGCTATATAGCCCAAGTCAATCTCTCTGACTACAATCTCTTCAGTGACCTTAGAAAAGATGGCACTATCTAGCTAAGCCCAACCCAAACCACCAACTTTCAGAATTATGAGCAAATAAGTGTGATTGTTTTTAATGCCTAAGTTTTGGGATCATTCGCTTATTCAAAATATTGTAATACCAATGTTGCAAGAAAGCTGCCTTGTTTTCCACTTCCCACTCTTGCAACTTTCTTTGTGCTATTTCCTCTGCTCAAAGTGACATCCTCGGCCCTCTCTACCTGACGGATTTATTTGCCTACAACCACTTCATTAATTAATGTTTTATTGATGTATAGCACATATGTAGAAAAGTACACAGTAATAAATGTACAGCTTGATACATTTCGCCAGGAGCTTATACTGTGTTACCTGCAGAGAGATGCCTCCCGCTATGGTCCCTTCCACTCACTAGCCCTGCCCCCAAGCGTAAACAGTGTTCTGATGGCTTACACCATGGTTAGTTTTGCCTGGTTTTGCACTTTGTATCAGTGGGTCATTGTGTCTCTCTTGTGTCCAGCTTCTTCTGCTCAACATTATGTTTGTGGATGTATCCATGTTGTTGTGTGTAGTGACAGTTCATTTTCATCACTGTATACTTTCCATTTTGGGGAATTCAGCATAATTTATTGGTCCATTCTATTGATAAATACGCAGGTTGTTTCCAGTTTGGGGCTATGTTGGAAAATGATGCTTGCACAATGCCTTTGGGTGAACATATGGACGTATACATTTCTGTTGGTTATTCTTAGTAGAACTACTGGGTTGTGGGGCACTCTCATAGTATATTAAAACTTCTAAAAATCAAAATATAAATGACACACACAGATCAACAACCATGTGAGCGGAGAAAAAAACCAAATATCTGTGCATAGAATAAAGATACAAGAAGAGAAAAATAAAACAAAATGTTGACATAGCTTATGGGTAAAGGGAACAGGAGTGATTTTGCCTCTTGACATTCTGTCTTTTCCAATAATTGTGTAATGACCATGTATTACTTTTTTAATTAAAGAAACATTCAGTCCATTTGATCTCCGAAGTCTTGCTCAAATGCCACCTCCTTCCAAGTTGCCTTACCATGGCCAGATGACTATAGCTAGCCCATGTCCTACTTCATTTTTATACTCTCTGGAGCAAAACCACATCACAGCAGGAGCACATTACCTTGCCTAGGGAAGGTGCTCTCAAAATATCTGACCCTTTCCCTACAGTCAGAGAAATTTTAGCAACGGCTCACATTCCTCAAAAGAGCACACCAGCGTGCCAGTAGAAGAGGCAGGAACATGAATCCAGATTGCTGTCTCCCTTTTCAACTTGAAAACACCCAACACACAAAGATTTTAAGCAATAGGCCTGGTGTCGCTCAGCAAATCATTGGTAGGGGCATTCTACACAGGTCATCCAAGAAAGAGGAATCTGCTGCACAACATACAATCTACCAACTATATTTTGAACAGAGCAAAAAGGCAGGGGTGGGAGGTTAAGAAAAAAGCGAAAATTTGGAAACCTCAGCTTTGCATTACCGGCTGTGTAGCTTTGAGCAAGTTAATTTACCTCTCTGAACTCCAGTCCCCTCTCTATCAGATTGGAGGGATGAGAGTGAACTAATTTCCGGGATGGCAAATAAGGTGTGACACTGATTAGGTGGTGGTAGCTGCCTAGAATGCTATGTTGAAAACGATTCTGAGGATAAGTCCAGGCTTAGTGAGAAAGAATGCTGTCATTGATTAATAATTTCTGCCATGAGCAGGGGGTTTTAAATTGGTTAGTACCAATATGTTTATTACATATTTATTTGTCCTTTTAAAAAAAATGGCTCTTCAAGATCCTTTCTAGCCCTGTGTTCACAGTTCCTGGGTTTAGATCTGTTCGTGTGTCTGGTGGGCATCATATTGTTCCCATAGGCAATTCTCTTGATTCCAAAGGCAAAGGAATTTTAATTATCTTCTAAAACCATAGACTTTTCTCCAGTAATGTATGTGATATATATTTAAACAATCTGTAAGACTCTCAGAGATCCTTAGAGATGAAAATGTTTGAATAAAAAGTGTTAATTACATAATCACAATCATTCTTTTGAGATAAATTATATTATTACAGTTACCATATTTGACAGCCTTTCCTGTCTGCCCATTGCCCTCCCCTCAGGTTGGAGATGGCCCTGGGAGGTGGGTGTGTGTCCTTCTTGGTTGTAGTGGGCAGTGGAGTTAGTATCTAAGTGGATAAGGTGAATGCCCTGGATATAGTCCCACAATCCCAAACCACTCAGAATCCCCAGGATTGGCTCTGTCTGGACCCATCTGGAACATAATGTGGCCTGGAAATTCTGGAGGGAGGTCGACCTTTGTCTTATCTGTGAAACAAATATCCTACAACCATCAGGAGAGTGGTAGGGGTGCTGACTGAACAATTTAACACATAAATTATATGTTCATGGCTGCTGAAGGGGCCCATGCACAGGATGACAGGTTAGTACATCATGTGGGTCTAGCAGAATACCCAGGCTGTCAGAAACACGGGCTTTGGAAGCAGACTGCTGTGGGTTTCAACACAGCCCTGACATTTATAAATGAGTTTGTACCAGCTACTTAACTCTGTTTCCTCATCTGCAGAATGGGTTTAATAGTGGTACCTATTTCGAAGAGTTATTGTATAGAATAATTCATAAAAAGCACAGATTAAGCTTCCCCTACATAGAAAATATCACTATTGCTATTATTATCTTAAAATTAATTATTAGCAGTGATTTCTAATTATATATACAATAAAACCTCAGAAACGTGAGTTCCACTTTTGTAAATTTTGTGGATAAACAGAGGGACTGGAATGGGATGAAGCTTTCATTATTGTTTTAATAAATAATATAACGCTTCCTTTCAAAAAAAGTTAGAGGGGCGCCTGGGTGGCTCAGTCAGTTAAGTGTCTGACTTCGGCTCAGGTCATGATCTCACAGTTAGTGAGTTCGAGCCCCACATCAGGCTCCGTGCTCATAGCTTGGAGCCTGGAGCCTGCTTCGGATTCTGTCTCCCTCTCTCTCTGCTCCTCCCCTGCTTGCACTCTGTCTCTCTCTCAAAAATAAATAAACATTTAAAAAATTTTTAAAAAAAGTTAGAAAATACAAATGGTAGAAAAAACAAAATCAGGACTCAGAAATAGCCTATTGTTCATCTTCCAGTGTGTATTCTAATGATAATGTATATATTAAAGTGGAAAAGGATATTTGACAAAAATAGGATCATACTGAACAGGCTGTTTTATAACCACTATTTTTCAGTGAGTAAAGGAAGGTCTACAGGCAAATGTATCGGTTTCTTGTTTGTTTTTTGTTGTTGTAATAAAAAAACATCTAACATAAAATTTACCACTTTGAAGTGTCCAGTTCAGTAGTGTTATACATCTATTGATATTGTTGTAAAACACATCTCCAGAGCTTTTCCATTTCGCAAATCTAAAACTCTATGCCCATGAAATAGCTCCCCCCTCCCTGTTTTTCCCCAGTCCCTGGTAACCACCATTCTACTTTCTGTTGACTACCTCATTATTTTTTTTTAATGTAAAACCCCGAGGTCGGGAATTGCATGCTCTGTTGACTGAGCCAGCCAATGGATTTGATAGACTTTGACTAGTTTAGATGCCTCATTATAAGCGGTATCACACAGTATCTGTTGTTTGGTGCCTGGCTTACTTCATGTAGCATAGTGACTTCAAGGTGCATCCATGTTGTAGCATGTGGCAGAATTTCTTTTTAAAAAATTTTTTTTAATGTTTATTTTTGAGAAAGAGACAGAGCAGGAGCGGGGGAGGGGCAGACAGTGAGAGAGACACAGAATCTGAATCAGGCTCCAGACTCCGAGCTGTCAGCACAGAGCTTGACTTGGGGCCCGAACTCACGAACCGTGAGATCATGACCTGAGCCGAAGTTGGACGCTTAACTGACCAAGCCACTCAGGCGCCCCAGAATTGTCTCCCTTTTTAAGGCTGAATAATATTCTTTTGTAGGTAAACATCACATTTGTTTATCCATTCATCCATTGATGGACATGTGGGTTGTTTCCACTTCTTGGCTATTTTGAATAATGCTGCTATGGCCATGGGTGTATATACCCATGGTGTATATATATATGTGTGTGTGTGTGTGTGTGTGTGTGTGTATAAATATCTCTTTGAGACCCTGCTTTCAATTCCTTTGGGAATATATACACAAAAGTAGGATTGCTGGATCATATAGTAGTTCTATTTTTAATTTTTTGAAATTAATAATAGTAAGTGAACTATTTCACATTCCCACCAGCAGTGTACAAGGGTTTCAGTTTCTCCACACCTTCACCGACACTTGTTTTCCTTCCTTCCTTCCTTCCTTCCTTCCTTCCTTCCTTCCTTCCTTCCTTCCATCCTTTTTTGATAGTAGCCATCCTAAGGGGTGTGAGATGAACAAATGTATTGTTTTAATACAATTCTAGGGAAAATGTTTAAAGTCTTCAAAAGAACAAACTCTTTGACATTGAGAAGTGTGGAATCTTCCTTTTTATATATAAGCAACTAACAAACTGTTCTGAAACTTATCAAATCTAATCTCATTAAACATATTATGCTTTGTGGATTAACATCCTCCACCTCCATCACTCCAGACTTTACAGTGTTTACGTATTAAAGGATGCTTATTAGTTTTGTGATGCTGTAGAAGGTCACAACCCTATGTACTTAATATCTGCTGAAAATTTAAGCTGCCTTCAAACGTCTCTCTCTTTGATGTCTTCCAGCTGTTTATCTCCTCCTTCCCTGTTTATCTCCTCAGTTCCCCACCACTGCCCTCTCATCTTGAATGAAGGGTTCTCCATCGTTCGGCTTCCCAGCCCTGCTCCAACCCCTTCCCCTCAGCCCTCCCCCTTAGAGGCTGAAATCCCCCTGACTTAAGTCACATGCTGGGTTCCAGGAACCCTCAGATCCTTGTCCCCAGATCCAGGCCTTCCCTTAACCTTCTCTGGCACCTGCTCGGGGAGATCTGTGTGTGTGTATGAGATGTGGTACCATAAACCACCATTCCCTTAGCAGTCTTTTTTTTCTTTTTTTTTTTAATGTTTATTTATTTTTGAGAAAGAGAGAGAGAGAGACCACTCCTGAGTGTGCACGTGTGTGAGCGGGGGGAGGGGAGGGGGGGGTGGGCAGAGAGAGAGAAGGAGAGGGAGAATCCCAAACAAGTTCCTTGCTGTCAGCTCAAAGCCTGACATGGGGCTCGATCCCATGAACCATGAAACAAGAGGTCGCTGCTCAGTTGACTGAGCCACAAAGGCACCCCTCCCTTAGCAGTCTTGGTCTCCACATGTGCCTCTCACCAGGCTGAGTATCATCTTTTTGTAGAGATACATTCTTTCTCTCACAACCTGAGCCCTACATGCCAGCCACAATCTAATCTGGACCTTCTGAAGAAGCAGCAGGCTGTTGCAATGCCCACAGAAACAGCTGAGAGACCATGTTGGCTCTGACATGCTGCCTTCCTAAGGGCTTTTCTTGAGTCCTTTACATTTTACATTATTTCTGCCTTAATGCTGGCCTTAGACACTGCCTCCTTCATTAAATAGGACTCTGCCACACCATTTTATCATTTTTTTTATTTAAAAAATGTTTTAATGTCAATTTATTTTTGAGAGAAAGACACAGAGTGTGAGCGGGAGGGTCAGAGAGAGAGGTAGACAGCAGAATCCAAAGAAGGCTTCAGGCTCTGAGCTGTCAGCACAGAGCCCGATGCAGGGCTAGAACTCACAAACTGCGAGATCTGAAGTCAGCCGCCCAACAAACTGAGCCACTCAGGCACCTCACCATTTTATTGTTTTAAAAACGTGAGTTAAGTTTAAAACAATATACTGTCCAGATTTTAAGTATATAATTCAATGAGAGGTTTTCTTCTTTTTCTTTTCTTTTTTTAAAAGATTTTATTTATAAATAATCCCTACACCCAACATGGGTCCCCACAACCCTGAGATCCAGAGTCCCATGTTCCACTGACTGAGCCAGCCAGCCTCCCCCAGTTCAATGAGTTTTGACAAATGTGAACCCCTATGTAATTACAAGATTTTGAGACACAGTAAGCTAATTTAGAGAAACTGCAAGACTCCATAGAACTGTTGGAAAGAGTACAGGGTTTGGAGTCAAGAGACCTGGCTACCTGGTCAAGCCTCTGCCATTAACCAGCTGTGTGACTTTGGGCAAATACCTTCCCCTCTCTGGGCCTCTGTTTCTGATCTGTGCAGTAAGGTCGATTCTAGGGGCTTCCTCATGCTGTAGGCCCCCAAGGCATGACAGGGGTCGAACAGAGATCACACCAGGCTTCCTGAAATTATGCAGGGCTACTGTGTTCTGCCTACATTTGCAAAATGAACACACCTCACCTGGGTCCTTCCAACCAAATCCCTGAAGAAGAAAAAGGGAAGAAATAACAACAATAAGCAAAGACACCAGAAATCAGCCAAACCGAGCTCTACATCCTGTAGGAATGTACCAAATGGCTTATAAATAAATCCTTCTCAAACTTGTTTGCTCTGGTACATTAACGAAAGAAGATTCTGAAGGGATTAGCTTCAAATTCACAACAAGTATCAAAAACACACTGTTTGCCAAATAGGTTGAGTTTAGCTATTTTGCTGTTTTGGAGCTAATGTACCTTTGCTAAAATAGGAAAGAGCTCTCTAATAAAATAAGAGGGGCATGTCGGTGGCTCAGCTGGTTAAGCTCAGGTCATGATCTCCTGGTTGGTGAGTTCAAGCCCGACATCGGGCTCCATGCTGACAATGCAGAGCTCACTTGGGATTCTCTCTTTCCCTCTCTCTGCCCCTCCACTGCTCTCTCTCTCAAAATAAATCAATAAACTTTATTAAAAAATAAGATGAATCCCTCATATCTATAGAGCTTTTTTTTTTTTTACTTCTCAAAGCTGCCTTGTTTATTTCTCATTCGATCTATACATCAGTTCTCTGACAGGAAGCAAGACAGGGATTTTTCTCTTTCCTTTTTTCAGGTGGGGTCCTGAGGCCTGGAACAATGAAGTGGATATTCTCATAGATACCAGCGAGCCCACCCCCTAGATTCCCAGCCCTGTGTGTTTGGGCTGGGCCCCACTATCTCTTTTGCAAACAAATCGATCAACACAAAGAACAGAGTCCAAGAAGATCTAAAAACAATAATAACAACAAGAACACTTCACAGGTAGCAGTTAACAGAAACCGACATTATCACCTTCACTCTATTAATGCTTATGGTTTTCTCAACAGCCTGATGAGGGTTCTCCCTATTTTGCAGAAGATGAACAGAGGCACAGCGAGGGGTCATGGCTTGCTCAGGCTCACATAGCAAGTAGGTTACAGAGCTGGGATTCTGCAAACCCCCTGGCTTACAGCCCAGACTTTTTGCCCCTATGCTACACTGCCTCGTGTTCCACCAACCATCTGATTAAAGGACTTCCTAAAGCTGTTCACTGGTGAGATGAGCAGCCCTAAGAGCCAGCAAGGCCCCTATTCTGAGCACTACAAGTAGAACCCAGGTGACCATGACCACTAGTGAGCAAAGTTTAGAAGGCAGTTACCTTTGAGGCAGAGGGCCGGGCCAAACGTCCAGAGATTATAGGATTTGATGAAAACTCCCAAAGATTGCAGTCTTTGACATCAGGACAGTGACAAGGCCTCTTGGCCCTTAGGCTTCCAGACTGACCAGCCTCTCCCAGGTGGCTGTGCATAGATCATCCTGAAAATCTGACAGCATGGTTCCCAGCCCAGGGACTGAGGAGGAGGGACAGCAGAACACAAAATGACAGGGTGTCTGCTGCCCGATTAAACCAGTGCGCTGTGTGCAGGGCCACGGTGCTGCAACATACTAGGCTCACTCCTGGGCCCGAGGCCCAGATATTAGTCACAGACCCGTAGTCAGAGCTCTAAAGGCTCCCAGCAGCACCCCGTTCAAGCACTGCTTTTCACACGTGGGGAGACGGAGGCCCAGAGAAGGGAAGCACCTTGCTAGAGGCCACACAGCATTCGTTCAACCAAATATTAAGTGCCTACTGTGCGAAGCACTGTACTTGGGACTGGGAATTAAGGGTGAAAACACAGCCACAAGCTTCAGTTCCGTGGAGTTCAGACATTAGTGAAGGAAATGGGCAAAAGGAGGTAAACACATAAAATCAGAGATTGTGATCTGTGCTATGAAGAACATGGAGTGCTTCAGCCAAGTTGATCGAGGAAGGTCTCTCTGAGAAGGGGCCCTCTAAAGCTGGGGCTTGAAGGATGAGAAGAGTATGGTGTTCGAGTGTGTGCATGTGCTGGGGGGGGGGGTGGGGGGGGCATGTGTTCCAGGCAGTGGGAACTCTTTGCCCTAGAGCCCCCGGGCTGGAAGGAGCTCTATGTGTTTAAGAAGCTGGCATTGGGGCGCCTGGGTGGCTCAGTCGGTTAAGTGTCCGACTTCAGCTCAGGTCATGATCTCGCGGTCTGTGAGTTCGAGCCCCGCATCGGGCTCTGGGCTGATGGCTCAGACCCTGGAGCCTGCTTCCAATTCTGTGTCTCCCTCTGTCTCTGCCCCTCTCCCATTCATGCTCTGTCTCTGTCTGTCTCAAAAATAAATAAACGTTAAAAAAAAATTAAAAAAAAAAGAAGCTGGCACATGGCAGGTAGGGGGAGAGGAGCAGAGAGGGGGGTGTAGGGGGTGGGCAGAGTCTTGAGCACATAGGGTCTTGTGGGCTGAGGTGACAGGTCTGGAGTTTATTCTTGTTGCAATACAAAGTCGCTGGAGGGTCTTTTGCAGGAGAGTGGCAGGCATGCCTTAACATTTCCTGCTTTTCTTGTTTGAAGGGCCCCCTGGGAGCCCCATCACCCTGGAGGCTGGCAGAAAATGCATCAGGCAGTGCTACTCACACAAAATGAGCCTGGCTCTCCCTTGTCTTTATCTAGGGATCATCTCTACGCACTTTACCCACATTAAGTAATTAGACCACTCACATTATTTGAGGTTCCCCCCTTCCTACCATGTGTCACAAATCTAGAAACTCAAGTGCTGTGTGACCCTGTGGGAATTGGCAAACCTCTCTGATCCAGTGACTGTCACTGGGACAGGCAGTCAGGAGGCTTCATCAGCTTGCCACAGCCTTTTCCCACCTCATTCCTGTGACCAGCACTCATCCTCTTTGTCATAGAGGTATGAAACATTAGAAACTGCTATCAAGATTGCTAGGATGGGAAGAAACTTCCAGGACCTTCAGACTTTTTTTTTTTTTTTTTTTTTTTTTAATGGGAAAACTAAAGTCCAGAGAAGAAAAGGGACTTATCTAGGTTCCATAAGAAATAGCAGCAGGGCCAGACCTCTTCCTACATCCCTTTGTCTGAAACCACCCCAGCAGAAAGGGAGTCAGTGTTTCTCAAAAGGGGTTCTCTGATTTGCTCTGTGTCACATGAGTTTGGGGAATGCTCTCCTTCTGAGAGATTTACCATGAATGCTAGAGGCCCCAAAACACCCCAGAGCAAAACATTTATTTAACATTGCTTAAGTAAGCCCAATGTTTTCCCAAATAGTTTGATGGCAGATTCCATCTTGGTGGATTATCTATTCACATTCTCGGGAATTTCCCTTGGGAACTGCCACCCGGAACAAAAAAAGCCCCTGTCTACAGACCCTGCCGTTATCATTATTATTCTTGCTATCATTATCATCGAGGGCAGGGGCCATCCTTCATACTCCATTCAGCTCATGTGATCACACCTCCCTCCAGGTGTCCTGCATGGTGCTGAGTACTCAGGGGTGATGACACAGATCAATTACTCAAAAACAGTGACAATGCGTATTGACTCTGGACCTCCTGAGTCGCATGGCCTCATCTGAGATAAGGGGCAGCTTATTTCTTTTCTCTTCTTGACCAAGGGAAAGGCCTGCGGAAGCCTTGGCAGGGAAACTCATAAACATCCCTGAAGGTCACCAAATGCTAAAGCAATCTGCCCCCCCACCCCGTTTATACTGGACAAAGCCCATTCCCTAATTTTAAGCTTTAACTCAAGTACAGCCACCTCCAGGAAGGCTTCCCTGACTACTTTGTCCCTGTCCCTCTGGCCTGTGCTCCTCTCTGCCTCCCCTTTAGTTTCCAGAACTTGTCTATACCATGTGTTTAGTGACTGGCATTGTATCAGCCTGTGCAGGGATCTAAATAAGGGTAGTCGGCTGGTTGGCTGGGAGTCACAAACACCAGAGGAGGGGTTGGGCCTGAGGCTCACTAGCGTGTGCTGGGCCCATCTAATCACAGTTAAATTCAATTAAAAAAAGAATACTGTGTGGGCCAAACAAAACATGCCTGTGGACTGAAATTGGCCAGAAGGCTGACAGCTTACAACAGCTAGAATATTATCTGGAGAAGGAAGGCATTGCATTTGGAATCTAGAGAAGTCCTGAAGCTGCCATCAATTAGCATCAGGACTCTGGATAAACACCTCATCTTTCTGAGGATTGGTTTCCTCATCTATAGATTAGACACTTGCTCTGATTTTTTTATGGGATTTTTGAGAATGATTCTCTTGATTCTATGCTGCTATAATAATAGGGAACATTTGTTCAGTATGTACTATTTGTGAGGTACTGTTCTAAGCACTTTGCATGTGTTAACTCACTTAATCCTCAGAATAACCCTAAAGGGGGGTGTTTTTTTCATCTCCAGTTTACAGATGAGAAAACTGACACAGAGAGAGGTGAAGGAGGAACTTGCCTGAGGTTACAGGGCTGAAAGGTGGCAGAGCTGGGACTATAAAACTCTTTCACAGATGTTGGTTTATTTAATGTTCTCAAAAGCATAGTGAATTTTATCAGCTAACTATTTTCCTTTCACCATTTTATAGATGGAAACAATAAACCTCAGAGAAGTGAAGTAACTTGCCTAACATCACACAGCTAGAAAGTAGACAAACCTAAACTTGGACCTAATTCTTTTGACCTCAAACCCTTTACCTTTTTTCCCCTGTGCTATAGGCAAAGGACAGGCAAGTGGTGTGTGAACAGAACACCGTGCTGGTGTAGAGAATTTTGTTCCCTGGGGCGGAGACCATGTCTTGCCCTTTATTGTTTCCACTCTAGTCCCTAAGTCAGGGCCCTTCTCTTCTGGGAGCTCAGTACTTGTGACTAATTATGGTCATGTTGCCAGGAAAATTGCTGTCTGCCTTTGTTTTGGCTGCTAATTTCTACCTGCCTCCGTGAACCGAGATGTTTCCAGTCACTGGAATGATTGAACATGGTTACCTGAGTTTGTCTGACTGGTGTGGTGGGAGGTTTGCATTTCCAATGCGTGTGTATCTCCTGTGGGATGGTGGAGGGGTCTGGAATGAGAGGGTGTGACCTGGGTTCTCATCCTGATTCTGCTGTCCTGGGATCCTAGAGCATTTATCTGAACTTCTGTGAGGCTCAGGTCTTCAGCGGCCAATTGGAGACAATCACATCTGTCTTGTCTCCATGAAAGCCCTTTGGGAAATGCAGTGTGGCACAAACAGAAGATGGGCAGATGTGAGCAAACCATAGGTGCTCAATAGATGACACAACTAACTGTGTGAAGGGCATTTGCAAATGATGTGGGGACAGTGCTCATAATACAGTGTTAAGGCAGGGAAGCAAGAAATAAAACTGCTGAATTTGCAGTACTGCCTCAATTAGATAAAATATACATAGAGAAAAGACCAGAAGAAAATACACCAACACGTTGCCAGTGAGTGCCTCTGGGTTGTGGGCTTATATGCGCGTTTTGCTTTGTTAGACTTAAAATACTTTGTTTGCTAAAGTTAGCACATTTTATTTTCACATTATATTTTATCATTTCAAAGTATATATATAATTTATATAATTATACTAAACATTTATTATCTACATTATATATTAAGTATACATGAAAGTTAGCACTTGGCCCTTGACAGTATCATTCTAGTTACTGAAACACTGATGTGATCAGGAGCGATCCTGCACTCGTTCATTCATTCATTCATCCATTCATTTGTCCAGAAAATACACTGAGGGCCTGCTGTGAAGGCACCACTGATGACTACAATAAGAAACACTAAGAACAATGTGATGCAATCCCTGCCTTCAAGAAACATAATCTAGATGGAAGATAAGACATACTTATAAGTAACCATAATTGAGGGCTGAAAGGAAATAAACAATACTATATGCTTTAGGGAAATTGCCACTAGGAGTTAAGACTGGGGAGAAATCAGGGTGCCTGGGTGGCTTAGTCAGTTGAGTGTCCGACTTCAGCTCAGGTCATGATCTCGTCGTTCATGAGTTTGAGCCCTGCGTCGGGCTCTGTGCTGACAGCTCAGAGCCTGGGGCCTGCTTCTGATGCTGTGTCTCAGTCTTTCTCTGTCCCTCCCTTGCTCATGTGGTCTCTCTTTCTCTCAAAATTAAATAAACATTAAAAAATTAAAAAAAAGAGTGGGGAGAAATCTATTCTAGTTCTGGAAATTAAATAAGATTTTGTGAAAAAGTTGGCATTTTGTGTTGAGCCTTGAAGGATAAGTAGAATTCTGGACAAATGGAAATGGAATGGCATTACTGGCAATAATAAAAGTAACGAAAGGTAATGTTTACTTACTGCATACTATGTGCAAGCATTGTCCTATTAAATTATACACATTATTTCCTTTAAAAATCACCAGAGCTCTATGAGATAAGTAGTATTATCATCTCCAATGTACAGATGGGAAAACTGAGGCTTAGAGAGAAGTTAAATATTTGTTCAAAGTCAGCAGACGGTCAAGCTGGGATTCACACTCAGGACTTCACTATGAACAGGAATGTCACAGTGAAAGAATTTACATGAATTGAGGCAGGAAAGCGTGGGGGCCACAGGGTGTTAAACCAGGAGCTTCCCAAAAGCAGGGAATTTGTGTATCTTGCTCACTTCTCTATGTCCAGGGCCTAGGCAGTACCTGGCACATTGTGGATGCTTAATAAATATTTGTGGAAGGAAAGAAACAGTGAGTGGTCCACTGCTGCTGGGGTATTGGGTGTGGTAGAGGCAGCAGGACAGGGAGGGGCACGAATGGGAGTTGTTAAGCAGAGGCAGGGCTCGGTTCATGAAAGAGTCCAGAGAACTGGCTCAGGCAGTGTGGTAGGCTGCATCGAGGCGGGAGGCGGGGGACAATCAGTGGACAAGCTCATCATGAGACCATCTGAGGAGTGTAGGCATGCCAGGGAGGGGCGTGGGGCTGGGGGAAGGGGGAAGAATGGAGGAGAGAGAGGCTGAGGTGAGGCCTGTCTCTGCATCCAAGCGGTGAATGTGTTGGAAGTTAAATTCTCTGTCAGACCTTCTTCATTACAAACCCATGCTCCTCTTTTACTAACCCCCTGGGGAGGCTTGGCTGCCTCTGAGCCTACTTCCTCATCTGTAAAATGGGAATCATACTTACACAAATTGTGTTGCTCTGGGGGCTAACGAGGTACTACGGGAACACACAGTACCCCCGCCATCCCACCTCAGTTAACTATTGCCATTTGCATTTACTTCACAAGAAGAGATCTAGGCTGAGCCTCCTCCCATGAAGTGAAATAAATTTTGTGGCATGTGCCAAAAAACCCAAGAGTTCTCAGAGTTTGGAAAAACACTCCCCAGCTGGCACTGTTCGTATAGGCCAAGGCCCCTCCCTTGCTGACCCCACCCACTCCTCCACTTCTGCTTAGAGGCCTCCTGCCCAGGAGCCCCTGATATCAGAAGATAAGTTATACAGCCCAAGTTCTTTCAGAAACACAAGGTCCTTTGGAATATCAAACTGAAAGAGGAGAAAAACCGTACATCTATGTGTATTAAAATTTTTCATCCTAACACAGATAAAACTCAAGGAACCTCACCACCTTTTACCAATGCTTCCCCCAAAAGAATGAAGTTTCATGGAAACTGTACCTTTCTTCACCTTGATAAGCCAGAGAGGCAGGTATTATGCTTCCCATTTTGTGGAGAGAGAAATGGAAGCCCGGGAAGGCAAAGAGGCTGCCCAAAGTCATTCAGCAAAGCCGGAGATGGTCTGCAGCTTATCAATCAGGTCTCTAGGCTATCTGTCCCTCATGTGGCCTCTTCTGTCTTCAGGAAGTTGTCAGCACTGGGAGCAAACAAGCACATAATTAAATACAAATAGGTATTTGGACCCACTTTATAATATTTATTTATTTATTTAAAAAAATTTTTTTAACGTTTATTTATTTTTGAGACAGGGAGAGACAGCATGAATGAGGGAGGGTCAGAGAGAGAGGGAGACACAGAATCTGAAACAGGCGGGGCTCGAACTCCCGGACCGCGAGATCATGACCTGAGCCGAAGTCGGATGCTTAACTGACTGAGCCACCTAGGCGCCCCCATAATTTTTATTTTTTAAGTTTGATTTTCTCACTGTGTGTCTCTGTGTTTTTAAGCACATGAGGTGTTGAAGCCCTGGGTGCCACACAAGTTAGTTTGATTCTTGTCACTTTCTGCCCAAAGCAAATCTTGTCTTACCTCCTTTTTGGCCTGAGGTGAACTATTGCTTAATTACTTGCCCCTCTCCCCCCCATTTAGAGTTTACTTTTGGGGGAAACAAGATTCCATATCTTTAGGATCTTCCCTAGGCTTATGTATTTGATGGGTTCTCCATAATTACTTGTGAATTTTGCAATGGAAGGAAGAGAGGCAGGCCTTACAGTGTGGTATGGGGGTAAGGATACGGTCTGGGAAGTTACACTGTCCTGAAAAAGGTCACTCTGATATTCAGCTGCTGCCTGTGACTCCAGACACCCACCTAACTTTCTTATTTTCTTTGATGAACTTCAGTCACCTTCATTTGTGATTGAAGATAACAGCTACCTGGCCTTGGCATGCCTGGCACATAGTAGGGACTCAATAATTATTTGTGGCCAGAATTAACACCTATCTCATTGTGTTATTGTGAGAATTAAGTGAGATAATGAATGTCAAGTATTTCTCATAGAACCTGGCATATAGTTGCTACTCAGTAAAAGTAACTACTAATTTTGGTCATTATTAACATTTAGAACTGAATATAGAATGCCACATTGGGTCAGGAATTTTTAAAAACTTGAATTCAGGGGCATCTAGGTGGCTTGGTCAGTTGAGTGTCCAACTCTTGATTTCGGCTCAGGTCATGGTCCCAGGGTCATGGATCGAGCCCCATAACAGGCTCCATGCTCAGCATGGAACCTGCTTAAGATTCTCTTTCTCCTTCTGCCCCTCTCTTGCTCACACACTCTCTCTAAAATTATTAAATTAAATTAAATTAAATTAAATTAAATTAAAATTAAAATAATAAAAACCTGAATTCAAATCCCAATTCCAACATTTTATGTAGAAAAGGCTACTGGACGTAGGATCAAGAAATTCAGGTGTGAGACCTGGTTCTGCCATGAACTAGCTGTGTGACCTTGCTGAAATAACTTCACTTCTCTGAACCTCTCTGCCCTCATCTGCAAAACAAGGAAATTGAGTAATCTTTGAGATTCCTTTTTCCAGCTCTAACAGCCTTAGTTTAAGATGTAGTCTTTTTATTTTGTCTCTGGCCCCAGTTCTCCCATTTGCAAAATGATGCACTGGTGTTTAGGAGCCCCTTTCTGGGGCAGAGCAGGCCCAGTGCATGCAGATCCCAGTGCCCCTCCAGCCTTCAAACAGCAGGCCTGGTGGTGCTTGTTCAGCTCAGACTGATGGCTGGGTAGTGTGAATGGGATACTTGTGCACACAGTCCTGGTCCCCTCACAAGTTACATGGGGGCGCCTCTACCCTCCAACTCCAACTATAGGCACATAGAAAAGAATGACCAATGACCATAATGTCCTTTATTAACAAGGTTCAGAGAAGGTCTAGTGTGAATAACCTCTTCAGGAAATACCAGTTAAGTATGATAAAAAATAGTGCATTCCAGTGGCAAGGTACAGTAATTTACCTTCCGATTAAGGGCATATATAATACAATTATGAAGAATCCTGCTCAAATTCATTGAGATTCCTGTGATCATTACCTTCCTTGGTACCTCTTTTGAAGCACCAGTCTCAGTCTCTATAATTTACAATGCACTTTGACTAACGTCTCATTTGACCCCTCACAGAAGCTGAGAGGGTAGAAGCAAGTTAGGCATAATTTTACCCCCATTTCACCACCAGGAAAGGGG
Organism: Acinonyx jubatus; assembly: GCF_027475565.1. NCBI lineage: Eukaryota > Metazoa > Chordata > Mammalia > Carnivora > Felidae > Acinonyx > Acinonyx jubatus. The sequence continues at coordinate 189,987,797 of NC_069380.1, read as the reverse complement.
TGCCCATGGAAGGCTGGAATGCTGACCAATGTGCAGAGGCTGAGTTGCAAGTTATGGAAGAGCTGGAACTAGACGTCAGATTATCCCCCAACAGCACCTCTCCCCAGTAGTCATGGTTACAACCAGCCTCGTCCCCTGGGGCAATTCCAAGAGGCTTTTCAATAAGCCTTTTCCCATATCCAGCAGGTCATGTATTCTAATCCTTGCCTTGGAGATGGCCAACATTCCAGGCTGTTATGTCTTGAGGTGGTGGGATCACAGCCAGTCAGAACCAGGAATTCTCCAAGTGAAGTGTGGGACCACCAGATGGGTAAGCATCCAAGGAGGTTTGTTAGACTTGCGGGTTTCAAGGTCCCATCCCAGACATATTCCATTCGAAAACATTTGGAATCTGCATTCAAGGTTTTCCCTCATCATCCATACTGAAGTAGCTGATCTAGTTTAACCAACCACTGTAGTAGTTATTGTCTTCATAGAAAGGAAACAAGCATTTATCACTGTTCATTGTCTTTCTCCACCTCAGAGTGTAAATTCCAGGATAGAGACCTTGTTCGCCTGATTGCCAAACTCCCTTTTCTAGAGCCCTTCAGGCTCTCACAGTACGAGGTTAGTAAATATTTATTGAATGTGCATTGAAGTTTGAAATCACTGTCATTTACCATTGGTTCGTTTTACAATAGAGAAACTGAGGTCCACTGAGGAAATGACTGCTGCAGAGTTGGTAAGGGGCAGGGCCAGGGCCAGGATAAAATCTCAGGTATCTGAGTCCCTATCACGTTGGTTCAACTCCGCCCTAAGCAATTCTTTAGAAAAAAAACATTTCCTGCCCATGAATATTCGGTTTCGGGGGCCTGGCCAGGTTGGGGGTTGGTAATTCCGTTCCCACTTCGTCGGCACTCTTGTCCCCGTGGGTTAAGGGCCTGCCTTCGGGGCCGGGCGTCGAACCGAACTCCGGGCAGTGTCCTGGCCGTCCGGGGCCGCGGGGAGGAGCCCAGTACGGCCCGGAGAGGTGAGGGCGACTCGCCCAAGGTCACCCGGGCGGGCCCGGAGGGGCCAGGCCCGCGGGACGCCAGGGAGCTGGCGGCGTCGGCGCGTCCTCGAAGTGGATGGGCACCCCTCTCCTTCACTCTGTAAATCCGGCATGACGTTAATGGCTCCTTCTCCCGAATTCGGTGCACTTAGCCTAAAGAGCGCGAGCAGGCCGGGTCGGCCGCGTGGCCCGTTCCCATGTGCTCCACCTGCGAACGCTCTGACGTGCTGGCCCTTTAAGACACCTCCCCCTCTTCCCCCACCCACCTCTCCTGCCCCCCTCAATGCCCTCCCTCCCGAATTGCATCAGGCACGTGCTCGCCCCCGTCCGGTCGGAGCACCCCTCACCCCCCAGCCCGGGAGGTGCTCCGGGGAGTCAGAGGCTAGGGGCGGGGTGAGGGGCGGGGCCGCGAGGCTGTGCGCGCGCGCTCCCGCCGCCTTCGCCCGCCCGCCCGTCGCCGAGGGCCGGCCTCGGCGGGCGCGTCCCCGCGGCGCCGTCCCCTCCCCTCGCCCGCCGCGTCGCGAGGCGCGCGCCCGCCCGCCGCCTGCCGCGGATCGCGTGGTCGCCTCGGCTCGCCGCGCCTCTCCCCCGTCCGTCCATATTGCTGCAGCCCCCGAGCCGGGAATCCCGGGCCGCCCCGGCGGCGGGGGGGAGGGAGGGACGGGACGAGAAGCCTGCCGGGCTCGGGGTGGGGGCGCCCTGCGAGGAACGGGCGGGGGGGGACGCGCGCCGAGGAGGCCTGGACCGCAGAGTGGGGGGCCTTCCTCCCCCCCCCGCCCCGCCAGTGGGCCTCGGATCTACGGCGGCTGCATCCGACCGCGAGGGGGGCCGCGCCTAGCGTGAACCCCGACCCTTCTCCGCAGGGACTGGGGCCCAGCGCCCCGGAGGAAGGCGTCGCGGGTGCCCTGAAAGCCAAGTTCGAGGCGGGGGAGGCAGCCTCGGGCGCGCCCGGCTTCTCCGGGGGGGCGGGCGCGCAGATGGCCACTCAGGTGGAGCCGCTGCTGCCGGCGGGCGCCACGCTCTTGCAGGCCGAAGAGCACGGGGGTCTAGTGAGGAAGAAGCCGCCGCCGCCGCCGCCCGAGGGCAAGGGCGAACCCGGGGCGAACGACGTCGGCGGGGGGGAGCCGGACGGCGGCGCCCGGAGATCTCGGCCGCCCTGCGCCAAGCCACACAAGGAGGGCACCGGGCAGCTGGAGCTCGAGAGCCCGCGGCCGCCGCAGCCACCCGGCGCCGAGGGCCTGGCCGTCAGCGACGGGGAGGAGGGCGGCGGCGGCGAGCCGGGAGCAGGCGGAGGAGCGGTAGGAGCCGCGGGCGCCGGTCGCCGTGACTTCGTGGAGGCCCCTCCGCCCAAGGTGAACCCGTGGACTAAGAACGCGCTGCCGCCGGTCCTGGCCACGGTGAACGGACAGTCCCCTCCAGGTGGGTCTCCCTGTTTGCTATCCTGGGTCCAGGGACCTCTTCCGGGGACTTGGGCGTCCCCTCCCCCAGCGGCCTTTAGGGCCCGGGGGTCCGCCACTGGTAGTGGTGACTCGGGATTTTTTTTTTTTTTAATTGCCTCTTGGGTCGCTGTGCCCTCCTTCCCGACATACTCGGGAAGGTGCCCCTGCCGGAGGGCCCAGCCCTCGGGAGCCCGCAGCCACCGCCTGGGCCTCAGCGGTTAGTGGGCAACGGCGTGGTCCGGGCCTACCTCGCCAGGAGAGGGTGGGCGCTGGTTTCGGTGAAAAGGGCCCACCTACCCCCCTCCCTCCGCGTGTTGGGTGTCGAGGACGGTTTCTAGCCTAACCCCTTCTTGGGAAGCCCCTTTTCCCACCCCGCCCCATGCTCCCCGTTTTGGTAGCGTTGCGATCGTCCCCATGTTGTAAATGTTTAATGAGCATATGTCATGGGCAGCGAAGCGCCGGGTGATGAGTTGATACCGACCACACGGATTCGGGATTTAAAAGTTAACAAGTTTTGTTCTCTGGTAGACGATTATAGGCGGTAGAATCGCCATTGGTGACGGGTTGAGGGGTCGGTTATGGGGAGAATGATGAGAAGAGGAAACCCAACGTGTCATTGAATTCGGTGGTTTCCCTTCCCGATCCCGGGGACCTTCCGCCTCGAGAGGGAGCCGGATGGCGAGTGTGCGGGGATCCAGTTAGGGGCTGGTGGAAAATGTGAGGCGAGGAAAGGGGCATGCGGCGACACGAGGGGCGTGTGGCGACGGGGGAGGGAGTGGCCGGGCTGGGCGGGCGGGTGACAGTTGGGCGCCATGCGCCGCGCCGCCGGCCCGCGGATTGCTCGCGGCCGCTGGGCCTGTGCGTTCGGCGCCCGCCGCCGCGCTGGGGGTGGAAGGCGGGTGCGGGCCGGCGGCGCGGCGCGGCCCGGACTGTGCGTGTGCGCGAGTGTGAGTGCGCGGCCCCCCTTCCCGGCATTCCTCCGCAGCCGGGACAACGTGGTGCCTCCCCGCGCGGGGAGCGGCATGTGACTGCCGGCCGGCGCTCCCCGCGCCCTCCCTCTCCCCGCTTGGATTTTCGGTCCTAAGGACCCAGCCACTTGGGAGATCCCGGCGGAGCCGTGTCAGCGTGGGGAGGGGGGGCGGGGAGGCGGTGCAGAATTTGGAGGCTCGTCTGGGCCTCCCTTTGCCGAGACTCATCGTCGGCTTGGGTGGGGGGCGCGCCCTACCGCCTCCCTTTGCCGGCGCATAGAGAGGCACAGGGGATCTGTTTTGGGTCCTGTTGAAGTGGACCAGTGTCCAAACCCGCTTGTAGTATAATGACGGCCTGTGGCCGTAGCGTTACTGCTTTTTCAGTGTTCCTCTTCTGTAGTCGCTGGTTGAAGCTGACTGGTTTAAACCATCAAAATGGGGAAAGTTGAAGAAGGGGATTAATGCCTTCACATTCAAGGGATTAGAATCACCCTTAGTCCTAGGGAAACCAGAACAGCCAATTCTGAAAATGTCGTGTTGCAATTTTATTTCTTTTAAGGTTGCTTCATTTGGAGGAGGGGACATTTGAGGTTTACTAATAGTACCTCAAACTGTGTTCTCTTCCTTCTGCCCTCTCCCCTTCCCCCCTTTCCCTTCCAGAACCCTCTTATGCAAAGGGCAGTGCTGAAACCTCCCATTTTCTTGCATATCCCTCCCGATCCACCCACAGTGGGAGGGAAGGCAACTTTTAAGACAGTCTTTGGTTCTTCCCCCCTCTTTAAACTCAAAGGGGTATAATCATCCCCAGGAGAGAGAACTCTTCAGAAGTTTAAATGGGGCTACTCACCCTGGCTGCTGCTGCTTAGCTAATGGTGAACCTGCCTTGTGGGTTTTAAATCAGCCATGACATCAGGTGGTATTGGGTGCCTGAGCTGGCATTTTGTGCAAGTGCAGGGGCCCTTGATAGGTTGCGTCACTGGGGTTATTGATCGTGGGAAGAAGACAGCTTGGCTGGCATCTTGCCTTTCCTTGGAGTGGAGAAGCCAACTTGCTTTAAGTGCCCAAAGCAAAATTCTGAGTCTGGGAGTTTTGTTCTGTTCTTGTTTTTCTGGAATCATAAGGCAAGAAAGTGTTTTGTCTACTCATCCGTTTTTGAACCTTTGGACTAGTCTTTGACAGACTAACTCTCAATTAATTCAGTAGCTTCTCTGTTGTTAGGGCTTGGGTGCTTTTTGAGGGAGAATTTTGTGACTGAATTGTCTGATAAGGTTAGATGGTGGCCCTTTCTTTGGAGTCCACATGGATTGCTAAGGCCATTTTTTCAGCCCTGATATTATTTGCAGCTTGGACAGGTTTAAATGTGACACCAATGCACAGTGTGGTGTGGGGAAATTGTGTGTTCTGTGATGCATATGTTTTTGGGAGTCTACAGAAATGAGTGCCTCATAAGCAAAGCTAAAAGCTTCCAAAGCTTGCTGCAAATGCCTATTTTTAGCCCTCCTTTTGGCTCAGATGCTAGTGTTTTAGTTCTTTAAGGGACACATGCAGTAACTAGTAATAAAAGATGTTTTTCAATATCCCCCTTTCTTGTGCTGTTTTCTATTCTGGTTTAAGCTTCCACATCTTACATTTGTAGTTTTCAAGTCAGGATTTGCATTTTGGCTCTTTGTATTTCCTTCCCCTAGAATATTTTGAAGTCGTTTAAAATTTTTTCCTTCTAGCCACAACTCAATTTTGAGTATGAGAGAAGCAGGATGGGAAATGATACATGCATAGCAAAGGTTCTGGGGTTAAAACTGCATTGGCTCAAATGTCAGCTCTACCACTTGGTAGTTGTGCCTCCTTGGCAAGTTGCTTAGCCATTATGTGTCTGAACTCCATTTGTATAAGAGGGATTAAATTATGATTTATTTGCTTCCTGGGGTTGTGATCATTCACTGTAGTGGTAGCCCAGTGCCTGGGAGACTGGGAGACTATGGGGCTTTCCAGGACTTTTTCTGGGTCTCCGTTTTTTCCACCTGTAAGATAAGGGCAGTGGACAATGCAGTACTTTCCTTTTCTGGTATTGTGTCACTAGTCTGTGAAATACATGGGACCCATCTCCTTAAAATGGAGTTTTGCTTATCCTCAGACACAAAGGGCATATTATGGATAATCTTAAAGGTTGCTGACCCAAAGAATTGGCTCTTTTTGCTCTGGAATGTGGTATGATGCATGTTTTAAAAATAAATTTTAATTTGTTTATTTGCCTTTCGTTAAAAGCTACCTTTGGGAGAGTGCCCATGTGCTCTCGGGGCAGTGGGGAGAGGCTATAACTGAACTAAAAGTTTGCTGTGGCTAATGCATGTGCAGTGGCTTGAGACTTGAACGTGTCATCACCACAAGCTTCTACCCACCCCAGCAGGGGGAATCAGTGGGTTGGTTGTGTGGCACCTTCATCTCCATGTCATAAGAAAATTAAGCAGTGCTGTGGTCTTTTTCTTGACTGTAAAGGAAAGCCTAGGCAGAGTCTCAGCCTTGAGTATTTATGTTCTGGGCATCACTTTTTTGTGTGTGTTCCTTTGAAGTGCAGCTAACTGATGGCACAAAATAAAGAAGACACAATCCCAGCTAACCCAGGACAACCCCAGGGATTCTGTACCCCACCGAGCTGGCCCCAAATAAACCTCTACTCTCTTTCTTTACTTTTCTTCCTAGGTTTAGGCCCTTTCCCAGATCCCTCCTAGTTGCACTAGGGTGGGGCATCTCTGTGGATCTGGAGTATCAGTTTTCAGCATAGCATCAGAGCTCCTCCAGACCTTGGCCTCTTCTCTCCCCACCTTGAGAAGTGGACTGGGAGGAAGCACGAGCTCTCTCTGCCTTGGAATCATACAGTCTGCAATTTTGAATCCCAGCTTTACCTGTTTTGCTGCAGCTGCTGCTGTTTTTTTTTTAATTGAGGTATAATGGACATATTGGTTTCCAGTATGCAACATCATGATTTGATATTTGTATATATTGAGCTTTGCCTCTAACTTGCTGTGCAATCTTGGGTGAATTACTCAGCCTCTCTGAGCCACTATTTTCTCATTCTCAAAATGAGAATATTGATAATTAACTATTTCAAAGAGTTTTGAGAATTAAGGAAGATAACGTTTATAAAGCCCTTAGTATGATGCCAGGCACAGACCATCTAATAAGTGTTGCCTATCCAGTAACTGCTATTTAATACTTTTTATAATAAGTGATGACCATTATTAAGCATGCTTGTTCCACTTCTGATTCTGCTGGTGACCAGCCTTGTGGATACCAGCCACCCCCATGCTTTCTCTGCCTCTGTTTCTTCATCTAAAAATGAAGGAATCTGATTAGGTCTAAATGTCTTCACAGTATTTTTAGTATCATAAAAACTTTCTTTCAAGAAATCCTTTCGCAAGAAAGAAAGAAACCAAAAGAGAGCTTTTTGTATGTGTACGTGTATGTCTGTCGTGGTGGTTAAGAACTCCAGTTTTGAATCCAAGTCCTGAGAGGGCTAGACTCTTCTGGCTTCACGAACCTCGGTGGATCACTTGGGGTGCATATCAGACATTGCGGAGCAAGCAGACGTTATGTGCCTTGTAGTACCCTATTAGGAAGCACACAGCACTGCTTATGAAAATCTTCCCCCACCAAAGAACTGAACCCAACCCAATAAAACCGTAGATGTGTAGATGTAGAGGAACAGATTGACCATGAGGTAGCAGTTATCTAATTTTTGAACGTGAGCGATTCTACAGGACAAACAACCAATAAATGACATTTTTTAAAAAGGGAACTGTTAACAGACAAAAAGACTTGAGACATCAGTCAGATGCATTGTGTGGATTCTGATTTGAAACAGTTTCAAGAAGATACTTTGGTGACAACTGAGGAAATCTGATCACTTTAGATGACTATTAAGGAATTACTGGTCAGGGGTGATGAGTTCCATAACTGTTTATATTGTGCACCCTTGGCTAAGAACTGCTAGGTTAGCCTCCATAAATGAGGGTTTAAAGCTGTTTTCCTGCAGTTCAAATTTCTTTCTCTTCTAAAGAAAGCACACAGTTAGGACCCTCTGAAGGGGAGGTAGGGGGTGGGGAGTTGAGTTGTATACTTCTCTGGGCAGTGAGTGCCTGCCTGGGGAAGGAGACCTTTCCCTGGTCAGGCTAGGGTTGGTCTCTGCAGTCTGACCCCTAGATCTCCTGAGGGGTGGAGTCTCTTGGCTGACCCACCCACTGACTGCTGTGGGACCTAGGCTAGAGTAAGCATTTTAGAGCTGTTACTCAGCACTCACTCCCTCCCAAAGGGAGGCCGGCAGGGAGAGGAGGAGGAGCGGGCCTGAAACCACAAAAACCTCTTTAAAATGGAGAGCTCGGCAGATGGGAGTGCCCCTGTTTGCAAAATCCAAGACAAGCTCACAAAGTGGGTAATTAGGGTGCTGGGGCCTCAAGAGGGCTTACAGGTGCCTCAGTCTGGGCTCACAAACACCCCTGGCTAGTCCATAGTTACCTGACAGAGTGGTCAGGAGAGAGGATGGCCTTACCTTGCTGGGGGTTCATGAAAGGAAGTAAGTTTTGACACCTGGCTAATGAAAGCATAGGAAAGAGCCAGGTGAAGGAGCAGAGGGAGAGGTGATTTAAATCTGAATAGGGGCAGAGTCCCTGTGTCTTCTCTCACTTGGTGACCTTAGCTTGCCTAACCTCTGTTTTTCTTACACACAGAATGGGACTAATCTCTGTACTGAGGTTGTTTTGAGGATCAAATTAATACAAGTATGGGGTAGCCTCATTTATTAGATAAAATGTCCCACACAGGTGTAAGCGATTTATGTTCCAGAAGATGCATTCCAAAGCCAGATACGTGTACAGTGGTTTCAGTGACCTCATCTGAGGAGTTATTCGTGACTTTCCTAACTGAGTATGGATAATCAGGAGGTAGCTTAATTTTCAAGTAACACTATTTGCAGAAGTTACCAGGGCCATTTGGCCGACTTGTGGCAGATAGCCTAGGGTGTCTCCCTGAGGGATTTTCTGAGAATTCCAGGGACGTTCTTGACTTATTACCTTTCTGTTGGCTGTACCTCTGGACTGGCAAAGCTGTAGGTATAGGTGTGAGGAGCGTGGGTCTTTATTGATGAATTTTGTAAAGCCAGCCATCTAAATCTGTCACATGCAGTGAGGGGCTTCTCCATCTCAGTATGAGGTACTGTTAGTAAACCCAGATGAGCCCCTCCATCAGAGGTCCTGTTTATAGGGCACTTTGTAATAATCCTCCGTACTTGTGGTAACCACCTTACCCTCCAGACATGCATTCCAGTAATTCAAGGTAGGCTTTTCTCTTCTGTACTTGAAAATGAAGTTGCAACCCTCTCAGAGGAACTGAAGTCCCCCCATAGCCAGGAACCTTCTGGATGAATGGTCCACCTGGGCTCTGTATGGTTTTTGCTCTCCTTTTCACCGGCTTAGTTAAGCTCCTGGTGATCGCAAGATCGTTAATAGTGATACCATAGTCCCCACTTATTGGGTACCTGACATGTTCTAGCCCATGTCATCTGCCAAACAGGTTATCTCTTTATCCCAGCTTCACAGATGAGGAAAGTGAGATTCAGAAGTTAGTATGGAACTATCCTCCTAATTGCTAGGATTGAGAGTCTTGGGGTCATCCTTGCCACCTTTGTAATTTACCAGTACATCCTTTTGGCTCCTAAAAACTGGATCCATAGCTAAACACTTCTTACCACCTCTTTTTTTGCGAGCCTGATCCATACGACATTGCTTCTCACCTAGATTGCTGCAGTGGTCTCCTACCTGGTCTCCTGTCACTCTTGCTCAAGATCCTCTCATGGCTTCTCATCGTGGAATAAAATTCCAAGTCCTTTGAGTTCATCCTCTCAGACTCCACTTGATGTGGCTTCCCACACCACCCATTCCCCCCCCCCACCCCCCCAGTGCTCTAACCTTATCTTTTGCCACTTTTCCCTTCCAACAGCATTGCACCTTGCTTTTCCTAGAGTAGGTTGTGTACTCTCTGCTTTAGGGCTTTAGTTCTGGAATGCTCTTTCCTCAGCCACATGGCTCCCACCGTCACTCTTTTCAGGTTCCTGTTCAAGTAACACTGTGATGGAGAGGCCTTCCCAGACCACCCTGTATAAAACAGCAGGCCTCCATCCCGTACTCTGTATTCCCATCCTTCCTACCCTGCTTCGTTTTTCTTTTTAAACCCTTAATCACCATTGAGTCAGGGACTTGGATATTTGGCTACTGCTTATCCCTGCATCTACAACATGACTGGCACATAGTAGGCAGCTCAGGGAACATTTAATTAGTGAATGAATGGATGAATCTTTTACTTTGACAGCCTCACAGCACGTTTTGAGTTTGGTAGAGAAGATGCCGTGGTGAATAACAAATCTGTGCTGGGAGAGAAGCACATGCACTCACAATCCAGTATGGAAGGTGCTGTGTAAGAAGGTGGTGAGATTCTCTGGGAGTGTAGCAGGGGCACCCAAGTCAATCAAGGTCAGAGAATTCTTTCTGGAGGAAGCAGTGGCTAAATCGCTTGAAATGGGAAGGATAGATAGGAGTTATTTGAGAAAAAGACTAGAAAGAAAGCTCATTCCTGGTGGAGCAAAGGCCCTGGGGTTCAGGGAATTGAGTAAATTCCCTGTGGCTGTACTGTAGATGATTTAGATAAATTGTGATTTTAACTGGAAGGCAGTGGAAAGCCATTAAATTTTTGTTTTATTTTTTATAGGAACCAGAGAACAGTTTATTTTTATTTTTTTACTGTTTGTTTATTTTTGAGAGAGCACGCACAAGCATGAGAGGTGCAGAGAGAGACAGAGACACAGAATCCCAAGCAGGCTCCAGGCTCTGAGCTGTCGGCACAGAACCTGACATGGGACTCGAACACAGCTGTGAGATCATGACCTGAGACAAAGTCTGATGCTCAACCGACTGAGCCACCCAGGCGCCCTGGAAAGTCATCAAAGATTTTAAATGAGAGAGTGGCATGGTCAGATTCTTTTTTGAAGGATTACTCTGGCCACATGAGAACCTCTTAAGAATAGATGGTTTGGGGTTTCCTGCCTGATCTTTTGGGGCAAGGTTCCCAGATTACAAAAGGGAGCAGATTCCCAAGTCGTTCCTTAACTGTTGGGCAATTATCAGCTGTCATCCTTTAGGCGTAGGGAGCAAGCAGCTCCAGTTTATGGGATTTCTCTGACCTTTCAGAAGGCCGCACTACTGGAATGCATCTCAGTTGTCGGAAGAAGCACAGTTTCTGATGTACTGGCCTAAGCTGAGCTCATGCTTGAGCTTAGAGCCACCAGCCCGCTTGACACTGATGCAGCAGGAGAAGCAGAAAGAGGAGGAAGCGCCGGAAGTAGTGGCAGAGGGACAGGCTTGCAGGTGGCGTGGCAACTCCCATCCCCACCAGGGGAGGCGCCCGTGCTGCAGGACTTCCTAGGCTTAGGCCGCCTGCTGTCAGCCGCTCTGCAGGCTTTTCCACAGATAGCCACATGCACGAAGTTTCTTTCCTTTAGAGGCACCTCCCTTCAGCTTAATTCAGCTGTTTTTAGACTTGTGCTGGGAGTAGTGGGTCTGCATTTGCCCACAGATAGGCTGCTGTAGTGAGTTCCTGAGGATGCTCACCCAGCCCAGTGTCCAGTTGTCAGCTCTGTCCCCATTGCTGTGCTCTCAGGGGCTGGGATTTCCTTTCCTTTTTTTGTGAGAGGAAGGAGTATGTAGAGCTGGAAGGGACCCCAGAAGTCATTGAATCTAAACCCTTCGTTTACAGGCTGTATACCTCAGGCCTAGAAAGGAAGTAGGAGTTGCTCAAAATCACAGTTCAGAGAAAGGCAGAGACTTGAACCCAAGCCTCTTGGCTCCCACTCTGGTTCAGTTTTCACTCCACCTCTGGAGGAAGAAGTAGAATGGGGTGGTTGAACGGAGCCTTGGGAGTCCGTCAAGCGCAGTTTGCGTTAGCCCCAGCTGCTCAGCAACTGGGTGTCCTTAGGTTGGTAACTTTTAGGCTTCAGTCAGTGGCGTTATATCTGGAGTCCTCATGTGCTGGAGTCTTTGCTGAAATGGAGTAGGTGAACATGAGAGCTTAGCCGGAGCCTGGCAGATAATAAGAAGTGATAGTTCTGAGAGTGTTGAGGACTTGGTTTTGACCTAAGTTGTCTTCTGGAAACAGAAGTCAGGTGCCAAAGCCAGCCTTTCTCTGTCTTCCTGGATCCTTTGCCCCTTGATCCCTTCTGTTGGGTCCTGAGCATACATGGGAAGACAGCCCATGCTGTTTCTTAGAGCCAGCTCTTCAGACCCTGTCTTGGGGTGTCAGGCAACTCTGGTAGAGGGGGATCAAGGAGTCAGTGGGGGTTATAATCCTGTAGCAAGAAGCCAACATTGTGGTGCTTAGGAATGCACTAGCAGTAGAATGTCAAAAAAATGGACTCATGTGGTTTGCAGTGAAATCCCGCCCCCTACTCTGTCTTTGATGACTTTCTCCAGCTTTAGGGGTGAATGGGGGAGTGGAGGCCTCTGCTTTTCCTGTTCTCTGTATATGTATTAACAGCGGCATGAGGAAGAGTTACCAATTATGTGCATGGAATAGCCTGGCTTAGGTTTTCTCCGAAGTGGAGCTGAGTGTAGGGGTAGAGTTTGGATGCGGTGAGAGCAGAGTTGGGTGTGGGAAGCCGGATGCTGCTGCTCGGGAATGTGGGAGGGAGACAGGAAATCAGGAACACACAGAGGAGGCAGCTCACTGGGATGCATGCACCTTTCTGTGAGGAGGGAATGGTTGAAGGAGCTAGGATTATTTTTCCCAAAGAATCAAAGCTTGGGGTGGGTGGAAATGCTGGCGGTTCTGAAATACAGCATTTGAATAGACCTTCCTGTGGCCCTATGGGTAGAGCTCTGATGGCAGGTGGGAGGTAGAGGGTCAAGTAATAACTTCCAGCAGTGCCCCCATGTGGAATCAGCTGCCATAGGAGGTACTGAGTTTCTTGATGTGGTGATAATATTTTTTTTTAATTTTTTTTTTAATGTTTATTTATTTTTGAGACAGAGAGAGACAGAGCATGAATGGGGGAGGGGCAGAGAGAGAGGGAGACACAGAATCGGAAGCAGGCTCCAGGCTCTGAGCCATCAGCCCAGGGCCTGATGCGGGGCTCAAACTCACGGACCGCGAGATCGTGACCTGAGCTGAAGTCGGACGCTTAACCGACTGAGCCACCCAGGCGCCCCAGATGTGGTGATAATATTTAAACAGGTTGGATGGTAATGTGCTGTAGGGCTCTCTCTGCAGCTGCAAATTTGCAAAGTACTTGCCCAGAATTGTTCATTCAGAAGTTTTTGAGTACTTATAGGTGTCAGGCCCTGAAATCCATGGGTAGACAATTCAGGGGCTGTCATTTTGGGGCTTACTTCCTGAAAGGCAGAAGTCACCAATGGGCATTCCTCACCTTATGTCCTCAGGCCCAATCCAGCCTACTGACAGGTTTTGATTAGTCTTGTGTTTTAAAAAGTTTAATCACCTATATTTTAAAATCAAGAAAATATATCTGGAAACCTAGAAATTTGGAGCTTCTCTTTAAGAGAGTAGACTCCACATGCAAAGAAACAAAGAAAACCCATTGAATTTTGTTTGTACTTTAGATAGATGAATAACATGGCATGTGAATTACATCAGTAAAGCTGTTATGGGACACCTGGGTGGCTCAGTTGGTTTTGGCTCAGGTCATGATCTCACAGTTTGTGAGGTCAAGCCCCGAATCAGGCTCTGTGCTCTGCGCTGACAGTGCAGAGCCTGTTTGGGATCCTCTCTCTCCACCCCTACCCTGCTGGTGCATGGGCAAGCCTGCATTCCCCCCCCTCCCCCCCCCGGCCCAATAAATAAAAAAACTTAAAAAAAATAAGCTGTTATAGAAATAAATGAGAAGATCTAGCCATACTGAACCTTTGTTCCTTTATGACTGCTGTCCACTGGCAGTACCTACTCCACTTTAGACAAGGACACCAGCATGCAGCCTGTGCGCCCGGACTTTGTATGTTTCATCATACGAAGTAGAGAGAATAGTAGTCTGTCCAGCCCACCAATTGAAGAACATCCTTATGGGAGAAGAGTTTGAGAGGAGAAGGCAGAGAAGACTTTAAGGCCTAGGGCAGAAATTGGAGGCCCTAGAGGGGGACTCTCTACCCAGGACACCACTGAGTATTGTGTCCTGATGTTCCAGAGCAGTGATAGAAAGCTGTCTGAGGGCTAAGGGATGGGGAAACGGGCTTATGTTAGGTCCCATTGAGCCTTCACTTTCCTCCATCTGTAAAATAGATATGGAATCTAATCTCAATCTCTAAGGTCTCTTCCAGCTCAAACACTGTGTAGGTGTGGGAGCGGCTCAGGCAGATGTTACTAGGTCTCAGATGGAAAAGGAAAAAGATCCTGGCTTCGAATCATTGGTGTGTCATTGGTGCATTGAATTCTCGCTGGGGGCAGAGACACTGGAGAGAGTCTTCACCAAGGCAGGCCCGCTTCTCATACCATTTTCGGTGTGAGCGCTGTAGTAGGGGTAGAATAGAGTAGAATAGAGAACTCTGGGCAGGAAACTGGAGACCAGCCTTCTAGTCCCAGCTGTTTGGCTCACTTACCTGCTAAAACACTTAGGGCAACTTACTGATGAACCTCTTTGGATTTCCTTTTCCTTTTCTGTAAATGAAAGTGGTTAAGCCTGAAGACCTTTCAAGGTCCTTTCCTGCTAGGGTTAAGTTCGATATATCAATTTGGAGATGAAGACTACAGTGTGTTGAGAAAGATTTCCTCTAAAGGGAATTGCTTTCCCTCACCTGATTGGACCGGCTTTAGTGTTAATCCTGAGAGCTTGGCCAGGGCTGTGGGATTTTTCTGCCTAGACATGAGGCATTCTGCCTTAGGCTTCTGGAAAATGCTGGGCTAAGATGAGCTGCCCCAGAAGGTTGTGAGTATTCATAGCAGTGTGTAAACAGTGGTGATGCCTTGGTGTCTCAGTCAGTTAAGCATCCGACTTCAGCTCAGGTCATGATCTCATGGTTTGTGAGTTCGAGCCCCACATCGCGCTCTGCACTGATGGTGTGTGGAGCCTGCTTGGGATTCTCTCTCTCCCTCTCTCTCTCTGCCCCCGTCCTGCTCATGCGCTCTCTCATTCTCTCTCTCTCAAAATAAATGAATAAACTTTAAAAAATACATACCAAAAAAAACCACAGTAGTGGCGCATCTGGTGACAGAAGTGTTCTTGAGAAGATTCGCCATCTCGTACCTGGTTACACCGGGTTGTTACTGAGAGCTCCTGCTCTGGCCCTGAGATTTAGAACCAAAGTCTGGTGGAGGCTGAGGTCAAAGTATTAACTGGCTCAGTGGAAAGGAAGCTGGCCCATCTCAAGAGACTGAGTATTCAGAATCATCAGGCTAGTCAAGAAAAACACTAGGGCTTGAGCCTAACCTTCTTTTGTGTAAAAGGAACTAAGTTGGCTACCACCAAAGTGAAAATCATTCATTTAACACGTTTATTTGAGTAACCTACTGAGTATTAGACCAGGGCAATACTGATGGGAACAAGACAGAAGGGAGCTGCCTTCATAATTTACATTCTAGTGGGGAGACATAGTAAACCAACGGGGTGGTTCTTGCTATCTATTGCTGCCTACCCAGTCACCCCAAACTTGGTAACATAAAAAAACAACCACCATTTTGTTCCTCGATTCGTGTGTACATTGGGATTAGGATAGGGCTCAGCCAGGTGGTTCTTTTCTGTATGGCAGTGTTAGAGTAGTGGGTGTCCTGGTCTGGAGGGCCCACCAAGCTTCACTAGCATTTTTGGTACCGAGGCAGGGATGGCTGGAAGTCTGAGTTTAGTTGGAAATGGAGGGCTCTCAGGTGCCCTCTCCAATGTGCTGGTTTCAGAGCAGTAGGACTTACTGTGCAGTGGCTTGTGCTTCCAGACAGAGCTTTCCAAGAGACAGGAAGTAGATGTCAGTATTCTGAGGTCCCAGACCTGAGCACTAGCACAACGTCACTTTTACCGTGGCGTGATGATACAGGTTACGGATCCTGCTGGGAATGAAGAGAAGGGGTCATGGGCCTGGCCTTTCAGTGGGAGGAGTGTCAGTTTGCAGCCATCTTTAATACTACATGGCAGCTTCTGGTAGTGGTAAGGGCCGTGAAAGAAACAGAGTAAGGCAGTGTGCTAGAGAAGTGTTGGGGATGTGCGACTGAGGACAGCTTCAAACTCCGCATCAGGGAATGCCTGTAAGGGTGAGTGAGCCAAGATGGGATTGATAGCATGGTGTGGGTATTCTTGCCTGGAGGAACAGCCAAGTACTAGGTGGTAATGAGTTCAGAGTTCTCCAAGGAAAGGACCAAGAGGCCTGTGTGGATGACAGGTGAGAGGCTCAAAAACTCAGAAGCAAGAGGCCTTGGGAGGCCAGCTTAGGGAGTTTGGATCCTGTTCTGAAAGCATTGAGAGAGGTAGCATGATACAATTTCTGCCTGAGGGTTACTTTGTTTTATGCAGAATGGACTGATGGCGGGGGGGGGGGGGGGGGGGGGGGGGGGTGCGTGGGCAGGGAGAGGCCAGATCGGAAGCTGGGAGACTGCTTGGAGACTTCTACAGAAGTGCAGGGAAGAGGTGGAAAGGCATGGAGGATGGCATGGTGACCGGGCCTGATTTTTTTTTTTTTTTTTTACTTTACTGTTTTCCTTTGAGCTTAGCCTACTTTAAAGAGGAAGTTTTCTGATTGCTGTTTCTTACTTCCTCTTGTCTGTCCAAAAGGCAAATTATTGTTGTATTGTGCCCATTAATAAGAAGAGGATGGCCTGAGGCAGGCAGAGGTCATTCCCCTGGTTCTGGGTCTCTGGGCTGCAGGGCCGCAGGGCCGGGAGGGGTGTGTTGGTGTTGCCATGCTTGGCGGCTCCCCACCCTACCCACCCCCACGCCTGTCTCGGGCTCCATGCCCCAGGGTGGAGGTGGAGTGAGAATGTGGGGGAATGGCGTGGGGGCACCATCAGGAGCTCTGGGGCAGGGGTGGCAGGGCCTGGGGATGGGGAACAAGCCCGACACGAGCTCTCAGTGTCACAGTTTTCTGTTCTGACTTCTTGTCAGAAACTGCAGTGGCTTTCTTGTTTCAGGTAAGATCTTCAGGGTGGGGTCAGAGCAAAGTCTGTGGGTCCAAGTTCTGTTCTCAGCCCTGCTCTCTTGTTTCTCCTGGCTGGACCTTCATTTCTTGACTTGTAAAAAGGGATTGGGTCCTGTGGTTATGAATGCTTTGCTCGTCTGTCACTGATGTGCCTTTATCATGTCCCTGGGCTTAGCCAGATGTCCTAGAATCTGCTCATAAGTAGCTTGCCTTGAGGACAGATGGGCCAGGGAGCCAGGCCAGACTGCCCCAGACTCTCCACTCCTGACATGATTATCAAACTTGTGAGCCACCACACCATCTCATTCATTATCTAGGTTCATTTCCACAGTGCTGTGGGATCTGGAGTTATAATCCTCGTTTTACAGATGAGAAAACAGAAGAGTTCAGAGAGGTTCAGTAATTTACTTAAGGCCACGCAGTGTTTTATACATAGCTAGGATTCCAGCCCATGGCAGACTGACTCCACAGTTCTGCAGTACTTAGCATCTGACTTTGCGTTCTTCCAGACCACAGAAGTATACATACTTCACCTGGAAAACTGTTTCTGGGAGAGGGAGGACCACACAAATCTTCAGGTAGCAAGAATCTCTTTGGGACTCTAGTGGCCCAGCCTGGAGTTCCCAGTTCTGCCCCCTGGCCACCTTTAGTGGGTGTGAGCCAGGCCCTGGAACTTCTGATCTTGCAGAGGAGCCCTGGCCCCTCTTCCCCCAGAGAGGTTCCTCTTCAGCTCTGTCAGGCCACGTGCAGCCTGCTGGAAAGGGCCCTGCTGACCTTGTGGTTTCTCAGGCATGGCCTCTGGGCCCATTGGGGGGTGGGAGGCGGCCCTCTACTGGCACCGGGAGGCTCTCTGGCTCTTCCCAAAGGGGATGGGAACTGCTATTATGTGTTGGGCCTTTTAACTTCTTTCAAAGGGAAAATCTTTTTAGCTTATTCAGGCAACACCAATTCATTGTAGAAAAATGTCCACGAGCCACCATAAACACTACTAAGCAACCACATCCTTTAAGACCAGTGTTGCCTAATAGAAATACACCACAAGCTGTATATATAATTTTAAATTTTTTAGTAGTCCTATTTCTAGAAAAGTAAAGACAGGTGACAATTTAAATGATATAACCCAAAATAAGAGATTATCATTTCAACATACAATGAACATAAAAATTATTAGTGAACTATTTCATATTCTTTGTACTAAGTCTTTGAAATCTGGTGGGTCTTTTACACGCAAAACACTTTTCAATTTGGACTAGTCACATAACAAGTGCTAGTATCCACATGTGGCTAGCGACTGTTGTATTGGAAAGCACGTTTCTATATTTTGATGGAGTGATACATATATTTATGATATATATATATATATATGTACAGGCCTTTTTAAAAAAATGGGATCATACTCTCTCATGAGCTGGATTCTCCCTCCCACCCCACTTAGAAACATAGGCTTTCAAGGGCACTTAACTGCTTATAATCCTCAAAGCAGCCCTTGATAATAAAAGAACATTTTCCGGATGATGGAGGTTGAGGAGCTGGCAGGCACACACACCCCAGCTCTTCCGCCTCTGAAGCCTCCACTCCTTCGCTGCCCCCTGCAGGCGCCTGGAGTTGATCTGAGAGCACTGAGCCCAGTCCAGAAATCACACGTACCACGTGCATATGTCTGCACACACCACGCACTTTGCTGACGAAAGCAGGCCCACATCGGGGAAACTACTGACTGAGGCGGTCATGCAGGGATGCAGTGTTTCAGACACAAGCACACTGATGCCCAGGTCAGTGCTCTTTCCACCACACTCCTCTGCCCTCCAACAGCTTACTGCTTGGATTTGCAACCAGCCAGATTACGAAAAGAAAACCTGTGTGGGGTGGGCAGAGACTTTCACTTGGGTTTGTTCTGGGGTGCTCCCAAGCCCACAGTACATCCCCAGTGGAGGCTGGTCAGCAGTGGAGAAAAGAGCAGCTAGGCCACAGTAGGTGCAGAGAGGGGTATGCTTTGACCTGGATGAGGTTGGGACTTAGAAATCTGTAAATAATTGATTAGTTTGTCAAATCACCCTGCCCCCGTGATGCTATTGCAAGAATGTACCTGCTTCACACCAGGCCACTTGGGTGGCAGGAACCTCATTCCTTGGCAGGTCTGAGATGTTTAGGAGCCTGGTTTCATTCCCCACCCCACCCCCACCACACACACACACACACACAATTGTGCTTTAGTTTTTCAGACTGTAAAATGGGGCTCTCTTCTAAGTGTATCACTTACATGCCACTGGCCACCCCCTTTCCCTTTGTAGGAGGGCTGGGGATGAGCAACAGACCTTGCATTAGCCCTCAGGTAAAGGGGATTAGCTGAAGGTTTTTCGTTTTGTTTAGTTTATTTATTTATTTATTTTGAGAGCATGTGCGCTGGAGAGGCAGAGAGAATCCTAAGCAGCCTCCTCACTGTCCACACAGAGTCTAATGCGGGGCTTGAACTCATGAACCCCTGAGATCATGACCTGAACCGAAATCAAGAGTCAAACGCTCAACCGACTGAGCCACCCAGGCACCCTCCCCCCCCCCCCCCCCCCGCCCCGATGATTAAGGTTTTGAGGATCCAGGGAGGCTGGCCTTCTCCCCTTTTATTGTGACACCCGGGAGCACTGAGCCAAATCTCCACAGGCTGGGAGGGGCCTGCTCCAGGGAACGAGGAGATGGCTTCGTTTGTACTCCTTTGGGAGCTCTATTGCCTGAGGTAGGATACTGTCCAAGATGGCAGCTACCAAAGCTGAGGTTTCTGAGCCACCATCCATTTATTTATCCTAGGGTCTAGTCTTCTTCATCAAGTCCTTGGATTGAAAGGACTGGTACTGCATTTGGGATAGCCCTTAAGACTTCAGAAGACTTTACGTGTAAACACTTCTTTATTCATATTTCACAAGTGCCCTTGAGGTGGGTGGTCGTTGGCCCCCTCTTAAAGATGCAGGACTCTTGTCAATCTTTCCAGGAGCTGTGAGCACAGCAGTTTGTCCATGGAGCCGGAGGCCCTCTGGCCAGGCATGGGGAAAGGAGTGTGCGGGCAGTGGCAGCCTGGGAATGCTGGACTGCTGGCTGGGAGTGGAGAGGCTGCTGAAGTTCCCCATTGGCTGCAGCTAGGCTTGGGAGTTCTCTGGAATGTTCTCTGCCATTCCAAGCCTTCTCTATCCCACCCCCTGATTTGCATCATCACTGCCATTGCCCCTCTGAGGTAGCAGCTCTTTGGAGATTGTAGACTTGAGGAAGGCCAGAATCCAAAGGGGCTCTGGAAGCCATCTGCCTTCTCCTTTTATAGAAAACTGAGGCTGTGTCTTGGCCAGAGTCTCCCACTTGGCACTAAGGGAATCATGATGCCCGTGCTGGGTCTTTTTTCATTCTGCCTTGTTCTTTTCAGGGAAGGAGAAACAGGAGCCCTTTGCACTGTCAGTGCTGCAAGAGTGTGGATGAGGAGAGGATGAGGTCTGGCAGCACTAGCCTCTAGGGCTGACAAGCACATGCTGGGGCTCCTGGGGCTCCAGCTGACCAGCCTCCAGTTGGCTTCCCTCCCCCACATGGGCCAGCGGATGACACACCCTGAGCCCTCAGAAGGCCAGGAAGGCGTGCCCAAATGGAGGAGGTGTTGCCCAGAAATGCTCTAAATTTCCTGAAAACAGGCCCACCCTTCTACTCTGCTTTACTGATGAGCTCTTTAAGCTAGAGCATAAAGCATGGTTCTGGGAAGGGTGGGGGCACTGAGCAAACTTCCAGAACTAGGTACCTAATAGGAAGCTCACCTCAGAAACTGAGCTTGGGGTGGGGTAGAAAAATTTGTCGGTGGCCTTTTAAAAAAACCCTCTGCAGTGAATTTTATTGAATTCATGGGGAGAATTCCTTTATGAAAAATAAAAAATTAAAGTTGTACAGGCCCGTTTTGTGAGACAAACCAGTGATGAAGCCTGCTCGGATACACAGAGATACCTCTAAACTTCCAGGATAATAGCTAACAAACAAATATTGAATGCTTACCATGTGCTAGGCACGTTTCCAAGCACTTAACAAATATCAACTCATTCAGTCCTCACGGTCCCATTAGGTTAGAAACTATTCCCATTTACAGAAACCCAGAATTACCAAGGTAGAAGAGCTATTGGAGTCCAGGCTCTTTTTTTTTTTTTTTTAAAGTTTATTTATTTATTTTGAGAGTGAGCGGGCACGACCAGAGGAGGGGTGGAGAGCGAGAATCCCAAGCAGGCTCTGCATTGTCAGCACAGAGCCCGATCAGGGTTCAGTCCCACAAACAGTGAGGTCATGACCTAAACCGAATCAAGAGTTGGACCGACTGAACCACCCAGGTGCCCCTGGAGCCTAGGCTCCTAACCATTGCACCACCCTGCTGCTAGGGGTGAAGTAGGCAGTTTTCCTGACTCCCAGCCCAGTGTTCTTTCCACAGAGGCACCCATTCCTTAATTCTCACTTGTGTTTCTGCTTTTTGTTCTTCCTGGGGCTTGCCTTAATTCCTCTAGAAGAGCCCATGCCTAAGGGTTGCAGATCTTTTCGGAGGTGAGGACCCAGTGGCTTTTGGACGGAAAGCATGTTGAGCCCACCACACCCATGGCAGCTCTAAACGTCAGCTACTAGTTTCATGGGCTGGGTCCTTGGTAATCTTACCTACTTTCTATATCCACAGTACATAGTGTGTGTCATATATAGTTGTTAAGAAGAAGAGCATTTTTTTAGTCATTACCAAATGACATTCCTGGGAGACTTGCTAATTGATCCTAGGCTTTTCTTGAGCCCATTTACTACCTGAGGATCCTCGATACAGCATCCCAGGCAGTCAAGATCAAGCAGTCACATGTGGAGTTTCACATTAAAGTCCTTGTATAAATTGAACCCTGAGAGCATAGAGATGGTCTTGTTCACTGCTTCCCTAGTGCCTTGCACACAGACCCCTCCATGTCCAAGTTCCCAATGGTCAGGTGACACAATAGGCTGGTCGGAACATAGGGCTGGGATCTCAAAAAACAAGTTGATATTCTTGGGACAAGTCAGGAAGCTCGCTCTGGCGAGAACTGCATCTTCCTACCTCAGACTGTTTGAGGCGTAGACACCGTGGTGCATGAGGAAGTATCTTAAAGCTGATTAGCCCTGGTCAGCAAGGGTAAGGAAGGGTAGTTTACCTGGATGGGTGGTTTATGCTCTGTTCAGCTCTCCTGTGCCCCATAGCAGAAACTATACAAAGTCCCTGCTTTTTCCACCACGCTTTCCCCTCTCTTCCCTGTCCTTTGTACTGTAAGGTATTTACAGTTTTCTCCATCCTTTCCTTTCTGATCTGCTGGAGGAGGCAAAATCCTCTTGGGCTTGGTGCTGGCGAGGGCTCAGGCCTTTGGTTTGCCGGTGACCCTAGAGCATTGCCTTTCGATAAACAGTGCTTTGATTCCTGACTGTGCTTTGCCCTTTTCCCCTTGTGCTGAGGAATGGCATCCCCACCTGGCAGGTAGGCTAATAGTCTCAGAGAAGGGGATTCTGGTGCTGGTGGCTTCAGTCGCCTGTTGGGCCCACAGGTTTGAGCTGGAGACCTTTGAGAACCTAATACTGATCTCCTGCAGTGCTGAAAGAGGCCTAGGGTAGTCTGAGATTTCAGATCCTTGGGTCAGATACTTTCTCACCGTGTGACTTTGGCTAGCTACTCAGTAATTCCACCATTGTGAGGGTCAAAACGCACAAAAATCCTGCAACAGGAAGCTTGAGGTGAATGCTTAGTAAGTGATAGCCATTATTGTGTAGCAGACCCAGGCCTCAGGGCGCTGGGTGAGCAAAGAGCAGGCTTAGCCTAAGAGCGTGGAGGCTGGCTGGCTGTTAAAGGAGGCAGGCAAGCTGTTCCCTTCAGAGCCTCCGTTCTTCTTCTGCACAGCCATAGTCTGGAGCCTGTTGTGAAACTGAACCCCGAACCCAGCCCAGATTGATCCTTTGTGACCTCCCATCTGTCAGGACGCTCAGCTTATGGCTTCTTGGCCTGACCAGTCTTGATTCCTGATGCTAGAGATTGGACTGGGGTAAATGGAGGGGATGTGCTTCTCATGTACCCCTCCTGTGGCTGCTGTTTGTGTGTGTAATTAAAGCATTCTCCCTCCTGCTCTTGTGAGCCAGGTCATTTGTGTCTGCAAACATGAGGCCCTGGACTGGAAGGGTTCCTTCCCAGCAGTTTCCGTTCTAACATTAACTGGCATCAGCATTGCATCGGAAACTTGTTAAAACTGCAGATGCCCAAGCTCTGCTTTCCTCACCAGACTGATTCCTGGAGCTTGAGGGACTTCCAGGAGTATGCATTTAAACCAAACCTGCCCCTCTTCGCCAAGTGGTATTGCCAGCCTGCTAGCTCACTGTTCCCAGTTTCCACAGCTGTGAGGTGAGGGTTTTTCATATAGCCTTGTGCTCAGAAACCCCAGCTGAGTGGAAGGTTAACGGGTAGGGGGCTTGGGTTCCGTGTCCATCAGACCAGCCCTGCTACATCAGAGCATGCAACTCTTGATCTCGGGGTTGTGAGTCTGAGCCCCATGTTGGGTGCAGAGATTACTTGAAAATAAAATCTTTAGAAAAGAACTTAAGTGTACCTTTTAAAAAGTACATAAATGTAAATTTAAAAATATTAAATATTTTAATTTTAATCATCAAATTAATTATATTAAACTTAATTATAAATATATGGATATGATAAATACTAATTTTAATTAATATAAAATATTAAAACAACCCATGTACCCACTACCAGTTTAAGAAGTGTAGCCCTGATTTTAAAATATTAAATGTGGTGTTGTGGTTCTGGTAACCCCTATCAGAATTAGCAGTTGAAACTCACTGGGTTAAGTTAAAAAATTTCCAAGTATGTCCAGAGAAAACCTGCCTTAGAATTAGCTAGCAGATTCCTGGCCCTACCATTTCTGAGCAAAAATCTCTGGAGGGTGCGACCCAGGAATCTACATTTTGATAAGCTCCTCGGAGGATAGGTAGTTCTGCATATTAAAATCTTAGGGCTGATGTACTTTGTAGCAGTGGTTTTGGAGGTAGATTGTGCCCCTGGACATCTAGCTTCAATTAAGTTGTAGTTAGGATGATCAGTGAATACAGGGATAAAAATCAAAGCATGTTAGGCCTGGAAGGACCACAGATGACAGGCTCCCCTCCACCCCAACCACAGGCCTCTGAATGGCGAGACTGAAGACACCCAGGTGGGAACTCATGGCCATCTCCCACCACAAGGATACCAGTACCAGCATCCAGTCTCCTGACTCCCTAGCCCAGGGCCCTGCTCACTACCCCACTGTCATGGAACATGAGCAGTAGTCCGTCCTTCCTTCCTTCCTTCCTTCCTTCCTTCCTTCCTTCCTTCCTTCCTTCCTCCCTCCCTCCCTCCCTCCCTCCTCCCTCCCTCCCTCCCTTCCTTCCTTCCTTCCTTCCTGTGGTGGTCAGGTTTAGCAAATAAAAATACCAGACACCCAATTACATTTGAATTTCGGATAAATGGTGGATAGTTTTTTAGTATAAGATGTCCCAAATATTGCATAGGAAAAATTACGTGTTGATATGAAACACACATTTAATTAGAGATTTTTTAAAAATCTGGCAACCATTATCCATCTCTCTCTTTTAAAGCACTAGAGAGATTCAGGAGTTGCCTCAAAGAGCCAAAAAAATAGCCATGTATTTATGATAGTTCTGTGTTTCATGATGATGTCATTTAAGCTGTAAATCTGTGAGCTAGCAGCTATCATGAACCTCACAATGAGAGATTAAGTCTGATGCTAGAATTTCCCATGTAAATTGTCTTTTTGCCTCCATCATGAGCCTACTTGTTTGGCTCATTCTTGTGTGTCCCAGTTAATGCCTATCAAATTACAAGCTCCACGAAAGGTTGGTCTGATTTAACCATGTCCCCTGGTCTTGTGGGTTACTTATTTGATGCAGACTGGTGGTTAGAACATCTTTGGGTGAACTTGAGTCCATGCTCTTAACTGCTGCTCTGTCCTGTTCTTAGCCCAGCAGCCTGGTAAATTGGTGATAGAGTGGGTTTTGGATAGGACTCAGACTGCCACCCCCCCCCCCCCCACTACATTTGCTGAAGGGGAAGGGACTGTAGAGTAGAGTAATAGGGTACCTGGCAGTGCTTTGAGAACATCTGTGAGAAGGGGTGGGGTGTCTGCAGGTGGGGCAGCCCCTGTCTCCTCATCTATGGCATCCCAGGGCTCTACTCTTTTCCAGTCGAGCTGTAGCATGTGACACTGAAGCAGTCCCCTGGCCCAGACCCCTCAAGAGGGGCAGATCAACTGCTTCAGGGAAGCAAGACCTGCCTTTTTGAGCTGGATCAGTATAACTAGCCCGTACCTAAGACCTCCCAACTTGCCATCTGTTTCTGGGGTACCTGGCAAGTCTCTTCCATTTCTCTGGGATTTCCTGTTGCCAAGCATACCTAGCCTGCAGGGCTGGAGCTGTTAGGGCTCAATGATTTCAGAGAGCAGGAAACTGAGGGCTAGTGAGGGAGCCTAACCTGGCATACTGCATGGGTAAGTGATCAGGACTTGCCTACCCCACATCTTCCAGAGGGAGCCGAGAGGTTTGGCCTTCCCGGGAGAAGTGTGAAGAAAAAAGATGGGGGCAGAAGTGAGGTCCCCCTCCTAGATCCATTTCAACAAGAGCACCCCTCCTTTTCTGTCATATATTACAATTTCATGTGAGAAATTGTTGATCTTAAAAACAGCAGGGTGGTTCCTGGAATGCTTGGGTTTCTGAACCTGCCGCCCCACTCCCC
This sequence comes from Acinonyx jubatus, assembly GCF_027475565.1. Taxonomy (NCBI): domain Eukaryota; kingdom Metazoa; phylum Chordata; class Mammalia; order Carnivora; family Felidae; genus Acinonyx; species Acinonyx jubatus. The sequence goes on along the minus strand of NC_069380.1, from coordinate 189,962,397 downwards.
ACCTCACCCATGCATGATATGCCCCTATGCCATGAGTGAGTATCGAGGTGAACAGAGCGTATTTTGTTGAGGCAGGAAGTTGGCTTTCCCACCAGCTGGAAAAGCTCTGGATTTAGAGGCAGGAACTGGATATTCGGTGCCAACTCCACAACAATTTACTGGGCACTTTGGGCACAGCCTGATCCCTCCTGGGCTCAGCTTTCCTGTCTCTACAAGGAGAAGAGTTCTCAAGTCCCTTCTAGCCTTGGCTGGGTCTGAGAGCCTCTCCACTCCAATAAAGTGGTAATCCAAAGTAATTTGGGGAAGGCGGGGGACTCAGAAGCCTCTTGAGAATGCCCTAGATTAAGACAATAAAAGTGAATTTGCATTACCTGAAGTGGTGGGTTACCAGGGGAAAACCAGCTTTGAGGTCAGCAGCTTCCCACATCAGAACAATGGAGTCAGGTGGGCAGTGGAGGGTTACTTGTGCCTCAAAACCTTCCTGAAAGGGGTGGCTCCTGAAATCCAGGGCCCAGCTGCCCAGTGCTTGGCCTGTCCCTCAAGAGAGCATGCAGGAGCCCACTAGCAGAATATGATGCATGGAAGAGGTTTGGTTTTTTTTTTGTTTTTTTGTTTTTTTTTAATGTGAATTGATTAGCAGTATTTATAAAGCCAGAAATTTCTTTTTAATCTATTTTTTTTTACTTTTCTTGAAAACTCAGAAGCTCTGGAAACACTAAGTCTGTGTTTGAGGGTAGAGCCTTGGCTGCTTTTGCACAGATGCTACCCCCTTAGCTATAGCTGTGCTTCCCAGCTCGCCGGGGTTGCCAGCCAGACTTGTGATTTCTGGTGTGGCCCGAGGCCTGGGGGCTTAAGTCTGGGACCTCTGGGAAGTTCCTGTGCTGGCTCGTCTGCCACATACCCTCGCGGTCCTCTGTTTTCCACGGCTGGCCCGTGGTGTTTGGATTAAAGCACCCTGATTCCAATTCTGAGTACAGAACGCAGGTCTAGACCCCAAAGGGGTTGCAGCTGCTGGACTGTACAGCTGTGTGCTGCTCAGTCATAATGCAGAGGGGCACTAACCTCTCTTCCCTTTCAGAGTTCTTTGAGAAGCACCTGTGCTTCTGTAAATTGCTTCATTCGGTAAATGTTTACTGTGGGCCTGCCATGTACATGCTGCAACCCTGGGTTTCAGAGGCCAGTGGGCACAGTGGAAGAGATCCCCACCCTATGGAGTTTGCAATCATTGTCCACAAAGGATGTGTTATAGGCCGACAAAGCCCAGGGGAAGGGTCAGGCAGTACCTGGGATTCAGTCCCAGCTCCGGAAGTTCATAGCCTGCTGAACTGTGGACAAGTCATTTAGCCTCTCCGAGCCTTAGTTTCCTCTATAACCTGGAATCAGCATCATACCTCTCTCGAACGGTTGTGAAAAAGAAATGAGTTACCGTATGTAAAGAACTTTAGCACCTTTCAAGGATGTATGTAATACAGGCTCAGTAATTGATTAGTGAGGTTGAGATACAAGTGCAGCTGTTTCAGGGGGTGGCTCTGAAGACCCCAGGTTACAGACTGAATTAGGACTTGATCCAGAGTTGCTAGTTGGGTAGTTCTTTATAATGGGCACTCAACAGGGAAGGCTTCCTTGGAAGAAATCTGAAAATAATGCTGAGATGTGTGAATAACATCACACAGAATATATACTGTGTGACCCTAGGCAAGTTCCTTGCCTCCATTTCATTTTCTGAGTGACAGAACTAATAGTGTCTTTTTGAGGCAATTTAGTAAAATCACACACAACAAAACAACTTAGACTAGCACCCTGTAAAAGGGGGTTGTTACTATTATTACTGCTCTATTTAGAACCATATGTGCTCTTTAGAAAGGCTGTGTTAGGGTGGTGGCACTTGGAGACGAGGGGCTTCACTGGCTGTTTGTGTCTTCCAGTTGTAATATTATTAGTTAGCTTTTGGTCGGACTTTAGGGGCTAGGACCAGCTGTGGGGGCAGATTCCATGTCTGATCATGAAGAGTGGGGGCATCAGGCTGCCTGGGTCACCACAGGCTAAAGATAGTCTACTGAGGTTGGGCCTGGTCCAGGCCAGGCAGCATCATGTGACTGGAACCCAGCAATCCTGCCCCTCCTCCCAGGCCAAGGGGCTCGCTCACACTGGGGCTGGCAGCTTCCTTTGAGCAGAGCCTCTAGATGGTCTGATGTTCTGAAGCCCCCTACACACACACACACACACACACACACACACACACACTCACACTCACTCACTCACTCACTCACTCACTCCTGCACGCAAGGATGCCCTCCAGTCCCTTGTGTGTTTCATCTGCAGGTCTGGGGTCTGGGGGGAAGTCGGGGCAGGAGGGCTGGGCAGAGAGAGACCTCTGAGAAGTGGCGGCAATGGCAGCGACAAGAACTGGTGAACAAGGTGCGGAAGTTAACCCAGTGTACTTTTTACTCGGTAGAAGAGTGTTTCTGCTTAAGGGGTGTTAGGATGAGTGGGGTTAGGCTGAAAGGACTGTGGTCCCCAAACTCTTCCTCCATGACTCTGCCCTCAGGCTGGCTTAGGAGGGATGAGCACAGTTGGGCGATGTAACCCAGGCTCCTTCTGCCTCACCTTCCCCTTAGATGGTTTTGCTCCCTTCCACATTTGGGGTCTCAGTTTGCAAATATCTTTGGCAAATAATCTTTCCACCGTGTGCTTTAGTTTCCTCATTTATAAAATGAGACCAGTTATGGGGTGCCTGGGTGGTTCAGTCGGTTGAGCGTCCGACTTCGGCTCAGGTCATGATGTCACAGTTCGTGAATTCAAGCATCACGTTGGGCTCTGTGCTGACAGCTCAGAGCCTGGAGCCTGCTTTGGATTCTGTGTCTCCCTCTCTCTCTGCCCCTTCCCTGCCCATGCCCTGTCTTTCTCTGTCTCTCAAAAATGAATACATTAAAAAATATATATTTTTTTAATAAAATAAAATGAGACCAGTTAGAAAAACAAGCTCAGTGTTAAAACAGCACATGGCACCTAGTAAGTGCCTAGTACATATCGTGTGCACTTGTTAATATTATCACCACAGCTTGTTGCTAGCATCTCTTTGATGAGAAATCTCAGTGGTTGAGGTCTTGCCTTCTCTCTCCTCACCCCTCCAGACCTCATGTTACTACCTTTTTTTCAGTTGAGGAAGATGAGACGCGGAGAGGGTGGTCAGTAGTGCCCCCCAAGATTATACAACTGAAGAGTGCTGGAGTCTGGACTAGGACCCAGCTCTGATTTCAGGTAATCAGGTGCCTCAGAGTCAAGGCAGGGCTGGGCGTGGGGTTCCTCTGGAAGCCAGCAGTGCCAACGATACTTGTTCTTTGCCTCCGGAGAGCTGTGGCTGAAGGTGGAGGATGAAGCTGTAGCCTCAGGAATTAGTACTCGGAAAACAAAGCCTCTTTCCTTGGTGTGAAATCATAGAGGAGATGGGTTTTGTGAACTTACCACTCATTCAACAAATGTCAGCGCATTGCCAGGCCCTGAGCTAGACGCTGGGATTACTGCTGTCAGAACAGTCTGCTTCCTGGCCTCAAGGAGCCACATAGGGGGTGACGGTTCCAGCGCTGTGAGAGCATGTAGGAGGGACACTTTACTTGAGGTCTGAGAGGGTCCCCGAGGAGATTGACCTCATGGCCACATACAGATTAGCAAGTTGGTGAGTGTCAACTCAAGAAATACAGCCTAACAAATAACCTTGTTCCCCAAAGTAGAAATTCTTTCTGGTTAGGCTAAACTCAGCCTATTCAGCTGCCAATCTCCAGGAGATGGTGCCAGCCCCAAAATAAACATTTGGCCCTCCCCATTCTTCTGGCACTGAGGCCGAGATCTCTGACCATCCATTCTCAGTCCCACAGGCTTTCTCCCATCCGGCCTAGGCCCGTCTTGCCTTTTACCCACATTTGTCCCCCAGTCTCATTTCCAGCTTCTCCCTCGTACTAGTTCTTTGTTACCATGACCTGAAGAGTTTGACTCAACCCGTGTGCCTTCTCACGCTAAAAACCACTGGCTTCCCATTGCTTGACCAAGTCTTTGCTCCTTAGATTTCCTAGATCTAGTCCCTCTGGGTAGCTTTTATTTCAAAGGGTCAGCAGCATTAGGATGTTTCTAGAACAAGACAGCATAGAAAATATTTCTTTTTATCTGGCTTTGTAGTGGGTGTTGATGGGTTTGGCCCCTGGGTAGGCTGAGAGACATTCTGGAGGGCGAGCTCTGTCCCTCTTCCTTGCTGAGTAAAAAGTTGAGTCACTAAATTTCTTCAACTGAAAGGGAACTCCAGGCCTTCCCTGTGCTCTTCCTTCCTCTACTGCAGCAGGGGCTGATGTCACAGCCCATCCCCACCCCCACCCCGCCCCCCAGGACTTGTGGTGAATCCTCTCTCTTTCTTTCCTCTTCCCCTGGGAAACCTGCCCTGGAGCCAGGACGGCTTCTGGAGGGCGGTGTCCGGAAGAAGGGCCAGGCTGGAGCTGGACAGGGGATGGCATTTGTAATCTGAATCAGTGAATTGAACCACTTGATTCCCAGGAGTTGCTCTGATTCTTCTCATATTAAGAGATTATTTGATGGTCTCTTTTTCTCTTTAACCCTGAGGATGAGGGTTACTTGGCCATAGTAAACTTGGTGTGTGAATCTGAATTGAAATATTTAGCATTACCGTATGCTGAGCACTCTTATGCTCTGTTCCTTTAACTGTCACAGCAGTCCTATGAGATAATGGTGACTTTAGTTTTACAGATGAGAAAACTTAAGTTCAAAAAGCTTCTCTGGGTGCCTGGGTGGCTCAGTCGGTTAAGCATCAACTCTTGATTTCGGTCATGAATCTCCTGGTTCATGGGTTCGAGCCCCACAATGGGCTCTGCACTGACAGCACAGAGCTTGCTTGGTATTCTCTCTCTCCCTTCCTCTCTGGCCCTCCCCTACTCATGTTTTTTTTTTCTCTCTCTCTCTCTTACTCTCCCTCCCTCCCTCCTTCTCTCTCACTCAAAAAAAACAAAACTCAAAGGGCTTGTCAAGGGGCAGAGTATGTAGGGCCTCCAGCCAAGTGCAGTGGATGACAAAGTCCATGTTCTTATGATGGGCTGTCTGCTTTCCTAGACAAGTGTTTGAATGAAGGGGTGACAGTTGAGGAAGAGAGAATCTCAGAGGGTTAGATAGTCAGTGTTGTGCAGTCAGCCTCTCCGCTTTGCAGGGAGAGCCGCTCTCTGCCCTGCTCACCCTCAACGCCCACATTCTGCCCCCCCCCCCCTTGTTTCCCGGTATCCTCCATTAGCCATAGTGGTTTAGCTGCCTTGGTCCCCACCGCTCTCAGTAACCTGAAGGAAAAATAGTGGGTTTGCCATGCAGATACAGGTGCATAGTCTTCTGGTGTTCCACAACCACACATAGAGATTCTGGTGTGCTTCATTTAATACACAAATGCATGTGTGTATTTAGGGAAGCCCCTTCACCCCCTGGAACTAGAGTCATTCAGTATTGGCTCCTGGCTCAGGATGTTCCTGTGGGACAGAAAGTAGCTTTTCTCCCTTTCCAGATGCCTGTTAGCCCCCGACTTGTTTTAATCAGGAGGAAGGTACTCCTAGGGCCTCTGTCTGCCATCTGGCTCCCTTAGAATGCTGGGCCTCAAGTAGGGTCCATCTCTCCACAGTTCTACTTCCTTCTGTACATGAGAACCTTTCCCTGTCTTCAGTAACCCTGTTTACCAGGAAACACCAGGGAAGCGCCCTAAGATTGCACCAGGAAGGAGTGGGTTGTCGTTTGTTTGTTTCTTTGTGAAAGCCAAAGTGCGAGTGGGGGAGGGGCAGAGAAGGAGAGAGAATCCCAAGCAGACTCCGCCCTGTCAGCACAGAGCCCGACATAGGGCTCAAACTCTGGAACCTGTGAGATCATGATCTGCGTTGAAATCGAGAGTCTCATGCTTAACAGACCGAGCCACCCAGCCGCCCCCAGGAAGGACTTTTGACCCTACCAGTGGCCACATGGGATTTGTGGCAAGCTGGAGGGAGCACTTAAACAAAAAGAGTGGAGACCTGTGGCTGTCATCCTGGTTCTTCCCTAGGGAAGCCCCTTGAGGGCCTCTGCTCCCTATCTGCAAACAGGGGGGATTAGAACCATGGGTCCTTTTTTCTCACCTTCTACAGTCGTTTTCTTGGGCAGATGCAGAGTGGTGAGTTTAGTGTTTTTTGAGCTGGGCTCTGGTCACTAGCAGCTGGCACAAGTTTGAGAACGCAGAAGTGGGAGGAGGGGGCTTGTTCCCTCTTTGGGCTGGGATGATGCTGGACTTAGGGACTGGCACCTGCGTAAAGGATTGGTTTTCCCTGGGAACCATTTCAGATGCTAGGCCCTGTATATTAGGGAGCCAGAGAGAAACTCTTGGTTACCTGGTGAAGGAGGATGGCTGGAAGGGGACCCAGAAAGGGATGTGTAATTGAAGTCAAAAAGCCGAGTGTTTTTTCTTGTCTCCCTCAGGGCCTGAGAGCAGTGCATCTGACTGAGCCCTCCTGCCTTTGCTTAAGCCCCACAGGATCTTAACAGATCTAGGAATTTTACGTAAAGGCAGAAATAGTCCTCTCTCCCTAGTGGACTTTTCTGTCTGTCTGGGAGACTTTGTTCCTCCTTGGAGCGGGGGCAGCATGAGGATGTAGCTGTGAGCAGAGCAAGAGCAGGGCACTGTGGGTCCCGGGGGCAGAGGGAGACTAGCTAGGGATGGGCCTTTTTCATCAAACTTCACACAGGACTACTTGAATATTCCTGTGTATGCTCAGACTAGCCATATTCCCTCAGTCATCTTGGGGCTAGTGGGAGAATGGGGACATTTCCCAGGATGACAGGATGACTCTCCCATTAATCAGAGACTGAACTTTCAGTACTTTACCACGTCCCTTTGTGATCTCAGCAAATGGAGTGTCAGGCAGGGTGATCGCAGGATAGGACTCTTTCCAATTTTAAGAGTTTTTCTTAGGTTTATTTTTTATTAGAAGAAGCAGACAATGCCCTGAAAAACTTTGCCTCACTTTTTCGAGGAAAGTCTTCAGGAACACCTTGCCCTATGAGCCTGATTCGCCCTTTCCACGTCTTGTTAACGAGCTTGAAGTTGCAGGTCCTTTGGCGTGCTCTTGTCCTGATAGGAAGCAAGGGGGGTCCTTGGAGAAGTGATTACTCCCGTAACTCAGGTATAGTCATGGGAGATGATCCTGGGGTGGCTCCCTCTACCCAGTCCTGGTTTTGTTTTTGTTTTTTTAATATTTTAGTTTTTATTTTTTTGGGGGGGGGGGAGGAGCAGAGAGAGGGAGACACAGAATCCGAAGCAGGCTCCAGGCCCTGAGCTGTCTGCACAGAGCCTGATGTGGGGCTCGAACTCACGGACTGCAAGATCGTGACCTGAGCTGAAGTCAGACCCTTAACCAACTGAGCCACCCAGGCACCCCTACGTGGTCCTGGTTTGAAGCACCAGCCTAGTCTGGGAACTGGGTGATATTAGGCTTCTCAGAGCCACCGAGGATCAGCAAGAAAGTCGGTGCATAGTAGCTCCCTGATCTATGGGCTCCATCCTCTTGGCACTGAGAGATTTCTGGGTCTCCACTATCCAGTACTGGGTGTAGAGGATGTTGTGGGCTGGGTTCCATAGCTCCAGCTCTCAGAAGGCATGAGGGGTGTCTTGAGGGGGCAGTGGTTCTGGTAAGGGTTGGAAGCCAAAGATGCCATGGCCTCATAGTTAGGAGTCAGGCAGGGACTCGTTCTACTCATTAAGAGAACATGGGTGTGCTCAAGGACTAGAAAACTTTTGAGACCAGCTAGGCAGATTTCTTTGTTCAGGGACTGTGGGGACAACATGATGGGAGAGAAGTGGGTGAGTAGAGCCCCAGGATGTACCTTTCCCGTGGATCTCTGAGGGAGGAAGGGTTTAGAAACCCTTGTTCTTCAGAAGTGTGTTGGGAAAGCAAGTGTAGGTGTAGAAGGGACCAGACCTATTAGAGTTCTTCCTTTAAACAAACAAACAAAAGGTTTTCTTTTTAAAAAGCCCATGTCTCATTGAAATGACTGGAAATTTCCAAACAGAATTAAATCACTGTTAACATACTACGTTACTCCTGATGATACTTAGTTATATGGCCTTCCAGAATTCTTGTGAATATGTGCATATACACATTTTTTCTTTGCTTTACAAAAATAGAATTGCAGCTTTTCTCACTTACTGTGTTTCACATCTTTTATCTCTAGTAGAACATTATCTTTTTAATGACTGCTCTAAAAATTGCTTAAAATTTTTTTTTTAGTGTTTATATTTGAGAGACAGACAGAGTAGAGTGCAAGCAGGGGAGGGGCAGAGAGAGAGAAGGAGACACAGAATCTGAAGCAGGCTCCAGGCTCCGAGCTGTCAGCACAGAGTCCAAAGTGGGGCTTGAACCCACAAACCATGAGATCATGACCTGAGCCAAAGTCAGACGCTCAACCGATGGAGCCACCTAGGCACCCCTGCTCTAAAAATTGTTAAGCTTTAATTTCTGTAGCCAGTTTTCTACTGTTGGAAATGTAGGTTGTTTTCAATTTTTTGAACTTACAAACAGCACTTTTGTTATGGACGGCTTTGTATATAACTCTAAACACTTGTCTAGTTTGTACTGATAAATTCCTAAAAGGAACATTGAGTCAAATGGGTCTCATGTTTTCTTTGGGAACTTGGAGAACAGCAGAGTCTTTCCTAAGTGGCTAACCTTTCTATTGACTGCAGGTCATTGAGGACAGAGCTGGTCCTGGTGGGGGGTGGGGATGCTCAGAAGAGAGAGCCCTGGATTTCTTGACTGCCAGCTCAGGGTTCTCCCCTTACCTTCCCCATGATCACTAGCCCAGGTCTGCTCACACACAGACTTCCACAGTGTTAGTTAGAGCCAGAGAAGGTCTTTCAGATCCTTCCTTCGTGGAACCTGCTGGGATTAGGGAGCCTTTAATTACAGAGCCAGCTCTGGCATGGCCCCAGTCTGTTGTAGATTTACCCTCTCCAGGCCTCAGTGCCCTCTTTATAGGAGAGTACAGAGCTGGGAGGGCACCTCCTGCCTCACTTCATGGGTGTTCATGGGGTGTTGTCCATTGGTTGTTTCCATGGTCTCATTTTCCATGACTTCTTCAGAGAGAGGCTGGTATACTTGTTACTGGTGTTTGAGCACGTGTCCTTCCCTCTTCACCATGTCTTCCTCCTTTGGAAACCTGCAGGTTGCTTGATGGAGTAGAGGCGGTCATGAGGATGAGCTAGCGGTGGCCACCTCCGTGGGCTGTGCATAACCATCTCTCCCTTCTTGTTCCCACAGAACATTCTGCTCCAGCTAAGGTGGTGAGGGCAGCAGTTCCTAAACAGCGCAAAGGCAGCAAGGTAAGGAGTAGGAGCAGGCTGCCTAAAGGGGGCTTCCTTGAAGAAGGAGGTGGTGGCCTCTTCTGAGCTTTGAGGTAGTTCTGGATCCTCTCAATAATGGGGGAGCCCCTCTGGGCCTCCACTGTGGGTGGTCCTAGTGGACAGATGATTGTGGGTTCTGATCTCTCCGGGGAGCTGGATTCTGTTTGGGTGAGGGGCTGAATGGCACGGGCATGGCCACCCCAGGGCCTTCACAGAACATGCCTTGCAGGTTGGTGACTTTGGAGATGCAATCAACTGGCCCACACCTGGAGAGATAGCCCACAAGAGTGTGCAGGTGAGTCTTTGGGGAAGAGTGGGCAGGTTTAAATGCTATGTACAAATGCACATTTGGCCTAAGTTCTCAGAGCCTCGGGTCTTAACTTTCTCGGTTTTTTCTTTTGAGAGGAGTGGTTGGTACACTATGGGCAACTCTGAAATAGCTAAGGATCATCATCATTTGAGCCCTTGCTGTATGTCAGGGACTGCCAAGTGCTGCTTACCATTTCATCGAATCCTCACAGTGACTTAAAGATAGGTCCTTTAGTAATTCCCGTTTTACAGATGAGACCACTGAAGCTAATAACCAGCCGTTGGGAGAGGCTAATAACGAGCCCTTGATGGTCAGGTGGGCCTTGGAAGTCAAGTCTGTTGTATTATTATTCCAGAGCCTGTGTTCTCCATCAGCTATACTTGGGTTGCCAGTGAGTGAAGCAGGAGAGTGGTCATTAGGCCAGGTACCCACCTCCAGACTGTATGTCTTGGGGAAGCTTATGTAGCGCTTTTTAGTCCCAGCAGAGGAACTCCTGATCAGTCCCCCCCTTCCAGTGCTTTTGTTCTGGACTGATGGCCTAGATCACTCACTGGCTGTGGCCATTGGCCTTCAGTTCACACACAGGGTTGCTGTGGACAAGCCAAGGGCTAGCATCTCTTTCGTCCCACAGACTACCTGGACGGTCTGGTCCTATAGGAAGTAAATGTATGGCCCCTGTATCCTGGTGGGTTGTCTCAGTTACTGAGACTCAAGGAAGATGAAGAAACAGGTTGTTTCCTACTTCCTGCCTGTTTGAGCACACCTCCCAGTGGAGGCATCTCAGGCATAAAAACAAGACCTAAGAATATATGTAGTCCAACCTGCTGTTGCATGCTGCATCTTCCCTGCCCCACCTTTCTAGTGGCAGGGGTCCTTCTGCCCCATCCTAGGAGGCTCTCTGATTCACCTCACCCCCTGTTACTCTGCTTCCTACTGCAGCCACAGCCCCACAAGTCCCAGCCTGCCCGGAAGCTGCCCCCCAGAAAGGACATGAAGGAACAGGAGAAAGGAGAGGGGAGTGATAGTAAAGAGAGCCCAAAAACCAAATCGGATGAATCTGGGGAAGAGAAGAATGGGGACGAAGACTGCCAGCGAGGGGGCCAGAAAAAGAAAGGTGAGTGGCTTGGAACAGGCTTGGGAGAAGTGTGCAGGCAGAACTGTGAAGTATCAGAACTCGGGGCTGCTGGATGAGTTTCAGGAGCCCCGAGAAGTCCTTGGGAGGCTGAGTGGTGTAGGCCACCGGGCCAGCAATCTTCACTTCCGCCTGCTGTCCATCAGTTCCTTCTCTTACTTAACAAGCATCCGGTAAGCCCTGTTCTCGGCAGTTGGGCTCCAGCAGTGCACAAGACAGATGAGGTCCCCGCCTCAGAGGAATCTTAATGTATCTTGTTGTATTGCTGTCCCATGTAAGATTTCATTTAAAACAAGAGTTTCCATTGCCCTCGCTAAGATGTTTAGGGTACAAGTTTGGCTGCTTTGACAGAGATTCAAAGTAACAGTAGTTTAAACAAGATAGAAGTTCATTTCTCTCATCTGACAGCTGAGTGTAAGTAGGCCAGGCCTAGAATGGCAACTATTCCTTTCCTTTCATCTTGCTGTGGTGTCTTGGCTCTTTTCATCAAGATGGCTCACTCTTTCCCTCTTCATTCCACTTAGCAGGAACGGGAAAGGGGAGAGCAGTTCCCTCTTAGGGACTCGGCCTGGAATTGACTACTTTCACAGAGCTCTCCATAGACAGAATTTTGACAATGTCTACAGGGAGCCTGGAAGTGCAGTCTTAATTCTGGGCAGCCATGCGTCTGGCTCCGGAAAGTGGTTCTCTGACCATGGAGAAATTGATATTAGGAGTCAGCTGTGAGTGTCTGTCGCACTGAGGTCCATGGCTTCCTTATTTTAGAGATGAAAATGAGGTCTAGTGTGGGCCATCAAATTGTGAACAGGTCTGTTGCTCGAGACACCAAAGAACGGTTGGGGGTAGGGATGGCTAGGAGAGACCTCTCCTTCAAGCCTTCCTCATGTGCCCATGCTGTCCTCCAGGGAACAAACACAAGTGGGTTCCGTTGCAAATAGACATGAAGCCTGAAGTGCCCAGAGAGAAACTGGTCTCGCGCCCTGCTCGCCCGCCAGAGCCACGGCACACGCCTGCCAACCGCGGGGAGATCAAAGGTATGCGCCGCCCACTGTGGAGGGCCTGGGCATGGGGGTCACCCTCAAGCCTGACCCAGCGCCCCTCTCCCCATAGGGTCTGAGCCTGCCACCTACGTGCCCGTGCCCATGGCCCCCCCCACCCCAGCCTGGCAACCAGAGACCAAACCGGAGCCTGCCTGGCACGACCAGGATGAGACATCGAGTGTGAAGAGTGATGGGGCTGGTGGGGCGCGGGCTTCCTTCCGTGGCCGTGGACGGGGGCGTGGTCGCGGCCGGGGACGCGGCCGGGGTGGCACTCGAAGTACGTGAGGCCCCTTTGGGCTCCGGGATGTCCGAGGGAGCGTGGCGGGGGCGGCGGGCAGGGCTCTCCTCTCCCTTATGGCGCCCATTTCCCCCATAGCCCATTTTGACTACCAGTTTGGCTACCGAAAGTTTGATGGTGCAGAGGGGCCTCGCACCCCCAAGTACATGAACAACATCACCTACTACTTTGACAATGTCAGCAGCACTGAGCTTTACAGCGTGGACCAGGAACTGCTCAAAGACTACATCAAGCGCCAGATGTGAGTGGACAGGAGCCTTCTTCCTGGAGGGATGCGTAGGGGCCCGGGAGCCGTCAGAGGTAGCTGCTGGCAGAGTAGGGATGGGCAGGTCCTTCTGGTGCTAGGGACAGTGCCTGCCCCTGGCTGGAACTGAAAAAGTTAACCGCTGCTCATCCTTTAAAAGTTAAATTTTCATAATAAAAGCTAATTTTTCATAAAGGTAATATTTATTGCAAAAGTAATACCATATTCGTCTAAAGAAAATTTAAAATTATCACAACAAAAAGGAGAGGCAGTGTCCAGAGTCCAGCCCTTTGTGCACTTCTGTTTATAATGGCAGCACGGTCAGAATGCTAGCAAACACCTAAGGAGTCCACACAGTGTAGCAAGGCTTGCTATTAAGTGCTTTCTAGGCATCCTCTTATTTAGTCCTGCGGCTATCTTGTTCCTACGAGCTGAGTCTTCTCTCCAGTTCGTAGGTGAACAAACAGACCCAGAGTGTTGCCCAGAGTTTCATGGCTAGTATTTCAAGGCACAGATTAGAATCCATTTCTGTCTGATGGCAAAACCCTAGCTCTGAACCACTCTGATGGTCCCTCAGTCGGGGGAGCCATACAAGGAGGTGGATCACTTCAGTACAGTGCAGTAGTATTTTAGGAGCAGAGGAGAAAGTGGCCAATAACATTGGAACTGGGTTTTAAAGGAAGATGAGGGGTTGGCCAAGCATACAAAGAAGCCGAAGGGCAGGGGGAATGGTTAGGGAGCCATAAAAAGATAGCATCTCTTTTCAGCCTGCAAAATTGTACGTTCAGTTGGGTCAGGGTCGGTCAGAGGCTATGTGTGGTGGCCGGGGTGTTCCGAACAAGAAGAGCAGACTCCTAAATGATGCTGCAGCAATCATCTGTCTTCTCCCCTCCACCTAGTGAATACTACTTCAGCGTGGACAATTTAGAGCGAGACTTCTTCCTGCGACGGAAAATGGATGCTGACGGTTTCCTTCCCATCACCCTTATTGCTTCCTTCCACCGAGTGCAGGCTCTTACCACTGACATTTCACTCATCTTTGCGGTAGGTCTCCCTTCCTGGGGCTGGGGTGCAGGGGAAGGAAAGGTCCTTACTTAAGGAGCTAGAGTTTGGGCCACAGCACAAAACCCTGGAGTAGTCCCCATCTGATGAATTCTGCTAAAGTTCCAGGGCTTGGCCAGCCTCTCTGCCTCCCTTCTTGCCTCTCTCTCTCTCTCTCTCTCTTCTTATGGAAAATTGCAGATATTTCAGAAGTAGACAGCATGGTATGATGAACCCAGCCTCAGCAATTACCACCTCATGGCCCATCTTACTCCATCTATCCCCCATCTGTGTTTCCTCTTTCAAATTACTTCGCAGAAAATGTCAGGTAACCTGACATTTCATCCACGTTTCAGTACTTGTCTCAAAAAGATAAATACCTGCCAGAAACCTAGTCACCATGTCGTTATCACATGTACAAGTATTAATTCCTTCATATGTCCAGATACCCAGCCAGTTGCAAATTCACCCCACTCGTCAAAACTGAGACTCAGGATCCAGACAAGACCCATATGTTGTCTTAAGTCTCCCCTTCCCTTCTCTTTTTCCTTGCAGTTTATTATTTCAATAAACTGGGTTGTGTATTTTGTCAAATTTCTCATGGGACACAGTGGTGTCATTTAGCATATTCTTGTATATTCCAAGTTTTTTGTAAATTGGTGGTCCAGAAGTCTGATCAGATTCAAGATTCAGGTTTGGGGGGTTTTCCTCCCGTCTTCGTCGAGAGTAAAGATCATGATAGATTCTCTCAGGTGGCACATAGCGTTTCATTTGTTCTCTTGTGCTAGAAGCTGCTATTGATGACTGTCTGGTATTTCATTAGGGATTGTAAAATGGTAAGATTCTAATTCTGTGAATCTGTCTTCATTTGTTACCTGGAATACCTCTTTAAGGAGAAACTTTGCCTCATCAGCATACCAAGAGGTATGGTTTGTACAGAAAGGGCGGATAAATGCTTGAACTTTCCTTTGTTAACCAGTTTTCAGAATTATGAGTTGATCCCTAATAGCTTTAAAGGTTTGGCGCTTGGGATTGTTTTTTTGTTTTGTTTTGTTTTGGTTTTTTTGTTTTTTTTCTTTTTTTTTCCTTTAGTATCTTTTAGTACCATTACAGTGTTACAACCTGTGAATTCAAACATACTGCAGTTTTTTCAACCCATTGCAGTTCATATGCTGAATCAAATTGTCCCATCTTTGGCTAGTGGAGCCTTGGTTCATCTTGTGCGTTTCCTGCCTCAGTTAGGGGATTGGCCATATTTTCAAGAAATTCTGGGTCCTCACTTCTGGGGAAGTGGTATTTAAATACTACAGTCTGAGTTGATTGTTGCTGTTTTGATTGGTCATTGTTTCTAGAGTTTTTTGTTTTTGTTTTTTTGTTTTTATGCATCATGAGATAATACTGATATTTTCTTTTTTTTTTTTAAGTTTGTTTTTTATTTATTTTGAGAGAGAGTGAGCCAGGGAGGGGCAGAGAGAGAGGCAGACAGAATCCCAAGCAGGCTCTGCACACCCAGCACAGAGCCTGATAGGGGGCTTGACCTTCCAACTGTGAGATCATGACCTGAGCTGAAATCAAGAGTTGGACACTCGACTGACTGAGCTACCCAGGCACCCCTCTACTGATATTTTCCATTATAGTTCAGGACTACAGGATCTTTATTCAACTCCAACTATCTTCTATTTGTAATAATCCTTTATCCTGTGCCCCAAATTTTAATTGCTGATGACATCAACATAATTATTCATTTGTTTTATTCAACAATTTATATAACCTATTCTTGTAATAATAACCTCTACTACTAAAAACAGGGGTTTTTCTTATACACTCAAATGACTGTATTTTCAAGTTATTACTTGAAATAATCTCTGTGTGGTCATGTCTCTAACTTGATGTGTATTAGTTTTGTTAGTTTCATTTTGCTCTCGAGTTTTAGGGATTGCTTTTTTCCCCTCTAATTTCTAATTTGTTTTACATTTAGGTAAAACATTTACATGGTTCAAAGTCAACATGGTATATTCCTAGAAGTCTGATTTAAAATTCTCTCACTTCCACTTTTTTCCCTTTATTTTTCTGTAGCCAACTTGTTTTGAATCCTTCCATTAAAAAAAAAAAACCTAAGTAAAAGTCTCTCTGTGCATTTATATCCTACCCCTTTCTTAGTTAAATGACAGCATATAGTGCCTGTATTTCTTCACCTGTTTTTTGTTTTCACTTACTAACTCTGGGAGCTGACTGCATAGTAGTACATAATAGGAAGATGCTCTTCATTCCTATTTACAGTTGCATATATATCTTTTCGTATATTTGCCAGTGTATCTTTGGTATAGATTTCTAGAAGTGAGAAGCCTGCACTAAAGGGCAAATGGCCGGATTCCTTTTCTCCAGAGGTTGGCCTTTGCATTCTCACCAGCAGAATAAGAGAGTGCCTCTTTCCCCAAACTATCTGTGCCAGTATTTCTCTGGGGGCAGATTCCTGGATGCAGAATGGCAAGGTCAAGGGGCAGGTGGGTTTTTCATGTTGGTACCCTCCTACAAGTTTGCACAGCTCCTTTGCTCACCAGCTGTGGAAGATGGTGCCAGTTTTCTTATACCCCTGCCAGCACCAGACTCCTGCCTGAGCTCGTGGGGCCCAGTCCTTCGTCTGCCAGCTTCCAAAAATCTCATTCTGTCCAAGTCTTTTCTCTGCATTCTCTCCCTCCTTCTCTCCTGCAGGCCCTAAAGGACAGCAAGGTGGTGGAGATCGTTGATGAGAAAGTGCGCAGGAGGGAGGAGCCGGAGAAGTGGCCTCTTCCTGGTCCCCCAATAGTGGATTATTCCCAGACCGATTTCTCCCAGCTTCTCAACTGCCCCGAGTTTGTGCCCCGTCAGCACTACCAGAAGGAGACAGGTAGGTACTGCAGACCTGTAGGTGCGTTCCTGTTGTCCTTGTCACCCAGCCAACTGGCATCAGGAGGACTAGAAGGTTGAGGGTCTCACCTTTCCACCCTCCAGAGTCCGCACCTGGCTCTCCCCGCGCAGTCACCCCAGTGCCAACCAAAACAGAGGAGGTCAGCAACCTGAAGACACTGCCCAAGGGCCTGTCTGCCAGCCTGCCTGACCTGGATTCTGAGAACTGGATTGAAGTGAAGAAGAGGCCGCGGCCGTCCCCAGCACGACCCAAGGTGTGTGGGACGTGGGCTGGAGCATGGAGAGGGGATATCGCCTGGGTACAGGGCTCTGAGGGGCTAGCTGGCAGGGTGGGTGGCTCAAGGTGGCGATGTGATCTGAGGTCAGCAGTGACTGCAGGAAAGCTGGTAGGACTGTTTCCCTTTCCAGTGAGGACCACTGCTCAGGATAGCCCTAGCTGAGTGGAATTTTCCATGGGAAGAAATCATACAGCCCCGGGCAGCAGTGTCCCAGGTTTCTTGATGTTTGGCTCTTATTTTTGCCCCATCTAAATTGCTGGGGCTGCTTTAATGCCTAAGTGTGTCCTCATTGTCCCCTGTATAAGCCCCTCAGGCCCTCTGAAGAGCGAAGGGAGAGAAAACAGACACACGGCCTGGATGTAGCGTTAGTCTAGACTAGACCAGTCTCCTGTCACCGATGGCTGTTGACCTTGGGCAGCTCGTTTAATATCTCAAGTTTTTAGTGTCCCCGTCTTCACATGAAAGAAAGGAGGGCTTAGACTGCTGTAGAAATTATAAAGCAATATGCCAGTAGTGTGCATTGAGTCCACTGTTAGAGAACGGTTTCCATTTCCGACTAAAATGAGTGCCCCCTTTCCAGAAGCGGATGTGTGCTCTGTCCCATCCCCCACCTCCTCTTAAAGATCTCTTTGGTCTGAGGCTTGTAAGGCGGCTTCATAGATGACCTTGGACTTTGGGGTCTGAAATTCTATGCCCCCTTTTCCATTGTGCCACTGTGACTGTCTCCCTTGTCTCCCTCTTGTTCAAACCCCAACTTCCCTATCTCTTCTGGCTGTGATCCTTTGACCACAGAGTGTCAGGGATCAGGCCAGAGTCCTGAGGACCTTTAGGAGGTCCAGGCTTACAGACTGTGAAGGCTTTGGAAAGACAGGCAGGCTTAGCCCCCATTCCAGAAACAGAGCCCCGCTCGCACCTGGCCTATCTTGAACCTTAAAATCGAGTAGGTTTGGAGTTTACATGGGAAGCTTTTTGCAAAGCATGGAATTGACTTTTTGGATATAGATTATGAGGTAGACAAATGCTTCTGCGCCAAAGTCTCAGATAAATTCAGTCTAGCAACGGTCTGAAATATTTTCTTTTGCTGAAAGCACCTTGTTGTCTCTTGCATCTGGAACATGCTGTTCTTCCTGCCTAGCACACTCTTGGTCCCTGCCTTCACCTGGCTTACTTACACTCATCCTTCAGTAATTACAGCTCCCCGGAAGCGTTCCCTGACTGTCCCCACCTCTAGTTCGTTAATAAGTGCCTCTCCCTATGTACTCCACAAATTCTATTTATAGTTAGTCTTTACCAATACCACATTACACTTGGCTGGCTGGTTGTTTGACTTTTTCTCCCACTAAACTGTGAGCTCCTGAAGTTCAAGAATTGTGTCTTGTTCATTATTCTGCTTTTAGGTTCTTCATTCAGGGCCTGGTGCCAGTGGGTGCTTGCTCACTCATCAGATAGTTGAACATCTGCTGTTGCTAGGTCCCAGTCTAGGTACTGGGGATATGATGAAAAGCAAGGCAGCTGTGGCCCTTGCCTCATGAAGCTTCCTTTTTCTTAGATTTTGGATAGATGGAACAGATGGATCAACCTGTTGAACTTCTGCTGTGTGCTCACTCCCAGGCTAGGTGAATGAGAGCACAGGTGGCTGCAGGGAACTTGTCACCTCATTGTTTATGAGTGACTGTGTTGTGAGCCGGGAGAGAAGAAACCTGGAGTCCTAGGGGACTGGCTCCAAAGCTGACAGCTGCGGCTTGGTGGCATGGCCAGTGCCCCTCTCTCGGCGGACAGCTACAGAGGCCGGTCCGAGGGCGCCCTGGTGATTCCCTCTCCCCTTGGTCTGTCCCCATTTTAGAAGTCTGAGGAGCCCAGGTTCCTCCACCCGACCTCTCTGCCTCCGCAGCTGCCCGCTCAGCAGCTGACGTCCAAGGAGCAGGATGAGCAAGAGGAACTGGATTTCCTGTTTGACGAGGAGATGGAGCAGATGGATGGGAGGAAGAACACCTTCACCGCCTGGTCTGATGAGGACTCTGACTATGAGATCGATGACCGGGATGTCAACAAGATCCTCATCGTCACCCAGACGCCACCTTACATGCGCCGGCACCCCGGGGGGGACCGTACTGGCAACCACACCTCTCGTGCCAAGATGAGCGCTGAGCTGGCCAAGGTCATTAACGACGGGCTCTTCTACTACGAGCAGGACCTGTGGACTGAGAAGTTCGAACCTGAGTATTCCCAGATCAAGGTGAGGCTCGGACACGGCACTGGGGGTGGAGCCTGGGGTACCTGCAGTGCGTGGGACAGGGGAAGGCTGATGAGCGGTGTGGCCTTGGGCACAGAGCCTCAGTTGTCCTCGTGTATGGAAAGGGAGTGGTGATGGACGCCCTGCTGGAGCATTCAGTGAGAAGAGACATGTAAACACTTTGTAAGCTGTGCCAGAGCAGGAGATGACTGTTGTGCCAGCTGAGCATTGCGTTTAAGGTCATAACAGTCGGTCAGATGCCAGTGGGGAAGAGAATGAGGATTCGATTGGCACTTCTAGTCTCAAATATTTAGGCCCATATAAAAGTTGAAAGGCCTTTTAAGGCACTTGTTTTGAGTAGAGAAGATAGAGAAAAGACAGGCTTTTTAAAAATCACTGTTGCCCGGAAACAGTCAAAACTTTCTGTAGGTTTTTACAGAGCGACTGTGTGTGGTGGTAGGTGGGCCTGAGGGGAGCCTGTGGAGCAGGTAGCGGTGTGTTTGGTGGAGGTGAGGAGACAGTGGTGGGAAGCAGGTCGGGGGTCTGCAGTGAGTTCCGGAGAGCTAAAGTCCTCGTCTCGGTCTTGCCGTAGAGAGGGCTGGGCGGGCCCTAACCCCTTCTGGGTGGGCACGCTCGTGCCCTGGTAACTGGGGGTGGGGAGTGAGGAGGCTGCCGCTGAGAGCCTGGGGACCAGAATTCCACGTATGTGGACGTGGGAGCTGCCCTTTGCAACTTCCTGCAGGTCCCGGATTCCTAAACAGGCTGGGGCAGTCTTCTTACTAACCTCTTCTCCCCACCCATCTTATATCCTCTGCAGCAAGAAGTCGAGAACTTCAAGAAAGTCAACATGATCAGTCGGGAGCAGTTTGATACACTAACCCCAGAGCCCCCCGTGGATCCCAACCAGGAGGTCCCTCCTGGGCCACCCCGCTTCCAGCAAGGTGAGAGGTGACACCTGGAACCCTGGCCTGGGTGGGAGGGTCTGCAGCCCTTCAACGGGGAGCCTTCCAAGGACAGACGGTCACAGGCCTACCCCTGCTTACTGGCCTGCTCTGCCTCTGCAGTTCCCACTGATGCCCTGGCCAACAAATTGTTTGGTGCTCCTGAGCCCTCCACCATCGCCCGTTCTCTACCAACCACTGTCCCGGAGTCGCCAAACTACCGCAACGCCAGGACCCCCCGCACTCCCCGGACACCACAGCTCAAAGACTCGAGTCAGACATCACGGTTTTACCCAGTAGTGAAAGAAGGACGGACACTAGACGCCAAGGTGAGGCTCTCCTGCCGGGCTGCTAAGAGTCTTGGGCTCACTTCATCTCTCTCCCCTGCTTTGCTTTTTACCCTTGCTTAAGCCAGGAGACTGCCAGATCCCAGACCTGCTCTATATTCTTAGGCAGCTGGGCCCCCCCAGGATCGAGTGGCCACATCTGAAGAAGGGACCGGGTGTGGGAGTGGTGATTCCATGTAGCCAGGATAAGGCCTCAGGAGGATGGACCAGGAGTGGGTCCTTAGGGCTCCCAAGCCTCAGTTTCCTCACCTGTGAAATAGGCATACCATTTCCTAACTCATAACTGTGGACATCATGTGAGAGAATAGATATGAAAATGCTTTGTAAATTGTGAAATAACTCACACACATGAGAGGTCTTGGTCCTACAAGTGCTTGGTGCTCCTAGAGTTCTGTGAGTGCGATTAATAACAAAATCTGGACTGGCCTTTGCAGATGCCTCGGAAAAGGAAGACAAGACACAGCTCGAACCCGCCCCTGGAGAGTCATGTGGGCTGGGTGATGGATTCCCGTGAGCACAGGCCCCGGACTGCTTCCATCAGGTGCCAGGGCAGTGGGGAGGAGAGATGAGGCCGACTGCAGGATGGGTGGGAAAGCCAAGCAGCTGATGGGACCAGGAAGAACGAACCTCTTCGGTCTATAAATTAAAGAAAGGGACTGTTAATCTAAATCCAAAAATCTGGAGGAGTCTAGAGAACTTAATCCAGAGCCTGGGAAGATTTTCCTAAAGAAGTGGTGTTGCATCTACACGGGACCAGAGTGTCTTCAGAGAGAGAATGTTTGTGAATGATTTCAAAAGTGTGTATGTGCTGCCTGCCCCAGGATGGGGCGGTCATTAAATAAAAATACAGATTCCTGGGCCCTGCCCTCGATCTTCTGATTCAGCTTCTGGGGGTAGGGTTTAGGTGGCTTCCCCCATCCCCCAACCCCCAGCCCCAGGAAAATTGTCCCAGTGTTCTCTGTTCAAGAGCAAGGTTTGGAAGCCATTGACCTATATATGCACTCTACTCCCTGCAAAGATGGTACAGACTGAGAATGGTCATGGTTTTAAAGAAAACATATAGATGGATTAACCCATAATAGCTTATCAAAGAAAGTTGAATGTGAACTCTGGATAAATAAATGCTTAGAAGCTCAGGTTTGGGCATTGTGCTGATCTGGGATGTTAAACAGCCCCGTGACTCAGGACAAGTCTCCCAGTCTCTGTAAGCCTCACTGACTACTTTGTAAAACGCACCAAAGGTCTGTGTGTGCAAAGAGTGATTTGGGCCCGTGGATGTAAGTTAAGGACCTAGCACAGTACTTGGGTCTCTTTGCTGCCCTACGAGAAGCTAGATCTTGGCTGATGGAAGGACCAGAGGGGCCCCTCCTAAACTGATGGCTAGCTGCTCCAGGGAACCTGGTGACATTGTCTCTTTCCTGACCTCTAGTTCCAGCCCCTCAGAAGGGACACCTGCAGTTGGCAGCTATGGCTGTACCCCTCAGTCATTGCCCAAGTTCCAGCATCCTTCCCACGAGCTGCTCAAGGAAAATGGCTTCACACAACACGTCTACCACAAGTATCGTAGGCGCTGCCTTAACGGTAAGAAGCACAGGGGCAGAGGGCTGAGCCTCTGGGTCCACTACTTAGATCCGAGTGTAAGCGTGGTGGATCAGGTAATTGTTTTCTCTGACCTTAGATCAAGAAGTGACACAACATTGCAACAAGAAGGATTGGAGCTAGACCCAGGCCATGTAGTTGGGAATACAGAAAGCTAAAAGAATCTGCTACTCAGAATATTTTGTTCCTTGATCTTCCTCTACAGATAATAAAAAAAATATCAAAAGTTTACCTTTTTTTACATTTTTTACATTTTTTTAAATTTTTAAGTGGTTGTGAAGAAGAAAGAGAAGAACTTTTGACAGAGACAATATCTGGCCTGTAAAGCCTAAAACATTTACTCTCTGGCCTTTTGTGGGAAGGAGTTTGCTGACCCCTGCTCTAGAAGATGGTATAGGGAAATAAGCTTTCTAGATACTCTCATGTGTTTCTTTTTATCACAGAATGAGATTTTATTTTATTTTATTTAAAAAAAATTTTTTTACATTGATTTATTTTTGATAGAGGTAGAGCACAAGTGGGGGAGGGGCAGAGAGAGAAGGAGACACAGAATCCGAAGCAGGCTCCAGGCTCCGAGCTGTCAGCACAGAGCCTAGTGCGGGGCTCGAACTCACAAACCGCGAGATCATGACCTGAGCCGAAGTCGGAGGCTTAACCGACTGAGCCACCCAGGTGCCATGAGATTTTTTTTTTTTTTTAATTTTTTTATTTTTTAGAGAGCGAGTGAGTGGGGGAGAGGGGCAGAGGAGGGAGAGAGAGAATTTTAAACAGACTCCATGCTCAGAACAGAGCCCATTGCAGGGCTTGGTCTCACAAACCCCGGGGATCATGACCTGAGCTGAAATCTGGAGTTGAAGGCTCAACCGACTGAGCCACCTGGCTCCTGAAATGTCTTTTAACTATAGATTTCTGTCAGGTTGGCTGTAAAGATGCTCAAAAGCAATCTCCCCCCCTCCCCCCCAATTTTTTTTTTAGAGAGAACAGTGGGAGGGGCAGAGAGAGGGGAAGAGAGAATCCCAAATAGTCTCTGTGCTATGAGCACAGAGCCCGACGCAGGGCTCGATCCCATGAACCATGAGATCATGACCTAAGTTGAAAGAAATCAAGAGTCAAGACGCTCAACCGACTGAGCCACCTAGGGGCTCCACAGAAGCAATCTTTAAAAATTTTCTTTTTAATGTTTATTTTTTGAGAGAGGCAGAGTGTGAGTGGGGAGCGGCAGAGAGAGAGGAGACACAGAATCTGAAGCAGGCTCCAGGCTCTGAGCTGTCAGCACAGAGCCCGACATGGGGCTCGAACCCACAAGCTGTGAGATCATGACCTGAGCCGAAGTCAGACACTCAACTGACTGAGCCCTAGGCAACCCCCCACAGAAGCAGTCTTAATGCTCCCTTGTATTAATTTGCCTCCCCTCTTTTCATTTAGCAAAACATGGCTGCTAAGTGCTTCTTTCGTCTGCCTTACTTCCCTCTGCGTTTGTGTATGACAGTTTTATTGAGATAGGATTCACATACTATACAGTTTACCCATTTAAAGTGAAAGGTGCTGTGACTTTTAGTATATTCAGGAGTTGCACGTCCATCAGCAGAATCGATTTTAGAACATTTTCATTACCACAGAAAGAAACCCTGTGCCCCTGACCAGTCATTTCTCATCCCTGCCCCCACAGCTCCTTCCGGGCCTGCACAACCACCAGTCTGAATGGTTTGCCGTTTGTGGGCTTTTCATATAGATAGAATCCTGTATCACAGCATTCTTTGTGACTGGTTTCTTCCCTTAGCATACTGTTGTCACATTTCATCTATATTGTAGCATGGTGTCAGTACTTTATTCCTTTTCCTTGCCAGATAATATTCCATTATTATGGGTATGGCCTGTTCTGTTTATTTGTTTGTCAGATGAGGGACATTTGGATTGCCACTTTTTGTCTATCATGAATAGTGCTGCTGTGAATATTCGTGTACAAGTTTTTGTGTGGACATAGGTTTTCATTTAGCTTGGATAGAAGAGCGGAATTGCAGGGTCATATGATAGCTGTGTTTAAACCTTTGGAGGAATCGTGAGACTGTTTGCCAAAGTGGGGGCACCATGTTTTCGTTCCTGACAGCAGTGTATAGGGCTTCTGGTTGCTCCAATCCTCCTAGCACTTGGTATTGTCTTTTTTATTACAGCCGTCTTCATAGGCTTGAAGTGATAAGTGATACCTCCTTACGGTTTTGATTTGCATTTTCCTGGAAGCCATAACGTTGAAAATTTTTTTCATGTCTTTATCGGCCATTTGTATACCTTTGGAGAAACGTCTGTTCAGATCCTTTGCCTATTTTTTGACTATTATTTGCCTTTATTAACAAGTTATAAGAGTTTTTTATAGATTCTAGGTACAAGTCCCTTAGCAGATTCATGAGTTGTAAATACTTTTTCCCCACCCTGTGGGTTGATTTTTCATGTTGTTGATAGTGTTCTTTGAAGCACAGAGGTTTTTAGTCTCTCTCTTTTTTTTTTAATTTATTGAGAGAGTGTGCATGCACACGAGTGGGGGAGGAGGAGAGGGAGAGGGAGACAGATTCTTAAGCAGTCTCCGTGATCAGTGCAGAGCCAGAAACGAGGCTCGATTTCATCATGACCGTGAGATCATGACCTGAGACAAAGTCAAGAGTCAGACGCTTAACCAGCTGAGCCATCCAGGCACCCCAGGTTTTTAGTTTTTAGTTTTTAATTTTTTTTAATGTTTTATTTATTTTTGAGAGAGAGAGAAAGAGCCAGAGTGTGAGTCGGGGAGGGGCAGAGAGGAAGACACAAAATCTGTAGCAGGCCCCAGGCTCTAAGCTGTCAGCACAGAACCTGACACAGGGCTCGAACCCAGAAACCATGAGGGCATGAACTAGTTGAAATCGGATGGATGCTTAACTGACTGAGCCACCCAGGTGCCCTTTTAGTTTTTTTAATGATACTAAATTTATCTATTCTTCTGTTGCTTGTGCTTTGGTATTGTGTATTTTTAATGGTACCATTTTGTAATTGGTGGATTCCTAAAATAATTGTTGGTAATGACTAATCAGTGTAATTTGTTGGGTTGTCGGATTATTTGTTCATGCTTTTCCTTATTCTGACTACACTTGAGAGCAGTAGCATTTGAGATGAAGAGCTAGACCAGGCTGGCCTGATTTAGAAGCTGATGCCACCTGCTTGTGGCGAGGCCCAGGCCCACTGCCTGGCAGCAGGGCCTGACACGGAATAGCGCTTAATGACCGTCTCCTGAAAGACTGAAAGGACAGGGGATGAGCAAGGGAATTGGGGGGGACAGGAGAAAGGACCAAAGTCTGACCCCAGGAGCATTTGTCCCCTCAACACGGGCAGCCTGGCCCTGAAAGGTCTTTCCTCCTCTGTCCCCAATCAGAGCGGAAACGCTTGGGCATTGGCCAGTCTCAGGAGATGAACACTCTCTTCCGCTTCTGGTCCTTCTTCCTCCGAGATCACTTCAACAAAAAGATGTATGAGGAGTTTAAGCAGCTTGCTCTGGAGGATGCCAAAGAAGGCTACAGGTGAGCAGGATGTGAGGAGTGTGGCTGAGTAGGGGGGAGAGGCTGCTGGCGGGTCTTGTGGGAGGTGAAGCATTCCTGGTGGGTCTGCCTCCAGAGCTATAACCAGAAATCTGTTTTGCATACACATTTGCTTTATAAAAACATGATTATTTTTGAATGAGTAATATGTTTACATGGTTCAAAATTCGAAGAGGACATAGGTTATATAGTGAGAAGTCTCCTCATCCCTGTCCCCATGCCATCTAGTTGCTTTCTCCACAGATAGCCAGCATGGTCAGAATCCTGAGGGGCTTTCCTAAAAATATTTGCTTGTGTGAGCAAGGACATACCTATAGTCTCCCACCACCCTACTGTTGTTTACCCAAAGTATAGCTTCTATTAGATAATAATTTGTACCGTACTTTTTAATGTATTTAGATCATCACATGAATGCCTTTTTGTATCTTATCATTTATAAGCATGAGCGTGTTTCCACATTGTTAAAGTATTTAACTTTTAAAACTTTCTTACAGAAATTCTTACATACCTTTTGCTGAAAGTTCAGAAAATATAGATAAGATCATTTGAAAATTCCAACTCCCAGAGATAACCATTGTTAATATATTTAAGTGTGTGGCCTTCTAGACTTTGTATGCATGGGTAGATGTAAAATTTACATATTTGTTTGTAAAATGGGCTCATTCTGATGTAACACTTTGAAACCTGTCTTTTCCACTTGGTGATATATCATAAGCATCTCAGTATCCATCAGTGTGTATTTACATTATAATTTTTTTTAATGTTTTATTTTTGAGAGAGAGAGACAGAATGTGAGCAGGGGAGGGGCAGAGAGAGGGGGAAACACAAAATCTGAAACAGGCTCCAGCTGCTCTGAGCTGTCAGCACAGAGCCCGAAGTGGGGCTCGAACCCACGAACCATAAGATCATGACCTGAGCTGAAGTCAGACACTCCACTGACCGAGCCACTCAGGGGCCCCATACGTTATAATTTTTAATAGCTTATATTCTGTTGTACAGATTTACATTATTAACTGTCTCTTTAAGACATTTAAGTTTTGTTGAATAATGTTAATGAACAGTTTTGTACATCTGTAAAATAGAAACAATGTATTTTTGGTCACCTCCTTGACATGTTCCTAAAAGTAAAATTTCTGAAGTCAGATAAACAAACCTGCTAATTGACATGGTCACGTGACTTTGCGGAGAGCTCATCTCAGGGTATTGGCAAACTTGTTCTGTGATGGGACGGATAAGAAATATGTAAGGCTTTGCAGACGTAGGGTCTCTGTCGCAACTACTCAGCTCTGCTCTTACAGCAATTGAATGTGGGCAGAGGGCTGTTGTTTGGCTGAAGTTTGCTGACCTCTGGCAAACAAACCATAAACTGCTAGACCCACTTAGACTAACGTTAAATGTTAGCCTTCTTAAGGATTTTTTTTACCATTTTCTCAATAATCCACGTGCTTAAACCATTTCCTCATTCATTTATTATGCAGGTGCAATCCCGTTTTACAAATAAACTGTGTCCTGATTTCACTGACTTGTGCTCTCCTACAGATATGGTTTGGAGTGCCTTTTTCGATACTACAGTTATGGCCTGGAAAAGAAGTTCCGGCTAGACATCTTCAAGGATTTTCAGGAAGAGACGGTGAAGGACTATGAAGCTGGTGAGAGCCAGAGTTGGACTCTGCAAGCCCCAGTCATCTAGGCCTTTTCTCCCTCCTCCCTCCCCGGGGCCACCTGGGTCTGGCTGTGTGTCAGTCACCTCACACCTCCCGCTCCCCTGAACCTCTTAATTCTCAACTCCTCACCAGCCCCGCTTCTCTCTACCTCTCTCCACCTCTGCCTCCTCTTTCTTGCAGGCCAGCTCTATGGGCTGGAGAAGTTCTGGGCCTTCTTGAAATATTCCAAAGCCAAAAATTTGGACATTGACCCCAAACTTCAAGAATACCTCGGCAAATTCCGACGTCTCGAAGACTTCCGAGTGGATGTGAGTGAAAGTCTCTTGTCTTTCTCACCCTCGTTGTCCTGGAAAGAAAACTGGACCAGAGGTCAGGATACCTGGGTTCTGTCCCAGCTATGCCACTAGCCCAGAGACCCTTTTCCCCCATTTTGGCCTTAGTTTCTTTGCCTGTAAAATAGAGAGTGAGAAGTGGACACTGACAGCCAATTGAAGGGGATTATGCAAGTTGCTCCTCCCTCCTTCCCATGGTCCTATAGCTAAACTATCATAATGCTCTCTCTCTTTTATCTTAGTATGCCCTGGTTAGCCTGGGATGAGTGCCCTAGTAAATGTACTTGCTTTTTCTGGAAGAGGCCAGTCCCAACCCCGCACCAACACAACCCCTGTCTTCTTGGAGTGGGTGACTCAATGGTGACATCCAGTGGTGGGTCAGGGTTATTGCTACTGGGTATAATCAGGGAAGCGGTAGCTTTGAGTCATGGATGTCAGTCAGAGACTCCAGAAATGAGTGAGACTCGTTCTTTCAAAGACTTTATAATATAGTAGAGATGTGCCAGTCATCTTATTCCCTTCAAACCTTTTAGCCAAAAGACAAATAGCAATAATAGTCCTCTCATCTATTAAAAAATTGCCATTAATTGAGTGATTACTGTGTCCCAGGGGCTGTGTTAAGCACTTGATATTGACCTCATTTTAATCTTTATAATGTGGTGAAGGAGGCAGAGTTCATTGTTACAGTTGCTGTACCAGTGGATAAATGGGCAGAGTTCATTGTTACAGTTGCTGTACCAGTGGATAAATGGAAACCCGTAGCCACCCAGTTAGATAGTGGCAGTGCCCTTCAGGCCTCCCAGTATAAAGATGAATCTGTTGTTTTCTGTCCTTAAGCATTTCCTCCTCTGGGGGTTGGAGGGGCATGTGTGCAGAGAAGCCTTGCAGTGGGAAGACCTGTGGAAGTGGGACTAGAAGGGCTCAGCTTTGACCCTCAGAAAGGGAAGGAAATGTCCTTGAGGTCACCAGACCTTTGGCAGAGGTAAGGCCAGACTGGATCATGATCTCTTAGATCAGTGTCCTCTTTCTGGCCTGGAAGGGGATAAGGCAGAGCCCAGGAGCATGTGGGCCTTCTGAGCTGAGACGTCTTAGCATATTGCATATTGCCACATTCCATGCATCATTGCCTGAGAAGCAATCCCTTCTCAGAGGGGAGCAGAAACTTGTGTGGGTGAAGGCCTGGGCTTCAGAGTTAGATAGATGGGCCTAGTCCTGCCTTGTCTCCACCAGTTATGTAATTTATGCAGCCCTGGGCAAATTATTTTTCTGTGCTTCACTTTCCTCATCTGTAAAATGGGATGACTGTGTCTCCATCAAAGGGTGGTGTAGACTCCCTGAGTGGGTTCTGGTGCATAAAGTAGCATGGGGCTTTGGCATCTTGGCATGGAGATGTGCCTCATAAACTGGTAATTAGTTTTTAAGGTTGTACCTGTTATCTGCATTTGGAGGTAAGAAGTCTCTAGAGAGCCAGCCATGGCAAGGAAAGGGGTATGGGTAGTGGCCTCTGGTCACCTGTGACTTCCTCCTCTGTTACAGCCCCCCATGGGTGAGGAGGGCAACCACAAACGACACCCAGTGGCGGCAGGAGGTGGCGGCAGTGAGGGCAGGAAGCGGTGCCCTTCCCAGTCTTCCAGCAGGCCCTCCGCCATGATCAGCCAGCCCCCCACACCACCCACTGGCCAGCCCGTCCGGGAAGATGCCAAATGGACAAGCCAGCACTCGGACACACAGACTTTGGGAAAGTGAAAAAGCCCCTTAGCCCTGGGGTTTTGGAGGGGGGGATGGGGGGTTGGGTAAGAGTCCATGGGGGTGCCCAGTCCCAGGAGAGGGGACAGAGAAGGGACAGGCCTAGAGTCATTAGCATGGGCCTTTGTGCTGAGTAGCAACATGTACACCATTTGGGCTATCAGAGGTACCCCTGGGCAGGAGCCTCCACACACCCCCCTTCCCCCTCCTCTCTCCATGACTCTTCACATCCTAGCTTCTTCTAAGGGGGGAGGGAAAGGGGGGAGATTTTTTTTATATATATATATATATATATATATCAAGTTTTAAATTATTGATAGTTCGTCTGGATTACCAAAATCACTCTGCAGCCCTGCCCACGGCTGGTAAGCCGTAACCCTGGTTCCCACCCACAGCCTCCTCCTGCTCCCCCTCAACCAACTATGCAGCCCACAAGAAGGCCCTGTGGGCCCCATTGCCCAGCACTGTCCCATGGAAGGCTCTGGCAGCGTCCCTGGGCCCCACGAGCACCAGCCCCCTCATCATCTGGGGCTTACCATCACCATGTTCTCCCCCTGCTGTCCCCACCATGCCCTTCTGCCATGTTCTGGGAGAAGGAAACCAAAGGATCTAGAAGTGGGAGTGGGGGAAGGTTTCAGCCTCTCTCCACTCCCCTCTCCCCATACCCCTTACTCCCCAGCCCAGAGAGACGCTGCTCATACCAGAAAAGACTATTGAAAGATGATTTATTTTATTTTTCTCTGACCTTTCCATCCTTGGAAAAATGGAAAAACAAAAAAAAAAAAACAAAAAAACAAAAAAAAAACAAAAACAAAAAAAAGACAAAATCGACCATAAAAGACCAAAAAAATAAATCAGAAAACCCCCACCTAATCCACAGAAAGTGATGTCTTTCCCCTGCCCTTGGATTTTGTTTTGTTTTGTTTTGTTCTTGGAAATAATATTTTTTTAAAAGTTGCCTTATTGTGGAGCGGGAATCTGAAATACCCAAATGCCTGTTTTCCTCGATGGAGTCAACTCGAAGAGCTCACACCTTCTCTGGATGTGCCTGGGCTGGATTGGCTAGAATCTTTCTCTGGACTGAGTTGCATGTACAGTGCCTCCTGCCTATAGGCAAGAGGGTTGGGGGCGGCTCAGATCAGAGCCTTGCCTGAAATACCCCTGCTGTTGCATCGTTCGAAGCTGACGTCCTGTGTCTATACGCTGCTGCCACTGTCGTGTCCTCGCTCTGCTTGCTGTTGCTTCACGACAGGCCCCGTTCTGCCGTGACACCCTTCATCTGCCCTCGGATCCCCAAGGCCAAGCGTGCTTCAAACTGTTGAAGAAGAGCATTGGCCTGGATCTGGGACACACTTGGCCTCAGCTTGACCGTCTCCCCAACCTCAAAGGGGAAAGGTGAACACCTGGCAGCTGAGGCTTGGAAATACATTTCCTTGAAAGATCTGAGGCCTCGAGGAGGCTCTGTCTCATCAAAGGTGGAGAAGGATGCCATTCTCCCTGGGGTCTGGTGGGGTCTCCCCATCTTGCATCCCCCTTCTGCAAGCCATCTCTGCCCATCCTCCAACTGACCCTGCCTGGGAACGAGGGACAAGGAGGATTTGGGGGCTGGGGGGAATCCTGCCAGTTGGAGAAGCCCCGCGGCAGGAAGGTATATGTGGACATAGAGTATACCTGACTTCTCTTCTCCAGCCACTGACTGCTTGGGTTGGGCTGTGAGTGATAATGGACTGGCTGGAGTCTACTGGCATCCGAAGCTAGGGAGGGTGACCGAAGGACTGACCCACACAGACTGGGCTGTGTGTTGGGTGCGGGCGTGATGACATAGTCACCCCCAGTGTGGACCGGGCAGCACAGAGAAGTTGATGGTAGTGTTGCTCAGTTGCTGACACTTCATTGGCCCTCTTTTTAACTGTTTCCTCTGCTGGGCCTGAAGATTGGGAGTCGGAGACAGTATCCCAGGCTGGCAAGGGCTTGCCCTCTGTCACGGGCACCTCATTGCTTTCAGCCTGTGCCCTCTCCCACCTCTGCCCTCCCAGTGGTTATTGTGTGGGGAGCCCACCTCAGTTCCTTTTACCCGGTTGTCTCGAAAGCCAAGGATGAGTGTGTCTGGTCACTGCTCTAAAAGTGGGATCTGAGGCCTTTCCCTGCCCAGTCTGGTGCCTGCCCCCCGTTGTACCAGACACTGGACTCCTGCACCCCCTCCTCCTTCCCTTTATCCCCCTTCTTTCCTTCGGGTCGCTCAGCCCAGTACTGTATCCAGCACCATAGAACCTCAGTGTTTGTCCTCTGCTGGGTTTGGGGGCACAAGGAAGCCTTGGGGGTGTGGGGAAAGGCTGTTCTTATCTTGAGTTTACTCCCAGGCCAGGGGGCTGCCATCCCCTCCCTGATCCTCCCACAGACACCCCAGAGGGAGGAAGCCCCTTTGGGGTGGGGAGGTGAGGACTTCATCTCAACGTAGGCTGAGAGATGGGGGGGGGGACAGGGCTTTTTTTTTTTTTTTTCTTTCTTTCTTTCTTTCTTTCTTTCTTTCTTTCTTTCTTTCTTTCTTTCTTTCTTTCTTTCTTTCTTTCTTTCTTTCTTTCTTTTTTTGTAACATGTTAGGAGTTAATGTTGCAAAGAGTAGTTTACATCTTCACTTTCTGAAGACACTTGAATTTAGGACCGACGTATCTGTGACAGGCATGCCGGGAGCGGCCAGAGCCATCAGGGTTGGCCGCTCCACACCCACCACCCTCCTGTGGGGGTCCAAGACCTGAGACACAAAGCAGCAGCCTGCCCAAACCCTTCTGCTCATCCTGTACCCTTCCACGATCGGTCCATACCAGGACAACCTTTGGGCATCAAACATCACAAGGTCTGTGTGCCTCAGCCCTGCTAAGGGGCCGGTTTCTTTCGCCCTCTCCTGAATCTGGGAGCAGATGCACTACCAGAAGAGAGGGGCTGCCTGGGCCTGCCCCAGCCTGGACCCCCGGGGCTCAGGTCCAGGTGCCGAGCCCCCATGTCAAAGTTGTTAACGTTTTTGTTTTGTTCCATTGTAGCTCTTTTTTTTCCCCCTTTCCTGATGATTGATTTTACAAAAGAAAGTAAGCTGCTCAGAAGGCCCTAGAAGTGGGGAGGAGGGGCAAGGAAGATGAGCTAGGGCGGGTGAGGGTGGTTTTTTGCCAAAAAGCCTGGGTACAACGGTCTGGGTCATTTGGTGCCCTCCTGAGTGGGACCCCAAAGTGTATCCTGTCTGGAAGGGTCCCTGGATTTATTTGCCCCAGCCCCCACCCTCTCCTTCAGCCATGTTGATGGCAGAGGCAGAGAAGATCAGAACTTATAGCCCATTTCTCACTGGAGAGGAAAACTTGTCATCTGGCTTTGCGGAGAAGGTTCCACCTTATGCTCATAGTACATTATCTTTACCATGTGCTAGGATATCACATTTAAAAGGACAAAAAAAAATGTAAAATACTTGAATGAGCTTGTATTATAACATTAATATTATTGAGAATATCTGCTTTCCAGGCTGAAGTGATTCATTCATTATTCTAGTCCTGCTTTAGTCCTTTGTAATTTGTGGTAATTATGCTTTTCTTTTTAATACAAAAAAATGTATAAAAATAAAAACTTGAAAAGGCAAAGTACTGGCTGGTCTCCCATCTGGGGTACAGCTGTTGAGGGATGGAGCCTGGTTAGGGCCCCCTCAGATCCAGGGGAACCCTGCACTCAGGATGTGTGCATGAAAGCTTTGCAGGGCTCTGCCATTGCGCTTTTGGGGAATCTGCCCGGGGAATGGGCTCCAGAGGCTGCTAGTGAGTACATCCAGGAATGTATTCATCCAGGAATTCCTCCGTGGTTTTGAGAGCGTCTGCCAGCCTGGAATTCACGTCCACCATGTGTCTTAAAACATGGCAGCTATAGCCAGTGCTAGAGAACAGAGAGATGCCAGTCCAACAGAATCCCAGGGTTTCTGCCCACTTGTCCCACTCTCAGGATTTCCATCCTCTGGCTGTGGCCTGGCATCTTGTAAGGAGATCACTAGGAAGGTTGCCGTGATTCCCTGTGGAGGGTCAACACAGCCCCTCTCTGAACAGACATCCCTGCCAGAGTAGAGGAGAAACAGGTCAACACTCTGGCCTTACAGGAATCCAGGTCAGCCACTGAACCCGGAGGATTGAAGCTGGGAAAGGATGGAATGATGAACACACCCTAGCCTACTGAGGACTGGCCCCTGGGTTGTTGGTGGCTTTTCCCTGACTCTTGAGGGCAGGTGCTGGCAGCGGTAACATTCTCAGTGCCAGTCTGGCCTACGTGTATATAAAACTAGAAGTGAGGCGTGTCTTTCCTTAACCATTAGTCTGACAGCTGTCTCCCATGCCTGGTGCTTGAGCATCCCATCAGAAATGTTCTTCCAGAGAATTCTGCCATTCTTGAGGTGGGCAGTTACTTCAGAACATCCAGTGGCCTTTGTAGAGTTTAGGAGTTGGGAACCAGGGCTTCTGCAGACTGACTTGGGGACAGGAAGACAGACCCACTTCACAGCCTGGTAGGGATGCTCATGAGGTTGGCCACCACCAGTTGTTTAATTGCACTGCAGTAGCTCCCAGATGCCATGTGATCAGGAGTGCTGGAACTAGGCATGTAATGGAGAGGAAGAAACAGAAGCATCTACTGGCATTAAAAGGAGCCCAGTTTATTTTCCATTCCTTTCACTTTCACGTGATCTGGGAATTTTGAGACCTCAGCCCTTTTTTTTTTTTTTTTTTTCAATTTTTTCAATTTATTTTTTAAGTCTGTTTATTTTAAGGGAGAAAGCAAGCAGGGCAGGGGCGGGGGGGTGGGGGGGAGGAGGGGAGAGAATCCAAGCAGAGTCCATACTGTCAGGCGCAGAGCCCACTGCAGGGCTCCAACTCCCAAACCATGAGATCATGGTCTGAGCCCAAATCAAGAGTCAGATGCTTAATCGGCTGAGCCACCAGGCACCTCAAAACCCCAGCCTTTTCTTAAGCCTCACTTGTTTACCAACCTCAGGGCCATTCTGTTTGATGAAGAAGAGGATAGGGCTGGGACCCTCTGCCAGAGCCCAACCACCCGGCTGCCAAAAGGGATGAGACACCGACAGCCTCTTGCCCCTCGAAATCCAAAGACCTCAAAGGGGAAAAGAGATGCATCCGTTCTTCCTCTTTCTCCACGCTCCTCATTCCCTACCCTTCTTAAGTGTACAGAAGATGGACTATTTTCCGTATGTTTACTTGTGTAGGAACAGGCTGCAGGAGCAGGCGAGCAGCCGTGAAAACGGACTGTTGGTGCCGCAGAAGCTGTGCTGCAAGCTCAGGGCATGAAGTGCCCTGAAGAGCTGTCCTGGGGACAGAGCCAAGCCCACCAAGGCCTGAGGAGGGTGGGTGGGGTTTGGAAGGCCAAGGAGGAAGCTGTAAGTGCCCAGTTGGTCCACTAGGCAGATTTCGAGTGGCAGGGCCAATAGGAAGGGATCTTAGATAGTTCTGCTTCAAGAGTTGGCCTTATCCAATGCCAACGTATTCTAAAACAATGGATGGTTTTCTTGATGGAAGAGAACTGAGAGTTCAGGAACAGACCCAAATATATGTAAGAACTGAGTAACAATATGGTGGACTTGCAAGCCAAAGATTGGTCTTCAAATTGTTCTTGGGAGCCACAGGGCTCCTGGCAATGTCTGCTAAGGGAAGGCCAGGCTGGGGACTGTGGCAACCCGGGCAGCTCTCTGGTTTTGTTTCAGGTAAATTTCATTTGAAATAAATGGTGTTGAGACAACTGGTTAATCATTTGGGCGGGGGGGTGGGGGAGGGTGGAAAGAGGGTTCTGCCCTTTTTCAGCCATGTTTTTCTTTTTTCTTTTTTTTTTAATGTTTATTTTTGAGAGAGGAGAGAGAGAGACAGCACGAGCAGGGGAGTGGCAGAGAGAGAGGGAGACACAGAATCTGATGCAGGGCTCAAACCCACAAGCCGTGAGATCATGAACTGAGCTGAAGTCAGACACCTAACCGTCTGAGCCACCCAGGCCCTCCTCAGCCATGTTTTTCTTGCCTTCTCACTGGAGGAAGAGGGTTTCAGCCTCTTTGGTCCTACTTCAGGGAGGCTAATAAGGGGGCCTCAGGTGGGTGTCCCCAAAGGTCAGGAACTCTGACCCTTCCCTCAGTGGATAAAAGGGCCCCCAGCATAGATCAACAGGGTTTAGCCTTTGGTTTCCGCATATGGCTGAAGGTAGGTGTCAGGGTCTGGTCTGCACCTCTTTGGTATCTCAGTTTTAATCCAGGGAGGGGCTCTCTCTGGCATTTTTCTTTTCATAGAGGGATGATGTCTGTAGTGGAGCAGAGTTGAAATGGGGCCTTTGTTGGCTGACTCAGAGTGTGTGTGTGTGTGTGTGTGTGTGTGTGTGTGTATTGGCAATGGGGGTGTCCTGGCCCTGGCCAGAGTAGGGTATAAGAAAAGCTTTTTGGTGCAGGAAGGGGCAAAGCAATACCTTCTGGTTCTCTCACCCCCTGGCACCAGAAGGAGCTCTCTCTGGAGTTGGGAGTGGCTTCCAGTCTTACTGCCACCTTTGCATTCTTTGTGTCTTGCCTAGGCCATAAAAAAGTCACCCGGGGTCTCATCTCTCCCTTTCCACAGCAAAGGACCACGGGGGACTTGCCCCGAGCCCTAGTAAGGTGGTTTCTTCCTTCTCACTGGCCTCCATTCTGGGGAACTGTTCTTGTTTCTCCCCCTTAAGCCAACTCCTGGTCCTGTTGAGGGACAACAGAGGCTGTTGGGGGAGCCCTGGCCCCATCCTTGGCCCTACCTTTCTGGGAAGATGTGCTTCCCCTTGCCACAGTGGTGCTGTCATTAGAAAATGCATGGCTGGGGCACCTGGGCGGCTCAGTCAGTTGAGCATCCAACTTCAGCTCAAGTCATGATCTCACCTTTCATGAGTTCAGGCCCCACGTGGGGCTCACTGCTGTCAGCACAGAGCCCACTTCGGATCCTCTGTGCCCCTCCCCTGCTCATGGCTCTCTCTCTCTCTCTCAAAAATAAATAAACTTGTAAAATAAGACAGAAAGAAACTGCATGGCTGAAGGAGCGAGTTAGATACAATCAGCACGCCTCGGGCCACCTTAGCAGTCCACTGAGGGGGACAGCCAAGGTGGCACTTGGGCCCTCTCTCAATCCATCTTCTTCGAGGGATCCGGGATGCTCTCAGACAGTGGAGTGAAGCCCAGCAGGAGTCTGTGTCTCTCGTAGGCCTTGGTCTGCTTAAACATGGTGTCAGTCCCATGGAGGTGGTCCAGCACCCCCAGCACCCCGTAGCACTGGTTGAACCTGTTGGAGAGAGGAAGGTGCTGGAGGTTGGTGCGCTGACTGACTTTTCATTTGCGTCAGCCTCACACACTTCTAGGCCCCCCTACCCCACAACCGTTCCCAACCATGCTGACCACCTACATTGGAATATTCCAGGGAGTTGCACACATCCTGGGGCCGCTCTGGACTGAAAATCTATGATCTGCCTTTGAAAAGCTCTCTATGTGAGTCCAATACTCATAAGTCAACCTGTGGCAGAGCTTGGCTTGTCCAGGTAGGTTCAGGGACCACCTCCATCAGAATCCCCTGGAACACTCACTAAAATGCAGATTTCCAAGTCCTCCCCCCTGACACACACACACACACTTTGATTCAGCATATTTGGAGTGGAACCCGAGAACCTGCATTTTATCAAAGTATCTCAGGTGATTATGGTGCTGGAGGTTTGTTGACCACACTTGAAAAAGCCTGGAGGCTTTCAGAGAGCACGCAAGTCTCCTTGAACTGCATACAGGATTCTTATGCATACATGCATTGTTGTGACAGTGTCTGTAGCTTACGTTTGATATTCAAAGGGTCCAGGACCTAAATAGAGGTTAAAAACACACAGCTGCTGGAAGACCCGGTGTCAGAAGGAAAAGAGCAAGGAGGTCTAGGTCCAGCATGGTCATTATTTTCCCAACCTCCAGACCTCTCCCTTCACTAGCACCAGCACATTCCCCCCCACCCCCAATGGAGCCCAACACGGGGTATGAACCCACAATCCTGAGATCAAGAGCTGAGCTGAGATCAAGAGTCAGACACTTAACCGACTGAGCCACCCAGCCGCACCTAGCACTGGCACGTTTAAACAGACATCAGGGTCTCTACTAGAAGCCTCAGGGGTGAAGGTGAAGGCTATTGCCCAGGGACCCACAGTGGGGAAGGAGGCCTTACCTGAGATGGTGGTAGTCATGGAATTCAGGTGAAGGCAGGAAAGGTAGGTGGTAGCCACAGTGGGAAACAGTGGTGCAGATGAGGGCCAAGGAAAACCACACGGCAATGGAGGACAAGTGGGAGCCCATTAGGATGGGACCCAGTACCACTGGCAGCATGTTGGAGGCCTGTAAGGGTAGGGCTGTTTGAAGGTGGACCCGAGAGAGATGGAGGGGACCAGTTGTGTGTCTAATTTGCCCCAGGGTGTCACCCAGGGTGTCTACTTTGCCCCAGTCAAGACTTCCTTGACTCAGATCTGGAGAAGCTAAAAGAGTTGCAGAACCTTGAGTTGCCCGTGTCATTTAGCTTTATAACTTTGGGACAAGTAATTAACTGTTTGAGATAAGTTATCTTGGGCATCTCACATAGCCTACCATAGGCCAGGCCAACAATAAATGGTAGCTGCTGAATGGGAAGAAGAGAGAAAGGGCCAATGTCTAATTCTCTGCAGGAGACCTTAGGGTAGGGGGTTGGGGCCCTCTGCCCTTTGCCTCTGGGGAGAGCGGAACTCTACTGACCACATGCTCGATAGGGTGGGCGTAGAAAGAGATCATGCCAATGGGAGCTGTCCACTCATGGTGTTTCTTATGGATTTTCTTGTACAGTGTTGGGTGGTGAAGGAGCCTGGGAAAATAGTTAAGTGAATAATCTGCCAATCTCCCTTTTCCCTTTCCCACCAGGCCATCAGAAACCAAAGGTAGGAACTAGGAGTTCTACCTATCGAGCAAAGTTGCAAACACATTGGACTGGCACTCAGACCTGCCTTCGAGCTCTACCCCCACCTCTTATGCTGCATCATTTGGATTACTTTGCCTCTCCCTACCTCAGTTGCGTCAGCCATGGTGGGGATGATGCCCACAAAGGATTCAAAAAGGAAATGAAAGTGCCCTGCTGCACACATGAATGCAGAAGGCTCTCTTCTGGGCATTTCTCACTTGTTGCAAATTGTCAGTTGTGGCACAGAGATGTCTCCATGTTAACTAATAAGCTTTTGAGGCCCGGTGGTGGTGGTCCTACATCTACAATTCTGAGGCCTCCATTTCCTCCCTTAAAAGTGAGCCCTAGGAGAGGGAGAAGCCAGCTGTGCTCCAGCAGGGCCCCGCTCACCGGTGTGAGTAGTAGAACAGGACTTCGTTAATCAGAGTGAAGATAGCCAGCTCCAGAAGGAACCAGTGGAAGGTGGGTAGCTCTCGGCGGTAGGGGTCTCCCCGCACCTTGATGATGGGATAGAGGAAGACCACCATGGGGACAGATATCATGCACTGGTTGAAGAGAACTGTGCGCATAGACTGGCGTAGTTTCGTGGCGTCCACCTGCATCAGGGAAGGAAGGAGGGAGATGGACAAGAGTGTGAGAAGTAGGTCTTTCCCTTCTTGAAACTAGACTGTACTGTGACCCGCTCACAGGAGGCCCTCACTCAGGGTGGATGCTAGGCATGATGTTTGGCCATAGCTGGCAGCCCCTGACTGCTGCCCAAGGCCTGAGGTGGAACCATCTGGCAATACCCCTGCCTTTGGAAACTCCCTTCCCAGTAGCCGTCTCCTAGGCCTGAGCCTGCGTTCTCCTCCCTGCAACTGTCACCGCTGTTCTCCGCATTTCTCTGGCCAGGCCCCACCTATTCCTGACAGGCACCTTAGGGAGCCTCTAGGGTGCTTGGAGAAGGCTGTCAGCTCTCAGGTTGATATCCTTATTCAGCCTCTGGGCCCCTCCTCATCCAGGAAGGCTTGATCAGAATGCAGAGATCAAGGTCCTCTGCCTCCTTATGTGGCCCAGCCCCCTAGACAAGGCCCAGAGTGAAGCATTTGTGCAAGAATCAGTAACCCCCTGACCCTTCCCTTCTTCAGAGCACTGGGGCTCCCAGGAATAGCCCCATGACCACAGATCACTTCTCAGGTCCTGAGGAGCTAGTGTCAGATTGGTCATAAGGGATTTCTCCCTGAGTTCTCTTTGTGAGCTGGAGGGGTTCAGAGTGATCCTCAGTCTTCAGGCCTTCCTCTTCCTCTAACTTTTGCAGGCACTGCATATATTGACTGACTGGAATCCACTCTCTACGCTTTTAGTTCCATCCCATGGTGAAACCAGGTCTGGCCAGCCTGGTTTGAGAGCACCGTTAGACGAAGCCGTATACCTCTTCTGGAAACCTCGACCAAGAGGAGTGTGTCACATCTGTTTACTCCTTCATTTATTTGACCGATACTTCTGAGCACCCTCTATGTTGCAGGCAGTGTCCCATGTGCTGGGAAGGAAGCAATAGTCAAAACAAAGATTGCTTTCTTCATTGAGTTTATATTCCTGGCACCAGTAATTTTAAATAGAATGGTCAGGGTAAGCTTTGTGGAGATGGTGAGGTTTGAACAAAGAGATGAGGAAGGTGAGGGAAACAGATACCTGGGGAAGAGAGTCTTCAGGCCAAGGGAACAGCTGGTGAAAAGGCTCTCAGGGACATTGCAGGTATACTTGACTGGAGAGGAGCGAGCGAGTGAGGTGGGGAGAAGTAGGAGGTGAGGCCAAAATGGTGGGGGGGAGCCAGAGCAGATAGGGTCTTGTAGGTCATTGGGAAACTTTGATTTTTACTCCAAGGGAAATGGGGAGGGGGGGGCGGTCACTGTGAGAAGACAAGTGACAAGCTCTTAACAGGAATCCTCTGGCTGCTGTATTGGGAACAGACTGTAAAGGAGCAAGAATAGACACAGGGAGACCAATGACAGTTGCGGTAATATTGACAGAAGACAGTGATGGCTCAGACCAGGGTGGTGGCAGTGGAGGTAGTGAGAAGTGGTTGGATTCCGGAACTATTTTGGAAATAGAGCCAACATGGTTCCTGACAGATCAGATGTGGAGTATGAGGGAGAGAAAGTAGTTGAGGACCAACTAGAAATTGAGGCATTGCCATGAACTCAGACTGGGGAGGATGTGGGTAGCAGTCTTTGAGGGGTTGATCAGAAATTCTCTTGGGGACATGTTGGACTGGAGATGTCCGTTAGACATCCGCGTAGAGATGTCAAAGAGGCATTTGGCAACTTGAGCCTGGAATTCACAAGAGAGTTCCGGGCTAGAGACAGAAATGTGTGAGCTGTCGGCATATAGATTGTATTTAAAGTCATGACACTGGAACAGATAAGTGAGGGTATGAAGACAGAGACAGGGAGCAAGGCCCGAGCCCTGGGACACTCAGCAGTAGGAGGCTCGGGTGGGGAGGGGTGGGGGGAAGAGGAACCAGAAGGGCTGGAAAAGCCAGGTATGAGAAGATATAATAAGGATATAGCAGGCCCACTAGTTCTGATGAGATAAGCCCACCTGCCGGGAGCTATTTAGGCAAAACAGTGCCGTGGTGGGAAAAGCCCCACCAGAGGAGGTTCAAAGAAGACGCGAGATGATAAAGGTTTGTGGCTATTTAGGAGATACAGGCTGAAGGATTTAGGGTGAAGTTTTGTGATGTCTGGAACTTACTTTCAGATGGTTAAGCTAAAAAGTATAGATGCATACATAGCTATATATTTTTACATAGAGATAAAGCAAATCCTGTAAAATATTTAGAATTGGTGGAGCTAGGTGGTGTGTAAATGAGTGATCATTGTACTGCTTTTTCAACTTCTGTGTCTATGCTTCCAGTTTTTCATGATTACAAAATGTCGGGGGGGAGGGGAGGAGGAAAGCGGATGGAGAGAAACTGGAAACTATACAGACAATTCTTTCAAAGAGGCTGGTTGCCAAGGAGAGCAGAAATAGGAGTGGTATTGAGTCTGGAGGATGGGGGCAAGGGGGTTTGCTTTGGTTGGATCCTAAAATGGGAAAAATTACAGCATGTTTAATAATCCAGAGGGAAAGAGCCTAGGAGAGGGAGGGGGAAAGGGAAGAGAAAGGAGAAATTTCCTGAGGTAAACAAGAGGTAATAAGGTGTAGCACTCGGAGAGGGGAGGAAGGGGTTAGCAACGGAAGCAAAGAGAGTGCACCTGTTCTATCAGGTGGAAGGCGGAGCTGGAGTGGGGAAGTCTGTGGGATCTGTCTTCAGCTTGCCCCTTTTTACTTAGCGAAGTAGGAAGTCAGGAAGTCGGGGATGTGAGGAGGGAGGAGGAGCTTCGGACTGGCTATCGAGGAGAGTAGAGAGCAAGCAGGGGCGGGGAACTGTGCGCCTGAGGTGGGAGCACCAGACCTAGAGTCCGGTGAGACGACGCCCCGGCTCTGCTTCCTAGTGACGCTCTGACCTTGAGCTAGTCACTGCACCTTTCTGGGCCTCGGCTTCTGCAAAATGCAACCCGCCCTTCCATGTATGCCTCTCCGATCACTGTAGATGGTCACAATGAACGTCGTCATGGTAGGTAATACTCTTGACAGCTGATGTGGCCTGGTGGTTAAGAGTACGAGTTGGGTCAGAGAGCTTGAGCGTGAATCGTCTACCCATGTCCCACCTCAGAGCCTGTTTGATCATCTGACCCCTGAAGGCTATTACAGTACTTGGCCTTGAAGACCTAAGGCTGTAGCCAATGGTGCCTGGCAAGGAGACCGCCATGGTCTGACAGATGAAGGGCTCTCGACAGCCAAGCACTGGCTTTGATAGGCTCCGGTCCATGCCTGCCACACTGGATCCAGGGGAGGCCCCCGGCTGGCTAGTAGCTATTGTGTCCAGTGAGGGGGGTTGTAAGCCCGGCCAGCAGCCCTGGTTCAGGAAGGGGCTATTCCGAAAGCCTGGGTCTGGAGCACTATTTTTCTGCTTTCTGGAGTGCTGGGCTGGGGCAGAATGCCCTGAATGCTGAGATGAGCCACCCAGGCACCTGGACAGCTAATTAAAAGATAATTGTCTTCTCCGGGAAAGGAGCCAGAATGTGTTTTGGGTGGAAACTGGACAAAGAAGCCGGGTTTAAGAATCAGCTCCCCACTGCACAAGAAAAGGCTCTTGGAGGTTGTCAAAGCACTCAAGGGGGTGACTGGGCTCCGGGCACAGTGGGACTCATTTCCCGTGGTGTGTAAGTCAGAGATGTGTGTACTGGCCTTCTCTCCCTTCCCGGGCCAGGGGTTCCTCATAAGCAGAGTCCAGGCCTTGTTCACTGTGGATCTGCTATGCACCAGCAGTTAAATGACTGGGGAGAAGAACCTGCTTAAAATCCAGCCACTGCCCACACATTCAGAACCCTCTATTCACAGTGGGCTAGCCACTGTCTCAGCAGCTGTGTCCCTCACTCATGACAGCTGTCATCCGCGCTTTCAGCCTCCAGCCACCGCCATCCCTGCTTCGGGTGGCCGAGGTGGGGGGCTGCCTAACACCTCTGCACTCAGACCAGTGCCAAGCTGACCCCATCATTTTGGTTCCCAAAATGCTGACGGCAGTGCTGTGGGGGCAGTGCAGGCAGGCACAGAGCTGGGGCTGGGAATCAGGAGACTGGAACATTCGTCCTGCCTGGCTGGCTCTGAGAAGTGGGGCAGATTACTTCCTCTCTCTAAGCTTCTCAGCTGGGGAAGCCTTGTGCACAATAACTTGGCTCACAGTGGCCATGCTCTCTCCTGGGCCTGCAATGAGAATTTTTTTTTAAGTTTATTTATTTACTTTGAGAGAGGAAGAGAAGCAGGAAGGGCAGAGAGAGAAGGACAGAGAGAACCCCGAGCAGGCGCCACACACGGTCAGCACAGAGCCCGATGTGGGGTTCGAACCCATGAACCGCGAGATCATGACCTGAGCCGAAACCAAGAGTCAGACCCTTAACCGACTGAGCCACCCAAGCATCCCTGCAGTGAGAATTTTCAGTGTGGCTTCAGCTCTTGCTTTCTGTGCTTTGACCAAGAGAAGCCACAGCAACACTCACTGGTTCATTCTGGCCAACTTGAATTCGGTAGCGGGAGATGAAGTTCGGTTTTCTGGCTGTGTCAGCCACCAGCAGAAGCCCGTTGAAGCTCCAGAAAAGCAGAGCAGGTACTAGAATGGTAGCTAAGGTTGGGAAGTAGAAGGCAACAATCAGAACAATTAAGGTTCTCACAGCACATGTATTAACTGAACACGAGCTTGATGGTGACGAAGGCTGCATTGTAGATAGTCCCTTACCAGGGAGGTGTTGGAGCTCCGGGCCATAGGGCCTACCTTTAGTCCTGGGGTGACCAACTAGCTGGGGGAACTCAGCCAGGTCACTTAAGGAGTGTCTCTATTGTCTTAGTTGTAAAATGGGGACAACAACCTTCTAGGTAGTTGAAGACAAAAAAAAAAAATACAAAAATTTGTTAAATATAAATAAAATTTATAATACATGTATAACCTATATAATACAATAATAAATAAACTACAAATAAATTTAGGTTGACATCTGGGAGTCTGTGCCCACTGGGCCCTTTATGAATTCGAAGGAAGGTAGAAACAGAGGGAGCTCCTGCTATGATTCAGTTCCCAATGAGCCACTGGACTAGGAGTCAGTTGGGAACCTAATCCCTATTAACTGAGCAGTGGGACTTCAGGAATCCAGTCTGCATTTCCCAAAGTGGAAAACTCATCTCTCAAGGCCCTCCATGATTAAACAGCGTTCATACCTAAGTCTCTTGGAGAGCCATGGTCCAGACTAACGTGCTAACAGCTCTAAAAATCCCTGCAGTGGAGAA
Organism: Acinonyx jubatus; assembly: GCF_027475565.1. Lineage (NCBI taxonomy): Eukaryota > Metazoa > Chordata > Mammalia > Carnivora > Felidae > Acinonyx > Acinonyx jubatus. Next base: position 189,918,476 of record NC_069380.1, on the reverse strand, counting down.
ACCTATTTGACTTTGTTAAACTCAGCCTTTCCCAGTCTTTTTTTACCCTAGAACTTTTGTTTTCTCAGGCCACCTAAGAATAGGGTGGCCATGCATCCCTATCTGCCCAGGATAGTTTCAGTTTACATCTAGCAGTCTAGCATAATTGTTAACAGTGCCTCATTTACTCTCACAGATGTCCCTATTTGGGTGATACATTGTATGGCCACCCCACCTATTCACATCCCACAGCACTGATGTTCTACAGGATACTTTCAAAAATGCTGATCAAGATTTAAATTTTAGATATGGGTTTTTTTTGGATCCACATCCCACTTTCCTGGCAAAGTCATTCCAAGTATCTCTGATATCCAACTGTGAACACTTTGTCCCCCCTGTTGGCAGTTATTGGAGTGACAGTACAATGTTACCTAACTCTTATGCTATTAATGCTGCCCATGGTTTGCTTCTTCCTTCTAAATATCCCAAGGGGCAAGGACATTTTACTTAACTCTATGCCTCTGTACTGCTCCTCCAGTACCCTTCTTGCTGCCACCAGAAACCCAGTGCCTGTGGCAGGTGGGATCTGAGAAATATTTGGCCAGCACTGTGGGGAAATATGATTAACACAATGTCTTGGAGAGCAGTTTGACAGTATCAGAAGGTATTAAAAAAAAAAAGCGAGTGTAACAGAGACAGGAAAAAAGAAAAAAGGACACACATATATCCATACACACATCCTTTACTGCATTAAAAAAAAACATCGTAGTAGAACACTTAAGGAGCCTGAATGTCCATTTATAGGGAATGGACTAAATAGAAGAGTATCTCTATACAATGGATTAGATGAGGCAGCTTAAGATAATAAGTCGGTCTATACTCACTGACATGGAAAGATGTCCACAATCTATTCAATGAAAAAAAAAATGGTGTCTTAAAAGTTCAACCATATATCCAATATTAAGACATTTATACTTATATATTAACTGTGGTTATTTCTTGGATATGGGATTGGGTGAGTTTCATTTTCTTCATGCTTATTTGAATTGTCTGATTTTTATTTTTAACACTGAACATGTATTTACTTTTATTCTCAGAAATAACAAGCTTTCTTATTTTGGAAAAAAAATGTTAGGTCGGTAGTTGCCTGGTGGGCCATCCATCAGGGTGGCTGCCTGCTTGCGAATCCAAAAGCTCCTTGAGGGATATGGAATAAAAGCCCCAATAAGAGAAGATCTTGACCTTTCTTCCAGTTGTAACACTTAAAATTGCAAATACTTAACCTCCCTGGTATTTGCATATCATTGGGGTGAAAGGTAGTTTTCCTATCACTGCAACAGAAATATATCAAATGTTTCACCACCACTTTCCCCCCATATACGTTTGCAATCTGCATTGTTCTTTTCAATGACTGCATAAGATTGCATTGAACCTGTCATAGTTAATGTTTAGCCTGTTCTCAGAGTTCTCCTTCCAGCTGGAAAAAAAATTGTCAGGGACGTTTTATTTGTACTTTTGCTTTGTGACAACTGGCACTTTTTTAAATCTCCCCTTCTGGACTATGACATAGCTTTTGAAATGAGGGAAGCATTTCATCTTAAATACCTCTATGTCCTCCATATAAGTTTGGCACAGACTAACAGTAATAAATATTATTTGAGTGAATAAATGCATCATTGAGGACATTCACTATTGCAGACAATGCTGTTATAAATATCTATGTTGAAATGATACCTTTTCTTTGGCTTGTTGACCGCCATTCACACTGCCGGTAAATATTGATTAAGTGACCACATGCTGTCAAGCCCCGAGAACTAGATTTCACTAGATACAAGGACATAGTCTCACAGGATATAGAGCAGCTCTCTGTGCTGTGGACCTGACATCCAGAAGCAGGATTATTACTCTAAACATGCATTCAGTTTTACACAAATCACTTCTTTTTTTATTTTTCTATTTTGGGAGGGGGAGATCTCAAGTTCTTTTCTTAGATGTCCTTAGGCATCCATTACAGATTGCCCACAAATTTAGCACTCTTTGGGATTAACACTGTCTTAAATTGTAAGTCTTCATTCCTTGGAATAAAGAGCTGAGAAATCTCAAAATAGAGAAGAAAACAACAGAAAAAGAATTAAGCTATAATCATGTACCCAAGCCCTAAGCACTGGTGGTCTGGGAACCTCACCTATAATGTAGAGGATCCACTCCTTCCCTTCGAATGTAGACAGGAGCCTCTCCCATTGGGCTTGCTGAAAACAGCCAGAAGCATCCCAAAATCTCTGAAGTTGCCTTGGGAGAAAAATCATTCAGGTTTCTGGGTGAAGCTCCTTACTCCATGCTCTGCCTCCAGACCAGCAGCACCCTGCCCCCAGCTCCGGAATTAAAGCTGGTTGTGTAGACTTACCCAGAGACCGAGTTCGAGAAGGCCACAAGCAAGAGAAGGCCAGAGCCCAGGATGAAAGCCGCCTTCTTCATGGAGCCCCAGATGCGTTCCTCCTAGAGGAGGACAAGAAAAGTGTGAGGCCCCAGCAAGCCTCCTACCGTCACGGCAGAAGTCACAGCCCACAGTAGTGAGCTGCTACCCAGTCCTGGCAGGAATGATGTGGGATCAGGATCTCCACCACGTCAGCGTGGTGCATCGGCTGACCTTTTCCCAGCCTCTACGGGAGGTTCTTCCTGAGCAAGAGCTCTCAGGCTGTATTTGGGTGTGTTTATAAAAATAACAACTCAAGGTTGGGGGAGGGAAGAGAACAAACCTGACCCCAGAGAAACTAGCGAACAGTTTTGTCACCCCGAGAGGGTCAGGTGAGCCTCCGGCAGTGGTAGGCTTTCATCACCAGTCCTTCTGTGGAACAGAAATGCCCATCACTTATCCGGTGGAATCACCCGGGAGCTTTTAAAAAATCCCGATGACCGGGTTCCTCTGCAAGCTGATTTCCTAAGAGTGTCCAGGGTGAGACCTGGGCTTCTATGTTTCTGAAAGCTCCCTAACTAATTCCAGTAGGCAGGCAAAGCTGAGTCAGCCATCACAGAAAGATCTGCAGTCTGTGATGAGGGCATAGGGACTTCACTGTGTTCATGGGCCAGGCCTCTTTCCCCATCCCCATCACCCTCTTGCTTGTGAAGAAAAGAACGAACACATGTTTTGACTTTTAATAAGGCCTCTGTTTCTGGTGAGATTAGCCTGGGATGCCAGTGGGACAGGATAATGAGAACAGACCCTTGGCAATCACTGGTCCCTTACCTATGCTCCTCCAAAAGTCTAAAGCAGAGACAGATCATTGCAAGCTCGATGGCCAAACAAGGTGCCAGATTTGGAGAGGGAAAAATACTGGCTGTCAGGTGTGTCACCAATTTCCATTGTACCATGGACAGAAATTACAAACGTCCTTTACATGTTCTATTCTAGATCTAAGCCCCGATGGAGTCTGGTTATATTTCATGGGACAGAACTGGATGGTGGCCTACAGGTATGTGCCTGAAGCTTATCTGCAGTTTGTGACTTGTACCACGTACACAGGGTCAGGGGGGTGCTGTTGGGGGAAGCCGATCCCATAGGGACACTACATTTTAATCCAGACTTTGGAGATCTGAAGGAGCAGCTTGTTTTGACTGACCCATTCACAGCAATCTGAACCTGCACTGGATTATTTATTCTCAGCGTACCCCATCCCACTTCCGATCGGAAGACCAAGAAGAAGTAAATCATTTTCCACGGCTGGTGAAAAGTTTTTGAAGCACTGGTGCTCCTCAGGGTCTTGAACTCTGGAAGTGAACTTTTCCCTCTCTCTTGGAGGGCTTGATGGGCAGGACCAATCAGAGGAACTTGTTCTTTTAAATAGGCCACTGAAAGGTCGCCCTCAAGCTTGCCAGACATTTAACTTGGACTTTGCCTTTATTCCTTTTTTAGTATTCAGAGGATCCTTTTCATGAACTTTTCCAGATTCACTAGGAATTTTTCATTTCAGTGTAATCAGATCAAGCTAACTGAAATTAAAAACCTCAATTTTAGGGTCACCTGGGTGGCTCAGTCAATTTAGCATCCGACTGGCTCAGGTCATGATCTCACAGTTCGTGGGTTCGAGCCCCGCGTCAGGCTCTGCACTGACAGCTCAGAGCCTGGAGCCTGGTTCAGATTCTGTGTCTCCTTCTCTCTCTGTCCCTTCCCCACTCCCACTCTGTCCCTGTCTCTCTCAAAAGATAAATAAACATTAAAAAATTTTTGGGTGGGAATGCAAACTGGTGCAGCCGCTCTGGAAAACAGTGTGGAGGTTCCTCAAAAAATTAAAAATAGATCTACCCTATGACCCAGCAACAGCATTGCTATGAATTTACTAAGGGATACAGGAATGCTGATGCATAGGGGCACTTATACCCCAATGTTTACAGCAGCACTTTCAACAATAGCCAAAAATTATGGAAAGAGCCTAAATATCCATCAACTGACAAATGGACAAAGAAATTGTGGTTTATATACACAATGGAATACTACTTGGCAACGAGAAAGAATGAAATTCTGCCATTTGCAACAACGTGGGTGGAACTGGAGGGTATTATGCTAAATGAAATAAGTCAGTCGGAGAAAGACAGATACCATATGTTTTCACTCTTATGTGGATCCTGAGAAACTTAACAGAAGACCATGGGGGAGGGGAAGGGAAAAAAAAGTTAGAGAGGGAGGGAGCCAAACCATAAGAGACTCTTAAAAACTGAGAATAAACTGAGTGTTGATGGGGGGGTGGGTGATGGGCATTAAGGAGGGCACCTGTTAGGATGAGCACTGGGTGTTGTATGGAAACCAATTTGCCAATAAATTTCATATTAAAAAAAATAAAACCTTAACTTCATGATAGGCTTAGCCATTTTTTTTTCAGTAGTTATGGTGTTTTCTCTCTCTCTGGCAGCCCAAGGGAACAGAATAGAAACAGCCCAAAGGGCTCAGTAAAGTGCAGAAGTTAGCTGGGGTCGAGAGCCGCTTCCCAGTCCCACTTTCTAGCCCCCAGCGGGCCTCTCCTGTCTCTGGAGCAGTTACAGAAAGGGGTGGTTTCAAAGGCCTGAGGCACGGGAACATTCTTAGGGGCCAAGAGGGAATGGGAGCACAGCTAGCGGGCTTTTGGGCCACTCTCATGCAGTCCTGCTCCCTCTCACAGGCAAAGGGGCTACGGTTACATGGCAGCCTGAAGTCCAAGGGTTTCTGCTCAGCTACTGAAATGAGCACCACCACCACCAATGTGTCAGCTACCCCTAAACCTTGGGGGAGACCTCAGATACACAGCACCTGCAGATATGGAAAGAGTCACGGGCTGCGTTCTCCCCAGCTTGGGGAAGCGGGGGTGGTGCTGGCATTTACCTGTTTGGGCTTCTCCTGTCGCATACTTCCGGCTTCTCCCTTCATCTGGAATAAGAAAGCACCCCGTGAGTCATGATGTCATGTTCACGTGCAACCAAGCAAGCAGAGAATGAAGAAAGTCAAGGTGAATGGCTAGCCCTGATTTAAAAAAAGAAAATTAAGTTTATTTATTTATTTTGAGAGAGAGAGAGAGAGAAAGAGAATCCCAAGCAGGCCCCACACTGTCAGTGCAGAGCCCAACATGGGGCTTCCTCCCACGAACCATGAGATCGTGGCCTGAGCCGAAATCAAGAGTCGGAAGCTTAACTGACTGAGCCACCCGGGTGCCCCACCAGACGTGATTTTTAATGCTGGGTACTCATTAAAAGTCACCTGGGGAGTTAGAGAACCTCTGTCTGGGCTCCACCTCTGGAGACTGAGTTGGTGTGGGCATAGGTAACATGAATCACAGAGAGCAGGCAATGGGGGGCTCGATCTTCATGGAACTAGCTTTCCAAGAGATGGGCTGTGACTAATCCTTCTTTTGAATAGTTTCACTCCCAGCCTCAGCACAACCCTGTCTCACTCAGACTAGATCTTTCCTCCACATCTCCACAGTATCCTAACTGCCAATGGCCCACAGCCCCAAGGAGCCAGGACTGAAGCCAGGACTCTGCCTGGCTGGCTGGGACAGCTTACACAACCTCCGGAAGTCAGGTTACCACACACGTGGGCTGCAGTTTTAATGCCGATGAAAACTGAAGCATTTTGCAAACTGTAATAATGATTCAACGTCTCCAGGACACTAGGTTTGCCAGGAGCATTCAGACCAGAAACCAACTGTGTATTTATCTATAGGAATTGTTAAGACAGCCAGTCTTGAAATCTGATACCTTCCTCAAGGTCATGTCAGAAATGTGTCTATCACTTATTAGTTTTATGATTGTGGTCAAGATGTCCTCTCTGGGCCTCAGTTTCCTTGGCTGTGAAATGGGAATAAGAACAGGGTATCCCACTCATGTGATTTCTGCTGGGAAGCTGTAAGCGCCATGAGAACAGGCTCTCTGTGTAGCTTTCCATGGACCTTTGCTGAGTAGGTGCTTAGCATATGTAGCGTGGATGAATCGAGCAGAGGGTCTGGTTCACTGGGCCAGTGTTTCCCTAGATGTATCTCAGGAACTCCTATGTCTGAGTCATCAGAGGTTTGCTGAAACCCAGATTTCCCGGCTACACTCTAAAGCAGGGTCTCTTAGTGTGGAGCCTGGACACCTGCATTTTAGACTTGTTCCCGAGGTGATTCTTCTGAGGGACTTTGCTGCCAGCCCTGGCTAGGTATGCCATGTGCTGTGAGTTGGTCAGGATAATGGTAGGAGAGTGAGATAAAAACTGGCAGCAATCACCTGAGGTGTATGGGGCACAGGCTGGCCCCGGAAAACATCTTCTCACCCACTCCTACTCCCATTCCCTCTTCTTGGCAGAAAACGGAAGCTGGAAGTTTTGACTGCTGCAGGACAGTACTTCCCTAAGTCTACCAACTGGGGGAGATATCACCAACATGATGAAATTCAACTCACGTTTAATAACTAAGTAAGCACCATCCATCGGGTCCTGCTCTGAGCAAGGCCCCACGGTGGTACTGAACTCTTTATATACTATGTTTTTTCCTATACATGCATACCTGTGATAAAGCTTTATTTACAAGTTCAGCACAGGAAGAGATCAACAACAACAATGATAAAAGTTATAACAATATACTGGAATAAAAGTTATATGAATGTGAGTGATCTCTCTCTCTCTCTCTCTCTCTCATTCTTTCTCAAAATATCTAAGATCCTTCCGGACAGAAATCTTTTGTCCACGTTCATACTCCCCAGCATGGCAGCCGTGATCCAACTGCACCTGCCACAGACTTGCCTTTGCTCATGGTCACTACAGTTTGGTCTCAGGCAGCCATGGCATCAACGTTAGCCTTTATTCTCAAGAAATTGCTTGGTTTTCCTGATGGCTTGCGTCTTTGGTATGTGTTCTTGCAACTACTGTGTGCCCTTCTGAATGCATTTCCTAATCTTGGCCTTTTCCAGTATTATCTTGGCATTCTGATGAAGTGTTTTTGTGATGGACTTAAAGCATTTCTCCATATGTGAAACAATGCCATGACTTCTCTGGGAACGTGGCAGCCTGGACCGTGACTGGATTTGGCAGTCGGGGGTGGCTGGGGATTGCACTTGCCCTGAGTAGCCAGCCAGCTTGACTTTGTTGAGTGTCTCACCACCTGTTTTATTGTAAAGCTTTAATAATGACAAATGTGGTGCTAGCCTATCAGTAGGCAGACATATATAACAGGTTAGAAAGTCCAGAAACAGACCTAAATCTATATATGTGTATATACACACATATATATGGGAATTTAGTAGATGATAAAAAGAAGTCAGTATAAATGGACTTTGAATTGAACAGATGCTGAACCTCCCCTATGATAAGAGAAGTGTGAACTGAAACTACGAGAGATTATTTCTCACCCATCAGCAGGGCAACAATCCAAAAGTTTGATCGCATGAGCTGCTAGTGAGGCTGAGGGGACTTTGAAACTGTATTTGTTCTCTGTGTGTCAACTATACTCAAAACAAAAAAATGTCTTTATTGATATGTAATTCACATACCATACAATTTACCCATTGAAAGTGTACATTCATGTGGCTTTTAGTATATATTCATAGAGTGGGGCATTCACCACCAGGACTGATGTTAGAACATTTTCATACCCCACAGAAAAACCCTGCACCCTTCAGTCATCAATCTCCAGTCCCTCTCTCCTTCCACCCCCACCCCAGCCCTAGGCAACCATTAATCCACTTTCTGTCTCTATGGATTTGCCTATCCTGGGCATTTTTCTATAAATGGAATCATACACTATGTGGCCCTTTGTGACCGACTTCTTTTACTTGGCATGTTTTCAAGGTCCAGGTAGCATGTATCAGTATTTCATTTTTTTTTTTTATTGCCAAGTAACATTCTATTACATGGAGAGATTGTATTTTGTTTACCCAATCATCTGTTGATGGACATTTGGGCTGTTGCCACTTCGTGGCTATTACGAATAATGCTACTATAAACATTCAAGGACAAGCTATTGCATGGATGTATGTTTTTATTTCTCCCAGATATGTACCTAGGGGAAGAATTGCTGGATCATCTGGTGACTACATTTAACCTTTTTGGGACTATAAAGTGGTCGCACCACTTTACATTTCCAACAGCAACGTATGAGGGCTCTAATTTGTTTATGTCCTCACCAACACTGATTATGGTCCCTGCCAAATAGTGTCATAACTATGACTGTATTTGTCATCACTATTTCTAGCTGAAGAGCGTTACAGGGCACCTGGCTGGCTCAGTCAGTACAGCTCGCAACTCTTGATCTCAGGGCTGTGAGTTGGAGCCCCATGTTGGGCGTAGAGATTACTGCATACGTACATACATACATAATACATACATAAGTAAGAGCATTACAGATCATCTGGTTCTGCCATGTGACGAGGGTGAAGAAACCTAGATAAAGGAGGCCAGGTGACTTCCCAGAGTTTGTAGAAGGCACAGCCAGGATCAGAGCCTGGCTTCCAATATCTCTAAGGATATTTTATTCTTTTGTGTTTGATTGTACGCAGTTTTATTATTCTGGATGCACGTTTACCAGCTATGTCCTTAGGAAATACTGCTTCCCTTTGACTCACACTTCTTATAGATTACTTAGGCTGGAGAAGGGAAGAGAGAACAGTGACCTATGAAGTGCCTTTAGGGGGTTAAGGAGTTAGGACAGCAGAAGGAGGTGAAATAAATGTAAGCCACTTGCCATCTCCAGGAGATGACGTTACACAGCAGAGATGCAGTTAGTTCAGAGGAAAGGTCTGTCGAGGAGAAAAACTGGGACATTGGATACCCAGTCAGTGAGACAGCCTCTGATATAAGAAAAGGCACCAGAGTGGGGCGCCTGGGTGGCTCAGTTGGATGAGCGTCTGACTTCGGCTCAGGTCATGATCTCATGGTTGAGAGTTAGAGCCCCGAGTCGGGCTCTGTGCTGACAGCTCAGAACCTGGAGCCTGCTTCGGATTCGGTGTCTCCCTCTCTATCTGCCCCTCCCCTGCTCACATTCTGTCTGGCTCTTTCTCTCAAAAATAAACAAATGCTAAAAAAAAAAATCCAATAGCCAAATTATGGAGAGAGCCTAAATGTCCATCAACTGATGAATGGATTAAGAAGTATATGTATACACATGTATACATGTATACACACGCATATACATACATATATACATATATATGTATATCTACCTACATATATACGTATATATGTATATCTACATACATATATACATATGTATATCTACATACATATATACATATGTATATCTACATACATATATACATATGTATATATGCATGTATATACATACATATATACATATGTATATATGCATGTATATACATATGTATATATGTATGTATGTACATACATATATACAACATACTACATATGTATATATGTAGATATATACATGCATATATACATATGTATATCTACACATATACATATGTATATATATGTAGATATACATACATATCTACATATGTATATGTGTAGATATACATACATATCTACATATGTATATGTGTAGATATACATACATATCTACATATGTATATGTGTAGATATACATACACATATCTACATATGTATATGTGTAGATATACATACATATATACATATGTATATATATACATGTATACACACATATATAATGGAATACTACTTGACAATGAAAAAGAATGAAATCTTGCCATTTGCAACATGGATGGAGCTGGAGGGTATTCTGCTAAGCAAAATAAATCAGTCAGAGAAAGATTATGGTTTCACTCACATGTGGAATCTGAGAAAGTTAATGGATGAACATAGGGGAAGGGAAGGAAAAATAAGATAAAAACAGAGTCAGAGGCAAACCATAAGAGATCTTAAATACAGAGAACAAACTGAGGGTTGATGGGGGTGGGTGGGTGGAGGACTGGTTTAAATGGGTGATGGTATTAAGGAGAGCACTTTTTGTAATGAGCACTGGGTGTCCTATGTAAGAGATGAATCACTGCGTTCTACACCTGAAGCCAAGACTACATTGTATGTTAATTAACTGAGAAAAAAAAAGGATTCCGTTGACCTCTCCCTTCGATAACAAGTTTTCTCACTTGTCCTGAGCAATTCCTATTGGCCCGATTCCGAGTTCGCTCCACATCCTCAATGTGGATAAGGGCCCATTCCAAGAAGCCACCCTCTCCCCAGTGATAAGATTCTTTGACGATCCAGGGTTATTTTTAACCTGGCAGTTTGCTGCCTGGAGTTCTGAAAAGCACAGATCTCTCGGCACGAGGAAGGAAGTGGTGCTAATACCATTTTGGGGCTAAGCCTGTCAAGTGTCTTAATGATAAGGAACCAAATGTCAAAGGAAGCACCTCAAGCTGAGAAAGACTTGGGGACCTAAATGTCTGCAAACTGTTTGCAGACAGGTAGAACCTTCCTATCACCATGAATTTCCCTCTTCAGTTCTTGTGACAAAATGGGAAAGGTTCCATTGACCTTGTTGAGATAACCATCCCTTTGGGGAAAGAAATGGAGGGACTGGGGTTTGTCTGTTAAACTTTCAAAACTAACATACCAGGGGAACTCTGCTTACAAGTAAGTCTCACCATTATCTTTTCCAAGAGCTTGCAAAGCTAATTTGATCTTTAGAAGCTCATCCATTCCTTTCAGGAATTTTTATGAAGAACTTATTTTGTGCAAGGAACCCTGGACATGTAAAGATAAATGAGAAACTTTCAGTTTAGATACATAAACCCATCATTCCAAAGTCCATATGGAAAATACTGGGCTAGAGGTCTGGACCTGAACTGAGTAGATCAGGAGATCTGACACACCTAAGAAATCTTAAGAGGAGGACAATGCCAAGGTTTTCTCTGTGCTCTTAGACATATGGTCTCCAACCTCAAAACTGAATCTTTTCCTCCTATATTTCATTTTAGCTTATCCAAGGGATGCTAGGTTTTAGTCAGATCATACTTAAAAAAAATCAATATAAATGTCACAAAAATAGACACAAAGATCAATGGAACAGAATAGAAAACTCAGAAATGAACACACAGTTATACGTGGGTAATTAATCTTCAACAATGGGAAAGAATATGCAATGGGAAAAAGACTGTCTCTCCAACAAATGGTGTTGGGAAAACTGGACAGCAACATGCAGAAGAATGAAACTGAACCGTTCTCTTTCACCATACACAAACATAAGCTTAAAATGGATTAAAGACCTAAGTGTGAGACCTGAAACCATGAAATTACTGCCTTTGCTTTCCTTGAAGAAAGTAATTTCTCAGACATTGGCTACAGCAACTTTTTTCTAGATAGGTCTCCTGAGGCCAGGGAAACAAACGCAAAAATAATTACTGGGACTACATCAAAATAAAAAGCTTTTGCACAGTGAAGCAAACAACCAAACTAAAAGGCAATGTATGGAATGGGAGAAGATATTTGCAACCAACATGTCTGATAAAGGGTTAGTATCCAAAAAATATAAAGAACTTCTAAAACTCAGTAGCCAAAAAATTAATGATCCAATTAAAAATGGGCAGAAGACATCAGCAGACACTTCTCCAAAGGCATACAGGTGGCCAACAGACACATGAAAAGATCCTCAACATCACTGATCATCAGGGAAGTGGAAATCAAAACTACAATGAGATAGCACCTCACACCTGTCAGAATGGCTAAAATCAATAACACAAGAAACAACAGGTGTTGGCGAGGATGTGGTGAAAGGGGAACCCTCACGCGTTGTTGGTGGGAACACAAACTGGTGCAGCCATTGTAGAAAACAGTATGGAGGTTCCTCAAAAAGTTAAAAATAGAACTACCCTATGATCCACCAATTGTACTACTAGGTATTTACCCAAAGAATACAAAAACACTAATTCAAAGGGATACATGCACCCCTATGTTTATAGCAGCATTATTTACAATAGCTAAATTATAGAAACAGGCCAAGTATCTGTTGATTGATGAATGGATAAAGAAGGTGTGAGAGGTGCCTGGGTGGCTCAGTCGGTTAAGTGTCCAACTTTGGCTCGGGTCATGATCTCACGGTTGGTGAATTCAAGCCCCGCATTGGGCTCTGTGCTGACAGCTCAGAGCCTGGAGCCTGCTTCAGATTCCGTGTCTCCCTCTCTCTCTGCCCCTCCCCAACTCACACTCTGTCTCTCTCTCTCTCACACACACTCAGAAATAAATAAAACATTAAAAAATTAATTTAAAAAAGATCTCTCTCTCTCTCTCTCTCTCTCTCACACACACACACACACACACACACACACACACACACACACTGGAATATTATTCAGCCATAAAAAGAATGAAATCTTGCCATTTACAATAACATGGATGGAGCTAGAGAATTTTATGCTAAGTGAAATAAGTCAGAAAAGGACAAATAGCACATATTTTCACCTATATGTGGAATTTAAAAAACAAAACAAGTGAGCAAAAGGGAAAAAAAGGGGGGGGCAGCAAACCAAGAAACAGACTCTTAACTATAGAGAACAAACTGCTGGTTGCCAGAGGGGAGATGGGCAGGAGATGGGGGAGACAGATGATGGGGACTGAGGAGGGCACTTGTGATGAGCACATGGAAGTTTTGAATCACTATATAGTACACCTGACGCTAATGTTACACTGTATATTAATTAACTGGAATTTAAATAAAAACTTAAAAAAATCAAGATAGATGTATGAATCTACCACATGGATATCAAAACTGCCATTGGAAATATTCCCTACTCCATTATTTAGTTCTCCGAAAGAAGCAACATACTTCGTATGAGGATACAGATGATAAATTCCTACAAAGACATTAATGTACAGTTTTCCTCTTTGAAAGCAATGGTAAGTTTTTTTTGTAAAATGCAAACAAATTTTAGGCAATCCATTTTGGTCCCCTGATCCCTGCCTTTTTGCTTTGACTGCCAGTAAGCTCAGAGTTAAATTTAATATTCAATTACACTTTGGGATATTTTTTTCTATTATATAATCCTGTATAAAAATGATGTATGTACAAAGATGTTCCGTGTGACAGTTTATAATGGCTAAAGATTAGAAACAAGTTAAATATCCATCAGTAGTGATTGGTGAAATAAACTATGTCCAGTAGTGAAACATTTGTAGCCAGTAAACGATGTGTGGAACATATGCATGCATGTGTGTGTGTGTGTGTGTGTGTGTGTGTGTGTGCTGTTAATGCAAGCACAGAATAATACACAGAATATTAGACTATTGCTGGAAGAATATCTAAGAAACCGGTTACAATCGTGGCTTCTGGTGAGGTGAACTGGGCGGCTGGGGGGACAGGGGAGGAGGAAGGGTATCTGTTTGCTACGTGCCTTTTGAATTCTGTGCCACAAGTTATATTTTACCTATTCAGAAAATTACAGAACTGTCCAAAAGTTTTAAATAAATTCAATGCCCATTCGTAGGAAACATTGTATTGAAGCTTTGTAGGGTAATTAGCTCTCCCTGTAATTAGCTCTCCACTTCTCTAAATCAGATTAATTTCAATTTCTGAAAGGCTTTGAGAAGTCTTTGTTTCCCCTGAAAGTGTACGCCAATTTTTCCGTGTTCATTTTCCAGGAGAGAAAGATTCATAGCATTCGTTAGATTATTAAAGGTGACTATGATGAAGAACTAGTGGCCTGTTTCTTCTTCTTCTCTCTCTGTCTCTGCCTCTTTCTTTTTTTTTTCTTTTTTCTTTCTTTTTTTTTTTTTTGCTAACAGCTTTACATGATCCCAAAGCAAAGCAATGGCAACAAAGCAGCTGGTTCTTTTCTCTACAGATCACAATGCAAAACAGTATGAAAGGTATTTATTGAATGCCTGGTGGTTTCTAATCAGTTTTTACTTATTTGCAACCATTCTGTTGTATATATCCCTTATTGGAAGCTATCTCAAATTCCTTTGAGATGGAGACTGGGTATAAAGTATAAATAAACAGAACCAGATATTAAAATTAAAAACAAAAACTAAGAGAGCCTAGGGTGACTGTTCAGTGAGACCTTGACCCTGGGAGGAGGCAGCCCTGCTTGATTCCAAAAGGCAGAGTGCTGACGCCCAATGTATCCATGTTATGGAAACTGAGTGTGGCTGGCCTGAGTGATTAGGGGCTGATATATAAGCGGGACCTGGGAACCCTCTGCTCCAGGTAAACCTTCTGGCCAAAGGAAAGGTGACTGCTTACCTTCTAATGGTGGGAAAGCTCTTTTTGACTGCAGGAATCACAGCATTTAACTGTTGACCTCTGATTTCACTAGAAGCAATGAAACATTTCCCAGCAGGCCATTTGTTCTTTGGCTAGGCTACTATGCCCACATGCTATCTCCCAAGATACTTGTGTAGGTGGTTGATCCTTCTAAGCTACACAACCCCACATTCTGTTGACTATTTTATGCCAAAGCAGCTTGTCTTCTGTGTCTTTCTACACGCTAGCAGACATGTTTTCAGTTTTAAGTGGACACAGTCTGTCAGAAAGGTTCTAGGAAAGACCCCAAACATGGCAGACCGATGTGTCTTCAACCAAAGACATTCCTTAACGTTCCTTGCCAATGGTCGTGCTCAAGCTAGAAATTCTGGCAAACAAAATCAACCACAATGATTACATATTTAATTCAATATCCTTCTACTTTAGAACAATGCATTGATTTCACTTTAAAGGGAATTTGATATATATTGTGAGATTATCCAAATTAGATACTCTTAAAGTATGGTTCTTTTGAAAATAAGATGATTCTGACTAGGCAAGCTTCTTACTGCAGAATCTCCAGCCTAGGAAAGTGATAACAGTGAGGCTACAGCTGATGTTCATGACCTCTGAGAATCTGAGCAGAAGCATGGGAAAGGCAGAGATTGTTTAATTTTAAGTTTTATCTGCTGCCTGATTCTTTCAGATTTTCTCTCAGATTCTAGGTCCCTGAATATTCTGCATGGTTGATGAGTGCTCCCGTTTTCTAGGTATAAGATACAGCATCTTTATAGGACTGTGCACTGTTCGTTTGTAGACATCTTGTGAAATTGTTAGAATTATTTGCTTTTAGAGGAGAAAAAAAGAAACAAGACCTCATTGATCACCTAATCTACCCCTTCTATTTTGTAAGCCAAGAAGATAGGCCTGTGTAGCAGAACTGGCTTGTTTCAAACTCCACACAGTTTCTGGAAAAATCCAGGCTTCCTGAGACTTTGCCGGACACTGCATGTGTGTCTGGAATAACACAGATTCTCCTGTGTGAGTGGGAAATGACACTGGGAGAGGGCTACGGACAGGACTAGAACTAGCCCACTACTTCTGCGGGGCTGTTCGTATTCTTGGGAAAAGCTGAGCAGTCTGCCTCCAGGTCTGAGGACACTGACCGCAAATGTACTTACACAGCTTAAAGCCTCTGGTGAGGAAGATTCTAGGGAGCTGCTAAGAGCAATGTCTGTATGCAAGTGAGGATTTTCCAGACGAAAAGACATGCATTCAAGAAGATGAAATGCCTGAAGGAAAAGGTTAAGCTCCGAGCCAAAAAGACCGTGAATCTGGATCATTCTATAAGTGTTCCTCTCACTGCTTTTGCTTGCTGCAGGGGACTTGCACCCCTTGAGTTAACTGTTCCCACTTGATTGCGTGCCTGTGACAATGAGCTTGCCTTTGTTTACTGTGACATCCGCAGCACCAAACAGATACTCAGGAAGTATTTGTTGAATAAATGAAAGAAGGGGAATTGAATAAAAAGCATTGTTTTTTGCCCTCGTAAAGTGTCTAACATTTGCTATTAAATACATCAGCCCCTTTTCCTTGTCCTTATCCTAAGGCCTTTCCTTTCTTAAAAAAAATTTTTTTTAAGCTTATTTAGTGAGAGAGAGAGAGAGCACTTGGGGAAGGGGCACAGAGAGAGAGAAAGAAAATCCCAAGCAGGCTCCACACTGTCAGTGAGGAGTGGGGAACTCAGGAGCTGTGAGATCATGACCTGAGCCAAAATCAAGAGTTGGACACTTAACTGACTGAGGCACTCAGGTGCCCCAACATTTCCTTTTCTAAGGCCAGAGGCTGATGCTTGGAGCATTGCTGTTTTACCAAACTGAATTGAATCTTGCTATCGCAACCAGAGAAATCTAGTTGGAATTGCACATAAAACTGAAGCAAACCACAGTCTATATCCTGTCTTGCTTGCCTGAAGCCCCAGAGGGCCTGTGTGAGCACCCTGAACACCACCCCCATCTACACACACTGGCTGCACCCTCTCGCCCAGTGAGCTTGGGAGAATCCTTCCAGAGGCACTGCCTAGCTGCTAGTAATTCTGAAGCTGTTGATAAATCCTTACTTAGGACGTTGCAACAAGACAGCGTTGACGTGGCTGCCCACTCCCAGCTCACACACATTTTCTTGGCGCTTTACAGTTTTAAGACATTTAAAACGGGCTGCGTGCCTTCCAGGTGATCCTGGCAGGTTCGAGAGGCAATTTGATGGCAGTTGTGGGAGCTGTGTGAGAAGCAATTTGATGGCAGACTTCCCGTTGGATTTTGCCCTTTCAAGTTCTGACTTGAGAGCTTCTCCTTTATTCACCTGGTTGTGAAGCCAAACCCAGTCCAATCTGACAGGCCTGCCTGTCAATTGCTAGAAAAACAAGACCACTGAGGAGGTGAATGGTACAAAGGCAGAGGATGCATACCTTAGCGGGAGGCTTGTAGGGACTCCGCCCTAAGAAAACGTCCCAGGACATTGGTCGGAGGCAAACCTCACCTGTAGGTTAAGTGGAGAGGCCAGGGAGGCAGCAGAGGTGACCAGAACATTCTTTGCCTTTAAGTGAACTCCGATGCGTCCTGACGCTGGCAAACCGCTGCCCTCCCCAGAGGGTCCCACTCACCTGCGCAACGGGCCGATTCCCAGCTCCGCGGAGGTCACAGCTCAGCTTTCCCTCTCTTGCCTTCAGCCCCTACCTAAGCGGCTGCTGGCTGTCACTGCACCGCCCATCCTGGCAGCTCTTCGGTGATCGAGTTACGAAGCAGCCCACTGGCCCGGGCCAGGCACGTGACGAGAGAAAAAGTTTGGGTCTGTGTGGACTGGAGACAAAAACGCCCTTCTGGTCGAAGGACATCTCTTGAAAGCGGAGAGGAAATGCGCACTTCAAGTAGGAGCCTCGAAGAGCCCGTTCGGCCAAACTCTGAGCTTTTTAACCCCCTCTTTTTAAAAACTTCCTTCATCTTCCCTAGCTTAAGAAAATGTTGCTGTCCCGTAGGAGGCTGGTGCATTAAAAAATGTGGTTATATATAAAAAAAATCAAATCAAATCAGATTTTTAAAAATAGGGCGCCTGGCTGGCTCAGTTGATGGAGGCTGCTACTCTAGATGTCTAGTGAGTTCCAGACCCACGTTGAGCATAGAGATTAATTTTAAAAAAATAATAAACTTAAGATGTGGGTATCCTATACTGTGGAAGGCAGAAAGTAGGCAATTCAGGTGGACAAAAAGGTTACATGGACCAGAAGATCTCATTTTCTCATTTTTATTGTTTCTGTTGCTGCTGAGGGCAGGCAAGGAGGAGAAATTCATCAACTATTATATCACTATATATTCTGGTGAATCTAGATGCAGGAAAGGTACTCCTGTAGAGGTTAAGTTAACATGTTGACTGAAACAGCTAGCATTAGGATACGGGATCCATGACCTGAAATGGTGAGCTCTTTTGAAAAAGAACGGAGTTTTATTTTTAAATTTCTAAAAACTATTTTTGAATAGGCAATATGTGTACCTGATATAAAATACAAGAAGATCAAAGAGGGTCTATAGTAAAAAGTCTTTTTTCACTCTTTCCCAGTCCCTTAATTCTCCCAAGAGACACCTTCTGTGACCAGTGTTTTGCATATCCACCCAGAGCTTGTCTGTGTAAAT
This sequence comes from Acinonyx jubatus, assembly GCF_027475565.1. Taxonomy (NCBI): domain Eukaryota; kingdom Metazoa; phylum Chordata; class Mammalia; order Carnivora; family Felidae; genus Acinonyx; species Acinonyx jubatus. Next base: position 189,900,157 of record NC_069380.1, on the reverse strand, counting down.
ATAAACATGTAAGTCTCCTCCTCTTCTTTAGAAACAGCACACTGTACATGCTTATTCTGCTCCTTGCTTTTTTCACTTAGCACGCAAACTTGGAGATTGTTATATACAGTTCCTTTAAGAACTACCACATTCTTTTTAATAGCTTCATGCTGTCCCATTACCCACATGTGTCATTATTTGGCCAAAGAAGGACTATATCTTAGTCATCTTTCCCTGCCTAATTCCTGGCACCATGTAAGGGCTCAGGAAACACGCAATTCTTGCTCACAAATTAATTAATTTTGTATAACTTATCCATGTTTTTCCTCCTCTCTCCTTTCAGAGGTAGCAGTATTTTTTTTTAATACTCCAGATATTTCTATAATGTATAGATTTCCCTGCAGACCGAGTCTGCCTTCTGCACTGATCAAACCTTGCTACCTGATCCAATGCCCACCTTAATCTAGCTCCTTTCATATAACAGTACTCCCCACTACTTCCTACTTTTTTTTTTAAGTTTATTGGAGGGAGAGAGAGAGTGAGTGCACACGTGTGTGCATGTGTGTGTGCAAGTGGGGGAGGGGCAGGAAGCAGAGAGTGCTGAAGGGAGAGGATCCCAAGCAGGCTCCACACTTGAGTTCAGAGCCTGACGGGGAGCTCGATCCCACCAACCACAAGATCATGACCTGAGCCAAAATCCAGAGTCGGATGCTTAACTGACTGAGCCACCGAGGTGCCCCTACTTCCCACTTTCTAATGCTCTGGGCATCACTGTTATGTGGACGCATTGTTGATCACTTACTATGTGGAGAATTTGTTTTTCTCTATCTTCTGTTATCCCTACCCGTATATCATTGCTCATAGACTTTCCCATCCAGACTTTCCTTCCTGGTCCTGTCCACGATTCTACCTCTGGTTCTTTTCTTCCTGAACGTTTTTAGCTTATGTGGTCAGTGTTTCCCCTGAGTAGCAGGCAATTTTTTCTATAGTCATTTCAAGCAGGAGCTTTGTGTATCTTGGTGGTATAATTCTGGTGCATAGTAGGTCCTCAGTAAGGCTTGCATAAATGAGAATCTCTCTTTGGTCCTCCTGGGTTTTCTCTTCATCCTGTCTTTGAGGAATTGCTCAGCTTTCTTGTCACCCCAAGGTTGTGTAAGATGCCCCTCTCCTGGCTGCTCTCCTTTAAAGGAAGTGCTCTTGAGAAGAGGTCCTGAGATCCTGGAAGAGGGTGGGTCTGGGTTCAACCTGAACGCTGTCACCCACCAACTTTGTATTTCAAATCCAAAAACAGTTGACTCTTAATAACACACGTTTGAATTGTGTGGGTCTGCTTATATGTGAATTTTTTTCCATATGGTACAGTAATGTGAATATATTTTCTCTTATGATTTTGTTAATAACATTTTCTTTTCTCTAGCTTACTTCATTGTAAGAATACAATATATACGGGTGTCTGGGTGGCTCAGTCGGTTAAATGTCCAACTGTTGATTTTGGCTCAGGTCATGATCTCACAGTTCATGAGTTCTAGCCCTGCGTGGGGCTCCCTGCTGACAGCAAGGACAGTGTGGACAGTGTGGAGACTGCTTGGGATTCTCTCTCTCCCTCTGTCTAGCCCTCCCTGCTTGAGAACTGTCTTTCTCTCAAAAAAAAAAAAAAATACAGTATACAATACATATAATATACAAAACATGTTAATTGGTTGTTTATGTTATCAGTAAGGCTTCTGGCTAACTGTGGGCTATTAATAGTTAAGTTTGGGGTGTCAAAAGTTATGTAAAGATTTTCAACTGTGCAGGGCATTGGAGCCCTTAACCGCTGCATTGTTCAAGGGTCAACTTATATTTCAAACATTTTATCTTCCTACACATAATATACTTTAAGAAATGCATCTCAGGCACCTGGGTGGCTTAGTTGGTTAAGTGGCTGACTCTTGAGCTCAGCTCAGGTCTTGATCTCAGGGTTGTGATTTCAAGCCCTGTGTTGGGCTCTGTGCTGGGCACGGAGTCTACTTAAAAAAATGCATCTTGGCTTTGGGAGTAGATTCCATGATTCATCACTTACATACAACAACACCCAGTGCTCATCCCAGCAAGCACCCTCCTCAATGCCCACAACCCATTTTCCTTTCTCACCTGACCCCCATCTCCTTCCACCCTCAGTTTGTTCTCTATTTAAAAGTCTCTTATGGTTTGCCTCCCTCTCTGTTTGTAACTATTTTTAATTTCCCTTCCCCCATTGTCTTCTGTTAAGTTTCTCAGCTTTCACATGAGTGAAAACATATGATATCTTTCTCTTACTGACTTATTTCACTTAGTATAATACCCTCCAGTTCCATCCACATTGTTGCAAATGGCAAGATTTCATTCTTCTTCATTGCCGAGTAGTACTCCATTGTGTGTGTGTGTGTGTGTGTGTGTGTGTGTGTGTGTGTATGTGTATATATATATATATATATATATATCACATCTTTATCCATTCATCAGTTGATGGACATTTGGGATCTTTCCATAATTTGGCTATTGTTGAAAGTACTGCTATAAACATTGGGGTACAAGTGCCCCTATGCATCAGCAATCCTGTATCCCTTGGGTGAATTCCCAGCAGTGCTATAGCTGGGTCATAGGGTAATTCTATTTTTAATTTTTTGAGGAACCTCCACACTGTTTTCCAGAGTGGCTCTACCAGTTTGCATTCCCACCAGCAATGCAAGAGGGTTCTTGTTCTCGACAACATCTGTTGTTTCTGAGTCATTAAATTTAGCCACTCTGGTGTGAGGTGGTATCTCAATGTAGTTTTGGTTTGTATTTCCCTGATAAGAAATGCATGCATTGAGAATAACAGGCTTGGCTGGACAAGGATTTCCCCTGTCTGCTTCTTAAGCAGAACCATGTTACAATCAGTGTTTCAATTTATTTAACCAATACTCTCGTGCTCATGTTGGCAACACATATACTAAAATTGGAATGATACAGAGAAGATTAGCATGGCCCCTGCGCAAGAAATTCGTGAAGCATTCCATATTTTTTCGTATGGAACCAGAAAAGACCCTGAGTAGCCAAGCAATCTTGAAAAAGAAAGCCAAAGCAGGAGGCATCACAATCCCAGATTTCAAGCTATACTACAAAACTGTAATCATCAAGACAGTATGGTACTGGCATAAGAACAGACACTCAGATCAATGGAACAGAATACAGAACCCAGAAATGGACCCACAAACGTATGGCCAAGTAATCTTTGACAAAGCAGGGAAAAATATGCAATGGAATATTTAACCTATACTCTCCTAGCTGAGATTTGTTCAAGCCTTACTTACTTTCTATAGTGTATGGTCCAAAAACAAAAGTTTTTTATTCACATAGGAAATTATATTATTGGATATATTCTTCTCCAACTACCCTCTCATTCATTTGGGGCCTCCCTCCCATTGAGAATCAGTGATTTACACAATTGTTCTAATTTTGCAGTCCATAAATACAGCATAGGCTCCACTGTTTACAACAGATACCCAATGCCGCCTGAACTACAAGCCATCTGTGTTTTTCATTTTTCCTCAATAACCTGAGAAATGAACACCCAGTTCTGGGTGAGGGTGGGGGTTCTGGAGATGCAGACAGTGTGTTTCCTGTTTGATTGTTTCAGTGTACACACCAGGCCCAGTGCTGCAGGAAAAAAAAAAACAAAAACCAAAAGTCTAAGAAAGGATTGCGGAGACTGCTCTTCATGTGACTAGCTCCTGATAGGGCTGTCCTCTCCTGAATGTAGTTGCAAGTGGGTGAAAGGACATTAGAAACCCACAAGATGGGTGGGGTGTGGAGTGTTTTGCCTGCCTTCTCCATGTCAGTATTGCTCAATGGAATGATTGTTAAGCCTGCACCAGAGCTAACAAACACTGAATATCACAGGGATAACAGACACGCCAGAAACAATAGTTTATTCAATAGACTTACATGTCTTCCTCAGTGTGAGGTGTTTTTCTTCTATTAATACGGCAATAACCTTATGAGATAGTTACAGCCCTGTGTTACAGATGAGACAGACCCTCATTTGGAGGGGAGATGAGGAGTGGGGTTCAGAAAGCGCACTTGATGCTCTGATCTGGGGACTTGGGGTGGGAGTTCACCTCCCTGGAGAATAGCTTTTGGGTACTCGGTTTGAAATTGCCGCTGAAGGCTTGCTCTGCCTCCCAGCCTCGAAAATGGAAGCAGGATTCTGGAGAATCCCCGTTGGAGGAAATGTTTAAAAGCAGCAAGTCCCCGTGGCTTGGGAGTAAATTTGCTATCCACTTGCCAACAGCCTTCTTCAAGGGAAGGCTCCTAGGGTTGTGGCTAGAGCCTTGCTTTGGGCCGTCCGCACTAGCCAGTCTCAGGGACTGGGTGGAGCTCTTGCGGGAGAGGCTAGAAGGGCGGCTCGGAATTGACAGCTGTGTGCAGGAAGTCGGTGCTTTGTCTTCTTCCCCAGGGCCGGAGAACGAGGCAGCGCTGCAGCCGAGCCTGCTCAAATGATGCCAAGGACAGGAGTTGGTAGACAGCCCCCTCTCTCCAGAAAGGATCAGGGCGCGGGTGGAGGCTTTGGATGCTCCTAGGCCAGGCCCGGGCCCAGTGTTCTGTCAAGGAAAACGTGCAGAGCCTGCCTACTGACCGCCGCCTCCAAGCTCCTCGGACCGCCGGGCGACGCGGTTCTCCCACGGGAGGCCGCATCTTCTTTGTAATTCGAGCAGGCCCTGGCGGGCCGGTTGCTGTGGTAACGCTGCTTTTCCCGACTCTGTAAGGCGGGGAGGAGGGAGGCGGGCCTTGCCGGACGTCACGGAGACTGGGTTTGGGGGTGCTGCCCACCCCCGACTAATTGTTTGCCAGAAAGGAAGCCTAGAGATAGATGTTTCGTTAACTGAGGGGTCCAAGGAGCTGCATTAGTACGGACGGAAGGGATCAGGATCCACCCCCATCAACCTCCCCCCAAAGTCCGCTCCTGCCAATGATTTTAACGGTCTATCAAAGCAGGGCGGAGGGGGAGTTGCAATTCGGGGATTTGGTCAGATGGTCCACGCCCCTTCCTCGGGTTTGATGTTTAGGCCACGCCCACCCCGAGCCGGGGCCAGTTCTAGACCACGCCTCTCCCCGGGGCGCGCGGAAGAACCAAAAAGGAGTAGTATTGCGAAATTGAATTGAGCCAGAGCAACTAACGCGCCAAGGCCTGGGATGGGTCGTGTTCCGCAGGCGTCCGCCGAGACCGCCCCGCCCCGCATTTTCGGGGAGCCCTCATGGTTTTGCGCCTGCGCACTGCCCCCGCGAGCTCACGGGTTGGACGAACACGCAGAGTCGCCGCGGCGCGCAGAAGGGGAGGAGCAGGCATGAGCAGGCGCGCGCGCGCCCGTCTGGAGGACGCTAAGGGAGCAGGCGAGTCGGGAGGATCCAGTGGGTAGAGTGGTTCGCCCAGGTTTCTTTGGGCAGTGCGTAAGGCCGCTCTGGGCACGAGGGCGCCCATCTCACTGGCTCGCTCGGTTCCCGGAGCAGATCCGGGGCAGTAGGAGAGCGCCGGGTCAGGGGCCGCCGCCGCCGCCGCCGCTCCCGGGGGACTCTGCCCGCCAGCCCGCAAGCCCGCGCTTCGCGGGCCCAGCCATCAGGGTAAGCGGGCTCGCTCTCACCAGAGAGACGAGCGAGATGGGAGAGTGTGGGAGGCCATCGGGGACCTGTGGGTGGAAGGGGCTTTGGGGCGTGCGTGAGGGGCAAGGGGTGTGAAAAGAGAGGGCCATCGAATAGTGGTAGTATTACCAACCACTACCACACAATAATGATATTCTAGTGGTTTGTGCCAGGACTTTATCAAGCACCTTATATGCTTTCTGTTAACATCTACTGCAGTCTTCCGAGGTGTATGTTATTAAACCCATTTTACAAGATAGGAAAACTGAGGCACCAGAGAGGTTAAGTAGCTTATGCAAAGCCACACAGCTGGTCGGTCTGGGTTCGAACGCAGGTCGTTCTGGCCCGAAGGCGTGTAATTAAAAAAGAAAAAAAAAAAAAAAGAGGGAGGGTAGAAGGAAGAGGGGCGGGATGAGTGTTGTTTGGGGAGGGAGGGTGATCCAGAACAGGAAGAGAACGATGATGGGAGACTGTAAGGGAGAGGACCTGAGTTTGGAACCTTGCGGGCCTACGCCTTCTTGGTTCTTTTGGCCCCACAACTTTTCTTTGCTATTCTGTTTATGAGCCATAGCTATTGCTCTGGAGGCCTGGACCACATGGTTGGTTTTAAGAACTGGTTGAACTGCGGTTAAGTCCAGGGTAGTTGTCTTCGGACACTGTTTTGGGGGCGGAGGTGATGGAGGACGGCGGGCCGTGTATGGAGAGGACCCTCTTCCAAGCTGCTGCCATTTCTTCTAACTTGCTCCCACTTCCTTTTCCATCTTATCCATGTGCGGTAAAGCCTTTGTTCAGTTCTCTAGAATTGAGGAAGTGATGTTTATGGTCTCCTTGCACACGTAGGCTTAAACAAAACAAAACTGGAAAAACCAAACAGTCTTTTCCTAAGCAAGTCTCTGGATTGCTTGCAGAGAAAGCTTGCCGGTGGCTTTATTCGTAGTTGCTCTTTAGAGCTTGCCTGGGTAAATAGCTTTGCTTTGGAGAAGTTTATCCTATAGGTCAGCAGGAGAGAGCTCACAGATTTTACTGCAGATCAGCATAGGTCAAGGACCTCAGTAATTCCTGTATCTGACCTTTCCTTCTTGAACAGTCTAATGCTGGGAACCAACAGGTATCAGTGTTTGTATTTTGCTTTCATATAGAGTGGAGTAGCTCACGGGAGAGTCAAGTTTTAAAGTCAGCCTGTGAGGGAAACTGCATGGGGATCAGAATTATCCTTAAAAATTCCTTAGGAGGTACAAGGTTGTACATCAGGGCCATTCCGTTTCTCAGTAAATCTAGCACAGTTTTTCCTTAAGCCTTTAAACTTGTTACTGTTTCTCTGGTTGCAACCCAGGTAAAGTAATTAGCCTAGCTTTAGGGTCTGTGTTGCACAGATAAACATATTTGAATGGAATAGAGTCCTTCCACGTTGTGAGGTGTGCTATGCCCTGCTGGCACGGAGAGGCACTGAGAGAGGAGGAAGACTGACCAAGGAGAACAGTATGTTTGTGATTCCCGTCTTACGCTTCTTCCGGAGCATGTGCTCGCTGAGTGGAAAGTAGCAGGCAAAATTGCTGGCATCATTCAGTATCATTATTTCTCTTCTTTGGCTAGCATAACCAGTAATCTATGCTAAGCTAAATGTGCATAAGGTGATTCCTTTTCAGCTTTCGAGTGGCATTACATTTTGGGGTTTGCAAGCTATTCCCCCACAATTTTCCTAGATAAGGGTTTGGTGTGAGAACTCATCTTAGGTATTTTTGCCAGTGGTCTGCACTTATGTTCCCCATTTATCAGATATATATAGCAATGGTTAGCTTTTTGAAAGTAGCTTAGCTTTTTAAAAAAATTTTCTTGGAAATGGAAGTCATGATAGTGCTTTTTAAATTTAATGTGTCTAAATTTCTGTTTTATCTGCAAAATGTAGTGAAGACACCACTGTACAAAGTTGTTGTGAGGTTTGTCCACTGTTAACTTTGAAGCAAAATCCCACATTTTGTATCACCTGTACTCTGTTTTGCATTATCTCTAAAAGATGAGGACTCTTTTTTAAATTTATTTATTTTTTTCAACGTTTATTTATTTTTGGGACAGAGAGAGACAGAGCATGAACGGGGGAGGGGCAGAGAGAGAGGGAGACACAGAATCGGAAACAGACTCCAGGCTCTGAGCCATCAGCCCAGAGCCCGACGCGGGGCTCAAAGTCACGGACCGTGAGATTGTGACCTGGCTGAAGTTGGACGCTTAACTGACTGCGCCACCCAGGTGCCCCGAGGACTCTTTTTAAAAAAAAAAAAACATGACAATATAACACCAAAAAAAAAAGCAACCCCCCAAACAAAACCAAAACCAGCCATTATTCAGACTTTTGTCTTAAAAATGTCAGTTTAAAAAGATTTCTAATAGTTTGTTTAAAGCGGGACCTAATTAAGGTCTGTAGATTTTGATGGGCTGAAACGTCTCTTGAGAGTCTTTTACTCTTTAAAAAAATTTTTTTTGTGTATTTATTTATTTATTTAGTTAGAGGGAGAGCATGAGCAGGGGAGAGGCAGAGAGAGAATCCGAAGCAGGCTCCACACTACTAGTGCAGAACCCGATGTGGGGCTTGAACTCACGAACCATGAGATCATGACCTGAGCCCAAACCCTATTTGGGCGCTTAACTGACTGAGCCACCCAGACACCCAGTAGAGTCTTTTACTTTTAGTACTTGCAATTTGTTGAAAAATCTGGGTTACTCTGTAGATTCCCACAGTAGTTTCTGGATTTTGCTGATTGCCTTTCTGTGGTGTCATTTAACATGTTCCTCTGTCCTCTTTGTTTCCTGTAAATTGGTCTAGAGGTTTGGTCAGATTCAAGTTAGATTTTTTTTGGCAAGACTTATTCATAGTGGTGATGTATTGTGTCAGGAGGCAATGGTATGTGGTTGTCTCTTTTTATAGTAATTACAGCCATTGTGATATTTTAACAACTTTATTGATGTGTAATTCATACTATAAAACTTACCCATTTTAATGTAGAGTTCAGTGATTTTTACTAAATATATGGAGCTGTGCAGTCATCAGATAGTTGAGTTTGGTAACATTTCTATCACCTCAATAGCATACCTCATGCCATTTACAATTAATCCCCATTCCCATCCCACTGCTGTAGTCTACTTTCTGCCTTTATAGATTTGCCTTTTCTGGGTATTCCATATAGATGCCATTTTGATATTGCCCAGATCTATGAATTCTTTGGGAGTTACAGAACAGTGAGATTCTCTCAGTCTGTATTTCTTGGCTTTATAATTTCTATTAAAAGAAACTTTCCCTCACCTCTTAAGTTACTTAGTACAATTTACGTAGGAAAGACAAGACACGTATTTTAAAAAATAGATTGATTTACTAGCATTCTCTAGTGGTGACCAGTGAGGTTTATTTTCTTAGGTTTAAATCCATGAGTTCATAGTGAATTGTCGGAGAAGTTTGAATACATTGTACTGACTATTCATAATGGTGTTTATATTATCTTTTCTCTGACCAGAGGGAGCCTCTTCAGATTATTTCCTGAGTTTTTTTTTTTTTTTTTGACACACCCTTAAGAGCTTCTTAGCTGGGGAGCCTGGTTCTAAGGGTTTAGTGTAAATACTTAGTTGTCTTCTTTTTAAGTCTGCTCTTTTCTGCTTGGAGGCCAAAGGCATATTTTTGCTTGGGTCCCTTTTGCTGCTTCACTCTTAGGGAAACGTATTCATAGTCATACCCACTTCCCCTGCAGTAGTTTATCGTTGTGTTTGAAACGATACCAGTCTACGGCCATACCACCCTGAATGTGCCCAATCTCTGAAATGACACCAGAAAGGAAGTGCATTGTTTCAGTTAGGAAAATAAGGAAGTGAAGTGGTACTGATTTAACATTAATGGGCATAAAAATGGCTTTGTGCCATCTTGCAGGAGAAAACCTTAAACACAACGTAGAATTGAATCAGAGTCCTTGCATTCTCTTAATTATGGTCATATAGAGGAATTTACTCCACACTCAGTTTGGACTTCACCCCTTTTTGGATGTTCTTTATATGTTCATCTGCAAGTCTTTAATTCATACCATTGTGTACAGAACGGAAATGAGAAGAAATGGATTCTGCCTTTAACAAGTGTCCACCCATATTTGTTAGGAATATACCACAGTCTACTTAAGTTTTAGAGTAATTACAGTAAGTCTGTTATAATTTCAGAGAAACACCTGTTGAAGTGTAGGATACCTTGAATAAATGGAATCTTTCAAGGTTGCTGACAGACCAACAGGTTTCCCAGAACTTTCTCGGAGAAATGATGACGTTTGAGAATGACAATTTTGTTTTGATCCGGATTCTTATGGTTGCATCTACCTGTCAGGAAAGTAGGAAGGAAAGATTTCATTTTACTGTTTCTAGGAATTTTCCTCTGAATACATGTATATACTGGAGTCCACTCTTACATTGTGTTGAGTATTCCCTGTGGTGGGGTTGCCTTTTTAATTTTTTAAAGTTTATTTATTTATTTTGAGAAAGAGCATGAGCAGGGGAGGGAGGGAGAGAGAGAGAATCCCAAGCAGGCTCTGCGGGGTCAGCAGAGAGCCCTATGTGGGGCTCAATCTCATGAACTGTGAGATCATGACTTGAGCTGAAAATCAGGAGTCAGACACTTAACTGACTGAGCTGCCAGGCGCTTTGGGGGTTGCCTTTTTAAAGAAAGGCCATTATGATAAGCTCCTTTTGGTCTTTTTATGATCAAGCATCTCATTGCTACAATAATAGCATTACTCTGAAGCTGAACTATACTGAGTTTCATTTTGCAGACTACTGTTTCCCCCTAGTTTCCTCCCAGAATATACATTGTAAATCATTATCTTTTCCTGTTGAATTATTTATACTTGCCATCTTCTCGAGGCACCTGGGTGGCTCAGTTGGTTAAGTGTCAGACTTTAGCTCAGGTCATGATCTCACATTTTGTGAGTTTGAGTCCCCCATCGGGCTCTGTGCTAACAGCTCAGAGCCTGGAAGCCTGCTTCAGATTCTGTGTCTCCCTCTCTCTCTGCCCCCTTCCCCACCTGTGTTCTTGTCTCTTATCTGAAAAGTAAATTAACATTTAAAAAAATTACATACTTGCCATCTTCTCTACTCCTATTGTTGAATTGCTTAGTTTCTTTATATTATTATGTGTTTAAAAGTAGACTTTAATAACTCTAATTCTGATTTTCATTGTGGTGGTTAAAGATTCATTTAGTGGTGTTGGTTTTTACAATCTAAAATCCCTCATTTCATGATCTATTTGCACAAATGTAAAGAGGCACTGTGTTACATTAGTTAATTGCCTCTAGTTATATGTGACTTTTTGATGGTGGAGGAAAGGAATTTCTCCTTTTTTAGGGGGTGGAGGGAGGAGTCACTAAGACTTAGATGTACATTCTTTCAGGCTTTCAGAGATCCAGGTACATGTAAACTAGCTAAAGAGATTCTTTTAAAAATGTTTCCATGATTTGGTCTCTGTGCAAGTGTTGTGAAAGTTACAGATAAGGGAGTATTTGTGGTCATTGGAGGCTATTTTAGTGTTTAGGTAGTCTGGAAAGGGCTCAAAAACTGGTTTAGGGTGGTGGTTTCACTTCTGTGCTAAAGGGCAGCTTGGGCAAAAGTTTCTTCAGGTTTGTTTCTGTCTGTCTGTCTCTCTCCCTCCCTCCCTCTCTTTCTTTTATTTTATTTTTAAGTAATTGCTATACCCAACATGCATCTCAACTGTACAACCCTGAGATCAAGAGTCACATGCTCCACTGACTGAGCCAGCTAGGCACCCCAGTTCCTTCAGATTTCTTAAGTAATTTTAGTTTCTTCAGGTTAAAGACGTGTGTGTGTGTGTGTGTGTGTGTGTGTGTGTGTGTGTGTGTGTCTTGACCAAGATAGGTTTCCCCATCATAATAAATGGGGAATAAATACAAATATAACTATCTTAATGTTTTAGCTTATTAAACTGATGAAGTGATTTTTTGATACCTTTGTTTTGTTGGCATCTTGCCAGTGTGTACATTTATGTGATTTCAAAATATGTTTTTGAATCTAGATCAGATCAACCATTGGCTTGCCCTCTAATAAAGTCAGCTGAACGTGACTGCTCAAGTTTCTTCAAGATGCCTGCAGCACTTGTGGAGAACAGCCAGGTTATCTGTGAAGTCTGGGCCAGCAATCTAGAAGAAGAGATGAGGAAGATCCGAGAAATTGTGCTCAGCTATAGTTATATTGCCATGGTAAAGAGCTCCACTCTTTCTAACTCACCTTCTGCTGCGGACTTAGGGAATACTCAGTGTGAGATTTTGAAGGAAAGACTTCCACCAAAGCCATGGTAAATTAAACTTGGTGGAAGGTTGTGAAGCTTTTATGAAACCTCAAGGTAGCCAGTGGGTCTGAGAAGGATGTAACCTCTAGTATCTTAGACTTTTTGTAATGTTACTCTGTATTGACAAATGTTTAAGGCAAAAGTTGTGTTAGCCAGTAGGGCACATCTATACCACAGATGCGGTGAATTTGACAGTGTTTTTTTAAAAATTAGTTATCAGCATTTAAATATAGAGAGACCTCTCTTAAAGCCCAGATTTCTGGTATCTCTGGAAAACACTGGGAAGATCTGGCATGGGATTCGCATTCTTGCCTGGCGTTGAGTGGCTGGAGAGGCAGATGTGTGTCATGGTGATACCAACGGCCTCTTCTAGAGGAGGATGTACCTTCTGTGCTCCAGTCCCCATTACTCATAAGCATTACGTCTTTAGCCTTGTATTTAAAATTCTCTGTGGTCTTGTTCCAGGCTTTTTACTCAAGGTAAGTATAGCAGTTGTTTTTTTAAATTACTGTTTCACTTCCCCATATTTGTATTTTTGTTCATACTTTGTTCTTAATCTAGACTTTTTTTAATTCACTGTATACGAACCTAGCCTGTCCTTAATTGATCTATAGTTAGTCAGCCGCTCTTACATCCTGTCTAGGATCTCCTCTAAGTTGCTGCACAAAGCTTCATGATTCTAGTGCTCCTTCTGTAGATATCAATGAAATCAATATTTAATTTTTAAAAATATTTATTTATTTTTGAGAGAAAGAGAGCGAGTGGGGGAAGTGCAGAGAGGGGCACAGAGGATCCTAAGTGGAGTCAGTGCTGACAGCAGAGAGCCCGAACTCATGAACTGTGAGATCATGACCTGAGCCGAAGTTGGATGCTGAGTTGACTAAGCCACCCAGGTGCCCCAAAATCATATATTTCTTTAAATAATTTTTTTAATGTTTATTTATTTTTGAGATAGAGACAGAGCAGGAGTGAGGGAGGGGCAGAGAGAGAGGAAGGCATACGATCCAAAGCAGGCTCCAGGCTCTGAGCTGTCAGCATAGAGCCCAATGCAGGGTTTGAACCCACAAAAACGCTGGATCACGACCTGAGCTGAAGTCGGATGCTCAATCGACTAAGCTACCCGGGCGCCCCCCAAAATCAGTTATTTTAAGATAGGTTTTTGTGCCCAAGCTTGGGCTTGTCATATAACTTTTATAAATTGAGATAAAATTTTTATGAGTGATAAATTCAGCATCCACTGTTTTGTGAAACCTAATGATGACAGACCTTTTCCTTTTCTAGGACACAGAATTTCCAGGTGTTGTGGTGCGACCAATTGGTGAATTTCGTAGTTCCATAGATTACCAGTATCAGCTTTTACGGTGCAATGTTGACCTTCTAAAAATTATCCAGCTGGGCCTTACATTCACAAATGAAAAGGGAGAATATCCTTCTGGAATCAACACTTGGCAGTTCAACTTCAAATTTAATCTTACGTAAGTGAGCCACTTCTCAGTGTTATTCTTAGATCTGCTACATTTGTACAGACTGTGATCTCTAACTGATTTTATTAATTTAAAGTTTTCTTTCTGTTGAAACCAGGTAAGGATTGGACACAGCAGCCAAACAGAGAATGGAATAAGGAATCTCAGAAAGTAAAGTCCCTCTTAAAGAACACTTACAGGTCAACAATAAAAAGACAACTCAATTAAAAATGGGCATCAGATCTGACTAGAAATTTCTCCAAAGAAGATATAGATATGGCTAATAAACCCATGAAAAGATGGTCACCACCACTAGTCATGAGGGAAATAAATGTAAATCAAAACCACAGTGAGCCACCCACTGGGTGGCTATAATGAGAAAGACACAAGAACAAATGTTGGCAAGGGTGTAGAGGAATTAGAATCCTCACACATTGCTATTGGGAAAGTAAAATGGTGCAGCCTCTTTGGAAAATAGGCAGTTTCTCAAAAGGTTAAACAGAGAGTTACCATATGTCCCAGTAATTTCTTTTCTAGGCATATACCTCAGAGAAATGGAAACACACATCCATACAAAAACTTGTATGTGGTGAATGTTCATTACAGCATTATTTGTAAAGGCCCTAAAGTGGAAACTATCCAGATGTTTGTGAACTGATGAATGGATACAATAAATGTGGTATATCCAGGCAGCGGCTTATTGGACAGTAAAAGAAAGAAGTACTAATACATGTTGTATATTGATGTGCTTTGAAAACATTATGCTAAGGGAAAAAAGCCAGACACAAAAGACCATGTATTGTATGATTTTGTTTATATGAAATGTTCAAAATAGGCAAATCTGTAGAGTCAGAATAGGTTAGTGGTTGTCTAGAGTATAGGGGGGTTATGTTATGGGGCAGTGGGGAATGATTGCATAATAGGTATGGGTTTTCTTTTTGAGGTGATGAAGTGGCCTGTGGTGGTGGTTGCACAACTCTGAAAATATTGAAAACTGTTGAATTGTATATTTAAATGAGTGAATTGTTTAGTTACGTGAATTATAGCTGTTTAAAGTGAAAAAGTAAAGTCAGTTCCCCAGTTAGGGGATCAGTGTTTGAATTGCATTTCTGCCATTTTTTAGCTGAGTGGTTTGGAGTTCATTTTATCTTCTGTAATTCAGTTTCCTTATCTGTAAAATAAGATTACTATGTTTCATAACAGAAGAAATAAGCTATAGAGTAGATGCTAATCAAGAGTAGGTGAAACTGAAGCCTGATAGTGGCAAATTTTGATGTTTTAGAAACGTGGGTAAAAAAATACATAACATAAAATTTGCCATCGTAACCATTTTTAAGTTTGCAGTTCAGTAGTGTTAAGTAAGTTTGCATTGTTGTGAAACAGAACTCCAGAACTCTCTCGCAAATCTGACACTCTACCCACTAAACAGCTCTCCTTTTTCTTTTTTTTCTCCAGCTCTTGGTAACTACCGTACTACTTTCTGTTTCTGTCTATTTGACTATTTTAGATACCTCATATAAATGGAACCACCCAGTATTTGTCTTTTTGTGACTGGCTTATTTCACTTAACATAATATCCTTAAGGTTCATCCATGTTGTGGCATGTCAGAATTTCCTTTGTTTTTAAGACTGAATAACATTCCGTTGTATGTTTAGACCACATTTGTTTACCTGTTCATCCACTGATGGACATTCGATTGTTTCCACCTCTTGAGTTTTTGAGTATTGCTGCTATGAACATGGATGTGCAGATAATCTTCATGACCCTGCTTCTAGTTCTTTTGGATATATACCCAGAAGTGGGATTGCTGGATCGTTTGGTAGTTCTGTTTTTAAGTTTTTGAGGATGATATAATTTTTTATGGGGAAAAATTAGGGGAGACTATCATTTTGCTGATTGAGGTGGTTTTAGTGTATTTCTTACTGGACCACAGTTCTTGAATACTGCATTCTTTAACTGGGCACCAGGAGCATTTGGTAGCTCAGGAATAATTTTTTGATTGTTCGTGTGCTTTGGAGATTTCTTTGAGGTCCAGGAATAATTTGGGGAGACGATCTGGATTTTTCCTTTAACTTCCTTTCCTTTTTCCGTTAATTCTTTTTTTTTTTTTTTAGTCCATTGTCAAAGCCTGTTATTTATACCTTAATGGTAATTAATACACAAAGGAAAATAAAAAATTCCCTAGTTGTCTTTTAAGTTTATGTGAAAAACAAATGAAAGGAAAAAAAATAGTGAAATCTAGTGGAAAAGAAGTTAACGTAATGGAAGGATCCATCAGAAAATGATGTCTTTTTCCCCCTACTTTTGTGATAGGTGGTATTATAAATATTCCTGTGTTTAAATTGATGGATGTATCTTTGCAGTGGAGTATTATGCCAGAGTTGCAAAGGATGTGTATTTATCAGTATTGGTCTGGAAAGATGGTCTGTGCTATGTAGGTGTAGAGATGGAGGTTGTTGTGTACATGGAGAAAATAGTCTGAAGGCTATATAAAATGAGTTAACAGTTATTTCTGTGAGGTGGTATTATAAGAACATTTTTAAGAGTATTCTATTTTAAATGTTTTTGTATTGGTTGATTCTGTTTTTCTTTAAACAGTGAGAAATGTGGACCTTTTGTATTTAAGAAATTTATTTTGTGGGGGCAAATCTCACTTTTCCATCTGCCGCAGAGATAAGATTATCTACTTTGCATGCTTGTTGGAATATTGGAAAGAATGAATTGATCTGTTCTTAAATTATGAAAGCCTTTCAAGGATACCTGTTCTGTAATCATAAGATGTTAATTTTAAGGTGATGTTAACATTGCTGCCCACTACTTCTGTTAGATTATCCACCACTAAGAAGTGAATACCTTCTTTTTTAGAGAGGACATGTACTCCCAGGATTCCATAGATCTCCTTGCTAACTCAGGACTACAATTTCAGAAGCATGAGGAAGAGGGGATTGACACATTGCACTTTGCAGAGCTGCTTATGACATCAGGGGTGGTTCTCTGTGACAACGTCAAATGGCTTTCATTTCATAGGTCAGTCTCAGAGCATCTATATTTCTCTTTCTTTGGCAGCAGGGGATTGCATTCTGATGTTATTTTTGCAGTACTGATTGCTATCTTCTTCTGGTGACTTATGAAGCAGTTATGAAATTGAAATGGTAACTGGCCCATGTTTCAGTTTTTCAAAAAGTACTTTGGAGCACATACTGGTTTGTTTCATACAGTATTGGGTTCTGTCATTTGGCTATCAGTGGGTACATTCCAAGTGGAAAGATGGAGGAGGGGAGATCAAAGCACTTGATCATCTTTTTCTCTTAAATGAATGGCCTGGAATTTTCTAGGTACTCCAAAGACAGATTCCTCTTAGATGTTAATTTACATTTTCAGTACTTTAGAATTTTTGGTGGATAAAACCCATATTTTTAAACCCTTGGGTTCTCTTGTATGTCTCTCATATTAGTGTGGTTTGTTAGTATTTAATAGAAAGTTGAGATTACAGTAGGATAAACTAGTTTGGAACACTGAAAGTTACTCACGGAGAGTATCATTAAGTTTTGAGAAATAAAGCAGTTGAATGCTGGGGCCTGGTAACTGCTGTTTTTTCACTCCTTGCCTCATTTTCTCTTGTAGTGGCTATGATTTTGGCTACATGGTAAAGTTACTTACGGATTCTCGTTTGCCAGAAGAGGAACATGAATTCTTTCATATTCTGAACCTTTTTTTCCCATCTATTTATGATGTGAAATACTTGATGAAGAGTTGCAAAAATCTTAAGGTACACAATATATATATTTTTAAATTTTTTTCTTAATGTTTCTTTATTTTCGAGAGAGACAGAGCATGAGAGAGAGACTGAGAGCATGAGTGGGGGAGAGGCAGAGAGAGAGGGAGACACAAAATCTGAAGCAGGCTTCAGGCTCTGAGCTGTCAGCATGGAGCCTGATGTGGGGCTCGATCTCACAAACTGTTGAGATCACTACCTGAGCCCAAGTCGAACACTTAACCGACTAAGCCACCCAGGTGCCCCTATAATATTTTCTTAATATTAGTAACAACAACAAAGACAAAAAAGCAGACTTGTCATTTGGCTTCATTGCTGTTTTTAGAAATTATTTGTCATTGTTCTGCATTCTTGAGCGCCAGCTAGGTGCCAACATGGTGCTAGAGAAATACATATAGAGCTGATTGGCACAGGGATTTGTGTGGTGAATGTCTTTAATCTGGGTATGAAGGGAGCCCTCTGCTTCTCTCATCTTGAGGGAGGAGTTCTTCACTTAGGGCCCACAAACCTAGTGAAACAGTTGGCACCGTGAGGTGTATGTGCAGTTTGTTAAGGATGGGGTCTGGAGCGCACCAGACTCTCAGATGGATTCGTAAGTTGAGATAGTTCGAGAACTCAACACCCTAATAAATTGTTGACATAAGAGATTTGCTGTCTAGAATTGGATTGGTATTTGACTATTTGCTCAGTTTTTATAGCAGTTAGGACTTTAAAATGGGGCAGAGGTCTAACACTATTAATAGTGTATAAAAGAAAGGAGTTGAAAGTGAAATATAACACAGTATATCGTGTGGAGGGCTGAACAGGGGATATTGCTGGGGTAATAAGGCCTTAGCAAATGGCTCCCACTTGTCATTCCCAAAATAATTAAACACAAGAATGGACTTAGTTGACTCCAGTAGACGAGTGGCGGGTCTGAAATATTATCTTTATTTTCTTTACATCTGCAGGGAGGTCTTCAGGAAGTTGCCGATCAATTGGACTTGCAGAGAATTGGAAGGCAGCATCAGGCAGGCTCAGACTCGCTGCTGACGGGAATGGCATTCTTCAGGATGAAAGAGGTAAGGTGGTGGGTTATCTTTGTGGACCGAGATTTGTTGAAAATTTATAGTTCTTTTGGAAATTGACCACTTTGAAAGCAGTTGTTTTGTTTGTTTGTCATTATGTTCAGTATCCTAAATGTAGTTTGGGAGGCAAAGACACATTCTGAAATGGAGGCCACTCAGCATGCTCAAGTGTAGACATGTACTGGGCGTTCTTAGCAGTTCTCATTCTTGCAGTTATTTGCTTTTCTTCTCGTTATTTCTTCTCTCATATAAACAAATTCACGTTTGTTCAAACACTCATTTTATGCTTAAATTCTGTTACTTACCAAATGCCTGGCAGCTAACATCATACTCAGTGGGGAAAAGCTGAAAGGGTTTCCTCTAAGATCAGGAACAACACAAGCATGCCCCCTCTCACCACTTTTATTTAACATGGTATTGGAAGTCCTAGCCAGAATAATTAGGCAAGGAAAAGAAACACAAGGAATCTAAATCGGAATGGAGGAAGTAAAACTCACTATTTTCAGATGACATGATATTATACATAGAAAACCCTAAAAAGTCTACCAAAAAAACTCTTAGAACTAATAAATGAATTCAGTAAATAAAATTTCAGGATACAAAGTCAATATTCAGAAATCTCTTGTGTTTCTGTACATTAATAATGTACTATCAGAAAGAAATTATGAAACAATCCCATTTATAACTGTATCAAAAAGAATCAAATATGTAGGAATAAATTTAACCAAGGAGGTAAAATACCTATACCCTGAAAACTGTAAGACATTGAGGAAGGAAACTGAAGAAGACACAAATAAATGGAAAGATATTCAGTATTCATGGATTGGAAGAATTAATATTGTTAAAATGTCCACACTATCCAAAGCAGTCTACAGATTCAATGAAATCTCTATCAAAATTCCAATGGCATTTTTCACAGAAATAGAACAAATAATCTTAAAATTTGTGTGGAACCACAAAAGACCCCAAATAGTCAAAGCATTCTTGAGAAAGAAGAACAAAACTGGTGGCATCATGCCCCCCCAAGCTTCCTTTGGCAATATCTGGAGACATTTTTGGTTGTCACAATGTGGAACAGCAGGGGAGAGGTCCTCTACTGGCCAGGGACACTGCTAAACATTCTACAGTACCATAGTGCACTGGACAGCTCCCTTCCTTGCCCCTCAACAAGGAATTGTCCTGCCCAGGAAGGCCAAGGTTGAGATAACTCTGCTGAAGTGTGTGATATCCAGTATCTCACTTGTAACAGCCTACTGTTACATTATCCTGTTTTATAGATAGGGAACCGTGGCTTACGGACAGGTATAGAGTGTATAGCCCAAGCTCTTGACCACTGCACTGCTTGTTAAAGAGAAGGGAGATGGAGGTGGCCGTATTAAATAGCAGCAGCAGCAGCAGCAGCACACGGATCCTGCCAGTAAAAGAACTCATGGAGAATAGAAGTCTGTTCAGAAAGGAGAGCCTATATATAAAAGGAGCGTGAAAAGACTGTGTATAGGAAATGTCTTGAGCCTTTCTTAATGAAGTTACTTTCTAGTTGGGTAGATTTTCAGGGCTTTAAGACAGTTGGGAG
Organism: Acinonyx jubatus; assembly: GCF_027475565.1. Classification (NCBI taxonomy): domain Eukaryota; kingdom Metazoa; phylum Chordata; class Mammalia; order Carnivora; family Felidae; genus Acinonyx; species Acinonyx jubatus. The sequence goes on along the minus strand of NC_069380.1, from coordinate 189,880,337 downwards.
GTGCTGATATAGTAGTGTGGAGATTTGGCTGGACTCTGGGCGTGATTCTCACCGTGAGTTCTCTGTCCTATTCTGCAGTTGTTTTTTGAGGACAGTATTGATGATGCCAAGTACTGTGGGCGGCTCTATGGCCTAGGCACGGGAGTGGCCCAGAAGCAGAATGAGGATGTGGACTCTGCCCAGGAGAAGATGAGCATCTTGGCCATCATCAACAACATGCAGCAGTGATGGCGGCGAGGCTCTGGAGGGTGGGCCTGATCCCAGAGTGGTGCTTATGTGCTGACTGTTTGTGTGTACTTATCTTCCTCCCCAAGAGAAAACGCTTCTTTTGAGCAAACCGTACCTACCATCTGCGTTGACAGAAAGACTTCTGTTGCATTGAAGACAAAAGACGTCTTTATTTTAGATCCAGAAGAGGGGTTTGCTCTGAATTTGTAAACAAGTCTTCCCTATTCCTCATCCCCAAGCCTCTCCAATTGCTTCCTGCCACCAGCATCCATGGCTCATTTGACACCTTTTTAAATATCCGGGACAAGTCAGAGACGAACTAGTAAAATATATATAATTCTCATCTGTGTCATTATTTTTCTTTTAAATCTGTTGCTCATCTCTGAGGATGAAGACTTCTTGACGTGATTCTCAGCTGAGCTGAGGGCTTCCAGGGAAAGTGGAACGACGTGGCGTTCTTGTGAAGTGGGATATAGATGTCTTTTCCTTCCTTTCCTTTTTAAAAATCTTTTTTGACCCTTCTCAAGGACATTTGCTTTCTTTACGCTTTGTTAGTCTTTCGTTGTGTACTATTATGTGGAAATGAATTACTCAGTGCTGACATTTTGAAGACGAGATAATGAAAACTTTTATTAAAAACAAAATTCTTCTGAATCTGTCTACCCTTTATTCATGAGGAACTCCAGAACGGGTGTTAAGTTAACCACTTACGCGTCTTTAAGTCTCTGTTCCATTGTGCCACTGAGATTTGCTGTCACATGTTTATCATTTGAAATCATTTTAAATTTTAATAAAATATGCTGGATTTGTTCGTGAAGGAAACAAGATCAGAATTTTGGACCATAAGTCTTATATTTTCAGTAATGTGATTTCAGATGGTCATGTGTATTCCCCCATGTCTCTTTGTTCTCCCTGCCTTTCCTTTCAGCAAACCTGAGAAGTTAGGGAGATGGATTATGTGAGTACCAGCAGTGTGTTTAAAAAGTTATAGTGGTACATGTAAACAGGGCAGTAAGGAATTTGGTTAGAGTTTTCTTGGAATAATATCCCACAATGGGTGTAGGAAGCTCAGGACTGTGATTTTTTTTTTTTTTTTTAAACTGGTCATTTAAAAAATGCATTGTTTTTTGAATGACTACAGTATGGCCAATTTAGAAAAACCAAAAACCCCTTTGAAATGGTGGAAATAAAAACTGGTAACTCACTGAAGTGGATGAATAGTCTTGCATTTTAAAAGCTTATGAAAAACTCAATTTCAGATGAATCAAAATGTCAAGTATTATAAGCTGGTATTTAAGATGCTTGTAAATATTATTTATGTTTTTAATTTTGTAAAATAAAGATTTCTTTTTAACCACTGGCATGAAGGTTTGGTCTTTTATAGCTATTAATTACTGGCTGTAGGAGATGGTCATTTGCAGTCAGTGCCTGGAAGCATCTTGACTGTCCCCAAACTCGTCTCAGTTTTCCACAAGTTGGTGTGCATATAAAATGTCTCATTTTGTAGGAGGTTTTTAATGACCAACTGTGTAAATGGAATTGTCTCTTCACTTCACAACCCCCCACTGATCGTCCAGCCTTAGTGGGAAAACTAGTTTTAATTCTAGTTCCTGGGACCACTTTACTCCATTTGGTGGATTAGCTTGTTAATTAGCAGACTTTATAGACAAAGCGAGCTTCTGGTATTGTAGAGTTGGCTCCACACTATTTACAACCCTTCCTATTGGCACAAAACAAGGGGTTGTAAGAAGTCTGGTATAGGAGCCAATCTAGGCTTTTGCCTGGGATGGTCACAATTAGGAAGAGAGGTATATATCACTGTGATTTGTGGTAAAGGCAGCACAGGTCAGGGTCAGTGGTTCTCTTTCAAGTTCTTTGGCCTGCTGGTGACTGAGCCCTGCATAGGTGTCCTAAATTTAGATTCAAATGGGGAATTTTATCTTTGCCACACTTGAGGACAGATGTACATGTCAGGAGAAGTATTGAGATGAAGGGTTGAGGAACTCTGTGTCGAGTGGGGAGTCTGGTCACTGCATGGGAGGGATGAGAATTTATTAAGGTGTTCTTAAAGGGAACAAGTCTAGTAGAATTGGCAAAAACTTCACCTTGTATACAGATATGTGAGTGCATTTAGGGTTTTGTGAGTGGTTATCCTCAGAAAGGGATGGTCCTGTAGAGTAACCAAGAGAATGCTAATTACGGGTGAATTCAAGCCCCTCTGTATAAACTGCCAAATGTTCTTAAATTTGTGGTTCTGCTAATGCAATAAGGTTGACTACCAACGACAAGCTTAATTGTTAGCTTGTCCTGATATGCATGAGCTCAGAGTCAGATTTTAAGTCCAAGCTATTAATGAGTATTCTAATTTCTCAATTTATTCAGTCTGCAAGTTTCTATTGTGCACCTACTAGATAACACACTGTAAATAGGTGCTGGGAAAATAGCACATGGAAGACATAATCTCTACCAATCTCATTGGAGCTTACAATCTGCATTGCCAAAGTACATAATTCACAAAAATACAGTGTGAGCTGTAAAGTACAGCACGCTGATGTCTTTTAGATTGAGGTTCAGGGACAGTTATTAGAGAAAGGACATTTAAGCTGAGATCTAAGAGATGGCTAAGAATGGACCAGGCAGAGGAACAACATGAAAAACCTACTGAGACAATATGAGAACTTGGTGGATTCCAGCAGCCTAAGAGACCAGTGTGTGTGGAATCTAGAAGCAAGGATGTGAGTGTAAGAACAGGAGTCCAAGAGGTAAAGGCTGGGATCAGGCAGGGCCTTTTAAGCCCTGCAAGATGATTTTTTTTTCCCAGTAACAATGGGAAACTACTGCAATAATTTTTTATCAGGGAATTGTCAAGATCTGATTTATAATTCAGTCACTGATACCATACCAAGAAGATTCTTCATCCCCAGTAACAGTGCATCTTCTTCTCAAAGTTCAAGTAACTGTATAAAGAACTATGAGCATCTAAATTCTATGGTATTTGCTTTTGGGTTTAGCATTTTTAAATTCTAAAGCTAGGTCGAATTCAAACAAAACCCCTGGTCAGTCAGATCTGTGTCTTAAACTTTTCTTCCTAGAGTTCCTGTGAATGAATTTTATTCTTGCTGTCCACAACAATGCCAGCCATAGGAAACTAAAAAATAAACTGGACATTCAAGCAGAAAAGCTTTCATAATGAATCCCCAAAGAAAATAGTTACATTATTGGGAAAGAGTGCTCCCTCCCAACCCTACCCCAGACTGATGTTTATATCCCAGCAACTGGGCTATTACAGAAACATCTGTTCCTGACATTGTTCAACTATTTAACCAAAGAGAAGAACAGACCTCAAGAGAATGCTCAATAATGGGGGGGGGGGGGGGAGCGGAGAACAAGGATTTATAAATAGTATATAGGATCCCATTATGCTGGAGTCCAATAATCCAAAAGCCACATACACAAAATTATGCATTATTCTTCGAAGAGCATCTGTGGTTCTAATTCTCAAAGGGTCTATGATCGAAAAAAGATTAAGAACCACTGAAATAGCAATTTCTTCCTGAGCTACTGTGATCACCATTAATAACTTCTTATAAAACTGAAGGGATAAGACACATCTGAGTTTTAGTTATTTGTTCTTCTAAAGCTTTAGTAAATGATGTGTTCAAGTAAGCAATTACATGAAACAAAACCAAATTTTTGATCTAAAGTTCAGATGGAGGGTAGAGTCAACATGATGGGTAAAGACCTATTTCACAAAGTTCAGTCTTTGAAAGAATAGAAGGGAAGAACCCAAGTTAACAAAAACAGTAAAAAAAAAACAAACAACAAAAAACAAGCCAAGTCATAAAAGATATCAATTCTATCTCCAACAAGAATGGCACATTTACCACCAGGCAAAGTATTTATAAAGGTAGTTTGTGTTTAAGAACGTAACACTTTGGGTGATTAAAAAGTTTCTCCTCTTTGGGTGAAACCTGCATAAGGCTTTACAGATGACCAACAATGAATCATACTGCAGGTGTTAGTTCTGAATACCTACTTCTAGCTTTTCATGATCTTTTCCTCCAGTAGGAAACCACAATTGAGTCCAAAGTCCGATTCCACTATGTCTAGGGGTAGAGTCAATTCAAACTTGACCCTCATTTGTATTATTTGGATCACTGCAAAAACATCTAGGGATCAAAGAGAATGTCTGGCGCGGTGTCATGGTGGTGAAGGGTGTTGTACATTGGAATTTGGCACAGTTCCTTAAAGGTCCTTGAAAATTCACGTGCAGAAGGTCTGGCAGTATCTTCTGTAAACTTTAGTGTTGCCATATTTCTGAAGGAGCTCTTGGGCCTGCTGCTGCATGTCCTGGGTTATGCTGCCAGGACACTGGGCCCCGATGTGAAGCAGAATGAGACAGCACTCCAGCACATCTGGGAAGGGCCAGATCTGAAAGGGGACACAAGGATGAACAAGGAAGCATTTGGAGGACTCACAAATACCTGTACAGAAGGCACCAGCAACTCAAAGTCTCATCTAGTGACACTACTCAGGCATGGCTGAACTGAGGAAGGCTCTTCCTCAGTAACTCTAAGGGTAGATGATACTCAAAACTGGGAGGGCTCAGACTGGGGTATCCTTCTCAAATGACAGAATCATCTTCTAGAGCCCTACTCAATTCATTCAAAACATGACTCTCCTCTAATACCAGGACCACATTCAAATACACCTATCCATCTGTAAGCTATCAAATACATGGTACCAATTTTAATTTTATTTTTACTTCCCAGATGCAAAATGTGTTCCATTTCTCTGAAGACCGAGGTATAAAATTGCTTGTGTTGCCAATAATCCTATTCTCACAAAACATTTTAGTTAACCCAAGACAATGGGATCCTAAATTTTTAAGCATATACAAATGTGTAGCAATTTTATAAATGGAACACAAAATTAGATGACCTTAAAGAATTTGGTCCAGTCAGTGGATAATATAAACAATAATGTTTTATTAAATGAACTGATATCTTACCTTAACACTCTCAGGAAATTTAGCTATTCTCTCATTTGCCTCTGTAAGACTTTTGGTTAATTCAGGCAGAGAAAGTGGCTGATTTTTTTCTTCTTTACTGGTAACCAAAAAAAAAAATTACAAGTCATGTGCCTTGCCCCACAAAACTTTTAACTGTTACCCTATAAATAAAATTCTTTTGTTATCTCTTTCATCTTTAATACAAAGGTCAAGAGGAGGGAATTTAATGTGATGTGATACGAAGTTTTCAAAGTGAAATATCATTCCTCACCATTTGCCAAATCCCCACTTCTTAGATACATAGCTCTAATGAAAAGTTAGGCCCTTCAGGGGATTCGATCTGCAGCTAAGTGCACAAAGCCTGGATTTCTCTGGGGAATGGTTAGACACAGCTCAGGCTCCTAACTGTTGGTATATGGATGCACATTCTTCTGGAAAGAGTGTCTGAATCTTCTCAAAGGAGTCCTGTGATCCAAAGGTTAAGAGCTGCTGAGTTAGAAAGATTTTTAGTGTTTTTCTTGTTACTAAAACCTAGTAACTGCCTAGAGTGTGATAGCTTACTGGAGAAGTGACTCAAAACTCTAACTCAAGATTTCAATGGGACTATTTTTACAGCAATAAATATATAAGGGCTTCAAAACATTTTAGTTTTTTTTTTTTTTCAGTTAGTAATAATAGCTATCAGTTTATTGATGGTACTAGTTACAACGTTTTATTTACGCCCTGTGCTGGGGAGAAATAATCTAGGAAAAAGGCCCTCAGCATAATGACCAATCAGTAATTGTTAATCACTGCAAATGCCCATAGCAGAAGACCCTGTAATATATGCAAATGAGCTCTACAGTGATTGTGGATCGGCTCCTGTCATCCACCTGGCCCCTATGTTCAGTGGAAGTGATTAGGATGTTACATTCTGATCATTTGGGATTTTCTCAATTCAGTGTGCAGTTTTGTACACTACTCTTTTTGTGTATTTTCTGGGATAGCATAGAATAATCGAAAAACCGTGGTTTTCATTAATGATACAATAATGCACTTCCATTTTACTTGGTTAATTTTTTGGGGGGAGGGGAATCTATTCATCGCCTAGAGATAAGATTTTATTGTCCTATTGTTATTTTTTACTGAGTTTTTTTTTTTTTAAGTTTTTTATTTTTATTTGAGAGAGAGAGAGAGAGAGAGTGCAAGCAAGAGAAGGGCAGAGAGAGAATTACAAGCAGGTCCCATGCTCAGTACAGAGCCCAGCGCCGGGGCTCAATCCCACAATGGGATCGTGACCTGAGCTGAAATCCAGAGTTGGACGCTGAACCTACTGAGCACCAGGTGTCCCTATCCTATTATTAACACTATTTGTGATTTCATTTAATTCCCCAAACAAGCAAGGTAGGAGTAGGTACTTCCAGTTGTACGTATGGGAACAAATGCTCAGAAACATTAAGAATCTTGCCTGAGCTCAGTCAGCAGAGCCGGATTAGAACCCCATGTCAGACTCCAAAGCCTGTGCATTCTACATGATGGTGCCAGCAAGTGACCTGATCAAGCTCATCACATACTGATTTTTATCTGAGAAGCCAGCATGGTATTTCCAATTCCACCTTATACTTACCACTGGTTCTGAGGACTAGAGAGGGGCTGTTCTGCTACCTGCTCAGATTCATTCTTATCAGGACCATTCGTTGTGGATTTACAGACTTGACTCTTCTGGTGTTGGCGGATCATTTCTGCCAAGGTCTCTTGTACTTCAGCAACGGTTCTCTGTGAGTTTTGGAGACTGGCGTGTTTTTCTGAAAAGAGCTCTTTACAAGTGATCAGCATTTGCTCACTTTCTTCTGTGAGGCTCAAGTCTAATTCTGGAGGCCCGCTTGGCTTTGGCTGAGAAATATTAGGGTCTGTTTCTTCAGGGCTGGCACTGTCTATCTGCTGGCTTTGCTCCACAGACGTTGTCCTTCCGTGAGCAGCTCTTACCCAGACACTGGATTTAGGGCAAGGCTTGGAGAGAGACCACCAGAATTCATACAGACGTCCATAAATAAAAAAGGCCTCCAAACTTTTGAAAGCTGGTGTGGTAGGGGACTGATGTTCACCCAGTTTGTCTCTTAGGTGGTCACAGCCTAGAAGAAGAGAAGGATTTAGGGTTGTGCATTTCTGTTTCTGCTAGATACACATTCCTTTTCCCGTTACGTTTCCTATCACCCAAGGGGCAGAGCTCAAGAACAAGGACAGCAGTGATCCATGGGGTTACATGCTTTTCACCTAAAGCCAATCAGAGCTAAACATCTCCTGACCTAGGACAGCGTTCTTGTTGCTGTAGTCTGCGAGTCAATCAAAGCATTACAGAAAAAGTATTCCATCTTCCTATGAAAGCTCTGGGGTATGATCTCACTATGTCTCTGAAAAATCAGTGATTTAGTTTAGTGACTAAGTATGCAGTTCAAAGAATGTCCCTTCTGTTGTGCTTCTCCATTCTTTTTTTTTTTTTTTAAGTCTATTTATTTATTTAATGTAATCTCTACACCCAATGTGGGGCTTGAACTCACGACCCTGAGATCAAGAGCTGCATGCTCTTCCAACTGAGCCAGCCAGGCGCCCCATGTGCTTCTCCATTCTTAACTAACTTCTGAGCACATTGCTATTTCTCTTAAACCATGGAGAAAAATTTGTAGAAGGCAGCAAGGTAGGTAAGGTAGGTAGGGCCAGGTAAAGGAAAACAGCTTAGCTGTTCTGGCCCCCTCTTAGGAGCTTGGGTAAGAGAATTCAAACTTGGTGCTAAATGACACAACTGGCCAGTCTCTTTCAATAATGTTTGTACTCCTGGTGCTACAACATCGGTGGTGTTTACATCATCCATTAGTAGGCATGCTCCGGCAAAGGTTGGGGTCATTTACCCTCAGGAAGAAAGGCTGAGTGCACTTCCTGCATGATGGTGAAGTTTCCGGAGTCGTAGCTCCGGACCACAGCCCGAAGCAGGGCTTCCACAGCCGCGTCCCAGGAGGCCACCTGCTGGCTTAGCACTGCCAACGTCAGATCATGGCAAATATGAAGCAGAAGCTGGAGGGAAGAGCCAGAGTTTCAGTTAAACATTCTTGCACAGCAAGCACTGGGATGATACAGAAATATTCCTATTGACTGCACTTGGAAGGAAGGACACAGTGCAAGTTTAAGAAAGGTCCTCCTGTCTCCATCACCCATTTTTGCTTCCCTATCTGAGAAACTTCCATATCTAGTTGCACAGCAACATACCTTGTCTGGTGTTAAAGTCTGTTCATGCTAAAAAAAAAATGCTGTGACATTTACATTTAATTAAAACAAAAAGTGAGTTTCAGAACTAAAAGCTGTAATTAAACCAACCAACCCGGAGTACAATTAAGAAAATTGTACAATTAAGAAAATTTATCAGTTTTAAGTGAGCCATTTGATGAATTTTGATAAATACATGTATCTCTATAGATACACATGCTACAATCACCACCACGATCAAGACAGAACATTTTCGTCACTGCAGAATATTCCCATGTGCCCCTTTGCAGGCATTCCTCTCTCCCCACCCCCTGCAACCCCTCACCTGGTTTTTGTCACTATAAATTTTGTCTTTTCTAGAATTCAGATAAATGGAACCACAGCGTGTAGTCTTTTGTGTCTTGGTTCTTTCACTTACCATAATGCTTTCCAGATTTACCAGTATGATTTGTACATCACTAGCTTGTTCCTTTGTATTGCTGCACGTATAGTATTCCACTGTCTGGATAGGCTAGTTTGCACATCCATTCAGCAGCTGATGGATGTCTGGGTTGTTCTAGCTTGTGGCTGCTGTCTGCTAAGCTGCAGCGAACAGCTGTGTACAAGGCTGTATTTCTTTTAGTGAAATATCTGGGCAGTGGGATTGCTGGGTCACTGGGCACGTCTATATTTAACTTAATGGGAAACTGCCAAACTGTTTCCCAAGGTGCTATATTATCATTTGAGGAAGTCTCAATCCTCAATAATAAATGAGCCTTCCCCCATTTTCAAAAGAAAAAGCAGATAAATTGACATACATTTATAGGATGGGTATAGCTGCTATAATGAATCAACTTTATCTCTCTGCATCAATACAGATAGATTTTACAAACTGGTCACTGAAATGAGGCAAAAAATAATACTATGAGTGACCTAGGGGCTGACTTTGGTAAGCTAGGAAAGGAGAATGGGACCAAAGGAAGGTCCGGGACACCAGGGACTTCAAACTTACTGTATTTCTTTTACTAAAAACTAGAAGAATATATGCAAAACAAAACCAAAAAAACTCTATGAAGCAAAATGACAAATCACGTGAACTCTGGTAATTCCTGGTTGATGAGTACTATATTTTTCTCTGTGCTTTTGTGTAGGTTTAGGCTTTTTTTTTTTTTTTTTTAAAGAGAATACTGATCTAAGATTAACTTCAAAGCTAAAGGGCCTTAATTAGTCTTGAAGGGATCTTTCCAGGTTGCCTGTGCCTGCCTTAGTCTTTTCTGAAATGCAAACTGGCATTCAATTGGTTTCCTTATTATACTAGACGTGGATTAAGGAAGGCTTACTGCAGAGTGCAGACAGGGTACCTGTTTGGAGGGAGTGTTATTTGTAGCAGATGGGTACTTGATAGTTTGCAGCTGCTGTAATGCTGCCTGGTACTGCTCTGGGGTCTCCAGGCTGAAGGTGCTCTTCCATACTGCAGTCACCCTCTCCACGAAGGGCCCTTCAGTGCCTGCAGCCCACACATTGTAGGAAGAACTTTTGCCCTCCGAAAGCTGCCTTTCCTCCAGGCGCTTGGACAGGAGCTCAAGAAGGCTAAACACCAGTCTCTGCCCCTGAAACCCAACAACAAGGACAGGAACTGTTAGGCATTGGAAGTGCCTGATTATCTCAAGAGCTCTTCTCAGTTTCTCTGTGTTCCCCATCACATCTGCAGCAACCAGACCCTTTAGGGGGCTGCCTCTGGCCAGTGTGAGTCATTGAGTGAGGGGGCAGGGGGTAAAGAGGTGATCTAATAGACATTTTTCCAGATGCCTTTGCAGGAATCCTGGAGGTAGCCTGGAGCCCAAGCAAATAGTTTTATGACACAGAATCCCAACTACAGCCCTGTCCACTGCAGTGTAGACCACATACAGGACAGTCACCTAAGACTTATGACCAGTTTGAGAAAAGACAGCCTGGGCTCATCCAGTTCTTTCCCCCTGTCCAAACTTTACATTAAGGGATACAGAAGCAAAGTGCAATGGGCAGAAGGTGCTAGAGCAGATAAGCTGTGCAGATATGACAGCTGCGGCAGGTGTCGGGCGCCATGTCCCAGCAGGCTTCAGAGTATCTTTTTTTTTGCTAAGACCTTCAGTTGCCATGAGGTTCACATATACCCTTGTAACAGTATTTTCTCAGTTCGGCTTGGCAAAATATTAGCCCAAATAGCCTGACAATGACCAGAACAGCATTCTGCATAAACGTAAAGGTTTTCTTGCTTTCATAAGGATGCTTTTTAAAAGAAAAAAGAAATGCTTAAATAACCATTCTGGAATTTTTTTTTTTTTTTTTTGCTATGGATAAATTAAAATCTCTTTAGATTTGGTCATTTTATAAGTAATACACCAAGTGACACTGTGTTTGAGGGCATATTACTTTTGCTAGGAAGTAGCTTTCCTAGAAAGCTACTATTTTTCTTGGGTTTCAATATTTAGGTAGGAACTGTCTTTAGGTCCAGTTACTCTATTAGGGAGAGGGGAGCTTACAAAGTTCATGTTAGTATCTGAGCAGTAAAGCTGTCTAAAATGTTTATGTGTTTTAGAAAATGAGAGTGCTGATGCTTTTAAAGTAATCTCAGTTTGATGCGTCAAATAAAACAGTGGTGAGTTACTCATAGTTAACCAGAAAGGGATAAACAGACATTTAACAAAATGTTGATTTCGCCACACTTCGTTATGGCTTATAGTTAAAGAGTGATGCTATGGCAGAGCACCTTGATTTCTGTTGGAAATCCTCCCCTTCCTCTCCCTCTTCAAAGAAGACCTGATGACACCAATAAAGAAACACCAGACTGCTAGCTCAGGGCTATGCTGACTAAAATTGACTCATGTATGTTGTACACAAATTGATAAGGAAGGAGAATAATATGAATGACTACATTATCTCTTACTCTGAATATGGCAGTGGACAAGCCATGGTACTTCCATGGGATAGTATGGCCAGGGCTTGCTGGACACTTCTAAGGGTACCTGCCAAACTGGTACAGCTGTGCAACTGGGTTATTCATTTGGAATTTGACTAGAAAAGGACTTGTGGCCTTTCCCTCTTAAATACCTGGAGATACAAGAACAGACTGACCTTTAGACTTTCATGTAGCTTCAGCGCTTCCTGGGCTCCCACCCAGTTCCTGGCCAAAAGCAGCTCTTGGGCACATCTGAGAGCCAGGGAAGATGACAACTCATTCTCTCCTACAATTGAAGCCAGTTCTGCAGCTGTTTTAAGTGATGCTGCATCTCCCTTCTTGGATAAAACTTTGGCTGCATCATAAGCAGAAGCAGCCCCTAAATAGCTGTAATACAAACAAAAACCCAAAAGTGTCACGAACAGATCTCCTATACCCTCTTCCATCTCAACATAGAGAATGAGTGGCAGCATCCTACAGGGTAAGGACATACATTTGCTGAACTGAACCCAAATAGAGTTTTTATTCTCTCCCAGTTTCCTTATTTGATAGTAAAGACATTACTAGAGAAAGGTGGAATTTCTAAGTCTGCTACTGAGGTTTCTTCAGTAGTTATGGTGATTTATATAAGGGAGGTGATTAATATAAAGGATTCATCCAAGGACGATGAATCTTATGAAGCTAGGTTTAATACACATATGGCTTTTTGTTTTCTAGTCACTTTACCTCCGCCTCTAAACTTACTACTCTCGTCCTGCTCTTCTGCATCACAGCTCTTCGATGTTTGGGTACATGCCTGTTCCCTCCAGCTTACCATTTGGCAGCCACGGCATAATGGCCGTCCTTTTCCAGGATGGCTCCCCAGGTGAGGTACAGGTCCTTCAGGATTGGGTCTTCTGGGCGCAGTCGGGCCTTGGCAACTGCAATAGCTTCCCTAGGGGCCAGAACAGATAAAAAGCCAATTTGAAAAGGCTGGAAGATAGGATAAACTGTCCCTCTTGTGTTGTTTATACTGTTCCAACTTCCTGTACAAAACCATTTTCCTGCACTATGTGGGAAGTTAAATTTTTTTTTTTTTTACATTTATTTATTTTTGAGAGTCAGAGAGAGACAGTGTGAGCAGGGGAGGGGCAGAGAGAGAGGGAGACACAGAAGCTGAAGCAGGCTCCAGGCTCTGAGCTCAGCACAGAGCCCAACGCGGGGCTTGAAACCATGAACCGTGAGATCATGACCTGACCAGCCGAAGTCGGACGCTCAATCGACTGAGCCACCCAGGCACCCCACGTGGGAAGTTAAAACCACATGCTGAGCTCAATTCTTCACCTGGGTCAGCAGTTCTTAACGTGTGGTCTGTGGATTCCTGGGGATCCCCAAGTCTGTCACTTGACAACCAACAGTATTTTTGCCAATGATAAATTTTGAGCTTTCAAGTGAAAACGAGAATTTTAGAAAATCTATGCCTGCCACTGTGGGCTAGATAGCTTCCCAAATGCTAAAGACTTTTCTGAAAGAGACTGATGGTGATATTTAAGAATGTGAATGTTTCTGGATATTTTAATAATGAAATGTGTTAACATCTGGAGTAATCTGTATAATTCAGTGAGCTAATATTTTCAACTGACCTACAACTTCTGAGTTGTAGCCAACATAAAGTTGTAGCTAGAATAAAAGTATTTTAGATTAAGGTGATCTATGCAGAGCAATGTTTAAGAAGTATTTTGAGACATCAACTTACCAGACTTACCCTCCTGCCACTAAACTAGACAAAATATGTATGAAACAACTGTTTTCAGACATTGGATCCAGGCAGCTCAGGATTGTTATCCCTGAGAGAAGGGAACCTCCTAATAGCCATTTTCCTATAGAGAACCCAGCAGAGCCCCAGCAGTCTTACTGAGTGGAGGAGAGACAAAATAATTGGAATATGAGAGGCAGGATAACAGGAAGGAAGAAGCTATCCAGGGGAAGCCCTACAGAACTCTGTTTGGGGATCTCATGAGTCTTTGGCCAAACACAAAGCCATGCATGTGTAGGACATTCCTTAAGGCTGGATAAAGAACAATCAGGGAATTATAAGCTGAATAATTCCCAGAGTTCACTTAGGGCATAGGAGACTTCGGTGTTTTGACCAGCCAGACATTTGAGTTCTGATTTGTTGAACACACAGGCATTCAATAAAGACACCAGAAGGTAGAAGGACAAACTAATTCTAGAATATAGATTTCTCTGGGTGGCTCGGTCGGTTAGGTGTCCGACTCTTGATTTTGGCTCAGGTCATGATTTCACGGTTCGTGAGTTCAAGCCCCACGTTGGGGTTCTACGCTGACAGTGAGGAGCCTGCTTGGGATTCTCTCTCTCTTTGCCTCTCCTGCGCACTCTCTCTCTCAAAATAAATAAACTTAAAAAAAAAAAAAAAGATTTCTCTAAACCTGTTCTAAGAAACCTTAAAAACAAGCCATGAAAAGATCAAGCTGTTCTACTAGCAACTTTAGTGCTCACTAAAACAGAGTTCAACACCCTTCAGAGGAAGACAAACCAAAACAGGAAAAAGACAAAGTCTCACCAAAGCCATCACATCAAATGGCTGAAAATCAGTGACAGAGAAAAATGACAGTTCCTATATAACAAAGATGGGAATAGATGCAGTCAAGTCAAGAACAATGTAAGAGTAAACAGTCATCTCTGAAGCCCTGAAAGACAAAAACTGCCAATCTAGAATTCTACCCCCAGAGAAAGATCCTTTAAAATGAAGGCAAAATTCGGGGGGCGCCTGGGTGGCTCAGTCGGTTAAGCGTCCGACTTCAGCTCAGGTCACGATCTCGCGGTCTGTGAGTTCGAGCCCCGCGTTGGGCTCTGGGCTGATGGCTCAGAGCCTGGAGCCTGCTTCCGATTCTGTGTCCCCCTCTCTCTCTGTCCCTCCCCCATTCATGTTCTGTCTCTCTCTGTCTCAAAAATAAATAAACGTTAAAAAAAAAATAAAATGAAGGCAAAATTAAAGACTTTTATAGACAAACAAAAGCTGATGGAATTGGTCACCAGAAGAATCACACTACAAAAAAAATGAAATTCTTGTTCAGGTGAAGAAGGAATTGATAGCAGTTGAACGTTGGACCTACGTAAGAGAATGAAAAATGCTAGAAATAAGTATGTGGGCAGATATAAAAAAAGTTTTAAAGTTAAAAAGTTATTTAAAAAGATGACAGATTAAAGCAAAAATTCTAACACTGTAATGTGGGGCTATAACATGTCAAATATATGACAAGTAAGTAGCAGAAAGGACAGGAGGGAAGGAAAGAAATAAGTTTTATATAAGATGTAGGACAACATTAGTTGAAAGTAAACTGTGAAAATTAAAAACGCTAATCATGGGGCGCCTGGGTGCCTCAGTCGGTTAAATGCCTGATTCTTGGTTTCAGATCAGGTCATGATCTCATGGTTTGTGGGTCTGAGCCCCACGTTGGGCTCTGTGCTGATGGTATGGAGCCTGCTTGGGATTCTCTCTCCCTCTCTCTCAATATAAATAAATAAACTTAAAAATTAAAAAAACATGCTAATCATCATCAACCCTAAAGCAACCATAAAATAGAGTATAGCTAATAAGCCAGGATTGGAGATAAGAAAATATTCAAGTAATCCAAAAGAAAGCAAAATAGCAAGATGGTAAATTTTAATTGCACCAATATTTATATTTAATGTAAATGGCCTAACCATTCCAATTAAAAGACAGAAACCATCAGAATGGATAAAAAAAACCTGTATGCTGTTTATAAGAAAGTTTACTCCTTTTGTTTGTCATTACTTACAAATGTATTATAGTGAAAGTGTAGTAACTTGGAGAGGAAGGATTCAAACCAATCTCAGCAGAATGGTTGCTTCTTAGAGAAAGGATGAGGACAGAACTGGAGAAAGGCAATTCAGTCAAATCTGGAGTGTTATACTTAAAAACAACAACAGTCGGGGACATGGGGAGCTTTTGGGGTGGCTGACAAGATCCCATCTTTTTTGTATTACACGGTTTCTCTATGTTTGCAACTTTAGGGATAAAGAAATTCTGAAAAAGATCAGTGGCAAATACTGATCGAAGTTAACACTTGTTAAGTATGGGTAGTGGGTACACTGGTGTTTGTTAGGCTAGTGTGCATGTATTTCTGTACGTCTGCAATGTTTAATTACAACCAAGATTTCTGCTGGTTATCGTTAAGTGGCACCGGTCAGCAGATTAATTCCACACTGTGCCCAACTGGTGGTTCAACTGTAGGGTCCTACAAACCTGTAGAAGTGGTTTGACCTGAGCAGCTCTACAGCTTCATATACTTTGTGGATAGAAAGGAGGTGAGAGGCAGCCTTAACGTACTGATCTTGAAAACACAGCTGTTTGGCAAAAGCTTCCACGGCCCACAGCCACACATGGTAGCCAGCTAAAAAAAAAAAAAAAAAAAAATGACTGTTGAATAAGCAGCAGCAGGGGTAAGGAAAAAAAGAATCTACATTTGGAATGAAAACACCTTGGTTCTAGTCACTGCACTAAGTAGAGCATTTAGATACTCTGAATTCAGTTATCATTACAGATTATCTGCTTCATTTACTCGCCCTATACCCATGTTTTGAAACATAAATTTTTTCTCTTTGATTAGCTAACACATAAAAAATAATGCAAAATTCAAAAGGTACAAGAGAATATGGAAGTCAGGGCAGTGATTAGCCTTGTTGGGGTGTGTGGAGACTGAATGAACAGGAGCATGAGTGAAGCTTCCTAGGTGCTTTCTGGCAGTGTTATACTTCTTGATATGGTGCTGGTTACAAGGGTGTATTCAGTTTGTGCCATCATAACCTGTGTACTTCTTTTTTTTTTTTTTAAAGTATACTTGAATAAAGTTAAAAAACTGGGCATGGCATAATTTACCTTGTT
Organism: Acinonyx jubatus; assembly: GCF_027475565.1. NCBI lineage: Eukaryota > Metazoa > Chordata > Mammalia > Carnivora > Felidae > Acinonyx > Acinonyx jubatus. The sequence continues at coordinate 189,864,035 of NC_069380.1, read as the reverse complement.
ATTCTGGTGTCCTCCCACCCAAACTCATCCAAATTCCTTTGCCTAGAGACAACCATTATTTCTAGTTTCTTTTGAAACCTTTTTGAAATACTATGTGAAGACAAATATAAATGACAGAGTAGTAAATATTGTCATGTATCAACATCTTGAGTCTTCTCCCTACTACGCTTTTGGAACTTCATTCCATACTAGAATGCAAAGAGCTGCCTAATTTTTCCCAAGAGATTCTACCGTAGAGGTATGAGATTTAGCCAGTCTCTTGCTGATGGACAGAGAGGTTCCTGTGGTCTTTTGCTATGACAAACACTGCTGTAATGACAGTGCCTGTATACTTGTCATTTTGCACGTGTGAGTACAGTTAATTTCCAACACCTAGAATTGCGGAGTTAAAGTTTTTAGACATGGCCAAATTGTCCTGCAAGAGAGTGTCCATTTAGTGGACTTATCTTCAAGGTGATAGCCCTTTTGTCGAGAAGAACATACCAACTGGTGCCATAGCCACAAGACTGTCTGTCAGCTCCCCCCTTTCCGCTGCCGTTTGAAGAACACCTTTTAGATCTCCTTTCCAAAGCATGAGTTGGTGAAATAACTCAGGGTGGCCATTTTCCAAGTGACCCTTTCCTGTTTGGAGGAGACATAATGTTGGGAAGATGTTTCAGAAACCTGTCTGCACAGACTTTAAGAGAAGGAAAGTCAGGATGAAAAGAGGGGAACAAATTCCTATAATATGTTGTTGCTGGCTGATGGGTGAGTCATCTCTCAGAGTGTTCATAATGTGGTTTAAAGCCCACTCAGTCCCTTGTCCACCCACTCATTTTCACTTACACTCAGAGTGAACACTGTATGTTTAGGGTCCTATGAGAGATGCAAGGGGTATAAGGGAATATGCAGATTGGGGAGCTCAAAACCTAGTTAGTTGAAATGTAAAACCAACCAGTATGATGCCACAGGATGGCAGCCATAAAACAGGTGTGTACAAAGTATTAGGGAAGCATGGAGACAGACTGGGTTATGTTGACTGGACTTGCCTCACCTTCAACCTCAATCATTCTGTACAGGGCAGTCCTGTCTGTGAAAAGTCCCAGGTGAAATCTTTCCTCAAGATCAGCAGACACGTCCTCATTTAGCTCTGCGAATTCAAAAAGACAAGAAAATGAGGTTACTGTTTTCTGTCCAATTACTTCCAAACGTGTGTCCAGACGACCCATTTCAGACAGTGAAGAGAAGTCCTGTGCCCTTGTTTACCCTAACAGAGACCCCTCCTGGTTACAAGGGTAGCAAAACATGAAAACACTGTGTTAAAGCTCAGCCTTGGCAAAATCCAGTGAGACAATTTAGTCTGCAGTTTGCTCAAATAAAGATGGGGAAGGGGTGAAAGAGGATGTAAAAAGCCAGCCCCAGGGGCACCTGGGTGGCTCGATTTGAGTGTCTGACTCTTAATTTCTGCTCAGGTAGTGGTCTCACGGTTGTGAGACTGAGCCCCTCGCTGGGCTCCATGCTGAGTGTGGAACCTACTTGGGATTCTCTCTCTCCCTATTTCTCTGCCCCTCCTCTGCCTCAAAAAAAAAAAAAAAAAAAAAAAAAAAAAAGGCCAACCCCAAATCCCAACAAGAAATGTCCTTAACATTTACTAGGACCCACCACAAAGGGATTCAATAATCATTCTGGTTTTTAAAAAGTCAACTGAGTAACTTTCCAGTAAAGTTAATAATGTAAAGCTATATGATAAAGTGTGTAAGTTACAGGAAGTCAAGATAAAGTCCCCAAAAGAGGCTTATGTATGTAAGAAGAGCATAAAATATTTCTGGAGAGAGACAAAAACTGTTAACAGTGCGGTCTTGAGGGGAAATGTGAGGATTGGGTATCGGGGTGGGATGGGGATTTACATTCTTTTTGAATCTCTGAATTTCATTTTATCATGTGTATCTATTTTCAACATGTAAAATTCAAAAATATATAGCTGTTCAAATATCAAAATAATGGGCCTTAAATGAGAGCTTTGCAAAAGTAAAATAAAAAAAACCTTCTATAACAAAAACTTCCACCAAATCCAAAAAAAGGAACTACCATATTATGGGTATATTTCCAACAAGGAAATACTTTTTTTTCTAATTGAAGATACTGTTTTCCTGGGGGAAAAATAGTTGAAGGAGTTGATTCATGCTGAGGTATTTAAGCCATCATACCAATTCCAGCACATAGATGGCTGGTGACAACTGGATTTAGAACAATAAGCCAGAGCACTACATCGCAAAGGCACGGGGGAGCCTGGCGGTGGGGCCGTGGGGGGGATGGAAGGTTGGAAAAGAATTTAGAAATATAAACAACTCTAGACATTTGTGTGCTCATTCATTCAACAAATATACAAGCAAGCGCCTCTTATGTACTAGTTCCCAGAAGACTATGGATGGGCCAAGGGAGTGTATTTTTGTACCTTTGGAGTGTTTTGCCGTTGCTAATACCAGACAGTCCTGATGAAGCTCCTCTTTAGACCTGTGGTCCAGGCTGGTAGTCAGTGGAAGCATGGAACGAGCTTTTCGCTTCTTGGTTATGGATTCTGAAATGTAATAAAAATATAGATGGTCTAAGAAGAGCTGATCAGAATCACAAACGGGATGGCCATTGTGCGATTGTAACCTACTGGAGGGATAATGCCGGTCATCAGAAAATTTGCTACTTATGAAGAAGCTTTCAGGTTAAGTTAGCTGGGGGCAGTGTGTACAACACACACAACACGTCCCCGTGAACCCCTGTGAAGCATTATCAACAGTTGCAAAATGACACTTCCTCATGAAAACGTTAAAAAAATGTTTAAAATTGTTTAAGTGTTAAAAATGTTTAAAAGCATGACCCAAAATTGAAATAATCAAAACACAAACATTTAAAACCCAAGAAACAAACAAAAATCCTAATAACAAACCAACAACAATAAAAACCAAATATTTTTGACTGTTTTCAGTTGCATGTAATATTTGAGGATGCTTTAACAAAATATTTTAACCATTAGACACCAACCTGACTTCTCTTTAGGTGGCTCCTTTTTCAGTATTGTGACTTTGTTATTAACAGTGGTTTTTGACTTTTCAAAACCTATGGAAACTGGAGTGCAGGTAACCGGTTCTCTAGAAGCTGTATCATAGGAGATAAAGAAAAAGTTTGGAGGAGAACAATATAGAGTCTAGTTCTTTTTAATGATTAAGAACTAAACCAGGCTTAATATTATTTATGTATTCCATAACATGAGATAAAATACTTTCAAAAGGAAACATGGGTAGTCTCCCTTTTCCCACCTCACAAAATGTCTAAGTCTTAGAACTTTGATTGATCTCAGGAGAAATTGTAAGTTTATAGCTGCCACAACTTTATACCATAGGCCCAGGAGTTCTGAAACCTTGCTCAGATGACAAAAGACTTGTTACATATTTAGGTAACAAAGTATTAAGTGTATATATTTAATTACACAAACAAGGAACAACTTTACTAATAGAAATTATTAAGGGTATGTGATATGGAGTCACAGCCCTGAGCACACACAACCATGAACTTTAAAAAAAAGCCCAGCTGGGAAAAAAAAAAAAAAACAACCCAGCGGCTGGTCTATAGGGGTAAAGAACATTTTGTACAACCATTTTGTGATATAAAGGCGTTTTGATGAGCCTAAAAAAATAAATCCATTAAGCCTTTAGCTCTTTATTTTCCTAACCTTTTCCCAGGGTGGCGGTAGCTTCTAGGTCAGATGCTGGTAAGGGGCAGTGGTTTCTTTCAATAATTGTGGCTAGATGTGATACTGTGAAAACTTTTCCCATGTCAGTTTCTATGAGTCAACTGCCCTGGTTTCACTTTGCCCCACAGTCTTATCCTGCCCAAGGTGCTAAGAAGTTTTTTCTAAAGACCTTCACTATTTCGATCCCAGTCTTCCACCAGATCCACTTTACCACTTCAAAGGGGTTTAGAGGCTTAAGATAACCTTTTAAGAAATGAATGGAGTTTCTAACGGCACCAAAGATACAGTTTAAGTTACAGAGATGGGACAATACATAGGTCAGAGACAGAGAAATTTCAAACTGAGTAAGGACCTGGCTTAGTTTCCTGGTCATGACTATCAAGTCCTAGAGAGTCCACGAAACACAGGACTTGGCCACATACCCACTGAGATGATGCTACTGGGTAGCTCTGGCTCCAGGGCTTCCTCCTCACCCTCCTGGTCCGACAGACCGTTCTCAACAGGTCCCGAGCTCTCCCTGATGCTCTCGTCTTCATTCCCGTCATACACATCCTGCTTTACAGGAGCTCTCGAGGTGGGCTTTTTCTTCTTTTTGGGCTTTGGCTTAGGTTGAGAGAGCCTTTTTTTCTCTAATTCAATACTTTTCTTACCTAGAGGTATCGCGATTAAGACAAAAGGTAAAGTACAGATTCTTGGTTAAAAGCACTCTAGGAGACAATCTCTAAAACGTCCTCACTCTTTTTTTTGATAGTATTCTCATCACTTCTCTTCCTTCCCCATGAATTTTTAGAGTTAGAGTATCAAAAAGTTAACCATACCAAACCCTTTTAGGATTTCATTAAACCATGAATATGATGCCCAATTATCCTTGAATACTTATAGTGTGTTTCCTACACACAGGGACATTCTCCTACATTACCACAACACAACCAAGAAAATCAGGAAATTAACATCGATGCATTACTACTGTCTACTCCACAGACTGTATTCAAGTTCTGCCAGTTGTACCAAGAATGTCTTTTATGGCAAAAGGAATCAATCCAGGATTACATGATGAACTTGCTTGTTACATCTCTCTAGTTTCCTTCAGTCTGGAGGAGGCTCGTTTTCCTGTTAATTTGCATGACTTGAAACTTTTAAGATTATAGGGCTGTTATTTTGTTGATTTCCCCCACCGCCTGATGTCTGCTATGATTAAATTTAGGTTTTACATTTGGGGTTGGAATACATAGGAGTGATGCTGTCAATGTAACACAGTGGGTAGCACATAGTTTCTACTTGTCTCATTATTTGTTTACTTCCATCACTAGATTAAGGGGACAGGTTTCTCCCTGAAAACTTATTTTCCTTTTGTAATTAATAAGTTTGTGTCCACTAGTTTTACTATCCACCGATGTTTCTTGACAAAAAACTGTTACTATGATGGCTGAATGGTAATTTTCTAATTCCATCATTCATTCTACATTCATTAGTTGGCATTCTGTAAAGAGCTTTTGTTTCCCCATTTATTTAGACCTTCATTCCCCACCCCCCCAATATGGACTCATGGATTCCTATTTTTTTTTAATTTTTAAGTTCATTTGTTTATTTTTAGACAGCAACAATGAGCAGGGGAGGAGGAGAGAGAGAGGGAGAGATTCCTAAGCAGGCTCTGCGTGATCAGTGCAGAGCCCGACGCGGCGCTCAAACTCAACTGTGAGATCGTGACCTGAGCCTAAATCAAGAGTCAGATGCTTAACCGACTGAGACAGGCAGGTGCCCCCTAGTTAGTTTTAATCCATTACTATTTATTTATTTTTTAAGTTTTAAAGCATTTATCCCTTGCTTTTTAAGTCGTCTTTATTGAGGTATAGTTTAACACAATATACCCACTTTTTAATACTTCGATGAGTTTTGACAGATGTATAGTCATGTAACTCACCACTGCGAATAAAATATTTCCATTATCTCATTTCCTCATGCCTCTTTGCAGTAAGATGCACCCCCTTCCTGAGTCCCAGGCAGTCACTCATCTGCTGTCACTATAGTTTTGCCTTTTTAGAATTTCATATTGTAGATACTTGTGTTTCTGACTGTACATTAGAATTACATAGCATGCATTCTTTTGTGCCTGGCATCTTTTGTTCAGTGTAACATTTTTTTGGGATTCACACATTTTGCTATGTTTATCAGTAGTTACTTTCTTTTCATTGCTGAGTAGAATTCCACTGTAGGGATATACCAGTGTATTTACTGTGCCAATTGACATGTGGGTTGTTTCCAGTTTGTGTTCATTACAGATAAAGCTACCATGAGCATTTTTTTTTTTTTTTTTTACAAATCATCATGTGGATAGATCATTTCATTTATTTAGGCACATTTTTAGTTGTTTAATATATAACTGGTATCAGTTAATCTTTGCTAGCCAGGGAGTTCTTCTGTTCATTATTTTCAAGTTCAGACTGTCTCAGATTTGGTTAGTGGGAGCCCCTGCAAGCTGGCTTCTTTGTCCTCTTGACAGATCTCAGTTCTTTGGACATTTCCTTCCTTTGTGGCATTGGATGATGTGCCAGGCCCATCTTGTATTTTTCCTGCCTCAACCTGGAATTAGCCATTTCTCCAAGAAGCCCTGGTTAGTCTCTCTTAACAGAGAATGCTATCTAGAAACCAAGATGTGGGCATAGGTCTACTTGACACTATTTGGATGCTGTCCTTAGGCCCCTCATGGCTGCCTTCCTTGATTAGGAAAGCAACCCGTGCCATGCTGTTGCTGCCACCTTAGAGAGCAATCCTGAATCTCCAGTGACCATTACAGAGCCCTACATGGATGTCCTCTTTGCTTGAGCCTGATCAACTTAGTTACTGAGGTAGGGAGAAAGGGAAGTAGGCAAGCATTTATGGGCTCCCAGTTCTGACTGACCTTGAGGAGGCCGAGAATGTTCTTGCATGGGAGTGAGCCATTTGTACACACAGAAGTCATCTGCCCCTGAGTAGATGCAGTCTGGATCCAGTGGGGACCATGCCACACAAAGCAGTCGACCTCGATGTCCTCGGAAGTTGCATAGAGGCTCTTCTCTGAGAGTATCCCACACCTAAAACCAAAAGCCACATGACAGCATAGATAATTTTTGGTTATTCTATTGCTTTGGGGAGCAGGTATAAATTTAAAAAGATTTAAACAAATCTGTGTACTCTTGTTTACTCTTATGACTTATTATTTCCTCTTAGGTGTTCAAATTTCAGAAATGGTATTTCCTGTGTCATGAGAATTCTAATTCAGAACTCACAGCTGCATGTGTAGTCCATGCTTACAGTTCTAATTTTTTGCAGGTGATTCTTCTGCCTCATTTCTTGGCAAATGATCAATTTCCTTACTATTTCTTAAATTACTCCAGTCTCCATTTCACAGAGGGCAGCCCTTCATGGCTTCTTGGTTTGTGCAGATAACTCAATTACAACTCAACAGAGACTGACATCAATCACAGAGATTATTAGCTCTCTAGTTACTAATGTCTATTCTGGTTCTGATATCTGAAAGTCCTATCTCATAGCTCAGGCTTGGCATCTCACTTTTATTTCCTCCAACCTGAAGATTTCTGACTTACAATTTATTATTAAAAAAATTGTTCATGATTTATAGCCATTTGTGTTTAAGACAGGAACAGGTACTTCTCACATCAATTTAGCCCATCTTATGACAGTAAGAATGAAATCTTAAAAGATACTAGAATTTAGCTAGTTCCCTATCAATACTTTCCCTTTCATCTAAGTAAAAAAAAAAACCCAAAACCCCCCAAAAAACAATCTTAGCCTGCCAAAGGCCCGGATATGTGGGATGTTTTCTAGAGCTCAGAATATCCCTTTCTGTACAAGATAATGGTGAGGAAAAGAATGTACACAACTGGGGGAAAAGAGGAAAGAGTTCAAATTAGAGTATGTGGTGAGGAACCCACGGAATCAAGGACACAATAGTACCTGAGCTGTACCATCGTAGGAAGCAGATACCAGCCTTCCATCATGATGTGGGCTCCATGCCACACTGGTAATCTTGGCTGTGTGCCCTGACAGGGTCCGGTAGGGCTCTGTAATGGTCACTGGAGATTCAGGATTGCTCTCTAAGAGACAAGGGAAAGATGACATTTCTACCAACAGCCAACAACAAAAAGACTCAGAGGAAGGTATTATTGTGGAGAGTCAAGATTTTGCCATATGCTTTCTAGATGACTTGCAGCAGGCAATGTTATTTATTGGTTAAGACTGTGGGCATGTCCACAGTGCTTGGCATATGGGTTTACTGCATTGTTAGCTGTCATTTTGTCTTTTCAAAAGCCACCAAAGTGAAAATAATACCTTTTGCATATGGTACCAAGGAGGATGTATCATCACTTTTATGGTAGCTAAAGATATATAATCTGAATCTATAAGAAAAACACCAGATTAAGGGGGCATCTACCAAATAACAGGGCAATATTCTTCAAAGATTAAAAACAAAATGGCTGTAGGGCTCCTGGGTAGTCCAGTCATTTAAGCATCTGACTCTTGATTTTGGCTCAGGTCATGATCTCTCAGCTCCTGAGACCAAGCCTCATGTTGGACTTTGCGCCTGGGTGGCTCGATTGAGCATCCAATTCTTAATTTTGACTCAGGTCGTGGTCTCATGGTCATGAGATTGAGCCCCTCATTGGGCTCCATGCTGAGTGTGGAGCCTGCTTGGGATTCTCCTTGTCCTCTCTCTCTCTGCCCCTCCCTTGCTCACACGTGTGCTATCTCAAAAATAAATACAGTTTAAAAATGAAAAAGGGCTGAGAAACTATTCTAGATATAAAGGATATTATTGGATCAATCAACAAAACTAGAATATGGATGATAGATTAAACCATTGTATATTGTTAAATTAACTCAAGTTGATAGTGGAATTGTGGATTGTAAGGGAATATCCTTATTCTTACAAAATACACAAATATTAAGGGACATGGAGAGAATGACGCATTCAACACAAAAGGTTTGGGAAAAGTACATACACAGACACATAGAGAACCAAGCAGCAATTATCCCTTTCAGCCAGAACTGCCATTTTCTAATAATTTGCCACAAGGACCAACACAAAGGGAAAGAGGAGAGGTACTCGCTGTATGTTCCCTATGCCTTTTAGAAAACTTGGAGTTGTTCCTTTGGCCACATACATGTTAGTCTACAAGAAAAGTGATACTGTGGACATCAAGGGAATAGGCACTGTTCAAAAAGGAATGCCACACAAATTTTACCATGGCAAAACTGGAAGAGCCTATGGTGTTACCCAGCATGCTTTTGGCATTATTGTAAACAAACAAGGACAAGATTCTTGCCAAGAGAACTAATGTATGTATTGAGCATATAAAGCACCCGAAGAGCCAAGATAGCTTCCTGAAGCAGTGAAGGAAAATGATCAGAAAAAGAAGCCAAGGAGAAAGGTACTTGGGTTCAACTGAAGCACCAGCCTGCCCCACCCAGAGAAGCACACTCTGTGAGGACCAGCGGAAAGGAGTCTGAGTTGCTGGAACCCATTCCAGATGAATTCATGGCATGGTAAATATAAAAAAAATAAAAGACCTTAAGGCTGTAAAAATGCTTCCCTTAACTGAGTAGGAGTGTGGGGTCCTCTCCCTGAAAGAAATATTTAAAGCAAAAAACAAAACAAAACAAAACAAAATGAAACAAAACAAAAACAAAAACCAAGCAAATATGACAAAATGTTAATAGCCGTTGAACGTTTGAACAAGAGTATGAGAGTTCCCAGTCTGAAAGGGATATTGATTCTGGCCAACTTTTTTTCTTGTTCTATTATTCAGTAGATAAAAAATAAAAAACAAGCTAAGATATTAGTGTTAAAGTAGACAAAGATCTGCATTGCTCTGAGGAATTAAGTCAATGCCCTCAGCCGAAGTGGATGCTTAACTTGGCATCCCGATAATATTGATAAAGACCAGGATAAGCTTTCTAACATATCATGCTCATTAGTTACACACTGTCTGCTACTTATTGTTAGGAAAATCTGTCTATACTTTAATAGTTTTCCATATTGCTTTTAACTTGAGAGAACCACTGCTAGAATCATTTTTTGTTGTTACAGATAAGGATTCTCAGAAAACTACTGGAAATTCTAGAGAAAATGAAAATGTCAACTGTTTTCACTATTTTCACAGCACATACTTGGCACTACTCTTCAAACAGCACAGTGTCAGATTATAATTTCTTCATATTAGGAAAGAAGTAATCGCACTTCTTTTGTATTAAAAAAAAGGGCTCTTCTAACCACCTATTATGGTTTTTGTGGGTGCTGAGCAGGGTCAAAGACTCCTTAAGGAATAAGTCATGGAAATGTGAAAAAGATCAACCTGCTAGGCAGGAATAGTACTTACCAGAACACACAGGTTCTGCAATCAGGCTTGAATCTAGGCTCCCCTCCACACTAGCTATGGGACTTTAGGAAGTTAAGCTAACTTCTCTGGGCCTCAATTTAAACATCAGGAAAACGCGGCTAACACAGTCTACCTCACAGGACCATGAGAATTAGATACAGTCAAACATGGGAATGGGATGTGTGTGTAAAATACTCAAACACTGAAGGAAGAGGGTATAAACTGGCACAATCTTTTTGGAGCCACTTAGCAATAACAACACTCTATTATTTTTTTTATTTTTATTTTACTAAAAAACTTTTTAAAATGTTTATTTTTGAGAGAGAGAGAGAGAGAGACACCACACGCGAGCAGGGGAGGGGCATGGAGAGAGGGAGACACAGAACCCGAAGAAGGCTCCCGGCTCTGAGCTGTCAGCACAGAGCCCAACACGGGGCATGAACCCACGAACTGCGAAATCATGACCTGAGCCAAAGTTGGAGGTTTAACAGACTGAGCCACCCAGGTGCCCAGCAGTAACAATACTGAAAAAAAAACTGGAGAAAACATTCAGCAAACTAATCATGCTGGTTATGACTGAGGGATGTTATTATGGGAGGAACTTCATTTTTTAAGTTAACCTTTTTGTCATGTTTGAAATTTTTGTCTTATAAGTAAGATGAATATATTACTTTTGAAAGCAGAAGCAACAACATTTTAATACCAAAAAATAAGTAAAAAGGTACAAAACTTGGAATGCAGAATAGCTGAACACATATGGCCCCAGGATGTAAGAAAGCAAAGTTACCTATGACAGTCTTCAGGTTGTGCACATAAATGACCGCATTGTTGGACCCAGAGGCCATCAGATAGCTCAGCTCCGGCTGACTGCCGTGCTCATGATGCCAGCTAATGGTATTCACAAGCTTGTGATGCTGCTGGATGGTACATATCAGTTTCAGGTTGGGAACTTGAAATATTTCTATTGATCTGGAGTCACAAACCCATGAGACAAGAAAGATGGATGGTCAAATTACAATCTAATGCAAACAAGTATCTCCCTCATTCCATCACTCAACTAAAGGTGAAATGGAATAGGATAATCCTATCTATCACTGCAGAGGTCACTCTCTTATAGAGAGCCAAAAACAAAAAGTTGTTTTTTTAAACAAATGTATTCAGCTTTGAAAAAATCCCATCAATCTCTGGGCAGCAGTTGTGTTTATCAGGCTCTTGTAATAAACGGTGCTATGGAAAAGCTAAAAGAATTAATGAGCCAATGGCTAAATTAGGACTATGTAATTAGGATCAACATTGGAAAGAGCATGGTGAGGTCTAAAAACCATTTCTTCCCAGGCTTAGTTTAAAAAAATGAAGGACGATTTATGCATTTCAGTGCAGACCAACATTTTGTGAAGCATAACACAGCTGAAACACTGAATGGGCAAACATTTCTTTAGACTGAAAATACCCAACTTATTTTGCATTCTCAAAAATACAAAGAGCTTCCAGATCATTCAAGGATATTAAGGACAGATCAGAATATCATATTCAACCAGGCTACCCCAACTAAAACTATAGATGGCATTAGTCAGCTTTTGATCAAATGTGTAATACATACAAAAACAAAGTTTTCTGAATTTGTGTTTTTTTAAGAAACAAACACATACCCATCTTCGTTGCCAAGGGCCATGATTTTGCCATCTGCTTTCCAGCTGACCTCTGTGTGTACAGGCAATTTGTACTAGAAAGCAAAACAAACCAATCTTGACTAAAAGCACACTGTTCTTCTCTCTGCATATCTTACAAATCAATGATGACAGCATGAGAAAAAAAATCCCTAGTTTAAAATGTTCTAATTTTACAACTTGTACATAATCTACATAATTAGCCAAAGAGTTACTAAGAGCAAATATTCAAATTGTAATTTCCTTAATTGGGACAAACAAGAGAGGCTAGTAAATACCCAATGTCTACAGTGTCTAACCTTGTAAAATAAACTTTTTAATTTTTATCCCACAACAGAGAGTGTAATATGTCCATTTTAAGAACGTGGGGGTCATGTCTCCTTAACAAAATAAGTAACATATATATATATATATATGTATATATATATATATATACACACACACACACACGTCTATACATATACGTACATATACATACATACACACATACACATGTCTTTTTCTTCCTATTTCTATTTCTTTTCTTCCTTCCTTTCCCTTTCCCTTTCCCTCTCCTTTCCCTTCCCTCCTCTCCCCTCCCTCTCTTTCTCTTTCCTTTCCCTTTTCCTGTTCCTTTTTTTAATAACTCTGTTGGTCTTTCCCCAAGGCTGACTGGGCCCTCTTGTTTTCTTACTTGTCTCTTTAGACCACCTCATGTATGCCCAGCAGCTTCATCAGCTACCATTCACGTGAAGGAATTCCAAGTTTCTTTCTTTTTTTTTTTAAAGATTTTACTTTTAAGTAATCTCTACACCCAATATGGGGCTTGAAACCACATCCCCAAAATCAAGAGTCGCATACTCCACTGACTGAGCCAGCCAGGCACCCTTCCTTGTATATATATTCAACTGCCACAAAACTAAAAGCTCATTAGGAACAGGAATTTTGTCTCTTTTATTCATTGCTGAATGTTAATGTTGAGACATTTAATGAAGGGATATAGTCAATAAAAATAATTCAGTTTATGACTAAATGTAATTTTTATGCTAGCCATTCAAAAATAATGAGCACCAATAAAAATACTCATTTGAAAGAGTAAAAGAACTCTCAACATATTTCACTTCAAAAGACAGTTCTGATGTTGATAAAATGGTAAGGCAAAAGTGATTAAATGTGGATATCTGGGTCAAGGATAAAAGGGAATTATTTGTATTATTTTTGTATAAATGTGTTAATTATTTCACTAAAAAATGGAAAATTAAAATGGCAATTCTGTCTTGAGCAAAATACCTTCTAGCCACACTTGGCCACCATATTATAGTTATCTTTACCAAGGTCTCACTCTGGAGGAAGTAGCTGGCCTAAAAAGGATGCTTCATATCCAAGATCGGAAAGTTTATCATAAATCACCATGGCAATTGAGACAAACTTTTTTTTTTTTGTGGTTAAGTTCCTTGCTTTACTCAGGTATAAAGACTTCTACATTATGTTTTATAAATCACAAATTCACTGAAGCTCTTAAGAACATCTAAGAAATCTGAGTGAGCATAATGGATATCTTTAATAATGGCATTTATTATGCAAAATGGGAAACCAAGAAGATGTAGAGACTTGGAGAAGACTTTACATCATAAGAACTCACTTTGATTGAATTGGTGTCCCTGATTAGTTTGTTGATGTCATAGGCCTCTCCACCAAGCTTCCAAGGGTTATGCTGTAAGACAATCCCTTCCCCTCCACAGCTGTATAAAGTAAGGGAAGGTCTGTCTCCTTCTCCTCCTAAATGAGGTAAGAAAAGAAAGCTTATCATTTTTGCAATTCAGCAGCTTAACTACTGGTTACTACAGTACAAGTATAGCATAGTCTGAGTTGTTTTAAAAGAATTATATTAACACACCAGAATAAAGTCACTGTTCTTTGTATATGAACACAGTTGTTGGGAGAAGTAAAAAGACACTAAATCTAAACTAATATTTCTAATGTAACAGATCTGCTTTAAACACTCTTCTACCATTCAAATAGTACGGGTGCCAAAGTTGGGGTCAAAAAACATGTTCTCAGTGTTTATGAGAATTTGCCTTTTGTTTCAGAAATGAGCACCCTACTCTTTGGGCATTTAAATATATGGAGCTGCAGGCTTTCCTATGACTAACTCTAAGTTAGAGGAAGTCACAAGCTGTCCTCAGAGCAATGATTTCTTTAGTATTATGGCAATCTTCTTGTTGACCTTTAACAAGCAAACAGTGGTTCTTGTTGGTTTTTGTAAGGACAAGTTTTATTTTCTCTACTGCTAGAACTATGCCTGGTGCAAATCAAGAATCCAATAAACAGTTGTTAAATGAATGAAGGAATGAACTACCACTACGGGGCTGCTTGAGTTCTCATGACTTCCATTATCCTCTCTGTGTAGTGCAATTACTATGGAAATGGACAGATGTTTCATTATAGCTGGTTAAGAAAAGTTAACCAAAAACATCTGAATACACTGATTTTTTTTTTTTAAGTTTATTTTGAAAGAGAGAGGGAGGGAGGGAGTGCATGCATGAGTGGGAGAGGGGCAGAGGGAGAATCCCATGCAGGCTCTGTACTGTCAGCGTGAAGCCCGACATGGGCTCCCATGAACTGTGAGATCATGACCTGAACTGAAATGAAGAGTCAGATGCTAGACCAGCTGAGCCATCCAAGCACCCCATGAATACACTTATTTTAAAAGATACTCTGAAAGACCTATCTCTTTAGGGATAAGAAAGAGAGGGCTGAGCAGCCAGAAGAGGGAAAGGGTCAGAATACAGTAAAGACAAGAGATCATTTCAGGAATTCTAAGTTTGCTGTAACTATAGGTGAAAACAGATAATCATTACTGCATTACTATAGTTAAATAATATTCTAATTCTGATCAAATTAAAAAGTGATAGCAAATTTTGGTGAACAAATTTTAGGTTGGATACCAGGAGCCAACATGAGACAACTACATGCACAATGGAAAAATTCAGCTAGAAGAGACCAAATAATGCTTAAGAGTTTGGGGATGCTTAATATGGGCGAATGATTTCTAACATCACCTGCTATGACTGCCCTCATGGACCCCTGGGGACACAGTAGTCTGCATAAGCAGTCACTGCACTAGAATATTTATAACTTTCCAGCTTGAGTGTCTTACAATTAAATTAAAAGAAAGATAATACTCTCATGTTTGCTAGAGAATGGCTCAGATACTCACCGAGTGAAATGGGGGGCAGTGGTGGCCCCCAGGCTAAAGTGTACACAGTCTTCTTATGATACGTGCTAGAAATCTGTGGCGGTCTGGAGGGAAGGGGGATTACAAAGAAAGATTTAAACAGAAGACACAGTGGGAAAACAGACCCATCTTTTTCTAAAAGCTCCCTTATTGGTTGCTGATGTTAGAGAAAAGCAATTTAACAGCATCCTTCTCCAAATAGCTGATTGTAGAGAAGCCAACACTTCAATAATATACCATGTAATGATATCTACTACCAAAATGATAAAGTCCCAAACACACTTTACCCAGAAAAAAATATTATCCCCCCCAAATCTGGCCAGTTTGTAATAACTTTTCCCCCCATCTCTCCGAGTTGCCCACTTTACTTAAATGTCACGTATTCTAATATTACTGTAGTTATAAGCACTGTAAAGGCTATCACAACTGGAGAAATACTGAACAAGGCAGAAAATGCAAACTAGTCAGCCCAGAACTACGGTTACTGCTAAGCATGTACAGTCATCATATAAATATAACCCATCTCCCCTTCAGATAAAAGACTAGAAGTCATTTTAGGCTTACCCTGTCATTAATATCATATTCTTAAACTAAGACAAGATTTTAGAATAGTTCAGTTTTAAAGTTTTTGTAAGAAAACTTGCTCTTGAGGGTAATTTTGAAGACTGTGGTGATTAATGACATGTGAGGTGTCAGTAATGGGCAGTGTGGCTGTTACCTTTCCTGTAAACTGTATTCTTTGTAGGATTTGAGAATTCCAGGAATCCAGAACCTATGACAAAACTAGCTGCTGACTTATTTATTTCTATGTTTCTGGCACATTTGTTGTTGCCATTCTGGACAATAAACCCCAATTTCTCTGGGCTGAAAGAAACAGAATAAGTATCTGTGGCTGAATGCCTAACAGTGTATCTAGGGCAGCACCCTTCCTTCTACTACACACCTCATAATAACCAGAAGATAGTAATTTCATAGAATTAGTCGGTTTTGTGATGACATATAGTTTTATTTTCTTACATGCCTCTTTGCAATAGTGTATTATTTTTTGAGAATTGAAAGTGGAGTTAACCAGCTGCAGAACGAAAGAATGCAGGTAACTAAGTGCATGTAGGTTCACATGTGTACCTCAAAATTGCATCTAAAAAGGTTAACTCTGAGTATAGTAAATAATTCTTACTTAGAAATGAATGATCTGGAACAGGTAGGCAAACTTACCCTGTAAAAGGACAGACAGTAAATATCTAAGGCTTTTTGAGCCTTGAGGTCTCTGTCATAACTCCCTCACCCTGCTCTGGTAGTGTGAAAGCAGGCTCCGATAAGGTGTAAACAAATGAGTGTGGCCGGGTTCCAATAAGAGCTTTGTTTATGGACACTGAAATCTGAATTTTATTTAATTTTCATGTGATGAAATATTCTTTAATATTTTCCCAATAATTTAAAAAGGTAGAACCATTCTTAATTCATGAGCCATAGCTCCCCAATCCCTGGTCTAGAACAGTGCAGCTCAGTAAGCTCTGGGCCTTGTGCACTTGAAATGTGGCTCATGAGACCAAGGAACTGAACTTCTCATTTTATTAAATTTTAGTTCTTTTAACTGTAAATAGCCACATGTGGCTATCAAACTGAACGGTGCAGGTATGGAATCTACCCAAGCATCTAGGATAACTGTGTTCAACAGTTGCATAATGTGAGTTTTATGTATGAACCACATAGGCATCTTAAAACTTTCTTGTAGCCACATTAACAGAAGCAAAAGAAATAAGTGAAATTCAATTTTAATAATGTATTTTATTTAGCTCAATATACAGAAGTATTATCTTTTAAAATATAATCAAAATAATTACTGAGACATTTTAATTTGGAGGCGGGGGAGGGACTATCTCTGAACTCTGGCATGCATTTTACACTGACAGCATATCCCAGTAGTCCCCTTGGCTGAGGACAACCAGAATGGACGATGAAGCTCAATACATAACTTCTAGTTTACAGGACATATAGGGAATACTGACATGAGTTAGAAGTCAACACAAAGACCAAAATGTAAAATATTCTACCAAAAAACTTACCCAGAATCTTCAAACTGAAAAGGCAAATGTTATGAAAGAAGTGGGGGTGGTATTCTAGAATAAGAGAGACTAAAGAGACCTAACAAAATGCAGTGTGTGAACCCAAACTAAAAATGAATTTGAAAAAAAAAAAAAATAGCTAGGAAAAGCATTTTTGGCTCAATTGAGGAAATCTGTACATCGACTGGATATTAGATATTACGGAATTACTGTTAATTTTAAGTGTGCAAAAAAAAGGCAAGTATGGCAAACTGTTAACAGTTGGTGAATCTAGATGGAAGGCAGAGATGTTCTTTGTACTACGCTTTCAATGTTCATGGATGCCTGAAAACTTTTGTTAAGAAAAGCTGAGGGAAAAAAAAAAAACCAATGGTTTATTTTAGTGGTAACCATAGGTCAGACAGGCTGAACCACCACCTGAAAACATTTTTTAAAAATCAAATTCCAAGCTGTAAGCCTCAGACTCAGAGCCAGAATCTGAAAGATGTTTCCCAGGCCAATTCCGACATATACCCAGGTTTGTGAATCAAAATTAACTCCATCATCTACATTATGGTCAATGGGCTAAACAATCTTTTATTTCTTACTTGTTGGAGTAGGTGTCATACAATCCCACTTTTCCATCATCAGTTCCAAAAGCTAAACAGCCTTCTTTGGTTGGGTGCCAGCACAGCTAGAAAACATGAGGGAAGGGGCATACTGTTAAGGGAGCCCTTAGGTTATCTTTTGAGCATCCAAATGGAACACTTTCACGCTCTTGGTGTCTCCTAATTTAAAAAGTAACAAATTCTCCTTATTTAAAAGAAACAAAGTATTAAAAACAATGTGAAAGTCACTGGTAATCTCACTTGTTCAAAACACCGCACTGCCCATTTTATATCTTGCCAGATATTTTTTATGAATAAAGTTAAATATATACAGTTGAAAAAAAAATAGGCTCAAATATTTAAATGATGTGTATGAAACACTGTTGAGTGGGGATAAAAGATTCCAGAATAGTTTAGAAAATAAGATCCTGTTAATAATAAAATTTGGAAAGATATATCACAGGTTGTCAACAGTGCTTCTCTGGATAATGAAAGTGGGAGCATGGAGTGGAGAGTAGGAAAATATTTTGCTTCCTACACTCCTATACTGTTTGGTTTTCTTTTTTTCCCTTTTAATTGGTACAATTTTTTTTTTTTTACTAAAGTATAATTGACATACAATGTTGTATTAGTTTCAGGTGAACAATATAGTAATATGACAATTCTGTATGGTCTTCTTTTTAACCACAAACATTTACTGCTTTTAGACTAAAGAGCCACAACAGAGGTATCACTTTGGAGAAAAACAAAAAAATTATACATATTGTTGTGTAACCTGCATTCCATGTTTTGTAATTTTCATTTTTCATGAAACATCAACATCTTTCCACATCAAATAAAGAGCCACATTATCATTTTTAATAGTGTGATACTGTTTATTATGTGTTTATAACTTTATGTATTTTCTGTGAGTGCACATGCAGGTTATTCCAGATTTCTTACTAAAACAACTACTTATTTGAAAAAAAGTTCAAGAGAGCTCAAAGAAATCATCCTTACCGCTGTAACCTTGGACTTGACCCCCTGCCAAAAATTTTTCACATCATAGTTGTTCTTTATGGAGAGTGTATTCCATACGCGGATCATACCATCTCCAACGCCTATGGCCAAACAGCCCATGTCCACAGGAGAGAAAGCCAGGCTGTAGGCAAATCCACCAAGGGAAGGCAGGGACCAGCAGCACTCTAGGGTGGCCATGTCCCAACATTTTACCTAAAAATATCCAGGGTTAGGGTTTAAATGTAAAAAAAAAAAAAAAAAAAAAAATCAGAAAAACAGGAAAAAGAATCAACATCTCAAACAGGATTGAATCAAAGAATGGGTAATATAAAGAATATATAATAATAACATATAAAGAATATATATTATAATATACAAATATAATTTATTCTAATAGGTAGTAGGAAAAGTATCTCTTAGGAAAAGAAAAAGTAATAAATTGTAGGCCCAAAGGGATCTTAGAATATATTTATTCCCAGAGATGTTAAGTGAATTCAGGGTAAATGAATAAAACCAGATCCAGGCCGCTCATTTCCCAGAGTCCAGCAGCCTTTCCACTGTACTGTACTACAGCATTGGTAATCTCATTTAGCAAATCCTAACTAAGAATGAAGATGGTCTCAGGACAGTGGGAAAATGAGAGGGGCTATCTCAAAAAGCAAAATATCTTATCCCCAGGGGAAGGAGGAATGCTACATTTTTAATCTTCACTCATTTAACAGAGAGGTTTGGGAGAAAACAAAGTCTATCAAATAAGCCTAGCCTAACTGCAAAACAATGAAGTCACAGATTCTTAAATATAGCCAATTCTCTCTTGGAGATTTCATCAAGAGCAGATGGTTCTGCTACCTTAACTATAGACAAGAATATTTTAAAGCCAAAGCATGATGGTCTCATACATCCTTCCCTGGACACATCTACGATCTTTCACCGTAGCTGCTCTAACAAAAAGGCATCTTGGTGGTTTCTCACCTTTCCCCTCTCTGCTGTTCCCACAGTTAGCTCTGGTCAGTAACAGTAACAGTAACTCTGAGATTGGGCTGGGCATGGGGGTGTAAGGCGGGGCGTGAGAACTGATGGATGGTTTGAAAAGCCCTCTGATCCTATCCAATTCCTAAATCACGGGCCCTACAATGGTGAATGCAAACTAAGCAGTGCTTACATCTCTATCCATTGATGTGGAAAGCAGCAGCTGTTTGTCGTCCTCCGTTTGTAAAGGGCATAAGTTAAACACAATTCTTGAATGATTCTGCCCTTCTGATGAAGCACTAAAGAGGGTATATTTCCGTCTCCAGGACTGAGTGAGATCCCACAGCAACAGCTCACCTCTGTGAGGAAAAACAAACACTAGTTCTCTTTCACAAGCAATCTGGAAACAAGAGATGTGGGGAGAGTGTGGGCCCTCAGTTGCCAAATAATTTCTATCAGTTGTTCTTTTAAGGAGAAAAAAAATTGCATATTCTGAAATGTGCACAGAACAGCTCAGAAAGAACTCACACAAAAACAAGGTGTCACTGTCTATGGGGAAGGGAACCTAGTTGCTTGAGACAGAGCAACTCTGGTTCTTACCTAATTTTGAACCCCGTCAATGTGCTGCACTTCCTCTGGAACAGATTTTCCTAACAGTTTTAAGAGTAAAATGCCACCATAATTTGCACAGCCCCAAAGCTTAAACACATACTATACCCTCTCTTTTTTGGGATGGTGTGGGAGAGTAGGGCCATGACCAGCATTTTAGGGGGGATTTTTATCTGCTTTCCCTGTACCATTTCATTTGAAATCAGGGCCTTTATCTGCTAAATTCACTTATTACCTCAAACAACTAGAAGCTAGTACTCACTAAATTCTGTTCAATGAATGGCTATAATCATCCAAAGAGATGGGAATTCTCTAAGCTCCCTCTTTTACACATGATGTAATTGAAGTTCGAAGGGTCACACTCATGAACACATAGAAGGTAAGAGACGGATTTGGAAATGCAATTTGGTCTGACTTTGGAGTCCAAGCTCTTAATTACCAGGCTATACTTATTTGGTCTTTTTTCAGCACTGTAAGTGGACAACACAGGTATCTGTCCCATGATTTTTCCATTACAAATGGCCTGTCACAGTATAAGCCTTAGCCCTTGCCTTTTCCATCTTCTATGTCTAGAAAGAGGAGCCTAGGAATTCCTCAAGAAGCTAGAGAGGAAAACAAAATATGTCAGAGAGGGCATGACCAGAAAAACTTACCCAAAACAGCTGGATACCAGCTGTGTTGGTTGATCCCTGGGCCAATGGAGTGTCAACCAAAGGCGTTCTTTAATAGTTGGGTCTATACCCCCTCCTCTTCTCTTCAGAAAGGGCAATTTCAAAACCATCACCCCTGCAGATGGAAAGAAAGTCGGTGGGTGCTCAAGTCAGTGAAAACACATGTGCGAAGTCCCCAGCAATTCACAGTACAGTTTAAAAGTTTGTTAGTTTGGTTACTTAGAATGCAGACCTCATTTTCTCATGGAAACGTTATTACACATAGTTTTAATACTTGTCTGATTCAGGTAAAACAAACTTTTTATAGGCTATCCTGGCAACCTGAGCACACATTAATATTGTCTGTTTGGGAAAATGGGGTTTCAACCGGAATTGTGAACCTAGGTAGTAACACAACTCCAGATTCTCCAAAGTTGGCAGGGGAGAGTGGCAAGAAATCTAACAAAGGTTTAGAAGTTACCCTTCTGGAGGGATCCTGGGCCTTATGTTGTCCCACCTGGGAGTATCAGCCCTAGTATCTCCAAAAGCAGTCCAAAATTCTTTAAAAAGATTCCATTTTCCAAAATTATTGTATTAGTTACCACTGACTATGTTAGAATTATGGCCAAGCACTATGCTATTTGCTTTATATGCACTAAAGCATATAGAGAAAGAAGACTGCTATAAAGACAAAGGCTAGAGTTTTACTATAAGTGTAACATCCACTCTGCTTGGAGTTCCTCTCAATTTATAAATTGAAGGCAAAAGTTCTGTTCAAAGAGAGAAGCCTGGGAAAGCCGAATGACTGAGGGTCCCTGTAATTTGGATAAAATGAACTTTAACATTTAAACATGCGCTTTTACATTGGGTACGTATTATTCTGCATTTGTGTATTAAAATCTTTAGCTCTAGAGATCTTTCCCAATCCTCTGATTCAGGCCTTGCCAAGTTCCAACATTCCTATCCTTATAACCAACATCTTGCCTTCCATGACAAATGATGACCCTTCTATGAACGCATCAGAAACCCTCTGATTTGGACTTTTGGTCCAAAACCAAAGTCAGTTGTTCAGAGCACAGGGAGTTCTAGCCCAGGCTAAACTGGTGAAGCAACTTTCTGGATAGAAAAGTAAAGAACTGCCTTCTAGCTGATGACACACTCTTAGGATAACAAGACACAATAAAAAAGTTTCTACTTCTACCAGTCACTATAGGTTATATCACAAAAGAAACACCACACATGAATCTTACCTCGGCCTCTAGAGCAGCTCCAGATTCGAATGGTCTGATCTTTGCTTCCAGTGGCTAAGTAGCAGCCTTTTGTTACTGCAGTTTGTGCTGTGACTTTACCATTGGGAATTGCAGGTTCTTCTAGGGTAGAGATGGTAATTTTGTTTTTAATTTACATGAAACATGAACTTGTCAAAAGAAAAACTAGTTTTCAAGGGATCCTAAAACTTAGATATTACATTTATAGATCTGAACTGTAAGAGCTAAAGTTTTAAATGTAATTCAAATGATACAGTTTTATCCACATTGTTCTTTAGGTCTTAAATCATCTCTACCTGAATTTTCCTCTTGACTTATGGATAAACAATCTTCGCCAGGCAGGGGACACCAGGCTATGGAGTGAATCTCATCATCGTGGCCTCGAAGCCTGTGAATAACTTCTCCTTTCTTACTGATGTCAATTATAACCACTATGCCATCCTTGTAACTAAAAAACAAGAGTTAGAAATGTTACTGGAAAACGAAGACAGAACAGTAAACATTCTGACTTAAGAGTTATCACTGTACACTTCTAAAAGGTAAGTGTATTTGGGGGAAGAGGGAAGGGAAGAAAGAAAGAATCTTGTTTTGTCCTTTTTTCCAAAGTGTTCACTTTCTGTTTCCTGGTGGTCCTGACACATTTGTGCCCCACCTCTCCAATCAAGCTCTTGGCGCTAAGTAATATTGCATTGACTGCCTGGCAGCAAGCTCAAGGTATAAAGCATGCTTGTGTTTGAAGGGAACTTACAGAAGAATGGTTATTTGTGGGCCCAGCAATCCCTCTAATCCCAGATGAATTTGACCTAACGCACTTAAACCTATTCCCCGCCCCTTTTTAAATACGTGATCCTATTTCTCTAACTATGAACTTAACAAAAGCTGCAGTACTGTAGCTTCTAGATCTGGATATTTCAAGACTATCATTTTTGAATTCAGAGGAAACTGAGAAATTCTAATAGTTTTTTCACACACATAAATACCCAAGAACCAGCTTAAGAAAAGAATACACCCAATTACCAATATAGTTGAAATCCTTTGTACATCCCACCCCAATCAAACCTCTTTCCCTCTCTTTCCCAGAGGTAAACTGATATTGGTGAATTCTGTGTTCCAACATTCCTAGCCTTTCTTTGTATAGATTCCTAAAGATGACAGAAGATGATTTTGTAGGTTTTAAAACTTCATAGAAATGGTATCATGAGGTCTGTTTTTCTGTAGATTGTTTTTTTTCCACTCACTGTTAGTGAGTCATCCATGTTGAAGCATGTAACTCTAGTTCCTGGTCAGTCATTTGTACTATTGGATAGCATTCCCTTGATGAAGACAGCACAAGTTTATTCATTTTCCCTTTTGAAGGGCTTCCGTTTTTTGCTATTACAAACAAAAAAATGACATTAATAATCTTATGCACACTTAAGACAATTTCAGATTTGATGCCTAGTAATGGAACTGCCAGGATGTAAGATGTGTACACCTTTGCTTTACTAGAATGTGCAAAACTGCTCTCCAAAGCGGGTGTACCTATTTACATTTCCTACATACTAGACAATCCTACAGGGAAAAACACATTCCAGCTCTACTTATTTTTCTTCTATTAGAAACATTTCCCCCATTACAGCTTTATTTAAAAAAAAAAATCATAGACTGTTACCGGTCTTTGCAGACACAGACTTTGAAAACCTTCAAGTTATGCAACCTTGCAGTCCAGTAACCGAGCTGTCCTGCAATTTTAATCAGCCTTTTAGAGAAGGATCACCATTTTGAAGATCCTCCAGAAACAAATCATTCTGATTCAATCCTGTGTCTATGCAGTTCCTTATACCTGAAAGATTTCTTCTTGTGAATTCTTGCTCATCTTTCAAGGTTGGTCTGATTCACCTTCTCTGATCCCTACCTGCCACCTTTTCTGCTCCCTCTCTAGTGCCCCAGTGCACCACTGCTGCCACTTCACCTAGCAGGTCACCAATGCATGCATGCACAGATCCCTTCCATTTCACTATTAAGCTCCCACACCTGTCTTCCTATCCTTTCCCTCAGGCCACAGATTTCATGATCCATCATTATGATCACAACTTTAGAAACACCATTAGCTCCTTTGTGCCCTCTCTCTTAGAGGTATTTATTCCACAAAACCCCAAACCTTCTTGAATCCAACCAAAGTGTTTCTCAATCAGCTTGAATAGTTTACTTTGAATTCATAACTTTGATCCATAGCCTGGCACTCAATAGGGACCATTTGTCCTACATTCTCTCTCAGTAAGCTCATTTTCCTATTTTCTGAGAGGACTATTTTCACATCTTTCTGCATGCTTTCAGCCCCACTCTGAACCTGACTCCACCTTCTGATTTATGCCTCACGGAGAAAAGCAGAAGCCAGGAGGATGAAACACCCTCCTCTTCCAACCAGATCCCCAAACTCACCTGCCCTATTTCCATGTTCTCACTTATCCTTTCTACTTGTGATCTGGATCCAATCCCCTCTTGACTTCTCAACATCACTCCTGTATTTACTACATTTTCCGTGTATTCAGCTCTCCCTCTTCTGCCTCATTTCCATCAGCATAAAAACATGCCTTATTATTTTCCATTTAATATTCCCTTAACTGCCACATACCTCCTCTGGCTTCATGTCTACGCACATTTGTTCAACAAACAAAAGTTTGCTGTCTCCACGTGTACCTTCGCTACTGTACCTTCAGTCTCTTGAGTCCACTCCCACCATACTTTCTCCTCCAACACTCTAGTGCTTATGTCATGTGTTCAAACTAGTGTGAAAGGACATCTTTGGGATAGAGGTAAATGGAGTAGTGAGGGAAAGGGGGGTGCCTGCTCAAGGCAGTTCATGTGAAACAACCTTGGTGATTGATCAAGGTGGAGGCAGAGCCCAATGCCAAAACACTCTCCCAATCCAGAGGGAGGGCTGAGAACCAGGAAAGAACTGAGTCCTCTGACACTCCGGGAGTAACTGTTATCTGTAAGCCTGAGTACTGAGGGAGAAAAAGGGGGAAAGAGGGTATTTCCTACATTTGGAGGCTGACTGAAGAAATCAGATATGAAGAAATGAGCAAAGTACATTATCGAAGAAACTAAGGAAATAAAAAGACAGTGAGAGAGATAGCAAGGACCTGGAGGTCATAGGAATAAAGGCTACCAAGGGCCCAAGAAGTGGTTAATACCTATAAATCATTTCCTTTGAAGAATAAAGGGACAGGAAAAGATAAAGCAAATGCAAAATATGCTCATTAACAAAAATAAATTACCAATACAGAGGGGATAGTACTTACCCGATGGCTACTAAATCTTCATGATGAGGTGAGCAAGTAAGACAGAAAATTGTCCTGGGTTCTATAAAGAGGTGCTGGCTGTCATTTCTGTTAAGCCAGTAACAGAAAACTACTCCTTTTTCATCTCCAGATACTATTAAATCCTTTACTTGAGGAGACCAGTGCAATGCTGATATTGTATGCTTTAAAACAAAACAAACACACATTTGCTTCTCATTTGTCAATGCTGAATTTTTACCTCATTTTAAACCTGTACTATACTAGGCACGTTGAGGGGTACTTAATTAGTGTTAGTACCACTTGTATGCCAAGAGTACATTAACCAAGTGGTAGAAGAATTTAAGCTCCTAAGGATCAAGGAACCATTAAAACCATTTCTTCCTTTAATAGCTTAATGCAAAGTTCTTACTAAGATTAAATGAGTCTTCTCCTTTTCTACACTCTCTGAAAAGGCAGGTTTATCAAGTAATCATCTGGTTTAGAAACAAGTTTTATTCACTCATTTACAGTTTATATTAGGAGTCTTTTTCATGGACAGAACCAGATAGTAGATATTTTTTGATTTGTGGGCCATACTGTCCCTAGTGCAACTACCCAAGTCTGCCTTGTAGTATGCGAGCAGCCAATACTTAAATGAATTGACTGTGGTAGTATTCCAATAAAACAATCTGCAAAAACAGGCAGCACACTGTAGTTTGCTGACCTCTGGTTTATATGTTATCTCCTTCCAAAAAAGTTTTGAGGCATCTTATTCTCATCCAACTAATGAACATTATCATAAAAGTTAACAGATGAGCTAGCATACTTGAAACAAAAGAACCCTCAGCACACATATCTAATAATGGTCTGAGAAACCAGTAAGCCATGGTACCTACCTGATGGAGTGCATGCTCTGTCACAACTGCTTTTGTCTCCACATCCCAGATTTTCACAGTCCCATCATCAGAGCTCGTGGCACAGAGGTTGTATTGACCCGGGTGATGTGAAAACGTGAAGCCAGAGACCCTTTCGGTGTGTCCCACCAATTCCCCTATGACTTCAAGCAAAACCAGATTCCAGGTTAGAGTGCTACCTGAGATTCCTGGCAGAATCATTCTGTTCTTAGATGGGTGGGGTGGGACCTCACTTATCCCGTGGTATAACAAAAATATCCAGGCACGCACAATCAGAAATACCAAGTGCTGGTTCTGGCTCTGCCACAGGACTTCAGCCCAGTCATTTTATCTCCTTGAGCCTCACTCTTTTCAACGGTAAAATGCTGTTGCTATCCCTTGGTGCTGACCGTTCACAGGCTGAGGAGTGGCTCAAATGAAGAATGTAAAAGTGATTCTTATTTAGATCTGGCCAGAGGTCATTTGGGAAACAAGAAATACCTGGCTTGCCACATCCCAAGGCATGATCAAAATCTAGTTTGGAGCCCGAAAGCATCTGGCTCAACACATTAATCTTACAGCAACGAGTATTCTGTATTTGCAGGATCTTGCGTAGGGCCTGGCGCTGTAGGCAGCCCCTTAAACCCAGAAAGGCTTCTAGGGGGACGGCGCGCGCTGCGTAGGGGGAGGGAGGCCACACATGTTATAAATGCCTGGGTCTAGATAGGGATAACTTCAGGGAGTGAGCGGTCCGACGTGAGAGCACCAGGAGGCGGGACTGCTCAGCCACAACGTGGTGTAGCTCAATCTTGGAGATAGGGACGCAACTAAGCTTAGTGACTCTGAGAGATCTTTCTGCCTACCTGGGCCTCAAGTTTCCCCATCTGTAGAGAAGGGTAGCTAGAAAAACCCACTTAGCGCCTCTGGCGAACCCAAGAAGGGCAGGAAGGAGGGGGCCCAGAGGTGGGGAGTTACCTCGAAATGGGGGCGTCCCAGGGATCGCGCCGGCGCCCGGGCCCACGCGGACAAGGAAAACGGAGGTCCGCGCCGCGAAGCCGAAGAGGCCCCCAGGCACGGCATCACTGCATCGGGCGCAGTACCAGTTAGGAGAGGGCGGCAGCGTGCGCGGCTCCTGCCCCATGATCACAGGTCACTGGGAAAAGACGAACGAGCCACAGGCGCAGACAGATAGCAGCCCCACGCCGTAGCCGGGAAGGGGGCGGGGTTGGCTCGGAGCCCCGCCTCGCCGGGCCCGCCGCTACGGCGCGCGCCGAGGCCCAGGAGGCACCGCGCGCTCCGGTCCCGCAGCCCCCGGGCTGGGAGAACGCTGACGCGAGCCTGGCGCTCTGCCCCGCAGCCCCGCCCGGGGCCGGAAGGTCTGGTGCTGCCACAGTCCAGCCTGGGGGTTAGGCATTTTCACCTCCTACAGCAAGGCACATAATTAAAGGGTTAGTCTAGCGGAGTCACCTCCTCGCACAGCAGCTTTACTTTTTGGACCTGTTCAACCTCTATCCCGTCAAGTATTTTTGAACGCTCTGGGCACTTTGCTAACTCTGGAGATTCTTTAAAGATACCTACAGCAAGCCAGGTAGCAAAAAGATAAAAGTTCGAATCAGAAATCTGAAAGGAAAGGAGGAGATTCTGCAACTGGCTGGAAATTCTGGCTCTAGAGTCTTGGTACCCAAAGAGGAGTAGAATAGAATGGCCTCGTTGATTGCCGACTCTGTGAAAGGGACTGCTGTGGAGGAAAAGGAATGGAAATTTCAGATTCTGCGTTTACACTCTCCTGCCCCTGTGTTGCTTGTTTGCATAGCGTACTTGGCACTCCTGCATCTGTAGCGAACGAAACCTGAAATATCGATTCTAATACAGAGAGGTCAAACATATTTGGTTGTGGGTAGGGGCACTAACTTCCGAGGCATCCGGTCCTACACTGAATTAGTGATTTTGCCAGTTATCTGAATTTACCCTAAACGAATCTGTTTCCTCATTGGAGAAGGAAGATGATAATCCATGCCTTGTTGGATTGCTGTGAGGAATATTTGGGATTTAGTGAAATGCCTGCCGGGCATATATGATAGCAAATTCCTGTTGTATATTAATTTATCTCTTGGAGGCCAACCTGGAGATTAACAGGGATTAGGATATCGTACTTTGTATTTGAGCTGTTTTTTCTTTAAAAGAGCTTTCCACATGATCTCGTGATTTTTACAGCAAGCCTCTGCAGTAGGGATCGTTATTTCTGTTTCTCTGACACGAAAACTGAGGCCCACCCACGTTAGGTGGCTTGTTCACGGTCTCTGTTTTTTCTAATCCTTTCAGAACGTTTGTGAGGTGAAGTTTCTCAATTTCTCGGGATCCTGATGAGTTTCCGGAAACTCACTAGTTTTTGGCCTTTATTAAAGTCATTCATTCCCAGGCAAAGCTGTTCGGATCACATCTGAAGTGCAGGCAGCGCGTTCGCGGTCTCCATGACAACATCGCGGTGTAAATACTGCTGCGTCTCCTGCAGGGGAGGGCAACCTGAGACTTGCGCACTCGCCTCGTCCAGGCAGCGCAGGAACTCGGAGGCTTCCGTAGAGGGAGGGAGAAAGATGGCGGCGGCAGCACTGGAACGTTTAGGTAGGGATTTCTTAGTGGTTTAGGGGAGGCAGAAGGGAGTGGAGGTGGGCTCAGCTGACGGCTTGTGTTGATGTTTCAGGTGCATTATGGATGCAGAATCTGAGGGGGAAGCTGGCCTTAGGGTAAGTCTTTCGCCTTGGAGTTACAGAGGGCTGGAGGCCTCTTTGCAAGTTTGTCGGTTACTGAGCCCCTGTGCCGCCCTCTGCCTTAGGCTTTAGGGCTGTGGAGGGGAACAGAACGGCCAGTCTCTGCTTGGTTACTCCGACGTTCCGCCGCCGTATTGCATGGCCCTGAGGGAATCAGGGTAACCTATCAATCACTCAAGGGACATTTTGGATCTCTTTTCCAAACAGTCTCCTAATATGGTTATATTCTCCCAAACCGTGTTGAGAGCCTCCAACTTTTCTAGTTCCCCCTCTAGTTACTTGATTACATGAGCAGGGACTGTGTTATAGACAACTGAGCTTTACGACGTGCCTGGAATTGTGTTAAACGCTTTATATGCATTATCTCATTCTCATAACATCCAGCATAGTGTAGGTATTGCTCTACCATTTTTCAGACAAGGAAATTGAAGTTCCCCAAAGTAAGATAAGGTTCCCCTGGTCATAGGAAGTTTTAAAGCTTTATACTGTCTTCCCCAGAGCATTCTTAGACCTCAGGACGGAAGCGTTTTTAAGGTTAGGGAATGCAGTTAAATCGGCCCTGGCAAGGAGCCTTTCTCTGTCACCTTCTCCTTGTCCCTCTTCTGCAGTACAGCTATTGATATTTGGAGATTGATAATCTGATTGTAAATTGTCTGATCGGTGCATTTGTTGGAGTTTATCTTGGTTTACGTCATAGGCTTTGGAGAGACAGGTAAGTTGGGTGTGAATGCACTTTTTAAGCGGTGTGATTTTGGAAAAACTATCCTTTTTGAGTTTTAGTACTTATATATGCTATGAGAGTAATATTAGTACCTATGTCATTGATTTTTGAATGAGAATTAAAGGAGGTAGTGCATATGAAGTGTTTAGTATAGTGCATGACATATAACAATCCCACCTTAGATTCTGTCTGCCATTACTGTTTTATTCATTATAAATTATTAATGTGTTCCCATTATATTTAGCTCTGTTCTTGGTGTTTGGGTCAGTAGGCTAAAGAAGAAAATAGGAGGCACTGCCCCTTAGGATTTGTTTATGCTTTGCTTTTTCAGATTATTTTTTATCATTCCACCCCAGCTATGCTGATTTACTTACTTTTGTTGAATATGCTGTCCATTTATTTGCTTCTTGGCTTTTTCATGCTGTGCTTTCACTTCTTGTCTATAATATGAGTTCTAATTATTTAAACCCTGTTCAAATGTTTCCTTCTTAGGAGGTTTCTCAGATCCCACTAAAAAGGAAACAAATTAATCTCTCCTTGTAGCATGTGCCTCTTAAATAGGGACTTCATGTTAATGTGTCTGTGCCCTTTACTAGCTGTATACCCTGGAGAAGTAGCAACAGTTCTTGTTTCTCTTTGTAGCTCCAGGTTATGGTCTTGCACAAAGTGAATATTTTGTTAATGTTTGTCAGCTTAAATTGTCCTGCACTGACTATACTGGGAAGCTCTGAGCAAGCAACTTAAGCAGTTTGGCCTCAGTCTTTTCATCTATGTAATACAGAAGGGTTCAATTTTGCTAGATAATCATTAAGGCTCTTTCTGGTTGTGAAAGAGTATAAATAATTTTGTGAATCCCTAGTCTGGACTTTCTAATAGACAAATGGTTATGTAAAAACTAAATAGAGAAGGTATAATTAATGCTCATGATAACTCTGTAAAATCTTAGAGATTTTCTAATTCAGTGATGAAACTTCATTGCATATAGATGGCACTCAGTTAATGGAAATGAACTGGAAGAAGCAGTCTGTGTAAAATGAGAGAAAGTGGTAGGGCCTGTGGCAATTAGTAGAGTGCATTCCTCATCTAAAGGCATTGAAATGGGTTAAGAAAAAGTGCTAACCAAATAAAACTTTTCTGTAGGCTGTATTTGGTAGTGGAATGACAGTTTCCAGCTTTTGAATTCCAAGTCTCCCCATTTTACTGATGGATGCATTTGAGAATTTTAATGACTTACTGAAGGCTACACAGTTAATACAAGTCAAATCTAGGACCTAAACAAAACATTGTCTGGGTGATGAATCAGGCCTGCAGATGTGTTTTGTTTGGACTACACAGGATTTAAAAATGTTTGAAATTTGAATTAAAAAAACTGGCAGCTTCTTATAAAAATCCAGGTTTCCAGATTATCTTATGTATCACAAAATATGGCAACAATTTTCTAGAGCTAAAAAGTGTACCACTCTTTAGATAGGGCCTATACTCTTCAGTTTTCCTCGTTTAAAAATATTTTTTTATTATTTTTATTTATTTATTTATTTAGAGAGAGAGTGTGTGACTGGGCAAGGGGCAGAGAGAGAGGAAGACACAGAATCTGAATCAGCGCAGAGCCTGATGCAGGGCTCGAACCTGCAAGCCATGAGATCGTGACCTGAGATGAAGTTGGATGCCCAACTGACTGAGCCACCCCAGTGCCCTCAGTTTTCCTCATTTTTTAACCATGTGTAAAATCCTTCACTAATTCCAAGCCCTCTTATTTATGTTACCTGGCTATTCCCTGTATTCTTTAATTCATTCTACAAACATATATTTAGTGCCTTATGTGTACTAGGTACTATTCTGTTTTTTTTTTTAATTTTTTCGCATAATTTTAATTATCATATCCATTCTTCAAAAAATATACATATATAATTTAATTATTTATATGTAACTAAAATATTATACAGTCAGTGAATTATATAGAGGTAAAATCATACTATTTATTTTGATTCTAAAACATCAAAAGGTATTAACTACATCAGATGTTATAAACTGTCCAACCTAGTCCAAAGGAATTATTTATTGCGTATGTACTCCAATATGTTTTTGTTTTTTTTTTTTGCCCCCAGAATGTGTTCTGTGGTTGTTAGAATTTGTTAACAACATTTAACAATTTCACAAAGAAACCCAGATTTTCAAACTTTTGAAATAATAGTGATCTGGCAGTACTGGGCTACATAATAATTGTGTGTGTGTGTGTGTGTGTGTGTGTGTGTGTATTCCTTGGTATGCTTCTAGTTAGGAAGAAAAATAGTAAATCCATGATAGTTTTTAATAAAAAGTGTAGAGGCATAGTGGCCTCATATATAAAACATACTCTCTTAAAGTTTTAGAGGTATCTGTGTATATGTGTGTGTGTGTGTGTGTGTGTATGTATATATATGTATATGTATGTATATATATGTAGATACTTTTTAACAACTGGGATTAGGGGAATATACAGAGTAACTTTGTCACAGTGTACTGGGGAGGGATGCAAGGCCCAGTGAAAGAGCTAGAAAGCATGAGTTTAATAATGATGGTTGTGCCTATTGCTTGTTAAGGGGGCTTTGACACATAATTTAAATTCTGAATCCAGCTAGATTTCCTGAAAGTGGATAAACTAACAGTCCTAGGTGTAGACCACTAAATATATAGGAAACTAAAAATTAGATAATGCATATTATAACAATTTGAGAAATAAAAAAAAGTGAATAGATTCAGTAGACTGTGCCCTAGATAATGGCTGAGCATCAGACATGTCCCCCTGAAAGGCAGAAAAAGATTAAATGAAAAATATGAGGCCAAAAAAAAAAACTCGTAAATTTTTTAATTTTTTAAATGTTTATTTATTGTTGAGAGAGACAGAGTGCGAGTTGGGGTGGGGCAGAGAGGGAGACACAGAATCCAAAGCAAGCTCCAGGCTCCCAGCTGCCAGCACAGAGCCTGACACGGGGCTTGAATTCACGAACTGTGAGATCATGACCTGAGCCGAAGTCAGACGACTGAGCCACCCAGGTGCCCCACCAGGTACTGTTCTTTTTTTTTTTTTTTAATTAAAAAAAAAAAAAATTTAATGGTTATTTATTTTTGACAGAGAGAGAGACAGAGCATGAGCAGGGGAGGGGCAGAGAGAGAGGGAGACACAGAATCCAAAGCAGTCTCCAGGCTCTAGGCTCTGAGCTGTCAGCACAGAGCCCGATGCAGGGCTTGAACTCACAGACCACGAGATCATGACCTGAGCCAAAGTTGGACGCTCAACCGACTGAGCCACCCAGGCGCCCCTCCCCAGGACTATTCTAACACTAGAAATTTTGCAGTGAACAAAACCAGAGTAATCCCTCACAGTCTATTGAGGAAAGCACTTGATAAGTAAAATGTAGAGTGTATTAGACAATGACAACTGCTTAGGAGAAAATGTAAGCAGAAAATGGGAACAGGTAGTGTGTATATATTGGAGAGGGGTTACAAGTTTGGATAGGTAAGTCCTCACCAAGAAGATAACATTTGAGTAAAGATGTGAAGGAAATGAGGGAGCAAGCTATCAGAGGAGCAGATTTTGGGGAGAATATCACAAGTTCAGTTTGAGGCTTATTAAATTTGTAACATCCAGTAAGCTTTCAAGTGTAGATGAAAGTAGGCAATTGAATATATATGAGTTTGGAATTCAGGGAAAGGATGTCAAATCAGGAGTCATCAGTGCATGAAGAGTGTTTAAAGCCATGAGACTGGTTGACTTCACCATAGAGCGAAGTAGAAATTATAAGAGTACAAGGATTGATTCCTGAGGCAGCCAGCATTTACAGATCTCTCTCAAAAATAAATAAACTGGGGCGCTTGGTGGCTCAGTTGGTTGGGCAGCCAACTTCGGCTCAGGTCATGATCTCATGCTTCATAGGTTCTAGCCCCACGTTGAGCTCTGTGCTGACAGCTCCGAGCCTGGAGACTACTTTGGATTGATTCTGTGTCTCCCTCTCTCTGTTCCCCTTTCCCGCTTGCCCTCTATCTCTCAAAAATAAATAAACCTTTAAAAAAAAGTTAAAATTTTTTAAAAATAAAAATAAGTAAGTAAATAAACTTAACAAAAAGGAATGTGGAATTTAGGCATTTGGTCCTTCTTGGTTTACATAGTGAGAAAATCTGGCTTATTAATCATCCACATGTGTATAGCATAATAACAGAAACCTTTTGGAACAGAGAAGTCATGCTCCCTAGTCTGCAAAAACTTGCAGCAGGGGTCAATTTTTGCCCCTACCCCCACCTCCAGCCCCCTAGGACATTTGGCAATATCTGGAGACATTTTTGGTTGTCCCAACTCAGGCCAGGGGTGCTACTAGAGTGGCTAGAGTTGAGGGATCCTACTAAGCATCCTACAAGGCACAGGATAGCCCCCACAACAAAGAATGATCTGGCCCCAAATATCAATATTGCAGTGGTTGAGAAACTTCTGAGTTTACCATGGTCCAAAGTTGCTGGAATTTTGTTTGCTTGCTAAACTCTTGTTTCCTTGTGTGATTGTCCTTGACTTTAACCAAATGAAATTATGTTGAATTATGACAATATACATATCACTTCAGCCATTTATTTTAGATGCTAATTGAGACAAGATGGAGGATGTTCTTTTATTCAGTTTCAAGTGTGGGATTAACAGTGTTAACAGGAGTAATTTTGGAACAAAGAATTTTTCACCTTGATGCATTTAATAACCTGCATATAGTAACCTCAAGATTGAGCCAGAGGCCAGTCATATCTTCACTTGGGATTTGGGTATACCTTGCACTAGATTTCAAGATGAATTTTGAGTAATACATAGGAAGTATAATTTCTGAAATTGTGACTTTAGAAACTTTGAGATCTTGTTTTATCTGAATTCTTAATCCTAAAATTTGCTTTGTATCTGCCACTCTTCAATGTCTGATGACTGTGGGAAGAATTTGAAAAGTGATAGTCCTTAAGTATCCTTAAGTATTGGTAGATAGAAGACACCAGAGTAACAGGAGTAAGGAAATTCATATGCTGGTTCCAGTATACCACCCACTTTCCGTTTGAGCTCTGGCAGTCTCACCAGACTGTGGGCACCTGTGTGTGTGCTTGTGTGTACAGGCATTCTGGAGACTTGGTTCATGCCTACCTTCCTTCATCCAATTTACAGAGGTGCAGTGAAGCTAAAGGGATTTGGGCTTCCCAGTAAATGTGAGGATGTTGTAAATATCAGTAATGGTCCTTGAACTTCAAAATGATAAAAGTTGATCTTGGATGCCTTTCAGTATTTTTTTTTTTTTTTAAGGTTTTAACTTGCTTTGATTTTTTAGAATGCTAACAATAAACTAGATTGCTAGGCGGACCTAAAATTTAATGTTTGTTGGAAAACAGTTTTATAGAAGGAAATGGATTCTAGCAATAGCTCATGTTATCATCTGTTAATTCCACAAATTTCCTTTTCTTGAATCCGCTTTCTCTAGTGACTCTTTGCAGTATTTCTTACACAAAAAGGTCTCAAAAGTTGTAAGTTTTGAATTACATGGTTAAGTTTTGAATTACATATTTTCAATTTACCCATGATTGCTTCATTTTCTGCTTTAATTCCAATAGTTGACCAGGAGAGGGCGTGTAAGACCTTTTGTTTTAATACACTTCTGAATTAAGTACTCTGCTTGGAATAATAATTTAATTTAATTTGATTACAATTGTTTAGTATTTGCCTGGTAGTTCGTTTTATGAACCATCTGAACCCTGAAAGTATTGTAGGTATTCAGAAAGCTTTGTCATTGTTGATTCATAATGTGTTTAATTTATTAAGCACCATATGTAATTCACTAAATGTGTATTGATTTGAGTACAAGACACTGTGTTAGATATGATATATACAGAAGGCATGGGCCTCACCCTCAAGCATTCTTTAAGACTGGTTAGTGTAATAGTGGTTTCACAGAAGAAGAATTAAATAGAAGCCAAGAGGCTTGTGTTTCTGTAATCCTGCTGTCAACAATGAGATTTGAGATAGAATTAAGGTTCAGAGAGACCCTAGAGATGATACACTCCAATTCCTCTTTTCATAAAGAAGCTGAGGACCAAAGAGTGGATAAACTTAGTGTACCCATGAATTACAGCTTCAAGCAAACGGTCATGATTCCAAATGTGAGAAGGTTTGGAATTGTGTGATAATAAAGTTTACAGTTCACAGTGTTAATTTTTTCTGGAGACTAGGAGAGATGAACTGTTCAGAGGGCCTTATTTAAAATTAATACTAGGCATGCCTGGCTGGCTCAGTCGGTTAAGTGTCTGATTTTGGCTCAGGTCATGATCTCATGGTTTGTGAGTTTGAGCCCTGTGTTGGACTCTGTGCTGACAGTGCAGAGCCTGCTTGGGATTCTCTTTCTCTCCCTCTCTCGTTGCCCCTCCTCCACTGGCACACACATTGTCTATCTCAAAATAAATGAAATAAAATTAAGGGCTCCTGGGTGGCTCAGTCGGTTGAACGTCCGACTTTGGCTCAGGTCATGATCTCACGGCCTGTGAGTTTGAGGCCCATGTTGGGCTCTGTGCTGACAGCTCAGAGCCTGGAGCCTGCTTGGGATTCTGTGTCTCCCCCTCTCTCTCCCCCTAACCCACTTGCATTCTCTCTCTGTCTCTCTCAAAAATAAATAAATATTAAAAAAATTTTTTTTAATAAAAAAAATTAGAAAAAATAAAATTAATACTAGCCATCAGTGTTTATTATGTGCTAGATGCTGTAGGGTACAGTATATTAATTATCCACCATCAACAGAATGAAGTGGGTATTATTCTCATTCTGAAAGTAATAACATCAATTTTATT
This sequence comes from Acinonyx jubatus, assembly GCF_027475565.1. Classification (NCBI taxonomy): domain Eukaryota; kingdom Metazoa; phylum Chordata; class Mammalia; order Carnivora; family Felidae; genus Acinonyx; species Acinonyx jubatus. Next base: position 189,827,423 of record NC_069380.1, on the reverse strand, counting down.
GAGCCCTTTTAAGCGTCAGGTTAAGTATTTTACTTAAAATACCTTATTTGACCTCCTTAAGAAGCCTATGAAGTAATTACTGTTATTACTCCATCTACTGATGAGGAAACTGAGCTCGAGAAAGTTATGTGACTTTCCTAAGTCCATTTACCTTGTATTAAAGTTGGGATTTAGACTCAGGTTTACTTGACTCCGTAGTCTCTGCCCTCATTACTTAGCTTATGGTTTTGCCTTTTTTTTTCTTTTTTTGGAAATTCTGCCCTCTAGCATCATGTCTCCTAATTTTGTACTTTTCACTTAAAATAGTGGAGTCTATATGTGGATGGCAAAGGTTTAGTCAAGTATTTAGATAGTACTGATCTTTTTTCTTTTTTAATGTTTATTTATTTTTGAGAGAGAAAGAAACAGAGCGTGAATGGGGGAGGGGCAGAGAGAAGGAGACACAGAATCTGAAGTAGGCTCCGCCAGCCCAGAGCCCGATGTAGGGCTCGAACTCATGAACTGTGAGATCATGACCTGAGCCGAAGTCGGACACTTAACTGACTGAGCCACTCAGGTGCCCCAGATTGTACTGATCTTAATATTGGGATGTAAAATGGTGAATTTGAAGTAGAATAGGAAAAATGAGCCAGTGGGAGAATAGGTTTTTTAAATTCTTTAGTCCAAATGATTTAAAAACTAAAAGACTTGGCTAAATATATCATCCAATTGCATAAATTGTGTGAAAATCTGCCACTTTACAATAACTTTGAATATTTAAGTCTGGGTTAAAGATTTACTTAGTATCCATGTGCCAGATATTGTCCTTAGTGCTAGAATACGGAAGATGTTATACTTGCCCTCAGAATGCTCAAATCTGTACACTTACTATAGGAACTCATTCTTCTGTAGCCAACTTACAGTACCATAGTACTAACTCACTGTTGCATGGTTGGCAAGAGGAGAGTACTTTTATATGCTGTTGAATTTGATTTGCTAGTATCTTTTTGTGAATTTTTGCATCCATATTCATCAGGGATATTGGCCTGTAGTTCTCCTTTTTTGTTGGGTTTCTGTCTGGTTTGGGAATCAAAGTAATGCTGGCTTCATAGAATGAGTCTGGAAGTTTTCCTTCTCTATTTTTTGGAACAGCTTGAGAAGGATAGGTATTAACTCTCCTTTAAATGGCTGGTAGAATTCCCCAGGGAAGCCATCTGGTCCAGGACTCTTATTTGCTGGGAGATTTTTGATAACTGATTCAATTTCTTCACTAGTTGCGGGTCTGTCTGTTCAAATTTTCTATTTCTTCCCATTTGAATTTGGGAAGTGTGTGGGTGTTTAGGAATTTGTCCATTTTTTCCAGGTTGTCCAGTTTGTTGGCATATAATTTTTCATAGTATTCCCTGGTAATTCTGAGGGATTGGTTTTAATAAATCCATTTTCATTTGTGATTTTTATCTATTTGGATCGTCTCTCTTTTCTTTTTGAGAAGCCTGGCTAGAGGTTTATCAATTTTGTTTATTTTTTCAAAAAACCAACTCTTAGTTTCATTGATCTATTCTACTGTTTTATGATTCTATATTTTTTATTTATGCTTTGATCTTTATTATTTCTCTTCTTCTGTTGGGTTTGGGGTTTCTTTGCTGTTCTGCTTCGAGTTCCTTTAGGTATGCTGTTAGATTTTGTATTTGGGATTTTTCTTGTTTCTTGAGATAGGCCTGGATTGCAGTGTATTTTCCTCTTAGGACTGCCTTTGCTGCATCCCAAAGGGTTTGGATTGTTGTGTTTTCATTTTCATTTGTTTCCATATATTTTTAAATTTCTTCCTTAATTGCCTGGTTGACCCATTTGTTCTTTAGTAGGATATTCTTTAACCTCCATGCATTTGGAGGTTTTCCACACTTTCTCCTGTGGTTGATTTCAAGTTTTGTAGCATTGTGATCTGAAAGTGTGCATGGTATGATCTCAATTCTTTTATATATTTTGAGGGCTGTTTTGTGACCCAGTATGTGATCTATCTTGGGGAATGTTCCATGTGCACTTGAGAAGAAAGTATATTCTGCTGCTGTAGGACGTAGAGTTCTAAATATATCTGTCAAGTCCATCTGGTCCAGTGTATCATTCAGGGCCATTGTTTCTTTACTGATTTTCTGTCTAGATGATCTGTCCATTGTTGTAAGTAGAGTATTAAAGTCCCCTGCAATTACCACATTCTTACCAATAAGATTGCTTATGTTTGTGATTAATTGTTTTATATATTTGGGTGCTTCTGAATTCGGTGCATAGACATTTATAATTGTTAGCTCTTCTGATGGATAGACCCCATAATTATATAATGCCCTTCTTCATCTCTTGTTACAGCCTTTAATTTTAAGTCTAGTTTGTCTGATATGAGTATGGTTACTCCAGCTTCCTTTTGACTTTCAGTAGCATGGTAGATAGTTCCCCATCCCCTCACTTTCAGTCTGAAGGTGTCCTAAGGTCTAAAATGAGTCTCTTGTAGACAGCAAATAGATGGGTCTTGTTTTTTTTATCCATTCTGATACCCTATGTCTTTTGGTTGGAGCATTTAGTCCATTTACATTCAGTGTTATTATTGAAAGATATGGGTTTAGAGTCATTGTGATGTCTGTAGGTTTCACGTTTGCGGTGATGTCTCTGGTACTTTGTCTCACAGGATCCCCCTTAGGATCTCTTGTAGGGCTGGTTTAGTGGTGATGAATTCCTTCAGTTTTTGTTTGTTTGGGAAAACCTTTATCTTTCTTCTATTCTGAATGACAGGCTTGCTGGATAAAGGATTCTTGGCTGCATATATTTCCTGTTCATCACATTGAAGATTTCCTGCCATTCCTTTCTGGCCTGCCAAGTTTCAGTGGATAGCTCTGCTACTACCCTTATGTGTCTACCTTTGTATGTTAAGGCTCGTTTACCCCTAGCTGCTTTCAGAATTCTCTCTTTATTCTTGTATTTTGCTAGTTTCACTGTGATATGTCGTGCAGAAGATTGATTCAAGTTAAATCTGAAGGGAGTTCTCTGTGCCTCTTGGATTTCAATGTCTGTTTCCTTTCCCAGATTGGGGAAGTTCTCAGCTACGATTTGTTCAAGTACACCTTCAGCCCCTTTCTCTCTCTTTTCTTCATCTGGAATTCCTATGATACAGATATTGTTCTCTTTGCTGGAATCACTTAGTTCTCTAATTCTCCCTTCATGATCCAGGATTTTTTTTATCTCTCTTTTTCTCAGCTTCCTCTTTTTCCATAATTTTATTTTCTGATTCACCTATTCTCCCCTCTGCCTCTTCAATCTGCACTTTGGTTGCCTCCATTTTATTTTGCACCTCATTTATAGCATTTTTTAATTCATCATGACTGTGTTTTAGTTCCTTGATCTCTGCAGCAGTAGATTCTCTGCTGTCTTCTATGCTTTTTTTTCAAGCCCAGTGATTAATCTTATGACTGTTATTCTAAAATTCTTGTTCAGTTATATTGCTTATATCTGTTTTGATCAATTCTTTAGCTGTCATTTCTTCCTGGAATTTCTTTTGAGGAGAATTCTTCTGTTTGGTCATTTTGGTTAGTTTTCTGTCCTTTGTGTGTTCTAAAAGCTTGTTATGTGCTCTGCACCTGTGAGCACTGCTATATTAAAGGGGGTCATATACTGTCCAGGGCCTGGCCCTTCAGGATGTGTTTTGGAGACTGTTATTTGCTCTCTGTTGTTGTGACTTTGGTTATTTTTTCCCTCTACTTGTAGTGATGTTTTGGGCCCTCCACCAGGTGTGCTTTGATTTGTGCCTTGAAGTATCCCTGGAAAGGAAAACAAACAGATAAACAAACAGAAAACAAAAACCGCACAAACACACAAATAAAAAAAAAAAAGAAAGAAAGAAAAAAGAAAAAAAAAACCCAAAAGCAAAAAACCAGAAACACCAGCTGCAAGTAAAGAACAGGGTGGATGTGGTGCCGATGGAAGATCACATACAAAGAGAGAAATGACAGGGACAGGGTCGGGGGTGGGGGGGTGGGGAGGGGAATAAACATTGATTAGGCAAAGAGACTAAACGGCTTAATCCAGAGAGAGAGAAAGGAAAATAAAGAAGGCAGGGGAAAAAGCAGATAAAATTACCCAGACAGTGAAACTATACAGCTTGATTATTCCAGAGAGAGAGAAAGGAAAGAAGGAGGTGATCCATGTGTCAAGAGAATGGGTTAAATATGTCTGTTTATACAAACCAACAACCAGAGTAACCAGACTAGAGGAGGGAAGAGATAAGAAGGAGAAAAGGAAGGAAGAATATATCTATATAACAAGAATTGTCTGAGAGTTAATCCAGGCGATGCAGCAGCGCTGGTCAGGAGGAGGGGTCCTTCTGGTTCCTCAGTGTCCATCCCGCTCCGGTAGATGCGCAGTTACCCGGCACGGAGGGGAGTGGTTTGGTGTACACGGTTCTCGCCTCCACTGTGGGCCCGAGGTTAGATCCCTGAGGCTCTGCCTTGGTGGTGGTGGGGTGAAAAATGGCAACCCCCCAGTCTCTCCTCCATGGACCCGGTGTCCCAAATCACTCTGTTCGAGCCGTCCTCACTGTGCTACAGGTGCAGACGAGGCGGTTTGCCCTGCTCTGCCGACTCCTGTGCCCCGCGCTTGGCTGGGATTCAAACTCCCGCTCTGTGCGCCCTGCTACTGGGGAAGCGCCTCTCCATGCCGCCGGATCTGTGGTCCCTGCTGGCTTTCTCCTGTCCCGCAGCACTCCAGGGAGGAAATCACTTTCTCCTACTGCGGACTGCGCCCCCGACCTAGGCACCGAGCCTGGGGCTGGCTCCCCTCCTCCCAGGTGCACCAACAAGGCAGCCAGCCCCAGTCCAGAGAAAGCCCCGCAGTTAGAGATTGGATCTTTCTCCATGCTGCTCTGAGGTTTTTCTCTTGTCCAGATACAGTCGTATGCTTCCCCAGCCGCTCTTTCTCTTCCCTTTGTCTGTCCACAGAAGGGGATCCCTCCCTTCCATTCATTTTATCTCTCCCAGTTTGCAGTCACGCACCTATGGCCCGTCAGGTTGTCCCCATGTATCCCTGGTAGTGACTCAGTCTCTTTTCCTCCCAGTCTCTTCAAGAACAGAGTACTAACATAGTGGGGAGGGGACGCCTGGGTGGCCAAGTGTCTGACTCTTGATTTTGGCTCGGGTCATGGTCTCACGGTTCATGGGTTCAAGTCCCGTGTTGAGTGCTGTGCTGACAGCATGGAGCCTGCTTAGAGCATGGAGCCTCTCTCTGTCTCTCTGTCTGTCTGTCTGTTTGTGTGTCTGTCTGTCTCTCTCTGTCTTTCAAAAATAAATAGAAACAAAAGACAGTGGGGAGAATGGTTGGGAGAAGGGATCACGTGATAGCTCGCAGTGAGGTGACATTTGAGCTGGAGTTTAAAACCGGACAAACATTTCATTCAGGAGATAATGATTGAGGAAAAAACAATATGATCAAAAGCATAAACACACGAAAGTATGTGGTTTGTTCAGGGAACAATGAACATCTGTGTGGCCAGGCCAAAAGGTGAATGAGCCAAGATGGCAAGGTTGGGGTTAGATTATAAAAGGCCTTGTGTGTCTTGCTAGGATTTTAGACTCTGTATTCTGCGTAGCATGGAAACACCAAGTCTGTGTGTTACTTGGATATCCCCAGAGATACAAAAATAGATAATATGATGAACCCTCTTAAACTCATCACCCAACTTCAATAAGTTACTCATGGCCAATCTTGTTTTGTTCCCTACTATGTTCCCTACTCTTCCCCATCATATTTTGAGACAAATCCCGGACACTATATTATTTAATCCATGAATATTTCACTATATATCTCACTAAAAAGCATCAAATATCCAGTTAATATTCAGATTTCCAATGGTTAAATCACTGTTATACTTTTAAAATTGTCATAATCTACACATTGAAATTAATTGATATTGCTCTTAAGTCTCTTAATTAGTAGGTCCTTTTTTCAGCTCTTTCTTTTTCCCCTTGTAATTTATTTGTTGAGGAAAATAGGCTGTCTTGTAGTTTGTGCAGCTTGGATTTTGCTGAGCACATCCCTTGTATTGTTTAACATGTTTCCTCTCTTTGTATTTCCTGTATTGAATCTAGAAGCCCAATTAATTCAGGTTTGTTTTTGCAGAAAGACTACTTCATGGGTGGTGGGTAGTGTGTTCTTTCATCAAGAGGTACATAATGCCACCTTTATTAAATTCTTAGGGATTACGAAATGATGCAGTTTGTCTTGCCTCCTCAGCAAAGTTGAGTAATTCTACAGAGCAAGTCAGGGATCCAATGTATCTTCTTTTTTTTTTTTTTTTAAACGTTCATTTATTTTTGAGAGAGAGAGAGAGAGAGGAGTGCGAATGAATGAGCATGAAGTGAGAGGGGCAGAGAGAGGGAGACAGGATCTGAAGCTGGCTATGTGCTGACCACAGAGAGCCTGATGTGGGGCTTGAACTCACGAACCACAAGATGATGACCTGAGCCAAAGTCAGACGCTTAACCAACCGTGCCACCCAGGTGCCCCGTGTCTTCTTTAAGTCTGTTTTAGAACTGAATTGGCTTATATTAGAGAGTCAATATTTTTTGGCCAGTCAGGGCAAGAGATCATGGGTTAATATCTGTTTACTGTTTGACTTATGCTAATCTTTAACTTTTTACTTTTTTTTTTTTTTTAATTTTAAAGACAGAGAAACCAAAATTTAATTTTAAATTTAGGCGGGGAGAGGGACAGGGCTCTCAGCGTGGAGCCAGACTTGGCGTTTGATCCCACGACTCTGGGAACACAACCTGAGCTGAAATCAAGAGTCGGATGCTCAACTGACTAAGTTACAGGTGCCACACAACTGTTTACTTTTAGCTTTCAGTAAACTGACTCTTTGTGATATTTTATGTAAAGTTGTTCTCTGTTAATGAAGACATCTAGACTGTTTCCACTTGTGATACTAAATAGTTTTGATCAAAATGGAGCTAATGTGGTTCAGAAGATACCTAAGCTCTGGAAAAGATTCTAAGTGTGTCTTGTTTTACAGACTTCTTTCATCTCACAGCGTTTTACCCCAGTCACATATCCACACAACTGTATCTCTGGACGTATCTCGAAAATGGGAAAAGAAGAATAAAATTGTGTATCCTCCACAATTGCCTGGTGAACCTCGGCGACCAGCAGTAAGTTTGTGGCTATAAATAATCTCTTAATTTTGATGACGAGCTCTTACTCTTAGGTGGCTAGCAATGAGTTACTGTTCCATGTGAGGAAAGGGAAAAAGCATATGGCAATTTGCATGATCGTTTGATTGATGCAGAAAATGTTCTAGATTTACCTCCTTGGTATTGTTAAAAGGTTGTTTTGTTTACTTGTTTGCCTTGACTTTTACCTTCTTTATGGGGGCCTTAATTCTAAAACTAAGCTAATAGCTTGAGGCATCCTGATAGATTTTTGACTCTTAGGAGGCTTGCTAATGTATTCTTAGTAATGGAGCATGAGGAGTTGGAAAGGATGACTTAAACCATTGACCATATTTAAATCATATATATATGGTTTTCTAGTGTTTTAAATTTTGGACATAGACGCATTAAGTTGTGATTTTCTGTGTGTTTGTAATTCACAAACTTTTGAATTAAGGTTTAAATTTAATCACTGGATTCCTTTCAGAGATACTGAGTTTTATCTTTAGCTGCTCAGAATTCTTTTACCCTCTCCAAACTGCTGGTGAGTTATCTAGTCTGAGATATAAGACTAATTTCCAGCTTAATGTGAATTTATATCTGTTAAAAAGTTTAAGCAGCTAATGATTACATCAACAAGGTGGGACATTTGAATCCTTAAGAAAATAAACCGTGGTAAGTGCTTAGAAAGAGAATTAATTATTAATTAATAACGCTATTAATGGAACATCAGTAGTGTTAGTGTCAGTTATATATCATTCAGTTTAGCAAACATCTTTTAAAGACCTTTGGGATTCAGGGCCACTGGATCCCAGTATCATCTAAGTAATATTATTTGCTTAACTTAAAAAAAAATTATTATTTTTTTAATGTTTTATTTATTCTTGAGAGAGAGAGGGCACGAGTTGGGGAGGGGCCTAGATATTGGGACACAGAATCTGAAGCAGGCTCCAGGCTCTAAGCTGTCAGCACGAGCCCGATGCGAGGCTCAAACCCACAAGCTGAGAGATCATGACCAGAGCTGAAGTCGGACGCTTCACCGACCGAGCCACCCAGGCTCCCTTCATTTGCTTAATTTTTATATGAATTTGACAGCATGCATTTCATTAGGATTTAGTTGCTAAGTATTGGTCTGAATTAGTACAGTATTAGGTTTTCTTTCTTTTTTTTTTTTCTTATTTAGGGGAGTTAATTTATTAATTTAAAGAGCTCCCACATTGGGAAATAGAAAAAAGAGATGCTAATAGTTTAAACAAATAACTTAAAAAAATTTTTTTTAATTAAAAAAATTTTTTTAATGTTTATTTATTTTGAGAGAGAGACAGAGAGACAGAGTGCAAATGGGAGAAGGGCAGAGAGAGAGGGAGACACAGAATCTGAAGCAGGCTCCAGGCTCTGAGCTGTCATGACAGCACAGAACCCCATGCAGGGCTTGAACTCACCGTGAGGTTATGACCTGAGCCTAAGTCAGATGCATAAGCGACTGAGCCACCCAGGCACCCTTAATTTTTTTTAATGTTTCTTTTTGAGAGAGAGATTGCACGTGTAAGTGGGGGAGGGGCAAAGAGACGGGGACAGAGGATCCGAAGTGGCTCTGTGCTGACAGCAGTGAGCCCTATGAGGGGCTTGAACCCACGAATTATGAGATCATGACTTGAGCCAAAATTGGATGCTTAACCAACTGAGCCACGCAGGCACCTCTAAACAAATAACTTTCTATCTTTCATGTTTTATCTTGGCATCAGAACTTAAAAGTTAGATTTGTGACAGAATCTATGCTGTTAAGTATTGATTCCACTTTATAATTAACCAAAATTTAGAAAAAGTTACATATGTGTACAAATATCATAAATAATTTCCTATTGTTAATGAGCTTTTTTCTTACCTGAGCTCTTTGAACTTAGATATTAATTGAGAAAGAAATCATAGCATTTGTCAGGTTCAAAATCTAAAAGTAAAATTGTGTATTTTGTAGTAGTAATCTTTTAGGATACTAAAACAAATGCACTTCAGGATATATCCGAAGTGGCAAAATTCAAGTAGTAAACAGTTGAGATCACAGATTTTGAGTGAGTAATCCTTTTGGGAACAAACTAGGACTCTTAGAAAATACCTTAACATTTTCTGAGTTTAAATAGTATTTGGTAAATCGACATTGGTGCATCATTTATACCTGTTATGACTGAAATATTGATGCCCTTCATTAAATACCTAGCTTAATAATGGAATAATTTGCACATCTAGCCACATAGCTCTTGTATTGTGATTTTGTGCCGTGTGACCTTTTACTTGTCAATCTGCTAACTGCAAACATCTTAAAAATTAGTTTTATCCCTAGTTTAGGGGCGCCTGGGTGGCTCAGTCGGTTAAACGTCCGACTTCAGCGCAGGTCACGATCTCGCGGTCCGTGAGTTCGAGCCCCGCGTCCCTCTCTAGGCTGATGGCTCAGAGCCTGGTGCCTGCTTCCGATACTGTGTCTCCCTCTCTCTCTGCCCCTCCCCCGTTCATGCTCTGTCTCTCTCTGTCTCAAAAATAAATAAACGTTAAAAAAAATAAAAAAAAATTAGTTTTATCCCTAGTTTAAAAGGGGGTCAGATAATATTTACAATTTTAACTCATTCTGATCTTCAGCATTGAAATATGCAGCTAAATAATAGTGGATCCATAGTGAGTAAATCCTATAGCAGTAAGTTAAAACGAATGTCATCAATTTAGGCTTTTTTTAGGCCATTCCTCTTATTTTTAAGGCTATTTTCCTAGTTTAGCTAACACCAATTTCCAAATAATAGAGATTCCTGTGTAGACTTTATCCAACATATGGCTTCACATGGTACAGAAAATGAGCCAGAGAGAAATTAAATGGCTTTCTTCATAATAGTCATATCTTGTTAATTTGGTCTTGAGATTACTTTTGCAATACCTTTGAAGAAAACTATGTTAAATAAGTTAAAAATGCAGTGAGACTGTATCAAAACTGTTTCGACAACCATTTCCATAGGAGACATTTATTTTATTTTATTTATTTATTTTTTAATGTTTATTTTTGAGAGAGAGAGAGAGACAGAGCATGAGCGGGGGAGGGGCAGAGAGAGAGGGAGACACAGAATCTGAAGCAGGGTCCAGGCTCTGAGCTGTCAGCACAGAGCCTGACGCGGGGCTCGAACTCACAAACTGTGAGATCATGACCTGAGCTGAAGTCGGACACTCAATCGACTGAGTCACCCAGGCGCCCCGGAGACATTTTAAATTTATGGATTAATTGACATACTGAGAATAAGTCATACTTACAAGTCATTATATGGATCCCATAAAGCTCTAGTTTGGACTTGTATTAGGTGCTACGTTTTTATCATTTGAGTTATTATGTGCATTTTAAAACAAGTTAACTTCTTTAAAAGTTATCAAGGTAGACATTTCATAATTTAGACTTTTACCTCATTTCAGTAACTTTTTTGCACATTATATCCTAAGTTAACTTTATCTAATTTACTATAGAGGTTGGTTAATAATGACCTCTAACTTGATCTTGTGACCTTCAACTTTGCCACTTTATGTATTTGCTATGATAGGTTTGTCTGGTTTATGTTTAGAAAATGCACTGAGACATTGCATCTGCCTAAAGTAAATGCTGAGCTTTTTAGTTTTCAGAGAGTGTGATTGAATAACTTTCTTCTTCTTCTTTTTTTTTTTCTTTTGTAAATACGTCATTCCTTTTTTTTCCCCATGCCCCTTCCAGGAGTACAGTATCTTTTTTACAAAATTGGAAGACAATCACATACAATTCAGGTTAGGAGATAGCCCACCATGGGAAACCAAGAATTGAAGGGTTTCTATATCAAAGATTTTACTGAGTGTATTTTTGCAGATGAATATTATCAGTCATGACAGTTCTTCTTTCCCCTCCAGTGCTCCCCAGGACACTTTATTGCTGAAAACGTAATTAGGCTATTGCTACAGTTTTCAGCCTGTCAGCTTCTATTGCAACTGAAATGAAATCTGCTCCATATTAAAAGATGGCCACTTGAGAAAACTGCTGTTTCTAAGGCATTTGAAAATTTCCAGCAGGAGTCAGAATGTTAGGAAGTTCTGAGGTTTCCTTGTTATTCTTTACCTTGACAAATGGTTTCTAATTTTTTTAAAGGGACAATATGGTGTAATATGGTGGAAGGAATGTAGGTTTTACAGTCATAGGGGAACTTTAAAGATACACCTACTAGACATTGTATTTAGGCATTTCATATACTTCCCTGGATGGCACTTTGACTTCCAGCTTTGTCTCTCACAAGCTTTGTGGTCTTGGATTAGTCACTTGATTGTTCTGATTTTTACTTTATAAAAATAAAATTAGAGTGAGAGCAAATGAAATAATGGCCTTGGAAAGTACTTTGTGAACTGTAAATTGTGTAATGGATGATTGAGTAAAAAAATTAAATGGGATATAGCTACCACCTGACCATGTGCTGAGGCACTGTAGAATGCTTCCTTTACATAGATTATTTTATTTAATTCTTACTATATTTTTATGGGGTTGGTGCTGTGATCTTCGTTTTAAAGAGGAAACTTAGAGGTACAGAGAGATTAAATAGCTTGGATTCTATAGCTAGTAGATGCTAGAAGTAGAATTCAAATCCCGGTAGTCTGATTCTAGATCCTGTGCTCTTACCAAATAACAAGAATATCCTATGAAAACAGGGTTTTTTTTGTCCATTTCACCATTATTCTCCTCACTGAGGAAAAAAGGAAACTTTGGTCTTGTTGTACCTTTTCTTTTGTTCTTTTTAGCCAGCCAGCTAAGTGTTTTCAAGATAAATTTTGAAAGCTATTATTTTATATCAAAACGAAATCTTTTACTATTTCTCTGGATAGAAATGTTGCAAATATGGCACAACGTAACCAGGTTGTAGTTCTATTTCTGCCTTAATAATCCTTTTAACATAGTGATAATTTGGAAAAATATAACTTTAGTATAGGGGAAAATAATCTCCAAATTCTTAATAATGTTTTTATTTCCTGTGGCAATATTTTCATTAGGCATAAAAAGTGAAAGCTTTATTAGCAGTGTATGTTATTGTTATTTTGATCAGTTTGCTAACTTTTTTTTTTCTTTTCCCTGTTTGCAAGGAAATCTACCATTGTCGAAGGCAAATAAAATACAGCAAAGACAAGATGTGGTATTTGGCAAAATTGGTAAGCTAAAATGACTATAAAGAAACTAAAAATTTTCTACCAGGATTTGAAGAATTGAAAAAAATTTGCCCTGATTTCTCCAAAAAGTGAGAAATATAATTACATGTTCAGACAGTCGTAAGTAATCCACAAATGATTGCCCAGAGATGTGTGATTTTGATTAATTTTTACCTTTCTTCTGAGAAACTAAATCATGTTGGATACATAGATATTTAGAAAAAGGCATCAGGAATCTGGCTATACCCTAAGAGGATCCAGGAGGCAAGCTTATTTATCTTAAAAGTTGATTCAACCTATTTCAAAACTATTGCTGTTTAAGATTTTTCTCTGGAGAATGAAATTTATGTATAAAAGAAGGCAAAGCCCCAGATATACATATAATATATTTATCCTGTAGGAGAGGGAGATGCCTTTAATGTGTAGTGTGGTCCTTACCATTCTGTGATCTCTCTCTCACATCTGCTCTCTTAATATTACTGAAACATTTATAACCTAAGTTTTATGGTTAAAATGTTTAAGTTTGATTCTTCTAATAATTTTTTTTTTAAGTTTTTATGGGGTGCCTGGGTGACTCAGTCGTTTAAGCGTCCAACTTCGGATGAGGTCATGATCTCACGCCTTGTGGGTTCGAGCCCCACATCAGGCTCTGTGCTGACAGCTCAGAGCCTGGAGCCTGCTTCAGATTCTGTGTCTCCCTGTCTCTCCGCCCCTTCCCCACTCGTGTTCTGTCTCTATCTCTCAAAAATAAATAAAAATGTTAAAAAAAAAAATTTAAAATACGTTTTATTTTCAGAGAGAGGGGCAGAGAGAGAGGGAGAGAGAATTCCAAGCAGCCTCCGCACTATCAGCCCAGAGCCTGATGTGGGGCTCAAACTCAGGAGCCAGGAGATCATGACCTGAGCTGAAACCAAGAGCCAGATGCTCAACCAACTGAGCCATCCAGGTGCCCCTAACTTTGATTTTGACTTAAAGAGGATGGCATCCCTTCTCAAATATCTTTTCTTCTTTGCCTGCATTTAGTTAGCTGTTTTTATTTTTATTTTTTTTAAATGCCCCCTAGTTTTACTGAGATATAATTGACATATAACTAGTTAGCTACTAGTTAGAGTTATTTGTGTTATGTAAAAGGGTTTACTTTTCATTGAAAAGAGAACATTGACTTTTTAAACAAATTTGTTTATCTTCTCTTGCCTGTTACCCTTTAATTCTAGATACGAGGAATGTCCATTGACCAGGCTTTGGCTCAATTGGAATTCAGTGACAAAAAAGGGGCCCAGATAATTAAAGAGGTAAACTAAGATTTGTGGGGAGGGAATGCATAGCTGTCTGCTGGTATTAGTAAGCTCAACCTCAGTCCTGAATTCTCTGGTGTAAATGCATCGTTCATATAATACAGATTCAGGGCACTCAGTTTTATTGATGTCCTTATACCTTAGGAATGTTGTATGCCCTAAGTTTTTTGTTTTTTGTTTTTGCCTGGAGATGCTTTTATTTGCACCTTTTATTCATTTTTTTACTGTCTATGAAGTGATAAATCTTTCTTTTATTTATTAAAAAATTTTTTTTAACATTTATATTTATTTTTGAGAGAGAGAGAGAGAGAGAGAGAGTGAGCTAGTGAGAGCAGGGGAGGGGCAGAGAGAGACAGAGACACAGAATCTGAAGTGGGCTTCAGGCTCTGAGCTGTTAGCACAGAGCCTGATGCAGGGCTCAAACCCACAAATAGTGAGATCATGACCTGAGCTGAAGTCGGACACTCAATCGACTGAGTCACCCAGGCGCCCCTGAAGTGATAAATCTTTCTTTTAATGATTTGGGGCTTGATAGATTTTTTTAGACGACTTTTTTTTTTTTTTTTTTTTTTTTTTTGGTCATTTCCACAATTGAGAGCTTATGATTTTATAATTAATTGGGTGGAAAGAGCACTGGCCTGGGACCCAGGAGAGTTGGAGTCTAATCTTTTCTGTGACAGATTCTATCATGATGATGGGCACAACATTTAACCTGTCTGGTTCCATTTTTCTTATTTGTAAACTGTGTGGAATTGCTTAATGATTTCTAAAGACCTTTCCAGTTCTGAATGTAGCTGAATCAGTATGTACAAATGGGCTAATGGTATTTGAACCAGCTCCTGGTTTCATTGATCTGTTCTATTGTTTTTTTAGTTTCTGTATCATTTATCATTTATTTCTGCTTTAATCTTTATTATTTCCTTCCATCTGCTGGCTTTAGGCTTCGTTTGTTTTCTTTCTAGCTCCTTTAGGTGTAAGATTAGGTTGTTTATTTGAGATTTATTTTGCTTCTTGAGGTAGACCTGTATTGCTATATACTTCCCTTGTAGGACTGCTTTTCCTGCATCCCAAAGGTTTTGGACTGTTGTGTTTTCATTTTCATTTGTTTCCATGTATTTTTTAATTTCTTCTTTGATTTCCTGGTTGATCCATTCATTGTTTAGCAACATGTTGTTTATCCTTCATGTATTTGTGGTCTTCAAGATTTTTTTCTTGTGGTTTGACTTCTAGTTTCATAGTGTTATGGTCTTTAGAAAAGGGGCATGGTATGATTTCAGTCTTTTTGTTTTTGTTGAGGTCTGTTTTGTGACCTAATATGTGATCAGTTTTGGAGAATGTCCCATGTACACTTGAAAATAATGTGTATTCTGCTGTTTTAGAATGGAATGGCCTAAATATATGTTAAGTACATCTGGTCCAGTGTGTCATTCAAAGCCACTGTTTCCTTGTTGATTTTCTGTTCAGACGATCTGTCCATTGACAGATGTTAAAGTCTGAGGTGTTAAAGTCCCCTAGTATATTTTAAAAAATGTTTTTTAAAAATTTATTTATTATTAGCACACATATGGGAGGGCCAGAGAGAAAGGGAGAGAGAGAATCCCAAGCAGGCTCCCTGCTCAGTTTGGAGCTTTATGTAGGGCTTGATCCCACGACCATGAGATCTTGACCTGAGCTGAAACCAAGAGTCAGATGCTTAACCGACTGAGCCACCCAGGAACCCCATGACCGTAGTATTGTTGTGTTATTATGAATTAGTTCCTTTATGTTTTTTTTTTCCTATTTATTTATTTATTTTGACAGAGAGAGAGGAAGAACATACAAGCAGGGGAGGGGCAGAGGGAGAGGGAGAGGGAGAATCCCCAAGCTGACTCTGTGCTGTCAGCACAGAGCCCGATGTGGGGCTCAATCTCGTGAACTGCAAGATCATGACCTGAGCTGAAATCAAGAGTCAGATGCTTAACTGACTGAACCACCCAGGCATGCCCTTTTATGTTTGTTGTTAATTGTTGTTATATATTTGGGTGCTTGCATGTTGGGTGCATAAATATTTACAATTGTTATATCTTCTTGTTGGATTATCCCCCTTATGATTATATAATGCCCTTCTTTGTCTCTTTTTACAATCTTTGTTTTAAAGGCTAGTTTGTCCAACATAAGTATGGTACCCACCTTTCTTTTGGCATCCATTTGTGTGATGAATGTTTCTCCACCCCTCACTTTCTTTTTTATTTTTTAATTTTTTTTTAATGTCTATTTTTGAGAGAGAGAGAGAGAGAGAGAGAGAGAGCCAGAGTGCGAGACGGGGAGAGGCAGAGAGAGAGGGAAACACAGAATCTGAAGCAGGCTCCAGGCTCTGAGCTGTCAGCACAGAGCCTGACGCAGGGCTCGAAACCATGAACTGTGAGATCATGACCTGAGCCAAAGTCAGACACTTAAACGACTGAGCCACCCTGGCTCCCTATCCACCCCCTTACTTTCAATCTGCAGGTGTCTTTAGGTCTAAAATGAATCTCTTATAGGCAGCATACATACAAGATTGTATTTTTGGTTTTTGTTTCTTGGGGTTTTCTATTAAACAAGTTAAGGACAGGGGTGCCTGGGTGGCTCAGTTGGTTGAGTGTCTGACTCTTGCTTTTGGCTCAGATCATGATCCCAGGGTCCTGGGATCGAGCCCTGCATCAGGCTCTGTGCTGAGTGTGGAGCCTGCTTAAGATTTTTTATTGCTCTGCCCCTCTCTCCTGCTCATGCTAACGCTCTCTCTCTCCTTCAAAAACAAAACCTCCTCTCTACCCCCCAAAAAAAAAACAAGGATGGGAATTCCTTGTTTATTTATTTATGTTTTTTTATAAAATTTTTTTAGGGTTTATTTTTGAGAGGGAGAAAGAGCGTGGGCATGGGAGGGGCAGAGAGAGGGATACATAGAATCCGAAGCAGGCTCTGGGCTGCTGCTCCCACAAACCATAGGATCATGACCTGAGCCAAAGTTGGATGCTTAACTGAATGAGCCACCCAGGTGCCCCATATTTATTTGTTTATATTTTTTAGAGAGAGCACACACACAAGTGGGGGAGGGGGCAAAGGGAGAAAGAATTTTTTTTTTTTTTTTTTAGTTCATGTTAGTTAACATACAGTGTAGTATTGGTTTCAGGAATAGAACCCAGTGATTGATTCATCACTTACATATAACACCCAGTGCTCATCCCAGCAAGTACCTTCCTTAATGCCCATCACCCATTTAGCCCATTCCCCCCCCACCTCCCCTCTAGCAACCCCTAGTTTTTTCTCTGTATTTAAGAGTCTCTTATGGTTTGCCTCCTTCTCTGATTTTATCTTATTTTTCCTTCCCTTCCCATTGTTCATCTGTTGTGTTTCTTAAACTCCACATCAATGAAATCATATGGTATTTGTCTTTTCCGCCTGACTTATTTCACCTAGCATAATACACTCTTGCTCTATCCACATTGTTGTAAATGGCAAGACTTCATTCTTTTTGACTGCTGAATAGTATTCCATTGTGCGCACACACGTGCACACGTGTGTGTGTGTGTGTACACACACACACACACACCCACACACCCACACACCACATCTTTATCCATTCATCAGTTGATGGACATTTGGGCTGTTTCCATAATTTGGCTATTGTTGATAGCGCTGCTATAAACACTGGGGTGCATGTGTTCCTTCGAATCAGCATTTTTGTATCCTTTGGATGTATACTTAGTAGTACAATTTCTGGCTCATAACGTATCTCTCTTTTTAATTTTTTGAGGAACCTTCATACTGTTTTCCAGAGTGGCTGTACCAGTTTGCATTTCTCTTGTAAATTAAGGACTTCTTTTGTCTTGTTGCTTTTAAGATGTTTTTCTTTATCACTATATTTTGCAGGTTTAATTATATCGTATCTTGATGTTGGCTTGCTTTTGTTGATTTTGATGGGAATTCTCTGTGCCTTCTGGATCTGGATGTTTGTCTCCTTCCAGATTAGGGAAATTTTCCACTATTGTGTCTTGAAATAATTTTTCTCCCCTTTTCTCTCTCTTCTTGTCAGACTCCTATAATATGAATGTTATTATGTTTGATGGAGTCACTGAGTTCCATAAGTCTGTTCTCGTGTTTCGTTCAGCTTCATTATTTTCCATTATTTTGTGTTCTAGGTCAGCTTCATTATTTTCCATTATTTTGTCTTCTAGGTCATTAATTCGTTCCTCTGCTTCTTCCAGCCTCTGTTCATTGCTTCAAGCATGTTTCTAGTCTTGTTTATTGATTCTTCAACTCTGATTCTTTTTTTTTTTTTTTTAACTCTTATCACTGTAGTAAGGGTCTCACTGATGTTTTCTATTCTTTTCTGAAACCCAGTGAATTTTCTTATGATTATTGCTTTAAATTCTCCATCAGGCATGGTATATCTGTTTCATTTAGATCTCTGGCTGTGGCCTTCTCTTGTTTCATTTGGGATAAATTCCTCTGTCTTGGCATTTTGTCTAAGTCCCTGCCTTCTTCGCTCTATTAGAAAAGCCAGTTAGTTATGGGGTATCTGGGTGGCTCAGTTGGTTGAACGTCTGACTCTTGATTTCGGCTCAGGTCAAATCCCAGGGTTGTGGGATTGAACCCTGCATCAGGCTCTGTACCGAGCCTGCTTAAGATTCTCTTCCTGGGGCACCTGGGTGGCTTAGCCGATTAAGTATCCAACTCTTGATTTGGGCTCAAGTCATGATATCACTGTTTGTGAGTTTGAGCCCTGCATCGGGCTGTGTGCTGACAGTGTGGAGCCTGCTTGGGATTCTCTCTCTCCTCTTTCTCTCTGCCCTTACCCTGCTCACCCTCTCCCTCTCTCAAAAATAAATAAACATTTAAAAAAAAAAAAAAAGATTTTCTCCCTTTGTCCCTCTCCCCCACACATCCATCTTGTGCTCTCTCTCTAAAACAACAGCAACAAAAACACAAAGTAGCCAGTCTGTCTCCTACTCCTGAAAGTAATGGCCTTGTGAAGAAGAGGTCAAGTAGTGTCTAGGGCCTGGTGCTTCAGTGAGTGTCTCTGGTGTGTGCTCCATGTGCTCCACTGTTGTGTTTTGGCTGCTCTATCCTTCAGGCCAGTCGTTTGCAGAGGCCCCCCTTGCTTGTAATGGGCAGTGTTTTGTCCCTGGCCTGAATGTGGTGAGTTTTAACTAGATGTACTCTAGTCTGCTTGTGAAATGAGACCTGAGACCTGATACCAACTCCACCAGAATGGAGGACTTGCAGAACTCTCTCGTTGGGAGACGTGATGTGGGCAGGGGTTTGTGCTGGTCTCATGGGGGAGGAGCCTTTCACGCTGGGACCAAGGCAAGTGTGGCTGAGAAGGACAGTCCCACAAAAGCACAGGGGATTGGGGTTTGGCAGTAAGTTAGGCAGCCATTGTTGGCACTGAGCTGCTTCCATCAGGTGGCTCTGTGTTTATGCTGGGGGACCGGTAGGGAAATGGTGCCAGCTAGCTGCCTTGTTCCCAGAGAGGCATCTCTGTGAATGCTGCCTCTCAGGGACATGCTCTGAGAAGAGCAATAGTCTCCCCACTGTGTGCCCCAGGCGCTCTTTAGATAGCTGTTTCCATGATGTGTGTCCCCCGGTTGTTTGCCTGCTTTCTTTCCAGGAGCAATGTGGTGCCCTCTGGGGTTCTATTCTAGCCAAGGCGGCTGGCCTTTAAAACTCCAGGCTTTAAGTCCCACTGGTTTCAAGAACTCACAAAATTTAGCACCTCTCGTTTTCCAAACTATTGGCTACGGGGAAGCATTCTGGTGCGTTCCCCCGTGTGCTCCTCTCTCTCTTGCCCTTCTCTGCAACCACAGCTCCCTCCTTCTGCAGCACCCACTATCCGTTTCTCCCTCAAACCACAACACTGTACTTTCTACCTTCTTCGATGTGGATACATGGTGTTCTTATTTCAAAAAGCTGCGATGAGGACATCTGGGGATATCAGCATTATTTTCTATATTTCAGTTAAATCTCACTTAGAGCCAGATCTTTTTAGTTTAGTAGTTCAGTAGTTGAGATTGATGGATTCAGACTTTTAAAAGGTTCCATTGTAATGCCTATATTTAATTCAGTTCAGAATGCAATTACTAAGTATCTTTTGTGTACTCAGCTTTTTATTATATTCTCTAAGTGAGTAAAAGATTGGTTTCTGCTATTTTTGACAATTGTCCTCTTTTTAAAAATGGGTTCTGGAGGAGGTTAACTTAATTCAAAATATCTACAGAATATAAATTTAATAATTCTTAAAATTTTCAAGTATGATTTTCTCTACTTGTCTGATGTTGTTTAATGGTTATTTTGGATCCAAAGTTTGAGAATTTTCAATAAGATTTAGCTCTTAAGCTTCTTGAACTTTTTGACAAGTCTCTTGACTCAAAGACATAATAATGTTCATTACCAAGGATACTGTTACCAATGCTGCCATTTCCTCCTTTGCATCTCATACATTCTACTTTAACTTAGCAGGATGGACTGTGTTGCTTGAATTTGCAATTCTTGTCTGAGGAAGGAAAGCTCAATGTATCCCTTTTCTTTAGTACTGTTATCATTTAATGTTCTCTTTTTAAAATAGACTATAAAACAGAGGCATGTGATTAGCAGTCATATTATAGAGATAACAACAAGAAATGAGAAACTTAATTCCGTTTTAGTTCAGGGTCAGCCATATGAATGCCTGTCTTTTCTTTGTTTAAGATTCTCTTAGAAGCACAAGATATGGCAGTGAGAGACCACAATGTGGAATTCAGATCCAATTTATATATAGGTAAGATCTTTAATATTCTTAGCATTGGAAAATGTTTTCCAATAGTGATGCCAAGTTCATTATCTAATAACAGTCTTTGATATCTAACTACTTAGGACCGGGTTTGCCAGTGAAAATTGCTGGTAATAGCTTATTCTTCTGCCTTCAGCATGCTAAAGTTAGTCTGTTATAAATGGTTATAAATGGCAATAACCTTACTGCTTTATTGTTACCTGTTGTGCAGTATGACTGAGATCATGAAACCATTGCCAATAATTTTTTAAATAGTGGGTATCAGGATGGTACATGGAGTGGTCCTTGAGTCATAATAAAACTAAGAAAGAACAAGACTGAGATTTTAATTTTTTTTTAACATTTATTTATTTTTACGAGACTGAGAGACAGAGCATGAGTGGGGAGGGGCAGAGAGAGGGAGCCGTAGAATCTGAAACAGGCTCCAGGCTCTGAGCTGTCAGTACAGAGCCTGATGCAGGGCTGGAACTCAAGAACTGTGAGATCATGACCTGAGCTGAAGTCAGATGCTTAACCGACTGAACCACCCAGGTGCCCCAGAACTGAATTTTAAAAATGAATTCTTTGTCAAGCTGGAGGAGGTAAATAAAGAATCACAGGTGGCCTTACAAATATATTTATTTATAATTTGCCAAACCAGGTGCCTAATCCATAAAGGTGTCCTGTAATTTAACCTTCTAGTTACCAGGATGGAAAATCTGTTGAATTGTAAAAGCCAAGGGGCTTTGGAAGGCTCAGATGATCCAGCTGTCTTTGTTTCCCTTTGTTTTTACATTCTGAAGCATTGTCTCAGGTTTTGTATGCTTGTTGCACATCAAATTAAATTAAGTGAAAATGCTTTGGGAAGCATGATGCACTGTCCAATGTAAGGGATTTTTTTGTTTGTTTCATACCTTCACACAGTTCTCTTTGGAGAAAGAGACCAATGTTATTACAAAGCTCCCTCGCCCCCTCCCAACACTACACAGGGGAATGGTGTTGGGGCTAATGCTTTCCTCTCTCTTCGGCAGTACTTACTCCTAACCTCAGCAGTTTTGTAATCAAACAGAGATGTTGATGTCAAAGCAAAATTTTCTCAATCTGCCAAACCTACATATAGGAAGGACGAAAGGTATTTTAAATTCAAGATATGGGGAACTGCTACTCTCTAAATAGAAAAAGGCTGAATCATTATGGGAGAAATTAGTTGTCCATTAGGATTTTTCAACAATTAGAATAAAAATAGATCATGTAAATTCTACTTAGCCACATGACCACTGCCCTACTGGAGATATTTATGCTGGTTACGTTAAAATCCTACCTCAGCTCACCTGGAATTGATGCTGGCGACCACACCTACTCCTGAAATGCAAATGAGTTATGATTTCAAATTGAAATATCTTATTTTAAAGCCGAATCTTGTATAACTGATTATATTCTGATACATGCACAGATGCAGAGGGAAATCAAAGGGCAGCTCAGAAAATGCAGGGCCGTAGTAGTTAATCATAAGCGTTTTCTTCTGGGAGCAGCATGAATAAATAATGCTGGGAGGGTCCAGAATCATTGGAAGAGATGAAATGGATGAAGAGCGAGACCATTTGCTTAAAGCCTCTTGGTGACCTTTCCTGCTCTGTGACTGAATATCAAATCTAATTTAATTAATTTTACTCAGTTTCATAGGAATATAGCCTTCTTAGCTGGCAGACAAAACATAATGGAATTCAGATACAAATGAAATAGAATTTGTCTTTAAATCCTTTTCAGTAATTTTTGTAAAGTGAGAAAGGGTGAGGAGCTTAATCCTGTCTTCCCAAATGAAGGAGCAAAGTTCAATGTTGCCATTAAGCAAAAATAAACTTAACCAATCCTACGTGAATGGGCCTTTAATTCGTTGGTCTCCTTCTGCACATTTCCGCTGAAAAAACTATCCAACCTGTACCCTTTTTTCACCCATTTTTGTGTAAAAATCTCTTCTTGAATGGGACTGATAAGTTTAGATTTGTCTTATGATTATAAAAACCCATTTGCTAAGTATTTTGCTGCCTACCTCCTTTCTGAAGGAAAAAGGAATGAGTGCCTTCGAGAAGATGAAGAATCTTACCGTGACATGTCAGACGTTTTATCCCTGTATTTGCCAAACTTCCCTGATAAGAATCATCTGAGGTTCTTATTAAAAAAATATAGATTGCCAGGCCCCACCACAGACCCACTGGATCTGAAACCTCAGAGGGGGAGGAGGCCTGGGGAGCTATTTGTTTAATAAACATCTTAGTGATTCTTACCTATAAAATATGGGATACTGATTTTTCTCGTTGTATTCTTGAAAAAGGCCTAAACATTTCATTCCATGGATAGATGTCTTTTCGAGTTATGAAAGACTAGTCGCTTGTTGGCTATGATTTTGGCTTAGCGGTGGCCCCTCAGTCCCTTGACATGAGCAAGTCTAGCATTATAAGGGAAGTGCTTTTTGGTAGCGTATGTTCTCATTATGTGGTAATTCCTTCAAATGCCTGTCATCATTCTAAAGCTAATACCTGGTGTTGCATGACCACAGATTTTGAAAATTCATTTCCTTTCAAACTTATAATGATGACTAATGGCACTGTGAACAGGCCTTAACAAGTGGACATGGACTAATAAAATGTCAGTGCTTAGTGATTCATGGCATCTAACGTGATTCTTTAGGGAAAGTGATTGACTGACTTTGTAAATCAGTCTTCTGGGCAAAGAGCGATGAAGGGGGGAGAAGAGTGGTTTCCAATTTTAGAATGTCAGGATTCACATTTACCTAAATACTAGTAATAGGAAATACTGACAGTATTTTAAATTCTTGATACCTGTTGGGCATTATCCTTAGGCTGTTCCCATTTTTGAGATGTTTTAATGTTTTTTTTCTTTGATTCAGAAAGTATTTGAGTACCTTCCACGTGCATACTACCCACACAGTTAGAGGTGGCAGTATATCATATTAAAGCAATTTAAAACACTTAGCACATGTAATTTTGTTGTTTGTAGTCTTTTGGAAGGACACATAAATTGTTCTTCTGAGCAAGAATAAACCGTTCACACTGTTAGTACTGTATGTACTTGGAAAATTTTGAAACTTATTTTAGAATTTGAGCAAATTTGCCAGATACCTGTATTGAAAAAGTGATAGTAATTAGCAGAAGTTGTATTTCAAAATCATTTCCATTCCTTGTTGAACGTGAACTTTTGGGGCAATTCAAAAGACGTGTATGAGGCAGTGACTTTTACAGATTAAACATGAACACTTATACAAGATAGCATATGGTTTGGGACCAAAAAGAGTAATGTAGGTAAATAGTAGGAGTAGAAAAGAAGAGGTCAGTATTGATTAGAAGAATCATGGTAATCTTCTGGAAAAATTTAGCTTTTGAAGCTAGCTATTTGGGTATTTGAAAGAGCATCCAGGAAGAAAGAAGATTTTCAGGGTGGAGTAACCACATGAGCTAAGGCACCTAGGGTGGAATGAGCAGCAATTGTGTGGTCCAGTGAGAATAGTTGAAGGAAGCAGCAGGTTGATCTTGAGTAGATAAAACTGAAAGGGCAGACTGGGCCTAGATCCAGAGGGCTGACCATGGCAGGCTCTGGGATTTGGTTAACACTGTATTGAAAAGGAACCACAGGAAGTTTGGGGGTAGGAGATTTATGTTATTAAGGCAGTGTTTTAAGACTATTAACTATAAGCAGTGGTTTTGAAATTGTGCCTTGGGGCCTCCACGGGTGGGGCATAAGGCAGACAGAAGGACTCCTCGATGTCTGGGTCACTGCTGAAACCCTGCAGTCCAGGATAGAGCCTGGCACCTAGTAGCAACTCAGAAATAGTTGGTGAGTGAATGAATGGCACCGTTTTGGATCTCTCTCCACCTGTGTTTCAATTGGAACAGAGCCACAGGATAGTGAGCTTCTATATATTGTTTCATTTTAATTGAAATGGTTCCATACAAACACAGTTGAAACCCCTAACATACAGAATTATTATGTGAGACTGGAGGAGTGGAGACCAGAAACCAATTTGGAATCTATACTTCTAAGTTCTGATTTCATTCAGACCTCAGAGTGACTGTATTGCATATTCCCATTGTAGTGTACTAAAGAATCCTGGTGTTTCAGAAGAATTAATGTTTTTGTTCTGAACTAAAAAATGATGGCATTATGTGCCACAAGATAGGTAGATGGTATTTCATGGCTTTAGGATGAAATAGTGACTGACATTTAGCAGATACTGATGTTTGCTCTTAATGTGTTTGGCGGAGATGGAAAGTGGTAGTTAACATAGACCCTGATAAGGCTGATCATTGTGTTTGGATAGGTTACGTAGTACCGCACAGTTAGCTGTTTAAAATACTGTATTCAGTGGAGTAGTGTTCCTTTTCCTCAGAGCGTTTGGAAATTGGTGCTCAAGTTGAGCCGTGTCACAAGTGTGGATAGAAGCAGCCGTCATGTTTGCAAAATGCCTTTTAGAAGATTTCTAAACTTTTTCTAGTGTCATCATGCTTATTTGTAGGTTTCCTCCTGACAGGTGGATCCAGAGGAACTAGTCTTACTTCATTGTAAAGTGATTTGTGCAATTTGTCTTTCTCTTTGGAAATCCTTAAACACATTTCTTTAGTGCCCAGGGATGAAGTTGATAGAACGATAGCACCTCTTTCCTTATCTCACCGAGACCTGAAGAGGTTTTCTTAATCACTTTCATCCTTAGCTTTCTCTCTGGCAAAGCTAGGATGTTTCTGCTGAAACCCATTTCATGAGAGGACTCTAGTGAGTGGGTTGTCAGGTGCATACTTGAACATAGTCCTTGTATTTATAAAGTTGTGTCTCAGCAAGAATATAAGAATGGTGTGTATTGAAGTGGATTAATTTGATACATATTCTATAGGTTTTGGCTTTGTAAAAGCCTTATTAAATTGACTCATGAAGTAATGGACTAAATAAATTCAGAAAATAGTAGAAGGCGGCTACCACTCTGATTTACTGTGTGTGAAAACAGGTAACAGATTTCTTCTTAACTAGTGTTGGAAAAATTTTCTTAAATTTTACAAGGTCAGACTTTAATGTGCAGAGTTGGGGACGGGAGATGGGGAAGAAGCCGTGATATGGGAGTTCCTAAAACTGGCCCCAAATCAGAATTACTGGGGGAAAGGGATTGGTCTTATTTGTTCAGAATGTAATTTCCAAGGCCCACCCCAATTATACTAAATTAGAATCTCCAGAGATGGGGGTCTCAGCATCTGCATTTAAAATATGTTCCGTAGGCTAGTCTGATGTAGTCAGAGGACCAGCATTTGGGAACATTTGGTTCCAGTGACTTCCCATCACAATTAGAATAAAATAAAAACTCCTTAGCTCGGCCTTCAGGGCTCTATGTAATTTTGCCTTCATGTCTGATCTCTTTCCCTTGTTTGTACGACTCTTTCCCTTGTTTAGGATGCTTCAGCAGGCTGGTCTTTTTTCTGTTTCTAAAACAAGCTGGGCACCATTGGTCTTTACACTTGCTTTTCCCTCAGCCTGGAATACCATGTCCCTAGATATTTGCATGGATGACTCATTCTGGTCTTGGATCAAATGTCCCTTCCTCAAAGATGTCTCGTGACACACCCTCCAGTCTGAGGTCGCTCCCGGCACCCGATCATTCTCTGTCACATCACTGTTTTATTCTTCGTACTTGTCACTGACTGCAATGATCATGTTTATTTTCTGTCTTTCTCCTCTGGATTGTACACTTCACGGAGATAGGACCTTTGCTTTGCTAGTCTTGTTCACTCTTCTTTCTCCAACACCTAGAATAGAGCTTGTTCCTTAATAAGTACTCAAGAGATGCTTGTGTTGAGACAGATTTGTTCTCACCAGCCAGGGAACTCAGGTAGTCTAAGAATCCAGTCGAAGAAAGGACAGATTGCTCGCCTGATGGAGCTATAGTCTTGGGGATGCAGTCATTTCCTGTAACTCTCTTTGTCTTCCCTGTCTAGCTGAGTCAACCTCAGGGCGAGGCCAGTACCTGAAACGCATCCGATACCATGGCAGAGGTCGCTTTGGGATCATGGAGAAGGTTTATTGCCATTATTTTGTGAAGTTGGTGGAAGGCCCTCCACCTCCACGTGAGGCACCGAAGACGGCAGTCACCCATGCCAAGGAGTATATTCAGGAGCTTCGTAACCGGACCATTATTCACACTCTGTGATGGGGGGGTTCAGATTCCACAGTGTATATATTTTGCCATTTATTTCCTAAAATGAGACAAATTAAAGACAAATTCTTTTTATGACTTGTCATTGAATTATTGCAATATGAAGTATAATTGCTCATTTTATATGAATATTCATAAGGATTTTGCCCACCTCTTTTGTCCTCTGGGTATATTTGCAACCTGCGAGGGGAAATCAGCTTTCAACATAGTAACAGACTATAATTCAGAAGGCTTTTTTGAGCACCTTTGGGAGGGAATGTTAACTTTTCATCTGCAGGAGGGCAGTTTCAATAAGGGACTTGAGTAGAAGGTTACAGAAGAAGAAAGCTTGTGGTTGTTTCCCTTGCTTTTCTCTTGGGACTAGGGAAGGAAGTGGTGGAGGTGAGCATAGCTGTATGCATTTTAGGACATTGTGTAGTTCTGTTTTTTCTTTCACTGTTGGTGTGGGCCAGCAGGTGAGGAATTTTATTTTCCTTGACTGCTTTAGCAGTAACTAGAGATTACAGAAGTTTATTAAATACATTAATCTAGAACTCCAAAACCCTCTAACCGGGAAAGTTTTCTCCTAGTTAAATAAAGACTGTTTTCATGTCTCTTTCCAACAATGCTTTCTGTTACTTGGCTATCTTGTTCTGGATTGATTCATTTTTCAGAGTGAATTCTATTACGGAGAGAGGAATTGAACCGATCTGAGCACTGCATTCCAAAACAAGGCAGTAGGTGGCACTCATTGACCTCTTATTCACAGAAAGGTGTTAGTATTAAAGTAGAGCAAGTGTTCAGCTCTACTTGGCTCTCACTGATGTGTGTTTTCACTGACAAGAAAAGCACTCCCACAGCCCTAGACCAGTGTTACTCAAACTTTGGTATGTAGAGGGAGAACCTGGGGTGCTTGCTTGTTAATGCACACTTCTGGGTCTTGCCCCCATGACTCTGATTCACCAGGTCTTGGGAGGAACAAGTTTCAGAAATCTATCTATCTATTTATTTATTTAAATTATTTTTGAGAGGGGGATAGGGACAGAGGGAAGGAGAGAATCTTAAGCAGGCTTCACGCTCGGCGTGGAGTCTGATGCGGGGCTTGATCCCACAACCCTGGGATCATGACCTGAGCTGAAATCAAGAATTGCATGCTCAACCGACTGAGCCATCCAGGTGCCCCCAGAAATCTTTATTAAAAAAAAAAAACAGGGACTTCTAGATGATTCTGTTGTAGGGAACCACACTTGAGGATACTCCTCTAGTATGAAGAATGTGGTTTTAGTGCCACGTTTTAAGATGGCATTAATAATAGCTACTATTTACTGGAATCTCATTATTTGCCAAGGTCTGTGATAGTATTTTATGTAACTCTTCACAATATCCTGCAAACTGTAGATACTGTTTTGTCATTTTATAAAGGAAGAAACCGAAGTACACAGAACTCAAATAATACTCTCGGTCACATGGTATGTAAAAATAGTGGAGCTACGATTTAAACAAGGTTCCTAAAGTACCTGGTTCTGTGTACCTAATGAATAGACAGATGGGTTTCGCGCCTCTCCAGTTAACCTAACGCATGGGTGAAAAGGCCAAGGGCTCAGGGCAATAAGCCATGAAGGCTAAGGACAGATTCACTCTGGGTCCTAAATTACTGCGGCATGGCTTCATGGAAATAACACTGGAGTGGTAAAAGGCTACCTCCATTCCAGTCCTGGCACACTCATTAACCAAAAGAAGGCCCTGGGCAGGTCCCTTCTCTCCTTGGCTTCTATTTTGTTTATCTACAGAACAAGAGGTTCGGTGTTTCTTGTAGACCACCTTCAGATTCACTTGAATTACTGGTTTAAAAGATGCCTGGTGCTACTCTCACACTAAGTGAATCAGAATGTGGCATGGGCACTTGAACTTTTCACAAATGCCGCAGTGATGTGCATACTGGAGAATCACTGGACTAGAGGGTCTCTCTGTTCTCTTTCAGTGCAGCTGTTCCATGATTCTTAGCCTGGGAATTCTGAATTCCTCAGGTGTGACCAAAACAAGCCAGGTGGTGAATGGACTCCATAACTATTTTAAAAGAGGTAAGGGCAAAACAGACCTTGGATTCTAATGAAGAAAATAGGCTGTGAGCTAAGGTGAAGCCTTCATTTGGAAATTCTTCTGATGTGTTAAAAAGTATAATTGTAGCAAAAAAAGTAGTTAAAAAGTATAATTGTAGCAAACATGTAGCACTGTTTTAAGCACTTTATATACATCATCTCAAGGAAACTTTCCCATTGCAACAAAAGCAGAGTACATCTGGTTAGTTTCTATGGTTGAGAGTACATTTTCTAACATAAATGAACATTTTGGTTCCTACTTACAGTTTAAGTTTACGTGTTCGGAAATAATGTCTGTTAAGTATTACTTTTGTTGTTGTTATTATTTTTAAGTAGGCTCCATGCCCAACGTGGGGTTTGAACTCCCGACCCAGAGGTCAAGAGTCACATGCTTTACCAACTAAGCCAGCCAGGTGCCCCTGTTAATTTTTGTTTAATGGTGATCTCTGAAACTCTTGTAATTTCCTTCTTTGTCAGGTAATCATGATAGACTTAAACTTTTTTTGCTGGAGTATAGCATATTCAGAAAGCACACTAAGCATAAATGCATAGCTCAGTAAGTGAACTAGTGAACATGCTCAAGTAACCAGGTGGATAGAACCTGACAGCAACTCCGAAGTCCCCTTCACGCCCAAGCCCAGTTACTAACCCCCTTCTCTTCCCCCAAGGTAACCATTATCCTGACTTTTAACATAGGATAGATTTTTTTAAAGTTTACTTATTTATTTTGAGAGAGAGAGCACACACATGCAAGAACGAGTGGCGGAGGGGCAGAGAGAGGGAGAGAGAATCCCAAGCAGGCTCCACGCTGTCTGCAGAGAGCCTGACACAGGGCTCCAACCCAAGAACTGTGAGATCATGACCTGAGACAAGATCAAGAGTTGGCTGCTCAACTGACTGAGCCACCCAGGCTCAGACTTTTTTTTTTTTTTTTTTAATTTTTATTTATTTTTGAGAGAGAGAGAGAGAGACAGAGTGTGAGCAGGGGAGGGGGCAGAGAGAGAGAGAGACACAGAATCTGAAGCAGGTTCCAGGCTCTGAGCTGTCAGCACAGAACCCGACACGGGGCTCGAACTCATGGACTGTGAGATCATGACCTGAGCTGAAGTCGGACACTTAACCAACTGAGCCACCCAGGTGCCCTGCCCAGACTCAGATTTTTAAAAAGTGATTAGCTTTTGGTTTTTTTCAACTCAATTTATTGGGCAATCCTTACAGGCCTGGTGCGAGGGTTCAAACAGTGGAAGAGGAAACAGCCCTGCCCCGTGGAGCTCACGCTGTGATAGGAAAGACAGACTGTAAATCAGTGATTGCAAGAGTTTACTGTGCTGCATATTAGGGAAGTGGAGGGATGAGGCTATGCAGGCAGACATCAGGTGTCCTGAAATACAGTTACTGCTTTTTGGAAAAGTAAAGAGTTGTGTTAGAATGCCAACTTGAGTTCTGTTTTTAACACTATGAACATGAGGACCACTTCATGCTTCTGCAAGTTAAGATGGTTGTGGGATGCAAAGGAAAAATATACTGTCATTGGAGCGGACTCAAATTTACCAAACCTTATAAGGCTCCAGCTAGGCCCCAGGGGAAAGACAGGTGAAGTGTACTGCAAACATTGCAAAATAAAATGAGTGCGTTTTCTGTAAGTGATGAAAAATAGTAGAGTCTTTCCCTTCCCTTCCCTTCCCTTCCCTTCCCTTCCCTTCCCTTCCCTTCCCTTCCCTTCCCTTCCCTTCCCTTCCCTTCCCTTCCCTCCCTTCCCTTCCCTTCCCTCCCCTCCCCTCCCCTCCCTCCCCTCCCCTCCCCTCCCTCCCCTCCCCTCCCTCCCCTCCCCTCCCCTCCCCTCCTTCCCCTCCCCTTCCCCTCCCCTCCCCTCCCCTCCCCTCCCCTCCTTCCCCTCCCCTCCCCTCCCCTTCCCCTCCCCTCCCCTCCCCTCCCCTCCCCTCTCCCTCTCCTCTCCTCTCCTCTCCTCTCCTCTCCTCTCCTCTCCTCTCCTTTCCTTTCCTTTCCTTATTGTTTCTTTTGAGAGAGAGCGTGAGCATGAGTGGGGGAGGGCAGAGAGGGAGGAAGAGAGAGAATCCCAAGCAGGCTGCACCCTGTCAGCATGGAGCCCAATGGGGGCTCGAACTCCCAAACTGTGAGATCATGACCTGAGCTGAAACCAAGAGCTGGACACTCAACTGACTCAGCTACCCAGGCACCACCCCTTCTTTTCATTTTAATGCAGAGGTTGTAATAATGATTTCAGTTGATTAAGATGGGCCCACTCACATATGTAGGTTTAAAACAGGAAATGTTTTGGGAGTAAGTAAGCTTCCAGACAGATTCTAAAGCAGGAGAAAGTTGCATAGGTGACATTAACACCAGTTTGGGCCCTTTTCCTTAAGCCTGTGTCTCTGATGTAACTGTCTAGGGTCAGATTTCTATATGAGAGTTTTCTTTATTTTTAAGTCAAACCAGCCAAAACGTCAGATATATCTGTTATGGAATCGCAAATACATTGGTTGGAAGAAAAAAAATATTGGTAGGTAAGTCACACTTTTTCACTCAAGTAAAATTTTTTTTGTGTTTGTTCAGTAGGGACTTGAATGAATCATTATATTCACTTATGGCCCAAAGAGATTCAGAAAAATTCCACTCTGTAAAATAAGGGATGGCAATATTAATATCAAACAAAGTGGAATTTAAGGAAAAGGCATTAAATAAAACTAAAAGGGTTGTTGAATACACATATGGAGGAACATGTTCTGCAGTCAATTTGAGAAAATTTCTAGACCTCCTGAAGGTCATCTATAAATTCCAAGTATCTGTAGTGGACCCCAGGGTAAGAAATTCTGATTTCAGTGATTTAAGTTCATGTATCTATCTGGCCACAGTTCTTTGTTCTTTCCCTATATCCATGCCCGTTGCAATGTGACTTTGCAGGTCCTCTTATAAAGAAGTGGAGTTGGGGTTCTTGGGGTTCTGTCAGTGTGGAGCCTGCTTGGGATTCTCTCTCTTTCCCCCCCTTTCTCTGCCCCTCCCCTGCTCATGTGCACCTGTGTGTGCGCTCTCTCCCTCCCTCTCTCTCTCTCTCTCTCTCTCAAAATAAATAAATAAAAACTTAAAAAAGAAAGAAAAAGTGGAATCTATTCTGACCTCTTGAATTTGGGCTGGCTTTGTGACTTCTTTAGCCAGTAGAATGTGCCAGAAGTGACAGTTTGCAGTGTTCAGCCTAGGCCTTGTGTGCTTCCCCTTTCTTTCTTACACCTCTGCTTCTGCCACGTAAACAAGTCCAGGCTAACGTGCTGGAGGGTGAGAGGCCACGTGGAAGAACTGTGGGCCCCCAGCTTACAGCCAGCCAACCATTAGACAGCCCATCTTACATCGGCACTGCTGTCTACCCAACCAAAAACTGATTATGGAAGCATGAATGAACTCTGTTGAGACTATAAAAAACCACCACAACTGACCTATAGACTCATGAAAAGTAGTAAGTTCTTATTGTGTAAGCCGCTGAGATTTGAGGCGGTTTGTTATATAATAACAGCTGTGATAAACACCTGTCTGTTCCAAATGTCTGTAAGAATTTGTAAAATTGATTCCAGGCTTATCACAAAGAAGACCTCGGTAGATTCCCCCAAATAGGAATTATATAGATCACGTTTGGGCTGCCTGGGGGGTTTAGTTGGTTAAGCATATGACTTTTGATTTCAGCTCAGGTTATGATCCCAGGTTCATGGGATTGAGCCCCATGTCCAACTCTAGACTGGGAGGGGAGCCTGCTTAAGATTGATTCTCTCTCTCTCTCTCTCTCTCTCTCTCTCTCTCTCTCCCCCTCTCCCTCTCTCCCTCTCTCCCTCTCTCCCTTTCCCTCTTCCTCTCCCTCTCCCTCTCCCTCTCCTCTGCTCATGCATGCTCTCTCTCTCTTAAAAACAAATATACATATATATGTATATCATTTTAAAAAATCCTACTGCCCTAAAACTAGAAATTTGTTCTTTTTAAAAAGAAAGTTTAAACATAATCTACTTGATAATAGAACACTCCTAACTCTCGGTTCTTGGAGGAAAAAAAATCCTGAAATAGACAGATCCTGTGAGCCCAGTCAAGAATTACCAATGAAAAAAATAGGTATGAGAAAAAGGCATAAAGCATGCAAAGAAAATTAGGAATTCTATGTAGAAATGTGCTGGATCATTTCATTGCCCACTTGCCTGACCTGGAACTACATTTCCCAGAATCCCCCTTTCTTTACGGTTCTGGTTTAGAGTTGGCCAAAAGATCAACTTGAGTAATACTTGAGAGTTGGAAATGATGCCCTCACAATCATTTTGGCATCCTAATAGCTATAACAGTGGTATAAGACATCAAAATAAGGCAGCAGGTGTCTAATGCTGACATCTTCTAAGAATGATTTGAGCAAAAGGGGATTATTAGAGACTATTAGCTAGCTCAAAGGATTTCCAAGTGGCCCAAGAACTAAGTTTTAAAGCTACATGCAACCTGGATGATACAGCCACAAAAATACTCCCTCCACCACTACAGGACTGTTTAGTGGAAAGACCACCTATGATGCTGTGGACTCGATACCAGGATCCATTGTAGCTGCTCTATAAAGGCCAGATGTCTGTATTATGCTTTCTAGAATATGTACTCTGTCAGTCTTTGGCCACCTCCTCACATTGTTTTCTTTCTTATCTGAATCTCTCATGGGTATAAATTATTGGCAGAAATGTCATAGGACTTGAACCTTAGCTATAAGGGTGTCTAGAACTGTACTTTTTAGTTTTCTGAACTTGTAAAGCATGCCCATGTTCTCTAGCCAGAGACTGCTGTGAACACATAACTGAGTGAGGTGGGTTCATTACTTGTTGCAGCAAGGGAGAGCACACATCATAAGGAACGATGAGAACCCTCCATAAGAGGGTGTTAGATAGAACCTTTATAGAATTTGACCTTTGGTTGGGTGATTTGTGGAGGGCCTGAGGAAGCAAGGATTCACTCTAGGTAGGATGCCATCTGAAAGTCGGGGTGAGGGGAATTTTATGATTTAAAATCTCAATAGATTTTATAAATAGGTAAACTAGAGGGGAAAAAAGGTATAATTGGTAAAGAATTAACAGTCACTTATTTTAGCCAGGAGAGGGAGATGTTTGGTATTTTGTGGGTGGCACAGGACCTTATTTTTGTCTGTGCTTAGGAAAAATTATAGTGTGGACTTGCTTTATCTCATTTAGTCATGGTCTCAGAGTGACCTTGTCTGAGCTGATATTCTGTGAGATGGTTTATGTCCAATGGGAGAACAACACAGGTTAGTGTTGAATGCCTGGCCAGCTTCCGAATGTCAAGGGCTGCTCTTTTCTTCATCAAGTACAACATAGAATGGAATTGGAGTGGCTATTGGATAAGCAGATTTATTGTATTTACCCCAGGTATCATCATACTTACTGGTGAAACTGGTGTTCCCCACCAGAGTCAAGTTTGCCCACTGTCCATGGTCATTTAATATTTCCCAAAAGTTTAGTGAAAATAGTAAGACAAAAGGAAATAAGAGAAAAAGCTTCAGAAAGGAGGAGATAAATTACTACTTGTGTGTAATTGCCTACCTGGGCGTTGAAGAAAAGCAACTGAAAAATTATTAAGAGTAAGAAGTGTTGAGCAAGTCTGTTGGTTACAAAATCAGTACACAAAATCAACGCTTATCTTTTAAATCAACAATTATCAGTTAGAAAATACAATTTTAAAAAGGCATTAAGATAGAGGCTAAATATAAGATATCTAGAAATAAACTTGACGTAAGAAAAGTATGCAGGACCCATATAAATAAAACTAAAACTTCACTGGGAGACGTGAAGTCTTAAATAAATGGTAAGGCATACCACATTCTTGGATGGCATCTCAATAATTCTGCCATTTCAATTCTAATAAAAATGTCAAAAGTATTTTTTTTTAACTAGACAATATAATTCTAAGGTCACCTGGGAAGATTAATAAAGGGCTGAAGAATTTTTGGAAGATTGAAGGCTGACTTACACTGTTAGAAAGAAAGATTTATTATCAAAGTAGCATGATTCTTGTGTAAGAATAAAAATAGCCCCCTAAACAGAGTCAAGTATATACATTTGGTATAAGGTAAAGGTGGGATTTAAGTGTTCTTAGGCTTCTGCTTAAGATATAGAAAGCTGTTAAGCTAACCTAATAATGAGGAAATGACAGAGAAACTACAAAATCATTACTTTTGTTGATCCCAGGAGGTAGGTGAGGTTGTGAGGCCACCGAGTAGCCTGATTCAGAAGAGAAAGCAGTTCTTCTCCGCTGAGACGGGCTTCGCCACCTCTGGGCTCTGGCGGACCACAGGAGCCTGAGGCACCTCCACTCTCCACGTGGGTGAGAAGAAACCAGCTGTCGAATGTACCACTATCATCCATCTGTGCCAAGAGTGTAAATCGGGGATAGTGGAGGTCGCCGAGAAGTGTCACGCTCAGCGGTAACCTTTCCCACAGACTTCCACCACGTGCTCACGAGAAATACGGGGGGCAGGAGCCTGGCTCTCTCCAGCCCACCTCGGAGGTACAGGCAGGGCAGAGGCAATTGATTAATGGTGGTTGGGGGACACAAAATGTCATGTGCTTCCTGGGTTCTTCTCTCTTAGGCATCAAAAGCCTTAAGCTACCAGGGTCACGGACGGCAGCACTTGCTCACAGGGCTTCAAGTGCTGTGGGGCACAAGGCCTTGCCCGTTCCACTGGACAATTTCCCCTTGAATGTAGACTAAAGCTTCAAGTCTCCAGGGTGGCGAAGTCTATTACTCCCAGGGCAGACAGACAGAGATGCATCGCTCAGTAGCTTCATGAAAGGCATTTGATAAAATTGAATATCCATTTGTGATAAAAACTCTCAGCCAAGTAGAACTGCCTCATCGGATAAAGGACATCTACAAAAACCCTACAGCTACCATCATCCTTAATGGTGAAAGACTGAACCTGTGTACCCTGACGATGGGATACTACTCGTCAATAAAAAGGATGAATTACTGATACAAGCAACAATATGGACAGATCTCAAAAGCATCGTGCTATGTGCAAGACGGCGGACTCAAAAGGCTAGAAACTGTATGTCCATGTTACGTTGACAATCAGGAAAAGGCACAATTATGGGAACAGCAAACAGATCGGTGGTTGCCAGGCACCGGGGTGTGGGACTCACTACAAAAGGGCACAAATGAACTCTGTGGGATGATGGTGGTGACTACACACCTGTGTATGTTTGTGAAAATTCATAGAACTTTACCCTTAAAGAGGATAAATTACATCTCAGGAAACCTGACTTTTATTTATTTATTTATTTTTAAATGTTTGTTTATTTTTGAGACAGAGAGGGAGACAGAGCACGAGTGAGGGAGGGGCAGAGAGAGAGGGAGACACAGAATCTGAAACAGGATCCGGGCTCTGAGCTGTCAGCAGGGCTCGAACCCACGAACCGTGAGATCGTGACCTGAGCCGAAGTCGGATGCTTAACCGACTGAGCCACCCAGGCGCCCAAAACCTGACTGTTAAAAGCATGGTTCAGGAAGAAAGTATTGTGCTGTAAGCAGTGCCAAAATAATTGCTAAACCATCTGAGGAAAAAATAACTTTTAATTTCTCACATCGTAAAATAAGATAAATTTTAATGGATTAGAGATATGAATGAAAAAAATCAAACCATTAAAAACTTAGAAACATGCAGGAAATTTAGGGGACGAATACATAGGGGATCAAAGCCTAAAGCACAAGGAGGTGAAGACCTTAATAGTCAGGATAGTGATTACCAAGAGGTAAGAGGAGTGTGTCCTTGAGAAAGGACCTTCAGCAGGAATCTCTCTTCCCTCTCCCTCCCCCAGCCCTGTCCTCTTCCCCCTTCCCCTCCGTCCCCTCCCCCATCTCTCTATCTCCATCTCAATAACACAGATGACAGTTATATGGACAGTTGTCATGATTATTTATCACGGTGCAGCCTTCTGTTTTTGTGCCATATTTTATAATAGGAAAAAAGGGTAAAATTGAGGTCCAAATGTAATTTTCTACATTTTACAACACAGAGAATTTAGGCACAGAGAAGCAGAATCTATTGAAGATTAATTTCTCCCATTTCCTCTCCCAATTCCCCACTCCCAGTCCAATGCTCTGCTAGCCAAAGCAGCCACATTTTTTGGAACAAGTTAGCAGACTCTGAACCTTATAAACCAAGGCCAGTTTGAAAGGACCTAGGTTACAGATATGTGATGTTTAATTAAAAATGAACAAATGGTAAATCCTGAGTTGGAATGGAAAAAGCCTTTTAAACATCAAAGTAAAGGCAGAAGCCATAAAGGAAAAGATCAATAGATTTGACTACTCTCATGTTAAAAATGACATACAAATTTTAAAGTATCAAAGCAAAATCAAAAGACAATATACAATTGGGGAAAGTATTTTTAAAATACATGGAAAAAATAAATACATAAAAAAACACATGGCAGGTAACAGGTTAACATTTTTGACCTACAAAGAGCCCTTAAATCAATAAGACTAATATCCCAATAGAAAAATGGCAAGGAATATGGTTGGCCATTTTTAAGGGAAGAAATACATATTTTTAACAAGCATCTAAAAATATTCATTCTGGAGTGCCTGGGTGGCTCAGTTGGTTCAGCATCTGACTCTTGATTTTGGTTCAGGTCATGATCCCAGAGTTGTGGGATCAAGCCCCACATTGGGGTCTATGATGAGGATGAGTTTCTCATCCCTCTCCCTCTGCCCCTCCCCTGCTCATGCTCTCTCTCTCTCTCAAATAAAAAATAAAAACTGAAAAAAAACTAAAAATAAAAATATTCATTCTCTCTAGTAATCAAATCATTCATTGGACATTAAAAATGTGCACTTGTCATACATTCAATTGTCCAGGATTAGAGAAGATGGAAACATCTAGAATGGAGAAGCTGTAGAGAAAAGGGCACTCTGAAGTATGTGGTAGGAGAGCAGTTCAGCAACATTAACAAGAGCCTCAAAAATTATGTATTCTTTGATTTAACAAATTATGCACAGGAGTGCCTGGGTGGCTCAGTCGATTAAGCATCTGACTTCGGCTCAGGTCACGATCTTGTGGTTCGCGAGGTTGAGCCCCACATTGGGCTCTGTGCTGACAGCTCGGAGCCTGGAGCCTGTTTTGGATTCTGTGTCTCCCTCTCTCTCTGCCCCTCCCCTGCTCTCTCTCTCTCTCTCTCTCTCTCTCTCTCTCTCAAAAATAAGTAAACATAAAAAAATAAAAAAAACCCAAATTTATTTATTTAAAAAAACCCCAAAGATATTTATAATAGTGATACATGGAAATGACCCGAGACATCCCAGTGATGGGGAGCTGGCTAGGTTATGCTATTTTTGTGCACCTGGGCATTTTCTAGCCCAAATGGCACCTTTGTGTGACCTAGGAGAAAAGGCTCCTCTTGCTCGAGGGAGACCTCACCACATGCCAGTCCCACAGCTTATGCAGGCAGTGGCTTGTACATTGGACACCAAGGCTCTGATAATGCACAGTGTGGTGCTATAGTATGTAGCCATTAAAGCACATGTTTGAATAATTTTGAATGACATAAGGATATGTTCACAATATGCTATTAATCACATAAAACATATGAAGCCCCAAGAGTAGTTTCTGGAACGTAACAAAAGCCATTCTTTTATTTATTTATGTATTTTCGTATGTATGTATTTTTATAGAAAACCTAGATTTACTTGTTAAACTCTTACAAAGACAAAATAATTATCTGAAGTACTTTGAGGACTTCATCCCAATTTCACTTGTTGTTATGGAGATGGACCTAAGAGGTTATAACAAAACAAACTGGTGAGAGACATGGTCGGAGGCACTTGTTAGTGGTAGTAAATGAAGCTGGGATGTTTCCCAAAGGGCTCCATGAAGAAGCCTGCATGAATTTATCTGGGTCCCAAATTAGTAAAAAGACCCACAACCCTGTGGAGAATGAGCAGAGGCCAGGATTTCTCAGATCTCTGTCTTTTTAAGGGGTATGGGGATCCTTAGGTTCTAAAGGGGTGTATCTTAGACTCAGCCTCCCTCCTTCCCATCCAGTGTACCTGCACCTTCAAGGGCCTGCACATTCCCATCACGTAGGCCTGCTGGGTGACAGGCGATGCATAGAGTGGAGGCAGGAATTGTAGGCCTACTCAGAGGGTACCTATGCACAGAAAGTTTGGGGGTAGATGATAAACTACAAATACCCTCTTGGTCAAGTTAATTCGCCTTTGTTAATAAAGGCCATAGTATCCAATGCTCATGAGAACTTTTTGTCTCAGTATACTTTGTCTCTAAAAAGAGCTGGTTGGGGAAAGACAAAGACTCTCATCAACACCCACTCCATAGTAGAAGAGGCACCAAGATCTTTCCTACAGTTACGAGCAGAATCCCACAGCAGAGTAAATCATCCTCAGTGGTCAACATCTGCATACTCAAACTGAGCACCAATGGTTGGGGTAGTACCTCTCTCTATCCCCTCTTCACAATCTCACTGAATCTTCTGTCTGCTCTCCAGCCGTGTTATACTGGCTGCTCACAGACTGAGAAAGCATACCTTCTTATCTCTCCAGTGTGACTTGGCCTTACCCTGTTCGATGGGGTAGTCCTGCTTCACAGGTGTGAAGTGTAGGGATGTCTCCCCGCCCTTGTTCACGGGCTTCCACATCGTATTCTTCTCCACGGTGGTCGTCTGAATCTTCACCCTCAGGATCTGGATGCAAAGCCTGGCATTCACACATTGCAGCGAATATTGCCTCCGATGTAGGTTTATCACTAAGCACAGACCTAAATTGAGCAATAGGTTCAACATCATCATCACTGCCTTCTCCTCCTCCTCCTCTTTCTCCTCCTCCCCCACCTTCTTTTTCTTCTTCTCCTCCTCCCCCTCCTCCTTCTCCTCCTCCTCCTCCTTCTCCTGCTTCTCCTCCCTCCTGTTCTTGTTCTTTTTGTTCTCCTTCTTCGTCTTCCTCCCTTTCTTCTTCCTCCCCTTCTCCTCCTCCTCCTCCTTCTTCTTCTTCTCCCCCTCCTCCTCCCCCTCCCTCTCCTTCTTCTTCTTCTTGTTCTTCCTCTTCTTCCTCCTCCTCCTCTTCTTGTTCTGCTTCCCCTTCCTCCTCCTCCTCCTCCTCCTCCTCCTTCTTCTTCCTCTTCCTCTTCTCCTTCTCCCCCTCCTGCTTCTCCTCCCTCCTGTTCTTGTTCTTGTTATCCTTCTTTGTCTTCCTCCCTTTCTTCTTCCTCCCCTTCCTTCTCCTCCTCCTCCTCC
Source organism: Acinonyx jubatus (assembly GCF_027475565.1). Taxonomy (NCBI): domain Eukaryota; kingdom Metazoa; phylum Chordata; class Mammalia; order Carnivora; family Felidae; genus Acinonyx; species Acinonyx jubatus. The sequence continues at coordinate 189,787,438 of NC_069380.1, read as the reverse complement.
TTCTTCTTCTTGCTTTTCTTCCTCCTCCTCCTCTTCTTGTTCTTCCTCTTCCTCCTTCTTCCTCTTCCTCTTCTCCTTCTCTCCCTCCTGCTTCTCCTCCCTTCCGTTCTTATTCTTGTTTTCCTTCTTTGTCTTCCTCCCTTTCTTCTTCCTCCCCTTCTTCTTCCTCCTCCTCCTTCTTTTTCTTCCTCTTCTTCTTCTTCCTCTTTTCTTCCTTTTCTTCCTCCTCCTCCTCCTCCTCTTCTTGTTCTTCTTCTTTCTCCTCCTCCTCCTCTTCTCCTTCTCCTCCTCCTGCCCTTCCTCCTTCTTCTTCTCCTTCGCCTCTTCCTCTTCCTCCTCCCCCTCATGCACCCTGATATACAAATGCTCTTGTGGATAGGCATTTAGGTCCCTGGACGCCACATGAAGCTAATGACGGGGTATTTCATCAAGAATCCTAATCCGGAGCCATTTGACCAAGTCAGGTGGCTCTCAGCGATGCAAAGGGTGCCGGTGCCAAGGCCCTTGCTGCTCAGCACAGCCTTGGTATCCGACTGCTGCTGCTGGGGCCCCTCAGTGAAGCAGAGCTGTAGGAAATTTTTGAGGAAGCTCATTGCTACAGGGAATGTGGAAACAGGCAGGGAAGGGAACTGAAACACAGCCATCCAGCTGCTCACCTCATCCTGCCCCAGGAAAAGCTATCATTTTAAAGGTAAAATTTTAAGTTGTGTACACAAGCCCAACTTAACAAAGTGATATATGTATAGAAAGAAAACTAGAAGAAAAATTAAAAAGATAATATACCAGTATTTTAAGAATATTACATCTGGCTGATTAGAGTATAGGCAGCTTTTTAAAAGTTTTTTTTAATGTTTATTTATTTTTGAGAGAGAGAGCATGAGTGGGGAAGGGGCAGAGGGAGACAGAGATGCAGAATCTGAAGCAGACTCCAGGCCCTGGCTGTCAGCACAGAGCCCGACATGGGGCTCAAACCCACGAACTGTGAGACCATGACCTGGGCTGAGGTCAGATGCTTAATCGACTGAGCCACCCAGGCGCTCCTGTAGGCAACTTTTATTCTTATTTTTTGCATTTTGCTATACTTTTGATATTTCCTAGGTGGGATATATATTGTCTAGGTGATTAGAAAACAAACAAACAAACATTAAATTCCAAAATCTATCTCATTTAAAGGACCGAGCAGAATGAACAATACAGCTAACCCAGGAGAGATGTGTGATTTTGGGTACTTTCATTACTTTGAATTTTCACATAAAATCTTAAGCCTTATTGATAGAAAAATCAGTGGAGAGGAACTGTTAAGAAGGACATTTAGTGATAGTGGTGGAATGACCACACAGCAACGTGGAAATAAGCCCAGCCGGTGTGACACAGGCCTTTGACGTGCAGGTTGTAACCGGAGTAAAACTGTCTTCTGACCCAGCCCTGCTCAGCACAGATGTTAGGGGTCTAAAGAAAGCTTGGCACGGAGCAAAGAACAGATGGAGAACACTGTGGGAAGCCCCCGTGTCCTCCACGCAGTGATTAAGGGGGGAGATAAGGAGAGCAGTCTTTTTGGAGCTCATACTTAAGCCTGAAGTGACTTTGTAACATGGCTAGTTACCTCTTTTATTTTATTTTAAAGTTTATTTATTTTGAGAGAGAGAGAGAGAAAGGACATGCACAAGCAGGGGAGGGGCAGAGATAGAGGGAGAGAGAGCATCCCAAGCAGGCTCTGGGTTCTCAGTACAGAGCCCGATGTGGGGCTCGAACTCACGAACTATGAGATTATGACCTGAGCTGAAGTTGGACGCTTAACGGACTGAGCCACCCGGGAGCCCCTAGTTACCTCTTTATATCTGAGTTCCCTGTTCTGAGAGGGTGTGGAGTACAAATGAGGGTGTTAAATGTGGCATGTCCTTAATGGTTTGTTTTCCCTTAAGTCAATGGTAGTAATTACCAGTGTTAATGGGGAAGAGAAAGCCCATGACTGACTGAAATAATCAGATGTTTGTGTCCCTAAAACTGAGCTTAATACTTACCCCGCCCCTCTCTGCTTTCTTCTCTAATGTTTTCCTGCGCTGTTTACAACCCCTCAGTGACCCCTCACAAGCTTCAGAACAAAGGTTAAACTCTTCACTTGGGCACAGAAAGACCTGCTTTTCGTTCTAGCATCTTCCCTTGTCACTACATCCTTTAACCATACCAAACTGACTTTCGTTCTCTTGAACACTTGTGGCAGGTTCTTTCATGTCTCTGGGCGGTTATAGTCTTACTAATATTATCAAATGCCTGCTGTGTGCCAGGCACTGTGCTGAATGTATTAGCCTGTGCGTCATACCAATCCTATCTTATCTCCATTTTATAAACGAGAACCCTGAGGTTCAGAGACACTAAATAATTTGCCTAGAATCACACAGTGAGTAAGTGGCAGAGTCAGAATTTGAACACAGTTTTTTTTTTAAACTGATTTATTGAAGTATGATTGACATACAAAAAGCTATGGATATTTAATGGATACAACTTGATGAGTTTGGAGATATGTATACACCCGGGAAACTATTATTACAATCAGTGCCATAAACTTATCCATCACCTTCAAAAATTTCCTCCTGCCCCTGGAACCCAGCTTTGACTCAGAGTTTGAATTCTTTTTTTTTTTTTTTAATTGTGGTAAAGTAGATACAACAGAAAACTTCCCGTTTTAATCTTTTTTTAGTGTATGCTTCTGTGGCGTTAGGTCCATTTACATTGTACAGCTATCATCACCACCCACTTCCAGAACTTTTCATCTCCCCCACCTGAAACTCTGTACCCATTAAACATAAACTCCCCAGTTCTCCTTCCTCCCAGTCACTGGAAACCACCATTCTGCTTCTTATGAATTGGATCACTCTAACTTCATGTAGGTGGAATCAAACAATGTTTGTCTTTTTGTGATTGGCTCATGTAATTTAGCATCATGTCTTCAAAGTTCATCTATGCTATAGTATGTGTAGAATTTCCTTCCTTTTGAAGGCTGAGTAATATCCCATTACGTGTATATATCACATTTTGTTTATCCCTTCACCCATCAATGGACGCTTGAGTTGTTTCCTTCGGTGATTGTGAGTATTGCCGCTGGGAACACGAGCGTACAAATATCTGTTTGAGACCCTGCTTTCACTTCTCTTATTTATACAGAGGTTGAATTGCTGGATCACCTGGTAATTCTGTGTTTTGTGACATGCACAGGGTTGAAGATTGTAGGCCAGTAAAATTGTAGAATCCCCCTCAAGCTGGTTAGACTCAGGTTATGGTTTTGGCTGGAATGTCACAGATGCTGAGTTTTGTCTCATCACACCCCAGGGCGTGGCACTTGATGTCTGTTTGGCTACTTGTATTTTTAGCTTGGATCACTTATAATGCTGGGGCCTGCTGGGTGTCTCTATTGTAAAGTCTTTTTGTGATTAATAAGTACCTTGTGAGGAGATACTTTGAAATGATGTACATCTCCCTTTTCCCACCAGCCTCTCACCCACTGGATTTTAGCATCCATGGGGATGTTTCTTGATGAATAAGTTATTCCTGTGATGGTACCAAACAGTGATTTTTCTAATGCCATCATCATTTCTTCTGCATTTATTCATTATCTCTCTGCTATAAAGAGCTTTCTCTTCTCATTTATTTATTCATCAATTTCTATCAGTATAGATTCATGGGTACAACTCTACCCAATGGGTTATAAGCTGTTGCAATCATGACTTATTTATTTATTTTTAAATTTTATTTATTCATTTGTTTATTTATTTATTTAGAAAGAGAGAGTGAGAGCATGGAACCAGGGGAGGGGGCCTAGGGAGAGAGTGAAAGAATTAAAAAAAAAAATTTTTTTTTAATGTTTTATTTTATTTTTGAGAGAGACAGAGACAGAGCGTGAGTGGGGGAGGGACAGAGGCAGAGGGAGACACAGAATCCAAAGCAGGCTCCAGGCTCTGAGCTTGTTAGCTCAGAGTCTGATGCAGGGCTTGAACTCACGACCTGTGAGATCATGACCTGAGCTGGAGTCAGACGCTCAACCGACTGAACCACCCAGGCACCCCCATTATTTATTTTAATGCTCAATATTTCTCAGATTTAGTCAGTGGAAGCCACTTCAAATTGGTTCTTGTGTCCCCTTGACATTTCTTCTTCATTGTTTGGGCATGCCCTCGCTTTCTGACACAAAGAGATGGTCCAGGTTTATCTTATGTTCCCCCCTGTATTCGGTGATTTGAAGAGAGCGTATTTATTTATAGAATAAATGTTTGGAATGCAAACAATGCTACCCAGGCTGTTTCATGTGCACCCCCTACTGTTTAGCCTTGCGGGTTTTGGATTTCACCGCTGGTTTGTCACTGGATCTGTGAGGCTGTCACCTGCAACAGAAGATGTGTGCATTTTATAGCCCACTGAATGTTAGCTGTAAACCTGGCCCCCTGAGGCAACCCCCAAAAGGAGCTAGCACTGATACGTGTGACAGGATTGTTTGGTTTCCTTCTCTCAGATACTCAAGGGCTTGCCAGCATGGGAGCTCTGTTTGGAGAGAAAACAGTTTTTACATATTTCTCCTTAACGGTAATAGAAACTATTGTTGTAAAGAGGCACTAGGTTTAGACTATGCCATATGGCACTGAGAGGCGTTCATCACTACAGCTTCCAGGGGCTGAACTCAAAATAGCCCATATTTTTGCATTGATGGAGAATTAGCCCTTGGCTGCCAGGAAACACCCATTGTAGCAGCTCTTCAGCCATGTAATTTAAAATAATTACTAATTAAATGAGAATAAAATAGAGTCCATAATAACAATAATAATCACTGTAGCATTGGTCATTAGCCAAGTTACTATTTGTTGGAGCGTCACCTGGGGGAAGATGGCTTGCCAAAGCGGGGAAGACCCGTGAGGGAGCCGTGGCTTTCTCGTGACTGCTGAGGTAAGGGATCAGGACTGCTCTGGGGGGGGCTCGATAACTACAGACCCAATTTTCCATTCCATCTAGATCGCCCGTCTCACGTTGTTTCCAGGAATTCGCTAATACGGCAGGCAGCATGCCGTTGAAAACCAAAAAGCAGGAACAGCTGCGTGGCACTTGTCAACGAAATTATACCATCGCAGGAAACAACTCAAGCGGTCACCCTGTCTTCGGCAGGCGTCGCTCTTCTCCCCTTCTCGGGAGAAGCAGGGCCCTTTCGAGCGTGGGCCTTTGGGTGTGTGTGTCCGAGCCAAGCAGGTGTGAGTATGTGGGTCAGCATTAGGTACAGCAGGTTTTAGGTCACGGCGCAAGGGCCTGTCGGGCCATCTACGAAAGTGAAAGGTGGAGGCTGTCTGGGCGAGATGCAGGGTGTCTGGGGCTCACTGTGTGTGACTTCACAGAACATGCCTTCCTTTGCTTCTTCATTCATCTGACCAATGAGTACCTACTAGGTGCCGGATAGCCTACTGAGCGCTGGGAATACTGATTAAGACACACCTGGGCGCTGCCCTCGGGGATCTGACGGCCCCCGGTCAGGGAGGAGTGTACAAATCCAGACGTGTGAAAGTGCCACAGGGGCAAAGAAGAGAGCACACGAGAGGTGAGCAGGGGGCTCTTGGAGACGTGGCATCTGTGAAGGACTCTTGAGTATGCCGTTTATGTCGAGGCCCGAAGTCAAAGGAATGCTTGGCCAGGTGAACCACGAGGGAAGAATGTTCCCAGCCAAAGGGGTGCCGCGGGCAAGGGCCCTGCACGACGATGGAGCCTCATGGGTTTGGAGAGCTAGCGGAAGTGCATTGTGTAGGGAGAGGCACAGAGGTGCTGAGTGAGGGAGACTGTGACACAAGAGAGGGGTCCCCTGGCTCCAGGGCTTCTGTAGGCTTGGGGAGGGGCCCAGATTTGGTTCTAAGTGCCGGGGGCGGGGGTGGGGGGGGCTGGTGGGTGGGCAGCTTCAGAGCTGAGCAGCGGCAGGACGTGGTTTATGTCCGTAAAAGCTCAGTCTCGTTGCTGGTGGAGAGTGGCCTGGTGGGGACGGGGCCCGGGCTGGCCCAGAGCCCAGGTAGCAGGTCATTCAGATAAGAGAGGACAGTCCTCTAGGGGGATGGCAGGGCGCGGTAGGAAGTAGACCGACGGGGCATTCATTTAGGCAGTAGACTTGACCTGGGGTGGCCAGGACTTGAGGAGGTGCCAGGGCTGGTTCTCAGGTCTCGGGCTTGAGCAAACTGGATGAACGGATGTGTTGTGTGTCAGCAGGTTGCTATCTGAGGACAACTTTATCTGAGGGTTAAAATATTCAGATTTTTTTTTATGGTGGCAAAATACACTTAACGACCTTTGCCATCCTAGCCATTGTTACGTGTGCACTTCTGTGGCTCTCGTTCCCAGTGTGCCACCGCGATCGCTACCGTCCGTCTCCAGAACTCTTCCTTCTTCCTCACCTGGAACTGTACCCGTTGCTCACGGACTTCATGTCCCCCTCCGGCACCTCCTGGCCGTCAGCAGTCTAGTCTGTCTCTATGAACGCGACTGCTCCGGGAACCTCGTAGAATCGCACAAGGTTTGGCCTTTGGTGACTGGCTTATTTCACTCTGCGCGCTGTCTTCAAGGTTCACCTGTGCTGTGGCCTGTGTCAGAATTTTCCACCTCGGGCTGAATCATTCTGTTTCACGTATACACCGTATTTTATTTATTCATTCATCCATTGATGGATATTTGAGTTGCTTCCCCCTCTTGGCTGTTGTGAAGATGGCTCCCAAGGACGTGAGGGTACAAATACCCGTTGGAGTCCCTGCTTTAATTTCTTTGGCGTATCTACCCAGAAGTGGAATTGGTGGATCATATGGGAATTTTATATTTAACATATCAAGAAACCACCGAACTGTTCTCTATAGGCTGTCCCATTTTACATTCCTACCTGCAGTGCACAAGGGTGCCAGTTTCTCCACAGCCTCGCCAACACTTGTTATTTATTTACTTATTTATTTTTCAACTTTTTAAAAAAAAGCTTATTTTGAGAGAGAGAGAGAGAGTGGGCATGAGTTGGGGAGGGGCAGAGAGAGAGAGAGAGAGAGAGGGAGAGGGAGAGAGAATACCAAGCAGAATCCTGGCTATTGGCACAGATCCCATCACGGGGCTTGATCCTGCAAACCGGGAGATCATGACCTGAGCCGAGATCAAGAGTGGGACACTTAACCAACTGAGCCACCCAGGCTCCCCTATTTATTATTATTATTATTGTTTATTATTCTATTTTTTTGATAATCACTATCCTAATGGGTATGAAGTGGCATCTCATTGTGGTAAGATGCTCAGATTTATGGATGAGAGATATTCAAGGGGCGCTGTCGAGTAAATGGTGGGCTGTACCAGGTGGGATTTCCATCGAGGGGTCTTCTGGCCCTCAGATCGCTTCAAATTCTGCTGACCCTGCTGTGCAGCGGGCTCTTGTGAATGCCTCGTTGTCGTGGAACTTCCGTGGTTGTCCTTACGGCATCCTATCTCTGCCAGTGTGCCTACTCTTTGAGGATGGGAGCCTTTGGGCATTTGGATTCACTTCTGGTGAACAAATGACATTTTGTACCTGGTTCTCCCCTTTCTACTCCACATTGCAGCTCCTGTGGAAATTAACCAGGAATAACTAACTGTGAGCTGTGGATAAAAGTGGTGGAAAGCTTCAGAAAGGGAATTTATCGCCATGGTCTTGGGAGGTACATCTAGCTGAAATCACACAGGTCTGATGATCTTTTAGAGTGAGCGGAAGGCATTTTTGTTTGCTTTTCTTTTTTTTTTTTGTAACAAAGAAAATTCAGCTTTAAAGTGTTTTTCAATTTCTCTCTCAGCTCCTTTCATTCTCTGATTTCTTCCTCTTAATGGGATAACATAAACCAGTTTTCTGTCGTCTATTATTCATCAAAGCTGTTGATTTACCCTGAACAGAATGAAGGCAAGGATGTTATTAAAATAAAACAACTTCCAATTGAGCTGCTAATAAGTGCTGAAATGCATCCACATTTCTCCTATTGATTATATCCTGCCGACAGAGGCAAACACAAGCCATGTACCATACGCTGCCTGTGGAAATGAAAGATTTAATTAGATGAAAACCGAATGAGCTGGAAGATCTACTGTGCTCGGCCATCAAACAATTGTTATTCATAATTGGCTGTTTGAAATGTCCCTGCTTCTTGAGCCTTTTTCACTTAAAAAAATTCCCTACCACGCATTAAGATGAACGTGGTCGTTAGTGAATTTTCCCCTGTGCATTTTACAAGCTCAAGGTTGTGGGCTAGAATGAGCCCTGTCAGGCCATTAATGAGGTGTAATAGAACATCTTGAAATGGAGAATTAGCAGGCAAGAACAGGGAAACAGCATGTCTTCTCCATTTCAGGCCCGTCTTCAAATGCTGAAGGTGGGACAAGAGGGGCTGGTGGGGAGGATGTAAGAAGAGGTCCATAAACCCAGAGAGTGGGATTCTTTAGAACTGGCTAGCTCTGTAAGTGTGTGCATGTAAAGTTTAATGTCTGGTAAATGCACTGATGTTTAGTGACACGAGTGTATTAAAAAGTTGGTATTCACTTTGCCAAGGATGTTTCAGGCACCCATCAAGTGGCCTGCTTTTTAAGACAGCTAGGAGGAGAAAAATGGACAGAAATCGTTGCCTATGGTAGCCATGTGGCAGTTAGCCTATTCAGCTTTTCCTTCTTGGACCTCTGAGGCTTTGGTTTCCTCCTTTGCACAATGGGGATATGAGTTACACCTATTTCATCGATTTGTTGTGGGGATTAAGTGTTGTGGGGATTAATGTGGGCATCGCTTTTAGCACTGTTACTGGGCACACGGGTGTATGCTAAATGAATGTCAGCTATTTGCAAAAAGAATTCACCTTCCATGTCTTCAAGGCTCTGAAGGAAAGATATCACCTCTTCTGTTCTATTTCCCGTAGCTTCCTCAGTGCTGAACACCCTGCTGTCAGGAAAAACGTTCATCTGAAATAAAAGAAGTGTCAATCTCTCAATCTTTTTTTTTAAGTTTATTTATTTTGAGAGAGAGAGAGAGAGAGAGAGAGAGAGAGAGAATGCAAGAGTGGGGGAAGGGCAGAGAGGGAAGGAGAGAGAGAGAATCCCAAGCAGGCTCTGCACTGACTCTGGACTGACTCACTTATGCGGGGCTCAAATTCATGAACTAGGAGATCATGACCTGAGCTGAAACCACTGAAACCACTTAACTGACTGATTCACCCAGTCACCTCAATCTCTCAGTCTTGAGGTTCTTATAGACTTGGGTGGGAGTTGATAGTCGTTCAACAAATATGTATTTAACATCTTAAATAATTTTGATTTTTTTAAAGTTTATTTTTGAGAGAGGGAGAGAGAGAGAGAGAGAGAGAGAGAGTGAGCACGTGCCTGCCGGGGCAGGCAGAGAGAGAGGGAGAGAGGGAATCCCCAGCAGGCTTGGGGCTGTCAGCGCAGAGCCCCACACGAGGCTCAGTCTCACGAACCGAGAGATCACGACCTGAGCTGAAATCAAGAGTCGGACGCTTCACCAGCTGAGCCACCCGGGCGCCCCAACATCTTAAATCATTTTAAAAATAATATTTTGTTTTTCTGATGACAAAAGGAATAACAGCTGCTCCTTGACAGAGGCAGTGAGGGTCATGGTTGAGAGGGCAGGGAGCGGAGCCAGACTGTCTGCTTCCCCGGCCACCCTGTGAAGATTCGATGGGTTAAGACCCCACCAGACACTCGCAACAGGGTCCGGCACATAATACGTGTTCAATAAGCTCCAACTGGTATTTAATGAAATATAGTAAAAACCAACTACAGATCATGTATCCTCATGATCCCGAGATAATGGCCAATAAATACTTACTGAAAGTGTGCTCTGTGATTAGCACAGTGCTATGGGACCTGATTCTTTGTGTCGTGTTGCACTGAGTTTATGCTACAGTAGAATCTCAGGCTGGATATTTTTTCTTTAATATCTGGCCCCCTGTAGTCACCACTTCTGTACAGAAACGCCGCGGTGTGTTAGTTCTTGTTTCTCACGTGTAATTTGGAGTCAAGTGGACCAGATAAACAATGTCAGTGAAAATATCTCTTGCAGACACTGACGGGACTTATCCGTCTAGGAACGAAGAGATAACGGATGCATAAATGTTTAATTTTTCTTTGCATGTTAATGTAACCACTGAACTCTCTTGGTCCCCGAGCAAATTAATCATCACAAAATGAGAGTAAATGACACACGATCTGTATTGAGCTGTTGTCTGTTGGATCAGCCATCCCTCGGCGCGGGTATCATGGAAGAGGCGGGTCTCTGCAGCGGAGCTGTGTAAACGGCTGTGATAGATCTAAGCACATTAGGATGCTCCTTGGAAAGCTCAGGGCCCTGATCTTCTAGCTTGAGGTCGGTTCTTGGCATGTTTGGGGAGTGATGGTTCCCTCTCCCTTGTGGAGGAGGGCCGGCGCTGGACTCTGAAGTCCCGACATCTTCAATCCCTAGCTGTGTGATTGTTCGAAGTCACAGCCTCTCTGAGCTTTATTTGCTTCATGCGCAAAATAAAGTTGTGGCTAAAAACTGTATGTATATCCTTTTTGTTTTTAATTGTAGTAAAATACCCAGAACATAAAATTTACCATCTTGCCCACTTTTAAATGCGCAGTTCAGGAGGCGACTAAACCATGTTTAGCTCCAATGATAATGCTACCAATATTGCCACCACATGCCCAGTAGAACTGTCGTGTGGAGCAAATTAACAAAAGGAGGTGAAGGTGGTGCTTTCTCAAGGAGGCAAGGCTTTGCAGGCCTCAGTTTGTCCTGTCCACGTGGCCCCATCCCCTCTCTGGGCTCTGTTTCCCCACCAGTGGCTTGGAGCTCAGATTCCTTTAGTGCTGACGTTCTGCCGATCTGCCCAGCAGAGGGTCCCAAGTCAACCGGGAGGCAAGCCTTCTGCTAAAAGGCTGCGTTTCTCTGGTGAGGCGTCAGCAACATTATACCCATGGAGGTTTCATCACTTTTCTGGTCACCCTTTGCAAGGAAGCCGTTGGTAAAATCTGACTCGTCAGTGACACTGATATATATATGCCTGTGTCTGCATCCATATCTGTAGCTCTATCTATACCCACAGCTATCTTTTATTAGTTCATTAAAAGATGTTTATCTAGCAACGCCTCATTGCCAGGCACCCTTTGAGGCGCTGGGGATGCAGCCGTGAAGGAGAGGCAGCTCGCCTGGCTTCACTGAGCTTGCCTTTCAGTGGGCAAGGCAGACAGTAAACCAGTATAACAAGTTAGTGAAAGGGCGGGCCTACGCTGGCCCACTCCATCTTGTTCTGTGTTCTCCACCTTGAGTGACTATGTCCCCGACATGACCCCTTTTCCGGGAAAATCGCAGAAACCTCAGATCGCGCCTCCTCCCCTTGAGTAACCTCCCGCTCACCCGTTCAAACTTCCTGATCAAAATACGCCCAGCGACCTGCATAACAGGACTCTGACCCTTCCCCAGCCAATTGGCCGAGGCCATGACCCTTCCCCAGCCAATCGGCTGCCCCTAGACCCCTATAAAACCTTTGTGCTTTTGAAACTCGCTCTCTCTCCGGTATCTCACCGCTGCCTCGGTGCGGGTCGGGGATTGAGCTCGAGCTAGCTCGAATAAAGGCTCTTTTGCTTTTGCATCGGACTCGGCTCCCTAGTGGTCTTTGGGGATCACGAATTCTGGGCATAACATTAGAAGTGATAGATGCTGGATGGCGGACACCCAGGACTCCCAGATGGCGTCATCCATACCAGCGAAGGAGAAGAAGCTCCTTCTCCTTCTGTGGAGGTGAAGCTAGGAGAGCGGCCACGCTGGACGCTGAGGCGGGATTTCACCCCTAAAGGCATTGCTGAGCTTTTCAAAGTTCGTCAGTGTGACGAAAGGGGGCGTCGCTGGGATTCCTATGGTGCAGGCAGTTTATGTGCTTTTCAACTACTGTCATGGTTACAAGGAACACAAACGTGAGGGGTGACGCAAGTACCACTGAAGGGGGCCCGGGGTGGAGGCACATTCGGCATTCCTAACCGTGACCTTTGCCTGGCACCCTTGAATCCTTTCATATCCTAATTCAGAATTACCCTCCAATAAAGGATAACTGGTACTTGGAAAACAAGAAAGAAGAAGTGATAGGTGCGGAGAGAAAAACAGTGCCAGGCCCGGAGGTGGAGGGTGACAGGGGCTTCTCTTTAGAAGGACTGGTCAGGGAAGGGCTCCTCAGAGGGGACACTGAATGAAGGGAGTCCTGAATGAAGGAGCAGGCCTGAATGAATGGAGAGGACCAGCCATGGGAAGGTGTGAGGAAGTGTGCTCCAGGTGGGGTGGAGGGAAGAACTTCCTAGAGGCCACAGAGACTCCTCCCTGCCTTGGGCCAGTGACCGAGGCTGAGCCAGGGTAGCCCCAGTGCAGAAGGACTTTGGGTTCCTTCTCTTCTCCCTGGGTTTCCATAGATGACAGTATTTCTTTTTTATTAAAAATTTTTTTAAAAAGTATTTATTTATTTTTGAGAGAGAGAGAGAGAGAGAGACAGAGTGCAAGCAGGGGAGGGGCAGAGAGAGAGAGGGAGACACAGAATCGGAAGCAGGCTCCAGGGTCTGAGCTGTCAGCACAGAGCCCGATGCAGGGCTCAAACTCACAAACCATGAGATCACAACTTGAGCCTAAGTCAGACGCTTAACCAACTGAGCCACCTAGGCACCCCATAGATGACACTATTTCAAGAGCATCTCCAGGCAGCTGGGAATCAATGTTGGGGGAACAGAAGACCTTCTTGGTCCCTTTGGTTAATTTGGCCAAATTAACCACAGGGACCAAGAAGGTCTTCTGTTCCCCCAACATTGATTTGAGCCCCTCTCCTCGGAGGCCAACAGGGCACCCGGCCTCTGCTGGCAGCCGAGTTCCCACGGCCCCACCCCGGCGCTTGGAAACAACGACGGCTTCAGGAGTGCCAAAGAAGGACAAAGATGCCAATGTCCTTCAAACCAGAGCTGTGAAATTTGGTAATGAGGGGCAACTCTGTTAGTGAGGACATGAGAAACGCACATTTATTAAGGCTTTCTGAGATAATTTTGCACAATTTATAATTTGGCACTTGTTCAGATACTGGTTCAGCTGCTTTAGTGGCGAAGAAGCTAACAGAGGCTTTAATGAGGTGGAAGGTAGTTTTCCTTTCATGTACAAGTCCGAGCCAGGAGGCCGACCTGGAAAGTAGAATGGCCCTGTTCCATCACATGTGCCCCGGCCCGGGGGCTCCTTCCATTCTCTGCTTCGCCACATCTTTGAATGCTGTGCTGGTCCACTGAGTCACAGGTGACTCACACTGCCCCTTATGATGGTGTTGAAGCCGGCAGGAAGGGCAGTGGTAAGTGAGGACATGTCCTTAGTTTTAAGGCTGTGACCTTGGAGTTGTAGACATTACTTTCTTTAAGGTTTAACAGAAGTAAAACGAATGAACCGCTGAAGTAGTGTTTTGTAAAAGTTTACTGTGTACCCACCAAAAAGATAGTTTCCAGGAGCCCTCAAACCAAAACGTGGACTGAAACTCAGACGTATGTTGTTAGGAAGCAACTTATATAGAGTGGAGGCAGTGATGGTTCTGTGTTCAGAGTGATGGGTTCCAAAATTAAAAAGTTCTTAAATGACGGGAAATTGGTTAGTGGATACCTCACACCCATCTTGGGGGAACAATTTAACTTTTGCTTATGATTTTCAGAGGTATGGAGCCAGAAGTGACCCAGGTCAATGTAGCCTCGCTTGTCTTGCAAAGTAAGCTCAATTAAGCTTTGCTTGTATGACTGGTTTTGCTCAGGGAGTTTTTAAGTCCTGTCTTTGCTTGTGTTTGGTTTTGACACAACTGATAATTTTTTTTATTGAATGGGACATATTTATACTAAAGCAATTATTGGACCTAAAAATTTTTTTAATTTAATTTTTATTTGAATTCCAGTATAGTCAACATACAGTGTTGTATGGGTTTCAGGTGTACAATATAATGATTCAATAGTTCTGTACACTACTTAGTGCTCGTCATGGGGAGTGTACTCTTAATCCCCTTCACCTATTTCACCCCAAACCCCACCCACCTCCCTTCTGGTAACCACCAGTTTGTTCTCTATAGCTGAGTGTGTTTTCTGGTTTGTCTCTCTCTCTCTCTCTCTCTCTTTGTTCATTTGTTTTGTTTCTTAAATTCCACGTATGAGTGAAATCATATGGTATTGTCTTTTTCTGACTTCTTTCACTTAGCATTATACTCTCTAGATCCATCCATGTTGTTGCAAATGGCAAGATTTCATTTTTTATGGCTGAATAATATTCCTCTGTGTGTGTGTGTGTGTGTGTGTGTGTGTGTGTGTGTGTTTGATATCTTTATCCATTCATCTATTGATGGACAATTGGGCTGCTTGCATATTTTGGCTATTGCGAATAATGTTGCACGATTACTGAACTTTTAATTTGGGAGACACTTATCCCCCCAAATTGTTGGTTGTTTGTCTGATACTCATATTTGACTGGGCATCTTATCTGGCAATTTTAATTGGCAAGAACCTAGTCATATAGACACATCTAGTTTCAAGAGAGTCTGGGATACTGAGCCTTTAGGGGGGCAGTATTGTGTCCGACTACAACCTGGAGTTTTAATTACTAAAAGGAAGAAGGCGAGAATGAATATTGGGGACAACTCGTAGTCTTTGCCCAAACTTATACGGTCTCATTTATTCATTCATTCTACTAATATTTATTAAGCACCTACTGTATGACAAGTATTGGATAAATAAAATAGGGAAGGCTCCTGCTGTCAGGGAGTATATATTTTAGTGGAAAAGACAGATAACACTTTAAACACGTGTAGAATTTCAAGTAGTAATAAATGTTATGGGGAAAAATAAGGCAAGTAAGATTCTAAAGTGTGATAGGAAAGCTAATTTTTATTTTCTTTTAATGTTTACTTATTTATTTTGAGAGAGAGCGAGTGAGCAGGAGTGGGGGAGGGGCAGAGAGACTATCCCAAGCAGGCTCCACACTATCTGTGCAGATTCCACTGCAGGGCTTGATGCTACGAACTGAGAGATCACGGCCCGAGCCGAAATCAAGAGTCAGGTGCTCACCCAACTGAGCCACCAAGGCTTCCCTGGAAAGCTGCTTTTTATTTTATTTTATTTTTTTTCAACATTTATTTATTTTTGGGACAGAGAGAGACAGAGCATGAACGGGGGAGGGGCAGAGAGAGAGGGAGACACAGAATCGGAAACAGGCTCCAGGCTCTGAGCCATCAGCCCAGAGCCTGACGCGGGGCTCGAACTCACGGACCGCGAGATCGTGACCTGGCTGAAGTCGGACGCTTAACCGACTGCGCCACCCAGGCGCCCCAGGAAAGCTGCTTTTTAAATGGTAGAGGTAAGAGAAGCTTCTCTGGAGAAAGGACTTTTGAGAAAGTCCTGAATGAAGTGAGGGAGGAAGCACATGAAGCCTTGGGGAAGAGCGTGCTGGCCAGAGGGACAAGCTAGTGCAAAGATGCTAATGACCTTGGCACGTTTCAGGAACCAGAAGGCCCATGTGGTGCCATGGAGGGATGCAGGGGGAGAGGTAGGGAGGGTTGGCAAGGGAGGGCCTTGAAGGCCGTGCCAAATATATATTTTTTTAATTCTAGGAATTATCAGAAGGCACTGGAGGGTTTTGAGCAAGACACTTGTGTGATTTAATTTATATTTTAAAAAGATCACTGTGCCTGCTGGGTGGACAAGGTGGCTCTAGGGAACAAGAGTGGGAGAAGGGAGATGAGTTAGGTGCCTGTTGCAGGGGACCGAGCTTGATAGGGCTGTAGGGTGAAGGGAGGGAGAAATAGTGGGACTCAAGATGTCTAGGTACTAATATCACCCTCATCTTACAGATGAGGGAGGCTCTGAGAGCTGGGGTTGGAATCTAGGTCTGTGTGACTTGAGTGCTTGCTGGGAGGAGGGATGGGGGGCAGCTCTGAGGAGGATGGTCTTGCAGCTTTGGGAGACTGCAGGAACCATTGAGCCCTTGGTTCTGACATTTTAGCAGGAGCGAGAGTGAGCAGGACCAAGGATGAGGGCCACTTTCACCTCTTCCTCCTGCATTCTTCCCAAGCATTGATTCTGTCCAAGACTCCGGATCTGAGGCAGTCTTCTTGTTTTTGACATCATTAGAATAAAATCTTGTCTCCTCCTCCATGAAAAAAAAATAAAAAGAGTACTTGCTGTTGGAAGTTGGCAGCTGCAACAGCAACAACAATGTAAACTCTACGAAGAGGGAGGTGACTGTTTTATTCTTTGTGATCCTCGGGGCCCCGGGGTGTAGAGGAAAGAGGCTTTGGAACCAGCCACACCTGGTCCTGACTCTCATTTACCAGCTGAGCCTTGGTGTTTTGCATCTGCAAAGTGGGATCATAACGCAGCTGCTCCGCATAACTGCCGAGAGCATCAGAAGAGAAAATGTGCCTGAGACTAGGAGCATACGATAAATGTGATTCATTTTATGATTTTGTGATCGCTTTGGCTTTAGCTTGCTCTGAGCACTGTTCTTTATCTTTCCACCAGTCCCTCACTGACCCTAATGTTTTCGTTATTGCCCACCCCCTTCCCCTGCTTGCTTCTGTCAGGGTGTGTCTAGAGCCCCACATAATGTGGCCTAGTTGGAAAATGGAATGAAAAGTAATGGGCAAATGCCAGGAGGAGGGAGTCAGGAAATAGGGAATACCTTCCATTACCCTGTTCTCTAGAACTAGAATATGAAATATTCATTTAAGTCAAGTGAAAGACATCGCGAACTTGATGTTCTTGCTGAGTTCCAGAAGCACACTGCTGATAAGAAACAAATTAGAAATTCGAGTTTTTCCCCAAGGGCTGCCAAGATGTGTGTTTCCAGGGGGGCTGGTCTTTCCCTGCGGGTCAGTTAGGCTCTTCCTGAAGCATAAATTTGGATGGAAATGATGACTGCGTCTGATGAGGCCCTGAGAGCCCACTGTTGGGATTTGGGAAAGGTATTTGAAGTCCCGTTTATTTGAACCATGTGTAAATGCACTTTGCAGTGTGTCAGGTTGCTCTTCAGCAATGAGGGGGCCGGAAACGGATATTGACTCAGTGGATTTCAAATGTAGATCAGCTGGCCAGAGTGGGTAGTTACCCTGGATGAAAAGACTCACAGAGCTGTGGACTCACAGCAGGAAGAGCCCCTAGACATCTTCAGGAACTGTTTTTTTTTTTTTCCCCCAGGTAAGGATACTAAAGCCCAGAGAAGGGCGTTTACTTGTTCAAAGTCACACAGCTTTATCCAAAAGTAAAGCACGGAAGAAATTTGGTAGGCTTTGCGGTCAGAGAGAGTTGGGTTCAAATCCTGGATCTGTCATCATGTTCCTTGGGTAAGTTACTTAATTTTCTAAAGCTTCAATTTCCTCCCTTGGAAGATGGGGCTGGTAGTTGTTCCGCCTTCATAGGGTGAATACGAGGATTAAAAAAAAAATCCACGTAAAATAGCACAATACTTGGTACTTAGTACTCGGTAAATATTGGTATTTTGTCGCGTTGATGATAATACCTTTTTGGTGCCCCAGGAGCCGATAATAGGACAATATTTCTATTGCTAACATGCCACAGGACTCTGGTTTGATCCTTATTAGAGAATGTGATGGGCTGAACAGTGTTACCCCAAAAGATCTGTTCAAGAAACTCCCGCCACCTGTGAATATGACCTTATTGGGAAACAGGGTTTTTGCAGATATAATCAAGTTAAGATGCAGTCACACTGGAGTAATGTGAGCCCTAATCCAATGGCTTTTGTCCTTTTAAGAAGAGGAAAATTTGTCCACAGACACGGGGGGATAATGCTGTGTGAATGTCTGTGAAGACAGAGGCAGAAATTGTAGTGATGCTACCATGAACCAAGGGATGTCAGGCATTACTGGTAACCATCAGAAGCTAGAAGAGGCAAAGTATTCTTCCCTAGAGACTTTGAAGGGAGGATGGCCCTGGCAACACTTTGATTTTGGATCTCTAGCCTCCAGAACTATGAGGCAACCAGTTTATGTTGTTTTAAGCCACCGAGGTTGTGGTAATTTATTATGGCAGGCTTAGGAATCTAACACAGAGGGTATCAGTGGGGGTGGGGGAGGGTGCTGGGCTCCCATTTGAGCATCCACGATTAGGATTGGTAGCTATAGAACATTCATTTCCTTATTTACGGATAGAACATTTACCTACTGACTTAGTGATGCTGGAGGGGTGTGTGCGTGTGTGTGCGTAGGTTGGGTGGTAAGCCCAAGTACTGAGATTAATGAGAGCTAGGAATCTTCACGATCATGAGTGGATATTCAGGATCACAGAATGCTAGGAGCACGTTCAGAAAAGTTAGGAGGGGTCCCGGTAGGATAGATGGCAAGGGCTGTTTTGTCTCATGTGCCCTACTTGTCCTGTTAAGTCTCCCCCCTTCCCCTTCCCTGTCATGTGAATGTAGGTATTTTCTTGTTGGGCTGAGACACAGAGAAAATGGAAACTCACTCGGGAAACTGTTGGGATTTGTAAGCCCTTGGTGCATGCCTCTTTCTTCGAGTCAGGTGAGGACGAGGGGAATATTGTCAGGGGGTGTGTCTTGTGCCCATATTTCCCAGAGACAGCAGGTGGTCTCTGTCTTAATTCACGTTTCTGCAGGATGGTCTTGAGATGTGTAGGAGCCCCTTCTCATAACAGAATCCCTCTACCCCCTGTTGACCTCATTGGTCCTTCCTCTCCACCAGTCATTCCTTCTCTGCCCCTCCCATTCTGCACTCTGGCCTATCATTTTGGGCAGCTTTGAAGTTCTCCTCCTTTCTCCAACCAGAAGGGAAAACATTGCCAGGTGGGCTTGATAAATGAGTCTTACTGCTCTCTGCTGTAGCTAGCATTCATCTCGAAAGAAGAGGTGACACATTATAAGGATGTACACAGCTTTCAGGGCTCCTGTGCCAGGAGGGAAGGCAAGTGGGGGTGGAGGTGGAGTGAGGTGACAGTTCAACTGTGGGCTCATGGACTGAGGACGCCTGTAGGAGCCCAGGCTAAAAGTTGTATTTGAACTTCTGAACCCCAATAAAAAATCAGTGCTATTTGGTCTTGACCCTCTTGAGCCAAGGGAAAAAGGATCAAATCATTGGATTTCTCAGGTTATCTGCTTAGAAATGAAGCACAATCCCTGGCTCATTGATTGGGAAGGATTTTTAGAGGGAATGTGAAGGGGAGGATGGGGGAGAGGGTGGGTGGACAATTGAGGAGAGAATAGCCAAGAGGCAGCACCATGGCAAAGTAGGAAGACAAGATGGCCGGTGAAAGAATTCTTTCCACCGTGTGCTCTGAGGACTTCTCCCTTATCTACAAAAATGAATAACTTGTGAGAGCTGCTGTCACCCATGAGAAATCTCCTACAGGTGATTTCATTTGTGTGAAATATTCAGAATAGGTAAATCTACGGGGACGGAAGGCAGATCAGTGATCACCAGAGGCTGAGGTGAGGGGGGAATGGGAAGTGAGTGCTTAATAGGGTTTCTTTTTAGGGTGATAAAAATGTTCCGGAACTATTGTGAACGTACTAACTGCCACTGAATTGTACACTTTAAGATGGTGCATTTAATGTCATGTGAATTTTGTCTAAAAACACAGAAGCCCAAAACACCCCCTCTCCACCCCAGGTCCCTTGTGACCCCGTTGATGCTGTTGGGGTGGCCTCCTGAAAGATAAAGACTCTGGCTGGACTCCGAGTCTGGTGGCATCACCTGAGCTGAGTGGTGTGGGAGTGTGGGGGTCCTCACTCCCTCTGTCTGCCCTTCCTACCTCTCCTCAGAGGAGCTTCACCAGAGCTGAGAGGTTAGGAGCACAGGCTTTCAGGACCCTTAGTCTAACTGTGAATCTGGCCACTACCGACAGTGTGAATCCAGATGTTACAGCCCCTCTCTGGGCCTCAGTTTCCTCTCTTACAAAAGGGAGGTGATGATGTCTACTTCGTAGGGTTTGTTAGCATGAACGGTGTAAGGCGTTTAACACAGCGCACGGTACATTATCACTGCTTGATAAATGGTAGCGGCTATTATAAGTAATAATTCTATTACCTTTGTGTCTGCCCGAGCATAGTATTGATGGCTAAGATCCAGTGGTTGCAAGAAGTTGTGCCTTGAGCCATATGCTCTAAACAGAATCCCAACCCCCAACAGCTGACTTGTGGGGTGGGGAGAAGTGATGCAGCAACAGTGGAGGATATTATTGTCTTAGTCATGGTTTGGAAGGCGTCTGATAAATAGCATCCTTCCCTGCCTGAGTCCTACACCAGTGAAATAATAAGACAACCCAAGAAGACCAAAATATCACCTTCATACCAACTAAACTGATTTCGGAGAATAAAGGGGCTTCATACGTCTGAATCCCAGAATGAGACTTCACACGCTGTCATGGACAGGCAGATAATGGCCGGGCTGCCCAGACAGGGGCCTCCCCTGCTAAACCTGCCACTTGAAGGGACAGAGAGGGGCGCTGGCTCTCATGGAGGGCTCCTTCCCAAGCCCAGCAATCATGGCGGGCACTCACCCTCCAGGTGGAAAGAGGCCTTCTAGCATTTCTCCTTCCTGATAGAAGTCATCAGAAGGATAGAGGCGGCTTAACAGTGGGCAGATACAGTCGCCGTGAGTTATCTCCATGGAAAGGCAGAGGCTTCCCCCATGTCTAGATGGTACTCCTACCGCCTTCCTTATGTGATCTGACATGGTGATGGCCAGGGGTGCTGCCTCCTTCCTTTCCATTCCGCAAGGAGCCATTTGTTACAAAAGGAAATAAAATAGCAAAATAACCAAGCAAGCAAACAAAAGCAAAACCTGGAAACATCCTCATTTTGTCTAACGCTTGGGGAATGGTAAAATAAATTCTAGAATATCCATTCAACAGAATGTTAAGAAGCCACTTAAAAAAGGCTATTTACAAAGGGTTTGTAATGATGTAGGAATTATGTGATAATGTCAGGTGAAAAAAGCATGATACAAAATTGCACATACAGTTTGAACTCAGCTATATTAAAACCTCTCAAAGATTATACACAGAAAAATGAAAACATTGAGAGGAAATTTCCAAAATATTAACAATGGTTGCCTTTCTGTTTATTTTTCCTCTATAGTTTACAAATTTTCTGTAATAAGCATGCATTTTTTTTTGTATTGGAAAAACTCAACTTTATTAAAAAAATGTAACTACTTTTTTACAATGGCAAGGGTTATAAATTATCATATTAGCAGTTAAGCCAACAATTTTGAACTTCATAGATTTGTAAGATTACAGAGCGCTAATGGTATTCATAGTACTAAATTTTCCTAGTTTCTTGTACTGAGATTTTCCTAGTTTAAGGATTAAAAAGTTTTTTGAAGATTTCCTAGAGACTATGGCTTCTCTCCTCAGAACATCTCAGATACGAATGTACTGTCATTGAAATTGCTTTTAATTTCATGTTACAGAAAGCCCTATAGAAAGCAGCTGAAATAGTAGAGGTTCATGTAACTAAAACTTTAGGGATATCAGGTGAAGCTTGATTCAGCAATTCAAGAATTTCACTAAGACTCTCATTTCTTCTGTTTCTTTTTTTAATTTTTTAAAAAAATCAAAGAGAGAGAGAGAATGAGAATGAGTTGCGGAGGGGCACAGAGGGGGAGACACAAAATCCAAATCAGGATCCAGGCTCTGAGCTGTCAAGCTCTGAGTGGGGCTTGAACTCCCGGACCATGAGATCATGACCTGAGCCAAAGTCAGACGCTTAACTGACTGGGCCACCCAGGTGCCCCTCCTTTCTTCTGTCTCTATGCTCAGTCTCCTACAGTGTCAGCCTCATCCTAGGACTGGCTACCGTGTGGGTTCCAAGATGGCTCATGGGAGTTCCTGGTACTTCATTCTTTCTTGTTCTCGTCTAGCTGGAAAGAGTGTCTCTGTTTCAGTATTCCCAGCAAATGTTGTAAGATTTGATGTGATTGTAAGGTTTAGGTACATAGTTCGTCTATCCTGGCCAGGAAATAGAGAGCACTGATTGGCTTAGCTAGATCACTTGTCCTGCCACGGACAAGTCCTGATCTGGAATCAGTATCCCTGGGACCACATTATTTTCTAAATAGAAACTGGGGACATGGATGTCCCTTATGCATATGACTTACTGTATATAATTTAGGCTTATTCTTAAATTCCTTGGACCTTGCCCATGTACCCAGCTTAAGAATTCCTGGTCTAA
This sequence comes from Acinonyx jubatus, assembly GCF_027475565.1. NCBI lineage: Eukaryota > Metazoa > Chordata > Mammalia > Carnivora > Felidae > Acinonyx > Acinonyx jubatus. The sequence continues at coordinate 189,765,198 of NC_069380.1, read as the reverse complement.
ACCAATCCTCTTATTTTAGAGATGGGGATTCAAGACCCAGAAGTCACAAATGCCCAGAGCCTTATAGTCACCTCACTGTCCGTCTGCTGCTTGCCTCCCCACCAAACTCCCTCCAACTTCACATGCAATAGTAAGTCAGAGATGAATAAGTGGGAAGTAGAACCCTTAGCAAACCTCTAAGCCCCTGTAGGACCCAGGATGGATGCATTTTGATGAAGACGACCTCATGCCAAGGGAGGCAAGTATCCAGAGTGGGAGAGGTGGCTGCATTGAGCCTCCCATCTAAGACAGCATGGAAGGGAACGATAAAAACAAGGAGAGAGGAGGAATGATTATATTATTCATGCCTGTATCTTGAAGATAATCATTGTAATTTCCCTTCTAAAAACGCCGCTTGTTCAGAGGAAACAACTGTATTCTAATAAGCCCTTGTTTATGAAACTCGCAGTAATTGGATTGGAATGTGAATTATTAAACTGTATGTGGGACGGCACTTCTTGCTAGGTGTTTAATGATTATGTTCAAATGTGCGGGGCTGGCCTGTCGGCTGGGAAGATAATACTCCTGGGAAGAAAATTGTTTCTCTCTGGGTCAGGGCCAGGGTGTCTCTCACAGTTCTATGAAATAGCTGGACTGAAGACGCCCTTACAAATCCCATACATCGGCCGCCTCATTTTGGAGATGGGGAAACTGAGACTCGGCATCTGCAGGCGCTTGTTGAAGCCTGTACAGCGATCACACAGGCAATTAGTTTTTCTTTTACCTGGTTTCTCGTAGTGTGTGTCCGTGACTTGTCCTTCTCCGCTGCCACTTCTTCTTCCTTCTATCTGGACAAGCTAGAAAGCTAACTGAGCTTCCTTGATGCAAGGTAAGTTCCACCAATTAGTTGCCTTTGCACAGGTGGTAGAGATGTGTTAAGGGGTCGCCGTGGTGACTGGATTCAGTATTCCAATGGCTGGCCAGCAGCCTTCAGGACTTTAGGGCGCAGTGACAGCAGCAGGTTCCTGACTCTGGGACCGCAGCTCTGGTAGCATGTCCTTGAGCTCTATAGTCCCTGGGAGAGCCCTGACTTCTGCCTCTTCTAGCCTTCCAAAGCCTTTCTTCCCCCATGAGTACTTAATTCCCTGCATTAAACCTCTTTCTGCTTGACGTACCTAGAGTGACCTATTTCCTTCCCTGAACTCTGACATACCCCTCTGTGTTAGCACAAATCACATTTATGACAGGTAATGATGTTCCTCTCCTGGCTCCTGTTCTTCTGCTTTCTATGTCCTAGAGAATATAGCCCCATTTGTGACACCCTAAAATATTAAGCTCATGGAATCCTAAACTAACTTTATTATTTTCCTTCCAAAACCTGCTTTCTTTATAGACTTTCATTTGTCTATCATTATCTCTACTTCCTCCCCATGACTCAGGTTTGGAGGCAGCTTTGCCTTTCTTCTTAGTGTTGTCATATACTTGTCAAATCTTACTGGTTCTAGTTTCTCTGTTTAGTTGGGGCTATTGGTTTTAAGCTATCTATCCAATTAGACTGGGTCAATGAACACAGAGAACGTAATAGATAATATGTATATAATAGATTTTCTGCATCACTGGAGAGACCAACATCAGGTATGGTTGGATCCAGGGGCTCAGAGAACACCATGAGGACTTGTTCCATCTCTCCTTCCTTAGGCCTGCTTTTTGCCAGTCCCTTGCCAATGATGATGGGCCCTGATAGCTTCAGGTTTATATGATTTTTACATCAAACCTTGTGGGGATAAGGTTTAGTTTTTCTTATTTCCAGAAAAAGTCCTAGAAAAAAGTCTTCTTGGATAAGATTGAACCAGCCACTTGTTATGGGTTGAATTGTATTCTCCTGAAAGACACAGTGAAGTCCTGACCACCAGATGGTCAGAATGTGATGTTTTTCGGGCATAGTTTTGTTTTGTTGTAGATGTGATTTGTCCAGTTATGATGAGGTCATGTGGAAGCAGAGCGGGCTGTGAATCCACTGTGACTGCTGCCCTAGGAAGGAGAGGAAAGTGAGGCACAGAGAACAGAAAGCCACACGAAGATGCGGAGACCCAGCAAGAAGATGGCTGTGAGGCAGAGATTGGTTTTTATGCCACCACGAGCCGGAGAATGTCTACAGCTACCAGAACTTCTTAGCTGGCCATTTTCACTGGCCTCTGAGCTTTTTCTTTATCTCCACTAAGGCATTTGTAGTAGTCAATTCTTGCTGCCATAACAAAGTACCACAGTTCTCTGGAGGCCTTTCTCTTGGGCTTGCAGATAGCCTCCCTCTTTCCGTATCCTTGCCTGGCCCTGTCTCTGTGCCTATGCTTCCCTGGTGTCTGTTCCTCTTCTAAGGACACCAGTCCTATAGGACAGGGCCCACCCTAATGGCCTCATTTTAACCTAATCACCTCTCTGAAGGCCCTATCTCCAAATAAGGTTACAATCTGAAGTTCAGGCTTCCACATATGAATTTTGGGTAGGGGTATGCAATTTAGTCCATAGACAGTACTTAAAACTTTCTCTTTTATTTTACTGACCCTTGTGTGCTTATTTTCACTTCCTTAGAAGATGGTAAGTTTCTTGAAGGCAGGGACGATATCTTGTCTATGTCCTTTTATCTCCCATAGTGTTTAACATACTTCTTGGACTTAAGAAATGCTCAGCATTTCCCGTTGAGGGAATGAATGGCATATAAAGTAATTCTTGATTAATAAGAATTTCTTATTCTCCAAGCTTTCGGTGTAAAAAGAGTTAGATAGTGCAGGCAGCATTGGACTTGATGTCAGAGACCCAGGTTCTTTTCCCAGCTCTGTCACTTTCTAGCTGTGTCATCTTGGACAAGACACTTAACCACTCTGAGCCTCAGTTTCCTCATTTGTAAAATGGGAACATTAACGCTTTCCCGTCTGTTTTACGAGGTGGTTTATGAGTATTAATGAAAGAGTTTCACCACTCAGAAGATATTTTGGGGCACCTACTTGTAGCAGGCACTGTTCTAGGCACATGGGATACAGTGGCGAACAAGCGAAACAAGGTTCCTGTCCTCATGGTTCTTGTAGGGGAGCAGGTGATTAATCAGATCATCAGTATAGTCATTTCAGAGAGTGCTAAGTTCTGTGTAGCCAATGAAGCAAGGGATGTGACCGTGAAGTCTCGCCTCCTAGCAAGAGTAGTCAGGGAAGACTTCTCTGAGGAGGTGACATGGAAAACAAGATGTGAGTAAAGAGAAAGAATTGCCTATTCCTAGGGGAGGAACATTCCAGGCAGAGGGAGCTGCAAAGGCCCTGAGCTGGGAGATAGTGAGTGATGTCATTACAGCAAAGTAAGGACGTTGAAACATGAGGCTTAGTAATGGGGAAGGTTTCCAGGGCATTGCAAAACGATTCCTGGAGTTGGGACTTTATCCCTGATTCAACCACAGTGTAGACTTGGGACACCGCTTCCCACGTGCACAGCTTTGGGCACATGATTGCCTCTTCTGGCTTCCTTTTCGCTGCTCTGCCTGGCTGCCAGCACTGGGGGACCGTGCTGGTGAAGGCACTTTGAAAATGTAAAGTGCTGTACGATTTCCAGGTGGAAACGTGTTACCCACGATTAAAGGATTTGGACTTTGAATTCAGCAAGTAGCTCGCTGATCAAATTTTCTGAGGAGAGCGGCAGTCACCTCCGTTGAGGGCTCAAAAGTGCCTGTGTCAGGCTTTTCAAAGCAAATTGATAAGAATTAAGTAGATGCTGGGGTGCCCGGGTGGCTCAGTCAGTTAAGTGTCCGACTTCAGCTCAGGTCATGATCTCATAGTCTGTGAGTTTGAGCCCCGCGTCGGGGCTCTGTGCTGACAGCTCAGAGCCTGGAGCCTGCTTCAGATTCTGTGTCTCCCTCTCTCTTTGACCCTCCCCTGCTCATGCTCTGTCTCTCTCTGTCTCAAAAATAAATTAAAAAAAAAACATTAAAAAAATTTAAAAAAAAGATTTAAGTAGATGCTGCAGCGGGGAACTGCAAGCTGTCCTTTGTGGGGGTTGAATTCCAACATTCTTCCCTATCCCTTCCCTACTGAGCCTCTATACACAAAATTGGATATGGACAATCACCTTGTTGGGGCTTTTGGGTACCTATGAGTGTGTGTGTGTGTGTGTGTGTGCGTAGTATTGTGTTTATATTGCAATAGAATATTCCAGAAAAAATACCTTAAGCATTCCACTGCTGCCAGAGCTGACATGATTGAACACGATACACATATTTCTTGAGTAGTGATGTTGCAGCGAAGACACATATAAATGACATAGTAACAGAGCTTCTTTTTAGAAGAGCGGATTGCCTCAAAGTTCTTGGTAGTGAAGTCTATTGCCTTTGAACTTGTTCCCAGGTTTTTTCCGTACGCCGCATGAACGACCTTCCTTTCCCCCAGTCTCACCTGCTTTACACATAGGCTTTCATAACTTAAGCCTCCTTAAGTGTGCAGCGACTTCCCCCGTATTGCTTGCTCTAAAGGTTGCTGGGTGCTGAAGCCTTTAAAATCATGAATATGCATGCTGGAAAGGTCACTGTCAGAAAAAGGGAGCACGTCTTCCTATTTTCATCGGTGGGAAGTGCCAGGGGAATTTTACCAAACTTGAGTTTAGAAAACAACTAGGAATGTGCTAAAAAACCTTGGGTGATGCTTGGGCTGTTGGAAGTTTGAAGAATTCATTCTCTCTCTCTCTCTCTCTCTCTCTCTCTCTCTCTCTCTCTTCCTCTCTGTGCCTATATGCTGGACTCTAGTCTCTGTCTCCATTTACATCTCTTTCTTTCTCTTGTTCTTCCCCAACCCACCCCTCTCATCTCTTATTGATTTGCCTCATTGGAATAAATTCTATTCAACTAGTGGGGCTTCCATAATTGAAGCTCTGGGGCATATCAAATGGAACAGCTAATGGTGACTTTTTTTTTGTTTTCCAAAGGCAGGTTATCAATTATGAATGGCTAGGCAATCAGAGATCAAAAGAGTCTTGTTTTCCCAAATGAAATAGTGGATTTTAGAATGAGATGAAATGAAATAGAGCTAATAGGCATTTTTTTTTTTTAAATAGAAGGCTGAGTCATTTGGAACTGTAGGTATGAAACTCAGGACTGTGGAAACCTCCTTGCTTTGGTTTCAGAGCTTTGGACATCTTGCGCACAATGCCCGAGGGCTGGCAGGGTGCTCCAGGACGAGCAGGAAGCTTAGAACCTGGGAAGGTTAGCAGACTGGCAGCTGTGTGAATGGGCCTCTGCAGTTCAGTGGGCTGATGTGAATCTCACACGGGCTGCCAGGGCTGTGTCCTTTCTGTACCTCACTCCTGTTAGCCATCTCCAGGCTGTCCCAGTGGCCTAGGGCTGGTGACTTCCAGAGGAGAATGGTGCCAGAAGATTCTCCAGATACCCACCAGGAGGTTATCTTTGCTCCAGATACCCACCCAGGGTGTTATCTTTGCTGCGTTCCTGGATTTACTCTCCAGGGAAATTGCAAAAGCTCTCTGTCACTGCCTGGCTGGCTGGCTCTTTGTCTCTCTCTCTCTTTTTCTGTCTCCCTCTGTCTGCCTCTCTCTCTCTCTCTCTCTCTCACACACACACACACACACACACACACACACACACACAATCTCTGCACAGTAGCTTTACTTCCCAGAATAACTGGAAACCCACATACTCTCAGCTGTGGGGACAGAAATTCTGCAGAAGGGCATTGGGCTAATCAGTTAGGGGAAGTGACCGGTGACTAAAACTTTATAACTTTCTGAATTCACTAGAAGTGAACTACTGAGAATGTACTAACAATGGATGTTCAACATTGAAAAATTAGAAAATCTAGATCAACCACAAAAAGAAGTTCACTCTGTGTTAGGAATTTCTTATTAAATAGAAAAAGTTCTTAAATTGAAAAAGTAATCTATACACAGTAAAAAAAAAAACAAAACACTCAAACACTTCAGAAGAGCATGAAATAGAGTAACCTCTCCTCTCACTGGACTCCCAGAAAGAGAAAATTCCAGACAGAACATCCAGAAGTTTACTATGACTGTACAAATGTACATATCTCTAGGTATATGAACTTTAAAAATACCACACAAATAAGAACATAATGTACTTATTGTTTTGTACCTTATTTTTAACTTAATATATTTTGGCCATCTTTTCGGGATAGTATGTCCAGATGAATTTTTTAATACGGCAAATATTCCTTAGCCACTGTGTGCTTGGATATTATGAATACCGTGCTGATTTGTGAATATTCTGAAATAATATATTGGAACACAAAAGAGAAGCAAAAAATGGACACTCAGCACTACTGGGAAATGATACTTCACGATTCACGAACCTATCATGTTTATGCTATCTTTGTGGAAGAATCTGACACATTAATTAATATGTCTTTCTCCAACCTGAGCCCTCTCTCCACACAAATCCCGCTTGCACTCTAAATTCCTGTCTTCGAGGTCAGCAGAGCTGCAACCCACAAACACTCAGACTCCGTCATCTTTTGTTCAAGAACTTAGGGCCAGAGCTGACGAGAACTGCTTCTCTCGGGCCTGAATGGTGTTGGTTTTGAGAGCAGGTGTTTAGGGAGTGGTCCATGCTTGCTAGTGTTGAATACTGATGGACAAAGGTGTCCGTGTGTTCTTTAATGGTATATTTTTTGTGACATGTGAGGCCTTCTAAAATGTGGGGGCCAGGGGTTCCCTCCTTCCCAGGTCTGTGGGTGGTATTTTACATTGGTATGACCATAGTGTTGTTAAAACATTAAGTCACATCCATACCATTGGTAATAGATGCTGCTCTGAGACCCAAGTGATCTTTCCCAGGATTCCTGATGCCCTGGTCCTCCTCAGAGACCCCCTCCCTGGTCTTCCCCATGATCTAACAACTAATAGGTTGATGGTAAGCACAGCAAAGGCCTCCAGAACACTCCTCTAGAGCTGCTGCCTGTACCATTCTGATTGGATGGTGGATATACCAATCTGGTTGTTAGATATCTGACTATAACCTTTGCCTACAAGTAAATAGCCAATGAAAACACTGCCCTTGCTTCTGTAGAGACAATTTTGTGAGAAAGAGACCAGTGATGATAAGAGCAAGGTGGGTACTATGACAAGACCAAACCCAGGTGACAGGCTGGGTGCTATTGGTCACGTCCGTTTGATCAGATGGCACATTGAAGCACCTTAACCACTTTGGTTTCCCCAGAGCAGGCATCTTTGGCAGGAACCCAGCAGCAAGGGACGCTAGAGTTATGAGGGGTGAGTAACTACTGCTGGCCATATTAGTTTGAGGGTGATGCTTAGGCCCTTGAAAACATCCTGCCCAGGACCAAGAGTAGAGCATTTATAAAATCATGGGGTTGATGCCAATTTTTTCTTATTTGTCTAAAACGCTGATAAATATGTCCCTTTTGCTTTTAAAGAAATCTGGCATTTAGTGTGTTGAATTTAATTGGGTGGATTAGGTAGAAGTGGAGCAAGTTGATTTTCCTTGTCCTTAATTCTGTTGTGTGACAGGACTAACTGGAACAAAACAATAGTCTGGCTAACAGGGATGATACCTTGTTAGCACAGTTTTTCATTCTAGTCTTTTTTTTCTATGCATATGCATATAAGTAGGTATCTATACTTTTACAAAATTTGGAATATTATGTTTTATATAGTTTTGATTATGACTGAATTTAGCATTATATTAAAAACAATGGTCAAGTCATTAAATATTCTTCTAGGACAGGATATTTAATACCTATATAATATTTTATCAGGGGCTCCATCAAAATTTATTTAACACCTCTCTTATTTTGGACATTTAGGTGACTTTTCCTTTTTCCTAACAGTATAAATGACTGTATGACGGACCGCCATACCTTACACACATCCTTTCCTTAGAATCAGGAAACTCAGCTCCAGAGGTAGTATTCTTTGTTTAGTTCATATGCCAGTACTTAGTTGCCACCAGTAGAGTGAATCTTTTTTATGGTTTCTGGACTAAACACTTTCTTGACTATCTCTGAATTCCCAGAAGCTCTGTAGAAAGTCTGGAGGCTGATTAGCAACCTTAGTCCTTGGGCACCTCTGATTTATGGATTTTCCAGTCCGTGGGGCAGACAATGGCCAGTGCCAATAGCTCCTAAGTTTGTATGAATAGTACAAGCATCTAATAGCAGATGGGATCTTTCTTTTTTTTTTCTTTTACTCTTCCTTCTCTTCCCCTTCCCTCTCTCATCTCTCTCTTCCCCCCCCCATGTTTCTCTTTCCTCTCTCTTTCTCTGGAAATGACAGATAGGCAAAATCTGAGTTAGATGCTCATCTCTAGATCCATAAACTGTAGGCCAGGTATTGTAGTTACTTTGATGGACTGTAGCAGCTTCTACTACAGCCCTGTGCATAATTGGATAAAGAAGAAATTCCTAGAAAATAAACACTGGGCGAACAAAACAACAGGGTTCGTAAAAACCGGGTTTGATAAGACAGAATTCTCAGCCAGACTCTGTCACTTGCTATTTGAACTTGAGCCAGTCTTTCCCTTTCTTTGGGACTCAGTGTGCTCGTCCCTGAAAAGAGGCACTTCGCATGATGGGTTCTAAGATTCTTTCAAGGATTCTTTAGCTTGCTTGGTGAAGCTGAGGGTCCAAACCAGACCTTCTGTCTTAGGATGCATCTACTCTCTCTTGTGGTCATCTCCAATCCATACTGTTCTTTACCATGAGTTCCCGGATTCCGCCTTTGCTCCATGGGGCCAGAATGAAGATACTGACTTTGGCATTTCACTTCCAAGAAAGATGTGTGTGAATGTTTCTTGATTTAGCTGCAGGCAAAATGTGAATCATCAGAACCTTGGGGACTCATTTTTCCCCATTGACTTTGTGATTGCATTGTGATCCCAGACGTGATTTTTTCTTCAGAGAATTCAGAGAATGTGAACTATTGGCAAGCCCTTAGAAGCCATTTAGTCCAGGAATTCTTAGTCTGGATTGTGTGAACTTTTGGATCTGGGAACATGCTAAAATTACAGGAAGAATGTTGTGTGTATGTACGTACAGGTATGGATCTGGTGAGAGGGTCCATTCTTAAAGCCAGTTTATTTGGAATTAAGGTATACATTAAAAAATGAGCATATTAGGTATTTAATTTGATGAGTCTTCACAAATACATAATTTGAGCAACCACTATCCAAAACAGAATATAAAACATTTCTATGGCTCTTCCGGAAAGGCATCTCTTGTGTCCTTTTTTAGTTAGTCTTCCCCTGTCCTCTGCCTTGGCTATGACTTTCTGATTTCTATCTCCACAGATTATTATTTCCAAATTCTAAAATTTTATGTGTATGGAATTATACAGTTTTTACTTTTTGGCATAGTATTTTTTGCTCTGCCCATGTTTTTGAGATTCATCCATGCTGTTTCGTCTATTAGTAATTGGTTCCTTTATATGGCTGAGTAGTAGTCAATTGTACGAATATATAACAATTTGGTTATCATTGTTCTATTGATCGGCATTTGGGTTATTTCCATTTTACCCTATTATGAATAAGACTGCCATGAATATATTTGTATGGGTCTTTTTGTGGACATGTGTTTTCACTTCTCGTGAGTAAATATCCAGGGATGGAATTGCTGGGCATTGGATAGATGTATGTTTAATTTTAAAATAAACTGGCAGTCTTCCAAAGTACATGGACCGTTATACATGCCCACCAGAAATGTACAAGAATTCCAGTTGTTCAATTTCTTAGCCAACATTTGTTGCTGTCAGCGGTTGTAATTTTAACCATTCCAAGAGATGTAAAATATCTCGTTGTGGTTTTAATTTGTATTTCTCTTACGACTAATGATATTGAGCACATTGTCATGTGCTTATTGGTCATTTGTCAATGCTTTGTAAGGTGTCTGTTCAAATTGTTTGCCCCTTTAAAGCCAGTTTGAGTGATCTGTTATTTGCAAGTAAAGAGTTTTGATTAAAACAAAATCCATATGTGAATATGCAGATACTCTAGAGTTAGTTGACCTTGGTGTTGGGTGTTGGTAAAGGGGTGGCTGTTTATCATTTGGACAAAGTATAGAAGGTGATGCCAGGCAGAGGGAGCAGTGTGAATCAAGATACAGAAGTATTCCATTCAGTGAACGAACCATAAATAGTGGAGCATGACTGCAAATGTAATGTTACAAGCAAGGAGTAGAGTTTCAAAGCATAGCAAGGTAGGGGGCTGAAGAGACAGGCATTGCTAACCTTACAAATCATGCTGAGGAATTTGGACTTTTTTTCCAAAATGAGTACAGAATGACTTAAGCTTTACTCAGTGGAGTGGCATGATCAGATATGCAAAATGCACACACAAAAAATATACCGACTTTATGAATATGAATAGACTGAACTATGGAAGACCCCTGGAAAGATACTCTTTATGGAACCTGAGATAGCTGTCATTGGAAGGTGATAATTTTTCCTTCCAGTGGGAAGAGATAAGTTTAACAGACTACGACTACTGTTGTCAAGCGAGCTATACTAAGGTTTTGGTGCCTCTCATTAAAGATAGGCTGTGTTTTTTTTTTTTTTTTTTTTTTTTTACAATAGGGGGTAGATTACATATTTTCTGAAAAATCATCATGTAACGCTCTGTTACCTAGAAATTATGCTTATTGCATTTATGTCTTTTTAACATATTACGGAAAACGTCTTTCAGGTTTGAAGGGGGATGCCAACATGGATTCTAAATTGCTTTCAAAAGGCAAACACCAGAAAGGGGTCAGAGCATTCCTGTCACTTGCATTTGTGGCTCTATGAGACAAGGCAGCACAGGTGCTCAGGACAGTCTAGATGGATGAAGAATCCCATCTTCAGGCAGAGGTTGGAACAATGCCAGAAATATTGTGTATCAGCCAGTATTCTCAGTTGCAAGAAATTCAATCCACGTTTGCTGGTTTGTTCAAGAAAGGAGGTCCTTAAAGGATGTATAAGGCTCACAGACTCTCAGGGAAGTCTAGAGATGTAGCTTGAGACTGGCCATTCATTCAGAAACAAAGCCCAGATCACGTTGTGGAGGCACCACCATGAGGACCGCACTACTGTTTAGCATAAATACTGGCACTTTCTCTGATGATGTTTGGGACTGGCCCACAGAATCTGTGCTATTCTTGCCCCCTAATCTAGATACTTTCATTACTTCGCTCCATTAAAATAGGCGTTTGGAATAGAGCTTGCTTCCTCATGTGCGTGGTTCATTTCCAGATTGAAGGCTTGCATTGATCTGATTGGCAGAGCTAGGTCACATGCTTTCTTGAGTGCAAGGGATGCTGGGAAAGTGAATTCTGGCTTCTATCTTGGAGGAGATGACTTAGGACGTGGCTCACAAGATACTGGGTGACCAGAATGTCCCTTATAGATTATGGTATTACTAAGCACTACAGTTACTTGAGATTAAAGAGAAATTGAAAACACTTTGACCCGTCTCTGTTTCTCTGTTACTTGGAAAATTGAAAAACAAAAAACGAAACACAAAAACACAGAATGGTTTGAATAGAGAGGGGCGAAATGCCTAACTTGACTTATTTGTATGTGGTTTTATACATTTACCTACTTATCTACTTGTTCTGCAGCTGAGTTAGCAGGCTAATAACATTGCATGGTTAAAGAGTCTTTTGTAGGCTGGCCTGGGAACCTACCCACCGTGTATTGAATGGGGACAGCAGCAACATACAGGGCAAGGCTTCCCACTTCATGACTGACACCTTCCTGTTACAGCCCCAGCCAGGCTGGCCTCAAGAAACATTTTGGCAGTAAAATGAAGTCACCTCTGGCTTTATGGAAGTCTTTTGGTTGCAGGATAGAGAATCCACTCAAACTAACTTGCACCAAAGAGGAAAAGTTATTGCAAAGATACGGAAGTATCTCCTGGAATTCAAAGGTAGGAAGTGCACGCTGGTCCCATAAAAGGACTGAACGAGGACTATAAAAACACTCAGCAACCAAGGCAGAGTGTCTTGGTGTCTCTTGGCTTGTTGGTCTGTCTGTCTCAGTGTGCTCTGTGTGATTTGTTATCGCCACTTCTCTCTGAAGAGCTGCTTTGTTCTTTTTCTCTCTACAGACCGACTTCCTTTGCTTTTACATAAATGACAGAAAATGGCCAGTCTAGCTCCTTACATGTCCTTTGTGTTCAAGAATCAACAAAAGCAAATAGGTATTTCCAACTCTTGTTTGTAAATATGTGGGACAGAGAATCTCTGTACTAGGTTGAATAGTAGCCCCTCAAGGTGCAAGTCTACTTGGAACCTCAGAATGTGACTTTTTTTGGAAATAGGATCTTTGCAGATGTAAGTCCTTAAAATGAGGCCATACTGAATTAAGATGGGCTCTAATCCAATGACTGGGGTCATTGGAGACACAGATACAGGGGAGAATGCCATGCGAGTACAGAGGCAAGCCCTGGAATTATACTGTCATGAGCCAATGGATGCCAAGCATTGCTAGGAAACACCAGAAGCTAGGAGAGAAGAATAGAACAATTTTCCCCTAGACTTTCCAATAGGTAAGTCTGCCACCTTGATTTTAGACTTGTAGCTTCCAGAACTGTGAGAGAATAAATTTCTGTTGTCTTAAACCACCCAGTTGTGGTACTTGGTTATGGCAGCCCCAGGAAACAAATACAACATCTTTGGCCCAGCTGGGTTAAATGTCCACACTGTCCATCAATCTGATAAGCCCTGAAAAAGGCTCTCTAAGAGCGAGGTGTGAGGGAAACTGATGGACAGAAATAATAATTCTTTTCTCTGTTCCTCCTAACCAGAGTAGTCTGTGGGTACCTGGCAGTGACCAGAGGGAACGGGGGGACTCTAGGAAAATGCCTGGCCATTACTCCTCTTTAGAAGATCTATCTCTTGCTATTGGTGGGAATCAGATTTTAGTAGATTGCAAAAATGGCAATAATCCTTCATTCCTCCCTGTATTCGTGGCCTTACAATGTGTCTTTGAGCCTCTTCCTATCATAAAGTAGAATCTGTTTCCCTTCCCCTTGATTCTGGGCTGATCTTGTCACTTGCTTTGGCCAGTAGAGTGTACTACAAGGAATACCAGTTCTGAGCCTAGGCTTCAGGAAGCACGGTGTGGTTTCACTTGCTCCCTTGGAATGGTATTGTTGCCGGGCAAAAGACTTCAGCTAGCCTAATGCATGGCCAGAGATAGGTGGCCCGGTCAGTTTCTATGCCCCAGCCATCAGCCCACTGCCCAACATGTGAATGAAATCCTCCAAGACCAACTGGATCCAGTTGACCAGCCAAGTGACTGCAGACACATGAGCTAGTCTAGTGAAGATCGCTGAGTCTGGTCTAGGTCAGCAGAGCCAACCAGCTGTTCCATAGATCCCTGAGCAATATTGAGTGTTGTTTTAAGCTACTAAAACTTGCAGAGGTTCATTATGCTGTGATAGCTAACTGATCCAGATTGGTAATCTGGATTTTGGTAAACCAGATGTTTGGCAAGTGGGGAGAATTTGTTCATAAAATTAAGGTAATTCCTAGCTAGGTTCCATGTTCATAAATGTGTCAACTTTGGCAAGTCGGTTTAACTTCCTGTGTGTCAGTTGCCTCATCTGATAACTGAAGTTATCAGTTAATAAAACCAGTTTCCCTGAGTGGGTTGCTAGGCAGAGCAAGAGGGAGACAGTGTGGGGCAGCACATTATAAAGCATCAAGTAAGCTTCACTTCTCTATGCTCTGCCTTTTGTTTCTTCATCAAAACATTGATAACTTGAGTGATTGGCAGAGTGAGTGCACTTGATAGAGTTGAAAGCAACTTTCTCCTTACTCATGGACATGGTCCTGAGGGCCCTGTGTGATCTGACCTCTTGGTTCTGTTCAACCTCTTCTCCTACCTGTTGTGGCCTCCCCTCACACATGTCTAGTGGTTCCCTCCCCTGGGATGATCTTCCCATCTCTCTCTCTCTCTCTCTTTTTATTTGAACAGGGTTTCAGGAACAGTTTGTTATAATCTAGATAAGATCAGATTAAGTAGCATTCTTAGTAATTAATATGTGTTCTCTGTTTTGAGTGAAAGCAATCCAAGGGGCACTGGCCTGGGTGGCTCAGTTGGTTGAGTGTTGGACTCGTGATTTTGGCTTAGGTCATGATCCCAGGGTCATGGGATGGAGCCCCACGTCTGGCTCTGCACTGAGCGTGGAGGCTCCTTAAGATTCTCTCTTTGCCCCTCTCCCATGCTTTTATGTTCTTTCTCTCTCTAAACTAAAAAATTAAAGAAAATTAAAAAACCAACCCAAAAGATAAGTTAAAAAGAATCTCTGTTCTCTCCTACCAAGTCCCTTTAATTCAGGGATCAGAATCTTGAGCAACCCAGGATAAGCACTGGAGAGTTTGGTGAGGGCTGGTCAGGGGACCCTCAGAAAAGATTGTTTCCTGGGACTTATTCTCTCTGTGTGTCAATCTGTCGCATTCCATTACCTATCTACTTATCGATCTTTTGCTTTCTCGAGGTCAGTTGATATCATAAAATGCACCCATTTAAAATATACTGTTCAACTGAAGGTTGATGGGGGGTGGGGGGGGTGACGGGCATTGAGGAGGGCACCTGTTGGGATGAGCACTGGGTGTTGTATGGAAACTAATTTGACAATAAATTTCATATTTCAAAAACAATAAATGAACATTAAAAAATTAAATAAAATATACTGTTCAATGATTTAAATGTATTTACAGAGTTGTGCGATCACAGTCACAATCTAATTTTAGAACATTTCCCATCACTCCAGAAAGAAACCTCAGGCTCATTTACACTCCCTCCTTATTCCCACCCTCAGCCCCAGCCAACCCTCAGTGTACTTTCTGCATCTACAGATATGCCTTTCTGGATATTTTATATACTTGGAATTACACGATGCTACATCTCTTTTAAGGGCTTTCCTTTCTTGTTCTTTGAGGCTCAGCTAAAATGCTCCCTCTTCTTTCCTCAGACTTTACGATTATTCTCCACGTCAGCTCCTCCTTTTTCCTTGCTCGAACTTACTGCAATTAGTGTTTATTTCTTTGTCTACTTGCTTTTGTCTGTCTTTGCCACTAGCATATAACTTCTCCAGAGGATGGAATCCAAACTCCTGTGTTCTTCGCTGCTGCATATTCAGGAACTAGCTCAGTGCCCGACAGAGAGTCTAGTAAATATTTGCTGAATGAATGAAGGTTTTAAGAAGTGGTGCCTTTTGAAGGGCAGCACCAAGCTTTTCCCTGGTAGAGGTCATAAACTACGATAGGTAGCACTCACGAATTGTCCAAAGTATTTGGAAGTGGCTCTCCTGTTAGAAGGTCCAGTGTAGCACATGTCCCTGTGCTAAATGACTTGGAAAACAGAACAAAGACTGGGGATTGATTTGTAGGCAGCGTTTTCCATCCTTCTGTCATCCAGTCTGTGGTACTCTTGGTTTGGGGCTTTGTTTATTTCTCAGTTTGTGGGAGTGTTATGGTATCTCCTATTGTTCTCGCAGTTCTATTAATACTGTTAGGCTATTTACTCGCCCTGCTGTCAGGCTGCTCTCCTTCATCAGCCCCTGGCTTGTTTCTTGTGAGGTTTTAGTCCTGAACTAGAAGCATTTCTTTTGTTCATATGCAAACTAAGGATTAGCAGCATCTAGAGCTATTCACACGTGACCCACCAGCAGCGTGTAAAACGGAGTGAAGCTGCAGGAACCCATGGGGGTTGAGAGCAGATTAGGAATTGAACAGAAGTGGGGGTGAAGACTTTCAGGGACTTTGAATGGGATTGTGAGTGCCTCCCCTCTAGGTGGGGACCAGTCTGAGCATCTGGGTCTTTGGAGCCCCTGGTTTGATACACCTGCACTTTATGAGGAGCTGTGAAGAAGCTGTGCTTCCTTCAGCCTTTGCCATTTCTGGGGGTATGGCGAGGGGACCTTGGTCTGGAAATGCTACATGCAAAATGCCAATATTGTACTGACCTCTACAGCAATCTCTCACTTAATCCTCCTGACCTCTGTGGAGGTGGGAACTAATACCCTTTTAGTAAGATGAAGAAATTTATGAAGAAACCCACCCAAAGTTCCTGTCAGTGAGTGGCAGGGGTGGGATTTGAACCTTCTGGTTCCAAAGCTCCTTTCTTAAAACAATTGTTTTTATTTATTAAAAATAATAATAATTTCTTAATTTTTAAAATTTTACCATTTTCAAAAAATTTTATTGTGGTAAGAAACACTTAACATGAGATCTGCTCTTTTAACAAAGTTTAAAATGTATAATACAGGATTGTTCACTATAGGTACAGTGTTGTACAGCAGATTTCTAGAATTAATTTATTTTGCTTGATTGAAACTGTATGCCCATTGATTAGCAGTAACTCCTGGCTTCTCCCTTTTCCCAGCTCCTGGCAGCCATGATTCCACTCTTTGATTCTATGAGTTTGACTATTTTCAGTACCTCATGTAGGTGGAATCATGCAGGATTTGTTTTTTGGTGACTGGCCTATTTCACTTACGATAACCTTTTCAAGTTTCATCCATGTTGTAGCATGTGTCAGAACTTCGTTTTTTAAGGCCAAATTAACCATTGTAGGTGTATATCACATCTTCTTTATCCATGGACATTTAGGTTGTTTCCACATCTTGGTTATTATGAATAACGCTGCAAATGAACATAGGAGTGCTAATATCTCTTTGAGATCCTGACTTCAATTCTTTTGGATAAATACCCAGAAGTGGGATTGCTGGATCTTTTGGTAGTTCTATTTTTAATATTTTGAGAAAACTCCATACTATTTTCCATAGCAGCTGTACCATTTTGCATTCCCACAAACAGTGTATAAGTTTCTTATACAATTTCTTCACATCTTCACCAACACTGTTAGCTTTTTATTTCTTTTGATAGTAACTGTCCTGAGAGGTGTAAGCTGATGATATCTCATTGTGGTTTTGATTTGCATTTCCCTGATGATTAGTGACAATGATCATTTTTTCTTTTATCTGTTAGCCATTTGTATGTTTTTTTTTGGAGACATGTCTATTCTTCCTTACCCCATTTTTTAATTGGCTTAGGTTTTTTTTTTTTACACTATTGAGTTTTAGGAATTCTTAATATATTTTGAAGATTAACTCCCTATCACATATAGGGCTTATAACGAATTTTCTCCCATTCCATTGCCTTTTCCACTCTGTTATTGTTTCCTTTGCTGTTCAGAAGCTTTTTAGTCTTGTCTATTTTTACTTTTATTGCCTATGCTTTTGTGTCATACCCATGAAATCACTGGTAAGACTAATGTAGCAAGGTTTTTCTCCTATGTTTTCTTCCAGGAGTTTTATAGTTTCTGGTCTTATGTTTAAATCTTTAATACATTTTAAATTGACTATTGTTTGTGATGTAAGGTAAGGGTCCAATTTCATTCTTTTGCATGTGGATATCCAATTTTCTTAACAGCCTTTCTCCATTGTATATTCCTGGCATCCTTGCTGAAAATCATTTGACATGTACATGGATTTATTTCTGGGTTCTCATTTTGTTCCATTGGCCTATAGGTCTATCTTTATTCCAGTACCATATTGTTTTGATTACAGCAGCTTTGTAATATACTTCAAAATCTGGAATTGTGATGCCTCCAGCTTTGTTATGTTTGTTGATATTGATTTAGCTATTCCTGGTCTTTTGTGGTTCCATATGAATTTTAGAATTGGCTTTCTACTACCATAAAGACTGCCTTTGGGATTTTGGTAGAAATTACATTGAATCTGTAGATTGCTTGGTGTAGTATGGATGCATTATCAACATTAAGTCTTCTTATCCATTAACAGTAGACATATTTCCATTTGTTTGTGTCTTCTTTAATTTCTTTCTTTAGTGTACAAGTCTTTATTTAGTTAATTCCTATATGTTTTATTCATTTTGGTGCTATTGTAAATAATGAGGCTGTTTCCTTAATTTCCTGTTCAGATAATTTGTTGTTATTGTATACAAACACAACTATTTTTTTTTTTTTTGTATCCTTCAGCTTTATTTAATTTGTTTATTGGTTAGGATTGTTCTTTGGTAGCATCTTTAGGGTCTCTATTATATAGGATTATGTTATTTGCAAACAGGGACAATTTCACTTCTTCCTTTCCTCTTTGTATGCCTTTTATTTATTTTTCTTGACTAACTGCTATAGCTGGGACTTCTAGCACTATATTGAGTAGAAGGGGTGAGAGTGGGCATCCTTGCTTTGTTCCTGATCTTTGAAGAAAAGCTTTCACTTTTTAACCATTGAATATGATGTTAGCTGTGGGCTTTTCATATATGTTCTTTATTCTGTTGAGGTACTTTCCTTCTAATCCTAGTTAGTTGAGAGTTTTTATCATAAAAGAGTGTTCAATTTTGTCAAATGCTTTTTTCTCCATCCATGGCGATGATCATGTGATTTTTATTCTTTATTCAGTTAATGTGGTATATTGCATTAATTTTTATTTGCATGTTGAATCATCCTTCCATCCCAGGGGTAAATCCCACTTTGTCATGTGTTAGATCCTTCTAATGTGCTTTTAGACTTGGTTTGCTAGGATTGTGTTAAGGATTTTTGCATTTATATTCATCAGAGATACTGGTCTGTAGTTTTCTTGGGGTGTCTTTGGCTGCCTTTGGTATAAGGATAATACCTACATACCTCATAAAATGAGTTAGGAAGTGTTTCCTCATCTTCAGTTTTTTTTTTTTTTTTTTTGAAGAGTATAAGGATTGTCATTAATTCTTCTTTAAGTGTTTGGTATAATTCATGAGTGAAGCCGTCTGGTCCTGGGCTTTTGTTTTTTGGGAGGTTTTTAGTTACTGAGTCAATCTCCATAGTATTGATAGGATTGTTCAGACTTTCTATTTCTTTATGGTTTAGTCTTGGTTGGTTGTATGTTTCTAGGAATTTATTCATTTCTTCTGGCTTCATTCCATGGTCGTCAGAAAAGATACTTGGTATGATTTTAATCTTCTTAAATTTAAGACATGTTTGTGACCTAGCTTGTGGTCTATCCTACATTGTCAATGATAATTCTTAATAATTAGATTTTCCACTGCCTCTTCAGGGGTCAGACACTGTGATCAATTCTGTAAAGGAAGGGCCCATGGATGGAAAACATGTGGTTCAGGTCTTCAAGGAACATAAAATCACTGGAATAATTGTCAAAAGATCAGATTTTATTACAGTCATCTATATGGCCTTGGGAATGTGACCTGAAATTTTTTTAATTAAGTTTTTAATTTTGATTCCAGTGTTAACATACAGTATTATATTAGTTTCAGGTGTACAATATAGTGATTCAGCAATTCTGTATATTACACAGTCCTCATCATGGTAATTGTACTCTTTAGTCCCCATCACCTATTTCACCCATACTCTCTCCCATCTCTCCTCTGGTTACTATCTGTTTGTTTTCTATAGTTAAGAGTTTGCTTCTTGGTTTATCTCTCGCTCTTTTTCCTTTGCTTGTCCCCCCCCCCCTCAAATTCTACATAGGAATGAAATCATATAGTATTTGTCTTTCTCTGACTGACTTATTTTGCTTAGCATTATACTGTCTAAATCCAACCATGTTGTTGCAAATGGTAAGATTTCATTGTTTTTTATGGTTGAATAATGTTTCATTATCTGTATATACCACATCTTCTTTATTCATTTATCTATTGATGGATACTTGGGCTACTTCTGTAATTTGGCTATTGTATATAATGCCTCAATGAACATAGGGGTGCATGTATCCCTTTGAATTGGTGTTTTTGTATTTTTGGGGTAAATACTCCATAGTGCAATTACTGGATTACAGGGTAGTTCTGTTTTTAGCTTTTTGAAGAAACTCCATACTGTTTTCCAGAGTGGCTACACCAGTTTGCATTCCC
The DNA here is from genome assembly GCF_027475565.1 of Acinonyx jubatus. Taxonomy (NCBI): domain Eukaryota; kingdom Metazoa; phylum Chordata; class Mammalia; order Carnivora; family Felidae; genus Acinonyx; species Acinonyx jubatus. The sequence continues at coordinate 189,745,348 of NC_069380.1, read as the reverse complement.
ACCAGCAGTGCAAGAGATTTCTCCTTTTCTCCACATCCTCACCAACACTTGTTTCTTCTTTATGTGTGTTTTAAGTTTCTACTTAAATTTCCGTTTGCAAACATACAGTGTTGTATTAGTTTCAGGTGTACAATATAGTAATTCAACAGTTCCATACATCACCCTGTGCTCATTATGACAAGTGCACTTTTTAATCCCTATCACCCATTTAACCTATACCCTCCACCCCGCTTCCCTCTGGTAACCATCCAATTGTTCTCTGTGATTAAGAGTCTGTTTCTTGCTCTCTCTCTCTCTCTCTCTTTTTTTCCCCTTTGCCTGTTTGTTTTGTTTCTTAAATTCTACATTCAAGTGAAATCATATGGTATTTATCTTTGTTAACTGTTTTTGATTTTAGACATTCTGACAGTTGTGAGGCAATATCTTAAAGTTTTGATTTGCATTTCCCTGATGATGAAGGATGTTGAGCATCTTTCATTGTGTGTGTTGGCCATCTGTATATCTTGTTTGGAGAAATGTCTGTTCATGTCTTATGCCCATTTTTAAATTATATTATTTGTTTTTGTGTGAGTGTATTGAGTTGTATCAATTCTTTATATATTTTGGATACTAACCCTTTATTGAACATGTCATTTGCAAATATCTTCTCCTATTCAATAGGTCGCCTTTTAGTTTTGTTGATTGTTTCCTTCACTGTGCAAAAGCTTTCTATTTTGATGTAGTTCCAATAGTTTATTTTTGCTTTTATTTCCCTTGCTACAGGAGATATACTTAGAAAAATTTTGCTACGTCTGATGAAATTGCTGCCTGTGCTCTCTTCTAGGATTTTTATGACTTCAGGTCTCACATTTAAGTCTCTGATCCATTTTGAGTTTATTTTTGTATATGGTGTAAGAAAGTGGTCCAGTTTCTTTCTTTTGTATGTAGCTGTTCAGTTTTCCCAATACCATTTGTTGAAGAGACTGTCTTTTTTCCACTGGATGTTCTTTCCTGCTTTGTTGAAGATTAATTGACCATATAGTAATGGGTTTATTTCAGGTTTTCTGTTCTGTTCTATTGATCTATGTGCCTATTTTTGTGCCACTACCTTACTGTTTTGATTACTAAAGCTTTGTAGTATAACTTGAAGTCTGCAATTGTGATACCTCCTGTTTTGTTTTCTTTTTCAAGATTGCTTTGGCTATTCAGGGTCTTGGATGTTGGGTGGCCCAGCTTTGCCACTGGCCTTAAGTGTTGCCTGGACAAATCATTTCTCCCCTCCAGAATGCGCGTGCCATGAGGACAGAGATTCTGTTTATTTTGTTCACGAGGTATCCCAAGAACCTACACAGAGGTTAGCAAATAATGATAAGTGTACAACAGCTGATAGTTGACTGATTCTTTGGGCTCTCATTTTTTGCTTCTGAACACAGGGATTGGAACTGGAAGGGTATTGAACTGTTTGATCTCTAAGTGCTTTTCTGAATCTGTAGTTGAATCACTAAAAATAGTGAAATCCAAATGAAGGAGCATAGCCATGTGGTGTTGGAAAGCTTCATTAACACTTGAATGCCCAGTAAACAAGTCTCTAATTTTAAGTTCTTTAGTTTTTGGCTTTAGCTTTTCAATAGAACATACCTGTCTCACAGATGTTATTTTTCCCATTTGCCCTTTGTGGCATCTCTTGATGAGCTTCCTGAATTTGTTAGAAATAGTTTTGGAATAATAATAGGAAAAGTAAGGAAATAATACACTTACTACCATTATTGCTGTTGGAACAAACAACCTAAAAGATATGACATTTACAAATGGTAGTTTCCAGGAAAAGTAAAGACAAACATATTTGAATAGATTTATTTCCACAGTACGTGGCTGCAAACTTTGCATTAGCTTGCATGATGATGGACTGATTATCCTTAACAAGCTTATATGTTGTTTAAAATAACATGATATGATTTTAAAAAGTGCTGAGAATCTGTAATGTTGCGATTGGTGTATTATGTGTGATCTCATTCAGCATTATTGTAGATATGGTAACTGAGGCTTAAGTGATGTGTTACAGAGGGAATAGTAGAGTGTTGAATTTGTGACATATAGGTAGTACTCAATGGCTATTAATAACTGTTATTATAATCAATAAAGTCATATCTAGTGATTGGCAAAGCTGGGCTACAAACTTGAGTCTGATATTCCGAATCCAATAATGGCATAAAATAATGCTGCATCCTAACACTCTATAGTGAATTAAATATATGTATATTTATTTTATATCTATATCTGTATATAAAATTTTCTGTTTTATATTTGGTTTCTAGAGTTTGTTTCTGTTAATAGAGATTTTTTTAAAGCCTCTTTTCCCCTCCCTGACCCCACTGATATAACACAGAAATATCTGTTTTACTTCATGGAATTATGCCTTGTCAGAGAAGAATGAGGTTTTTTTTTTAATTTAAATTTTAATTAGTTAACATACAGTGCAATATTGGTTTCAGGGTTAGAAGTCAGTGATTCATCACTTACATTATAACACCCAGTGCTCATCACAAGTGCCCTCCTTAGTACCCATCACCCACCCAGCCCATCTCCCACTCACCTCCCTCTATCAATCCAGTTTGTTCTCCATCATTAAGTGTCTTTTGTGGTTTGTTTACCTCTCTTCTCTTCCTCTCCTTCCCATTTGTTCATGTGTTTTGTTTCTTAAATTCCACATATGAGTGAAATCATATGGTTTTGTCTTTCTCTGATTGACTAGTTTTGCTTAGCATAATACATTCCAGCTCCATCCACGTGGTTGCAAATGGCAAGATTTCATTCTTTTTGATGGCCGAGTAATATTCCATTGTGTGTGTGTGTGTGTGTGTGTGTGTGTGTGTGTGTGTATCACATTATCACATTTAGAGAAGAATGAGTTTTTAGAGCTCATGTAGTTTAACTTCTTTTTTTTTTCTTTTTTAAAAAAATTTTCCTAGAGACAGAGAGAGAGAGAGAGAGAGCGAGAGAGTGAGCATGAGCAGGGGAGATGGGCAGAGGGAAAGAGAGAGAGAATCTCAAACAGCCTCCATATTCAGCATGGAGTCTGACATGGGGCTTGATTCCATGACCCTGGGATCATGACCTGAGCCAAAATCAAGAATCAGATGCTCAACCAACTGCCTTACCCAGGAGCCCAGTGGTTTAACCTCTTTTATGTGATGGATGGGGAAACTGAGGTCCAGCTTGCATGACTTACTCTCGGTGATGTGAAGAGTAGTGCCAGAGCTGGGGATGGCAAGCCAGTTTTCCATGATGCCACTGAGCCTCTCTGAGAGGAGGAAAGAGAGCCTTGGTCTCTGCAGCGTTCCACACTATAGTCCAGCTGGGGGGGGAGGGGGGGAAGAACTGCTGGAGGAGGGCTCATTGACCCTTGGCAGGGCTGAAGTAACTGACTCTTGTGTTGTCAGGTGCAGAAAACTAGAAGTATCAGAGAACACTGTCTGGAAAATGGTTATGGTAGGCAAATTTTGTGCATTTATATAAATACCACCGTGGTTTAGTGACATAAAATTATTAATGCGATAAGCTTCTCTCAAGGTACACATTTGTCAGTTCTAAAAAGTCCTGTAGGACAAAGTATTAGTGTTAGTTTAATCTTTATTTCCTATAGCTGAAATATCTGGTTTTTTTTTTTTTTCTCTCTCTGTACATTGTATTACAGCATAATCCAGCACAGAGGAGTGAAAGGAATTCTGGGTTAAATCCCATTATGGCGGGAAGAGAGAACATTATGAAGACAGACATCCCAGGTGGAGACCCAACCCTGCCACTTCCTGGCTGTGTCAAATTGGGTGAGTCACTTAACCTCCCTGAGCCTCTGTTTCTTCCTCTGCAAAACGGGATAATAATGGAATACATTGTGAGGATTAAATAAAATAATACATGTGAAGTTCTTAGCAAGGTGCCATGAGGAATAAGCTCTCAGTGAATGTTAGCTCCAGAAGAAAATAAATCCGAACTCTTCGAATGTTGCTGTGGTAAATGAGAAAAGTGAATTCGTCTTCGAAGCTCAGGTTTTTCAGGTATAAATAAGAGGGTTTGATAAAGACTCTTGGTGCTTGAATATTCTATGACTTAAGGCTTGCCCTTGTCCCCCATCAGCAATAATCTCTCTTTTGCTAACTCACAGTCCTGCGTTTGGGTCCCTGGTACGATATATCTTCCACTCTTTGTCTGTAATGCTTTGTCTCTATTTTTATCTGTGCCTCTTTGAGAGCCTGTTAATACCAGTGATTTGCTCATTGCCAATGCTCAAGAAATGTTTGAGTGGATTGACAAATATTAATCTTTTTGGTCCTTTCTTTTTTAGTCTTTTATTATGGAAAAATATGAATATACACATAAGAGATAGACTAATAACATTGACATCCATGGACTCATTCCCAGAAACATGAATTACCCACTCATGACTAATCTTGTTTCATCTAGCCCTCATATTTCACCACATTCTTCCAAATTTTTTGAAGTACATTATACACATAATATAAAGTTATCTCGAACAATTGCAGAATGTGCCTCTAAAAGAAGTCTTTCTTTTTAGGCATAACTACAATACCCTTATCACATCTAAAAAATTAACAATAATTCCTTAATATCACCAAATATCCAGTCTGTGTTCACATTTCCCTGATTTCTATTCATGTGTGTATGTATATATATGTATGTATATGTATATATTTATGTATATGTACATATGTATATATATGTATGTATATGTATATATATATGTGTATATATATGGAATATACACACATTTCAACATACACATGCCTATGTATAAATAGGCGTGTGTATATATATTTACAATATAATTATACATTATATATGTAAAATATAACATTATAATTAGGACAGCCACTCTAACTGCCTTTTGGCTACGATTTGCATGAAATATCTTTTACAGTCCTTTTATTTTCAACCAATTTGTGTTTTTGAATCTGAAGTGAATCTCTTGTAAGCAGCATATAGTTGGATCATTAAAAAAAATCTACTCTGCCGGTCTCTGCCTTTTAGTTGGAGTGTTTAATCAATTTATATTTAATTCAATGACTGAGAAGGTGGGATTTATGTCTGCAATTTCACTATTTGTTTTCTATATGTCTTGTGTTTTTTTGTTCCTTTGTTCCTTTGTTATTACCTTTCGTGTTAAATACAGACATTTCCTAGAGTAACTTTTTAGTTCCCTTGTTCTTTATTTTATTATATTATATTTTTGAGTTATTTTCTCAGTGGTTTCCTGGAGATTATAATTAATATCTTAATTTATAACAACCTAGTTTGGATTAATACCAACTTAATTTCAATAGTATACAAAAACTTTGCTCCTTTGTAGCTCCATTCACTCCCTCCTCGTTTGTGCTGTTATTGTCACACAAGTTAAATCCTTATAAATTGTATGCTCAATTACACAGATTTATAATTATTACTTTATGTGGTTGTATTTTAAGTCAGAGAGAAGAAAGAAGAAATTACAAACAAAAAATCCTTTTATCTGTCTTTTATATTTACCTACGGAGTTACTTTTAGTGACGTTCTTTATTTCTTCATGTGAATTTGAGTTGCTGTTGAATCTTTTCATTTCAGCCCGAAGGATTCCCTTTGGTATTTCTTGTAGAGTGGGTCTGCTAGCAACAGATTCTCTGTTCCTATTTATCAGGGAATGCCTTTATTTTTGAAGGATAGATTTACTGAACATAGAATTCTTGTTTAATGGGCTTCCTTTCGGCACTTTGTTTATGTTATCCCGCTGCCTTCTGGCTTCCCTGGTTTCAATCGAGAGGCCAGCTATTAATATGACTGAGAACCTCTTGTGCATGCAAGTTGCTTCCTTCCTATTACTTTCAAAGACTCTTTCTTTATCTTTGGACATTGATTATGATTTGTTTAGATATGGATCTCTCTGAGTTCATCCTATTTGGAATTTGCTGAGACTTTTGGATTTGTAGATTAATATTTTTCATAAAATTTGGGAAGTTTTTGACCATTGTTTTTTCAAATACTCTTTCTGCCTCTGTTTCTTTCCCATTATGCATGTACTGGTATGTTTGATGGAGTACCAGGGTTCTCTGAGTTTTTATTTTTGTCTTTTTTTTTCTCTCCATTCTTCAGACTGGATAATCTCAATTACCTATCTTCAAGTTCACTGATTATGTCTTTTGGCAGCTTGCATTTGCTGTTGAGTGCTCTAGTAAATTTTTCATTTAAATTATTGTATTTTTTTAACCCCAGAATTTATACCTCATTCTCTTAAAAAATAATCTCTATCTCTTTATCAATATTCTTTATTAGGTAAGATGTCATCTCACTTTCCTTTCCTTATTATTTAAATGTAATTTACTTTAGTTGTTTGAATATGTTTAGAATACCTGGTTTGAAGTTTTTATCTAGTAAATCCAATATCTGGGCTTCCTTGGACAGTTTTTATTGATTGATTTTTTTCCCCTATGTTGGGGCCATATTTTCTTACTTATTTACATGTTTCATAATTTTTTTGTTGTTGAAAACAGGACACTTAAAATCAGATTCTCTTTCCTTCCCATAGGAAGATTTGTTATTGCTGCCATTTGTTGTTTGTTTAGTATATTTGGGGAGAGAACTAATTCTGTACACTTTGTATTCTTTGTCATGTTTGGCCACTGATGTTTCTGTTTGATTAGCTTAGTGGTCAGCTAATAATCGGATAGAGATCTCCTTAAATTTCTGGAACCAATAAGTTGCCCAGTCTTTTCTGAGGGTCTCTGTGTTTGTGTTGGGGCACATGTTCAGTCCTGAGCCAGGAAGTTTAAAGCTTTCCTTAGCCTTATCTTCCTGCTTGAGTAGAGCCTCAGTATTAGCCAGAGATGAGAACCTACGACATTTTCAGGTCTTTTTTCAGCACACACACAACTCTGTAAATTTGCAGCAATGTTTTAGAGCTCTTCAAAGCCAATTATGGACATCTCATTTCTTATTTTTCCCTTTTAAGCTTTTGGTTAGCTTATTGTTTGCCTTAAACATTATCTATACTCTCCCACCTCCCCCACCTCAACAGCTGTGATGTTAAACAACTGTGTTCCACAGATGCCCCTGGGGAAAAGTCAGGCTCCAAGTCAGATCAAAGAAAGACATGCTCCTACTTTCAAGTGGAGTCTTCCAAGGAACCAGAAGATAGGTCAAATAGTGATAATTCTCTGAAAATGAGACTTTGAAGGAGCTCCAACTCCATGCTACCCTCTTCTGTGGCTGCTAGGTTGCTGCTTTCACCACTGTTTTTTAGGCATTGCTGAGCTGGGCAGAGGGGATGGGACAAGGGCAAGTTAAAATACCACAAAGCTCACTGTTCTTAATGAGATTCAATCATTTATGCCGAATAAATCTCCCCTAGATTGCTGTAAGCCTTTGGCTAATTTGCAGGTGATTTTGACAATTTTGCCACTGTTCTTTCTCACTGCTTTTATGGAGAAAATTTGTGGAGGTTCTCATTCTGCTACTCACTGACATCAGTTCCTTAAGTTTATTTTCATCTGTACACCCCTCCATTATCACATTTTTTTCTTTGCAATGTTTTGTTGATGAAACCAGGTTATTTTCTGGTATCCACTCTGGATTTTGCTGATTGTGTCCCTGTGGCATCATTTAACATGTTCTTCTGTCCCTGTATTTCCTGTGAATCAAGAGTAGGAGGCACGATTACATTCATATTTGTCTTGCTTTTGCAAGACTCTCATAGGTGCTGTGTTCTTCTGTTGGGAGGAAAGTAAGTGTGGTTTCTTTCTTTCTTTTTCTCTTTCTTTCTTTCTTTCTTTCTTTCTTTCTTTCTTTCTTTCTTTCTTTCATGTTTATTTATTTTTGAGACAGAGAGAGACAGAGCATGAATGGGGGAAGGTCAGAGAGAGAGGGAGACACAGAATCTGAAGCAGGCTCCAGACTCTGAGCTGTCAGCACAGAGCTCGACGTGGGGCTTGAACTCACAGGGTGTGAGATCATGACCTGAGCCAAAGTCGGAAGCTCAACCGACTGAGCCACCCAGGCGTCCCTCTTTCTTTCTTTGTTTCTCTATGATTTCAGTAGCCATTGAAAATCATTGCATAGATCCATAATTCATTAGGGAGAGCAAAATGGTGATATTCCAATTCCAAATTTCTCCACAGTTTAGTAACTGAAATTCTTGTTTAATGAAAATGTTCCTTCATCAACTATTCCATATACTGACATACAGCTTATAAAGGAAAGACATGTTAAGTTGTTATTTTTACACACTGAAAATACGGATTCATGAAGATGAGTTAATCATGTAAGCACTGGGCACAGTATCTAGAATAAATGTCATGTAGGGTGGTAAAATTATTATGATTATGTTGGGAGGTGAAATATCTTTTTAGTTGGTGCCATTGTTCCTCATCTTACTTTAGGGAAATATGCTGGAAAACCATTTGACAGGAGACATGACATTCTAAGGTTATCGGTCACCGAAGAAGATGCATAAACTGTTTTACATTTAGATTTAATAGGAATGGGTGGGGGTGAGATTTCAGAGGCCATCACAGTTTGGATTAGGGTTAGCAGCAAGTAATAGAAAATAAAAATAATAGCCATTTAAACAAGGTAGAAAGGTATTTCTCTCATGTGTAAATGGTTGCAGTTAGGTGGTATGGTCAGATATCTATGCTCCTTCCATCTTGTTTCAGGATTGCCTCTTGTTCCCAGTGACTCTTGGAGTTCCAGTCATGATACCCACACTCTAGCCAGCAGGAAGTAGAAAGGGCAGAGGAGAATGCATCTCTCCCAATATGGATATTCCTCAGGGACCATGAACAAACTATTTCCTCTTATATCTCATTGGCCAGAGCGAAGATGGCTGCACCCCATTGCCAGGGAGGCTGGAAAGTGTGTCCTTACTTAGATCATGTGCCCAGGTAAAAACCAGGGGTTCTGGAAGTGAGGAGGGAGAGAGAACAAGTATTGAGAACAGCTAGTCATCTCTTCCACAAAGGGGGAGAAGGAAAGGAAGCCAAGAGATGGCATAAAGCTGGAGTGAGTGAGTTGGAATTTTCTTGAAGTGGAGTACACAAGGGTTTTTAAGAACAAAGACGTTGTCTTAATTTGTACTCCCCTAGAAAGAGGCCTTGAGGCAATAGTTTGAAGGCATGTAGTTTATTTAGGAGGTGATTCTAGGAAGCACCAGTAGGGGAGTGGGGAAGTGAGACAATAAAGGGAGGGCAAAAATAAGCTGTGTTTTTCTAAGTTAAAACTTTACATTAACATGTTTTTTGAATTTCAGCTTTCTTGAGGTATAATTAACACATAAAGTTGTAAGATATTGTAGGTGTATGTTGTGATGATTTGATATACATGTACATTGTGAAAGGTTCCCCGTATCTAGTTCATGAACACCTCTATCATCTCACATATTTGCATAATCGTTCAAGAGCTGGAATACTAGGAAGTGGGAATCATTGGGGCCAGGTGATAAGTCTGCCTACCTCAGATGCTGCTGCTGTTGCTGCTGATGGTGTGTGTGTGTGTGTGTGTGTGTGTGTGTGTGCATTGAGGCAATCTTATTTATTCAAAAATATTTGATGCAGAATGATAATGCACTACTCCAGGCACTGAGGATACAGCAGTGAGAAAAAAAAAGGGCAAAATGCCTGCCCTAACCGAGCTTACATTCTGACTTCTCAGGATGACAAGTATGGAGAGATCCCAGCTGACATGTGAGCCACTGTTAGCTCTGAGATGTTGATTGTCTCTTCTGTAACTGGAAACATGCCGGATGTGATGTAAGATCGAAGCATGTCTTTCTAGGCAGGCGGTCAGAGGGGGAATTGGATGGAGGTTGTTGAAAGGTACACATTCTTGGCTATAAGATAAATAAGTAGTAGTACAACATGATGGCTATGGTCAACACTCTGTGGGTGTACTTGAAAGTTGTTAGAGTAAATCCTAGGAGTTCTTAACACAAGGGAAAAAGCATTTCGCTTGCTTGCTCGCTCTCTCTCTCTCTCTCTCGCTCTTGCTCTCTCTCTCGCCCTTTTTGTGTCTATAGGGGGTGATGGATGTTAACTAAACTTATCAACGTAATCATTTCACAATATATGTAACTCAAATCAGTATGCTGCACACCTTAAACATATCCTGTGCTGCATGTCAATTATATCTCAATAAAAACTGGACAGAAAATAAAAAAGGCAATCAGGAAAAACATAGAGCGTATCTTTCTGTTTCTCTGACCTGTCTACGAGGATTTATTTCTCCATAGAGGAGCAGATAGTATTTGGCTGTTTTTGTTTTCTTGTGCGGAGAACCTTGAGAATTCAGGACAGACAAATGGAGAGACTGCTCACCCTGAAGCTGTGTGAGAGCCAAGCAGAAAACAGGAAATGGAAAGTGTGAGGTGATTCTTGGCAGCAGGGACGATGGCAGACAAAGGATTTCAAAGAGGTTTCCCCAAATTTATCATAAATCTCCACCTTTAGGGGCTTTAAGGCAGACATTTCCTATTGTTCCTTCAAGAAGCATTTGAAGCCTAAACTTTGATACCTCTTGCCAATTCTCTCTGCACATCTTAGATTTCTGTTTTTAAAAATCTCTAGCCACGATGATGGGATATGGATTTGTCAGCGCCTTTGTTCCAGAGCTCTGTGAACTTGCTGGACTGGGTGGCATCTGAGGTGTTCCGGGGTTAAGCCTCTTGTCTTAGGTTTCTGAAAATGGTTCCAAGAAGTCTGCAGCTGGGTTAGGAGATAATTCAGGGGTGGCGGGGTAGGCAGGGGGTGGGGGGGGAGGTGAGGAAGCCAAGTTCCAGCCAGATCAGGCGGGGCTGCTGCCAGGCACATAATGAAGATGAAGACCTGTCGGTGGCTTTGCCCTTTCCTCTTTCACTGCCACTTTTATTCTCTTAAACACAAGTCAAGGGAAGCCAGCCTGCAGCTAAGAGGGTGGAATTTGGAACATGACCATTCTGCCTTTGCTGGTTATGTGAACCAGGACTAGCTGTGTGAACCAGCTCTATCTTTCTTTCTTTTCTTTTTTTTTTTTAAACAGTTGTATCTTTTGGAACCTCAGTTTTGTCACTTATTAAAATGGGACTGTCATCTCTACCTACTAGGGTTCTTTAACATAATATGCAAACAGGGGCACCTGGGTGGCTCAGTCAGTTAAGCATCCAGCATCAGCTCAGGTCCTGATCTCACAGTCCGTGAGTTCGAGCCCCACATCCGGCTCTGTGCTGACGGCTCAGAGCCTGGAGCCTGTTTCGGATTCTGTGTCCCCGTCTCTCTCTGCTCCTCCCCTGCTCATTCTCTGTTTCTCTCTCAAAAATAAATAAAAATAAAAATAAATCTTTAAAATAATATGCAAACGTGTTTAGCACATTGCCCATGCTTGATAAATGACATCGGTTTCTAGGCAGGACAGTATGAGGATCCCAGCTTTACAGACGAGCATGCTGAGTTGCACACAGTGGTTCTTTGCTCTCTACCTTCCCACATTTGCCTCTTAGAATCCCATGTCCTCTCCAGGCTCAGCAGGGCTTAAAGCCTTGGCCATGCTTGCGTGCTTTGCTCACCACCCTGAGCCGGGAGGGGCTGTTGGCAGAGAGATCCAGACTCCTGCCCACCAGAGCTGCTTCCAGCTCTCCTGGATCTGCAAGGAGCAGACTGGGTCAGAACTGAAAGGGAACCTGAATGGGGCTCCCAGGGAGGCATCCAGTGGGTAAGTGCTGACCTGCTGGTGGAAAGCATTCCAAATGATTCTCTGGAATTTCTTAAGAGCATTCATATGCAATCCAGGGCAGGTGGAAATGCATCCCTGCTGCTCTTGGGAGGGCACATTTGGCAGGCTCTTGTCCAATTAAAGTATTACAGAGCCCAGCTATTCCTCAAGGTTATTTCAGAAGAGGGAGGGGTTGATTTTTGTCTCTTTGTAGGGTGGAAATGAAGCAGAGGCCAGCACCTGACAAAGAACAACAGGATGCCTGAGTCTGTGCTCGTGTAGCTGGCCTGAATTCTGTGTGTGTGTGTGTGTGTGTGTGCATGCACACATGTGCACACACCTTCCCTCAGTGTCTGTGTTTGTTCTGGATCTTTCTCTCTCTCTTATCTCTTAGTGGCTCTGAAGATTCAGACTACCTAGTTGTGAATCCTGCGTGTCCTTGAGCAACTGGAGATGATAATTGTACCTGCCTCATTGACAGCAGGTGCATGTAAACCTCTTAGCAGGGTCCCTGGCACATAGTAGATATTCAATAAACTGTGTATGTTTTCTGATAACTTTTTTTTCTGTGTGAACATTTCCCTATAATGGGGCAAGTGTAGGGGCTACACTACAGGTCCTGCGTTGCAGATAACAAAGTGTTTGTAGGTCAGATCCGTGGGATCAGGAATGGGTCTGTTGTGTATACTGCCATCTCTCCAGCACCAAGGGCAGCCCCTGGCTCAGCTTAGGCGCTCAGCCAATAGTTGGTTGAGTAATTCTGACTGGAGCTAACTTAAATAGAAAAGGGCAATTAATGTAAAGGTGCCAAATGTCACATGGAACCCACGGGTGGGCGTGAGGAAGGTCTCAGGAAGAGATAAAATCGGGGTCTTGAATGCCACCTGGTCAGGCTTGTCCGCTTTCCACCTGGGCATAGTTACTTTGTTGTTTTTTCTGCTGTGGGTTAGTTTCTTCTCCTCGGGCTATCTGGTGAATTTGGGCTACCTCATAATTATCAGTCTAGCTAATTTCAGATATTGACTAGATGCCTCTGAATCTTGATTTCACATTCCCAGGAGTGAATCTGATTGGCCTGGGCCAGGTCTGGTCATTCCTGGTCTAATAAGAAATGGTGGTGAGTAGTGCCAGACGGCTCCCACCCTGTCCCATGGACTGGGGTTCTTTTCTAGATGAGATAACTCTTGAGAGCTGGCAGATGACTGGTTCAGTGGCTGCCTTGCCCTGCTGAGTCTGGAAGAAGGGACCAGTCCACAGAAGGGATGAGAGTGAGCTGGGGGCACAATCTTAAACTCCAGAGCATGGGTAGGAGGAAATGTGTATGTAGAATTTAGAGGACAAATAGCTTCCCTGGTCCTGGCCGGGTGGTTTGTATGGAGTGGTATTTGGGGGGATAGAGGAGAAACTCTTCCCATTGAGGCCTGAAATTCCCTGGGCACCAGCCTTAAAACATTTGCCATTCTAATGGCAATGATGAGTATTAATAAATGTAAGACGTGTTCTTGAGCAAGTGTGCCAAAGATCCTTGCATTCTGTCCTGTAAGATAGCTGTAAGTGTACCCTAGGGAGAATGAGTTACAGACGCAAATCCCTCTTACTTTACTGTTCCTCTTGGCCCTTGTATTGAACTGTGTTTTTCATTAATCTACTGGTTCTCAGAGAATGGTCTCCCACTGACCACATCAGAATTACCTGGGAACTTGTTAGAAATACAGATTCATGGTCCCTACCCCAGACCTACAGAAGCTTTCCCAGGAGTCCCATGCATGTTGAAGTTGGGAAAACCATTGCCTTTATCTGTTTAGGGAGAGGTGTGTCCCTTGGTTCAAAGCTTCATAGGATATATCTCTCTGAAGCCTTTTCTGAGCCAGGCTTTTGAGATTAAGCCCTGAGGAGGCTTTGAGTAGATATTGCCATTAGTTCCAACGATTGCTTCTCTCAGCCTTGGGAAAAGTTAGAATTCCTGAAGAGACGTTGCCTGCAAACTCCTTTTAGAGTCTCAGCTAAAGAAGTTGACATTGCTCTCTGTCTGATCTTTCAGAAGAATAAGTGATGTCAGCATGAGGTTCATGCTGAGACAGTGGACATTTTCCACCTTTAGGCAGAGGTGGTGTGTAAAGCACTCTGAATTGAATTACAATGGGTCACTGTCAAGTTTCAGCCTTTATTTGTAAGTGGAGGGGGAAGGAAAAGACTGATTCAGTACCTGTATCCCTTTATCTCACTGACTTCCCACAATGGCCCACGAAGGGAGATAGGATGATAGCTCATCCTTGAAGAAAAGTGGAATTATTTGACCACTGCTAGCAAGTGCTAAAACGGGAATTCAGACCTAGACAATCATATGTCAATCACCAAACCTTTAACTCCAATGCTACCACATTTGTACGTGGCACTTAGCCGCTTCCTTTTTCCCCTTCTCTTTTCCCTCCTCCCCATCCCCGCAGCCTGCCTGTCCCTGCCCAGCACTGAGCTTCCTCACCTCAGGGGAGGAGGGTGAGGCGGAGCTTCTAGGTTTTTGTGCTCCCCTCCACTGACTTCGGGGAGTGTGGGAAGACAGAGGGATTTACATCTGCCCCCAGCAGCCCTATCCAGACTGGAAAGATGTCCTGTGGCATGGAGAAGCGATAAGAGCAGTGTGCTCTGTGGGTCTGGGAAAGAGACGTCCTGCCCCCTGCCCCCTGGGCTCAGTGCCAGGAAGGGAGGAGCAGGGGAGCCACTGGGGCAGCTAGGCTTGTTGGAGAGGCAGGGCAGGCTGTGCAGAGAGGGCCCCACTGGGAAGCAAGGGGGAGGTTGCAGGGCCTGAAGAAGCTGAGGGTGAAGCCCCAGGCATCTTGAGGAATCCTGTGTAGACCTGATCCCACTCCCAGCACCTTGGCCCACGGAGACCCCACCCGTGAACTTTGGCATGATCCTGGTGTTATTTGTGGGTAAACCGTGCGTATTGGGAATGATGGTGAAGATAGAGCCAGGGGTACTGTGTTGACGGAAAGTAAGTTTCTGTTATCTTGGCAGAGTAAGAACTCAAAATGCAAGTTTAGCTGAGTTATAAAAATAAAAGAGGGGCACCTGGGTGGCTCAGTAAGTTAAGCCTCTGACTTTGGCTCAGGTCATGATCTCAGTTTGTGAGTTGGAGCCTCGAGTCGGGCTCTGTGCTGACAGCTCAGAGCCTGGAACCTGCTTCTGATTCTGTGTCTCCCTCTCTCTCTGCCCCTCCCCCACTCCTGCTCTGTCTCTCTCTGTCTCAGAAATAAATAAGCGTTAAAAAAATAATAAAAAAAATTGTGTTTCTTACACACATGAGTGCATGAACTGGGAATCATAGCCTCTACACATACTTGGCTCAGTTTCTTCTCTCAATGACCCCTGAGGTAAGCAGGGCTCTCTAGGGCCCCTTTTGTCACTAGTCATTGTGCAGCATTTAGCTATGAAATCCGTCACATGCGTCCTCCTTTTGCAAAACGGTATTTCTCTAATGGTTTGGGCGCCTGACATTCACCCGTCTGCCACTAGGTGGGGTTATAAATCGCAGGATGCTTGGGGTCTTGCAGGGGCGTGTTGGAGATTGTGGGATAAGCCTATTAAAATGACAAGAAGTGAGGGTGACTCATTCCTACTTGGTGGTCAGAAATAGCCCTCTCTTCTTCCCCGGTCGTCGGAGCATTTAGTGCTCTTTATTTTGCTAAACTGGGTTTTCAAAATTACAAAAATAATGAATGTTAGTTTACAAACAGTTCAGAAGTTTGTCAGTTTAAACCATCCTTGTTCTACTCTTCAGAGAGATCCACTGACAACAGTTTGGTCTGTTTCCTTGTTTGTTTTTTTTCCCCTTTGACTTTACTATGTACACATTCATTGTACATACATGCCTGTGTAGGTATATCCACATATCTTCGTACACAGATATGTCCAGTGTATACATTGTTTTCCAAATTGCTTGTTTTCACTTAGCGCATATATATATATATATATATATATATATATATATATATATATATATTTTAATTTTATTTATTTTTGAGAGAGTGAGAGAGAGAGAGCAGGAGTGAGTGAAGTGCAGAGGGTAGAGGGAGGGACAGAGGGAGAGTGTGGAGCCCAGAGTGGGGCTTGTGTTCACCCGACACCGGGCTCGAACACACAGACTGTGAGATCATGACCTGAGCCAAAGTCGGATGCTTACCTGACTGAGTCAGCCAGGCGCCCTCACTTAGCCTATTTTATAAACATTTTCTCAAGTCAATACAGATAGATGCCTCATATTTATTGACTCCCTAGCAATCAATGGTATAAACGTACCATAATATTTTAAACCATCCTCCTCCTCTTTTGTTTTCTTCCTCTCTCCCTGCCCTTCCTTCTTCTTCTTCTTTTTTTTTTTTTGCTATTACTGACAATATTGAAACGAATATTTTTATACTGATAACTTTCTGCCCTTGCATTAGTATCTGCTGTTTTAGTGTAGTTTGCTTTGTTTTGCATCTGCTGGGGTCCTCAGCTATTCACATTTAAAATTTCCATAGCCACTGCCAGAATTGCTCTTCATAAAGGTTGTACTATTTTAAACTCCCACCAACAGGGTTACAAAGAGCAATGTTTCTAAATCCTGCCCTGTACTTACCTGTTTAATAAGCCTATGAAACATGTAAGACACCCTGAGGACAGGGATCTTGCCAGCCTGGTTCTCAGCACTTAGCACAGCACCTCCCCACTGCAGGTGCTCCGTGGGCATCTGCATAAGTGAAAGAGGTGTAGAGTAGACACCTGCCAAGAGCTCAGTCTTGAAATTATGCTTGGGAGGGTTGCCTGGGGGGCTCAGTCAGTCAAGGGTCTGATTTTGGCTCAGGTCATGATCTCACGGTTTGTGGGTTTGAGCCCCACGTCAGGCTCTGAGCTGACAGCGTGGAGCCTGCTTGGGATTCTCTCTCTCCCTCTCTCTCTTCCCCTCCCTCAGCCTCACTATCTCTCTCTCTCTCTCTCTCTCTCTGTCTCAAAACAAAAAGAATAAAACTTAAAAAAATATTCTTGGGAAGATTTTAAAACAAGAAATTTAACTGACAAGAAAAATATTCCATTTTGCAGGATGATAATTCCCTAAGTTCACTTGGGATGGTGAAATTTAAAAAAAACTGTTGTTTTATTTCAAAATTTTCATCTGTTGCTTTGGCTTGATAGTAATACAAAGAGTAGGGAAAAAACCCCCCAACTTTGGCTTCTCCAGGTGTGTTCGACGTGGATAATAAATTTGCAAGAGGTGCAGACATGAGCTTCCTCTGGGAGACCGGCCATTCCTGCTGTGATGCCCAGGCAATCCCCCCAGTGCAGGACCTGGATCGCTTGTCCTACTAAGTATAAGGCACACT
This sequence comes from Acinonyx jubatus, assembly GCF_027475565.1. Taxonomy (NCBI): domain Eukaryota; kingdom Metazoa; phylum Chordata; class Mammalia; order Carnivora; family Felidae; genus Acinonyx; species Acinonyx jubatus. The sequence goes on along the minus strand of NC_069380.1, from coordinate 189,728,285 downwards.
GCCAAGGCATGGCTGAGAGGCAGCGAGTGGGGCCATTTTGTGGCAGAGAGGGCCTGGCTTATGTCCTGCCCGGTTTGCTCTGTGACCTTGGGCAAGTCACTGTGCTGCCGTGGGCCTCAGTGCCCTTGCACTGAGGTTGTGGGCCCCAGAAGCAGGTCGTAAATTACAGTGCTATGCAAATGTGAAATGTTAGGTGCAGACTCACTTGCTGGCCTCTTGGGAAGACTAGACATAAGCAGGTAAGAAGTTCGGTGGGAAGAGTGAGAGTCATCTGATTCTGAAGGAGAACAGTGCGCCATGGGCCACTAGAGAGAACATGTTAGGTGACCAGAAGGAGAGATTGAGAGGAGACTGAGGGCAGGGTGGGCACTCTCTCCTCTGGGGGAGAGAGGAATGCAGCCCAGCCTTTCAGGGACACAAAGGACCTTCCCTGCATCTCACAGGGACCTGTCTCCTTGGGGCTGCTTTGGCTTGATTTGCTGTGCTGTTAACCTTTGCTCAGCCCCAGGCTGTGTTTAACCTGGGGCCACGGGCAGGGGGAGAAGGTCACAACAAATTCAGTGGGAGGCATTTTAAGTACCTCAAAGCCATAAATCCTCATGTACCTGGAGCCTGCCCAGGCTTCCCCAAACCTGGGAATTCAATTTTGTGCAGTGCACACAGTTTGCCAAGCACGCTAAGTCACCGGGAGAACAGCTTGATGTATTGCTGTGGGGAAAAAAATGGCCGTGTCCCTTTCTTCATTCAAATTAACACCTTTTCATACTGAGCTGACAGGTGACTGATCACCTGAGAATACATCCTGGCTTCAAGTGATTCGATAGCTCTTCCTTCTCTGTTTCCCCGTCTTTATTTTCACGCCTTAAAAAAGTCAGGAGAAAACATTATTATTATTGCTATAGAATCAGGACCTGATTCATAAGCCCTAAGCCCTGGGGCCTGGCAAATGGTAGGCATTAATAAATGATGAACAAATAAATGACTAGATTTGGTTGATGTCTGCAGAATGCCCTTTTTCCTTCCCAGAGGGTCAGAGGAAGCTTTTGCTTTGTTTTCTGTTTTGTTTTGTTTTCTTTTTTTTTGATTCTTTTTTTTTTTTTTTTTTTTGCATGATGGACACCGCATGTCAGTGCGTGGGTGCCCTGCTCAGACGCCCCTCTGAGGAGGCAGAGGACTTGTCCCAGCTGTTGGCAGTGCTGGCGGCCCCTTGAGGGACTGACTGCCTCTTGTCCAAGGTGAGGCCTTCCTTGGGGTGACCCATATCCAGCGATTGATCCACATGGGGTTATAAAGGCCCAGTCTTCCCAGCCCAACCGGGGACGGTTCTGAAGGGTCAGTTTAGCTCTGCATCTCTCCCCGTGGGGCTGGCTGTTGTTGGGCCACATCACAGCTCCGCCAGAACCTGAACCCAGTTGGATCCTAGAGCCCCTGCTCTTAACCAGCCTGTCCTTCTAGCGCCCCTGCTGGTAACTTTAGATGAATGTGGGGAGAGGAGTCATTTCCTAAAAGGCAAACATTTCCTAAAAGGTTATGGAGGACTCAAATGCTTTTTGTTAAAGGGGTTCTAGAGTCAAATAGGGAGGAAGTATTTCATGTTGAGGGCGCTCTGTGCAGTTCACCAAGTGCATTAGTGTCGTAGAAGCGTCCGAGAAGTCCTACCGTAGGGACACCTGGTGATGTTTTCCAAATTTACTTGATCACAAAAAACCACGGTGTTCTGTGGGGGGGAGGGGAGGGGATAGGAAACACTGGCCTAGACCTGAATTGCTTGTTTTGCTTTATGGGGGATTGGTTAATGTTTGCTGGGTTACCTTTTCTGGTCCTGTCTAATCATTATGCTACTAAACGAATTGTTTCAAAGCTGTAAAGTAGAAATAACTCGTTACCTCATGAAACCCACATTGTCATCAGATGAGGAACGAGATACAAAACCTTTGAAAATCATTAGTTACTGTACAGATGCCAGGAGTTTTAAAGATGTTAATATTTTCAGATTCAGAAACGTTAGGTGGTTGGTCTATCGAAAGCCATCCCTCATACAAATTCTAGCTTTGGAAAAACTTCTGAGGGGACTCTGGTCTACACATATGTGTATTTTTTTTTAATGTTTATTTATTTTTGAGACAGAGAGAGACAGAGCATCAACGGGGGAGGGTCAGAGAGAGGGAGACCCAGAATCGGAAACAGGCTCCAGGCTCTGAGCTGTCAGCACAGAGCCCGACACGGGACTCGAACTCACAAACCGCAAGATCATGACCTGAGTGGAAGTCGGATGCTTTACCGACTGAGCCACCCAGGCGCCTCTACACATATGTGTATTAAGAACTGTTTGAAAGAATTATAATTAGAATACATATGATGAATGCATTAAAGTTAGGTCATTGTTAAAATGGGAAATACTTATTCTTCAAATAATTTCGGCATGCTTTGTGTGCCTATGCAAATGTTCCTGGGAACATGAGCAAGTGTTCATTATGGACTTGTACATTACTGTATGTAGCAAAGAGGGCAGACATATGCCATATGTTTTCCTTCTCCACCCGGCATTGCCTGTGGCAAGACTTTGCTAATCAATAATTACACTTTTTTTTCTTTTTTCCTCTTTTTAGAGAGAGGGTGTATGAATGGGGGAGAGAGGCAGAGGGAAAGAGAGAGAGAGAATCCTAATCAGGCTCCACACCCAGCGCTGAGCCCGATGCGGGGCTCAGTCCCAGGACCATGGGGTCATGACCTGAGCTGAAATCAAGAGGTGGACACTTAACCAACTGAGCTATCTGGTGCCCCAGTTTACACTCTTTTTTTTTTTTTTAAGTTTATTTATTTATTTTGAGAGAGAGTGAAAGCAGGGAGGGAGAGAGAGAGAGGGAGAGAGAGAGAGAGAGAGAGAGAGAGAGAGAGAGAGAGAATGAATGCTTGAGGGGCAGAGAAAGAGAGGGAGAATCCCAAGCAGGTTCCACACCATCAGGACAGAGCCCAGCGCAGGGCTCTAACTCACAAACCGTGAAATCATGTCCTGAGCTGAAACCAAGAGTTGAACGCTTAACCGGCTGAGCCACACAGGTGCCCCTAATTTACACTCTTAACCACTGAGCCCAGATGCAGGCTGAGAGTTGTTGCTGTGGCCCTCTAGGGCAGCCACTACTAACTGATCAGTGGCAGCTGATGTGAAACCTATGTCTACAGAAACATGATCTATAGAGTCCAGACCTGCATACATAAAGAGCATGCGCCAGGTGAGAATGTGAAAGGTGCCAGTATAATTGTAGTCAGAGCATACAGTACACATGTCTGGGCTAGGGTAGTCAGGGAGGGCTTCCTGGAAGAGGCAGCAATTAAACTGGGTCGTGAAGGATGGCAGGGACATGGATGGTGATGAGGATAGGGGAGGGTATCCCAGGACACCGCAAAGGGGAGGTAAGTCCCAAATACCCAAAAGGCAGCCTGAGTCTAAAATCTTTGCTGATGGTTTCAGTGCTGAGTGTGGGCATTGCTGTTTCTTACCCTAGATTCTAGAAGACTGATACATTTCAGAGTCACTTTGACCTTCTGATTGGCTGCCAGCCTCCAGATTGTGATTTCGGTCTGTTGCCGAGTGGGAGACAGAGAACCCAAATTCCAGGTGCCCGTAAATTACTTCTAGTTATTGCAATGACAAAAGGCCTCTTCGAAGGTGATTTGCTCACTCCCTGTTTTATAGCCTCATACATCAAAGAGGAAGATGGAGTGGAGTCAGTTACTGCGAGGAAATCCAGACTGCAGGAGAAACGGGTGGCAACTGTCTGCGAAATTGAGCCCTTTCTGTCAAAACTTAATTAAATTAGCCTCGATTCTATAAATAACGGAGCAGGTTTCCCTCTGCTCCCCCTCCGGACCCCCTCGACGTCTCCCGCTATCTCCTGAGAAGACGCAGTTCTGCGTGCGTTGCACGAGGAGACAGTTTGTAAAAATGAGGCGATGAGTTTAATTCAGACTTGGCATTAATTTACAGAAGCAGAATGTGCTTCAGGTTAGAGGGGCAGTGTGACCTGCGAGATGTGTGACGTGCTCGGTCAGGTCTAAAGGAAAGACGGCTTGATGGGAAGCGGTGGGGGGTGGGGGGGGCGTGGCTCGGAATCTTGCCCCTGGGTTCTTGTAGGTAGCCAGCTCTGTGATGCTGGGCAGATCTCTTTCCTTTTGGCTCCTCGGTTTCCCTATCCAGATCACATTTAAGGCTTTGTGTCAGCCAGGTTTGTGTCTCATTCATGCTGCATGTCCACTGTGGGTCAGCACGGTCTCCTTTCTGTGTCTCCTTACTCTGGGGCTCGGGGAGATGGCGTAGCCAGTTTCTGTTGCTGCGGAGTGCTGGGATGGAAAGTGACAGAGGAGAGCACTCTGGGTGGGGGGGTCTCTCACTGGCAGTCACGTGGCCTGGGAGTGACAGGTGCCATGTCCTCTCACGGTTCCCCTCACGATTCCTTCCAGGCCCATGCAGGCACAGGGGGCCAGGGAGTACTGCGGACCTGGCATTCGGTGAGCAGCACTGATGTCCCAGGCCTCTTCCAACACGGACATTTCAGAATTTTCTAATTTTCATCAAGCTCTGAGTTTTTATTTCTACATTTCACTTTGATTGGGATTCTTGTCCACTCACTTTCATCCACCAAGTGCTGACTGATAGTGCTTTAATTTCCTCAGGAATGGTGGGGCGCCTGGGTGGCTTAGTCGGTTGAGCATCCCACTTCAGCTCAGGTCATGATCTCATGGTTTGTGGGTTTGAGCCCCATGTTGGACTCTGTGCTGACAGTGCAGAGCCTGGAGCCTGTTTTGGATTCTGTTTGTCTGTCTGTCTGTCTCTCTGCCTCACCCCTGCTCACACTCCGTGTCTGTGTCTCAAAAATGAACAAATGTTAAAAAAATTAATTTCCTCAGGAATGGGTCTACTTTCTTTAAAAACAATTTTTTTTAATGTTTGTTCATTTTTGAGAGATAGAGAGAGCGTGAGCAGGGGAGGGTTAGAGAGAGAGGGAGATTACAGAATTCGAAGGAGGCTCCAGGCTCTGAGCTGTCAGCACAGAGCCCGATGCAGGGCTCGAACTCATGCATCGGGAGATCATGACCTGAGCCAAAGTTGGCTGCTTAACCGACTGAGCCACCCACGCATCCCCTGAGTCTACTTTCCCTTTATGGTTCTATCAGCCTGTGATCCTGGGCAACTGTGCTGTGATCCAGTTGTCCCATCTCTGCAACACTGGTAATAAAGGTACTCTCTCTAAGAAGGTTCTTGTGAGGATGAAGTCAGAATGCAGAGCAGTGCCTGACCTATATTGAGTGCTCAAAAAATGTCAGACATTACTGAGGAAGACAGTACAGTCTGGTGGTCGTAAGTGCCAGCTGTGAAGTTAGACTGCCTGGCTTTGTATCCCTACACTGCCTCTTACGAGCCATGGGATGGGGACAGGCTAGTTTTCTTATTTGTCAAGTGGGGATAGTGTCCACCTCATGGGAACTTTGTAAGGATTCTGTGAACTAGTATCCCCAAAACTTTTAGAATAGTACGTAGCACTTAATAAGTGCTTGGAAATATTAGCCTCTATTATTGGATATGTAACACTTGGCACCACTAAATTTATGTGTGTGTGTATGTGTGCATATGTATTTATTTCTTTTTTTAAAGAGCCTTCTAGCCTTTAAATATTGAGGCTCCCCAGGGTTCATGGATTTCAGGGCTGCTGCTCCAAGCATTCTCTCCTTAAGTTTGTTTGTTCTCATGGCATCAGCTTTCACCGGCTCACGGATGGCTTCCATAGACTCATCTTTACCCCAGCCCTTCTCCATGTTTACTGGATTCGTCCGTCTGGATATCCCACGGCATTCCACATTTCTGGAAGTGAACTCATGCTCTCCCTCTGTTGTCGTCCTCATCATCCATTTAGCCATCACCTTTTATTTAAATTTTTTTGTCTTGGCATTTATTTATTTTTGAGAGACAGAGCATGAGCAGGGGAGGGGCAGAGAGAGAGGGAGACACAGAATCTGAAGCAGGCTCCAGGCTCGCAGCTGTCAGCACAGAGACCGATGCAGGGCTCGAACTCATGAGCTGTGAGATCATGACCTGAGCCAAAGGTGGACGCTTAACCGACTGAGCCACCCAGGTGCCCTTATCTCTATGCCTTCTTTGGAAAAATGTCTGTTTATGTCTTCTGCCCATTTTTTTTCCTGCCCATTTTTAATTGGATTATTTGTTTTTTTGGTGTGTGTGTGTGTGTGTGTGTGTGTGTGTGTGTGTGTGTATGTGTTGAGTTGTGTAAGTTCTTCATATATTTTGGATATTAACCCTTATTGGATATATCATTTGCAAATACTTTCTCCTATTCGGTGGGTTGTCGTTTTGTTGATGGTTTCTTCTGCTGTCTAGAAGCTTTTTATTCTTTTTTATTTTTATTGATGTACGCCCAGTAGTTTAATTTTCCTTTTGTTTCTCTTGCCAAAGGAGACATAGCTAGAAAAATATTTCTACAACTGACATCAAAATTACTGCCTGAGCTCTCTTCTAGGAATTTTATGGTTTCAGGCCTCACATTTAGGTCTTTAATCCATTTTGAGTTAATTTTGTGCATGGTGTAAGAAAGTGGTTCAGTTTTACATTCTTTTGCATGTAGCTGTCCAGTTTTCTGAGCACCATTTGTTGAAGAGATTGTCTTTTTCCCATTGCATATTCTTGCCTCCTATGTTGTGGATTTGTAAATACATTGTGGATTTATTGCTGGGCTCTATTTTTGTTCTATTAATCCGTTTGTCTATTTTTTGCCAGTACCATACCATTTTGATTACTATAGCTTTGTAGTGTATCTTGAGATCTGTGATTGTGATACTTTTAGCTTTTCTTTTCTTTTTCAAGATTGCTTTGGCTATTCAAGGTTTTTTGTGGTTCCATACAAACTTTATTAAGTGTTCTAATTCTGTGAAAACATGCTGTTGGTATTTTGATAGGGATTGCATTAAATCTGTAGACTGCTTTGGGTTGTATAGGAATTTTAGTAATATTTGTTCTTCCAACCCATAAGTATGGAATATCTTTCGATTTGTTTGTGTCATCTTTAATTTCTTTCATCAGTGTTTTATAGTTCTCAGAGTACAGGTCTTTCACCTCCTTGGTTAAGTTTATTCCTAGGTATTTTAGTCTTTATGGTGCAATTGTAAATGAGACTGTTTTCTTAATTTTTCTTTCTGTTACTTCACTATTAGTGTATAGAAATGCAACAGATTTCTGTATAATGATTTTGTACCCTGTGACTTTATTGAATTCATTCATCAGTTCGAGTAATTTTTTGATGGAGTCTTTAGGGTTTTCTGTATATAGTATCATGTCATCTGCAAACAGTTAATGTTTTACTTCTTCCTGACTGCTTTGGATGCCTTTTATTTCTTTTTGTTGTCTGATCACTGTGGCTAGGACTTCCAGTACAATGTTGAATAAAAGTGATGAGAGTAGACATCCTTGTCTTGTTCCCAATCTTAGAGGAAAAGCTCTCAGTTTTTCACCATTGAGTGTGTTAACTGTGGGTTTTTCATATATGGCCTTTATTATGTTGAGGTATGTTTCTTCTAAACCTACTTTGTTGAGAATTTTTATCATGAATGGATGTTATATTTTGTCAGATGCTTTTTCTGGATTTATTGAAATGATTATATGATTTTTATCCTTTTGATGTATCATGTTGATTGATTTGTGAATATTGAACCACCCTTGTGTCCCAGGAATAAATCCCATTTGATCTTGGTGAATGATTTTTTAATGTATTGTTGGATTTGGTTTGCTAATATCTTGTTGAGGATTTTTGCATCTGTCTTTAGCAGAATTATTGGCTGGTAGTTTTCTTTTTTGTAGTTTCTTTATCTGGTTTTGGTACCAGGGTAATGCAGGCTTCATAGAATGAATTGAGAAACTTTCCCTCCTCTTCTACATTTTGGAATAGTTTGAGAACAGGTTTGACTCTTCTTTAAATGTTTGGTAGAATTCACCTGTTAAGCCATCTGGTCCTGGACTTTTGTTGGTTGGGAGTTTTTTGATTACTGATTCAATTTCATTGCTGGTAATTGTTCTGTTCAAATTTTCTATTTCTTCCTGATTCAGTTTTAGGAGGTTGTATGTTTCTAGGAATTTACCCATTTCTTCTAGGTTGTCCAATTTGTTGGCATATAATTTTTTGTCATATTTTCTTATAATCATTTGTATCTCTGGGGTGTCAGAGATACTGTTATTTCTCCTCTTTCATTTCTGAATTTTATTTACTTGAGTTCCCCGCCCCCCCTTCTTTTTTATGAGTCTAGCTAAAGATTTCTCAATTTTGCTCATCTTTTAAAAGAGCCAGCTCCTGGTTTCATTGGTCTATTTATGTATGTATGTATGTATGTATGTATGTATGTATGTATGTATGTATGTATTTTAATCTCTATTTTATTGATTTCTGCTCTAATCTTTCTTATTTCCTTCCTTCTGTTTTGAGTTTTGTTTGTTTTTCTTTTTCTAGCTCCGTTAGGGGTAAGTTTAGGTTGTTTGAGATTTTTCTTGCTTCTTGAGATAGACCTGTATTGCTATAAACTTCCCTCATAGAACAGCTGTTGCTGTATCCCAAAGATTTTGGACTGTTGTGTTTTCATTTTCATTTGTCTCCGTGTATTTTTGGATTTCCTCTTTGATTTCTTGGTTGACCCATTCATTGTTTAGTAGCATGTTATTTAACCTCCATGTATTTGTGCTCTTTCCAGACTTTTTCTTATGGTTGATTTCTAGTTTTATAGTGTTGTGGTTGGAAAAGATGCATGATATAATTTCAGTGTTTTTTGAAATTTTTGAGACTTGTTTTGTGGCCTAACATGTGATATAGTTTGGAGAATGTTCCACATGCACTTGAACAGAATATGTTTTCTGCTGGTTTTGGATGGAATGCTCTGAGTACATTGGTTAGATCTATCTAGTCCAATATGTCATTCAAAGCTGCTATTTCCTTGTTGATTTTCTGTCTGGATGCTCTATCCACTGATAGAAGTGGGGTGTTAAAGTCCCCTACATTATTGTATTACTGTTGATTTCTTCCTTTATGTTTGTGAATAGTCGCTTTATACATTTGGGTGCTTTCATAGTTGGGTGCATACATATTTACAATTGTTATATCTTTTTGTTGGATTGTTCTCTTTGTGATTATGTAGTGTCTTTCTTTGTCTCAGTCTGTACTTTAAAATCTATTTTGTTCATTATAAGTATTGCTACCTTGGCTTTCTTTTCACTTCCATTTGTAAGGTAAATGTTTTTCCATCCCTTCACTTTCAATCTGCCTGTGTCTTTAGGTCTGAAATGGGTTTCTTGTAGGCAACAGATAGATGGGTCTTGCTTTTTTATCCATTCTGTCACCTTATGCCTTTGGATTGGAGTGTTTAGTCTATTAATGTTCAAAGTAATTATGGATAGGTATGTACTTATTGCCATTTTGTTACTTGTTTTATGGTTGTTTTTGTAATTCTTTTCTGTTCCTTTCTTGTTCTGTTCTCTTACAGTTTGACGGCTTTCATTAGCGATATGCTTGAATTCCTTTATCTTTATTTTTGTGCATATCTATTACAGGTTTCTGATTTGTGGTTACTATTAGACTTACATATAATATCCTATTCATAAAGCAGTCTATATTAAGCTGATTAGCCAGCTACCTTCTTTTATTCATTTTTAGCATGATGGCTCAGTGATGAGATTTGAAGTTTCATGGGTTGAAGTTGAAATCGTTGCCACACGGTTGCTGTGTGACCTTGGGCAGGTGACCTAACTCTTCTGAACCCTAACCTCAGAAATGGGGATAAAAACAGTACCGACCTCACAGGCTTTGAAATTGAATTGGGGCCATTATGTAAATCACTAAGATAGCATATGGCTCTGCCTTAGTTTAAGCATTTATTTTTCCCATCCAGCTGATTGTAATTGCCTGTTAACTCATTGATCTCCCTGCTTCCTCTGGTCTTGCTCACCTCCACTGATTCTTATTTCTACCAGAATTTTCTTTCTAAAATATAGCTCTGATCACATCATTCTACTGCTTAGGACCTTCAAATATCTCTTTATTGCCTAAAGGAGAAAGGCCAAACTTATCAGCTTCAGGTGCCTCAATAACGTTAACCTCTAAATAAATATCTGTTGAATACAAATCTGCTTATTTTACCTGTGATCCACTCCTGACATAGGCTGGCTAATTCGTGTAGGAGGAGCCGTGGCTATCCAGTAAGGTTTTGAGCAGGACTGGGCACTGCACACCTCCAGGGGCCACTTTTTACATTATATCCTATTGAACGGCACCCCTAGAATCCAGCCACGTTCCCTGGAGTCACGCAGGGCAGTGGCTGGAAGAATCCTGGATTCTTGTATAATCTCTTGGGCAAGTCCCTTATCGGCTTTGAGTCTTGATTGTCAAGTGGGGGTAGCAAGGCCTATACTACCTTCCTTCACGCTTGTGGGGAGGCTTGTGTATACGAAAGGGCTTATAAACTGGGAAGTGATGTCTCTCCCAAATTCTCTTGCTGTTATTATCATTGGTAGGGACTATAGCAGTAAAGACTAAAAAGAACCTTATCACCTGCAGTTAGTTTCTAAGATAAAAGCCTCATTATGTGCAGTGGGTGGGTGATAGGCCCAAGCATATTATTTATTTATAATTTAAACTACCTTGTTTTTCTTATTTCAACAGCAGTACTCCTAATAGCAGAAAATGATAGTCTGGCAGAAAAGAGAAAATAAAAACATTCATAATCCCACTCACAGAGGAGCCACCGTTAATTAATTCCTTGATATATTTTCTTCTAGAGTCTTTCCCAGGCATATGTGGTGTATGTACCATTTTATAACCCGCTTTTTTCCCTCACTTAATGTACCACAAACCTCTTTCCATATTAATAAATACACCTTCATGGTGTGATTATTAATGGATGCATATTATTCTGATGTGAGGCCGCACTTTAATTTATTTAACTAACACGCTATTGCTGGCATTTAGGCTAATTTTCACTTTTTCCTGTTAAAAATGGGCTGCAAGGAACATCTTTGTAGCTAAATCTGTGTGCATATCCATGCTTATTTCCTCAGGTTAAATCACAGAAGTAGAATTACAGGGTCAAAGAGTAGGCATATTTTTTTTTTTTAAAAAGGATTTTGCAAAGAACTGTCAGTTGCCTCTAGTAAGATTGTATGCTCAATTGGATTTTGAAGGTCATTTCTGTCTAATAGTGGAGCGTGCAAAATAAATAAACTTTGAACTTTCAAATGGAATTAGTCTCTGCTGGGTTGCAATATGGGTTTAGTTGGAAATGTGAGGGTGGTGTTTAGTGATGGGGTAGTAGAAAAGCCCTGTTAATAGGTGATAGGCTACTTTCTTTTCTATAGATCTTTTAAAAAAATGTTTATTTATTTCTTTTTAGAGAGAAAGAGAGAGAGAGAAAGCAGGGGAGGGGGAGAGAGAGAGAGGGAGAGAGACAATCCCAAGCAAGTTGAGTGCTGTCAGCACAGAGACCGATGCAGGACTCAAACTCACACACTGTGAAATCATGACCAGAGCCAAAATCAAGAGTTGGATGCTTAACTGACTGAGCCACCCAGATGCCCCTAGATGATGAAGAAGATGATGATGATGATGATGGTGATGTTCTTCTTCTCTTCCTTCTCCTCCCTCTCCCCCCTCCCCTCCTCCTGTTTATTTATTTTGAGAGAGACAGAGACAGCATGAGTGGGGGAGAGGCAGAGAGAGAGAGGGGGAGAGAGAGAATCTCAAGCAGGCTCCACGCTGTCAGCACAGAGCCCAACATGGGGCTTGAAGTCACGAATCTGTGAGATCATGACCTGAGCCGAAACCAAGAGTCAGAGGCTTAACCGACTGAGCCACTCAGGTGCCCCTAGATCTTAATTTTTTAAAATGGGGGTATAATTTTCATAGAATATAGTTTTATTTTAATTGAATTTGGTAGAGATGGCTAGAGGTCACACATATATGATTCTCTTCTCCTTCCAAACCTGTGGAAGATGACATTCTCCAATTTTTTGTAGTAGGTGGCGTTGGTGATGTGGTCTAGCCAGGGGGCTATGAGCAGAATGATATGGGTCACTACTGGAGCAAAGGACTTAATTGCCAGTAGGAGAACCCCTCCTCCCCTCAGAGCTCACCCCCCCCTCCCAGAGCTCTCTCTTTTCCATGTTGATTGAGGAGACCCTGTGTGACACCACAGGATGGTAGGGCCTCTATCGACCTGGGTCTCGGAGCATCTTCTTAGGACAGTTGCAGTGGGCTTTGTATGAGTGAGAAACAACCTTATGCTGAATCACTAAGATTTGGGAGGTTATTTTTTAACTGAAGCATAATCTTGTTCATTCCAGCTAATACAGTACATAATTTGATTCCAGAGCTAAGTTATTAGTCACTTCACAAACACTCCTTAGAGGGCCTGTTCTATGCTGGGTGCTGTGGAGGATAGAAGAAAGATAATCTTAATCTCTGTTTGCAAAATCTATACAATTTATGGTTCATCTCTATTGTTTGTCGAATAATGTGTACCTGTTGAATATTATAGATCTGCAGAGGTAGTGTATACTCTTTAAAGGGACTTTGTTCAGGGGCGCCTGGGTGACTCAGTTGGTTAAGTGTCTGACTTCGGCTCGGGTCGTGATCTCACAGTTCATGGGTTCGAGCCCCGCGTCGGGCTCTGTGCTGACAGCTCGGAGCCTGGAGCCTGCTTCGGATTCTGTGTTTCCCTCTCTCTCTGCCCCTCCCTTGCTCACACTCTGTCTTTCTCTCTCAAAAATAAACATAAAAAAATTTATAAAAAGAAAAGTAAATAAAGGGACTTTGTTCGTAACAAGCTGGTTTACGATAATAGGTAGAATAAGCAGATATTGTTCTAGCTCTGTCCAGTGCAGTGCAGCCTTCTTCCTTTGGAACACTTCTGTCCTGCCCCAGATGTTTCTAATGGGGTAGACAATTGTAGCCTCCACTTCCCTAGCCTCTGGAAAGGCATAGGACCTCCCTGGAGTTTTTTGAGTTGATGGTGGAAGTGGTAGCTCTATCCTGTCCCCTGTGTCATAAGCTGTAGGAATTGATCCCTGAGGAGCCTGAGGCAGTGAGGCCAACTCGTAGACCAAGGCTGAGATGAAATCCAGAATGTTGAACAGAGAGCGATTCTTTTAATGTTTATTTGTTTTTGAAAGAGAGAGAGAGAGAGAAAGAGAGAGAGAGGGAACGAGTGGGGGAGGGGCAGAGAGAGAGAGGGAGACACAGAATCTGAAGCAGGCTCCAGGCTTGGAGCTGTCAGCACAGAGCCCGACGCGGGGCTTGAACCCACGAACTGTGAGATCATGACCCGAGCTGAAGTCGGATGCCCAACTGACTGAGCCACCCAGGCGCCCCAAAGAGAGCGACTCTAATGTTGTTTGAGCTCTGGATCCTGACTAGCCTGGCGCCAGTACCACTTGTGTATCTCCAGATGTGTCAGCGACTACCTTCCCTTTCTTTTTTCGTTTAAACTAATTTCAGCTGGTTTCTGTCTCTTCCAGTAGAATTCTCATCAATTTAACAAACAAACATCATATTTGGGGACAAAAACTAACCACATGCTGATAACTACCAGCATTTATTAAAAAGCTTTACATAGATAATCTCATTTAATTCCGATAACAATCCTATGACATTGATATGCTAATTAATGTCATTCCCACTTTACAGAGGAAGAGAATAAAGCTGGCCAAGGCAGGTCACTTGCCCAAGGTCATACAGTTTCTAAGTGTTAGGACAAGAATAAAACCCAGGCAGCCCAACTCCCAAGCTCATAAACTTAGCACTACTCCATGAGCGTGAGTCTTAATATCAAGGTTTATAGAAAGTGTTTTCTATCTTTTCCTTCTCTATCTGACATTATCTTCAAAGGATGACAATATAATTTGTGGCTGGTTTGTAGAAGTATGTATAATTTCTTCTGTTTTGTGGAAGAGAAATGCAAATCTATATATATATATATATATATTTTCATTTTTAAAGAATCTAGAAGAAACATTTGATTATTTGGTGTAATTCTAGAATCTTTGTTTAGAAGTATTTGAGTTTGGGAAGGTGAGAGATTGTGATAATAACAATCTTCAATGAATGAATTAATGTTTTCAACGGAATAAACCCCCCATTTTTTTCTGCTGTATTATCTCTCATCACCCATGATTTTTATTTTATTGCTTTCACTCCTTTTGAATGTCAGGCCAGCTTGGAGAAACCCCTGGGTCTTTCTGGTGAACTGGCCACAGGGTGAGGGCGGCGGTTGCTGAGTGGTTTTTAAGACTTTCTTGCAGTAGATGAAGGAGGCTGTCTGCGCTCTCCAGTCAAGCATGAAGCCGAGGGAGGCTGTGGGAGGCAGCCACTCTCACAGGCACTGGCGGCATGGGGGCTGAGGCTGCAAGCATGGCTGTCATCATGCTAATGACATCTGTGGACCCAGAGCCAGTGACCCTTTGAGGGAAGCAAGAACTCTTGAAGGTCCATTCGAAGTCTTTGTGCTATCAGTTTGAAGGCTTGTGACACCTGTAGCTGGCACCTCCTGACAGATTTTATTTTATGCTCGTATAGTGAGCATTGCTCCATTAAGGTGCAAAGACCTTGCAGACCTAACAGAAGTTTAAGGAGAGCCTGTGCATTGGAGGTGGCAGTCAAGTACAGGGGTTCGGACTGTGGACTCTGAGACACCCTGCCTGTATTTGGATCTCAGCCTTTGGCCTCATTGGTTGTGTGAGTTCAGGCAGGAGACTTGACCTCTTTGCTTTCCTTCCCCCATCTCCAAAGTAAGGGTGATAGTAATCCGCCCTCCCCCACCCCCCATCCCTGCCAAAGAGGGTTCTTCAAAGTATAAAATGAATTAGTATATGTAAAACACTTAATTCACACTGTATATATACTTTGGCTCCCTAAATGGTAGGGAGCAAGCTTCAGAGGGGACTGGTATTTACATAGAAAATGGAACAGTCCTGAGTGAGGCTTAAGTAAGTTCTTAGCAGCCAGGTGACCTTGGGCAAGTCATATGTTCTTTCTGCCCTCAAAGGCAACGTGGTCACCTGAGAAAGCATCTTAAGAGCTGTTTGGCATATCAGATGTGCTTAGTATACAGTGCTTTTCTTTCCTTCTGGGCCTCAGTTTCCCCATCTGTAAAGCGAAGGCAGTTGGAGTCTTTTATATCTTTAACTGTTTAAGAATTTCAATCTGCTAT
Source organism: Acinonyx jubatus (assembly GCF_027475565.1). Taxonomy (NCBI): domain Eukaryota; kingdom Metazoa; phylum Chordata; class Mammalia; order Carnivora; family Felidae; genus Acinonyx; species Acinonyx jubatus. Next base: position 189,713,036 of record NC_069380.1, on the reverse strand, counting down.
TAGAGGTCCTGATTAAAAAGAGTCCCCTTAAATACAAATCAAAACCACACAGAGATACTGTCTCATGCCAGTCAGAGTGGCTAAAATGAACAAATCAGGAGACTATAGATGCTGGTGAGGATGTGGAGAAACGGGAACCCTCTTGCACTGTTGGTGGGAATGCAAACTGGTGCAGCCGCTCTGGAAAACAGTGTGGAGGTTCCTCAAAAAACTAAAAATAGATTCACCCTATGACCCAGCAATAGCACTGCTAGGAATTTACCCAAGGGATACAGGAGTACTGATGCACAGGGGCACTTGTACCCCAATGTTTATAGCAGCACTTTCAACAATAGCCAAACTATGGAAAGAGCCTAAATATCCATCAACTGATGAATGGATAAAGAAATTGTGGTTTATATACACACTGGAATACTACTTGGCAATGAGAAAGAATGAAATCTGGCCTTTTGTAGCAACGTGGATGGAACTGGAGAGTGTTATGCTAAGTGAAATAAGTCATACAGAGAAAGACAGATACCATATGTTTTCACTCTTATGTGGATCCTGAGAAACTTAACAGAAGACCATGGGGGAGGGGAAGAAAAAAAAAAAAGAGGTTAGAGAGGGAGGGAGCCAAAACATAAGAGACTCTTAAAAACTGAGAACAGAGGGTTGATGGGGGTGGAAGGGAGGGGAGGGTGGGTGAGGGGTTTTGAGGAGGGCACCTGTTGGGATGAGCACTGGGTGTTGTATGGAAACCAATTTGACAATAAATTTCATATAAAATAAAATAAAATAAAATAAAAATGGTCCCCTTTTTGGGACCTGGCTAGATGAACCAAAACATCAAGGTAGAGTAGGGTTCCCTCAGGATTCAGGATCACCACTCAAGAGAGCTGCCGTCCACCGTCACCCAAGCTAGAGGGCAGGCTTCCGAGGAATGGGCACAGGGAGGGCACAGGGAGTGCCACATTGCCACTAGTTAGTCGTGTGGTCTTCTGTCTTCCAGCCTTCAGCTTCCCCCCGTGGAAAAAACAAGAGGGCCTCTTTTGAGGAGTCTGAAGAGTGGAGGGTGATGAGGCACGGAGGCAGAGCGGTCTAGCAAATTCAGGAGATGATGGCGGTTAGGGATGGAGGAGTGCCCCACACCTCACACAAGCTTCATCTGTCTCGTAGCAAGTGCTGTCATCCCAATTCGACCCAATAGGAAAGTGAGAGAGACTCTCAGTGCTTGTAAGGTCTGGCAGCGAGTCAGCAGCAGAATTGGGTCTTAAATCCGGATCTGCCAACTCCCAGCCCAGGGACCTTTCTCCAGAAGACTGGGTTAAGTGTCAGGGTAGCTGGATACTGATACCAGTTCTACCCAAAATGGAGCCTTGTAAGCTGGGGAACAACATGTTGGCTTCCCCAAGCCTCTGTTTTCTCTTCTGTGAAATGGGGGTTTTCATGAGATCACCTCTAAGGTCCTTTCCAAGTCTCAAGTCCTAGAAACCTCCATCTGCCCATCAGACTCACCTCTGTTGCCTTCCAAAGAACAATGTTGAACTTGACAAAGACTCTCCATCAGGCCCCGTGTGCTTACCACTTTCTTGACGACGCTGTGTGAAAATTGCTTTTATTGCCGGATAGGGAAGTTGGTAATAAAAGCCAACTCCTTGGGTGCCCTAATTCCACTTTAGGAAGAATGAACATATTGTTTTAATTAATCATATGAAAGCAAAATTAGCATGATTGTGTGAAAGGTGTTGTAAATCATCCTGATCCACATCATTGAGCAAAGAGCATTTAGTTATTCCGGAGTTGTTAAAGATTTTATCTACCCAAGTGAAAATTCAATTAGTACTAGCTCCAGCTTATATAAAACTAAGGATTTTCAACTATGGGAAAATACTCTTTGTGTGTGTGAATACCACCTTATGCCACTTTGATAAATTACTGTAATTAACTGTATCCTACGCAAGCTAAACAAAATTTACTGAACTGTTGTTGTATAAAAGGGATATCTTCTCTTCCCTTGTTTGGGAGATTAATCTATACATGATATTGCCTCAAATATCATACTTTTTATGCTGGGGTTTGAAAATATCTACAGAATTCTGGCTGGCACCCGTAAGGCACAGTTGGTTTTCATCACAATCCACCTTTTCCCTTCTGGGTGTAGAGACATCAGCTATGGGCTTCACTATGATTCAATTAAATGTGCTGTGTTTAATTAGCTAGCTGGGGAAACACTGTGAGCAGAACCAATGTGGAACATCCTGATAGCTTAGCCAAAGGGCTGAGTTATTTTGGGAAGGGAAGAGGATGATGGAGAAGGCAAGGAAACTTCTCCTCACAGCCCTCCGGCACACACACTCTGCTTTAACTATAGGTCCCTCATTGTGCTGGACACCGGGCTCTGCCCTGCCTCTCACACGCAAATCTTACCTGTAAGTCCAGGCTCCCCCCATCCTCCTTTGGGAAGCTCTCCAAAGAGATCTGTATGTATATTTTGCTTGCAAATGTTTGCCGGGCTTGCCAAGTTCTCTCCCCTGATTTATCAATATATTTCTTTATGGGTTCTTTGACCTTTTCTCCTTCTTCACCCTCCATGGGGTCTCCTTCTCAACACGAGAACACCACAGAAACTGGCAGGAGTTTTGCTGGAATGGTCCCGTTTCATCCTGAACTTCATCATATCAACTCTGTGGCAAACTCCAAGTGTCAACTCCGTGGGCAAAACTCTGGGAACAAGGTCATTCAGCCAGAGTTGATCCTAGGGTATTACAGTTTTGGGAAGATTTTTCAAGTAAAATTTAGCAGCATTATGGCTGCTATAATTGGTTGACACTTAACCGAATGCATGCTATATGCCAAGCCTATTGCAAAGAGTTTTGTATGAATTATCTTATTTATCCATATGGGGACCCTATAAGATGGAATTATTATTCCCAATTTATAAAAACTGAGGCTCAGATAAATAAGCTTGCTTAGGGTCACATGGCTAGAAAGAGAACAGTACTCAGGGAACACACTTATGTTTACTAGCTTATTAAGGAACATGATAAAGGGTCCAGATGAAGATATACATAGGGTGACATGTGGGAGGGTCCTGAGTGCAAGAACATCTGTCCCTGTGGATTTGGAGTATATCACCCTCCCAGTGTGGAGCTCTCTGAACCTTGTACTATTGGGATTTCATGGAGGTTTCCTCATGTAGGCACAATTGATTACTAACTCCATTTCTGGCTCCTCTCTTCTGGAGAATGGGGGGAGAGGGGGTGCTGAAAATTCCAAGCTTTTTTTAAAAAAAAATTTTAATGTTCATTTTATTTTTGAGAGAGAGAGAGAGAGAGAGAGAGACACTGAGTGTGAGTGGGGGAGGGGCAGAGAGAGAGGGAGACAGAGTCTGAAGCAGGCTCCAGGCTCTGAGCTGTCAGCACAGAGCCCAACGTGGGGCTTGAACTCACAAACTGTGAGATCGTGACCTGAGCCGAAGCTGAATGCTTAACCAACTGAGCCACCCAGGTGCCTCCAAAATCCCAAGTTTCTAATCATGGCTCTGTCTTTGTGGTGACCAGACCCCCTGCGAGAGCTCACCCAGAGTAGCCTCATTAGAACAAAAGACGCTCCTAGTACTCTTGTCACTCAGGGAGTAAGGTTTTGGGGAGCTCTGCATCAGAAACTGGGAACAGTGACCAATAGAGATACTTTCTCTGATCTCACAATACAAATAATAAAGTGCTCTAGAGCCATTCAAAATTGTCATCATAATAAAATATTTCACATTTGAATGATGTTTATACACTTTCATTGTGTGTTGATATCCCTATGTCATTATAATATGCACCCCATTAGTTACTATCTCTACTTTATAGATGAGGAAACTGGGGCCCAGAGAAGTTAAACGCCATCTCTGAAGTTCCGTCACAGATCAGCACGAGGGCAAGGAACGAAGACCAAGGTCTACACTGCGCCTTTGCTTTCTTTGCCAATTCGCTGTGTGTTTCTCCAAATGAATCTTTTGATACTCTATTGGTCTCTGTCCAGAGGTTTATCCTTCCATACTACACAGTGTCCTTCGGTAGCCAACTGGTGTGTTAAGGAGATTGTAAGGGGGTGGGGGAGACAGGAGAGCACGTAAACCCAGCTTCATTAAAACTGCAGAAACGATCACCTGGTTGTTGTCTCAAAGAGTCAACAGGCACTATCAAGCTGGAAACCCAGTAGGGTTTCTAACTGGTCAATAGAACACAGCACAGCCTTGAGGGGTAGCTGTGAGGGAATGGGATTTTAAACGGAAAGAAAGAACTAGGCAGAACTTAAGGACAAGAGGAGGTTGCTCTGCCGGTTTTGCAGAATCACCACCAAATGACTACCAAACTTCTGCCCCAGTGGCTCCAGGGTCAGGCAGCCACTGCGTCTGGAGGCAGCTTATTTCAACAGCCATTCATGCCATCAACAAATATTAACGAAGCACCAAATCGCAACTGAACACCTGCCAGGCACCGGAATAGATGCTGGGTGCAGTGAGCTGACTGACATTGACTCAGTCCCTGCTCTGGTGACACCAACAACCTAGTGGGGCTTATAGGTGCTAACCAATTCAATGCAGGGGTGAAATAAGTATAATTTACAGTGCCTTCTGTGGGTTGAATTGTCTTCCCCAAAGTTCATGCCTTGAAGTTCTAACCCCCCGGTTCCACAGAATGTGACCTTATTGGACACAGGGTCTTTACAGAGGTAAGCAAGTTAAAGTGAGCTCATTAGGGCAGGCCCTCATCCAATATGACCGGTGTCCTGAGAAAAAGGAGGAAATTTAGACACAGCGACAGGCAGAGAAGAAAGAGGATGTGAAGAGACATAGAGGAGAAGACGGTCGTCAGTAAGCCAAGGAGAGAGAGGCTGGAACCCGTCTTTCCCTCACAGCCACCAGAAGGAACTGGCACCTTGGTCTCAGACTTGTAGCCTCCAGAGGTGGCTGTGCTTGTGAGGTGATGTGCTTGTGTTGATAAGGCTCCCCAGTTGGTGGTACTTTGTTGAGGCAGCCCTGGCAGATGAATATAATGTCACACAAGACAAATGTGCTGTGAGAGAAAACAATGAGATTGAGGGAGGGAAAGGGAGTTCAGATTTGGGGATTCACAAACACCTCCCTGAGGAGATGCCTGTTAATCTGAAGCCTCAGTTGCCCCTGATGCCTCTCTCATCCCCTCTCTGACTACACCCCCTCTGGCTCACTGCACTCCATACCGGCTACCTTGCTGTTCTCAGAACATACTCGAGATGCTTCTGTCTCCAGGCCCTTGCTTTGCCTAGAATGTTCTACCCCCCGCCCCCATGTATTCTTTGACAAATTTTCTCACCTCCTTCAAGTATTGGCTAGATATCAACTTCTCAATGAGGTCTACTATCACTATGCCCACTGTACTTAAAATGGCAGCTTGTCCATTACCACCCCTACCTCTTGCACCGGAACTCCTACTCTTCCCTTCTTTGTTGGAGCTTTCTTTTTATTCCATAGCACTTACTCATTTATTATGGTCATTCTTTACAGTGTTTATCTCTGGCTAAAATTGAAGTGCTACGAGAGCAGTGATTTTTGTCTGTTTTGTTTGTTGGTTTGTATCCCAAGTACCCGGACTAGTGCCTGGCATGGAGTGGGCATGGAACAATACACAGATGTTGAATGAATATATGAATAAGGCCTGTGAAGAGCCAGGGAGAGTGTTTGAGGCCAAGAAATCTAATGCTCAGAGGCAAGAGAGAGCCCATGATACTCACGGATATGAAGCAAGGGTGGGTAGCCAAGGGGAGTGGGGTGGGAGGTAAGATCAGAGGTTGGGTAGGAACCAGATCTTTGGACATCACTGATTCTTAGGAACTTTTTTCCTTATACTGGGTTATGATCAGTCTCCCTACAAATACTAGCCCTGGTCTTAGTTCCTTCCTCTGGAGTCACATCAGGAAATTTTTTAACTTACGGTGGCCCGTCAGGTGTTTGAGGTAGGATATCACGATTCCTGTACACTTCTGAGTTTCCTTCAGGCTAATGGTTCCAGTTGGCTTTGGCAAGAATATCTTAAAAGGAAGATGAAACTTTTCTACATACAAGTTACCTCTTGCTCGTATGAAGCTTATTCAGTGTTTTTGATTTGTGGGGGACTCGTCCCCAAGCAGTAATATAGAGACCCAGCTCCTTCTGCCTTGTGGCTCTGCTATCTCCAACAAATGGCATCTGTGGGCCCTTTGGGAGGAGAAATGGCATGAAGGATTGCACATGGGAGATTTCTAGGGACCAAGCCTGGCCGTACAAGGGTAGCCTTTGGATCTCTTCCCTGTCTACTCATTCCCTTGTGTTTGTGCATGGATTTGTCAGCACTTCTTGGAAAATGTCATTTCCAGAACTGAACGTGGCACCCAGGAGCGGTCTGAGCTGGGTGGAACTGGTAGGTAAGGCCGTCGGAACTTAGACACTCCCCTGTCATCCCTTAGGACCCCAACAGAGTGTTAGAGATCTACCCCTCTCCATTCCTCTGCCTCTCGGCCTGCTCAGAAGTTCTTGGAACCTGCCTTAGGAAAGTGACATCTTCTTTTCCAGCCAGGCCCCTGCCTGTCACACAAATTTAGAGGTGATGTACTGCAGTACTTACGGCATGGGCTTCAGGATCTGACAGCCCTGGGTTGGAGTTCCGGCCCCTTTTCTTACCAGCTGTGTGACCTTGAGACAGTGTTTTCAACTTTCTAAGCCACAGTCTCCTCCCATGTAAAAAGGAGGTGATGATGACGGTATAGGATTTCCCTGAAGAGTCACTGAGATAATTGACTTAAAGCGTTTAGCATAGAGCCTGGCGTGTGGTAAGTGCCCAGTAAGTAGTGGCTAATAATGATGATACTAGGGAACAACTTTGTCCTCCAGCCGAACGGCCCGACTCCCTGCTTATCAAATAGTTCTTGTTTCCTTGTCATATATATTTGTTCCTGGGTTCCCATTACCCACGCCGTCTTCGGTCTCCTCTCTGTCAACCCAACTCCTCCTCGGATTCCCAACTGGATTTTTGATCTTTTTAACTCAAAACTGCACAGCCGCCCTAGGTTGCCCCTGTTGAGAGATGAGCAAGAGTAGGCACTCAAGAATTAGGGGGAAACACATGGCACAGGCTTTGCCGGGACCCCTTTCTCCTCCTCTCTAGGAGCTGCCGGAAATGTTTTACTCATGAGGCTGATCCCAGGCTTTCCAACCCTTCTCTGTTGCAAACCCAAGACTCCTTCCGTTTTCGGAGAGAACAGACAGCACAGACAATTTTCCGGTCTGACAGGCTGCTGTGGAGTATATGTGGCGAGTCATTTTCTGTTTTCCAAAACTAATTAGAGATGGATAAATTTAAATGGTTGTGGAAGCCAACAACAAAACATTATGTCCTCATTAGCTGAAATAATGCTGTGGCTTCCCCTCTCTTATGAAGGCTCTTGACTCAGAAAAATGAGGCTCTGGCCGACTGGCCTGCTGGAGCTGGTACCTGCTCGTGCCTGCTCATGTGAGCCAACTGCACGCACCCCTTCCCACGCCACGTTCAGGGACGTCGCCTCAGTGGCGTGGGATTGGCCCCGGTTAGAGCATTTACTCCACGGAAACTGGCAATTGCTACAAATCAGGGCTCCACCCCAAGGTGCTTATTAAACCTTTACCAACACCCCATTGCTCTCTGGCTGTTGTAGAGGGACCGGGTCCAGCTACCCTTGAGGTAGAACCACCAAGTGCCAGGCATTATTTTGACTAATAAAAGTGTCCTTGGAGATAGGTTTTCTCTTCTTGGGCCCCAAGGCTCCTGTGAATATGACAGAGCGCTTTGCTTTGGGGGAAGAGACCGGAAGTGGGGGCAGAGGTTGGGGACGGCGATGTCCATAGCAGCACGGGTTGGGATTGGGGCTGGGGAGTCATATGTAAAGCAGCGCTTCTCAAATTGTGATGTGCAGGTGAGTCACCTGGGCATCCTGTTAAAGTGCAGATTTCGATTCAGGAAGCCTGGGGTGGTGCCCGAGATCCTTCATTTCTGACGGGTGCTCCTGCCGCTCTAGTGTCCAAGTTGATAGTAGACAGAAGAATCTAACACTTTGAGAAGACTTATCAAACGTTAAATCCACCGAAGCTTTTGAGGACAGGTGCTTCTCTTGAGTTAGCCTCAGTCTTGCCAGTTTAGAGGGGAAAAGGGTGTTTTAACGATAGAAGTACCATCGCAGGATTATGCAGAGCTGGATTCAAATCTCACCTCTCCCCAAAGTGTGGCTTCAGCAAATTTCTAACCTTCCACGAGTCTCAGTTTTCTAAGGTATAAAATGGGGCTATCACCTCCTGGGAGGGTTGCGCCGATGAAAGGAGAGAAAACAAGAAAGGTGCTTTGTGGTATGAGGTGAGAACCCCACGGATGTAAGCTGCCCCCACCCCACTTCCTCATGGGCCTCAAGCATCAGGTCAAAAAACCTTTAGCCAACAAACCATCTTTTAACCCCAAAACATCATTCCTAAATTATGAAAATTAAAAAGTACATTTGTACCATTGCAAAAAAAATTAAAAATTATAGAAAAGAAAATAGAGATACCCATGTTCCCCCTACCCAGTGATTACACAGTTTTTGGTATATTTCTGACCAGACTTTCTATATGTATTATGTTTTGCAACGCAAGTGGGATTGTATTCAATATATTGTTTTGTAACCTGCTTTTTAATTTAAAAATACAGGTTTCCTTCACCCTTCAAAAGTTCACTTTATGCCAATTCACTTTTACAAAAGAACTACAGTCTTACCTGTTTTTGCTAACTGAAAGAAATCCAAAGGGGATATTCCCTTCTACGAAATGGTAATTGCTTCTTCGTCAGATGCTGTTTCGATTTAAGAAAGGTTTCATAGGAACACTCTACTTTCAGATATTGAGGGAACCTGTATATCATTGATAGAGATCACTATTATTATTTTAATGGCTGCACATTTAAAGCAGCCTTCTAAAGATATGACTGGAGACAAAATCACCTGCTGGATTCAGTTCACCTTTCAGGATAGAATGGATGTGCCAGGCTGAGAGGAGCAGCGTTCTGGAGAATCCCTCTTGGTTTCTGCAGGTGTCTACGTCTCCAAACACCTCTGTGCGATCTAGAAGGAGGGATGCCAAAGGTCAGCAATGTCTTGGGCTGGAGGAGGTCCCAGCTAGCTGAATCTGGAGGAGCTCCCTCTGGGGAGATGCCAAAATAAGGTTTTGATCCAAGGACATTCTGAGACCAGAAAACATCCAAGGAATCTGCAGTCATGGATCTGCAGATTGAGTCATGGAATGAAAAATATTGTTCCAGGGAGAAGGCCCAGGAGGCAGGAGATAATGTAGTCAACTCTGCAACCTCTTTTCCCAGGAGTATCACACAATGCTTTTCCAGGTCTCCTTAAGAATGGTTTTCCATCACTTTTTTTTTTTTTAATGTTTCTTTGTTTTTGAGAGAGAGAGAGAGAGAGAGAGAGAGCAAGCAGTGGAGGAACAGAGAGAGAGGGAGACGGAGAATCCCAAACAAGTTCTACACTGTCAGCGCAGAGCCTGATGTAGGGCTCGAGCTCACAAATTGTGAGATCACGACCCGAACCAAACTCGGGTTGGACACTAAGAGTTGGACACTTAACTGACTGAACCACCCAGGTGCCTTTCTTTGTGACTTTTAAGGCTGGAAGCTACTGTGGGGAGGAAGGCATTCATTTATCCATTCACTCCATTTGTCAGAGAGTATTTATTGAGCTCTTACTGTGTGCCAGACCCCTGGCGCCATCCCAGGATGTTATGGTGAATACCCGTAGGACATAGGATACCCCGAATCCCTCCTCTTACAGATGGTACAGTGGTCTGGAAGGCAGCATAGGCTTCGGTGAAAACCGGGGTAACTCTGACTAGCATCAGGTGCAAGGAAAAGAATGCAACAGGGTGACATGGCGGAGGGTGACTGAGCTCTTCAGACCTCATAGGTGGGTCTAGCTTCTGCCTGGAGGAAGATGTCAGCTGACCAGTGAAGGATATGAGGATTTCTTTTGAATCAAAGCCTGCCTTTCCTTCTGGAGCTATGTTGTTGGAAACGCCGCCTCCTGGCAGGAGCAAGACCTTCATGTATCACACCCTGCACGGTGGATGTGTCCTTTGGACTCTCAGTCTTCTCTTCCCCGGACGAATGTCCCCAGTTCTTTCAGCTGTTGTCATGTGACCCATTTTGGCTTTGCTCCCATCCTTCTCAATCATAATTGATGATTGATTAAGATATATATAGATATCTTGAATCTGGTGCCCAGAATGAAACATTGTATATGGCCAGCATAAAGAGACTCTATTATGCCCTTTGCACTGCACTCAACATTTTTATTCATTCAGCCAGTGGAGTAAGAACTTTTTTTTTTTTTTTTTTTTTGGTTGGGTGCACCACATTGTTTTCTTAATTAAGCTTGAAGTCAAATAAATCACCCAAGTCCTTTATATATCTTGTAACTTGTGCCATGGAATTTTGGAAAGTGAATGCAGAAGCTTACATTTATTTGTATTAAATTTAGCCCTGTTATTTTTGGCCTAATTCTTCAAGCCAGTCTATGTATTTTTGTCTCCTGGTTCTGTCAGTCAGTGGGTTTTTTTTTTTTTTTTTTTTAATTCCTTCAGCAAATTTACCGAGGAAGCTAAGCGAACAGCCCACGTAAGAGATGGTGGCAGTTTGGCCTAAGGTGGCAAGAATGGCAACAGAAAGACAAGGCTGGAATCAGGATATATTTGGAAATTGAGCTGATGGGTGGAGGTATAAAGAGGAGAGAGGAGCCAAGCATAATTCCTGGGTTTGGGGCCTAAGCAACGGGGCCAATACGGTATCAATAACTGAAATAGGTCGGAATATGATAGACTGAATATTTGTATCCCCTCCAGCTTCATATGCTGAAACTTTATCCCCCCACTGTGATCTTATTAGGAGCGGAGGCCTTTGGGAGGTGATTAAGATTAGATGCGAGCATGAGGGTGAGGCCCTCGTGGGGAGATTAATGCCCTTAAAAGAGTCATGGAGAGCTTGCTTCTCTCTGTTCTCTGTCAAGTAAGCTTACAACAGGAAGTTGCCAGTCTTCCACCCAGAAGAGGGCGCTCACCAGACCCCAACCACACTGCTACCCTGATCTTGGACTTCCAGCCTCCAGAATGTGAGAAAATAAATGTCTATTTATAAGCCACCCAGGATATGACACGTTGTTATAGCAGCCCGAACAAAGACCATTGGGGAGGGGGCATATTTGTGAAGAAAAATGATTTCAGTAGGGGGATGATAGTAATTTTTATTTTCTTCTTCCTATTCTATTTCCAAGTTTTATTTATTTTTTATTAGTTTAAAAAAAGTGTTTTTTAATGTTTGTTTATTTTTGAGAGAGAGAGAGAGACAGACACAGAGACAGAGTGTCAGCTGGGGAGGGGCAGAGGGAGAAGGAGACACAGAATCCGAAGCAGGCTCCAGGCTCTGAACTGTCAGCATAGAGCCCAACACGGGGCTCAGACTCATGGACCATGAGATCGTGACCTGAGCCAAAGTGGGAGGCTTAACTGACTGAGCCACCCAGGTGCTCTTCTGTTTCCAAGTTTTAAAACAATGCTATTTGGGGGCAAGAAAGAGAAGACTGTGAGTGTCAGTTCTGATTATTGCATTCAAAACAAGACATGAGGATAAGGTAGGAGTAGCTCTGCATGCATAGAATGAGACAGATTATTTTCTCTTACACCAGACTGTAAAAACCATATCTGTATTCCTTGCAAAAACAGAGACTCAGAGGTGACCCTATTGAGCTACACAACTTTCTGTTGGGAATTGAAACGAAAGATGTTCTCAGCCTCTTTCAGCTTTATCAAATACAAAAACCAGAGGGCATGATCCAAGCTAAGTAAGGATTGAGCCCCAAGGAGCTGTGGATGAGTGTGCTAACCAGGGAGCAGTTAATCCTTGCAATATACTTATAGAGGGTAGCAATAAAATAGCATAAATGCTTTTAAAATAGATTTTATATTTAGAAAACAGAGAGCTGGGGCACAGACATCATTTTTATTGCCAGGTTCTGGCCTTTGGTTTGCTGTAGGACCTTTGCCAGGAGATTTTCCCTATAGTCACAGAATCCTAGTCTATTAACTTGAAGAAACTTCAGAGATCCACCTTGTGTAAGGGTTTTTGCCGGAGTACGTATCAGAATCATCTGGCAAGTGTTTTTCCCCAACACTTATTTATGCCAGGGTTTTACTGCCTTTGATTTTGCTGTTGGGTTGGGCACATTATTTTGGAAAAGTTTCCCGTGTCATTCAATGCTCACGGCTCATCAAGGATCTCTGATCTGGTGTAACCCTCTCATTATACAGTTGAAGAAACCGAGACTTGGAGAGATGAAGAGATTTGTTCAGTGGCTCACAGAGAAGGACAATAATTACCCTGGGAGCCATCTTCCTCAGTGGAAAAAATATAATAAAATGAGACCATTTAATCTCCTTATGTCACATTTGAGAGGCTAAACATTAAACAGTTAATAGCTAGATATATTAATATGTGCGGAGGTGAAAAACACAGAATTGAGTAAAAATTTGAAGAAAGCCCAAAAGAGGCACATCTTGACTGATGACAAGCGTGTGCTGTGAACTGAGGTTTGAGATCTGGCAGTTCTCTGCCCTCAAAGAATTTAAGACAAAACAAAACCAAACAAACCTATAATCAATAGATGAATGAATAAACAAAATGTGGTCTATACATAGAATGGAATATTTGTCAGCCGTAAAAAGGCATGAAATTTCATACATGCTACAACATAGATGAAGCTTGAAAAAAAAGATGCTAAGTGGAGGGAACCAGACACAAAAGAACAAATATTTTACAATTCCACCTAAAAATGGCAAATTTTGTAAAACATATATTTTCCCACAATTAAACAATTAATAATATACACCACTGATTTTTGCACTTTAAATGAGTATATGATGTGTGAATTACATTTCAGTAAAGATGTTAAACATTTACAAATATAATTTTCCTTCCCCTTTAAGTCCTTCTTTGGAAAAATGGAAGAATTTAAGAAGAAGGGAAATAGCGTGTCCTCAGGTAGGCACGGCAACAGCTGTAGCATTTGTGTTCTCTTCTCTAAAGCACCCTGAATGTTTAGGGTAAGGTTCTCTGTTGGACATTTTGGGCATCTTGACATTTGCTGGCAATGGAAAGATTTGACAAGGGAGAACTGGGAATTTGTTACATAAATAGTAGCTATTATTAAGTACTCTAATTTGGTGTCTACTTGGCACGGGACATTGTTGTCCATGCTATTTGAACAAAAGTGTGAACAGGTCTGCCTTCCTTCCACTTTAGCTTTGGCAGCCAGTGACTTTGGCATGAGGACAGCATGTGGTGTATGTAAGATTTGAGTTTTATGCAACAAGGGCATTTGAAAAATGCAGCTGGGAAGGAACAGATCCTTGAAGAGTCATCCATTAATTATATTAAAAATTTCAGAAATTCCCTCAAGTTTCTTATATTCTTGCCATCTCCTGCCTTCAGTCCTGGAAAATAAGTTGAGAACTGTTAATCTCTCAGACCTCTGGTCTCAGGAGGAAGGAAGTGAAGTTGATAACTTTTATTGTTTTAATTGGCACGACAAGTTTAAGTGAGCTCTTTCAGATTTGAAAATAAGTTTGATTTGCATAGGTTAAGATCAGTTCCTACTTCATTTAAACTGTTTTCATCCAATCTTAATTATATCCATGTGTCTTACAGAGGCCATCTTCTGGTCTTGTGGAATTATTCCAGCCAAAAGGGTGGGTGAGAACTGCCATTCCCAGTGACTGACAAAAGAAAGGAGTATTTGTCCTATTGCCTCGCCCAGTGATAAGCAAGGGGCCCAGCCACTATGGGTCATTTGCATGCATAGTGGACCATTTCATTAAGAATTTCATTAAGATGGTAATGTTTAATGTTTCCTGGGAAAAATGAGTTTTTGCCTTGTTCAATTATATAATTAAAGTCAGAGAATTAGGGGAGATTGCAAACTGCTTGCATAATGTGGGCAAGCATAATGATAAAACTTGTAAATAAGTTCAAAAGAGGCAACTTCTGCACGAATCCTGATGCTGAATCAGATTAGGGGGGTAGGTGTGTGGAAAATGTGGGCTGAAAAGTTCACTAGGGTTTAACTCTGGTGTCTACTAGCTGAGCGCCTTGCTCTCTGGGCCCTCTAAGGGAGACAGATGGTAGAACAGAGTTAGAGCTGAGGGTTGGCTGTTCAGGTTCCAGAAAGTTCCAGGAACACACTTCTTCACTTTTTCTATAGGCCATAACTTCCTATAGAGGAATGAAAACCAATGGCATAGGTTTGCAAGATTTCTTAACTGGTGACCGGGGTCGTCTCACGGTGTTTTTCTTTCCTTGTTTCTGAGGTGACACCATCTTCGTCCTGCATTTCTTTTTGCACAGAAGACAGGAAGTTTCACCATTTTGAAAGAATTAGGAAAGCTGTTTCTGACCTTGCTTCTAATCTTTTCAGTTACTTTTCTCTAGGGAAGGAAAGGTGATTAGTGGGTTAGGGAGGTCAAGCTAACTTTCCTAAAGAGTTGGGGAGGAGGGAACACTTAAAAGTGCAGTAAGTACCTCATGTGATTCATATGTAAGCATGGACATATTTCTGTTACTTACGAGTATTTCCTGAGCCATATATGCCCACAGAGGCTCCAGCTCCCTCTTACCTCTACCTCTCTACTATTCCTCTAACAACAAGAAGAATTCCTTTCACTTTATTATGCACAGCAGTTAGGTCCTCTCTAGCTCCTGCTTCCAAACTTGGTTCTGAGTGATCTTTGCCTAACCCAAGGCCCAAGAGCTCTTCTCTTTCTCCTATTAGTCACACACCTCAAGGCCTGTGTCAGGAAGATGGGTTGGTATAATCTGTGTAAGTTTGGCCTATATGTATGTGAACTTGAGGATTGTTTATGTGGCTGGGTCCTAGGAAATCTAACACTCATGGAGAAGGAGCGAAGGAAATGTGAAATATACTTGTCTCTAGTCTCTGGTAACTTTTAAAAACCAAATATCAGTAGATTACTCACTTTTTGCAAAATACATGTTTTTACCAGCTCTAGGACCCCATTTTAAATAGAAAACTTTAGGGTTCTAGAGTAACATAAGAAGGGCATACATAGATCTGACTTTCTGCATCTTAAGCTTTATTGACCTTTGATATCTGGGACATGTCATGGGAGTCAAAACTGAGAGGCTTGAGAGAATCAGTCAGACCACTGCTTAGGTTCTGGTTCTCCACTTCTTACTGTGCACCAAGATCCCTCCATATGTGAATATGAAGGTGATATTTCCTTCCTCCCAAGGGTCTTAAGAGGATTAAGTGAGATAATATATGTAGCACATAGCAGAGCAATTGATATTTCAACGGATTTGTTCTCATGATTGCATTCTAAACAAGGCTTATGTAAAAAAGAATGGGATTGCCTCTTCCCACTGTGCCCTTTCTTGGAGCCCTCCTGGTGTCAACCCCCTCCCATTGCCAGAACAAGGGGCTTAAATTGGGAGGAGCTGGAGTGCCACTAGGACCTTTGCCTCTAATGCAGAGGTATTCATCTTGTCCAGGGTCTTTTTTTCTGGGAGCTCTTGGCCTTCAGGTTGACATGGATACAAGGGGTATTGCTTTGAGCCTACCTCTTCTGAAAGGAGTGTACTATTAGATGATAAGACACAAAAGTTGTATAGATTCTTCATATGTGACAAGGGAAAGATGAGAAAAAATCTAAGTCAAGAAGTATGCAGGTCTCTCCAATAACATTTAGAAATAGATAAGCATAAGGGCGACATCAGGAAGATGGCAGAATAGAAGGTTCCTAGCTCTAGTTCCCTCACAAAAATATGGATTAGTGTCTCTTCACAAGCAAGAATGTATTTGTAGAAAGCCCCAGAACCCCAGGAATGAGGCCGAGACACTGAGGAAAGCTGCATTAAAGGGTTAAGAAGAGCAGTTTCATTTTGACCAGCTTCCCCGCCCATGCCAGGCTAGCACAGAACCACACTGAGAGGGTTTTCCTGGGCCTACAGTTTCTCCAGTGGGTAAAAAAAAGCCTGAGACAGACATCAGCTTCCCCAGTGTTCTGGAGCACTTATAGGAAACACTGGGGGAGTCAGTAGGGCTTACCCACCTAGAGTCCCCTAGGAACGAAAAAGAGGGTGGGGCTCACAGAAATCAGAACTGAGATCTTGGTGGTAGTATCACCTCCTTACCTGTGACTCTCTGACCAGAGAGCCCAGCCAGCAGCTTTGCCCACCTCTGGTGCCAAGTCAGTGGCTCCATCTGCCTAGGAAGAATGGCCAGTAGTTCTGTCTGTCTGGGGTTCTCAGCCAACATGTGGCCAGCTGAGACGAGAGGCAAGCCAGCAGCCCTGATGAACTGTCACACTCAGCCTGCAGCCCTACCCAACCATGGATGATTATGGAACCTAGCCTGTGGCGCCATCCAATCACAGAGTCCAGTCAGTGCCATTGTCCGTAGGGAGCACAGCCTACAGCCCGTGGCAAAGGCAATTGCACAGCTCGGACAGCAGCTTCACCTGATTGCAGAGCCTAACCGGTACCCTGTCTGACTGAAGAGTCTAGCCAGTTGCACTGCTCAGTCAAGGAGCTCAGCCTACAGCCCCACCCAGCCAGGGAGCCCAGCCAACCCCTCTTCCCAGCTGTGAAACCCAGTCAGTAGACCTGCCCAGCTGTAGAATCCAGCCAGGGGCCTCACCTGGCTTTAAGTGTCCTCACCCAAACAAGACCCTGACAAAAGGCCCTGCCTGCCTGCGGGTGCTACCAATGGCCTGTCCAGAACTCCAGGCTGAATGACTGTTAAAGTCATTTTCTTGCCTAAGAGAACCTATAAAAACTGGAAGAGCTGACCACTTCCTCAAATGCACAGACACCAAAACGAGGATACAAGGATCATGGATAATCAGAGAAATAAGAAACCACTAAAGGAAATTAATAAAGTTCTAGTAACTGACCCTAAAGAAGTGAACATGTATGAACTAAAGAATTCAGAAAAAAATCCTCTTAAAGACGTTCAGTGAGCTACAAAATAAACTGAACAGAATTAGAAAGAACTAAACAAAATTAGAAAAACAACACATGAACAAATAAGAATTCAACAAAGAAATAAAAACTATCAAATAGTCCAAACAGTAATATTACAGCTGAAGAATGCCACTGAATTGAAAAATTCAACAACAGACTTGATCAAGCAGAAGAAAGAATCAATGAAATCAAAGGCAAGTCATTTGAAATTACCTGGTCAGAGAAACAAAAAGGGAAAAGAATGAAAAAGAGTAAAGAGGGGCACCTGGGTGGCTCAGTCAGTTAATCGTCCAACTTTGGCTCAGATCATGATCTCATGGCTTGTGGGTTCAAGCCCTGCATCTGGTTCTGTGCTGACAGATCAGAGGCTGGATCCTGCTTTGGATTCTGTCTCCATCTCTCTCTGCCCCTCCCTTTCCCTCTCTCTCTCTCTCTCTCAAATATAAATAAGCATTAAAAAAATTAAAAAAAAAAAGAGTAAAGAAAGCCTATAGGACTTATGGTAAATAATTCATTGAAACAATTCATGTATTATGGGAGTCCCAGAAGGAGAAGAGAGAGAGAAAGGGGAAAGAAGGTCTATTTTAAAAAAATTATGGCTGAAACTCCCTAAATTTGGAGAGAGATATGAACATGCATGTTCATGAAACACAAAGAACCCCAAACATATGAATCCAAAAAGGACCTCATTAAGATACACTAATCAACTGTAAAATACCAAAGACAGAGATTTTTAAAAGCAGTAAGAGAAAACAGACTTGTCACAAGGGAAACCCTATAAGGCTATCAGTGTATGTCTCAGGAGAAAATTTGTAAGACAGGAGAGAGTGGGATCATATATTCAAAGTATAAAAAACAAACAAAACAAAACAAAACACTGCCAATACAAAATACTGTACTTAGCAAAGTTGTCCTTCATAAATGGAAGAGAGAAAAAAGATTTTCCCAAACAAAAGATAAGGGAATTTAGCAACACTAAACCTGCCATACAAGAAATGTTAAAGGGAGTTCTTTAAACTGAAATAAAAGGATGCTAATAACATTAAAACATATGAATGTATAAAACTCAGCAGTAAAGGTAAATATATAGTCAAATTCAGAATTCTCCAGTATTGTAATGGTGATGCATAATCACTTTTAACTCTGGCATTAAGTTCAAAGAGAAACATATTAAAAATAATTACAACTACAAAAACTTGTTAATGGATACACAGTATAAAAAGAGGTAAATTATGACATCAAAAACCTAGTACATGGGAGGATAAAAGAGTGGAGTTTTTGTATGCAGTCAACATTAAGTTGTTATCAGCTTTAAATAGACTGTTTAACTACAAGATGTTTAATGTAAGCCTCATGGTAATCACAAAGGAAATACTGTAGTAAATATAGAAAATATAAAGAGAAAGGAATCAAAACATACCACCACAAAAGGTTATCAAATCACAGAGAACCACAGCAAGAGAGAAACAAAGGAACAAAGAAACTATAAAAGTCAGGAAACAATCAACAAAATGGCAATAGTAAGTCTTTATCTGTCAATAATCACTTTAAATGTAAATGAATTAAATTCGCCAATCAAAAAGCATACAGCAACTGAATGGATTCAAAAAATAATAAAATATAACTATGCTGCCACTAGGAGACTCACATTAGTTTTAAGGACATACATAGGTTGAAAGCAAAGAGATATTCCATGCAAATGGTAATCAAAAAGAGAATATGGTGGCTATATGTCTATCAGAAAAAATAGACTGTAGGTCAAAAACTGTCACAAGAGACAAAGAAGGCCATTATGTAATGATAATGGGGCCAATTCTTCAAGGGGATATAGTAATTGTAAATATTTACATACCCAACATCAGAGTACCTTTATATATAAAGCAAATATTAATGGAACTGAAAGAAGAAATACACAGCAACACAGTAAGTGTAGGGGGCTTTAATTCTCTACTGTCTATAGTAGATAGATCATTCAGACTGAAAACCAACAGGGAACCAGTTCTCTTGAACAACACTGTAGACCAAATGGACCTAACAGACATATTGCAGAACATTCCATCCAATGGTAGTAAAATGCACAGTCTTCTCAAGTGCACATGGAATATTCTTTAGGATAGATCATATTTTAAGCCACAAAAAAGTCTTAAATTCCAGAAGACTGAAATGGTATCAAGTATCTTTTCTGACCACAGTGGTCTGAAACTAGAAATCAAGAGCAGGAAGAAAATTACAAAACTCACAAATAGATGAAAATTAAATAACACACTCCTGAACAACGAATGGATCAAAAAGGAAATAGAAACGCATCTATGGATGAATGAAAATGGAAACCCAGCATACCTGAACTTATGGGGTGTAGCAGAAGAAGTTCCATAAGGAAAGTTTATAGTGATGTATGCCTATATTAAGAAATAATAAAGATCTCAAATAAAGAACCTAAATTTACACTTCAAGGAACTAAAAAAAGAAGAATAAGCTAAGCCCAAAGTTAACAGAAGGAAGGAAATTAGAAAGATTAGAGCAGAAATAATGAAATAGAGTAGAAAAGCAATAGAAAAGATCAATGAAACTAAGAGTTGGTTTTTTGAAAAGATAACCACAATTGACAAATTTTTAGCCAAACTTACCAAGAAAAACAGAGAGAGGACTTGAACAAATAAAATTATAAATGAAAGAAAAGACATTGCAACTGATACCACAGAAATACAAGAGATCATGAGACTCCCATGAATGATTAAAGCACCAAGGAATTGGATAACTTAGGAGAAATGGATAAATTTCTAGAAACTTACAACTTACCAAGTTTGAATCATGAAGACACAGAAAATCTAAACAGACCAATAATGAGTAAGAAGATTGAATTAGTAATCAAAAACCTCCCAACAAAGAAGAGCCCAGGACCAGATGGGGGGAAAAAACATAAGCAATATGACAGAGGTTGTAACTAGTTCAGTAAAGAAGCTATTTCAGTTCAGTTGCTACTTCTGGAGACTCATGAGAAGAATTAGTATAGAATAAAATAACTTTAATTCCATGAGAAGATTTCAAGATGGACCAAATTTGGATTTTTTTTTTTTTACAGTCTTTCTCTTTAATGTCCAATCTTTTATTTCAAGGGATGGAGATGGTATTTAACAGATACTTTATATTAGTGATACAATCAGAAGTTGATACTCAATGAGATAAAAATGATACTTTTACCTCTTTTTCTCATAATACTTAAGCTACAATTAATAACTGAATGAAGATGATTACCGGGTCAGTACTCAAGTATTTTAGAGTGAACTCAATGATGGCTATTAAGAAATTGGATGGAAAAGTTAGCGATTCAATCAATTGAAGGAATGATTAATATTTTTTGGGTGAACAGGAAAAAAGTGCTCATAAAAATACTAAAATCCAGCACCTGATCTTTACTGAGATTAAAAATATGTCTTTGAAACTGTTCCCTGTATACACTGACACTAACTTGGCAGCCTTCTGTAACTAACAGGATGTGCTCATGTCCTCTCTACACCATCACTTTGGCTATTTTAGAATCATCTTTGTGTAACCTAAGCTATAGTATAGGACACCAAATTATTTGGGAACCTGTGGCATTCCCATGCCTTTGTGAAACAACAACTATGGTAATAAAAGATGCTTGAAGTCTTGCAAATCTTCATCCCAATCATATTCTATCAGCTTGTCACTTCTTAGACCCCATGTCAGAATTGTAAATATGAAAGGATGTGAAAAAATAGGGTAGCCCTTCGTTGCTTCTGATTGTGGAAGTGAATGAAAACGTTTAAGAAAAATGCTTGTGTCCCTAGCTCTGATTCTTTCAAAAGGTGAGTCTTGGATTTCAGATGTGTAGACTTCGACTTTGCACCCTAGGATTGGGCTGAATGCTGCTCAAGCAATAATTCAAGTACGAGGTGAAGTGGCACCAGTCAGTAGGGTTCATTGATGGCAGCAAAAAGGGAGAAGAAGCATGAATTGAGAGGGAGAGTGAGGGAAGTGACAGAGTTTGATGTTCTTTTTTTTAGAGGTGTAATTTATTAGAGTTCTATCATTTTACTTTTTAAATAGTTGATGTGGGCAACAGCATACAGTTTAAAATTGGATTAACTGAAGTTGTTAGCTCACAACAATGGGCTGATAAGTGAATTATTATAGAACTGGAAACAGAAAGAATATTTTTCTAAAGAATGGACACTGATGTAGAAGCCCACATAACAACACATAGACAAATCCAGGTCAATATACCGTTTTTGCTGCTTCGTACTACTTGTGACCTGGTGGACAAAGTGGAGAAAGAGTTCTCAGTACCTGAAGTCAGAGGCATATGATGTTAGCATTCAAAGGTCCTATGAGGCCATCTTCTAGACCAGAGGACAGCAAGCCTTTTTCTGTAAAAGAACAGATAGCAAATATTTTAAAGTTTTCAGGCCGTATGGTTTTAGGTGCAACTCTGAGCCGTGCTCTGGTAGTGGGAAAGCAGTCATATGCAATTTATAAACGAGTGGGCATGACTATGTTCCAATAAAACCTCATCTACAAAACTGGTATTTTGATTTAGCCCATGGGCTGTAGTTTGCCAATCTCTGCTCTACATACATTTCTTCATTTTGCACGTGAGAAAACAGACTCAAATGAGTATATTTGAAGTAGTTAGCATGGCGTCTCTCCCACAGTATATATTCAACAAATGGTAGCTATAAAAGTATCACCAATCCAAAGAAGACATCTGGATGGCTAATACAGACATGAAAAAATGCTCAGCATCACCCATCATCAGGGAAGTACAAATCAAAACCACGAGATACCACCTCACACCAGTCAGAATGGCTAAAATTAACAACTCAGGCAACGACAGATGTTGGCAGGGATGTGAAGAGAGAGGAACCCTTCTGCACTGCTGATGGGAATGCAAACTGGTGCAGCCACTCTGGAAAACAGTTTGGAGGTTCCTAAAAAATTAAAAATAGAACTACCCTATGACCCAGCAATTGCACTACTAGGTGTTTATCCAAAGGATACAGGTGTACTGTTTTGAAGGGGCACATGCTCCCCAATGTTTATAGCAGTGATATTGATAGTAGCCAAAGTATGGAAAGAGCCCAAATGTCCATCGACAGATGAATGGATAAAGAAAATGTGGTGTATATATACAATGGCATATTACTCAGCAATCAAAACGAATGAAATCTTGCCATTTGCAACAATGTGGATGGAACTCAAGTGCATTATGCTAAGCAAAATTAGAGAAAGACAAATATCCTATGACTTCACTCAAATGTGGAATTTAAGATACAAAACAGATAAACATAAGGGAAGCAAAAATAATATAAAAATGGAGGGGGACACACCATGAGAGACTCTTAAATATAGAGAACAAACTGACAGCTGTTGGAGGGGTGGTGGGTGAAGGGATGGGCTAAATGGGCAAGGGGCATTAAGGAAGACACTCGCTGGGAGGAGCCCTGGGTGATATATGTGGGGGATGAGTCGCTGGACTCTACTCTTGATATCATTGTTGCACTACATGCTCACTACCTGGATGTAAATTTAAAAAAATGTATAATCAACAATGATAACAATGGTAGTATGCCTTTTGTTCGCGTTAAATCCATATACTCACTCTGCCCCCCAAATTTTTCTTACAATTTGGAGGAACTTTGCTCTGCTAGGAGGGATTTGGAAACTTTTGCCTTAAAAAAAATAAACTCAGCATAATACTATTCAAAATGTGGTTATGTCCTTCAGCTCACTATTCCACGTATAAATCCACAGGCTGTCTCCTTGGAGTTGTAGGTAGGCTTCTGAGATCTCTGTTATTTTAGAATATGACATTTCCCCCTCCTTCCTCCCTTCTTACCTTCCTACCTTAAACCAGGTTCAAACTAGGCTCTGGAGTGTAGTGTATCATTTTGAGAGACAATGAATGCTACCAAAGTGACTACAAAATTATAGGGCCATTTCTGACTCTCTCTCTTTGCAGTTAACGTAGTGAAATTGTATAGTTAATGTTCCTAAAGAGTGATGGAGATGAAAAGCAATATCTGAGCGCTAAGTGTTATTACTAAGAGAAGAAGAAGGAGAATAACTCTTTTTATATGTGTCCTTAGCCACCCCATCCTAAACCTAATATGAGCATAGAATTTCATAACTTTAACAGTTCTTTTAATAATGTTCAATCAAATATGAAATTAGGAAAACGAGGCTCACTGACTGCTCCCACTCTGCCTGAGCTGACGTCTTAGGCAGAGTGTGGCTAATATTCTCTCGTTCCCATGAAGCTGACTGAGCCAACAGTATGAGAATTTCTTCAGTTCTGTCTGAGCTGTGGGGATAAATGGGGCACCACTGAGGAAAATTAATAGGCAGTAACTAAAATAGGTGTGAACAAGATAAAGCTTGGATGGGAATCCATGGTTTATTGCAGGCATGTTTTAAATTGTAAGCATTTGGAATGTCCCAGAGGAAAAGCAAGATATTTTTGAGCCCCCTTTGGTTTTTAAGAAAGCCTGACAATGTGAGTTCTGAGCAGGCCATAATCTCTGACTCTTTGAGTGGTTTATGACCACTCAATAGTGGTCATAATAGTAATTATGTTAGAATAGTTATTCTAGTTAGTCAGAAATTCTAAATAGTTAGAATAGTAATTCTAACACTTTGAACTTGTCAGGGCTAAAGGCAACAGGTAGGCAGATACAGTCTTCACTAGGAGGGTATGGTAGTGGTAAAGTTATTTCAAGGTCGAGTTTTCACCTACATACAATAAGCTGTTCGTGTCTCATTTTTATGCCCAGATAGAAAGAGATGTTTTTCCAGCTGATACATACAGAACAGTCCCACAGTCACTTAAATTATGCACAACTCACTGAGGTCTGCTTTGCTGATCATAATTGCAACTCCCACCTGGTTCTTTTATGATTTAAATGCATCCTTTTGAGTCCCCCTCTGAAGACTGATTTACCGTGTTGGGTCCTGCCAGTGCTGTGTAGCTTGAGGGAATGTGGCTGGGGTCGTTGGAAACACTGCATGAGGAGCTTGAAGATTTGCAGTGGGAAAGACAGAGTAAATTGAGAAGAGATATTCAAGTTTAGATATCAAATTTAGATACGAATACTTGTGGCCCAGGATGTGTGATTCTCTTTTTTGGTAGCCATCAGAAAATAGGAGCCATTTGGTGGTGACGTTGGAGATGCCACGCATTTGTTGGTCAGCCATTAATTGAGTGCCTGCTATGTGCAAGGATCCATTTTATGGTACAGCAAATGTGACTAGAGTAGATTTTAGAAACCCAAATGTATAAAATGAACTATTATCCAGGTGCTAATGAGAAGGAAAGGGTCATTGTTTACACTGTCATAGGATTCTTGTTTTCTTTACATAAGAATCTCAGTCCTGTGATTTCCTATCCATGGCTTGCCCGACACCCTGGATAGTGAGTTATTGCAAGAAGTCCACAAATCCACAGGTTCACCAAGAATAAGTAATAAACATAAATGTATTTACATGTAGGTGTTTACACATGAATAGATGGCTATTATTAAACATATGTGGATAATATTATAAAATTAAAAAATATCCATTGAAAACTGTTACCGAATTTAATTGCTTTTTAGCAATTGAACATTCTTTTCAATTAATCGGTAAAGTATTTATATATTGCCATCACATATTTGCATAATACTTTTATAGTGAAATCAATCCTCATACTTTTTTATTTAAATATTTTTAAAGTGATGTATAAATAAGAACAAATTATTATATACTTACCTACATATTTACCATTTCCAATGCTTTTAATTCCTTCGTGTAGTTTGTGATATCTGTTTGGTACCATTTTCCTTCTGCCTGATGGACTTCATTTTATGTCTTTTCATTCTTTTTTTGTTTTTAAATTAAAAATAAGTTTATTTATTTATTTATTTATTTAAAAAAATTTTTTTTTATGTTTATTTATTTTTGAGACAGAGAGAGACAGAGCATGAACGGGGGAGGTTCAGAGAGAGGGGGAGACACAGAATCTGAAGAAGGCTCCAGGCTCTGAGCTGTCAGCACAGAGCCCGACGCGGGGCTCGAACTCATGGACTGTGAGATCGTGACCTGAGCTGAAGTCGGACGCTCAACCGACTGAGCCACCCAGGCGCCCCAAGTTTATTTATTTTTGAGAGAGAGAGAGAGCACAAATGGGAGAGGAGCAGAGAGAGAGGGAGACACAGAATCTGAAGCAGGCTCCAGGCTCCAAGCTGTCAGCACAGAGCCTGATGTAGGCTCGAACCCATGAACTGGGAGATTATGACCTGAGCTGAAGTCAGACCCTTAACCAACTGAGCCACACAGGCACCCCTGTATTTCTTTCTTTCTTTGTTCTTTATTTCTTTCTTTTGTTCTTTCTTTCATTCTTTCTTTCTTCCTTTCTTTCTTTTGAAAGAAAAAGAGAGGGGGGAGGAGCAGAGAGAGAGGGAGAGAGAGAATCTTAAGAAGGCTCCATACCCAGCATGGAGCCCAACGTGGGGCTTGATTTCACAACTGTGAAATAATGACCTGAGTGAAAAATCAAGATTCAGAGGCTTAATCAACTAAGCCACCCAGGTACCCCCATTTTACATTTCTTATAGCATGTGACTGCTGGTAATGAATTCTTACAGGTTTTTTTTTTTTTCCAATAAAGTTTTTATGTTGCCTTTGTTTTCAAAAGATATCTTCACTGGGTATAGAATTCAAGATCGACTTTTCCTCTTTCAGTGCTTGAAAGATGTTGCTCTACCTTTGTTCTGGTTTTCTGTTGTTGTTTCACAACCCTCTTAGGCACTTCCTAGCTATAACCTGAAACTGGTCCCTGTACATGGAGGTCTAGAGATGAAAGAAAGACGCAGGCCATTCAGGTTGGTAGGTGTAAGTTTTAATACACAAAGGGAACTTATATATAAGGCTTATCTTGGGCAGCAGCAAGTAAAATAGATCCCCAAGCCCACCTGCCAAATCTTAAAAGTTTCTACAGCAGGGTTCAATCACATATACCATCTAGATGTTCTCATCACCACATCACTATCTCAAGGCTATGTCCTTGGGACAAATTCTGGGAGCAGGGAAGGGCAGTGGAACCCACATTTCTAGAATAGGGGAAGAGGTGAGGAGCCTCCAATTGCCAGGATCCAGCTCAAGGGTCAACCAGTGGTCATGTCTTTTTG
This sequence comes from Acinonyx jubatus, assembly GCF_027475565.1. NCBI lineage: Eukaryota > Metazoa > Chordata > Mammalia > Carnivora > Felidae > Acinonyx > Acinonyx jubatus. Next base: position 189,686,764 of record NC_069380.1, on the reverse strand, counting down.
ATGACTTCTCCAACATCTGTCAACCATCATTTTTATCTTTCTTCCTTTGTACTTCATGTACTTTTTGTTCTCTGAGTGCTGTTAAGGTTTTTCTCCTTATCATTGGTTTTAGGCAGTTTGATTATGATGTGCCTTGGTGTTCTTGTTTGGGGTTCATTGAACTTGTTGGATCTGTGGGTTTATTGTTTTCATCAAATTTGGGGAATTTTTGATTGTTTTTTCTTTAAGTACCTTTTTCTTTTCTCCTTCCTTCTAGAACTCCAATTACACATAGATTAGACTGCTTAAAGTTATTTCAGGGTTACTGATGCTCTTTTCATTTGTTGCTCCCAGTATGATGTCTGTGCTTCATTTGGAATAATTTCTATTGCTGTCTTTAAGTTCATGAATATTTTCTTCTGCGGTGTCTAATTTACTGGCAAAATGGTGTATAGTAATCCCTCTTCTAACTCAGCATGCCTGTCTTCTGGTTCCCCTGTGCTAAGGCAACTACTGTTACCAGTTTATTGGGTACTTTTTCAGTGATAATGTATACATTTAAAAACATAGAGATAAGTACTCCTCCCCCTCCTCCCATAATAGCATACCATGTATACTACTGTGCACTGTGCTTTCGTCTTTATAGGGTACTTAAAGATGTTTCCATATAGATATGCTGCATTCTTTTGAAATGACTGTATAATGTTTCTTTTGTAGACACATCATCATTTATTTAAATTCAGGTTTTAGGGTTTTTGTTTGTTTTGTCTTGTTTTTATTTGTTTTGAAGAGAGACAATTAGTTTAAAGTCCATATGTGAGTGAGTTTTTAGGCTCATTAATAGCAGAATCCTCAGTTTTAGTAGTTTTTACCTTCTTTTCTCTGATGAGTTTCAGGGAGGCTACCATATGTCTACTCTCATCATATGATTTCATGCTTCATCTTTCTCTTGGTATCATAAAGTGGAGCGTATCTTATGCTGGAACAAAAGGTGGGCAGGCATATGGTAGACAGCTCTGGAAGCTGGGAAGCCTTGATTACTCCTTTCATGTAGCACTGAGAGTCTTACTGCTCTCCTTAAGCAGGTGTGTGGAACTCGGCCAGTTCTAGCTTCATTCCCCTCAACATGACCATAAATCACTAGGAGACTGATGTATTTCACTGTGAGAGAGGTAAGGTAATGCTCAGCATGGTAGCTCTGGAGAGAATGAAGGCAAACCCCAGAGAGAATCAGAGATGTGTGAAAGAGAGAAGCAATGTGTGTTTGCATGTTGTCGAACCCCATTCCTAGTCACTGACATTCCCAAAGTTGGATTGTCATGCTGCTCTTTCTTTAATTCTCGAGCTTTTCATCATTTGCTTCAGTAGGTGTAATTTACTTTTATCTCATTTTATTTCTAAAGATGACTTTAGCAGCAAGGGGCCCATCTATTATGGTCTGAATTGTGTTCCCCCACCTCCAAATGTATGTTTTGAAGGTCTAACCCTCAGTATCTTGGAATGTGACTGGGTTTGGAGATGGAGTATTTGAAATGCTAAGTTAAATTGAGGTCATTATGGTACACCCTGATCCAATCTAATTGGTGTCCTTGTAAGAAAGGAAAATTGGACACACAGAGAGAGACACCAGGGATACATGTGCATAGATGAAAGGCCATGTGAGGACATAGCAAGAAGGTGGCCGTTTGTAAAAAATGAGAGGGGTGTCATTAGTTAACCCTGCCAACATCTTGATCTTTGACTTCCAGCATTCAGAACTGAGAAAATAAATTTCTGTTGTTTAAGATACCCGATCTGTGGTATTTTCTTATGGCAGCCTCAGCAGGCTAATACACCATTTAAAAGGGCTTAAACTCTAGAGAAAGTAATTAGCTTGCAGAACCAGCAGCCCAGAGACAAGGCAGTTCCAGGGTTGGTTAATTTAGCCACTTGGTGTTGCCATCAAGGAGACAGGTTTTTCCATCTTTTTACTTTGCCCTTTGTCTCAGTTACTTTTGCTCCCTGAACAATCTCCTTCAAAATGTAGTGGTGTGTAAATCCATTTTATTATGCTCATGGATTCTGTGGGTTGGGACTTTTGACAAGGCATAGCAGGGATGGTTTTTTTCTGCTCCATGATTCTGGGCCTTCAGCTGGGTCCCATGAAAGGCTGGAGGTGACTTAAACAATGGAAGGTGACTCTCACAGCTTGGAGCTGGGACAGCAGGGGCTGGAAACCCCACGTCCGAGATGGCTGGAAACTTGGGATGCTGGAGGACACCTTTGCTGAGATTGTCAGTTGGAAAATGTACACTTGGCTTCTTTAGCATGATGGCCTCAGAGTAGTCAGACATCTTACATGGTGAATGCCTTTCCTGAGAAGGAGCATGCCAAGAGGTCGTTTCAAAAGAAATAGGCAGAAGTTGCATGGCCTTTTATGACCCGGTGTCACTCCTGTCATATTCTATTGGCTGAAGTATTCAAAAGCCCTCCTGGGTTCCAGAAAAGATTGCATAGATATAATCTCTTTTGAGAGGAATGTCAAAGAATTTTCAGTCATTAAAAAAAAATTCCACTCCACACTCAACATGTGAGCTAGTTCCCCTGATGGCTGTTGAGAGAGCAGTGACATTTCTACACATCCTGATCTTATGCGTCAACCTCCAGAGGCAGAAAAATAGAACATTTTCCAATGGCTCCATCAAGAGGCTTCTTCTCATGTCTCGTGGCCAGAATTGTGTCAAATGTCCCTTCCCAGGTCAGCCATTACCAAAAAGAACATAATTAGCTGTAATCAGCTCAGCCAAGTCAAGATATACCCCTCCTGGGCTAAAGATAGGATGATTTTTCTTGTGCATCAGGTCTCATGGATGTAGGCAAATATTCCTCAACCTGGGGTTCTGCCACCACAGAAGGGACTCAGGAAAGAATGGATTTGGGTGAGTGACTGACAGTGTTTGTCTAAACTTCCAGTAAGGATAGTCTGGCCCAATTAGGAAGCATAGAAGAAAGAACATAAAGATGGCTTTTATTATTTCCATAGACTAAGACCCCCCAAAAAGACCACACTTAGAAGTCTTTATTACTCTTGCCTGCTCTCCAATTTTCTCACTCTTGTATTTGGTCTTTCTCTCCCCTTACCACTCCACAGAGATCCATTACAATTTTTAGTACCAAGAGCAAATGACTCTGTTCTTGGGAAATCAGATGATGGCACAAATAGCGTGTTCCTAAAGCAAATGTGACAGTTCCAATAGGGATCCGGCCCCCAGATGGGGTTATGAGAACCCAATGTGACAGCGACAATGCATCTATGATTCCCCATAATAAGTATAACAGCCTCTGAGAATATCTCAACAAGGACTAGGTTATAAATGATTGATTAATAAGTGAATGAGTGCTGTACAGATCTCCACAGGCCACTGCTAAGTTCTGCTAGGAGCCATAATATCCCATCTAACATGCTCTTATCACTGAGCTCACAGAGGGAGGCCTGATTTTTATGGAACAAGGTCAGGGACTGTGATGTTCTCCATGACTCACATTGGTAAAGTCCCACAGAAAAATGGGATTTTCTAACCTGGGCCTATGAAATGAAAGTTTTTAGTGTGTGTGTGTGTGTGTGTGTGTGTGTGTGTGTGTATGTGTCTGCCTCTGTGTCTGTGTTTGTAAGAGCCTGTGTGTGGGTTGCTATGTGTGTATGTGTCCCTGTGTGTGTCTCTTTGTGTGTCTGTGTGTATGCATCTATGTGTGTGCATCTCTTTGTGTCTCTCTGTGTCCTTCTGAGTCTGTGCCTCTGTATCTCTCGTTGTATGTCTTTCTCTCCCTCTCTGTTAAAGTGTGTGTGTATGTGTGTATGTATCTCTTTCTTTGTGGATATCTCTATGTGTAGGTTTCTTTCTTTTTTTTTTTGAGTTTGTTTATTTATTTTGAGAGGGAGTGTAAGTGGGGGAAGGGCAGAGACAGAGGGAGAGGGAGAATCCCACACAGGCTCCACGCTGTCTGCATGGAACCTTATGCAGGGATTGATCCCACAAACTGGGAGATCATGACCTGAGCTGAAATCAAGAGTCGGATGCTTAACCAACAGAGCCACCCAGGTGCCCCTTTGTGTGTAGGTTTCTGTGTGTAGTACATCCTGTTCTGCATGAGTATATGTATAAGTGCAGATGCATCTTTGTGTATCTCTTTCTGTGTGCGTGTATGTATCCTGGTCTGCATGAGTGGGTATGTATGTGTACGCATGCACGTGTGCAAGTGTGTATGCGTGTGCATGCACATGTGTGTGTGAGCTCCAGTGGGGCTAAGGCAGGAAGCATTATATCTTGAAGCTAAGGCTCTGTCACCCTGGGAGATGTAGATGAATAGGATGCAGTGTGACGTTGGCCACAGAAGGGTGTGGAGTGACAGCGAGGCAACCTGGATGTGCAACCCAGTTTTTCCTTTCACCCGCTGGGTGATTTTCTGTGATTCATTTCAACTCTCTGGGCCTTCGTTCTCTTGGAGCTAATACTACTTGCTTAACTTAGCTCACATGGATTTTCTGAAAATGAAATAGTAATGCAATTTAGAATGCTTTCAAAAAAGTTAAAAGCACAATAAAAAGGAAGGCATTAAATGGATTAACATTTGACTTGATTCAGAGAAGGCCTCTATGTTCAAGATATGCATGGAAAGGGCACTTTGATTCAAATCTAAATCTTTGGTTGATGATCACAGGACTTGAGCCAAACGTGCAGCTACATGGGAAGAAGGGAGAAAAATCTGCTTAATTTAAGAAGGGCACTGTGTTGTAAGTGAGTATAGGCAAAGAAGGGTCATTTTGAATGCTGATCCTGATCAAGTAAAGGTGGCTGCTCAGAATGTGATGTGGACGAGCTTTCAGAAGTCACATCCTGGTTGTGGAGAAATGGGAACACTCTTGCACTGTTGGTGAGAATGCAAACTGGTGCAGCTACTCTGGAAAACAGTGTGGAGGTTCCTCAAAAAATTAAAAATAGATCTACCCTATGACCCATCAACAGCACTGCTAGGAATTTACCCAAGGGATACAGGAATGCTGATGCATAGGGCCCCTTGTACCCCAATGTTTATAGCGGCACTTTCAACAATAGCCAAATTATGGAAAGAGTCTAAATGTCCATCAACTGACAAATGGATAAAGAAGATCTGGTTTGTATATACAATGGAAAACTATGTGGCAATGAGAAAGAATGAAATCTGGCGTTTTGTAGCAACGTGGATGGAACTGGAGAGTGTTATGCTAAGTGAAATAAGTCATACAGAGAAAGACAGATACCATATGGTTTCACTCCTATGTGGATCCTGAGAAACTTAACAGAAGACCATGGGGGAGGGGAAGGGGGAAAAAAGTTAGAGAAGGAAGGAGGCAAACCATAAGAGACTCTTAAAAACTGAGAATAAACTGAGGGTTGATGGGGGGTGGGAGGGAGGGGAAAGTGGGTGATGGGCACTGAAGAGGGCACCTGTTGGGATGAGCACTGGGTGTTGTATGGAAACCAATTTGACAATAAATTTCATATTAAAATAAATTAAAAAAAAAGTCACATCCTGGTAAGAGTGATGAGAGCATTAGTGGTACCTGAGGAAGAGGGACATGCGGCTTGCTGGCCACGGGCTTATCACCCCTCCCAGCGCTGGGAGGAGTCCGTAGCAGACTTGGAGCCTGACACAGGCTGGTGTCTTGCATTTGCTGAAAGTTTTGCAAGTTTTGAAGTCAGTAAGCTTCCTTTCTCTCACGCCACCTTGGTGTCCCTTCCTAGCTGTATTTGACGAAAATTTAATTTATTTCTGTTATGTGAAAGTGTCAGTAACTTTATGTTAATTCATGGATAGATTTATGCAAAATGGTATAAATTCGGGACCTTACTGGGATTGGGGAAAAAGCGATGATTTAGATTTGTCACCATGAGTGCGAGACATCTTCCTCACTCTGCCACTTGAATGTCACCTCTCTGTGGCTGGGTTTTGTCACAAGTTAAAAAAAAATTCTCTGATTTGTCACTTGCTCCCCAGAGTCCAACTGAGCTCTTAAGAAAGTTAGAGACAAATGGCACTGGAGAAACCCCTAACACTTCTGTGTTTGTTCCCTGTGTGTTAAATATTTCCTTGCCTCCCCATTCCTTACTTCTTGAACTCCATAGGTCTTCCCACGATGCCTTCATGACTCAGCACATGCTGCAGGGACTTAATTTTCTTTTCTGATGCTCCTTCACCTAGACCTGTTGACTTGAGTGTATAAATTCCTTCTCCCTTTTTCTGAATGAATAATTGTTGTTATTTTGTGTAGGTGAGCATGCGTGTGTGTGTTGGCCCCAGCGATCAGTCACCTCTATTATTGATTCCTTACAAAAGTCAATAAGGAGAGAAATGCTGTTCAAATAGATTTCATGCGTCTTTCTTCTTTTTTTTTTTTCAATTTTGGGGATCTAGAGGCAGAAATGTAGGCTGGATGACAGTATAATTAGGAAATTGAACATCGTTTTTTAGTCGAGTGATTGATTTCATTCAGTACTTTATCTGGGTGCTGATCTAGGCACTAGGGATAGGAGGAGAACCATGACAAACCTGATCCCTCGTCTTGTTTTGTTGGAGAGAGATACAACTTAACACACAACTGCAAATGGATATGGCACTGGGCTATGAACATGCACAGCAGGGGCATGTAAAGTAGCTAAGGCTGGGGGTGGGGTGGGTGATGGGCAAGGATGGCTTGTAGAAAAGAGTACTGTTTAAGCTAAGGCTGAAGGAATGAGGAAGGCGTTGCTAATACAAAAGGAGCATAGGAAGGGCAGAGACAGCATGTGGAAAACACTGGAGCATGGAAAGAATTGGCACATGCAAGAAACATGGACATGTTCAGAGAGGCTTGAGTGTGAGGTGTGATAGATAGGAAATGTGGCTGTAGAGGTAGCCAGGTCATATGACCTTGAAAATTTCCTTAAAGACTTGAGATCCATGCTTCTCAAACTTTAATGTGTTTATGAATCACCTGGAGATCTTGTGAAAATGCAGATTTGGATTCAGAAGGTCTAGAGTGAAACCTGAGATTCTGCATTTCTTTTTTTTTTTTTTAAGTTTATTTTATTTGAGAGAGAGAGAGAGAGAGAGAGAGCAAGAGAACACCTGCGTGTGAGCCAGGGAAGGAGGGTAGAGAGAGAAGGGAGGGGAGAGAGAATCCCAAGCAGGCTTTGCACTGTCTGTGCAGAGCCCAATGCGGGGCTCAATTCCATGAATTGTGAGACCATGACCTGAGCCGAAACCAAGAGTCAGGTGGGTAACAGATTTAGCCATCAGGGTGCCCCAGATTCTGCATTTCTAACAAGCTTCTTTCTAGGAGCTACTGGCACCCCCGCTCTACGGATCACACTTTGAGTAGCAAGGCTGCTGACTCTCTCCTACGGGCAGTGGCAAGATCGTGGAAGAGTTTTAGGTGGGAGAATGAAATGACCTAATTGTGTGGTAGGAATATCCCGTTTCCAGCAGCGTGATGAATGGATATCAAGTGAACAAACCTAGAAAATGGAAATCAGTGAAGCAGTGGTGGGCGCTGCCTGTGACTCATTCCTTAACCCTGTCCTGCTCAAGGGCCTGCAGTAATAGTGCTGTCCATTTCTGCCTTTTCCATTGGGCAGTAGCTCCTTTGTGGTGGGGTTTGGGCAGTGTAGGGCATGCCAGCACAGCATCGTGCCTCACAACTTGGTCCTTGGGGTAGCCTAAGTCTGGATTCAAGTCCTGACTCCATTACTCCCTCGTTGCTTAACCTCTCAGAGACTCCGATGTCACATTGGCTGCAGATGGAGAACGATGTCTGCCACATTGTTGAGAGGATTAAATGAGATAATGTGGATCAAGTGCTTAGCCCTACACCGGACATTCACTGATTATCAAAAAATCCATAATGAGCGCTTGCTCCAGTGCGTTAGGCTTTGGGGATTCAGCCATGAACAAAGTGGATTCGGTCCCTGCCCTCTTGAAACACTTGATAGATGGTAGTAGTAACTGTTTATTATTCTCAGCAATAACTCTCTGCCGTTAGTACATTCGTTTTGTGCTTGGAGACTGAGCATGAAGCTCCAGCAGCAACTTGTACCGACAGTAAGCCCTCAGCACCTTCTAGAACAAGTTGTGGAGATAAATACTCTATTCCATACCTTCAGTTTAATCGATCCTTCAAGCCATGGCAGCACTTTCAGCTTAATCACCCACAACACTGGAGCAAGGATACTTGAGGTCTAACATCATTTTCCAGCTCAGTAATCTATATGTGGCTGACCCTGCAACATTACATTTAACTGTTTTCAAAGGCTTGGGAGGGTGTATGCATGGCTCATTCTTAACCAGTGGCTAGATATGGCCCCAAATACCCATGTGAAAGAACTTCTTGGGTTTTGAGGCTGTAGATTTTCAAGTGAGGAATTGAACTGCTGAACCCTTGAGACAGAGGACAAAAGATAAGAGGAGTGTAAAGGTGGCAATGGAAGGAAGAATGGCTGGTAGTCTTTGGCATGGCGGATGTGACCTGAACCAGGGAAAGCTTTGGTGGGCTCTCGAGCCTTCCACAACAGGTCCAGCTGCAAAGGATCTTTTGTTGTAGACTCCAGCTCCTTAAGGAAATGGGAATTTACTGGAAGGTTATGGGAACTGGATTCTATATGAGAAACTATGGGAAGTTCTCAGGTTACAAGATAGGCTGTTGGAACAGTTTTGGGAAAGGGCAGGAACCAAGCAGGACTCAAGAAGCCTGGGCAGTAGGAACAACATCAATGCTTTGTGGCAATAAGAGGCTGATGTACCATCAACTCTTCCTTTTCTGCAGGGAGGGAAGGACTCCACAGTCTAGATGTTGTTCTAAACTCAAAGTCCCAGAAGAAGTTCTACCTGGTTGAGCACAGGCTGTGGGTCTGCTCCCTGGCTGTTTTGAGAGCAGGGGCAGGGTGCGGGGGGGGAGGGTTCTGGTGACTTCAGCTTTTGTATTGGGAGGTGGAGGCCTGGAATTACCTTCCCTCCATTATACACAAGGGTGTGGTGATAAAGGAAATTGCATTGTGATGAAGATGGAGGAAATGGGTGTAGGCACCTGTAGCATGTAGAATGACAAGGTTGATTACTTATTAGTGAAGAGTCACCTTGACACTATTTTTTCCTTTGAGGTTTGTGGAAATATACCTTGCCTTTCTGGGATCTCCCAGGCAGCTCCTCCATTATCCATGTTCCTTTCATGCTTTATTTCCCATTGTTAGCTCTTTCACACTGTATTGTGGGTATTTGTTCATGATCCCACTTCTGAAACAGCATGGGACAAGGGACAAGGGACTGGGACTGACCTGATATGTGTCTGCATTTGTAGGCTTGGCCAAGAGCTTAATACATAGAAAATATTTGATGAATTATAGCTTGTGGAAACAGATACCTGTGGGTATCTTACTGGGCATAAAATCATAAGAAGCTAGGAATTTTAAGGGATACATTTTTTGTGTGGAAAACTGTTAACCATCATTTTGTAGCATGTACGTGTTTAAAACTGACTCCACTTGGGGTGCCTGGGTGGCTTAGTTGGTTAAGTGTCTGACTTCGGCTCAGGTCATGGTCTTATTGTTCTTAAGCTTGAGCCCCCACATCAGGCTCTGTCCTGACAGCTCAGATCCTGGAGCCTGCTTCTAACTCTGCGTCTCCCTCTCTCTCTGTCCTTCCCCCACTCACACTGTCTCTGTCTCTCTCACTTTCTCAAAAAAATAAATAAACATTAGAAAAAAATTTAAAACTCACTCCACATAAGTATGCTGCTTTGAAAGTGCAGAGTCATAGAGAGTAAAGCACTGGGACTTACACATCCTGCATATTTCAGCTTTTATTCACTTGATGATTGAAGAATGTTCTCTTTCACAAAAACCATCTTCACATAGGAAAGTTCTTTGCCTTGTTTAGATTAGTCTCCTTGTCTTGTTTAGTATCAGTTGAATATTTTCTCTTTAATCTATTTAATATTATCCCGCTCTCCAGGATATTTTGTATTTTTGCGAATCCTGTGGTCTTTGCTGGGGTCCAGCTCCATACTTCTAAGAAAAGACTTGAATTGTTTGGGGGCATTTGCAGGCGTGGTAAATTTAGCTGCAGTGGCCAAGGACAAATAAATTATTTCAGAGTCGACTTTCACTCGTAGATAGATAATCTCATTTATAGGTAGAGGAATTTCAGATTCTGGATTTTATCATAACATTAGATCCTCCTATCCCTTCCCCTCCCCTCTAGTGAGATGATTGGTGAAGGGTTGTGCAGAATTGAGACATCTGTGATCCTAGACTTCTGCCTTCTTGGTCTAGTCAGAGCAGGCAATGAAAACTGACTGTTACAAGTGGAGAAGAAATGTGTTGAAAGAGCATAGAGAAATCCCCGCAGTGGCCTGAAAGCCTGCAGAACTGGGGAGCCAGAACTAAGGTTAGAATTGCAGCCACAGAACTAACCTGGCGAGTCCCCAAGGCTGCTGTCCCTGCCCTGGACACCACAGACCCGTATGGTTGTGGCTAATGCACCAACACCACTGACCCTGCTTCCCCTGAGAACGTGGTAGTTTTTGCTACCACTTGCCTGCAGGAAGGATTTTTCACAATTGCAGCTTTTCTACACCCATAGCTGCTGTTTCAAAGTCCTAGGTGGGACTGTTGGAGCAGATGGGCCTAGACCATGTCCCATATCCTGCCTTCAAAGAAGGTTGGGAAGGCAAGCTTCACATTTTCAGGCTGTCCCTCATAACAGGATGCTTATAGTGGAGGAAATTGCCCAAACACAGGAAAGAATTTCATTGCTGGGCCACCAAAATAAAAATGCTCATGATGTTTTCATTTGAAGCCATTTTTGGTAATAAAAAAAATCACTTCCTTGATGTTTTAGGTTCGGATATTAGATTCTGATATTTAGATTCTGGTGACTTTAGCTTTTGTATAGGGAGGTGGGCACCTCAAATTACCTTCCCTCTGTTATACACAATGGGGGGGCCTGGGTGGCTCAGTCAGTTGAGCATCCATTTCTTGATTTCAGTGATTAGGGTCATGGGATTGAGCCCCATGTCTGGCTCTGTGTTGAGTGTGGAGCCTATTTAAGATTCTCTCTCTCTCTCTCTCTCTCTCTCTCAATCCATATGCCCCTCTCTCCCACTTGTGCTCTCTCTCTCTCTCTCTCTCTCTCTCTCTCAAATCAAGTAAGATTAAAAAAAATGTTTGGTTGGTTCAGCACAATGACATGGGTGGATGGAAGACCATGATGGATTCCACCATCTCTGTCATTTCCTTGAGTATCTGAATGAAATGTCTATGGCTACGAGGCAAGGTTACGTAGAATTTAGGACAGAAGGCTTTAATCCAGTCTTTGCCATTTACTAGACTTCAAAGACATTATTTAATCTCTCTCACGCCTCAGTTTCCTCATTTGTAAACTGGGGATTACCTTATCATATACCTCATACTTCGGGTTCTTACGAGATGACATCCGTACATCTCTTGGGACTGTGCTAAGTATATTCTAGTCCTTATGACCAACTTAGAGAAGTCGAGTTTGAGGACTGGCCAGAAGAGTAAAAGTGCAAGGCCTGCTGATGTCCAGAATGTACCAGATGTATGCCTTCAAGGCTAATCTGGGGACAGGAGGTCATAGTGAAAGTTGAAGTGAGTGACCTCCATCCAACAAGAGGGGCAAATTATCAGATGTACCTGGCCACAGGTGCCTGAGAATACAATCTGCTTTCAGAGTAAATTAGATGGGAAAAGACCCAGTGATCTCAAGTTGTAGACCCATCTTGAGGCCCCTCTGCTCAGTTTAGAAACAGATTAGAGATGAGACAGTATAGGGGAAAGGGTTTAATCCCAGTTTATAGACTTTTTGTGGGGAAACTTCTTTGCAGAATTAAAAAGGCGAATGTTCTCAGATACAGATGATCTCAACAACCTTTATTTAGGTTGGAATTCTGGGGAAGTCATCAATCTTTGGATCTATGCATACTTCTATTTTTGTTCCAGTTACCCAGCAAATAATAAAGAGTTTTATTTCTGCTAAGTGCTAATTTAAGAAGCATGTCTTTTAAAAGCTATTTTTTTGGGGTGAAAATATGAAAGATACAGTCAGTGCATCTAATGGATGCACATTTTCTAATGGGAAATGATCTGTTGATGTTGGGTGACTCACCTCTTCAGGTATGTTATCAGTTTTATTATTATTTAGCATTTTTTGCTAAATTAGGAATGAGAATGAATCACCCAAAAAAGTAAGATTCTAAGAGATGCACCTACATTTGTTTCCCCATAACTGAGGATCATTTGAGTTTATGTAGGATGTTATTTCAGTGTTAGCACATCACCTCTAAAGGTGCTGCACTTAAAGCTGGGTTGATTGTAAAAAGCACCATTTAGATGTTTCCATGGAGGGATTAAAGGCGGAATATGTACATACTGGTCACCCAGGGAGAGGTTGATATAGTCATTTACCTTTTTAATGGAAGCAGGGGATGTAATTAACAACCATTTGCATGTAACAGTTGAATATTTCATGGTGGTGACAATGATTCATCCCTGCTTCCTACAGCAACTAGAGGAAAATTAAACCCAGATCTTATGACTCTCAGGCAACTATAGAATATGCAATTCAAAATGTATCCCATCTACTGTCCCACTAGCTCACATTCCTGTGTTCCTCTAATGCTCATCCTCCCGTCTCAAGCAGCAGTTTTCACTCTGCATTGCTTTTCACCAGGGGCCCCCTAATTTACAGAGGGAGCTTGGTTAGTGTACTGAAGGCAAATAGGTTTCAACTCTTAGGTTTAACCTGACATCCATTGATAGTGGCTTCTAAATAAGGTGAGATGGAGGGCAGTGGTTGATTAGTAATGCCTGCTGTGGATTAGAGAGGGCAGAGAGTCATCACTTTGCCAACCTCAACCAAGGTGAGGATTGCAAGATGAGAAATTGGGTCTGGACTTGCCTTAGCCATAATGTACTATAAGACTTTGGACAAACCTCAGCATTACGGTTTTCTTAAATGCCACTTTGGGGAAGGGAGATAAATAGTCTATCATACAAAATTCACAAGTCTGTCATAAAGATCAAAACAGATATAAAAGTATAGAAATCTGTATAATGCATTGTTACCTTCCCATTCTGAAGGACATATAGATCTAGGTAAATAAGATTTGGACCTACTGTAAGCATATTTATCTATTTCTCTTACTAGTGTGGAAGGAATAAGGAGAGTTTGGAATCCTTGAGAGGCAATGGGAAAGCTATAGGAGGTTAGAAATGGAAGGGCCTTAGGTATTATCTAGAAAAACAATTTCACATTTTTGAAAAATGTGTGGAACTCCCTTTTCTAAAAACCCCTATGGCACCCAATACAGTAAACCAATAAGTGGTGCTATCCTGTTGGAAGCTCCTTTTTCCTTGCTAGGCTTCCCAGATTCTTAGTGTAGAGTAAGCACTATTCAATATGTGTGAATTCAATTAGGTGCCCCACATATCTTTAGAAAGTGGTAATTAAAATGTTCCTAGCCTTACCAATGGTGTCTTGGACCTTGACCTCCAGTGTATGTGTGACCAAATTCCCCTCCTTGAGGAGGAGAAGCAGATGTATTTGTGTGAGATATGAATGACAGAGTTCCTGGTATGGGGGCAAAAAAAAAAAAAAAAAGATTTATGTGTGAGAGGAAACCCACTCATAATTGTTTGATAAACACGGGGGCATAAAGATCAGCTATTCCATTTGAAAAGCCTTGAGTGGATTGAGTTGTTTGTAGTGCACCTTTGTCTTTTGCCCTTCATCCATCTGACAAATATTTATTGGGCATCTAATGTGTATCAGGCGTTCTTTACTGAGGATATAACTCTGGGCAAAACCAATGAGGTCCTTGTTTTCACGGAACATGTATTTTGTTGGGAGAGGCCAAATAAACACAGATTAAAACAATTTCAGATGGTGATATGTGTAATAAGAATAGCGCTTTCTTACAAAGAAACTGAGCGTACAGCTTATAGATAGCAAGTGCTCCATACTTGTTAAATGAATCAATAAAGGCTTTTTATTGGTCACTAGTGGCCCCAGACCACAGGATGACAGTAGGTGCTCTTAAGAATGTGAGGAGTAGAACCATATCAATTGTAATCTTAGAGTTCCCAGAGGGCACAAGAGAAACTTCATTTGCCTGATTGAATGGGAGTTTGGCTCAGAGGATTGTGGCTAGAGCTTTTTATTTCCTTATGTTTCTGAGCTTTTTGGCATTGTTTCCACACCTATAGCAATGTCGTAAAAGCTACTCTGTCTTCACGATAACGGAGCACAGAGGAGTTGCCTCAGGAATTTATAGCCACTGGAGAAGGGGCACTGGTATAGCCAACTTATAACAAAATAACTTTAATAAATTTTGTTGACTGAGGAAAAGCAAAGCATTTTCCAGATCTAGAAAACAAATCAGAATGGGTAGGACTCAGAGCTGGGAGAAGGTGGTTATAGGAGAGAACTCAAAGTTGAGAAGAGAAGGGGGAGAAGCAGCCAAACAAACAAAGGAGCTGGAGCAGCCAAACAGGATGCAAAATGGGTTTCATCTGGACCGTGATTACCCACCCCCATATGGGAATGAAAAGGGGAATAAAATACCCCATGTGAAATGTGTTTCAAAAATGCAGAGTGCACAAAAAGAACCATCAATCTGACCCCAAAAAGAGATGTCTTCGAAATGAGGCATTTCTCATTTGTGCTCTTTGAAAAATTGACTCGTGACGTCCACAGAAACAGTGTTATAGAGTTGTGAAGCATCTGTCCTGTGCCCAGTGCCCACCATCCCTTTCTTCCAGGCCTGAGCATATCTCTGTAGGTCCAGGCCTTCAGTTGTGAGGGAAGACAAGAAATAAACACCTTTTTCCTCTTTGTGTCAGCTGGGCGAGCTGCATGGCCCCCTCCACCCTGGCCAGTCCTGGCTGTCGTACAGGAAGGGAGGCTGGTGGGGAGGTCTTGGGACTTGTGTGTTCAGCCTTGTCTGGGTTGCCAGGCGAGGCAAACCAGAAGGTCAGCGGGAGGCATATGACAGGAGGAAAAAATGGAGCAGCTGTTCTGGCTTCTCCTTACCTTTCAAATGTGGTCAAATCTCATTATATCTCCCCCCAACACTGTGAAACTCCAGAACATTCTGAAACCCCAGGAGCCTGTGGAATATGAAAGTGTTTGGATTTACCAAACCATTTCCCATCTTGTTTAGAGGTCTCCTGTATCCTGCTGTGTTGGCTTTGCATGCCTTTGCTCATAGTTCTCTCCGCATCGCCTGCCTTGTGTCCTTGGATCATCCTGTGAAGCATACCCTCCTAGGGTCAAAATCTTTGCTTGGCTGCCTCCCATTCACCCCTTGGGATCCTCAACCAGGTTTGATGCTTCTCCCATTGTTTCCCCAATCTTAGCACTTACCACACGTGTCTGTTTAATTTTTGTTTTTTCCTCCCTCAGGGTTGCAGAAACAGAGAAGTTCTGTCTTGCTCACCATTGCCTCTACAGGACTTGGCACAGTACTTGCCATTCATTCATTTGCCCAGTGGATGAATCGATGGCCAGCCCATTCCATGACGAGCCATCTTCTGTTTCATTTCCTAATCTGTGAAATCAAGCACCTTCTTTCCTTGGGTCACAGAGTTTCCTTGAGAGCCAAATAAAGTGAGGAACACTTTTTTTTTAAGAGTACAAAAGCCTATGTAAAGCTGTAAGGTTGTGTTAAATGTTATTCTGAGTGGGAAGATGACGTGTGAGGCACCCCTTTTGTTTGCTGTTCATTCCTGCTCTTCAGACATAAATACGGGTCGGTGTCTAAATGCTGTCTTTTCAGAGGGAAGATTGACAGAGACAATCTCTCCTCTCTGCTCCTGTCAGGGTAATGGGTGCCTACTGAGGCGCTCATCTTAATTTATCTAATAGAGGGCATTTGCCTCCTGCACACTTATTGTTTTGATTTATTCAGCAGGCTTGCCATGATTAAGGTGTCCTCTTTGTTATTAAGATAAAGACCGACCTTTTCTTTTTCGAGGTGAATGACTGATGAAAGATATATATATTAATTTAATTTAATTATTATTTTTTGCCACCCATTCGGGTTCATTGTATGGTTTCTATCCAGAGACCAACATGTTCTGATTTAATATCAAAATCTTTTTGCAAAAGGCTCAATGGTACTGAGATTAAATCTAGAACTAACCAATGCGCCCAAGGGATGAGGAGAGAGATTATTTAAACAGACTCATTATAAAGTAGAGCTACTTCACAGAGGGGCCTGGAGGTGAGGGGGTGTGTTTTACACTGGAAATGTTCACGCAGAGGTTGGATGATCACTGAGCTAGATGCTTGGAGGAGCAGATGTGGGTTCTAGTCTTGTTTCCATGAAAACAACAGCAACACAAAAGTAGGAGTTAATTCTTACCAGTTGCTTACTTTGTGCCAACAGGGAGGGCGCCATTTTATGTGTGCTTCCTTACTCTTCAAAGAGGCACAGCTAGGTGTTCTTTCTTCCCTTTGCCACTCTGTTGCTGTGTGACTTTGGACTGGTCTTTCCTTTACCTCTCTGAGCATCAGTTTCCTCACTTAAAAGAGCCGAATTAGATAGCTCCTCCAGCTTGGTCGTGTGATTTTCCCCACCCACCCATCCTTCCTTTTTTAACTACATATAAAAACCAAATAGAGGCCTTAGAGGTCAAGCTTCAAGGTTAAGGAAATAGGCCCACTGAGTAACATTAAAAAAGGGGCAGTGAAAGAGGAGAACAGAGCCCATTGGGCCCAATAATTGGGCCCATTATTCTGGACTGGGCCTGTTTACACACTTAGTGGCCTAGAATCACTTTATCTCTTATTCTCACACTGCGCTTTTCTCAAGATGGTTTGAAACGAAAAGGCTTAAGGGTAGATACATTCAGACAAAGATCTAGGAGAATCTCTGGTCCCTGGATGAATCCAGGAGTTTGGCTTCTGACCCATCCAGATGGAGGGTGAGGCCAGGCAAGGACTCAGCCAAGACGTGGTGCATAATCCTTGAGTGACACAGTGGGTGATGGGGGTGGGGAGGACTATTTTATCACTGACACTGTTTAGAAGCACTGATGCGTGATGATAATAAGATCAGACTGACTTTCATTGGTTTTAAATTCTCTAAAGAAAATGTTCCCCTTTAATTCCTGCACAAGGCTGATGGCTCCTACTGCCTGCCCTAATATGCCTCTAAACACAGGTCTAGGATCTGGAAGTCTGGGGCCTGGGGATTGGGGGCAAGGAGGAGATGGTTATGGGATCCAGGGACTGAGCAAGCTGCCCTTGGAGAATCCACAATTTGCCTGGATTTTTTTAACTAGGAGTCTGAATGAGGGAATTCGTTATCTAACGTTCCACAATATTTGTTGAGCACCTACCTGATAATAGACCCTGTATGTGATATATGTAGCATTGTTTACTTTAATCATTGTATCTAGTCCTTAAAGATGGGTGACATGCCTGCAGATGAGGAATTCAAGCTCAGAGATGTGGAGTACTTTGCACAGTTGAGCTTGGATCTGTATTGCTCCCAAATGTGTGTATATCTGGTCAGTGATGCTGGCCCCCATCTAGGCTCTGTGACACTCTAGGTCTGCACTGGCCTAGTTGTGCATAGTGAAAGTTCAGTGCATTCCTGAGATTGAGGTAAGACTGGAATATGGTAGTCAGGAAGGTGGGTCTGCCTGTGTTGTCATGAATACCTTGCTACTGGGGACATCAGTGGAAAGAAAAGAGCTAAGGCCAAACGTTGTAGCCTTGGAAATGGGAACTAAGGCCCTGAACTTGGCTTTTCATGTGTGATCTGAGGGGAAGTTCTTAAAGAGAAGATGGGAACAAATAAATTATGTTTTTGCTCAGGAATAGCATTATTAACAGTTTTCCAGTGGTTTAGTCTAGCTGAGTCAGGCTCATGGGAAATGTTTTCTTTTACTTTGTGTGATTTCTCCTGTGTCCCTTCCTGACATGCCTCAGAGCCTCCTCAGTTTCTCTTCTCAATTTCATTCACTCTCTGGAAGCTCATCTTGTCCCCAGGCTCAGGGTGTGTAAGTAGCTACATGCTGTCAGACATAAATTCCTGGGCAAACTGAATAGCACTAGATTAACAGTTTGATTTCGTGTGTGTGTGTGTGTGTGTGTGTGAGAGAGAGAGAGAGAGAGAGAGAGAGAGAGGTGTTTATCTGCTGGTTTGAGTAAACTATTTCCAAACACAATCTAATTGCTGAGGAACTATTTGGAAAGTTCCCAAGGTAGAAAAAGATCAATCACAAACAACAGCCTTGAGGAAGTTGGTAGAAAAGTTTGATTGTTTTCTCTTGGCAGTAATTTCTTCCTTGCCTAAGAAGGGTGTAGGGGAGACAGCAGTTCTCAGGAAGAGCTCTGGGCCAACATTTTCTAAGTGGTCTCAGGAGGGGGCTGAGGCTTTCGGCCAAGTAGCTGGTTGTCACTGAAAGCCAAACATTTGGTTTTGAGTTCAGCTCCCATTTGGAATTCATTTCCCAGACCTCAAAGTACGAGATGTCACTGTTGTTATTTATTTATTTTTCTTTATTCTTAAGCTTGTTTGTTTTCTGGCAGGAAGCCAAGGTAGTGTCTGTGAAGGCTACAGTCCTTAGGTATTTGTAAGATGAGGAAAATGCCACGGATGGTGTGTGAAGAGGATGTACAGAAATTGGACAAGAGGGAATTAAGCCAACTCTGCCTGAATTACCTTGTTTTTCTTCTGTTTCAGGAAATCAGAAAGTCAGAAGCAATGTGATCTGTCATTGTCAGACTGACTCTTCCCCCTTCCCTCCCTCCCTACTCCCTCATCCATTTTTTCTTCTCCATCTGCCTTTTTTCCATCCATCCATCCATCCATCCATCCATTGTTTCTTCTATCCACGTATGAAAACTGAATTCAGCATCTATTATAAGCTAAATAATACAAAGGTAAACTAAACACAGTCCCTGGCTTCCAGAAATTTATGATTGAATGGGGAAGACAGGCAAGCAGGACACTGCAATATAGCAAAGCTCTTACTACAACAGAAGTTTTACACCATAGTGAAGAGGGCTTTTGTTGCCTCAGTCTGGCATGGGTTGAGGGCCAGGAAAGTCTCAGAGCAGTGTTTCCAGCTGAATCTTGAAGGGCAAGGAAGAAGGGTAGGCTGTTTAAGAACCAGGTTTATATGATGGGTGGACAAGAAATGGATGGAAAGGGATAAATTAAAGGGGTACCCTGGAGAAGAAACTAAGTGATCTTGAAAGACAAGAGGAGTGAATGACAATGCCCTTTCTGGAGGCTTCTGCACTGATAGACCCAAGCTGTCTGTATCCACTGTGGGATGGGGTGGGCAGGGTTCTGTGTCAGAACCAAAGTGGCTTGATTCTGTTAACAAGAGCAATCAAATGAACACTTATCCAGTCACTTCATGACAGACCTAGTGACAAGTGCTTTGAATTCGTTATCTCAGTGTACCTTGAATGTGGCATACATGTTATGAGTGTTTTAGGTGATACCCAGTTGAAGCCCTGAATAACACTGAATCCCGTACAAAGTTTCCTTTTTAATTCTCTTTTGAGATTTCTGAAGTTGCTGTGTTTTTAACTATTCTTATGCATAGTCATCTCCATTTTAACACAGCCTCAGGCCCACAGCCTTCAGCAGGAAATAGTACTTCGCTTGAATGTAACAAAAAATGTAATTGTTATTACTGAGACATAATTTTCAATATGATTTTTATTGGCATTATTCTTATGGTTACTATCAATTTATGGTGATAGCAATTTTCTATTTATGGTAGCAATTTAAAGTTTCCTGTTACAGTATATTAAGTAAAAACATAGACTGATTTAAAGAAAAATATTATTTAACTAATATTGCAGGTTTTATGCAGATACGGCAAAGATCAAGAAGGAATATGCCAATGACTAAAGTTTGTATTATTTCACTCCTTCCAACAGCTCTGTCAGGAAAATGTTATTTTAATCCCAATTGATTACAAAATTACGATTTATAGAGGTTAAGTAATTTGACCATGGGCATTCATCTGGCAAGTGCCAGAGCTGGGATTTGAACCTAGGTCCGTCTAACTCTGAATCCCATGTTTTTAACCTCAAGGACATAGCCCTTTTTATGTGAAAATAGGATTCCGGAACGTTAGCCGGAATGGCCTTTTGAGACCAGTTGGTCCAGTGTTGTCAGACTTCTTCACTACCAGTCCCCCTTTTATTACATATTTTTCAATTTTTTGGAAGAACAAACAAATTAACGTTGTCTCCCAGTGATTATGAATCAATTAAAGATGTACGATGCCAACTGGAGCTTAGGATCAGCTTAAAGAATTAGCATTGCCTTGGGGTCTTAAAAATAGTATGTTGACAATCGAGTATGAACCTCTCTTAGCATCTTCAAGGATTCTTAGATGTCTCTGGTTCCTAGGTTGAAAACAACCCAAGCTAGGCACTCCCCTATTTACCAAGACATGGAGAAAGGGAGTGGTCTGTCACACGTAAGTGGTAGGGTCAGAAACAGAGTCTTGATAAGGTACTTTTTCCCTCTGCTACATTATTCAAATGGGTCCAATCACTTCTCTAAGAGCTTTGGTCCAGGGAGTGGCTACCTTCTTATTTCCTAGCACTCCTGACCCCCCTGGCTACTTCCTTGTAGCTCTGAGTTCAATCTCATCTTCATTGTTTTCCCCTGTGGAAAACACATGCTTCTCAAGAAGGTAGGTATGAGGTGGTTGGCAAGTCATTCCTGTGACCATAGTGCCCTGAGGGATGCTCTGGACTTCGTGTCTTGTCGAGTAACACTACTCTGCAACTTATTGACCAGAGGTAATATTAGAAGAGCCTCCCCAATCTTACCTCTGCTTCCCCCTCCAGGCTCAGCATTTACTGTTCCTCTGAGACACATCGTTCATTTGGCAACACTGAACTACTTCCCTTGAACTTGCCATGTTCTTTCATACCTTGTAGCCTTGGCATATGCTGTTTCTTCTCAGAAATAAAGCATTACCATCCACTTAGCATGTACCATTGCCAGTCACGGTGCCAAGAGCTTTGTTAGTTTATTTAATTTGGTTCTTACCATAGCTCTCTACAAGGAAGGAATTATTATGCCCACTTAATGTATATGGACAACAAGACAGAAAGTGAATTAGTAACTTGTCACAGGAACTGACAAACGTCAGAGCCAGGATGTGAATCTACAACTCAGAAATTTGACTCAGGGTATATGCCTTGAATCACTTCCTCTCGTAATCTCGCATTCACATGGCTTATTTTTATACTGGACCTCTTAGGTTTCAAACTTATTATTGACTCCACTCGGAAATCCTCTTGACTGTGGTAGAATTGTCCTGTAGCTGTATCCACAGCATCATCTTGCTTCTCCCACTTTGTTGTGATTTCCTATTTACTTGTCTGTCATGATTACCAGAGTGCAAGCAACATGAAGTCTCCCTCACAGTTGTAACCTCCATGCCTGGCACAATGTGGAAAATTTAGTGGGCACATGTGTCTAATTGTTGACTGAGGAGAAGGCACCATCTTCTTTTTTTCTTCTCTTTCTTAATCTCTGTGCTGAGTCATCATATATTATAATGCCTGCCTCCCAAGTGCCCTCTCTTCCCATCTCAGTGCACATCCCCCATTTCCTTGCCTCTATCTTACTTAACTCTGTTTGATGATCTCTTGTGTGGGTAGTAAAGTTCTCAAGTGTTTGTTCCTGCAAAGAAACAGTTTATTGAGTGCTGAAACAGCAAGATTATTCTGTGAAATAAGGTTGATCACTTTCAGTGACTATGGTTCATCTTTCTGTAAGCAATCTTTGAATCTGGAAGCAAAGATTCTCTGATAGGGTGTTACAACCTCACTGAATGCCCCAAACAGCCATCCAGGAAAATGGAAAGTTGACTGTGAATTAGAATAAACTGTGGTCTGTTGGTGCTAGGTCTGTGTTCTAGGCTGGATGAGGCTGAACTTTGACTCCTGAATTTTCTGTAAGTTCATGTGGGCACTGTCACACTGGAGGAATACATCTTTCCAGTTTATCAAAGCCAAATAGCAATATTTCAAAACTCCTCGTTCAGAGAAACATGTCGTATTCACAACCCAACCACATGGAACAAATGTAAGCTGGAGTACCTCTTTGAAGTTCCAACGCATGGCCTCCATCACCTTCTTCCTGGTGAAACTACAGGTGAAGGTTTTCATGCTGTCCTCCATTTTGACCCTACTTCCACCTTCAACTTCACAGACTTTTTGGGATACTGGCTTCTCACACAAGTGCCCCCTACACGTCATGCCCCCCAAGAAGAAAGCATAAGTACTTGAAATCAATTTTGCCATCAAGCATTCTGGATGCCAGTTAGCTTAAAACCAATGAAATGGATAAAGAGATACGCTGTCATGGGTGCCTTGACACACATTTCAAGGTGATACCAAACATGCTCATCATACAATATAACTTTTATGTTGACAACTTAGCATGAACCAAATGTTTACTTTTTGGGAAGAGACTTTTGAAACACCCGATATTTCAATGACTTCTCAACCACTGACCCTGCCTCTCAGCTCTTTGTCTTCATTTTCATTCTCTTGCTGCCATCTTAAGCAAAACTCTGGCTGGCTTTCCTTTGCTGGGCATCAAGACCTTCTACAAATTGGGCCAAACAACCTTTCTGGTGTTCTCTGCCCTGTAGTCACTGTTCAGCCATGTTGGATTGCTCACCCTGAAGATGCCACCTTGTTTCATGCCGTTCTGCTTCAGCTATTTCTTTTGCGTCTCCCAGGGGGATCTTCTCTTCATATAGCCTCCTATTTTGTTTTTCAATCCTTCACAGCCCTACTGAAATGGCTTCATTGCCACATTTTCCTAGACGTCCCCAGTCAGGGATTTTTTTCTTCCCTGGATTTCCAGATGTGTTGATTTCCATATTTTATCTTAAATTTCTCAGTAAGCTCTTCTTTATTAAAAAATTAAAAGCTCTTTTATTTATATTCAAAAGTATATGGAAGAAATTTTAAAAAGGCTCATAATTTACTTCCCAGGTAATATTTCTTTTTTTAAGGAGTTTATTTATTTTTTGAGAGAGAGAGAGAGAGATTGAAGATCCCAAGCAGGCTCCACACCATCAGTGCAGAACCTGACATGGGGCTTGAAGTCACAAACTGTGAGATCTTGACCTGAGCTGAAATCAAGAGTCAGGTGCTTAACCAACTGAGCCACCCGGGCGCCACCCAGATAATACTTATTGATATCACATATTATGCATGTATTTTGCTGGAAAAGTCTGAATAGTACAGAAAGGAAGGAAAGAAAAAAATAAAAGCTCCCCCCCCACCCAGTATCTTTAACTATAGCATATGGCAATCTGCTGTGTTTTATGTGACTGTGTTTACTTGCTCTACTACTGGACTTTCTACATCCCTTCAGTGTTGCCACCACAGCTATGCATCCAGTACTGTACGTTGTACACAGGGAGCACACAATAAATGTTTGCATTGTTGTTGCCACATGCTACCATTTCTAAGTTTTTTATTTAGACTTTATAATGTATATAGTATCTATCATATACATCTGTGCACACACACATACACACACACACACAGATGGCAAACCCAGTTAAAAAAGTCTACATTTGGAGTAGCGTGGAAATATATGACTGCTCTCCAAGAGGAAAGCCACTAAAAAGAGCGTTTCTAGCCCAACGTCTTGGGATTAAAAGGAATAGAGGTTTTCTCAATTTTCCTCATCCTTTATTGAAAGGCTGAAGATCCCTGGGGTCCCAGAAAAGCTACAACTCAAGTCTTGGGATAGGAATGAATGGCCCTTCTCTCATCTCCATATTACCTGCTCCTGGGGCCTCTGCTTCTCTCTGTATCTGTTTTAATATTCTGTCTTTCCTAAAATGCTTCCTTCTTTTGCTTAGTCATCCTGCTCCTGGCCTCAAATGGCCACTCCTGCCCTGACTCTGCCTAACCCTGCAGCTTGATGGCCCACATTTGAATGACAACAGTCTCTCAGCTACCAAGGTCCCAGTTTTCAGGTACTTAACCTGATTGGCCCAGCTCATCGTTTCTTGCCAGACTGATGATGCAGGATGGTGAAGGATGGCTGTGCATATGCCAGATGCCCACCCCTGGACCAATCACACAGGACCAGGAGGTGGGGTCACATGGTATGGAACCTGATCAAGCTGCCTCAGCAGGGCTCTGGTGGGGGAACAGGTTCCCTGAGGAAAAGATGTGCACATGCTAAGGGCAGAAATTTGAGATTAAATCAAGTAGTGAGTAGTTAAGTACTTGGGAGATATTTAAAGAAATAAAGATTTGGGGGGACTTGAGAGTATCTTTAATTATTTCAAAAGGATTATCCTACGGACAAAGAGGCCCTTTTGTTTCTGCATAACTCCAAAGGGTATAACCAATTAAGTTACATATAACCACTTACAAGTGATATATGTATACATATATATATAAATACGTACATAAATATAAACATACATATATAGATATATAAAAATGTTTTATAAAATATACTATGTAGGGGCACCTGGGTGGCTCAGTCAGTTGAGCGTCTGACTTCAGCTCAGGTCACGATCTCACAGTCCATGAGTTCGAGCCCTGCGTCGGGCTCTGTGCTGACAGCTCCGAGCCTGGAGCCTGCTTCGGATTCTGCATCTCTCTCTCTCTCTGCCCCTCCCTTGCTCATGCTCTGTCTCCCTCTGTATCAAAAATAAATTTAAAAAAATTAAAAAATTAAAAAAAATATATACTATGTATACATATGTTTATAAATGTGTGTGTGTATGCGTGTGTGTGTGTGTGTGTGTGTGTGTATAAAACCAGAGAATATAACCAGTAAGTGGGAATCAGTAAGTGGGAGTTGGAGTAAGGAGCTGAGCATATTAGGAAAAACAAACTCTAATAATAACTGTCCCAAAATGGACTCCTCCTGAGGTCATGAATTTCCTTTATGGAAAGTTTGAAACAGAATTTGTGTGAACCCTTTTGATGAAGGTTTTTAAAAAATTTATTTATTTATTTTGAGAGACAGAGACAGAGAGAGAGAAAGAGAATCCCAAGCAGGTTCTGCACTGCCAGCGTGGAGCCCGATGTGGGTCTTGAACTCACAAACCATAAGATCATGACCTGAGCTGAAATCAAGAGTCAAATGCTTAACTGACTGAGCTACCCAGGTGCCCAGAGGCATTTGTGTATTTAGAAAGGTCTAGATTAGATGACCTTGAAAAGTTCTTTCCAACATTTACAATTCCAAGGACTTAACTTGTAAGGGTTTCTTCTCACCCACATTCACAAAAATGACTAGACAAACACATGTGCACGTCTGAGTTCCACACCTTGTACGTGGCATTTGTACAACTGGGGAGCATTCCCTGATTTGTGTCTCCCAATTTGACTGCAGTATCATCAGAGGCTACTTAGCCATCTGGCTGTTGCTACCTCCTGTCTCCTGGAGCGCTTGCTGTTTTCAGCTAGGTTTGGTAGTCTTGAGCTCATTTCATTTTCTAAACAGCTAGGCAATTATAATACAGGAAGCAAAAGCAAGGCTGATGACAAAGCCTCCCTGTTGGTAGTGAGAGCAGAAAAAAAACTCGACTGCCTGGAAAGAATCTACTAGTGATTTTGAATCACTGAGCTCGTTGCTAACTAACATTGTAATTAGAGTTAAACCACGAAAGCCAAGATTTAGGAGACCATCTGGTCTGCTGTTTGGAGAGAGGGAGAGAACATTCCAACCTTGGAGAATGGAGTTGCTGGGGCTCCTGCAAATGACCTTGTACTTTGCTTGACTTCTTTCTGTTTCAATCTCCTCTATGATGGATGGCAAATGCTGCTCTGAAAAAACACAGATGTTTTCCAAGACCTTGACAGAATGGGTTCCCTTCATTCTCTGGCTTGCATCCAGCAGCACCAGATCTGTGGACATTTACTGAAGGCCTGTTAAATGCAAGAGACTGTGCTAGTCCCTGTGGATTAAAAGCATATAGCGTCTTCCTTTAAGGAGACTAGAGTCTAACTGGAGGGCAGAACATAAATACTTGAACAGCTGAAATGACAAGTTCAAAGAGGTCAAAGCAGAGGGACCCTGGCGATGAGTTTTGAAGAATGCAGGGATAATTATGGCCCACAGGGGCCTATGAACATTTGATTATAGAGAGGTTAGCTGGGCCTTGTGGACTTGAATAGTTCAAAAGTGCACTCAAAGTAAGAAGAGCTGTTAGGAACGGGGCAAGTTGCTGACAAGCCAAGGCCCATTCAAAGGGCCACAAGTCTGTCAACTTGAGAAGAGCACTCAGAGGATGTTAGCTTTAGCCTTCACTGAACTGATTCAGTTAACTATCCTTAGCATGAATATCCAGCATTGTCTCTGTGAACTTGTAAAGCAGCATTGCAAAGGCACTTCTGTTTGGTGTTACTACCTTTGACCTTGAGTTACAAACTTGCATCATTTATAATAATTTCCTGACTTGTGTCTCTTCCATTGATCCAGGAACCTACCTTTCTCTAAGGCCCACCTGTGGGGTCTAGCTTTGACCTCGAAAGGCTTTAAGGAAAAGGCTTTAAGTCTTTTATCTTCCATACGTTGGTCATTGTCATATTTGAAGTCAGCTATTCCATCCTTCCTGAACATTGTCTCTTTTGAGCTAGTTAGTCATCTCCAGTTCCTTCCCATGTTTCTCAGAATATGGCCCTCACCATTTGGGTATTCCTTGTTAACACAAGCTACTTCACCAGTTTTGCCCTTTGGTACCTTGTGATAAGATAAATGGGGGGAAGGGAAGACTTGTGTCTTTGGTAGCCTTCAGTAAATGCAATTACTTGTCTTAGGAAGAACTCTTAGTCTGTTGGAACCCTATAAGCTGTGAGATTCTTGGGGGGCGGAGCTCTGAGGCATCTGTGTTAGAGATATATCTTCATCAGAGAGAGCTTTGAAGAAACAGCTCCCTACTTCCTGTACCTGTCCCCTTTCACCTCTAGTGTATTCGCTGTAGAAAGGCCACATGGACAAAGGTAGCACACATCTCTGTTCAGTTTTGCAAAGCATGAAGCCTTGCTGAACATTTATTTTCTAGACGATCTTCCTTATTTTATTGGCATTTGCTGATGAAACTACTCAGGCCATTAAATCATTTGCTCACCTGCTTACTTGTTGAGCACCATATATAACAGATTTGTGCTGCAGATGCATATTCAGAGTAGCATCTGTGTCCTCAAGGAGATTACAGGCTAACTGAGACAGTCTCCCAAGGTGAGTGAATACAGTTCAGAGGGATAAATGCTAAAATGGGGGTGACAGGGCACAGAACAAGGAGTCAGGAAGTGGGCAGTGCTGGGGGAGGTTCAGGGAACTCACCACCAGATCATAATGATTAGATTGTGTGCTATCTGAAAGCAGGGATGGTGCCTTGTTCATCCACTTTAGCATCTGTTCCTGGCATGGTGCCTGGACAATTACAAATGCTCCATGAATATTTATGGGATTAGTTGACTAAGCTGCCATCCTCCATCAGAGCCAGAGCAGCTCTTCTTCGAAGTTGCATTCAGTAAGCAGAAGACTGAAGAGAAAAAAACCCTGAAAGGTGACCCATGACCACTGGATTTTTACCAAGAGATGGCAGAAAGAGTCCACCACGTTGTGTTATTCACTACAAAAACTGTCATGTCTGCCAATAACTTCATGTTTCCGTTTGCATCTTTCTCACTCCTGCTGGGAGCTGGTGTTGGGAGGCCACCTGTTTCCCCACATTTGGTCTTGGGGAAAGAAGAAGCAATGTCCCATTCTTGTGGCATTCCCCCCACTTCTCCCGCCATGGTGACTCTCCTCCTCCACTCCAGAGGCCCAAGCCTCACATCACTGGGTGGTGACCACTGTCAATGTTCCTGTCGAAATGCACAGGTTCCAGTTGCTCAAGCTGTCAGCTCCTGTGGTATTTGCAAATTACACAACCACTGGGCAAATGCCCATTACCCTACACACTGGCCCATCTCACATGCCAAAACACCCAAAGCATAATTTTTGAAATATGCACAAATCTTATTATTCCATTAATTCTTCTACAGATAGTCTGGGCAGGTGTCCTCACTGCCATTTATAGTGAAGAGGCTCTGAAGAGCTGACTGAAGTTTCCCAACATCAAACGTTTTTAAGAGTAGAGACTCAAACCTTGGCTACAGCAACTGCTTACTCAACATGTCTCTGGAGGCAAGGGAAACAAAAACAGAAATGAACTAATGGGACCTCATCAAAATAAAATCTTCTGCACAGTGAAAGAAACAATCAGCAAAACTAAAAGGCAACCGATGGAATGGGAGAAGATATTTGCAAACGACATATCAGATAAAGGGTTAGTAACCAAAATCTATAAAGAACTTATCAAACTCAAAACCTGAAAAGCAAATAATCCAGGGAAGAAATGGGCAAAAGACATGAATAGACGCTTCTCCAAAGAAGACATATAGATGGTGAACAGACACACGAAAAAATGCTCACCATCGCTCATCAGCAGGGAAATACAAATCAAAACCACAATGAGATACCACCTCACACCTGTCAGAATGGCTCGCATTAACAACTCAGGCAACAACATATGTTGGTGAGGATGTGGAGAAAGAGGATCTCTTTTGCATCGCTAATGGGAATGCCAATTGGTGCAGCCACTCTGGAAAACAGTATGGCTGTTCCTCAAAAAACTAAAAGTAGAACTACCCTACGACTCAGAAATTTCAGTACTAGGTATTTATTCAAGGGATACAGGTGTGCTGTTTCGAAGGGGCACATGCACCCCCATGTTTATAGCAGCACTATCAACAATAGCCAAAGTATGGACAGAGCCCAAACGCCCATCGATGGATGAAGGGATAAAGAAGATGTGGTATATCTATACAATGGAGTATTACTTGGCAATCAAAAAGAATGAAATCTTGCCATTTGCAACTACATGGATGGAACTGGAGGATATGATGCTACGTGAAATTAGTCAGAGAAAGACAAAAATCATATGACTTCACTCATATGAGGACTGTAAGAGACAAAACAGATGCACATAAGGGAAGGGAAACAAAAATAATATAAAAACAGGGAGGGGGACAAAGCATAAGAGACTCATAAATATGGAGAACAAACTGAGGGTTGCTGGAGGGGATGTGGGAGGGGGGATGGGCTAAATGGGTAAGGGGCACTAAGGAATCCGCTCCTGAAATCATTGTTGCACTATATGCTGACTTAGATGTAAATTAAAAAAATAAATTAAATAAAAATTTTAAAAAAGAGTAGAGACTCAAACCCAGGGCTTTTGTTATTATTATTATTTTTGAAATAAATTTCCTCCTGATTTTGAAAGGTGGATATCTTCCCTGTAGAAAATTGGAAAAAAAGAAGGAAAGTAAGATTATGACACAGAGGCAGTTGCTATTAACAGCTTGGATTTTCCTCTGGCCTTTTAAATTTCTTTGCCCAGATGTTAGAATTATATGTGTATACACATTAATATTGAAATCCTATTACACATACCATTTTATAACCTGCCTTTTAAAGATTGAGATATAATTGACATACAATATTATGTTAGTTTCAGGTGTGCCACATAATGACTTGATATTTGTACTTATTGTGAAATGATCACCACAACACATCTAGTAAACACCTGTCACCTCACATAGTTACAATTTTTTTTCCTTATGATGAGATCTTTTAAAATCTGCTTCTCTTAGCAACTTTCAAATATACAGTGCAAGGGTATTAGCTATAGTCACCATGCTGTATCTTACATCCCCAGGACTTATTGTTTTTTGACCAACTTCACCCATTTTGCCCCCACCCCCACCCCCGCCTCTGTCAATCTGTTTTCTGTAAGTGTGAGTTCGTCTTTTTTCTTTCTTTGTTTTTTAGATTCTACCTATAAGTGAGATCATATGGTATTTGTCTTTCTCTGACTTCTTTCAGTAGAACCTGGCTTTTATGAATTACAATGTCATTCATTTATTCAGCCTGCATTTATGGGGCATCTCCCTCATGCCTGGTGTGAGATAAGTCCTGCAGGGATGTGGGGAGACTGGCACTTCAAAATGATCCCAGTAATAAATGCAGAGTCAGAGACTGAGAAGTCACCGGGAGGAAAAGAGGAGATACCGGGACACAAGGAAACCTGATTTAGACTGAGGGGTTAGGAAATGGCTTTCCGGGGAAGGTGCACTTAACATGAGCCTTCTGGAATGAGGAGGCCTTTGCCAGAAGAAAAGCCGGGTACCGGCATCATCCTAAAAAAGTGATATGAATGAAGAGCCAGGAAGATCTTTCCAGGGCTGTGGGCCTGAAAGAGGGTGCCTGTGGCTGGTGGGAGAGTAGCAAGGGAAAGGAGCCTGGCGGGAGGTGAAGCTGGAGAGAAAGGCAGGTCCAGACCCCAGGGGCCATATGTGGATTAGGGGCTTCATGCTAATACCAAGTGAAGGCAGTGAGGGTTTTAAACAGAAGGGTGACATAGTTGGCTTCACGATAAAAAGATCACACATGCTGAATTGGAGAGTGTGGATGGAGGAGGGGGAGGGAGATCTTATCATTAAGTATTCTGTTGCACAATTTTTGAAAGTTACCCTCTAGAAAGGCTGTGTAAACGTCAACTCTCCCAGGCAGGGAAGAAATACACTGATTTCCATATACCCTCGCTAACTCTGACTATAATTAAAAAAAAAAAAAAAAAAGCCCGTGTCCTGATAGACTGCAAATGAGATCTCAGGTTGTAATTTCGATTTCTTTGATTACCAGCATCAGATAACATTTTCACAAGCGCACTGGTTATTTGTAGTGCTTCTTGAGTTGCTGCGGACCCCCTCTAATTATATCTCTGAACCAGAGCACCTCTCTCAGATGCCTTCTAGAGAAGGTTTCACGGAGTTTCCCAGGCAGGCTGGTCTAGCTCTGGGGAGGCCGCTCTCAAGACTCCCAAGTGCCGACAGACAAAAGTGACCATCCTCAGATGCTGCTGATACATAAGATAACTGTGTGCTTTAAACGTTCAACTGTGTAGAGTGGAGTTATCCGGTGGAAATATGACGTGAACCATATGTACACTTTAAAATGATCTAGGGTCACAAGTATAAATTAAGGAGAAACTGGAGGAATGAATTTTAATAACATTTTTATTGTAACCCAATATAATCAACGTATTATCATAACAACGTGTAGTCAATATAAAAATGTGAAAATAAAAAAAATTTTCATACTAGGTCTTTGAAATTCAGTATACATTCTATATTTACAGCACATCTCAGATTGTTTAGCTACATTTCAAGGTCTCAATGGCCACACATGGCTGTGGCTTCCTATAGCGGACAGTATGAGTTTGGATGGTGACTGGGAAGCCTGACCCTAATACAGGCACTCCTTGGAGAGACCACAGGGACAGTTCTAGAATGCTACAAAACAGTGAATGTCATTACAAAGCAACGCAAATGAAGTTTTTGGTTTCCTAGTGCATGTGTTTACCCTCTCCTCTAGTCTATTCGGTGTGTAATAGCATAGGTTTAAAAACATGTATATATCTTAACTAAAGAATATTTTTTGCTAGAAAGTGCTAACCATCATCTGAGCTTTCAGCGAATTGTAGTCACTGATCTTAGAGCACCATCACAAATATAGTCATAATAACAAAGTTGAAAATGTTGTGAGAATTACCCGAATGTGACCCAGAAACATGAAGGGTGCCAATGCTTTGGGAAAAAAATGGCACGGATAGGCTTGCTCCGTGCAGGGTTGATACAAACTTTCAATTTGTAAACAAGGGGGTGTCTGTGAAGTGCAATAAAATGAAGTGTGCGTGTAGTCACAGTTTCATAGGATTATTGTGGGGCTGGAGAGGAATTTGGCGTTGGCAAGCCAGCCCTCGCTAAAGGCACTGAAGGAAGAAGCGCCTTTATCAAGGCCACGTGGCTGAGGGGCAGTCTGTGAGGATGTGGACTTAGGTGTCTGCCTTAAAAAAAATTTTTTTTTAATGTTTACTTATTTTTGAGAGAGAGAGAGAGAGCGCGAGTGGGGGAGGTGCAGAGAGAAAAGGAGACACAGAATCCGAAGCAGGCCGTCTGTGCTGTGAGCACAGAGCCCCACCCGGAGCTTGAACTCACGAACTTCCAGAAACTTCGAGATAATGACCTGAGCCGAAGTCGGATGCTTAAGGGACTGGCCACCCAGATGCCCCATCTCTGCCCTTCCAGTAGAACACCTTCCATTTTGGGGCTGTTGTGAGGTCATGCAGTGTGGACCACACTCTCACTGGATGGGGAAGATAGTGACATAGTTGTGGTTGTTCACACACACACACAACAGCGGCGGTATTTATTAAAAGAACAACAAAACACAAGTTTTGACCCTAGAAAGCAGAGGAAGTGTAAGCAGAGACATTCTTGGGAAGAACTGCCCTGTTGTGTCTGTCGGAACCTTTGACTGTTAGCCTCAAAAGGATGTTTCTGCTCCTCAAGGAAGACGGATTCTGGTTCACCTTTTGGGACCTGATCTTTGTTATTCGTTGTGTCCCATGGATGCACTGAGTGGCCAGCAGGTGGTGCCAGAGACAGTTGGTAACCACAGGAAGTGTTCTTGTCCCAGGTTTCCACAATGGGCCTCCGGTGGCTGCAGATCAGCCAGCTGGGGCTCAGATGCTGATCTGATGGGAAACTAGGTGTGGAAATCTGCTCCATCCTTGAAATATGAAACGAGGGTAACTGGAAAGTTACTTATTCTTTAAAATAGCAGAAGAATAGGGGGTGCCTGGGTGACTCAGTCAGTAAAGTGTCCGACTTCGGCTCAGGTCATGATCTCACAGTTCGTGGGTTTGAGCCCCATGTTGGGCTCTGTGCTGACGGCTCAGAGTCTGGAGCCTGTTTCGGATTCTGTGTCTCCCTTTCTTTCTCTCTCTGACCCTCCCCCGCTCAAGCGCGCGCTCTCTCTCTCTCAAAAAGTAAATAAACATGAAAAAAAATTTAAAATAGCAGAATACTTCTTGCTTTAATAAATATTGATCAAAAGCCAATTCTGGACCTGACCAGGAAAAAAACAGAGAAAATCCTCAAGGAGGAATTTTGAAGGCTTGATGTGAAAAATATGAAACATTGTGTTAGTAAGTTGTATATTCAGCACATCTTAATACAATACCCAGAGTGGAAAATAATAAGAGAGTTGAAAGAAAGATGGCAGCGAAGCGGTTTGTAGAAGGAAAGATACAAAATAGGCCTAGTAACATTGGCCCTGAGACAACCTGGGGGCTGGGGTTGAGGAAGACTTTAGTCAGTGGTCAGGAATGCAGGTGGGAGATTCTCAAGTGGAGTGACAGGGTCAAGGAAGCTGAGATCTCACCCGGGAGGGGCTGGAAATGTGTTATGGTCCGACCCTCACTTCCTACATTTGATGCTCAAAGCCACTCCTCAGAATTCCTACAGAGTGAGTGTGTCCCTGAGGTGTGAGGGGAGAGGCTGTACGGGTCTGCTTAAGAAAAATCTAGTTTTGCAGGGTTTGTTGGCGCAGAGAGTATTAGCTAGCAACTCCTGGGCTGAATCTAGTCCACGTGTGTGTGCTGCATGACTTGCACCATGGTTTCAAAAATTTCCAAGTTAGTTGCTAATGTGTAAGCATCTGGATTATTGCCGAAATATCCAGATTTCTATTTATTTCTTTAAAAATTTTTTAATTTTATTATTTTATTTTATTTTTTTAATTTACATCCAAATTAGTTAGCATATAGTGCAACAATGATTTCAGGAGTGGACCTGAGTGCCCCTTAACCCATTTAGCCCATCCCCCCTCCCACAGCCCCTCCAGTACCCCTCAGTTTGTTCTCCATATTTGTGAGTCTCTTATGTTTTGTCCCCCTCCCTGTTTTTATATTATTTTTGTTTCCCTTCCCTTATGTGCATCTGTTTTGTCTCTTAAAGTCCTCATATGAGTGAAGTCATATGATATTTGTCTTTCTCTGACTAATTTCACGTAGCATCATACCCTCCAGTTCCATCCACGTAGTTGCAAATGGTAAGATTTCATTCTTTTTGATTGCCAAGTGATATTCCATTGTGTGTGTGTGTATATATATATATATATATATATATATATATATCACATCTTCTTTATCCATTCATCCATCGATGGACATTTGGGCTCTTTCCATACTTTGGCTATTATTGATAGTGCTGCTATAAACACTGTGTCCCTTTGAAACAGCATACCTGTATCCCTTGGATAAATACCTAGTAGTGCAATTGCTGGGCCGTAGGGTAGTTCTACTTTTAGTTTTTTGAGGAGCCTCCATACTGTTTTTCAGAGTGGCTGCACCAGCTTGCATTCCCACCAACAACGCAAAAGAGATCCTCTGTCTGCATCCTTGCCAACATCTGTTGTTGCCTGAGCTGTTAATTGGAGCCATTCTGACAGGTGTAAGGTGGTATCTCATTGTGGTTTTGATTTTGTATTTCCCTGATGATGAGAGATGTTGAGCATTTTTTCATGGGTCGGTTGGCCATCTGGATGTCTTCTTTGGAGAAGTGTCTATTCATGTCTTTTGCCCATTTCTTCACTGGATTATTTGTTTTTTGGGTGTTGAGTTTGATAAGTTCTTTATAGATTTTGGTTACTAACCCTTTATCTGATATGCTGTGAAACATCCAGATTTCTGACTAGAGCTGAGTAGTAGCCCCTTTGGTCAGGACATATGTCTGCTTCCTTCTTTTCAACTCCCTGCCTGACCTTGTGGACATTTCAAGTTTGGAAACTTTTATTTAGCTTTGTAGGGGAAGCAAAATTTTACCTCCACTTTCTTTAGGGTTTTTTGGCTGGACCTGAGAATTATATTGACATAAGACAGATTAACAGGAGAAAAGCATGCAAATGTACTTAATACAAGTTTTATGTGACAAGGGAATCCTCACAAGGAAATGACCCAATAAAGTGGCAAAACCTAAATGTTTTTATAGTAGGTTGAATAAAGAGAGGCAATTGGGGACAAGGAAACTGTGTAGAGAGGCTAAAAGAGGGTAAGAACTATTTTAACAAGGTCCGTTGGTATAGGATTTTCTCTGCTATGATTCCCCATTGAAAAAATGTTTCTTTTTTCCTGGTACAGTGAGGGCGTCTTTCACCTGGGAGTTTTTATCTCCTGTTTTCAGGAAGAAAAGGAGAGATTAGAATTTCCTTCTTGCTTTTTAAAGAGACTTTAGCCCCAAATAATCCTTATGCCAAAGTGGCATATTTTGGGGAGGCATTTCCTGCCACTTCTCAAGCTGAACTACTTTATCACACTAAGATTTCCATGTTGTCTGTGAGCACAGGGTTTAAGAAAAGTAAGAATGTATATATATTAAAAAGAAAAACCCGAATGAAAAAAACTCTACTTGTTCCAAGCAGAACCTGAGAAAGATCAAGACCGTGCAAATACCATGGAACTTTCCCCAAATACACAGCATGAGGGTAGGAGAGTCAAGTGTCAGAGATGCAGAAGAAAGTTCTCTTGAAATAAACTTTCTGGGGCACCTGGGTGGCTCAGTCAGTTGAGTGTCTGACTTCAGCTCAGGTCATGATCTCACGGTTCGTGGGTTCAAGCCCCATGTGGGGCTCTGTGCTGACAGTTCAGAGCCTGAAGCCTGCTTCAGATTCTGTGCTTCCCTCCCTCTCTGTCCCTCCCTTGGTTGAGCTCTGTCTCTCAAAAGTACACATTAAAAAGAAAAAAATTTTAAAAAGGTTAAACAAAGGAAACTCAGTTATCACTTAAAAAAAAAAAAAGGAAAAAAACTTTCCAATGAACTGAAGCAAAATTTAGGAGGTAATTGACCCTGGATAAGATAGAGGATGTAATTTCTTAAAAATATTTAGGATGAAAGAAAGTACAACAAAATGAAAGTCACAACCAGGATTATTGATTGGAAACAGGGAAAATGGAGTCTACACTGTAAAAAAATTCATCAGGAACAGGGGACACATTTTAGAAAGTTCTTCCGAATGCAGAGAAAGGTGATAAAGATGAAAGGCAGGGAAAGATACAGCAGCCAGAGGGGACAAGTGTAACTTGCAAATGATAGGAATATTGAAAGAAAAATATAGAGCAAACAGATTATCTGCAATGATTGAGGGAATAACTGAAGAAAGCTTTCCAAGGTAAAAAAACAACAAACAAAAAACAAAAAAACAAAAAACCACTTGGATAGAAAGTGAACCTTTTCCCAGTTTACCGAGGAAATCGTAAATAGAATCTATACCAAGACAAATCCTGGTAAGGATTTCAAGCTTCAGGGACAAGCTTCCACACAAAAAAATTAGAGAAAACAAAAGAAGAGAGGCCATTTTAAAAGGAGATACATCAAATTAGTTTCAGATTTTTACTTTAAATAACTAACATTAGAAGGACACAGATAAGTCCCACCATCTTGGCTGTGATCCCAAGATTTTAGATCCAGAGAAGACGGTATTCTCTGACCGAGGGATCCAAAGAAAATGCAAAAATCGCAGAAAATATACCTCTCAAATAAGCCCATTTATGTAAAGTAACTGTAAACCTTTCTTACTAAAAACAGTAAAATCAGAAGCAACTAACAAATGAGAAAATTGCAGGACGAAAAGAGGGCAGCGGCAGAACAGCTAGCTAAAGTACCGAGTGAACAAAAATACTAACAAGGAGAAAAAAGTGATCGAGCCCATGATTGCCACCTGCAGACAGGAAGCTATTTGAGCCACCTAAAAGTCTCATACCCCTGAGGGCAAGTTTGTGTATTCACAACAGTTTGTTTATAAAGCAACTTTTAATACTATTGAAATGTCCAGCCTAGCAGCAGCCCCTGGAACATGGCCTCTCTGTGGTATTTCATACAAGATTCCAAACAAAGTATCCCAACCAAGTTCACAGCCACAAAAAACACTAAAAGGACTCATGCTAGGGCTTTCTCCTCTTGGTGACTATTTCAGAAATGACTCTTCAGTAATAACTGCTCATCGCTGACCTACTAATCTAGTTTAGACGAAGATGGCTCCCATCCCTTTGGTTAAATTAAATCAGATGACTCAAGAACAGGCAGGGGTGCGTATTTATTTAAAAATCTTTTCCAGCACCGTAAAGATTGATAATTGTATGAAACAAGATATGGGCATTGTGCTCAGCTTTTGCTAAGGTAAATGTTTCCATTGGGTATTGAACCGTAAATTGCCACATCAGGACTTGAGCAGGAACCAGCCTGCGCTAAATATTTCCACAATGGATGTCACCCGACTCAGTGCATTTTTTATGTTTTCCTTTTGATTCACGATTAATAATGTGCCTGTTCAGCAGGCTGCCTGCATCTGGTCTTTACTTCCCTAGTGTTTATGAGACTTTAATGATTCCTAACAGCAGCCAGTGGTTTTCCTTTTCTTTTCTCTTTATTTTCTTCTCTTTCTTTCTTTTTTCTTTAAAAGCAGAACACAAATGTATCTATTTCAAACAGTATCTTAAATTGATTTTCTTTCTGCCAGTTGCAAGATGATAGTATCCTGAAGTTAGATTTGGAAGCTTTCTAAGGAGTTGATCAACTTTAATTCTCCACCTGGGGCAGAAATCTCTAGAATGTCTGGACAGTGATGATTTAGTTCTTTTATGTTCATCTGCAGTGCCAGGGAACTCACTATTTCAGCTTGGGACAGCTCACTCAGGAGAACACTCTACCAGTTCTTGAAGGTGAGTGATACTGGCTTTCTCAGTGTGGTCTTCTGACTCTGAAAGGAGCAGCTTTGTCTGTCCAACTAATGGAGGTCCCCATGTCCTTGATGATGAGGAACACTTTTTTATTCCAACTGTATGCAGGCAACTTGGATAGGTTGCACTTTGAATGCACATGACGCACTGAAATAGAATTTTTTTTGCTACGCTACACTTAGGTAATGACCACACTGCAGGCAGATCTTAGCTTATAAATGGAAAAATACATGGTGAGATCCAAAGGACCCATGGATGGACCCATAGGTAGGACCTCTCTCTGCTTCTGCTCTACTTATGAGTAGAGTATAGTGATGAAGGGTTTGGTTCTGGAGTCAGAGTTCCTGGCTTAAACACTGTCCCTGCCCCTGAATACTTCTGTGGCTTTGGCAAGTACCTACCTTGTAGAATTGTTAAGAGGATTAGGTGAGATAATGTAGGTAAGATGCTTAGCATAATTCCTGGCACATAGGAAGAACACAGTACATAGTTGTTTTTTTTTTTTATTTTTTTCTATGTTTTTATTTACTTTTGAAGGAGAGAGAGACAGAGCATGAGCAGGGGAGGAGCAGAGAGAGAGGGAGACATAGAATTTGAAGCAGGCTCCAGGCTCTAAGCTGTCAGCACAGAGCCCGATGTGGGGCTCGAACCCACGAACTGTGAGATCATGACCTGAGCCGAAGTCAGACGCTCAACCGACCGAGCCACCCAGGCGCCTCAGTACATAGTTGTTTTTAGAGCTGTTATTACTGCTACTATATTTCAATGCCTGAAATTTTACCACTAGCAAAATTTTATGTACAGAGGTTCTGATTCAGTAGGTTATGACTAGGGCTGGAATCTGCCTTTTTTAGTAAGCTTGCAGAGTGATGCTCATACAGGTCATTCTCAGATTATGTTTTGAGAAATGCTGTATTGGAGGAATACATTGCTTTTAGGATGTGAAGGTTTTAGGGACTTAGGAAGTCCCCAGCCAAAGTGTAAGCATCTTTGTAAGGGGCTATCACTCTTATCAGTTTGTTAACAAGTATTCATTCAGCAAACGGTTCTGGAGAACCTGCTGTTCACAGTGCATTGTTCTCTAGCGGGTGAAGTAGAAATGAGACCACCGTTGTTACACTTAGAGAGCTCACAGCCCAGTGGAAGAGGAAAAAAAAGTCAATATGGGTGCTTCTAGTGGTGTCCAAGAGGATTTTAGGTCCCATGTGACTAACCATGTAAAAATGTTAACTGTTACATATTACCTTCCTGCTTTGATGTGGGATACTGGCTTTCCCTTATTGTAGTGTTACCACCTTTATTTGCAAGGGAAAACTATTTTACTTATGTAAGTTGATCCAAACAAACCTATTCAGTAAATAGAAGCGATAGCGTGAAATTTGAAAGTGGTACATGGATGTCTGAAGTTTGGGAAATGCAGTATTTTGGTGGGACAGTAAATGCCATAGTGTGATTGATTAGAGGAGAGGCCAGTGAACTCAGGAGAAGGCAGGCAGTGTTTCATGGATGAGGCAGTAGTCTTTCTTCATCTTCTCTTCCTGTTCCTAATATAATAATTACCACAGAAAGAGTCTTCACCTGTAAGGAGAGTGTACTCTCCTTTATGTGCCTGATTTCATTTAATCCTTGTAACAGCCCTGTGAGGTCGGTGAATGTTAGGCAGATGAGGAGATCCAGGTCACAAAAACTCATAAGGAGAAGGAGTGTTTGAACCCAGCAACCCACTCTGAACTTCAGCTCTGAAAAGTGTTCCGCCATTTTGATCTAGTGGAGGTTGGGACAAGTGGGTATGATGAGGTCCTGGGCAAGATGTCTGAGGAGTCTGTGTGTGTGTGTGTGTGTGTGTGTGTGTGTGTGTGTGTAGTGGGGAGTCTTGGCAGGATTGGCTTCGTGATTTGTGTGCCCCAGTGAAAAATGAAAGCATGGGGCCCTTTGTTAAAAAATTACTCAGAATTTAAAGACAGCGACAGTAGAACATTAAATCCCTCATGGGGCCCTTCCCAGCCCAGTGCTCTGTGCACAAGCCGACCGATGAAGCTGGCCCTTGGACATGAGGTCTATGGAGAGGGGCTGAGAAGGGCCAAAAGAGGGATCCCAAGACCCTGCACCTCCTTTTTCTTTTTCTAACATGTGGCCAGAGGAGCTATTATAAAGCAATTTATTCCTGGTTTTCATGCCTTCTGGGGAGAAGAAAAACCTCCACTAAACCAGATAAGGAAGTTTCCATTGCCCTGTGATGACTTCAGAGACCTTAACACACCTCCAAATGTCAATATTCCTTCAATGGGTTCTGCAAATAAGAGTCTTGTGGGTAATTACATTTTTAATAAATTACAGTCTGCAGGTTGATAGTCAAATAGATTTCCTGTTCTGGAAGCTGGCCTTTCTTCCCAGCCCTGTTACCATGCCCTACTCATGCTGCTCCCTTCTTGTAAATCCTTCATAATTAGGACAAGAGTTGTTCATTGACTTAAACCTTCCTGTAGTCTCAGTGCCTGCTAATTCATTGTGTGAAAGAGCTAAATGTTACTAAAATTGCCATTTATTGCCACATATTCATAATGTGCCTGTTTAATGAAATGAAGTAGAAATGAATTATTTTTGGACTTCGTTGGTGGCTGCAGACCACAATGACAAATAATCATGCGCGTGGAAGGTTTAAACAGAATTTTCTTGAAAACGTGCATTTAACTTGTTTTATTAGGCAACCTTGATACATGACAGTCTAAATTTATAAAATATATTTCAGTACTCATTTTTACTTTTTGAGATGATTTCTAGCATTGCAAAAGCATTTGCTGTAGTTTTCACTTAAAGAATAACTACTTTAGGGATATTTGTTTTTGTTTTTGTGCAAGAGGGTTCCTGTTTCTCAACATCCTCTCCAGTATCTATAGTCTCCTGATTTGTTCATTTTGGCCACTCTGACTGGCGTGAGGTGATATCTGAGTGTGGTTTTGATTTGTATTTCCCTGATAAGGAGCGACGTTGAGCATCTTTTCATGTGCCTGTTGGCCATCCGGATGTCTTCTTTAGAGAAGTGTCTATTCATGTTTTCTGCCCATTTCTTCAGTGGATTATTTGTTTTTCAGGTGTGGAGTTTGGTGAGTTCTTCATAGATT
This sequence comes from Acinonyx jubatus, assembly GCF_027475565.1. Taxonomy (NCBI): domain Eukaryota; kingdom Metazoa; phylum Chordata; class Mammalia; order Carnivora; family Felidae; genus Acinonyx; species Acinonyx jubatus. Next base: position 189,645,918 of record NC_069380.1, on the reverse strand, counting down.
TTGGATACTAGCCCTTTGTCCGATATGTCATTTGCAAACATCTTTTCCCATTCCGTTGGTTGCCTTTTTGTTTTGTTGATTGTTTCCTTTGCCGTGCAGAAGCTTTTTATCTTGATGAGGTCCCAATAGTTCATTTTTGCTTTTAATTCCCTTGCCTTTGGAGATGTGTCAAGTAAGAAATTGCCGCGGCTGAGGTCAGAGAGGTTTTTTCCTGCTTTCTCCTCTAAGGTTTTGATGGTTTCCTGTCTCACATTCAGGTCCTTCATCCATTTTGAGTTTATTTTTGTGAATGGTGTAAGAAAGTGGTCTAGCTTCATTCTTCTTACATGTTGCTGTCCAGTTCTCCCAGCACCATTTGTTAAAGAGTCTGTCTTTTTTCCATTGGATATTCTTTCCTGCTTTGTCAAAGATTAGTTGGCCATACTTTTGTGGGTCCAATTTGAAGGAAATTGAAGAAGATACCAAGAAATGGAAAAACATTCTGGGCTCATGGAGTGGAAGAATAAATATTGTTGAAATGTCAATACTACCTAAAGCAATCTACACAGTCAATGCAATCCCAATCAAAATTGCACCAGCATTCTTCTCGAAGCTAGAACAAGCAATCCTAAAATTTGTACGGAATGACAAAAGACCCCAAATAGCCAAAGTAATATTGAAGAAGACCAAAGCAGGAGGCATCACAATCCCAGACTTTAGCCTCTACTACAAAGCTGTAATCATCAAGACAGGATGGTATTGGCACAAAAACAGACACATAGACCAATGGAATAGAATACAGACTCCAGAATAGGTATATTTGAAGTGGACTTCCATTTAAGGAGTAATCAATTTGCACACAATTGTTCAGGATGCTGTCTCTGTGGAGAGGGAGGCCCACCCGCTGTCCCCTGGAAAAGAAGTAAGGTGCTTCTGAATTCTGTGTTGTTTTCTGTTTAGAACTGGTATTGGCCTTGGCTTATAACTCCATTTCATTAATTCTGCATTTATAGGTCTTATTATGAGAAGCTTCTAATCTGAACAAATATGCAGCATTGTCAAATTAATGCCTGACTTAAAATTTTTTCCCTTACAAAACATGCAATCTGGGGGACAATATGGAGCTTCTCTGATAAGTCCTTCTAGCCGAATGGTGATTGTCAGAAGTGGATAAACATTCACAGACATTAAAAGAGCAACACTACTTTTCGAAAGGATCTGCCCTTGTTCCTTAGTGCCTCTTTCAGGGAAAAATATGCACACTTCTATATACAGGATAATTGTCAGGTTCCTTGGATGCTCATGTCCTGCCTAACAAGGTGTCTGGCTCATGCAAGGTTGGCAATAATGGATGAATGCATGGCTGAGTCAAGAAGACACTTCTACAAAGGGATGCCTGAGTGGCTCAGTTGGTTAAGCTTCTGACTTCAGCTCAGAGGCTTGTGGTCCATGAGTTCGAGCCCCATGTCAGGCTCTGTGCTGACAGCTCAGAGCCTGGAGCCTGCTTTGGATTCTGTGTCTCCCTCTCTCTCTGCCCCTCTCCCATTCACACTCTCTCTGTGTCTCTCAAAAATGAATAAACATTAAAAAAAAGTTTAAGAAAACACTTCTACATGAACATTCCAGAGGGTGAGATAGTAACCATCTAATTATTTGGAACCAACCAATTATTTCAAAGGAATTTCTAACGACCAGTTTTCTGTTATATGTGGTCATATATGGGCTCAGAGTATCAGAAAAATCTGGTCATGAGCTTAAAGCTCATTTAATTGCACTTTGAGACCATAATAAGTCATGATGATGATGATGATAATTGTGAAGTAGATGGCATTCTTTGAGTGTCAACTATTTTAGACCCTTCACACCTCATTTAATCTTCAAAATAACTTTTCAAGAGGCATATATTGTTATCCTATTTTCCAGGTGGGGAAACTGGGGTTCAGAGAAGTGAAATAATGTCATCAGGGCCACAGTTAGTAGCTGGCTTGAACTCAGGTCTTTTTGGCTTCAAAGCCCACATTCTCTTCTGCCTTGGTTTTATCTCTCCACAAAGTCCGAAAGCTTGTCATTGCCGGAGGCGGGATCAGAATACAAGTCTCTTGACTCTTCTGTCAGCGTTCTTGGCTCTGTGGCAAGCTGCTCCCAGAACTCAGACAAAAGGATAAAGAAAATGCTAATCAAAGTGTTTCAAAAGGCATATTTTAACTCTAACCAGGGGTCATAAAATGGGGGCCAAAGGCCATCCTTGGTAAGTCTGTTGCAAATTGGTCAAATGGATTAGGGTTACTCAGGGGATATTTAGAGTAATCAGGGTGAGATGTGCCAATGTAGCAGAAAAATCACACAATTTGTGATTAGACAAAGAACATGAACTTGGTTTTAGGTCATGATTTGATCTTATTACTCATGTGGTCTTGAGCACTTATCCTTGTTGAACTTGCCTCCTCATTTAACAAAATAGAAGCAATCCAAACACCTGACAGCGTGGTTGTGATATTACATGGAATCAGGTTTAGGAGAGTTCTCTAGACTAAAACATAGTTAATATATCTTCATTTTCAGTCACTTACATTCCTCTTTTCCTTATTTTGCAGTTTGTTTGTTTTGTTTTATAGACATTGTTTTATAGATACATTATAAACATTTTAATGTCACTTTTTCTTATGTGCTTCTTTGACTGTTAATAGTGATTTCCTCTATAATGAGGGCAAGTGTAATTTTTTATAAAGTTCACTAAAGTTGGAAAATTATGTTCAGCATCTGGGCTACAAAAACTATTTGCACAGAAGAGGTTCGAGGGAATAAGCTTCACCGTAGTAAATGCAAGAATGTCTCCAGAATGTCAGCTGATGACCTGATGACCAAGTTGGTAGGAGTCAGGATAAAGTCCAGATGGATTAATGAATGGATGCTGAAGGCCCAGAACAGAGGAGATAACTGTACCTGGAGCCAATCAACCAACACAATTGGTTGTATATGCAACTGAAGAGTCTCCCTTTGAAAGGAGTGTTGTTTGACATTCTTGCCAACACTCAGAGTCATCAGTCTTTTTGATTATACCTATTTCACTGCGTGTGAAGTGGTATCTCTCTGTGGTTGTAATTGCATTTCCCTGAAAAATTAAATATACACCTACCCCATGAACCCAGTTATTTCACTCCTGGGTATTTACCCAAGAGAAATAGAAAGATACATCCAAACAAAAACTTGTTTAAGAATATTCATAGGAACTTTATCGAAAGAGCCCCAAACTGGAAATAATCAAATGTCCATCAAGAGGGGAATGGATAAAAAAAATTACGGTATATTCCTGCTATGAAATACTGCTCAGCAATAAAAATGGAATGTATTACTGTAATTTACAACACAATGAATTCCAAAAATATTATGCTGAATTAAAGAAGCCAAATGCAAAAAAAATACTTATTGTGTGATTGTAGGTAATATTACTCTATGGTGATAGGAATCAGATCAGAAGTTCTCTTGGGTGGGAATGGGCAGGTGAGTCACTGGCAAAAGACACCAGAGAACTTTCTGAGGTGATGGAGATAGTCTATATTTTAATAAAGGCATGGATGTCATAGGCGCTTTTGTCAAAACCCATTAAATTGTAACATTTAAAGTCTATGTTCTTCATTGTATGTAAGTTATATGTAATAGAGTTGATTTATAACATAAAAAACCAAGGAGGTGTTGAAATGAAGCCCTTTTGGATGTTGAGGAATCTTGGAATATTTGCACAGGAAGACTTAAGGACCGAGCCAGAAGAGGAGAGAGGGGGCAAAGGGCAGGAGAGTTGACTCCAGCGACTGGAAGGACTGTCTTGTGATGGAGGAAATGCCCATTGTATGTCACTCCAGAGGAGAGAAAAAGGGAATGTCAGGGAAGCAGATGGTTTGAGCTCCCTGGAAAGAAGAGCTTTTTAAAAAAAGAATCAGAGTTTTCTTGTGATGGAATAGTATGTCTCAGGAGATTGTGAGCTCCTTGTCACTCAGCAGAAGCTGGGTAGCTTCTTGTCAAGTATGTTGTTGAGTGGGTCCTGTAGTGATTGAAAGATTTAACTCGAAGGCCTGAAGATTTTCTCCTGTTCAAAGATTCTGCAGTTACAGGTGGTGTTGGGTAATGGGGAGAGCATGAGCTTTGGAGTCAGGCTGCCCATGTTTGAATCTGGAGGTCACTAATGAGATTATTTTATGCAGGATGACATCTTTAAATTTCAGTTTGTGTGTGTGTGTGTGTGTGTGTGTGTGTGTGTATCTTCCTTCCTTCTAATTTGTAACCCACTCAACATGCTGCAGAACTTCAAAGAATTGTAACTGAGACTGAAATTGAAATGATTGATGTAAAGGGCATAGCAAAGCACCTGGTACGTGTCCTAAACACATGATAAGTGGTCAATACATTTTAGCTATGCTTATTATTATTATCACTCCTATTATGATTTTAAGAACTTTAGGTATTATTAACACATGCCAAAGGTAGATTTGGGGGCAGAGTCTAAGAGCTCAGACAGACCCTGAAAGTGGCTATCTTATTACCTCCAACAGAAAGAATGATCCACACTCTACAGGTTAATTTCATTTGAATGGCTACATTTTATTCCATTGTATGTATATCAAACTTCACTTAACCAATTTGGTATTGAGGGATATTTAGGTTTCCCCCAGCTTTTGCTAAAAAAAAATAAGGCTTCCATAAATAATGTGGTTCATAGATCATTTGACACATGTGCAAACATATCTGTAGGATAAATTTCTGGAAGTGGAATTGTTGGGTGAAATGGTGCATGCATTTTAAAAACATTTTGATAGCTCTTGATAGTTTTCCCTCCATTAAGGTTATACCAATTTACATTTTGTCAGCAATGTATTAGTGTCTGTCGACTTCAAATCCTCACCAACATGATACATTCTCAGACTCTTTTGCCTTTGCCAATCCAATGAGTATAAAAGTGGGGTTGAGCATATCTTCATATATTTAAGAGTAATTTATGTTTTCTATTCTGTGAATTGTCTTTATATCCTTTACCCATTTGGGATTGGTTAAGATATGTAATAGTTTTCAGTTATCGAATGTATTAAATATGTTTGTAACATTGCTTTATAATACTGTTCCGTGCAGACTTTAAGCTTTATTTAAAAATTAACATTTAGTCAAATGTATTTTCTTTGGTGTACAGTTCTATGACTTTAATACATATATAGATTCTTGTAACCACCCCCCACAATCAGGACATGGAGAGGTTCCATCATCCAGAAAATTCCCTCGTACTGCCCGTTTGTAGTCCAATCCCCCCATCCCCAAACTTTGGTAACTATTGCTCTGTTCTCTATTGCTGTAGTCGTGCCTTTTCCCAAGTGTAATATAAATGGAATCATGTAGTATGAAACTTTGGGAGACTGGTTTCTTTCTTTCAGCATAATGCCTTTGAAAGTCATCCTTATTGCTGTAAGTATCTAATAGTTCATTTCTTTCTCTTGCTAAGTGGCATTCCTTTGGATGGATGTGCAAAAATTCGTTTATCCATTCATCTGTTGAAGGACATTTGAATTGTTTTCAGTTTCTTGTGATTATAAATAGAGCTGTCTTAAGCATTTGTGTACAGGGTTTTTGTGTGAATGTAAGTTTTAATTTCTGTTGGGTAAATACCTTGGTCAGTTTCTCCTAATTTTTTTCTTCACTACAGTTGTGTGTGTGTGTGTGTGTGTGTGTACCTCTTGTAATATTTTATTGTGTACTGCTCATTTGGTGATATTTTGTAGATTCTGGATTCTGCAATCGTCCTCTGAAGATGATTTATTTTTGTTCAGTAGACAGTTTAATTACTGAATGATCACCTAATAATTATGTAGACTTGTTTTTATTTTTTGTTATGCCATATCTTTGAAAGGCCCAAGGTAATTCACAAGCCCCTCTAATTTAGTGGGACTCAAGTTCTAAGCATTTTCCTTTGTGGATATAGTCAGGGGATCCCTAACATGGGGGAACCTCATGGGTTTGGGAACCCTAACATGAACTTCTAGGGTACTTCTCTGTTACAGTTATCTCCTCTCCATTGCCCTGTGTCAGCTGCCTCACACTTTGATCTTTGCCACTTTGGCTCAGCAAGACCACCCTGCCCTGTTTGGACTTCAGCTCATTGTCCTCAGGCATATTGCTGGGGGGATTTTGCAGCTCAGCTCATGAGTTCCCTGTGTCTCAGAGGTGCAGTTCTTGCACTGTCTATTGTCCAGTGCCTGAACACAGTGGCTTCTTTGATGTATCAGTTTTTATGGTTGTTTTCAGCATAGGGAAAGCCTGGTACCAGATATTTTTATCACAAGCTTACTTGAATGACAGATCCAGCATGATTTATTAAGGGCCACCAGGGTCTTTTGCCTGCAACCTAACTTTTCATCAGGGTAACTTTGTTTTTTCAACTGCCAAAGAACTCTGCTGAAAGGTACTAGGGATCTGACCTGGTTTGATAATTTTTGTGTTCTTATGTTTGCTATATTGAGTGGATTGGGAACCTTTTCCAAGGAGCTGAAACATAGCTTCTGTAAACTACACAAAGTAATGAATTTTTAATTTTCGGTCCACTTTTATCGTGGTAGTAAAAACAGGTTCAATTACATGCTTATTGGGAATTCCTGATTCTTACAAATTCTATAGAGTTTTATAATAGCAGAGATTATATTTTTCCCCTAACACAGTATGCCTTCAGGACAATCCTGCCCTTCTCAAAAGAGGACTTTTTGTATTTATAGGATGGAGACGAGGTCAGTGAGAAAAAGAGAGTATTATAACAAAATTGGAAAATTCTGTCCCTTTGTTTAACCTGATGTTAAATAGTAACAAATTATAGGTCATGTCTACTAACTTTTCAGATGTGGCTATGGTACTCATATGCTTTCATACCCAGTTGAAGGAGAAACAGGTATTGAAATAATTCTCTAGTGTTGAATGACCTGGTTTCTTTCTCTTTACTCTCTAGGAGATAACTAATTGGTGAATGACAGTACTGAAGTCCTTGTGCTTATTTATTTATCAGGGGTTGGCTGATAGAAGCTCAGTAGGGGCCATTGAATTCTGCTCCCCATATTTCCTACTCCTTCTGAGACTGGAGTTCTAGCCTAGAAATTCTCTTCTCATGGTTATGCCAGAGGTCCAGGAGAGCAGGAGCACATTTTCAGCCTTGGCTGTATTACATGTGTTAGCAGCTTATTGTCTAAACCAAGTCACATGGCCCAGCCCAAATCAGAAACATGTTACTCCTCAGAGAGCAAAAAAGAGGAAGTAAATATTACTGAACAATAATCCAATTCCCATAAGCTCTTATTATACGCTACTCACTAAACCTGCAAAGATGAGTAAGACATCTTAGGAACACTAAAAAAAAATCGATCCTGACCCATAAGTATAGTGATCTTACAGCTAAAGGAAGGGCAAAGAAGGAGTTAAACTCTAGTTCAAATGAACAGAAACTCTCAGGCTTTTAGAATTCTTTTTTCCTTTTAATTTCACACCCTGGAGGATGTTAAACTTGGATTGCTGGCAGTCTACCAGAGCATTGTGTTGAGCTGAAATCCCCTGCTATTAATAACTAGGTATACTGTGATTTTGAGATTTAAAGTCATGATCTCATGTTAGAAGCTGCAGTGGGCCAGGAAGTTGTTTGGGTTCATACCACTTCTAAAAGCACTTGGGCAAAAATTCTGGGGATTAGAGAGAAAACTCATAAGCAGGTCTGTACACAGGGACTTGGAGCTTCATGGCTTTGTTTCAGGAACTCTTAGTAAGAAAGGCGCAGTAGAAAACTGAAATATGCAGGCCATCCAAACACTTGAAACGGCAATCTAGTATTATTGAAATGGATGAATATAGGGACCAAGGAAGATCTTGACGGATTGCAGAGAGCAGGGCAATGACATGGAAATACTGGTGCCTCATGCCTCCTTCCCTCTTTTGAGGGTCTCTCCTTCACCATTTATTGTTGAGGCTGTAGTTGGACCTGAGAAAGGCTCAGAAAACTTGGACCATTAGGATGCTGAGAATTTCAGGTTTGTTTTTTGGTGTGTGTGTGTACAGAGAGGGGGTCATCCAAAATTCATGACACTAGAGTCAGGGGTCCTGAACTGATTTCTGGGTGTCCAGGATCCCCAGACTCTTCCACCTCTGACTCTTGACCACATCCAAGGATGACTCAACAAAGGAACAGAAGTTAAATAGGAAAAAATTGATTGGGACACAGGAAGGAAGATATCAGGTTTTGTGGATCCCACTTTAGAAATATCTATTCCAGTCCAGCTCTCTTGTTTCCAGGTGAGGAAGTAAAGGCCTTTCTTGAGGTCACATGAGTTTATGGCATGACTAGGATAGAACCAGTTCTCTTGCCTCATGGTGGCAGCTAACAGCTGACATTACTAAGGACATTTATGTGCTAGGCTCTTCTGAGCACTACATGCAGATTATAGTTTTTTGTCTTCACCAAAGTTTTATAAAGTAGGTACTGATTGTTCTCATATAACAGAGGAGGTAACTGAGACAATAAGATACCACACAACTTGTCTAATGTCACACAGCTGGTAAGTGGAGGAGCCAGGACTCTGGACCCAGAATAATCTGACCCAGAGACTGGACTCTTAAGTTCATTGTTACTCTTCAGTGAGAGAACTGGTTAGAAAATCACATACATTCAAGATCCTTAATAGACAAGAATGTTCCTCTTTCTGGAGACTGGAGAATTCTTTAATTTGTTTATTTATTTATATTGAGAGAGAGACAGAAACAGAGACAGAGACATAGAGAGAGGGAGAGAGAGAATCCCAAGCAGGCTCTGGGCTGTCAGTGCAAAGCCTGATGCAGGGCTGGGTCTCACGAACCCTGAGATCATGACCTGAGCCTAAATTGGCTCCTAAGGGTTGAACGTTTAACCAGCTGAGCCAGCCAGATGTCCCTAGATTCCATACCTGTAAGGCAGAGAGCCTTATCCTTACAGAGAAGTGAGGGTGGAAAATATCTTGGGCTGTGTCAGAGCTGCAGCAGGAATGCTGCTAAAACCTGAGCTGTCCAAGGTTCTGAGTTCCAATTTCATCTCAAGTATCTTTTGTCTGTTGCACCCATCACCAATATTTAATGACTTTTACCCTAGAGGTCTAGAATTTTAGAGCTTGATAGATTGCAATGAATAGTCATTGATTCTACTGGATTCTAGGCAGCTTAGATTTGTTATTTTACTATAGCCCTACATAGATTCAGTAACCTTGCTTTCTTTTGAGGAAGACAGAAGCAGATAAGCTGCTACCCATGTTACAAGGCAAATGAAGCAATTACTTGTTGGAAGTATGAAAATTGGGATATAGAAAGGGGTAACGGGGAAGTATTTATGGAGGCTTTGCATTGTAAATATAGGGCTGATTTCAGTAAGGTTAAGGGAACAGTATGAGTGAAGGAATGGTCTGATGGATTAAGGAAAAGTAAATCTGTATGGCTATGTTGAGACAATCAAAGATAGAACATACATTTCCAATCTCTTTCCTACATGCACAATACACATCTTTGAACAGTCATCTTATTTTTACACTTACTGATCTGAAAGATCTCAGAATCCTTCCCAACACAGAGCTTCAGGCAGGCACTACCAATTGACTAGTTTGAACATGTGAGGTAGGCTTTTTTCATCCTCCTGGAGTGGCACATTTGTGAGTGGAATATGCAGTAAAAAGTTAGATCATCTACACCTTCCTCCTTCACTGGACGGTGATACAACTGAGAGTCAGGAAAATAGTTATTCAAGGTCATACAACAAGTGAATGGCAGAGCCAGAAGAAACAGAACCCAAATTTCATGACCATTACCACATAGTGGTTACCTATCTCAGGTTTTCTCAAAACTAGAGTCATGGACCAGTTACATGAGCTGCATCAGCAACACCCAGGTGCTTAATAAAAATGTATGGTACTGAGCACCATGCAAGACCCAGTGGAATAGAATTCCTGAAGGGCAGAGCTAGAGAATCTGGATTTTTTACAAGCTATCTAACTTATTATCAGAGAACACTGATAGTCTATTAGATGTTAATAAGATTCCACTGGGAATTTGATGCTAGCAATATTCTTCCTTTTACCATTGACTTAAAGGATATATCAAAAAACAATTTATTTTATTATTATTTTTTTAAATATGAAATTTATTGTCAAATTGGTTTCCATATAACACCCAGTGCTCATCCCAACAGGTGCCCTCCTCAATGTCCATCACCCACTTTCCCTTCCCTCCCACACCCCATCAACCCTCAGTTTATTCTCAGTTTTTAAGAGTCTCTTATGGTTTGGCTCCCTCCATCTCTAACTTTTTTTTCCCTTCCCCTCCTCCATGGTCTTCTGGTAAGTTTCTCAGGATCCACATAAGAGTGAAAACATATGGTATCTGTCTTTCTCTGTATGACTTATTTCACTTAGCATAACACTCTCCAGTTCCATCCATGTTGCTACAAAAGGCTACATTTCATTATTTCTCATTGCCATGTAGTATTCCATTGTGTATATAAACCACAACTTCTTTATCCATTCGTCAGTTGATGGATATTTAGGCTCTTTCCATAATTTGGCTATTGTTGAAAGTGCTGCTATTAACATTGGGGTACAAGGGGCCCTATGCATCAGTACTCCTGTATCCCTTGGATAAATTCCTAGCAGTGCTATTGTTGGGTCATAGGGTAGATCTAGCTGTAATCATCAAGACAGCATGGTATTGGCACAAAAACAGATGCATAGACCAATAGAATAGAATAGAGACTTCAGAACTGGACCCACAAAAGTATGGTCAACTAGTCTTTGACAAAGCAGGAAAGAATATCCAGTGGAAAAAAGACAGTCTCTTTAACAAATGGTGCTGGGAGAACTGGACAGCAACATGCAAGAAGAATGAAACTAGATCACTTTCTTACACCATTCACAAAAATAAACTCAAAATGGATAAAGGCCCTGAATGTGAGACAGGAAACCATCAAAACCCTAGAGGAGAAAGCAGGAAAAGACCTCTCTGACCTCAGCCGCGGCAATTTCTTACTTGACACATCTCCAAAGGCAAGGGAATTAAAAGCAAAAATGAACTATTGGGACCTCATCAAGATAAAAAGCTTCTGCACGGCAAAGGAAACAATCAACAAAACAAAAAGGCAACCAACGGAATGGGAAAAGATGTTTGCAAATGACATATCGGACAAAGGGCTAGTATCCAAAATCTATGAAGAACTCACCAAACTCCACACCTGAAAAACAAATAATCCACTGAAGAAATGGGCAGAAAACATGAATAGACACTTCTCTAAAGAAGACATCCGGATGGCCAACAGGCACATGAAAAGATGCTCAATGTCGCTCCTCATCAGGGAAATACAAATCAAAACCACACTCAGATATCACCTCACACCAGTCAGAGTGGCCAAAATGAACAAATCAGGAGACTATAGATGCTGGCGAGGATGTGGAGAAACGGGAACCCTCTTGCACTGTTGGTGGGAATGCAAATTGGCGCAGCCACTTGGGAAAACAGTGTGGAGATTCCTCAAAAAATTAAAAATAGACCTACCCTCTGACCCAGGAATAGCACTGCTAGGAATTTACCCAAGGGATACAGGAGTACTGATGCATAGGGGCACTTGTAGCCCAATGTTTATAGCAGCACTCTCAACAATAGCCAAATTATGGAAAGAGCCTAAATGTCCATCAACTGAAGAATGGATAAAGAAATTGTGGTTTATATACACAATGGAGTACTACGTGGCAATGAGAAAGAATGAAATATGGCCCTTTGTAACAACGTGGATGGAACTGGAGAGTGTGATGCTAAGTAAAATAAGCCACACAGAGAAAGACAGATACCATATGTTTTCACTCTTATGTGGATCCTGAGAAACTTGACAGAAACCAATGGCGGAGGGGAAGGAAAAAAAAAAGAGGTTAGAGTGGAAGAGAGCCAAACCATAAGAGACTCTTAAAAACTGAGAATAAACTGAGGGTTGATGGGGGGTCGGAGGGAGGGTGGGTGATGGGTATTGAGGAGGGCACCTGTTGGGGTGAGCTCTGGGTGTTGTATGGAAACCAATTAGACAATAAATCTCATACATTGAAAAAAAAAAGAAAATATGGTCCTTATTTAAAAATAGACTTCATGGCATTTGAATTTTTGCACTGTATTGATTGGCTGAATGATTTTGAATACACGCCTCAGCCCCTCAACACTGCAGTTTTCCCACATGTAAATAACACCTACCTTATGACATTGCTGTAATATTTATATAGACAATACTAGCAGAACATTTAGAGCATTGTCTGGCATATAATAAGCATTTTGTACATGACAGTTATTTTTAGCATTGGTTGTTTTAACATTATGGCCATAAAAATCTTCTTGCAACATTTTTGGTAATTTTTAATTGCTATACATATTCTCTATTCAAGCATGCATTATATCTATTGATTTTATTTAAAAATCAGTATAAAAATATTTCCCTCGGTCAAATACTATTGTAATGCATGTGGTGGTCAAACGGGAAAGGTAAGAAAGCATCAGATCATGACGTGCCTCATACATCATGCTGAACAGTTTAGATTTTATCTTGCAGACAGTGGTCAGCTATTGAGGATTTTGATCTGGAGAGTGATGAGGCACAATGTCTTGGGAAAATTAATTTGGCATAGGACACATTGGAGACAAGTAGGCTAGTTTAAAAAATTAAAGCAGTGACTCATGTAGGAGGTGATACTCTTTTGTATTGAGTTTGGCCAGTGGGATTATGAAGTCAGGAAGAGATCAGAGAAGTCATTATTAGGGAAAATAGAAAGTATTTCATTAATGGCTAGAAGGTAGAGGAAAAGTGAGGATAATTGTAGGAGTTTCAAGCTTTGTGATGAGAAAATTGACAGTATCCTTGACAGAAGTGGAGATTATCTAGAGGGAGACCAAGATATGAGTGGGAAATCAGTCTAGATCTTGATCCTGTTTTATAAATTGTGAAAATGTGATAATAGCCAGAGGTATTGACTCCTTTCTACATGAGTCAGTTTGAGATTTTCCATCAAGTACATTTCAATATAATTTTTAAAGAAATTCTACCTCATCTCATCCCTCTTATTTTTCTTACATTTTAATTTTATTCATTGATGTTTCAGGGTTCTTAGTTGCAAGCAAAAGAAAGTGCCCCTGGATGGCTTACACAGGAAAGAAGTTTATTAAAGTGATATTGGTTTGGTCAAAGAATCCCTGGGAAGTTTGGAGGTTCAGGCTCAGAACATGGACAGAAGCAAGGGATAATGTGCAGAAGCTATAACCACCACCAAAATCATGCTTGCAATCAGTTTGTGAAGACAACGCTGTCCCCTCTGTGGAATGTTGGATGCCATGGCTCTCTCTGCCACAGCAATAGGCAGAGGATTCCTGAGTCGGATGTCTTTGGAAATCAGCAGCTTCTGCTGCTATTGTGGCTCCCATTACCAGCACAGATTCTCGTCTGTTCTTGCTTATTTGTGTCACTATTTCCTTACTCAAAGTCTGGGATAGAGGCATCTGATTGATCAAGCCCAGGTTTTATCCCTTAGTTGCAAGGGAGGCTGGGAGAGGAGTGTCTTGCCTTTTCAGCCTCTGTGATGGGACGTGGATACTGCCTCCAACCCAGATTCTTAAGATGAGATATTTGCAGTGGCAGGAAGGACATTCGATAATTGGCAGCCAAAATGAAGCATAGCAAACTAAGAAACCATGAGCAAACATTGTCCATCACACATGCCTGTAGGTTATATTTTATATCATGAGAGCAGAGTTTCTAGAAACAGCTTTTTTAGTTAGTTTCAAATATATATATATAGAATGTCCCAAGAATCAAAGCACTTACAGCCACAGCTAAAAAGGTCAGGAAATTGCCAGGTATTTCATGGCTGGGGCCGCTCAAATTGCAGCCTATTATGGACTGACACAGAGCATCATTTGACCTTTTCATGTGGCAAGATGTTGTATTATCAGAGCTCCCTCTTTCTATGATTTTTTTGCCCTTTCACCTTTTCCTGCTTATTTGAATTCAGGCCCAAGAGGGAAAAAAATGAAGATAAAATTTATGATCTGCAATTTTAGGTTGGTGATGAGCTGATTCTAATTTGGAATTTAGTAAGGATAGAGTTTTCTCTTATTTATCTGAGTGGAACATTGCATTGGGAATTGGGAAGTTAATCCTAAATTTGGGCAAGTCTTTGCCTTTCTTGGACTTGAAATTCCTCATTGATGGGCCCCACTAATTTGGATTCAGGAAGACCCATATCTGAGCTTCCATTTGCTGGCTGGTGTAAATTTGAGGGTATCTTTTTCTTAGCTGCATTTTTCTCATGGGAGAAATGTAGATAATAATAGTACCTTCCTCATGGGTTTATTATGTGAATTAAATAAAACAATGTTTGTAAAACTTGAGGAAAAAAATAGGGCGGTTGAACTTTAGGTGATCTTTAAAGACTTCCTAAGTTTCAGAGATTCCAATATTTTACATAATTTGCAGAGTGATCCACACAATGTGTGTGTATATATATATATATATATATATATATATCTTATAGTTCATATAATGTAAAAGTTAGAGTAGGTCTTAGAGCAACAGGTGTTCTCAGAAAATAGAGAAAAATTCCTTCCTTCTTGTCTCCATTCCATGACCCATGACTATAGCTCCATTTAAAATACTGTGAAAGATACTCAGAAATCATGTGTATGATAAATAGTTAATACTTTCTGGGAGCCAATGACCCAGATGAGGAGACCAGAAAAAGTTCTATATTGGTATGGGTTGAAATATGGAATAACCATCAAAGCATTGTCATGATGAGAGAGTGGGTGCTGTGAGCTCAGAAGAGGGAAGATGAAGGGTTAAATTGGACAGAATGGACAGAGCCATCTTCCTGGAGTTCCAGAGTTGTTCCTTGAAGAATATAGTTGAGCTTATACTGGGGGTGTCCAAGCAGCTTTAGTTAAATCTTCCAGATTTGCCTGTGGGAGCTGAGATGCTCATATTCCTCTGAAGTTTAGACAAAATGGCGGGGATAATAGTTTTAAAGCATATTAGCAAATCCTTTGGCATGCTTTCCATCAAAAGATGAGCTTTATTTCCCTTCCCCATGAGTATGGGTTAGTCGTAGTGACTCACTCTTAATGAGTAGAGTGAAGTGATTTTGTTGACATCTGAGTCTATGTTAGAAAAAGCAATACAGCTTCCACCAGACTCTCCCTTTTGGGATGCTCACCCTTGAAACATTCAGGCAGTGTAACACTATATGAAATTCTTGTATTAATTTTAAATTAATAAACATATTTATTCATTGCCTTTCCCCATCCTGTATAAAGTAAACTCCATGAGATCAGGTCTCTTATTTATGTATTTTATTCTCCATTCAACATCTAGCTCAGGCCTGACATGTAAATGCTTGATGGATATTTGTTGAATAAATGAATGACTGGATGGTTGGGTAGATAGATGAATATAGAGGCCAGGATGACAGAAATTTGGATACTATTAGCACATAGGTGATGGTTAAAACAATAAGGTAGAAGAGATCATCTGGGGATATTATAGAGATGATGGTTAAGAACAGAACCCATGAAATGTCCCATGATCTCACTCTTTAACCAGATTTTTCATAACTAGATTTAATAAAATCTCTGCTTTCCATTTAGGAGATAGCAGAGTACTGTGCTTAAGAGTAGGGTTTCTGTGGACGCCTGGGTGGCTCAGTCGGTTGAGTGTCTGACTCTTGGTTTCTGCTCAAGTCATGATTTCACGGTTCATGGGATGGAGTCCCCCACATCAGGCTCCTTGTACTGACAGTGTGGAGCCTGCTGAGGATTCTCTTTCACCCCTCCCTCTCTCTCTGCCCTTCCTCTGCTCTTTCTCTCTCTCTTTCTCTCCCTCTCTCTGTCTCTCCCTCTCTCAAATAATAAATAAATAAACTTAAAAGAAGAGAATGGGGTTTCTGGAACCAGACTGCTTGGGTTTGAATCCAGACTCTCTAACTTACTGTGTGACCTTAACCCAGGCCTTTAACCTCACTGAGTCTCAGTGTTTCCTTATATAATGGGGCTAATGATAGTATTTAATACATAGTAATTTTGTTGGAGGGTTAAATTATATTATAGGCTAGAAGCCTGTAAGCCTTAAATAAAAATTGGTTATTATTATTCCAATTATTAAGCATGAGATTTAAATGCATTGACCCGAGAGGCAATGATTATAATAAGAATACATTTATATAATACTTTATAATTTCTGAGGTGCTTTTGCATTTGTTAGCTTATTCCATTCTCACAAAAAGTCAGTGTCTGAGATATAATGACCCCTATTTTTAATGTTAATAAATGGCAAAACTTGGGCAAGAACATAGATTTTATGTTTTCCAAGTCCAGCATCATTTCAGATTGAAGACTCAGAAGGAGAATAACAAATACAAAGATTTAGAGCTGACATTCACCCATGTTGGATAAACCTGACTTATCTCCGAAACAGTTCGGTGCCAAGCCTTTGAATAATATATATCCTAAAAATTTCCAGCATTCAGTAGAAGAATGTTACTCTGACATGGTTTGTTTGGACTGCAACATTGGAGCAGTTGATATTAATCTTTTTCATTCCTTGATTCAACAGGTATTTCTAGAGCTTTGCACTAGGTCCTATGTGGGATACAGAGAAGTGCAATTGGTAGATTTTGCCCTTTAAGTTTTTATTGCTTAATTGGGATGAAAGGAGGGCAAAGACACACAATGTGAAGTTATAGCTCGATAGAGCAGAGTATGAACTTTCAGTCTTTGTGTTTGAAGTTTAGGGAAACATATGAAATATGGACCATATTTCCTGTTAATCAAGCAAGCATCACCTGGCAGAGAAGCCATTAATCATTTCTTTCTTGTCATGGATTGACTTGTTCAGCATGGGGAGGAGATTGTTCAAGGTACTGGGGACTTTTTATCATCATGTATTATGACATACAGTTCCTGTGTGTGGGACTGGAAGGTGAGAAGGAGCAACGAGATGAGATGAGCCTCTCACAGGTTATTGCCTCCAAACCCCACTTTGACTTTCAGGGCCAGGAGAAAGGCCTTTAATTACTTTCTTCAACAAACATTGACTGAATGCTTCTTTTGAATGAGACAATGTGAAAGACTCTGGAAAAATAAACACAAGAATAGGACTTATCTCTGTCCCCAAGGGGCTCTTAAGGCAGAGACAATAGTATAGAATCATAGCACTGCTCCTGAGTCAGACCATGTGGGTTTGTATTCAGTGTCTACCACTCAGTGACTGTGAGACCTTGGGCAAGTTAACTGCTCTGTCTTGGTTTCCTAACCTAGGAAGTGAATGTAATAATGGTGAGGATTAAATGAGCTAATTCATGTAAATCCTATAGCACCATGCTGGGCACATAATAAATACGCAACAAATAGTAACTTCTATTATTACTTGTGTACAAAAACATAGAGGACTATGTTTCCACTTAGCATATAGAAAGTTGGAAAGAGCATCATTCCCACTAGAACAATGAGAAAAATTCAGCTGATCACAAAATCATAACTTGTTTTTCAACTTATTAAAGAACTGAGGTCACAGAGCAAACAGCCTAAATTCAGAGATTGGAAGCAGCCTCTCCAACATGAGACTTGACATGTAGACTGTCTCCTCTGTGACAGAAAACCAGAAGAGGGGAGGCTGCTATAAACATAAGTAAGAAGAAATTAAATAACATGTAAATGAAATTGTTTTAGGGTGAGTATGGGGTGGCATAAAGTAAGAGAAATTGGGGACTCTCTACATCCTCACCAGGTATTCACGAGAAAGTTTGAAGGCAGGACAAGAGACCAGAGACAGTCATCCTTGTTAATGCAGGTATGGGGGAGGGGATTGTGAGAAAGGTATAAAATCCTACCCTCTTGCCCAGAACTCTTTCTCTTGACAGAGCGAAAGACTTAAACTGCTGGGAAAGGGCAGCACTTTGTAACCCTCTGAAATACCTAAGGGTTTATTATTGCTAGAGGAAAAAGCAGAGGCTCAAAAGATCAGGTGTACTGCATGAGCACATTTCTAGCCTCAACTGCATTACATTTGCTAGACTGACTCAGTCCCTGACACTGATGGCCTGACTAAAGTAGAGGCATGGCTATTTCCAGGTAGAAATGCTATTGATCTCACTGCTCTACACACAATATCTGTCATTTAATAAGTAATCATGAGACACACAAAATAGCAATAAGGAAAACCCATCATCAAGAGACAAGGCAATCAACAGAGCCAGATTCAGAGATGACCCAGATGTTAGAACTATCAGGAACTGTCAGGACTTTAAGTAATAATGATTAATATGTTAAAGGACCTAGTGGAAAAGGTGAACAAAATAACATATATGAGCAGATGGGGGAATTTCAGTGGGGACAAAATCTGTAAGTTACCTAGAAATGCCAGAAACACACACACACACACACACACACACACACACACACATACACACACATGCAACATACAAATCAGAGATAAAGAATTCTTTTGTTAGGCTCATCAGGAGCTTCCTTGACACAGGAGGAGAGGATCTGTGAACTCAAGATAGGTCAGTAAGAATTACCCAAACTGCGACGCAATGAGAAAAATACGTAACAGAATATCCAAGAGTTGTGACACAATATCAAATGGCTTGGCATTTGTATAGTTGAAACACTAGAAGAAAATAATGGAGACAGAATGAGGCAGAAGAAATATTTGACAATGTTCCAAAAATAAGTAAAACTACCGAACTACAGATCTAGATAACTCAGAACACTCAGAAGGATTAAAAAAAAATGAAAATGACAATAAGAAAACCCACAACTAAACACACACAAACTGCTGAAAACTAATAATAACAAGAAAATATTGAAAATGTCCATAAAAAAGACACTGATGGGAATAAAGGTAAGAATTACAGCTGACTTCTTTCAGCAGATATACAAGTAGGCAATAAAGTGATATCTTTAAATTACTGAAAGGAAAAAAGAAACCCTGGCCACCTAGAATTTTATACCCAGTGAAAGATCATTCAAGATTGAAGGTAAAGTAGAGAGATTTTTCGGATGAACAAAAGCTGAGAGAATTTATTGCCAATGGACTTGGCTAGAAGAAATGGTAAAGAAAATTCTTCAGGTAAAGTAACATCACACCAGAGAGAAACCAGGATGTATGCAAAGAAATGAAGAGCTCCAAAGATGGTAAAAATAAAGATAATTATAAATGAATTTTATTCATATTTTGAAATCATTATGAAAGATAACTGACTGCTTAAAGCAAAAATGGTAATAATGCATTTTGCGGTGTAATGTCTATAATGATAAAATGTACAACAACAACATTACGGGGAGGAGGGAAATGGAAGTATACTTTGTAAAGTTCATTTACTTTACATGAAGTAACATAATATTTGAAAGTAGACTGATAAATCCTAGGGAAGCAACTAAAAATATTAGAAGGCAGTATATTTAATAAGCCAATAGTACAGGTAACATTGAATTTAAGACAATAACTTAAAAGCATAGATATATAAATATTATTTCTTTAATTATTTTTTAAACATGTATTTATTTTTGAGAGACAGAGAGGCAGAGCATGAGGAGGGGAGGGGCAGAGAGACAGAGGGAGACACAGAATCTGAAGCAGGCTCCAGGCTCTGAGCTGTCAGCACAGAGCTCAAACTCACAAACTGTGAGATCATGACCTGAGCTGAAGTCAGATGCCTAACCAACTGAGCCACTCAGGTGCCTTGTAGAGATGTAAATATTATGATATAGTGGGGGAAATTGTAAGAAGCCAGGTAAAATATTGACTGTATAGAAAATGTGGGGTGAGCACAGAGTATTAAGATAAATTTGGAGGGGCACTGGGGTGGCTCAGTCAGTTAAGCATTTGACTCTTGGTTTTGGCTCAGGTCATAATCTCACAGTGGTTTCTGAGTTCAAGCCCCACATCGGGTTCTGCACTGGCAGTGCAGAGCATGCTTAAGATTCTCCCTGTCTCCCTCTCTGCCCCTCCTCTACCTGTGTGCATGCTCTCTCTCTCAAAATAAATAAATAAACTTAAAAAAATAAAAGAAAAAGATAAAGTTGACAAAGGATATAAGAGGTTGATCATGAAATACTTTATAAACTGGTCTAGATTAGTGATATTGAATATTTAAAAAAAAATCACATTTTCTTATTAAATTTAATAAAATAAGATTTTTCATCTAAGTTGATTTCATTGTTCTCCTTTGCAGATACAATTTCTTTCTTTCTTTTTTTTACTTCATTGTTTTTTTTCTTCAAATTTTTATTTAAATTCTAGTTAGTTAATATATAGTGTAATATTGATTTTAGGAGTAGAATTTAGTGATTCTTCACTTACATACAACATCCAGTGCTCATCATAAAAAGTGCCATCCTCAATAGCTATCACCCACTTAGCCCATTCCCCACTCACCTCCCTCCATCAATCCTCAGTTTGTTCTCTGTATTTAAGAGTCTCTTATGGTTTGCTTCCCTGTCTCTTTTTTTCCCCTTCCCATATTTTCATTCATTTTGTTTCTTAAATTCCACATATGAGTGAAATCATTTATCTTTCTCTGACTGTCTTATTTTGGTTAGCATGATACTCTCCAGCTCCATTCACATCATTGCAAATGGCAAGATTTCATTCTTTTTGATTGCTGAGTAATATTCCATTGTATATACACAACATATCTTCTTTATTCTTTCATCAGTCAATGGACATTTGGGCTTTCTCCATAGTTTGGCTATTGTTGATAATGCTCTTATAAACATTGGGGTACATGTACATCTTCGAATCTGTATTTTTGTATCCTTTGAGTAAATACCTAGTAGTAAAATTGCTGGGTCGTAGGGTAGCTCTGTTTTTAACTTTTTGAGGAACCTACATACTGTTATCCAGAATGGCTGCACCAGTTTGTATATCCACCAACTGTGTAACTGGGTTCCCCTTTCTCTACATCCTCACAGACATCTGTTGTTTCCTGTATTGTTAATTTTATCCATTCTGACAGATGTGAGATGGTATGTCACTATGGTTTTGATTTGCATTTCCCTGATGATGCATGATGAGCATCTTTTGATGTGTCTGTTGGCCATATGGATGTCTTCTTTGGAAAAGTGTCTATTCATGTCTTCTATTTCTTAACTGGATTATTTGTGTTTGGGTGTTGAGTTTGATAAGCTCTTTATAGATTTTATATACTAACGCTTTATTAGACATGTCATTTGCAAATATCTTCTCCCATTCTGTAGGCTTTTAGTTTTGTTGATTTTTTCCTTTGCTGTGCCGAAGCTTTTTATGTTGATGAAGTCCCAATAGTTCATTTTTGCTCTTGTTTCCCTTGCCTCTGGTGATGTATCTAGTAAGAAGTTGTTATGACTGAGGTAAAAATGATTGCTGCCTGTGTTCTCCTCTAGGATTTTAACGGTTTCCTGTCTGACATTTAGGTTTTTCATCCATTTGAATTTATTTTTGTGTACGGTGTAAGAAAGTGGTACGGTTTTATTCTTCTGCATGTTGCTGTCAAGCTTTCCCGACATTATTTGTTGAAGAGACTGTCTTTTTTCCATTGGATGTTCTTTTCTTCTTTGTCGAAGAATAGTTGACCATATAGTTATGGACCCATTTCTTGGATTTCTGTTCTGTTCCATTGATCTATGTGTCTGTTTTTGTGCTAGTATCATACTGTCTTGATTAATACAGCTTTGTAATATAGCTTGAAGTCCATATTGTGATGCCTCCAGCTTTTTTTTCTTTTCCAGGATTGCTTTGGCTGTTTAGGGTCTTTTGTGGATCTGTACAAATTTTAGGATTGTTTGTCCTAGTTCTGTAAAAAAATGCTGGTGGTATTTTGATAGGGATTGCATTAAATATATATTTTGCTTTGGGTACACATTTTAACACCATTTGTTCTTTCAATCCATGAGCATGGAATATTTTTCCATTTCTTCGTGTCTTCTTCAATTTCTTTCATAAGTGCTCTATAGTTTTCAGAGTACAGATCTTTTACCTCTTTGGTTAAGTTTATCCCTCGGTATCTTATTGGTTTTGGTGCAGTTGTAAATGGGATTGATTCCTTGATTTCTTTTTCTGCTGCTTCATTATTGGTGTATTGAAGTGCAACAGATTTCTGTACATTGATTTTATATCCTGTGACTTTCCTGAATTCATGTATTAGTTCTAGCAATTTTTTGGTAGAGTCTTTCGGGTTTTCTACAAAGAGTATCATGTCATCTGCAAATAGTGAAAGTTTGACTTTTTCCTTGCCAATTTGGATGCCTTTTATTTCCTTTTGTTTTCTGATTGCTGAGGCTAAGACTTCCAGTACTACGTTAAATAGTAATGGTGAGTGTGGACATCCCTGTCTTGTTCCTGACCATAGAGGAAAAGCTCTCAGGTTTTCCCCATTGAGGATATTAGCTGTATGTCTTTTGTATATGGTTTTTATGATGTTGAGGTATGTTCCATCTACAACTACTTTGTTGAGGCTTTTAATAAAGAATAGATGCTGTATTTTGTCAAATGCTTTTTCTGGATCTATTGAAAGGATCATATAGTTCTTATCCTTTGTTTAATAAAGTGGTGTATCATGTTGATTGATTTACAAATATTGAACCACCCCTGCAGCCAGGAATAAATCTCACTTGATCATGGTGAATAATTCTTTTAATGTACTGTTGGATTCAATTTGCTAGTATCTTGCTGGGAATTTTTGCACTCATGTTCATCAGAGATATTGGCCTGTAATTTTCCTTTTTAGTGGAAGCTTTGCCTGGTTTTGGAATCAAGGTAATGTTGGCCTCATAGAATGAGTTTGGAAGTTTTCCTTCCATTTCTATTTTTGAGAAGAGTTTGAGAAGAAGAGATATTAATTCTGCTTTAAATGTCTGGTAGAATTCCCCTGGGAAGCTATTTGGCCCTGGGCTTTTTTTTTTTTTTGTTGGGAGATTTTGGATAACTGATTCAATTTCTCTGCTGGTTATGGGGCTTTTCAAATTTTCCATTTATTCCTGTTTTAATTTTGGTGGTTTGTATGTTTCTAGGAATTTGTCCATTTCTTCCAGATTGCCCAGATTGTTGGCATATTATTTCCCATAATATTCTTTTATGATTATTTGTATTTCTGTGGTGTTGGTTCTGATATATCCTCTTTCATTTGTGATTTTATTTATGTTGATTCTTTCTGATTTCTTTTTGATAAGTCTGGTTAGGGGTTTATAAATTGTATTAATTCTTTCAAAGAATCAGCTCTTAGTTTCACTGATTTGTTCTACTTTTTTGTTTGTTTGTTTCTATATAATTTATTTCTGCTTTAATCTTTATTATTTCCCTTCTTCTGCCTACCTTAAGCTTTATCTGATGTTCCTTTCTAGCTTTAGGTGTAAGGTAAGGTTGTGTATTTGAAACTTTTCTTGATTTTTGAGGTAGATCTGTATTGCAATATACTTCCCTCTTAGGACCAGCTTTGCTCCGTCCCAAAGGTTTCAACTGTTGTGTTTTCATTTTTATTTGCTTCCATGTATTTTTAATATCTTCTTTAATTTCCTGTTTAACCCATCCCTTCTTCAGTAGGATGTTCTTTAACCTCCATGTATTTGTTTTCTTTTCAAATTTTTTCTCGTGGTTGACCTCAAGCATTGTGGTCTGAAAATATGTATGATATGATCCCGATCTTTTTGTACTTGTTGAGGAATGATTTATGACCCAGTATGTGATATTTTCTGGAGAATGTTTCATGTGTACTTGAAAAGAATGTGTTTTTGGTTGCTTTAGGATGAAATGTTTTGAATATATCTGTCAAATCCATCTGGTCCAGTGTGTCATTAAAAGCCATTGTTTCCTTGTTGAGTTTCTTCTTAGATGATCTGTCCATTGTTGTAAGTGGAGTGTTAAAGTCCCCTATTATTATTATTATTATTATCAATGAGTTTCTTTATGTTTGTTATTAATTGATTTATATATTTGGGTGTTTTCAAGGTGGGGGCATAAATATTTGTAATTTTTCATCTTGGTGGATACACCCCTTAATTATGATATAGTGCCCTTTTTCATCTCTTGTTACAGTCTTTGGTTTAAAATCTAGTTTGTCTGATATAAATTTGGCCACTCTTTCTTTTTAAAATTTTTTTTATGCTTTTATTTATTTTTGAGAGACAGAGGAGATAGAGACAGAGTGTGAGATGGGGAGTGGAAGAGAGAGAGGGAGACACAGAATCTGAAGTGGGCTCCAGGCTTGGAGCTGTCATCACAGAGCCTGATGCAGGGCTTGAACTCACAAACTGTGAGATCATGATCTGACCCAAAGTTGGGCATTTAACCAACTGAGCCACGCAGGCGCCCCCACTCTGGCTTTCTTTTGACATCCATTAGCATGATAGACGATTATCCATCCCCTCACCTTCTTTTTTTTTTTTAATTCATTTATTTAAATCAAGTTAGTTCACATACAGTTTAGTATTGGTTTTGGCAGTAGAACTCAGTGATTCATCACTTAAATATAACACTCAGTGCTCATCCCAACAAGTACCATCCCCTCACTTTCAATCTGCAGGTGTCTTTATAGGTCTAAAATGAGTCTCTTGTAGTCGGAATATAGATGAGTATTTTTTTTATCCATTCTAATACCCTATGTTTTAGTCCTTTTATATTCAGAGTGATTATTGATATATATGAATTTAGTGCCATTGCATTACCTGTAAAATTGGTATTTCTGGTGATGTTCTCTGTTTCTTTCTAGTCTTTTTTTGTTTTTGGTCCTCCTTTCCCATGCAAAGATTCCCCTTTAATATTTCTTGCAGGGCTGGTTTAGTGGTCATGAACTCCTTTAATTTTTTTTGTCTGGGAAACTCTTATCTTTCCTTCTGTTCTGAATTACAGCCTTGATGGATAAAATATTCTTGGCTGCATATTTTTCCCATTCAGAACATTGAATATATCTTGCCATTCCCTTCTGGCCTGTGAAGTTTCTGTGGAAAGACCTCCTTTGAACCTGATCTGTCTCTCCTTATAGGTTAGGCACTTTTTTTTTTCCTTGCTCCTTTCAGAATTCTTTCCTTGCCTGTGTATTTTGTGAATTTGACTACAATATGTCTTGGTGTGGGCCTGCTTTTCTTGAATTTGTTGGGAGTTCTCTGTGCCTCTTGAATTTTGATGTCTGTTTCCTTCCCCAGATTAGGGAATTTTTCAGCTATAATTTTCTCAAATAAACCTTCTGCCCCCTGTTCCCTCTCTTTTTCTGGGACTCCTATGATATGAATGTTATTACGCTTTAAGAGGTGCTGAGTCTTTAAGTCTACATTCTCTAAGTCAATATTCATGATCTGATAATTTTCTTTCTCTCTTCTTTTTAGCTTCATTATTTTCCATAATTTTATCCCCTATAGCACTGATTTGTTCCTCTGCTTCTTCCACCCTCATTGTGATTGCATGCAGTTTTGCATCTCAGTTATAAATTTTTTATTTCTGCCTAATGTTTAGTTATTTTATCTTTAAATAAGGGATTCTCTACTGTCTTCTATGCCTTTCTCAAGCGCAGCTAGTATTCTTATGATTGTTGTTTTAAATTCTGGTCCAGGCATCTTATATCTGCTTTGATTACATCCCTGGCCATTACTTCTTCCTGTTCTTTCTTTTGGAGTGAATTCCTCCATCTTGTCATTTTGTCTAGGCCACCCTATTTTTGTGTGATTTTTAGGAAAGCCTTTTATATGCGTGCTCCTGAGAGTAATGGCTATATTAAGAAGAAGTCCTATACTGTCTGGGGTCTGGTACTTCAGGATGTGTTTCAGAGTGTGCACTCTGCTGTTGTATTTTGGCTGCTCCTTCCTTCAGGTCAGTCCTCTGCAGAGTTTCTCCTTGCTTGTAGTGGGGGCAAGGAGTGTTTGGACTTTGTCCGCTGTGTGGCAAGTTTTAACTAGGTGTGTTGTGGTCTGCTTGCTAAAAGAAGCTGGATCCTATTTCCCCTAGAGCTGAAGCTTTACAGCATTTTATGATCAGTAAACTTGGTGCATGCGAGGGGTTTGTACTAGTCTTCTTGGGGAGGGTCCTGCTGCGCTGATTCTCAGGCGGACTTGCCCTAGTGGAGATGCACCTGCCAGGGTGCAGGGAGTGGGGGTTGGTGTAAGCGGCTTCAGCCTCCACTGGGGGGCGCTGTGTTGGTCACTGAAGTAGGTCAGTACTGATAGATGTGGGAGAAAATGGCATCACTTCACTCTCTCATCCCTGGAGTGGGGAGTTCGTGCTCAACATTCTTCAGGAAGCCCTCATAGAAGAGCAAAAAATTTCCCCTCTTGTGTCCCCAGTTTCCCTCAGATCCCTGCCTTCATCCTGTCTGTGTCTGAGCTGTCTGCCTGCAAGGCAGCACAGTACTCCTGTGTTTTATCTCAGGAATGTGGCTGGGTTTTAAAACTCCAAATTTTAGGGACCTGCATAGCACGGATCCTCTCATCCACACTGATCCTCTGGGGAGGGTCTCACTGTGCTGTAGCTGGTGCCAGTTTGTCTCAGAAAAGCAGTTGCACCACTGTGCAGTGGTTTACTGCTTATGGTAAAGTACGGTGAAATGTTTGTTGCCCTTGGCAGGTGTCTGTTCCTCTGTAGCACATTGGCTCCCACCAGTTCTTTTGTCCCTGGAGAGGCCATGCCACCATTCCCAAATGCATGCCAAGAAGGGAAACTATCTCTCCCTGCGTGACCCAGTGATCCTCAGGGCACAGTGCCTGCTTCTGGGCCTCTGTCCTCCTTCTGCACCAGAGCACCACTAAGCCTACCAGGCATGATCCCAGTGATGGTATGGACTTCTAAAACTTCCGACTTTGAGCTCCGCTGCTTGCACAAACCTGTGGTAGTCAGCCCCTATCCTTTTACAAGTCAGTGGTTTTGGGGAAGAGTTTTTCTTGTGCAATCATCTACTTCTGCGTGCTCTCTCTCTCTCACTTATTTCTCTGTCATCAGGGCTCCCTCCCCTCCACAGCACCTGCCGTTCTTTTCTCCCCCAAATCCACTCTCTGCAGCTCCTACCTTCCATGATGTGGCTGTTTCTCTCCCTCTAGATGTTCAGTGTGTTCTTTTAGTCCACAGATCAATTCCTTGGGTGTTCAGAATGATTTGAGATTTATCTAGCTGTGTTTGAGGGACAAGGTTAGGTTTCCCCTACTTCTCTGCCATCTTAATTCTCTATACAGTTTTATTTAACTTATAAATAATGCTTGTGATAAGGTTGTGAAGTTTGCAAGAATGCTTGAATGCTATTCTCTTAAGAAGGCAAGTCATTTCATTTCAAACTTTTGGAGAAAGGGTAGTGTAGTCACAGGCATGATGCTTGTTTTCGAACAGAAACCTATTCCTTATGGGTAGGGGATATCTTTTTGTTGCTTACCTATGTCCTTTCCTCTAATTCCATCTTCTTGCTATGGATCACAGTATGCCAAGCCATGTAGTTTGGGTGGGAGGGACCTAACTCTCAGCTCCAGGGACAGGCTCTGAAGAGCATAAGTCAATCAGCATGCTCTATCCCCCAGGTCACAGTGATTGGATTTTTAAGTGTGAACATAGACGTTTCTGGGACTACCAGGGACAAGAATATTTGAGAAGGAAGCCCAGTTCTGAGGTTAAAAGAGGTGATCTGGGACCACGTTGAGACCTGAGCAAAATCTCCCCTGATCAGTGGATCAGTTAATGACTTAAAATATCATCTTTTAAAGAGTTTCACCAGATTCTATATGGCTTGGCAACTAAAAGCATCGTGTGTGTGCGATTTTGATTTTAATGAGATTTTCCTTCATTCTTGCTTCTTTCCTTTGCTCAAAATCTTTACAATTTTTTCCCTCCCTTCACCCTTCTTAGACATCATTTCTAGCCTTCTTTTGGATAAAAGGTCAGTGGTCTCCCCATTTTCTCACAGGTATCACTTATTCCAATTGACATTTACACTTGAGTAAACCTGAAACTTCTCTGACCTTTTTTTAAAAGCTAGCTTTTTAAAGAGATATTTTGTCTGTTTTAAAAGAGTACATTATTGTTGCTTTTCTTTGTAAAAGGCCATGTCACGCCTCCTAGATTTTTTGGATGCCTTGTGTACCCATTTTGATTCCCCCCCTCTCTAAATTGGGGGTCTCCTTTTCTTTTCCCCTGCAGCATGGGATACAGATGTTTTGTAGACACATGGGAACTATTTAACAGTAATTTAAAAAATTTAGCCAGTTTCACACGCCATTCTTAGTCATGTGAAATAAATAAGGGAATAAATCAGCCTTTAAATATGCCACTTAGTGTTGAAAATGAAAAACAACAGATGTAGGTATTCGAGTCGGATAAAATACTGATAGATTTAAGTCTGAAGTCTTGCCTAGTTCTCAAATTCAATTCAGCTTGAATTGAAGATATGCTGAGCTCTTCCCCTAGCTGACTTTTGGAAATGTATAGGCAAAAGGTGAGTAAGACATAGATTCAGAGTCTACCTGCCAGGGTTAGCCTTAAAAACAATTTCAGTCAATCTTGTCCGTAAATGATTCCAAATTCCTCTTTCCATTGGGGGACGGTATTTCTCACTCGTCTATTGTTCAGAGCCATCAAGCCCTTCCTATAGCTCCTTCTCTGTCAGTAATTTCTTGGGTTGACACTCCTTCAGGCACTGTGCCACATGCTTTACCCATATTGTTTCCTTTAACTCTTATAATGACTCTAAAAGATATCCGTAAGGTGGGCATAATTGGAGTATGTGAGGAAACCAGTATTTGGAGGGTTAGGAGCTTACCTGAGCCCTTAGCTCATGAGTAGTAGAGCTGAAGTCCACCCTGAGGTTTGTCTGAATCCAGAACCCACATGCTAACTGGTTGAGCACCTCCTTCACTTTCGCTGAGGGACCTAAGCTGATAAGGCAGAGGCCTCTGAATGAATATATAAAACATTTCATAATAGGTTGAATCATTAAGACAAAGACCAGCCTCATGTGAATTGATTTCATGCTGCTGTGATATTTCACTGGGGAACTGTTGGGGGTAGGCTGGTATTCCTGTAATCATTATATGTTGGGGCCACCGACTCCCTCTAGGTTGTTTATGTCCATGGAAACTTTGGGTAGTCTACAATCTTCCCCCAATGTAGCCTCCAATATTTTAAAAGTCTTTTCCTTAATGTTATTTGCTGTTATTTATAAAGTCTGTTGGTCTTTGATCTTATAAATACATATATTTTACATATTTAGAAATATTGCCAACAAATCATGCAGAACAAAAAGCAACTTGAGCATCACACTATTACTGAGAGGAGAGGCTCCCCAGGTGCCTAACCTGGTCTCCCTGGGAACCTGGAACGTCTATCTTTCTTCACATTTAGGGTACCTTTGCATCGTGTTTATTTTTTCTTTATACCCCAGGGAATTTGAGAGATCTTAGGTTCTTACACTGCTTGAATCCTTCACTGGCATGCCAGCAAAAGATTTTCATTCTCTCTTATCCACAGACATCTCCCCTCTTCCCTGTCCATTCTTCTATTTCAATGTCAGTAGTCCATATTGTGGTAAGTTCTGACAATAAAAATCCACACCCCCCTTTTTTGAAGTGCTTGCTGAGGATGTGCATGTGTCCTTGGTTCTGCTCTGTACCATTAAGCTCAGGGGACCGCATAACAGGACTACTCAGAGCAGAAATTCATGCCCCTGAGTCATCCGATGCCTGGACCCTCAGTAGTTGCTAGAGCTTCTGATTTCCCATCTTGCTGGGGTGGAGCTTTAATGCCCAGGCTTTGAACACTGGAACTTCTCTCCAGTTGAAGCCATCAGGACTGGAAGTACAGTGGAGCCCTCTGTGGAAAGGGGTTGTGTCACCAAGCAGCCTTCTGGCTTCTGACTCTGAGGGATGAACACTGGGTGTGACCGAACAAAACTCTCATTGGACCAATCTTTAATGCCAGGCTAGTGGCAGAAGGCTTGCTGTTACTGGTCCAGAGGAAACTTTGAAAGCAAATCATTCACTACAGCACACATTTTTTGGAGGACTGGAGCACCAATTCCCATCAGAAAGCCCCCCTTACCTGGCTTGGCATGGGAGAGTTTTTCCTGTGGGTGGCCTCCTCCCAGGGAGATGGGAATCCATGCAGCCAGGTCAGCCCCTTGCTCTGGGAATGTGCAGAGAGGGGCTGCCCACTCACCAGGAGTCAATTCACAAAGGCTCAGATTTCAACCTTTGTGATATTTTATTATTTTATTTTATTTTATTTTATTTTATTTTATTATTTTTTACAGAGTGCAAATGGGGGTGGCCAAAGGAAAAGGGAAAAGAGAATCTCCAGCAAGGTTCCTTGCCCAGCAGGGAGCCGGATGTGGGGCTCAAACTCATGACCATGGGCTCATGACCTGCGCTGAAATCAAGAGTAGGACACTTAACTGACTGAGCCACTCAGGCGCCCCTCAGCCTTTGTGATATTTTATATCTTTAAGTTTGTCTAAGAATTTCTTCTATTAGACATTCACTTACCTAATTTGAAATCTTTGGACCTATTTTCACAGGAGACCTTTGAAAAGAATGTCCTGGGTTAGGTTCTGCAGGGGCCTTGCTGTGCAATGGTTGGTTAATATTTCACCAACAGGTCCTGGTTTGTGCTAAAAGCTGTTATCTCATGATTCCAATCTATAAAAACACAGTAACCAAGGGAACAGAGGTGAGGTTTATCTGAAGGATGTTTTTAAAATCATTTCATCCCAGTTAGCTAAAGTACAGGGTAATACTAGTTTCAGGTGTGGGATCTAGTGATTCATCACTTAGAAGTTAAATAAAAACTTGGAGGAAAAAAAAATTATTTTATCCCACAACTGGTTAAAGTGGGAGAGAATGTCTTCACAATGTTACCTTCATTAAAAGAAACCAAGAGAGAGGAAAAAATATTGCTGACGTCAATCTGGTAACATGCTCCTCTGACTTAATGAGCAAACTGAATTTCTAATGGTAACAATTCTTTGGCTTGCCTTCATGGAAGAAAGGTTATTGAGTATTCTCCAGCTCTCCGGGGAATCACTTATAAAATGAAGTACTTTACGCATTAGGTAAACCGTCAATCTTGTTGACCTTCTGGCAGTTAGAAGCATTTAAAGGTGCATCGCTCCTGTCTTCTTGGGACTAACATTTGAGGAAATCACCTACTAGTTATTAAGTAACTTCTAGATACCTGCTCCCCCAACAGACAGAGTGAAGTAATGTGGCTACTTCCTGTGAGCGGTGACAAATTGGTTTTTAGGGAGGCAGAATTTTAAACTGATTGTCCTTATGAATTTGATTTACCAGCTGGTTTATGGAAACAATTCAGGTGCTTATATGTTTGCACATTTTCCAAATATGAAAGCAGATATGTTGCAGAATTGACAAATGCCACCAATTTTAATTTCTGAAGTGGAAACAGGACATAAATGTGAACCCAGATGTGAGCTCGTCGAGGGCGGGGATCTCTTGCTTACCTTTTTGTATCCTTAGCACCTAATACTCCCTCATCCATTTAACAACTGTTTCATGAGACAAATATTTACTGAGCACCTACTATGTCCCCGGCACTGTTCTAGGTGCTAGGGACATAGAAGCGAACAATACAGAATCTCTGCTTGTATGGGGCTCGTATTCTCAAGAAAGATGAGGATAAAAAAATAAGAATATAATACATCAGGTATGAGAAAAATGAAGGACACAGAGTGAAGGGAGGGGTGCATGTGCTGTTCTGCATATGTGTCTTCTCTGCTATGGTGACATTTGAATAGACACTGAAGGAAGGGTGGAAGGCGGCTCTGTGGTTGTGGAGGGGACAGAGTTCCAGGCAGAAGGAACAGAAGAAGCAAAGAGCAGATTCCTGAAGTAGGAGTGTGTTTGGTGTGTTTAAATGACAGCGGCGAGGTTGGAAGGGCGGAGTGGAGGGAGGCAGGGTAGAAGAGCAGGTAGGACAAGGGTTCAGAGGCAGTGTGGGAAGATCACGGGTCACCTAGGGTGGAGTAGGTCAAGGTTGGGACTGTGGACTTATTCTGAGTGTGACAGCAACCTTGGGCGTCGGATGCTGGACGGAGTGAGGCGAGCTGGTCCTTGTTTTAGAAGTCCATCCGCTACTCTACGCCCGGCGATCATGCAAGCAGGGAAGGCTGTTAGGAGGTTCTTGTAGTAGTTCTGTTGAGGATTCATGCTGGCTTCTCGGTGGAGGTGGTGGTCACCTCTCAGCAGAGAGCCTTATGTACCAGCAGTGCTCAACCAACAAATGTTTATAGCTTTCACTCCTCTAGATCCCCATCTTCTTCCTTCCTAATATCTGTAAAAGCTTACCCTGTCAAAGCAAATGCTTTTACTTCCACTCTTATTTTCTTTTTCAAAGAATTTTTAAGTGTATTGTTTTCAGACCACAGGAAAGGAGATGTCTTCTTAGAGATTCCAAATGGTAATGTAAGAGCACTACCTTAAAAGGAATTTTTTAATTGAGATTAATATACCTTTATAGTTCGCTAATATACCCATCATGTCTACTGTTTGAAAGAGACATCATGTCTACTGTTTGAAAGAGACCCTCTATTCTCTCTTCTCCACTTTTTTTTTTAATAAAGAAAAATTTAAATTTTTTTAATGTTTATTTATTTTTGACAGACAGACAGAGAGAGAGAGAGAGAGAGAGAGTACGAGCGGGGGAGAGGCAGAGAGAGAGGGAGACACAGAATCCGAAGCAGGCTCCAGGCTCTCACAGAGCCTGACGCAGGGCTCAAACTCATAGACCGCGAGATCATGACCCGAGCCAAAGTCGGACGCTCAACTGACTGAGCCGCCCAGGTGCCCCTAAATAAAGAAAAATTTTAAACCATTGCTCTATGCTTTCTAAGTCCTGGTGAAAGCTTTGCTGCAAATGATCTTCCCTATTATACTGATCTTTCTCCACCTGTCAGAGGGGACCCTCTCCAATCTTTGTTTTCAATGAAGCACATGCCAAGATGGTTCTCACCAAAGGTACTTTTTATTTCCATCAGCATCTCTGATGATGACAGTAATGATGGCAGCTCAGCTCTGGAAACTGGGAAGTTAACCAGTTGATTTGCTTTAATCCTCATTTTGTGTTTGGCTATAGTAAAGGCCAAATGTCTGGCAGGTGACAGAGGTATTTTTTTATATATATAAATATTTTAAAAAATATTTATTTAGTTTTGAGAGACAGAGAGTGGGGGAGGCGCAGAAAGGGAGGGAGACAGAGGATCTTCACTGTCAATGCAGAGCTCAGTGTGGGGCTCGAACTCACGAACCATGAGATCATGACCTGAGCCGAAGCCGGATGCTTAACTGACTGAGCCATCCAGGCGCCCCAAAAGAGGTCTTTTAATGGGGCCGATGACTATTTAGAAATATGGATAACATGGTGAGGATTTCAAAGTGTGTAGTACATTGATCCCAGTTACCGTGGTGTTGCGTCACACAGGCACTTGGTTTAGGGCAGTGGTTCTCCAATGTAAGTGTGCATCAGGGTCACCTGGAGGGCTGGTGAGACCATGAATTTCTGGCCTCTATCCTCAGAATTTCAGATTCAGTCGCTCTGGGGTGGAGCCTGAGATTTTGCATTATTAACAAGTTCCCAGGTGACCCTAATGCTAGGGACCAGGCTTTGAGAACCACTGAGCTAGAGGCATTCACCTCTGAGAGAGAGACAGAGACAGAGAGACAGGAAGATGAGAGAGATGGAAAAAGAGAGAGACAGGGACAGAGAACTTTCAGAGTAGAAGCACTGGTCTTTATCTTTGAGAAATTTGTAACCCAATTAATGCCGGAAAAAAATACTGCCACTTCTGAAATAAATGCATGTCAGATAATAGAAGGTAAGTTGTCCTGAGTGTTGAGTTACAGGATAGAGCTGGAAAGAGAGAGAGGGGAGTCTGAAGCCAGGTCACCATGCACTTGGTTGGACTTGGAGGAGTGAAGGCATGTGTGGCTGGGTCAATAGCAGGAGTAAAATCTCACTGGCAGATGGTGAGCAAGAGGCATGTGTGTGGATGGAAGGGCTGAGAAGTTGGGAACCTGGCTGACTAAAGGGAAGGGACCAGTCTGGGGAGACCAAGGGAATGGACTTTGGAAACAGGCCAAATGAGGAGGAAGCCAAAGAGGGCTTGGACTCTGGAGAAGGTAGATCAGTGAGTCATACCTAATGTAAAACCAAAAAGTTTCCTTGAGGGGAAAGAGCATAAGGATGTGTCTGAGTACTTGGTGAATGAGAGCTGCACGTGTGCCTCAGTTTTCTTTTTTCTGCTAAAAGAGACATTACCTTATGAATAGCAAGAAAATGGTTACAAGCTCTAAGTAGGTGATGTAGTTATGCTTTTAAACATCGCGGGAGAAGCATCTATTATCAAAACTAAAGGGAAGGGTACAAATATTAACATTCTATAAAAAGCCTGCAGCACCTGATTGAAGCAGGTGTGCCGAATGCTTTGGTTTTTATTTATCTGTTAATTTATAGTCTCAAGTATTGTGATTTGGAAAATTGACTTTCACAACAGGCAAAAGAGCGGTTGAAAATTCTAATAACACTCTAAAAATATATGATCGCCTTTTCTTTTCAAGTATAGTAAAATAATGAGGGTATTTGTTAACTTTCTGTTGCAGCTCCTGGAATTTTTGAACATACTAAAAATTTGATAATAGGCATTTTAAGCAAGCAGATGATCCCCTAAACATAAATAGCTCTCAAGCTATTTCAGGACAATAGCCATGGAAGTGATGGGAAATGAGAGTTTAATAGCAATAATAAACATTTCAATAATATGGTAACATATGTGATCAATATCTTGCAAGTGATTACCAGGTGCCAGGCACTGTGTGTGGGGACATGCACATACACACACTTTTAAGAATAACTTCATTGAGTGGCTAAAATGAACAAATCAGGAGACTATAGATGCTGGCGAGGATGTGGAGAAATGGGAACCCTCTTGCACTGTTGGTGGGAATGCAAACCACTCTGGACAACAGTGTAGAGGTTCCTCAAAAAATTAAAGATAGAGCTACCCTATGACCCAGTAATAGCACTACTAGGAATTCACCAAGGGGTACAGGAGTGCTGATGCATAGGGGCACTTGTACCCCAATGTTTATAGCAGCACTTTCAACAATAGCCAAATTATGGAAAGAGCCTAAATGTCCATCAACTGATGAATGGATAAAGAAGATGTGGTATGTATCTACAATGGAGTATCACTTGGAAATCAAAAAGAATGAAATCTTACCATTTGCAACTACGTGGATGGAACTGGAGGGTATTATGCTAAATGAAATAAGTCAGGCAGAGAAAGACAGATACCATATGTTTTCACTCATATGTGGATCCTGAGAAATTTAACAGAAGACCATGGGGGAGGGGAAGGTAGAAAAAAGTTAGAGAGGGAAGGAGGCAAACCAGAAGAGACTCTTAAATATTGAGAATAAACTGAGGGTTGATGGGAAGTGGGGGAAAGGGGAAAGTGCGTGATGGGCATCGAGGAGGGCACCTGTTGAGATGAGCACTGGGTGTTGTATGGAAACCAACTGGACAATAAATTATATTTAACATAAAAAATAAAATAAGTTCAAACTTACAAAAACAAGAGTAACTTCATTGAGGTAGCATTATGTATCATAACCTTTGCTGCTTGCAAATGTACAAATCAGTGATTTTAGTAAAATACAGACCTGCGGAGCCATCATCACAATCCAATTTTAGAACATTTTTGTTGCCCCAAGTTCTTCTCTTGTGCCTGGTTACCGTCCATCTCACCTCCACCCCCAGCCCCGGACTGCCTTATTTTCTGTCTCTATGGATGTGCCTTTTCTGGATGTGGCACATACATAGAATCGTACAGTATGTAGTCTTTTGAGTCTGGCTTCTTTCACTTAGCCTAAGTTTTTGAGAGCCACTCACGGAGTACCATGTACGAGCAGTCCATTCATTGTTATTGGCAAACAGTGTTTTATGACATAGTTACACAACTTTTTGTTTGTGTCGTCGTGAATTGCTGGGCATTTGAAATTTCTCCAGCTTTGGATTATTACGAATAATGCCGCTGTGACTCTTGGCTCATATGTCTCTGTACATACATAAAACTTTAATCATCCCTGTTACCCTATGCTTTAGAACCGTTAGAAGTTTTTTCTCCAGATAATGAAACTGAAGGTCAAGAAATTATGAAACCTGCCCAAGGCAGTAAATGCAACAGGGGGAATATTTTGAAACAAAATGTTGACTGCGCTTTTTTCCTTGGCAGTGCCCTATGGTTTGCTGATGCCCAACAAGCCCGGAGTCACTCACCCACGTCCGGTGGGAGATGGGGGCGTTAGGAGTGCTATAGCAGAAATGCAAAGACAAAAGAATGAGTTCATCAGCTGCTGACATTTAGCCTGAGATTTGGGGATAATGAAGTAATTAATTAATTATAGGCGTATCAAGAGGACAACTTGGAAGATTTAGATCACGGTTGCTTTCATGGAGTGGAGAAGAAAACTCTTACACCTGTTGACTAGGTTGTTTGACATCCGGCCTCAGGTTAGGATGAGGTTAGGGCAAAGTGTGATCAGGAGAACAGAAGGATCTTCTCCTCTGGCCAGGGCTTTTGTGGGGAGAAGTGGCAAGAGAGTCAGGGCCGGGCACGTGGGCCCGAGTCTCCCCTCTTGGACTTTGGGCTGGACAGAGTGGGGGTGGTGGGGTTAGTTGAGGAGGCAAGTAGGTCAGAGGCTTTGGACGTGAGGCACATTTGGGGCTCGGGGAAGAGACTGCTTCCAGGTTGCCCTGCTCTACGCTGGGGGACAACCATACCAAGGGAAGCTTGGCAGCCCAGCATGGTTAAGCAGAGAGAAGGCCAATGTTTAGCTTTCTAAGTCACCTTCAGTGTCCTTGCAGTGCGGCGGGACCCCCAGCATTTCTGCATGCGCCCAAGAGTGTGCCCAAGTGGTCCGTGGTCTGGGGGCCATCAGCCTGCATGACAGAGGATGGAGGTGGATTGCCTACTTCTGGGATCTGGATGGAAGACGTGATTGGGATTCAGCAGCTTTAGCAAGAGATGGGGTGAGAATCCCTCTAGGTCATCATCAATGAGACCAGACACGGATGGGTCAGGCACTGATGTCAGCAGTAGCAGAACATGCAAGGGACAGAACTGGTAACAACTGTGAGGTTCCCAAGTGGCTGGCTAATGTCCAAAGTCAGCATGAGACCAGGGGTACTCTTGCCCCAGGGCCGGGGTTAAAGTGATGGTGGCAAGGTGCCTCGGTCACGCAAATTTAGGAGGCACTTCTCCAAGTTTACATAAATCCACCTCCCATATTCCTGGTCAATGTCTTGGGAGGCAGTGGAAATCTATGGCAGAACATCTATATTTAAAGTGAATGCGGGGCGCCTGGGTGGCTCAGTTGGTTAAGCATCTGACTTCAGCTCAGGTCATGATCTCACAGTTCATGAGTTTGAGCCCCACATCAGGCTCTGCACGTTCAGCACAGACTCCGCTTTGGATCCTTTGTCCCTCCCTCTCTCTGCCCCTCCCTCCCTCCCTCCCTCCCTTTCCCTCTCAAAAATAAATAAACGTTGAAAAAAAAAAGTGAATGAAACTTACCTAAGGAATTGTAAAGTACTGTATCTGTGTAGGCTTGCTGGAGTAGAGGACATCGAGAGTTTGTTGTTTGTTTGTCTGCTTACTTCCTACTACCCTGGTCCTGTGCTCCTTAGTGCGTGAAAGAGCAGGTCTGTTAGGGAAATGGATAAAGAAACACCATTTCCGTGGCACGTGGGAGAGCAATGTGACCTATTGACTTATCACTAGTGAGTTGTGGGGCTGGGATATGAAACCACATTTGCCTGAATCCAGAGCTCACTGTTCGGAGATTAGTAATAACAATAACTAACATGTTTCGAGAGCTTAGTATGTGCCAGGCACCGTTCTAGCTGCTTTATCTGTGTTAACCCACAGAATCTTCACGTTACCCTATGTAGTATTATGTGCTATTCTTGTTTTACAGAGGAAGAAACGGAGACACAGAGAGGTACCGTACTTCCCCAAGGTCACACAGCCTATAAACGGTGGTGAGCCAAGTCCTTTGGGTGTGGAGTCCACTCTCAGGAGCCGGCATAAAGGCAGCCAACTTACCCGGTATCATCTTTTGTTGTCTAGCACTTCTCACTCGGACAGGAGGCAGAGTTGCCAGTTTCCAGCCGGGGTAATCACGATGCTGACAGCAACTTGAAAGTGCCAGAACGGCTCTGATCATGGGGAATAGAACTTTAGGGTGTGCAGAGGCCTGCAGGGAGGCATCTTGGAGGATACTACATATCACGTCAAGGAGTTTGGTGGGAAAAGTTAAATAAAGATAAATCAGAGCTCAAAAAGAAAAGAAAAGAAATGGAAGACATAGTTGAAGTTGACAATGTGTTTAATAGTTAGTTTTCAGTATAATTTTGTCTGGATTTTGAAGAAAATAAAAAGCTGTGGATTGTGTCAGCTTTCTTAAAGTCCCATAACCATGTCCTTCTTGCCATCAATTCTCATTACAGGTTGGTTGAACCCAAAGAAAATGCCAGTTTTGCTAATTACTAAAGATATTTAAAGAATAATCTTCATCGTACGGTGTTAGATGAAGCAAGTAAGTGGTGGCAGAGATTGATTAATGGCCAAAGCCAACTTGAGGTAATCAATCACAAAAGTCATTTATTCCAGAGCATTCAACAGAGAAATGTTTTCTAAAATGTGGCCTCTGAGATGGTTTTAGGTCATATCCGAAATGAATATTTTAATTGCAGTAGTTATAATTTTTATTTTATTAGAGGAATATTGATTTCCTACTTATGGGAACAGCATACTGAAAGTTAAGTAAAAGTCAAGTTGATTTACAGAAAATATTAAATAATAACACAACATACCAAAATATGGGAAAATCACAAAGGTGGTATATAAATGACTAAGGTTTGGGGAACACTGTATTAATGCAACAAAGACCAGCCAGTTATATAATAACTCAAAAGTGAAGATAAGAGGTTTTATTCCCTTCGTTCCCTACTCTCACCTTTTATTCGGGGTTTGCTATTTATCAGGACTGTACCAAATATTTTACCTATATTAGATCATTTTCTCTTATAGCATTTGTCATCTGAGAATCACTTTCTTCTTATTCCTCACAGCATTACAGCAGAACCCTGATCTTACTGGGGTGGTAATGACTTCCAGTGGAAAGACTGCATTCCCAGGTTGCTTTGCAACCAGAATCATGTGACTGTTCTAACAGATGAGCTGTAAGAGAGAGTGCTGTGTGGAACCTTTAAGACTGGCTGCACAGAGGGAGCTAACTCAGGTGGAAGAAGTGCCCATTTGTCCTTCCCTTTTCCTCTTTCCTGTTGCCTGGAATGCCTTTGTGATGGCTGGCAATCCAGTAGCCATCTTGGAACACGAGTTAGGTTTGAGGATGGAAGCAAAATGCTAGGATAGTGGGATGGTGGAGTGGAAAGAGAGAAGCCACAAGACGACCTGGTGACCATGGAGCTGTACCTTCTCCTGAGTGTCTACTTCAGATCTCTTTTACCTGAGAGATAAACTCCATCTTTAAAGCTTTCATTATTTGGGGGTTTTGGCCAAAACAGCCAAACTTAATACTAACTGAGAGAAGATGAAATATCAGTTTGGAGTGCTTTTGGATGGAGGTACCAGTAAATAAAACTTCTGGAAGCTTAAACCTAGGGTTTTATTTTTCTCACTTAAAACAGTGAAGAATTATGTGGCTGTTCAATGATGCCATTCAGAGTTCAAATTTTCTCTAGCCTTCTGTTCTCCACCCTTAGCCTGCTGGCTTTTATCCTCATGCCTGACACCTCATGGCTGCAAGCTGGCCGCTGTAGCTCCAGGCTTCATGTCCACACAGCAGGCAAGAAAGAGATGGACGAGCCAAAGTTCTGCTCCTTACGAGGTGTTACCTTTTTATTTGGAAAAGAAATTGCTCCCCAGCAGAGTTCCCTAACATCCCATTATTACAGAACTGTGTCTTCCAGATTCTGGATGTGTGGTGGGATCCACCCTTCTGAAACTGAGGGATTTCGGTTAACTGCTGAAATATATTGGCTTCTGTTATATTGGCTTCTGTAGAGAAGAAGGAAATGGGGGAGGATGTGGGTGGGCCATGGGCTGTGAGGAAACCAAGTCCTAGAGAGGAGCTGACATGCTAATGTTACACAGCTGGCTGGTAGAAGGTCAAACACTGAAGCCTGGGATCTTGACCACTTTGGTAATCTGCTCTCGGAAGACCTTAAAGATCTTAGCTTCCCCTTCCTCAAATTTTATCTTTACACGTTATTAGGAATTTTACACAGGAAGTTCTAACTTAAAAGGTATATGGGACTAGAGAGACCTGTGAGACCACTTCCAATGTGAACTTACAGAGAAGCTCTGTCTAAAAGAAATTTTTCTTTAAAGTTTATTTAGTTATTTCGAGAGAGACAGAGACACCGTGAGTGGGGGTGGGGCAGACAGAGAGGGAGACAGAATTCCAAGCAGGCTCTGCGCTGTCAGCACAGAGCCCGACAACACGGGGCTCGAACCCACAAAACCGTGAGATCATGACCTGAGCTGAAACCAAGCATCAGACACTTAACCAGCTGAGCTGCCCAGATGCCCCTAAGAGAAATTTTAAAATAATGGAAATGTTCTATGTTACTGTGTTTAATATGGTAGCCACTAGCCATGGCTCTGGGAATCTGAAATACGGCATTTGTGACTAAAGGACTGAATACTTAATTTTATTCCATTTTAATTAATGTAAATGAAAATGGCTACACCTAACTCAAAGTATTGCTTCCCAGAATACCCGAGATGCTAAGAATCAACAACATTCCACTCCCAAGACCGATCTTTTTTGTTTTTAGGAATTGAAGGCCCATTGTTGCTTTGCATAAAGTGGGGTTAAAGGCCAGTGTAAGTAGTTATTTTACGGAAGAAGTTCAGTGTAGACACAATCATGTTATAAACGTTGATACAAAGGATTGGCATGTGAGAATTATGGAGCTCCAAGTTTCCTTATACTTCTAGCAAGTCAGGCTTGCTTTTCTGAAGGTGCAGGGGGACAGGTGTTCTGGCCCGATGTAAGAAGAAAGCTGCGGTGAGCAGAGCTGGCCCACAGTGCCATGG
Source organism: Acinonyx jubatus (assembly GCF_027475565.1). Classification (NCBI taxonomy): domain Eukaryota; kingdom Metazoa; phylum Chordata; class Mammalia; order Carnivora; family Felidae; genus Acinonyx; species Acinonyx jubatus. Next base: position 189,604,756 of record NC_069380.1, on the reverse strand, counting down.
GTTAGCAGGCAGAAGCAGTAAGGCTCCTAGTAGTTCCCAGGCAGGTCTGCTGGTACCACTTTTTAGCTGCAGAAGCCTATAATGCCTTCCCTGTCAGTCAGTGGTAAGTTCAAATCTTTATCTTCCAGGACACAGTTTGCCTAAACGCTTTGCCCTGATATTGTTATCTAAAGAGAGGACAATATTTTAAGATGTGTCCATCTTACAGCAACTGGGGATGAATCCTACCTCTGAAAAGCGGGAGATTTTGTCTTTTTGCATCTGTTAATTTGGTTCAGGAGGCAAGAGCCTGCTAATCTGGATACTTTAGTTTCTTAAGGTTAGGTTACTGATCTACAGACCTACATCAGAGAAAGAAGACAGATCTATTTTAATGTATCAGCATTGCCGGTGTCCTAAGCCCATTCCCTTCTAGTGACAACAGTAACAAGAGATTGATGATTCCCAAGAGTCGGGGGTGGGTGGGGGGACTATGTCTGCCTTGCCATTCTCTGTTGCAGAAAAGAAGCCTGGGCATCTATTGTGGGAATCCCTGCTCTCGGTCTTCGTGTGGATTTTCTGGGAACACTTCATCACCTGACTTCCATAATTAGCATTTAGAAAACTCCAGACAGCATGTAAAACTAGCTAAATGGAATCATTTTGCTTGATGTCTCTAAGGGTCATGGCACAGATATTTTCACAGCACTTATGTTTGTTCTGCTTTGTGGTACCACATTTTCTACTTAAGAAAAACATTTTTTAAATGTTTATTTTTGAGAGACACAGAAGGAGAGACAGAGCACGAGTCAGGGAGGGGCGGAGAGAGAGGGAGACACAGAATCTGAAGCAGGCTCCAGGCTCTGAGCTGTCAGCACAGAGCCCGATGCGGGGCTCAAACCCATGAGCCGCGAGACCATTACCTGAGCTGAAGTTGGACGTGTAACTGACTGAGCCACCCAGGTGACCCCCAGATTTTCTACTTTGATGTGTCCCATGGAGGACATGATTGGCTGAAGGATCTCTGAGCTTCTCTGTGTGCCATGATAAACTGGCACAAGAAATCAGGAGCAGGAACTACAGAAGGGGGCTTTTCTCACCCCTGGGGTTAGGCTGCCTGGCATTCTTCTGCTCTGAGTTACATCACCTGTTAACACTTTGGTTGGCGCTTTGGCCCTTCAGCATTCCCCAAGCTCTGCACCTTTCCTGTGCTGTTCCTCCTACTAGAACAGGCATCATCCCCACAGCAACCCGGTCTGCTTCTCCGGAGCCAGGTGCGAACATCCGGGCCTCTTAATTTCTGCAGGGCCTCCACACGGAAGTTCTCAATTAGCACAAGGTGTGCATCTCTTGTTGGTGTCCGGCCTTAACTTTCTATTCTTGATCACTTTGGTCTTATTTGGGAGTCTCAGGATAAAGGCAGTCAATCCCATCAGCTTTTCCTGTCCCCTAATTGCAGAAACAGCCCTGTTCCTGTGTGACTAAATCACTGAGTGCAAACTCAGCTCTCAACAGGAGTGGGTGCTCGCGTGTGCTAATTTGCAAGCATGCTCCCTTTTCTTCTCAAATGCTATCGATATATGCATGTTGTCACCCTGCGTATTCATTTTGGGCACAAACCCTCACTCAAGATGCAAGATCTTAGATGACAAACAGCCCAGGATGGGAGTTGTTAATGATGTCTGTGTTTAAAAATAATAATGATTATTTGGTAAATCCCAACACTAAAGTTGAAAAACTTTCTTTGCCCTCTACCTTAAAATTAAGAAACAGATGGCCATCTGCAGCCATATATTTCTTGTTGTTGCAAGTAAATGCAGCCACAGGAGCTTATTTTATGCTAAAAGCCTCCATCTGCTAGATGTAATCTTTTCCTACCTGTGGAAAAATGAATAAAATAAGAAGGACCCGCTTGCTTCTGACCTTGACTCTCAGACAGATTATGCATCTAAGATACTTTCCTTTTTTTCTGTGACAGGTGTTAACTCTGAAATGATAGCACTGCAGACTTTTGACAGTTTCATCCTTTTACCTAAATGGGAGCAAATTTGGCTTAATAATATTTCTGGTTGGCATATGTTTTGCAGCAACACAGGGAGTGGATTTCCCTTTAATGAGCAATATACATCGTGTAATTCACAGCAGCTTTCCTTTTTTTTGTAAAAATGCCCGAGCATCCTTTGCCTCTCTCTTTACCAAGCAGCAATGAGAAATCATTATAAATAATGTGGTCTTAAAAAATCCTCCCATGTGTCAAGAATCTGTGTATGCACTGGAGGGGAGGGGAAGTAAACAGAACGAATCACTGCGAATGTGCTGACTCCCACGTTCCCATCGTTCCAGCCCCAGCCCCAGTGCCCCATGGCTATCTACCTTCTCTTCCCGCCTTCCTTTCGCTACGATCACCCCGACACTATTCTGCCAGGGCTGTGTGTTATGTGGCACTATTCTGCCAGGGCCGGTGGTTATGGGCAATGCGAGTGCTATTTAGACAGAATTCGTTGTCATCCAGGCCTGTTGCTTCCACTGCTCCTCAGCTCTTTAGAAAGTGGGAGCTGAAGAGGGACCTTAGAGGCTACGCTCCTCATTTTAGAAGGAAAAAAAAAACAAAACCCAAGGCCAGAAGATGGACTGACAGCCCAAGGCTGAACCAGAACTGGACAAAGGCTCTTGTTTTCTCTGACCCGCTGACGAGGAGAATCCCACGGGGAAACAACCCGAGTTTTAAGGTTTGCACGGAAAACGAGGCGGCCTGATGCCACACTGGGGGATTTTCGTGAAGTTCCTCGGTGTTGACCTTGGGCAAAATGGAATGCAGGAGACCGCTTGTTCGATAGGAGGGAAAAACGAGCGATTTAGGCGTGACTTCAAGATAGTTTTATTGTGGAAGCGCGGTCCTGCTCTATTTTTCAGCGTAATCACTTCCTAACCCCACCACGTGTTTATTCTAGTGATGGGCAAGCTGTGTGTTGTTATGAAGGCAAAGCAACATGTCAACAAAGCGAGATGGGGAAAAGAGAGGAGGAATAATGGAGCCGCCACATGCTTGAAGTGGGAAGACTCCGGGCGGTGTCAGAAACTGGCAGCGTGATCCTGAGCAAGTTACTTCATCTTGCAAGGCCTGGGCAAGATGTGGCCCTGGACCAGCATTGTTGTCACCACCTGGGCGCTCCTTGGAAATACACATTCTCAGACCGTCCTCTCGGGCCCACCAGTTAGAAGCTCTGGGGGGGGGGGGGGGCGGGGGGCGGTGGGAGCCAGCGATCCGTGTTTTAACCAGCCCTCCAGGTGATCCTGCTCTGCTCACGCTCACGTTTGGGAACAGGTGTGAATAATCGCGTTGTAGAAGCTCCAAGCTCAGACGCCAGCGTTCAGGCGACAGAAGCACCCCAACAGCTAGATCTTCCTGGTCTCAGGGGTCACTTCCAAATGGCACATCCGCGATCCCCAGAGCCTACCTGATTTTGTACACTGCTCCCTGCATCTCTGTGTCGCTTAACGCTCTCTGCAACGGAGAAATCGGGTATCAGGTTACCTTTCAGACTGCAAGGGGACCGTGTTACAAAGCTTCCGGGCAGTAGTCCCGAGCGGGAGCTCTGGTTTTAGATCCCGGGAACCGAGGGCTGGAGTCATGGGTTTTCAATATGTACATCTCCTTGCTGGAAAACGCACGTTTGTGTCGGCTATCAAGTCTTTTGGTCGTCTTGAGTTTTTTATTTTATTGATTGATTGATTGGTCTCTGAGATGGAGAGAGACTGAGAGACATTGCCTGATGGTCTGAGCAGGGGCTCTGGCTTCACGCTGCTTGCTTTCCCCTGGAGCTCCACCATTTCCAGCCTTGCGTAAGTTCTCTTTTGTTTCAGTCTGTTTCCCTTGTTGCAAATGGGGGAAGCACACAGTAGCTACTTTATGAATTCTTGTGAGGACTCCAAAGATACAGTTCGTGTCAACATGCTCAGCGCTGTGGGCTGCGTGTGTGGAGTACTAGGTAAATGTCAGTCCACTTGTCAGTGTTCCGGATTTCAAAAGAAAGTGATTTTTTTTTTCTGATAATAGACAATGGGGCGAATGATATGTAAATGGGAAGGAAAATGTAAACGATTTGGAAAATTCTTATATCTCAAAAGTGTCTTCTACAGACGACAATAGTCCAGTGGTTAATGATCTCAGAGAGCATAAGCAGTCAGATAGAACTGTTTCAAAAAGAGAAAGCAGATTAGCAGAGTTAATCCTTTACCGAGTGTTCTCTTTCTGTATTTCTCACCTTCCTGCAGTGCTAAATCCTTGTCCGGTTGTTTTAGATCAGGTCCAGAGTTCTCTGATTGGCTTCTCAGGTTAGGTGGCTTTCCTGTAATGTGTTTGAGCCACTCCCATAATTTCCTTTTGTAGCACTTGCTACTCTTGAAATAAATTGTTCATGGTTTGTTCTGTAAACTCCATGAGGGTGGGGGTCATGGTTGGTTCCTTGTCCTTATGGTTTAGCCTAGTGTTGGTTCAAATACAGTAGCTCAGACTCCCTGCTCCCGCCCCATGCTCAACCACATGCCGTGGCATAAATGTATCCTGATGAGTTCCAGGTGTGCTATTATTGATTATTGATTTCTCAGTCCTTGGGGCAGTCCGGGCAGAGATAAGGACTGCCAGAGGCCTAGCACCAGTCTCCTCCCACCTATAGTAGCTTCATCTGTTTACTCTAGTATGAAATAAAATCATCCAAGTGTGCTGTGATGTTAACAAGAGTGGGAAATACTGCACTATTTATTGCTTGGATAGAAGAATAACTAGGTAGATGATGGATAGATGGATGTTCCAACCAGTGAGAAGTTCTATTGATCTATTGACCAGTATGATAGACTGAGAGGTGTAGGTAGGACCCATCACAGAACAGACACAAGTGCCACTAAGACAATTCAAAACAAAATTGCACTGATAACTTGTTAGGCAAGGGAGACAGATCCATTAGGAAAGATATTCTGGTTTCCCCAAATAGAAAAGAGAACCAGACCCAGCCTGAGAAAGAAGTTCTGTCCAAGTAAGGTCCAAGTCTATGTGTCCATCTCTGATTGTATCGAGTGGACTGCAAACTTTCTGTTGAGATAGGCTGTTGGTTTTGTGTCGTGGACGCTGAGGATGTAGTCCTCAGTCATGTCCAGGAGGGTTAAAAGACTTTGGGTCATTAGTGGGCAACATGACACCTGCTTCTTGCAGGACTAGACAGAGTTTTTCTATTATCTGTCACCGTGCAAAGTCCCTTCCTTATCAACTTCATGTCAGCAAAATAGCCAAATAGCGTTGGTTGAGGGGAGGTGATTCTCGTTTGTTATTACCAGTGAAAATAATAACAGAAGGCTGTTGCTCTGTTTGTTGCTTTAGGAGTCCAACTTGGGAAACTGAGTTGCAGGTAATAAGTCAAGATGTCAGAGTTGTAATATTCAAGTAGAATCAGAGTGAAACAGAAGAACAAATTGCTGATTCCTCCTACTCCACCTTTCTCTACTTTGTATTTTCTCAAGGCAAACTAGCTTCGAAAGGCCATATATGTGCAAAGTGGCTTTCCTCTGATTTCTGAGTATTTTATGATGTCTCTGCTACACTGTGGAAGCTTGGGGGTAGCATACCTTATAAGATATATTAAATTTGGTGATTTAGGGTTATAAAGACTTGTGTTTAGGTTTGGTGTTGGTATAAGCCAGAGTTTGACTGAAACTTATTTGGTGGTGATGTGAATCATAAATGATGAGCAAGACCCCGAACGTATTACATATGAGAAAATGTCTTTCTCTTCCTTGAGTGGGTTGTCATGGTGATTGGTAGGGGTGGCAGCAATGAGGTTTGGCGACGATCGGGAGAAAGTATAATGTTGGGACTCTGAAAAATCTGAAATTATTCCTCTAGTGAGCTTTGGCTACCATGTCCCCTGTTGAAATTCTTGGAGTGTTTCGAGTCCAAAGTTCGTCTCCACTGTGTTGGCTTTAGGGGCCACAGCTACGGCAGAAAATGGATTCTGGATTTCTAAACAACAGCAATGACAAAAATGAATAGCTTAGGGATAGAATTGTAAACCCAACATGATCTCCTGTTGTTGCCCACATGAGCCAGTTACCTTACTTCGGCGTTCTTAGCCATTATTCCCCTCTCCCCTTTCTGTGGGGAATGCAGCGCTAGCAGGTGGAGAGTAACTGAAAATAATGAAGACAGCTGCCCATCATCTCTTCGTGGCAGGTCAGGAGAGAGGTGAATGCAACATACAGATAAAACCTTTCCGAGGAGCAACTTAATGGGGGGGTGAAGTATAATAAATAAAACACATAGTGGCAAGAAAGCATGACTTCTAGGGAGAAAAAAACCCAAAGAGACTCCAATGTGAGAATAAAATGAAAATGTCTTTCCAGAATGAGAGAACGCAAAGCAATTCAGAGAAAAAGTGGCCAAGGCAGACTTGAACCGCACTTCATAAATTCTTGTTATTATCTCACTGGATTCTTCTCGGAGCTCAACGTGCTTTCAGAGGTTCTGTCTGAAATTGTTTGTTAAGCAATCTTTACATAACCTCTTTATTTTATCTCCTGGGGGTCCTAAGCCACGCACGAGGTAGACAAGGGGGGGGAGGGAATCATTTATAATATTTTACAAGACAAGTTGCTAGATTTGTTTACCCTTCATTTACTTTTATGAAGTCTGTGGCTCTGACTGGGTATGGAGAAGGGGGTAAGACCAGGGAAATGGTCTCGTGATTCTTGTCCATTGATCCTGTTGCCTTTCTTTCTCTTTATTTTTCATATGGTCCCTTCCGTGAAGGAGTGAAATAATAGTGCCCCTCACCGGACAGCTTTATTTTGGTGAATAGTGAGTGTGATGGTGAGGATGTATTACCCAGAAAATTCTTGGGTCTTTTTAGGTCTCTCCCTCCGCCCCCCGCCAACTTATTGAAATGTAGTTTAATCCCCACACTGAGATTGATGGAGGAGTCTGGTGGTCTGCATTTTAAATAAGCACTGGAAATGTTCCTAACGCAGGTCGTCTAGGAACTATACCCGAGACCCGCTGGCATTGGAATGTGTCTGTGTAAGGCTCTGATGTGAGATACATACAGCTTGAATCTCTGTTGCTACCTTCTGAGCTGGAGTGAATTACTTGATCTCTCTGCACTTATTTCCTCCATGTGAAAAAGGGACGCTGCTGGTATTTATCCCGTAGAGTTGTATTTAACAAAATAATGCAGGAAAAATATTTAATGCACCATGATACAGAGTAAACCCTCAACAAGTGACAGTCAACACATATATTGTCAATGAGCTTGATGATCCTGTTTTTAGAGCCTTTTTACACCTTTGGATGGAAGGAAGGAAAGGGAACTTGAACTAGCTTAGGAGATGTTTTGTTCTGTTTTGGCCAACATAACAAAGATTCTCTGCTTGACCAAACCTGAGTTAAGCTCCTCATACCTTCTCCTGGGCCCGCCCATCTGTGGACTTCCTTGTAAAATCTAGTGTTAGTTAAAACCCTGCAAAGTACATTTAGAAGGAGTCCCCTATCCTCAATACCCGATCACCTTCAATATTTAATTGGGTTCCTCAACCTCTGTCATCCCCCAAGTGATGTCTCTCCATCCTGGCCTGTCCTGAGTAAAGAACTTGTTAGGCTGATTTAGCCTGATTCCCCTACCCTTGATATTTTCTCCTGGTATTTTTCCATCCAGTGATCCCCACACTGCTCCTTGGCTGGGAATTCCCATGAGTCCATGCTTTTTTCAGAAATGTGCCCAGTTCTAGATTGAGGTCTCTGTCCCCTGTTGAAGGAGTCTGGGATAAAATCTGTTTTTACTACTTTTGAGTTCTCTTTTTTCATTGACATGAATTATGGAAGGGGCAGGTGTAGAGGTGTAGAGGGTGATTAGCTATGGCGACTTGAGCTCTAAGTTCTCATTTCTCCTTTACTATCTTTGGTGTATCATCGTCTTCTGTTCCAGATAAGGCTTTTCTCCATGCAGGGGACAGTGTGCCCCGAGAGTGCTCTCTTCTCATAGCTTCCAGCTGGAGGGTAGGGGGAACTTTCCTACCAGCTCTAGCTAGAAAAACTAGTGGAAGGATTAATGGGCTCAACTGAAATTACATGCCAATCCCTGTACCAGGCTCAATTCTACCTGGGTCATGTTCTGTACCCCCAACAAAATGTTGGTGGGGAGGGACTCATGCTGGGCAAAGACACCGCCCCCCCCCCCCCCCACCGCCACTCGCCACCTATTTTTTCTGCTTTGGTTCATCCCTGTAATTTTGCATCTGTGATACAGACACATCCCAGACAACAAAGGCATCTCATCAGCATTGGGGATACAGCAAGATCTAAGCAGGTAGGGCCCCTGCCCTCATGGAGCTTCTAGTCTAGTAAGAAATGAACTTTCAGAGTGAAGAGATGAAACAGAATTATGACTCCAATCTCGGTCCTCCTGCAATAGTAGGAACTTAGGAGACAGTATAGTAAAACCAGGAAGGAGATCAACTGGAAATGAAAGTTAAGTTGAAAAAGAACCCCAGAGGAGGCGAAAGGGCACGCTAGGTACACAAACTTTGAGGTACTTAGAGTAATGCTGACTCCTTCCCACCCACCACCCCCATCACAAGGGAAGAATATATTCTTCCACGAACATCAGTAGTCTAGGTGGGTCTAACTTAGCTAATCAGACTCCTCTGCAGAATTTGATTAGGCATCCAGGGCTCAAATTTCTTATTTCTGTATTTAAAAATAAATGGGTTGATTTTCACTGTTCCAGTAAGAGAATCAGTAAGAGTAGCAAACTACTCAGTGATCACTTACTATTATGGGTGCTTTACGTTCATTTAATCTTCTCAGCACCCCCACGAGGTAGGTAATGTTTGTTATCTTCCTTACACAGATAAAGTAACTGGCACACAGAGGTTGAGGGAGCATAGCATTTATTGAATGCACATGATATGTAAGGCTCAGTGCTAAGTGGTTTTCGTGATGATAATTCATTGAATCCTCTTGATAACACGAAGAGGCGTATTTTTATACCCAGCTTAAGGAGGCACTGAGCCTTGGATAAGTTAAGGATTTGAAGTTCTATAAGGAGGACATATCAGTCTGGTCTTGGACCCAGTACATCTGACTTGATCTTGTTCTCTTAACCACTGAGCTCTGTTCCAATTTCCAGATTAGCTTGCAGAGCAAGTACATGCATTGTCCTTAAAATTGTCTTGGAAAATGTTTTTCCCGTTACAATCTTGTTGAAGGGAAGGAGTGCTGTCTAGGCCTTTCCTCTCTTACCTGTTATGGCTGTTCTACAAATCAAAGTTGCCCTGAGCTGCCCACATAGAAATGACTGAAAATATACAACGTTTGAAACAATTGGTTTTATATTCAATCATTGAAAAACACGGTCCCTAGTCTATGTACCAGGTACTGTTCTAGGCAGTGAGAAGTCCTAGCAGGTTCCCTCTGTAATTTCTTGCAGGTGGTTTCCATCACAGCAGTGATGACGATTTGTAATGCTTACTCATTCACTTGTTTATTGGTCCTCATATTAGAATATAAGCCCCAGGAGACAGATCCATTTTCTGTTGTGTTAACTTCTGTATCCCTAGAATTTAGATCAATGCTAGATGTGTTTTAGGTGCTCATTGAATATGTTTTGAATTAATAAATGAGCAAATAACAAATGAACTAATCACAAGTTTACTGGGTGGTAAGTAGGTCTTTCCTGTGTGTGTGAATTCGATGATTGTTTTTAAACACCGCTTCTTTCGTTACCCTTTGTGTATTGCATTCACCTGTGACTTCTGGCCATGGGGAGTAACTGAGCAGAGACCAGAAGATGAACATTTAGCCTGGGATTATGGAAACTGATGCAGTGGCAGCATAGGGAGCCAGCATTAATCAGAAGTTACAGTCCAAAAAGTAACTGACCAAGGGGACTTGGGTATAGTTTCCTTTTAGCTAGGGCTCCAAAGTCCCTTCAGTGCAGAAAAAGTGTGGTTACTTTCTTCTGCGTATAATGGACCATCAGGTGTCAGGTATGGATCTCTCAGTTGGAAGAAGCAGTCGCCTGTCTCTGGTCATGTTCAATGAATGCTAAATCCCCTCTAAACAACCTGGTCTCCAAGCTTGTTTATTTTCTTGCTGTAAGACTGGCAAATATTTCTCCTGCTTGGGGGCAAAAAACTCAGAATGTGAAAGAGGGGGAAAATCAAAATGCATTGGCTAAATAGTTAAAAAAAATTATCATGGATGGACTGCTGAAGGCACTTTATCATAGGAAGAGAGGGTGTGTTCAGGCATAAGATAGTGTGCCAAGGACATTTCCTTTGTTGTTGACCTGGAAAGAATGCATGATGTGTGGAAAGCCCAGACAGGAGGTCAGCAACATTTTTCCGTGAAGGGCCAAGTAGTGATGATTTGAAATTTTGTGGATTACGCTGTCACAGTACTCAGTTCTGCTATTGCGGTGTAAAAACAGCCATAGATAGCCCTGCAGGGAAGGAGCATGGCTATGTTCCAATAAAACTTTATTACAAAACCAGGTGTCAACCTCTGGCCTAGAATGGTGTTTTGGCATTTAACTTAAGATTCTAGAACCTGGAAACCTAAACCCTCTCTCATCACCATACAGACAGTAAATACACCCTTTTGAAGTGGTAAATAAATACACCTTGTCAGAACCCCCAGTCTAACGCCCAGTTCTAACCCACCTTAGCTACTTCAATCAGGGTCACATGAGCATGCATTGAAAACTAGGTGTATCTAGCTTAAACTTCAAGAACTTAAAAACAAAAACAAAAAACGCTTCAATCCTATCCTAGCCCTCTCAGAAGCCAACTTGGAGTTCTCACTGTTGAAAGATGCAGATCTCAGCTACAAAGACCCAAGATCAAAGCTTGGAAGTAAATTCCCTTCAGAAAGGGCTCAGAGCTGCATTAAAAATTGCCAAGCTTCGTCCACGTCACCCTCCCAGAAGAACTCACTGGCCTAGTGCCACCTTCCCCCAGAGGCCAGTCTGGCCTTGGGCCATCCATCTCTGCTTGCTAAAGCCAGGCTCCACAAATCACATGGCTTCTCATTGACTTTCTGCCAGGGCGAGGTAACCAAAGCTCTTTAAGCTGAGAGGTGTGGCACGTAGCTCCTTTTTGCCCATCTGCTCTAATGGGAACTGCCAGGTCAAGAGCACCCAAGAGGGCACAAGCCCAGAGAAGATAAGCCTATATGGTGTCCCTTCTGTGCTCCATGCACTGTGGTAGACCTTTAGAATGACCAGGTGGATAAGAGCATATCTGGAATCCTCTGGCCTTTACGGTGTGCACGGACTTCTATACTGTGAATCCTTGATAACAGTGGAAGGTACATCTGTACTTGGGTCAGCTGACGGTAGGGAGCCTGGCCCATGCTACATTAAAGCCCAAAAGGACTTCTACAAGAGCAGGTTTAATTAAATGAAATATGTCTTTGGCTTCTCCTCTGCTAGGCTCACTTGTCCTCAGTGACTTCCACGGATCCTAGTCTCTTCTTTATGGCTGGTAAGAGACTTTCTTCTCAGGAGGAGATAGGAGTCAGAACTTGTAAAAGCATGGCTCTTCGGTTCTTTGTCTTGGAGAAATGCCATTTTTTCCTTACTCGAAGATAGTTTGTCTGTAGTCTGGCATTAGTTAGAGCAGCAGTGGTGTACTTCACTTAGGCAGTTGACCATATGGGTGCCAACTTTCACCTCCTTCAACTTCGAGGTATAGTTTTCAAGTAGGTCTTTTTACCTAATAGTTTATTTTACTGGTCACATCTAATCTTTATAAAACAAAGCCATAAGTTATTCCCTTCAAATGGATACATTTATCAAATTATATTTGAACATCAACCATCCTGTGGTCTTCCCAAATTCAAATGGATACATTTATCAAATTATATTTGAACATCAACCATTGTGGTCTTCCCAAATTGTCCCAATCCCTGGAATACCTTTATGAATATGTTTACAAGGTTCCTACTAGGCTAATCTTTGACTTTGGCCTGAAATGGCTCCCACAGGCCAAACAGTGACAGATGGACAAATGTCATTCTCCAGTGAGCCTGGTCACTTGAGTACATGAAGCCCACAGGTAGTAGTTCTCCACAGCATCCTGTATTCTCCCAACTCCAATGCATGTCCTGTTTGCTATCGGTCCTTACTCCCTTCTGTTTCCTCATTGAACTATAAACTCTGTGAGACCAGGGCTTTATGTTTGTGTAGTATATATGTTTCTGGGTAGCTCTACAGAAGTCTTGAGTTATTAATGCATTCATAAGGTCAATGTGTGGTACACACTGGCATTGGAATTCATGGTCTGGGTACTAACTTTCTTTAGTCTAGCTCTGGATTCAAAAACCTATCCAAAATCTATAAAGAACTGACCAGACTCAACACCTAAAAAATAAATAATCCGGTGAACAAATGGGCAAAAGACATGAATAGGCACTTTTCCAAAGAAGACATCCAGATGGCTAACAGACACATGAAAAGATGCTCAACATCACTCATCACCAAGGAAATACAAATCAAGCCACAATGAGATACCACCTCACACCTGTCAGAAGGCTAAAATGAATAACTCAGGCAACAACAGATGTTGGCGAGGATGCGGAGAAAGGGGAAAGGTTTTGCAGTCTTGGTGGGAATGCAAACTGTTGCAGCCACTTTGAAAACAGTATGGAGGTTCCTCAAAAAATTAAAAATAGAACTACCCTATGACCTAGCAATTGCACTACTAGGTATTTATCCAAAGGATACAAAAATGCTGATTTGAAGGGGCACATGCACCCTAATGTTTAAAGCAGCACTATTGACAATAACCAAATTATAGAAAGAGCTCAAATGTCTATTGACTGATGAATGGATAAAGATGTGGGGTGTGTGTGTGTGTGTGTGTGTGTGTGTGTGTCCACACACATATGCATACACAATGGACTACTATTTGACAGCAAAAAAGAATGAAATCTTGCCATTTGCAACAACATGGATGGAACAAGAATATATTATGCTAAGCAAAATAAGTTGGAGAAAGACAAATATCATATGATTTCATTCATATGTGGAATTTAAGAAACAAAACATGAACATAGTAGAAGGGAGGAAAAAAAACAGGAAGGCAAACCACAAAAGAGTCTTAAATACAGAGAACAAACTGAGGGTTATTGGAGGGGAGGTGGGTGGGAGGATGGGCTAGATTGGTGATGTGCATTAAGGAGGGCACTTGTTGGGAGGAGCGCTGGGTGTCGTATAAGATCTAAATGACTGGGTTCCACTCCTGAAACCAAGTCTAAACTGTATGTTAATTAACTTGAATTTAAATTAAAAAAAAGCAAAACCAACAAACACTATTAACTGTCCATCTGTTGAACACTGAGCTCGGTGCTAGGGATTCAACAATGATGAGATAGCATCCCTGCTGTCACAGCTGAGTGTCGTGTTACTCTATCTCAGTGAGGCAAAATGGCACATTACTTAAGGATGACGGTTCTGTTGGCAGCCTAAGTTCAAATCCCTGCTACACCCCTTACTAGCTCTTTGACCTTGGGCAAGACTCCCGACCCACTTGTGGCTCACTTTTCTAATCTATAAAAATGCAATAATGAGGGCAACTATGTCATGGGGCGGTGGTTAGGATCGCATGAATGAATATACATCAAGTGTTAACACCTTTCCAAAAATAAGTGAATTTGACATGTTTAAAAGGTTATTCACACTTACAGAAAGACGAGTGCTTGTTCCTTCAATGTTCTATTGGAGCATAGTTGAACTAGCTCACTAAAGGATTATGTAATGTTAGGGTGTGTACCTTTATTTATTAGGGACCAGATCCTGTGAAATGATGCTGTAGTATGTGGATCAAGGTTCAAACAATTTCTGTCCATTGATGGAGAGGAACTCAAAGGCTTATTGCCCCTTAGGACTCCAGTCTAACAAACATAGCAAACCTACTTGGACATAGATTTGTCTATATGAACCTCTTTTCCTCAAACAGTCTTTGAACCATCCAGCTGCTTTCTTCATTAATGACTTAAATTGTGGGCATATGCTCATGCTATATTTGTATGGGTAGTTTTATTTTTAACTTTTTGAAATGATACTTTAGGAAATGTCCTCTATTACGTGGATGGGTTATGATCACTATTAAAAAAATTTTTTTTACATTTATTTATTTTTGAGAGATAGATTGTGAGCGGGGGAGGGGCAGAGAGAGAAGGAGGCACAGAATCCAAAACAGGCTCCAGGCTCTGAGGTGTCAGCACAGAACCTGACGCCGGGCTCAAACCCATGGACTGTGAGATCATGACCTGAGCTGAAGTTGGACGCTTATCCAAATGGGCCACCCAGGCGCCCCCTTTTTTTTTTTTTTTTTTTTTTTTTTTTTGTTTTAAAGTCCGATGATGTAGTGGAAAGAGCATTGAACTATTTGTCCGGAAGTTGGGTCTGAAGTTGACCTTAACCACTTGTTACTTTTCCTGGTCACGTAATTCAACTTCAGTTTTTATATACATAAAATGGGAAATATAGTTAGTTACCAGGGTTACTGGGCAGTTGTTACCTTCCAGTATAGCCTGCTAGAGGCTATCCTTCTGGACTGCTGTTTGGCAAAATGATGTAATTAGACAAATCATTCTTCTCTCCTGGGGCTGATCACAACCCCTCAAAGCTTGGCTGCTTTCAGGCTCCCTTTCACACAACTAGTTTTTAGCAGAATGCATCTCTAGATTCTCTATGCCTCTTCTCTCTCCTTCTAAGGGCAATCGTAAAACCAGCCCGAGCCGTGTTCATGCCTCAAAGCTCCAATGTGCAAAGGGTTCTCTGTTTTATTATAGATCATAAAAGTGTTATCATGTAATGATATTTGGCACTCAGGCTTTACGTACTTAAAATGTATCATCTCAAGTTGAATCATTGCCAGAGGACATGAGACTAGTTAACGTATCCATTTTACAGAAATAGAAACTGAGACTCAGAGCGGAGGCGACTAGTCTGCCGACACTCAGCTAAAGGAGCAGCTATAGCCTGGATTCCAACTCCTGTCTGACCGCATCCAGAGTATTTCCTTTGATTTGTGGAACACTCAGGATGCACGGGGTCCCACTGGGAGCCCATGGAGGGTGCAAGGTGAGTAAGGGAGGACCTTCTCCGGAAGGGCTGGCCTTTTCCATGTGGAAGATAATGATAGAAACCATAACCATTTGGTGGCTGCCATGCTTCACACACAGTCTCATTTACTCCTCGCCTTACTCTGGTGAGGTAGGTGCTAACGTTGCTGTTTTGTGCATAGCAAAACTGGTTCTAGGAGATGAGGCGGCTTGCCTCAGGTAACACAGCTACAATGATTCAAACTGCTGCCAGTGCCTTCCATCGTTTCTAGCCCCCCCACCCCCTATTAGATACAAAAAAGATACCTTAAACAGTAAAGGGTAGCAACATTCAACATTGTACAAAGCACCCAGAGGATCTTGATGAGAGCTGCCTGTGTTGCTGGGAAACTGCCCCAGGCGATTGAGTAAATGTTTATTGAGCATTTTCTGTTTGCCACATAGTGGGGCTGGGGAAGGAGTGATGATGTGGCCCCTGAACTTGAGCAGCTCCTGGCCTAGTATGAGGGACAGATGTGTTAATAGGCCATTAGGACACAGCATGGTAAGTGGTGTGCTGGAGGCTGAATCAGGGGGGCTGAGGGCAGGTTTCCTCCCCGGTGCTGTACCGCAGACAAGTCTCTTAGCCCTGCCAACTTGAAAGTACGTTTTCATGGTTTGCCTTTCCTCTGATTTTCAAGGCACTCTGTCTGCTTCAGTAAACCCTTTGTATTTGACTTGAATATGTTGTCCCTAAGTGAGTAGATTCCCTTCTAAATCCTACTTAAAAAAAAAATAAGTTTATTTATTTTGAGAGAGAGAGAGAAAGGCAGGGAGAGAGCGAGAGAGAGAATTCCAAGCAGGCCCTGCACTGTCAGCACAGAGCTGGATGCAGGGCTTGAACTCACAAACTGTGAGATCGTGACCTGAGCTTAATCCGAGAGTTGGACGCTTAACTGACTGAACCACACAGGCACCCCTCTAAATCCTACTTTCTCAGGTGAATTGGAAAATTAGTTTTCACTGCACACCGATAGTGTGCTGAACTGGTTCAAGAGGGTGTTGACATGGCAAGGTTAATATGCCTTCGAGTGGAGAAAACAACAGTGGATCATGTGCCAATTTGTATCCTGTGTATACAGATGACTGCAAGTTGAAAATACTTGCGGGACTTTTCCTTGATCCCTGGTATGCCCTCTAGCTGGGCTGGAGATTGTTCAGATGTATAGATGTGCAGGGTCTCTGCAGGCTACCATGCTTAGGAAACCTACAAAAAAAATCTACGTTAAAATGTCTCCTCTATCACACGTACAAAGAGGAATCACAACGTAAAGGAAATTTCTCCTTTCCTTCTTAGAAGACAGCTGTTGTTACTGTGTGTATCCTTGTATGCCTTTATGCGTCCTTCTAGAGATACTACAGGACTATAAATATGTGCGTGAAGGAGTTCAAACATGTATGTGTATAGAAGTACGAACACACACATAACCAATTTAGTTTTTAACATGAACAGTAGCATGCTGCAATAAATCTTGTACCTTGCTCTTTTTTTTCCCCTCCGTTGAAGAGTACATTTTGGAGATCATCTATTCTGTCATAGTACCTGTAGACTTACCTCATCCTTTTTTCAAATGTTTATTTCATTTTGAGACATAGCCAGAGAGCGAGTGGGGAAGAGGCGGAGAGGGAGACACAGAATCGGAAGCAGGCTCCAGGCTCTGAGCTGTCAGCACAGAGCCCGATGCGGGGCTCAGACTCATGTACCAGGAGATCATGACCCTAGTCAAAGTTGGAGACTTAACAACTGAGACAGCCAGGTGCCCCTTACCTCATCCTTTTAATGGCTGGTTAATATTCACTGGGCATGTTTTAACCAAAGTCCTTTCTGATGCTCATTTTAAATGTTCTTGGCTTTTGGCTTTTATAAAAGACACTGTGGTGAATAAACCTGTACACACATTTATCCATGAATGGATGTATCTTTTTTTAAAAATTTTTTTAAAAGTTTATTTATTTTTGAGAGAGACAGAGACAGAATGCGAGTGGGTTAGGGAAAGAGAGAGAAGGAGACACAGAAGCAGAAGCAGGCTCCAGGCTCTGAGCTGTCAGCACAGAGCCCGATGCAGGGCTCGAACTCACGAGCCACGAGATCATAACCTGAGACAAAGTCGGACGCTCAACCAACTGAGCCACCCGGGCGCCCCCATGAATGGGTGGATCTTGTGGATAGATTGCTAAAAGTGGAATTTCCAAATGAAATGTTCATGTTACATTGGGCAAGGCATTGCCCAATTACTCTTGAAAATGTGGCACTGAGTTAAGTTCCTATCAACAACTTGGGAAGCCATCTGTTCCCTCTTACATTCTTTGAGATGTTTTGATTAGCCTTTAGGACATACTGTGACAATGGAAACATGGATGTTTTATCTGAAACTTGAGATACAGGTTAGATTGAGGAGGTTGTGAGTTGATGGACATGAAAAATCAGCTGATCAGCTCGAAGTAGTGGGAGTTCAAGGTTTTAGGACTGGAAACCTGCCTCTTTGGCATTTCAGGCCTAAGAATGCTCCTTTTTTTTTTTTTTTTAATCCCTGGAATACCAGGATGTAGTTTGACCTGTTTTTAACTTTTTGCATTTGTTAATGGCAGCTGGATACTTCAAGCCTATGTTTTCTGGAAGGATCTGGCTCGATTCTCCCCACTTATTCTTTGTTTCTTCAAAGATTATGTTCACCTTCTGTACTAGGCCTGACTACCTCATGTTGTGGCTCTCTGAATGTCCACACCCCTTGCCTTGTGGGTCTTGAATGGGTGACCTTATCACTCCAGGAGGCAAACATACCCCGCACTGATCTGCCAAGCTCAATATCCTTTTGCTTAAATGTTAGGTGGATTTATGTTATTGCTCTGGGAAGCAGTGATCCAGGGAGGAATTAGTGTCTTGAGAGGACTCTGGTCTTGTTAAAATGGCAACAGGAGATTGTGTGCCCTTACTTGCTCAAAGCCAACCACCGTGGTCTAGTCCAGTCTTTCTCCTTTCTTCCCCTTCCTCAACCCATTGGGTCATTTGAATCTTGTCTGCATCTGAGCTTTATCCAGGGTCCGGTAAGGGAAGCCTGGATATAGGGCATGAGCAGCTCTTAGTGACTCTCACTGGAGCAAGGAAAAGCCACAACAAGATGCCCTTTGATCTGGGCTCTCATGCTTTTGGCAGTGTTGGAGGTCATCAAAATGGGACCTCTCTGATCAGAGCTTTTCCTTCTGGAGTTTCCTGAAAGGCACATCTAAAGTATCTCGGTATCACATGTGAGTTAAATCAATTTTTTTTAATTAAAAAAAAATGTTTTTAATGTTTATTTATTTTTTGAGAGAGAGACACACGCAGTGCGAGTGGAGGAGGGGCAGAGAGAGAGGGAGACACGGAATCTGAAGCAGGCTCCAGGCTCTGAGCTGTCAGCACAGAGCCTGACGCGGGACTCGGACTCATGAACCGTGAGATCATGACCTGAGCTGAAGTTGGACGCTTAACCGACTGAGCCACCCAGGTGCCCCTTAAATTGATTTTCAGTAACAACAGTCTTTTTAAAAATAATTGTAATGTATATTTATTTTTGAGAGAGAGAGAGGGAGACAGAAAGAGAGAGACAGAGAATATGCAAGTGGCGGAGGGGCAGAGAGAGAGAGAGGGAGACACAGAACTTGAAGCAGGCTCTAGGATCTGAGCTGTCAGCACAGAGCCTGACATGAGGCTCAAACTCACAAGCTGCGAGATAATGACCTGAACTTAAGGTGGATGCTTAATGGACTGAGCCACCCAGGTGCCCCTCAAGTAACAACAGTCTGAACCCAAAAGGTTGCCTTTACTAATAAGCTTTCTGGCTCTGCTTAGCAGGCGTGTCCTTAGGTGGTTGCAATGAAGTTAAAATTAGGTGGAGGTGGTGGGTCAGTGACAAGGCTGAGGGAATTGGAACTGAGGGGATTGGTCGGGTTGTCTCAGCTCTACTACCTGTTAATTATGCGTTTGGACACCTTCGTCAATTAGAGTCTAACTTCTTCTTCTATGAAATAGAACAGTGATGCCCGTTTAGCTTAATCAGAAGATGCTAAGAGGGAAACACGGGGTTGCTAGTTGATAATTCTGAGCTGGAAGGGTTTATTCTTCATTGCAGCATACACTCGCTGATTTGCCTATATCTCGCCAGCGAGTTCTTAGGCCCGAACTCTGAGAAAAGCACTGCTATCCCTATTTTGCCTCAGAGAGGTTAAGAGAGGAAATCCAGGCCTAACAGCTGGTAAGATGGTAGTCAGGTTGTAAAGTGTGGGAAGCGACTGGCCGTGAGGATCTGTGGTTACATCTGAGTACGTGCTTAAAAGCCAGACCCCTTATGTGTCTCTAACCCAGAGGTTCTCAACTAGAGATGACCGTGCCCTTCAGGGGACATTGGGCAAAGTCCAGAGGCAATTTTGGTTGTTGAAACTGGGGAAGTGGGTGCCAACTAGGAAAATGACCTCTAGTGGGTAGAGGTCAGAGGTGCCACTAAACATTGGACAGTCCCAGAACATCTCCCACAACAAAGAATCCTCTGCTCCAAAAGGTCAATAGCACAGAGGTGAAGAAACCCGTGTCTAACTCGGGAACTTCTAGCATTTCCTGTAGACAAGGTAGCCTATTCTTCTTTCCCTGACCTTCTTGGTTTTCCTTCTAGTACTTGTCATCCTCAAGTCTATGTAATTCATTGATTATGTGTGTCTTTTATTACTGGTCTCCACTCATCAAAATAGCAACTTACCAAGGGCAGAAGTCTTGGTGTTTTCCCTGTTTGCCAAGTGCTTAGAACCGATGCATTGTCGGTGCACCATGAGTAGTCGTTGAATAAACAATTGTGCACAAAGTTTTGTTCATGGGAGCCACTTGGGGATCACCTGACACAGAGGGAGGTGGCTGTAGACTTGGTTTCTAGGACGAGGTGGTGTTGGTCAGCCTACGCTCCTGCCGGGGCCTCTTACCAAGGTCTGAACCAGAAACGTGGTCGTGCAGCTTGAAGGGTCTTGACGCAGCTTTTTGAATCGAGAGTTGCTGCAGTCTGTTGTCTTGCTACCACGGATGGCCATGGTGTCCCTGTCGCTCATTTCCTGGGCCTGTCCAGGCATGTGGTGATGATGTATTTTGTGGCAATTTGAACAAAGCCTCCTGAACTATGCTGAGGTACAGGAGCAAACTGGTGTTGCACGGCGTTTGCCCTCGCAGGTAGATTGTATCATCAATCACAGTCTTGGCTGCCTCTTGGCGGAATGATCATATATCCCCGTCACGCTGACATGGGATTTACTTTTGGTCAACACAATGTGAGCAGGAACAAACTGTCATCGGCAAGCATGTGTGACGTGGGTTACTTCGGCCTGGAAGGGTTAAGAGTCTTTGCATGATTCACACTTTGCTCCCCCTGTGTCACAAAGCCAGCAGTGTCTCAGGCCATCATTGCTTTGTTCCCCTCAGTCTCCAAATAAAATGACCTGGAACAAAAGTAGCACTAACTATTGGAAGACAAGTAGCATGAGTGAGAAATAAATGTGCCTTGTGAGGGGGGTGTCACTTGAGCGTGACCTGTTATAACTGATGTAACCCGTTGATATGTGTGGAAGGTGAGAAACTTGAGAAACCTTTCCTGGTTTGGGTAAGTGCTCATAAAAGCCATGGAGTTCTTTCCTTCCTTCCATTGAGAGGATAGCGATTTGAGGAGAAGGAGAGTTCAAAGTTGGGAATGCTGTTTTACAACATTGTGATTGTTTGCATGTGAGACCCCATTAAAGGAGAAAGTTACAGGTGTTCCGGGGACAGACTGGAAGAAGAATGCAACTTGCTGTCCCGATGTGGTTGCGTCTAATATGCTAATGAGCGCTCCCAAAGGAGGATTCCATCTCGGAATATGAGTGTTGGTATAACTCATGAAATGTTTCACCACAGTGGGTGCTTGTCTGTCACTCTTTCTCCATCCAAACGTAATTACTCCTGTTCTGTGGAGATCCAAATTAGCCCGATGAAATTTTGAGAGGAAAAATACATGAAATGAGACATTTGCTTAGCACAAAGAATCTAAGTGGGTAGAGAGATGAGCCATCTCAAAAGCGCCTGCTCCCTTCCAGAACATACTCGTTTATTGTATAACTACCTATTGTCTTCGAGACAGCAGTGCCTAAATCTTTACCACTAGCTTTGACTTTGCTTTTTGGATCTTTTAAATATATTTCTGGTCCCTTGTATATTTTTGGGGGAGGCCCTGATACCACCTCAAACTTGACGTTATGTGAATCTGAACTTGTTGTTTTCCTTTCCAAACGTCCTTATGCCTTCACTTTCCTGGGGCTTGAAATTGAGAATCCTGTGGGTAAGAAAAGACCCTCCTGGGGGAACAGATAGTGAGAGCAAAGGCAGCAAAAGAGGGACCTCACGGAAGGCTTAGGGCATCATGAGCTACTGAGCATAGATTGATAGTATGAGCCTAATGGAAGATTTAAAGATGAATTGGTGGCTTGGGGTCAGATTGTGACAAGTGGGGCTGAGAGGTTATGACTGAAAGGAATCCATAGATGTTGTGGGACACTGGCCACATAGGATTGCTTTCATTTTAGATGTTTATGGCACCGGTGTGGAAGACTGAGGGGAGGAGAGAGAGATGAGAGGTGGAGAGACCACGTAGGTGGTCACCTGGGAGATTCTGCTGAGAGATGGTCTGAACCCGAACTAGGACAGAAGGAATATGCACAGAAGGTTAATGTGAGCTCTTGACCTCCCCAGAGAGGGGGCGGGGAGGTTGGCTATATCTTTTCTTTGCTCTCTGCACACAATAAAAAAAAAATGCCTTTGCCACAGCAGGCTCCAGGCTGTACGGAATTGAAGCGGAGAGAGCGCTCTGAAATCCCCAAAGTCTCCGATATGAGGGTGGCCAAGTGGGAATTGATGGCCTGAGCTGGAAATTTCCTTCAGAGCTGAAGAGCAAGGGTCAACCGAGCCGAGCTCCGGGTCCCCATGTAGCCAGAGACCCCCTACCTGCTCTCCCTGCCTCTTGTTTATTTCTTAATTCTCCCTGGTCTTGTTCCACGAGGTTAGCCCACAGAAACAGCTGCTCTCCCCCCTTACACCCCCTTCTTTTTCTCTTAAAGGAAGAAAATTGTTTTAATACTGTTTGCAACTCAGGCAGAAAAAATACTTCCCAGCAGGTGTTTGTGAGTGCTAAGCAGGTTTTGCTGCTGTCCTCGCCACACTGGCAACTTGCTTAGTCCACGAATTCCCCTCTCCCTTGCCGCCTGCATTAAACTGAGGGGAAAATAAAGATCACTAAGGGCCCCTTCCTTTGATTATAATGTTTTGTAAAGGGCACGATGCAATCTGAAGAAAAAACAATAGGTTGAAGCTTTGGTATAACTAATACGCAAATCTGTACCTCCCTTCTCGGAAGTTCATGTCCAGGCGTCTCAGGTCAACCTGAAGCCTGGGAGGATGCCGAAGGGTGGGGATCACTAAGACCCTCTCTGACTGGAAGTTGTGAAGACTGCTAGCGAAATGGCTGGGATTTGAAGGGGTCCCTTCAGTTATTACTGAGGTAAACCCCTCTTAAAAAATTTTTTTTCAATGTTTATTTAGTTTTGAGACACAGAGAAACAGAGCATGAACGGGGGAGGGTCAGAGAGAGGGAGACACAGAATTTGAATCAGGCTCCAGGCTCAGAGCTGTCAGCACAGAGCCTGATGCGGGGCACAAACTCACAAGTCACGAGATCATGACCTGAGCCGAAGTCGTAGGCTTAACCGACCAAGCCACCCAGACGCCCGGTAAACCCCTCTTAGTATCTGTCCCATTAACACCTGCACAGACTTTAGCAAATTCAGGTGTGTTTGTAACATTGTTTACGAACTGAACAGGAGTGAGTTCTTTGGGTTTGCAGAGGTGGAGACTTCTAGAAGCCTAGCTCAGGAATGGAGACACGTGGCCATAGAGGAAAGGGCTTTCACAGGAAGGCAGTCAAAGAAACCATGGTTACAGTCTGGCTTCTTGGAGACAGGAACCAGGTTAAAGACAGTCGTGGAGCCCTTGGCAGCAGGTGTGAATGGGTGTGCATTCTGGTGGTGTCCCACAAACTCTGCTCTTTTCTGCATCTCTGCTGCTTTGAGTGTATCTCCTGCTTTCACTATTTATGTTCTTAACCTGCTACAGTTTTTCTCTCCCTCTGTTCTCTTCATGATTTTGGCTGCTGTATTATTTTTTCTCCTAATGGTTTTTATCATTCTCCCTGTGTTGCCTCTTGCGAATTCCTGACACTGGCCAGAAGGTTTCATTCTCCTGAGAATTCAGGGCCATCAACCAGTTCATGGATTGGCTGTCTTGGGACACTGGTGTCACCATGGTCCAGCCAGAGTCCTTGGAAGATGGTGATGGTGGTAGTAACACAGTGTGTGGCTGCTTCATCATTAAGGACTATGCACAGGATGGTTTCCTTTAGAAGCGCTCGTGGGCACGAATAACACCATGACCAACAGGGAAAGCCTCATCTTGTGATGGTTAATTTTGTGTGTCAACTTGACTGAGCCCAGGTAGCTGGCAAGACAACAGTTGTGGGTGTGTCTGTGAGGGGGTCTCTCCTCTAGTTAACTGTTTGGATGAGACTGAGTAAAGTGGATGCTTTCACCCTTGTGGGTGGGCGGCACCCCATCCATTGAGGCCCTGAACAGAACACAAAGGAGTAGAAAGGCAAACTGTGTCTCTCACTTGAGTTGAGATCTCCATCTTCAGCCCTCAGACATCAGTGCTCGTGGTTCTCAGGCTTTGGTAGTTAGGTTAGTACTCACACCATTGGCCTGTTGTTCCCAGGCCTTCCGAATTGTATTGGATTACATCACTGGTCTTCTTGGGTTTCCAGCTTGCAGACAGCAAATCAAGATACTTCTCAGCCTCTATAACTGAATGAGCCAATTCCTATAATTCCTCAGAGCCAGTTCTTCAGTTCCCTCAGAGAGACGTATCTATCTCCATCTGTGTATCCCACTGGGTCTGTTTCTCTAGAGAACTTGACTATACTCCCTTAGGGGTTAATTAGAAAACACATAATGGCAAAGTCTAAGTGGTATGCACTGTTGATACTCAAGTAGTTTATGGGATATTTTGCTGTGGTTGTGAGGAGCTTTGAGATTCATGGCACAGGGGCTATCATTCCTTCTGTAGAGACCTGGACTTTGGATGAGGGAAGTTAATGGCTTGCCCAAAGTCCTACAAGTAGGTCTTGAATGTGAAGTCATCTCTGCAGTATGCCAACAGTATCTTCAACATGATATGGGAAGATCCTACCCTTAGCTAAGCTAAGACGATGTATAGACCTTCCCAGGAAAAGTTAGAAACTGACCACAGCCTCCCTTGGGGTCCTAGCTCTGCTGCTCTGTTCCCATTTGAAATCTGCTGTGAGTTCAGAGACATCTTTGCATTTAATAGATGTTTTCTCTCCCATATGAGATACACTAATAATTGCTCCTTGGAAGAAAGAGTTGGATGTTCTCAAACATTCTGAATGCTTTGTGTATAAAATGTCTCTGATCCATTGTTCCTAGGGCTTCTCAGATAAAAGGAATTCTTGAAAGGTCCGAGAGCTCTGCTTGTAGCCAACAAGATGTCAGCCTGTCCAGTGGATGTGATTGTTAGACTTGGAGCTGACTTCATCTGAGTCTGGGCCCCTGGGCTGGGTGACTCTCAGCTGGCCAGTGCAGTAGAATGTCTAACCTTCCCTAGTGGTGGGAGACCTTCTGTACATATAAACCTCAGTGATCACCTTGACACCCAGGCCACCTAGAAATTGCAGGGGCCCTTGTTGGCAGAATTGTACCTGGAGATGTTAGCAGAATTTTCAGTGTTCAGAATGAAAGCTGTTAGGATGCTGTATCTTTGTTTAAAAATCACTGAAAGGAGAGGTGCCTGGGTGGCTCAGTCTGTTGAGAATCCGACCTCAGCTCAGGTCATGATCTTGGGAGTGGTCCGTGAGTTCGAGCCTGCATCGGGCTCTGTGCTGACAGCTTGAAGCCTGGAACCTCTTTCAGATTCGGTGTCTTCCTCCTCTCTCTTTCTCTCTGCCTCTACCCCACTCATGCTCTCTCAAAAATGAATAAACATTTAAAAATAATAAAATAAGAATCACTGAAAGGATTCATTCTGCAAATAATGGTTCATTGGATGCTGTACTTGAGAGCAAATTTCTAGGATCATAGGTCCCAGGATGTGGCCTAGAGAATCAGAAGAGCTCTTGATATTTAAGAAGATGCAGACATCTGGTACCCACCCCAGACTATAGTATGGGATGCTCTGGGGATGGGATCCCAAATGTATGCCTTTCATCAGATTCCTGTATGATGTGGTGTACATCGAGGTTTGAATGCCATGGTCCTAATAGGGCCAAGATATTAAGAAACTGACAGATCAGTCAAATAGCACCATTATACTGAAAGTGATTAACTCCAGCTTGATAACAGAGTTTAATACCTTCAAAGGGGAGAAAAGTGAAGTCAGAAGAAGGAAAAGACCTTAATAAGGATTAAAAACAGAAAGGTTATAGGAAGCAAGATTTTGTCTCAGCATGTAAGAAATTCTTAATAACTAGAGTTATCCCCAGGTAGGATACTTTGGAATATAGTGATTTCCCCATCAGTAGAGGGGTTTGAGGAAATCTGTCAGATTCTGCCTGATTTCCTACCTACACCATTTGTCTTCTCTGCAGAGAGAGATACTTTGCTACCAAGGGCAAGCTCCACCCCTCATCAGACCCTGAACCTGACATTCCTAGACCAACAGCTTCAGCCTCACCCAGAAACTTCTTAGGAAGGCAGATTCTCAGGTCATATCCAGTCCTACTGAGTCAGATTGATTTAATTGTTCTCTAGATGGGGCCTAGGCATCAGGATTTCTAAAATCTCTTAGATGATCTCCTAATACTCAGTGAGAGTAGAGAACCACTTTCTTAGGGCAGTCATTCTCAAAATTGGATGTATATCAGAATATTCCCTGGAGAGCCTGTAAAACACAGGTCTCTGGGCCTTCCTCCAGAGTTTTGGGTTCACTCTGCCTGGGACAGGGCTGATTCCCAGGTGAACATCACAGGGAACTGTGACCTAATTCTCTTGGATGGCTTTTTCCCTGGCCACAGGCAGCATTCTCCTACATATTTGATGATGTTCAGTACCCTGCTGAGTGATTAAAGGAGGCTTGGTACAGAAATTTGGGCTCTCTGCCCATGTGGCTCTTGCCTGTCTATCTCTGTTGCCTTGGTCTCCCCAGACTCTGCTCTGTCTCCACTCGGAGTCCACTGGGCTCTGCCTGGGTCCCCCTCTGTGAGCCCTTGCCTGGAAACAGTCTTAAGAGAGTTAGCTTGGGGAAACCACAGGGTTGGCTTTACTTCTTTTTCTATCTTTCAGGATCACCCTCTGAGGATTGCCTGATGTTCAGGGCCTTCAAAACTGTTGTTTCATGTATCTTTGTTTCAAGCAGGAGGGTAAATCCATTCTGTCTCTCCATCTGGGACAGAAGCAGAACTCTCATTTACTTGAAAAGACTGCTCTTGGCTGTTGGCGGGGAGTGAACTGGAAGCAGTGAAGAAGTGAAAGCTTGGAGCTGAGTTAGGACCAGCCTGTGGTAGTCCAGGCGGAGGGGGTTGGCCGTGACCCTCCCCCCCCACCTCAGTAATGGCAGACTAGGGGGACAGCAGAGGCATTCTGCTTTGGAGGTGTTGTTGATGGGGGGGGGGTGGCGCTTGAGTTCTTGTCTCTGCAAGCCTGCCTGTCTCCCCTGTTGTCTACCAATGGATTGAAGTTATGGTCTAGTATCAGATTACAGACTTGACGGGGGCAGAAGCGATTCTCCCTGGTTCATATTTAGGGCCTCACACAAAGTAGGAATCCGCGAGCACTCGCTGCGGGTGCAAATACTTCCTTACAATCCTCTTCCTTGAATCTGACTGCCTTTCAGCCTCTCAGTCTCTTTTTCTGTTGCTTGATCACAGATTCTCCATCTTAGTAGCCACTTGTGTCTACCTTGCTTAGAACCCAGCAGCACTGACATTGCCTAGGAGTTTGTTAAAAATTCAGAATCTCAGCTCCCACCCTGGACCTACTGAATTAACTGTGCATCTTAAAGAGGCACTGGCCTAGTTACTATTCTTCCAGAGCCCATAATATTTGGCCTCTGTACCATGCAGCAAGCAATAAAGAGCCTAAAGAGAAAGATGACGCAGGTAATTTTTTTTTTTTACATGTATAAATTTGACCTCGACCATTTCTAATGTCTCCTAATATCAAATTCTACATAGGCTAGAACTCCATCCTAGTTCCTGCTTCTTAGCTGAATATTCTCTGTACCCTCCCTGCCCAGTGAGTGGCTCCAATTTCAGGTCAATATCTTTACAGATGGGTTCATTAGTCTTTCTTCCCGTGTGTCTGTCTCTTTCTCTCAGCTGACATTTTAAGGTTTCTCTTAGGATCTGAGGTCCACAAGGATTCCCCAGGCCCCAGAAATACTAAAAATGGGAATAAATATGGCAACCTGGGAAGAGGAGAGCAAGGGACAATATTCTGTGGCATGCAGAGAAGGTGGACGTCACAACTAATTAGAAGCAACAAGGTTCAAAAAGGAGAGGGCACCAACCTGAAAAGGCTCTGTGCTCAGGGATTTGAGGATAAATGACTTTTTCACAATGGGTAATTAACTCACAGAGTGGGTTTCCGGAGGCAGCGGGGAAAGCTGATCGACAGTGACATAGCCTGGGAATTGCTTTCACAGCTCTTTGCCTGTTTGGCTCAGGAATAGAGAGGGAAGTTGCAATAGAAGTCATCCGGGGGCTACTGCCTGGCAAGTGGCTGAAGGAACTTGAGAATGGGTGACTCTGGGCCAGGAAGTGCCTGCCCTCCAGACCCCTTCAGCGATCTGAAGGGCTCACGTAGGACACCCTCCTTTAACTCTTCCATCTGTATTCACGTACTGTGGCTAGTAAAAAAAAATATGCTTTCACTCTCACAGTTTTATTTGACACAGTGACTGTGACATACGCAGCCACGGTAATATTCTCCTTGAAGCATTATCCCTCCGCTTTTAGTTTTTTAGTTTAACAGATGAGGCAACTGTGGCTTAGGGAATTAAATGAATTGCCTCGGGGGTCTCAGTAGTGAGTCAGAAGTAGAACCTAGGAATTGTGACATTTAGTCATCTTCTCTCTCTACTGTGTTGTGTATTTATCTGTTGCTGTATGCAGCAAGGAGTAAAGTCTTTTTTTTTTAATGTTTATGTATGTATGTATGTATGTATTTTTAATATGAAATTTATTGTCAAATTGGATTCCATGCAACACCCAGTGCTCATCCCAACAGGTGCCCTCCTCAATGCCCATTAAAAATCTTGAGAAATAATTCATTTTTTACTGAGTGGGGTACTCTGACCAATGCGTTTCTTTCTAACTGGAGCATCCCATATAACGAGCAGGAACGTTCAGGACCCAAATTATAAGGTTGAGTAACATTCTGCTACTGTTGATCAATCATATGCCAGGCTCTGTGTTAAATGTTTTTTTTTTAATGTTTGTCATTTGATCCTAACAATGACCTAATGAAGAAGGTGGTATTGTTACCTGCATTTTACAAATAAGTAGACTGAAGCAGGGAGAATTGTTTGCCCAAAGGTATAGATTTAAACCCCTGACTCCCAAGTCTGAGCCCTTATTCCTTAAACCAGCTCCTGAATAAGACCCAAGGTGTGGTCTTAGGATCTGCTGAGGTTCTCTAAACTGTTAGCCATTCTTGGTGACCTAAAAAGCTTGTCTTAGTATGCAAATCATTAGGCCAGCTGTTTAGGTCAGATAGCATTTTTGGTTTTGGCTTGGGTGCTTTGTCAAAGATTAATTAGTTGGCCATATGTTTCTGGGTCCATTTCCAGGTTCTCCATTCCTGTTCCATTGATCTGAGTGTCTGTTCTTGTGCCAATACCATACTGTCTTGAGGATTACAGTTTTGTAGTATAGTTTGAAGTCTGGGATTATGATGCTTCCTGCTTTAGTTTTCTTTTACAAGATTGCTTTGGCTATTTGGGGTCTTGTCTGTTTCCATACAAATTTTAGGATTGTTTGCTCTAGCTCTGTGAAGAAGGCTGGTGTTATTTTGATAGGGATTGCATTGAATGTGTAGTTTGCTTTGGGTAGTACAGACATTTTAACGATATATTTTCCTCCAATCCATGAGCATGGATTATTTTTCCATTTCTTTGTGTCTTCTTCAATTTCTTTCATAAGTTTTCTATAGTTTTAAGTATACAGATCTTTTACCTCTTTGATTAGGTTTATTCCTAGGTATTTTATGACTTTTGGTGCACTTGTGAATGGGATTGATTTCTGTATTTCTCTTTCTGATGCTTTGTTAATGGTGTATAGAAATGCAACAGATTTCTGCATATTGATTTTATATTCTGTGACTTTGCTGAATTCACATACCAGTTCTAGCCCATTCAGTAAATCTCTTCTCGAGTGCCTTTTATGTGCTAACACTGCAACCCCACCTGAATCCGCTGAACTTATCTGCACCATTTTCATTTCTATGTATTAAGATACAATTAATGGAATTATATCTGAGGTTCTGGAGGTCATGATTGAATGAGGGAGCCACATCTCTATTCAGTTTGAATATTTCCACAGTGAATCTGGTGGGTGCCCAGGACATTTCATGGATATACTAATTGGAAGATATAGGAGTACAGTTGGGTTATACCAGGTTAAGTACCTGGTGGGCTGGTATTACCTCTCTACTGGATTGGCTACTTAACAGGACCTTTGGTGAATGGTGAATGATGATGATTAGTCCACACCCATGGCCCTGTCTGCAAAGTGTCTTTATAGATTCCTCAGGAGTTAGATGGGTTCTCTAAAGTAAAAAGAAACATTTCTACAGAAGATTGTTGATTTTATTGTAGAGTCAATAACTTTCAACCCAGATACGAATGAAGGTAATAAACCAAAGTTACTGCTTGGAAAACCAAGGCAGAGTGTGAACCAGATCACAAGGAGACATTATAATCTGTATTAAATCTGCAGTTTATTCTCTCAAAAAAATTTCTTTTTTGAATCAAACAGTATTGTCCTTCAGATTAAGTATGTGACTCTTGGAATCAGGACTGCCGTCTCTTTTTTGTGGTCTTTGCCCTTTCTGATTTTGGTTTTAAGTCCCATATGTTAAGCACTTCCTAGAATAATACCTATATCCTGGAGAAAATGCAGGGCTCTATTTAAAGGAAAGGCTAGTCCCCTTACCTTGCAAGTTGTATAAGATCATAACAGTCTGTAAAGTTGCTCAATTGGAAAACAAAGGAACTGAGCCAGTGGAAATCACCGGCTAATTAAATTCACGGAGACATCAATAACACCCCAACTTGATACAGGGTATAAATCAGCAGCGTGACTTGGGTGTTGGGGAGAGTTTTCAGCAATTTTCTTTCTGGCTAAGGAGAGGAAGGTTGTATTGAACACATCCTAACATCCTTTTTCTTGTCTGCCCTCTCAGCACATGTTACCAGATCCGTGCCATTAAAATAGTTATCTTTAAAATTGTTTGTTCCCGTTTTCAGCCAGGCTGCATGAAGGCAAAGGCCACATATGTCCGGTCGCTGCAGATTCTCTAGCACTGGGCTTTCTGGCTGCTATTCCAGACTGGAACAGCTTTACTCACTGATATTCCTCTTCAGTACACATGAGTGAAAGGACAAGCTAGCTTGGATCAGGATGAGAATAGGGTAGGGCCGGGGGCAGGTTTTGAAGTGTGTGAAAACCTACCTACCTCCTTGCTGGTTTTAAGGGAAAAGCTGAACAAAGCAGACCTCTGCCTCATCCCTTTCACGCCTGACATGGAATTCTCCTCTGTGGCCTTTTTCAATATTACTTTCCTAGTTCAGTGGCCAGCATTTGGCTCTGAAAGTGGATATGCACTTTTATTCAGAGGATTACCCACACCCTCATTTTGTCCTGCACGTTGCCTTCAAGATTTTTGTCACTACTTGCTTTTCCATTATCAACTACCTCCACTGTGATGGATGTTTGACCTAGTCTCTTGCAACACGAATTTTCCTGTGCTTTCAGTGGCACCTGACAAAGAAGCAACAGGAAGGTCTCCATTTGCTCTAATGAGGTATTTCCAGCCAGTAGATCACTATCTCTTTTGGGGTGGACGAAGAATAACAGTGTTGTGATGGAAGGAAGGTTTTCCTACTCCATTGACACTGGAAGCTCAGATGTTTGGTGACCATGAGGCTAGAGTTGCTATTGTCAAATGTCATGTTTATGGGTGGGGGGGGGCCTTCTCTCTCTTGTCTCACTCTTGTGATGCCTTCTTTTTCTTCTTACTTGCTGCCAGCACACTTTGTTCTTGGTGGGCTCTAGGACCCTGGATTGGGCTTTCCCTCGACCCTATTAATTCTTCTTTTCCAATTAGACTGAGACCCTGAACTCTGGTCCCTTCCACAACGGGGCTTAGAGAACACGGTTTTCCATATGGGATGAACTGAGGGCAAGAGCGACCATGGAATCAGAGGTCTAAGCCTTGAGTAGTTGGCAACAGGGGATGCTCCTCTGTGGGTAAGAGGCAGAGATTGTGGGAGATGGACATTTGGCTTCTGAAGGGTACTGATGACCCTCATTTCCAGGGAATGAGATAAAATAATGGAGATGCAGATGTAGGAAGAACTGGATTTGGGGTAAGAAACCAAAGCAGAGCCTGAGGTAAAAGAAGGGTGAGGAGAATCTTCAGGAGCTGAGATTCTGAAATGGGGACATAAGGAATGGTTTTGTCATGAAGGAACTGAGAAAGAGCTGCAATAATTGGGCCAAGGAAGCTCAGAGTGGGACCAACAGCTGACTGGATGCTTAACTAGGGAATATAGGTCTCATAATGTCCACCATCTCACTGTATGTGAGTGGGCATTCCTGCTCAAGGCTAGCATTGCTCTCAACTGAGGTGGGGGGGGGAGGGGGGGATAAGGGAGAGCAAGCCCAGCAATTTTGATACTGGAATTCTCTTTCTTTTCTGAGGCTTGCTCAGTGACTCTGATGTTTACTCAAACCCTTCTCTGCTCTGACTCACCAGTTTAGGCACCTTGTTGGTATTCCTAACCTCTGGATTCCCAAAATTTTAGCATGTTTCCTGGTAAAAAGTCGATTAATAAATTTCTGCTGAGTTGAGCTGAAATTTTCTGTGTCACCCATTTCTTTGGGACCTCTAAACTTTGCACTGTACCTTCTCCACTTGTTTACTGTTGTTAATTACCTTCCCCCCGTCAAAGAGGATGACCTTCTGGGAGGAGACGTGCAGCATTTGCTGGCGTGGTAGCAAGCATATCCAGAGTTCTCTTGATTTGGCCATACTGTTTTTCTTACACCACAAATCCTTCTTAACATTATAAATAGGATGACTAAGGTGTAATGCAGCTGTGAGCAACCTTCTTGAAGCATAAATCTGCACATGGCCGTGCCAATCCAGAGCTAGAGTGAAGAGTGGATAGCGTTTGTGTAACAGTATTTCTGGCTGCATGATGTGTGCAAAGGCCATAACATCTTGAGTTGGGACTTTGACAAGTTCTGGGTTTCAACTTTGGCTTATCCACTGTTTTACATGATTTTCCCCAGATGTAGCCAACTTTTTTCATTAATAAAAACAATGTTTAAAAGCAATAGTACTTAACATTTACTGCACACGTTCTAGAATCCAGGCCATATTGTAGGCATTTCACATGCTGTCTCCTTTGATCTTACCAAAAATTCCTATTAAAATCCATTAACTCCATTTGGCAAATGAGGAAATGGGATTTAAGAGCTTAAAGTTGATGCTCTCAACCATTATGCTTGGACTATGAAATTGAGCAATGTGCCAGCTACCATTATATCTTGTGGATAAACATAAGTAGGTTAAAGCATGGATTTTGTGGCACTCATGGGATCACTGGGAAGTCAGACCTCCTATTTATGAACTGATTATAAACATGATGCAAGATATGATGTAATGAAGTTCTAAACTGAATGCAATTAAGTGGCAAAATGAATAGTATAGACCCAGGAGTCCTAAAAATATGGTCCCCTGACCAGCAACATCAGCAGCACCTGGGAACTTGTTAAACATGCACATTCTCAGACCTATGGAAACTCAGAATACCTCAGACTCAGACTGGGGCTCACTGTTGTGTTTCTCAAGCTTTTTGGGTGATTCTGACACCCACTAAGGTGTGGGAACAACTGGTAGACGATAGGAGACTGTGAGTTTCCTAGAGCTGTCGTTAAAAAACTGCAATAAACTGGATAGCTGAAAACCACAAATTTGTTACCTACGGTTTGGCAGATCAGAAGTCTGAAATCAAAGTATTGGTCGAATTAGCTCCTTCTGGAGGTTCTAGGGAGAAACTGGTCTTCAGCTCTCTTGTAGCTTCTGGTGGCTCATGGCAATCCTTGGAGTCCACTGACTTGTAGCTGCATCCCTTCCTCCAATCTATGTACCTGTTGTCATGTGGTTGCTTCTCTCTGAGTCTTGGTCCCTTCCTCCTAAGATGCCAGTCATTGGGTTTCAGGCCAACTCCGCTCCAATATAACCTCATTTTAACTAATTAAATCTGCATAGATCCTATTTTCAAATGTTGCATTCTGAGCTTCTAGGTAGACAGGAACTTTGGGGGGGAACAATTGGAGTTATTACAGGCAGCTAAGATGAAGACAGGTAAAGTGGAACTCTAGGGAAAAGCTTAAGAAATGTTCTGTGTAGATGAAGCAAGTGAAATAATGGGACTTGTGGCAGTCATTGTAGGAGTGAAGGATAGTGAGCAAGCATAGACTAGTTTGATGAAAGGGGCACCCAGTACTGGGCCTGGACTAGGTCGAAAATAAAACACATATGCATGTGGTAACACATTATCATAAAAAACCTAGTAACCTATACCTCTTTTATTCTTTAAGTTAACCAAATGGTTTAAAACTGTTTGCCAGATGAGTTTATAGTAAAAATCACTCATGATGTTCTAATAATTTCCATACTGTTTTTAATAATAGTTATTGAGATCTTTAATTTGATCTATCACTAGCGAAATAATGCCCCAGTCTTGAGTCATGATTTGACACGGGGAACTGCATAAATCCTTGCAGTGACTTTCCCATTAATGTTCATGGCGTTAAATCAGCTCAGGTTCTGCTGAACTCAGAGCAATTATATTCAAGATTTCCCAGCTGTTATAATACTGTCTGAAATTTTAAATGCTCAACATCTCTATTATCAAACATGTCACAAAACGTTTATTGGAACGCTATATTTGATTAGGTCAAACTTTACCCTTCAGAGCAAGAGAGGCAACATAGCCCTGTTGGTTGAGGGCCTGGTTCACATCTTGGCTCTGTCTCTTAAATTTAAATAATCTTTCTGTGCCTCAGTTTATTTCCCTGTAAAATGGGGATAATCATTGTGGTGTTTATGGCATTCGAGTAAGTTAATATGCAGTTAGCATGATTCACGCTATGGATGTGGTAGCTATCATTTGTATGAAGAAAATTAATGTTAATGATCATGATAGGTGAGGATTCAGGTTTTTAACAAGTCACCCCATTAAATTGAGGTGAAATTGAATGGGGACAGTGTAAAGGGGGTCTACACCTAGCATGCCACCTGACCTAAGCCACTCCTTTGAATCCTGTAGCCTCCCTTCTGTTGCTGAAGCACTTAGTAGAACCGCCTACACTGATAGAACCCATGGTGCCTGGCCAATATCTGAGCTGAATCTTATTATTACCAGCCTGTCTGCTCTCCCATTTTTCCTTGTTGGACCCAGAATATCTTATAAGTGAAGTCTCTCAGAGGATGCAGTCACCACTGGTAGCTACATGGTGTCAACCTCGGGGAGAGCAAGCCGGTGGTGGATGGTCACAGCTTCAGAACCTAGGTGGATATCTAGCAGGATGTCAGCACCAATGTCAAGGATGCCCTTTCTTCTGCTGAGGTCCTCAACTTCTCTGGCAAAGGCCACACAAGAAGCAGGAGTTTTGGGGGGAGGGTGATTGGCAGGAATACTGATGATCCAGAATTTGTGCTGGCAGAGGACTGAAACAGGTCCTACAGGTCTCTTGGTTATGCCAAGCATTCAACTCCTAGGTTGGTGGATTATAGAAGGGCAGGGGGCGTGATATCTTGAGGAAGGGCTATTTTCATAGCACAGACGTGTTAAAATATTTTAACAACTGGAGGAGATTTTCCTGAGTCCTGGCTGAATCTCAGCCGTGGGCGTGGAGAAGATGCCACTGTGCCAATAAAGCAAAGCCAGTCTCTAAAGACCTTGAGTTCTAGACTATGGGGTTGGATTTCATCCAGAAGACATCAGGGAGTCATTGTTGGCAGCCCATCTCTGTCTTTGATTCAAGCAAAACAGAGTGCTAAGCCAGGACTTGATGGAGCTAACAGAGATGTAGCTATTTTTTCAAGGAAGGCTTTTGCTTCAAAACGTTCTTGTTTGGTGTTTGCTCTGTTTATCTTTTGGCATTACTCTTCTGGAGGTTAATAGGACTTCTAGAAAAATGAGAATGGATCATAATATTTAATCCTTCACAGATGTAAGCGTTTTCTTGATAATGAGTGGGGATTGAACAAGTCATTATAAAAATTCCTCAACAAATGCTTTGCTTTGCAGGTGGCTTTTTTTTTCTTTTTTTAAGGAGGCTAGGAAAAAAGTAAGAATGATCCCTCATGTAAATACCTAATGTAAATACCTTTGGAGAGACATAGTCAGTCTTGATGCTACTCATTGCTTCTTGTGTTAAAAATACTGGCTCATCATTTGGATGTCGGATGTCGACCCAAACAGAGAAGCTGCTTAATTGACATCAGCTCCCCTTAGTCACTGGTCTTTAGCTGTGTCCCTTTTATGGTGGCAGACTGCCAAGTTGGACATGGGAAGAATTTTATGAAGACCATAATTCCCAGAAGTCTAAGGCAAGCTTGAAGTCTCTATTGGAAGCTACTTGTACCCTGACCTGTTCCACCAAATAGCTACGCTATGTCGAAAAGTAGAGGTCGTGCGTGTATTCCAGCAATGCAGAGCATAGGTCTCTGAATCAGTTATCCTTAGTTTGAACCTTGCCTTTTATGAGGGGAAACTAAGAGAAAAAGTTAGAATAATCCCTTATCTTAAATAACTTCTCCAGTTTGGGGGGAGACACAGCTAGTCAGTCTTGATGGTAATAACTGTAGCATCTCCTATGGCTTTGGGACCTTCGGTGAGTAATTTTACCACTTTACCTGTCAGTTTCCCGTCTGTAAAACGAGGGTAAACATATTTGTCTTACAGAGATACTATGAGGATAAAAAAAAAATGGTGTGTTAGCAAAAGTGTTTTTTGTTACGGTGGTGGTGGCTGTTTCGTCAGGGAGTTTCCGAACAGTTAATACCCATTTTACAACTTAGGAATGAGAGCGTACCTGCGTGCTGTCTCAGAGGCCAGTCAGGCGACAGCACCAGTAGCTTGAACAAGATAGTTTAATAAAAAGAATTCACTGATATAGGAGGTTGGAGTAATAAGGGAGGGGCTGGTAGGAGTAAAGAGGACAGGGATATTAGAAAAAAGAAACAGCCACTGTTCCAGGGCTGAGATGAAGTCTGTGAGAAAGAGACCCTCTCTACTTCAAGGGAGAAACTCGGACGTTGTTGGAGACGACCTGGCTGTGACTCACTGAGTGGCAGAGAAGTTGTTACAGTCCTGTGCTGGCAGAATGTGTTGGCAATGTATTCTCTCTGGCTCCGGGGAAAGCTGTCACAGAGAGGTGTCTCCCTGGAGACGTTCTGATCTAAAATTTCCCAAGTACAACTGACCACTGCATCCCGAAGGTGGCTAACGGTCAGGAAGCTGCTCGCGCTGCAGGAGCGGAATGCTGGAGCATCTGTGCGGGCCGTAAAAACCAGATGCTGGAGAAGCAGCTTGCACAGCAGGAGCCGGGCAAGGAGAAGCCAGCTGAGCTGTGGAAGCCTGCTCAAGTGAGCACCCTGGAACCAGGGAGAAAAAGCCCTTCCTGCTCAAGTGTCTCGTCAGCTCCCTCCACTGACGAAGTATAACACAATGCCAGTTGGCAAAAGAAAATTATTTAGAACCAACTTAATTTCCACAGTGCAGGTAACAAAGGGTGATTTTTAGAGTTGAGAGGCAACAAATTGGTACATGGTATAAATGGTGAAGAAACAAATTCTTAGTTTTGAGTATCTGTTGTTGTGCTCAGTTTTATGCTCCCTTGGCATGAGGGCTCTTTGCGTAATCTACAGTGGTAACTAATACTCCTCATCCCTTACTAAATACTTTCTTTTCCCTTTTGTGTTTCATTACCCTTATGGTTGTAAGTAATCTCTTTGTAAGGTAATATGTATTGGAGACTATTCGTGTAATCCATCATGAGAATGAACTCCGACAGTAACAAAATTATGTTGAGTGCCACAACTAATAAACTAAGCCAGGAAAAGAGGGTGTGGTTTGTTTGTTTTGCTATTTTATTTAATAGCAAGGACATTTTTTTTAGGACCAGCTTTGTTAGAGATACAGACAATAGGGCACTTAGAGTCCACATGTATTTTTGTAATCTGATAATAACCTTTTAACTGAATGCATCCTTTTGTATTTTAGTTTTGCTTTGTTTTGAATAAATTAAAGGCACTAAGTACAAAGCAAATTAAATTTATTCTTTGGACAATGTGGAGCCAAAGAGGATTTTGAATGGAACTGTGATGTGATTGAAGACATTCTGCTGGAAGGTCAGCATACCTGCCTTGTAGGTCTTAATAAGTAAGTGATGGGTACTTAGACTGTTGTTGATGTGGTTCTCCTGTATGTCTGAGTGATGAGTGGCCACTCTCTGAGTGAAGTCCCAGGGAGCCCCGGCAGAAATAATTGGAAGCAAAATCAGCCTAGTTTATTTTTATTTTGCTCAAGTGTTTATATTTAGCAGCATCAACTAAATGCAAATAGGTGGAGGGGAAGCTCTGGTGGATTCCTTGGTCCAGACCCTGCCTTAAGCTTCCACAGCTCATCAAACTTGTCTACTGGCTCAGGAGTAAAGGTAGCAAGAAAGGGCATGATAAATACCTGGAAATGACGGGGGAGATAGACAAATGCCACATACGGTCAATGAGCAGCTGTAAACATCTTTTATCCTCTCCTCTCTCAAGTAACTTTTACAATGCTTCCAAATGAGGTGTTTGAAAAGAGAAACATCAGGGTGTGTTTATTTTCTAGAAGTCTTTATTGAATGCCTCGTGTGTATGAGATACTGTGTAAGGTGCACAAGTGCAGATCCCTTAGCTCCTGGGTTAGTTGGGGGTCTTTCATGAGTTCCAGGAGACACAGAGTCTGACTCCCTGTATGTGAAAGGTGTCATTATAGGTGCAATTGGTATCTGATCCCACCACTGCATACAAACATCTTCTCCATGGTCATCTGTGATTTCTTTGTGCTTAAATCCAAAGGATGATTGCTTGCCCTTGTTTTACTTGACTTCTCAGAAGTCTCTCCTTGAAATTCTTTCTTTCCTTGGCTTGCATGGCATCACCCTCCCTCAGCATCTACATCTGGGCCTTCCACTTTCCTGTTGTTCTGAAACTTTCTCCCGGGTACCTTCTATTTTTATTCATCATTGCCCTCATCCGTCTCCATGACCTAAACTTTATCTAGGTTGATTTAATCATCTCTAGTGCCTTGCTGACCATTTACCGGTACATGATGATTCCCAAATTGAAAACTTAAGCTCATGTTATTCTCTTGAATGCCAGACCAGTTGGTCTACTTGTTGGAGAGTAAGACCTCATGCTCTGAAAATCTCATAGGCGTTTCATATTCTATTCGTTCCAAACTACTTCTATTCCAGCTTTCCTCATCCCTGTAAATGGTCCTCCTATCCAAATAGTTGTTTAAGCCAGAAACCTGAGTGTCACCCTTGACTCTCATCCCCCACCTTGACCTGGTCAGTGGCCAATCATGTTGATTGTACCTCCTTAATAGCTTTCAAATCAGTCTACTTTCTATCCTCATGGAACTCTATTAGTGGGCACTACCTGCATCTTTTGTCTACTTATCTGCAACAACTTGATTTCTTAATTGACAATCTTTGCATGAAGGCCTCACCATATGCAAATAGGATTGTGAACACCTCTGCAATTTTCCCGACTGCTCTCAGATTCAAGTTCTAGCTCATACAGATGGCCCACACACCTCTTGATGAGCTAGTGTGTTTCCTTTTCTCGCCTTTTGTCACTACTCCAGCACCTCTTTGAATTCTTTTCTCCAGCTATATTGAACCATATGCATTTCTTGGATACATCATTTTCTGTGCTGAAAACTGGCCCTTTGCTTCTCCACATCGTCATTTGGATAATTCTCACTTCTCCTAAAGGATTTAACTTAGATGTATGTATATCATTTCCTCCAGGAAATCTTGGACCCATCAAGCCTTGATGGGCTCACATATGTGGATTCCATAACAACGTGTAACCTTAACCCTGTCCTATTCCTTACTACTTATTTACTGTCCACCCCACTCTCTTTGTTATTTCTATGATCCTATCCTAGTGCTTAGCATAGTGTGTAGCATATAGATGCCTCTCAGTAATTATCTGCTTGTATATGAATTAGCATTGATACAAAGACCTTGGAGTGTGTGGATGCAATAGTTATAATGAGGCAGGACTTCATGTAGTCAGCCGTGTATCATCTGGAACTGAGGTTGCGGGGAGTTAATGGAATAGCCAGCAATGAGGAGAGAGCATTTGAGGTGGTAGAAATGACTTGAACACTGGTGCAGAGGCAAAGAAGCCTGAGGCAAGATTGGAGCATGCCTGTCTAGAAGGGAAGAATAATATGAGATTCTAGAAAGGCAGGTTTTGGTTGAGGCCTTGAGACCAAGGCCAGGAACCTGTTTAGGTAATAGGGATCTGATGTAAATGGAGTATATTTGTGAAATGGTCAGAGAGGTGCTATAATACAATATTAAGCTGGTAGGCAGTGTTCAGGATGGATTGGAGGGGAGAGAATTTGAAGAGAGAACATAGGTGAGAGGCTGCTATCTTGACTCTCTAGTTGAGATGAGTAGGAGGTAGGTAGGGTTGAGGCAAAGGGAAGAGATAAGTGGGGACAGATGTGAGATAAAGAAGCTCATAGTAGAAACCCTATGTTTGAAGAGTGTAAGAAGGGCCTTGTGCTCAGAATAAAGTGGTAAAGTTGTGCTAAAGGCTTGAAATAAATGTTAAAGCTTTAGAGCAGTTGAATTTGGAACTATAACTTGGAGTCAAGATAAAGATGTCCATGTGGTCTGGTGACTAGGGAGATCCATGCATTGCTAAGAACAGTGAGGACCCAGCTGAGAAGCCCAGCATGTACCAGTAGTAGATCCAGCCAGGAAGATTTTCTCTCTCCTGCAGTGTTCTTCTCCAAGAGTATGAGAATCAGTAGGATTAAAAGGAAAGGGAGCAGGTCCTTTATTCATGAGACCTGGATGTTTATATAATCTGTAAGGAATGAGACTTTTCAGATCGACTCAAGTAAAGTATTTTTATATTTGGATGACTATGAAAACTGTGACATTTCATCATTTTCTCTTGGGACTAGCAGGGTACCCATGGAGTAATAGACATAATGGGTTTGTGACGATAAATAGTAGAGCTGCTGTTGGAATTGAGGGCAGCGTGGGGTTTGTGTCTCAAACCTGGACCAAATCTCTTAGCATACTGTCAAATATGGCAGTAATGGGAACTATCTAACTCACATTTTCCAGATGAGATCTAGATTCTATATTTGGAATTCGTTTTGTAGCAGATGGTTTCATCCCATGTAACCAACCAGCAGTGACCTTTACTTATCCAGAGGATTCTGCCAGCTTCAGGCAGGTGAGCAATGGTATGAAAAGTGGGTATGACCACCTTGCTCGAGAGGCCTGTGGTTGGTGTCTTTCTCAGCTTTATCTATGCCCAGAACTACCAGATTATCTATCCCTGAGGGCTCAGTGTGGTGCAATTCTGCCCTTTTTGCACTTGCTTTCCTAGACATTGTTTTGGTCTTGAGTACTATCTCCTGCTTGGGGGTGAGAAGAAAGACTACCAACTGAAAGGGTCTATTTCCCTCTTAACCTAAAGAGCTGAAAACCTTCTAAATCATTCTACATTTGCCTTACATGCCATCTCATCCAACGGGACAAGTGGCTGCCAATTGGTATCTTTAAATGGAAGAAGACTTGAACATTCTGCCATTGAAGCCCCTATTTCAGCATCCTATTGTGGCTTAGGTTGAATCTTGGTTCTAATAATTGTGTAACTAATAGCTTCTTGGGATCACAAATGTTGACTGCGATCCCTCAATAACTGTAACACCTTCCTTAGGACTGGACTAGTTTATAAAATCTTTGTGAAAGTTAATTGTTCTGATTTGCCTGCTGATACCAAAGGTCTAAGATGTTAGATCTCTAGCTCATCTCAAAGGAATAAGTACTGACTTTTAGATGATTTATGTCATCCTCCACAAGGCAATGACTTCCAGTCCCAGGTGATTCAGTCTCTTCCCTTCATATCAACACACATCCTACTGTGAGCTGAGGGGCAATTATTAAGATATACAAGAAAAAAATTCTATAAGTGTAACCTTTTCCCCTAATTCAGAGGCTTTTGTCCTCAGGGTGCCTATCTAGTGGGTACTCTTTTTCTTGTGGGTTCCTGACATCTTAAATGATGTAGCCCAACTATTATTGTTAGAAAAGTGATTAGAGCTGGCTCCAGAATGGACTGGATGAAGAGTTTGAAGTGTCATCAGGACTGACAGATTTTTTTAATTTCTATTTTCTTCTCCAGCATTGTTTCTGTGTTCATTCTGTTTTTTACAATATAAGGTTTTCCTTCATGTGGTAAAAGGAAGTTCAGACTTTAATAAAACAAGGTTAGTTACCTTTGAGGAAAGAGAGAAGACCTGGTTCCCATTCTTGGTCCCACCCTCTCCCCTTCGGTATATAAACATATGAGGGAAGGACGCTCATTGGCCTACCTAAGTCACATGACTGTTGCTTGGACCAATCAAGGGTCACGTGCCTTGCCCCTCTGGTCACAGAGATAGGTATTTTGTAAGACAGGAGTAAGGGGAATCATAATGGGAAGACACATAGCAGCCTTTACTTGGTGGAAAGCATAGCAATAGAAAGGAACCTCCTTGCTTTGTTGTTAAAGATTTTACTGCTTCCTTACAGATTCATTTTTCTCCTAAAGAATATGTAAAATATACTGCATTCTGTCTAATTAAATGACTAGGGAAAGATAACAGTTTCAAAAGTGGAAATGCTGTCTATCTACCTTTCTTTCCCAGTCATCTACTCTGATTTTTAAACAAAACTAACTTCTTATGGGAAGACAGAGAAATGATTTTCTTCACATTATATCTGAGTGTCATATACTTTTTTTCTTAAGGGAATACTGCAGTGAAACATGTCTTGTCTTCAGGGCACAGGAATCACCCTAGGTGTCTCAATGGGAAGTTGCAGGATTGTAATCTTGCAGCCATGAATAGGAAGATGGCATTATCTGCTTTGAAACTGCTTTCAGGTTCACTTTTGAGGAGGGTGAGTCCACACTGACTTCTCTCTGTTGGTTATGTGGACCAGAGATGGTGAAGTGGTTTAGGCAGATGATACATGAGTCGTGTGACAATATGACAGTACCCAAGCCAATGGAGGCACGTGCTAGACTTGAAAACTGCAGGATTTGAAGGCATTGTTCCATTCACATCTCGACCGTTGTTTATTATCGAGTGCTACCTTGTCATCCTGCACTTCGAAGAAACAGAGGTTTAAAAATTACAATGTTTGTAATGCAATTTAAGATACCTGGATGAATATTGCAGTAAGACCTACTACAACTAGCACAAAATCTTTGAAATGACTTGATTACCATTGTTTGTGTGTTACAGCAAACATCACTGAGT
The DNA here is from genome assembly GCF_027475565.1 of Acinonyx jubatus. Lineage (NCBI taxonomy): Eukaryota > Metazoa > Chordata > Mammalia > Carnivora > Felidae > Acinonyx > Acinonyx jubatus. Next base: position 189,561,671 of record NC_069380.1, on the reverse strand, counting down.
TAATGATAAAGATGACAATAGTTAATAATGATGATTTTGGTAGTTGCTATAGAAATTATCATTACTTTTACTCTCCTCCACCTTTCGAAGATACAGGCACCTTAAGGGGTATGATCCCTCTGAAGCCATGAGAATAAGCCTTTTGGACCTCTAGCTTCAGAGAACCCAATTGTTCAATTGTCCCAGCTGCTATGCTTTGAAATCTATCAATGTCTTCTTGCCTATAACCTGCTCCACATGGGCTGCTCCCAGCCTGTGACTGAGAGCAGCAGGGGCACTAAAGAGGCCCATTCCTGGGAGACCCTGAGTCCCCTGATGGCCTTGGTGAACTTTACTTACAACTGCATTACGGTTTAAGACTCTTTTTGTTCTTTTTTGTTCTTCATTTGGGGTCATACCTGTGTTTATAGTCCGATGGCTTTCCTAGGTCCGTCTCCATTTTGTCTCAGAGGTGTTTCCCTTAAATTCATGTTTTACAAATTGTGGTGAAATAAAACAAAAAAGTTGCCATTTAAACATTTTTAAGTGTCTAATTCTGTGGCACCAGTTAAATTTATAATTTGTTTAACCATCACTACTATTTATAATTTTTTCATCACTCCCAACAAACTCTATACACTTGTTATTTTCTCCATCTGAATACATTTTTTACACATTTCTGTCTTGGCATCTACCTCTCAGAGGACCTTGATTAAAAATCCCATTTAATCTTCATAACAGTTGCTCATCGAAGAGACTTTCCTTTATTCCAGATGAGAGAACTGTGGCTCAGAGGTGTTAACTAACTTGAGCCAAATCCTATAACCAGTAAATGTTTGAGTCAGAATTCAACTCAGAAGTGTGTAACTCCAAAGTTTATGCATTTAAACACTACATTTTGATGATAATTGGTGCTGACATGAGCCATAGAAAACCAACGGTGATCACTCAAACCAAAGGGCCATAGTAGGGAGGAGGCAAATGGGGGCAGCCAGGAATATGTCCCCATGACCTGAGAGGTTCTGTCCAGACTTAAGCCTCCAGAAACAATGATTCTCCTAACTCCACTTTGTACCAGCTTATGCTGTGCCTTACTTATAGCTGTGGCTTACATTCTAGTGGCAGGACTCTTTCATTTACGTTACTTCTTCTGGTCTATACGAGAACCATAAGATATATACCATGACTTTCCCCATTTTATAGATCAAGAAACGGGTAAAGTGAACAATATCTGTTGCTAGGGAAAAATGATTTATTGGTGTTTCTTGGAGTGGGAAGGCAAGGAGAACTAGGGATATTTAATGAATTTTTCTCCTGTTTTTACCACTATAAATCACTATAAACCATCACTGTTGTGATGGTTTAAGCAATCTATGGTTTAAAAAAACCCCAAAGTGCATAATGGCTCATATTGAAAAGCGATCTCCCATTCCACCCTTAGTCTTGGTCTTCGGAGGTGACTTTGTCCCACTTCTTGAAGGCATTCAAAGTGTTATCAATACTGCCCTTTTTTTCTTTTACATTGTTTTAAGTGATTAAACCTATAATATCATAGCTTACTCCTTGATCTGACTCAGCGACCTCTGTAAAGAACTCTTTCCTTGCAGGGTCACAAATACTGTTGGTTCTCATTGTGACAACTTTGTTCTATAAAGTTGCCATGAACAATGGATTAGTGAAAACTGAGTTATTGTTTCTAGGGGAAATACGGGGTCAGGTTCCTGAGAGCTTATAGTCACAACATTTCATCAACACATCAATACATAACCTTGTTCTATGCGTGGTCTTATTTAGCGATGCCTAACTTAACAATATAGTTGATTCCTTAACATTAAACTCATGCACAACAGCACTGTAACTCATGCCTCAGTGAAACTTAACACACATTTTCTCCGTAAGGCACATTGTCTTCATGTGCTTAGGAATGCTAAATAGTACTTTGGCACCAGACTTGGAAGCTATTTCAAAGAGTGAAATCACTAACAAAAAGCACAAAAATGCAAAAAATGTGGTACTAAATAGAATGTGAAAAGGACACTTGTCTCCAGTATGAAAGCTGAATCAAGGAAGCAGAGCATCTCCTTGTATGACCGCATGTCAGACCTGTATCCTGGGCAACTCAGTTTTTTTTTTCCACCCTGAGCACGCCTGCGAATAACTGAAAAAGTACCGTGGGCTTGGTTTTTGGGTTCCTCAACATTTAATCAATAGGCAAAATCACAAATAAGGAATCCACAAACAATGAGAAAGGGCATTGTGAAAGGGCAGTGGCTGAGGAGAGCTCCCTTCTCTCCGAGTTGTTCAAAATCTTAGAACATCAACCAAAGTCAATCATTCATTGCCTAATCCATTAACCCAGTGCTTATTGGTGTTAAAATAGAAATGATTGAATAGGGGATTTGGACGATAGGCTAACTTGTGAATTCACCGGTGTGGCCCAGCCTCTCAATTTTATACATGAGCTGATAGAATATTGCGTCCTGGATGTCACATAGCAAATTATTGGCGGTCTGGGAAGCCGCAGGCTTCTTACGTATCAATACTGTGCTGTCCCTACAGCTTAGTGCTTCTTAAAGTAGCAGCTGAACTCAGAGGTACCCGCTTGAGGCTTCCGGTAATTGGCTTATGTTTGTGGTAATTCAATTCCAAAAGTCAGTGAGGCCCTCCTTGGTGACTATGAGCGGCTTGTGGGCAGGGGCTGTGTCTTTTTCATCTTATCCCCAGCATCTAGGATAGTGAAACATTCTCCATACATATTAGGTGAGTGAATAGCCTTGAGAAGTCAGGAGTCAAATTTAGATAACTCTACAATTTCTCTTGCTGAAAATGAAACCCCATAGCAGTACGTGGTTCCGTGAAAGATGAAGGGCGTTTTTAGGCTACGGTCAGTCCAGTGGTTAAAGTCACAGGATCTGGACTCAAGCCTGGTGGTGTGACATTGAGCAAGACCCTTAACATTTTGGTGCCTCAGTTTTCCTCATCTGTAATATGGGGATAACAGTAGGTGCTACCGCATGAATTGATTTTAAGGCTTAAATACGATAGAGTTTATACTAATGCCTCAATGTATTAAGTGCTCAGTAGATACCACTTACTGATTTTCTTATTTCATTGGATTGACATATACAGGAACCATTAAATCACAGGAGAGCCCACCATGAAACTCAGGGCCTAAAGAATAACTCAGGGAAGAAAGAGAGTATATAGATGGAGACCTGGGAAAAGCTTCTTTGGGGAGGAAGCTCTTGACATGATTTTGAGGGATAGTGGAGATATTCCTGGGGTAGAAGAGGAGTCTGAGGGATGCTGATGGCATGAAAAGACTGCACCTGTCATGTTTAGGAGACACAGAGGAGGATGGCTGGCCCATTATGCAGGACTATGAGGGAGGCATGTGGCAAGAATGGGAAGAGATGTGTTGAGACGTAAAACCCATTCATTGCGTGGAGACATGACACCTGCTCCTGGAGCAAATGAGAAGCGATTGAGCTGCTTTAAACACCACTAGGAAAATTCACAAGTAATTCCTTTGGCCTAAAAGTGTGATTTTTATCTCTTCATAACTGGAAGACCATTCTCTCTTCTTAAAATGCCCTTGTTTTTGAAGTTACTCTCTGAGTGAGGAGTGACTGGCATATTTCAAAGGGATGATTCCACTGTCTTCAGGATTTCTTTTTTCTTTTCTTTTCTCCTTTCTTTTCTCCTTTCTTTCTTTTTTTTTTTTTCTCTCCCTCCTCTTCCCCTCTGAAACGCTGGTTTTGGTCTGCAGGCTTCGGAGGTACCGAAATAGTTAGGCTTATCATGTGAATCATGTATTCAAGGCCAACCAGATGCTATTTGCTACAAAGACGCTCTGACACTCAAGGCTGCTTTTGAACTGTGGGCATATTCCTGCTTCCGCTGAGTTCGTCAATAGATTCAACTTCTAGTTCCTGGGATTCACAGACATATCGCTCAAAGCATTGGATATGCCATCATCAGCCCCCTTTATAGGAATTCTCCTTCAGTCTGGGCTCTGTGCAGTACACAGGGGGGTGGTATCATTGAAATGGGGGAATCTATCAGTGTTGCTGGAATGTACTTCTCCTATTCCTTTGTGTGTTTTATGTATGGATCATTTTCATTGTGGCTCATGCTACCCATCAAGTCTCCGAGAGCGTTCTCTGTCACTGCAAAAGGCCAGTATGCACATAGATTTTTTTTTTTTTAAAGATGTTGGTTTGTTTCAGGTCAGTGAGAGAGAGTACAGGTCTAAGGAGTGAATGCCTCCGATACGTCACTTATATCCATTTCTCCTGGGACTGTGGAATTGTAAGCCTTAAAGGGAAGTGAAGAGACCCTTCAGGTTTTCTCTCTGCCTCTGCTAGGATTAGCTAGAGGGAACCCATAAAAGGAAACCACGAAACAATGCTGGGTGCGATGTCTGCTCAGCACCGCACCAGGCTCTGCGCAGTGCTGAAGACGTGGAGGGGAGCCCAAGACGTGACTCACTAGCTGAGCCCTTGCTCGTAGACTAGTGGCGGAAAACCGTAAACCATCCAAATAAAGCAGTGGATGTAACTGCTGTAATAAAGGGAGTATAGTGGAGGTGGCCACCAATCCCCATTCTGTCCACGTATTAAATTTTGTGGGGCTTTTTTTTTTTTGCTCTCACCGTGTCACAAAAACATTTTTTACTTACCTCAACCCCCTTTCCGTGACACATTTTTCTTTACAATGATTATAGCATATTTTCATATTAAGAAGAAATTTATTAATTTGTTAATGAACTTACCTGAGGTTTTCATTTTTCCACTTTCCCCACCCAACTTCATTGAGTATTTGGCAAGTAAAAATTGTACATGTTTACAGTGCCTAATGTGATGTTTTGATATACATAGACATTGTAAGAACATTTTGAAATGTAACTGAGCACACCTCCATTTGTCATAGTCTAACAGTCATGAGCTGGAACACAGATGTTTTCTTCATTTGGTTAGTTTAGCATTGAAGTATGAGGTTTAGGTCGTTCTAGAATTTTCCTCACTAATAATTCTGCGAAGTTGGACAGAATTTTATCTTCTGCCACCCCAGGTCACTTTTCTTCATGATGGCTCAATACAGGTGACTTGACAAATGTGATGCCTGTGTGTATAAGGGAAAGCAAAGCATAGACTGATGAGTTTCTAGCCCTGTGCTCTGCGTGCAGGGTCAGGGCGAGGGTTGATGAGGGTTTGTGGAGACTCTCCTCCTTCTCACAGGAGAGACTGATCATAAGGAACCAAGCTTGGCGATCAGAACAACCTGGTCTGGAATTTCTCCTCTGATTCCTACCAGCTCTTAAAGCATGTGGGCCATTGCTTGATTTGTCTAAGACTCCATTTTCTCATCTGTAAAGTAGAACAATTCCTCCTTTGTACATTTACTTCAAGGAGTCAGTATCAAAAGTAACCAAAGCATTTAATAAGATGACAGGGCACAGTCAATACTCAAAAGTAGTTCTTAGTCTTGATAGCAAATAGAAGTTTCCTGATTCCCAGTTCACTGTCTTGTCCTCCAGACCCAGGTACCTGTCCTTTTTTTTGCTTGATCATTGCTTTGACATGAAGGCTGCTTTTATGACTGCAGGAAAGGGGGACAGAAGAACTTTGGGTTGGCATTTTGCAACAGGTCTTTATAAGAAAGCTCTGGAGTTCAGCAGATGTACCTTTACTGTGGTGTGACACCGGCCAAGTCACAACATCTATGGTATATTTGGTAGCGATATAGTGCTTATCTCACAGGGTTTCGTAAAGATTAAATGAGATCGTAAAGTGAGGGGCACCTGGCAAGATGAATTCCATGTGCTTGCGGAAAGGTACTTGTGGTTAGTATTTCTACCAATATTCTAATTTCTTATCCTCTGTTTACCTTTCCATGATTGCTAAGAGAAGGCAATCCTAATTTCCTTCCAGGCTTATGTAAAACAGGGAGCAGGCTTTGGGCCAATTCTTATGGCTGGTGATAAGAGGATGCAAACCAGAGTTTTAAATACAGACTCCTAGGGCTGTTCCATCATGCGTCCTGTCCGTTCCAACCCCGATGCCCTGTTGGTGTCTCCTCTGCCTCTTCTCATCCCCTGGACCTGGTAAGGCCTTCCCTCCTGGGGAGGAACGTTTTGTACAAAAAAAACCCCACAACGTCAGATTTTCCTGTCCTGTGGCATTTTCACCCACTGCCAGGTGCTACCTGGCATGTGGCTTTGATTGACAAGATTACTAATCCATTGTAATCATAGTTTCATAATTAGTCCCTGCGAGGCCCGACTGGCTGCTCTTGCCCAGGTAAACTCCTGCCTGCTGCTGAGTGTTTTCACCGTCACCTCCCCAGGAGGGAGCTGTCGGTCTAGCACCCACAGCTGTTATGAAGAATTGCTTTTGTATTCTTCCCCGTCTTCCCTTTTGGGTGCTTGGCTGCTAGAAATTCTGGCTTGATTAAAAGTTACACTTACTGATTCCAGACTGGAACAGATAGCAGAAATGGCTTTCGTATTTCCATCTTGCTGATCATATACTGCCCATCCTTCTTTCATGGTACCTTCCCTTACAGCCTCTCTGCCCACCTCCCCCCACAACCCCTGCAGCAAGGGCGAGGGGAAACTTCAAAGGCATTTTTGAATAAAAGAACACACGGAAAGACATCAATTATTTACCAGGCAAAGCTTTGGCAGGCACAGGGGCCTTTCCCTGTTTGTCTTGTTGAAGACAGCAAGAAGAGTGTTTTTGAAGGTAGTGTTCACAGGGACTACTTTGGCCACTAAGGGTTGGTGAACCCTGGACCCTTCCCCTGCACTCTGTCTCTGCATTGATTCAACAGAGAGTAACAAGGCCGTGTTGGTCATTGAGCCCTTGCCACAGGTCAGACACCATGCTAAGGGCTTTTATTCATCTTGCTTAATTTTTGCAGCACCTTAGGAAGTAAATTCTAGCCATTCTCTCTTTGTTAGAGATAGATGAGGAGCCAAAGTACAGAAAATTAGGGAACTTGCTCAGGGTCCCTCAGCTAGAAGGCAGCAGATCTAGGACTCAAGCTGGGTGTGCTGTCTCCAGAGCTGGTGGATGTAATCGCTGTGCTCCACTCCGTTGTGTGTGAACTTAGAGATACCAGAAACCAGCACCACTAGGGGAGGCAGTGTCTTTGAGGAGAGAAGAATCAGAAACCCACATGGAGGAGACCTTGGTGACAGGGAAGGCTCTGAGTCCTTTTCTGGTGACTGGAGAAGTGGAGACGTGTTTGTTTCCTCTGAGCCTTGGGCAGGGTCAGAGGAAAAAACTGCCTCAGGACCCTCCCAAGGACTCCGGGTTTCTGTCGCCGGGATAAGGTACCATCAAATCTGCCATGTGGGCTTATGTCCCCAGGCTCCTCAGCCTCTGGCTCTCATGAGGTCACCTCTGCAGTGAAAACCAGAGTATCTCTGGCCCCTGCTCTCGTTCACAAAACCTGCTCGACTATTTCTTGGAATCTCCAGGGGTTGATACTGGCACACCACCAGCCGCCCCGGTCCTCATTACTCAGGGGCTGGGAATGAATTTGTAGGTTTCTCTTAGGTTCCTCTGTATTTGCTAACATTTGTGGAGTCCGCGTTGCATGCCAGACACACTCTTAGGAGAGCTTTACGCACGTTATCTCATTTCATTATCCTTCCGCCATTCCGGTAGACAGACGCTGTTAGTCCTGTTTGGCTGGTGAGGAAACTGAGGCTTGGCAAAGGTAAGCAGCTTGGCCAAACAGATAGTATGTGCTGGATCCAGAATGTGAACTTGTCTAGATTCCACTCTGAGCACCATTTTCTTAAGTGTTCCCTGGCTTCATCAAGTGAATAGGCATCTCCCCACTGCTGGAACTATTGACTGTTTAAATCTTACTTTCTCAGTGAAGCCTTCTACTTCCTCTATGCCTGAAGTTTGCATTATTAATATAACAGTGGCTTCCTAAAGGTTACTAACTTTGCATTCTTGGGCGAACACTCCCAAATGAGGTTTATACGTGTTTGGGCCTCCAGCAAATGTTCACATAAGACCTTAGCAGGGCTTATCTCTGTCGGGTTAAGCACTCAGAAGGCTGAAAGTAAATTAAGAAAATCACACTGTGGAGAGAAGGAAAACTGTTGGTTCCTCACAGTGACCAAGGTCAAAATTTCCCTGGGAAGATCTCTTGACCATATCTTACTGGCTGCCTATGCAAAGCCATGAACAATAGTGAGTTTGCTTTGTCCAAAAAATAAAAGGGCATTGTTGTCTCAGCAGAGACCACTGAGCTATAGCTCAAGGGATCAGAGCTGTTGAGAAAATGCGGTAGTTAATATCACCTAAATTTCCTAACAGGGTGATGAGCTCAGCAGCAACTGTTTAGGAAATCAAGGTGGACAGGTGGCACCCAGTTCTTAGCCTGGGTTTGGTTTTGAATACATCATCTACTTGAGACTGCATTCAGAGCACACATGCAAATAGAATGACTTCCTTAGTTTTAAATACCTCATAATTTGACCACGGAAGTAGAGCTGGCCTTCCCAAGCACCTAACATGCCACATTAACCTGGATTAGGTTGGCATCTATAGGTTTCTTCATCTGTAGTACAAGGGGAGCCGGTTAATGGTAATTATTTGTCTTTTGTTTCTTGTCCCCTTTCGAACCTGCACAATCTGCCCCCATGTATTTATGGGTATACAGATGTATTTATGGGGATACTTGATGTACAGCAGTCCCGTAGACATCATGAATTTAAATTGGGTCATCATGGGTCCAGGGGCGCCTGGGTGGCTCAGTCAGTTAAGCATCCGACTTCGGCTCAAGTCATGATCTCGCAGTTTGTGAGTTTGAGCCCTGCATCGGGCTCTGGTGGTAACAGCTCAGAGCCTGGAGCCTGCCTCAGATTCTGTGTCCTCCTTTCTCTCCACCCCACCCCTGCTTGTGCTCTTTCAAAAATGAATAAACATTAAAAAAAATTTTTAAAAAATTGCTGTGGGTCCACTTAAAAGTGGATTTTTTTATATAGTCTTGTGCTATAAAGATAATTTTCTTTTTTCTTTGTTATAAGAATATAATATATAATACATATACAAAATAGCTGTTAATTGTATGATCAGTAAGGTTTCTAATCATTAGTAGGCTATTAGTAGTTATGTTTTTTGGGGGTCAGAAGTTACATGCTAATTTTTCAACTGTGCTGTGAGTCGGTTCCTTAATCCCCATGTTGTTCAAAGGTCAACTATACTTTTGAATAATCTCCTCGTGTCTTTCGCTCTTTTTTTTTTAAACTCTGAGATATCCATCTTTTGCCATTACTACCAGTGACCTTTGTAAGAATGAAGCAAATTCAACAAAAGTTTGTTGTGAATCTATTATGTTTCAGGCAGTGTACAAACACCCAGAGTCCCTTGCCTTATGGACATTCCAGTAAGGAAAGCCATACATTAAACTGACATATCCCTGAAGAAAAGGCTTTCTATTGAGATGCCAAAGGGTACAAATCCTCATCACAGATAAGCAGGACTGTGTTCCCTGCCCAGATATCCTATTCTCTTGCTAAGCTGCATATTGCTGCCTGCTCCTTAACTCAGCTCCATGTGCCTTTAAAAACCACTTTCCCAGCTTCTGCCTGTTCCAGGTTTCTCAGACAGAAATTTAGGTTGAAGCCTGGGGCAGGTGTGGGTAGATGGGGGTCAAGGGCACCAAGATCATAGACACCATATTTTTGTATTTGCCCAAGATTTTCCCTCTGGGTTCCTTCACATATAATTTCTAAGGGTCATTCCAAACTCTTACAGATATGCCTAGAAGTGGAGTCTAAATTATTGTGCTTCCATACATCTGTATATGTGTATGTATAAAACATATATGCCTATATATGTGCACAGGCACATATGTGAGCACACATACACATATACACACCCGCACACACCTACATACGTAGCAAATGCTCTCACTCTTAAAGATGCTTTTGAGGAACTTTCTATGAAAAATCCTGAAAGACGAAGGACAATCTCTTGCCAAAGAAGCAAAATGAAGCTCCAGGTCATTAGCTGATCTTCCTTAGCAGTGCTTCGGGGCTCCAGAGGATTAGAGGAGTAAGCTTCTTTGGTACCATGATTCCTGAAGTATTAGTGAGCTGTGGATAGAGACTCCAACATGGAAGTATCATGAATAAAACATACACTTCAAATAGAGGTCGTGAGGTTTCTCATAGAGGCATATGTTCCGTTCTGTCATGAATGCTCTCCCCCCAGAACTCTGTACAGCTGGATCCTTCTAATTAGTTCTTAGTTCACATGTCAACTTTTAAAAGCGAGACTTTCCCTTAGCCCTCAGACTAAAACCATCCACTGAGCGGTCTATATCCTATTTGTATTATTAAAGTTTTTTAAAAGTATTTTATTTATTTATTTATTTATTTATTTATTTATTTATTTATTTAAATGTTTATTTTTTGATTAAATATAATTCATTGTCAAACCGGCTTCGATACAACACCCAGTGCTCATCCCAACCCAAGAGATACAGGAGTGCTGACACATAAAAATTTTTTTTTAATGTTTATTTTTGAGGCGAAGAGAGACTGAGTGTGAGCGGAAGAGGGGCAGAGAGAGGAGACACAGGACTGGAAGCAGGCTCCAGGCTCTGCAGTGTCAGCACAGAGCCCGGTGTGGGAATTGTACTCACGAACCCGTGAGATCGCGATCTGAGCCAAAGTAGGATGCTTAACTGACTGAGCCAGCCAGGCGCCCCATATTTGTATTATTTATAATGACCTTTATTGTCTGAAATTACCCTGTTTTATTCAGTCACTGATTCCTCTCGCATCTGTCTCCCAGGACACCCCTACCCCATCCGTACCACAAGCTAAAAAGAAAATTCCACAGAGTTCTTATCTGGTTTGCTTCTACCACCTCAAACGAACCTAGCACATAGTGAGTGCTTGATAAATATTTGAATGAATGAGTAAATGAATCTCCCCCCACAACATATTTGTCAGGTGACTGAAGAGGGTATTAGGCATATGCAGCGCCTATCATCTTAGACTAGTCTCCTCCCTCCTGGGGCGGAGATAATGGGCTCATTCAGGACCACATCTCCTTTGGTATCACATTCTGCACTGTGGAACCAGGCCACCAAGTCTGAAATATTAATAACCTGGGGGACTGGCCATTTCTGTCTTGTAGCTGCTTTAGCTGTACTGACTCTCGAGTTAGGAAATGTTTGCCATTTCACTCCTCACCTGCTCCTTTGCGGGGACGGAGCAGTGATGCTGGCAGAAATGCCTTGGGAGTTCTGTGACTGCTTTCCAGGTGATGGTTGAATTCCCTGAGAAAAGAAGCTTATGTGAGGTGGCTGTGAATTTGGGGGGGCCGAGCTGGAGTCGCAGCACCCACCCCGTGGGAGTGACAGGTGAAAGGAGTGGCCAGGGCATCAATGCAGACTGTTAGAACCAGAAATGTATCCTTACAGACCCGAGGGCTGTCATTTCCTAGGGTTTGAAAAACAGCAAGAAATCTTGGTTTCCCCCTTCCTCTTCTCTACCTTTCTTTTTCTTCTCACTAATCAAGTTCATAGTCCAGACGCTCAGCCTTCCTGCCTTACAGAAGATCTGAAGTCGCATTACATGCTAAAACCTGGCACACTGTGCACTGGTGTGAAAATTAGATGAAATCCCTGGGTTTAGGTTAACCTGTCAAGCTGATAGAACAGAAATGGTTTTTGAGTGCCTTATAGCATGCATAGTTGTTATATATTCATCATTGCATTGAATTCTTAGAAAAACCGCTGGGAAGCATATAGTGAGTTTTTTTGTTAATCCCCACCTTAAGGAGGAGAACACTCAGATTCAGAGAGAATGACTTTTCCTGTGACAGGCAACTAGAAAGAGTCAGGGTTGGAACTGAAAGCTTGGTAACGAGACTCCACGGCCAGTATTTGTATTAGGCCTTAGCTGCCTTCTAGAACTCAAATTGGAATATATAGATTTAGATGTTGACCCATTAGGAAGAAGTAATTTTTGTAGTTTAATTCTGTAAGGCATATTGAAAGACATAAGCAAATAACAAGAAAAGCAACATTTAGGGAGCTCCCTGAACACATGTGCGCACATGTGCATGGTGGAGGGAAGCATGGCAGAGGGATTGCTTCTGGCTGGTCATTAGAGGGTCAGTTGTGGAGAGACAGTTTCAGATATAGGGGAATATAATAAAAACTTTCTTCGCGTTGTAATCTTCATTAGGCCTCAGGCTTGGATACCTTAGCCGTTTCTTTCCTAAAATGTTTCATCCTGTCTACTGCTAATTTTATAATGAAATTATATATGTGATAACCACCTTTGGAGAAAGAACAGCTCCGCAGTTATAACATTTCTATTAGCTGAAGTACCTCAACTATATAAAACTATTCCATCACCCCAGGGAAAATTCATTGTAGATTATATCCTTGTGGCTAGTGCTTGTGTGTGTGCGCGCGTGTGTGTGTGTGTGTGCGTGTACGTACATGCATGTATGAAAATATGGAGTGATTATTATGTGTTGGATGCTTTCAGATACAAATACAAGTTAGGTACAGTGCCCACCTTCAAGAAGATTTCAGTCTAGCAGAGGTATTAATATAAGTAGATAAATGATGGTAATGCATGGTTGGGTGAGTTGTTTCAGACAAGATTTGCAAGGATCCCCTGGGTGTCAAGAGAGACATTAGCATTATATCTGATGGGGTGGGGAGTTTTTGAAATGGCCCCAGAAGGAAGTATATTTACATAGCCAGAAAAGGAAAGGTAGTCTAGGCAGAGACACCGAATTAATAAAGGCAGGGAAGCAGGAAAGCAAACAGACTTAATTTGGAGAACAGAGTATCTTAGTTTGGCTGGAATTTATCCTATTCCTGCAGCAGTGTTTCTTAAGATTTTAACTTGAAAACTATTTCAACAAAATATCTTACAGTCCACCTGTCCCATCCACGCTTAATGATGGGAATGGCATTTATCCACATATGGGTGTGTATAGTAGCTTTTCAGTGTTGTATGGCAGCCAAATAGTTTAGTAGAATATTGAATTGCAGTCCTTAAGAACTCTCCAATGGTGTTAATTACAACTTACAACTACAAAATTTTGGTCCCTTATCTACTTAGTGGATTCTAGTAAAAATGTGCAATCATAGATATAAATAGTCATCTGTAGGATTGATCATAATTCTCTCTTGAGAAGAGGATCTGCATTTTTGGATTAGTTCATGATCTGTTGGGGGATCCTTGGAATTCATCAGTAGGCCATTGATCATGCTTTGAGAAACAGTGGCAGAAAGGGATGATGGAAAATTGAAAAATGGAGGCCATGTTATGGAACCTCTTCATGTGAAATGAAGAGTTGTACTTAATTGCCACTGAAGGTATTTGGACAGAGCAGTAGAATTTTTTGAGGTCTAATTTTAAGGGGGAAACAGTGTTTTGGAAGGATCAGAGAAAGGAGAGTTTGGATTGCAGTTAACAGGGTAAGGGAGAGGTCACACCCTGGTGAGAAGAAATGGGACAGGTGATAGTAAACTTGCAGAGACAGAACCAACAGATTTGGCAAGTTGAGTGGATGTTAAACTACAGGAAAGAGGAGCAGAAGGCTTGGCTAGGATGGCTGGGTAATTAGGAAAATAGTGCCATCAACATAAACAGGCAAATTAGGAGGAAAAGCTCTTTGCTACGAAAACAACAAAAATTCTTTTTAAAAATAACTGCTGAAAAAATTGGGATAAAAATATTCCAGAAACTTCCAGGCAATATGTGGTAAATCACATGGAACGAGTTGTAGTTATTCTAATCAAAACACTGTCACAGCATGTTGGTAAACTTTAAGGGTAAGATGTCCTAGAGCCAAATTGACCTTCATTAAGATGGATATGGTTTATATTGGGTACTGAGAGTATCAGAAGTTGGGATAGGTTGGGGAGTACTCCCTTCCTTCTTGACTAGGTTCTATATGGAAGCTTCATGTCCACATACTACTCTCTTGTTAGTGTTTCATTCAGAGAAATCTATAAAAGCTTCTGAAGTTCAAAAGGATCGCCACTAACTTCCCCAAACAGACTTACCTGTACAACGGAGCAGGTAGAACTGCTTGCCAAGTTATGAAAGAGCCAATTGTTAACTGTGTTATATCTTCAGACAACATTGCTCTGTTGCACAACTCCAGGGGCACCACTTGGATAGTTGGGGTGTCCCTTGGATTAGTGCAGTATGGCAGCTTGAATTCCTGTTGAACTGCTCTTTTTTGAATGGTAATAATTTGCTATGGACTTCTATGTATTAAAATTTTTTTTAATGTTTATTTCTGAGACAGGGAGAGACAGAGTGTGAGTGGGGGAGGGGCAGAGAGAGAGGGAGACACAGAATCAGAAGCAAGCTCCAGGCTCTGGGCTGTCAGCACAGAGCCTGACCTGGGGCTTGAACTCACAGACCGTGAGATCATGACCTGAGCCGAAATCTGACGCTCAATTGACTGAGCCACCCAGGCACCCCTGGACTTCTATGTATTTAAAGCAACACAAGAGTTCTGAGAAGAGCATGCTGTTTGGGCAGAGTTACTGTTCATGCTTCTGCTCCCCAGTGCTTTATTCCTGTCACTTTTATTATTCTCATTATGTGGTATTGTGATTTCCCTGTCTATAGACCCACTTGACTCCTCATTGCAGAAACGAATAGATGATGATGTAGGAGGATGTCCCTTAAAGATCAGGTTTTCTCAAGTGGTAATTGTCTAAAAGCACAAAGCTGTATCCATGTATCTGTGTTAGATGGATAAGTTTTGGGTTAGTAAACCATGGAATATCTGGGGATTTTTTAATTGAGACAGAGAAACTACTCAGAGGGAAATGAAAAGCACATGATAATTTCATGGGCCTAGTTTGTTGGGGAATGATATCTAAAAGAATCCTCTTTTAACTTTCAAATGCTTTTGAGAAAGTTGACAAACTCTTACCAGTAACTAATACCACAGTGTAAAGGGATTCAACAATACAGTTTTCTCTGCTAGCCACCTGAGAAAAAGACACTGAAGCGATAGCCGGGGGAGTTGTCAGCAATGAGCAGAAGTGAGGGAGATTGTGCCATCAAAGAAAAGGGGAGCTTGGGAATCTTAGGTGTTGGATGAGCAAAGGTGATGTTGTCTGCTTTCTAATTTGGTAAATGTTCTCCCTGCTGAGCAGGAGGTGCTGAAAACTCCTGTGCCACTGGCCTATCCTAGCCTAATACCACTTCCCTTGTAGAAGCACCTTGAGGCTGCTTTATGGGTAAAGCCATGGAAGTACTGAAAATTTGCCTCTATTAAATAATGAGAAAGGATAGCTGAAGGTGACTGATTTGCTTGTGAGGAGCTCTGGAGAACCAAACCTGCCGATGACTCCTAGTTGAAAGGAGACTTTGACAGATAAGGTTAGGGTAACTAGCTCCTGGGGATTTGTACAAGTCTGTGTTAGTCACAGGGTTTAAGTCACCATTTCTAGTCCTGCCTTTTGTGATACGCTGTGTGGTATTGGTGCCCGGATCTGTGGAGGAGAAGAAAGTATTGAGGGAGAGCAGGGATTTTCTAGAAGACATGGCTGAAGAGAGGCATGAAGATTTCCAGCAAGATGGGACAAATATAGAAACTGCTGCCTCACTTGTCAGGTAGGCCAGTACTGAAGGTGAGGCCAGCAAGGTCTTTCTCTGGATTATAGAAAATCACGGGGATGACATGAGTAAGAGAGAGAATGTTTTTATATTTAAGGCTTATATCATAAATTCAATTATAATTTCCCTCAAACGGAAATTCTGCCTGTGAAGGGCCTTGTTCACTTCAACATGGTGAGTCATATCCTAAGATGATTAATTTTGTGTGTCAATGTGGCAGGGCCATGGTGCCAGTTACCTGGTCAAATACTATTCTGGATGTTTCTGTAAGGGTGGTTTTGGGGGATTAGATTAACATTTAAATTACTGGACTTTGAGTAAAGCAAATTACTCTCTATAATGTGGATGGGCCTCTTCCAATTAGTTGAAGGCTTTAATAGAACAAAATTGACATCTCCTGAAAAAGAATGAATTCTACCAGCAGATGGCCTTTGGACTTGATCTATACCGTTGGCTCTCCTGGGTCTCTGGGCTTCTGGCCCACCCTGAAGATTTGGACTTGTCAGTCTCTATAATGGTGTGAACCAATTCCTTAAAATAAATCTCTCTCTCTCTCTCTCTGTCTCTCTCTCACACACACGCCCTGTTGGTTCATTTCTCTGGAGAACCCCATTACAGACGCCACTAGAGATTCTTTTTATATCAGTTAGGATAGGCTAAGTTACCTGTGGTAACCAACAACTTCCACAATTCAGTGACCTCATACAACAAAAAAATGTTTCTCGCTTTTGCTGCATGTTCAAAGGTCAGCTTGGGAGTTCTGCTTATCAGTGGCCCAGGTTATATGGTCCTGTCTTGACATGGGAGGGATGTAATCATCATGGCAAGGGAAGGGGATATGGCTGCCTATTAAAACTGCCATCTGAATATGGAAAATATCACTTCCACTCATGTATGTCTGGCTGATGCTAGTCACACAGCCACCTTTCCCTGCAAAGGGGGCTGGGGAAGTACATTCCTACCTTGTGCCCAGAAGGTGGTCCAAAATACTTTCCAAAATATTCCAAAATTTCCTCATTTACCTCTTAAGGGATGGTTATGTGGGCATTTCCATGGGCCTAGATGTAGCAGATAGGGAGCTGCTGGGTAGTTTTCCTGCCTGAGAAGGAATTACACATGGAAAATAGTAAAGCTGAGAGGAGAGAATCTGATTTTTGATAATATGTTGTTGGATGTCGTGGATCTAGTTGTGTGAAGCTACCTCTGAGTTTCTGAGTTGTATGAAATAATACAATCCACTTTTTTTCTCGAGGCAGTTTGCACTGGGTTTCCGTCACTTGCAATCGCAAGTTTCCTGAGGAATACAGTGATGATAAAAAACCCACTTCACTTCTGGATTCTCGAATACTTTTTGTTCCTTGAGCACCCGCTGTACTTTTCTATTTTAACACTTGCACTGTTCCTTCTGCTTAAAATACCTTCCTTTTTCCTTCCATCTATTAGCCAAAATGTTTCTGCTACTTCATTTGGTTACTGCTGCCTCTACAAAGTGATTCCTAATCTAGTTTCTTCCCTGTCCTCGGCCAAAATCAATCTTTTCCTTCTATATTCTTATGGTAATGAACTTGAACTTCTGTTACAACATCTGTTATATTCTGTCTTGTACTAGCCAATGCTTAGGGAGCACTTTTTGTGTACTGGGTGCTTCACATTCCTACAGGAATAAATTATTTTATTCCTCAGATAACTGTATGGAGGCAGGTACCATTATAACTAGTTTACACATAAATTATAATTTAGGAAAATTGATTGATTGCCCATAGGTCACATAAGAGGGATCTGGGATTTGGAACCCAGGTGAGCTGTCCCTAGAGCTTACGCCTTTCGTCTTCATGGTTCTTGGAAGACCTGGCTTGTCTCCTCTACTAGACTGTATCTTGTGTGGTAGAAATCCTACAGTCAAACTGAGGATCATGCCTAGCCAAGTGTACAGGATCTTAGAGCCTGTAATCTGGGTACTAACTTCATTCTTAGCTTCACCTTCTGCTCCTTGTCTTCATTTTATTGCTTTCCTGATTTCTTCACTGGCGTTTCCCAAGTTTTAGCTTACTGCATTCTAGCATTTACATTTTTTTAAGCCTCCTCAATCCTTTGTAGGTTGGGGGAAGATAAATGAATAAAATGAAAATAAAATGGTAGATTGTAAGTTCCTTAAGGGTAAGGATCAACTTTGTTTATCTTAATATTTTCTGTAGTTCCTAGCTCTAGGACTCAGAAAATATGTCTTGAATTTGTTTGAGGTGAAATCTCCAGATTTTGAGCATCAGGTGTAAGGAAGGGTGCTATGGCATGACTATGCCTAAAATTTCTATGGGAGGAGGAAGGGGGGCTAGCAGGGTGTGATGGGGGTGGCCTTGTCCCTTGCTGTACCAGAGAGAATAAAATAAGACCTTTTGCTCTAGCACAAAGAATTCACTTTGCCACCCAGCTTTCTGGGGAGCTGAATATTTTACCTTCAGCAACACACTGAAGTCCTTGTGGAAACTGGAAACAGCGACAAACTATTTTTGAGTCTTTTTGTCACCCAGGAAAAACTAAGGTGCTGACTGGCAAGAAGGGCTGGAGATGTCTTTTATTACAGCCCTCCTTCGGGTGTGTGACTTTTCGGTAAGAAGGAATAGAATGCAGTGGGAGCCATCCTCATCTTGTGCCGTGCTGTGTGCTCCTCTGAGAATAATTTGGAACTTATTTCCTTCAATTGTTAAGCATTTATTGGTAAGGGCAGACACAAGTTGAGTTGAAATGCCTGTGTTAATACTCATTTACAGCTAGAATTAGAAAAACAACCATGTTTGACTGGCTTCTGAGAAACCAGCTCTTGCCAGAATGGAGAGCAGGAAAGAAAGGAGCCACAGGAAGGAGTCTGATAGCAGAATAGATCTTGCATTCTGTTTCTCTCAGAGCCCCCTCCATCTTTGTTTCTCTTCTCTCTCCAACACGATTCCACTGTTCTAGCACTTTCCAAAATCCTGCAGTCATTCACTTTTATCTAAAAACATTTCCTGAATGCCTGCTGCGTGCCAGGCACTGTGCTAGATCCTGGGGCAGTCAGAAGACATTGAAAAGCTGCTCTGATTGAGTAAATTTGTCATTTGGGGTATGATTGTTGCTAGTGTTTTGAGCACAGTTGGCTGACAGGGATCAGTAAACACCAAAATGGCAATACAGAGTAATTTGCATGGGGAATGTTGACTTCTTATGTGTGTATATCTGGGTGAAGAGAGGAATATGGTGACCCATTTAAAAGTTCTCTCCTTTGGTGTTTTAAAACACTCAACTTTAAAATAAACCACTCTCTGTATTTTGCCTTCTGCAGAATAAGATATACCAGAAAATCCACAGCTGACTGAAGCTCAGGAATTATTCCTGCCAATCAGCAGCCTGTATGGACTGGGCTGCCTCCTGGGGTTGTGCAGTTTTGCAGCTTTAGGTGCGATGTATCAAGCTCTCTTCTTTGCTGTCTCTGTTTCTTATATTTCTGTCTCTCAATTCCAGCGTTTTCCCCACATGTCCCCCCAGATAGGCAAATGCTTTGAATATTTTCTTTTCTTTGGAGCTTCCGGTATGAAGGGACAGAGCTAATCCCAAATGTGAAAGATAAGAACTGTGACAACATGTTCCAGCCATCCCGACTGCCTATGTAAGACTGAGACCCACAAAGGACATGGCCTTCGGTATGGATGGAGAGAAGCTGGTGTTTGGAAAAAACATTTTTATTCTTTGACTGAAATTGAAAGAGTATTTGTGGGTGGTGAGTTGCCAGCAGAAGATTGTCAAGTCTGTCTTCCTCAGAGGATGTTAAAACATCTATTAAAAACTATTAAAAACATCTGTGTAAGCCTCAAACAATAATCAGGGGGTTAAGGCACACTGCTTGTAGCTCAGTCATAGTTGCGGTAGGAAAAATAGGGGGCGCTCGAATTGGTTAATTCAGGTGAGTGTAATAGAGGGAAGAGCTAAGGGAAACCAACAAAGGGTGGTGCAGCTTTTTAGGGTTAGCAGCAGTCAAGAGATAGATGATACCGTCTCAGCCCTAAAAGGTGGAGGAAGGAGTAACTGGAACTGGAGAAGGTGTTGGCTGTCCAAAAGGTGCTGTGGCCTTTTATAGAAACACTCTGCAAGAAGGAATCCAGAAAATACATACTTTGACCTCACTCCCTTGCGTTGCTGGTGTTTCCTATTGACTCCACTCACTAGAAGCTGGAAGCCAAGGGCTTCTGTTAATTTAATCAGTGGTCATCCTTCCAGGGTACAAAGCAGGATGAAGAAGTGTGGAGAGTGGCCCTGATGCAGCAAAGGGGAAGATAACAGGTAGTTTGCCTATAGGGAAGCAAAGCAATATGGTACAAAGGCAATTGGATTCTAAGTGGGAAGTTATGAATTTTGTTATTGGCTTTACCATTTATACATCAACTGACTTTGGGGAACCCTTCATTCTGAGCGTCAGTTTTGCTAGCTGGAGCATGGGAAAAAATAGCTCTTGGCTTGTGAGGCCAAATAGTTATGAGACAGCACTTGTAGACCAGTGTTCTTTGAAGGTGGAGTTATTATAAAAATCTATCAGCAACATAGTTGACATTTAATCCAATTTATTTTGTACTGAGTGGATATAATTTAAGGCATGGTAAGATCCTCAGATTCTATCTTTAGCAATGGAACAAAGCAGAAAGGACAAGCCTGTGTTGACTCTTTCTGCTTCTTCTCTAAATAGGCACTCTGCAAAGTGCTCAACTTACTTATTCAAGATGAAAAGGAAGGATTCCAAACTATGCCATTAGTAGAGGAGAGCTTCAGGATCTGTTCCATCCAGGCTTCCTTATCTCCTCTGAACACACATGGGAGATGGTCTTTGGATTGGAACACCACAAACCTCTTATGCTTCCATTATGCTTGAGGAAGGAAGAAGCTATAGATTATAATTCTTCTCTACATTTGTTAACATTTTCAGTCAATGGTTGGTCCTCATCCCTAGGAAGTAGAAACTTCCTATCTTCTATATCTCAGTGCAGTAGGTACCTATTAGGATAACAGCTCAGCCTATGACCCTTCTCTGAAAACAGCCTCAGAAGGCGCTGGCACCCTGTTGTTACCATGTGCCCCAATAAACAAAGATGATGCACATCTGACCCAATAGTGTCTCACCTGAGAGGCCAATTTTCTGCTAGCTGTTTCAACTTAGGTCAAATTTGGGAACTGGGGTGCATTCATCCCCTGCCATGTTTGAAAAGGAGCAGAGGAGCCCATCTACTGAGGACAGAGCCACTGTACAAGGAGGTGAAATAGAATAGAGATAAGGAAATCAACGAGAGAAAATGAAGAAGCCCAAGTGTGAGGCATGCACATGAGACGGAGGAGGCCAATGCATTGCTTCTTGAAGACGTTCTCTGTTTCAGTTCCTGTCAGTTGGTGAGGCTTTACCAGAGTAACATCACCTCTTCCCTCAGCATCACTGGTTGGACTAGGTTTCTGATGCCAGTAGCTGAAAGAACACTAAAATGCACAGGCTTAGATTCAATGGACAATTCTGGGAACAGAGGAACAAGCTTGGGAAAACAACGAATGGGATCCGTTCCTTCTGAACAACTTTGTTTCCTCCTTCTGTCCCTTTCAAAGAAAACTCTTCACCCAGAAAATAGAAGGTCATGGCCAGTGGCTCCCGGGGGGCCTCCTCATGGTTGGAAAGCAGGTTATGTTCCCTGCCAAATACATAGAAAACCTCCGGCCCAGTGATTCTTCCCATTTCACAATTACATGAAATTACCAATAAAAAACATTCCTGCCATAAAACAGTGTGAACTTATCTACCTCCTGAGCATATTTACAATCAACAGTTTTAGAGTATCAATTAAGTTCTTGCACATTACTTCAGCCTCTCTCTTAAACATCCACACTTTATGACTTTGTACACTCAGAGCAATGACAGAATTCTCCTTTAATTAAACCAACCCTATACCTTTCTTGAGCATCTGTGTGCATGCATTTGGGTCAGTGGGAAAAAGGCCTTGTGGGGTTTGCACTTTGCCCAATAAGTCATTTGTTTAGTCTGTTATTCCTAATAATAATAAGAAATCCCTTTTTGGTTATACAGTTCCGGTCACAAAGAATTTTTTTTTGGTCAGCTTTTACAAATGTGTCAAGAGGTAGATGCAGTGGAGACGGTTTGCTCTGTTTGACACTATTCATCTTGGTAGTGATACCTTGTCTTCATAAAGGGTTTGCTCGGTGTTGGGCAATGTGCCCTGTCTCATCCAGGTTTTGTCTCATTTAAGCTTCTGCAAGCTTGGTGATGTACGTGTCACTTATGCAGATGAGAAAACTGGGGGGGGGGTGGTGGGGGGGGAAGCAGCTTGTCACAGGTAGGGGAACTGGTTAGTGGTGGGGTCAAGGTTTGAAGATGTATTGAAGCAACCATTGTGTTAGCCTCTACTCAACATGGGGAACGTCTTATTTCTTCTGAACCTGTAACCTCTAGTCATCTTGGCCAAACAAAATTTTCATTAAAGATGATTTTTCTGACTCATTTAACAAACTTTTATTAACTTTCACCTAACATGTTAGCATTACATAGGATATTTTCCCTATTTTAACTTGTTAACTCACAATGAGCCTGAGTAAGGTATTACCATCCTCATTTCTTAAAAGAAGCTGGCTCAGATTGTTTTGGCTCCTACTGCTAAGTAGTGAGGAATGTTGACTTTGAACCCAGGACTAGCTCACTTCATAGCCTGCCTTCTTTCCATCACGTGGAGGGAATGAACACCAGGAGTGGTGGACCTGCTGGACTGGATCGTAGGAGATACACACTAGCCTCTCTTTGGTCTTCTTTCCACTAACTAAAGAGCTTCTCCATTCTTATTTGCTAAATGAGTGATGAGTCAGAGTCTAGGAAGCACTGTGTGGATCTTCTTCAGAGGTATTTCCTCTTTGGAAGGGACTGGACAGTGACAACACAAGTACAGGGCTCTGTGAGCAGTGAGAGAGCCTGGGTTGAGAATGGGTGAGAGAATGGGTTGTCCTTCAGTTGGGAAAGTGGGGTGAGGAGCGAAAGTGGGGACAGGTGGCCAGAGAGAGGAGAGAAATGTAGATAAGTAGCAAGAAGACAAGAATGTGAATATGGTGTCTTAAAACACGCAGGCTAGTTCTGGGCAGTGAGTCAGCATGAATCAAGGAATAAGATTCAGGGTGAGAGAGGTTAGATCAAGAAAGCAATTCCTTCCATGGTTTCACTGGGGCTAGAAATAAAAACCTCATCATTATCCAAACACAACAGTAACATGAAGGGGTGAAATAATTTATCCTTAAATAACAGGCTGACCTACTCAAAATTGTAATTTTAATGTAAGACTAACCTTTGAAAATAGATCAAGTGATATAAATTATTAAGGAGAAGACATTCATCAGATAGATGGTGTCTATTAGTAATTTTATGCATGAAGAGTTACCTCCTGAAGTATAGTTGTGGCTGCCTCTGCACAGAAAAAAATGAAGAACCCAGTTACCTTTTTGTGACATGTGCGGCAGATTTTAATCAGTATTTCTCCTGTCAAATGAAATGAAAAGACTGAGATAAAATCTCGTGTGTGGATGTACACTCACTGCCTCCCACCTCCTTCCAGGCAGATGTACCAGGAATTCTACGGGTGTGGAGAAAATGGAGATACACATTTCGAGCAGTTTTCTTTTTTTCTTCTCTGAGGGGAAAATATGTAAATCGGTTGGTCAAAGCATGAACTATTTATCTAGAATCTTCTAGCTGTGTAGTACCAGGCTGATAGTGATAGGAGAGAGGGAGGAGGAGGAAGAGTCTAAGACATTTCTTGTCTTGCAGACGGACAGTTTGATAGTTGGGAAAGGATCTGAATTAAGTGCACCCCTGCTGTTCCACTTCCAGTTGAGCGAGTCTGGGCAAATCGCTGAACCTTGGTTACCTTGACTATACAATGGGGACAACATTGTTACCTACCTCATTGGGTTTTCGTGAGGTTTCATGGGGTTATATCTGGAAGGAACAGCTTGTAGAGCCTGGCAGGTATTCAGGTATATACAGAACTACATAAAATAGTTGTTATTATTACTATTTCTGTTCATTCACTGTGTTATTTTGGGGTGCTGATGGCTTTTCTTGCCACACTACCCCTTAGCACCATTCTTCAAGGTATTTAGAGTTTACCTTTGTCTCAGGAAGCTGTGGGATGGTGATGAGTACTCCTGAGATGTTGAGAAAGAGGTTGTCTGTGTGTGTGGGGGTAGGTTGCATGGAGATTGAGCCAAGTCTCAAGGTCCAGAGAGGTGACATTCCTGTGACTATGATCAGTAGGAGTTGTCTCCGAACGAGGATAACTTATGAAAGCCCCTTGGTATTGGCCATGCAGAGGATAACCCACACAGGGACTGGGAGGTCAGTGGGTTGGGGCTCTAAGGGCTGAGGGAAGATGATTGTTTTCTTGAAGGGAAGCTCCATGATCCATGTTGGTGACAGTGATGACATCATCAGGTGGCTCTTCCAGGCTCAACCCCTTCAATGCCAAGCTCCACTGATCTCTCCCTCCTCCCCTTTGTAGTCTCTTCTCATTCTGTTCTGTCCTTATGTAGAGGATCACTAAGTCCAGCACTTTTTTCTTTCACTTTTTTTTTTTTATTGTAGGGCACAAATTTTGTGCCTAGTGCTTTAGGGCGTACATGTGTGAATCAAAAATCTTGGCTCTTAGGTCTCAAAAGCTATGCCTTAGAAACTGAAACAGCTTCTTTGTATTTCGGTTTTTGTGCCCTATCAGCCATGCCCTGTTATAAAGAACTCCTTGGTGTAAATGGTGGTGGGGAGAGGGCTTGGAGGGTGTAGAGAAATTGTGGTGAGGAGGCTCTGTTTATACCTTAAGGTATTTTCCTGCAAAACTACTCTCTTTCTTTATTTCTCCCCTCCCCTTGATTATTCCTATGCTTGCTTTAAAAGAAAAGTCCACAGAGGTTTAGACAAGTTGGCCCTGTGTCAGTTCCAGGACAGAGACACTTAAACTGGGTTCAGAGCCCAAGCAGTTGCTAACAATGATGAAAAATGCAAGGAGGAAGCAGATCATTTAGGGAGAGTTCCAGATCCTTGTGTTGATCTTTGAACTATGAAAGGAAAAGTAGAGGAAGCAGGATTTGGGGGAGTGAAAGCCTCAGACCACAGTGAGTATCTGCCAGAGGTAAGGGGCCCCAGAGCACAGGCAGCACATTAGAGAAGTACCATGTCGAGAAGAAGTGTCTGGACCCTCCTACTCTCACCGTGTTCAATCACTGACTGCAGACTGTCCAGGAAAAGTGTCATGTTCTTAGCTCAAAAGTGGATCCTGAAGCTGCTGTCGTTCCAGGCTGTCAGACAAGTATAGTCCTTGCACCTGAGTGCTAAGTCCCTTCTTGAAGAGGGATCCATGTGGCACAACTACATGGGTGTTGTACACGCCCATGGCCGTGGGGCTGGAACCTGGTACCTGGATTCCTGTTCTAATATTCTTTCTACTCAACTGGGAAACTTGTAAGACCATCAGACTACTACCACGGGACATACCATTATGCATTCAATTGTAAGGTACAGACACTGAGAGCTGCTGAGTTTCAGAGATTTGAGAGATCTGTATGGATTACTGTAACCAAGCACAGACTCATTTGGAGGATGCTACCTTGAGGCCAATGGAACCACTGTATCTACAGCTACAAATACTCAATTTGTCTGATTTCTCTGATAGTGCCACATCCCATGCCAGGTTCCGTGCCTTGGGAATTTCAAACCATCTGATCAAAAATGAAGATTTTTGGCAGCTTCTGTGAGTCCTGAGGTTTGCCAGAAGTACTCTTAGGCAGCAGACCTGTGGATGACAAAATATGTTTTGTCCTAATCATTTGGACAGGATCCAAATGACAGTGGATGGACCTTGAGAGTGAATGGCTATGATTTAATGTGTGACTGAAGAGTTAAGTTTCTTGAAAGATCTCCTTAAAGGCAGTGGTGAAGGGTGATGTTGGAGAGTGGCCAGGCTTGGCATATGTGCTGGAGTTTGTCTAAACTGCCATTCTGTCAGCACCCAAAGTTCCACATTCATCAATTTGAAGCCAAGCCTTTATACTGTCGACATGTGCTTGGGACTATTCAGATACACTCACATTTCTGCATTTTGGTAAGAATAGTAATAATAACAAAACAAAAACCATTGTTTGTGAAGGTCAAATCTTTACATTGTTAACATATTTCAATAAGCATTCAGATACAGCTTTTGGTGGGAAGGGCATTATTGCCCTTGCAATCACACAGAATTTTAAACTTGATTAATAGTGCTAATAAAATAGTGATGGTTAACTTTAATTTCCCCTAATGCTGGGAGAGAGACTGTGCTCAGTGGATATTCTCATTTAACCCTAGCAATAGTCCTAAGAACTGAGGCCTGTGAGGGTAAATGACTTGATCAGGGTAGCATATATGGAGTCACAGGTGAGCTGTCAATCCAACTCTTTGTGATTCCAAAGCCCATGCTTCCATTCACTATGTATATAACCTTTTTATTTAATGAATCCAACAAAGTCCTACAGTCTTCATTTGCCATTTTATAATTGGTAGCATGGGACTCAAAGTTAAAGGCAGTGTGAACTAGGACTCTACTCTCTTGCTCCCATCTGCCAGCCCTTTGCCTCCATTACACTGATTAAGCCCAGCAAATTCATGGCTGGAGTGTACCTTCGATGCTCCCTGGGAATACCAATGGGACTTAGAGTTATTTGAGGCTGTGGGCATAACCTGGCGCAGTCTCCTTCCTTTTGCTGTTTCAAGACTACTGCTGCTTATTCTGGCATTGAAGGGTTCCCAAGCCTCTGGCAAATTGCTGGGAAACTGAACAAAGAAAATTGCCCAGATGAGGGAGGCACATCAAACTATCATCCTAGCTAGTAATTATTTAATTTTATTTTCAAATTTTCAAGGCACTCAGGAAGGAGCAGCTGTTGCTTCCCATGCCACCAGTCCAGGACTTTTTTTGTGTATGTATGATAAACAAAAGTACACTTTGATTAAGAAACAGACTTTGAGAATTATCAAGTGTCGATCCAAACTTCTTATATGCTGACACATAAAACACTGGGTCAGGACTTCTTCTTCCCTTCCGTCCATTCCAGCGGCCGTGTAGTCTTTGCTGCTGTGCATTGTTATTTTTATCCGTAATTTTTGAGAACGTGAAGTATCAGCAGTTGAAGGATGACTCGTGGAGAGGCATTTTTATTGCTTAAATGATTCTTTTCAGGGAGACAACTGAAGCCAAAAAGGGATCGTTGCAAATCTAAAGGAGCTTGAGAAAATTTACACCCTCTAAGGTATTTTAAGCCTTCAGAATTATTTTGAGTGGAAAGACTTATTTTCAGCTTGTGGAGAGTCCTGTTTCATAAGAGCAGAGCTAGACTCCAGCCAGCTGGTATGGTGATTGGGAGTGTTGGCTCTAGAACCACACTTGCCTCCACCAGCCGGCTGGTGGCTTGACCTCCCTGTGCCTCAACCACTTATCTCAAAAAGAGGGGGACGATACCTGTTAACATTTACCTCATGGTATTGTTGGGAGGGTTAAATGAGGTTTACATGCTTATATTGATTAGGACTTCTTAATTTAAGAGTAACCAAAAACCTGACCCAAACCAGCATGAGCCAAGAGGCAGTTTACTGTTGACTGAAGTGAAGTTCAGAAGTAGGACGGTATTCAGATCTCCAACAGTGTTACGCAAACTTTGCATCTCTTCAGCAAGATGGCAGCAGTAGCTCCAACCCCTATATCTGTTCAGGGAAAAAGTCATATTATTGGCTCTGACTGGCATCATGTTCATCTTTGAATCAGTATCAAGGCCAGGTTCTGCTAATATATGATGTTCCAATTGGTGTAGGTTTGGGTCACATGGCTCGCCTATGAGCTAGGGTTGGATTCAGCTCAGAGAGGACCATATGGCCTGCAAATGTGTGCATGTAATCATCCAGATGGGTGTTGTGTTTGGTTACCAGAGGAGGTTAACCCAAGCAGATAGTTACCAGTAGTGCTTTGCACTGTGATTAGCTCACCTATAAATTGCCCAGTGAATGGTGATAGTATTATTATTGTTATTGTTGTTAGTTTTCCATGAGGAAGGGATCCCCAAAGCAAAGCTCTTTGTGATACTTACTGTATTCCATGTTGGGAATTAAGAGAATCCTGTATCACCCTAGCCAGCTATTTGTCACCACCACCCCTCCACCATGCTTTCACCTTTGTTCTTTTCCCAATCCCATTCTGCCCTTTGCTCTCTTGTTAATTACTAAAATACAAGCTATCCTTCAAAGCCCACCTCATCTATGAAATGTTACCCATTGGTTACAGCCCTTGATCATCTCTCTCATCTCAGAAGTCTTTTAGCTCTTAATGTCTGTATGAATGTATTCCAAGTGTGAAGTTTCTGAAAATTATAAGGTGCTGTAAAGCATTAAATCTTCCTCTCAATATGTGACTCTAAAACATTATTATGTAATCATTCTATTCCATCATGGTGGTTTAGAGTATGGGCTTTGATATCATACCTGTCTTCTTCACTAACTTAATGTTGGACCTTGGTGTACATCATGGAAACTGCTGAGCTTCAGTTTCTTCATCTGTAAAAGGAGGACTACCCCCACGACGTGAGGTAATGCATGTAAAATGTGAACCAAGTATTGTACCACAGACTTGAACACACACCCTATCTTATAAGCAACTTGAAAGTAGGGAGTATATAACTACCCCACCATCTTTGCTTCTCTAAACTTTAGGCTATTTATATTATTATTTAAGCTCTAACAACAAGAATCACTGGCTATAAATTATCATTCAACCTTCATAGTTAAATCAAAGCTTAAGGGTTTTGTTTTTTACTGCAAAAGTTCTGTGACTTAAAAGTTTCAAGGTCTCTTATTGATCCAAGATTCTGTGAAACACAAGATCAGGAAGTTTCTGCCACATTGGCTCAGGTTTTATCCTAGCACCTCACTGATTTTTCTGCCTCTGTGGATGATGTACCTAACTCTGTACCTGAATGGAGTAGGTGAGGGGAGATATGACAAATGACTGAGTAATGTGTCCAGCATGTGCCATGGAGCAAAATGAAGAGTGATACATTTCAAGAGCATCAAATGTTCCTTCTCTGGAAATTAGATTTTGCTGAAAAATGACATATGCACATTGGAGTCATTAAGAATTCTCACAAAATCAGGGAAGCAAAGAAGCTTGATAACATCCTTTTAATAAAGTCTGGTGTCTGCTGACAGGACCTAAAATAAATACACTTGGGTGGATGCTCTCCACCTATGGGCAGGTTTGGGGAAGAAGCCAACTGTCTGTTGATGAGTTGCAAAAGCCTTCCATCGTCCATGTTAAGTGAGGGCATGGTGTGGAGGAGAAAAAGCTAGGTCAGCAGGTGACCAGACACAAGTTGTGTCCAGGCCCTGGACTCTATGCATCATGTGCCCTGGATAAGACATTTAACATAATCACTTATGTCAGCAACTTTTAATTGTGATAAACACAAACCCACTGAAACCAGCTTTTTCAAAGAGCCACATAGACTGCTAAGTTTGTTTCCAGGGTGAAATTCACACTAAAAAAAAGTCACCATTGTAACCTTTTTTTAAAACTTTTTTTTGAGAGAGAGAGAGAGAGAGAGGGAGAAACAGAGAGAGAGAGAGAGAGAGAGAAGTAGAAGCAGAGGGAGAGAGTCTCAAACAGGTTCCGTACCAAGCATGGAGCCTGACTCAGGGCTTGATACCATGACTCTAGGATCATGACCTGAGCTGAAATCAATATCCCACGCTCAACTGACTGAGCCACCCAGATGCCCTGTTTCTTCCCCCATCTTATAAATGAGTACCTTGATGTCTGAGCCTCCATTTCCTCAGTGATGAAATGTACATCCTACTGGACCTAGTAAATACCATAAGACTTAAATGGAATGCTCCTGAGAAGCTTCTGTAAGTTGTAAAGAGCTATCTATCTCATGGGCGCTAGTTACCCATCCCTGACACTTTCCAAGCATGTTCATGATTCCTTCCTCCAGGCCTCTATTGTGCTTGGTTGACACCTCTGTTGTGTCCCCTGCTATGCTGTATTCTTGGTATCTTATTTTGTTGGCTGGCATATCAAGCTCCAGGATGTAAAGAGGGCAGGCAGAATATCTTTGAGTGCCTGGAACCCAGATGGAGTGCCTTGCACATGGTAGGTGCTCACTGAATAGGAAGCCAGTGAATGATTGAAGAGCTCTCCATCCCTTCAAGGGCCATGAACAAATACCCCACAGACTTAAATTTCATTTTGTTGTCCCAAGATTTGTGCCACACCATGTGTGCAAAAGTGCCTGATCGTTTTCTCCCAGCCCCTATTTCATTTTCCTCCCCCTGAGTCCTCCTTCTATTCAGCATTCTCTGGAGAGGTTTTGGAAACCAAATGGGTGGACTGAAAATCACTCTTCCTCAGGAGATGGCAGTGGGGTCCATGGGAGAATGAGAAGAGCCTGAAGCTGTCTGCTCTGTCTTCTCGGCTCTGACTGTTGCTGGGCAATGAGCCTAGCCTTTCTTTGTGTCTGTGCAAAGACCTCTCTTTCCCCTCACAGGAGCAGTGAGCATGCCTGGTAATGGCTATCCGGGGCTTCAAGCTTACCAACCATCATTACGGCATATTTATGTCTGGTATTTATCAGATTATCTAATGGGTGGTTCTGAAGTCACTAGGTAGCTGTTGCCTCTTCTAATGACTCTCCAGATGCCAGTCTTTTTGCATTTCTACAGTCGGCTTATTTTGGCAAAGATGTGGAGGTAAGGTCAGCTGATTTCTGTCAGGGCTGAGTGTGAAGGATCAAGTGTGTCTCTGAAAAGCTGAATAGGAGGATGTGCTTCTTAAAGCTGGTGTTAAGCTGCCAACGGGCCTGCGGTTTTGCCAGCAGCACGGTCAGGCCGTCACCCCACACAAGTTCCTATTGTTCAGGGCCTTTGTCCTCACCCCGCTCCAGCAGGTCTTTGCTGTGGGGTCCTTTTCCTACCAGTTCTTCTCCCTGATGGTCTAGCAAGGATGTGAAATCAAACAGGTGCCGAGGGAAGTAGAAAGAAATAGCTCAAATGGACATTGGGTTTGGGGTTTAGATATTCTGGAGCTTTGTGGAAGAGGCCACTAGACGTTTGCAGGGGTGGACAGAATAGGGCAGGAAAACTTCCTCTGGGGTAAGATCTAAGGATGAGGGCCCAGTGTCAAAAGGGATATTAGAGGTAGTGTAGTTGAGAGAGCTCTTGCCCAATGTTAGCCACTAGTCTTATGTGGCTACTGAGCACTTGAAGGAGGGTATGTCTGAACTGAGATGTGCTGGCAAGTGTAAAACAAACAGCAGATTTCCTGGACTTGGTCCAAAAAAAGGTAAGAAAACAAAAACAACTCCCAAACAACTCCATTTTTTAAAAAGTAGTTTCTTGTCAGATTGGTTTCCATACAACACCTAGTGCTCATCCCAACAAGTGCCCTCCTCAATGTCCATCACCCACTTTCCCCTCTACCCCACCTCCCATCAACCCTCAGTTTGTTCTCAGTGTCCCAGAGTCTCTTATGGTTTGCCTCCCTCCCTCTCTGTAACTCCCCCCCCCCCCCCCGCCTTGGTCTTCTGTTAAGTTTCTCAGGACCCACATATGAGTGAAAACATATGGTATCTGTCTTTCTTTGACTGATTTCATTTAGCATAATACTCTTCAGTTCCATCCATGTTGCTGCAAATGGCAGGATTTCATTCTTTCTCCTTCCATTGTATACTTATATAAACCACATCTTCTTTATCCATTCATCAGTTGATAGACATTTGGGCTTTTCCCATGATTTGGCTATTGTTGAAAGTGCTGCGATAAACATTTAGGTACAAGTGCCCCTGTGAATCAGCACTCCTGTATCCTTTGGATAAATTCCTAGTAGTGCTATTGCTGTGTCATAGGGTAGTTCTACTTTTAGATTTTTGAGGAAGCTCCACAGTGTTTTCCAGAGTGGCTGCACCAGTTTGCATTCCCACCAACAGTGCAAGAGGATTCCCATTTCTCCACATCCTCACCAACATCTGTTCTTTCCTGAGTTGTTAATTTTAGCCACTCTGACTGGTGTGAGGTGGTATCTCAGTGTGGTTTTGATTTGTATTTCCCTGATGATGAGTGATGTTGAGCATCTTTTCATGTGGCTGTTGGCCATCTAGATGTCTTCTTTGGAAAAGTGTCTATTCATGTCTTTGCCCATTTCTTGACTGGATTATTTGTTTTGTGGGTGTTGAGTTTGGTAAGTTCTTTATAGATTTTGGATACTAACCCTTTATCTGATCTGTCATTTGCAAATATCTTCTGTTATTTCAGTTTCCTTTTAGTTTTGTTGATTGTTTCCTTTGCTGTGCAGAAGCTTTTTATCTTGATGAAGTCCCAATAGTTCATTTTTGCTTTTACTTCCCTTGCCTTTGGAGATCCAAACAACTCCATTTGTATTGACTTAATTTTAAAATTAATTTTTACATGTTGAAATGATAATACATTCTATGTAACACAATATCAAAAAATATTAAAATTAATTTTAGTAACTTTTAAATGTGGCTTCTTTACTTTAAATGTGCCTACCAAAAAATTTTAAATTGCACGTGTGGGTCTTCTAAATATTTTTATTGGACAGCACTGGTTTAGAGGTCAAGAGTATAGGCTCTGGAAAAAGACGATGTCAGTTTGAACCCTGGCTTCACAAATCTCTAGACTTGTAACCTCCATCAAGTTAGTTAACCCAGTGGCTTTCAAACCTTTCACAGAGCCCCACGGCTCCGGTGTTTTACCATAGTATTGTAATAGCATGAAGTAGTATATTACAATACTATGCATTGTACACACATACACACACACACATGTCCTTAAATAAAACAGAAGTAATACTTACATACGGTTACCATTCTGTTCTGTCCTGTCTCATTCCCCTCCCATGCCCTCTCCTGTGTACTCATTTAAAACAATGCTTGCCGTGACCTGGTAAAATAATTTATATCCTACTGAGTCACAGACTTCAGTTTGAAAGTCCAGGCTTAATCTGTCTGCCTCAGCTCTCTTATCTGTAAAATGGAACAGATATGACCATGATCTCTTCAAGTTATTCTGACAATATACATGTATGTAAAGCCCTTAGCACAATGCCTGGTACATAATGGAGCCCTTGACAAATGAAAGAAAAGATTGCTCCAAATAGATCTTCCGTTTTCCATAGAAACACTTAGCAGGGTGGGGTCTGTAGGAAAAACTCTCTTATACATTAGTTCCTTATATGACTGATGGTATTTTATTTATTTATTTATTTATTTATTTATTTATTTATTTATTTATTTATTTATTGTTTACTGATGGTATTTTAAATGGGCCTTTGAGATTTGTACTAATGTTTTTCCCCAAAGGGAAATCTTCGGTGTGAGGCTGTTTGGTGTTTCCATAGTAGGGAAGGTGACTCCCACCCCGCCTTTGATGTTATCAGACCAGTCCTGTATAGGAGCTCTTAAGTTATTTTTCCCTGTGAGTATTGTCTCTTCCCTGAGTAGGCTGTAAAGTCTCAGAAGAAAGGTGCTGTGCTATCTGTGGTCTTTGTTCCTCCTCCATCATACCTAGGACACGGAGGGGACATTTGCAGCACAGACTTGGGAGCCACAGAATCCGGGGTTCAGACTGTGGCTGTGCTACACGGTGTGTTCCATGACCTCTTGTCCTCAGTGCCCCTGCTCTTAGCTCTTCTGTGAGGATTAGATGGCACATGGTACATAATAAGCCTGTCACAGAGCTGGACACACGAAGTGGAGGGTGTGGTTGTTGCTGAAATATTTTTACGACATGAGCTTGGAAAGTGCTGAGTGGACCCCTTGTCCCCCCATCCCTCCCCATCCTGCATCACCCCTGGTACACAGTCAGGGCTCCTGTGATTCTAAGCACTAGAACATACTTGGTGCTACTTCTGGTGTGACTGGAATCACACATGTGCCCAGAACAGGGCTTCTGAGAATGCATCTTTTCATCACATCAGGCCCAATTTCTCAGGTGTGCTCAGGCAGAGAGAGAAGGCGACCTGAGAACTGCTCAGAGCAGCTCCCTGTGACTGCTGAGCCCTTGGCCGGTGGCACAGTTGGTCCAGCAGGGTGTCGACAGAAGGGATGGATCTTTCCCCAGGGATCTGCTCACCCAGCAAGGGCAGCTCTGTGCTCTCCATGGACATTGTCCCTCTGCTGTGGGCTGGCAGCCAGCAGGCCTGGTAAGTCATATCAACTCTCAAGCCTCAGTTTCTCCATTTGTCAAAAAAAAAAGTTTCAGGGGATGGTTGTGAGGTTTCGAAGCCATTCAATCCTATGTGTCTGTAATTGCTCTTCCAATACCCTGGGCACACACAAGGTTCGGGAGAAGACCACAAGATGGACAAAGTCCCCTCACATGGAACTCACCATCCAGGGTCTTTCTCTGTTGGTGAAGGAAGGATTCCCACCCTCAGGTCGTGGGAATAGCTGAAGACAGGACACCTGACACTGCACGGATGAGAACAGTGGCAGGTTGTTACTCATGTACCAGGGACTGTAGGAGGCTTCTTCTGTAGTATCAAGAGGGTAGAGGGAGCCCTGTTTCCCATGGGAAGATGTGATTGGCTTGTTGGAATAATTCCACGAGCTGGCAAGGAGCTGAAACCTGCCTCTCAGGGATAAGCAGGAAGTGTGTCTTGTCCCCCTTGATAAGGAGGACCTTCTCTGTGGGAGCACATTTGGGAGGGGAAGTAGGGGTCAGGCCATCCAAAGCCCTCCCTGTTTCAGATGTCAAGGTGGCCCGTATTATTGGACCTTAATTTTAGGTCTTACATTTCATAGGAGAGGAAACACATGCGAAGCCTGCCTTCCTACTGCAGCTTGATGCTTGTTCGGTAGGTGATGGGTACCTTGTAGAGTACATCTAACACAAAGCCCAGGAGTTTGGGGAGAAGGTTCCTAGAACGTATGACATCCAACCTGGGATCCCACAGGACCAAAGTCCAGAAGACAGGGGCGTGGTCACCAAGTGCTTCACCTGTAAAAGGGTGATGGTCACAGCATCCTAAATTGTTGTAGGGAGTGCGTCACACAGAAGCTGCTCTGAGTATTGCAACCCTTTTTTCTCTCCAGTGCATTCTGTCTTCCACCCATCCACATTCATCCTCCAGGTCACCATCTGTCAATCAGCTTTTGTCAAAGTGTGATCCCAAATCAGCAACATTGGTGTCCCCTGGGAACTTGTCGGGAATGCAAGTTCTAGAACCCCATTCCAGAGCACATAATTTTCTGGTTCTGACCACCCCCCATCCTCGTTGTACTCAGTTGTTCGTTTCTCATGGCGTGTGGAGCACAACCTTTGACAAGATGGGTTTGGAATCTGGGTTTGGATCTTGTTTCCACTACTTGCTGGCTGTATAACCTTGAGTGAGCCACCTAACTTGTCTGAATCTCAGTTTACTTCCCTGTAGAATGGGTGTCCTTACCATAGCCACCTCTTCCGGGTGCCATGAGGATTAAACGAAAGGTGGTAAAGGATTTAGCACAGTGCCTGGCATTTAGTAAGTGACCAATAAAAGCTAGCTATTATCATGGAGCTTGTAAAGTTTGAATCCCATCTTTACCAATTATTGGTTATGATGCCTGATGATTACCATCTTGGTGCTTCAGATACCTCATGGATGAAGTGGAGATGGTAGGAGGCCTTAAATTAAAAGAGTCGTCATAAGGAATAATGAGATGATAAATGCAAAGTGTCGGCATGAAGAAAGGACCCAGTAAAGATCAACAATTACTTTCACAGTCCATGGTCCTCTTATGGAAACTTCTTGGCTCCCTACCATGCTGTCACTTGGAAAGTGTCAGCTGAGGCAGAAATGGGGTGCCACCAGCCCCAAACAGAGATACCTTCACCTTCACAGGGGAAGGGCCTCCAGGCCATCCATTCTTTTTCTTTTCCTTCCTAATTTGGTGTCTCTTTAGAGACCACTGTTGCCAGGTCAATCACGATTTTTGCTCGCATTTTTGGCAATAACCTTTTTTTTGTTGTTGTTGTTGGCTTTTAAACGGGGGTGGGAGGAGGAGATTCTTTGTAGCTCGCTGCTCTCACCTCGCCCCCTTCCTCTGGGCACCTGGAGCTTACAGAAGTTCATGCATTTTAATTAGAAAAGAAACCCACTGATAAGGTGGGAACATTTGTCTACCTCAGGCAAACCTGAGATGCTTCAGGCCCACAGATAGCTTGACTCAGTGTGGGGGAGACCTCATTTCCCCATCCCTAAGCTGCCTCTTTTCTCCAGAGAGAAGATTTTAAAGCAGTTGTCCTGCATCTTTTGAGCTGAATATATAGTGAGTCTTCATTATTCAGGGTTCAGGTTTCTTTCTGTACGTTTGCTCTTTCATGGTATTACTATTATTACTGTTTTTTTTTTTTTTTAATGAGCAACGTCCACAAGAAGGAAACAGAAGTCCACTCTTATTATCTGAATGCCTACTATGTACCAAGCTCTCTGCCAGGTGCTTGACTAATGCTGCTTCACTTAATCTGTAACTGAGTGTAAGAGATCGGTGGTGTTCCGTCCATTTTGCAGGTGGGAAGACTGAGACCCAAAGAGAATGTGGAAAGGGGGGCATGCTCTTGGCAAGACATCAGGAACCAGAAGCAACCCTCACCTGTCAAACCCCTCCTAGGACTTTACTTTGAAAAAATTTTTATTTTTTATTAAAAAAATTTTTTTTAAGGTTTTTATTTTTGACAGAAAGAGAGGGAAGGAGGAAGGGAGAGAGAGGATGGGCCGAGAGGGAGACACAGAATCCGAAGCAGGTTCCAGGCCCTGAGCTGCCAGCACAGAGCCCAACATGGGGCTTAAACCCACGAACCTCGAGATCATGACCTGAGCCAGACACTCAACTGACTGAACCACCCAGATGCCCCCAATGAACATTTTTATTCGTTTGTTTTTAAATATAACTTATTGTCAAATTGGCTTCCATATGACACCCAGTGCTCACCCCAAGTGCCCTCCTCAATGCCCATCACCCACTTTCCCCTCTCC
Source organism: Acinonyx jubatus (assembly GCF_027475565.1). Classification (NCBI taxonomy): domain Eukaryota; kingdom Metazoa; phylum Chordata; class Mammalia; order Carnivora; family Felidae; genus Acinonyx; species Acinonyx jubatus. The sequence goes on along the minus strand of NC_069380.1, from coordinate 189,524,936 downwards.
CCCACCCCCCATCAACCCTCAGTTTGTTCTTTGTATTTAAGAGTCTGTTATGGTTTGCCTCCCTCCCTCTCTGTTTGTAACTTTTTCCCCTCCTTTCCTTCCCCCACGGTCTTCTGTTAGGTTTCTCAAGATCCACATCTGTGCGAAGACATATGATGTTGATTTATTTATTTTGAGAGTGAATATGTGAGCGGGGGGCGGGGCACAGAGAGAGAGGGTGGGGTTGGGGAGAGAGAACCCCAAGCAGACTCCACGCTGTCAGCAGAGAGCCCAACACAGGGCTCAACCTCACGAACTGTGAGATCATGACTTGAGCTGGAATCGAGATCCAGATGCTCCACCAATGAGCCCCAAGAAGGTGGTATTTTTCTGATTATGTCTCCCTGTCTGAGCCAGTTGTCTTCAGGTTCCCAGCATTCTTCTGCCTCTTGTGATCACTCTGGGCAGGCAAGTAGGACCCTATTTCTCCAACCCAGCTTTCTCTACAGCAGTGGGCCATATGTTAGCCCACTTTAAACTTTTATTTTCATTAAAACTTGTACATTATTGGCTCCATTCATTCAGCATTATGTCTTTTTCAAAAGCGAATCTAATAAATGAATTCCAGGTCGAGTGCTGATGGTTTAACACAAATTATCTGTATAAAATTATTCTCTCCACCGAATGCTCTGTACTCCAGCTTTTAAGGTCTAGAGTTGACGCTATGAGCCTGGGCCACTTGGCCAGAATGTGCTAGAACGGGGACATGGTGTTTGTCCTGAGAGCGTGGTAGTTTTCTTCTATCATCAGAGTGTGAATACCATCAGATTCTGGGGTATTTCAGACTTTAGAGTGAGGCTTTCAGAGGGACAGGGAGGAGATGTGCTGGTGGTCCCAGGTGTCATAGCATCTTTGTGGTGAACTCTGACCTCTCAGAGCTGCTTTTTCCCCTCTGCCTGCATTCCTTTTTTAGCATGAAGATGTGGTGATGCTTTTACGTGGCCTCATTTTTCGATAGAATGAGAGACGTGGGGAAGTACCTCCCTTCCCACTATGCCTCATGGTGACCATACAGGCAGCCCTTCCCAGAGATGCTCCACTGCTCCTACTGGTTGGGAAACTAACCTCACTTACACAGATGGCTGTCAAATCTCTGTCCCCCACCCAAGTCCCTAACATGCCACAGCCCTGTGAGTTTTATCTCCTTGTACTAGGGGATGGTGGGTCCCTTCCAAGGGTAGGAGTGCCTTGGCTTCCCTATCCCTTTCTGCTGGTTGCTACTTGCACATTTCTTTCTAGTAAGTGCAGATTACCTGACACCTGCACCGTATGCTAACAACTAATTAGAGCATAACCGAAATATTGCAGAGCTGCGGCATGGCTCCCTGAGCTGAAAGCCCAGACTTAAATCCTCTTTCTGTTGTAATTTCAGTGGTGCGTGCAGTGGATTTTATGAAGGCATTTTGTTCACATGTCACGTCCCCACCAGGTCCCGGATGCTATTCCAGCCCTCTGTATCTTCAGCGTGCTAAGTCCTAGGAGGAGTCTGACAGGTGAGGGTTACTTCTGATTGCTGAATCCTGTTGCAAGTGCATGTTGGAAAAGGCAGTGACAGGCCTAGGGTCACAAAGGGCAGGGGTCTTTTTCTGTCTGTGCATGGATGGCTCATTGACCCCTGGATCAATCGTCACTTCCTCAGCTCAGGGAGGATCTTCGTCACTCTCTTTCTACCATGAGGTTCCCTGCTTGTCATTCCCTAACCAACCCCAGTGGATTTCCTTTCTAGTATTCATAATTCACAGTCATTTATTTCCTCTCCCTGCCTCCCCACCCCCCCACTAAGAATTTTCCTTCTACTCAGTCAACCAATATTAATTGAGCAAGTACTATGGGCCAAGCATTATCCTTGGAGCTAGGGATATAAAAGTGAACAAACTGGAGGAAGTCACTGCCTTAAATTTTAGCAAGGATTGTGGGAAGAGAATAAAAACATAAAGCATTTGAGGAAAGGGAGGGGAAAAAAAGAGGTAAAAGGGGAGAGTGAGACAGGGATACAGGATGCTCTGTTGGAGAGGGTGCCTCTTAAGTGAGGCCACATCTGAGCAGAGATCTTAAAGTGAAAACGAAGACCATGTATCTGACTGACTTTACTCACTGGTATCCCCAGGTCCTAGCCCAGTGCCTGGCACAGAAAAGGGGCTCGATAAATATTTGTCAAGTGGACAAATGAAGGAATAATTGAATGGAGAAGAATGGAACCCCGGTCTATAGCTTTTCTTGTGTTGTTCTAGCTCCCCCAGGATGGGCATTAGGCCAGTTTGCTCTAACAAGGTCCTCTGGTTCTATTGCCATGAGGGCCACATTCTGAGAGGGAGATGGATGGGAAATTTGGATTTGGTCTTGTGGCTGAACAACCTGAATTTTGTTTCCATGGCGATTGACCAAACCTTTGCTTTAGCGTCTTTATCTATGGAAAGGAAGGGGTAGTTTGACTACCAACTCTGTGCAGCATGAGTAAGAAAGAAATAATAAAAGAGTAAATACATATATGCATAAATATGGAAATAATACCTAATGTGTTGGGACCTTGCATTGTTGATCATTTAATTTTTATGACAACTCCATGATAGTGGGACCATTAGAAGTTGCATTTTACAGGTGAGAAAATGGTAGCTCTGAACAGTTAAGTAATTTGCTTAAGGTAATAAATTAGTAAAGGGAAGGGCCAGGGTTTGAACTCAGCCCTATCTGATTCTAGAGTCTGAGATTTTAGCATCCTTCATTCTTGCCTCCCTCCCTGGAAATGTGTCTCTGCTGCCTTACCTTCTGTAGCTCATTCTTTAAAGCTTCTCTTTAAGTAAAATTCATCAATAGTGGCAATTAATGATTTACTAATAACATTAACGAAGTGAAACAATGCTGGCATGATTTTTCTCCTGGCATCATGCCTAAGTGCTTTTCCAGCTTATTTGATTTACTAATATATGTATTTATGGGATGGAAAAGGCTTCCCATGACACATTCAGAAAATACAGACAGCAGATGATTTATCTTTATGCTGTTTAGAAGATTGCTGTTCAGGAGGATAAAGAGCATGAAATCTGGTCTCTCACCCCCTTGACCAACATTTCTAACTCAGTCTCTGATGAGGAGATGCCATCTGCCAGGAGGTCTTCTTTTGTTCAAATCAGGCTTAATGAATGCCTGTTTCCCATTCCAACGTTATTGTGCATTCAATATTTAGTTTGTATTTTGTGATCAGTTTGGGAGGTAGGTCTCACGTTACCTTGTGATCAGAGAGGAAGACAGATTTAATCCCATTTACAGAAGAGGAAGCCAAAATTGATGACTTCTTAGATTGTTTCTTGAAGAGTGGTCTGTGGGCTTGGTTGAACGGCTTATTAAGATAGATTCTTGGGTCCTACTGCATACCCATTGGATTCTGTGAAGGTGGGGGGCCCCAAAAGTGTATTTTTAATATCACTGGGATAACCCTCCCCAGTGATTTTAGTTTTTAATGAAGTTTAAGAATTTCATTTTAGAATTTATACCAGTATGTACTTCTAAATTAAAAAAAAAATAATGTTTTTTATGTATTTGAGAGAGAGAGAGAACGAGAGAATGAGAGAACGAGTGGGGGAGGGGCAGAGAGATAAGGAGACACAGAATCTGAAGCAGGCTCCAGGCTCTGAGCTGTCAGTGCAGAGCCCGACCTGGAGCTCGTGAACTGAGAGATCATGACCTGAGCCAAAGTCAGATGCTTAACCGACTGAGCCACCCAGGTGTCCCTGTACTTCTAAAGTTTTTAACAGATGATCTTGATCCTGAGGGCTAATTCTGGAGCATGTCCAGGAAGAATGACTAGGTCTGTAAAGGGACTCAGAACTCAAGTTTTTGGGTGTCAGTTTAAGGAATTTGGGGTGTGCGCTCTGGAGGAGTGAGGACTTGGTTTCTTCAACTATTTGAAGGTATGTCTTGTGGCTCTAGGGAATAGAGATAGGACAGTAAGTCTGTGGAAGTTACAGTCAAGCAAATTCAGCTAATCATAAGCAGGTACTTTCTAACACTCAGAGCAGCCCAAGAATAGAAAAAGTTGCTTGTTAAGGTGAGTTACTCATCAGTCACTGGAGATGTGCATGTTGGACATGACCTAAGTGTTTGGATAAGAAAGTATTCATGTCGACAAAAAAGTTAACCTTTTACAAGGTGCCTCTAATGCTGGCATTTTATTGTTTTATAATTCCTTTACTCTTTCCAAAAGTTGTATTAAAGGGTATGTGTGCACTTACATGTGCAAGGATATGTATATGCTTGTGGGTATGCTATTAAGGGGAAATGTGGTTTATTTTGGGAAAAATTAGAGGTGGATTTATTCATTCTTCAACAAATATTTTTGAGTGCCTTCTATATGCAAATTTCTGTGCCAGGCATTTGTGACTCAGAATTGCCTAAGACACAGTTCTTGCCCAGAAGAATGTCCTGGTTTAATGAGGGAGACTGCCTAATAAATAGAAAATTATAATGACCTCTGGTAAATGCAATGAAAGCAGCAGCTACAGGGCATTTGGGAGGAACAAGAAGGAAATCTTACCCAGAGACTAGAGCTTAATAAAGGGTTCTTGGAGGAGATGGGTATGATTTTGACCAATGAGGTCATCTGTGGAGGCCAAGTAGAGGGAAAGGGAATGTGCAAAGACATTGGAACAAAAATCACTGGGACATGAGTGGAAATACTGAGAAAGTCCGTCCTTTTGGAGAGAAGAGGATGAGGCTATGTAGGTGTGAGATGAGGCTGAGGATAGAGGTCTCAGATCACCAGAGACCCTGTGTTTCATGTGAAGAAACCTGGCTTCCATCCTGTAAGTGATGGTGGTTCCTTAAAAGTTTTAAAGTAGAGGAGTGATGTGGACTAATCTCCTCATAAGTAAGATCACTCTGGTGACATTTTGGAGTTGTCTTACCAATGTTACCTGGGGTTGAGCAAATGTTGGGATAGCATTTGTTATCCTGTTGGCTGATAATCATGGACACTATGGAGCAACATTGAAGGACTGTGAACCTCAGAACACATGAATACTATTGTCTCATAGACCCTCCCTATCAGGAGCACCTCTTCACAGTATTAGTCCTGATTTTCTGCCATGCTTCCCCATCACTACCACTATTGATCCAGTGTCCAGTTAAGGGAGGCCATTGAGTAATCTTGGAGGCAGACCTAAAAAACAGGGATCAGGGGTCAAATCCTCAGCACGTGTTTTTACTTATTCCAGGCTCTTTATAGGTATCTATATCAGTACACTGGTGCCCAGAATATACTAGAACATATTTGCTTTGGTGTTCCCTACCTCTCTGTCAAGCCATGGTGAAAAGACCACACTTTTAAATTTATTCTAAATGTTTCTCTTGATTTAAGTCTCCAGTATTTCATCTGGGTATAGTGGGCTGAAAAATTAACTGAGGGATTTAGAAATAGTGCAGATTTGCTGGACCACTTACGTACATGGGCTCTGTTGGCTTCCTGTTTGTACACAATCATCTCTGTCAACACCAGAGGAAACATATGTGTGGTGGCAATTCTCTGTTTGCTTATCACTAAGTGACACACTTGTTGTAAGAAAATAAGTATGACCAAAGACCAATTCTTTCCTGCTTCTTTTTGCTGTGGAGGTATTTTGTCATGTTGCTAAGTTACTACTGTTGAAGGATTCTACTTTGGGGGAATGGACTTTATGTTAAAATGTCTAATGAAAATCATACCAGAGACCATTCACAGTTAGGCAAGGGTCTGCTGCGGGCTTAGAAGGTGAGTGAATGAAGAAAGAACCCCGAAGTACTTGGAGACAAGCTCCACAGACACATAAAAAGCATTCTAATCACAATACATAGTTACAAACTGGGGAGGATCACCAACAAAAAAGAGTCAAACTCAGAAGCTTCAGTATTTAATTAATTGTCAAGTGACTTCTTGAAACTCTTACTGGAATAAAGTCTTGGAATCTTCTTGAAACTCTGATTGGAATAAAGAGAAGAGACAGTAATCTTCCTCAAAGGATAAATGGCCATGCTTCAGATGCTTGCTAGACCTCTTGCCTCTTCTCATCTGGGCCAGTTCCTGCTGAGGTATTTAGGATTCTTCAAGATTTACCCACTCATTTACCAAATAATTCTCAAGCTGGACACTAAGGGTGAAGAAATAATAAGGCAGATATGGCCTGTACCCTCATGGAGTACACTTTTTGTGCCTGCTAGACCTTCTGTCTTGTATTTGTGAAGATTCTGTTTGTGTGACAGAAACTTGTGTTATACTGGTTTAAGTGAAAAGAGAATTAATTTGCTCTAGAAACTAGGAATCCAGGACCTGGCTAGATTGAGTGCCTCAAATAACGCTAGCAAAGCTGTGTTTCTTCCACTACCTCTTTTCTTTGATTTTCTCTGTTTCTGAACTCATTCTATCATAACAGACTGATGTCTTTCATATAGTCGTGGGAGATGGTTGCTAACAGATCCAGGCTCAAATGGTTCCAATTTAGGACACACATGGCAGAAAGAGGCTTTACCCTTTTAAATGCCTATATATTAAGCTTAGGAAAGGACTCTGATTGGCTCTGCTCAGACCATGTGCTGGGCCTAGTGCTTTGGATGGGGGATGGTGATGGGTGGTGGCAGGGGCAGGTGGGTCTGAGCAAGAATCAGAAACTGGAGAGAGAGAAAATGTGTTGAGCAATCACCACCAACAAAACTTCACATTGTGGTCAGCTGAAGTAGTCAATATAGAAACCTCAAGAGTCCTTTACACCTTATTCTCAGACGTCTAAACCAACACCTGCCAGACATAGTCCTCCTGATTTCCTCTTTCCTGGTCTCACTTAAGTAAAACTTACTTCCTAGAGGGTCTCCTGGCTTATTAGGGGAAGAAAATTAGGACTTTTCTACTCTTTCCATCAGTGGTTCCAGCCTATATACAATGGCTCCATTATGTTGCCTTGATTCATTACAGGACTAATAAAAGCAAATAGAATTACTAATTTGGCAAGACAAAACATCAATGGTATCACTTTTAAGGGGACTGTCAGCAAGTAGTCCCTAAACTGAAGTTTTGTATCATGAACCATAGAAGGTAATAAAGGATACAAACAAGAAGGTTTGTCCTCAGCTTACAATCAATTTAGAGAGAAAAGGCAAAAAAGCGAACTCTAGAACACGATGATTGTATTTGTGAGCATTCAATGATAAAATAATGTACTGAATTATCATCATCCTAGAATAGAATTGCAAAGAATAAGGAGCTGAGACCGTCTCTCAGAGTTGTCATGGCTTTCTCTGGCTGGAGTTACGCTGGTAGTCATTAAGGAAGGCTTTCTTGAAAGGATGGAATTTAAAGTGGGTCTTTAGAAATGAACTGAAGAGATTTTGAGCAGAGGGTAGAATTTTTCCTTTGTACTGGCCACGACTCACTTAGTTTCCTCCTACATAAGCTTGATGATGTGAGGCTACTGCCTCTTACTATTAAGGAAGGCCACCGGGGAGACTTGAAAGAGCCTAGACTCCTCTGTGTGTGTGAGAAAGGAGTTTACTAGTGTTGGAGACTAGAAGAGCATTTGAAACACTTAGCATAAATGTATGATCTCTAAGCAAAGACTATTAATGGAAACAGATGTTTGGGGACCATTCCTCGCCTTTGATATTAACTCGATACTGATTTCCTTCCAAACAGGGAATCATGGTTGTCATAGCTATTCCCTTACAAGAGTGACAACGGAGAGGAGAACATTGCAGTTGGCCATTTGTGAAGCATCAGGCTGCCTCCCTATTGCTTCAAAGTGTCCTCAGGGTAAACATCCCAATAGAAAAATTGGTCTTACATAAGAAATCATCTCAAGAATAATAGCTATCTTTCAGACCTTAAATTTTTTCCTCAAAGGTCCTGCATTCTCAAAATTAGATTTTCAATCTCTTGATTTTATCAGAGATTCTGGTATAGGGGTCTGGGCTGTGCTGAGAAAGCCTGCTTTTTACAGCTGTCCTAGGGTGGTTCTTGTGATGGAGACAACACTGGGGTGGGGGCTGGTGGCTGTGGGGCATGAGTGCTGCTTATTGTCAGCTTTTAGGCGATGTCGTGACACTCTGGCCTTGCTCCTTCAGTCTCTGGGGACAACTCCTATTCTGTCGGAGTCTGAATGGGTGCTTAACTACTTGGAGAGGCTTCCTTGTCTGTCTAGGGGTGTCAGAAATGAATCCTTAAATGAGGGCTCCCTGCCTCTGATTTAGAAAGATTGCAAATAAATACAAAGACACACCAGAGATGAGCCCAGAGACATTCTAGTTTTGACACCATCCTGAAGTAGATGTGAAACCTGGCTTTGCCAGGAATGAATTATATCCTGGGGCAAATGAAATGTTTTACCTTTTTGAATCTTGGTTCCTTCAGGTGTGAAGTGAGATTAAAATACCCATTTTACTGGCATAGAAAAGGTAGTTAGAATGGCAATAATCAAAAGTGTCAATATCTATTGAGCTTTCTGTGTACCATACATTGCTCTAGGGCCTTTAATCCTGTAATCCTCCTGAGCATAGAGGTACTATTATAACCATTTCATAAATGAGGAAACCGAGATTCAGAAGAGTTGAGTAATTTGCTCAATTTCACACAGTTGGTAAAAGGCAGAGCCAGCTTTCCAGTAAGGGCAGCCTCATCCCCAAACTAGTACTCCTAACCATTGCTGGATACTCCATAGAACCTGGCATAGGTGCTCCATGAGCACTATTTGGGATAAAGTCTCTCCCACTATTTGGGAGAGACTGTTTTGTCATGGAAATGAGTGAGGTGTTGGGTGGGCTTTGGGATTGGGGTATAAAGTAGGCTAGTTGCTGGCTAACAACCACAGTGCCCAGTCTGAGTCAAAGGCTGCCTTTCTTAAAGGCTTTGGATCTCATTACAGCTTTGTTGGGCTGAGATAAATGCAGGGGCTTTCTGCAGAGGAAACCCGTCAAAGGAGAATTGGTTTCTGAGGAATTAATTGGAATTCCCTCAGCATCAGCCTGAACATGGTTCATCCCCAGTGGATTATCATTAATCGGGTAAGCAGGGAGACAGAAACAGCCTCTGCTAGCTAATTTATTAACCTCTCCAGGATGAAGGGGTGGGAGTGGGCTGAAATGCTTGGAGGTACTTTGAGGGATTTGGGGCAGAAAGCCCAGCGGTGAACAGTACCGTGACTGCGATCTAAATAGAGAGATTAACGACTTCTGGTCTCAACAAGGGTTAAGATGAGAGTTTTCTAAGACCTGTAATTCCTATTACATTTTTATTCTTTTGCAGCACTGGGTTTTCCCTCTTCTCCTTTCACAAATCCTCCCTGCTAAGAGTCTCCTGTGTGTGTGTTCTCTTACAGTTGGCGTGTTTTGGGGACACTGGTTTTCTGGTAATCAGGAGTCATGTTTTTCAAGTAGTAGATGTGACTTCTGATCTTTTATACTCTTTGGTTTCTAGTCCACTACCCATCCTTGTTGCTCAACGTGGCTCCCAGCCATCTCCCAGGAGATGCTTTGGATACCTAGCAGATGATTATGGGGCTTTGGTGCTGGCAGACCTAGGTTTGAATGCCCATCTAGTCTTTTTCTAGCTGTGCAGCCGTAAGCAAGTTACTTAATGTCTCTGAGAATTGATATCCTTACTGGCAAATGGGAATCATCTCAACTGCTGCACAGGGCTGCAGTGTGAATTACTGCTTGCTTCTTCTCTATTTTTTCTCCTTGAGAAAGGCAAGGAGTGACTCTTAAGCCCAGATTTGAATGAGAATCCTGACTGCAACCCAGCGCTGGCATGTGACTTAAGGAGTGGGTATACGCTGATACCTTCTAGATCTCTGCCCTTTGTAGTCATACTTCTCATTAGGCTGACCTGCTTCTTCAGCTCCAGTTAATGGACTCCAGGCATTAGATATCTTCTAATAGCAGAATCAGCAAAGCACTTTGAAGCCAACCTATGAGGCATGATTTGTAGAGATGTCTCTTCCCTTAACCATCTTCCGACTTCATTCCATGATACCTCCGCAGAATCCTGTCATGAGGTCCAGGCGATGCGTGGATGAATTCTCACCTGTAGCCACTTTTGTATCCCTTTATTCTGTTCCTACTTGCCCTATCTTCACTGAAGATTATAGTCTTGTGTTTATATGTGTTTATGGATTTACAACTGTTGGGTTTGACATAGGATTTAATTTTGCATTCTTTTAAACATAAATAGAATCATGCTATGTGAATTGCTTTACAATTTGCTTTTGTTGTTTAACATTGAGCTCATGAGTCTCATTCATGTCATATCCTATAACATCAATTCCTTTTTCCAACTATGTACTATGCTGCAGTATGAACATGGCACAAATTATCAGTTCTTTATTTGATAGATATTTAAGCCATTTCCAGATTTTTTTTATTACTATGAACAATGCTGCTATAAATATACATTGAACACTGTTATACGCTTATAAGAACTTCTTTTTTTTACATTTATTTATTTTTGAGAAACAGAGTGAGACAAAGTGCGAGTGGGGAAGGGGCAGAGAGAGAAGGAGACAGAATCTGAAGCAGACTCCAGGCTCTGTGCAAGTGGTCAGCACAGTGCCTGATGCAGGGCTCAAACCCACAAACTGTGAGATCATGACCTGAGCTGAAGTCGGATGCTCAACCGACTGAGCCACCCAGATGCTCCCATTTGTAAGAACTTCTTAGGAGCAGGTACCTGAAGTAGAAAGTTGGAAATTGCTGGGTATTAGGTATACCCATCTTCAGATTTATTGCATGATGCCAGATATAGTGATTATAACAAAATCCACTTCCATTAGCCATGTATAAATATTCTGTTGAACTGTATTCTTGTTCTGCTTGATATTACTAAACCTAAATTTCCCCTTCAATTCTTGTGTGTGTGTGTGTGTGTGTGTGTGTGTGTGTGTGTGTGTGTGAAATAGTATCTCAGGATTTCATTTGGCCAGCATTTCAATGGTTTTCATTTCTCTAATTTCTTTAAAATTTTTTTAAAATGTTTATTTTTGAGAGAGAGAGCGAGCAGGGGAGGGGCAGAGAGAGAAGGAGACACAGAATCCAAAGCAGGCTCCAGGCTCTGAGCTGTCAGTACAGAGCCTGATGTGGGGCTTGAACCCGCGATCTGTGAGATTATGACCTGAGCCAAAGTTGCACGCTTAACTGACTGAGCCACCCAGGCGCCTCTCATTTCTAATGAGATTGAGCATATTTTCACGTACTTACTACACATTTATATTTTTCCTTTGTAACATATCTGTTCAAGCCTTTTGCCTATTTTCTAATTGGTTGTTTATATTTTTCTCATTTGTTTTCAGGAGATGTTTATGGATTCTGTATGTTAGACTTTTTTGTTGTATTCACTGCAAATAGCTTCTCCACATTTGTGGCTTGTCTTTTTACTCTCTTGATGGCACCGTTAATGAAAGGAAGTTTTAAATTGTAATGAAGTTTAGTTTATAAGAGATGAAATTGAGGCTTAGAGTCTTGAAATGTCTTATGTAAGGTCTTGTAGGTAGTAGCTGAGACAGATTTAAATACAGATCTGAGTACAAAAATTAATCTCTTTGGGTCAGATTGGACCATCTCCATGCAAAAGTGTGTAGAAAAGGATCAGACATAAAGTAGGAATTTAGGAAAGTTTTGTTACATTATTCAGAGATGTAATATTCCCTGCCACTATGATTTTCCAAATAAAATAAAGAATTTTTAATGATAATAGAATTCAGACATATCCCTTTAACCCCTCCCACATCTAACCTCTTCTTTCCTCCCATGGCCGTGGGATTTTTTTGGGAAAGCTCTGTTTATATAGTTTGTAAAGAAACAATTTCAACAAAATCCAGTTAGAATCACTTGTGTGTCTCTGTGTCTGTATATAATCCTGACTGACACCACCCTAGATAAAGAAAAGTCAGGTTGTCTTTCTAAATGAGCACGAGGAGATTTGGGCATCTGTTCCCTTTAAACTAAGCATATTTTCAATGTCATAAAACATTTGATACTGAATTGGTGAATGGAAATACAAAGGAATTAGGATTTCAGTGTTTCAGTGACTATCTCCTTAATCACAGAGAGTGGGACTTCTTAATTTGAATTCCTGATTAGGCATGTTGGGCTTGGACAGCCCCACTCTGATCTCATTAGCTCTAGTGATGATGTGCACTAATTACCTCTCTTCCAAAGTCAGGGCTTCATTTATTACCTTCATGAATGAACCTTTTTCTCATCCCCAGCATCAGAGTGAAAAATGAAATTGAGAAAATGATGGAGGTACTGGGGAGAACTAAGAGACTTGATGAGTGAAATGGTTTCAGGTTTCTGTGGAGGCAGCAGACGAACCAGGTAATTTGTGTTAATGCCAAGCAAATGAAAACCTGACTTCTAGGTTTTACCTGTGGCCTGAAATGATATGCAACTCTCATCTTGTTCTGTCTTTTTGATAAGTTAGTTTCTCCTTGTCCAGTTGACATAAAAATGATAGCCAAATGCTAAAGTCTATGATGTAATTTAAGACTAGGGGTTTTGGATTATAGTGATATGAACATCACCCAACTTGGGGTACTCTGGCCTATTCTGTTCCTGCCCTCACCTTGTGGCATCTGAAATTGGAGCCCCAGGGTTTGATGAGCCCATATTGGCAAGGCTGTGTGTGGGATTAAAGAGTGGGGAGGAGTGGTAATAGAGATTATTTTCTCCCCTTTCTAAACATGGCAGGTGGGGGACATCATAGGAGACACCTTTGGGATTCACCTGGATTCTTCCAGAATACTAGGGTTATGATCTCAAACAATGATCTCTAAGTTGGTTTTCTAATAATTCCCACCCTCTCCCTGTGGATATGGAATCTTAAAGATGTTCTAGTTTTATAACAAAGGGAACCAAACCTCCTAGGAAAGAAGTTTTTTTTTTTTTGCCTGGATCTCACTCCTAAAAGTGTTCTTTTCATCATGTGTAGTACATGATAGGAGTACATATTAGTGAAACATTTGCAAGGGCAGTCTGTAATCTCTATTGAAATTAATGGTGCATGCCTATTGACCCAAAAATCTTACCCTAGGAATCTAGACTACAGGTTATTGTTATAAGACCTACATCTATGTCATCTATCTTACCATTTATATCTCTATAGAGATCGTCTTTGCAGCCTTGTTTCCAGTAGGAAAAAGCCCTTACTCTAATATCTATCCATGGGATAGATACCTTTAAAAATATAAAGGTACATCTCCACAGTGGAGTATGATGCATATACTAAACAGAATGGAAAGTATTTTGAACTGACATGGGAAGGTGTCCAACATTGGTTAAGTGAGAAAAGCTGGCTGTAGGATTGGATATAGTATAGTATCCCACCTGGGTAAAGAGTATACATTTATTGTTTATGTCAGTGGTTCTCTGTAGTTATCTCCAACAATGGGGTGGAATGGAAGCTGAGAGAGAGTGGCAGAGAAACTTACAAGTTATATGTTTCCACATCCTTTGAAACCTTGCAACAAGCTGACTTTATGTTGGTAATCGGCAAAAGCAATAACGATAAAATGCTTGCCATACAGTGCTGTTAAAGATGGGGGTCCGCTATCCTGAGGCCAAGCACTGATAAGATGTCAGAATTGCAAAGCAATTGGAAATCATTGCCCTAAGCACACTCGGTGGATCTGGCTCAGTGACTGTTAAAAAATAGCATTCCTCACAGAGTAAGACTGTCCCAACTACTAGATAACATCCTTAAAAGAGTTGTGTTTATAGCAGATAGAAGGTATAATGTGTACCAGACATTGTTTAAGGTTAATGTGATCCCATCACTGTGCTTGCCATTTAGAGCCTATATGTCTGCTTGTGTCAGTCTTTGTGTGTGGATTCACTGAAATATCCCCTCCACCCCACATCTCCTTGTTCCTCAAATCATTCTTCTGTTCCTCCTACACTTCTTTCCTCTCCTCTCTCCTCCTTCAGCAGACCTTTACCTAGTCTGTGCCACACACCGAGCGGGGAACAATGGGAAATGAAGCAATAAACTTGTCAGAATTCCTGATCCAAGGAGTTAGTTCATGGTCCACCTGGGAAAATGACCATGAAAACAGTGGATGATAAGGTCTGATAAGGAAAAAGGCTTAGAGCCAAATTGTATTAAATGGTCAAGACCATGGTCTTGGCTCTGCTTTCTATGTGCCATGTGACCTAGGCTTTACTTATATCTCTAAGTTGATTTTGTATTTGGTAATTAACAAATAATAGTTCTTACCTCACCATAATGCAGATGTGCAATGAAGAATGTGTGTCTTTCTCCTCTCTCTGCTTCACCTCTTTGCCTCTTTTCTAAATATGAATATTGATGACCAAAGGATGTATAAAGTGCTGGGGAAATAGGAAGGAGGAGCCCTGCAGAAGAAACTTTCAAGCGGGAAGGGTGTTGCAGGAGGAACAAGATGAATTTGTGTGATAAAGACAGGAGAGAGTCCCAAGTGGAGGAAACCCTTATAGGATAGGCAGCCCACAGAGGCTATGTGTGGTCTTGAAGGTGAGGCAGGAAGTTTGCTTGGGGCCTCATCTGTGAAATGAGTGGGCTCCTCCCCCATCTTCTCCTTCTCCTCTATAGGAGCCTCCTTCCTCCCTGTGTACTTTCTTCTATTCACATGGACTCTCAGGGAATGCTTTGCTATTAGCTCTTTCCTCTTTAACATGAATTGAAATCAGTGTATTTCCTCTCTCAGGGTTTTTTGCATGTAAGCCCCATGTGTCATTGTGGAATAAAAGTTATTTTTTCCCTCTTTGAGGAGTTTCAGACCTTATAGAGCAGGAAGAGTTGACTTCCCTCCTCCTTTACTGAGGGAAGAGCCTTTCCCACCCACTGAAATCCCATCTCCTAGGCAACTGCCTACAGTGCTGCAGGGATGAGCCTGAACTGCCTTTGAACTCCCAAGGTCAGGAGAAGTGATGTCTTTCAGGCATGTCTCTGAAAGACACATGTTTAAGAAACCCACTAAATCATGGCCCAAATCATCCTTTTCATTAAAATGTAGTAGGGTGAGTATTTTACAAAGAGTAGAGCAGGTAAAAGATTAACAAGGCAGCTGTTGTCACTCATATGCTGTTCCTCTCACATTCAATATCCCACCCATTCATCACTTACCAGTGGCTTCCTTCCTTCCTCCTCCTGGAATCTAGTTTTATGGTTGGGGTCAGCAAAACTTCATTCAAGAAGTCACCATTTGGAGGACTCACCATCAAGATTTATTCTAAGAGGAGAGAAGGTACACTCTCTGCTACTTCTCTGGTCGAGGACTGAACGTCAAGTTGATTGATGACTACAGTGGCATTGTGAAGGAAGTATTAACAAGTGCTGAGGTTGCTATGAGAGTGGACTCTAGTGTCACAGTGCCCAGGTTCGAATGCTGGCTCTGCCATTTTTCTTAATTCCTCTGTGCCTCAGTTGTCTGTCTTGGCAATAATGATAGTCATCTAATCAAGGGGTTGATAGGAAGATTAAAGAAATTAATATGCAGAGTTCTCAGTATAGTGCCTGGGACTTAGTAAGTGCTCATTGTTAGATTAAAAAAAAAATTAATCACAAGTGTTGAACTTTGACCAAAGCTTAGGGTCTGTAGGTTTCTGTATGAGGCTGGGAAGCAGCTGCTGAGAACATGACTACCCATTATTAACAAGAAGGGCAGAGAGTGTAGTGGATAAGCCAAGCAGGCTTTTCAGCTCATCTGAAAACACACACATTTGTACAGTACCCATCATGTGCTCATCACTCCTCTAGAAAGTAGAATGGGTAACCGTCAGGTTTTCTTGGTTATATGACCTTCGTTATTTGCCCTTTTTGTGCTTTGCTTACCACATAGGTAAAATGGGACTATTGATAAGAACTACTTTATACGGTGATTGCTATTTTAGTAGTTCGCTATTACTGGAAAATTGGACAGGGACAGATCTTCTATCTGTCTGCTTGAAGTGAGTTACATCTAGGAACAAGCACACCAACTCACCTATGGAGGTAGAGGATATTTTTCATCCTCTCAAGCTTGCATGGACCATCTTATTCTCAGACTGCAGTCTAATATAGCTTATTCATTAGTTACTTGGCATAGTTAGCCTCTTGACACTGAAGAGCACCAGGGTTGGCCTCAGTGTCCTGTGGTTATCACATCATCCAAACTCCTTTGCTGGTTATGACTTTTAAAACTTTTCCAATGCTTAGGGAGGTTTTACTGTGTACATAGTAAAACAACTTGAGGTTTGATCTTGGATCCCAGGAGAAGACACAAGTCAGAACTTTATCCTTCCCTACTTTTTCTACCCATTGTTATTTATTTATTTATTTATTTATTTATTTATTTATTTATTTATTTATTTATTTATTTATTTATGGCATATCCTTAGTATAAGAAGTTGACTTTGTTTCCTCTGCCTCTTTGCTCTCTTGATGGTTGGCAGGTACCCTTGCTATAACACTTACTCCACTTGCCTTTGATTAAATTACCTATTTATGTTTTTGCCTTGCCTACCCTTTATAACATATATAACATAAATTCATGTTTCTTGAGAATTCATTGTGCCTGAGACACTGTGCTAAGTATTTTAGATGCATTATCCTGTATTATCATCACTCCCATCTAACAGATAAGGAAATGAAGCCTTCGAAAAATTCAGTGACTTGACTAAACTCTTAAAACTAGTAGGATGTGGAATCAGAAAGGAATGCAACGCCCCTGCTCTTAATGGCTAAACTCTACTACACTCTGAATCCAGGGAGGGGAACCGTTTTTTGTCCTGTTAGCATCCTCCACAGCTTTGAGCACAGGATTTTGCATAATTGAGAAACTTACTAAAATCTCCTGAATCAAGTGAATTCTAAGCCCATGTCCTAATGCAAATTGGGGGCATAGTTCTCCCTTCCTAAACATGACTGTGTATCCAGAAATACTGTTTTGGGTCTTAATCTCTGTAAAATTTCACGTAAGTTTCTAAATGTTTCTTCCAAGTGCCAACTTTCATATCATTTTGGATTATGATATTTTCACAGCTTCTGGCCAGCTGAAACAAGTTCCTTGTGCCATTAGAAAGGTCAAATTCTCATAGTTTGGTTTTACTGGCCAAGATATCACAGTTTGAGCTGTTGTGTATTTTGGATACGGGTGTACCTTTGCAAAGCTGGTGATCATGCTTATGAGCATAAAAGGATAAAGTTTAAAAATGAGGACTAATGATATACTGATACAGAATATTAGAAATGGGAAGAACTAGGAAAGAAACTCTTAGGATCATCAGGATTATCCAATCTCATCAATTTTCAGATGCAAAACTCAAGAACCAGGAGGAATTCTGAGTCCTCTGAGGTCTGTGGAAGAGCTGCAATTCATTCTAGGTAAGTCTTTTTTTTTTAAGTTTATTTATTTATTTTGAGAGAGAGCAAGCCTAGGAGGGTCAGAGAGAGAGGGAGAGAGAGAGAGAATCCCAAGCAGGCTCCATGCCTCCAGCACAGAGCCAATGTGGGGCTCAATCTCATGAACCATGAGATAGTGACCTGAGCCAAGACCAAGAGTCAGACGCTTAACCTACTGAGCCACCCAGATGCCTCATTCTAGATAAGTCTTAATAATCAAGTTTCTTTCTGACACACCAGGTTGATGCTTTGTGGTTTATAATTCAGAATTATTGTTATTCGTATCTTTGATTCATTACAAGACAAAAAAGAAATAAGAGTACTTGCAACTTTCTCTTTTCTGTATACTTTCTTAAAAAATGATAAATTATGTTCATCTATATTCAAGTACATGAAAGTCTACGAATCTTATCTATTTCAGCAACATTGACTTCATGACCATGAACAACATGCTAAGAGCGCTTACACTTTTCTTCTTTTTTTAAAAAAAATTTTTAACGTTTGTTTATTCTTGAGACAGAGACAGAGAGTGAACAGGGGAGGGGCAGAGAGAGAGGGATACATAGAATCTGAAACAGGCTCCAGGCTCTGAGCTGTCAGCACAGAGCCCAACGCGGGGCTTGAACCCACGAACTGTGAGATCATGACCTGAGCCGAAGTCAGATGCTTAACCAACTGAGCCACCCAGGCACCCCACACTTTTGTTCTTCAAGTGAAAACATTTCTTTGTTCAATAGATTTGGTGGAAGTTTGTTGGAGAAACTATAAATTCAACACTGGATCTTAAAATTTTGTTTGTTTGGAATTTTTTTATGTAGGAGGAATTGTTTTGGGAGGGGCATGATTCCAGTTGTACTTGTGGGTTCCATGTGAAACCCTTATCTGAGTGCCTTGACTACATAAGTGCTGAGCTGTGAGTCGGGAAACCCAACTCTGCTGCTGTCCCTCTCAAGAGGGTGGGCCAGAGTAGGTCTGAGAATTTTTCTGACTCTATATTTGTTTGTGTTCACAAATACTTCTTGAAGACAATGATGAACGAAAAGAAGAGGAAGAAGTTGAAGAATAGGCTCTAAGGTGAGGCAATCAATTGCCGATTTGGAGGTATTTTCAGAGGTGGTGGGAATATTCCTTGGCTGAGGTGGCTCTTGTCCTTATGCTTAAAAATCCTGCTCCCAGTACTTCATTCCTTTGAATTCTGTCCTGTCCCTTTTCTTGCATCTGTACAGAAGGGGAGTTTTCTTCCCCCCTACCCTCCCAGTTTCAGTCCGTGGTGGCTGGCACAGGGGCTTCAGAGACTAGTTGGCAAGAAGCAGAAGTGAAAAGAAGTGAAAAACACCAAATAAGTGATTAGACTTGGGCACTTACATTCCATTTTAACAGAGTGATAACTTGTGGAGATGAGACAAAACAACAGGAAAAGGGCTTTGGGCCTCTGGAACAAGGAAATTGTGGAAGGTAAACATCAGAGGGAAACTAATGAAAGATGAAGGTTATATCAGTAAGGTTTGGTATGGGAGAGGAGACTGGGACACTTTTGTGAAGGGAAATTAATGTTACCTTTACAAATGGCAACTTATGCCCTGCTTTTAGATAGGAAGAGAGAGGGTAGAGAGCTTTTTCTGATATTTGCTGTCACTCAATTACCTTTAGCTTAAAATAATCCTAATGTTAAAGTGGCATATTTTGGAGTGGCGTATTCTGATCCCTTTCACTATCTTTTAAAACCTGGGTATTCTTGCCAACTAGTCTCATACTCCTCACGTGTTTACTTCAATTTCTCTCAAGTGACTTTTTTTTTTTTTTGAGGTTTTGGAACAGGAGGTGGGTGGTTAAATTCCTAGTGGTAGGTGGGTGAGGGTCTGACTCTCAATGCCCTGTTTTTGCTCTACTCCCCTCCTCTTATCCTCTGCTGTACCTAGTTTTTCTTAGCCTCAGCCATCTCTGGACTTTTTCTGGGCTGCAGCTTCCTCTTCTCTGCTCATCACCCAACACTTATCCATCTCTGTCTGTGTTCAAGAGGTTTGTGAACATACCATTCTCTTTATCTGCTACGGTGGGTTATAACTTAAAAAAAATTATTACCATTATAGTGGTGTCTCAGAATGGGAAAATGGTAACTACTAATAGATTTGTTAATCCCTAAAATACACATGGTCCACTATAATTTGTATTGGGCATAAAGTCTGGTTTTAAAATCTTACTAACTTCATAATAGACATTCCTCTAAATACTTATCTAAACATTTGTACACCACTTACACACTTGACACATCAATGCTCACAAGCTCAATAAAATATTTCCCCAAATATTTAAACATTGGTTACAAACTTACTTTTAAAAAGTCTTTAGCAGTTATGAGCTGCTATATCAGAACATTTTAAATACTCTAAGTACCTAAGAAACAGATAATAGACATAAACATTTTTTAATGATTACTAAACTGATCATCGTATTGTGGTTAAAAATTGAATCTAACATGTGAATGCTGTGAGTTTAATTTTGGATTTTCATTATTGCTATTCTCTCTATTTCTTCCAATGTTGACCTTCTTCAAGTTGCAGGCTACTTGGTACATACTGTTTTATATCTTCCTAGAGTTATAGTCATATTTACCAGTCTGAAAAGAAAAAAAAAATCCACTATTTTATATCAGTAGAAGTTTTAGAATCTGGATTGTTTCTTGGTTATGAGGTCCAAAGGGATTCACACTCAAGCACCTAGTCATTAGGCCAAATTCCCTATGGAGTTAAAATTTATTTGTTAAATAACAACTTCAGCTTTTCATATAGATTCTCAATTTTTTTGAATCTGATGTTTTTCCTAGAAATGGTATATTTTTAAGTTTTGCCTGGCTACCATTATCTATCTCATTGTCCTACCATCAGTATATATTGTTCTGGTAGGTTAGATTACTGGAAGTTTATGCTTTATCAAAACCCCATTATAATTAATAAGGTCAGTTTGAGGTTTAATCTCCTAGGAGATAAGGAGTCAAGTTCGCTTGGTTCCCCTTATGCTTGGGAATGTAGCTAATTTATCATCTTGGAGCACACTGCTGGACCTTCTTTTTAATTAGTTATTGTATATGATCATTGGTACTGATGAGAAGCAGGAATCTCCCCTTTTCCTTGGTTATTAGGAATGACTGTTGTCACTGATCATCCTTCTTTAATGAATCTCTATCTCTTTGGAGACCATCGTCCTCACATTTTTTGAGAGTTCACAGACTTAAAAATGTGGATATGCATGTGTACATGGGATTTTTAAACCAAAATGCATTTAATAATACTCAACTATATATTAGTACTCTGTTTATTAAAATTGATAAATTAGTGTGCCCTGTTTATTTCTGTTTTGTGTTACAGCTCCCTTTTTTAATGCTTTACAGTATATTTGGTGTGCGATTACATCATCATGGCATTATGGAGGCTGAAAAATTTTCAATTAGTGATTATTCTCTTTTTGATGCTCAAATCGGGTAGTGGGACACCCTGTAAGCTGACTCCTTTGTTTGTTTGTTTGTTTGCTTGTTTGTTTACCATGCCTTCTTTCTGGCAGATATTCTCACTTTTTTCCTATCCCAAGGTATAAGAAACTACACTTCAAGGAGTAGTAGGATAAGGAGTCCTGGCTTCTTTCAGTGAATGATCACCCTGGAGAACAGGGCTTATGAATTTACTTGAGTAATGGCTGTAAGCAAAAGCACTACACCTTGCGCCATGTCCGTGACCAAGCTTAAAAAGACATTTTTTAAAGAAACTTCTAAGGTCTCGCTCAATTTTCCTAATTTAACATGTTGTTCTTTCTTTCCCTCCCTCCCTCCCTCCCTCCCTCCTTCCTCCCTCCCTCCCTCCCTCTCTTTCTTTCTTTCTTTCTTTCTTTCTTTCTTTCTTTCTTTCTTTTCTTTCTTTCTAATTTACATCCTAGTTAGTTAGCATTTAGTGCAATGATTTCATGAATAGATTCCAGTGATTCATCCCCTATGTGTAACACCCAGTGCTCATCCCAACAAATGTCTTCCTTAATGCCCCTTACCCATTTAGCCCATGCTGCCACCCACAGCCCCTCCAGGAACCCTCAGTTTCTTCTCTGTATTTAAAGTCTCTTATGTTTTGTCTTCCTCTCTGTTTTTATATTATTTTTGCTTCCCTTCCCTTTTTTGTATCTTTTTGCTTTGCTTCCCTATTTTGTATCTTAAATTCCACATATGAGTGAAGTCATATATTTGTCTTTTTCTGACTTATTTTACTGAGTATAATATGCTCTAGTTCCATCCATGTTGTTGCAAATGGCAAGATTTCATTTTTTTTTATTGCTGAGTAATACTCCATTGTATACATACACACCACATCTTCTTTATCCATTTATCTGTTAATGGATATTTTGATGGACTCTTTCCATACTTTGGCTATTGTTGATAGTGCTGCTATAAACACTGGGGTGCATGTGCCTCTTCAAAACAGCATACCTGTATCCCTTGGATAAATACCCAGTAGTGCAATTGCTGGGTTGTAGGGTAGTTCTATTTTTAATTTTTTTAGGAACTTCCGTACTGTTTTCCAGAGTGGCTGCACCAGTTTGCATCCCCAGAAGCAGTGCAAAAGAGATCCTCTTTCTCTGCATCTTTGCCAACATCTGTTGTTGCCAAGTTGTTAATATTAGCCATTCTGACAGGTGTGCAGTGGTATTTCATTGTGGTTTTAATTTGTATTTCCCTGATGTTGAGTGATGTTGAGCATTTTTTCATGTGTCTCTTAGCCATTTGGAACTCTTCTTTGGAGAAGTATCTTTTCATGTCTTTTGCCCATTTCTTCACTGGATTATTAGTTTTTTGGGTGTTGAGTTTGATAAGTTCTTTATAGATTTTAGATACTAACCCTTTATCTGATATGTCATTTGCAAATATCTTCTCCCATTTCGTAGGTTATCTTTTAGTTTTGCAGATTGTTTGTTTCACTGTGCAGAAGCTTTTTATTTTGATGAGGTCCCAAGAGCTCATTTTTGCTTTTGTTTCCTTTGCCTCCAGAGACATGTTGAGTAAGAAGTTTGTGAGGCCAAGGTCAAAGAGGTTTTTGCCTGCTTTTTCCTTGACGATTTTGATGGCTTCCTGTCTTACGTTTAGGTCTTTCATCCATTTCGAGTTTATTTTTGTGTATGGTGTAAGAAAGTGGTCCAGGTTCATTCTTCTGTATATCACTGTCCAGTTTTCCCAGCACCACTTGATGGAAAGACTGTCTTTATTTCATTGGATATTCTTTCCTGCTTTGTCAAAGATTAGTTGGCCATACGTTTGTGGGTCCATTTCTGGGTTCTCTATTCTGTTCCATTGATCTAAGTGCCATACTGTCTTGTTGATAACAGCTTTGTAATACATCTTGAAGTCCTGGATTGTGATGCCTCCAGCTTTAGTTTTCTATTTCAAGATTGCTTTGGCTATTTGGAGTTTTTCTGGTTCCATACAAATTTGAGGACTGTTGGTTCTAGCTCTGTGAAGAAGGCTTGTGTTATTTTGATAGGGATTGCATTGAATATGTATATGTAGATTGCTTTGGGGACTATCAACATTTTAACAATATTTGTTCTTCCAATCCATGAACTCTGCTCTTACCACCTGGAATCAAGAACTCCTCCTTTGTCTCTGGCCTCCATCCACTACCCACTTCTACCCTATATGTGACCAAGTCATCAGCCTTCCAGGGGACACCTCCATCTCGAGTTTGATCTCAGATGGGGTTGCATTTCCAAACCCCTCACTTCTGAGGGCCCTGTGGCTTTGACTCACTCAGACCCTCTGGGGGAGGGTCTCGCCAAGCAATGGCCAGGGGCTGGCCCACCCCCAGGAATGTTTCTATGACCACACCACTGTAGATGCCCAGAGACTGCAGCCAGATGCCATCCTATCCCAGAAAGAGTGCATGTTGTTGTGTAGCAGCAGTGTTTCAGGGATTTTGGTAAATCACCACACACATCTGGTGCCAGGCTTCACCTTTCCCTAATGTTCTTATTCCAACATCAGCAACATGGCTGTTCTTCTGGGGTCCACTGGGACCTTTGCCTGTGGGGAGGCCACACAGCCTCTACCACATGTCCTCCAAGCAGGGGGAGCCATCTCTCCCCGTGTGACTCCAGGACCTCTTGTCCCAGGCTGTCTGCTCCTGGAGATTCACTCTTCCCACCAGAGCTCTACCAGCTATCAAGCTGAGGAGTTTCAGACTCTGCACTCCCCTGTTCATAGAGTCTTAATGGTATCAAAACCCTCTCATTTCTCCTTTCTCCCTTTCTTGTTAATTCCCTTATAGGTGTTTCCACTCTTTCTCTCCAGCTGCTTTTGGGGGGAGTGATTTTCCTGTACTTTCCCCCCGTCTCCATCATCTCTGTGCAAGCAAAAATGGCTCCCTACCTTCTGCGGCTTCTCTCTCCCTTGGTTCACCTCTCCATGCTGCATACCTTCTGAGTTCTGTGGTTAGAGTTATACAGATTGTTGAATTAAACCTCAGATCAGTTTTCTAGATGTGCAAGATGGTTTGGTGTTGATCTAGCTGCACTTCAGGGATGAGAGATGCAAAAAATCTTCCATGCTGCTCCACCAACTTGGCCTCTCACTACTTTATTTTTTATAAGAGTTTTTTTTTTAATATGAAATTTATTGTCAAATTGGTTTCTATACAACACCCAGTGCTCATCTGAACAGGTGCCCTCCTCAGTATAATAGGAGGTTTTAAAGGCCACCAAGACTTGCTATTACAGTGAAAAAAATGTTGCATATACAGTGTGCCATTTTGACCTAGAAAATCTTCTGTGTACGGTTCTAAATTTGCATTGTTGTGATCATTCTGAGGAGAACATCTTTTTTGATGCCACTTAAACTAGGAAGATTGTGTTCATTTTTATTATGAATCCTCATACACATGATTTTTAATGATTATATAAAATTCTATTGTTCAGTTAGTATTTCTCTTTCTTTGGACATGAAATACTTCCTTTTTTTTTTCTATGATAAATATCCCTTTGATGAATTTCTTTGTGGGTAAAGGTCTTTTATATTAAATGTTGTTTCCTAAGGGAGGAATTCTTAAAATTTAAATTATTGGATCAAAGGGTACACTTTCAGAACTCTTCATATGAAAACAAGAATGATAGTAACACCTAGTTCATAGGGTTGTTCTGAACATGAAATGAGTCCATGTGTGATGCACTTAGAATGGTTTCTGGCACAGAGTAGTATTTAGTCAACATTGGCTCTATTTATTGTTGCTGAAATGCTTTCCACAGTGGTTCTACCCATTTATACTCCTGTGAGCAATGTTGGAGAGAACCAGTCAGGAAGCTTCTGAACACAGAAGCTTTCCAGGAAGTCTTGGATTTCCTGTGAATAAATCTCTCCCCAGCTGGCCAGTGAAGATGGCTGAGACTATGTTGGCTGCTCACCAAGAGGGGCTGAGATTTCCCATTTGAAACCACTGGTGTCTGACTCATTCCTTACTCCTTATAGTGTTGAGTGATAAGAGAATTCAGCTCTGGGGCCACAAACATTCCTTGGTGCAGTACACTGAGGAACTCAGTTTCCTGAATTTTCACAGGGCAACTAAATTGTCAGAGGCTATGTGCTCCTGTAGGAAACTATACTGGTATCTCAAAGATTCCCCGCCCCCCCAACAGCCTGAGAGAAGGAGGAAGAGTGGATCTCAGCTCCCCCAGGCCTTGTGCTAAGGGATGTAGAAAGTTAAAAGATCAACAAGACCAGCAACTGCTCTCAAAGACTTGATGATCCTATAGATTTAATAGTATATGTAGAATGGTCATAGACTGTTTTGGCTCTGTACAGATCCTTTTTCCCTTCTGGTGTGTGTACCTATCCCCCCGGAAGCTGCAACTGTTGTGGCTAGTGGAACCTTCTCTGGAGACTTGACCTGTCTCCCAGGAACAGCCAGTGACTGGCTGATATAGCTTCAAGGGGAAAACACTCTCTGATGTGATGAATGCCTCAGAGAACTCCCAGCCTACCCACTCAACCCAAGGCTAGACTTGATATTACATACTTTGCTTAGCAACTTCCCTGTCCTACTTCTGTCCTTCACATCCATTTGACCACCTCTCTACCCCAGCCCTTGAATCTGTGTTTTTAGGGAAACTGAGTTAATATTAGAAGATAAGTTTGGTAGGGTGCCTCGGTGGCTCAATCAAGTATCTGACTCTCAATTTCAACTCAGGTCATAATCTCACAGTTTCATGAGTTCGAGCCACAAGTCAGGCTTTGTGCTGATAGTGCAGAGACTGCTTGGGATATTCTCTCTCTCTCTCTCTCTCTCTCTCTCTCTCTCTTTTTCTCTCTTTACCCCTCCCCCACTCCTGCTGTCTCTGTCTCTCTAAAAATAAATATATAAACTTAAAAAAAAAGTTTGGCTAGCTAGGTAGACTGTTCCTACAGATTCAATATAGATAAAAGGAAAAGGAAATGTGTGTGCATGTGTGGGTGGCAGTACTTGCTGGAGATGCTTACCTTTGAGCTAGGTGTATGTATGATATAAAATGATACATATGAAATATAAAATGAGCAAGAGAATTTCATATAATAAATGTTATGAAAAAAACATGTTTTAGGGACTGTGATGTAATGATTTAGAAATATTATTTTAACTTTCTCGTTTTGCTCAGCATGACTGATGTAGCACTCTGGTACTCTTGCTGGTATCTTGGTACCAGTGCTATAATTAGAGCTGTCGTTTACTGAACAAGTGGATACTGAGCATTTACTGTGTGCAGGCCTTGCATTGTGCACTGGGATAAAAAAGGGGTTAAGTTGGTTCACCTCTCCATTAATTGACTCTTGGGTAAAATAGAGGTAATGAAATCTAGCTGTCCTAAAGAAGTCTGCATCGTCCTCTACTCCTCCCCTCCCATCATCCCTGAGGCTTTTCAGCTCTTGGTGCCCAAAGAGGAAGCTTGTTTAATGGCTTTATTTATCTGCTCTTCTATTATTAGGGAGGAGAAAAGCCCCTAGTGTGAGGATTTCTGTAAAGACTTAACAATTTTATTATGACATAAAAGAGTCATCATGTTTTATCAAAGTCATTCTGTCTCTGTTACCTACACATTAGAAGGGGGAATTGAAAACTCCAGAACTTCATGCTGTTTTCCCTCCCAGGACTGGAAAGCCCACGAAAAAGCTATGGGAAATATTTCAAAACAAGTTACACAGTGTTTGATGGATAATAAACCCAGAGCTCTGAGATGTATAAAGTATACAATTCAATAGAATTTGTTTTTTTCAAAAGCAGCTGCAAGAAAAAAAAATAACACCAAACAACGGTGGTCTCACACAGCTGAAAATCCACTCCATATCCTAGAGGAAGAAATCAATAAACGTTTCCCAGTAATTGAAGGTCTCCCTCCCAGAAGATAGAAAGAAACAGTTGTAGTGAGCTCAAGATAGCAGCTACAAAATACATTTCCTCTAAAGTTAATTTTAAGAAATAAAAATGTTAAGCTATATGTAATTGATATGTTAAATGAGTGGAACTCACAAAGCACAGTCAAAAAACAACTTTATTCTGCACACACTCTCCTAGTGTTCACCTTCCTTTGCTCTAGTGTGCCTGTGCACAAACAGGCACATAATCCAGTGCCAATAGATCTTTCCAGGCCCCTGAGTGTGATCAGGCAGGTTCTGTAGCTTATCTTCATGCTCTTAGATTATAAAAAAGTCACTAGACCTTTTAGGTAACCAAGAAGTCTCAGTTCTAAGATTAGTAGGTCTTGTCCCATGCAATAGGAAGGGCTTGGAACTTCAAAGTCAACTTTTCTCCCCTCCCTCAGCGCTAGCCTGGGCTGGCCTGGCCACTTCCAGCAGGAAAGGTGAGCGTGGGGGTCTGTAGGCTTCTATTTCTCCACCTTGTCGCCACTCTGAACCTTTCACTTACCCTCTCACTAACCAATGGATCTCTCCCTAGCTAGTCCAGTGGAGGTAAGGGTAGAGAGGTAGTAAAGGACAAGAAAACACTTAGAAGATTGGCATTGGTTTCTTCTATCTTTTGCCCTTGATGAATGTTTAAAATTGACTTTCACTTGGGCTTAGTGAGCAATCATAGCCGATAGCTTTTCTTAGGAGCCAGTGGTAGGTTCTTCAGTGGCTCTGCATAATGGAATAGATAGTTTGTTTTTTCTGCGAAGCAGATGATACTTTTTTTTTTTTTTTTTTTTTTAATCTGCTGACCTTTTGTATATCCTCCATCATTCCCCGGGAATATGTGATTGACCCTGTTCTCTACTATCATCTCAGTCAGCACTTGGGGCCAGAATTTGGAGAAAGCTGAAGGTAGGTTCTTACTCTCTCTCCTCTGTGTAAATGTCTGGTACCCAAGAGAACACCCTTATGTATATTTTTCCCCTGCCCTTTGTGGATGGACAGCTCGATCTCAGTGCCAGTGGGTTCATAGCCAAAAACTCTAGGTAGCTTAGTTAAGAATTTAACTTTGGTCCATGGGTTCTCCAGATCTCACATGAGGGCCTTTCTTCCTCCCTAATAAAGTAGATAAAGCCATTAAATATTAATCTCTCTTGGGGCAGCTAGGTAATAAGGGAGAATGGGGGGAGCAAAGAATGCCATAAAATCCTACTGACTTTTTTACACAGAAAAATACTTTCTCCGGTTTCCTACCTCTCCGGATGAATTCTTAGCCACAGCATAAGTAGCTGAGGTTATGATAGGGATGAAGATGGCCTTTTTCTAAAGCCAAGTCTGATTGTGCAACATGATGTTATAGAATTAGGCTCCCTCATAGCCATGGGAATGCTAGGGCCCTGAAAAATAGAAGCCAGGTGGTGTAGTGCATCTGTCAGAAGCGAGGTGGATGCAGCTATCATAAAGAGTGGCAGGGTCAGAGTAGCAATACAGAGTCCTGATCCACAGTTAGGATATGGTTAGTGGAATACGGAGTCCCTGGAGTTAAATTAGATGGTCTACCAACATGTATACTCTTCAGTCAACAAATATCATTACAAGAAATCTCAGGAATCTAAGGACAGATGCCTCAGGAAAAAGTCTTGGTCATTTGTTTTTCAGATTTGATTGAGTTTTTTTTTAGATTGAGAGCCCATTAATGGAAGAGAAGCCTGGGTTTCTGGGAGAAAGGACCCTGGGACACCTTGGCAAGTATACTTGGGAATGATTCCCCCAGTCTTTACCCAGAAGAGACTTTCGGCCTCTTCCTCTGGTAACTATGCACTGGTGAAAGGGGAATGCCAAACTTGCTGAGGACCTTTATATATAGTACTTGACTTGACAGTGATATCTGGAGAATAACATGAGACTGTAGGAGTGGAGGTATGTGAGATGCAGGTAACAAATGGATTCCTGGCCAAGGTCCAGTTTACAGCAGATCTGTTTGGCTAATGAGCCCACCTGGTGGTTTATTCCCTTCTCTCCGAATGCAAAATTGGAATGAACCTACTTAGTTACTGTCACTCCCCTACACTGGTTCTTCAGCCTCTGAGGTAAGGGCTATTACTTTCAGTTGGAGAATGCCAGTGTACTCTTCTGCAACTCTAAACCCACTTTCCCCCTGACCAAAAATAGAGTAAGTCAAAGACATTATTGCATTCCAGAAGGGGAATGGTCATGGCTGACTTTACTGTCACTTTGAAGGATCTAAAAGATGATAGAGTGTTGGTCCTCATATCTTCAACCATTTCAATGCACTAATCCCTGAAGAAACCCTGTGTACCCTGGATAATTAAAAAAATCTTCATGCAATCACCATGTAGAAGACCTAATGGTGGTTGTTGTTCCAGATGTGGTATCCCTTCCAGAGTAGATCAACATAACCTCAACATGTGGCCATTGATTTGACAAATGCATTATTTTTTATTCCAATAAAAAAAGAGTTTAGATTCACATGCAGTGGTCAGCAATATGCATCTTCAGTTTTGTCTCAGAGCTGTATTAGCTCTCATGTCCTCTGAAGATATCCGGAACATTTGGACATCAGGCAGAACATCACATTAATCTACTGTACTGGTTTTATTGTGCTAATAAAGCCCAACAAATAAGAAGTGGCTAGCATGCTAAAGGCTTTGGTAAGACACATGTTCTCTGCAGAATGGATGATAAACCCTATAAAGATTCTGAAAACTTCATGTCAGTAGAATATTTAAGAGTCTAGTAGTCAGTCAGACCAACCCAGGCCATTACTTTCAAAGGAAAAGAAAAATTATTTTATCTAGCACTTCCCACCACTTGGAAAGAAACTAAATATCAAGCAGGTCTCTTGGGGGAAAGCAACCTCTCCCACACCAGAGAAATTTCTCCAACCCATATATGAAATGATGCAAAATGCTGTCAGTTTTGAGTGGGGCCCAGAGCAGGAAAAGGCTCTGTAGCAGAACCAGAGCATAGTGTAAGCAATCTATTATTTGGGCCAGATAACCTGAAGACCCTAGGGTATTAGAGGTATGGAAAAAGCTGTCGTGTCGAACTTACAACAAGTTACGGTGGGAGAGGCAAAACACAGGCTCCTTGGAGAGCCAGAGTGACATAACTTTACACACCTTCTAAAAAACTGTCCCTGCTATGTTCCTGCACCCTGGTAGAGATAAAGCAACATGGGTTATACCAAGATACTATGTGTCTGAAACTGCCCATCTTGAGCTGCCAAACTTATCAAAAAATATTAAGGTTGAGAGGGCCCAGGAAGACAACATAAGATAGAAGTGGTATATTTGGGATTGAGCTCAAGTAGGACTAGAGGGTACAAGCAGGGTTCATACGCAGGTAGATCAGAAATCACTGTCATCCACCACTGCTGCACTGGGACCTCAATCTCAGCTTATACCCCTCAGTTTATACCCTTTATGAGCAGCTGATAGAGGAGGGAAAAACTTAACTTGGTTTATGGATGGGTTGACATGGAATAGGAGGACAAATTGAAAATAATGACATCTGCATTGCAGTCTTGAGACTGGGATTAAAAGGCAGTATGTCTGAATAGCCATTTTGTGTGTAAGGAGAAGCGACCAGGGGTTAAGATACATAGGGATTTAGAAGCACAAATAAATGGCCTGATCGCCAAGGATAGGGGAGCATATATTTTTCTTGGTGTCTGTCTTTATCCTTCCCTTATTTCTTTCTTGTTTTTTTTTTTCCCTTTTCTTTAGCATATAGTACTTGGAGTGTATAAATACCCATTATTCGTTCAAACATCTAGTCATGCTGGCTTTTGCTCTTCTTTCTCCTCTTCATCCTCACTCAAATTTACTCCGTGCTTCCAATGTACCTGGCACTGTTCTTAGTGCTTAACATGGGCATGATCTTCAATCCTCAGGAAAAAAAAAAAACCCAGCAAGATTGGTGGTGCTATGAGATGAAACAGACACAGATGCTTAAATAACTTGTCTAATGTCTTACAGCCAGTAGCTGGATTGCTGATATTTTCACATGGGCATCGTTTTGACAAAGAATTAATGCCACTCTCCCATGAGATTTAACACATGAAATGAGATCAACCATTAACACCATTAACATAAAAACAAGTTTTATTTTCTTACTTGAATTTTTCAAAAAATTATTTTAATGTTGATGTGGGTCAACTGCTTTAAATCGCCTTTAAATTCTCTGTTGTGTTGAAGGTTGATCATGCAGTAGTATCCTCCAACCTGCAAGATGGGTCCAGATGGGTCCTCTTTAAGTTCTTCAGCCTGATACTTTCAGTTCTTTTTAAGAAAGTCTTTTTCTTCTTTCTTTCTTTTTTTTTTTTTTTGGCCAGGGGAGAGGGGTTATAGACTCTTCTTTCCAATAAGTTCCTAGGAAGGTAGCTGTGTAACAGCTGCCTAGCTGTGTGATTGACACATGGAGAGGTCAGATTGCTTGCCCAGGGTAATTCTGCAGGCCAGTGATGGCACTAGCATAGACAGGTAAATCTGGCATTATGCCTTTAGCTCTAACTTCTGTATCAAAGAGTCAGTTTAGAAACAGGGGACACCTGTATACAGCTTTAGCATGGCATGTTTACTGTTGGGATTTAAGCCACTAGTCATGATCTACAGATTCAGTGTGTTTTCATTTGGTATTTGTTAATATTTCCTATGCATTATAGTAACTTGACGTTGCTTAGTTTCATTTTCTTTTTTAATTTTTATTTATTTTTTGCTTAGTTTCATTTTCTTACATGTTGTCATCATCATTGATAAAAAACAGCATCGGACCTCAAAGAAATAGCATTGGTAGTAAAATAGGATCAAAAGTTCTATTTTACTTGGTAAAAATGTCTTACACCAACCCCAGTAGTGTCTTCCTTGTGAAACAAATATCAGGGTGGATATTCATCAGCTACATTGCCAACAGTTAAGATAATTTACTTAAAATGAAATGATTTTGCATAATTAGTTGATGAACACAAAAATCTAATAAATTGGCACATTTTAAGAGATGACTTTATAAGTGGGGAAGTATATGTAGTCTGAACAATTAGACAATGAATTAACGAGTCCATGCTCCAAAGTATAAAATCTCCTCCCATTCAGAAATAGACTGTAAACTGCACAAAATCATAAAGGTTTGTCTAAAGATGTGTGTCATGGAGGCTTGGTCATTTGCTTCCTTACTCTTTTTAATTCTTGGTGAGTGACAAGGCCAGAACCTAGAGCAAGGTGAGTGAGATACTTGCCTCAGGAACAAAACGTAGGGAGGCACCAAAAAACTCAAGAATCAAGATAAATCATATTTGAATGCAGCATTTAAAAAATTGAAATTAGTACCAAAAATCCTTCATGAATGAAATGTCAACATTAAAAATTTTTTTAAACATTTATTCATTTTTTCAGAGACAGAGACAGAGCATGAGTGGGAGAGGGGCAGAGAGAGAGAGGGAGACACAGAATCCAAAGCAGGCTCCAGGCTCTGAACTGACAGCACAGAGGCTGACGCAGGGCTCAAACCCACAGACCGTGAGATCGTGACCTGAGCTGAAGTCAGACACTCAACCAACTGAGCCACTCAGCCCAAAATGTCAATATTTTAAATAAAGCCAGGATTTGATTCTGATTTGAATGAAACATCTTAGTTGCCCCTTCCTAATCCTGGCCTAATTACCTGATTACTCAGTTGTTACAGTCTCCAAGACTGTAAACTGTGTGAAGAAAATCCATCTCTGCCCTTTTCACTGTAGTATCTGCAGAGCATGTCACAGTGGATATGTTCAGTATATCTTCCATGAATGAATGAAAAAAAATGTTTAGTGGAAGGAGGACGAGGCTGTGACTTTAAATGGTGGTAGGCCATGTGATCTTCTCAGTAGGTAGCCTTAATTATATCACTTCTCTGTAGGCCTCATCTTCGAAAAGAGGAAATTGAACCATAAGAGCTATGTGGCTCTTTTCAGCCTTCATGTTTTAAGATTCTTAACTGGCATAATGGCAAACTATCATCAATGAGGATTAACCCGTCCAGTCATTCAACAACATTTATCACATGATATCCAGATACCCAACAGTGGACTAAATGATGGAGAAAACAAGATCAGAAGCAAGGGTCCCACAATGATCTCACAATGCAGAGGAAAGGTAGACGTGTGGCACAAATGGGAAACATGGACAGAATTGCTCTAGCAGAGTGCAGAAGTAACATTAGGGAGGAATGCCTAGGTCTCCCAAGGAAGTCCACATTTTCACAGAGGAGTGAGAAAAGGGTAAGGAGGAGTTTGTCAGCCAGAAAAGGGTGAGAGCATTCTAGCTTGGGGAAGAGCATGTGTATGACTGGATATGTTTTTCTTTCTCTTTCCTGGAGACTAGCATTGGAAGGCAATGGATGCTAAGAATAGAAAGAATGTTTAAAAATTAAACACAAGGGTGGAGAAGGAGACAGCGATTCTTGAGTACAGTAAGTAGAGGAGTTGTGCTACCAGGTATTAATTTTTGCAGAACCAAGTTTTGATTATCTTTAATGGATCTTGAGGGCAGACCCTTCCTCATCTTGAGCATCTCTGTGCCCATTCTTTGCCTTTGGTGTGTAAAACCTCTCCCAATCCCAGTTGAAGGAATTATGGTCTTGTTCTGGCTGGCAGTGGGACATAAGAAGAAGCAGGACCCATACAGGACAAAGAGTGACGTATGTGTGCTCATATGTGACAAAGTATCATGAGAGAGAGTGTATATACTAGAATAAAGGTATTTACTCAGAAGGAAAAGGAACACTGCCATTGTTGGGGAGAAAACAAATTATAAGAAGGACCCAATTGGCTCAAAGGACCACAAAATATAGGCTGAGCTAATCATATAAATCGGTTGGATGGAGGAGGATTACAAATATATTTGTTTATGTTCCCTTGATGGTAGTTGAATTTTGTGATCTATAAGTCATTATATTGACTGTTCTAATACTACATCAGCAGACAATCCTTGTAGTAACCCCCTAAGGTGAGAAACACATGAAGGAGGGAGACTTGGATGCAGTCAGATTGGTGTAAGGACAGTGATCTGAGTTTTCCCTTTGTAATGGCTAACTAACAAATCCATATCTCCATCAAAAAAACTGAGCCCCAGACTAAGAAGAAACTTCTTTCCAGGGCTGCTGGATTGACATCTTTGTGTCAGTATTTCTCTCTGGAGAGCTCACCTCTGTGGAGAGCTCACCTTTGTGCTGAGGTGAAAAATAAGGTGCTGATACATTTCGAGCCTTCACTGTCTGGAATTTATTTGGGAACACGCTCATTTTTTTTCCCCGAGAGCATGTCAGGTTGATGTGCTCTGGTGACTTTGACCTGAGGCTTCACAGGCCAAAGAGGAAGACAGCAGAAGCAGATGTTCACTCCCTGACCCGCTTCTCTTGTTTTCACAAAGGGAATAGCCTTTGCTAAAGGTCAGGTGTTTTTTTTGATCATCTGACTGCATTATTCTTCCCACTGGAAGCCCACTCTCTATCTGCGCAACTCAGGTACTTCTATTTTAGATTATCTTCTGGACTTAAGGTACTATCACTTTCCTTTTGTCCTGCCCTGAGAGGAAAGGACTTTCCAGCAATGATCATGAGGCTGTCTCTGTACTGGGTAAATAAATCCTATAAAGATAGCATTTGCATTCAGCTGCAAATTGCATTGGCTCAAATACATAATAGCATTAAATATTGTACACCTTTTATTCATGTCATAACCTAAAATTATAATCTACTAAATCAACGAGAGTAAAGAGAATTTATCTTAAGAACTAGCTATAATCAATTGGTGCCTGGAATACTATACTGAGTACTGAGGTTGCTTCCCAGCTCAGTGGGAAGCCTGTCTGATGAGTATGGGGAAGGGAGAATGGAGGCACATGTGCCAGGAATTGGCATTACCTTGATCTTACTTTCTAAACTTTCTCTTCCTCCTGCAACCATCAGAGCTCTCTTCACATCTGTTAAACCTTGCTTCCAACTCTCATGTATTGCCTTGTTATGAAATTAAGTATACTCTTGGGTCAC
Organism: Acinonyx jubatus; assembly: GCF_027475565.1. Classification (NCBI taxonomy): domain Eukaryota; kingdom Metazoa; phylum Chordata; class Mammalia; order Carnivora; family Felidae; genus Acinonyx; species Acinonyx jubatus. Next base: position 189,490,080 of record NC_069380.1, on the reverse strand, counting down.
AGAGAAGGTCTTCCTTTATTGGAATTCTATAATCTATACCTTTTATAAATATTTTTCATGCTTAGTCCTTATGTTAGCAATCAAAGGATTGCCAATATTTAAACAGAGTACCATTTTTACCTGTCAACTTGGAAAATATTTTGAAAATTACATTAGCCAGTGTTAGTGACAGTATAGGATAAAATGGGCACTGTAACACATTAGTGGTGGGAATGCATCTTTGTAAATCTTGTTTGGAGGGTGACTTGAAAATAAATATTAGGAGTCTTAAAAATATAAAAATAGATCTAGAAATGATTTTTCTTGGCATTTAACCTGAGGACAAAATCCTGAATGACAAAGAGTTATACTCATGTGTACCCAGTATAGTGTTATCTATAATAGAAGTAGCAAGCAAATATTGTCAGCCACAAGTTGAATAATTATGGTGTAGCAAAAAAAAAGTAGTTTCCTTTAAGAGGTCATCTGCATGCCACATACTTAACACATTTTAGTTTGTTAATTCAGTCAGATGAGGAAACTGAGGCTAAGAAAGGCTAAATAAAGGAGTTCCCATCCTCATAATATGTGTACAATAATTTCAAAACTGCCATAAACCCCTAGAACTGCTGGGAGAAATAGGACAATGCTTAAATATCATATTTAAATGCATAGCTGCACTTGTAAGAATGTAGCAGAAGTCTTTAGGGGGCAGAAATGGAGAGGATATTGAAACAGAGAATGTCAAGCAGAAGCATTCACTGCTCTGGGGTAGGACTAGAGGTGGGATTTCTGGTCTCTAAACATGGGGCTTAGATTTTAATATCTACATGTCATAGAAGATAAGTTATATCCTAGGAGAGTTGTAGGATCTCATACTTTGAATAAAATTAGATTCTAGTGAGTGGGTAGATTGGGAAAAATGTCCATTCATTGTTGAAGGGAGTTGCTGAAGTAGTTTGTCATACTTGAAGCACTGGCTGAAAAATAAGTTTCTAATGAGCTACCATAATCATTGGCCTGCTCTATTTGGAATGGGGATTTGGATAGCAGCACCAGAAGAAATGATCTATGAAAGAAGTAATTGAGAAACCAGACTTTACTAAAATTAAAAACTTCTGCTCTGCCAAAGATAATATCAAGAAAATTAGAAGATAAGAAACCACAGACTGGGAGAAAATATTTGCAGGAGACACATTTGGTAAAGGACTGTTATCCAAGATATAAAAAGACCCAAAAATCGACAATAAGAAAATGAACAAACTAAATGAAAAAAAAGGTCACAGACCTTAACAGACACCTCACCAAAGAAATACACATGGCAAGCATATAAAAAGATGCTCCACATCATATGTCATCAGGAAAATGCAAACTAAAACAAGGAGATACCACTACACACACTATTAAAATAGTCAAAATCTAGAACACTAGCAATGCCAGATGCTGATGAGGATGTGGAGCATCAGGAAGTCTCCTTCATTGCTGATGGGAATGCAAAATGTTGCAACCACTTTGGAAGATAGTTTGGCACTGTGATATAAAACTAAGCCTACTCTTACCCTATAACCTAGAAAATTAAAATTCATAAAAAAAGAAAGAATTATAAAATGACAGAGGTAAGCACCTTGGTACACAATGACCGAGGTTGGCCTTTAAAGTCAGTTTTGACTTTCCAAATGGACAAAGCAAGAAGGGAATTGACATCAGGCACACAGTGCACATTTCATAAGATGAAAGTCCCACCAGACTTATAAAACTAAACATAATCTTACCAGAGGATCCAGCAGTTGTGTTCCTTGGTATTGACCCAAAGGAGTTGAGAACCATGTCCACACAGAAACATATACATAAAGATTTACAGTGGCCTTGTTCATAATTGCCAAAACTTGGAAGCAACAAAGATGTCTTTTAGCAGATGACTGGATAAATAAGTTTTAGTACATCCAGACAATGGAATATTATTCATTGCTATAAAGATATGAGCTATCAAGTCATGAAAAGGCTTGGAGGAAACTTAGCACATTTCTAAGTGAAATAAGCAAATCTGAGAAGGTTATATATTGTATGATTTTTTTTTTTAGCTGTATGAGATTTTTGAGAAGGTAAAACTATGAAGACAATAAAAAGATCAGTGGTTTACAGGTATGGGTGGTGGGAATGGGGTTAGAGATGAATAGGAAAAACACAGGATTTTTAGGAAGCTAAAACTACTTTGGATATTATAATGGTTGATCCATATTATTATATATTTGTCCAAACCCATTGAGTGTACAACACAAAGAGTGAACTCTTAGGTAAACTGTGGACTTTGGGTGACTATGATGTGTTAATGTAGGTTCATCCTTGGTTAAAAAAAAAAAGTAACATTCTGGTGAGTGATATTGGTAGTGGAGACTACGTATGTGTGGGCAAGGCATATCTGGGAAATCTCTGTACCTTTCCCTCAATTTATTGTAAAACTAAAACTGCTTTAAAAATTGTCTTTAATAATAATTTTTAAGAAGTATGGACTCCTTGATCACCCTGCTTAGGCTCTGACTCCTTCTCCAAAGCTTGCTTATCTCATCCACCGTGGATGCCTACATTGTTCTGTTATGCTTAAAGATGTCAAGATTAAATTGTTCAGGAAAAGAAGAGGAAGTAGAAGGAGAAGTGAGGGTAGCAGGATTTTCTCTTTAGGGGTGGTGGGCATTGTCAAACTAATTGTAAAAAACATATAGGTAAATACAACAGAGTGAGAACGATGAAACAATCTTGAAAATGAACTGAGTTGTAAGCTTTACAACATATGAAAACTTACAATTAAGATACTGTGATGTTTGTGCCAAGATAGAAAAATAGACCAGTGGAATAGAATAAGGAATCTGGAAACAGATACACACATGGATAGTTGATTTATGACAAAAGTAGTACTATAGAGCAGTGGGGAAAAGGATGGTTTTAAATAGTGACTTTGAATCTATTAGCTGTCCATAGAAAGCTAATAGAAGGTGGCTGTCTACCTTCTAGACAGGAAGGTAGTTTCTTTATGACCTTGAAGTAGGACAAGTTTTCTTAAATAAGACATAAAAAGATTCCTACCCACGAAGGGAAAAGAGAAATTGGAGCACCTTAAAAGGAGTAATTTTTGTTTATCAGAAGAACATCTTAGGAGAGTGAAAAGAGTGAATGGCAAAATATAGTTCCAACAAATCCAAGTGAAAAGAGCCTGAGTTAAGACTATATACTTTTAAAAAACTTAGAAATTATGGAGTAAATGACAGACAACCTAATTTTTAAAAATGGGCAATATAATAGGAACTTAACAATTGGGATTATTCAAAGAGCTGATAAGCATATGAAAAGGTGCTTCGCTCTACTAGTAATAGGGAAATACAAAATAATACCATGATGAAATACAACAAAAGGCTTAGAAAATAGATGGACATTACCAGGTGTTGACAAACATGTGGCAATCAGGAATGCTTATGCATTGCTGGTAAGAGTATAAGTTGGTACAACCCTTTTAGAAAACAATTTGCTATTATCTATTCAAGTTGAGTATATGCTTAATGTATAAATCAGCAATTCCACTTTAGGTAAATATCAAATGTGAATGTATAAACACAATATATAACAATTTAGGTAAATAACATACATACATACATACACATACATACATACATACATACATACATACATACATACATACAAGAAATAATAAAATTACAAGCCGTATACAAGAATGTCCATAGCTATTTGTAATAGTCCCAAACTGCAAACAGCCTAAATGTCCATCAACAGTAGAGTGGATCAGTACATTTTACTACTTACATTGTAGTACTCTACAGCAGTAAATGTTAACCAATATATACTGCTACTTAAACTAACATGAATGAATCCCATAAACCTAATAATAAATGGGACAAAAAAGCCAGAACCAAGAGAATATCTACTGTTATTTCACTTAAATAAAATTTAAAAACAGGTATAACTAATCTGTCATTTTAGAAGTTAGGATGGTAATTCCCAAAGGAGGAAGTGAGGGGGTAGTGATAGATAGGAACATAAGGGGGTCTTCTTGGGTGCTGGTTATGTGCTTGACCTGGATGGTGGTTACATGGGTCATCCATTTGCAACTTTTAGAATGTACGTTCTGTCTGAGAATTAAGAACTAAACAAAAGGATTAAATAACAGATTAGTCACAGTCAAATAAAGAAATGGTGTATGTTTTGTAGGAACTGAAAAAAAAATGTATTCTGGCAGAGTGTTTTATAAACATAGATTCTATCGATTGATGATGTTTTGAGTTCTTCTATATCTTTACTAATTTTCTGTCTAATTGTTCCATAAATTGAGGGTTGTTGAGGTCTCCAACTACAATTTTGTATTTATAAAGCTCTCCTTTCAGTTCGGTCAGTTTTTGCTTCATATATTTTGCAGCGCTGCTATTTGCAGCATACTCACTTAGGATTATGACTCATCTAGGTCATTTTGGTGAACTGACCTTTTTATCATTATAGAATGATAAAATTCCTTCACATTTCTGATAATTTTCCTTGTTTTGAAGTCAATTTACATGATGTAGCTACTCCTACTTTATTTTAAATAATGCTGGTGTGATAATCTTTTTCTGTCCTTTACTTTTAAACTGCCTATACTGTTATATTTGAAGTGATTTTTTTCTAGACAGCATATAGTTGGGTCATGTTTTTTAATCCAATCTGCTAATCTTAGTCTTTTAACTGCTATATTTTGATCATTTACTTTTAATGTAAGTACTTGTAAATTGGAGTTTAAATCTGTCTTTTTTTGTTTGTTTCTGTTGTCTCTGCGTTTTTTGTTCTTTTCCCCCTGCCTCTCTGTGTGTTGCTTAAGCATATTTTACAATTCCATTTTGATTCTCTAAAATGTTCTTGAGTGGTATGTCTTTGTATAACCATTTTGGTGGTTGCTCTAGATACTACATTATATAAATATATATAAAACATATGTATATAACATCAATATCTACTAGTGCCATCATCTTATCAGTTGGAGTATAGAAACATTATTTTCTTTCATGTTCTTTTACTTTCTCTGTCTATAATATCATTGTCTTAAATACTTCCTGCTTATACATTTATAATCATATCAGACAGTATTATGATTTTGGCTAGTAACTGTGAAATATAATTTAGAAAATTCTAGAGAGTAAAGAGAGACTATTGTATTTATCTATACTTTTGCTTACTGTGTTCTTTTTTACTTTCCTGATATTCCAAGTTTCTGTCTTTTATTGTTTCTTTTCTCTTTAGAGAATGACCTTTAGAGTTTGAAGGGGGAGGGGGTAACAAATTCTCTTAATTTTTTTTTCATCTGAGAATGTCTTGATTTTACTTTCATTCCTGAAGAATATTTTCACTGGATTGACAAATATTTCATTTTAGCACTTTAAAAATATGCTCCTTCAGAGAATTACCATATGATCCAGTAATTCCACTAGTGGGTATTTACCTAAAGAAAATAAAAACACTAATTCAAACAGATACATGCACCCCTATGTGTATTGCAGCATTATTTAAAATAGCCAAGATAGAGAAGCAACGCAAGTGTCCATCCATAGGTAAATGGTTACACACACACGCACACACACACACATACACATACACACACACTATGGAATACTACACAGCCATAAAAAGAATTAAATATTGCCATTTGTATCAACATGGATGGATCTAGAAGATATAGTGCTAAGTGAAATACATTAGAAATAACATATGATTCCACTCATATGTGGAGTTTAAGAAACAAAATGAATAAAGAAAAAATAAAAAAAAAAAACCAGACTCAGAGAACAAACTAGTGGTTACCAGTGGGGAGATGAGTGGGGTGAAACAGGTGAAAGGATTAAATACCATGATGAACAGTGAGTAATGTATAGAATTTTTGAATCATTATATTGTGTATTCAAAACTAATATAACATTTATATTATATTGCAATAAAATAGTTTACCTTCTTTATTAATATAGTCTATACCAAGCAGGCATAAAACATTTGACCAATAAATATATTACAACTGGGTGTACGTGGGTTGCTCAGTTGGTTAAGAATCTGACTTTGGCTCATGATCTTGCAGTTTGTGAGTGTGAGACTTGTGTTGGGTTCTGTGCTGACGGCTCAGAGCCTGGAGCCTGCTTAGGATTGTTTGTCCCCTTTTCTTTCTGCTTTTCCTCTGCTTGTGCTCTCTCTCTCAAAAATAAATAAATATTAAAAATTTTTCAAAATATACAACTGAAAAAAAATGAACATTTGGTACTTCTTTCTGGCCTCCATGTTTTCTGATGAATTATCTGCTGTTCTTTGAACTATTTTTATCTTCTGAGTAAAGTGTCCTTTCTGTCTTGATGCTTTCAAATATTTTTGTCTTGAGTTTTCAGAAGTGTGGCTTTAAGTGTGCTCACATGAATTTTTGGAGTTGATCTTGGTTGGTCTTGGTATAGACTATTAAATTTGTAGGTCTATGTCTTTCGCCATCCTTAGAGGTTTTAGTCATTATTTCTTAGAATACTTTTTCAGTGCTGTCCATCTCTTCTTCCCAGACTCCCTATTTCATTAAAGTTGCCTTTTTTTTCTTAATGTCCCACAGATCCTTGAGGTGCTGTTGATATTTTTTTCCTTTGGCTATTTCCTATTATTCAGGTTACATTTCTTTTCTTCTGTCATCCATCGTTTATCTCCTCTTTCCCCTTTATTCTGCTATTACGACTATCCACTGTAATTTTTGTTATCAGTTTAACTTTTTAGTTCTAAATTTTTCCATTTGGTTCTTCCGGATATCTTCTATTTCTCTGAGGTTTGTTATGTCTTTGCTGAAGATTTCTATTTTTTCATTTGCTTCAAGTTTGTCCATAATGGCTTGTTGAAGCATTTCTATAATGTCTACTTTAAAATCTTGTCAGATAATTCCGAAATACCTGTGATCTTGGTATTGGCATCCAATTATTATCTTTTTTTTTTCATTTATTTTGAGATCTTCCTGCTTCTTATATGATGAGTGATTTAAAAAAATTTTAATTTATTTTTTAAATTTACATCTAAGTTAGCATATAGTGCAACATTGATTTTAGGAGTAGATTCCTTAATGTCCCTTATCCATTTAGCCCATCCCCCCTCCAACAACCCCTCCAGTAACCCTCTGTTTGTTCTTGATATTTAAGAGTCTCTTATGTTTTTGTCCTCCTCCATGTTTTAATGTTATTTTTGCTCCCCTTCCCTCATGTTCATCTGTTTTGTATCTTAAAGTCCTCATATGAGTGAAGTCCTATGATACTTGTCTTTCTCTGACTAATTTCACTTAGCATAATGCCCTCTAGTTCCATCCATGTAGTTGTGAATGGCAAGATTTTGTTCTTTTTGATTGCCGAGTAATACTCCATTGTATGTATGTATGTGTATATATATATACATATATATACATACACACACACACACACACACACCATATATACCTATATCCCTTAGATAAATACCTAGTAGTGAAATTGCTAGGTCATAGGGCAGTTCTATTTTAATTTTTTGAGGAACCTCCATAGTGTTTTCCAGAGTGGCTGCAACAGCTTGCATTCCCACCAGCAGTGCAAGAGAGATCCTCTTTCTCCACATCCTCACTACCATCTCTTGTTGCCCAAGTTGTTAATGTTAGCCATTCTGACAGGTGTGAGGTGGTATCTCATTGTGGTTTTGATTTGTATTTTCCTGATGATGAGTTATGTTGAGCATTTTTTCATGTGTTGGTTGGCCATCAGGATGTCTTCTTTGGAGAAGTGTCTCTTCATGTCTTTTTCCCATTTCTTCCCTGGATTATTATTTTTTTTGGGGGGGGGGTGTTGAGTTTGATAAGTTCTTTATAGATTTTGGATACTAACCATTTACCTGATATGTTGTTTGCAAATATCTTCTCCCATTTCTTCAGTTGCATTTTAGCTTTGATGATTGTTTCCTACACAGTGCAGGGACTTTTTATTTTGATGAGGTCCCAAGAGTTCATTTTTGCTTTTGTTTCCCTTGCCTCCGGAGACATGTTGAGTAAGAAGTTTCTGAGGCCAAGGTCAAAGAGGTTTTTGCCTGCTTTCTCCTCAAGGATTTTGATGGATTCCTGTCTTACATTAATGTCTTTCATCCATTTTGAGTTTATTTTTGTGTATGGTGTAAGAACGTGGTCCAGGTTCATTCTTCTGCATGTCGCTGTCCAGTTTTCCCAGCACCACTTGCTGAAGAGACTGTCTTTATTCCATTGGATATTCTTTCCTGCTTTGTCAAAGATTAGTTGGCCATACGTTTGTACGTTCATTTCTGGGTTCTCTGTTCTGTTCCATTGATCTGAATGTCTGTTATTGTGCCAGTACCATACTGTCTTGGTGATTACAGCTTTGTAAAACAGTTTGAAGCCCAGGATTGTGATGCCTCCTGCTTTGGTTTTCTTTTTCAAGATCACTTTGGCTATTCAGGGTCTTTTCTGGTTCCATACAAATTTTAGGATTGTTTGTTCTAGCTCTGTCAAGAATGCTGGTGTTATTTTGATAGGGGTTGCATTTAATATGTAGATTGTTTTGAGTAGTATCAACATTTTAACAATATCTGTTCTTCCTATCCAGGAGCATGGAATGTTTTTCCATTTTTTTTGTGTCTTAAATTTCTTTCATAAGCCTTCTATAGTTTTCGGTGTATAGATTTTTCACCTCTGTGGTTAGATTTATTCCTAGGTATTTTATGGGTTTTGGTGCAATTGTAAACGGGATCGATTCTTTGATTTCTCTTTCTTTTGCTTCATTGTTGGTGTATAGGAATGCAGCCAATTTCTGTGCATTGATTTTATATCCTGTGACTGTAGAATTCATGAATCAGTTCTAGCAGTTTTTTGGTGGAATCTTTGAGTTTTCTATATACAGTATCATGTCATCTGTGAAGAGTGAAAGTTTGACCTCCTCCTGGCTGATTTGGATGCCTTTTATTTCTTTTTGTTTTCTGATGGCTGCGGCTAAGACTTCCAATACTATGTTGAATAATAGTGGTGAAAGTGGGCATCCCTGTCTTGTCCTTCCCTTAGGGGGAAAGCTCTCAGTTTTTCCACATTGAGGATGACATTAGTGTTGGGTCTTTCATATATGGCTTTTATGATCTCCAGGTATGATCCTTCCATCCCCACATTCTTATGAGTTTTTATCAAGAAAGGATGCTGTATTTTGTCAAATGCTTTCTCTGCATCTATTGAGAGGGTCATGTGTTTCTTCTCCTTTCTTTTATTGATGTGATGAATCACATTGATTGTTTTGCAAATATTGAACCATCCCTGCATCCCAGGTAAAAATCCCACTTGCCATGGTGAATAATTTTTTTAATGTATTGTTGGGTCCAGTTGACTAATACCTTGTTGAGGATTTTTGCATCCATGTTAATCAGGGAAATTGGTCTATAGTTCTCCTTTTTAGTGGGGTCTTTGTCTGGTTTTGGAATCAAGGTAATTCTGGCTTCATAGAAAGAGCTTGGAAGTTTTCCTTCCGTTTCTATCTTTTGGAACAGCTTCAAGAGAATAGGTGTTAACTCTTCCTTAAATGTTTGGTTGAATTCACCTGAAAAGCCATCTGGCCCTGGACTCTTGGTTTTTGGAAGATTTTTGATTACTAATTTGATTTCTTTACTGGTTATGGTATGTTCAAATTTTCTATTTCTTCCTGTTTCACTTTTGGTAGTTTATTTGTTTCTAGGAATTTGTCCATTTCTTCCAGATTGCCTATCTTATTGGCATATAATTGCTCATAATATTCTCTTATTATTGTTTGTATTTCTGCAGTGTTGGTAGCGATCCCTTCTCTCTCATTCTTGATTTTATTGATTTGGATCCTTTCCTTTTTCTTTTTGATCCAGCTGGCTAGTGGTTTATCAATTTTGCTAATTCTTTCACAGAACCAGCTTCTGGTTTCATTAATCTGTTCTACTGTGTTTGTTTTGGTTTTGGTTTTGGTTTCGATAGCATTGATCTCTGCTCTAATCTTTATTATTTCCTTTCTTCTGCTGGTTTTGGGTTTTATTTTCTGTCCTTTTTCCAACTTTTTAAGGTATAAGGTTAGGTTGTATATCTGAGACCTTTCTGCCTTCTTTAGGGAAGCCTGGATTGCTACATACTTTCCTCTTATGACCACCTTTGCTGCATCCCAGAGGTTTTGGGCTATAGTGTTATCATTTTCACTGGCTTTCATGTACTTTTTAAATTTCCTCTTTAACTTCTTGGTTGGCCCATTCATTCTTTAGTAGGGTTTTCTTTAGTCTACAAGTATTTGCCAATTTTCCAGATTTTTCTTGTGGTTGATTTCAAGTTTCATAGTGTTGTGGTCTGAAAATATGCACAGTATGATCTCCATCTTCTTGTACTTGTTGAGGGTTGATTTGTGTCCCAGTATGTGATCTCTTCTGGAGAACATTCCATGAGCACTGGAGAAGAATGTATTTCCACTGCTTTAGGATGAAATGTTCTGGATATAGTCCATCTTGTCGAGTGTGTCATTCAAAGCCATTGCTTCCATGTTGATTTTCTGTTTAGATCATGTCCATTGTTGTAAGTGGGGTGTTGAAGTCCGCTACTGTTATTATTAATGAGTTTCTTTATGTTTGTGATTAATTGATTTATGTGTTTGGGTGTTCCAGATTTGGAGCATAAAATTTACAATTGTTAGGTCTTCTTGGTGGACAGACCTCTTAATTATGATATAATGCCCTTCTTCATTCATCTCTTGTTACAGTCTTTATTTTGAAGTCTAGATTGTCTGATTAAGTATGGCTACTCCAGCTTTCTTTTGTTGACCATTAGCATGATAGATGGTTCTCCATCCCCTTACTTTCCATCTGAAGGTGTCTTTAGGTCTAAAGTGGGTCTCTTGTAAACAGCATATAGATGGATCTTGTTTTCTTATCCATTCTGTTACCTTATGTCTTTTGATTGGAGCATTTAATCTATTGACATTTAGAGTGAGTACTGAAAGATATGAGTTTATTGACATGTTTTTTGTCAAGTTCGACTTTCCAGTGCTATTCTCCGGTCCTTTCTAGTCTGTGTTGCTCTTGGTATGTATGTATGTGTGTATGTTTTCTTTCTTTCTTCCTTCCTCCCTTCCTCCCTTCCTTCCTTCCTTCCTTCCTTCCTTCCTTCCTTCCTTCCTTCCTTCCTTCCTTCCTTTCTTTCTCTCTCTCTCTTTCTTTCTCTCTCTCTCTCTCTCTCTCTCTCTCTCTCTTCTTTCTCCTCTTTCTCCTCTTTTTCTTCTATCATCTTTTCTCTCCTCAGAGAGTCCCCCTTAAAATGTCTTGCAGGGCTGGTTTAGTGGTTATGAACTTCTTTAATTTTTGTTTGTCTGGGAAACTTTTAATCGCTCCTTCTATTTTGAATGACAGCCTTGCTGGATAAAGAATTCTTGGCTGCATATTTTTATAATTCAGCACATTGAATATATCCTGCCATTCCTTTCTGCCTGCCAAGTTTCTGTGGATAGGTCTGCTGTGAACCTGATCTATCTTCCCTTGTAGTTTAAGGACTGTTTTCCCTTGCTGCCTTCATGATTCTTTCCTTGCCTGAGTATTTTGTGAATTTGACTAAATTCACATGCCTTACTGATGGTCGGTTTTTGTTGAATCTTATGGGAGTCCTCTGTGCTTCCTGGATTTTGATGTCTGTGTCTTTACTCAGGTTAGGAAATTTTCCACTATGATTTGCTCACATAACCATTCTACTTCTTTTTTCTCTCTTCCTCTTCTGGGACCCCTATGATTCTGATGTTGTTCCTTTTTAATGAGTCACTGGTTTCTCTAATTCTTAAGTTGTGCTCTTTTGCCTTAGTCTCCTCCTTTTATTCTGCTTCATTATTCTCCATATATTTGTCCTCTGTATCTCTGATTCACTGTTCTACCTCATCCATCCTTGCCACTGTGGCATACATTTGAGATTGCAGTTCAGTAATAGCATTTTTTATTTCATCCTGACTAGGTTTTCCTTCTTTTATATCTGCAGAGAGGGATTTTAATCTATTTTCGACCCCATCTTGCATTCTTATTATTGTGATTCTAAATTCTGGTTCAGACATCTTGCGTGTATCTGTGTTAATTAAGTCCCTGGCTGTCGTTTCTTCCTCCTCTTTCTTTTGGGGTGAATTCCTTTGTTTCATCATTTTGAAAGGAGATAAGGAATTGATAAGGTAAAAAAAAATTAAAATTAAAAAATTAAAAACAACACACACAAAATCAAATAAATGATGCTAGATTCTAGGTGTGTTTTGGTCTGGTTATTTAAAGGAGCTGGATGTATTAGAGAAAAAAGGGGGAAAATGAAAATGTTTGAAAGTTTGAGAAAATGAATACAATGAAATAGAATAAATGAAATGATGGACATAAAATAGAATTTTAAAAATTTACAAAAAATAAAATATAGTAGAAAAAAACTATTTTTAACAAAAATTGAAAATAAAAATTATTTTTTTCTCTTTGTGTATTCAAGAAAAAGAAAAGAAATGAAAACTAAAAAATTAAAAGAAAATTGAATAGATGGACCAATGAACCAACTGGAATATGATTGAAATTACATTGGTTTCCCCTAGAAGTCAAACAATGACGCACTTTGTAGTCCATAAACTAAGCAGTCAGAGAGATTTGTGGTGTTCCTGAAGAGCAAGGTTGGCCCAGTTGGGCGGTGCTTAGTGTAATGGCTCTATTCTCCACTAGATGTCGCTGCTTTGCTTACTGGGGTGGATTGTTGTGGCGCTTGTAGGTGTGTATGTGCATGCACAGGAGGGGTGAAAATGGCATCATCCAGTTACCTAGTCTCTAGTATCTGGACTTTGTGCTCTCCCTAACTAGCAATTGTGCACCCATCCTTTGTATTCAGCTTCCGTCTACTCCCCACTTTTACACTATGACCAAGCTGTCAGGTTGTCAGGCGACACCTGTCTCCTGAGTTTTATCTCAGATGTGGCTGTGTTTCCCGACCCCTCACTTTTGAGGGCCTGTGGCTTTGACCCACTCAGATCCTCTGGGGGAGGGTCTTACGGTGCCAGCCACACCCAGAAACGTTTGTGGGACCATGCTGCTGCTGATATGGAGACTGTGGCTGGGCGCCAGCCCACCCCCAAAAATGTTCACATGATCATGTAGCAGCAGCGTTTCAGGGATTATGGAAAATCACAACACACATCTGGCACCAGGTTTCACCCTTAATAACCTTCTTCCAGCACCAGTGAATGTGGTTGTTCTCTGGGGTCTGCTGGGACTGGGTGTCTACATAGCTTCTACCAAATGTCCTTCCAGCAGTGGTGCTGCTTCTTCCTGTGTGGCTGGAGAACCTCCCGGACCCCACTCTACTCCTGAGGATTCGCCCTTCCCACTAGAGCACTGCCAGGTATTGAGCTGCGGAGTTTCAGACTCTGTGCTCCCCCTGTTTTGAGAGTCATAATGGAATTTAAACCCTCTCCTTTATCCTCTCTCCTTTTTTAATTTTATTTTTTATTTTTTTAATTTTTTAAATCTTTATTTATTTTTGAGAGAGAGACAGAGTGCGAGTGGGGGGAGGAACAGAGAGAGAGGGAGACACAGAATCTGAAACAGGCTCCAGGCTCCGAGCTGTCAGAACATTGCCTGACCTGGGGCTCAAACTCAAGAACCATGAGATCATGACCTGAGTGAAGTCAGCCGCTTAGCCAACTGAGCCACCCAGGCACCCTCCTTTCTCCTTTTTTAGTTCAGTCCCTGTGGCTTTTTCCATGTTTCCACTTTCTCTCCAGCTGCTTTTGGAGGAGGTGCTTTTCCCTGACCCTCCCCCCACCCTCCACAAGCAAAAACTGCTCCCTGCCCTCTGCAGCTTCTCTCTCCCCCAATTCACCTCTCTGCACTGTGTACCTGCTGACCTCTGTGGTTCAGGTTGTGCAGATTATTGTGTTAGTCCTCAAGTAAGTTTTCTAGGTGTTCAGGATGGTTTAGTGTTCATCTGGCTGTATTTCATGGATGTGAGATGCAAAAAAAAAAAAGGCTTCCATGCTGTTCTGCCATCTTGGCTCTACCTCATGAGTGATTTTTTTTTATAGAAACCTGGACATGTTGGGTATTATGTTATGAAACTCTGAATCTTTTTTAAACATTCTGTTTTATCCAGCCTTTTCCTGACACCTGTGGTAGAGGAAGGGGTGGGCACTGCATTATATTGTCAGGTGGGGTGGAAATTAAAGTTTGCCATTTGACTTTTTTTTTTTTTACTTCCAGGAAGGGTTCTCCTCATTGCTGCTGGGCAGGGGGATGATTTCTGGCTTCCCATTAGATCTCTACTGGTACCTCCTTTCCTGGGGAAGGGTAGGAGTGCCTTGTTCTTGGTCCTTACATGGCCTCCATTGACAGACTGGGAAGTAGTTAAGGTCCTAACTCTCTGTTAGACTTCCCTTGACATTATGCCATTGGAGGAGGAGGTGGTGGTGGTGGGGATCTTATTAATGCTGGATAAGTGTTGGAGTCTGTGCATCCCACATAGTCTTCACTGATGCAATCAGAGGTGATTATTCCTGTCCATTGAGGATCAGAGTTCCAGCTTATTGCTCAGTCTTTGCTGATACCAACACAGTGAGGGTGGTAGACTGGGCATCCTTATTACAGCCTACAAAGGGTGGAGGTCTAGGCTACTTGATCACATGAACGGAGTTTTAGTAACAGTTTTTTTTTCTGTGGTGGTTGGCAGGAGTAGAGTGGTTATTATCTAAAAGTTTTCTGTCTTGCTCGACTGGCCCTTTCCTGATCTTTGGCTTAAAAGAGCTGGCTTTTGTTGGGGACTTTTAATTCTGTTTAATTAAGCCTGTTAGGGTTCCCAGGTTGTGGCATTTTCACCTCTGAGTCTGGAATATATGAAACAAACAACTGGGGAACTCACTAGCATATTGTTTCTTGTTTCCTGAGGTCCTTAGCTGGTCTGTTTTCTCTCTACCTTTTAGAATCATTTTTACATGTGTTTTCTACATCAAGTCCCAGCTTTTAGGTCTACTTGAGGAGAGTAATAGAGATATGTTTGTTTACTTCATCTTCCTAGGAATCTGTTCAAATTTTAATGTAAAATAAAAGGAAGAAAGAAATAACCCAATATAGGGTATGACCTCATGTACCTATAGTAGCATGGACATACACAGCTATAGAAAAGGGAAATGCAACAGAATGTTCCTTCCCTTTCTTTGGATAGTGGGTTAGCTTCCAAATTCCTCAACGTAGCCAGTTATTTTTATAATTGGAAAAATAATACATAAAAACAATTACATATTTGTTTTAAAAAATGTGCATGGTTTCTAAAACTGGACATTCTATTATCTACTCTTATAAGCTTATAGATTATTAAATAGGTAAATATGTCCTTGACGTTAAATACTATAAAAGTATTAATCTCTAGAAAAATGCCACAGGTTATCTTTGTATGTAGTGAAGAGATACCATAAATATGGGGTTATTATTAAGAGCTTCTTTTTCCTGTTATGCTTCCATAATTTTCCTTAAAATCACTTCTGAATAGAAAATGGATGATAGTGTACCCACTTTTCTAAGTTATCAAATGGACAGTGAAAATATTCTTACCATCTTTAAGCTCTGTAAACACACACCTCACCTTTATGACCCAGGAGACTATTAGTGAGATAAATCTGTTTTTAACCACTCTGCTAGTTACAGAGTTCTAAGACGGAACCACACTTCTTGGTTTCTATGTTTGGCTCTCTAACTCAAGCTGAGTAAGACCTTCACCTTGACCCATTCAATTTCCCTTTCTGAAAGCTATGGTTGATGACAGTCCATGTATGGAATATGACTGGACAAGAACAAACCTTCATGTTAAGGATAACCTTTGGGAGACCACAAAATTAGGAATTCCTGCAACCCAGTCCAATATATCCAAAATTCGTTCTTGTTATTGAATCCAAGAATTCATGTAGCCAAAATAGTGTAATACACATTAAAACTTTTTTTAATCCCCACCCCTTTTTTTGCTTTTAATCTGGAAACGAGAATGCAGGATTAATCAAATCCCCCTTTGGAATGTTGTTCTTTATATCTAATAAGCTATGATCAATAGTTGTCTGCCTTTTTGGATGAAAAATTGGAGATACTTAAGACTCATCTTTCTAGACATCTATGTTTCAGGTATTACAAGGCAGTTTGAGCAGTCATCTGACCTTCCTTCCCCCTCATCCACAGTGGAAATTACCACCATCATCCAATAGCAAAGATAATTTATTCATGAACAGAAAAAAATTGGAAAGAGAAACTATTTTCTAACTGCCAGGTGCAAATAAAGAAGATCCTTCTGTTTGTTTTGGTAATTTAATTTCTCAAATATGCTCAATTGTTCTTCAGCATTTGGGCATTGGATAGAACCCACTTTTGCCCCAGCTAAGCTAACATGTCCCAGGAGGTCAGTTTCTTACTCTGGGCTATGACACAGAGGGCCCCTGTACTGCTCTGTTTGCAATTGTTAACCTGGTAGATTGAAGATCTTGGCTACCTGTTGCTTATGTGCAGATCTGGTACATTCCCCCATTTCCTAGTGAGAAAAAGATATGGAACTCCAAACTCCAAATTATACTCCTTGATGTTGTGGGATGTGAGTTGCCAGACATAAATAGAGACAGAGCTTGGGAAAATTTGAGAGGAAATTTCTTCAGACTTATCCTCAATCAGCTGGAAGATGACCAACTTACACATGCCCTAAACTAGTAAAGAAACAGGCTTCCAAACACCAGAAACTCTATTTTTCTCACCATAGTCTGCTGCTAGAAGATGTCCCATGTAAATAGTGATTCATCATCAAGCAAGTATCATGTAAAGGGCACAGTGGAATTTTGATCATGTTAAGATGGCATTATGGCTAAGAGAACTGAGAATACATAAATCCTATTTTGTCAATTCCCACTTTTACCATAGGGTTAAAGAAGGAACCTCACATACCAGAAGCAAAGAAAATGGGATTGAAAACTAATTTTACTTAAGCTAGTGTATGGTACCCGCATGGGAGGTATCCTGCACAGCTGGGTTGGATCAGTCAGCTCAGGCTCAAGGCTTAGCCTATGCAAGGCCTTTCTGCCTCCTAATTTCCAGTTGGCTGCTGAAGACAGAAAAACTCTTATGATAAAGAGATGTTTGGGTTTGTTCCTAGCAACATAACCTTCAAAGTCTGGTCCATAGATCATCAACATCAGAATCACCTAAAAATTCATTAGAAATGTGGACTCTGGGGCCTCATACAAAAACTACTCAATCAGAATGTGCATTTTAAACAAGATTTCCATGTGCCTTGTATGCATGTTCATATTTAAGAAATCGTGTCCTAGGAGATAGGCCTGGGGGGCAGGTTCCTCATTTCTATATACCTGTGTATATAGATACACCCTGTCTTCTGACCAATCTACCCCAGATATGATCAATTAGATTAGAACTCTCTACTGTTGGGGATTATGGAGGAGTAAGGGTAGGACATAAATAGCTGAGACCTCCTCCTAACTGCATGTGAAAAATGCTGGTTCTATAAAGTTAAATTGATGTCTTTATTGCCAGATTTTTCAGCCTCTTTGTCTTGGCATGCTCAGGTTGCCATAACAAAATAACATAGACTGGGTGGTTTAAACAACAGACATTTATCACAGTTCTGGAGGCTGGAAGTTAAAGATGAGGGTGCAGTGTGGGTGGGTTCTGGTGAGAACTCTCTTCCTGGTTTGCAGATGACCACCTTCTTGCTGTGTCCTTATTAGTGAACGGAGAGGTAGAGAGAAAACTCCTTCCTGTTTGTTTTAAGGAAAACTCATTCCATCATGAAGTCTTCACCCTGATGACTCAAGGCCCCATCTCAAAATACTATCAGGTTTGGGGCTAGAGCTTCAACATATAAATTGATGCGAGGGAGAGACATAATTCATTCCACAGCAATGCTTATGTGCATCATGACTTTTAAGAAGAGAATAAAATATGTGATATTCGTTAAACCTTTCAAATTGCAGAAATCTGTTTTGAAGGCATGCTTATTAACAGTGGGTGTTTCACAGAACACACTATGGAAAGTGCCACTCTAAGGGAAATCATTGTTCTTGTTAAAACAGAATGAAGTCCTCCATTACTATCCCTCTATGACATTGAATTTGTTTAATTGCATGCACTTTGAATTTGCACATTTTCCAAGTAAAGTCATCCATAGTGAAGTGATACCTCACATGAAGGTTAGAAACCAGAATGAGTGCCGAAAGCAAAGACTGCATTTTAGTCAGAATTTTCTTTGAAAACAAGTTTGAAGTAGTGATTTTATAGACTGACTTGCCATCACTCAAGACGTCTAGTATAGCTTGTGTTACCTCTAGTGCTGGCACTTGTCACTGGTTTTTTTTTTTTAGGTAAGTACCAGATCAAGTATCTGGACACCATCTAGTTCGAAGAACGTGTTTCTTTACATACTAGAAACACACTCAACATAATGAGATGCTCACATTTTAAGATGGGGGTGGTAATGAAGACTGAGGAAATAGCACATTCAGGTCTCCTATTCTTAAATGTGGCGGGTACATGTGTTTAGTGAAATGTCCATGGGATTATACATACTATATAAATAGTTTTGTGTCTCTTTTTCTCAGCACATATTATTGAATTTACATATATTAAATTTTAATATGCACAGTACCTTTGTGTTGAATACAAAATTTCAGAGAGGGTTTTGCCAGGGAAGACACAATTCCTGGATTCGAATCACAAGTTTGCTTTTGGTGAATTTAATGTGGTCCAAGGTCTGGTCCTTAAAATCTTAATGATTTCAGACTTAAAGCAACAGTGATTATTTCTCTAGTTAATACAGACTGATGAGCATATGAGCCAGGATGCCAATTTTTGACTGGAGTGTTGGTATCAGTGGATCACCATAATTTCCCAAAGACAGCCTACATGGGAAAACTAAGTATATTTACAAAAGCCATTCTAAAATGTTCGATGTGAAATGAAAATGGCCCAAGCTGATTTGTGAAAAAATCCTGGTGGATTTTTGAAAGGGTTAATTCATTTCCAAAGTAAGTGAGTCATTCCATGGGCTTGTATTTGGGAATAGGTCATTGAGTTCAGCATTTGGGAGATTTGCATTACCACTGGTGGACAAATCACTTTCATGTGCAGCTGAATTCACCTTTCTTTGACACATTCACAGGGAACTGAACTTATGTGGTTTCCAGGGAGAGCATAAGAAAGTTTGTTGCCCAGCATTATTACTGTATTTCCTTTGTGTTTTGTTGGTATAAAGGGAAGTGAGATTTTGCTATCCCACTCAGCTCATTTTATTGGCAAAGCCTGTGACCTACAAAGGAGACTATTGTAGCATGAGAGTCACCATCTGATAGCCACCGGCCACCATGAAGATGTTGTCAGAGGATCTCCTTTGACAAGATGGAGGATTTCAGTAGGTTCACCAACATGGCTCTCTTCTCTGCTCTCCCCTTTTTGAGGGACACATACCTGTAGACAAATTGATGAAGGATGACATTTTTCTCCTTCCCTTCCTCTTCATATGTGATCTGCTCTTTCTCTTTCCTCTTCCTAGAAGTGCAGAGCATTGATCATGTAAACATTTCTTCATCAGTTGAACTAGGTGGGGTCTAGGGTAGGAGTTGGCAAACTTTTTCTGCAAAGGGTCAGACGGTAAATATTTTTGGCTTTGTAAGCCACACGGTATCTTGTCAACGCTTCACCTCTGCCACGGAAGAGCAAAAGCAACCATAGACAATACACGAATGAGTGTGGTTGTACTCCAATAAACTTATGAGTACTGAAATTTGAGTTTCATATAACTTTGATGTGCCACAAAATATTTTTTATGTTTTATTGTTTTTCAACCATTTAAAAATATATAACCCCTCTTAGTTCATGCCTCATTAAAAAACAACAACAACAACAACAGATGGTGGGCTGTAGTTTACTGATCCTTGACTAATTTTGACATCTATGCCACTGTTCTCTCTTGCTTCTGGTTTGGTTAAAGGAAAAATAGGAGCCACTACTTGATGGATGTTTTCTCCTTGACATAGGGAAGTGGGAATGCTTATTGTAACAAGGGTAGCTTTTGTAATCCGATGCAACTAGGTTCGAATCTGTTTTATTTCACAATAGAGCAAGTCGTATAACCTCTCTAAGCACCACTTTGCTTATGCATAAAAACCATATTGCTCTATCTCATGGGATGAAATGAGACGACTTACGTTGTCTACCACATAGTGTCTGCCACACAGTATGAGTATGGTATGTAGTGGCTAAGGTCATTATATTGAAATCCAGGGAACTGTAATTCTCCTCGTGATTCTTCTACCTGCTTTAACCCAGGGCCTGCCAGTCTCTTCTCTGAGCCTCAGTTTTTAATCAAGAGGCTTTTGAGACCATGGTCAATTCCAGGTACAAAAGTGTTTGTGATTCTTTAGGCTTGTTACATAACCTTTTGCATCACAAATGTATTAAAGATGATTGCTATTTTTAATACATGTTCTAAAAGTAGATGTTGGATTTTTGGAACACAGGTCTGTATTTGTGAGAAATAGAGCAGGAAAGGAATAGGAGATTTTTATTTTGGTGATTTGTGTTTAACAGAAACATTGACCCCTTGTCTGTCTTCTTCCTGGACCAGTTGACAGTTAAAACAAATTTCTTTTGGATTTCCAACAGACAGGTGCCATAATCTGAAAAGGATCTCTGCTCACCAGGCCCTTTGGTGCTTCAGCTATGATACCCTGATGTTTATGTAACTCAATTTGAAGAGCCCAGGTGAAAAACCCATGAAGTGAAAAGAGCCTGCCAATGCAGATAGTGTATCTTCCCCAGCTAAGCAAGTGGTGCCATCTAATTATTTCTAATTTCAATTGCATTTCTTTCTTTAATGTTTTCTATGCTGATATCCAAGTTGCTAATGAAGCAGGCCCCCGCTTTATAATCCTCATTGTTGCTACTTGCTGGGCTTAATTGCTTTGTCTCCATAACAGACAGACATTCTGAACAATTAGACAATAATAAGGAAGCAAGATGGGGAAATGGCTCAGATTCTTTTATTTTAATTATGCTGATAGTGCACCCTACAGTTCTGAATCAGTGCTGAAGTGCTATTTTTGATGGCATTCAATAACACCCAACTAGAGCTAATAAATTTATATTTCTAATGAAAAAGAAAACTTTCCTTCATCTTAACTGATTATTGCTTTTTTTTTTTCAGTTTATTTTATCTATCTTGAGGAGAGAGGGAGAGAGCAAGGGAGGGGCACAGAGAGAGAGGGGGTAGAGAGAATTCCAAGCAGGTTCTATGCTGTCAGTGAGGAGCCCATGGCAGGGCTTGATTTCACAAACTCTGAGATCATGACTTGAGCTGAACTAACTTTTCATCATCCTGAAAATTATCTTGCATCCTTTTATATTCAATCCATTTCCATCACTCCTGGTGCCTGACAACCATTGCTCTTATTTCTGTCACTTTAACTTTGCTTTTTCTAGAATTTCATATAAATGGAATCTTATATTACATAGTTTTGGCATTTTTGTTCAGTTATCATTTTACATTTATCCATATTTTTGTGTATATCAGAAGCTCATTCTTTTTATTACTGAGTAGTATTTCATTATATGAATATACCATGATTTGTTTATCTATTCACCAGTCGAAAGTTATTGAGGTGGTTTTTAGATTTTAGCCGTTAAAAATAAAGTTTTGGGCTGCTTTTGTGGCTCAGACAGTTAAGCATCTGACCAGTTCAGGTCCTGATCTCATGGTTAGCGAGTTTGAGCCCTGCATCTAGCTCACTGCTGTCAGTCTAGGCCTGCTTTGGATCCTCTGTTCCCCCCTCCCTCTGCCTCTCCCCTACTTGTGTGTGCACACTTTCTTTCTCTCTCTCAAAAATAAACATTGGAGACATTTTTAAGAAAGAATAAAGCTTCTATGGAAGATATCAGGAAATTCTACTTCAGGGCAGCATAGAGTAACAGACTGGATTTTCATCCCACCTAAAACAACACAAAACTAAATATGTATGGAATGTTACTTGATCAAAAAGAATGAAACCTTGCCATTTGCAACAATATGGATGGAACTAGAGTGTATTATGCTAAGCAAAATAAGTCAGATAAAGACAAATATCATATGATTTCACTCATATGTGGAATTTAAGAAACACAACAGATGAACATAGGGGAAAGGAAGGAAAAATAAGATAAAAACAGAGAGGCAAACCATAAAAGACTCTTAAATACAGAGAACAAACTGATGGTTGCTGTAGGGGTATTGGGTGGGGGGATGGGCTAAATGGGTGATGGGCATTAAGGAGGGTGCTTGTTATGGGGCACCTGGGTGGCTCAGTCTGTTAAGTGTCCAACTTGGGCTCAGGTCCTGATCTCACAGTTCGTGAGTTCAAGCCCTGCATCAGGCTCTGTGTTGGCAGCTCAGAGCCTGTAGCCTGCTTCGGATTCTGTGTCTCCTTCTCTCTCTGCCCCTCCCCCATTTGTGCTTTCTCTCTTTCTCAAAAATAAACATTTAAAAAATTTTTAAAAAGGAGGGTACTTGTTGAGATGAGCAGTAGGTGTTATATGGAAGTGATGAATCATTAAATTCTACTCCTGAAACATTTAACATACAATATGTTAACTAACTTGGATTTAAATAAAATTAGGGAAAAAAAACCAGGTGGCACAAATAGAAAATAATCTATTACCTAAGAAATATCACATTAATTGTAAGTGGTCTAAATATCCCAATTAAAAAGCAGAGATGGTTAGATTGGATTAGAAAACCCACAGGACTTAATTATATGCTGTTTACAAAAAAAAACTTTATTTTTTTTCCCTTTAAAAAAATTTTTTTATTATGAAATTTATTGTCAAATTGGTTTCCATACAATGCCCAGTGCTCATCCCAACAGGTGCCCTCCTCAATACCCATCACCCACCCACCCCTCCCTCCCACCCCCCATAAACCCTCAGTTTGTTCTCAGTTTTTAGGAGTCTCTTATGTTTTGGCTCCCTCCCTCTCTAACCATTTTTTTCTCCTTCCCCTCCCCCATGGTCTTCTGTTAAGTTTCTCAGGATCTACATAGGAGTGAAAATATATACTGTCCTTCTCTGTATGACTTATTTCACTTAGCATAACACTCTCCAGTTCCATCCATGTTGCTACAAAAGGCCATATTTCATTCTTTCTCATTGCCACGTAGTATTCCATTGTGTATATAAACCACCATTTCTTTATCCATTCGTCAGTTGATGGACATTTAGGCTCTTTCCATAATTTAGCTATTGTTGAGAGTGCTGCTAAAAGCATTGGGGTACAAGTGCCCCTATGCATCAGTACTCTTGTATCCCTTGGGTAAATTCCTCACAGTGCTATTTTTTAATCTTTTGAGGAACCTCCACCCTGTTTTCCAGAGCAGCTGCACCAGTTTGCATTCTCACCAACAGTGCAAGAAGTTCCCGTAACAACAACAACTTTAAAGTCACAAATAGGTTAAAAGTTAAAAAGGTAGAAAAAGGTCTGCTAAAAGACAACAATCAAAAGGAAGCTGGAATGGCTATGTTAATATCAGATAAAGTAGATTTCAGAACAAGAAATACCATCAGGATTAAATAAGGTAATTTCATAATGATAGGGGAATCAATTTCTCAAGAAGTCATAACAATTTTAGTTCATCATTATTTATAATTATTCATCATAACAAAGACATAGAAACAACCTAAGTGTCCATTGATGGATAAATGGATGAAGAAAGTAGTGTATATGTTTGTGATGTACATATATGAATACACACAGTGGAATATTTAAGCCATAAAAAGAATGAAATCTTGCCATTTGTGACAACAGGGTTGGATCTTGAGGGTATTAGTTTAAGTGAAATAAGTCTGAGAAAGACAAATACCATGTGACCTCACTTATATGTGGAATCTAAACCTAAACCAAGCTCATAGATTCGGAGAACAAATGATAATTGCCAAAAGTGGGGGGTGCGGTGGTAGGTAAAGTTGGTGAAGGGGATCAAAAGATACAAACTTCCATTTATAAAATAAGTAAGTCAGGAGATATAACATACAGCATTGTGACTATCGGTAATAATACTGTATTTGCATACTTGAAAGTTGCTAAGGGAGTAGATCTTAAGGTTATCACAAGAAAAAAATTGTAACTACCTAGGATGATGGATGTTAACTAGATTTACTGTGATGATCATTTCACAATACATACAAATATTGAATAATTGCATTGTACACCTAAAACTAATATAATGCAATCTGTCAGTTATACCGCAATAAAAAAGGACATAAGAATTCTAAATTCTTATGCACCTAATAATGGAGCTAAAAAATACATGAAACAAAAACTCTTAGAACTGCAAGGAGCAACAGACAACTCACAATGATAATTTGAGATTTAAATACCTGTCTCAATACTTGGTAGACCAAATAAACTGAAATCAGTAAGAAAAAAGTACTCTAGGGTCTTCTGGCTGGCCCAGTTGGTGAAACATGCAACTCTTGATCTCAGAGTTGTGAGTCTGAGCCCCATGTTGGGTGTAGAGATTACTTAAAAACAAAATCTTAAAAAAAAAACAAAACCTGAAAAAAGTACTCTAAGCAGTCTTGACAAGATTGGTGTTTATGGACTATTTCACTCCAAACACCAGAATATGTATCTCTTTTCCTAGGGTCCATAGAACCTTTACCAAATTAGACCTTATTCTGGGATACTAAGCAAGTATTACTACTTAAAAAAAGATTAAAATTATACAAAGTACGTTCTTTAACCCGAATAGAGTTAAATTAGAATCCAATAATAGATATCTGGGAAATTCCCAAGTATTTGGAAACAGTATCACATACTTCTAAATAACATGGGCCAAAACAGAAGCCTAAAGGGAAATGAGCAAGTATTTTGTAGAGAAAAAAACATAATAGAGTACAATATATCAAAAGTTGTAGAATGCTTGTAAAGAAGTACTTAGAGAAAAATTTGTAGTCGTAAATGATTTTATTAGAAAAGAAAGATCTTATATCAACTATTCAGCTTCCACATAAGGGAATAGATCTAGAAGAACAAACAAAATCCTAAGTAAATGGAAGAAAGGAAATAATAAGCAGCAGAAATCAATGAAATAGAAAATAGGCAGGCAATAGAGGAAGTCAATGAAACCGGTATCTACCTCTTTGAGATATCTGATTGTTTGAGAAAGTTGAGGGAATATCTAGCTTTTTTCAGAGCTTTTTCTTTTTGTCTTTCATGAAGGGGTATTGAATTTTGTCTCTTCTTTATCCTGTAATTTTTCCTTTTTAGATTATTGATATAGTGAATTATATTGATTAAATTTCAAATGTCAAAAAATCTTATGTTACTTGTAGTGCACAGTTATTCTTAACAACTGTGTCTCTCAGCCAGCTGTTACTTAGCCCATGGGCCATTGAATTTTAGACCAAGACAATGCAAAGTTACTTGGAGACAATTTAATTCAACCCCATTAATTTATAGATGAAGAAACTAAGATTCCACATGATGGTAATGGTGCTGGCATGAGAAGTGGCTTGCTCCAGTCACACAGCTAAATAATCTGAGAGCTGGGATGAAGATTCTGGTCTGCTAAATGCTCCGTCTAGTGCTGTCAGTGAATTAGTCAGAACATCTGCATAGTAAACAAACCACTGACTTGATGGGTAGTATTTCATAAACGTGAAATAATTATGAACTGAAACACTGTGCAAAGAACCTTTATGAAAAAATGAATAAGAATAATCATGATGTTGAAGTAGTGGTAGCACGTCTAGCCAGCCAAACTTGTTCCACAAGTTTAAAAAGATAATTTGTGTGGAATTACCAAAACATTTCTGATGATAACAATCCTGGAAAAATAAACATCAAAAAGAAAATATTAAGATAATGATATCAGCAAGGTAAGATTATAGGTGATTTTTATTTTCTTTTTTTTCCCCTATGGAAGTCTTCTAAAATGTCAACAATAGTATGACGCATTTGATATAATTAAAAAAATGTTGTAGGCTTAGAAGTTATGCTGATGGCATGAAGGAGTCAAGGTACCAGAGGACAAAACAAGAGGACCACACTGTTGGCCTAATTATATCAAGGAAGTGCCTAATATCTACCTTAAATTCTCCATGAGAGTCATGTATGATTTCTGTATCTCTTTGAAATGAAACTAATTTTTCTTATGATCTTATTTGAGGTTAAAATATGCTTATTGATTTATGTTTTAAAGAGCATGGTAGGAACAAATCTCTTCTTGAAGGTGAAGAAGATATTCTTCTTTACGTCTTCTTTATGCTATAGATAATTAAGACCAAGGAATCCTGTGAGATGTAATCATTTAAAGCAAAATCATAGCATACTGGGATAATCCCATGTACATTTTTAAGATGGTAGAGACCATGAGGTTGGCTTGTTTATTTTTTATATCCCCCAGAGAAATGTCAGTTCAGTGCTCCTGAAACAATGGGTTGGGAAGAACTTTGAGGCAGTCAGGACTGTGTTTGTAATTTTAGGACATAGTGGTGGTGATTATACTCTAGGCTCAGTAGTTGAATGCCCTTTACTGCTGTTTTTTTTTTTTTTTCTTAAAAAAAATTTTTTTAACGTTTATTTATTTTTGAGACAGAGAGAGACAGAGCATGAACGGGGGAGGGGCAGAGAGAGAGGGAGAGACAGAATCCGAAGCAGGGTCCAGGCTCTGAGCCATCAGCCCAGAGCCTGATGCGGGGCTTGAACTCACAGACCGCGAGATCGTGACCTGAGTTGAAGTCGGACGCTTAACCGACTGAGCCACCCAGGCGCCCCAACTGCTGTTTTGATGAAGGATGAGGAAAAATACAGGTGTGTTGTTATTATCCATACACAGTATCCTTATTGGGTCTGAAAGTATGGTAACCATGAAGGTAATTTGGGTCAGAGATTGGGTTTTGGACAACAGGGAAAGCCTCATTTTCAAAAGCATTTTGGATATGGACCACATTTGTTGTCTCTTCCACTGGGAGGATTGCAACAGTATAAATCAATTTATGCGAATCTTTCCTTGAAACTACTCCCCCTCTCCCCCAAATTACTATTGCTGCAAGGAAGAAAACTCTGGAAGGATAAATGTAGGTGAATCAGTAATGCAGAATTAACTGTAATACAAGATACACTATAGTCTTAGTTTGAAAAGTGGTGAGATCAATTTGACCAATGGGATCTGGGAAGACTTTTAGAGGCTCTGGTGGATGGATAGAGCTTTTACTTGAAAACATGGGATGGATCATCTAGGTTAGAGGAAATAAGTATAGTTCTCATTGTCCACCTTCTGAGTTTTGGCCCAAACTGACTTGTCATTGAAGCCATCTCCTTCATCATGAGTAGGTGTCATTCTCTGGCACCTCTGATGCCATCCCTGCTTTCTTCAGAATATGTTGAGGGTGTCCAGTTCTTTACTATCTCTCCTGTCTGCAGAGTGATGCTACTTAGCTTTGTAATCTCCCACATTCTAAGGTTACAATATTTGACTTGCTTATCTTTGAGCCACTATTTCTGATAGTCTCTGTTGCCTTTCCTAGGTCTTATCCATGGCTGCCCTCTGATTGCTTTGCCCTTTACCTCTATAACTTGGCTTTGCTTTGGTCTTGCTTGCAAATCTAGTTACCATTACCTTTCAGATTTTTCCAAGTTTAGAATTTTCTCCTAGCCTTCTAGAACTATAATTGTCATTTTTCTAAGCATTCTGTAGATTTCTCTCTTCCTGATGCATGGACATATGGCTCAGCTTTGCAGAATGTTCTTCATCGACCCCACAGTCCTCTGTGCATTTACATAACTCATAGGTTTTTTTTTTTTCCTTTTTAAAAAATGTATGATTCTTGATGGGAGGAGGAGGAAGAGGTGTTTTTGGTTTTGTTTTGCTTTTTAACACAGTAAAACTAATTCATCACTGTTTTTATGATCATGACAACACATAATCAGTCATGTAGTCGATGGCTTCAAGAATATCAATTTTATACCATGAAATATTTTTTAAAATTGTACAAGTTTAAGATTTTTTAAAACTTTGGTTGCTGTGGTTTTATTTTTAAATTTTGGAAAGATTAACAATTTATTCTTTAAAAAATTAAAATTTGGAGCTCTGATACTGCTAGAATTGGATTTAGGCCAGTTATTGGAAGCAATTTGTATAACCCAAAATTTCAGTTAAAAGATCCCAATAATAGTACAGTGGCTCTCTAGATGAAGACTGTAAAAAAAAAAAAAAGAGTCCTACACATTAAGAAGCCAAATCAAATACTGAAGAATCCTAAATGCCAATCTTATAAGGTAGCTTTCCAAACAATGAGAATAAAATAAAGAATTATTAAGGATAAGAATATACCTCTTGTACTGTTGGGGATGCAAACTGGTGCAGCCACTGTGGTAAATAGTATGGAGTTTCCTCAAAAAGTTAAAAATAGAACTACCCTATGATCCAGCAATTGCACTTCTAGGTATTTACCCACAGAATACAAAAATACTAATTCAAAGGAATCCCCGCACCCCAACGTTTATAGCAACATTATCTATAATAGCCAAACTATGGAAACAGCTGAAGTGTCCATGGACTGATGAATGGATAAAGTAGATGTGGTGTATGCATGTACGTGTGTCTATATATACATATACATATACATATACATATACATATACATATACATATATATACATACGATGGAATATTACTCAGCCATAAAAAATAATGTAGTCTTGCCACTTGCAACAACATGGACGGAGTTAGAGAGTGCTGTGCTAGGTGAAATAAGTCAGGAAGACAAATACCATATGATTTCACTCAAGTGTAATTTAAGAAACAAGAGCAAAGGGAACATGATAAAAAAGATAGAGAGGCAAGCCGAAAAACAGACTCTTAACTGTGGAGAACAAACTGATGGTTGCCTTGGGGAGGTGGGTGGCAGAGTGGGTTAAGTTGGTGATGGGGATTTAGGAGTGCACTTGCTATGATGAGCACAGGGTGTCATATGGTAGGTTGAATCACTATGTAGGACACCTGAAACTAATATTACACTGTATATTAACTCACTGGAATTTAAATAAAAGCTTAAAGGATAAGACTACAAAGAAGATACATGACCTTGGACCAGTCTGGAAACATTGAATGGTGTCTTTCCCAAGTTTGAAGAAACAGTATGCTCTTTCCAAAAAAAAATGTAAGAGCATGTAAGCAGCTTTACTTAACCTTTTAAATGAAAAAAGAACTTTTTAGCAATTGCAAAGAACAAGATGTTCTGGTTTTTTTTTTTTTGAAAGAAAAATACATTTCTAATTAATTCAAGAGCAGCAGGAATTCACATTATTTTCTTCCTCTGCAACATTGCCTTTTATTCTCATGAGAAGTTTGTTGTGGTCTTTTACACATACTCCAAAGGGTAGTCCACCCAGGCTGGGACTGACAATTTTTCCCAGCAGGAGGTACAGGATAGAATATATACAGAATAGAATGTCAGTGTCTCCTAGGCTGTTGACCACCTGAGTTCATAGAAAGAGTATCTTGAAATCACAGGCTGTTTAAGCATTCTGGAAATGTTAGAAAAGAACACTATGGCTTGTTTAGAAATTCATGGCAGTGTAACCGACTAGAATCTAAACAAAAACCCACTCACTTATCTTCTGGTTGGGTGGTCTCAGGTAAAACTTCACTTCTTGAGTCTCAGGTGATACCAGATTTAGAAAGTACTCAACTTCAGTGCACTGAGAAAAACATACCATCAGGAGTCCAGAGATCTATGGTTCCTGGCACCATGCAGATGGTTAAGTAATCTAACATGTGGGTTTCCACTTTATCATCTGTGAACTATTTTTTTTCTCTTCTTCTTTTTTTAAATGATCTTAACCTCAAAGAGTTGTTAGGAAAATCACATTTACAAGCTGATACAGTGCCCACAAGCACAGGTCTTGTGGTTGAGTCCTTATTTATTTAGTTGACAAATATTTATGGACAACTCCTCTATATTAGGCATTCTGCTAATTCATGATTAAAAGAGCCCCTTGTAGAGCTTGCAACATAGTGGAGGGACCAGAAAGAGAAACATTCAACAAGCAAGTAGGTGTATCATTGCGAAGTGTGAGAGGACTATGTAGGAAAGAATAAGGTTTGCTGAGAGAATACTGGGGAGAAAACCTACTTTAGATTGGATTGTCAGGGAGTTTTAGAGGGGTAGGCTGGTTTGGTCTCTAAGCGTGTGAATTTCAGGCTAGCCAAAACTTATTTTAAAAATTGGTTGGAGAATAGCTGTGAAAGTCAGCAGAAAATGTATCTGAAGTAGGCACATATCTCATCCACCAACTCATGTGCAAGAGACATAATGTAAGTGAATTTACTTTGTGTTTTGTGTCCTCGTTGTGCTGGGGGATCTAAGCTAAGAAAATTTACGTTGTGTTTTGTGCCTGAGGGTAAAGGGAGTAAAGTTTAATTTTAGTGAGTTTGAGGTCTCTCCTCTTTCTGTAGGATTTTATAACTGAGCCAGTGGAGTATTCCTAGAGTGCTAATGTATTCATAAAGCATTGGGAGTACACCATCATGATTTAGGCACTGTTGGGATGCCTGTGTACCTTCTGACCTTGAGTTCCTGCCTTGTTCTTACCACATAGCCTCTTCTAGGCCACAGCCTCACTGGCCCATGTTCCTGTGGCTTTGAGGTGCTTAGTGGGATGGGGGTAACCCTCCCATAGCACTGGAGGTTGTGGAACTCTGCCTCCGTTACAGGACTACATCCTGTAGTCCTTTCTGATGAGATTTTGCCTGGGCTGAGGTAGAGGTG
The DNA here is from genome assembly GCF_027475565.1 of Acinonyx jubatus. Lineage (NCBI taxonomy): Eukaryota > Metazoa > Chordata > Mammalia > Carnivora > Felidae > Acinonyx > Acinonyx jubatus. The sequence continues at coordinate 189,459,261 of NC_069380.1, read as the reverse complement.
GGAAGAAGCAGAGGTAAGGTGGAGAGTCTGAGAGCCCATTTGCATCTGAGCCTCCTGTGCTCCCCTTTATCATTCCACTTGACTCAGGTCATCTTTATCTAGTCTCAGGATGTATGGGAGCTTTTCCTCTCATTCACTTCCTATTCTTCAAAATATTTTGCATATGACCAGCTTGGCTTTTAAAATTTTAAGAGCCAAAAGATAAGAACATTTTTTTCTGTTCTGTCACCTCTCCTCTGTAGCAGTGAATTTCTCTGCCATTTGAGGAGTATTACCTACCCAACAGCAATTTCCCATTCTCCTTTGATGGCAAAGCCTCAATTTAGGGAGGAGGGTGTGGAGTTATTTCTAGAGAGTGTGTTATAAGCCCTGGGAAAGTGAATGGGGTAATTGCTGATACATCAGTGATATTCTGGTCTCAAGGCTGTTGAATGCGTTAGCACCATGAGAACAGAGCCCCATGATGTCCCAGGAGCCACTTAGGGAACAGACCCGCTGTAATTGCCTAGCAGTCCCTGAAACTGTGCATCTTCCCTGCATGCTTTCCCGTAAACACCAGATGTTTGTTTGGTCTGTGTCTGGAGGCTCTTTGTATTTTCCTCCCATGCTTTGACATTCTTTGATGTTTATACCTGGTCAACATGAAATAAAGACCCTGTGCAGTTTGCTGCTGCTGCTGTTTCACTGGCAGAGGCAGCTCTGCACGTCCGCTCAGTCTAAGTGCCTGAGAACTTTTTCTTCGATGCGTGGCTGCAGGAGGGAGATTTACCTGTGTCCTATAATGACTTAAAGCCTAAGCCATGTCCAAGCTAGTCATGGCCTCAAAATCCCCTTGCCAGTGACTGGTTTAAGCATAGACAGGTGAAACAATCCCAACCAATGAGATACAAAAGGACATCTGCTGGAGGGTTCTGGAAAAGGTTTCCTTAGTTAAGATGGAAAGAGTTTGGGTCCCTAATGATGCTGATGAGCCACTGGGTTAATTAACCTACAAGATCTTAACTCCATCTTTCTAACAAATATTATTTAATGTAAATATGAGATAAGAAATCCCTTATTGTTTGATTTGGGCTACTTGGGCATTCTGTTACTTGGAGTCAAAGCATTCCAATTGATAAAACGGGAAGGGCAAATGTTACAAGGAAGTGCAGAGAAAGAAATCTGATATTATCACCTCTGCTAATATCATTCACAGTAGTGAAGGAGAAAAGGCTTCAGGGAAGGAGGGACTGGATCCAGTAACTGGAAAGAAATACTAGGTGCTCACTAAGAAAGCATGTTCTCCAATACTAGAGTACTATTTTTTCTCTTTGTACATGACTCATGACCTATATATTGTCTGTATATGTATTCCCCCCTTTCTCTCATTCATATATCAAAATATTAAGAATTTACTATATAGCAGTTACTGGATATGTATATAGTCTTAAATTTCTCATGCTTAGACCTACGTACTGTACTTTTATTGTGCTGGTAATAGTTGTTCTGAAAGCTTGTTGTTGCAGTGACCATGCTCTTGAGCATGTAAGACAGGAGGAGGTCTCCATCATGGGTTGGCAGTTGTATATCATTTGAAGGGGAGCAGAATATGTCACCATTTGACATAAGGATTATTGTGAGCTGAAGACAATTGAGAAGAAGCAGATAGAGGAAAAGTTCTCTGCCCTCCTCCTATTTGCCTAAAGGCAGGACATAAATATGTAAAGGTGTACCTCCTCTCCTTTGTGCTAGAAAGGATAGAAGTTGATCACTGGAGACAACTCTAGACCCTTATCAACCCATCTACAGCACAAGAGGAATGTACATAACCTTGCTAAAACCAGCCCTTATTTACCTTTAGTTCCCCCGTATATTTGCCTTCCCATAATTTGCAAGCCCTGGAAGTTCAAACTCCTTTTCCTTTGTCTTGGCCCTTCTCCAAAAATTTATTGTTCTTTTGTTAAGATGTTACATAAGCCCAAGTTCTACCTACCCCTTTGAGTTATTCATCACAGAATGCTCCCATGTGTAAGCACAGTGCACCTGTTAATAAACTTGGGTTTGCTTTTCTCTTGTTAATCTGTCTTTTGTCAGTCTAATTTATAGGACCCCAGTCAGAGAACCTAAGATGGGTGGAGGAAAAAGGATTTTTTTCTCACCCATATGTGCATACTGTCATCCCTGTTTCCTACACCAAGCCTGTGGAAGACATTATTTATCCATCACAACATTCTTTCCTTTTGAAACTGAAAGTAGCAGTGTTCTCAAGAAAGTTACTACCCACCAACAGGAATTTTCCAGTGAAAGGAAACACAATTAGCTTTCTGACCTACGTATCTAAGACCATAGTCAGAAATAAGGCTCAGATCCAAGCTAGTAACAGTAAAAGGGCCAGGAAAGTGGGAAGCCTAGCATTCCCACTGCACAACCAAAGGCAATGAAACTGATGTAGAAAATGTCATGACTTGGACTATTTGAACTTAAGTTGGCAAGGCTATCAGCCTAACAGAGGTGAGCTACTAAGAACCTGAGGTGTTTAGTAAAAATTAACTATATCCTTATCTTGAGGTTTTTTTTTTTTTTTTTTCCATTTCAACTGAGAAACAAAAGAATGACATCCTCTGTCATGCTAGGCACAGATTTGCTGCAGTGGCCAGAAAGCCTGAAAAACAATGGCATTCTTTTATTCTTTTATTCTTTTATTCTTTTATTCTCCTCTCTCCTGACAATGTATTTGTATACAGTAACATGGTGCTTGGGAAAGAGCAGGATCACAGCATTGGGCAATCACTTTATTTTTTTCCTCTTCCTCCTCCTTCTTTTCACTGAAGTATAATTAACACACAGTGCTACGTTAGTTTCAGCTTTACAGTATAAAGATTCAACAATTGATTGCTCAGTGCCCTGAGCATTACTCAGTGCTCATCACCATAACCACTCATAATCTTCTTCATTTGTTTCACCCATCTCTCCACCAACCTCCCCTCGGGCAACCACAAGTTTATTCTCTGTGTTTAAGAGTCTTGTCGCTCTCTTTTTTTCTTTGTTCATTTGTTTTATTTCTTAAATTTCACATATGAGTGAAATCATATGGTATTTGTCTTTCTCTGACTTATTTTACTTAGCATTATATACTTTAGTTGTATCTGTGTTGCAAATGGTAAGATCTCTTTTTTATGTCGGAGTAATATTCCATCTTTATCTGTTCATCTTTCTCTGGACACTCGAGCTGCTTCCATAATTTGGCTACTGTAAATAATGCTGCAATAAACGTAGGGGTGCATATATTTTTTTCAAGTTAGCAATTTTGTTTTCTTTGGGTAAATACCCCATAGTGTGATTACTGGGACATAGGGTATTTCTATTTTTAATTTTTTGAAAAACCTCCCTACTCTCTTCCATAGTGGCTGTATCGGTTTGCATTCTCACCGACAGTGCATAAATGTTGCTTTTCCTCCACATTTTTGCCAACACTTGTTTCTTGTGTTTTTGATTTTAGCCATTCTGACAGGTATGAGGCAATATCTTATTTTCATTTTGATTTGCATTTCCCTGATGATGAGTGATATTCAGCATCTTTTCATGGGTATGTTGGCCATTTGTATGTCATCTTTGGAAAAATATCTATTCACTGTCCTCTGCCCATTGGTTTAACTGGATTGTTTGGGGGTTTGGTGTTGACTTGACAATAAATCATATTAAAAAAAAAGAATGAAAACTTCAAATGCCCTACCTGCTGAAACACTGTCTTTCGGGAAAATTGTATCTCATGGGACTCTGTAAAAGCACAAAATGTCTCCAGGGGCTCCTGACAAAGAACATATGATATTTTGGATATTAACCCCTTAAACAGATACATCATTTGCAAATATATTCTTCCATTTAGCAGATTGCATTGTCATTTTGTTTATGGTTTCCTCTGCTGTGCAAAATATTTTTATTTTGGTGTAGTACCAGTGGTTAATTTTTGCTTTTGTTTCCCTTGCCTGAGGAGATACATCTTGACTGTATCTGGTGGGAACATTTTTATAAGCAGCACACTCCTGACATGATGAAACCCCAACAGAAATTGGGGTTCTGATTTGTCAACGTTTTGCCCATTTGGCCAGACCACCCTGGAGAGGTGAGTGCATTGTCTCTGGACACTCTCCTGCCTCCAGTGGCCTGGGCAGAGAAGCAAGGGGTTATCCATGGGCAAGGATTCACAGTATAGCTGGAGGGCATCCTGTAGCCATTTATTTCCTCATTCCTAAACTGCTCAAATGTTGGAAAGCCAAATGTGGAACCAGAGGTAATGCCTTGGGGCTCAAAGCACATGACCACATTTTCCCAGATTCTGTTTGCAAATGTCGTCTTCTGTCCAGATTTAGACAGTTCAGCTAATCGTCCTGGAAGCCCATTTTTGTGGTGAGTTGCTGTTTGGATATTGGAGGTGGGTGGGTTGAGGGTGGAATACTGTTTGGAACAGTCGTAAATTGTATATGGATGGCCCCATATGTTCTTTGTCAGGAGCCCCTGGAGACATTTGGTGCTTTCATAGACTCCCATGAGATACAATTTGTTCCGAAAGACAGTGTTCAGCAGGTAGGGCATTTGAAGTTTTCATTCTTTTTTTTTTTTTAAATATGATGTATTGTCAAGTTAGCTAACATATAGTGTACACAGTGTGCTCTTGGCTTTGGGAGTAGATTCCCATGATTCATTATTCACATATAACACCCAGTGCCCATCCCAACAGGTGTCTTCCTCAATGCCCATCACCCATTTTCCCCTCACCCCCAACTCCCCATCAACTCTCAGTTCTCTGTGTTTAAGAGTGTCTTATGGTTTGCCTCCCTCTCTGTAACTATTTTTTCCCCTTTTCTCCCCCCCCCCCCGGTTTTCTGTTAAGTTTCTCACATTCCACATATGAGTGAAAACGTATGATATCTGTCTTTCTCTGGCTGACTTATTTTGCTTAGCATAATACACTCTGGTTCCATCCATGTTGTTGCAAATGGCAAGATGTCATTCTTTTTCATTGCTGAATAGTATTCCATTGTACATGTATATGTACACATATACATACATTATACACACACACACACACACACACACATACCACATTTTCTTTATCCAGTCATCAGTTGATGGACATTTGGGCTCTTTCCATAATTTGGCTTTTGTTGATAGTGCTGCTGTAAACCTTGAGGTAAATGTGCCCCTATGAATCAACACTCCTGTATCCTTTGGATAAATTCCTAGTAGTGCTATTGCTGGGTTGTAGGGTAATTCTATTTTTAATTCTTTGAAGAACCTCCACAGTGTTTTCCAGAGTGGCTGCTCTAGTTTGCATTCCCACCAACAGTGCAAGAGGGTTCCCTTTTCTCCACATCCTTGCCAACATCTGTTGTTTCCTAGACTGTTAATTTTAGCCATGCTGACTGGTGTGAGGTGGTATCTCAGTGTGGTTTTGATTTGTATTTCCCTGATGATGAGTGATGTTGAGCATCTTTTCAAGTGTCCGTTGGCCCCCAAATACCTAGGAATAAACCTAACCAAAGAGGTAAAAGATCTATATGCTGAAAACTATAGAAAACATATGAAAGAAATTGAAAAAGACACAGAGAAATGGAAAAACATTCCATACTTATGGGTTGGAAAAGCAAATAATGTTAAAATATTGATAGTACCCAAAGCAATCTACACATTCAATGCAATCCCAATCAAAATAGCACTGGCATTCTTCTCAGAGCTAGAACAAATAATCCTAAAATTTGTATGGAACCACAAAAGATCTTGAATAGCCAAAGGAATGTTGAAAAAGAAAACCAAAGTGGGAGGCATCACAATCCCTGACTTTAGCCTGTACTATAAAGCTGTAATCATGAAGGCAGTATGGTATTGACACAAGAAAAGACACCTAGACCAATGGAATAGAATAGAGAACCAAAAATTGGACCCACAAATGTATGGCCCACTAATCTTTGACAAAGCGGGAAAGAGTATCCGATGGAAAAAAAGCCTCTTTAGCAAGTAGTGATGGGAGAACTGGACAGAAACAGGCAGAAGAATGAACCTGGACCACTTTCTTACACCGTATACAAAAATAAACTCAAAATGGATGAAAGACCTAAATGTGAGAAGGAAACCATCAAAATCCTATATGAGAAAAAAGGCAACAACCTCTTTGACCTCAGCTGCAGCAGTTTCTTACACGACACGTCTCCAAAGACAAGGGAAATAAAAGCAAAAATGAACTATTGGGACCTCATCAAGATAAAAAGCTTCTGCACAGCAAAGGAAACAATCAACAAATCTAAAAGGCAACCAATGGAATGGGAGAAGGTATTTGCAAATGACATTTTGGATAAAGGGTTAGTATCCAAAATCTATAAAGAACTTACCAAATGCAACACTCTGAAAACAAATAATCCAGTGAAGAAATGGGCAGATGACATGAATAGACACTTTTCCAAAGAAGATATCCAGATGACTAACAGACACATGAAGTTTTAATTCTTACTTTTATTACTACCTATTTTAAGCTAGCAGGGCTGGCTTCTGGCTTAAGACAAGAAGGTGCTTGCTTAGTAAGTGCCTCTTTTTAAAATCTGGAAATAGGCCTGCCATGGATCTGCCAACCTGTCTCAAAGTCCCCACTGCTTTGTGTAAACGTGACTCTCTTGAAAAACAGAATTGCAGACGTGATGAAGAGAAAGCACTGTGATCAGATGAGCCTGACTTTTCCACCTACGTACGAGGTCTCGGTCATGTCATTTTCCCTGTCTGGGTTTCACTTTCCCCATGTGCAGAAGGTGGGAGCTGGCATCTAAGTTCTCTTCTTAGCTTGGCATTGAGTTACTGTATGATTCCATCAAGGCTTGCTCTTTCTTGAAGTCCTTCCTACTCATTCCACTTCTTGGTGATCTTTTCTCCTTCAGTGTCTGTGCTGTGTCATTCAGTACTTGGTCACTTGCATTGCTTTCTGTATTTTCGGCGTATGTAAGTACACTGAACAAAGTAGTAAGCTCTTTAAGGGTAGGGAATATATTTCCTGTTCCTCCTAAAACATCACTGTATTCTTGTGGGCTGATAAAGGTACTTAGCTGGTATTGTTTATATAAATAGCCCACATTATTGTCTATTTCATAAGAACACTGTAATAATCTAATAATTCTGCATCTTCTCTGAGGTAAACATAGTCAAATCTCAGTTTTCCAAGTTAATAACATAATGGCATGTATGAGGCACCAGTGCTTAACAATTTCCAAAAATTTTTTTTTACATTCATCATTTAATTTTTTTGTTTATTTACTTTGAGACAGAGAAAGAATGGGGGAGGATCAGAGAGAGGGAGAGAGAGAATCCCAAGAAGGCTCTGCGCTGTCAGCACAAAGTCCCATATGGGGCTCCAGCTCATGAACTGTGGGATCATGACCTAAGGTGAAGTCAGATGTTTAACCAAAAGAGCCACCCAGATACTCTATTCATCATTTCATTTTAATACTTCTCAAAAACTTTGTGAGCTAGGTAGATGGTATCGACATGGCTATCTCCATTCTATGTGTGATAAAATTTGAGTTCAATTTATTTAATATCATGTAGGTATTTACTAATAGATATGGGTCTGGCATCCAGGTATGCCCAACCCAAGTTTAATATTTTTGGCTTTGATGTTTCTTGTGAATGATAAAAATCAATTATATGTATTAAAATAAAAGGGACTAAAATAAGGGATATGGAAGACAGAGGGACAGTATTGGTTTCGGCTTTAAGGACTCAGATTCCGGGCTCTTAGTAAAGATTTAGGATTAAATCTCCAATCTAGTTGTCACTAATTGCTAGTTGTGTGACCTCAGGCAATTTAAACTTTCTGGTCCTGACTCCCCATCCTTAAAATGAAGATTACAGTAATACCACTCCAAAGAATTCTGAGAATTAAATAATGCACATGAATAATTTAAATGGCCTGGCACATACATAGTGGTGTTTCATAGCAATTAACTATCATGAGTGTCACTACATGACATTAGATCATTAGGCAGAGTAGCCTTGGATAATTACATTTGTGAAGGAGACTTGTTCTTCTTATGCCATCAATATTTTTGATTCTTTGAGTTATCTTAAATTGGCTAAATAAGGCCCTTATAGAACTGTTATTATGAGCATGACTAACTGTGGAACACAGATTCTAATAAGAGGCTGAGAGAACTAATGGAAGACATTCCTGGTGAATTCATTCCTAGTTTTATTTATCCCAGTGCTTCCCAAATTACTTCTAGTGAAGGATCAGGTTTTTTTTCCTGTTAATTTTTGTTTGTTAGAGACTGATACTTCTGCAAAACACAATCAAAATATTGAGGCAATGTTAACTTGATATGAATGTTTCTCAGTGCTTACTCTCAGTTCCTATTTTGATGTCACTGTGGACATTCCATGAACCATACCTGGAAAGCCACTGGTCCATCCAGAGTCCTTCCAATCTAGCCTCTCCATGGCCCCAAATCCAGAAGACAAACGCAGTTTGCAGTATAATTTTAGACTAGAAAATGCTTTGCTATTCCATCTAGCTCAAGAAAGCACCAAGCTTGATTACTTAGTCTCTAACTTGGAAAGTGGAGGAGACAAAAAATTAGTGAAATGATGGCACAGCCATTTTATGTGAAGCCAGATGAGGCCAAATGTACTGGGAAGTAAGAGGGAATATCAGCATTAGTTTCACCAAGGATTTGGCAGGATGGTAGGTAGATTGTCTTTTTCCTCTTTATTCTGTGACACCATGCAATTTTCATTTGTTTACTTTACTCATTCAACAAATATTTAGTGCCTTCCTAGGTTTGTTTTAATGCATTAAAGATACAGGAATCCAATTTACTGCCTGTTAGGGAAAACAAACAAACAAACAAACATGGATTTGCAGTCAGGAGTGATACGATGGGAGCACATATCTCACTCAGTTTCTGAAGTCAAAGAAAGGCTTTCTTCAAAGGAATTATCCAGATATATAAGCAAGAAGTTTCTAGGAAGAGGAAACAGCATATGCAAAAACCTTGAGGCATAAGAGAGCTTGGTGTTTTTAAGAATCTGAAAGACGCCCAGGGTGGCTGGAGAAAAGAGGGGGGTGCTTTGAGATGTGGCAGAGGATATAAAAACTATTCATGAAGAGCCTTGTGAACCGTGGGCTTGGTACATTACCCTGAGCACAATAGGAGCCTAGTGAAGGGCTCTGAACAGGAGTAAAAAGTAGAACAATGAGATCTGTGTTGCAGAAGTATTCCTTTGGCTATTGTGTAGAGAATTTGGAGTCTGTGAGTCCCATCAGGTGATCACTGACAAGATCTGAGCTAAGGTGGGAGTGATTAAGGAGGAGACAAAGGGATTGAGCATAAATATGCAGGATTTGAATGTATGGGATGTGGGGTATGAGGGAGAGGGAGCAGAGGAAGATCGCTTTCAGGTTTCTGGATTGTGCAACCGGATGAATGCTGATGTCATTCACAGAAAGAGACCCCTAGTCCTCGTGTGTGTTGGGGCGTGAGGAAGAGGTTCGGTCGGAAGTTGAGTTCCACTTTTGCAATGTTGACTCTGACATGGGAAATCTAAGGGGAGATATCCAGAAAGCACTTTTTTTTTTTTCCCTGTACAATGCATAGCACTGTGTGGGGTAAACCAATGTGTTCAATTGAAATGCATATGGGGCGCCTGGGTGGCTCAGTCGGTTAAGCGTCCGACTTCGGCTCAGGTCATGATCTCGTGGTCCATGGGTTCGAGTCCTGCATTGGGCTCTGTGCTGACAGCTCAGAGCCTGGAGCCTGTTTCAGATTCTGTGTCTCCCTCTTTCTCTGACCCTCCCCTGTTCATGCTCTCTCTCTGTCTCAAAAACAAATAAATGTTAAAAAAAATTAAAAAAAAAAAGAAATGTATATGAATGTGCAGCTGCACACAAACAGGTACTTGCACAGACCATATTCCACCAAGGTATTCTAAAATAGGAAGCAGACAGGCCATGAAGATATGCGGTGGTGTGTAGGTGAATGCTTACTACAAAGGTTGACCTCGTCAAGCACATCCATAAGTGGACCTTAGCAATATCACTCAGAGTCAGAATGGCTCCTGCCAGTCGCACCGTCAGTTTCATAAGGTTCCATCTCTTTCAATGATTGATTTTCTTTTACTAGGGGTGACAAACTACTAGTGAATTTTATTGACCTTGATTGTGAGCAGATCTTGTCAACCTCATTGTGGTCAGAACAGGACTTGAAGCCCTGGCTCAGAAAACCATCACAAGCTGAAAATGAGAGACATTTCTGTGCTGGTGATTGTTTGATCTCCCACCTTGCCTGACAGCTGACCCCTTCATGGCCTGTTTGCTCTCATCCTGGCCCGGCAGAGCAGTTCATGATTGCAAAGACTTCCTAACACTACTGCTTGTAAATCAGTTCTTTGCTAACGAAATTCAGTTACTACCTGCATTTAACCTGTGGGAAAACCAAGAAGGAACACACAGAACAAGAAACACCAAGAGACAGTCACGCAGGCCAACACATGACTACAAGGGCTGAAGAATCTTTGTAGTGTTGGGCAACTTGAGCCAAGATGGCCAAACTAATGGAATGTATGTTCTGTTTCTTTTTATTTTGTCTTTGTTGATGTTCTCTCTCTCTCTCTCTCTCTCTCTCTCTCTGTTCCCCTGGAGGTTTATTACCCTGGATCATTTCACGTACTTTTTTTTTTTTCTCTCCTTATTCTTCAAAATGAACTTTCTTTTGTCAGAACCCATTTGTCCCGTGCACTACCCCTGCGGTGTCATGCCAGTGGAGTACAGCTGGTCACCTAAACCACTTCAGGATTGAGTGGTTTAACTGGTGATCCTTCAAAGATCATTTCTTTTTCTTTCTAAAGAAATCTTCCAATGCTAAGGAGTGAATAATAGGTGACTGCCAGGCTTTACGTCAGCAGAGGAAATGATATCGGCTGGGGGATTTTCCTGTCAGGCAAAGTTGATCAAAAGAACTTCTTCTAAAAGGGAAGAGAGGAAAAGGTATTACTATTACCAACAAAAATAATAACACATTCTTCTTAAAGAAAACTTAGTACATATAAGTTGAAAAATACCAGATTTTCCATATCTGAAAAGACCTGATATAAATTTTTTCTGTATTTACTTTCATTTTCATTTCTCACAATCAACAATGTTGTATTTTTATTTGCGTTTTAAAGTCACTTTATTGAGGCATGCATGACATACAAAAACTTAAACTTTATACAAACTGATGAATGTACAGATAAGTAACGTGTGAAACCATCACCACAATCAATGGTATAAATATATTCATCATCTCCAAAAGTATGATTTTTGGAGGTTTAAATAATATGGTTGTACTCACACTGTAACTGAGATTTTAGGTCTCCCTATTTTCCCTTAGTATTTTAAGTAAGATTTCCCATGTTATTACAGACTCTTGAAGAATATGACAGTTAATATACTTGTACTTTTATATAGAAAATTCTGGGTGGACTTAATTTAGCTTAAAATTCCTCAGCCATTGGACAGTGATGGTTATGGTTATTTCTACTTTTCCTTGATAAATAACACTGCAGTGCAAATCTCTAAAGAATAGATGTTACCTTTTATTTTTGCTGGTAGCTTTTCACTCATAACAAAAGTAATAGTATCTGAGCCTCTGATCTGAGATTCTCTCCAAGTCTTTATAAAGTCCTGTATGACAAAAAGGCTTTTTTCCTTTCTCTTCCTGGGAAAATACTCCCCATCCTTCATGATGCAGCTCAAATGCCATCGTTTGTGAAGCTTTTCTGGCTCAGACACGACTGCTAATTCCCTTCTGTGACTCACCCAAGGCTTTGTTGGGCCACTAATCACAAAATCACATTGAAGTGACTTAGCTCAAAACTCACTTCCAGGCAAGTTCCTCATGTTCTCCCTGAGTCTAGATCATTCCCTGTAAGTGTTCTGATGGCAGCTCCAGAGTTAATCCTAACAGCGCCTAACTGCGGTTAATTAATTGAGCGATGGTTTTCATGCTTGCCTCCTTCATTGGGAAGCAAGTGGACTGTTTCACTCATGTTCACACTCTGTCCTCACAGCTTCACACCTAGTCGGTGTTCAGCAGACCTCTGCTCAATGAGTGAGTGGGTGGATGGATGAATGATCTTCCGAAAATATTTCAAACGTGCCAAATCTCTAGAGAGGAATAAAATATAAAGAATGAGTTATCTTTACCTAGAGCAATATTTACATTCACTCTTAATCTAGGCCAGCTTTATAGCCAACATGTCTTGAGGGCCTATGATAAGCCAGTCACTGTGCAAAGCTTTTTAACATGCCTTATCTCATTTACACCTGACATTGGCCTTATGGGGTGGGTACTGCTAAGCCCTCCTCTGTATTAGATAAAGAAATGAGGGCTTAGTGAGAGAGTTTATGTAACTTGTCCAAGGTCACACAAATAGTAAGGGGGTGGGGTCTGGGATTTGTCTGTTTGAATTTAAGTTTTTAGCCACTACGTGATAGCCCCTGTGAAGTTTTTTCTGAAACTGGACTCTTACCTATCTCCTCATAACCTCTCCCTCAATGGAAGTAGGGCTCTATCTTGCATCATGGGCAAACAGGCTGTTCTTCCTTCCCCATGGCTCTTCTCAGCATACAAAGGTATATTCTCTGTCCAAATATTCCTCCCTCCAGGCTTAATCATTTCCATCCAGGTCCTTCAACCATTCCACTTGAAACAAGGGTATAAATTTTCCAATCTTTGTTTGGTGCCCTTTTTCTTACTTGGGCACTTCTGCTTTTCCAGGGAGAATCAATCACTTCCTGTACCTGGTAGACAGGTGAAGAGAAGGAAAAGAAAGGGGTAAAAAAAAAAATGCATGTGATTGCTTGTTCTCTTAAGACAGGTGTCATGCATAATAATGATTAAGGTCAAGGACCTGGGAGCCAGAAGGCTTGGGCTCCAATCCTAGCTCTGCCCCTCACTGGCTGTGAGGGCTTGGACAAGTACATGCATTCTAAATCAGTTGATGAAATTCCTGGACAGAGGAATGCACCATAGTAGCAGATTGGGTACCACCCCCAAGCCATCTTCTTGCAGCCAAGAGAGGTTTCTGTCTCCTGACACCCCTAGAGAAATGTATTGAGCACATTCCATGCTCCTCCTATTGTTAAACTTTGTCTGGGGCACCTGGGTGGCTCAGTAGGTTAAGCATCTGACTCTCTATCTCAGCTCAGGTCTTGATCTCAGGATCGTGAGTTCAAGTCCTGCATTGGACTCCATGCTGGGCATGGAGCTGAGTTTTAAAAAAGTAAATAAATAAATACTTTACCCATATTGATTCATTTAATCCTCACAGCAATGCTATGAGGTGGATCCTCCTTGATTGATGTAGCTGAGACTGTCTTGTCCAAGCTCCTGAAGCTGGTGAGTAGAGGACCAGTACTCCAGCTACAGAGATTGCATTCCTAACCACTCTACTTTCCTGCCTCAACTTCACACACCCATCCTTAGAGAACTTCACCACCTGCACGCATGAGCAACGCATAAGCAATAACTTATATTCTTGCATTTGGAGTGATTTGACTCCTCTGACAAACTCTTATCTCCTGGCCAGTCGTTGCTGTCCTTGCCTGCCCTCCCTTATGAGGTTATTAAAATGGGAGCACAGCTCACAGTGATTGATGACCTGAATGCTGATCATTCCCTACTTCTCCTGGCTCACAGTAAATATTTACTTTTTGTTACACAAGAACAATGAGGTTTCATTCAGGAGATGGATGTCAAGTGTATATATAATATTATGCTTGTCTGAATCTTTTGAACACCCAACTCTCATTTCCCTGGCTTACTCTGGGAAGGGGGAGGCACTGCAGGGTGAGTTGTTTGACTTTTCAGAGGACATCATGGAGGTTTGCAAGCCTGATGGATTTGTTGGTCCTTCCTGCCCTCCCTCCCTACTCCATCCCTGAAGGGCTAGAAATGTGGTCTAGTAATTTAAGATCTGGTCAGGAGCCATCAGTTACACACATATCAATGGTTCCATTATGTACCTAATATTGTCCCTTAAATTGATGCACATTATAAATAGAGATACTTAGCTCTGCCCCAAGCAGTGATGTTCCCAAATCATGGAGGCAATATGCTAATTTTACTAATACATACTGTAATATCTATGTAACTGTTAAAATATGAAGTGCTTCTTCGTGTCCTTGTGACTGTGTCTCACTAGGACTAGTTGACAGGTGACTTGTGTACCACTTGCAGCCCTGTCGTCTCCTTACCCTGTGACTCTGTGCAGGTCATGGATCTCCATCTCTAAAAGGTGGTGGGTTTTAATACTCCCTCTTTCTACCCTCCCTTTTTGTTTTCCAGCTTGAGGTAATGTTTATAACAGGAAGGAAAAAAAGAGTTCATGTATGCGGACAGGTTAATCTAAAAATTTTTCTCACTTACATGGAGGCAGTTTCCAGTCTTCACCTTGGAAGTAGGTTGCTAGTTCTTGTCATTCATCTATTATTGCTACTCAGGAAATACATGAGGGGTGACGAAGCTGCTGAGAGCTTCAGTGATGTAATTAGAGTCCAAGTGGAGGGGTTGGGGGGAGGGGAGGCAGAGAGAGCACAGCTGTGAGGGAGCTACTGGATTGCAGTTCTCCAGTTCTGACATGACTCGGATTCCAGCTGATTCATCTCCTTGTATTCCTCCCCCAACACGCCCACACTTGTGCCATCTTTGAACCCCCTTCCCCTTCATCTCTCCTTTCCCTCCCTTTGATTCTCAACTAATGTTCCATTACTGATGGCAGTGTGAAGGCATGCATTTCTCTGTTTGCACAGACCCGAACAATAAGCCTGATTCTACTTACCTTAAGTGGGGTGGGGGGAGGGACCCTTTCTAAAAAGTGCAATTTCTGAGAAGAATACCTTTGACCCAAAGCACTCTATCTGTAGTGCTAAGCTGAGGAGAATGTTGGCAAGAGGAAGACGGGTTTTGATCCTGCGATGCCCCCTTTCTCCTCACCTTGCCTCCTTTGCCCTCCCTCCCGGATGGAGCCCCTGGCTCTCACAGCTCAGCTCTGGTGCCCCAGTCCCTGCAGAGCTTGCCCATTAGTATCCTGCGACTCTGCCACAGCGGCAATTGCTAAGTCCCTTATTTTATATGTGAGGCAACTGAGCTTCAGAAAGAGGAAGAATCTGCCTCAATTGACTGTCATTTTTGTAGAGGTAGGAAAGTTACTAGAATCTTGAGCTTGTGACTCCCAGGACCCAGTTCTTGCTACCCCATGGCTTTTGCCAAGTATGTTCTGCCTCAGGTGACTCTATCCTGACAGACTCTTGTTAGGACCATGTTTTTTTACTTTCTGGTAATTTCCTCTGTGCACTCATACTTGTATTTAGTTAACACATTGTTAAACTGGGATTGTGCTATTTTCCTATTGTTTCTAAGCATGAAGAGGGCAGGGATGTGTCTCTCTTTTCCCAGATTACCCCTAGTTCCCATGACATAGTAGTAATAATAAGCTTTTAGTGGGCACTTATCTTGGGCCGTGCTCTGTTCTGAATACTCCACATGTCTTAACTTGATCCTAACGACCCTGTGAGTCAGGTGCTGTGGATATCATCCTCATCTGACAAATGGAAGTAAGGTGTGAAAAGATTAACATGCCCAAGTTCACATGGCCAGTAAGTGGCAGAGCTGGGGTTCAAATTCAGGCAGCCTCACACCAGAGGACACAGCTTATCTACCACCTTGTACTGCCCATCAAACAGCAGATACACAACAAATACATGTTGACTTAATGCTTTTTCTTGACTATGCTATCCCGAGAAGATTCTTCCTTCCAAAGTCCTTGAAAACTTTGTATGAGATTCTTATGTATGTGTATGAGATGTGTATAAGATTCTTATGGAGCAAGAGTGAAAGATATTTGTTTTTGAATCTCTCTAACTTTAATGAGCTTGTGATTTTTCTAGAGTGCTTGTTTTAAAACTTTTTTTTAACATTTATTTATTTTTTGAGAGAGACAGAGCATGAGTGGGGGAGGGGCAGAGAGAGAGGGAGACATAGAATCTGGAGCAGGCTCCAGGCTCTGAGCTGTCAGCATAGAGCTGAACGTGGGGCTTGAACTCATGGAACTGCGAGATTGTGACCTGAGCCTAAGTCTGCTGCTTAACCGACTGAGCCACCCAGGTGCTCCTCTAGAGTACTTGTTAAGTGCAGATTTCTTGGCCCTACTGTAGACATAATACCTGAATCACTGACAGTGGAACCTGGGCATCTGAATTATTAATTGCCATCAGGTGATGGCTGTGCATATGGCCATGGTGTCATTTTTGAGAAATAGTCTTTTAAAGGTTCTTCACTGAACAGGTGTACCTGAGCAATGGTATACTACGTGGTGGAAATCTGAAATTCATGTAACAATCTCTATCTTTTCTGCTTCCCTTGGGAACAGATTTTGGCTCAATAAATAACAAAGCTTAATGGACAGCAGCTCCAGTGGGCTGGGGGCGAAACCGGCAGTGTAAGCAACATCTGGTTAAATGGCTGCAATTGGACCTTCATTTACTGCATTAGAGGGCGTATTTAGCCCTCCCTTTGATGCTAAAGCAGTGGGGCGGCTTCTCCTCTTTGGAGCACTTCAGTAGAGTCTGGTTGTCAGAGGGCCCAGTAGTGCTTTGAGATACATGAAGTGTTTCAATTTGATGTAGGAGAGGAGATGTCAGTGAGATGAGACAGCATGATAGGGACCTCCTCTTTCACTTAGGGACATTGTGGTTTGGATGCACTGCACCAAACACAAAAGTCTTCTCCTGGCTGAGAGAGGATCATCCAAAAGCATGGGACACAGCCATTTGAATGGCTGGTCCCATGTTTTGTGTGCATGGGGGTGGTCTTATTGTTTTAGTGTCTAGGTACTCTCTATTCTCTATAGAGACCATTCACAGAAAACTCATACCTGCTCTGCTCTTTCTCCTACTCATGCTGACTGTTCGCTCATTCTCTTTACCCATGCATCTATCCATGTAACCATCACACACTTGCTGAGCACCTGCTTTGTCATAGGCACCGGGGACTTAGTGGTGAACACATAAAGAGGCTGCTCTCCTGGAGTTTTTGCAGCTGCACAGACTCCTGGTCCTTTTCGTTTTCTGTCATTCTGTTTCTCAATCATTTCTCTGTAACCGATAAATACTTTATTGTCCCATTCTTTTCTTTTGCAAAATAAACAGACAAGTGTCCTGTTCTCTTACTGAGACATTTTATAAATACTGTGTGTATGTGTGTGTGAGAGATGTGTGTATACATACATGCAAACAAGTGTATATACACAGGTGTAAAACACATGTAACACACATATAGCATATATATTTAGCAAGTAAAGGTTGACTCTCAAAGGTCAGGGTCATTATCCATTTTGTCAACAAATATATTTGGATGCCTACTATGTGTTAGTCACTAAGTGAATAAAGCCAGTTTGTGGCTCAAGGAACCTCTTCCTAATTCCTCAGTATGGGCCATGACTCTACTTTTCAGGGCAGGTTTATGAGAAGGAATGCCAGGCAAACACCTGTCTGTCTTTATTCATGTCATTTATTAGAGTCATGGAAAAAGAAAAGGTCCAATGTGTTCTCAGCTAAAAGAACAGATAATTAACCCCACTGGAAAACCATGTTCTATGTAAATGTCCCTAACTTATTTCACATTAGAAGATTCTATAAACCAACAAGGCAAACCCCAGATATCATTTTGATGGGGACAAGGTAGTTCTTACCGCATCCCTCGATGTCCTCCGCTACAAAACATAGCATTTTGAGACATGTATTGGCAACAAATTAGCTTAGATATATTGCAGATTATTGATTTCAGCATTCAAAGGTTAATGAGGTTTGTGCCTTCATTCAATATTTCTGCTCTGGGGAGAATAATGAGATGGCCTGAAGACACAAACCATTCAATTAAAATAAACAGGAGACTATATGTGCATCCTGGCTGCGTTTGGATATTTTCCCCCAATCCCTTTTTTCTTCTTTCTCAACATATTCTAATTTCTCAGGTGATTTTCATCTTTGCATGGGAAGAGATGATTAAGGTGATCCCAGGCAGTACTGTTACAAATTTAGATGATTCCCTCATGGACCCTTATGTGGAGAAGTAGAGCTAATCTACACAATCTATCAAAGTATCTTTCTTCTGATACACCTACAGATATCTCAGTGTCTCAGTGGTAGAAATGCAAATTGAGTGATGCTCATTTACATACTCCAAAGCAACAGGAAGATCCAAATGCATCATTAAAAGTAGGAGGTAGTGAGTACAGACACTGGCTAGTAGCCTTTTAGCCAATGTGATGCTGAGCTTGAATAACTTGAAAACATTGTTTCTCTTTGATGGCTGCAGATTTTCTGGCTTAATAATCTATTTGTAAATGGTTTTGCTTCCATCTTTACTTGTGTGCTAACATGGAATTTTTACAGCGCCTAAACTTTACTTAGTTGATTTATTTAATTTTAGATAAGATGGTAAACCATCTGGAGAGCTTAGGGTCATACCTTCTTAAGGTTTGGTGTAAAGTATGCCATAGCTTGGGCAAGCAAGGAATAACTTCTCTCCTGTCTGCGTCTGACCCAAAGCCTTAATGAAACATAAGCATGGCTCTTGGGGAAAGCTACTTGGGGAGAAAATTGAAAATTGTTCTTTGAACAGTAACTTTCCGTCTACCCAAAGACAAATTATATCTTAGCTTAGATATTCTTCTGGTAGTTTCCCTTTGGTTTAACTTTTCTGGGCGCACAGATGAAAGGCAAGTTACTGGATCACATTAACAGTTTAGTCACAGAATGTTGGGGCTGGGAGGAAATATGAAGTTTATCTGGGGCCTTTCCCACATTTTGCCACTGGGGAGATGAAGTACAAAAGGGAAGTCTTGAGTCCTAGGTTGTGGGGGAAAAAAATAGCCAGCTCTCTGATTCTTCTCTCCACCAGAAAATCTTGATGTTCCAGTCTCATCCTGATAAGAACCACCCTCAAAGCTCTGAGGCTGCCTTCTCCCCTGAGTTCATTTGTGGGGATGGGAGTGGGGGTGGTGGCATAGATTATCCTGTACCTTTTCATCTGCCTGGTGGCCACAGATGTTGCCATGAAACCACTCAGAATGCGGTTTGATTGTAATGGGGTGCACTGGCTTGTTGATAAAGGTCAGCTTAAATGTAATTCTTTAGAGTATGTGCAGTTAGTGAAACTAAAATTTGGAAAATGTTGAAGAGGCTTGGAATATTAGACTCTGCATTAGAAAATATCCTAGAATGATCTAGCCCAGTGCACAACTTACTGTACCTCAATCCTCTTTGTAACCTAATCCATTGGATACCACTAAAAGCACTAAATCCAAAGCCTAAAATTCATTTCTTAGGGTTTTTTTTTAAATAAATTCTTTTTTATTTATTAAAATTTTTTTCCTAACGTTTATTCATTTTTGAGAGAAAGAGCATGAGCAGGGTATGGGCAGAGAGAGAGGGAGACAAAATCCGAAGCAGGGTCCAGGCTCTGAGATGTCCGCACAGAGCTGACGTGGGGCTCAAACCCACGAACTGTGACAGATCGTGACCTGAGCCAAAGTTGGATGCCTTACCAACTGAGTTACCCAGATGCCCCATCATAAATTCTTTTTTAAAGTTTGTTTATTTATTTATTTTGAGAGAGAGATAGGGAGTGGGGGCAGGGCAGAGAGAAGGAGATGGAGAATCCCAAGCAGGCTCTGCACTATCAGCACAGAGTCCGATGTGGGGCTCGAACTCATGAACCATGGGATCATGGCCTGAGCTGATACCAAGAGTTGACATTTAACCAACTGAGCCACCAATGCGCACCATTAGGTTTTTAATATTGGAGAATATTCTGCAATGGTTTTCCCTTCCTAGGTTTTTTTTTAATGCTCTCTGTCTCTGAGTTAGCATTTGAGAGGCAGGCTTGTTACCTATGGTGCTTATGCTATGTAACATGGTCACCAAAACCTTGCACTCATCACTTATAGTGTGGGTTAGAGTTGGCCAGGGAGAGAGGCAGAAGTGTGTGCTAAATAGAACAAAATAGGCAAAGCCCACTGGTGAAGATAACATGATGTAGTAAAAGAACTGACAGAAGTTCATTCTGACAGCAGTGTAGAACTGAGGGGAAGCATGGTAAGAGATGAAGAATAGGCATAGGCAACCCATGAGGGATTGTAACTTTATTCCAAGAGTAGTACCAGGGAGCCATGGAAGGTCAGAAAAATATGCTTAAATGTTTATTTTTGAGAGAGAGGGAGAGCACTAGTGGGGCAGGGGCAGAGAAAGGGGGAGACAGAAGATCCAAAGTATGTTTTGCCCTGAGAGCCCAATGGGGGGGCTTGAACTCACGAGCTGCAAGATCATGACCTGAGTCAAAG
This sequence comes from Acinonyx jubatus, assembly GCF_027475565.1. NCBI lineage: Eukaryota > Metazoa > Chordata > Mammalia > Carnivora > Felidae > Acinonyx > Acinonyx jubatus. The sequence goes on along the minus strand of NC_069380.1, from coordinate 189,438,861 downwards.
TTGGACACTTAACCCTTTGACTGAGCCACCCAGGCACCCTGAAGGCAGAATAATGTATTTAAATAGCAGAAATAGTGCTTGTTTTTGCATCAAAGCCTAACTGTTTGCTAGAACCAGATAGCTGTTTTCCATACAAGAGCCAAAGGGACATAAAGACTGATGAAAGAAGCCAAGGATAGAGGCACCATCTGTGTTTGCAAACAAAATGGGAGCTCTCTACTTTGCGACTGCAGTGTGTTTGACTGCCTCTACACCATTTCAGTATATGCCAGGAGAAACAACTGAAGCCCTACCTGCCCTGCTTTGTCAGTCTCACCACTGTAAACACCACAGTCTTGTTTTTCCTGGCTTCTCTCCTTTAGCTCTGAGCCTCGAGCGAAAAGGGCACTGCTGTCTGGGCTCTTTCACTGTCCATCAGTGTTTTGATTAAAGTCACTCAGCGGCCCTTTAATTTGAGTAGAACAAATTGAAGCCTTGACTAACCAGGCCCAGTGTTTCAAGGGGCAGGAGTGAACCATTCTGCTGGATTCATGCACTATTTCTTGCCTCTGAAAAAGGGAAGAATATAATTTTCTACTGAAATCACACCTGATTACAGATCACCACACTAGTGCCCAGTGGACCCATTCCTCCCTGGCTTTGTGTGCCTTAAAGTTGTGTGCTGTCAGAAGGCAGTAGGCAGTTGAGGAGAGGGGAAGGTTTACCCCTGACACCTAAAATCTCAGCTGAATAAATCGAAAATCCTAAATTATGTAGGAGTCTGCAGGCATAGCTCAGGCAGAGGCTACAGTTTTGGGGGGGTCATCAGTGCCCCCTCCACTTCTAAAACAAGAGGGTAAGAAGATTTTGAGGTTGGATACGTAATTCCACTTTTATGTGCTTTTTCTTCTTTTGCTTAATGTCCTCGGATGTTGTAAGACCAATATAGGGATAAATGAAGGATGGAACAATTTTAAATTATCAATAATCTATCAAGGTGATGTGGGAGGAGTGATGTGGTAGGGGAGGTTTTAAAACATCCTGAATTTCTACGTTTGAAGATTTGCTTGCCTTTTTGTAATTGATTTCTAGTTTGATTTCATCATGGTAAGAGAACGTACTCTTTGTGATTTAAATACTTTTAAATTTTCTAGGGTTTGTTTTATGTCCCAGGACATGGGATTCTTGAAGAATATGGGCACTTGAAAAGAATGTGTATCATATTTGTGGTGAACACAGCATAACGTATAAACGTGTCAAATTGTCAAATCACTAAGTTGTGTTTGAAACTAATATAACATTGTATTTCAACTATACTCAACTAAAAAACTTATTTTTTAAAAAAAGGGCCAGTGATTCCTGTTGATGCTCTAGGGAAAATTCCCGTATCAATAACTTCATGAGCCTCATTTCTCATTCTCCCTCAGAGGCATCTTCCAAACCCAAACACCAAACAAACTGTGGCATAAAGTCAAAGAAGCCTTGCTTCAGAAAGGATCTTTGTCATCTAGTCTGATTTTTATCTCCTACCCAAATTTCTTAGATAATGGACTATAATATTACAACCTAACTAGTATAATAATTTCAACCCAAAGGGGGAAAAAGTATGCTCTCATTGGGAGGAATGTTCTTTATGTGTCAATTAGATCCTGTTGGTGTTGTTAAATTCTTCTGTGTCCCTGCTGTATTCTGCCTAATACTTGCATTAGTTGTTGAGAGTAGGATGTAGAAGTCCTCAGCTGTAATGATGTATTTGCCCATTTCACCTTTCAGCTCTATCAGTTTTTGCTTCATGTTTTTGCAACCCTGTCATGTGGTACATCCACATTTAGCATTGCTATGACTTCTTGGTGGATTGACCTTTTAATCTTATGTAATATCCCTCTCTACATCTTGTAATTGTCTATGCTCTGAAGTCTACCTTGTCATATGAATGTAGCCACTTCTGCTTTAAGAAATGTTTTCATGATGTCTTTTTTCCATCCTTTTGCTTTTGGCTTACCTATGTTATTATGTTTGAAGTGGGTTTCTCATAGACAGCATAATTGGGTCATGAATGTTTATCCATTCGGGCAGTCTTTGTCTTTGAATTAATGTATTTGGACCATTTACAGTTAAAGTAATTAATATGTTAGGGCTCAGGTGTTCACTTGCTTTGTGTTTTTTTCCCTCTGTTTCTCCTAATTTCTTGTGGGTTACTTGAACATACTACTGGAAGTCCTTTCCAGTGAAATGGTGAGAAAAAGAAACAAAAGCCCAAATAGATTGAGAAGGAAAAAATAAAACCATCTCTTTCTGCAGATGACACAATTGTGATAATACCAAAGGTTGGTAGGGAGGTAGAGGAACTGGATTACTTAGATGTTGTTGTTGAGAATGTAAAAATAGTACAGTCATTCTAGAAAAGTGTGTCAGTTTTCTTTAAAAAATGGATTTACAATACAATTCAGCAATTACACTCGTGTACATTAATTCCAGAGAGATTAAAATTATGTTTACAAGAAAATTGGACCTGAATATTCATGGCAGTGTTATTCAGCCCAAACCTGAAAACTACCAAGATATCTTTGAGTGGTTTAATGGTTAAAAAAGCTATGGTTTATCCATACCATGGAAAACTTCTCAGAAATAAAAAGAAATGAACTATAGATATTCAAATCAACTCAACATGCCTTGGATGAACCTCAAGGGAATTATGTTAATGAAAAAGCCAATTACAAAAGGCTACATACTGTATGATTCCATTTATAAAACATTCTTAACATAACAAAATTATAGAGACAGAGCAAAGATTAGGGCTTGCCAGGAGTGAAGAAAGGGAGACGAGGATTTGGCTATCCTCATGGATAGCACGAGGGAACTTTGTGGTGATTATATTTTGATTTTAATGGTAGTTCCACAAATCTACACAGTGATAAAATTACATAGAACTACACACACACATAAATGACTGCATGTATCTAAGTAAGGTCAATTACCACATGTTTTTGATATTATGCTATAGTTACACAAGATATTAACATTGGTGGGGACTGGGTGAAAGGTACACTGGTCTGTCCTGACATTTTTTTTTTTTGCAACTTCCTGTGAATCTATATTTCAAAGTAAACAATTAAAAGATATTTGGCTTTGAATATATAAATATTCCTACACATGTGTGTGAGAACCCCTCAGTTCCTTATCCTTATCAGACCAACTGGGGTTGGAGATGGGTTCTAGGAACTAAAATGAGGGGAGATGATCCCTATTAGAGTGGTCTAGAATCCATTTTTAATGATATGGTGACCTGAGAAGGGTTCATTTAACAAGCTAAGACAGTAGATTCAAGACAGTTTGTGAAAAAACTAGTGAGATGCTTCCCAAAATTTAAGGTGCATTAAGGGGGAGCTTTATGGACCTCACTCTGAGAGATTCTCATTCCAGTCTCTGTGGGGTACATATCAGAAACCTACGTTTTAAATAAACACCAGGTAATTCTGATGTCTATGGTTCTCCAATCATATAAAACTACACCGACCTGGTAGATTAGTATCCTTTGGGGGTTAGTATGATCTGGTGCTCAAGGATTAATTGTGATGTCATTATTATCATCATCATTGTTATAATCATTATCATTAATGTTTGGCACATAGCAGGTATGTCCTCAATAAAAACTCAATAAAAACTATGGGATAGTATGTTGATAGTTTCACACTGAGATGTATCTCACATGTTATCATTTAATACCATCAGGGCTTTGACAAGTTGGTTTTGACGGCATTGTAGTCACATGTGGAGCCTTCTTGAGGGTTTTCACTGGAAGACTGGTGTGAGGTGCCTGAGTCCAGGAGGATGGGAAGGTATCACTGCCTTCAGGCCAGTGGAAAGTGCATTTAGATGGCTCACTGTTAAGTGATTGGCAGGTGGCATATTGGGCAATAAAACTTCTTGAGGGAAGCCTTCAAAAGGCTGCCACATTTGGGGGAACTAGTAAGACATTAGAAATAACGTTATTATGTCTTCTGTCATGAGGGGAGTGTTCTCACATATTCATTCATCAAACATTGCTGAGGGTATACTGTGTGCAAAGCAATGGGTGATTTATTGGAGGTACAATGGTGAGAAAACCAATGCCATTCTTCCCTTGTAGAGCTCATAATTTGGTGGAGAAGACAGACACTGAAGAGGAATTGTACGTGTGATAAGCCTTAGAAAACAAGACTTGAAGATCCCTTGCAAGTGTATAAAAAGGGGAAGCAACTCTGCAGGGGCATGGTACAGATGCTCCATAGGGACATGATATTTCAGCTGATATGATTAGGGGAAGAGTTGGCTGGGGCAGAGTTGGGGAAGAGTGATAGCAGATGAAAGAGCATATCATACCAGAAAGCCTCAGAGGGAAGGGAGCCTGGCATTTTGAGGAGGTGGAGAAGTTCAACATGGGTGTGAGACAGAGTATGAGGTGGGTTACAAGGGCAGGTAAAGGACAGGTAAAGGTAGAGCATGTAGGGTGGTGCCTGGTACAAAGCAAACAAAGTCAGCCTTGGTATTAATGTTTTTATTATTAATCCTAAGGGCAGTTAGGAATCTTTGAGAGTTTAAAGCAGGGGTCTTATTTGTTGAGATCTTCATTTTAGGTAGCTTAAAGTTACTTCTTGAGACTGTAACCTGGTGATGTACTGAGAAGTGGAGAGCCAGAGAAACTCGGTTGTTTTTTTTGCATTTCAGGAATATTGTAGGTGAGTCTGCACTAATATTCTAAGTCCAAGAATCCTAATATGGATCCTGCAATTGATCTTGCAGTAAAGCCCCCCTGCCTTTTTTTTATTTTTTAAGGTTAGCTCCTGATTGAGAGTTTTATTTGATCCTTCTCATTAGAGGAAGAAATCCTCAAGTGGATTCCCCTGTGAATCTGTGGAAGGCAGGACTTGGGTCAACCTGTTAATAAGTGGACTTACTGTCCACTTGGTGTCACAGGTTTGGAACCCAACCATGGGCTGTCCACTGCGTGACCAGGGGTATCCCTAGTTCTTAGCAGTCCTCTGGTTCCTTAGAGATGTCAGGCTTGCAACTCCCACTAGAGGATATCACTAAAAGGTATCTTTGAAGGCCTAGAAGACATAATTGTGCTTAACATAATACCCTTCTGGCTTATGACATGGTGTACTTTGCACAGTCTGTGTTTTGCACCGGAAACAGTGGACATAAAACTCTATGCCTTCTCATAAAATAGCAGATAGATGTGGTAAATCAGGTGAGGCCATAATTCCAGTAAGTCAGGAGTGCCTTCTAACACAGGGATTTTTATCTTATGCGATAGGTAACCTATGGGTTTCCCAGAGTGTGTCTATTTGGAAAATAGAACATTAGGGAAAATATGGGAGAAATATCTTAGGAAAATAGAATAAACTTAATGGCAGGAATAAAAATTAGGAGAACATGATAGATTCTTATTCTAAAAGCATAAAGGCAAATTCATTTGAATAAAACCAAGGTGGTAAGCTAAAGGGTGATGCAGAGAAACCCAAATGTTTCTTTGACGTGTGTGACATCCAAACCACAAAATAAACAATGATGTTAAACAAAAAGGTGAATCAAGAAGAGGTAGGAGTCTGACGAAGTACTCTATATGAGTCTGGTTTTATACAGTCTTCATTTTCTGTTTAGGGTGGCTATATCCCCTTTAGGACAGAAAACCAGGAACAGAGATCCCACATGGCTAACCTTGTCATCTCAGGCTGCCCTTTGTGTTTCTGATGACCAGCCACCTTTTTAGCCCTTGCTTGTCTTTATAAGAACACTCATGCCACCACCTGGGAAGCCCCTGAGCAAGAGGAGCTGTGGCTGGACTGGCTGAGTTTCCAGGCCAAACTGTAGGTATTCAAAACTCTCTGAAGCATGACCTTGTGCCAGGGCAAGAAGTTGAGCCTGAGTCAGCCTTCAGGTTGAGCCTAATGCTGCACTTTTCTTAGATGATCGAAGCTGCCAGGCTCCAGACAATGAGGCATATATATTGCCTTCATCAATCCATAAAATTAATTGTGGTGATTAATTTTATGTGTCACATTGGCTGAGCCACAATGCCCAGATATTTGGTCAGACATTATTTTGGGTGTTTCTGTGAAAGTGTTTGTTTGGCATGAGCTTAACGTTTAACTTAGTAGAGTTTGAGTAAAACAGATTATACTTCATAATATGGGTGGGCTTTATCCAATCAGTTGAAGGGCTTAGTAAAACAAGGACTGACCTTCCCCAAAGAAGGAATTCTGCCAGCAGACTGCTTTTAGACTTGAACTGCAACTTTTTTCTTGAGTCTTCAGCCTGCTGGCCTCCCACATCAGATTTTGGACTCACGTGATAACATTGTCAAACAGAGTCAGGATGTTATGGCCCAGTAGTTCAGGACATGTGCTTTGGAGCCAAGCAGGCCAAGTTTTAAGCCCATTGTCTTGAACAGCTGTACTTCTCTAAGTCTTGGCATTCAATTTTTGTTAAAATACAGATAATAATACAACCTACCTACATTTATTAAGGGTATTTTAGCTACAAATGATAGAATTCAACTCAAAATGGCTCAAGCCAATGCTTCTGAAATGTAATGGACATACAAATCATCTAGGGATCTTGTTGAAATGCAGATTCTGATTCAGTAGGTCTGAGGCAAAAAAAAAAAAGTGGGGAAGGGTGCTTGTTTGGTTTTTTGGTGCTTGTTTGGTGCTTGTTGGTTTGATCCAACTCCAGACACAGTTGGATCAAGTGTTTAAATAACGTTTTCAAGAATTTGTCTCTTGGACTTTCAGACTCTGCCTTCCTCTTTGTTGACTTCCTAGACTTCTAGAAGTTCTAGAATTACATCTTCGCAGTTTAAAACTCACAGAGGAGATAGAGCATCTTGCTCAGTAGGTCCAGAGAAAGGTCTTTTTTCTTTTTTTTTTTTTTCAGAGAAAGTTCTTTTATGGGTTTGGCTTTGTTTGCTCTCGTTTGAATCATGGTTCACACCTAAATCAGTCACAGTCATCAGGTGAACCCAATACTCTCCTCCATCTCAAGCCAAAGCTCTGATCTTAGGCCCCAAACTTTGTAACCTTGAGGAATTTAGTTACCACTGGCCAACTGGAGCCAGGATTTGGGAAAGAACTGCTGGATCTTTGAGGCCACAGTTTTGGGTCTAGTCTGCACAGTGAGATATTTTGCTTATTAAGTAGTTCCCATTAATGAAGTGTTTCCTGGGAGATCTCCACAACTATCTTTTTTTTTTTCTAATTGAAAGTTTTAATTAAGTTTAAATTAGACAATGTGACTATAAAATGGGAGAAATAAAATAGGACAAATAAAGGAAAACCTACAGGGAAATTGATCTAGGAAAATGCACATTGGGCAGGCTCATGTGGGTGAGCTCAGATTAGATGGCTCATCTGTGAGAGGCATGTTGGATCCTTGTTATAAGTAAATGACCTTCTCCATTGAACAGAATGTTATCCTAATGGCCTCAAAGGCTTAATGCACCTCCCCAAGTTATTCCTTGCTGGTTCGTAGGTCCACTGAGTGTAATGTACTTCCCCATATACACAGAGGAAATGACTAGAAGATAAGAATGTAGAGTTATTAAAGTTTAAACCAACTTAAAATTTATATCATCCACTTCTCTTTTGCAATGTGTTTTCTGAGAAACTTAATTTTAAAGACTATGAACACTCCCAACTTATCGTTCAAAGGCCTCCTTTCCAGAAATATAAATGATTGGATAATGACCTCCATTACCTGAGCATGTTGGCAAGATCTTGGCTCAGATACAATTTCAGGGGGCTTAGCTCATTATAGGTACCAACGATTGGATTTTTGAGATTTTTCATTATCACTCATAGCACCACACATCAGTCACTGTGAGTCAGGATGAATAGCAAAAGCAAACATGTTCACATTCATCATGCCAGTGTATTTGTTTCCTGGACTTTTGGAAAACAGTTCCTGGGTGCTAAGTGAACCATGTTGGGAGCTGATTCAGAGAGAATGACTGGTCCACTTGGCAAGGTCAGTTTCATCCTCTTTTTGACAACCGCCCCGAAGAGTGTTTGGAAATCATTGGCAACATTTATTTTCTTTGATGGATTCATTCAGCTCTGGCAAGAGAAAATGTTTTTGTGTTGCCTCTGGTTGTCGTACAGAGCTCTAAAGGTGTGCAAATAATTCCAAAATGGTCTTCTAGAGGTATCTGAGCTTACTGGGCTGATTTTAGATACTAAAATGAAGTCACGGGTTTTTATTTGCCCTTGGGATTTGGTAAAAAGGGTAAAAAATTTATTCCACTAAAATGGATTTATTTACCAAAGTTACTATTATATGATGGGCATGGTGCCAGGCACAGAGAATACCATGCTAGGGTAAAATTGGATGTAATTGCTTTCCTCATGGAGCTTACTCTCTGTTTAGTGAGAATCAGATTAAAATATACACATATCTAGAATTTCTAATTGTGATAAGTACAATGAAGCAAATTAATAGGGGCACATTGGGAAAAGATAAGAGAAACATAATATATATGAAGTTTGGGAAGGGAGTGATACATATATATTCGGGCAAGAAGAAATGCCTTATGTCCTAAAGGAATATTAGTGATTCCCTCTTCAGCTCTGTGTTCAAGTGGATACAGGCCTCCGGCAATCAAGGTACTTTGGACATGGAATTACTCAATATTTGTTGGATTGTATGGAAATTTTGAATCGTTATTTAATAATCACATAAATTATAAAAATGGACTAAGAAGGTCAAGAATGTTTTAAAAATGAAATACATATTTCCACTTAAAGTAATAGAATCAAGAATGAAATTTGTTCTGCATATAGTTTTGTTAGATGTAATTTAAATACCTTTGATCTGTGGATAAGAATTGTTTTTGTGTATTTGAACAACTAAATCTGAGTTCCTTAACATTGGTTCAGTGGCTTATACCTTTCCACACTTAGTATTTATGTTCTATCAGCCTGTAATTTACTGTAATCATTTCCATCATCACACCATTTATTTTGCAAAACCTTATGGAGCAATGTCTTAGTTACCTCAAGCTGTTGTAACAAGACTAGGTGGCTTAAAAAACATAAATTTATTTTTTCATGGTTGGGGAGGCATGAAGTCCAAGATGAAGGTGCTGTCGGGGTTGGTTTTTGGTGAGACCTCTCTTCCATGCTTATCAACTGCCATATTCGTGATCTGTCCACATACGGTCTCTAGTCTGTGCAAGGATAAAAAGAGGATGAGCTCTGGTATCTCTTCTTGTAGGAGCCTCAGTCCTACAGGATTAGAGTTTCATCCTTATCACTTCCCTGAATTTTAATGACTTCCTCAAAGGCTCTACCTCCAAATACAGTCATATTGGGGGTTACATTTAGAATATATGAATTTTGGGGGAGACATAATTCAGTCCATTATGAGCACCTAGTTTGGAGCCAACTTTATGGTAGGCATTAATACACAGTGGTGAATAAGGCAGTCAGTATCTCTCCCTTCAAGGAGCTTCCAGTCTAGCTAGGTGGATACACAGTAAACATATAACTGCATAAGTATTTCATTTCTATTCTACCAAGTACATCTTGAGGAAAGAACAGATTATATGCAAAGACCAAAGATACCACTTCTCCAGAAACTTTGGGGTTAACATTAAGGTTACTAAGACTAATACTATGAATAGTTTCCTAATTTGAAATCTTGGAACAGATTATATGTGGTGGACAAAGAAAGATAATGAGCTGCAAAAATGGAAATTTAGAGGTTGTTTTTCTTTTTAAAGAATAGGGCTGTTTCCATCTCACATTGGGAAGTGCTTCATTTAATATAAAAATTCATGAGCGAAGGGGTTCCTTTTATAATAATTTTTATGGCCAAAGGAACAGATGTTAGAGTGCTTTCCCCTTGATTATTTCAAGCCAATCATTCAGTTACCAAAATCCAGTCTTTGCCATGAGAAGGTATATGAAAGAAGAGATGACCAATTGCCTGTGTATTTTAGGCTATTAGGCAATCTGCGTATTTCCATTTCCTCAAAACACCTCCAAACTGCCAGTCTACCCCACATACCAGAAACATAGTTTATTTATTTATTCATTTTTTCTGTTAGATACTTTCCCTAACTCTTCTTTTGGTGTGCTTTGATGAAGTCCATAATCACAAACTGGCCTTGGGCTTTGTATGTAATCACAAGCTATGCCAGACCCATAAAATTCATTGTGTCGCTCAGCTGGTCTTGCATTCCTAGAGGAACTGCAGAGTCAGGACCCAGAGGATGGATAATACAGTTCTGTTGTTATACTCAGAGGTCCCTTGAAGAATATCGTAGCTGCAGTTCCTCCAAATCTGGGAAGTTTGGTTAGCAGAATATAAACTCACTGATGCAAATCTCCAAGTTGGCTGTCGAGATCAAAAAACAAATATTGAGGACTCCATCCTCATTTTACCCTCTTTTACAATTGTCACAGATTTGATCGTGAACCAGAATAACAGAGGAACGATTAGGGTGGAGGTCATAGAAGAATGTTCTCAACTGAAATCAAATGACAAAAGAACTAGAAGAGGGAGATGGGGAGGTAAGGAGGGAGAATCCCTGAAGAAAACATTAGAAAAGCAAGCATCTGTGCTATGATTGGCTAGCTCATTAGGGCTCCATCTCTGTGTTGAATCCAAAGCTCCACCTGTATCCTGTTTCCTCATAATCTAATTCTCCCTTCATTACTCCCCTGACACCTGTAACATCATCTTCATTTATTTTACATGGCATACATTTCCATGGCTTAAAAATATTCAGTAGTTAACTTACCATAAATGATTAAAAATAAACAAGAATGGAGACTATTTGTAACATACCAAATACCAAGCTTTGTTATATCCTGATATCAGGCCAGATGTTCATCAGATCTGTTTAACTAAAGACACTAAATACTTCAGGTGAAAAAATGGAGCTTCCTGTGCCCTCTTCTCTCTCTTTTTTCTTCACATCCATAACATGAATAATTACTATTGTGGATTCAGTGTTTATCACCTGCACTATACTTTTGCTACAGACTTAGATATCCATAAATATTATATAATATTGCTTTGCCGATTTTAAAACTTCATATAAGTGGTATCATTCCATATATATCCTTCTGAATATACTTTAGCACATTTTTCAATTTTTTTCTTGATAAAAATTCAGACTGTTTCAAATGTTTTTTGCTATAATGAACTTCAATAACCAACCTGTACATTTTCCCTCCCATACATATGCAAGTGAATCTCTTAACTATATGTCTAGGACAGTATATTAATTTCTTTGGGCTACCACAGAAAATTATCACAAACTGGGTAGCTTATAAAAATAGAATATTTTCTGTTATAGGTCTGCAGTACAGAGCCCAAAATCGAAGTTGTCAGTCACTTCCTCCAGAAGCTCTAGAGGGTGTTTCATTTCTTGTCTCTTTCAGCTTCTGGTGGCTGTTGGTACTCCTTGGCCTATGGCTGCTCACTCCAATCTCTGTACCTGACACATGGCCTTCTTCTCTGCATCTCTGGTCTTTTGTGTTTTTTCTTCTTACAGGGGCATTTGTCATTAAATTTTTGGCCCACTTGGATAATCCAGGATGATTCAATGTTGAGATCCTTAAATTAATTATATATGCAAAACCCCCTTTCCTAAATAATATGAACCCCTTTTCGTGTTCACAGGTTCCAGGTAGGCAAATTTGGGGGTGCCACCATTCAACTCACTACAATTTCCCAACATCAGCACTACTGACATTTTGAGCCAGTTAATTCTTTAGGGATAAGAATGACCTGTAAGATGTTTAGTAGTATTCCTACCTTCTACCCACCAGATTGCAATAGTATCCCTCCCCTCCTCCTTCCCTGCCCTTGCACCTCCACATGTGACAAGCAACAGTGTCTCTAGACATTGCCAGGTGTCTCCTGGGTAATCAACATCTCCTCTTCTTTCCTGGTCTGGAAGAAAGTTGCTGGATTTTAGGGTCTGAGCATTTTCAACTTTATTAGATACTGTCAATGGTTGTCCAAAGTCAGTTTAGCAATTTAAATTCTTATTAACAGAATTGACAGTTCTCATAACTTTGCAGTATGCCTAGTACTTAATATTGTCAGATTATAACTTTTTCTGTCAATTTGATGCTGTCTCATTGTTGTCATTTACATCTTCCTAATTTCTAGTGTAGTTGAACATCTTTTATTTATTGTCCATTTGGGTTTCTTGGTCTATGAATTTCTTCTTCATACATTGTCCATCCATTCTTTTCCCTGTTATTCATTTTTTTGAATTATAGAAGCTCTTTGTATATTCTTGAAACTAGTCCTTTTTCAGTTATGTCCAATATTGATGTATTCTTATCCATAGGTTGTCTTTTATTTTGTTTATGGTATCTTTTGTGGTACTCAAGTTCTAAATTTAAAGTCAATTTATCAATTCTTTTTAATGATTCATGCTGTTTGGGTCTTTTAATGTCTCATTTAAGCGTAAGGAGGCAGTCATATTGGTTGAGCAAAAGACTATAAAGATTTCACATGTCTGAAAGAATTTAGTGCTATGGGAGGTGTTATGATACATTGGAAAGGCACAGAACTTTAAGTGTGGAGACTGGTGCTAGGCAGCTTAAGCAGCAACTCTGTGTTTTGGAGAAATAACTTAACTGCTTTGTCTTGCCAAGTACTTGTCTAAAGGAGAAGACTTGAGTCTCTGAGAGACCCTCGTCCATTTAAAAATTTTCTACACTAGTGAGTTTTCTACGGGGTGTATCTTATATCTCAGCCATAGAAATCATCTTAACAGCCTTCTAGATTATTGGTAAAATTTCTTGGACTGTATTAAAGGAAAACATGTAAGGGTTATATAAATCAAGGATAAAATGTCAGCATAAAGCACACACTTTCTCTTTTCCTTTTTAAAAATTTTTTTGTGTTTATTTTTGAGAGATAGAACGTGAGCCCAAGACCGCCACCACCACCCCACCCTCCGCATGCGAATGGGGGAGGGGCAGAGAGAGAAGGAAACCCAGAATCCCAAGCAGGCTACAGGCTCCAAGCTGTCAGCACAGAGCCCAAGATAGGGCTCAAACTCACAAACCAGGAGATCATGACCTGAGCTGAAGTCAGATACTTGACCAACTGAGCCATCCAGGCACCCCTCTTTTACTTTTAAGTATCTTGAGACAAAGGCTCAGCACGAACCCAACTGATCTCTTGTGATATCAAAATGTGTCAGGTATAAGGCACACACGTAAATTTTTAGCACAGATACTGAAATTGTAGTATTTTCCCTTATAATTCTTATAATTGCCATTTGGTTAGTCTAGTGACAACTATTTGGGTGCATTTCTGAAGAGTCCAAATACCCTCTCCTCAGGAACACTTCACTAAACTTGATTTTAGTTTAACTGAGGTGTCAGTTTTCTTTCAAGCTAGATTTTGCCATGCATGATGTTATCTTCAGCCAATTTAGGGTTCACTTGAATTCCTTACAAATATCGTGCAGTCATAGCTGTAAATGAATTCTCGGACTTTTCTGTGGTTAAAATCTTCCTTGTTTGGCAAAATGCAGTTTAATAGTGCCACTTCTTCCTTTTATTTTCTAGCATCCCATTCCCTCCCCCACCTAAGTAGGTTTCACTCATTTTAGTCAGAACAATACTCATTACAGGTATCAATTTATATTCGTTATAAGATTACCTCAAGCCAATAATACTATAACTATTAAAATCCAATTGCTATTAAGTCATAGAATGTTGAACTGTTATGTTTAGTTTAAGTGCTGGTTTAAGTGGGGAGCTTTCATTTGTGCAATTGTGGGTGTGAACTGAGACTCTCAGCTTTTGCCAATTTCTCTCCAGTTAGGTTGGGAATTTGGCTTCTTATCACATTAAAGAGAGGTGACACTCTGGCCTACAATGTGACAGATGACCTTTCTGAAGATCATGGCACGTAATAGATCATTTAACATGAGCAACTTTGACACATGACCAAATTCCTCAAGCATTAGAAAAACATCATGCAAGTTAATGCCATGTTGAAACCTGCTGTCATTTCCAATGAATGTCCACAATTGCCATTGGCAGCTTTGAGAATTGTTGCCAATGATGCTAAGGACAGAGAGTCAAGCCACATTCCTGTAGAGCAGTTCAAATTTATCTCAGGGGAAGAAAATGATATCTAGAGGAGAAATCAAGGGATATCAGAAGAGCATTTTCCTTTCCTCTTGACCTTACAGTACAATTGTTAAATTTTTGTTTGTATAGCTAGAGATTCTAACCGGCAAATAAAATAGGTTACTAGTATTTGAAACAAAGGAATGTTTAGTAAAACAGTATTGAATGAACAAACAGTAAGATGACCCACTGCTCATTCCTGTGATTGTGTCTAGTAATAGACATCTTACTCTGGATTCAGTCACTTATTTATCGAGTTAATAAATAGTCATTGAGTACCAACATTGGGCCAAGACCTAGACTAGGCACTAGGATTCAGGGTAAGCACAGACACTATTCTGCTATCATGAGACAGGCAATCAAATTATTGTACAGAGAACTAATTTAAAAATATCACAAAGCAATTTGAAATTGCAATTATGCTAAGTGTTATAAAAGAGAGGCATGGTGTTTTAAGGCTTGAACAAGGGAGATGAGGGAATGCTTCCCTGATGAGGCAATGGTTAATTTGTGAGCTAGGGATGAGTAGAAGTTAAATACAATAAGAGAGAAATGAAACAATCTAGGCAGAGAACAGTGTGTGCCAAGGTCCTGTGGAGAGAGAGTAGTGAGTGCTTTGTCAGGCTGGAAGAAGAGCAATGTAGTGTGTTACCTTAGGCTGGAGAGGCGCTCAGGAGCCACACCTGGCAGAGCCTTGAGTGCTGTATTCAAGTGTTTTGTGTTTGCACCTAGAAAACAGGAGGCCATTAGAGAATTTAAGCAGAAAAATGACCTGATCAGATGTAAGTTCCAAAAAGGTCATTCTGCCATATGAAGAGTGGAGACTGGAGGGCTCAAAGCAGGTGAGGATGAACTAGTTAGGAGAGTGTTCTATTAGTTCTGATGAGGTAACAGTCTGTTGAATTAGAGGGGTGGTAGGGAGGGTGAAGATGGTAAGAAGTAGAGAAATTCATGAGATATTTAGAAAGTAATAGGACTTGGTAGTGGATTTTAAAAAGTTGCTGTTAAAAATGACCAGCATCCATGTTTCTAGCCTGCATAACTGAATGCCTCTTAATACCGTTCACTGAACCTGGGAACACTGATAAAGGACCATCTTTGGGGAGGAAACTTATGAGTTTGCTTTGGGGCTGGAGGTTTTTCTTCAACACTTGAGTATGTAGATCTAGAGTTTAGAAGACTAATCTAGACCAGAGATACAAAGCATAAAATTTGGAGTCGTCTCTGTGCAAATGGATGGTAATTGAAGGCAAATTACTGTGATAGACAGAATAATGGCCTCCCAGAGATGTCCATGTTCTAATTCCCCAAACTTGTGGATATGTTATCTCACATTGCAAAGGGGAATTAAGATAGCAGATGGGCTAGATGGGTGAAGGGTATTAAGGAGGACACTTGTGAGGAGCACTGGGTGTTGTATGTAAGTGATGAATCACTGAATTCTCCTGAAACTAATATTGCACTGTACACTAACTGAAACTTAAATTAAAAAAAAAAGATAGTACATGGAATTAAGGTTGTTATTTAGCTGACTGTACAGTAGGGAGATTATCTTAGATTTTTTAGATCCTAATAAGATCTCAAGGGTGGTTAAATGTGGAAGAGAGCGGCAGAAGAGTCAGTCTCAGAGTAATGTGATATGAGAAAGATTTGACCAGTCACTGTTGGCTTTTAAAATGGAAGGAGTCTCTCGTCAATGAACAGGGGCAGCTCTGGAAGCTGGAAAAGTCAACAAAATGGATTTTCCCCTTGAGTTTCCAGAAAGACAGTCCTGCTGAAACTTTGATTTTAGTCCAGTGAGATAATAAATTTGTAACATAATACATTTATGATGTTTTAAGTCACTAAGTCTCTGGTAATTTGGTACAGCAGCAACAGGGAATGAATCCTTGAGAAAACTTAAAGAGAGGGCTTAAAAGTGAATCTTGGAACTCTAATATGTAAGGGCATAAAGAGGATAAAGCTAACTAATGAGTCTGGGAAGAAAGAAAATAGGAAAACCAGGAGCATTTAGGATTCTGGAAGCAAGTGGAAAAAGTCTTCCAAGGAAGTGGTCAAACAAGATGAGAAGTTGGTTTGGGTGAAAGGAGCTCATTGGAATCTTCAGTGAGAGTTGATGTGTTAGGATGAGGGGAGCAGAGTCCAGATTGGGGGTGAGTGGGATGTGAAGAGGCAAAGATATAAAGACTATGCACAACTCTTTGAAGACATTGACTTGTGCAGTGAAAGGAAAAATGTTAACTTGGAATACTTGACACTGTTGACATTTTGGACCAGATAATTGTTTCGAGGACTGTTTTGTGCATCATGGGAAGTTCAGCAAAATCCCTGGTCTCTATCCACTAGATGCCATTAGCAATTTCTTGCTTCAGTTATGACAAAAAAAAAAAAAAAAAAGCTTCTAGGCATTGTTAAATGTTCCCTAGGGGCAAATGCCCCTGACTGAGAACTATTGTTCTGTATAGAATATATAGAATCCCCTGAATTTGTTTTTGTCTAAGTACATCAAACTTATTTTTTCCAAAGCGAACAAGGCCATCAAATGAATGGGATGCTATTTGATTAGCTATTTCAAAGCTCATATCTCTAGATATGCCTCATTTTTGGGGTACTTATGCTGAATTGATACAAAGTGATTTTGTACGAATGATATTACACAGTTCTCCTATAAGAACGTGAAAAGGTGAAGGGCACCTGGGTGGCTCAGTTGGTTAAGTGTTCAACTCTTGATTTCAGCTCAGGTCATGATCTTAGAGTCCTGAGATCCAGCCCTGCATGGGGCTCTACCTTGGGTGTGGATTCTGCTTGAGATTCTCTTTCTCCCTCTCCCTCTCCCTCTCCCTCTCCCTCTGCCTCTGCCTCTGCCTCTGCCTCTGCCTCTGCCTCTGCCTCTGCCTCTGCCTCTGCCTCTCCCTCTCCCTCTCCCTCTCCCTCTCCTTTTCCCCTTCCCCTACTCCCACCTTCTCTCTCTGTCTCTCTGTCTCTCTCTTGAAAGAAAAGAAAAGAATGAATCTGAAAAGGTAAGCCTAGGATGGACTCCAGGTATGTTCAAATCTTGTTCTAACTTTACCTATGCCATTTAATCCAGATTTGGTGACCAAATAATAATTGAACAACATGTTTCCAAGAAGTTGCCCTTAACTCAGTGTCATCTTCCTATAGAATTCTAATAGCACTAGCTGAAATCTCAAAGCAGGCGCCCATCAAATTATCTTGAAGTTTTTCACACTGTAAAAAAAGGTGACCAGGTGTCTGCATTCTAACGTGGATGGGGTAACATTTCAGAAACTCAAAGGAAAATGCAGTCTAAACTTTGTTTCTGAGCTTTGAAGAAAAGGATTGCTTTTTTTGGATTGAGTGCCTGTGTTGTCTCTCAGAGATAGGAAGACTGTTTCTCTTATTCTTAAGATCTCCTTTGTTGAATTGACTCTTTAGGTGTGCCTCAGATGCTGAATTATGTGGAATATGATTTATTTTATTGCTTTAATGCACTGTGTAGTTTGGGGTAAAGGATATGGAGAAGCTCTTGTGAAGTAAATTGAAAGCAAACTTTCACGCTTGATCACACATGTAAAAGTGGGAATAATTCAATGATGAGACATACGCTTTATTAGAGGTCAATGTTCCTATCATGGTTATTAAATTTTTTAGCATTTTAATAAGGATGCTTTCCTCCCAACCCAGTTTTTCCATCTTTCTGATGCTGTTTTAAAATTATAGTTTATGCAGGACATTATGCTAAGCGAAATAAGCCAGACACAGAAAGACACATACAGCATAATAACACTTAAGGGTGGAATCTAAATAAGTTGAACTCGTAGGAGCAGAGAGTAGAGTAGTGGTTGCCAGGGACTTGGGGTGGGAGAAATGGGGAGATCAAAGGTCAAAGTGTCCAAAGTTTCAGTTATGAAAGATGAATAGATCTTGGAGATCTAATATACAGCATGGTGACTGTAGGTAATAATACTCTATTGTATACTTGAAGTTTGCTGAAAGTAGATCATTAAGAGTACTTACTACACACACATAAAAAGGTAACTATGTGAGAGGACAAATATGTTAATTAGCTTGATTGTGGTAATCTTTCCACAGTGGGTATGTAATCAAAGTATCATGGTATACACCTTAAACATATCTACTTTTTTGTCAAGTATACACCAATAAAGCTGGAAAAAGTAAAATTATAGTTTGAGTCTATATCCCCTCATTCTGAACACTAAGACTACAGTCAACACTATAGAATTTAAATGATTTCTAGCAAACTATAAAGGAGAATAGATTTAAATTTTATTTTAACTTATATTAGTAATACATGAATATCTTATTATAAAAACCACTAAAAATGAAGATAAAATAAAGGTCTACTTTGGTAAAGGAAGGTATACTTTCCTTCAAATGTTACTCCTTTTTCTAGAGGTAAAAAACCAATACCAGTTTGGGGTTTATTTTTCCAACACGTTTTCAATTCATTTCATATATACGGGTAACTATCAAACGATATAGATTTGCTTAGTGCATATAGTTCCTTACCAGTATGAAGTTGTAGAATATTTATTAATTAGGTACCTTTTTAATGACACAATATACCTTGGAAGTCTTATGCGAGCTCACATAATTTCATCTCATTCCATATTATTGCATAGTATTGATGTAACATATTTAGCTCTTCTCCTATTGATGGATATTTTGGTTTTTAAATTATTAAATAAAACACAAATAAAAAAATTTTATACTATATGCAATGTTGCAGGAGACACCTTTGTGTATGTTTCTTTGTGTGTGTGTATGTGTGTAAAAGTATTTCTTTGGGATTGATAGCTTCAAGTGGATTGCTGGATTAAAGAGCAGACACTTAAAAAATACATTTTGAAAAATAGTTCCAAAAGGACGATGGATTTTATAAAATGTTTTGTGATTAAGAATAAGCAGATATATTGGGGTGCCTAGGTGGCTCACTTGATTGAGTGTCCAACTCTTGGTTTCAGCTCAGACCAGGATCTCATGGTTCGTGGGTTCTAGCCCGTGTTGGGCTCTGCACTGACAGTGCAGAGTCTGCTTGAGATTCTCTCTCTCTCCCTCTCTTTCTCTGCCCCTCCCCTGCTCACTTTCTCTTGCTCTTTCTCTCTCAAAATAAATAAACTAAAAAAAAAGAATAAGCAGATACATTAAAAATAAAAACATTGGGGCTTGGATACATTAGGACAATAGATTTTGAGGATTAGCAAGAATTTTAATTTTTTAAAATATACTTCTTTTAGAGCAGTTTTATATTTGTAGCAAAATTGAGAAGAAAGTATAGAGAGTTCCCCATCCATTCCTTGTCTCCACTCATGCATAACATTCCCCACCAGAGTAGCATATTTGTTACAACTGATGAGACTGCAGTGACACATTATTATCACCCAAAGTCATTTACATTAAGTTTCACTCTTGGTGTTGTAGATTCTCTGGGTTTTGACAAATGTATAATGATGTATGTCCATTTTAGTATCACACATAATATGATATATACATAATTTTAGTATCATACATACATATGTATACCTTTTTAGTATCATACATAAGTTTCCCTGCACTAAAAATCCTCTGTGTGTCACCTATTCATTCTTCTTTCTCCCCTGTTGGCAACCCCTGATCTTTTTACTGTCTCCACAGTTTTGCCTTTCTGGAATGTCATACGGTTGGAATCATACAATATGTAGCCTTTTCAGATTGTCTTCTTTCACTTAGTATTATGGATTTAATGTTCATCCATGTCTTTGTGGTTTGATAGCTCATTTCTTGTTTGCCCTAAACATCCCATTATCTGGATGTACCACAATTTATTTGCCCATTCACCTACTGAAGGACACCTTGGTTATTACTAATTTTTACCAATTATAAATAAAGCTGTCACAGATGTTGTGGATAAATGATTGTGTGGACCTAAGCTTTCATCTCATTTGGGTAAATACCAAGGAGCATAGTTGCTGGAATATATGGTAAGAGTATGTTTATTTTTGCAAGAAACTGCCAAACTGTCTTCCAAACTGGCTGTACCATTTTGCATTCCCCTCAGTAATGAGTGAGAGTTCCTGTTGCTCCACATCCTATCTAGCATTTGGTAGCGTTGGTGTTTTGGATTCTTGCCATTCTAATAGATGTCTAGTGGTAGGTCATTGTTTCCATTTGCAGTTCTTTAATGACATATTATCTGAGCATCTTTTTATATGCCTATTTATCATGTGCATATCTTCTTTGGTGACGTGTCTAGTTTGTTGGCTCATTTTAAACTGGGTTGTTCATTTTCTCGTTGAGTTTTTTTTTTAGAAGTATTTTCTTCCAGTTTGTGGCCTGTCTTCTCATTCTGTTGAGTGTTTAAACTTTTCAAAATAATTTCTTGCTAATTTGAAGGACTTTGAAAGATTTAAGGAGAAATGTAATCTACATCCTTTTAGGATATTAACACCGAATTTAGCAGAAATGTTAGGAGCTGTGGACTTGTCTAAGCCTTTTGCTCTGGCCATTTAAATGCTTTTCCCATAGTGACATGAAGTGGCTTTCTTCCATTTGCAAAAGAATTGCAACATGAGACCATGGATTTAGTTCAAGAATACCAAATTTGTGAGACCTGAGGTGATTTAATCCTTGGCAAAATGTGCTCAGCTTCTCATTTAAGAAAAATAATTAAAACAAACCAGGGGTGCTCATGCTTATATCTGCTGGATTTAGAAGTTTCCCTGTGGGAGAAAATTACGCTTTAATGAAGAATTAGTTTAAGCTGGGTGGATTAAGTTGATAAAATTCATCTCCATAGTAATTTAGCAAGGGAAAAATTAAGATGTTGGCCACAGTTGCTATTAATTTGGTCTGAGCTGAAGATCTGTATGAATACCTCTGGGAAGGGGTATATTCACTACATTTGATCATTTAGCCACAAAGTACCAAAACTGCACATAGTGGGTCCTCATAAGTGCTTTTGCTTATGAGTTACAATTCACTATGAATGAGCTGATCTCACAATTCTCTTCAAATGCTTAATGACTATATATTTTTCTACATTCATTTTACTGCATCTCCTATGTTCTAAGAACTAGTCCAAGTTTTGAGGGAAAGAGAGTTTGTATAAAATGATTTCTAGCCTTAAGAAGTTTTATAGATGAAAAGAAGAAAGACAAATATATGGAACTCCTATGACCCAAGGTGGTCCACATTCCTAAATGATTTGAGAGAAAAAAATATCCATTTTTTTTTACCACTTTGTAATATACAATTTGTCTTCTAAACAGTGTTATTTAATTTACAGAAACTGTAAGGTGTGATGGTTAATTTTATGAGTCAACATGACTGGGTCCTGGAACTGCAGATATTTGGTTAAACATTTCTGTCTATAAGGAAGTTTCCAGATGAAAATAGCATTTGAATCACTAGACTGAGTAAAGCAGATTGCTCTCACCAATGAGGGTAGGTTTGACCCAATTCCTTGAGGGTATGAATAGAACAAACAGGTGGAGGAAGGGAGAATTTGCTCTTTCTGCCTGACTCTGTTAGCTGGGACATTGGTTTTCTCCTACTCATGGACTAGGACTTACACCATCGGTGCTCCTGATTCTCAAGCCTTTGGACTCAGGCTGGCAATATGGATATATACATACATTTCTCTCTCTCTCTCTCTATATATATATGTATATGTATATGTATATGTATATATATATGCACACATACACACATACATATATGTATATATTAATACATTATATATACATATAATTATATGTATATTCTATTTCTCTGGAAAACCCTGATACAGGAACCAATGCACTTAAATCTAAAGGAAATTTATCTTTGAAAAAGACATTTAAAAAAAAAAGAAAAACTTTGCATTTATACAGTCTCAAGCTGCTGACAAAAATGACAAATATTTCTCTGTTTCTCACCCCCCCAAACAGTATCATTTCATCTGAGGATATAAAATTGGACAATCAGAGATCACTCAGATTGTATTTAGCAGCACATGCCAGGTCAATTTATTTTAACATGCATAAGTCTGAATTGTTAGTAATAACCATGTCAAGGAAGAACTGTAGGAAAAATCAATATTCCTGTTGAGATTTGTCAATAGTACTTGATGATTTTATGCATCTACTATATAGATATGAAGAAGGCTCAATTAAAACCCATAGCAGAGTAATCAAACACTGCCTAAAAAGGAAAAAAAATTGTATCAAAACCACATAAGATAACTATAACTAGCAGATTAGCTTTTAGTTGCAGTGGCCAGATAGATAATAGTTGTTAGAAAATTACAGGCTCGATCACAGTAAGGCTGTGCCCCGCTTTCCTCATTTAACAACTGTGATAATAAAGTACCTACCTCCCAAGATTGTGATAGAGATTCTGTGAGATAATCTAGGTAAAGTTCTAGGTAAACCTGATGTATAGGAAACTTTCCATACCCATTTAAAAAATAAAATCTGGTAGTGTTTCGAGACCATCCTATAGAGAGAACTGCTCTGAATTTCATTCACAGACCTCACTCTTGGTGACAGTCATTTAATGAAAACAAAGGTCTTTCAGAGTAAAAATGTCTGGATTGGGCCTCTTCAGCACACCTCCCCCACTCCTCAATAATTAAGTTTCCTTGAAAGTAGTTCAGAAGCTCCATGATGTTTGAGGAGGGTAAAGGGGGAAGTGTAAAGGTCCATGGCAGGCTGATAGAGAAGAAACTTTGGAAGAGAAGTCTTTGAACAGGCCCAGGGTTTATCAAAGCATGGGTACTTGTTGGTGGTTTTCAGAGTAACTCTTGAGAAGTGATGTTGGATTGGAGAGCTGAGCTGAGAACTCCACCTTCCTCCAGTCCCCGAGAGATACTGTGTGGCTGAGTATTCCTAGAAGCTTTCCCCCACAGGCTAGACATTCTGGGAACAGCCTAGGCAGCTGTCCAATGGTCTAGGTTCTAAAATCCATTCTGTAGGAATGATGTTTAGGATCATAGGTGTCACTTGATCCTACTTCATCTTATAGAGGAGGACACTGAGAACTATGTTGGTGATTCAACTTCTCAAGGTTCCCCAACAGAGAGAGAGTGGCAGAGCTGAGACTGAAATCTGGATCTCTTAAGTCTGTGCCCATAGACACATCTATGAAAGAAAGAGAGGGAAAGAGGCTGCAAAACACAGTTAGTGGAGAGGCATCTGGATTGACTTATTTATGCAGGTGCACTGCACTAGAATTTTATAACATAAATGATACCATGATGCCTATCATTTATCACATGCTTACTATTAAGTAAGTTATGTTAGTTCTTCATGTACATATCTCATTTAATCTTTACAGTGACATGATGAGGTAGGTACTCTATATTATCCCCATTTTGTAGATGGAACTAAAGCATGAACAGGTTCAGCAGATTGTCTAGTATCATGTGGCTAATTAATAAATGACAAACCAAGACTAGAATAATGGGTATTGGCAAATCATATTTCAGATGGCAGTGAGGCCATTTAAAAAGACTCTTAGGGAGAGCCCTGGGCACTTCTCCATTCTGGGATTTAGGTTATATATTTTTAAAGTGCAACAGATAATCTCTAAAATCCTTGCATGAGTTATTGTTTTATATAGATGGCCTCTGACTTACAGTGGTTTGAGTTAGACTTTCTTTTGACTTTATGATGTTGCAAATGTAATACACATGCAGTATTAGGAATTTTGAAGTTTGCTCTCTTCCCAGGCTAGTGGGGTGTGGTACAATATTCTCTCCAGGTGCTGGGTAGGGGCAGTGAGCTTCAGCTCTCAGGCAGCCACGTGATCATGAGGCTAAACAATTAATATGCCTAAGATCATTCTGTACCCATACAACCATTCTGTTTTTCACTTTCAGTACAGTATTACTGTACTGAATAAATTACCTGAGATAATCAACACTATTATAAAATAGGCCTTGTGTTACATGATTTTGCCCAACTGTAGGCCAATGGAAGTGCTCTGAGCAAATTCAAGCGGGCTAGGCTAAGCTGGGATGTTTGGTATTTAGTTGTATATTAGAAGAATTTTTGACTCGGGATAGTTTCAATTTATGGTGGGTTTATCAGGACATAGCACCATCATAAGTCAAGGAAGATCTATAATTTTGCCTGTGTTTTGACTGCACACATGGTTTTTCTCAAGATTTATACTCTGAAGTTTGAGAAAAAGTATGCATGCTTTTACATTTTTGATGAAATGAGGGGTAAATGATGTGGTGACTAATGCTAAAAGCTCTTGCTGATTCATTCTGGGATGGTTGTATGCCTCCCAGGACCACCTTTTTAGGCCTCCTTCCACTCCATTATTTCTGCTTTGATGGATGTTGATATTACCATGTTCCTGCCTAAGTGTCTTGGTACCTCTAATTTTTTCTAGATTAAATGAGGTTTTAACAAGGCTTATGGGGTGATTCTTTGTCATTAAAATAACAAATGGATTGAAAACAGCCTTCTGTCTCTTTGGAATCCACCACCATTAGTGGACTATAATCCAGCTGGTGACAGAACAGCAGAGAGCTAGGAGGCTATCAAAGAGTGAAAAAAAATGTAAAATTTCCTGTGGTGTGTCAGTGAGGATAGAGTTTCTCCAAAGTTTCAGAAAATAAATTTGAATCCCTGGCTGGCAAGTTTAACTTTATAGAGCAGATCCTTATAAATGTGAAGTCGGATTGGATCAGGGACAAAGGCTGTCTTGAAAAACATTCCAAGCTTGATGTTTCTGAATGTATCACTGTTGAAAGGTTGGAAAATTGATAGTTCATGTTTATTAAAAATAAGTTGAGTAAGCATTTAAAAGTTTAGAACTAAGAAGATTTTAAACCCCAGGGAAAAAATTGAGCGTTAAATCAGAACATGGCTATCCTCTTGGCTGAGATGTTAATATGATACTAGGAATTCTGTTTCAAGTCTATGGAGCTGTCTAAGCAGGCAGGAATTGGGATCTTAGGTCCAGGGGGGGCTGGACTCCTCTGCCTGAAGCAGATCCTCACCAGGGGGAGCAAGATCAATATCAAAGCAAGAGAATAATTTTACTTCCTGTTCCTGATCTTAGTTACAGAGGAAAAATTGGAGATCGAGATTGATACAATCATGAGAAAAAACGATATGTCTTTCAACAATCTGCCAATTGAAACTTTTTAAACTGAGTACGCTAAAGATGTTGAATTCAGGTCAATTTAGGGCATTAACTAATGACAACAGCAGAGACCACAGGAAGTAATTGAGTACTCAAGCTGATAGGATTTGAGGTGGAAGTTAGTCTTCAGTAAATTACACACAGAAATGGGTTAGCTACTCCTCTCAGAGTGAACACAGAGGAGCCTCAAACTCCAGAAACTTCACATTTCTTTCTCATCCTCACGTTTTTGATGGCTAATTTTGTGATCTGGGCAAGCCTTTTCTCTTAGGGGCTTCTAGTTTCTCCATCTGTAAAATGGGGAGTTTGGATGACTCATCATTTAGATTTCTTTCACTTCTTATGTTCTATACTTTTAGATTTGCTTCCATGTATGTTTGTTGGTAGGAATAGGAACAATAATACATTTTACTTATTATATAATTTTCAGGAAAAGGGATCTTCCCCAACCACTCAAGTTCATGGTTATCTCCCTCATTCCTCTATTCTAGAATGTTTGTGGTTGGTATCTTTTATTTGACACCTATCAATGTTCTGAACAGTTGTTGTTAGATCCTTGAAGGGAAAGGATTATGCCTTATTCCATTTTGCATCTTGAATGCTTGACACAATAACTGCATGTGGTTAGTAATTATCACCACTACTACTAACAACAACAATAAATAACAATATCACCAGTAACAGTTATTATTTATTTGACGTTTACTGTGTGGTAGGCAGTGTGCAAGGTACCTCATATACATAATATTATTTGGACCTCATGAGATGAGAAACAGAGAAACTGGGCAATTTTCCTAAAGCCACACAGCTAGCAGTGCCCCAAGACCACTTGGGCTCCAAGGCGACAGTAAGTGGTAGAACTTATAACCCAAGGCTATGTGTCTCCAAAGCACTGATCTTATCTCTACCACAGTATGCTGCCTTCCCTTGAAAATTTTTAAAACAATTGCTAATAGATCATCCTTAGCACTTCATATTAGAAATCTTAGAGACTGGGTTTGGCCATCAATTTTATGTTTGTTTTTTTAATGGTACTACAGAAACATTTCAAGTTAGAGATGATAATAGGTTTATTCTAGAAGGAAATGCTTAGAATATTTATATGGTACTTCTTAAAGAGTTGTAAGTGAATAAACAACTAGATTTAAAAATAGGAATTGATTAGCTCATTTTATAGAAAAGCCTGGGAGAGGTCAAGCTTCAGGCAGTGCTGGATCCAAGTGACTCAGTCATGAAATTTCTTGCTCAACCTTTAAATATCTTGGTTTTGCTTTTCTTGCTTGTTCCCAGATGGCTTAATCCTCATGGCAAAGAAGATTGCTCTAAGAGCTCCAGATTTTCATAATTTATAGGGTTCATGATTCTAGTAGAAAAGAAGCATCATTCCTGATAATCTGGCAAAAATCCCAAGGAGGACATTATCTGAAGTAGCTTGCCCATCTCTGACCAATTGGTGTGTCTAGAGAGGATGAAGCATTCTGATTGGCAAGGCCTATGTTCTGAGACCTCCCCTACTTCTTAAGAGGCAAGAAAGTCTGGCTGAATCTCAGACCATGTGAGATGATCAAGAGTGTAATGAAATTGGAGGTGTGGATGGATAATTCTCCAACTGAAATGATAATGCAGATAAATATCATAGCCTGCCACAAAATGTCCAGCTTTTTTCACTGTTAACAAATGGTGTTCTTCCTGGGGTATTTGAAAGAGCAGAGGGCTGATATAGAGAGCAACTTGATCTCTGTCCCTTTTTTTGCCTCTGACTAGCTATGGGTCTTTCAACAAATCATTTTCCTCTTGATCTTAGTTCCTTTATCTGTAAAAGTATAAGGTAGGATGATTAGATCTTCCTGAACCTTTCCAACTCTGGCATTCTCTTTCTGGGTGCTCGTGATGATTATTATCAAGTCCTCTGAATAGTAACACAAGTCAGTTGCTGCTTTTACTTATTTATTTTTTAAATATTTTTTTAATGTTTTATTTATTCTTGAGAGAGAGACACAGAGGGCAAGCGGGGGAGGGGCTGAGAGAGAGGGAGACACAGAATCTGAAGCAGGCTCCAGGCTCCCAGCTGTCAACACAGAGCCTGATGTGGGGCTTGAACCCAAGAAATGTGAGATCATGACCTGAGCCAAAGTCGGACACTTAACCGTCTGAGCCACCCAGGCGCCCCAGTTGCTGATTTTAATAGAGACTGGTGATTACACACTTTCTTCAAAATTCTAGTTAGTATCTACATTAAGTTAATACATCCTTCTCAATCCTGCCATTTATGAAGTACCCCACTGAAGACATTAGATCTGTCATGGTGGGCTGATCTATAAACATGGTGCAAGGAATGTATTCTTAGTTTTCTGTACATTAATAACATTTTTGTGTAGTTATGTGAGCTCCACGGGGACTGCAATCATGTCTATCTTGTTCAGTGCTGAAGCTCCAGTGACTAGTTCAGTCCTTGATACATAACAGATGCTTACAAAATATTAGTTGAAAGATTAAAGTATAAAAATAAAACCTGTAAAATGTCTTAAAGCTCACACATTGTATGAGTGACTATGAGTATGAGTGACTATATATAACCCAATATATTATATGAAAATAGAACACGTTGTAAATGGAAGCAGTGTGGTTAGAACCCACCTGGCCCAAGTTTACGACTGAAGAAGTTTTTGCAGTTACATCTTGTTGCCTTTCATAGGACCTCAAAGATCAAAGTCCAATGCTTTCTGGCTCTTTTGATTGGTTTCCTTTCTAATGCCCCAGATTGATTCTGGTTTTGGAAAACAAATTACAATTTTCTAAATCTTTTGTTTTTATCTAGTTTTAGCATGCCTTGATATGCAGAGAACACTTTTTTTTTCCTTTTATTACCATAATCACAGTAATCCATTCTTCTGGGTTAAGACAGAGAGGTTCAGTCCTATTATTCTGAGTACATTTCAGATTTTTTTCTTTATGTGCAGGATGCACTAAAATAGCATAGCTAGATTACCTAAAGATAGGGCTTTCTCCATGTCACTTTCTTAATCAAGAATAAAGTCTTCAATTGTGTTTTCAGATCCTCTAGTATTGGTCTAAAATCACTCAACTTTAATTTTCCACTACTCAGTCTAAAGGCCTATGGTCCAGGTGATCCAGTCATTTTAGCTATCATCTATCACATACCTTGTACACATACCTTGTTTATGAGGTCTCCCCACCTTGAATCTGTCCACCAGTCCAAAGCCTACACATCATCCAATACTTTGATTGAAATTAATTTTATCCAGAAAGATTTTTCATATTGTAACTAAATTTCCCTTATTTGAATTCTACACCATTGGATTAAAACCAGCATTTCCCAAGTTGTTCTTAAGAGCACAAATCTGGGAAACAGCATTCAATGGTCAAAGCAGTTTGGGGAATTTTAGGGTCTATAGAAGACAATTTGTGAAATTGTACTTGTTTCTGTGAGTTTTCTTGAGGACAGAGAATAAGTGTAATTCATTATATGCATTCAGTAGCTTGTGTAGTCCTTCTCACATAGCCATTCAACAAATGTAGAATAAATTCATAATTTTTTTTTTTTTTTACAATTTAGCCCTTCATTATGTGCTAGATTATGTATTTTTCCATTTGCTTTGATATTTAAAATCTTATTTTGTCAGGGAGATGGAAATCATCTTAGGGACATCACCAGTGTCTTACCAGTTTGTATTTTTCCTAACATTTAGTTCAGGACTTGTCCTCTGAATGATAATAAATATAAACTTGTAATGTTCTTGCACTTGACCATTTATATGAAGGCATAGTGAGATTAATGTTATCTTGACAGTTGGAACATGGTATAACATCTTTGATTAGAATTCCATCTTCCAGGATTCACTCTGAAGCAGGTATTCCAATATTACATTTGGCTGAATATTTGGTGGTCTTTCCCCTAACTTATTGCATCAAGTGTATTCATTCTATTTCTCCTCATACAAACTTGTTAAGCCTGAACCTACATTACCTGTGAGAAAAATTGCGCATTGACTAGGCCTTTCAACCTAGCTTTGTATAAACCAGTGAATGTCTTTATACTTCTGAAAACATTCTATAGAAAGGCCTTACAAATTAGAAGTTAAGTGTTTCTAAGGCAGAAACTTGGAAATTTGAAATAAACAAAGGCATTTGATCAGTTACTTGCAGATATGCACACCATGCTAGAAATTTTGGCAGAGATTTCTCTAACAGCCCCTTACTAGTATTGCTGTTCCCTGAGATTATACCCTGTTGAACTGGACAAGAAAAGTTTTCTATAAGAATTCATGTAGTTAAAGTTAGTTTTCTTAGACTTGTGTTCCTCTGGGTGTGTGCTGTAGCTCCAGAATCTGATGCAATATATTTCAATTTCATTTTTTAGACTTAAATTTATTATTTGCTTCTTTTATTTATAGATACCTACTATAATTAGTTCTAATTATAAATTCTAATAATTATCAAATTATTTATCCTAATTGTTCTATACACTAATAAATTGGTTCCAATAAAGTTCCAACAATTTTTAGGAATTTATATTATTAACTGACCTTAGGAACTTCAGGGAGATGAACATTTTTAAGTGAATCAACTAAACAACTGTGATTATCAAAGTGTTGAGGGATAACTTAGAATAGGTTCCAGAAGATGAGAGTAGTCTCTCTTCCAAGATTAACTAGGCAAGTTCTCCAGCAATTTCTTTCCAGAAGAGGAAAGCACAGGTGTGATTTCACACAATGGGCTGATCTTCCTATAATAATTGCCTTTTTGAAGTTTCTTGAGAGCGTACTTATTTTCTTATACATGGAAAAACTTTATGGCTTTCCTCTAAGTAATTCTTGTGAAGGATCTCAGAGGTAGAGACCTCAGTTTTCAGCCCAAAGAACAATTAAAAATGGTGCACATATACTTCACCCCTGGTATGCATCATATAGACTCATTTCTTCTGCTGTTGAATCCTTTCCAATTTGCATCTCTGGCACCTTCCCAAATTCCTCATTTTTACTTTTTAACTAAATGCATGAGCCTTTTGTAACATATTGGTGACAATATAAACCATTAGTTGGCAACTCCCTAGGGCTTTGAGGCTACATGCCCATCTGACAGCAAGCTTTATTAAAGATTGACAACGAAAGTTCTAAGGGTATGTTTTTATTTTTAAAAATTGGCATCATTTATTTTCATCTAGGAGCTTCATTGGTTCCATTTCCTTTTGGATTTTTGAGAGATTTGACCTCACCTCTCTCACACAGAAACACACCCAAGGAAAAGCATTATGGTCTCCGTTTCACATTGAATGTGTCTTCTCTTCCTTTGACAAAGCACATCCAGTGATCTGGGAAAACCTGCTTCACCACAAAGGAAAGCAAATCTGGAGACAGGAGACCAGCATCTTTGGGAGATTTTTGGCTTCTGATACAAAATTGTTAAGAGTAGAACCATGGACATTAGCTATCACTGCTCGGCAGTGATGGTAATTTCACTTGCTTCCTGGGATTCTTGCAGATGGTGAGCAAGCATGAAACTTCACACTAATAATTGCAACCCATCATATGACAGGTGTTCTCTCTCTCTCTCTCTCTCTCTCTCTCTCTCTCTCTCTCTCTCTCTCTCTCTCTCTGTGTGTGTGTGTGTGTGCGCGCGCGTGCACGTGCGTGTCTGTTAGGGAGGTAGGAAAAATGAAGAGATGGGCTACTGTCTTAGTAGCAACATTTGAATAGAGCTTTATAATTCAGAGCGTTTTCACTTAGATCTTAACATTTGTTTGTAATACCAGCTTTGTATTCAGGATACTTCAAGGTAATGCCCAAACTTCCTGGGACGCCCAGGTAGCTCCATTGGTTAAGCATCTGACTCTTGATTTCAGCTCAGGTCATGATCTCACAGTTTGTGGATTTGACTCCTGCTTTGGGCCCTGCACTGACAGCATGGAGCCTGCTTGGGATTTTCTCTACCTCCTTCTTTCTTTGCCCCTGTTTGCTTGTGCACTCTCTCTCTCTCTCAATATATATATATATATATATATATATATATTTTTTTTTTGTTTGTTTGTTTGTTTGTTTGTTTTGTTTTTGTTTTTTTTTAAAAGATAATGCCCAAACTTCATCAACAGTTTAAGAGGCCCTTCTGGTAAGGCATTTATTTACCACTTCAGTATCACCAACTGCTTCTTTCAGGCTTCGGATATCTATTTACTCTGCCAAAATTCATTTTGTGGCTAACTGCTATGTATAGGACCTGTCCTGACCCCTGCTAGATAAAGAGACCCTTCTATGAGCATCCATAACAGCCTATATATCACTTATGTTAGCACCTACATACTGTATTGTTATTATTTGTTTGCTTGTCCATATTCCTTGCTAGACTGAAACTCCCAAAGAACAGGAATCATGTCTCAATCATCTCTACAGCCTCAGTGGCTGGCACACACCTATCAAGTGTTAACTACTTCTTAAATGAATTTGATAGGGCAGCTCTAATTGTTGCCAGCTTATAGACCAGTGAATGAAAGCTCAAAAAGGGTGAAAGGGCTTTCCAAAGGAGACATACTTAGAAAGCAAGTGACAGGTCTAGAACATAAACAATAACAGGGGCAATAATATTTTAAATGCCCTCAACCAGGGACCACACACATACTGGCTCATTAAATTTTCAGATGAACTCTCTAATGTAGGTACTCTTACTACCCCTTTTATCAAAAAGGGATTTAAATTTCACAGAGTTTATTAACTTATTAAGTGTCACACAACATGATGAGAAAGTCTCTGATTCCAGCCCTTGTCCTCCATTCATTTACTTTGCTGCCTCTTAGGCTTTTGTTTAAATACCCAGGTTCTCTTCTGTACTACATGAAGCAGCAACCACTTATAGAAAAAGAAAGATAGCAAATCAAATGCTTGTTTTGCCTGCAAAGTTGTCAAACATTGGTTTAATTGATGGACTTCACCAAATTGATGTATCAAGTTCAAATTAATCTTATCCAGACTGCTATTGATTCTATAGACTCTAATTATATCTTTTTGTACACGGTATTCTAGACTCCAAGTAGCATAGCAAAATTTAAGTTTTCAGACACAGAATATAAGAACCCTAGAATGTATGGGGAATAGTCCCAAAATTTCATGCTAGCACCAAGGAAGTTAACTGTTTCTTCCCCACACCCTTTGACCTAGGTGGTCTAAGTCTGACCTAGACTGGCAAGTTATGTACTTTACGAGATGGATTTATGTTCTGGTAAATTGGGTACAGAATCAGTTAGAATTGACAGGCTCATCCCCTCCCTCTTTGGGGCTCCCTTAGCACTTAGCATGCATCACTCACAGAGCCTTAATCAAAGGGTATTCTGGTAAGTTGAGAATGTGCAGCCTCTGCCTTTTCCCTACCAGGTTAGGAGCTCCTTATAGATAGGGAGCACATTTCATTCATCACTACATCCAAAGCTTGAGGCACTTGTTTGAGCTCAGGATATGCATGTTGAATAAATGAGTTGATTTGGCTTTGGCAGGACCAATCAGCCTGAAAGCTCTCTCTCCACAGCCTTTCCCATTTCCATTTCAATTATGTGGGATATTCAGAGTTTGCAAGTAATCTTCCTCCAGCCTAAAGCACGGGGCCTCCTTCAGATGGTAGCGTTTCCTTTTATGGTGTCTTAGATGGGGTTCTGAGACCGTAGCTACTGTGGAAACATCAGTCTCCTGCCTTTATATGATGGAAGAGCATTTCTTGAAGATGTCTCAACTGCCTTTTCAATCATCATCAGGTTAGCATGACAGTTTCTTATTGTTTATACTACCAGGTACCCTGCTTTATGCACCAGCTGTTTTTTTTTAAAACACCTCTGTTGAGGTATAACTGACATAAACTGTGCATATATAAAGTGTACAGTTTGATAAGTATTGATATATACTGTGAAAATATCGCCACAATCAAATAGTGAACAAATCTGTCACCCCGAAAATTTTCTTGTTCCCTTTATAATCTCTCCCTCTCAGGTTTCCTAATCCCCCATCACTAGGCAACCACTGACCTGCTTCCTGTCGCTATAAATTATTATGCATTTCTTTGAGTTTACTTAAATGGAATCACAAAAGATGTAATTCCTCTCTGACTTCTGTCACTCAGCATAATTATTGTGAGATTCATCTGTATAATTGTGTGGATCAATAGTTAATTTACTTTTTTTCTGGAGTGGTATTTTATTATATAGATATGCCACAAATTGTTTTTCTTTTCATTTGTTGATTGACCTTTGGCTTGTTTCCAGTTTTTGGCATTATGAATAAAGCTGCTCTGAACATATGATATATACTTTCATTTCTTTTGGTTAAATACCTAGGAAGGGAGTGGCTGCATCCTATGGTAGGTGCTACAGGTTGAATTGTGTCCCCCCAAAAAGATATTGTTGAAGTTCTAACGTTTTCAGAATGTGATCTTATTTTAAGTTAGGATCTTTATATAGGTAATCAAGTTAGAATGAAGCCATCAGGAGGGACTTTATCCAGTATAACTGGGGTCCTTATGAAAAGGGGAAGACTTGGACACAGACACACACACACACACACACACACACACGAAGAATACCATGTGAAGATGGATGCGGAGATTGGGGTGATGCTTCTACAAGCCAAGGAATGCCAAAGATTGCCAGCAAGCCACTAGAAGCTAGGAGAGAGGCTCGGACAGATTCTCCCTCACAGCCCTCAGAAGGAATCAACACTGCCACCACCTTGATCTCCTACTTCCATCCTCTAGAACTGTGAAACAATAAATTTCTGTTGTTAAGACACCCAGTTTCTGCTACTTAGTTATGGCAGCCGTAATGCAATAATAGTGAACATTTAACTTTTTAAGAAACTGCCCAATTGTTTTCCAAAGTGATTTGCCATCTTATACTCCCTACCCCAGTGTATATGAGTTCCTGCATTTGCTCCCCAGCACTTAATATAGTGCTTCTTTCTAAGTTTAGTCAGTCTAATAGGTATGTAGTGGTATTTCATTGTGGTTTTAATTTGAATTCCCTAATAAATAATGATGTTGAGAATCTTTTCACATGTTTATTTGCCATCCATATATCTTCTTTAAGTATTTGTTCAAATCCTTTATCTCTGAGTTATTTTCTGATTGTTTTTGTAAGTTCTTTTTACTTTCTACATGTAAGTCCTTTACCAGATATGTGATTTCAAAAAAACTTTGAAACTCTGTTTTTCATCTTTTTATAATAGTATATTTTGAAGAACAGAGAGTTTAATTTTGATTACATTGAATTTATCAATTTGTTCCTTTATACCCCTACTTTTAGTGTCATAACAAAAAAAAATCTTTGCCTAATCCAGGGTCACCAACATTTTCATGTATATTTTCTTCTAGAAATTTTCTAGAATCTAGAGGTTTTATATTACAGTAGACATAGAGTTAATTTTGAATTGATTTTTATATATGGTATGAGGTATGAATTGAATTTGTCTTCTGTTTGTGTATTGATGTCAAATTGTTACATTGCCATTTGTCAAAAAGGTTATCTTTTTTCCATTGGACTACCTTTGGACTATAGTAAAAAATTAATTGATCACATGTGTGGCTTTCTTTCTTGATTCTATTGCGTTCTACTGATTTCTTTGCCCCGCCCCCCATGCCAATACCTCACTATTTTGATTGCTGTAGCTCAATGGCTTTGAATGGGGGGTGATTTTGTTCCCTGGGAGCATTTGGCAATGTCTGGAATCACTTCTCGTCACAACGGGGGTAGGGATATTACACATTTACAGTGGGTAGAACTCAGTAACCCTGCTAAATATCCTGTAGTACATGGATCCACTACAACAAAGAATCTTTCAGCACCGAATGCCAATAGTGCTGAGGTTGAGAAATCATCACAGCTTTATAATACATCTTAAAATCAAGTAGTACAAGTCTTCCAACTTTGTTTTTATTTTTCAAGGTTGTCTGGCTATTCTAGGTCCCCATAAATTTTGAAATAAACTTATCAGTTTCCCCAAATATTTTGCTGAGTTTTGCCTGAGCTTGTGTTAAATCTATACATACAAGTTGAGAAGAATTGATACTTAGTAATATTGAATGTTTCCATCCTTAAACACTGTATATCTATCCATTTATTTAGGTCTTCTTAATTTCTCTTAGCAAGGTTTTGTAGTTTTTCAGGAGACAGGTCTTGGTCTTGTATGTCTTTTGTAAAATTTAACCCTAAGTAGTAGGGTTTTTTTTCCCCTGCTATTATAAATGGCATTGTCGTTTTAATGAGTGAAGTTTTTTTTTAAATTTTTTTTTTAACATTTTATTTATTTTTGAGACAGAGAGCATGAACAGGGGAGGGTCAGAGAAAGAGGGAGACACAGAATCCGAAACAGGCTCCAGGTTCTGAGCTGTCAGCACAGAGCCCGACGCGGGGCTCAAACCCACGGACCACAAGATCATGACCTGAGCCGAAGTCGGACGCTCAACCGACTGAGCCACCCAGGTGCCCCAATGAGTGAAGTTTTAAAGAAACACATTTTCCCCATGAATTTGGGGGGCCAATGTTAAGACATTATCTGGTTTACTGGGTTTTGTAATCTCAAGCCCCAATAGGACTCTATGGGAATTCACTGGATTCCAAGTGATAGAGACCCAAGTTCTTTGAGTTTAAGAAAAATCTGAATTAAAGGAAGAACTACAGACCAGGGCCTGGAGCTCAGAACCTTATGGGATTTAGATTCATACTTCCTTGACATGTCAGATTTTCTCCAAGGCACCAGCTTCATTTCCTCATGATATGTCATGCTGAGAGATATGGTACCATGCAGCTCAAATAGCTTTGAGCTATTGAGCTCAAATAGATTTATTTGTTTAAAAACATTTTTTTCAATGTTTATTTACTTTTGAGAGTGAGAGAGAGAGAGACAATGTGAATGGGAAAGGGGGAAAGAGAGGGACACAGAATGTGAAGCAGGTTCCTGACTCTGAGCTGTCAGCACAAAGCCTGATGTGGGGCTTGAACTCAGGAACTGTGAGATCATGACCTGAGGCACAGTTGGATGCTTAACCAACTGAGCCACCCAGGAAACCCCTCATAGTTTTATTAATAGAGAGGAAAATAGATTCTTCCCTTTAGACAATTCCTGGGATGTGCTCTGATATTGGCTAGGGTCACAGATCTAACCCTGGACCAAACTCTGTGGCCAAGCCAATGGTTGGCTTTATCAGGATTACACTGTATTTTCAGTCAGAGTTTTAGGGTCCCTGGCTAGAATGAGATGGTGTGATGGGAAGTACAGCGGTAGTTCTGGGCAAAGGCAGCAGCCATTACAAATAGAAACACAATCCCCCTAGATCTAAGTAACCTCAAATATTCAAAAGAGAAGCCCTATCATGTCATTATTCTCTCTTGGAAGTGGTATCATTCATTAACAGATGTTCATATTGACATTTATTTACTCTATGTGTAGCATTTCTGCTTTCATGGATTGAAGACCTGTTTGGAAACCACGTCTTCATTTCTCTTTTCATCCCTCCATCCAAATAATTCACATTTCATTTTACCCTCCCCCCTTGAATTCCCAACTCAGAACAACTGGAAATTATATTGGGAGAATCACATACAAAAATAATAAATACCCAACATTTATAAAGAGCTTATAAAACACAGCACCCCCAAAATTGATAATCCAATTAAAAATGTGTGGAAGACATGAATAGACATTTCTCCAAAGAAGACATCCAGATGGCCAACAGACACAAGAAAAGACGCTCAGCATCTCTGATCATCAAGGAAATGCAAATCAAAACTACAATAAGATATCATCTCATACCTGTCAGAATGGCTAAAATCAACCACACAAGAAACAACAGGTGTTGGTGAGGACGCTGAGAAAGGAGAATACTCTTGTACTGTTGGTGGAAATGTAAACTGGTGAAGCCACTCTGGAGAACAGTATGGAGATTTCTCAAGAAACTAAAAATGGAACTACTCTATGATCCAGCAATTGCACTATTAGGTATTTACTTAAAGGATACAAAAATACAGATTCAAAGGGATACATGCACACCAATGTTTATGGCAGCATTATCAACAACAGCTGAACTATGGAGAGAGAGCCCAAATGAATGGATAAAGAAGATGTGGTGTGTATGTGTGTGTGTGTATACACACACACACACATGTATATATATACACACATATATATGTGTATATATATATATGAGTGAATATATATATATGTATATATGTATACAATGGAATATTAGTCATAAAAAAGAATGAAATCTTGACATTTGCAATTACTTGGATGGAGCTAGAATATATTATTTATTTCTCAATCAGAGAAAGACAAATACCATTTGAGTTCACTCATATGTGGAATTTAAGAAACAAAATAGAAGAACATATGGGAAGGTGGGTGGGGGAGAGAGGAGAAGGAAGCAAACCACAAAAGACTCTTAATGGTAGAGAACAAACTCTTAATGGAGGGAGGTGGGTAGGGGATGGGTTAGATGGGTGTTGGGTACTATGGAGGGCACTTGTTGCAATGAGTGCTGTGTGTTGTGTGTAAGTGATGAATCACTGAATTCTACTGAAACCAATATTGCATTGGGTGTTAAGTAACTAAAATTTAAATTAAAAAAAAAAAGAAGATGGGGCATCTGGGTAGCTCTGTCAGTTAAGAATCTGACTCTTGATTTTGGCTCAGGTCATGATCTCATGGTTTGTGAGTTTGGGCTCTGCACTGATAGCATGGAGCCTGCTTGGGATTCTCTCTCTCCTCCTCTCTCTACTCCTCCCCAGCTCACACTCTATCTCTCTCTAAAAATAAATAAACTTAAAAAAAAAACCGACGTGGTCTATCCACACACACACACACAATGGATATATATGATGGAATATTACATAGCCATAAAAAATAATGAGATCTTGCCATTTTCAATGATATGGATGGATCTACAGAGTATTATGCTAAGTCAGTCAGAGAAAGACAAAAAATACCATATGATTTCACTCATATGTGGAATTTAAAAAATAAAACAAACAAGCAAAAGGACAAAAAGGAGGGGGGCAAACCAAGAAACAGACTGTTAACTACAGAGAGCATGCTGATGTTGCCAGAGGGGAGTTAGATGGGGGGCTGGGTAAGATAGCTGCTGGGGATTAGGAGTGCACTTGTTGAGATGGGCACCAGGTGTTGTAAGGAAGGGTTAACTCATTATATTGTATATCTGAAACTAATATTACTCTGTAGTTAACTAACTGGAATTTAAATAAAAACTTTAAAAATAATAAGTTTGAGTTATTGCAAAGAGACGGCCATAAGAATAGGGAGCAATGATGAGAAGTCATCTTTTGGTTTATCATGATCACCAATCCTGAAAAGTATATTTTACATTTCTAAGCCTTAGGTTCCTTTTCTGCCATTTGGAAATTTTGTCTATATGTTTGTAATTTTTCTCTGAAGGATCCTGCATCTATTAGACTTTAGGATTTCTTGTATAAAACAGAACTAAATTCTGGTGATGTCCCTCTGCCCCCCTCAAGTGGCAACAAATTAACTTTAGGTTAG
Organism: Acinonyx jubatus; assembly: GCF_027475565.1. Taxonomy (NCBI): domain Eukaryota; kingdom Metazoa; phylum Chordata; class Mammalia; order Carnivora; family Felidae; genus Acinonyx; species Acinonyx jubatus. The sequence continues at coordinate 189,400,043 of NC_069380.1, read as the reverse complement.
AAAGATCTCTAGAGATAGATCAAGGAGGTGTTTCTGACAAGCCCAACTCTTGCAGCCTTGAGTGAGCATGGGAGGACTATAGTGTGGGAGTTTTGCTTCTATTCCTTGTGGGAATAACTATTTCTATACTTACATAAGGGATTCAGGCTGCCATTTGTGTGTTCTCAGCTAAAGAATTTTTCCGAGAATAGTGATTAGGTGACTAAAAATTCTCTTTTAGGAAAGAACAAGTATCTATTTTTCTGAAATTCTTTTCATTGCTTCCTTCTCTAATGCCTTTCCAGGTCTGAATAGTAGCAAAGAAAAAGACGAAGAAAATCATGGAACAATCATTATTATCACCATATATTGAAGCACCTAGCATGTGCCAGATCTATTCTAAGGACTTTGCCTTGTTGCTTCATGTAAGACTCTTACATAACAAATAAAGAATGTGGTATTGTCTCCATTTCCAGATGAAGAAAACTAAGGTTTAAAGAGATTAAATAATTTGTCATTTGAACTTAGATCTGGCTCACCACAAGCATCTTAAGCAATATGACATCCTGTCTCTCATTGAAACTCAGTGAATTAAAGGATTTTTAGAGGTCATGTAATATTCCCCTAATCATGGAGAAATGAGTAGGCACTTAAATTGTGTGGTTTACCTTTAGTTGGATAAGTTCTTATGATGAGAGAATTGAAGTAAAAAAATCCCTGGATGCTATGTGAAAACCTAAGATTTCTTAGCTTCAGTCTTGTATATTTAGAACCTGAAAGTCTTGAGACAACAGGTAGAAATTGGACATACAGATATCTGGACATTTAATGACTCTTCAGTGCTCCTGATACAGAGGATTCTTGGATCTTACACCTTGAGAAAAGCTTCATTGGCTTGCTCTGGTGCTGTGGCCGTGTTTCCCAATTTGCATTTGTTTTGCCTTAAAAGACTGTGTGTGTGTGTGTGTGTGTGTGTGTGTGTGTGTGTGTGTGTGTGTGTGAAGGTGAAGGGATGGAAAGAGAAGGAAAATCATGGACAGATAGTTGCACTGCCAGGAGAAAGGAATGCCTTATCAGAGTAGACTGAATAATCAGCCATGTATTTTTCTTTTAGTACAAAAGCTTATTCAATTCACAGCCTATGTGTCATAGCTTCTTGCTTCAAAGGGTCTCAAATGCGCTGCCCAGCACTGGTCATTTCTAGGCAATAGACTGCAGTTCAACTTTAGCCAGGCTTCTCAAAATATTGCTTTTGACCACTCAGTGCTGAAATAATGGGGCCACGCAGAGCCAATACCACTGTAGCCAAAAACTGTCACAAAATGCTTTTCTAGTGGGGCATTAGGAGTACTGCCCTACAACAGGAAGAACAGGAAGCCATCACACTTCTCCACGTCTTTTGCAAATATCATACAACAGCTGCCTCACCTCCCTTCTTCCGTTCTTCAGAGAGAACCAAAGTGATCTTTTTACAAAGGTGGAACAAGTAAAACCTCTCTGTGTTAGACTGCCTATCTAGGATAAGCTCCAAAAAGGCAGGAATTTTGGTTTATGTGTGTGTTGAGGTATTCTTGGTGCCTAGAATGGTGCCTGATATGTGGTAGTTCAATAAACTGTTGACTGACTGCAGAATAAATGTATGGATGAAAAATAAATGTACACTAAATTGCATGAAATCTCCAATGGCTTTTGTTACATGAAGAATAAAACCTAATTTCTTAAGATGGACTTTAGTCCCCTTCCTACCCTTCATGTTTTGGTCACTCTCCCTTGCTTGCTACAGCCCACCCTTTCATTTCTTGGAATCTATCAGTGGCCTTCTGGCCTCTGGTCTTCTCTGCTGCTGGTGTTTCTGTGTAGAATTTCCTGCTCATCACTGCTCCCTGAAAGGGACCTTCTTTTCATTCAGGTCTCCGCTTAATTATCATTTCCTCAGAGGCCTTCCTTATCTTCTCTCTCCCATCTAAATTAGGTTCCCTATGAAGGTTCTCCTCTTCATAGCATGTTTTCCTTCTCCCTTTTTGGCCTGACCACCATTTATTTGAGTCTTTACTTGGTCTTTGTTCATCTCTCTCGCTGGACAGTAGGCTCCATGAAGGCAAGACCTTATCTGTTTAACTCTCTTTTGTACACTCAGGCCGAGCAGGGGACCAGGCACAGAGAAAACCCTGAATAAATAAATATATGTTGAGCAAATAGATGCATTTTAGCTGCAGAAAACTCCAACTAAATAATTTGAGGCGGAGATAGGAATACTGGGTATCCTGCATTCGTGAAAATGAAGCCAAACACTGGCTAACCCAGATTTGCTAAAAGGAAAAGGGCGAGCCTGTCATTGTGTGAGGATGTCAGAAATGATGGAGTTGGTGTAGACATGACAAGTGACCTGTCCTGCTGGTAATTAGTAGCCTGAGGCTAAGCTAGTAGCAAGAGTGGGCGGGAAACAACACTTAACCACCCAATTAAAAGGCACTGCAGCTTAAATTTAGAAGCTGTCTGTGGCCATGCCATAGAAGCCACACTGAGGAGGACAGCTGGTTGCACAGCAATTGCTCCCAGGGTCGTTACAGCATGTCAGAGAGATCATTAAGGACACTGCGACAGCACATTTAGAAATTACGTCCAGTGGCTCTCTTGTCCTGAGCAGATGAGAACACAATGAATGAGGGTCTGGCCCACTGTGTAGGTGATTCCAGGTCAGAAAGTATTTAAACCCCTTCTGTTTGAAAGGGAGGAAGGCATTTTTATTGACACCAACAGGTAAGTGGCATGGAGTATAGTACAATCCACACTGAGCTGGGGGTCAGGGGATCTGCGTTCATGAACCCACTCATCCGTTAAAAGCCATCGTGATCTTTGGCAAGAACTTCAGCCTTTCAGAGTCTTTTTTACATTGAGAGAGTTAGTATTGTTTTGGTTGGAAACAACAAAAAATTTGACTGTTTTTCAGGCAAAAAGGGTCTTAATTGGCTCCTTTAAGTGAGAAGTACTGATGGAAGAATGCACTTTCAGCCCAGCTGGATACAAGAGCATAAACAACTCACCAGGTATTTATTTTTCCTTCCTGTCTCTTAGCCCATTTTATCACTTGCTCTCTTCTCATTCCAGCTCTTCCTCTTGACACGATGGCTGTAGCAGCTCTGGCATGTATCCTTCAGCAGTCTCTTCATGAGTCCTGGACATATCCTAAAGTTCACTCTAATCGGACCAGTGATCACCATGGCTTGTTTCCACTCATGTCAGCAGGAAGTGCTCTACCCCTCTGTAGGAGATGCTGAAGTCACTTTGGCCCCTGTTTTTTCATAACCCTGACAGCCTGTCCCTGGAGGTCAGCTGCCCCAGCATACCTGAACATCCTTAGCCAGTATCTAGTGAAAAGGGAGGGCCAGCAGTTGAATAGCATATCTTCAAATGGGGCTCTACACATTTCTTTCCTCTCAGAATTCACTGAGTTCCTATAGCAGGTGTTTTCTCTGATTTTATACCATGTCACACATGATAGATGAAATTCACATGGCAGAGTGATGGATTGGATCAAAGGGAGATGGGCAAACTTGGGTTCAAATTGCAGCATGTAGTAGCTATAGAACCCCAGGCAAATTATTTAACCTCTCCCAGCTCTCTTTTCCTATCTGGCAACAGAATATAAGTAATACTTACTTAACCATGTTGTTACAAGGATTTAGTGATATAATTTGGAAAAGTGTTTTACACACATAGCAAACACAATAACAATGAAAAACACAAATTGTGTGTGTGTGTGTGTATAAAACCAAGAGTTTTGCAAGATTCCCAGTCAGACACTTTGCATCTTTCTCTTGTATTCAGAAAACCTACCAGAATGCAAAGTTAAATGGATCACCTTGAATATGCTGTCTTTAATAAATTTTTGTTTTAGTTAGTCTAAAAACCTGTCTTTTTTGGAAGCTCATATACAAATATGGGATGGCTATAGTTTCTCTCTTTGTCATATCAGTTATCAGAAGAATGCACTTGGAGCCCTAACTTATATACCTTCCATGAGTACCTTACCAGAAGAAAAGAGGCAATGTATTTAGCCAATGGTTTGTGGGTTCTCTTAGCCACTGCTGAGAACTACTTGGTACTCCCTTCCTTGTGCCACTCCAAATAATAAGTTATATAGTACAGAAGTAAAGGATCTTATAGCTGTAACACTGGCTTATAGTTTTTAAAGTGCTTTCATATACGTTGTATCTTTTCTCAAGATTCCTTGAAAAGTTTTTGCCTTGGTATATAAGATATGCTCCTCCTTTGGTGAACTTAATGTCTGATTAGATTATGTCATTCATCATCTAGCAAGAAATAGTCCAATTCATATCATCTACTAATTTTCTAAGCAAGTCATAGAGTAATTGTGGTAAGAGCTAAAGACATTTGTAAGTACCATGGATGAACATTGTACTTCTTTTCCTAAAAGTCTGAAAATCTTCAGTGTATTTCTAGGAGACTTAGCTAAAGGATATGTTTACTGCATCTCCTTTCTTTCTTCCCTCCCCAAAGTGAGATGTAATCTCTCTAGATTCGTAATAAGTCCTTATATAATAAAAATGCATGAATTTTGTGTAGGAAAAATCATCACAAATAAACACACATGTTTGCTGATGCTTGCATGGGTGGGGGCATATTGCTTTTGCCTGTCCAGCATTAATTCTTTTGGGGAACTACTTTTTGCTTGGCTCCTTGAGTTCCGTTGAGGCTGCATACGGTTCCAGCCCCTGGCCCTGGGTAGGGGAGGGCAGTGAGCGAACAGTGGGCCAACACTGATCATGTGGGTTCTCTCTCCTAGGGTTGGGAACTTTGACCAGCTTGTTGCCAGTATTCTCCAACTTTTGGTTAATTGACTCTTCCTTCAAGTCTATGAATTATCCCCAGATCCTCTGGTTAAATAAATTCCACTTTATTTCCTAAGTTAGGATTAATTCCTATTGATGGCACACAACTCTCATTGACATAATTGACACTCTGAAATCTGTGCTGAAGTGTGAACGACTGCTAGTCCTTCACTACTTCTCTGGAAGCATCTATTTTGAATCTGATATGTTTCTAAATGGAAATATTTTTAGTGGCAAGAGAGAAGCCATTTCTGATCAGATTCATGATTGAGGAACCTCATGTTACATAATATTCTGCTGACTTCTGTCTAGACTGACCCTGGGAAGAGCAGGGACTTGTGGCTAACAAATAATTAGTGAGTGTCAGAGATGGCCAATACCTTGATCTCATGTCTATGGTCACATCACTCCTGAGGCTATATTTGTGGTCATTTTTTTTAAGTAGAAAGGAAATAAGCTCTTTTTCCCAGGCTGATGAGAAGTCAGGGTAGCTTGGAGGCAGAGGTATGGTCTATGTGACATTCTAAAGTTCCTCTCACCTTAGATATTATGAACAGTTCCAGGAAGCAAGGCTTGAGTGTGAAAGTAGTCAGCCATTAACACAACACTCAAGGCACTAGGAGAGAAAAGTGTTTTCTAAACATACACCATGTGTTGGTGGAAGTCAGAAATAGAGCCCTTAGCCTCCTGACTTTTGGCTAGGATTTCCCACCATCCCAGATTGCCTCCCTAAACAGGCTCAGAAGCTTTATGTATCTGAAGCTAAGCTGGGCTCTGAGTTTAGCAACTTTTAATGGAATTAATGGACAGGAACACCAGTTAAAGCAGATTTTTGGCTGTGCTGGTGTGCCAGCCTGCCATATTTTCACAGGTACCCAAATTAAGAGTTTATTTATGCCCTCCATTTGCTATAAATGGAATTAACAATGGGCCATTTGGGGACCTGGAGAACCACAGATGCCAAAAAAAGCAGCCACATCATTCATATTTTATGTTTATTTGAGTCACTGAGTGTGGGAACTAATAAAGAGAAAACTGTATGTTGATTTTCTATCATCATCATCATCATTGTTACTCTGAGTGCTATTAGTTAAAGCCTGAGTGATTTCAAATACAAAAATAACCAGAAATGTGATCATACTCTGAAGTGCAATGTCCCTCTTTTCTTCCCGTCCTCTATAAGAAACAGATTTGGGAACACAAGCTCACTTCTCAATAAAAATAGATTAGATTTTTAAGGTCCATTTGTAACAAAATATAGAAGGAAATACTATTCCTTTTGTCATAGATTTCTTTCAAGTCTTCTCTTCCCATTGGGTAAACCAAGTTCCAATAAGTAGACTTCCAGTGTCTCTAGTCACAAGATACATAAGTTGGGGAGTTACAGGCAATGGAAGATATTTATTACAGACCCAAATTAATGAGGTGTTCTCTATTACAATGTCATGGAGAATAGTCCTGGAACATTTTCTAAATTGTTGTTTTCATTGCTGGAAAGTGGTTCAGAACTCCTTTTTGAAGCTTGTTAGAGCAATAAGAAGGCTTGCCCCCAAGTGGGAGCTTGGCTCTGTCCATCAACCTGTTCTCTTACCCTAGGAAAGTCACCCTCCCTCATTGGCCCTGATTTTTTTCTTCTTAAAAATGGAGACTTAATAATCTCCAAGATGCTTTCTAACTTGACAACTTTCTGATTCAACTAATTGCTTTTGGGATCAGTTTCTAGCACAAAGAAAAAATGTGATCATAACTTGAGACCAGCAATATGGTTAATTTATAACAGTGGTTTGCAGACTTCAGTATGCTTGAACCTCATCTGAGGTGCTTTTGAAAAAGGCTGATTACAGAGCCTTATCCTTAGAGTCTCTAATGTGGTATATCTCTGGATAAAATCTTCACTTAAACAGACCCTTTGAGGGTCTATGTTGTGTGTGTGTGTGTGTGTGTGTGTGTGTGTGTGTGTGTGTGTACAAGTACTTGTTTCAAAAAAAGAGGAAGCAGGGTGAGAATACGAAAACCTTTTTAAGGGTAAGTGTAGCTTGAAGAAGCTCCTTTTTAATTTTTCTCGAGTAAACTCAACCACTAGATCCTTAGGAAAAGACACAGGAACCATGTTTAGCAGATGTTCCTTGATCTGTGTAGGCTTAGAGGAGGCAGAGCAGTGCCTGGCACAATAAAGGATAGAAATACCAAAAGATTCAGAAGAATCCTGGCCCTCTGAAGAGGCCTGAATTAGAGTCAGAAGACTTAACCTTTATTCCTAGCAGTGCTATCTACTTAACTGTAGCCTTGGACAAGTCATAGAAGCCCTCTGAAGCACTCCTCTTATTTACTAATTGGCATAAGGTCTGTGATGTGCCTAGACGTCTCCTCAGGAATGAATGAGTTACTCCTTCAGCTTCTGGAAGGGCTTAGTGAAGATGGCCCTCAGCTTGGAGCTGTCTTTGGGGATGGCCTCAACTGAGGAAAACTTCAGGACTTGTCCAAAGCCTGCCTGGCTGATCAGTAGGGGTGTAAAGTCCCAGCCTCCTCACCACAGTCAGAGACAATTCTGAAGAGTCAATCTGGTCCAGAGCTCTCTGTGGGTCTGACCAAGACCTTTGTTGGGATTAGCTGCAATTTAGTTTCTCTATCTGACAGATCAGTTTCCTTTACCCCCCTTCCACACGTGTTGATTATGAGAGTACTCCCTAATAAAGACCCTGAATGCTAATCTCTGTCTCAGGAAACCTACTCTGGAATAGTAATAGTATTAGTCATGATAATAGAAGCCACCATTTATTGCATGCTTTCTATAGGTCAGGCAAAAAGCCAACTCTTGTACAAACATTACACTGCTTTCTTTTCAAAATTGTCCTGCAAGGTAGGAATTCTCATTTTTATAGGTCAGAAATAGCTTAATAAACTTAAAAGAAAACAATATGTGTAAATGTGCTTTGAATACAAAATAGTAATACTTTATAAATTTCAGCTGAGAAGACTTTCTTAAAATTCTTCAGTGGTAATCGTCTGATGAAAGCCTTCTAATGGGTTCTCAAGAGGAGAGAATGACAGCTCTCCTCTGTTGTCGTCTGTCACCTGCCCCATTCTTCCAACTCAAAGGGAACCTGAGGCTTTTTCAGTTCTAACCTATCTAAACGTCTTTAAAAATGCTCTGTAGGGGCACCTGAGTGGCTCAGTTGCTTGGTTAAGTGTTCAACTTCATGAACTCAACGGTTTATGGATTCAATCCCTGGGTTGGGCTCTGCACTGACAGCTCAGAGCCTGGAGCCTGCTTTGTATTCTGTGTCTCCCTCTCTCTCTCTGCCCCTTCCTCGCTAGTGTTCTCTCTCTCTCTCTCTCTCTCCCTCTCTCTCTCTCTCTCTCTCAAAAATGAATAAACTGAAAAAAATTACAAATATTAAGAATGTTCTATAAATTGTGATAGCACTATTCTTTTGTAAATGTGTACTGTATATAGTTATGGCAGTACTTTTTCAAAATCCAGAAATTACCTTTGCATAGGAAGAAAAAAACAGCACCAATTCTCTGTATCATCAGACTTTAATGTTCATATCACAGCACATTTATTCATCCACCCATTGCACACCTTGTTTGGTGTCTATCCTGTATACGGAAATGTTCTTAGCACAAGGGGTGACTGAAGAAGGGGTTGCCTTCAAGAGGTTTTGCCTCCAGGTTCTATCCCATAGCTTGGGGCAACATCAATTCCAAATCCTGAGTTGGGGGTTAGTGGTTCAGGTTGTAGTAGATTTTCTCATGTACCTGAGGTTTCATGCCCCACTTCCATCAGTGCATCCCAGGTAGCAACCAGTTCACTCCTACCTATGCCTACAGGTTGAAGTTCTTTGTATTTTGAAAGACTAACCTAACTCTATAGACCTATAGAACCCCAAGCATTAGTTACACATACTTTTTGACTAAGAATATCCATCTTGGTTTTGGCTTAAATGCATATTAAGGTTTTCTATCATTTTCCACAAACTTTAGTCACATTCACCCTAAGAAAGTAGAGCTCTTTGTTAAAAATAATTTTGTAAAATTCCTTTTCAAATAAGCCACCAGCAGGCTCTCTGCCAATAACTGTTTATTTTTTAGAGAATCAATTTTACTCTCAACAAAAGATGCATCCCTTTCAGTCAATATTCCCTTCATTGCACACAGATAATGTTTATTGTAGCTACTTCAGGGACCAGAGTCCGTCTCTTTCATGGGGTTACCTGTAGCCAATCCAAATAGCAGCAGTTTGGAACATCATCTCCCAGAGCTCTGAGAGATTTCATCTTTATCGTGTTTATTGGCAAGTAGGTGTGAGAGGATTGGGATTTTTGGTTTCCTGCAGCCCTAAGATAAAAGTATGTACTCTGGGTGACATTTGCTGACTCAGCCCTGAGCTCATGGTCAATGGTGTCCAGTGATTCTAGCAGGGAATAGTCTGTGGTATATGCAGAGAATAAATATTCTTGTGACAAGAGAAGTCTGGGAAGGTTTGAATACTGGATTTTGCAATTGTATAAGGCTGTATAAGGGATTCAACACATGAATCCATTTCACTCAAAAATTCATTATCCATTCAAAAAATATTTAGCCCTTGCTATGTTCTGAATATTGTTCTTGGCATGGATAGAAACATATGGGTGCTGTCCTTCTAAAGCCTGCAGTGTAGAATGGGAGTCAAAGAAATAATACAAAATATAGTGTAATTGGGATGGATATCATGGAGCTATTGGGACAGTGTTCAAGAATAATGGTGGATGCAGGTCAGGGTTGTCACTGCAGGCTCTTCTGAGGAGATGGTCTTTCTAGCATAGGCCTGGAAAAAGGAGGAGGAGTGAGCCAGGTGAAGTATAGAAGTGCTCTCCAGGCAGTGCCCTGCATGTTTGAGGCCCTAGTGTGAAAAGTTCTAGGATGAAGCTAGTGTATCTGGAGTCGGGGAGAGGGTATAAAATAAGGTTGGAGATGCAAGTGAGGCCAGGTGCTGAGAGTAAATGGTAGGCTATGGTTGGGAATTTGAGTTTATTCTAAGTAGCAGAGGAGCAAGACATAATCTAATATGGTTCGTGCCATATCTCAATTAGCATTAATAAAGGCTATGCTTCAAGAGTGGTCATCTGCAGCTTGCTTGTACATACTTTCAAGGAGGTGACCCTTGTACAGATCACCTGTGCACTGTTTTGTGTTTACTGGAAAAAGATTATCTGTGATACACTGTAATGGGTGAGAGCATGTGCTTGGCATTCAAACATCTCGGGGTTGGAATCCTGACTCCAGACCTTATTTATTAGCTACATAACTTGAACAGGTTAATTCATCCTAGGCTTCTTCACCTGTAAAACTGAGACATCACATTACCTACTGTAAACTGACTCATCTGATTCCTCTGTGATTTCCTGCCTTGAAGCAACATGGAGGCTGAAACGTTGTTTTATGAGCTACAGCATGGCTGTTAGGGAAGACCACAGGTATGCAGAACCCACGTTCAATCGCAGATCCATTCTCGTTATCTTGTTCTTTCTTTGTTGTAACATCAATCCCTTTCCATATTCTTACAGAAAGCCTCACTCAATGAGGAGTGAGCCATGCCCATCATTCCTGTTGACTTCATTTGCATGTACCTCTTCCTATTGTAATCAGGCAGAGGTGGGGTGATGTTGGAGGCTCATGATTAAGGCACCAATGGTGGGGCATGTGTAGTATCTGCCCTCCAAGACCACAGCACTGAGAGACTAGATGTCACCTCTGCTCCTGGCTCATTTTATCCTTGGGACAAAAGCTTATGAAGCTTCTGTAGTCCAGTCTCCTCCACATATTTTCTGTTTATACACAATATTGTGCTGATCCTTAGCACAGGGTCCTTAATTCCCTGACTGAATGGATTGTGTTTGCATTAACTAAGCCAGATATATTTCCTCTGTTCTTAAGGGTGATTGTAAAGAAATTTTTCTTAAGAACAAAGGTCATCTCCTCAATGTGCTCCAGAGGTTCATTATGTTCTGGGTCCTACGGCTTCTCAAGCCACATCTCTTTCTATACCCCAGTCTCACATTCCTTCCCCTATCCAGACTGAGCTATTTGCAGTTTCCCATTGTACAGTTATTTCTTCCTCTTGGACTTTGCACATACTATTATTCCTTTTGCCTGTAAAATCTTCTCTTTCATTATCTCCTGTTCAGCTCCTCCTACCCTTCAGGTTTTTTTTTTTTTTTCAGATGCCACCTTCTTTGGGAAATCATTCCAACTTTCCCAAACCTGGTAGGGTATGCCTGTATAAGCTCTTATTACTCCTTGCCATTACTCCTCTCATTCTCTTTATCACTGTTTGTTGAGTTGCTTATTGAGTTACTTACCCTCCTCTTCCACCTTGATCTGTAAGTTCCCTGAGTACAGAGACAGATGACTGCCATAGTCACCCATGCATTTCCATGTCCCACATGTACCTGACACACAGTAAGTCTCCAAGTACCTTTGTAGAATGAATAAAAGAATGAATGAGATAATCGCTCCATCCCAACTACACACACATATACAAAATACAAGTGAGGAGAAGCAGCATCTCTAGCACTAAATAAGATACCGCCCTGTCCTCCTTAACAGGAAGAATCTCAGAGCTACTGACAGGAAATCCTCTGAGTGTATACAAAATGGAACCACATCATTTGTGAAAACTGGGATTACCTGATGGAGGATTAAAGGTTTGGTCCATAGGATTCAAGCAGTAATAAATCTATATTGTTTGGAGGCTTAAGATAGCATGTTTGTTACGCTGCTTGCTCTTAGATGAGGCAAGATTGGATTTTTGTGGTCTCCGCCAGAAGAGCCCTCAGTGTCAACTCCTGGGGGTTGTGTTTATTTGCCTAAGGAACATGTAACACTGTGATTATCTCCCATGATTCTAGAAAGGCTGAAAGCTATAGACAGGTGTTTGATCCACTAATCCATCTCCCATGGCTTACTATTGATTGAGTTTGGGTAGTGGTGGAGATTTGATTGCCCTTCCGCAATTTTTTTTTAAGTTCTGGAAAGCTTCACGGCATATGCCCAAATTGTCAGAATACTGGTCACTCTGGCCTCAGTGCATCTTTTCTTTGTGTGTGAGGGAAAACAGAGAAGCCAGGCTCTGACTCCAGAAACCAAGAGAAAGGGAGTCTGGAATGAATAAGAAACATGGACAACAATGGCTCTTCAGAATCTTGGCAATGTGTTTCCTCAGGAGAGCTATTGCTTAGGAATACAAGAATATATATATTTTGCTTATAAATTCTGTAGAATACTACTGGATTCCAGGATTGATTTGTGGGAACCAGAATTAAAAATATGCTTTGTTTAAAAGGCACACATTTGGTTTTATTTTAAAGCAGCTATATCTTTACAATGACGAAGACCTACTTTCTAGTCATTTTGGACCTTTAGTGTTCAGGGTTACTGAAAAGAAGGTAGAAACCAGCAAAGATGAGCTATTTTATTATTGAGTAAACTGGTGCTCACCATGTCAGGGAACTAGGTAATATTCAGTTATAAGCGTGACTTAGAGGTACTTAAATAAAAATTTTGTAAGTCATAACTTTATATTTCTTTCACCAGTCTCCTTAAAGACCACCCCTCCCATCTCAGTGGTAAACCACATAGTAAACAAAGCAGGTAGAGAGGTTTCTGTTGCTATCTTTACTTGGAGTCTTGTCTTTCCTTGTTTTTAGATATCACCAAAGGCCAACATCCTTGAAGTACCATTTTTACCTTTCTTTCTTTGAGGGTCTTTCTCAGAAGACCCCAGAAATGTCTCTATTCTAACAGAAATCCAGACTTTAGCCAAATGTTTTCCGAAGCTTTCTAATATATTGGAGTAACAAGGAGGTGATTGTGTGAACAGCATGCTTTTTGGATGGTCAGAAGCCTAGCATGGGATGTAGTTGTCAACAAATTAAAATATTTTTTATTTGTTTGAATTTGCCTCATGCTAAACTATTCAGCTTTATGATTCATATTAGGTCTCAATTGTTTCAGGCCTTTGTAAAGTTAATTAGCTATTATTTCTCAACAGAATCATAGAAACTTAGAACTAAAAGGAAAGATGATCTAGCCTAGTCTCTGGCCTAATATATGGGACTTGAGGCCCAGAGTGTGGAAAAATAACTTTCCTGAACACTCCTTCCATTGTATGTATCCTATGGTCTGTTAGCAGTAATGCATATGTTTAATTAAATGTTTTTTTTCCTGACTATATCTAGAACTCCAATTTCATTTCAGTGTAAATTTTTTCCTATTAACAAAAGAAAGAAGGTAAGCACAAATCAGCTACCCATTGTCTTGGTTAATGAGTGGCCTCATTCTAAGTGAAGATGTTTATGTACATAGTGTTTATCCTTCTATTTCACTTTATTCAGCAGATTTATTTTGATATTTACTTTTAGGAATATTCTGAGACATGAATTACTGAATTTCAGACTAGATGCACAATTTTAGGGACTCTTTGACAAACCACTCTGACCCACCCAGGCAGAATCTAATTCTTCCTCTATTCACAAATGTCATAACAGCAAGTGGGAGAGAGAAGTCTCCAAGAATTCTGAGATCTGATTTGAAACCTGTGATCATTAATAGAAATTATGCTATAAATTTTTATTAGATTCCTGGCCTAGGTCACAGAAGCTTATTTAACTTATGCTTCTTGTTTCTCTTAGCGCTCTTTCTGTATAATAAAATGAGAATATTAGTAAAACTTGCTTTAAAAAAATGGGACTATTTATTGTCTTATGTACCTGAAGAGCCCAGGAATTTGTCTAATTTCAGTAATGTCATGATTTAAGATTAACATGACACTCTAGACTCTAATTTTTCTCTCTCCTCTTGGCTCTGCTTCTTCTGTTTGGACTCATCCTTACTCCCTTGTCCAAAGGAGGCAAGCTAATTTTAGTAGATCTAGCCTGTGTTCTTCTGACTTCAAGTAGAAGAGCAATCTCCCTTTTGAAATACAGTGTGTTAATTAGCTAGTACTGGACTATAGGTTCTATCCTAGGAGTTTGTAGGGAATCTCCACTCAAAGCACAAATCTGGGAGTGGATAAGGGGGTAAGCTTCAAAAAGAAATCAGAATAAAATCACCAAACAAGAAGAAATGGTTGCTAAACAGCCAAAGAAACAAACAGCAAACAAAAAACACCTTCTATACTTGGCAACAGGAATTTAAGGTAAATTTTAAAAGGCTAGATCTTGATGTAGTTCTCTAATGTATAACTGGTATGAAACTGGCTGGATCCCCAGACATTGTTATGCTTCCTTGGATCTATCCTATCTCTTTCAGTTGTGAGTCTTTTGGTACCTTGGATTAACTTAGAAAAACAAATAGTTTAAGCATTGGAATCTTAGAAATATGCTTCTCAAAAGTGTGGTTATTATACTAGCAGCATTGGAATCAACTTGTTAGAATTTTTAAGAAATGCAGAATCTCAGATCCCACCCATACCTACTGAGTCAGAACCTGCATTAATGAATGAGCAAGTAATTAGTATTCACAATGAAATTTCTTTATGACTTTTTAATTTGTTCTTTATCACTTATTTTAAGCAATTGGATTATGAAGTACCTTGGTATAGTTACCTTTCCATTTTCTTGAGCTTGGAATTCATTGGGCTTTTGGGATTAACACATTTGGAAATGTTTCAGCTATTATTTCAACAAATATTCTTTCAACATCTTTCTCCTCTCCTTCAAGAACCTCAATTATATGTGTGTTAAGCTTGTATAGTTTTTCTACAGCTCACTGATGCTGTTTCATTTTTACCCTGGGTTTTATTTTGGATACATTTCATTTCTATGTCTTCAAAATCACTAATGTTTTCTTCAACATTATCTAATCCATTGTTAATCCTATTACGTCTATTTTTCATCTCAGTCATTGCATTTTATATCTTTAGAAGTTTAAACTTGAATCTTTTTTCAAGTTTATTTATTTCTGAGAGAGAGAATCCCAAGCCTGGAGCCCAATGTGGGGCTTGAACTCATAAACCATGAGATCATGACCTGAGCCAAAACCTAGAGTTGGATACCCAACTGACTGAGCCATCCAGGTGTCCCTCAACTTGAATCTATTTTAAAAAGGTACATATTCCATGTCTCTTTAACATGCTTATGCTTTCTTCTTCCTTCTACAACATATGGAAGAGATTTATAATAACTTTTTAAATGTCCTTATCTGCTAGTTCCAACATCTGTGTAACTTCTGAGTTTATATCTATTAGTTGATTCTTTTTCTCATTATATGTTCTATTTTCCTGCTTACTTGTCTACCTGTGGGTTTTACCTTGTTGGTATAAATTTTGTATTTCTTTAAATATTAATGCACTTTGTTTTGAGACACAATTTATTTAGAAATAGTCTGACCATTTAAGGCTTGTTTTTAATAAGCTTTTCAGGGTGGGACCAGAGTATCTTTTAGTTGAGGGCTAATTTTGTTCTACATCTTCAGAGTCAATGCCTTTCTGAGAACTCTGATGCCCCATGATTACAAGGTTTTTCCCATTCTGGCTGGTGGCAACATAAACAATGACCCAGTCTCTATGAGCTCCAGGGATTATTCTGTTTCCTTTCTTCAGGTTCTGGTAGTTTTCTTAAATGTATGCTCTAATCAGCACTCAGCTGAAGACTTGAGTGAAAACCTGTGCAGATCTCTGGAGTTCTTTGTGCAGCCTTCTCCTCTCTAGTTACTCTGGCAAATTCTCAGCACTGTGGCTTCCCAAATTCTCAACTCTTTTTTCTCCACTGGGCTGTTTGAATTCTCTCTTCCCACACTGTGGGATCAAAACTCTTTCTAGGTATGATTGTCAGGGCATCATAGGACTCTCCTAGTTTTTTTCCTTCCTGTAGTGATTACTGTCCTGTGCTGCCTGTTTAATGTCTTAATATTGTTGGCTGATATATTTTGTCTATATTTATGGTTTAAGTCAAGAGAGTAAATCCATTCCCTCTAGTCCACCATAGCCCAAATTGGAAGTTCCTGAACATTTAAGCTTGAGAAATATTGTCTTAAGAGATTTTGCCAGCCTCATTGTGAACATCATGTCCTGTTACACTTTTTCAGAGAAGGAATCATTTCCTTAAGTTTTGTGAGTCCAAATATCTTTTTCCCCCTAACTTCTCAGATGCTACCCTTTTGCAAGTAAAGGTTTCTGGTACCTTCTACTCTGGGGATAGATCCTTGGTAAACCAAGATTTATAAGACCATTAAACAGTTCAATATTCCTTTTTGGAGAGCCTAAATACCTTAATATTATATATTACTGGGATTATTTTCTATTAGAGAAACATAGGGGATAAAATTGATATTTTAAATAAATAGTTGGGCAACAGAAAAAAAGACAAAAAAACACATTAAAAATCCATTAGGCAGCATGTGATGATTTGAAGCCATTCTTCTTTGAGATTAGGTCAGATAATGGGAAAAAGGCAGAACTTTGTGGGTTTTCTGCCCATCACCAGTATAAATATTAGACTGATTCATCGTTTAAAATGAATCAACAGCAGATACTAATACTGTACCTGTGGGAAAATGTGGCTTGAGATTGAGATTAATGATAAACAAGCTTTTAGAATACAGCCCACTCATAAATAGGATACATCTTAACTCACACCCACATATCTGAAAATAGAAGACTTTAGGCTTACCATTTTCCAGACTGTCCTACATTAATATGTTAGGAACATCCTTTGTGTTTCTTCACTCTCTGCCATCACCCTCACCAAGCCAACATCATGTCCCACTCAATTACTGCAAAGACCCCCTAAGTAGTCACCTTGCTCATTCTCTTGGTTTATACAGTCCTTTGTCCATGCAATCAGAGTCATCTTTTAAAAATTCATTTCTGAGCCTATTACTGCTTTGTTAAAATTCTAATGGCTTTCCCTAGTGACTTAGAGTGAAATCTAAGCTCCTTACTATCACCCATTCAGACCTCCTTTGCAACTCATCCTGCGTTGTTTTTTGGTTTTTGTTTTTGTTTTTTCTTTTCTTTTCTTTTCTTTTTTTTCTGCTCTAAGCACCCTGGCTTACTTCCTGTTCCTCTGTCAAGCCTGGATATTTGTTCCCTCCAAGTCTTTGCATTTGTTGTTTTCTCTCCCCCACGTACTCTCCGCATGAGTCTCTTCATGGCTGTCTTCTCCTACTTACTGTAAGTCAGAGCTCACAATTTCCTTAGACAAGACTTCCTGACCACACTATGTAAAGTAACCTTCCATCTACTCCTGCCCTACTTTCTATCAAACCACTTCAGTTTTCTTAATTGTTACAAACTGGTTAGGGTCTGGAATCATATTGGTTTTCTCCCTCTTTCCTATTAGAATATAAGCTACATTGTACATGTTGCTCATAGTCATAGCCTTATACCTCTAATACTGGTTAGCACATGGCAGCTGCATGCTGGATATTGCTAAATGTAAGACCACCTTTGGTGCAAAAAATATTGAAGGTAATTAAATAATTTTTGAATCAATTTATGTCCTATCTAAATGTCTATACCTCCATTCTAAATGGCTGGTGAATAATGAATTAAATTTATATCTTTGGTACTCTACTCAGTTTAGTTAATGTGTTAGGCAATTCTAATGTATTTTGTTGTGTGCTTTTTTCAAATTTCAATAAACATGTTTAAAGTATGCTAGACCTTGGAATCTATGATGAAAATATGAAATTCTTTTTTCAAAAATAGATTTTTCGGGGCACCTGGGTGGTTCAGTCGGTTAAGCGTCCGACTTCAACTCCGGTCATGATCTCGCGGTCCGTGAGTTTGAGCCCCGCGTCAGGCTCTGCACTTATGGCTCAGAGCCTGGAGCCTGCTTCGGATTCTGTGTCTCCCTCTCTCTCTGCCCCTCCCCCATTCATGCTCTGTCTCTCTCTGTCTCAAAAATAAATAAACATTAAAAAAAATTAAAAAAAAATAGATTTTTCTTAGATCCCTGCTTCTGGAAACAGTTGGAATGGGGTATCAGAATCTTAGAAGACTTCATATGTATGAAGGAATACATAAATGTATAAATATATGAGCATGTATTTTTCAAACATATATATGTATATACATATGCAATACACATTATTCCATTCCCATTATCCCAACCATCATAAGATGATATTATGTTACACACATTATGTGTAACTTTCATGTAAATTCATGTGATATAATTTTACTTAAAGGAAAAAATCTAACTTTCCTTTGATGCCCTTAGTAGAAATTAAATATATAATCAGTTGTTATTTGTAGAAGTAGTATTTTGAAATGTATGTCATGAACCTTGTGGGGCATTGTCAGAGCATTAACAGCATGGCAGGGATGCCCAGAATCAAGAGATTGATTTAGGGTCAAGTTTCATTTCGTTTTCAGAAGTATATTCCTTTCTTCCTGGCATGTGCTTTTTTATGAGGCCGTGAAGGAAAAGATTGCACATACCAGAATGTAGGGCTCCACAGTCCTGTTCTAGGGTCCTTCATGCTATTTTGGGTATGTGTTGTTTTCAATTCAAATGATTCCCCAATTGTGCTTGCCTGTTAGAGCAAAGAATCAACAGGGTCTTTTGGTAACCATGGAAGCCACTGGCTCTCCAATGAGTTATTTTTAGATTGCTTCACTGAATAAATTTCTCTTATTTCCTGAGAGGAAAATAATGTAATATGATCTTTACAATTTGAGGGCTCAGTCATGGAAACAATACAAGGATGTTGAGAAAGGAGGATCTTATACTGCCTTATTTTATTGATAATCCAAATCTTGGACCAAATGAGACTTAGGAAATTACACTAAAGAGTACACACAACAACAACAAAAAGTAGGAGTTATATAATGGTCCTCATTGGGTCTTCAAGTCTTACATTCTAAGTTCTATCATTTCTTAAAAATTTTTTCTAGGGCGCCTGGGTGGCGCAGTCGGTTAAGCCTCCGACTTCAGCCAGGTCACGATCTCGCGGTCCGTGAGTTCGAGCCCCGCGTCAGGCTCTGGGCTGATGGCTCAGAGCCTGGAGCCTGTTTGCGATTCTGTGTCTCCCTCTCTCTCTGCCCCTCCCCTGTTCATGCTCTGTCTCTCTCTGTCCCAAAAATAAATAAACGTTGAAAAAAAAATTAAAAAAAAATAAATTAAAAAAAATTTTTTTTTCTGTTGTACTAATCATAGTCTCAAAGGGAAGCCTCACATAAATCCTGCTAGTACTTTCAATCGAAGAAACTAAAAAAGCAGTTATACTTCTGACTCCTCGGTTGATTAGGACATAGTGACATTTCTATAGGTTGTTTAACTCAACTTGGATTTCCCTTTCAACCTCAACTTGGAAAGAAGAAAAAAAAATGACTGTGATGAGCTAGCATTTCTAAACAATAAACTCTTGCCTCAGTATTATCTTTGAAAATCTGTATTGCTGGAAATTTCTAAAAACAGTAATTATGAATCCTCCCCTGACCAAAGGACAAAGTGTATATTGCTTCTGGAAATGTCCCCATATTATTAATGTAACTATTGTTATTTATAGAATATATGAAGTGACCCAAGGGTGCATTCATGAGTATTGGAAGATACTTGAAAGAAGCAGACCAAATTCCTTTCTAATTAGGTCAGCCAACACCAGAAAGTGATTACATTAATTTTATTTTTACTTTCACCTGAATAGTCTTTTTAATAGGGGCCTAGAAAAAATGGGATGTCAGAGCATAGGCTTTCATTTCTCAAAATGAGAGGTAGCCAAAGCAAATTAATACGTCCCATTTCTCTTGACATTGGATCCATTGATCTTTACGCCACTGATGAGCCTAATATCATGCTCAGTTAATGTTACTTTGCTTCCCTTTACACATAAAATGGAATCCAGACTTGTTAACAAGTCCACCAAAGCCCTAGATGGTCTGGCTCCTATAGATACCTCCTCCCTCTTCTTCTCCCCGCCTCGACCATACTTCAGTAGACCAACTTACTTTATCTTTCCTGAAAATATCAAGTTTGTTCTGTGCACATTCTGGTGATCTTGACTGGAAAGACTTTCACCTGATTTTGCATGGCTGGTTTTCATCTGTGGTAGGTAGAATTTTAAAAGGCCCCCAAGATTCCCCCCCTTCTAGTGTACATGCTCCTCTTATTTATTTTTTTAGGATTATTTATTTTGAGAGAGAGAGAATGAATGTAAGTGGGGGAGGGGCAGAGAGAGAGAGAGAGAGAGAGAGAGAATCACAAGTAGGCTTTGCACTGTCATTGTGAGCCCAATGTGGGACTCAAACTCACAGACTGTGAGATTGTGACCTGAGCTGAAATCAAGAGTCAGATGCTTAACCAATTTACCCACCCAGGTGCCTCTGTACATGTCCCTCTTAACCGTGACTAGAACCAGTGAATACGATGCTGTATCACTCCTGTGATTATGTTACTAATGAGTTGACTTGAGTTAATCAAAAAGAGACTGCTAGGTGGGCCTGACCTAATCAAGTAAGCACTTTAAAAGAAGGTCAGATGTTTGGGAGACACTCTCCTGTTGGCTTAATAGAAAGCATGTATGAAAGAAGGTAATTACATAGCAAGGTATAATCATGTGTAGGAACTAAGAGTGGTCCCCAGCCAACACCTAGCAAGAAGAGAGGGACCATGGTCACAACACAGCCACAAGGAAATGAATCCTGCTGACTACTAGTGAGCTTCAAAGAGAACCCCAAGCCTCAGATAAGATCACAACTCATGCCAACACCTTTGCTTCAGCATGCAAGATCCTGAGCAGAGGACTCAACTAATCTGTACCTGAACTCCTAATTCACAAAAACACTGAAATAGTACATTTTTGTTGTTTTAAGCTGCTAAGTTTGTGACAGTTTGTTGTTATGCAGCAATAGAACATTAATACATCACTTTTTTCCTCTTGTCTCAAGTGTGGCTTCCTCCCAGAGGCTTTCTCTCAGCTCTATAGTGCTTTCTTTCACCTGCCCCCATTACCTGTTTTATTTTCCTGATAGCACTTAACAAAATCTAGTTGTCTCATTTGCTTACTGTCTTGGTAGCTGCTGTATTCCCTAGCACCTAGAGCCTATGTGTACATAGTAGGCCCTCAATAAATATTTGTTAAATGAAATCACTGAATCCACATTAATAAGTTTTTATTAACTGCCCATGACTAAGCTTCTAAATGATTCCCTGGACCACCAGGTGGCAGATAATTTAGAGAGTAAAGTAAATAGAAGAACCTTGGCCTGGTGACAGAACGTCTATTCTCTAATGGCAGTGTCGCCATCCAGACTTTAATCTAAAACCATCTGCCTTTATTTTTCTTAACCTGGTCAGTTGGACAGCACATCTGCCATTGCTACTGTTACTGTAGCCAAATTATATGATTAACTTTTATAAAATAGGTGTTTAGAAATAAAGTGGATTGATACCTTCACCAATTATAAGATCAGCAACAGAGTATTATCTTTACCACTTACTTTCGTTGCTGTGCTTTTTTTTCCCCCTGCGTGGTTTAACTTCTTGAGTATGGATCTGGCTAATTTGTTCTCAAGCTTTCAGTTGATGATTTCCTTTCTTTACAACTTTAGAGCAGGTGTTCTTATGTTTTCAGAGAGTGAATTATTATCATAATGTATTTCTTTATAACTTTGCTAACTTGGCATATACTCATCCTTATAATATCCACCCAGATGATTGAGCACCTAGCTGACTAGGGGGACCCAGGTTTGTGTGCAAGGGTTTCAACACATATGTAAATTTACTAGAATGTGTAAAGGTGGAAAAATAATTTCCCTTTACCCTCTGAGTTCTTGGTTGAGAACTTTTGTAACAAAAGACAAATTGAAAAGATGAAAACAAATACATTGATTAACATGTATATCCCATGTGTACATGGGAGATACCCCAAAAAACTGAGTAACTCTCAGAGATGGCCCAAAACACCAGTTAAAATACCATCTCAAACCTAAAACAAAAGAAAATTCTGGTGGGGTGGTGCGGATGGAGGCAAGGCCAATTATGGAGGTTACATGAAAAGCATAGTGAAAAAGGATAAGGTTGTTATGCAGATTCACCTCTATGCCTTCCCTATTGATAAGAGTTTCTTGTGAATTATAGTTTTCTTCCTGATACAGAAAGGGAAACACCCTTACAAATGGAAATGTCCTTTATAAATGTAAATTTCCCTTATAGAAGGGTAATTTCTACTGTTTTCAGTTTCTCCTGTGTCTGCTGTTTCTCAGAAATAATCAGCTCTCAATAATCTTTATGCCAAAGAGGCATCTTCTAGTTTGGTAACTCTACTACTCTTTAACCTAAGAGCCATGAAAACAGAGGCCTTATCTATTTTATTTTTTTGTTGTACCCTTATTTCCTGGAATAGTGCCAGACATATAACAAGTACTCAGTAAGTAGCTTTGAAGAATGCATGAATCATGTCTCTTACCACCTTAACTGTCAGCAAGTCATGGTAGATCTTCTGTTCCATAGGATGCCTTCTGTGGGAAATTACCCTTTTCCTTTTGGAGAATCTAATCATTCAAATCCCAGTCAGCTGTCATCTCTGTAGATGATGGAGTTACATTGGTTCTTTACCATCTACATATTACCCTTTACTGAACACTTACCCCATATCTGGTATTGTGTGAGATACTAGAGGTGCAAAGGCAGATAGGATGCCTGCTCAAAATGGATTTATAGTTTTGCAACTCTAATTTATTACCACCTGCTTTTCAGATTGGGACATGATGTAATTCTAATAAAGAAGCAAAGATTCATTGAAGTATAGGGTCTGGTAATTCTGTAGATAGTCTTAAATAGTGTCTAGGTTTGTAATTTTTTTTCATACTCCTTAGTTGGGTAATGCTAGCTATGGAAACAGATAAGTCTCAGTGGACTGGCATAATAGAAATGTATTTCTTGCTCATATAATTTCCAAAATGAGTGTTCTAGAGCAATTGGCAATTTCATCCAAAGCTGTGACTAAGGGATCCAAGTTCCTTCTGTGTTGGAGATCTGCCATCTTTAACTTCTAATGTTGCTGCTCAAGGAGAGCAAGCTCAAGGGGAAAGAGAGGAAGACCTCTTGGATCAGACCTCAAAGTGCAACAAATTACTTTTGCCCACGATCCACTGACCAGAGCTCTGTGGCATGGTGATACCTCACTACAAGGGAAATGGAGTGATATAGTAAATGTACATATAAAATATATTTATGTTCACCAGAACAGAGCAAGAAGAGATGATTTCTATTCACCAAGCTGATGGAATTTCAATATTTGTTGTTGTTGTTGTTGTTGTTGTTGTTTAAAGATCAGGCTGGTATATTTTTGTTAAAATGTCTTTACCTCAAAGACTTAAACATTTTGAATGGATTTTTAAGGGAGAAAGATTATTATGAAAATAAACAAAACACAGAAAATGATAAGCCCTTGTGACCAAAAAACATTTTAAAAAGATACTTTAAAAATATGTAGTGAATGTAGAAAAGGTATATTCCAGGAGGAAAAGAAAATAAATTTGTTGAATAGCCAGCAAGCCTTTCAAATGGGTTCTCTGCTAATGAGGAAATCCCTGAGTGTCCTCACTAGCTCTCTTATCCATGTTGGAGAGATAAAGAGCCAGGAGTCAGAATACCTGGGCTTTGTTTTCTGTTACTTAATCAGCCCTTCACTTTTTACAGATCCTTGTGCTCTCTGAGATTCTGCAGATTTGTACAAAATGGGAACAAAGCAAACACATCATGTGTTTGTCATATATTTGTTTGAAAGTTGAATAAAATAATGATTGTGTAGGTATGTTGTAAAGTGCAAACTGCAGTATAAGGCAAGGTGGTACCTTTCTTCTCATCACCATCACCATTAAGATCACGGACTGTCAGGAAAAGTGGAAGGCAAAGTGAGACGTCCAGTTTGGCATTAACTTTACTTTGCACCACGTGCTCCCCACCCTCCATAGTCACACTGAAATCCTCTCTGCCCTCTAATAAGTCATGCCAACATCATTCATTCTTTTCCTTCGAAGACACTTCCTGAGGGCTTAATAATAAATCACCATTGTGGCCGTTTTTTGAGCTCTGACTATGGCTGCACTAGACTATGCATGTGTCTTATTTACGTGATTTTTTCTCATCCTCCCTCACAGCAACCCTGGAAGGCTGATTCTCTTACCATCTCCCATTTTTCACACATGGGAAAAACAAAACTCGCAGAGGTGGAGCAAACTCTTTGAAGTCCTATAGCTCAACACTAGCATTCTGACTCCAGACTCCATGCTTGTGACATCTCTGCTCTCTTGGTTCTTCGTGTGACTGTTGTGTGGCAGACTCCAAGGGCTTCCATGCTGAGCAAGAAAACATGACCCCTGGTTTTAAGGAGACTTGAGCTTGGCTCTCAGCACCTTCAGGCCCTTGTACACGTTGTTTCTGTGCCTTCATTGTTCTCCCTGCAATACCCCTTTCTCCTTTCTCTGCCTAGTTATTTTCTCCTTACCCTGAAGGCTCAACTCAGATCAGGCATCATCTTCTCCAGCCCTTCCTGGTTGCCCAGGGAGTGCCTAGAAGGTGTTTCACTCATGAGCAGATGCAGTATTACCTAGTTGCTAAATTTAGTCTTAGGCCTAGACATAGACTGTTTTAGCTCAAATTTGGCGCCGTTAGTTCCACTATAATTTGGGGTAGGTTGCTTCATTTCACTGAATCTCAGTCTCTGTATGCATAAATGGGATTGTTACAAGAATGAAACTAGATAATACATGTAAAGTCGTTTGGCACTTGCATGGTAAGTGCTTGGTTGACTTAGTTAACTCTAATTAATTACCATCAGGAAGACTGGTCAATCACCATATAGCATTCTCATATCTTTTGCCTGCCCAGGATTACAGGCAATCCTCTCATAGCAGACCTATGCTATGAAAGGTGAGAATGTTGACTTAATCTGTCTTTGATTTCAAAGGTTTGGGGTTGGCAGTGAGAGGTCAACGTCTCTGAACTCAAAACTCTGGCATCTTGAGCTCAATGTAGAGAAAGCCCATGACTTGACCAAAGCCTTCATCTTTGATGATGTTGTACATATTAATGAACACACCCAATTCCACACCCTTCCCACAGAAATACAAGACTGATTTATGATTTTAATCAGATCAGCATTTGCTGATGTGCGGCAAGGAATAATTGGTATTTGGTGCACAGAACAGCAGTGCACTCAGCCATGAGGGAAGTGCTTCCTCTAGCATTTCAATTCCCTTGCTGAGGTAGCTTTCCTTCCGTTCCTTTATGCTCAGAAGTTTAACTTGATGGGTCTCTGTGGGAAGCAGAGTCATCTCTTTCTCTGTACCTTTTCTCCCAGGCTCAGGCATGTTTATAGTCCCCAGGTGAGGATGAGGACATGTCTAGATAACCAATTAGCCAAAACAGAGCATTGAGAGACTTGTAGAACACATACAAATTTCAGTGGATTAAAGGTCAGTGTCCAATAAATTGAGTCTGAGCAAGGCTTTTTCTCCCAGGGTTTGGAGTACTGCAGAGTTTAATCTTGGAGCTCCTAGGGTCTATAAAGGAAGCAGCAGGTGTGAAGAATGTCAGTCTTTGTTCCACTCCAAAGGCATATGTGCTCTTGGCTCCAGAAAAATCTCTGTCATATCCACTGGAAGCTTTGGTTCACTATTTTCTTCCCTATTGTGCTTAGAAGCCCCAGTGTCTGTAAGCTACACAGGTGCAACTTTGACTTCAATCAGAATGAGGAAATTTAGGGAAAAAAAGGATTTTGGTTGTTATTATCTAAAATTTAATAATAAACACCATAGGAAATGTGACAGCTTTAAAAAGCAGATGCAAAGTCTTTGACATTTTTCCCATTGAAACGAGGGGTCTATGTCCCCTTTCCTTAAATCTGGGTAGATCCAACCTATAAAAAATGATGCTAGATGACTTTCAAGGGTAGGTCATAAAAGACTATGTAGTTTCCATCTTGCTCTTGTAGTCTTAAGCCATGTAAGAACTTTGACTACTCTTAATCCACCATATCATGAGGAAGCCTAGGCCCCATGAAGTAGTCTCCTGATGCTCTGGTCAACAGTTTCAGCTGAAACTGGCTTCTGTGTCATCCTAGTCCAGGTGTCAAATATATGAGTGAAGAAGCTCCCAGATGATTCCAGCCCCCAGCTATCTCCTATTTGTCACCCCAGCCATGTATGTCTTCCCAACAGAGGCTCAGACACTGGGGAGCAGAAACAAAGCAATTGTATTATTTCTGGTCCCAATTCCTAACCTGCAGAATCCATGAGCATAATAAAATGGTTGTTACTTTATGTCACTATGGTATGGGATTTGGGGATGCTTTGTTATGCAGAAATAGATAGCTGGAACAGTAGGTTTCATTGAGCTAACTTCCACGTGCCAAGTAAGAGAAGTAGGGTAATTGGAAGCACAGTTGACAAGACTATAAGAATCATGCAATTGGTATAATTTCAGAATTAGAAGGGATCCCAAGTATCTCCTAGTAAATCTACAGTCTTGCAGTTGCTACTAATCTGAATTTTCTGTTTAACATATTTAAATAGAGCTAATTTACTCATTGTTTACCTACTTCCAGTGATGAAGAAGTCATAACTTCACAAAGCACTCTGTCTTGCAGAAGTACAACTGGATACACTAAAGGAAGATGTTTTTATTGCTAAATAGAGATGGTTGGTGACAGAACAAACACAGCTGTCTAAGAGAAAGTGACTTTGAGGAAAAGCTCTACCTATACAACTTGGAGGTCATGAAAAAAGTGGCAAACACTGTAACACCTGCTGTTTGGACTACTCACCTGGAATTTGTTCTGTGCTTCCTTTAAAAAAATTTTTTTTTAGTTTTTTTTTTTTTTAATGTGTAGAGGGCTACTCTTTCTATTTCCGTTTCATGATATGATATTGGTTTCTAGGGGTAAAGGATAGAGAGCAATCAAAATTAATCAGGGTAATATTCTTAGAAATGTAGAGGCAGGTGTAAAGGCTCAAAGAATGTCAAAGTTAGGAAGGGAAGCTATATTTCACCACAAGCTGAATGTAAATAAACAGTGCAATGCAGGTACAGAACATACTAGCTCACTCTGTAGTAGACAACAGGATAGAAAAGTCACATGTGCCAATTGTTTAAGTTTCCAGAAAATCAGTAAAATCCAATTTGAAGAATTTCCCTCAATTCTGGGAAGTCTACTTTAAGAGGGATAGTTCCAATCTAGAAGTTTTTCAGAGGTTATCAACAAAGATAACAATGTTAACAAGGTGGAGAGAAGTCTAGGAACTGTCATGAAGGAAACAATGGAAGGGTCTGGGCACATTTAGCAGAAAGGGGAAAGTGGTATGGATTGATATGATAATTTCCTTCAAATGCTGAAAGGGTTCTAAGTAGACAGAGATGAACTTGCACCAACTCTGTTCTTAGCATCTTAGTCTAGGCCTCCGTCATTGCTTGCCTTGACCCCTGTATCAGACTTCTCACTTGTCTCTGATTTTCTTCTTGCCTTCTATAATCAGGTTTCTACAAACGCAGATTTAAGCTTTTAAAACTGCAAGTCAGATCCCAACACTCTCTGTTTAATACTCTGCAAACTTCTCACTGGGCTTAAAATCCACGGTGCTTATGAGGTCCTGCATTGGTCTCTATCTCTACCAGATTCAGAGACCATTTTATAAGCAATTATTTTTAATCCTCCTTTTCGCTCTCTTGTAATAAATCTACAGATAATATAAGCTATCTGATAACAGTTTTTTTAAAAATAGAATTAATGTCTTAACTTTATATGATTACAATGAAATTTTTTCCCAGTTTTATTGACAAATAATTGGCATACATCACTGTATAAGTATAAGGCATACAGCATAATGGTTTGATTTACATACATTGTGAACTGATTATCACAATAAGTTCAGCGAATATCCATAATCTCATATAGATAAATAAAAAGAAGAAAAGAAAGAACTTTTCACTTTGTGATCAGAACTCTTAGGGTTTGTGCCCTTAACAACTTTCTTATATATCAGAGAGCTTTGTTAACTCTAGTCATCAGGTTGTATATCACATCCCTAGTACTTTCCTATCTTCTAACTGGGAGTTTCCACCTTTTGACCACCTTCCTCCAATTCCCCCTCCCTACACCTTCTGCCTTTGATGCCATAAATGTTGTCTCTTTTTCTACAGTTTTGGGGTTTTGTTTTTTAAGATTCCACTATAAGTGAGACCATACATTATTGTTCTCTGTCTGACTTATTTCATTTAACAAAATGGCTTCAAGGTTTACCCAAGTTGCTATAAACTGTAGGATTTCTTAATTTTTTGTGACTGAATAATATTCCATTGTATATATACCACAACTTTTTTTATCCATTTATTTGATGGACATTTAGGTTGTTTCCATGTTTTGACTATTGTAGATAATACTGTTATGAACGTGGTGCAAATATCTTTTCAAGTTAGTGTTTTTATTTCCTTTGGATATGTTCCTAAAAGTGGAATTGCTGGGTCATATGATAGTTCAATTTGTAATTTCTTGAGGACCTTCAAACTGTTTTCCATAGTGGCTGTGCCAATTTACAATCCCACTAACAGTGTATGGGGCTCCCCTTTCTCCACATCCATGCTAGCATTTGTTACCTCTTCCCTTTTGGATGATGGCATTCTAACAGGTGTAAAGTGATATCTCATTGTGGCTTTGATTTGCATTTCCTTAATGACTAGTGATGTTGGGCATCTTTTTGTGTCCCTTTTTGCCTTTTATGTATCTTCTTTGGAGAAAATGTCTATTCAGGTTCTTTGCTTATTTTTTTAATTGGTGGGACTTGGGAGTTTTTATTGCTATTGAGTTATATGAGTCCTTTATATATTTTGGATGTTAACCCCTACCAGATATATGGATTGCAAACACTGCGTCTGTTCTATAGCTCTTTTCACTGTGTTGATGGTTTGTTTTGCTGAGCATAATCTTTTTAGTTTGATGTAGTCCCACTTGTTTATTTTCTGTTTTGTTGCTTGTGCTTTAGATATCATATCCAAAAAATCATTACCAAGACCCATTCCAAGGAGCTTTACTTCTATGTTTTCAATCAGGAGTTTCATGATTTTGGTCTTACATTTAAGTCTTTAATCCATTTTGAGTTACTTTTTGTCACTGGTATAATTTAGGGGTCTAGTTTCATACTTTTACATGTGAATATCTAATTATCCCCATACCATTTAGTCAACAGATTGCCTTTTCTCCACTAGAATGTTCTTTGCTAACTTGTCAAATATAGTTGACCATATATTCTTAGATTTCTGGGTTCTTGATTTGTTCCATTGATTTATTTGTTTTTATGCCAGTGCCATACTGTTGTGATGACTATAGCTTTATAGTATAACTTGTAATCTGAAAGTGTGATGCCTCCTGCTTTGTTCTTTCTCAGAATTTCTTTGGATATTTGGGGTCTTTTGTGGTACCATATAAATTTTAGGAGTATTTAGAAATGCTCCTGATTTGCGTATGTTGATTTTTTTATCATGAAACTTTACTAAATTCATTGATTAGCTTTAATAGTTTTTTGGCTGTCCTTAAATTTTCCATATATCAAATAATTGTCATCCACAAATAGAAATTTTTCTTCTTTTACAATTCTGATATCTTTTATCCTTTTTCTTGCCTGATTACTCTAGCTGGGACTTCCATACAGTGCGGCATAGTAGTAATTGAGAGTGGGCACATTTGTCTTGTTTCTGATCTTAGAAAAAAGCTTTCAACCTTTCACCATTGAGTATTATGTTAGTTGTGGGCTTGTCATATGTGCCCTTTGTTATGTTAACATATGCTCCTATGCCTAATTTGTTATTTATCGTGAATGAATGTTGAATTTTATGAAATGCTTTTTCTGTATCTATTAAGATGATCATATGCTCCTTTTCTTTTATTCTATTAATGTGATATATCACATTGATTGATTTGAGTATATTTAGCCATTTTTGCATCCCAGGGATAAATCTCACATGATCATGGTGTGTGACCCTTTTATTGTGCCATGCAATTCAGTTGGCTAGCATTTTCTTGGGAATTTTTGTATCTATATTCATCAGGAATATTCTCCTGTAGTTTTGTTTTCTAGTAGTAATCTTTTCTGGTTTTGGTATCAGACTAATCCTGGCTTCATAAAATGTAGCCTCCTGCTCAATATTTTTGGGGAGCGTGAGAAGCGTTGATATTAGTTCTATTTTAAATATTTGGTATAATTCACCAGGAAAGCTAGAAAAATAATTTTTAAATAATGCAATATGTATTTCAATATGTACTGCATAGGCATAATTAAGGTGGAAGACAAAAAAATAAATGCGTGCCTCTATAGGGGAAGTCACCTGGAATATGTGAGTGACAAATGCAGATTGATACACATATGTGTTTTGACTAGAGATTCAAATGCTTCAAGCAGCATTGCTCTTGGTGACATTATATCCTGAAATGTTCTTGGTAATGTTCAGGACAAATAAAATTCACTGTTCCCTCAATTTTTAAGGTATTTGTGTTTCTAGAAAGTTTAGGAGTTATTAAATCTTCATTTAAGCAACTTGTGTCATGATATAAAATGGATTTAAGTTCTAGGCTTAGAAAATTATAAGTAGTATTTTCTCTAGACAGTTTTCCAGTGGGACATTAGAAAGTCATATAGAATGAATGACAACTCTTTGATGTGTGGACTTTCTTGTATGGTACAGAAAGCCCAGCAGTCCTAGCCTGTGCCCTCTTGATGACAGGAGAGAGTTTCTGTCATTGCAAATAACAAAACCCATCCCAACAGAGTTTTAGAAATGCCCACAGAGGTGGCCAGTGCTATGGTTTCCATGGACAGCTCCTGCCCAGTGATATCTAGCTCCTAATTTCTTCTCTAGTTATATCTCTTTTTTCCTTTTTTTCTTTTCCTTTTTTT
This sequence comes from Acinonyx jubatus, assembly GCF_027475565.1. NCBI lineage: Eukaryota > Metazoa > Chordata > Mammalia > Carnivora > Felidae > Acinonyx > Acinonyx jubatus. The sequence goes on along the minus strand of NC_069380.1, from coordinate 189,369,332 downwards.
CTCATGCTCCAAACTCAATGGCTTCTTTTTCTCTCTTAGTGAGTTTTTGAATTTGTCTTTTCTGTACCTTGTACTATTGTGCCACCAAATCTTTCCCTGACTTGGTTCCTCTTCTTATTTAGTGGTCAAATGACAACCTCTTCAGAGAAGTGCTTACTCCTAGACCACTTGGGCCTCAGTAGCATGAGTATCTTCATCACTATTCCATTACCTTACTATACCTTTTTTGTAGCGTACCTGATAACACTTACTACTACCTGAAAATAAAAATGCCTTATTTCTTTACATGCTTATTGTCTATTTCCTTTTTCCATAAAAAAAAAAAAAAGACCCAGGAGACAGGGGCTTTTGTCTGCTACACACTATATTCTCAGTGCCTAGAAAAAGGTCTTGCACATAGTAAGTGCCTAATGTTTCATGAATAAGCTAGTAACTCCTCCCTGGCTCCATTCAAGACAGACTCCATCTCTTAAACATAGCACTTGAGGTCTGTCCAGCTTATATTTCCCCATTCTTTTCTCCTTTCTTTCCTGACTTCTGTCTTTTTATTGTAGCCTCTCAACTATGCCATGCCATTTAATGTTTCATTATTTGTTCATTGTGTTTCCTCTTCCTGAAATTCAGGGGAGATGATGCCCCCTCAGTTTCTTCTTCCCTCCCATCCTATGGAGGATTACACACCCTTCTTCTGGATATGGCCTTACAACTATGCTTATATAAGAAAATCACCTTTGTTGATGTATGTGTCTTTCTCTCTAACTATACTTGGAGCTTATTGGGATCAGGGACAACTTTTTATCATCTTTTTATGTCCAGTAATCAATATGATGCCTGATTTAGAATAGGTTACAGAATTCAATTTCATTATGTAAGAGTTGGCTTATCATCTCAGCTAGGTGAGAACATTTGGAATTTCATTTCTGTCATCCATTTCATAGAACATTTTCGCCAGTATTGTATCAAGTGTAAATTTGACAAGTGTGCCCAAATGGTAGTGACTTCACTAGGGCACATGAAAGTAGGTTAATTCCTTGAAACTGCAAGGACAAAATGTTTTCAAGATCATTTTGTTGTTATTGATAATAATATTTCTTGAGTGTGATGTGCTAGGCACATTTCTAAATACTTTCTTAGTGTTTTCTCATTGAAGCCTTCAGCAGCTCAGTGGTGAGAGTTTCTTGGAGTGAACCTCATAAGGTCACAGGTGGTAAGTAAAATAACATGATTAACCTTGACTTATCTGCCCCAGAGTCCAAGTTTTAACCACTGTGCTAGGTCTTCTCTACACTGTTTCTACACATCTGTATTTTTAGATTCAACCATCCTTGAATCTGACCAAGGTAGAGTTAATGGAAATGTTTTAAAGTTAAACCTATTTTCTCAGGATAAAGAAGATTTCAGTCACTCCTCCCCCAATCATGACCATGTTCTTTTGTTAATTATTTCTTTTGCTCCTCCTTTTTCTTTATCAGAAAAACTCTGTGTATTATGGGTCATTGTAAATGCAACCAAGTTAATGACAATTGATGTCTATCCCCTGGTCCTCATATTAGTGGCTCTGTATCAGCATCCACCCTCCCCCCTTGAAACAGGCATGCTCCTCTCTGTCACTTTTCCCTCATCAGTTGAGGTTTTGCCTTACCCGGTGAACTTTTAATCACTCTGAATAGCTAATCACCATAATTCCTCTCTGCCCAAAATTGCAAGTTCATCATGCAAATGGACCCAGTGTCCTTGTTAATCACAGTAATCGCTCACCACTCATAAGCTGTGAAAAGTCATGATGACTGTTCTCATCACTTAGGTCTCTCACCCTTTGAGGGAGGCTGGTAGGAAAGTTAAGATTCACCTAACACAGGCTGTGAGACTAGCAATGGAATGCCCATCAGAGCTGCAAGTTTATCTCTGCTTATAATTGTTATTTTCCTGAGTTGCCAAATAGGTCTGGACTGACACTTCACTGCCTGCATCTCTATCCCCATGATTTCTGATGCTGAAGCTTCCATGGCAGGGTTCCCTCCTTTTTTCTAATGCTCCCTCTTGGCTTCCAGGCTATACTTTGTTGGCATTCCTCATTGAACTTTCGGGGGGCAGGCCCTGAACTTTCTTCCTAAGGTTCATTAAGGTACCTGTCTTATTCTGGAATTGTTTTGATATTGTTGCAGGATTTTTTACAAGACCTGGGATTCATTGTCTCACTGCTTCAAAGAATGAAGAGGTGGACACAAAATGAGCAGCAGGCAAAAGTTTGTTAGAATGTAAGATTAGAAATGAAAGATAGTAGGAAAGCTCTCTTTACAGAGAGGGGACACTCGAAAGTGGATGCCCGAGGACTATAGGCAAGGGTCCTTCTTTATAAGGTTCTGGTCAGTCCTCCCCCTTCCCTTCCTCCTTGTTCCTTCTAGGTTCTACCCTTATTGGGTTGATAGTTCTAGGTGCTGGGTTGTCCATTCCTGATTGGCTCATTTCCATTGTATGAGGGGTGGTCAATGGCTGTTCTTAGGTCCTTTGTCAAATTTCTGAGGGGAAACCAGAGGGGGAGTAGATGGGGTCTGTTACATTCTTAACAGAAACCTTACACCTGAGGGGGTTTGCTGTGGTCAGACACTCCCAGCATTGTTCCAAAATAGGTTTTTCCCCACCGATGGACCTCAGGCCCTAATCTTTCCCTCTCTGCCTACTGCATCCTATCTTCTCCTATCATAATATCAGTAAGCCAGAAATCAATTCATCTGGCTCACTTTGAAAGATATTTATTATCAGAAATGAGGGGTATGTCTTTGAGCCCAAGACCTAGAAATCTATCCATTCTTTAGGAAGGACATAAAGTGGACTTGAAAGGCCATCAGATACCATGACAGATATTCAGTTAATCTTGTTCACGCTCTAGTTCCACACAGATTACTCTCTACATGTATGCCCTACTATTTTGCTTTTTAATCTTGATTTGCTTTGTTGATCACCTGTATCTGCTTGATCATAGTACAGAAACCATAAATGGCTTTCCCAAAGCAGCAGTCTCAGTTTCCATGCCCCGTGCAGTCTAGGATTTGTAATTAACTGAACGTACTTTCTGAATTCCAATTCCACATTCTCATCTCACTGCACTCCACCTTCTCTTCTATTACATACTCCCTGCTCTCTGTCTCTCCTCCCAGATTTGCATATCAAGGTGTCAGCTGAATAAAGGGCCCTACATTCATCAAAATCGGTCCTCTTAGGAGACAGCTATTTTAAGTTGCCCAAACAAACATTTCTGTTACTGCTTTAACATTTCAGAAGTCTTTAAAAACTGCCTGTGTTACAAGCTCATTATTTTCAGTCAGAATGGTTGCCCTGAATACTTTTGAAAGCCATCCTTCTTTCTGAAAGTTCTTTTCTTCTTCCTTTCTCCCTCCCTTCCTGTCTTCTCAGATAGAAAAAGAGACAATATGAATGAAAGAATTCAGCTCAAACCAACAAACAATAGAAGTAACCTGAGGGAAATCAAAGCCCTGAGATGCTGTAGTGGATTTTTTCTTCTGCGCAGCATCCATTTCCCACCTCTCAATTTTTGGAAACTTTCTCGCTAGCTGTCTTTTCAGTGATTGTTTCTTCCCCTTTGTGTAGGTTCTTGGTGGAATTGTCAATTAAGTTTCCCTGCTCTTCCCTAGCCAAAGGCTCCGTGTGATCCAAACAAGACCAACTTGGTTCTCACTTTGGGGACTTTAAATATTGAATTCAATGGTGAAACACTGAAAAGATGATGGGAGATGATTCTTTGTAGTTTTGTCATTCTGACTGTTGATGAGATCCTGCCTATTGAATCCTTGCTTCCTCTTTTCTTCTAAGATTGGCTTTGAAGTAGTTCTTTTAATTCGTTGAGTAATCCTATAGCCTCAGTAAAGCTATTTTGCTTAATGCAGGCCGAACCAGTTCTGTTGTTTATAGATAAAGACCCAACTGATATAGAGATTATGTTGCAGAAAGTCTTGGTTTCACAGATTTTAAATTGCTAGATCCTCTGGACACAGTTTCTCTTTCACACTCTTGATGGGGTGCTGAGAATTGAATGGGCAGACTATGGTGGCTTAGTGCCATGTTTACTTGGAAGAGAATTAATAGAGTGGGTCATAATAAAACTGGAGTTGTAAATGATCATAATTGTACAGACTCTGGTCTGGGTTCTGGAGATGTATTCCCCAGGTACGTTTAATTAACAAGTCAAAATCCATCCAAATTTGAATATGCTGGAACTTGAACCTCACATCTAGGCTCCTTTTCCTTGTTTCTTTTCATTAGCAAAGTTTTTGAATTATCTGTGGAGACAGATAAATATATGGCATTACACACACACACACACACACACACACACACACACCATAAATGATATATATGGTACAGGTAGAAAGAGGATTCTGAAATAGTTCAACAACTGAGGGACACAAGTAGGGATATCTTAGCTTGAAAATTAACATAGTCTCCATCATGCCTGATTGACTTCCTATCACCATGCAGGTAAGCCCTGTTTTTCTCTTCCCTTGTCTTCCCTTCTTCCCCTTCCTTCCCATTCCTCATCTCTCCCCTCTCTTGTTACTCATGCACATACCTTTTACAAGCTTGCTATTGTGTTCATCTTTATACATTTATTAAGCAGCATCTCTTTCTCTTATGTGATTAAAAGTGAGGACTTCAGAATCAGACAGAAGAGAGATTCCATTTTACCACTGCTACTTTCTAGTTGTGTGACCCAAAACAAGTTTGTTTTTCCAGACCAGTTTTCTCATATTCAAAATGGAAGCAATAGAAGTTGTTCATGTGAGTGTTACAAAGAAAGCATGACATAGGGATGGGCCCATGATGGGTGCTTAAGGATTGGTAGCTATTACTATTATTATTATTTCCTTCCAAAAAGGAAGGACATTTCTCATCACCTGTTTTCAGAACATGCTTGTTACACTTACCTTTGCCTTATCCCATTCAACTGTCGTCTCACTATGTTCAATCCCTCCCCCTCCCTTGCTCCAGAGTCATGACTCTCTGAGGGAACCTACAATAGAATTACTAGGAGTAATTTACTAACAATGGAGAAATGTTAGCCTTTAGGAGAATCCTGGTTGATTTCCCCTTAAACTAATCAAGCATAATTTTGATAATTATTTCATGGAGTGTTACCACTTTCGTCTGTCTCACTTCCCATGGTCTTTTGAAGATCCAGGTAAACTTCCAGATAAAATATATGATTGTAGATGATGTAATCTAGGGTAAAACCTCACTCACCATCTTGGAAGATGTTATAACAAGACTTTTGAAACAGAGTCCACTTGGATAAGTAGGTCTGTATGTATTTATTATGATAAAAATAATGAGTTTGAAGTTCAATGATCAGACTTTGTGAAAATGCTTTGTAGAAATTATTGTTTCTCCTACAATGGAGGATATTAACATTGCTTTTTTGTTTATTTGTTTTTGTGGAGTCTTTGAAAAAAATAGGTAATTGAAAGGATCTCTCTTCCCTTAAATGTCTCATTGTTACTATATTTGATAAGTTGGTGTTGGGAAAACTTTTATTCTGTTAAGCCCAGCAACATATGAGAAATACTATTTGTCTAGCCAAGGCAGTCTCAACTTGGCTGTTTTCCTAGACTCCTGATTCTACTTTAAGATGTGTGCTCTAGTTTGTGGCCAGCACACATGCATATTTCTTACAGATGCATTAAACTTTAGGAGCTTATCAATAGTTGGACTTGGAAGTACGGTAGCTCTAATGGGAAAACCTTGCTTTGCTGAACCATTAATGCTCAAGGTTTAAGCGTAAAAGCCCAACTGTGCCTAATCCACTCCCTATCACCATTTCCAACTGGAGCTTGGAACATGCTCAAAGTCAGGAGCTAAGCGGAGGCAGGGATCTAGTGACTTAAGAGGCTGAAGAGATTTTCTCTCTCTGAGTCCAAATTTTTCTCCTACTGTTGTGGGATTTGACACTGGAGTGCAGCATTCCAATCCCTGTTTAATACAGGGTCTTTGAAGGTATCCACATTCTCTATCTTAGTTTTGTTTCCTTTTAAACATGTATGACAATAAATTCTGACTGATGGTACCGCAGGCATATTGTCTGATTGCCCTCCTCAAATAATGTTTGATGGTCCAGTTCTCTAGAACTTTGCATTCAGATCTGTTTCACATCAAAATGCATTTCTCTGACATGTGTAATCCTCTGTAAGCTTGACAAGAGAGCTTGGTTTCTGTTCTCCCTCAGACTTGTGCGTATGTGTGAGGGGTAGGGGATATAATTTATCTTACTTTGAAGATGAGAGAGAAAAACTGAAAAGACTGAACAATGTTAAGAGGCCAAAATAAAGGTAAAGAAAAAATGATGTAGAGAAATAAGTAGGGGAAATAAATTTAAATATCAGAAGGGGACAGAAAAGGAAAGTAAAATTCTTCACTTTTATGGTGAGGTGTAGGTCAAATTAAACAAAAAATCTGAACTTGTTTTTCAAACACGGACTCATCATAAAATGGTGAAAATATTCTGAGGTAAATAGAAGGAATCGAATAAGCCTTCTGTTGCCCTCTCCCTCACCCACCCTTATGCCACCCCCAGGGGTCAGCACTGTTACCTGTGTTCTTACCTGCACCTACTGCGTGACACTGGGAAGGCCACTGAACTCCTCCAAGGCTTAGTTTCTGCAACTCTAAAGTGGGAATAACATTACTTATCTTCTAGCACTGTTAGGATTGAAAGGTGTCTATCGCTTGTATACATGTATGTGGAACCACATAAGAACTCAATGAACAGTGGGTACTATTATTTTTCTAGGCACAAACTTAGGTATTTTTTTAACAAAGAAAAATGGTGCCTCATTATGTGTACTGTGATAGAAATTTCTATTTTTAACCTAATGATATGCTTGGAACATTGAAAAATTACTAATACATATATTATTTAAATGCACACATATGTCACAGTATAGTTAATAATGTTTTTTAGATGCTCCTCTCTCTCTTTAAGGCTTTTCCATATGACCTGTCTTGAAACCCACTTAAAAGCTAAGTGTGTGTATTTTTCTTCATGCTTGTATCATCATAGACAAACACACATAGGAATATTCACATAGAGCTTTTGTCATTGGTTTACAAAAATATAATATATTTTTGTAAGATTTGCAAATTATAAAACACCATTTCCTGGTCCTTTCTGTACTAATGGAGGCTACAATGCTTACATTTTGAATTCACAGCAGATGTCCTTGCTCTTGGAAATGGAGAGGTCTCTGGGGCTGGGGAGGGCAAGAGCTTAGTATTAGTCCGCTATACTCAAGGAAAAATCTGTTGCAAGATGTCTAGAAGAGTTTTAGTTCCTAATAAATAGGATAAATTTAGTTTCGCTAGTTTTAATTCTTCTCCCTTCATTCTTCTTGGGAAGTGGAAATGTTGCTTGAAATGACAATTCCAAGTTTGGATCATGATGGGACTAGTAGGAGGACAAAAAGCAGAATATTAGTGTTGACATGATAGAAAGGAGGCTGGGTACCTGATGACACTTGAGTGGCTGTATTAGAACCAGTAACTGCTGGCCTCTGGATTTCTTAAACCACTATTTGTTTAAGCCATGATCATCAGGTTTTCCCTTGTATGTAGTCAAATGCATTCTTAACTGATACACATACTTCTCTGCATTTTGTTTTTGTTGAAGTTCTAATTGATAATTTACCATGGCAGCACACTGTTTCATGGTATGAATTATTATAACTTAGCCTTTTGCTAATTGATGGATATTAAATTTATATCCAATATGGTTTTTTGTTTTTTTTTTTTTTTTGGTTTTTGGTGGTTTTTTTTTTGGCCACTAGAAACAGCGTTGCACTAAACATCCTTAAAATATATATCTTCATATACTGAGACTTTCATTTTTATGGAATAAATTCCTAGGAGAATTGCTGGGTGTGTACGTGTGTGTGTGTGTGTGTGTGTGTGTGTGTGTGTGTGTTTATATATACACATACATACTTTTTAAAAAAATAATTATTGGCAGAATGTATTCCAACAAAGCCAGTAACAATTCACATTTTACCAGAAATGTGCCAGAATAACCCTGTCTTTCCCATATCCCCACTGGCAATGGTTTTATTGGTCTTTTCCAATCTGATGTTTATAAAATCATAACTTTTTGTTGGATTTTCATATTGTTCATATTTTCCTGATGACTACTGATTTTAAGCCCTTTTCCATATTCTGTTGGCTATTTGGATTTGTCCTTCTGTGAATTCCTATTCATAACTTCACCTATTTTCCTCTTGAGGAGTTTCCTTCTTGTCAGTTTAAAAGACTTTTAAAAATATATATTAGAAGTACTAAATTTTCATCCTTAGCTTTGGAATTTGTTATATTTTGCTGTAAATATTTGAACTTTTATATAGCTAAATACACTTTTTAAAACACCTTATTTCCTGGTCTGGGATAAGAGTCTGCTTTACCATGAAATTGTACATAAAGTCACCTTCTTATTATATATCTTTTGTAGCATTTCTATTTTTCTCTTTTTTCCCCCACTGCTCTATCTTTCCTTCAGATTTATGTTATGTAAGTTAGGGGTTCAATTTTGTTTTCATCCCAAAGATAGTCAATTGTGCCAATGCCATTTGAAAAAATCCTATCCTTCCCACTCTGAAATGGAACATCAGTTTCTCTACATTACATAGTCAAATATATTATTTCTTGAGTTCAACCATGGTAATTTATATTGGCTACTTTCTTCCCTCTAGGTTTTCAAATTTATTGTCATATATTTGCTCATAACAAGTCTCTTGCTATAATTTTTTTAAATCTCTCCTGTGCCTCCTGTGGGGTTTCTCTTTTATTTCCCAATCATTTATGTATGTGTGCATGTGAATTTATTTTTTCCTGAAGTCAGCTTGTTTATTTTTCCTACAAATTTTTGTTTTCATCAAGTCCTTTCATTCATATGAATTTCAGCTTCCTAGTGTGATTGTGTTATTTTGTTTTTCTATCTTTTCAAAGATGAATTCCATTTCCTTTATTTTCATTATTTCTTTAATGATGAAGGCTTTGCAGATATGTATTCTCAGTAGAGTTTTAATTTGTGCTCTGGGTTTAAGTACAAAGTTTCTTTTTTAGTTGATAACTCCTTTTGGTTTTAGGATTCACCTGGGATTTTTCATAGTATTTATATATATAGCCTAAGAGATATGTGGGTTTTATTTAGTTCCACAGTTATTTTAGAATTTAAAAGTTTTTGTTGTGAAAGCATCAATTTGTTCTTTTTATAAACGTTATATAGCATACAAAAATATATACTTATTCCCCATGCAAGGGATGTAAGGGTCTCCGTATATCTCTAGCCATCGTTATTCATGTTTTAAAACTTTATTTAGTGATAGATCGCATGCAGCACACTGTACATATTTAAAATGTACAATTTGATGAATTTTGACAGATATAAAATATCACCACCATTAAGATACTATTTCTGTCACCCCGAAATTTTCTTCCTTTGGAATCTATCCTTTCATATCCCACCTGAAGGCAACCACTCATCTGCTTTCTGTTACTAGAATTGTATAAAAATGAAATTTTATATAAATGAAATGATAGTGTACTATTTTTTAATATGCATTCCTTCGTGCAGAATAATAAATTTGAGATTCATTCGTGTTGTTACCTGGGTCAACTGTTGGCTACCTTTTTATTGTTAAGAAATGTTCCAGTGTATGGAAATAACACATTTAGTTTTTTTTCTCATCTGATGAAAGATATTTTAGCTTTCTCTAATTTTAGCAATTACAAATACATTGGCTATGAACATTTATGCACAGTGCTTTGTGTGAATGTATTTTCACTTGTCTTAGGTAAATAGGTAGGAATAGAACGTCTGGGTTGTACAGCAGGCTGATGTTTAACTTTTAATGACTGCCAAACTGATATCCAAAGTGGTTGTGCCATTTTATATTCCTGCTAATAGCTCCTCACCAGCACTTGGTATTGTCAGACTTTTTAATATAAGCTATTGTGATAGGGTACTACCTTGTGATTTTAATTTGCATTTGTTAGTAATGCTTCTTTTTTGTGTGTCTTTGGCTTTTGTGTGTCATTATATTCTTTTGGGAGTATTTGTTCAGATCTCTGCCCATCTATTATTGAGTTGTTGGACACATTGTCAAACTAGAAGAGCTCTATCCATGTTCTTGCTGCAAGACTTTTGTCTGATAAATGTGGAGAGAGTTATGTTCTCCTAGTCTGTGGGTTTTCTTAATGATGAATTTCAAAGAACAAAACTTTCAAGTTTTAATAAAACCCCCAATATTGTTTTTTTTCTTTTTATGGATTAGGCACTTTATCTTTTATATAGGAAAACCTAACCTACCTAAAAGGGACAGGTTTTGTTCAGTGTTTATTTTGAAAAAAAATCTTAAGAGTTTTAGCTTTTGTCTTTAGCTCTACAATCTATGTCAAGTTAATTATTTTGAATGGTGTCAGTTAACGTTTAATTTTCCCCCTATATTGATACACGATTGTCTCATTACTGATTGTTGAAAGTTTATCATTTCCCCATTGGGTGTCTTAGGCACTTTTGTCAAAAAAGCATGCACTTCCAGATAACCCATGCCAACAATCTCTAATCTAATACCTAAAGCCTTCCTTTTTCCCACTATAAAGCTTTCCAGTCTTCCTTGCCTGCTTTTGAATCTTTGCCAAATCCAAGTGTTGGTGGCTGACACCCTTGCTAAAGCAAGCTCTAAATAAATACATTTTTCTTATTCTCATTTGGGTGGTCTTCACTTTCACATAAGTCTTGTAATCCGATAGTGCAAGTCTTCCAACTTTGTTCTTGCTAAAATTTGTACTGATTATTCTATTTGTATTTGTATATACATTAAAATTTTTTTTAATGTTTATTTATTTTTGAGACAGAGAGAGACAGAGCATGAGCAGGGGAGGGGCAGGGAGAGAGGGAGACACAGAATCCGAAGCAGGCTCCAGTCTCCAAGCTGTCAGCACAGAGCCCGAAGCGGGGCTCGAACTCACAGACTGAGAGACCATGACCCAAGCCGAAGTTGGAAGCTCAACTCACTGAGCCACCCAGGCACCCCTGTATATAATTTTAGAATGAACTTTTCCATTTCTGCAAAATTTTCTGTTGAAATTTTGATTGGGAATGCATTGAATTTATAGATCACCTGTCTTTTGTTTTATTTTTGCCTCTCTGAACCTCTTTGTATACTTGTATACTTGTGTGATTATCCGCCTCAATTACTGGCACTGAGAATCACAAGATCAGAGAGAATATCCCTTTGAAATTTTCATGCATATTGTCAAACTCTTTTATAGAAAGACAGTTTACACATTCACCAAAACTACCAATACTGGACACTGCCAATCTGTTTCAGCCTGATCAGTCAGAACTCTGAAAAAGTATCTCTTTTTTAAGAGTTAAATGATTGTTTGTAACAATAGTAGTATTTTTTTATTTTTCCAGATAAAGTTTAGAAGAACTCTGTCAAGTTCTGAAAAAATCCTATTGGAATTAATACAGTATAATAATATACTTGGTTGATTATTTTTATTCATGTGAGGCTTATAAACCTTCTTTAAAATTTTATTTGTAGGTACCTTTTATATATGCTGTAGTCCCTATCATGAAGAGAAGCTTTTCACACTACATATAATATTTCTTTGGCAAGAGAAAACTTACCTTTCTTATAATTCTAAAAAGTAATATGTGCCTTTGTAGAAAATGAAGAGGGTATAGAAAAAGTATGAAGAAGAAAATTGCTCATAATCTCCCTGCTTAGAGGAAAATCTCTGTCATTATTTTATGGCATATTTTATTCTGATCTTTTTTCTTTTTCTCCTTCTATATCTATATATACTTTAATTTTTTACTTTTCTGTTTTTCATTATAGCATAAGGATTTTCCTCCTAGTCTCATAAACTTTTGGAAGATGTATTTAATTTTTACAATATTTTCATCAAATAAATGTAATTCATGGCACAAATTTTATATTAATCCTTCAGTCTTTGATAGATAAATTTTGTTCCTTGATATTAAAGACCATGTTTTATATTTCTTTTTGTATTGATCCCTTGGCACCTATTGCTGGAATGGATACATTATAAGAGCTATATACTATTACTTAAAATGAAAAAGGGATTTTGACTTGACCTTCAGTTTCAGCAATAGTGGGCTACACTGTCTTTAATAAGTAATCTCTCCCTGGCCCTCAGGAATCTTTCTGTAAAAGAGTGAATTGGATGATTTCTCTCTTCTTCCTCCTTCACCACGCTCATTATCACATTCATATATATTGGTGTTTAAAATATCAAGTTACTTTGTTAAGTGTATTACTTGCATTATCCTAGTTATTATTAAGCACAAACTGTATAGATAATGAGAGTGATGCCCAGAAAGTTACAAGCTAGTGTATGGTAGAAATCAAACATGAATTTATCTATCTTATAAGGTCACAGTCCTAACCCGTATGCTGTTGTGATTGCCAATAGTACCTTCTAACACGAATGGTTTTGAAAGTTGTGGTCCTAATTTAAATTGGCTTGCTATCTTTAACATGTTGTCCTGTTTTTGTGAGTGAGAAGAATGGATGCTAAGTAAACAACAGTGTCTAAACTCTAATCTTGTTTTACTATGACTTTTGCCAAATAATACTTATTTTATTTTCAGAGTTTACAATGTAGACAATTTTTCTGGAGCGTTATTGGATTCTTTGGGAGAATCCACTAGGTAGACTAAATGGTCTTAGGAGATCCCTAAAGCTGTAGAGGTTTTTGATTGTGAGGTATAGGGGAGGAAAAACTTTTCCTCTACCCTCTTAGGTTTGTGCGTGGAGACTGCCAGTTGAATTGACAAAGGAAAGATGAGCGGGAAAAAAGAAAATTTTCATTGATGCCACTATTTTTAATTTTATGTGTATGGGGCTCTAAGGAAAAGAACCCTCTCACCACCCCACCTCCAATGGGTTGGTCTAGTGGACTCATGATTTTAATAAAGGGAGATAAATTGTAAGGATGTGACTAGACAAAGGGAAGGGGGTTGGGCATTTAAGAGTGATAAATTGTGGGAAGGTGACTAGGAAATATATGGGGGAACTAATAATTAATAAGGGTAAGTTAGCAAGATTTCTTTAGGCAGCCTCCTCTTAGTCTATCTCTACCTTTGATGACAGGGGTTCATCTCCTCTTTCAGGTATGGGGCGAGGGGGATACCTTCACAAGGGAAATTTATAGCTTGCTTTTAGGCAGCTAGAGGGGAGAACACAGAGCTCTTCCTTTGTCTGCTCTTTCTCAATTGCCTTCAGCTCAAAATAAACTGTAGGCCAAAGAGACATGTCTTGAAGGCTGAATATTCTGATCTCTTCAGAGGCAGCATGGCCCTAGAATCTAAATGTGGAAGAGTTCTACATCATTCATTTCATCCAAACTTCCGTCTGATCCTTGAATGTTCCTCACAACTAACCTCCTCACTACCTTTCGCCTTTGTTTTCCTTATTTTCTTCCTCTTTCCCTTCCATCCTTTCCCTTGTTCTGTTTTACTTTCCTTATTGTCTTCTTCCTTCTTTTCTCTTTAATGTTTGGTGAAAGCATCTAACTCTCAAATACTTCTTTTCATCTCCTGGCTGATTGTCTTCTAAGCCCTTGGAGGAAATGGTTGATATCACTTATCTTTCTATTGTTTTTTTTTGTTTTTGTTTTTGTTTTTTGTTTTTTTTTTTGTCAGGCAGCTCTGCCTGAGAGCCAGCTACATTTTACAGTATTAATTATGTGCTGTAAGAACCTAACATAACATTTTATAACCCTATAACAAATCTTATTATCAGATGACAATGAGGTACAGTACATTAAATATTCATCATCCTTGGTTTACTTTAAAACTTTAACAGGAAATAAGGCACAGAGGCTGCTTCAGACTAATTACTGTTCCAAATATATAGCTCAGTTTTTAATATTTAATGTGGGTCTCATAAAACTGTGATTGAAAACAATGCAGTGTATCAATCAGATGCCCTGCTGACATGTGCCATGAAAAGATACCCTGTTATTTTGTAGACAGTGCTGTTAAATTTCTGCAACAGAGGCAGCACTCACACTGAAAATACACAGTTGCTCTCCCACTAGTGGCTAGCACCTTTCAGATTATTCAAGTTGAAGGTTTTGCTTTTGACCATTGACAGTCCAGATAGTAAAAGACAGCATTTCTGCCTTCAGCATCTGTGGGCTGGTCTTTTGCCAGAATGTCTAGGTTCTTACATGACTTGACATTGTTAAATAAACTCTGTCCCAGGTGGTTGTGTTGTGGGAAAATGAGAAGAAAGAAAAACACCATCATCCTCACTGTCTAACATCACCAGTAATTGATTTTGGAGATCGGATATGGCATAAAGGGAACACAGAAACCTTGGTTTAAGTCTTGACTCTAATGTCTATTTACTGTGCTTTCTCAGGGAGGTTATTTGGTCATTCTGTGAGATAAAGTGGACATAAAAACCCAGGGCACTTGTAAGGTGAGAGTCTAATCAATCCTTTGACCATGCTCAGCTGCAACTCACAAAGGATGTGTGGGAAACAGAAGACTAGGAAAGCTCTTTGGAGGAGTTATAGAGATTGAATATTTTGAGTCTTTGAGGGAGTCTCAAACTTTGAAATTGTTTGAAGATGTTCCTGGACTTGTTTCCTCTTCTTCAGGTGCATGGAAGAACAAAACAATTTTTAAATACAATGTTCATTACAATTAAAGATTCAGGCATATGAAAAAGGTAGGTTCTAGGAATAAAAATCAGCAAGAAAGAAGAAATAAACCCACAAAGATTTTAGTTATTGGCATTAACAAAGACAGATCTGAAAACATTATTGATAATGTTTAAAGAAACATAATGAAAAATTGAAGTTATTTGCAAGGAATAAGATATTGTAAGAAGTGATTTAGTAGATTTGAAAATGAAGCAAATAGAACTTCTAGAATCAATGTATATTTGAATTAACAAAAAAATTTACTTTTGAAATAAAATGACTGAAATTTAAAATTAAGTGAGTGGGGTTAATAGCTGATCAGACATAGTTGGTGGTGGAATAAAAAAACTGGAAAACTTGTCAGAAGAAGTTACTAATGGTGTAGCATAGAGAGAAAAAGAGTCAAAAAACGCAAAAGAGAAGGTAAGAGATATAAATATAGTGAGGAGACTTAACCTATATTTAATTTGAGTCCCAGAGCAAGTGGAGTGAGAGAAAATATGAGTGAGGAAAAGACTGTAAAGCGTAATGTGGTGGTTTTGAAATATGTCCATATTCTTTGACACCCCTTCCTTAACTAGTTGGATCTTAATTTACCTCTTCTTTGTTTGTGGGCTAGATTTAATGACTTGCTTCTAATGAATGTGGGGCAAATGATTCTGTGTAGCTTCCAAAGCTAATTCATTTGAAGAGAAGCTTCTGCCAGGTTCTTTCTTCTGGATTCTTGTTCTGTAGGAAGTAAGTGACCATGTCACGGGGACATTATGATGTGTGGAGAGGCCCTTGTAAAGAGAACTCAGGCTTCCTGCCAACAGCCAACACCAACTGACCAGCCATGTGAATGAGTCACTTTGGAATTCAACCCTCTAGCCCCAGTCAAGCCTTCAGTTAACTATATCCACAGCCGATGAGTGTGTGTAAAGCAGCCTTATGAGACAGCCTAAGCCAGAACTGCTCAGCCAAGCCATTCTCAAATTTCCTCCCCAGATGGAGGACATTGCGGTGATAAATAACTGAGATAATGATTAAGAATTTTTAAGCACCAATAACAGATATGAATCAACAGATTTATGATATACAAAAAATTTCCAGCACGATAAATAAAAAGAAGCATATTATAGTAAGTGGAGAAAATGAAAGAAAAAAATCTCCAGAGAAGCCAGAAAGGGTAAGTTACTTTCAAAGGGAGTTCCTGCTTGATTAGGGGTCAGCAAACTTTTTCTAACAAGTATGTGTTTTGAGCTCAGAGGGCCACAGGGTGTTTGTCACAACTATTCAAATGTGTTATTGTAGTGTGAGGGCAGCCACAGGTGACACATAAATGAATGGGCCTGGATGTATTACAGTAAAAATTTATTTATGAAACCAGGTTATGAATTGGATTTGATCATGAGATATAGTTTGCTTACCCCATGCAAGAGTGAAAGCCACCTTTTTAGCAATAAAACAGAAGCTAGAAGCCAGTGGAATAATATCTTCAATGTGACTTTAAAAATTACTAGTCTGGAATACTATGCCAAAAGAAAACATCTTTCAAGAATGGAAGCAACATAGGAAAAATTTTTTAAACATTCAAGAATGGAATGCATTTGCTCCCATCAGGTCCTCACTAAAAGAAAGTCTATGGGAAAAAACTTCAATAAAAAAAAGGGGTCTATAAAGAAAAGTCTGAGATGCAAGAAGAAATAAACAATAAAGAGGTAAAGATACATGAAATGTACAAAATAAGAGTAATATCTTGTGAAATTAGAAAATATGGAATTGTATAATTAAATGCAAAATTGTTGTAAATAAGCTTCTTGAATGTCTGTGAAGAAGAATGATATTGTTTAATATTAGATTTTAATAAGCTAAAGATTCGTGTTCTAATTTCTAATGTACCCATTAAAAAAACCCAAGGATATAATGCCCCAAACTAAAAGGGGTTTTAAAAAAGGGAGTGAGTAATTACTCCAAAAGAAGGCAAAAATGGAGAGAAAGCACAACCAGAACCAGGATGGCAAAGAGCACCAAATGAGACAGTCGATCAAACTTAAAAATGTCATTAGTTACATAAATGTAAGTGGACTAGAAACTCTAGTTAATAGAAACCAACTGTCAGCACTTAAAAAATCCTGTGTAAGGTTTATAAGATAGATTTAAAACAAGAACACAGAAGAAAATGGAAAGCAAAGGGATGGAAATCATATACTGTGTTAATCTTCGTCAAAACAAAGCTGGTGTGGCCGTGTTAGTATCAGACATACCAGAATTTAAGGCATGAAAGTGTTATTAGAGATAAAGTCACTTCATAATGGTAAAAGATGTCATTCAACAGAAAAGATATATTTGCAAGCTTCTAATAATATGGCCTCAAAATATCTAAAGCAAAAAATAATAGACTCTAAAGAGAAATGAACAAATCTATGTTTAAACAAAGTGTCACAACCCTTTCTTTATAACTGATGAAACAAAAAAAAGGGAAATACAGCAGAACTAGAGAATGCAATACGTAGTGAAATCCAAGGAAAGTAGAAGGAAGAAAATAGAAGGTGATGAAATTGAAAACACATAGACAACAGTGAGAATCAACAAAGCCAAAATTTGATTTTTTGAAAAGAAGAATATAACCCCTGGTAAAACTGATCAAGAAAAGAAAGGACACAAATAACCAATATCATGGATTTTAAAATAGATACACTGTTACAGAGTCTTCAGGTATTTTTAAAAGATAACAAGAAGGTATTAAAAATAATTTTATGCCAAAACTTCAGAATAATTGGACAAATTCTTAGGCAAATATAAACTAAACTGACACAGAAGATATAAGAAAATCTGAAAATCCTATAACAAGTTTTTAAAAACCTCCCCTCACAGAAACCTCCAGACTCACTAGTGAATATTATCCATGTTAAATAAAAAATACTCCAGCTTTATACCAAGTCTTCTAGAATATAGGAAAAGAGAGTATCCACTCCAATTCATTTTATGATGTACTGAGAATCAGACTAATCTTGACTATGACTATAAATGTAAAATCCCAAGAAAACACCAGCAAGCTGAATCAAGCATTATGATATGTATAATATATATTACAGATAATATTTATATATTATGTGAAAGCCAACTTTTGTTTATTCAAGGAATATTAGGTTATGTTGAACATTAGAGGATTGATTGTACAGTCATTTAAGTAGATGCAAAAAACGTGTTGGGAAAATTCATTATCCACATAAAATGAAAACTCATATCAAATAAAAAATACACATGTACTTTTTTCATTGGATAAAGGGTATCTATAAAAAACTTAAAGCAAACATTGTATTGAATGGTGAAATATTGTAACTTTCCTTTTGATATTGGATGAGAATGTCCACTCCAAACCCTTCTCTTCTTTAATGAACTCCAGATAGAACTATCTTACGATGCAGCAATCCCACTTCTCAGTCTATATCTGAAGGAAATAAAAATAGAATATTGAAGAGAGATCTGCACTCCCACGTTTACTGTAGCATTATTAACAAACAGTCAAGATACAGAAACAACCTGTTTTCATCAACAGATGAATGGATAAAGAAGATGTGAATATATATATGTATACATGTATATATATGTGTGTGTATATATACACATATATATACATATATACACACATATATACACACATATATACACACATATATATACATATATATATATATATATGAATATATATATATATATGAATATACTCAGCCATGAGAAAGAAGGAAATCTTGTCTTTTGCAATAACATGGATAGACTTTGAGGGCATTAAACTATGTAAAATAAACCAGACAGAGAAGACAGATATTGCATGATATCACTTATATCATAAATCTAAAGAAAAGTCAAACTCCTAGAAACAGAGAGTAGAAAAGTGGTTACCAGGGACTCGCGGGGCGGGGGGTGGTGGTGGGGGGAGATTAAAGGAGAGGTTGGTAAAATGATACAAACTTTCAGTTTCAAGATGAATAAAGTCTGAGGAGAGCCTGGGTGGTTCAGTTGGTTGAGCGTCCAACTCTTGATTTTGGCTTAGGTCATGATCTCAGGGTCGTGGGACTGAGCCCCGCCTCAGGCTCCACACTGAGCATGGAGCCTGCTTGAGAGTCTTTCCCCCCTAACCTCCAAAAGACATGAATAAAGCCTAAGGATCTAATGTGTGACGTGGAAACTATAATTGATAGCGCTGTATTGTATGATTGAAATTTGCAGAGAATAGAACTTAAAATGAGGTAATGAACAATAATTAACTACATGGAGGAATCTTTTGATAGTGTATACATATATCAAATTACCACAATTTAAACATATCATGATTTTGTCAATTATACCTCAAAAAGCTGAAAGAATCACATCTCATTATTTATCTGGAAAGCCAATGTTACGCATTTATGTTCCTGTCACTATCATATTAAAATGATCAAAATACATTAAACTACATGTATGTATTTTAAGAAAACAAAGTCTTTTTTTAAAAATATAAGTTATGGTCAAATTGGTTTCCATACAACACCCAGTGCTCATCCCAACAGGTGCCCTCCTCAATGCCCATCACCCACTTTTCTCACTCTCCCACCGCCCATCAACCCTCAGTTTGTTCTCTGTTTTTAAGAGTCTCTTATGGTTTGGCTCCCTCCCTTTGTAACTTTTTATTCCCCCTTCCCCTCCCCCATGATCTTCTGTTAAGTTTCTCAGAATCCACATATGAGTGGAAACGTATTATATTTGTCTTTCTCTGTATGACTTATTTCACTTAGCATAATACCCTCCAGTTCCATCCATGTTGCTGCAAATGGCCAGATTTCATTCTTTCTCATTGCCAAGTAGTATTCCATTGTGTATATAAACCACATCTTCTTTATCCATTCGTCAGTTGATGGACATTTAAGCTCTTTCCATAATTTGGCTATTGTTGAAAGTGCTGCTATAAACATTGGGGTACATGTGTCCCTAGGCGTTAGCACTCCTGTACCCCTTGGGTAAATTCCTAGCAGTGCTATTGCTGGGTCATAGGGTAGTTCTATTTTTAATTTTTTCAGGAACCTCTACACTGTTTTCCAGAGTGGCTGCACCAGTTTGCATTCCCACCAACAGTCCAAGAGGGTTCCCATTTCTCCACATCCTCTCCACCATCTATAGTCTCCTGATTTGTTCATTTTAGCCACTCTGACCAGCATGAGGTGGTATCTCAGTGTGGTTTTAATTTGTATTTCCCTGATGAGGAGTGATATTGAGCGTCTTTTCATGTGGCTGTTGGCCATCTGGATGTCTTCTTTGGAAAAGTGTCTATTCATGTCTTCTGCCCATTTCTTCACTGGATTATTTGTTTTTCAGGTGTGGAGTTTGGTGAGTTCTTTATAGATTTTGGATACTAGCCCTTTATCCAATATGTCATTTGCAAATATCTTTCCCCGTTCTGTCGGTTGCCTTTTAGTTTTGTTGTTTCCTTTGCGGTGCAGGAGCTTTTTACCTTGATGAGGTCCCAATAGTTCATTTTTGCTTTTAATTCCCTTGCCTTTATAGATGTGTCGAGTAAGAAATTGCTGCGGCTGAGGTCAGAGAGGTTTTTTCCTGCTTTTTCCTTTTTTTCCTGCCCTTTTCCCAAGGGTTTTGATGTTTTCCTGTCTCACATTCAGGTCCTTCATCCATTTTGAGTTTATTTTTGTGTATGGTGTCAGAAAGTCTAGTTTCATTCTTCTGCATGTCCAGTTCTCCTAGCACCATTTGTTAAAGAGACTTTCTTCCATTGGATATTCTTTCCTGCTTTGTCAAAGATTAGTTGGCCATACATTTGTGGGTCCAATTATGGGGTCTCTATTCTATTCCATTGGTCTATATGTCTGTTTTTGTGCCAATACCATACTGTCTTCATGATTACAGCTTTGTAATAGAGGCTAAAGTTTGGGATTGTGATGCCTCCCGCTTTGGTTTTCTTCTTCAATATTACTTTGGCTATTCAGGGTCTTTTGTGGTTCCATACAAATTTTAGGATTGTTTGTTCTAGCTTCGAGAAGAATGCTGGTGCAATTTTGATTGGGATTGCATTGAATGTGTAGATTGCTTTGGGTAGTATTGACATTTTAACAAGATTTATTCTTCCAATCCATGAGCATGGAATGTTTTTCCATTTCTTTGTACCTTCTTCAATTTTAAGGAAAACAATGTCTTGAAGTCTTTCTTTTCTGAAGCCATCATTTAATGCACACCAATTACATAATTTTCTTTCATGGGTACCTAATATTATTCATTTGAAAATAAAACATGCTTTTCCAGAAAATAGACTCTTTTTTGTTTTTAATGAAAACAGTCCTTGATGTACTGAAAATCTGTTATAAATAAATGACTTTAAAGAAGAGAAAAGATAAAATAAAATAAGGGTGAAAAGAGGTATAAAGAAAAGAAGAAACAAAATTTCTTTATTTATAGTTGATACAAAAAATTAAATCTATATTCTATAGAAAATTAGAGAGAATAGACAAATTTAGCAAGATGATTGGAAATGAAATCAATATACAACAACACCACACCATAATGTTATAAGTGGGGTCCAAAAATTGAATCAGTAAAATGAGAGGACTCATTTCTGGTGAGGTTAATGCAAAACAAAATATTTCAAGTCCTCTGTATTCATCTACAAAATACAAAATAAAAATGACAGTTATGCTCTACGCAATTGACTATATGTGGACCCAGGACAGTCCTACGTGGCCCTAAAGCAAAAGCGACCAGTTTCTAACTGTGTCCCTCCTGCCCCCAGAAGACGCAAACTTTAGCCTATGAGATTGGAGGTGACTCAAACACCAACAGCTTCATGTCTAAATATGCATCATTACAGAGCATGTTATGGGTTTTACTGTAGAAATCCAGTTGTAGTTCCCATATACCAGAAACAAAACAAAATAAAAGAAATGACACCACTATAAGAGTAAGTACAATATCAAGAACCTAGGAATAAAACTAATGAAAGATGTGTGAAACTTCTATGGGAAAATCTGCACTGCTGTGCTCTGGGGCAAGATTCCGAATAATGAGCCTAAGGCAAGTCAGCTAATTAAGAGCTTGGATGTGCAGGACCACACAGAGACAGCTGTAATGGGGGTGCTTTTATTGTCTGCCAAAATGCGAATATCCTGCGTATGGCCAGCCTGGAGGACAGATGTGAACTGAAAGGCCACATTTGGCCAATGAAGTCCAGCCAGAAGGAAAGATCTGGATGTCAGCGAGGTCCTGATACTTACAGATGCTTAATCAGAAGGCACCCACACCAAGAGGACCCAGAAATGCCAGCATTGGTTGGTGCCTGATGCCCAATCTTCTCAGGCAGGAGTCAAGGAGAGGGCCAGGTCAGAACTCTGCTATGCACCTGCTTCCGAAAAGAGTTTTGGAAGCAGTATCCTGAAGCCAAGTCTGTGAGATTAAAATAACGGATATTCAGCCCCAACTATGCTGATGCCAGAAGTGAAATGGTAGACTGAAGTGCAGAGAAGTAGGTAGAGTCAGCCCATGTGGGGCCAGAGGTGAATTTTTGGGGTGTGTGTCTACCACCAATGAGGTTATGCCACTTCCAGTGCTTTGAAGAGTCATGTTGCGTTTGGGGAAAAATGTTTCTGAGTCTTCCAGGGGGATTAATTAAGGTACAAAATCCAAGAGCTTTCAGTGAGGAAGTTTCAGAGCTAACTTAAAATGAGACAAAGCAGGGACAGCAAGAAAATCATTAATGCTCTTGGTGAACCCAGCCTAGGACTTGTGCCACCTCCTTTGCCATATTGAATTATCCTTGCAGCAAGCCTGCTATAAACCAGACACATAAACAACAAGCACGTAAGCATACAAACAAACGGGGTGTTTTTTCTCTATTCATGAACATTTTAAACTGGTGTGTTGGACATCAGAACAGGTTAGCACTGTCTAAAACCTGAATGGGCTCTTTTGGAAAGCATGCAGTGGAAGTCACTGGGGATGTTCATGCTGAAATCGAATGTTTAGTTACTATTCTGGGTTTCACAAAGAAGGGATTTGCACCCTTGGGCTGAACTACAAAATGTGCAGATTTCCTCCCAACAATATGGTAGGGTCTTTCATGTTACACGTGTGAAAACTGAAGCATCAGAGGGAAAGGCAATTTCCTGACTAAGCTCATCCAGGGAATGAGTGCTAGACCAGAACTATCTTTGTTTAATGGCATATTGCATACACATGTTTTTTTGCTCAAGTGCTGTAGGAAATAATCCTAATTCTTACCTTGGGAATCCCGAAAGGATTACGTCTAGACTTTACTCATTAAAATTAGCATGAAAGGTGAAAGCAGGTAATAGCATCTGAAATGATTTAAACTATAAAACTTTCTCAAATAATGACATTGAATTTTTGGACACATCTTGACAGCGTTCCAAAAATTTTGGCTGTTTTATACAATTGAAAAACTCTCAAATACTTTGACTTGAAAGCTGACACCAAGAAAGAAACAAAACAAACGTCCTTCCTAGGTCCTGTGCTTTTTTAATCTTACAGCTGTATTTCAACTTCTCTCGGCACTGAGCCACTGAGCAGGGCATTCTTGGGGCATTTCTAATATCCTTTAATTAAAGCTCACAAGGGTTTGTATGATGTAATACTGAGGAAATCAATTCTTCCCAGGTATTCCTTTGCCTAAAACCCTTGCACTGGAGATATGCAGTCCTGTCCCCTGAATACCACCTGCCTTCCTATATGAAATAGTATCTACCTTCCACTACCACTGAACTTGTATCTTAGCCAAGTAAAGCAAAGGTTTCTGTGAGAGCTGTTTATTTGGTGATGTGTTTCTAGTTAGGGATGAAGATTTGGGTGGCTGGGTTCTATGTACTGAATGTTTGTATTCCCCAAATTCATACATTGAAGCCTACTCCCCAATGTGATGGTGTTTGGAGGTGAGGACTTTGGGAGGTGATTAGGTCATGAGGGTAGAGCCGTTATGAATGGCGCTGGTGCCCTTGAAGGGGAGACACTAGAGAGCTTGTGTGCTTGTCCACACTCTCTCTTCCCTATGTGGTGACACAGTGAGAAGGTAGCTGTCTATAGACTGAGAAGTGGGCCCTCACTAGACACCATATGTGCTGGCGCCCTGCTCTTGGACTTACCAGCCTCTGGAACTGCGAGAAGTAAATGTTGTTGAAGCCACCCAGTCCATGGTGTTATTGTTACAGAAGCCATAACTGAGACACTGGGGGGAGAAGCCAGAGAAGTTAGAGGGTATGTCATCAAATTGGCCACCATTACAAGAAACTGTTACTTGATATTGCAGGGCATTTTCAGAAGCCATATGAAGTTGTCTTAGAAGTGTATACTTGGAGGGAACAAAGAGGGAACACATTTACAATCAGCTCCTGTCCCCTTTGGTCAAGGGCTATTCCAAGGACTATCAGTTCGCCTACACTCTTAGGTTGTGCATGTGTGAATGCCAAGTCCCAGCGCAGGACCTGCACAAGCTGATTGAAGCCTGCATAGGACTGGTAGCCAACAAGAGGATTTCACAGTGTTCCACATGAAGTGTCCAACATGCATCTCCCTTCAGGATTTAAATCAACTCTTGCTCCTATGCCCAATTCTGCTACCTGCTTCATCCACTGTCTGTCTTCTTCAGCACAAACCATTCACCTGGGCACCTGCTACTTGACCTTGTGAGCCATTTTTTCACAGGTTTACGTCCTTGTGCCAGAGCGGTCATGGATGTTCTAAAGTCTGTGTGCCTGAGTCTTAGGCCTTCTCCGTGCCTCAGTTTCTCCTCCTGTACAACCATGGGGTTGTATTATCCCGGGGCTACAAATTCAGATGGCAAAAAGGACCAGATAGGTAAATCATGACCAAAGCAGGCTAGGTTTACTCCCAAGTGATGTCTGTCTGAAATTGTATTCTTTCCACAAAGACATACTCTGTTGGGATGTTAAATAAACAGAAATTGACCTCACATCTAGATATAAATGGGCTCCCTTTCATCTTCTTTGAAAAAATTAGCTTTCTCGGTTTATCTTGTATTCTACTTTTGATAGAAGCATGTTGACAGGAAATATTATTGCACGGTTTCAATGGTAAGTGACAGTTCTCCATAGGTGCTGGTGTTCAGAGTTCAGAGAGAATGAGGACTCTCATGAACCCTTGAAGGAACAGCTGATATTCAGATCGTTGCTGCTGGACCCAGGGGTATCAGAATCTTCACATCCTTTATAGCAAGCCGAGAAATACAAGCTTTATCTGTAATTTCCCAATTTTTAAATGTTCGTATCTCCTTCAAATTAATCTTAGACTATGTACATCAAACACAACTCATTTGGGCTTATTTTGATTTCCAAGCTACCAGTTTGCCAACTTGGAATAACAAAATTCCCAGAAGTCTCTCCAGAATGAATATGCTAGAGTTCATACTCTGCCAAGAATCTCTGTTCCTACACCCTCACTTCCTGATCCGCATTTAGACAGTCCCATAAATCCCTGTCCAGAATCCTGACTCTATTACCATCTTAGCCCTGTCACTTTGGAATCTTATCCCCAGCCTGTAAGCAGTCTCTCTGCCAGATCAGTTACTTGGCCTTAAGTTCTGAGAAACTCTGAGATCCAAAAGGAACTGGCCATGAAATGAGACATCATTCTTTTAGCTAAGGATTATAACCTTGAGCCAAAAGAAAAAGGCATTAAAAACTACAGAAAGCCTGAGTCATGGGTATTGTGCTAAGGGTAGGAAGTGTTATTATAATGCCAGAATCAATTGTATTGTCTGGTGGGGAGCCATGGGCCGCTGGAGGGATGGAATTCTAATCTGCTCCGAACAATCTTCCTCACTCTTGCCTCTGGGCCACCTGTGTCTGGCAGTTTATCTGATGACCATTCTACTTGGTACCTTGCGAGGACTACAACATGCTAACACTGAGAGCACCCACCTGAATTTATAGCTGTGTGGAGGGGTAAATTTTCTTTTATTTTTTATATTTTATTTATCAAGTATAACATACCTGATAAAAACTTCATTTCAGATAAAGCAGTGATGGAAGAAAACATACCGTTCGTCTTTTTTTTTTCTTTTGTGAAGAAAAATATCTTAATGATTATGAAACAGGACACGTTGCCTCTTTGCTTTTGCTGCTGGAGGATGGGTCATGAGAATTCTCCATTGTAAATGGGTCACGAATGATAACAGTAATAATTATAAAGCAGTTAACATTTATGGAATATGACCATATTCTTGGCACCAAGGTAAGTACTTAACATGTATCATTTCACTTTATCTCCACAATAATCCTAGATATAAGCACTGTTATTGTTCTTCTTCAGAAAACTGAATTGTGGAGAGGTGGTCAACTTCCCAAGATCATATAGTCAGTGGTAGAGCCACAACTCTATTTTCTACCTCTCCCTTCTAACAAATAAAAGGAGTATTAGGTAGAAAAGCTTTACTCAGAGTGCAGAACATACAGAATACGTAGCATCACCAGAAATGCATTCATTGATGACATTTATAGCTTTGTGACAGAGCCATGTAAATATTTGGCTACTACTGTTTTCCCTGGACATGTCGTTCTGGAAGGCTGCGAGACTGATTTTTTCCATAGCAGCCCTTTAATGATAGAATGGTTAGTGCAACAGCTAACTAGGAGATTTTAGATTAGCTACACCTAGAATCCAGGCATTCAGGGGCTGGCTGCAAGGTACTCTCTTTTTCTGAATCTCTACAATGCTTTGTTCTAGTAATTATGGGAGTCTGTTCCCCAAAAGTCTTTTTTCAACTTTTCATAAGTAATACTGTAAAGAGAAGAATAGTTTGAAATTAACACAAGTGGGTGGAAGACAATTTGCCAGCAACATGAGAGGCCTTCAAACCAGTAAATATATAAACATACCCATCCATCCATCCATCCATCCATCCACCCCACAAATAGTAATTTTCTACTCTTTGGTTATGTGTGTATCCCTGTGGTTGTAACCTACTCATCCTGTGCCTCATTTCTCTTGCTTTTGGTCACCTTCCACTC
Organism: Acinonyx jubatus; assembly: GCF_027475565.1. Lineage (NCBI taxonomy): Eukaryota > Metazoa > Chordata > Mammalia > Carnivora > Felidae > Acinonyx > Acinonyx jubatus. The sequence continues at coordinate 189,342,585 of NC_069380.1, read as the reverse complement.
TCCCTTTCTCCTTCCCTCCTGCAGCCTGGCACTAGATTAGACCTGTGCCTTCAGGGGGATTTGGGCTCCAGCTACCAACCCCCAGATTTAACAACCTATCCAGGGCTAAGTTCTTCTTCTTTTTTTAAATTTTTTTTTAATGTTTATTTATTTTTGAGAGAGAGAGAGGGATAAAGAGAGAGAGAGAGGGAGACACAATTCAAAGCAGGATCCAGGCTCTGAGCTGTCAGCACAGAGACCAACACGGGGCTTGAACTCACGAACCACGAGATCATGACCTGAGCCAAAGTCAGACGCTCAACCGACTAAGCCACCCAGGCGCCTCTAAGTTGTTCTTCTAAGTCCAAGCCTGAACTCAGCTCTAAAGTATGTTGTAGGGGCTTGGAGTCCCTCAGAGATAGTGTAGTATAGAGGGTACATGATTGAGCTATAGTCCAGCCAGATTGTGTTCAAATTCCACTCTGTTACTAGCTGTGTGATCTTGGACCTGGCCCTTACTTCTCTGAATTTCAATGTTCTTATTTGAAAAAGAGGAATAAAAATCTCGTAGAATTCTTTGAAGGGTGAAATAAGATTACACATGCAAAGCCTTTAGCATAGAAGCTAACACATGTTGTATGTGCAAGAAAAAGAGTTGTGCCCGGCTTTTTTTTTTTTTTTGCCATTTTTTTCTTTGCAGTTGTTAACCATATACTCAGACTGAAGTTTGAATCTAATATTATCTTGACTATGTGCAGTTTATCTTGCCCCCTCCTTCCTCTCTTAACCTTTGCATTGTTCAGATTTTATGTCTTTCATGTTCACCTGAATTACAGATGTGTAGAAATCCTTAGCAGAGTGCTGCCTCATAGTACAGTTTTAATGAATTTTACCTTTAGTTTTCCTTATGTTCTGTCTCTTCTTTCTCAGACACATCCAGCCTACACGAATCCCTCCTTCCTAGGACTTGAACAAGGGAACTATTTCAAGTGCATGTTGTGGGTGCAAAGCTTTGGCAGCAGTTTTCTTCTTTCTTTTGTTGCTGCCAAAACTCGGGTCGTAGGCATTCTTGCCTAAACATAGCACAACCTCCCAACTGGTCTCTTGACCTCCAGTCTTTCCTCCCGCACTCAGTCCTTCCTTTTAACTACCTCCAGAGTTATGTTTCAGTAAGAATGAGGCTGGAAAATCTCCTATGGCTTTACCACTGCCTACAAGATGAAGCTCAAACGCCTTAGCCCAGCTTTCAGGGTCTGCCAGTGCCTGACCCTAATCTGCCTTTCCAGCTTTCCCTTTAAATGGACCATTTGCACCTTCTGCTGGAATCTTCTCGAATACACAGTGGTCTCTGAATAGCCCTATTTATTTTATACTCTTTCATTTTTATGTGTGTTATTATGGGAATATCACCCCACTCCCTTTTCCCCTTGTCTAGATCATATCCACTTTTAACAGACTTTGAGTAAATTTCACTTTCTCCATGATTCTCTCTGATCTCAGTCAGAATTACCACCTCTTTTGTCCACATTCAGATCACACTTCGTACCTTATTGTAGCCTTTTGCTCACTGCAAACTTCTTTAGGATCTGGGTTATGTCACATTTCTGTTTCTGTCAACTTATGCCACCTGGTATAGGTCCTGGTTTATTGGGGGGGGGTAGGAAGAGGGGGAACGACTGTTAAAGGAAGAAAAGTTCTTCAATCATTGCCCCTCAGACTGTGAACAGTTAACACATGTGAGATGTGTGTAGCTACTGACTGATTGTATCAGCAAGCAACAGGATACATCAGCCCTTTTATGTCTCCTTAGAGATACGCATTTATTAACTGTGCCCTTCAAAAGAGTGTAAACTTCAGAGAGTTCTCAGTGAATGTTTACAAGGCACACAGTGGAGCCCAGAGGAGTAACTTAAATCCTTGCTCCTTTTCTCTTACCTGAGCTGCCTGCTCCGCCTTCACCTCCCCGTCCCCAGACCTGTAGGGTAGCTGGGGCAGGCAGGAGACATCAAAGCCTAATGAATCCAGTAACCAGAATAAGCTGACTTTTTAGCTGTTTGTCAGAACAGATCCAGGAGGGAAGGGTTTTGTATTATAAACAATGAGGAAGCCCATGGAGTCTCAGCTAAGTCTGGCCTTGAAGAAATTGGGCATAAAATGATTAAGAAGAGCCACGGATATGAAAAGTGTAACTTCTCATCCAAGCACTGCATGAGACTTAGCAGGAAAACTCTCAGTTGTTGGGGAAATCTTCTATAAAGGTTAAGGTTTAGCGCAAAGAACAATGGAGAAGTTAAGGATCAGGAGTATAGGGAGGGTGGTGTTATATTTATAATCTGTTATGGTGAATAGTTGGGGGGGGTGTTTTCTAAGAGTATGAGTTAATGAGCCCTGGTTTATGTTTTTTGTTTTGGTTTTTCTTTCTTCCCCACTGGGTTCTGCTTATTCTTCTGATCCGTATGGGTGAGGTCCAAATCCATGGTGGTGGATTCCCAACAGACATTTTATACAATGTGACGCTGTACCCCTTACCCTCCACCCTGGCAGAGTTGAATGAACTGAAGGTGAGCACCTGACTCAGGCTCATCGAAGTCATGATTTATCTAGAGACAGTTTCTCCAGGTGATTGGGCACAGACCTTGAAAACCACTGATGGCTAAAACTTCAGTGTGGCCTCAGAACCAGAGAAAGATACCCTGCAGCAAGAGAAAGATGATGATGATACTCAGAGAAGAGGAGAGGACTACCTGGAGAATTCTGGTGTGATCGTGCCTCCTTTCCTATTTCCCCATAGCTTGGCTGCCACACACTGTCACCACTGTCGCTCCTTCCTTTACGTTTAGGCAAGAGTTCGTTTTCAGAAAAGGGAAATAAGATCACAAAAACAACAACCTCATTCTGTCTAACATCAGGGAAACTGTAGTGATCCGTAGAAAGTTATGCAGCCATTAAAAAGGGTGTTTACCAAAGGTTCCTAATAATCTGGAGAAATATTTATGTCACAGTGTCAAGTGATAAAAGGCCAAAAAATGTGTATATATGGTATCGGCTGAACCACATGGAAACTTCCATAAAATTATGTATAAAAAATGCATAGAAAAATAATACCCCAAATATCAACAGTGGCTGTCTCTCTGTTATTTTATTCTTTCTTATATTTTCAAATATTTTCCTAACCAGAATGTTTCTTTTTATAATGGAAAGTCCAATTTTATTTGAAAACATATTTTTACATTGCCTAGCTTTATGCATTATCAGCTAAGCTTGGAATTTAAAACAAAATCAATTGGAAGATTACAGAATGCTAATGTTGCAAGAAATCCTGGAAATTCTTTGGCTCAGAGTTTTAAAATATTTCTTTGGGGTCACAGGTAACATGAGAATATGAGAAATTTTAACTCTTTTCACAGAAATAAATATGTATATAAAAATAAATCTATTAGGATGCCTTAGTTGCAAGTTATAGAAAACCCTATGATACAGGCTTAAACTCTAAAGGAAATTTATTGATTCCAGTAACCAAAAAGTCCAGAAGTATCTGGCTCCAGGTGAGGCTTGATCTAGTAACACAACAATGTGACGGCCATGTATTTTTTCCTCCATTTCTGCTCCTCTTTCTCCAGACTTGACTTTATCCCATGGCTGATTTACTTTGGGGTCCCAGGATGGTTGTCATGTGTTCCTGAGTTTTCACACACAATCTTTTATCCCCAGCAGAAAAGAGAGAGTCTTTGCCTCAGCTTTCCCGGCAAATATTCTGTGATTCTCAAGCTGACTGGTCAAACTAAATTTACATGCCCATCAGTGTGTCACTCACTGTGGCTGGTATAATTGAATGTGCTCATAGGCTTAGCCCAGGTCATGGTTTCCACCCAGGGTTTCCTACACCATATTCATCCCCCCAACAGAAATGAGACTTGCGGTCATAGTGTTCCCAGTTCATGCTGCCTTGGGATCTCAGGCTCGATTTTGTCTATCCTCTAAGGACAATGGAAAGGCACAGGGATTTGTAATCTTTCTAAATCACTCCCAGTGACACCTGGGTGGATGGATGAATGGAGTACTCAAAGTTTAGTGAAATGGTTTTGGTGAATGTGAAAAATGAGCATTGCTGAAGGTTAAGGGCAGTCGAAACCTGAGCAAGAAAGCTCACCTCTGATGTTCGAGCTCCTAAACCCATTTATCTAGATGAAGTTCTGATTGTCCTCAAGCCTACCCCACTGTTTGTCAATGAATTCACATTTATACCTCCTGGAGAGGTGGGTTTGCTCCTTTTTCCATATATGTGCAATAACAAATATATTTTTATTTTTAAATTATTTTTAGCTAAAAATTGTTTTAATGTTTATTTATTTTTGAGTGAGAGAGAAACAGAGCATGAGCAGGGAAGGGCAGAGAGAGGGAGACACAGAATCCAAAGCAGGCTCTAGGCTCTGAGCTGTCAGCACAGCTGACCCGGAGCTTGAACTGGTGAACAGCCAGATCATGCCCTGAACCAAAAGTTGGCTGCTTAACCAACTAAGCCACCCAGCACCAAATACAAATATATTAACAACAACAACAACAACAAATATATTAATGATGGTGATGAAGATAATGATGATGATAATGATAAGTTTATTAGTTTGGACTCTTTTTGCTATAGAAATAAAAACCCTGGCCAGACTAGCTTAAGAAGAAAAGCAGATTGCTGACTCACTTAAGAAAGTCTAGTACAAGCTGGAGCCAGGATTTTACATCTTCTGCTCTCAAATCATTACATCTACGGGGTAGGCATGATCATCACTCTCAGGTCAAGCATGGTGATTTTAGCTTAGATAACGTTGCAGAGCTAGGGGGCCAGGTTTGGGAGATGAGCATGGATTAGAGTTTGGCCATGTTGACTTGGTGATGTTTTAGACACCTCAGGGAAAATATAGGTCCTCTCTAAGAAAGAATGTCTAAGCCAAATTTTGGAGGATGAGATGACCAAGTGCAGAAGTGGCAAAGGGATGAGGAGAGAGCATTCTGGACAAAGGCGTTGATTGGGATAGGTATTATGGCATCTCAGGAGCTGAAAGAAAGCCTATATGGCTAAAGGATAATGAAAAAGAGAGAGGATGCCACAAATAGATGTAGTGGGGCCAAGAAGAACTCAGCTCATGCAGAGACATTTAGGACTTCATATCCCGCAGTTTGCAATCCTTGTAAAAATAGTCTCCACCCTGGGAATGTAGGTAAAGAGAATGACCACAACTGGACCCATTTAGGGACACATTAGCATGCTGTCTGGTGGCAAGGGAATGAAACCCATTAATTGGTTTTCTCTAGGATTTGCAATTATCCCAGATGTGGGAAAGTGGTGAGGGACTGATCAATACTTGGGTTCTCCACAGGAAAGACTAATTCCATTATTTTTTTTAAAGCTAAGCAGTGTGGGACAGGCAAAACAAATACACAAACTAAACCTCAAAAATGTTTTCTACATTGATAATATATTTATGATAATAACAGTTAAAAACCATGCATTGAATGTTATTTGTTGGTAATAGCATGCCAGAAACTATGATGAGCACTTACATTATCTGATTAAAACTCACAATGACCTTTGAGTTGGATATTATTATTCCTCATTTTACAGAAGAGGAAACTGAGGTTCAGAGATCATTAGCTGCCTGAGACCACAGAGCTGGTAAGTAGCAGTGCAGAACTAACAAGAAGATCTGGTCTTCTAATTGGAATGGCAAACTCTTAACCACTATGTAACTGGTTACTTTCATAGGAGGATTCCCAAATCTCTCCAGCTTAACTTCTAGCAAGACCTCCATGATAACAACAAGGCTAGAGTGTGGAGGCAGTGGTGTCACTCAGATCTCTGACTGTCCCAGCTGCCATGCCTTAAAATTTATTGCTGCACTGGTGCTAAAGCCATGCTTCCCATGGACTGCTCCCAGCTAATGACTGGGCACGGTAAAGACGGTAAGGCAGACCCATTTCTGGGAGACATGGGATTTATCTGATGGGCAACTTTTGTTCAAGGACTCTACATCAGTTTTGTGTAACTTTCTCGGAATTGAAATGCAGTCTAAGTCTCTTCTATTCAGCCAACATACCTTCCTTCCTTTTTTCCATCCTTCTCTGGTTCATAAGGGATAGAACTGCGTGGCACTCTGATGGCTCTCCCAGCCACCTTCTATACCATCTTCCTTTTCCTGAACAGGTATTTTTCTAATTAATCTCTTAATCTATTATAATTAGTTCTAATTTATTGTGTTAGTTGCCTAGGATTGCCGTAACAAAGACCCACCAACTGGGTGGCTTCAACAACATAAATTTATCATCTCATGTTTCTGGAGGCTAGAAATTCAAGGTTAAGGTTTTGGCAGGGCTGTTTCCTTCTAAGGGATATAAGGGAAGATCTGTTCCAGGCTTCCTTCCTGGCTTCTGGTAGCCTCAGGTATTCCTTGAATTGTAGATGATCTCCTCCCTGTGTCTTTACATCATCTTCTGCCTGTACATGTCTGTCTTTGTATCCAAATTCTCCCTTTTTATAAGGACACAGTCTTACTGGATCAGGGTTCACCCTAATAATCTCATCTTAACTCGATTGTCTGCAAAGATTCTAGTTCCAAAAAAGATCACTTTCATGAGTATTAGGGGTTAGGACTTTATCATCTTTTTGGGTGGGGACACAATTATTCAACCCACAGTATGCATTTTAGTATATCATTCTTGGAGAATTCAGGAATTTCAGTAAGTGTATTTATATCTAAAATCTGCATCACTTCAAGAGCTTCTATCACTTGGCCGAGGTGTATTTTTGAGGATGGAAAATCCTGTATTCTTTAAACCATAAAAAGTGCTAGACATATTTAAATTAATCTAATGGAACATAATTATACTAATTAGATGCATTTAAACATTTCATTAGAAATACCCCACAATATTAATTTTAAGCACAGCTATTTTAAGGTAGGCCAGAGATAGGCAATTTAAATATTCCTTTATTTTAAATAATAGTGAGACTTTATTTGGCTTAGTTTTGCTTTTCACAAACTGCATTCAGTGGTGCACAAGCCCTCTGTGAGATATAATAGATATTAAAAAGGTGAGGTGTCAGATTTGTTCAGGAAATGGAATGAATTGGGTCCACTTCTTGGATATTCATTCACTCATTTGACAAACATTTACTGGGCATCCGTATGTGTCAGGGATTGTGCTAACTAGTGAGGATCCAGCACTGAATAAAATAGCGTCCTTGTCCTTCTGGGCCTTGTGTCCTCATATCTCCAGGACCTTTTATTTAGAAAAGGGCTGATAATCAAGTAAGTAGATAAATGAACAAGGTATGTGAAGAAAACAAAAGAGGTAATAGGATGAAGACAACAGGGATGGGCCATCTGGGTTTCAAACGGGGCTGTGGGAAAGGCTTTCTGAAAGAGCCCGTATTGCAGCTGATACCTGAGTGGTGAGAAGAAGAAAGAACTCTGTAAGAAGCTGGGAGAGTATGGGGGGCGGGGGGCAGCAAGTGCAAAGAAAGATGCTGAGGCAGCAGAGAGATTGGCTGGTGGGAGAAGCAGAGGTGGGGAGCGTGGTTGGCACAGAGTGGGGTGGAGATGATGAGTTCAGTGGCTCAGCTTTGGGAAGGTCTGTAGAAACCAGATCTTGATGGGTCTGGTAGGCAATGCTGAGGAGTTTGCGTTTTATTTTAAACGCAGTGCACACTGATGCGTTAAAGGCTCTGAGGGGTCCTGCAGTAGAACAGCCTGTTTGAACCATGTCCAAGTTTCCAAAACGTATTGGACCTAATTGCTCTGCTAATGAGTGCTGACAGAACAGTTGTGTCCCCTGGAAGACATACTGGATGATGCTGATTTGTGATTTTAAAGTGGTTGCTACTTTAGGAACACAATTGTCTCATGAAAGTAGGCCATTGGGGCACCAGTTGATGCAGTAAAAATGAAATAAAAAAATGCATACATATATATGGAATGTTTACATTCTCTGAACTTAGGTTTCCTGAGTTCATATCCCAGTACTCCTACTTTTTTAAAAATTTTATTTATTTATTTAGTTAGTTAGTTAGTTAGTTAGTTTAGAGAAAGAGAGCAGGGGAAAGGGGCAGAGGGCAACAGAGAGAGAGAAGGAGAATCCCAAGCAGGCTCTATGCTCAGTGTAGAGCCTGATGTGGGGTTTGATCTCATGACTGTGAGATCATGACCTGAGCCAAAATCAATAGTTGGACGCTTAACCAACTGAGCCACCCAGGTGCCCTTCAATTTCACTACTTAGTAATTATGTCCTTGTGGCTGAGATAGTTCATCTGTCTGTGCCTCAGTTTTCTCCTCTGTAAAATGGAGGGTAATATTAGTTATTTCAACTGATTGTTAGGATTAATTGCAAAATTCAATGTAAAGTTCTTTGTGGTACTTCCTCCATAAATATTATTTTCATTACTAACACTCTAAATATGTCAATATTTTCTCTGAGAATGTCAAGCTTTATTTTTTTATGTGAATGGGCTCATGCACAAGAGCTAAGATATTCTAGAAAAAAATTATTTTTTTATTGAGTAAACTCACGAAAACACGTCTATACCCCTTTGACAAAATAATGGCAAGTCTCGTTTACGTTGCACATAAACAAATGACACAAACAAGTGTCATTGGATTATCAGTTTATATATTTCCTGCCCCTGTTTTCCTTCCTTTTGCAAAACTCCCAAATATAAAACCTAATCAGGTTAGGAAATTATATGCTCATTCAGCTCTCATTTGCAAATGAGTGCTGAAGTGTCAGTGGCCAGGCGTGGATCCGGGTGTTTCTCTTTTTTTTTTTTTTTTTTTTAATTTTTTTTTTAATGTTTATTTATTTTTGAGACAGAGAGAGACAGAGCATGAATGGGGGAGGGTCAGAGAGAGAGGGAGACACAGAATCTGAAGCAGGCTCCAGGCTCTGAGTGGTCAACACAGAGCCCGACGCGGGGCTCGAACTCACGGACTGTGAGATCTTGACCTGAGCCGAAGTCAGACGCTTAACCGGCTGAGCCACCCAGGCGCCCCCCGGTGTTTCTCTTGAAAGGAATTTGTGAAGCCCTAAAATTTCTTCATTCCATTTTCAGCAACAGAGAGCGAGTATCATGTCTTCATTGGTCACTTGCCAAGGATGTTGGAGGCCTCTAACTTCTGGATCCTCAGTGCAGGTGGACTGCTTTGATCTAACTGAGGTTTACTCACGAGGCAGAAGGACCTGACCTGGAGTCTAGCACAGGTGAGGGAACCCAATACATTGAACGATCAGAAAACCAGTGGAATAATCGTGATGTCTCTACTTGCAAACAGGAACTGAGAGTTGTTGACATAATTTTGGTCCATTAAAGTGGTTTTTTTTTTTTTTTAAACCTGCCTTGCCTAAGTGGATTTAATGTGGTTTTTTTCTCCTGACACTTATCAGCTTGGGAAAATAGAAAATTTAATTGCAACATTTATATATAATTGCTGGGTGATGAATGCTTGAGGATTTTTTACTTTGCAGACACACCAAAACAAAAAATCATCCCACAATCAAGATTTCTGGATGAAATGAGAGATCCTCTCCCACATCCTATGGGTGAGCAGTTTGGATTTAATTGCTTCACTACTTTATTTGTAATTTTCTAAAATAGGCCTCCAGAGAAATTCTCTTCCAACAAGATGTTCTCATGGTCAGGGGTAGAGCATGCATGAGTCAAGTGAAAAAAAAAATCAGTCTCTAGCCCAACTTGTGTGTCACATAACAGCTTGTGTCCTGATCTCAAGGGGCTTCCATTTGGGAAGTAACACTAGTAATACCTTTGAAATGATTGTGGAAAATAGCAGAGGTTTGAGATAGTGGAGTGCTTCTCAGTGTAGCAAACACTCCAGGTATTAGTTGATTCCTAAAGAAGGCATTTCAACAGAGCTGAAATAATACGGAAGCGGAAATACCATGTTTCATACGACTATAATTTTTGGTTAGCATTCATGATCAGCCATGTCATGGCTGAGATAATGAAAGGCAGGGTCTAGAGTGCTGATCAGCTGGTCTGACATAGTTACAGTTGTGTTTGGTTTGGCTATGAGGTGGGTGCGATAGTTTAGAAATTATGGTAACCAGGAAAGTGTTACTTTCAATTATACACCTTCACCCCATCATCGTACATCCTGCACTTCTCAGGGTCCCTGCAGGCTTTTGAGTTTGCACCGGTCAAATATATAAGCCACAAATTGGTGGAAAGAGGGTGGGATTAGACTAGATGACACTTTAAATATCCTCGTTGATATTCTATGTTCTGAAAACTTGGAAGAAATAAATGTAAACTGTGACAGTAAGGAGGACTTTGTACTGTAGGCAGGACTTGCAATCGTTGCAGAAAGGGAGGGTGCACCTAGAACAGCCAGTATGGCAGTATCGGGTGGCATGAGCACAGGGACACTTGTCTGGCAGAGGGGATGAGGGTGTGCTGACTACAGGAAAGGAAGTTGAGATCATTACACTGGGGCCAAACTTGGGGATACCTTCAAGATGAAAGAGGTTCCCAAGACCACATGGTAATAACGAGCAGAGCTGAGACTAGAGCTGAGAGCTCTTGGCTTTCTTCGACCTTGGTCTTAGTTGGACACCACTCTGCTTTTGTAGAGCTAAAAAGTATTAAGTTTCAAAGTTTAGGAGGCCCAACAAATAAAATTATAGCCAATTTTAGACCCAGGTTCTTGAAAAATACAGCAGGTATGTATAAAGATATGTGCGCATTGTTTCTAATTATCCGTCTTTTTTTCACTAACGTGGTCAATGGTTTTCTTAGAGGGTTGGCTAAGTTACATTTATTCTTTTCTTTGTCTCATCACATAGGTCATTCCTATCCAGGCATATCCACCATCACATTATTATGGGAACAGAAAGAATTATTTATTCTGGGAATCCTGCCCATATTCTCAATACATCATTTTTGTTTCATTGCTTGATTTATGTACTTGTGTAGGTAGAGGGTCCTGGCTATTCATTTCCATGAGCCTTTCCTTTTTCTGAGGTTCTGATCCTTCCTCTCCCATCCTATACAGATGTATTGTATTGTGGAAACACCACCAGCGGCCATGGATTTTTTTCTTCCATCTTGTGGCCAAAAGCTTGACTTGGGCGTTTCTGTAATGATCAAAGGGATTAATGCGCATTGTATTAGGATACTTTCCATTACAAGTGAGAGCACAAATACATTTATACAAAAAAAGAATTTACCGGCTCACATAATGAATGAGTTCGGGATTTCGCCTCAAGCATGGCCAGAGCTCCAACGATTTCAGCAGGACTTGGTCTTGCTGCATCTCTTGGCCCTGATTTGCTCCATGCTGGCGTCATTCTCGGGCAAGGTCTGCTCACATAGAGGCCAGATGGCTCAGAGCAGCTCTAGGCAGTCATCTTCCCAGCTTCAAGTCAATACAAAAGAATTTCTCTTTCCCAATTACCTATAATTGGGTCCCCCTGGATCACAGTCTTCCATTAGAGCCAGGAATGGGGTCCACCACTGAGTCACTGAGAGTGAAAATGTACACGAGGGTGGTCCCCTATAGAATGATATGGTGCAATCACCAGAAGAAGGGGGCAGGTGGGCGGGGTAAGGTGTGATGATGTCTTTAGAAAGATGAACCAGGGGTGCCTGGGTGGCGCAGTCGGTTAAGCGTCCGACTTCAGCCAGGTCACGATCTCACGGTCCGGGAGTTCGAGCCCCGTGTCAGGCTCTGGGCTGATGGCTCAGAGCCTGGAGCCTGTTTCCGATTCTGTGTCTCCCTCTCTCTCTGCCCCTCCCCCGTTCATGCTCTGTCTCTCTCTGTCCCAAAAATAAATGAATGTTGAAAAAAAAATTAAAAAAAAAAAAAAAAAAAAAAGAAAGATGAACCAAAACTTGGGGATGGGCTTAGCTCTTCTGGAATGTACAGCTGAACCCAACATCTCTTTTTAGTGTTTATCATGTTTTACCTTAAAAATTCATATGAATTCTCTATAACATGTGTTTTAATGTAAAAATGCATTTTTAAAAAATGTATTTATTTAAATTCAAGTAAGTTAACATATGTGTACCATTAGTTTCAGTATTAGAACCAGTAATTCGTCACTTACATATAACACCAAGTGTTCATCCCAAGTGCCTTACTTAGTGCCCATCACCCATTTAGCCCATCCCCCACCCAGAACCCCTCCAGCAACCCTCAGTTTGTTCTCTGTATTTAAGAGTTTCTTATGGGTTGCCTCCCTGTCTTTAGCTTATTTTTCCTTCCCTTCCCCTATAGTCATCTGCTTTGTTTCTACATTCCACGTATGAGTAAAATCATACACTGTCTTTTTCTGACTGACTTACTTCGCTTAGTGTAATACACTCTAGTTCCACGCACATTGTTTTTGAATTACCAATTGACTAGCTTTAACATTCTAGGAAGGGACATCATTTAATATCCTCTGGCTTCAGAGACCAAGGTGCCTCCCTGTGTTCCCCAGTTTCCAACCTGAGAAGCACAATTTTATACAATGATCAGATAATAAGATGGCCATTAACAGGTTTCTCTGCTGTTTCAAGCAAGTGGCGTAAGGAATAAACAACAGGTAAGACTGGCATACAGAGTGGCCATGAAGAGAATGGGTTTTGGGTCACAAGGCCATGAGTTGGAATCCTTCTTCACCACCAGTAATCTGTATGACCTTTAATAAATTACTTAACTTCTTTGAGTCCTGGTTTCCTCATTGGTTATCTCCATGCATCCTTCTAAATTGTCGGGACTGAGTGACTTAATCCCCATGACGCCAGCACAGTACCTGGCACAGAGTAATTCTCAGGAATTGTTAGTATTAGCATATTATAAGGCATACCATAATTAATATTTTATGTGCACTTATATACATAATAAACTTTTAAAATGACCGATTTTACTTCTACCCAGTACAATCTCATACTGTAGTTTCAAATGGAAGTAAAAGATGGATGATAGATTTGTTATTTGTTTTTCCATGACCTGCAGCTAATTGAAAAAGACTCAAGATATAAAACAAGGAAGCAGAGGAGATTGCCTCTCAAGTGGAGAGGTTGTATTTTCATGCTATTAATGTAGACTCGCTGTAATATTTTCCTGCTCTTTAATTCCTACCCAGTTGTCATTAATTGCACACTTATCTTGCCTTTAACGCCAGCTCTCATTTCCTAACCAACTCTTGCACAAAGCAATTAGCCAAAATACATCTTTCCTTCAGTTTTCAGCAGAAAGTCCACCTGCTAGGCATTTTTCACACTCTGAATAAAAACAAGGGAAAGAGCGTGAGGAAAAAGCTTAACTGAGACGGAGTATCAGTCAATTATTGGTGTCTTTTAATTCTAAGAGCTAATGATCATTTCTAGCTTCCAAAAATGCCCACCACATTTGAGATGATGGCTACTATTAAAAAGAAGGTTACAGAACATGAAATGGTAGAAATAAAAAGGCTCCATAGGACTCCTTTCATTTAAGCTTTGGAGACCCTCATCTCTTCTAATTTTAAAGTGTATCCTGTCACTTGGCTCTCATACTTTAAATAGCTCCCTCCATTTGTTTTTCCATTTAGTGTGCGTGCGCACAACCGCTATCACCCGCTGTGTACGTGCTCCAATTTTAAAGATTTCAAGTGTCTTCCATAAGGGTGCATATCGACAAAGTCAATTTGAACATATAGAAAGTGCCGCATTGTTCACTTAATGAAATCTCTCCCCAACTCCTACACAGTTCCTGCAATGAAAATATGAATGATTTGGGGCGCCTGGGTGGCTCAGTCGGTTAAGCCTCCGACTTCAGCTCAGGTCGTGATCTCACAGTCTGTGAGTTCGAGCCCCGCGTCAGGCTCTGTGCTGACAGCTCAGAGCCTGGAGCTGCTTCGGATTCTGTGTCTCCCTCTCTCTCTGACCCTCCACTGCTCATGCTCTGTCTCTCTCTGTCTCAAAAATAAATAAACATTAAAAAAAAAAGGAAAATATGAATGATTCAAATCAGGAAAGGGGTAATTCCCAGGGGAGCACTTTATCGTTTAGCCATGTTACCCTCAAATTTTAGATCATCTCAAATGTCTTCTGAGTAAGGGAAGTGGGGTTCTGAATGTTCAGTGTCTTCTGTCCCGTTCTTCCTCTTTTTTTTTTTTTCCTCAAGAGGGAGTGGGCACCTGGGTGGTTCGATTGGTTGAGCACTCGACACTTGATTTCGGCTCAGGTTGTGATCTCATGGTTTGTGGGTTCGAACCCTGTGTTGGGCTCGGCACTCAGTATGGAGCCTGCTTGATACTCTCTGTCTCCCTCTCTCTCTGCCCCTCCCTCCCTCTCTCTCTCTTTCTCTTTCTCTCAAAAATAAATAAACATTCAACAAAGTTTAAAAGAGGGAGTACGATGTCATAGTGAGAACCCAGACTGGGAGGCCTGCTGGCTTGAGTCCAAGTCTTGAGTGCACTAGCTCCTACCTGTGAGTCTGTGGGTCACTTACCTTGTGCCCCTATACTTCCCTGCTCTCATCCATACTCACTTCAGGGAGCCATTGGAAGGCCTAAATGAGTTAATCCATGGAAATGAATAAAACAGTGCCTAGCACACAGTAAGTTATTTGAAGCATATGCGCTGATACAGTTATTAGAAGAACCTGCACGGGCCTTTCAGAGCACGTGCTGGCAAGTGAAGGTTTAGTCTTAGATCTGAGCCTCAGCTCTGCCATTTACTAGCTGTGTAACCTCAAGCCTTTGAGTTTCGTAACTTTGCTGGGCTTCAGTTTCTTCACTGTGCAAGAGAGAGCATCATAACAGTGACTGTGGTTTGGCCTGGGTCTGTAATCAGAAAGAGTTGGGAAGAAGTCTGGGCTTCGATTATCATTACTCCTTGATTTGGTCAAACTACTTCACCTGGGAAATGCATTTGTTGTGTGGATTAAATGAGCCAATACGTACAAAGGGCTTAAAACAGCAGCTGCAACTTGGCAAGGGCTAAATAAAATTCAACTCTTACTGTTGCTTACTCATCTCACATTAATATTTACACTTGGGAAATATTAAGGAAACTAGGAGAGGTTACTTGTTTAAGGAAGTGACCGGCAGGTGGCAGACCTGGGGTGTCATTCCAGGGCTTCACAGCCTGTGAGTCTGTGCCACGTGATTGGCCCACACACTACAACGTGAGCTGTTGATATGATGGGGTATTAATTCTTTGCCCGTGAATTTCTGCCTAGAATGTCCACATGCCTATTTCCTTCAAGGTCCTATCTGTCTGTCTGTCTATCTATCTATCTATTATGTTCGTTTATTTTTGAGAGAGAGAGAGCGCAAGCAGGGGAAGGACAGAGATAGAGGGAGACACAATCTGAAACAGGCTCCAGACTCTGAGCTCTCTGCATAGAGCCTGACGTGGGACTCCAACTCGAAAGTGAGATAGTGACCTGAGCTGAAGTCGGACGCTTAACTGACTGAGCCCCCCAGGCGCCCCCCAGGTCCTCTTTAAATGCCACATGCTTCTCCCCTGACAACACGGCTGCTCTCCAAACCTGACTGTAATCTGTTACTGCACTAAACTGCTGCTGCTCTCAGCACTCCTCACCTGATCTTACCATTACTGTATATACTTTTTCCCCTCTAGGAGACTGTAATTACTCTGAAGGCCTACTCTATGAATGACTCATCATTGTAATCTCCTCACTGCGGGGACAGTGCTTGGAACATGGTGGAAATTGCGTAGACATTTCTGAATGAATGAATAACTAAGTGAATGAATGAAACAGCTAATGGCTTGGATGATTAGGGCAAATTTAGCCTGCGAGGGGTGGTGCTAAGCATTTGCAGATACACTGAAGTTCCTCGTCCCCTTTCCAAGTATCAAAACCAGTCTCTGAAAAACTCTTGCAGCTGGACGTAGGGCTGGAATCTGGGCTTGTGAACTAGGTGGAGTTTGTGGGTCCTCGACTAAAAAAAAATCATTTGTTCAGTAAATTTCATTTAGTGCATATTGTGGGCTTTAGCACTCTTGCTGAGGGCATAGAAGCCTGTGTTTAGGAGCTTAATTTACCATGGAGTCATAAGATATCAGAGATGGAAGGGGTCTTAGAGTCAATTCTGGATCAAGATTTCTCAGACGGTATAGTGAGCAATGTTCGCCCGCTGAGAAAATCACAAATAAATTAATAAATAAGACAAGTCTCTTGCTCTTAAGTTTGGAAGATGCTATATTCTATACCCTTCCACCTACGAGATTAACGATGATGATGATAGCCACTCTAATAGAAGCTAATATCTATTTAGCGCTTAGAATTGACTCACTTAATCCTCACCAGAACTTAATGGGTAGGCACTATCACCCCCCTTAAAGATGAGGAAAGAAAGCACATTTGAACTTAAAAATCCTGAAATAAAGAAACCCATTTTGCCTTGCTTCATCCAGCGTTTTCCAAATTTAATTAACCACACAAGTGCATTTTTTCTTTTGTGTACCACTTGGCGATATCCTGTGAATCCATGAATACAGTCCGTGAAACATTCAAGTCTAACGCCTATAGGGGAGGTAAACATTTTCCTTCCTTCCTTCTTAATTCTGTGGCTTGTCTAATAACTGACGTAAAACAGATAAACAGGAGAAAAAGAAATGTAATTTCACACACACATACGGGAGGCCCCTCCCCCCAAAGATATAAGACTCAAAGAAGCGACCAAAGCAGGCAGCTTTTTTTCTTTTCCTTTTTTTTTTGTTTCTCAATAAAGAAACAGTTTGTAAATAATTTACAAGATCAGGGGGTCTGGGCTAGGGGTAGAAATATGGCAAGAGAGCAATAAGGTTTGTTCATAGATTCCCATCTAGATTCGCAGCAGCCCCAGGTTCTCATCTCTGGTGATAAGGATGTCTTCTACCCTCTGGTACGGCAAGGGTACCTTTCGCATGGAAGATTTATCTCCTGCATTTAGGGGCACATAAGGTGACCAGACTGTCCTCTTGCACTGGCTGTTTCTCAACCAGCTTTAATTCAAAATAACTCATATGCTAAAGTGGCGTATTTGGGGGTGACATAGCCTGAACCCTCACATGCCTTCATTTTACAGATGAAGAAACTGAGGCCCAGGAAGGGAAGAACTTCATCTAACCCCATCCCTAGCAGCTCGCAGAGCTAGAGCTAGAATTCACCCTTTTGACCCTTACTGAATTCATTTCTTTTTCTTCCCCTGATATTTGTTGGTGTCTTCTCTATTCCTCTATTCCATTCCTGCCCTCCTCCCTTATGCTTTTCTGTACCAGAAAAGTGGCCATCGAACCCTCTGTCATTAGGTTATTTGTAACTCTTGTGGATAGTCCCGCAGTTCAGCCACCTCCTAGTATCTGACACAAATCAGACACTTCGAGTCTCTCGACAACAGAACTTTACATGGCAACGGCAGCAGGTGGGTTCTTTCTGAGATCACTCTCCGTGAATTTTGTAGGCTGCACAATGAAGCAAGTTGTCTATTGAAGAACCATAATACTGCCTAATTAAACAAAGACATTTTGTTCTTTTCTCCATCTTCCTCCTTCTCTGACAATATTTTTTTTCAAGCAAAGCTTAGAGAAGCGAGGCTTGTTGTACAGATCAACACTACTTACTTACTGTGTAATCTATTTTTTTCCTTGGAAGGCTCTGTGATGGTTTTAAATTGTTTACTGGAAAAAAAAAGGATGTCTTCTCAACTCTTCTAGAATCTTAGATTGATATCTGTAGACTTCTGTTTATTCGTTTGCTCTTTCATTTAATAAAAAAGATTTTTGGATCCCTTTTCTTTGCCGAGTGCTGGGTTCAATGTAGGATGATGAGTTAGTTTTGGCCAATACATATTCCCCGTCCTCCATAACTTCCCAGGAATTTGTCAAATTTTGTATTAAATTATTTGCAATGTACTCCTCAATTTAGTCACTCATAATTTTGGAATTCGAAAGAAATGTTTTGAGACAGAAGATTGTAAATAGTATTCCATGAGAGTCTTCTCTGTGCAGAAGTTTGTCCTCATAAAGGAGGAGATGATGTATAAAAGTCCAGTCACAGCACCTGACAGACAATATAGCAAGCACTTAATAAATTATAGCTGTGCTTACCATTATTAGCAATGGTAGTAAGAGTAGTAGTGACTTTAGATTATCTAGATTTAATGTCAGACATTCTAACTTACTAGCTGTGTGACAGTGAGCGAGTAGCATAATTTCTTTGAGTGTCAGTCTGGGAGGACTGAAATCAAAGGAAGTTATTAGTCAAGTGTAAAGTGCTTCACAAATGCTTTATGGTTTAAAAACTCAAAAATGTCATCCTTTCACTTTGAATTACACATTTCAACATTCTGTGAAGAATCTCTCCTTTTGCTTAGATTGTATGTGGAATGCTGGGCTGACGTTCGTATCTTAGGTTGCCAGATAAAAGACAGGGAACCTGTTAACTTTCAATTTCAGAATAACAACATTTTTTTTGATGTAAGTATGTCCATGCACTTATATTAAAACTTATTTATTTATCAAAAATTCAAATTTACAGGGCATCCTGTGTTTTTTCTTTTCCAAAATCTGGCAAACTAATGATATTTTAGTGGGCAAGTTTACAAACCGGAGCACGATTCCCTGATCTACTAGTGTTTAAACCCTCTTAGAGACGAGGAAACTGACTTGGAGCCTCTAACATTCATTTCGAACCTGAGGATTTGATAACTGTAGTAAGACAAGGAAGCTGGTGGAATTGAACCCACTTCAAATCCCAGTATCACCACTTCCTACCTGTGTGCACCTGGTGAAGCTAGCCTTTCTAAGCCTCGCTCTTATCACTATGTCACATTTTCTTCTTTGTAAGACAATTACTTTCTCTTCAATGGCTTTGCATTATCCATGTTTAGTGCTCATTTCTGAACTGTGTTATCAAAATTTTAATTCTCTCTCTGTGAACAGAACAAACTCAGGATTCTAGCTCTTGACCTTTATGGTTAAGAGTAAATTCATTTTCCTGAAGGATTCTTCTTTTTCTTGCTTGCAGTCTCTGGGATCCTAACAGGAACTCTAGCGTCACCAGTCACATTTGAGAAGCTGAAGCTGAAGCAGAGAAAGGTTTCAGAGTCTGCCTGTACTACTTAAAAGGAAGAGGAAATTTGGGGATTTGGAATTAATGTCTCCTTCCCTCTCCCCTGGGGAAGGGACGTGGCCTGGCCCTGGCTGCAGGTAGCTCCTACTCATTAAGTACCTCTGCTCTCTGCCAGTCATTGGGCTGGGCATTTCACACATAGTACCTTACCCCGTCCTCAGGCAGCCCTGTGAAATAGAAATGCATTATCCTCATTATACTGGATGAGAAAATGTTCCCATGTGATAAGTGTAGGCTGAAAACTCACATTCAATTCCTAGGTCATGGGAAAGATGTTAGTCAGGTTACCTGAATTCCTGATTAGTGAATAGCTTGTTAGTGGTCCCCACCCAGTGTATTGGGTTTCTCCAGAGGTTTGCTTAAGATGAGATCTACATGGATTTTTTTTTTCCTCCAAAGATGTGCTACATCCAGGAGTTTGGTGGAATGTTGAACATCATCCTTCATCCTTACTTTCCCTGTGGGAGCTGCAATCTGTAAGTCACCAAATAGCCAAAGTGGTCCTGAGTTGTTATTTTTATTTTTATTTTACTTATTTATTTTTTAAGGGCCATTTATTTTGAGAGAGAGCTAGAGAGAGAGTGGGGGAGGGGCAGAGAGAGAGGGAGGCAGAGAATCCCACACAGGCAGAGAATCCCACTGCCAGCGCACCCGTGTGGGGCTCAAACTCACCAACTCACAAACTGTGAGATCATGACCTGAGCCAAAACCAAGAGTTGGACACTTAATCGACTGAGCCACCCAGGTGCCCTGGAGTTGTTATTTTTAAATAGTTTGAAAGAACATACTGCAAAGAACACTAACACCTGCTCATTGTCTAAGTTAGAATACAAAACTATATGGAAAAAAAAAAAACCCACATAATCTTCCCCCCTTCCAGAGGGACACGGTTAACATTTTGATATACTCTCTTCCAGCTAGGCAGATAGATAAAGATATACAGATAAAAGAGATTTTTAAGACGTAGTTGTGGTTTTACAGAAATAGGATCACTTGCAACACTTGGAATCTTTTTTTTTTTAAGTCAACAATATATCTGCCCCAACAGATTTTGCATTTTTGTTGGATAGTTGGCCAACACATATACAATCATTTTTAAGAGAGTTTTATATTAAAATGTAAATGCTGTGCTGCAGATTCTATATTTTCAGGCATTTATAGGTGTTTACACCTATAAGGCATTTACATCTCTTCTGGAAATGTAAGTTGTGATTGTTAGTAATCTAAATTTCTTCTTGGGGAAGAAAACAGAAGAAAATATGGCATCAATAGTAGCAATTCTTTATTCCTTATGAACAGGACCCTGCAGTTTTTTAGAGCTGCCTCATATCTGGAGGATAGTTTCTAGTATGACTTTCTGACTTAAATTTGCCTTGAAGGGTTTCTTGGAAATGTTGAAAGGCAGAATCTGTTCTTCTTACTCTGTGGAAGACACTAAGGCTGTGTGCCTTAACACTTTCATAGAGTGATGGGACGCCTGGGTGGTTCAGGTGGTTAAGCATCTGGCTCTTGATTTCAGCTCAGGTCATGGTCTCATGGTTCATGAGTTTGAACCCCGCATCAGCGTCCTCGCTGACAGTGCAGAACATGCTTGGAATCCTCTTTCTGCCCCTTCCCTGCTCTCTCTCTCTCTCTCTCTCTTGATGAATAAACAAACTTAAAAAAAAAGCAAAACCCTAATTTCATAGAGTGAAACAAAGCATTTAGATCTTGACTTGAAAATCAAATTCCAAAAGAATGTTGTACCATCTTCCTCCAACCTAACATACCACACTATTTTAAGCACCAGAACCACATTGTCTGAAAAGTTGCTCAGATTCTTGAATTCACCTGGTAATAGGCGGTCCAAGTTGAAATGATGGCTTAACTTTAATGCATGTTTGAGTGTTTGCTCTGACAATCAGTTCCACAGTGACTTGCTCTGTGGTCAGCTAAGGGAGCAGAGGAAATCATACCTTCTTGGTGAAAAGGGCTTTGCACATCTAGGTGCTTCATAAATCCGTATTGATGGTCATGACAGAAATGACTCTCCACCTTCCTGTACTCATTTTTTTTGCCAGTAGGAAAATTCCTTTTTTAGTAGGTGGCAATGACAAAAAGCAGGCAAAGACATTTCCTACTAGAGCATATGTAATTTAATGGAAGGAGCAATGAATGTGCCTTCAAAGAAGAATTTAAGTCCAACTCTGCTACATACTGGTTCATTAACCCTGAATAAGTTATCAGGCATGGCTTCCTTATCTATAAAGTAGAAATAATGATACTTAGTTTCTTTAGCATGTTCTTGTGGAATTAATACATGGGAAATGCTTTGTATACTATAAATCACTTATAATAAAGATAGAGCAAACATTTCGTGATCAAGGCACTCAAGAAAACCAGGCACTGTGTTAAATACTCTATATGCATTATCTCATCTAATACTCAAAATCTCTGTGCAATAGATACTTTTGTTATCCTCATTTTACAGATAAAACAACCATTAGTTAGATAACCATTAGTTAGAGGGTTTAAGTAACCTGCCAAGGCAACAAACCTTCAAGATAACAGAGCCAGCATAGAATGCTGTATAAAAATAGTGATTATATCACTTTTTTCTCAAAGTGTGTTAAGGTGTACTATTATTGTATGTATTGTATGTATTGTGTGTATTGTATGATGTCTTTAGGAAAGGCACAAAGAAATTTTTCTAAGTTATGCATTTATATTAATATTAGGAAAAGTCCGAATCTAGCATATCAAACCCCTAATTTCAGGACTGAGACTTCTAGGATGAGAGTAAAGTCCCCAAATACTCAGATTAAAGAAAAAAAGTGATTTGAAGGCAAATATAAAATAATAGTACAGGTGTTATGCAGATTTGGTAAAATCAAATGTATGGTAAAAATGTTCTAAGTGTGAGACAGCTGTGTCATAAAAACTATAGTTAAAGATAATGTTATGCATGGCATTTTACAAATGCTGTATATAATAAGATTTTGGTGTTTTGCATAGATGGGCAATAGACGGGTATAAAAATTTAGATGTGGATCTTTTTTTTTTTTTTTTTGAAGTAAGCTCTATGCCCAGTGTGGGGCTTGAACTCACAACCCCAAGATCAAGAGTCGTGTGCTCTACAGACTGAGCCAGCCAGGCACCCCCAGATGTGGACTTTGATATGAGGCAAGCTGAATGTATTCAATACAAGGTCAACAACAACAACAATAATAGCTATCATATATTGGAGCAGACCATGTTTTAGAGATTATGTTAAGCACTTGAATACTCCTAGCCTAATTTCAGACTTAGAGTCATTTGCACTTGGAGAAGCTGCTCTGGAAGGACCACGAAGAAGCTTTAAATCTTCACTGTCCCGTATTGTTGCCCCTCATCACCTGTGACCATGGAGCAGCTGAAATGTATAGGGTCCAAATTGAGAGGTCCCACGAAGGAGTTCAGAACATGCCCAAATATGCCAATTTGCTGTAAGGACTATTTTGAGCTGATAGCACTTGAGAGACAGTAGACACAGAGAGCTCTGTGCTCTCCCCATCTACCCAAAGCTGGCATAAACTTGCCTTTGTGAAGTTGTCCCTTCTCCCCTCTCCTGTACCTGGAGGACAAAAGAGCCATTACCACTGGAGACAGAAGGTCGGCAGAGAGATGGGTTTTCACAAACAAAGCTTACTAAAACAACCCTCACCTTCAGTTAGTTTCCTCAATACATTCACCTTCCCACAACTGACCATGCCCACAAGCCTGAACTCCTTTCCTTATGTCTTCTCTACAACTAATCAACCTTTGTTAAAGGGATACATAAGCCCTTAGGTCTAACTGCCTCTCTCGGTCTCACTTCTTTTCTGTGAAGCCTTCCATGCATGTACAAATTAAAATCCTAACATCAGATAAAATGTGTATGCTTTTCACCTGTTAATTTGTCATTTGTCAGTTTAATTCACAGACATTCGCTACCAAATATAAGAAAGTAGAGGAAAAGATGTTTTTTATCCTCTATAGCTGTAAATGTAGATTTTGAAGATTTAATATGAAAACAAAATGTAGGGGCTCCTGGGTGGCTCAGTCGGATGAGTATCTCACTTCAGCTCAGGTCATGATCTCGTCGTTCATGAGTTCAAGAACCGCATCGGGCTTGCTATTGTCCGCATGGAGCCTGGTTTGGATCCTCTGTCCCCCTCTCTGTCCTTCACCCACTTGCGTTCTCACTCCCAGAAATAAATAAAATAAACCCCTTTAAAAAAACAGAATGTGAAATATCTCAACTTTTAAAATATTGGTTAAATATATAAATGACAACATTTTGGATATCCTGGCCTAAAATGATATTGTTAAAACTAATTTTGCCTTTTTTTTTTTTTGTACTAGAAAATTTAAAATTACTTACATGGGTCTCAGTTTTGGCTCACACTGTATTTCCAGTGGACAGCATTATTCTAAGTGAGGAGAACAGCACAATCTTGGCTTGTACCTGGGCTGAGGTCCCAGGGCAGAAGGTTTTCAGTTGGGAAGGTAAGGTTTTCCTTTGGTTTAATTAGCAGGTATAAATGCAAATATACCCAAGGTTCAGCTACTCTGCTTCTGCATTTGCATTTTCCTACAGAGACCACCAGCTGCTGAAAAGCCAGAGAGGGATAACGAAGTCTGCTTCTTGCTGCTTTAGAGCCATTAAACTCTTAAGGCAGGACATTGCCCCTTGATTCTGTGTGCAAATAACAGAGTATTACAATTAGCATCTGTGTAGTTACATTGATGTAATCTAATGGGGTCAGGGCAAATCACATCATTCTGGGACTGAAGTGCATTCATGATGGGTAATTTATTCATAGGTGAGATATGGCAGTTTCTTAAGACGTCTTTCAGAGAGTGAGTTCCAGCACCCAGAGCTTGGAGGGTGATTATTATTGCAGCAATAGATGTCATTAAAAGAGGTAAGCTGAAAATGAACATGCGAACATGAGCTCGTTCCGGTCCTAACACAGGTTCACACAGCCAGGACCTAAGGAAAGAAAGCCTCTTGTGGTAAGTGATCATAATCTTTCCCATTTTTTCTTTTCTCCTTGGTTAAGTGGCTTAGCGAGAGTGTCCTCTACAAAACAAAACCAAAGTACAAGCACGTGCATGCGTCTGCACACACACACACACACACACACACACACACACACACACACACAAATAAAAAGTCAAAATCCTTAAACAGCAACCACTTTGTAGGACCAATGCCTCACTTCGTACTCTCCCGACCACTCTTCCTATAGGTTCTTATTCCCCCTTTCGGGTCCCTTTGCTGGATTTGGGAGAAAGAGTGCTGGACTTAAAGGGGAATGCCCCAGTTCAAGTCCTGTAAAAGGCCTTTCACAGCTTTCTGCCCTTGGAAAAGTCCTTTGACTCTTCTGAATGACAATTTCTTCACCACTCCAAAAATGTCATCAAGCATATGAAGCAGTATGGAAAACTCTGCCATGTGGCCAATAGTATAGCGTTGTTATGACTAACGCTTTTCTAGGTCTCATGCCTCAGCTTTTGGCTGCTTATTAAACTTCCTCTTCATGAGAATAATGTGTTAAAATTTAATGAAAACCCACTATTCATTTAGTGTTAGGATGGTGTTGCTCTTCTCTCTGTGAAATGTTTTTTCTACTGTGAAATGTTACATACTTTACTGAGGAAAATAAACATGTGGATTCATAAATCATTATAAAGTAATTATCTGTATAAGTACAGTCTAGATTAGGAAATAGCATTGCCAGCACCGTGAACCCTCAAAGTGACCTGACTCCATAACAACTCCCTTTTTCCCCTTAAGAGAAACCGTTATTCTGCCTTTATGACAGTCGCTTTATTTGCTTTCCTTTTGTATTTTTAACACTAAAGTATACATCTATAAACAATATGATTTTGGCTGTTTGGGAATTTTAAATAACCAAATCCATGCAGACATTTGTGTCTGATTTCTTTCACAGCATAACGTTCGTGACAATCATTCTTGTTATTGTGTGGAGCTATAGTTTCATTTTCACTGCTGTTTTCTGTTGTGTGAATACTCAGTGATTGATTTGTCCCATATGGTTGATAAACTCCTGGCTGTTTTCTAACTTTGGCCTATTAAAGTAATGCTGTTGTGAACATTCCTGCCCATTCTCTTTGGTGCACATGAATCTGGATTTCTTTTTTTGAATGTTTATTTATTTTTGAGACAGAGAATGCTAGTATGCACTTGTGAGTGGGGGAAAGGCAGAGAGAGAGGGGATAGAGGATTCCAAGCAGGCTCTGTGCTGACAGCAGACAGCCCAATGAGGGGCTTGAACTCACAAGTCGTGAGATCATGATCTGAGCTGAAGTCACTCAGGCTGGAGGCACTCAGGCTCCATGAATATGCATTTCTAATTTTTTTTTTAACATTTATTTATTGTTGAGAGACAGAGCACGAGCAGGGGAGGAGCAGATTGAGAGAGGGAGACAGAATCTGAAGCAGGCTACAGGCTCTGAGCTGTCAGCACAGAGCCCGACACAGGGATTGAACCCACAAACTGTGAGATCATGACCTGAGCTGAAGTCAGAGGCTTAACCGAGCCACCCAGGTGCCCCCATGAATATGCATTTCTGATGGATGTATTTCTAGGAGCAGAATTGCTAGGTCATGGGCAATAAACATGTTTAGTTTAAGGAGATACTGCCCAATTTTCCTAGAGTGGTGGTTTTAATCTATGCTCCCATTAGCAGAATTTGAGAGTTCCCTTATTCCACATCCTTGCCAACAGTTGGAATTGTTGGCTTAAAAATGTTTAGCCAGTCTGGTGGCTGTGAATCTTTTTTGTGGTTTTAGTTTGCATTCCCATGATGGCTAATGAACACATTGTTGCATGTCTGGTAACCATTTGGATATCTTCTTTGATCAACTCTCTTCCGCACTTTTCTCCTGGGTTTTCTGTCTTTCTATTGATTTATATTCTAGATACAAGCCCCTTTATTGGTGCTATGTGTTGCAAATCTCTTATTCTGTGCCTTGCATTTCCATTCTCTTAATGATGTCTTGACAAACAGATGTTCTTAATTTTGATGTAGCCAAATTTATCAGACTTTGATTCTTTGTTACTGACGGGTTCACTTTAAAAGTCTTCTCCTACCCCGGAGGTCAGGAATATGTGCTCCCACATTATCTTCTCGAGCTTTTATTGTTTTGCCTCTTACAGTTAGATCTATAATCTACCTAGAATTGATTTTTTAAATGAGGTATAAGTAGAGGTCAGCTTTTATTATTTCTATATGGATATCTCATTGTGACAGCACCATATATTGCAAATGCCATCTTGCCCCATTCCTCAACAGTGTTATTGTCTTCATCTGGATTTTCCTAAAAGTAGAGTCCTGAGGCAAAGGGTGCACAGAGGTCATTTATCTGGGAACCCCAGGCAGGAGAAGTACAAGACAGAGAAAGTGAAATAAGAAAAAAAAAGTCAATTCAAGATGTATAATAGAACTGGCCACTGCTATATGTCACTGCTGCTCAGCCTGTTTAAGGAGCCATAGGAAATAAATACAACTTGGAACACTCTGCCTGGGAACAAAAAGAAAAAAAAAAAAACAAAACTCTTCATTGGGTCCAAAGCTGGCTTCACAAGTGTTAAAACATCTACGCCTCCAGGTTGCAATGTGTGAGTGCTGAAAATGGGCATCCCATACCTTGATATTAGAGCAATCCTAGGGTAGGAAGAAAGAAGTATGTAGTGTGGGTGAAAAGCAAAATGTGGAGGGGCACCTGGGTGGCTCAGTCGATTGAGTGACTTTGGCTCATGTCATGATCTCATGGTTCATGAATTTGAGCCCCACATCGGACCTGCTGCTGTCAGCCTGTGAGCACAGAGCCCACTTCAGATCCACTGTTCCCCTCTCTCTCTGCCCCTCCCCCACTTACACTCTCCCAGAAAATAAGTAAATATATCTTTTTAAAGCAAGATGTGGCTACCAGCACATGCACGATGCTGGTGAAGACCAACATGCTGTTGCAAATAGCAGGCTAAAGTTAAAGGTAGAATGGAGACAATCTTGATGTGGTTCACAAAAGGATCCTTATTTGAATCCATTGATCTATTTATTAATATTTGAACTAATACCACACTGTATTGAAACTTGTAGCATCATACTAAATCTTTCTACCTCATAGATCATGTTCTCCCACCTGTTCTTCGAGAATGTTGTGGTTTTTTAAAATTTTTTTTAATGTTTATTTTTGAGAGAGACAGAGTGTGAGAAGGGCAGGGGCAGAGAAAGAGGGAGCCACAGAATCCGAAGCAGGCTCCAGGCTCTGAGCTGTCAGCACAGAGCCTGACACAGGGCCCACAAACTGTGAGATCATGACCTGAGGCGAAGTCAGATGCTCAACTGACTGAGCCACCCAGGCACCCCTCTTCCAGAATGTTTTGATGAATGATGGGTGTTTGCATTTCTATGTACATTTTAGAGGCTTTTGGGACTTTGATTGAAATTACCTTCAATAAGAAAGAAAGAAAGAAAGAAAGAAAGAAAGAAAGAAAGAAAGAAAGAAAGAAAGAAAGAAAGAAGGAAGAGAAAGAAAGTTCTAGTAATGTTGCAAAACTCATTACTACATTACCATAATTTATCTGTAGATAATTTAGGTTTTCTACCTATTTTAGTCATAGCATTCATTCAGTCTTGTTTCTTCCTTTCCATTCTGTGCATGACTGTATCTCTTTCTTGCCTTGCCGTTTGGCTGGACCACCAATCCAGTGTGAAACAGGAGGATGACAATGGACATCCTTGCCTTACTCCCGGTCTCAAAGAGAAAGTTTTAATATTTTACAGTTAAGTTGCTGATTAGACTTTGTAAAGACCTTCTTCATTAGATAAAGGAAGTTATATTTCTACTTGTAGCTTGCTAAGGGTTTTTAAAAATCATGAATGGATTGTGAATTTGTTTAATAGCTTTTTCACAACTATTAAAATACTTACATATTTTTCTCCTTCATCACATGTTAATGTAAGGAATTACACTGATTTTTTTTTACTCTGTATTTTACAGTTATTTTAGATTCTTGGAAGGGTTGGAAAGATGGTACAGAGTGTTTCCATATGCCTTCACCAGCTTCTTGTAATGTTAAAACCATGGTATGGTTATTAAAATTAAAATTGGATATTTCAGAAAAGTTAAACCAAACTTGTGTTACTGGAATAAACCTCAAATTGGTTATAATTTTTACCCTTTTTATATATTGCTGGACAGGTCAGTTTTTAAAAAATGTTTTTATATTTATATTTATGAGTAAGACTTGCTTAAATTTTCCTTTCTCATACTGACATAGCCAGGTTTTTGTATCAAAATATAATCAAATGAATTTAGGAACTTTCCCTCATTTTATGATCTTTGGAGAAGTTGATGAAAGATTCATTTATATTTCTTTAATTGTTTGGTGGAAGTCTTTGGGCATAGGTTTTTAAGTCATGGATTCCATTTATTTGGTAGTTAAAGAGCCATTCAGGCTTTCCATTTTTTTTTTAATTCAGTATTCTTTTTTTTTTTAATATTTGTTTATTTATTTATTTTGAGAGAGAGAGAGAGTGCCCATGAGCAGGGGAAGAGCAGCGAGAGAGAGCGAGAAAGAGAATCCCAAGCAGCTTGTCAGCACAGAGCCCAATGCTGGGCTCAAACCCACTAACCGTGAGGTGGGTACTTAACCAACTGAGCCACCCAGGCACCCCTAGGCTCAGTATTCTTAATTTGTATATTTTGTAGGAATTTATCCGTTGAACCATGGTTTTCAAAGTATTGTCTTAAAGTTGTTCATAATACCCTCTCATCTTTTCTTTCTCTCTTTTTTTTATTTTTTATTATTTTTTTCTGTAAGTTCTGTGCCCAATGTGGGGCTCCAACTCATGACCCTGAAACCAGGAGTCACAGGCTCTACTAACCGAGCCATCCAGGCACTCCTAGTTCCTTTTCCTTTATTTTCCTTAACCATCTCATCAGAGCTTTGTTAATTTTATTACTTTTTTCAAACAAATAATACTTTTTTATTCATTTTATGGGTATTTCTCTGATTTCTATTATTATTTGAACATTTGTTTTCTTCTGTTTCCTTTGGTTTTGTTTTTCTCTTCTTGATCTACCTTCTTAAGATGGATGCTTACTCACTAACTTGTAGTCTCTTTTTTGTAATATATGTTTGTAAGCCGTAATTTTTTTCTAATTACAGTTTTGGCTTAATCTCACATTTTGATAAGGAACATTTTAATTATTATTCAGTTAATATATTTTCCAATTTAGATTTTAATGTTTTCTTTAATTCATGGGTTTTTAAAGTATATTTCTTAATTTATAAACATGAAGTTTTCTACTTACCTTTCCTTTGTTTCTTGCTTAAATACACTGGAGTCAGAAACTGGACTTTTCATCTCTTGAAATCCATACCACCTTTAGGGGTCAGGACATGGTCAGTTTTTGTAAGTGTTCCCTGTGTGCTTGAAGCGAATGTGTGTTCTGTAGTCATTGGACGTAATTTTCTATATATGTCCCTTAGGTCATGATCACTACATGTGTTCAAGTTTTCTGTGTCTTTGCTGTTTTGTCTGTTTGTTATGTCAATTACAGAAGGGTGTATTTAAATCTATCTACTGTGATTGTCAACTGGTTTATATTTCCTTGTAATGATAAGGATTTTTATCTGGTGTATTTTGGGGCCATATTATTAGGTAATTCACATCTTCCTCATGAATTCAATCTTTGCCTTTGCTTGAGGATTTTGAACCAATCTAATCAGGAGATGACTTGGGCTTGGGGTGTGTGGTTGCTATGGTTGCATTCTGTGTATCACATTTTATATTCCTCTAGCTGTATCTTGTGTTTAGGAGAAGGGATAGTTTGCTAGATGGTTTTCCTCAAGGTCAGCTCCACTACGAACTTAAGGTTTCATTTTGCACTTTGCTTCAGGGAGGGTCTCTCACCTTTTTGCCCTTTTGATTCCCTCCTTCCTTCTCCCAGAAGTTTCTGCTATTGCTGATTCCTGGATGCTTGTTGGTGAGGGTTGGGTGAGGAGTATTCTTTGTTTTGATTAAGCCTGAGTCTTTGGCAGGTATCATGTCTATTGGTCTCATGAGTATGGTCTTCTCAGAGCTCCTGCCTCTTCCCCAGCAGTAGTTCTGGGCTCAGCTGTATTTATTTCTCTCTCAAGGGTAGACAGACTTTTCCTGTTACCTTCTCTCAGTGGGTTTTCACCCAAATAATGGGGGGTGACATTATTTCCTGCCTGCCCCAGTTGTGTAGGGGAGAAAGGAAGAAGGATCTGGATAGGCTTTGTGGCCCTACAGCTGTGGCTGCTGTTCGCCTTTCCTAGGTCTGTACCAGGAGGGATGTCTTCTCAGGAGCCTTTGGGCAGGTGTCCAGTGAGGGCCATGGAGGAGAAAGTACATTTGGGTCATATAAACCCCTTCTGTATTTTCAGCCCTAAGGGACTCTCCATATTCTCACCAGCTCACATCTGTTCTTTATTAATTCATGAATGAAAATTCCAGCTGAACTCTTCTTACCAGTGTCTGCCTTTGTCTTTTTCAGGTAAGCAAGTGCTCATGTCCCATCCTCTTCTGCAAGCACTTGTCTCTCCTTAGTTTTCAGACTTGCTATTGCCCTAAGACTTCAGCTTTCTGATAGGTTTAAGAAAAGTCATGACTTTGAAGTTTTTCTGACTTTTGTGTTCTTACTGTAAGGAAGGAATGCTTTTTCTGCTCTCTATATCCCAAGCAGACCGAAAGTTCATTGGGTTTCTTAAATCTGGACATCAGTATCTTTCTGCAGTTTGGGAAAATCCTTAGCCATCATCTGTTCAAATATTTCTTTTGCTTCATCTTTTCTGCTTCTTCTGGGTCTCCAATCAATATGTTGTGTCAGATCTTCTTTCTGTATTTCTTCTTTTCCTTCCCAGAGGCAAACTGTTTGGGATGCCTTCCTACCTGTACTTTTTTTCTGTATAAAATACATATTACATGTTATGTGATATTGATTTGTGTGTTTTAATTGATATAATTAAAACTTACTGTATATCTTATTCTTTTCCTTTAACATTATGGTTTCTAAATGTAACCATCTACATAGATCTAGTTACATCATTTCAATTAGAGCGTTGCAAAATCTCTTTATAGTATTTCATCTGTGAAGGTACCACAATTTATTTATCAATTTTTCTATTAGTGAGCATGTAGATTGTCAAAAGCCTTTTCTCTTCTTTACATTTTTGCTCCAATAAATGACCTCGCATGCAAAGTCTAGTTCCAGTGTTTCTCTAAGGTTTACACCTAACAATGAGAATTGCTAAGTCATAGATTATACTACATAGATTTTAAACTTCACCACGTAACACAAATTAGTATCTGAAGTGATTACAATGATGTATAATCCTACCTGTTTTTACTCCATCCTCACCAAAGATTGGTATTATTATACCTTTTGATTTTATTAATCAGATATGTGTGAAATGATGCCATGTAATTTTAATTTCTTTGATGTGAGGTGGTACATTTTTTCATATTGTTCATTGACTGTGTTGATTTCCTCTTCACATCCTTTGCTACTTTTTCTATTTTCTTTTTCTTAATAGTTTGTAGGCCGGCATATAAATTATTT
Organism: Acinonyx jubatus; assembly: GCF_027475565.1. NCBI lineage: Eukaryota > Metazoa > Chordata > Mammalia > Carnivora > Felidae > Acinonyx > Acinonyx jubatus. The sequence continues at coordinate 189,310,869 of NC_069380.1, read as the reverse complement.
TCATTAATCCTTGTTCTGTGTTGTAACTCCTCCTAGCCAGCTACTTATCTCTCAAATTTGTTTATGGTGTTTTACCACCCAGAATTTTAAAAGGCCAAACTGAACAATTGTTTTCTTTATTAATTGTGCTTTTTTTGTTTTGTCTAATAAATTGTTTCAGATTCCAGTGTCAAAAAGGCTTCCTCCTACACTTCATCAAATAAATTCAAATTTTTTTCTTAACATTTTGGTCTAACTCATCAGGAATTCTTTTATTTTTTATTTTTATTTTTTATGTCTTTATTTCATTCTGAAAGAGAGAGAGAGTGCAAACAGGGGGAGGGGTGGAGAGAGAGGGAGACACAGAACCAGAAGCCTGGTCCAGGCTCCGAGCTGTCAGCACAGAGCTTGACACGAGGCTCCGACTCATGGATTGTGAGATCATGACCTGAGCTGAAGTTGGATGCTTAACTGACTGAGTCACCCAGGCGCCGCTAACTCATCTGGAGTTCTTGTGTATAGTGTGATATAAAGGTTTAATTTTAGTTTTTTTTCCAAATAGAAACACCATTTATTAAATAATCTTGCTTTTCATTCAAATCTGTGATCTTATATTTTAAGTTGCCAATGCTTCCGTCTGTTTCTCAGTTCTCTATACTTTTCATTAATCTACTTGTGTATGTATAAATGCCTTACTCCCCATTATTGTTTTAATAGGAATTCTCTTTTGTTTTACCTATAATGGTTTTTAATCCCAAAAAAATCTTTAATATCTAAGATATTAAATCTTTCTATCTAAAAACCTAATTATTTCTCCATTTATTCAGATCTTTTTTGTGACCTTCAATAACATTTTCCTCAAGGTCACCTCCATCATCAAGTTTAGGTTTTCCTTTGCACTTTGCCTCAGGGAGGGTCTTTCTAAATTTTTGTCCCTTTGATTCTCTCCTTCCTTCTCTATTAATATATTAAATACATTTAATAATATTTCCATAAGATCCTAAGCATCTTTAATTAAATCTAATTTCTTGATTTAAAAAAAATTTTTTTAATGATTGTATTTATTTTTGAGACAAAGAGAGACAGAGTATGAACGCGGGAGGGTCAGAGAGACGGAGACACAGAATCCGAAGCAGGTTGCAGGCTCTGAGCTGTCAGCACAGAGCCCGACGCGGGGCTCGAACTCACTGAGTGTGGGATCATGACCTGAGGTGAAGTCAGATACTTAACCGACTGAGCCACCCAGGCACCCCTAATTTCTTGATTTTTATTGTGAATAACAGTTTTTCTCTTATATTTATTAATTATTGATAATAAATAAATACTTATTGATGTTTATAGTTAATTTTATATCCAGTAATCCTGCCTAATTATTTTACAGGTTCTGGCAGTTTGATTTTTTATTTCAATTTTCTATATAGACAAATTGTTAGCAAATGACAAAAATTTCTAATCCTTGTATTAGATTTTTTCCCATATCTTATTCCATAGGCTAAGCCCTTCAGCAAAATAATCATAGATATTATAATGAGAAGTTTTGTTTTGTTCCTTAAATTTAATGAGAATGCTTCTAACGTTTATCATTAAGTATGGTGTTTGCTATAGGTTTTCAAACGTTTTTGTATCTTTTATCAGAATAATAATTTAAAAATGTTTGAATGTTTTATTTTTGAGAGAAGGGATGGAGTGTGAATGGGGGAGGGGCAGAGAAAGAGGGAGACACAGAATCCGAAGCAGGCTGTCAGTGCTGACAGCTCAGAGGCTGATTCGGGGCTCGAACCCACGAACTGTGAGATCATGACCTGAGTCAAAGTTGGATGCTTAACCAACTGAGCCACCCGGCACCCCCAGAACAATAGCTTTTATTGCTATTCTTTGATAAAAACTTTTATTAGAATGTGTGAAATGAATGTGTGTCTACTGTCCTTTCTATATGCATTGAGGTGACCCAACACTTCTCTTTACCGTGGTAATTTTTTTATAGAGCCTGATACTGAGACAATCTTGCATTCCTGGGACAAAAACTGCCTGGGTATGATTTATGAGATTTAAAATACTGCTGGATTCAACCAGTGGGCATTTAATATAGGAATTTTACATCCATGTATATAAAGTAAGCTGGTCAGTAATTTCCTTTTCTGTTACTGTCCCTTTCTAGTATTGGTGTAAAAATATCCCAGTCTTAGAAAATCATTTGGGTAGTTGTCTTCTTTTTCGAATCTTTGAAACACTTTACATTTCACATTTAAATTGTAAGTGATTTCGAACATTTGTTAAATTCCTTTGTAAAACTGTCTGGGCCTTGAAATCTTTGTGAGATTTTTAATATTTTAATATTTTATTTATTTTACTTTTTAATATTTTTAATATTTAATTTTTAAATATTTCAAATTATTTGATATGGGATGGAGAATTTTCTATGTCAGTTTAGTCTGCCATTTTGAAAAAGAGAATCCCATTTTTCTGTACATTATGTTTTTTCCGCCAAGGGTAATGATGATGCTTCTTTCTGAACTTTTAAAATTACAAATAAAAAATTCCTGACCAATAGAGGATTTAGGGCATGATCTGTTTATATTCGGAGGCTTATATTTGACATAGAAAAATTCTTCTCTCCCTTCAAAAGTGGGTAATGTCATTTGATCCCCATCCGAATGCTGGGTACCATCCTTCCTGCCCTGTATAATAAATAATGACCAGAGCTACTATCTAGCGTACCTACTTGCCGCCCTTTATATACTAATAATAATCTTATGAAGACATTTTTTATTATGTGTATTTTACACAAGAGGGTAAAAGATGATTGGAGAAATTAAATAACTTGACCAAGTTTACTTGGCTAAGCAAACGGCAGAAGAGGCTTGTGAAACCATGTGTAACTGATTTATTACATCATGGTTGGCACCCCAGAAACATTTGCTATTTCCCTTTAATCCCTGCTTTAATATAGTCTCTAGCCGAAGAATTATTTGCCAGACCAGTTTCCCTTCAAGTTTAATTCTATTTCATTAACTCCTTTCATAACCTTTTTGGCAAAAGCAATGCTTGCAGGATTTTGTTTAGGCAAAAGCAGTGTTAGTTTTTTCCATGCCTTTCCTAATTCTTTTACTTCCTTCCCTAAATTATCTGTGTACAATCTTTTGTATCTTTGGCTGGATTTATTAGTACAGTCTCAACAGATCCACTTAGTTGAACAAAAGATATGGTAACGTTTTTCTTTAATCACCATAAACTGATCATATAATTGAACAAACAACTTTTTGTCAGAGTAGCTGAACCATCAGAAAGGCTTATTTCACTATCTCTGTTTTCTCACAGACCTCTGCTTCAGCACATGTGAAAGTCAAGGTTAGTGGGGTGGTGAAAAGCCCAGTCTTCATATTAGAATGACTTAATTTTTGAATCCTGACATTGCCATTCTTAAAGGGGCAAGGGGTAACTTAGCAAATTGCTCGTTGTCTATAAGCTAAGCACTCTCTGATGTACTTTTCTCTCTCTTTTTTTATTTTTAGAGATATTCAGAGCATAAGATGCACCTTTTAAAAGTATTACAATTTAGTGATTTTTAGTACATTCACAAGGTTGTGCTGTTATCACAATTTAATCTAGAAATCCACATTAGAATTTCTTTATCTAATTTTATCACCCCCAAAAGAAACTTCATACCTGGTACAATCACTCCCCATTTCCCTCCGGCACCTGGGGTCACTAATCAGCTTTCTGTGTCTATTTTAGACATTTCATATAAATGGAATCATGTGATATATGGACTTCTATGTCTGACTTCTTTCACGTAGCATAATGTTTTCAGGGTTCATCCATGCTGATGAGAGAGAGAGGTGGGGGGAGGAGCAGAGAGACAGGGAGACAGAATCTGAAGTAGGCTCCAGGCTCTGAGCTGTCAGCACAGAGCCCAACATGAGGCTTGAACTCAGGGACCCACAAGATCATGACCTGAGCTGAAGTCGGACACTTAACTGACTGAGCCATCCAGGCACCCCTAGTAGTAGAATTAATGAGTCACATGTAACTCCATGTTAACTTTGTGAGCAAGGGTCAGATTATATTTTTACTGCAGTCACATCATTTTACATTATCATCAGTAATATATAAAGGTTCTGATTTCTTCACATCCTCCTTAACACTTGCTATTTTCCATTTTTTTTTAATTACAATCATCCTGGTGAGCACCTTATTGTGGTTTTGATTTGCATTTCCATTATTTAATTTTTCTAATAACTGATGATGTTGAACATCTTTGCATGCTTATTGACCATTTGTACATCTTTGGGTAAATTTCTGTTCAAATCCTTTGCCCACTTTTAAGTTGGATTGTTCTTTTATTATTGGGTTGTCAAAGTTATTATACTTTGACATATATATATACTGGATACTAGTCCTTTATCAGATATATGATGGGAAAATGCTTTTTTTTCTCATGTCTGGGTTTTATTTTGCTTCCTTGGTAGCTGGCACACATTAGATGCAATATATTGTTTCATCTTATAGCATCCTTGTGAAATGGGCAATAATATCTGTGAACGTGCTGACCAGAGCAATACATGATTTAAAACCAAACCAAGAAGTAAACAGATATGGCTATGGATTCACAGGAAGCAGAAACTCACATGAGTCATAGTGGTCTGCAGAAAATTCAAGGAATCAGAATTTCAAAAGAATGCATAGAGAGGAGCTTGGAGCATGGTCCTGGAAGATAATATTGTTAGCAAAGGCCTTGATGTGAGAACACAAAGTTGATTCAAAAACCAAGAAATAAATTGGTAGAACTGGAATGGAGGAAATTGCAGGCAATTGTGGGACATGACACTCGAAAATTAACTTAATGTCAGATAATGAAGAGTCTACATATTACTCCTTTTTTTTTTTTTTTTTTTTTTTTTTTTTTTTTTACTGCAGGCAGGCAATGGGGTAACATGGAAGCTTATAACGGGGAAATGACAGGATAATAATAGAGTTTTAGAGAAATTACGCAGAGTAGATGAATTTAAACAAGAGCCAGAAGAAGACATTGTTGGAAATTGTATGCAGGTTTATTATAAAATGACAAAGGCCTTGTGGAAATAGTATGGATGGAAAATAAAAAAGTATAGAGAAACAAAAAACATTTCATAGGAAGAATCTGTAAGTCGATGACTACACCATGAGTAACTATGATGAGTTACTACAAGTGTAAAAAAATCTGCAAGTTAATGCTGCAAGTTAATATGGAGTCATAATAGTAAAAATAATGCCTGACATCAAATAAGTATTTTTTATTTGTGAGGGAAAAAAGAAACACCATGGACAATTTATTGTAAGGAATAGGTAAGAAGTTAGTTGGAAGACGATATTCATTGTGGATAAAAGGATATGATAAGTGTCTTGAAGGTGTTATATAATCCCCACAACAACCCTATTTTGCAGATGAGAAAATTGTGGCTCAAGTTGAGCAACTTGGTCAAAATTATACAGCTAGTGTGATGGTTAAATTTATGTGTGAACTGGATGAATCACGGGGTGGCCAGATATTTGGTTAAACATTATTTCTGGTGTGTCTGTAAGGATGTTTCTAGATAAGAGTAGCATTTTAACCAATAGACTGAAAAAAACTGATTGCTCTCCCCAGTGTGGGTGGGTATCATCCAATTTATGGAGGTTCTGAGTAGAACAAAAAGGTCAAAGAATGGAGAGTTTGCCCTCTCTCTGCCTGACTACTTGAGCTGAGACAACGAACTTCTGCCCGGAGACTGGAAATTACACCATCAAGTCCATTGGTTCTCAGGCCTTTGGACTCAGATTGGGACTTTGTACCATCAGTTCCTCTGTTTCCACACTTTCAGACTAACTGATATGTCAGGCACCTTTGGCTTTCCTGGGTCTCCAGTTGGCAGACAGTATATCATGGGGGCATTTCAGCTTTCATAATCACGTGAGCCAGTTCATAATAAACGTGTGTGTGTGTGTGTGTGTGTGTATGTGTAAGAAAGACAGATAAAGAAGGACAGGGGCACCTGGGTGGCTCAGTCAGTTAAGCATCTGACTTTGGCTGAGGCCAGGATCTCATGGTTCTTGCTTTTGGGCTCCACATTGGTCTCTGCACTGACAGTGTGGAACCTGCTTGGGGTTCTCTGTCTTCCTCTCTCTCTGCCCCTTCCTAACTCATTCTCATTCTCTCTCTCTCTCTCTCTCTCTCTCTCTCTCTCTGTCTCCCCCCACAAAGAAATAAATAAACTTAAAGAAAAGGGGGACAAAGATTTGTAGCATATTCATAGCAGTGAGTTGAAGCCATGGGGGATAATCCAGTCACTGGAGTAGAAGACATAGAGTGAAAAGGAAAATGCTAGACCTTAAGGAAGGTCCAGGTGAAGGAAGGGAAGATTGAACCAAGAGGAGGAAGATGTGTCATCAGAGAATTAGCAGGAGAACAAAGAATTAAAAGGAGGATGTGCAGTAAATTCAATGGAAAAAAGACAAAGAAAAAGTACTGCCCTGCCATATGGTGTTTTGTGGTGCTTTTGAAAACCCACTTAAATGAGATGTGGTGTAGACTCAGTCCAGGGGCTTGAGGCATCAGAAAATCATCAACAGAAAGAAAAGAGGCCTTATGTGTCGACCAGTTAATTACGTAAATTAGGCAATGTTTAGGGGGAAAAAGAGCTGAAGTTAGAAGAATGCCAGCTGTAGAGGAAATTATTTGGAGCTGATGGAGTTCTGTGTGTGATTGGAGAGAGAAGGAAAAAGGACAGGTAGAGAAAGCAAACAAAACCAAAGTTTTAATTGAAGTGATATATTTCTGATGATGGTGCTAGACATCTAGCATAGATGCTAGACACGGGTGCTAGACACGCTAGACATCTAGACATCTGCTAGTGGGTAGGAAAGGTTTTTGTTGTTTTTGTTTAAAGTAGAATGTTAACATTTATTTCTGAGCAGTATATTGGGCATTTAATTATCTCTACCCAGTAAGTTAAGTGAATTATTACCAATGTTTAGAGTCACTGAAATTCGCTTTTCCTTTAGGGGCATTGGGTCATTCACCTATCCTTAAATCACACAGACTGAGGGCTCATTCATGCACTTATATTTAAGAACAATTCTTTTGGTGAGTTTTACTTATGGGAATTTGGATGACAGAAGTGGAGTAGTGTCATCTCCAAAAATAATAGCTAGCACTTCTTGTGTATTTACTATCTGCCTGGCACTGTTCTATGTGTATTACATGTATTAACTAATGTAATTTTCCCACACACTCTATAACATAGATACTATTACGGATGAGGAACCTGAGACCCAGAGAATGTAAATAACTAACCCAAAATGGTGGTAGTGTGGTGTCAGAACTGAAACCCAAATAGGTCATCTTGCTCCAGGGTTTGTGCTTATAAACTCTACACCCGATTGCCTTAGTATTGTGTGTCCTTTAAGATTTCCAAGGTTCTTTTTTATTTCTCTGATTTCGCCACCACCTATGTGGGATACGTTTGCACTTTTTAGCAAAGTGGAAACTGAAGCACAGGAAAGTTTATACTGTCACCAGTGAGTAAGGGATTGAATATGTAATGATCTCCACGTATCCCTACTCTTAGAATTGTGTGCTTCTCCTTAGAAGATGGTGGAAGAAAAAAGGGGTCAAGACTAGAAATTAGAGATCTGGAGACTCATCCCAACCCTCACTCATTAGCTATGTTGTCACCGTCAATCGACTTACATAACAGGGTTCTTGGTTTTCCTCTCTGTAAAGCGAAGGAGTTGGGGATTGGCGACTGACTCTAGAGCAGTGAGTTCCCATATAAACATAATGCAAGCCACGTTTGTAACTTTAAATTGTCTAACAGACACATTAAAAAGGTAAAGACCACTAAGTAAAATTAATTTTGATCATAATTTAACCCAGTTTATCCACTAAATGATAATTTCAGCAGCAATCAACATAAAAAATCATTGCATTCTTTTTTTTATTTAATGGAGTCTTCAAAATCTGGTATGTACTTTATACACTCAACACATCTCAGTTTGGACTAGCCACATGTCAAGTGCCCAGTAGCCACATGCAGATAGTACAGAGCTCTACCTTAAGTAGAAGTCCCTTTCGTGAAGATAGGTAGCTAGCAACATCACAGCCAGCAGCAGATGCTTCTGAGATATTTTCTTGCCCATCTGCTTAGCTTCATGTCTTCCTTTCCCTCAGCCCCCTGAGGTATCTGCCCACCTCAACTAAATAGAGTGGGAAATTATGAATGACGGCTCTCTTTCCTACAGCCCCAGCCCCTCACCAGGTAGTACCTGTGAAGCCCACACAACAAGGGCATCATCTTTCCAGGCTGACAGCCCCGGGAGATGACACTCGTGGTAAATTAAGCAGAATTCTGTTGAAAAATGAAGTGTGGTCACAATCTAGCAGCACTAGCAGTTGGCAGGGTCTACTGTGGCCCTTGACAAATGCACTCTCCCTTAGATCTTTTCATGGCATTCAAGTGCTGGATCATCTATTATCCTGCATGTTATGTACGAGGAGAGAAATAAAATGAAATGGAACTCACATAATCATCGTAAAGGCAGATTTACTAGATACCATCACAGTTCCGTCTGGGGGAGGAAATCCCCCTCGCAAGAAGGCATGCTTGTTAAAAACATTCTTTATGAAATGAAGAAATGAATGAAAGCTTTTTGCACACTTCAGAAGTGCAGGTCAAACCTAGAAAAGTAGAGGGAGAAGAAGTTCCCTTTCATTCATCTGGAAGGCCAACTAAATCAATACATTTATAAAAACCTCAAGGACAGGTTAATTTTGGACAATTATTTAATTTCAGTTCCTAAAGGTCCTAGGCATCCACCAGTCTGCTACTGAGAACACTGAATAGTGCCACCGGATCCATGATTTTTGACTGTCATAATAATCCCATAAAAATAGAAAAGTTATTATTATTATTATTATTATTATTATTATTATTTTAGAAAAGGCATTGTTGATATCCATAAACAATTGACACTCACGAATGCAGTAATAAAATTTTAAGTTATTTATTTATTTATTTTGAGAGAGAGAGAGCAAGACCAAGTGAGGGACAGGCAGAGAGAGAGGGAGAGGGAGAGAGAAAATATCGAGCAGAGAGCCCAATGTGGGGGGTCCATCTCACGAACCTGAGATCATGACCTGAGCCAGAATCAAGAGTTGGACACTTAACCGACTGAGCCACCCAGGCGCCCCAGTAATAAAAAATGTTTTAACGTGATAGATAGTGTAACCAAGAATCGATTTTGGAAGTGTACCTATTTGCAAGTTAAATGAAGCAATGTGATGCTAACATTGTGTTATACAGCTGGGAGGAATCATAGTGATCATCTGGTCCATGGCAATCAGAAATACGGTGACTCACCTCTCTTATCCACGTGGCTGCTACTAATCAGTGTGTCTTCCCATGAAGCCTGAACATAGCTTCAAAATTCTTCTAAATAAGGAATTCTAGGCAGCAAATACTAAGCAATCATCGTTATCGAGGTGAACCTGTTCACTCTCTCTCATCTAGTCTGACTGTCTCATCTTGCACATGATGACAAAGACTCAGAGAGCTGAATTCCTGTCTACAGTCTCATTTACCAAGAATTATTGGTGGGAAGGCTAGAATCCAGGCATACCTTCCGGTCCCCCCGCCTATTCTCTTGCTACTACCTTCTACCTGTGAAATTCAAAACCCTGTTTCTTGAGAGTGTCTACACCTAGATGGATAGAACTGTGTCTATCCTTTGCGGACAAGACCAAATCCCACAAAGTACCATCGACATGACAGTTCTTTAGGTTCTTCAGGGAAGCCCTTCTGCCCTAGTGCAGAGGCCTCCATGATACTCATGTTCTTGTGCTGTGATAATGGTTTTGTGCATTGTTCTAGTCATTCTTTAGTCACTTTAGACATCTTGAGTGTGTCTCCATCTCTCTTAGAGACTGATCTCCGAAAACAGACATGATGCTACCAGTATGGACTGACCATTGTGGGACAGAACACTGATACACGCAGAATAGGGATCACTTGAAGGGTTGAGAGGGAGGCAACCATCATCACAGTTATTTTGCCATACATGTATATGACCTTTATAACTTTTTATATAATAATTCTTTAAAACATTTACATTTTTCTTACATAAATTTACTTTGAAAAGAACCTTTTATTACCACCAATAAAAAATAGTTGACATAAATAGAAGGCAGACATAAAAATGAACACAATAAAAATGAAAGAATGTTATTCACTTTTAGTTAAATACTCTATTGCCTGCCAAAGTTTCTTTGTTGCAAGGGGAGGTTATAGGTGTCAGAGAGTTGTTAAAAACATACTAGTATCAAATTAAGACTTTATAATAACTAGAAGAATGGAAAGGAAAATGATAGAAGAATAATTCTCTCCCTATTTAAATAACAATGACTTGAATTATTCTCTCCCTAGATTATTTAAGGATGTGCCCACACACTCTTAACAACATCCCTGTGTCACCTAATGGGATACTTCTTACTGCCCTGCATCACCCCGTGGGCAGTCAGGGACTGCATCCTACACTCAGGAAAATATGAATCCTGTATATTTCTGTCACTAGATTTCCTCTCGGCTGCCTAAAGAAATAATGCCTTCTTAGGGCGCTGGGTGGCTCAGTCAGTTAAGCATCCAACTCGTGATCTCAGTTCAGGTCTTGATCTCAGGTTCTTGATTTCAGGGTCATAAGTTCAAGCCCCACATTGGGCTCCACACCAGGCATGAAACCTACTAAAGGAAGGAAGGAAGGAAGGAAGGAAGGAAGGAAGGAAGGAAGGAAGGAAGGAAGGAAGGGAGGAAGGAAAGAAAAGAAAAGAAAAGAAAAGAAAAGAAAAGAAAGGAAAGAAAAGAAAAAAGAAAAGAAAAGAAAGAAAAGAAAAGAAAAGAAAAGAAAAGAAAAGAAAAGAAAAGAAAAGAAAAGAAAAGAAAGAAAACAAATACCTTCTTTTCAAATTCAGATATACTTCTCCCTTCAGGAGCCAATAGCCTTTTCCTTCTGTGGCCCTTCCTCTCCCCAGTTCTGTTACTTTAATACTGTGCCCTAAGTCAGGATATTTCAGAGCAAGTTCTCTGTGATGTTTTCTCTTGTCCATTTGAGTCATGGATTTTTCTCCTTAATGATTTCAAGGCTCTTTTCTACCCAAACTGATCTCTGACTAAATTGAAGGAACTTCACACCTCAAGGAATCGGTCTCCTACACAGTAGCTTCTGCAGCTGCAGAGACCATACAGACACTGTTGCCTTTGTGGAGTCATTTGAGAGATTTGGACAATCCCTGACAATCTCCCTCTGCCTTACAACCCTGGTTTGTCATCTGAAGTCCCACCATTTGAGATGTAGTTAAGGGTGTAGTCTCTTAAGTTAGATTCTCTGGGTTTGAATCAAGGCTTTGCTATTTATCAGCTGTGTAATTTTGAGAACGTTGACATCTCAGTGCCTCAGTTTGCTTATCTTTAAAGTGGGAATTATTGTGGCTCCTGGATGGCTCAGTCAGTTAAGCATCTACTCTTGATTTTAGCTCTGGTCATGATGTCACAGTCATGAGATTAAGCCCCACATCAGGTTCTGCACTGGGTATGGACCTGCTTAAGGTTCTCTCCCTCTCTCTCTGCCCTTCCCTTGCTCACATGCATGCTCTCTCTCTCTCTCAAAAGTAATAATAATAAAAATAAAATGGGAATTATACTAGCACCCATTTTATAGGGTTGTTGCAAGAATTCAATGAGTTAATTCACATAAGGCACTAAGAAAACAGTGCCCAAGCATGTAGTATCCAATGAGGGCTAACAGTGATGGTGAGCATTATAATGTATCTCCTCAAAGACCTGTTTCTTATTTACAATTTTTTTTCCAGGAGTAGGGGAATGAAGGCTAGGAAACAAGTTATCCAAGGAAAGAGCACAGGACTAGAAATTCAGTTCCTAAGTTCCAATGCTATCTATGTGATGTGAGACTTTTTTTTTTTTTTAATCTTGTGCTTTGGTCTCTCTTACTATAAAAATGACCATATTAATAATCATAAGCTTCTGTAGTTATAAAGTGATTCTCCAAGCAAAATTATGAGAGTTTTTGATAATTAGCTCAGTTTTATAGACATGAAAACTGAGATTCCAAAAGATTAAATGGCATATCCAAGAATTAGCCAGTTTGCAAGGTGTGAACTGGGTCATTCCAGCCATCATTTCCTGCTTACTTCAGAGGTAGGAATGTAGTGAAGATCTAGAAAATAAACATTCAAAAAGTATATATAGGAATATATACTTAAGAGAATGATAACTGAGGCATTCTCACCCACTTTCAGAGTTTTTCTATCATCCATATGTTGATGATGTCTAAAATTTTTTTTTAATTTTAAGGTTTATTTATTTTTAGAATGGGGAGGGACAGGGGCAGGGGGAGGGGCAGAAAGAGAGGGAGAGAGAGAGACTCCCAAGCAGGTTCTACACTGTCAGCGCAGAGCCCAACTCAGAGCTCAAACCCACAAACCTTGAGATCATGACCTGAGCCGAAGTCAACCACTTAACCGACTGAGACACCCAGGTACCCCCAAAACTATATTTCTAAGTCATAACCTCTCTCTTAAATTTTAGGGTTTTTTTTTCCAGCTGCCTTTTGAAGTTCCCATAGTCACCTCCAGCTCAACCCAAATGAATGTCAATACCTTCCCGTCCAAGTCCTCTGCTCTTTTCTCTTGATGCAGGTTAATGGTATCCTCCACCCCGGCCTCAGTGTCATCCTAGATCCCCTCTATCTTTCATTCCCTACTGGAATGGAGTCATGCCAATCTTCCCTTCAAGTACTTCTACAAATGCTTTCTCCTGCTCCTTCCTACCACAATGACTCGGTTCAGATCCTTTTCACCCCTTTTGTTGGTGATTGCCATTGACCTTGAGGTGCCTCTTCTGCCTCTTATCTTGTTCCTCTTCATACCCCATCCTCTGCCCATGCAGTCAGAATGCCCTCTCCAAGATGCACAGCACTCCCCAATTCCAGAAGAATAAAGCCCCAAACACTTGTCATAACAGACCTGCCCCCGTCCCTGATTCTCCTCTGTCCTTTCAGCCTCACCTGCAACATGGCCCAACCCTAACACTCACGTCTTGCTCTAGTCATTCTGGGGAGCATATTCCCTGCACATCTCATAGTTCTCATGACTGGATTGTGGGGTTCTTGAGGGAGGGATGTTATTTCATTCATCCAAGAGGCAGTCTGGTATAGTGGTCAAGAGAAGTGTTTGAATTCCAGTGAAGCTTTCTGGTTGTGGACAAATTATATAATCTTCCTGTGATGCTGTTTGATGGTTTGCAAACTTGGCTACACTTTGGAAATACAAGAAAAGTTTTAAAAAATAATGACGCTTCTGTCCTGCCTCCAGAAGTTCTGGCTTAATTGGTCTGGAGAAAAGCCAGGCTATCAGGATTTATAAAAGTTCCCCAAGTGGTCTAATGTGCAGCCAAAGTTGAGAACCACTGCTCCATCTTCTTATCCCTAAAATGAGGATAATAACAGTCTGTACCTCTAGGGTTGTTTGATGATTAAGTGAGTTAATTAATGTAAAGGTCTTAGTATAATATCTGACACATTATATTTAATCAGTAACTATGACTTACAATTCATTTTAAAAATCAATGGCTTTATTGTTAACCTTTTTGTTGTGAAATAAATCACATGGAGAAAAGTCATACAACATAAATACACAGCTTAATTAATTAGTATAAAGCACCATCTATGGAAACGCCATCCACATCAAGAAATAGAACATTTCTGGGGCACCTGAGTGGCTGTTGGTTGAGCATCTGACTCTTTTTTAAAAAATTTTTTTATTAGTTTATTTATTTTTTGAGAGACAGAGAGAGACAGAGAGTGAGCAGAGGAGGGCCAGAGAAAGAAGGAGAGAGAAAATCCCAAGCAGGCTCCATACCATCAGCACAGAACCCGGTATGGGGCTTGAACCCATGAACTGTGAGATCATGATCTGAGCCGAAATCAAGAGTTGGATGTTTAACCAACTGAGCCATCCCAGTGCCCCAAGTGTCTGACTCTTGACTTTGGCTCAGGTCGTGATCTCATGGTTCATGTGATTGAGCCCTGTATCCAGCTCTGCGCTGACAGCATGGAGCCTGCTTGGGACTCTCTCTCCCTCTCTCTCTGCCCCTCCCCCACTCATGCACACTTTCTGTGTGTGTGTGTGTGTCTCTCTCTCAAAAAAAAATGAACATTAAAAAAAAAGAAATAGAACATTTCTATCACTTTATAAGGACCCCCATATTCCTTCCTAATTTTAATCTTCTTTCCACAAAGGTAAGCCTTGTCCTGACTTTTATGGTATACACTAATATTTTATATTTTTATCACCTATTTATGCATCCCTAAATGTTGCAGGCTAGTTTTTGCTGTTTTCAAACTTCTTTTAAATGAAATAATATTTTCATTCATTTGTGTCTTCTTCTGTTTATTATTAGGGCTGTGAGATTCATCCATGATATACATGTACCTTTATCTTCACGCTATGTTGTTTGGATATATCACAATGTATTTATCCATTCTATTGTTGGTGGACATTCGGGTTGTTTCTAACTTTTACCTATTATACATAATGCTGCTGCAGTCATTGTTCTACATATCTCTTGGTACAGATGCACAAACATCTGACTTGGGTGACTTGCAGAGAGAAAATGCTCGATCACAGGGTAGGTGTGTGCTTAGCGTTTATGGACACTGGCAATCTTTTCCAAAGTGGTTTTCACCAGTTGCAACTCCCACCACCAGTATATGAGAGTTCCCACTGCTCTGTATTCTAACACTTGGTATGTTCAGTTCGTTTTTATGTATTTATTTTTTGTTCAATTTATTTTTAGATACTCTGGAGACAATATAGTGTTTTCTCATAGTAGTATTAATTTGCATTACCCTGATTACTAATGAGGCTGAGTATACTGTCATATCTTACTGGACATTTTATCATCCCCTTTTGGCCAGTGCCTGTTCAATTTACCTGTGTATTTTTCAATTAGCTGTCATTGACTTAGGGATTTATACATATATCCATATATATATATATACACACACACACATATATATACACACACACATAATAAACATATATATATGGATCCATATATATATTGTTATATATATCCATATATATCTATATATATCGTTATATATATCCATATATATCGTTATATATATCCATATATATCTATATATATCATTATATATATCCCTATATATCAATATATATCCATATATATTATATATATCATTATTATTTTTTCAAAATATGAGATCCTTCCCAGTTAAAGTGTAAACAATGTCTTCAATTTACTGCTCATCTTTTTACTCTCTCAAGAGCATCCTTTGAGCAGAAAACTCTAACTTAATATAGTCACATTTATCAATCTCTTTCTTTTGAGTTCTGTTTGAGACGTCTTTTCCAACTTTGGGGTAGGGAAAGAGATTCTCCTATGTTATCTTTCTAGAAGTTTTATTGTTTGAGCTTTCATATTTAGATCACCTGTTTGCCTCTGGTATGAGGTTATGTTCAAGTTTCATTTCCTTCCGTAGATATCTATCCTACTGACCCAGAATCATTTATTGAAAATTCTCTATGGTACAAACTTTATAATAAGTCAAATGTTCTTGTAAGTATAAGTCTGTTTCTGGGCCCTCTTTTGTCTCTTTTGTCCAACCACACTGTTTTAACTCCTGATATTTTATAGTAAGTCTTGAAATCTAGTATAACAAGTCCTCCCAAACCAGCTTCCTCAAAAGTTCTTATCTATTCTCTGCCCTTTGTATTTCTATATGAATGTTTAGATAAGCTTATCAAGTTACAAACACAGACATCAGTTGGGATTTTGATTGGAATTCCTTTGAACCTGTAATTCAAATAGAAAATTAACTTCATTACGTCATGAGACATTGAATCCAAAAATATGGCATATCTCTCAATTTATTTGTCTTCCTTAAATTCACTTAATAATGCTTTTGAGCACAGCTCCTTAAATTTTAGCCAGCCTAGATGGCTTTTAAAATCCTGATTGCTGGGTTCCCACCCCAGAGTCTGAGTACATCTGGGGTATGACCTGAGTATTTGCATTTCTAAGAAATTCCCAGGTGATGCTTATGATGCTGGTGCTAGGACCATACTTTGAGAATCACTAGTTTACAATTTCCAGAATACTGGTCTTGTATATATTTTATTAGACTGAGTCCAATTTATTTGGAATTTTTTAATTTAAATTTTGTTTAAATGTCATTTTCTGTCTATTGTTGGCATTTTTAATATTGACTTTGTATCCATGGGCTTGCTGTTCTCATTTATTAATTCTAATGATTTATCCATAGTTTGTTTGGGTTCTCTGGGTAAACACTCCCTAGGAGACTGTCAAAGTGCTGCTTAGCCTCTCATGTCTAATCCCATCTGTAAATGCCCTAAGGTCGAATGTGGCCCTAAATATCTGACTTAACCTCTCTGTATTTCTTCTTCCAGCAGCTTGGCCCTGTAAGGTTCTACAACCTTACTACCCCTCTGATGCCTTTAAGCAGACACTTTATATTCTGCCCATATTTTCTGACTGTCCTCAGCAGGAGGGCTTCTTTGAATTACTATGCTACCTATACCAGAATACCCCTTCCCATAATTGGAAACCAAGGGCTCTTAATTCTTCTCTATAGATTAATATTTATTTACTTCTTAGATAATCTTCTATTAAACTCTTCACCATAGAACCTGGGATAAATAAAGTAAATACACTTCATTTAAAAAACCCTTTGGAGAAGATCATTGAGCAGAGTATAAAAGGGAGTTAACAAAGGTGGTGAGGACAGATTTAACCACTCCCAGTTTGGGCCAATATTGGTATCGGAAATAACTTGTACCCAAATACACATTTCAAGTGATTACCTCTTCTTATGTATGAAATGTTTTGCCTACACTCTATTCTGGCCATAGGTCTCGGGTAAGTCACGTAAGTTAAGCCTCACTTCTGGAAAATGCAAGAAAGAGGATTAATTTGGTAATTTCTACCTCTACATTGTAAGCATCACAGAATAAAAGCAAACACCTACTATAAGACCTTGTGAGATTCTCTTTATATGGTAGTACTCATAAATATTGGTTGAGTAAAAAAATGAATATTTTAATCTCTAAGTGACTTTTTCTAGTTTATGATCCTCTTTAAGAACTGACAGTCCTTATCTTCAGAACCACCTACCTGAGAAAGGTAGTCCAGTCGCTCACAGCCCCCCATCCCATAATGACAGTGGGAATTGTAAAATATGGAGCATGTAAAGTTATATATTGGAAGAGAATAATGGAGGAACTTCTTATAATTTATTTTTCTGGAATTTGGAATCACATAGTATATGCAAGTGCTTCTGCCGCTTGATTTTGTTTGCCACGGCTGGAAATATGATGTGAGGCTCATTGTGTCTCAACTTAAATATCAAGTTACATTGCTAAGTGCTTAATGGGCTGAAATGGACACTTGGTCATAAACACCCTTTTCATGAGAAGGTGAACACAGCGTCGTAGGAAGCAGAAATAACTTCAGATGGAGTTGTTCGTGTCACCAGCACATACGCCTTTGCACCAACACACATGCAAGAGACATCATTGACCGGCTCCAGGTGTTAGCCCCAACATTCAGTCTAAGCCTACTCCAAACCTCAGAAGGCAAATGCCAGTCCAGGAATTAATTGTTCACCAGTCTTCCAAGACCACATATTCACAGTACTATTTGGATGACATCCGTTCAGGAGGGTGGCTGGGAAATGAGAGTGATTCCAATCCACAAAAGAAAGCTTGGACCCAGATCGCTAATCTCTGCTAATCTTTGCTAAAATTAACTTTGAGATTGTAACTTCTCCAAGTATAGCTGGCGGCAATGACTGTAGTGGCTGCAGAGCTCAAAGAGGTGATCATAGTGGACAATAACCTCGCATCCTTGATTCTAAGGAAAGGATGGGTGAACTCATGTCTGCTTCCTTGTATCAGACTTAAATCCTTCATTGCTCTCTAGAAAGAGAGAACAGGTCTGACTGAGCTTTTAGGTTGCCATTAGGAAAACCGATCGGTAAGGTCATCTTTACAAGCCCGTTCAAGAGACACAAGTAAAGTTGACCTCTTGGCCAAACAAGCTTCAAAATCTTGTTGGGGATGCACAGACTGCCATGGTGAATAAAAATGCAAAAGTAGAAGTTCAAGAGGTTATGAAGAATGAGATTGGGGAAGAAAAAAATCTACAAGCAGTATGTTTCAGTTCTATTATTGGCGTGACCTGGAATGCTCTCAAACTGGAAGACATTGGTTTAATGTGATGAACTTTTGCTTCATTATTGTCACATGTCAATAAGATTAGTCTTACTCATGTGAAATATTACTCACCTCCCTCCCTCCCTCTACCTCTACCACTAAGCAAAGCTTCACTTCTCCACTTGGGTTTGGGGGCCCTAGTCTTCTGATTGTACTATTTGCGAAGGCTGAGAAAGGAAAACCATAAAATTAATTTTCACAGTGAGAGACATACTCATTGAGTACCACTGGGTCACAGGCATTGACACGTAGTTCACAAAAGTAGAAGACGGCCATGGCTGTCTGGAGAGAGAGAAGCTCCAGACCTTTGCATTCAGTGGTACACACTGATAGTGACAAAAATGTCTACACCTGTCAAGACCCTGTTGTTTTTTCCTTTCTAGAAAAGCCTATTGTATACATTGCAATGCGAAAACTGGCCTAGAGAAGACGTAAATAAAGAGCCATGTGGATATAGAAAAAGGAACAACTTGATTTTTTTCTGGAGCATTTAGGGAACAGTTTTCAGGGCACTTGAGTTGGGCCTTAAAAGATGCGTTGGATTTTCCCAGGTTGGGAGGAAAGAAGGTCATTTTATACAGGGAACTAGCATGATCTGCATGGCTCCTCTGCACATGTCCTAAATCCCACTGCCATTTAAATTCTTTAACCGTTCCTTATAGTCATGCTTGGGGGGCTCAAGAAGTGCTGGCTCCTCCATCCTCACAATTCATTTTATGTAGATAGGCACACCTTGCTTTGCCAGCTACTGTCCTTTGCACTGTCTGCTGGAAAAGCAGGGCCATCTGTTCTGACAGACGTTACCCAGATAGCGTCAGCAATGCCAAGGGCTTTTTCTTTCTCCTCTGACCTACTTAGTCTTCCACAATTCAACATTTTCTCCCCTTTGTTACCATGTTGTGCTGGAGCTCATTGTTCTCTCCCCTCCTTTTCGGCTCAGCGACGTTCTCTTTGCTTTTAGGAAAACACTTAGCCATGGAGCCAATTTCTGAGTTATTGTGCTTCTGTATCCCCTTGTAATCCATATGCAATCATCTGCTTATTAAGGTTAAATGAGTTCAACTGATACTATAAAACCATGATTAATGGAAACATATGGGTAATGCTTCTGGTTAATTGAATTTTCAGGTTAACTGAGGGTTAAATGGGAGATTTAATAAAATTGCCAAGCACTTATCTTTATCTGTTTTATGGCGTTTATCACATAATATGTTGCCTTGGCATTTTTAAAGTTCATGTCCTATCTTTCTTAATAGACTGTGAACTCTCTGAGGGTAGAGTCTGGGCCCTGTACTTCTCTGTAACTCAATGTGACCCAACAGATAGTATTTTTAGGATAATTACATTGTCTTTGTCATCATCATCACGTCATCATAGTTGTGTCATGGTTAATAATAAGGACTCTGTAGCCAGACAGCCTGAATTCGGATACTGCCTCTGTCATTTTCTGGTTCTGTGGGCTTAAACAAGTCTTTTTGTTTCTAAGTGCCTCAGTTTCCTCATCCATGCAATGGGATAGTAATTATCTCACAGAGCTGTTAGGAGAAGTAAACAAAGAGTCAGTAATTATAATGTGCTTGGAAAACTAAGCAAGGCATTTTACTAAGTGCTCTATCTACATCCCATTTGATGTCAGAAGAAGATGCTATTATTATCCCATTTTACATATGAGAAAACTGGAGGTCAGAGAAGTAACTTTCTTAGGTCATATGACTAACAAGTAGTAGAGCCAGGTTTGAATTAAGGAAGTTTGATTTGGTACCCTGCATTCTTCACGTGATGCTTTTCTGGAATCTGGAATATTCTGGACTATTTTTGCACTTTCAGAATAATCATACTCTTGGATCTGCCTAACTATGGGGAAATCATTTACCAACATTGTATGTCCAATACAGTTAGCAGGGAGCACCAACTGAGAAAGCCAGGTGGACAAGGGCTTCATTGTGACCTCTGGGCTATGTTTCCAAGGCTGTCCCAATAGTAGGAAGAGAACACAGTGTATCACCCATTAGCCTTAAAAATTAAGCACATCACTTACACTCATATTTTACTGGCTAAACCAAAGCACATGGCCACACCTAACTTCAAAAAGCGTAGGAAAGTACAGCCTTACCATGACCCAGGAGGCAGAAGGCTGGAAATACTCCACAAATACCAATACTTCCTGTATCCGAAGATTCAAATTACCAGACAAAACCTGGGCACTGAGTCATAGGGTTAAATGGGAAGGTGCACAAACTAAAGAAAGTCAGGTTCTTGCTCTTGAACAGAGTTTCTCAACCTTGGCACTGTCCACATGCTGAACCAAATGATTCTTTGTTGTCGGGTGGGGAGGATAGCCTGTGCATTGTAGAACATTCAGTAGCATCACTGACCTCTGTTCACTAGATTCCAGTAGCCTCTTGTCTCCTTCAGTTGTTACAAGTAAAAATGTCTGCAGTCATTGCCGAATGTCCTGTGGGAGGCAAAATCACCCCCAGCTGAGAACCACTGCTCTACAAGTGACCTACTTGTATCCACAGCTGTTGAGTCCCAGGAAAATTCTGGTGATATTATGACCCCATTGTATAAATGAGGAATGTGTGGAAGATTTTGCAGATTTGAAAACAGACATAGAGGGTCAGTGGCTTGCAGGAAATCATGGGTTTCAAGTTGGCACAGGAGGCTACATCATCTGAATCTTTGTCCTCTTTTTGCTATACCATATTTTCAAATCCCCTTTTTTCTTTTTCTTTTCTTTTTTTTTTTGCAGTGAATTTATACTCTGCAAAGTTCTTCAGTTAATCTACCTCAAATTGTCAGCCCCTGTAATTTTCATCCTATTTATTTTTCTTGGTTCTCTGTGGAAGTAGGGAACAGCTGGTCATCATGTTCCGTGTAATAACTTTTCATATATTTGAAGACTGTTATTAAACCATCCCCAAGCTTCTCTTTGCTGGGTAATTGTTATGCTCAGACATGCTCTAGGAATTGTGCAAAGCCTAGAAGAAGATAGAGTCTCCACACTAATGTTTGTGTATTAAATTTGAAGAAAAACAAATTTTGACTGAAAATATCAATGGAGAAATAAGGTTAAAATCTGAAATCTAAGGTTTATTTTTTAGAGTTTTTTTCTTCTTCTTTTTTTTCCTATTTGTTTATTATAGCTACTGTAGCTGACCTGGAAATTTTAATTTATTATGGTGGAAATTAATGTCCTAATTAAGATTTCATAGTACTTTTAATCTTAATGACATTTTAATAGAAATCCAGTGATGGACAAGATAGTGCGTCTCTGCTTGTCACCTCTCAGGACATGACCAAACATAATCCAATTAACTGCACTGGCGTTGATGAGAAGCCACGGCTCGAAACAAGGCTTTCCCACAATAATATATAACTTGGATGACCACTGATAAAAAAAAAAAAAAATCTGCCATTTATTTCATGCCTTCCATCTGTCAGGCCAGATGCTAAGAGATTTATAAGAATTATCTCATTTAATCTCATTAACTCTAAGAGGTAGTTGCCATTATTTTCCTTATTTTTCAGAATTAGAAACTGCAGATCAGAGAGGTTAAGTAATGTATCCAACATCACAGAGATGGTAAGTGGTAGAGTGAGAGTCTGAAATCAAGCAGTCTGACACCAGAGCCCATGGTCTTAACTATAATAACATATGGCCTCTCTGCACACAGAAGCCATGCCTTATTAATTTCTGTATTCCAATGTCTAGCTCCTGATGTCAGTTCTCAGAAATATTTATTGAATGAATAAGGAAGTGGTGAATGACAGAGCAGAAATGTGGAACAGCAATATGGGCTATGGTTTAGAACATTAGAAGAGCATTATGTTCTCAGGTACCACTATCCCACTTCACCCCGGGTGGGTTAGATGCCCTTTCTAGGATTCCGTAGTAACTTGTGTGTGTCTCTCTCCATGCATTGACCTCGTCGCATTATAATGATATTTATGTGCCTGTTTCTTCTGCTAGAGCACTGATTCTCAACCTGGGGCAAGTTTTTCCCACAAGGGAACTTTGAAAACATCTTCAGACATTTTTGGTTGTCACACTGGGGGACTGCTACTGCCACTTAGTGGGTAGAGGCTGGGATGCTGCTTTAAATCCTACAATGCAAAGGACAGCTCTCTATCACAGTTACCGACCCCAAATCTCATTATTGTCAAGGCTGAGTAGCCCTGTCCTACACAGAGAGCTCCTTCATGAAATCATCCTTGTGGTTCAGGATAATCTCTGTGTCCCATGTGCGATGCACAGTGCCTGACATATCAATGGGGCTCAATATACATGCATCAAAGGAGTAGAGACCAAAACAGTGCAAGAATGGATGACAGAAGGAACAATGCAGACTGGTTTTCATTTGTGGTGAGTGTCAGTAATCACCTGGGTCCTAGAAGAGACACTGCCAGTTAATGTTGGACTCGACCAGGCTAAGAGAACTTGAACACGATGAATTTTGATGTAGTCCAAAGGCAGTTGTCATAAGGGAAGCGTATCAGGTTACTATTTTGATTTATTAACCTATGTTTTTCTCCCTTTACTTTCTCGTATTTTATAATCCTTCCATTTATAGAGCAGCTAGAATATTCTGTAACTCCTGCCCTCAAAGAAAGGGGTGAAGCAGCCATAACCAAAAAATAAAGGAATAAAATTTCTAACTTTGGAGTTTCAAAAGCTAAGGTTCAACTAAGTATAAGATAAAAAGACTTAGGAAAATATAGTTGGTTGTGTCCAGTTTCCTTGTTTGTGACATGAAATCAAAAGGACAAGAAGAGAAAGAAGGATCAGAGTGGTCCTAGGAGGGTCCTTGAGGAGAGTTACCTATTCTCTTCCCCTTTTCTGAGTTTTGGGCTGGAGGTAGAGAGAACATCCCCAGAAAGATCTAAGGAGTCTGAAAACAGGAATGTACTCCTCCATCCCTGGATAAACCACAGGGAGTAGGTAAGATCCCAGAATTCCCTTGCACCTGGAATGGTACAGGAAAAAATGGAGCAGAAATGACTGCATAAAATATCTAGGTAGAACCAGCAGGCTTCCTAAACCTCAGTGTGGCCCACAATAGTGTAGTCACTCCTGTAAACCACAGACCTGCAGAGCCATACCTGCAGAAGCCCTGGGGTGGGGAAAGGAGGGTACAGCAGTGATCTCAATGAGACTAGATTGGAATGAAGTTATCTGAGAGGATGCCAACATGGGTGGATGACAATGGCCCTTATCAGCTTCCTCCCACTTACACCATGGCCCCCATGTAACCCTGGGGAAAAAGAGGGGTGGGAACATTCTGCATTGGGTGAGTTCAGTTTCTACTGCAAAGAAGGACATCTCAGAATGGTAATTAAATTCAATGTAAGAAAAACATAGTTATATTTCCTGTCTCCTGTCTTGTGGTCTACCACTTATAGTTGCTATAGAAGTTGATCAGTTACTGGCATCTCAGCAACAATCGCAAAGTTAAGGGCAAGCTCTGCATGGATGACTGATAGGACCAAAGCATGACTCTAGGATTGAGGGTATAGTATACAAAAAAATATTATCAACTCAGAATTTCATTCTCTGGGAGCAAGGCAGGACTCCTGGACCAGAACTACATTTCAAGGAGACTGCAGGGCCTGGGAAATGAATGAAGTTGCTGAGTTCCCAAACTCAGGGACAAGGTCAAGCTGAATTAGCAATGGCTGAGACCTGTGTGGTGCTCTGAGCATGGGATGTAACCTGTTTAAAGGCCTTCCTTCAAGAATCATCCTTGGCTATAATGAATGAGATGGTCAGAGTTTAGAGGGAGAGTCACATGGCCTCAGTCCCAGAGAGGACTAAAAGCCTGAGAATACTTGTCTAAGTGATTCAGTCTTTGATAAATGAATCTTTAAAAAAAAAAGACAATGTGAATTACTAGGTAAAAATAGTGTCCACACTACTCATATTGTGTTTAAAAACCTTGTAGGTTTTAATCCAAGAAAGAATCTTATCATTAATATTATTTTTTCTGTCAAGCATTTTTGGTACTTACTAATCTGACATGAGGGAGAGGGGATTCCATTTGTTTTTTTTGTTTTTTTTTTTTTTTGAGGGGATTCCATTTGGAAGAAAGCATGATGAAAAGTATTTCTGGAGTGCCTTTTGGGCTGATCCAATCTTGTAAAACACAATCTTTTACATGTTCATTTCTCTTTTCTTTTCTCTTCTCTTCTCTTCTCTTCTCTTCTCTTCTCTTCTCTTCTCTTCTCTTCTCTTCTCTTCTCTTTTCCTTTCCTTTCCTTTCCTTTCCTTTCCTTTCCTTTCCTTTCCTTTCCTTTCCTTTCCTTTCCTTTCTTTTCTTTTCTTTTCTTTTCTTTTCTTTTCTTTTCTTTTCTTTTCTTTTCTTTTCTTTTCTTTAATTTGTGTCAGATTGCATGACAGTATCCTTCCCCACGTCCAACTCCCCTAAAAGGGCTAGAGGAATCTCCTCTATCATTAGTATGTCCTTCAAGGGCCCCTAAGTGTTGATCCCTCTCAGTCTCTCAAGGCTCATCTCCTGACATTCTTCATTTCTCATCCTATTTTCTATCATACTGGCCTTCGTGAGTTCTTTGACTACAGTAGTTTTTTGAATTGGGACTCGCCAGGATGTATGTTCACATGGAACTTCAGAAAGTGGGCTTAATTGAACTAAGGGACTTTGTAAACAGAGTAAAGATCTTCAGATGAAATTATCCTGGATTAGGGTGGACCCTAAACTCAATGATAGATGCCCTTATAAGAAACAGAAGAGGAGAAGATTCAGAAACACAAGAGGAGGAAGCCATGTAAAGATGGAGGCAGAAATTGGAATGATGTATCTACACACGAAAGAATGCCAATAGTTCCCAACAGAAGCAAGGAAGGAGTGAATGGATTCTCTCTCAGAACCTCCAGAAGGAACCAGTCTTGCTGAGAGCTGTATTGATGTTAAGTATCGCAGACTTGTAACTTCCAGAACTGTGAGAGAATAAATTTCTGGTGCCTTAAACCACCAAATATATGATAATTTGTGACAGCTGCCCTAACGACTAAGGCAACCACTCAAAGTTTTTTTCCTGCGTGCTCTCGCTTCTCAGAGACAGTACATATACTGTATCCTTCCTGTGGTAACTTCCACCCACTCAATCCCCTGTCTTCAGTGACTTTTGGTCAGTTCTCAGTAGACTTTCTGTAAAGGACCAGATTACAAATACTTTAGGCTTTGTGACCAATATACTCTATCACAACTACTCATTTCTGCCATCATATCATGAAAATAGCTGTAGGTATCATGTAAACACATGCACATGGTTGTGTTTCAGTAAAACTTGATTTATAAAAGTAGATGCTTGTCTGGATTTACCTGCGTACAATAGCTTGCTTACCACTGCTTTTTGCTATTCTTCAGATCTCAGCTTAAACATCATTTCCTTAGGAACTTCACCTGAACTCTTTAGGTCTCCATAGCAGTTATTCTACTTATGAGTATTTTTTTTTCCAGCTTTTACTAAGGTATAATTGAAATATACTGTGTAAGTTTTAGGTGTACAATGTGATGATCTGATACATATATATATTGAGAAATGATTACCGCAGTAAAGTTATTTATACCTCCATCACCTCACATAATTACTATTTTCTTTGTAATGAGAACATTTCATATCTATTCATACCAAATTTTGAGTATATAAGGTAGTTATGTTAACTATTATTGCCATGCTGTACGTTAGATCCCCATACCTTATTCATCTTAGAACTCAAGTTTGCTTTGACCAACATCTCCCCATTTCTTATACCCCCTCACCCCTGGAAACCACCATTCTACTCTTTATTGCTATGAGTTCATCTTTTTTTTTTTTTTTAAGATTCCTCACGTAAGTGAGATCATATAATATTTGTCTTTCTTTTTTTTTCTAGTTCTTTAAATTGAAGTATAGTTGGCACCCAATGTTATATTATTTCAGGTGTAGAACCTAGTGATTCAACAACTCTATACATTATGCTATGCTCACCACAAATGTAGCACACAATACTATTACAATACCATTAGCTATATTCCCTATACTGTACCTTTTAACCCCATGATATATTCTTTTCATAATTATAAGCCTGTACCTTCCACTTCCCTTCACCCATTTTGCCTTTGTCTGACTTATTTCACTTAGCATAATGCCCTCAAAGTCCACCCATGTTGTTGCACATGTCAGGATTTCTTCTTTTTTTATGGCTGAATAATACTTCTCTGTGTGTGTGTGTGGGGGGGGTGTATATCACCTCCTCTTTATCTCTTTATCTGTTGGTGACACTTAAGTTGTTTCTATATCTTAGCAATTGTGAATAATACTGCATTGAACATGGTACAGATCTCTCTTTGAGATCCTGATTTCATTTCCTTCAGCTATGTTTCCAGAAGTGAGATTGTTGGCTTATGTAGTATTTCTATTTTTAATTTTTGAGGAACCTTTATGCTGTTTTCCATAGTGGCTCTACCAATTTACATTTTTACCAACCATGTACCAGGGTTCCCCTTTTTCCATACCCTCACCAATACGTGTTATCCTTTGTCTTTTTTAAAACTTTAATTTACTTCAATTATTACTATTTTTTACCTTTGAATCCCTTCACCCATTTCTCCCACTACCCACCCCCTGCCTCTGGCAACTTCTAATATGTTCTCTGCATTTATGAGCCTTTTTTTTTTAGATTTCACATAGAAGAGAGATCATATGGTACTTATCATTCTCTATCTGACTTAATTCACTTAGCATATGAATGCCCTCAAGGTCCATCCCTGTTGTTACAAATAGCAAAATTTCATTTTTTTATGATTAATATACCATTGTGTGTGTGTATGTGCGCACGCGCGTGTGTGTGTGTGTACACAATACTTTTTTATGCATTCATCCATCAATGGACATGCAGATTGTTTATCTTTTGTCTTTTGGATAACAGCCATTATAATAGGTATGAGGTATGGTTTCAAATTGCAATTCTCTGTTGATTAGTGATACTGAACTGCTTTCCATGCACCTCTTGGCCATTTGCTTTTTCTTTGGGAAAACGTCTATTTAGATCTTTTGTAAATTTTTTAAATCAGATTATTTATTTGTGATTTTTTGTAGTTGAGTTATATTCCCACTTATGAATAAAATCATTGTGCATATATTTGTTTTATGTCTGGTTCCCAACCAAACTGAAAACTCTATGAGGTTAGGAACTATAACTATGTCTGTATTTGCTCAATGCTGAATTCCCAGTACCTCCTACAATCCTGGCATGTAGCATTGCTCAGTCAGTAATTAGTTTTGAGAATCCAAGAATAATTAAGCTTAGTTCTTGAGCTTCTACAAGTAAAGTCTCATTGCTTAAATCTGTTTTAAAAATATACAAAAGGTCGTTTCTGAAAAAGTTAAACACAGAATGACCATATGATCCATCAATTCCATTTCTAGGTATAGACACCAAAGAACTGAAAGCAAGGTGTCAGAGATATTTGTGCACTCGTTAGCACCATTATTCATAACAGACAAAAGACAGAAAACAACCTAAGTGTCCATCAGTGAAGGGATGAACAACCAAAATGTGGTACACACAATGGAACATTTTTCAGCCTTAAAATAAAAGGGAATGAAATTCTGGTACATGCTACAACATAGATGAATCTTGAAAACATTATGCTAAGTGAAATAAGCCAGACACAAAAAGACAAATGTCATGTAATTCCACTTATGTCAGATACCCAGAAAAGGCAAATTCAAAGAGACAGAAAGTAGAATGATGGTTGGGGCGGGGGGGGCAGGGGCGGAAGGGGAGAATAGGGTGTTGTGTTTAATGAATTTAGTTTCTGTTTGGGATGACAGAGAAGTTCTGCAGATGGATGTTGGTGATACTTGCACAACACTGTGAATGTATTCAGTGCCACTGAATGGTACAGCTAGAACGGCTAAAATAGCAGATATGATTTACAAATATGCAGGAGGAATTAATCAGTTGAGATATGGGAAGAGACTAGGCCAGGATGGAATAAAACAGAATGGAAGATAATGGATCATGGGGAACTTGGGTGGCTCAGTTGGTTAAGCATTCGACTCATGATTTTGGCTCAGGACATGATCTCACGGTTGTGAGAAGGGGACAAAGGGACAGTGTGGCTCCGTGGAAAGCAAACTGAATTTCAGAAGACTTGGGCTCAAGCCCATCTGGACCACTGGTTTGCTATGTCCTCAAGCACAACCTTGGTCCATATCTCTGAAATTTGTAAGTATGAGCTCTGGTTGCTCCATTGTCCTGGTTTTTGGTATCAGTCTGGAATTTCTTTTGGGTCATCTAGGCAGGCAGGTTGTTTGCTTGTAGTGAAGGGGCTTTTCTGAATTTTTGGCTAATTTTGGTTATTTCCCTCTGCTTGGTCTCCAGGCTCACTCTAATTTTCTTTGCAGTTTTGTGTCAAGATGTCTTTATTAAGAAACACCTGCTTGGCTCACTTTGCTTCACACAATGTTTCAATTCTATTTCTTGGGTAGGGGCAGCCAGCTTCAGTGGAAGAAGCCAGGAGTTCTAGCATCTACTTTAAACTCTGACTTGAACTCCCTTAAAATCTTATGTCAATCAATTGACTTCTAGGGGATTCTGTTTTCCTAAGGATAATGAAAGATAAGTTTAATGCTCACCCTTCCTTCCTTCCTTCCTTCCTTCCTTCCTTCCTTCCTTCCTTCCTTCCTTCCTTCCTTCCTTTCTTTCTTTCTTTCTTTCTTTCTTTCTTTCTTTCTTTCTTTCTTTCTTTCCTCTTAACTCAAAAGATTTTTGTAAGGATCAAATTATTAGATGAAATTGACTCTACTTTAGTGGACCCCTGGCAAAACAAACAAAAACAAACAACAAAATAGTGGTTATATCTGTTTGACATTTCACTACCCAAGTGTATGCTTCAGATGACAGGGGCTTTCTCTGCACAAGCAGGCAAGGAAGATGAATAAAAAGTGCCATGGATTCAGAGTCACGAAGATGGCTTCCGTTCCTGGTCTGTCACCATTTTGCCTCATGGTGCTGGGTAGATCAGGCCACCTGCGCTGACTCGTTTCCTCCTCTGTAAAGTGAGGGGCACTCTAAGTTTCCTTGTAAGTTTCCTTTTCTCTCTGACAGCTTATGATTTTTGTACTTCTGGCGCTTAGCTCTGTGCCTTGCATATCTTAGGAAATTAATCAATGTTTACGGAGTTGAATTTAGTTAATTGCTATTTATCATTAGTCAAGTGTCATTGACTCATCACATCATTTGGGTTTCTGGAAAGAAGTTTGGTACTTTTTTATCATTCTTAGGAGGAATGTGGTGGTTCTAAAGATGAACGGGTAATAATAGTAGTAGCAATAAGTAACAAACATAAATCGAGTGCTTGCTATCAGTTCCAGAATTAAAATTTTTAATCCTCAGCACAAACTTATGAAGTAGATATGAACATTAACTGCATTTTACAGATGAGAAGGTGGATATGTTTATATAACTGGACATGTTCATATACAGGTTTGTAATAACTGACCTGAGGACACAGCTGGTAGATGGTAGACATAGAAGTTGAAATTTGTTTAGTCTGGTTCCAAATTGGGTTGTCACACTCAGCAAATAAAAATACTAGGTGCCAAATTAAATTAGAATTTTAGATAGCCTATGAATAATTATTTTACTTAAGCATGTCCCATGGGTAATATATTTTTTACCAGTAGCTTATAGATTCAGCAGGTAAAATGAATTCACCTGGAGAAAATTAAATTGGAACAGAACTCTTGTTTCTTACAGGAAATTTGGAATTCTCTACTGTCGGACTGACTGGAAATCAGGGTAGAATTTAGTAGTAGGTGGTGAAAAGATACAAAGATGAAAGGTTTCCATATCAGGAAAATGGCCCCACATGTTGCAAAACTTTCTTTTCCCCTGGATCTCTTATACTGAGTGGCTTTGTGTCTTAATTTCTCTCATGAGCGCCTTCTCTGCTTCTTGGGCTTTCTGTTTAAACTAAAAGGGGGAGCAAATGGAATTTAAAAAAAAATTCACACGAAATCTGGAATGATGACACTGAGTTCAGGCAAGTGCTCTTGTGGATCATTTGAGAATGTAGCTTCTGTGTGCTCGAGCTGGAACATCTGATGTGTCTGTTGCTATGACAATGGATTCGCGTTAGTGGTGATGTAGAAGTTTGATCTGTACATTCACAACGAGGGGTCGTGTTGCAGCCTCTTTGTTACAATTCCAAATCTCATCAAGTTGGAGGTGTTCCACCTTAATCTAAGAAACTAAATCTACAGCAGGAGGCAGTATATCTCATTGATTAACGCTGCGGCCCTGGAGGAAGTCAGGCCTGGGCTGTGGTCCACTAACCATCACTTTAACTCAATTTCCTCCACTGTGAAATGGGTATAATAATAGTTCCTACTTCATAGGCTTATGTGAAGAGGGTTCAGGAGGGGATATACGTAAGATATTTAGCATAGTATCTGGCAACAGTCTTCAATAAATGCCTCTGCTGATGTTATTTTTGTCATGATCGTTAAATCAAAATAGTCTAGTCCAGGGAATCTTGGTGAAGGTTTATAAAGTTACATTTTTGTCACCCAGTTCACCCCCCCCCGCCCCCATAGGGAGGAAGAAGAGTTAAAACTGGAAACCAGAAACTGAAGCCAGAAAACAAGGGCTCTAGTGGTAGTTTCCCAGTCTGTTTTTGGGAATTACGGCAAGGTTTTTGACAACTTTGAACCTCATTGCCTTTTCTGTGAAATAGCAATAATGATCAACTCAGGTCCTGCTGTGCCCCTCACAATGTTGCGAGGATTAAATGAGATCCTTTATGGGAAATACCTCACTTGGCAGGAAGTGCTCTACAGATGTAAACATTGCCTGTGTATAGGAGCGCCTGGGTGGCTCAGTAGGTTGGGCCGTGGAATTCAGCTCAGGTCACCATCTCATGGTCCGTGGGTTCGAGCCCCGCGTTGGGCTCTGTGCTGACAGCTCAGAACCTGGAGCCTGCTTCTGGTTCCATGTCTCCCTCTCTCTGCCCCTCTCCCACTCACGCTCTGTCTCTCTTTGTCTCTCAAAAATAAATAAATGTTTAAAAAAAATTTTTTTAAAGATTGCCTGTGTATAAACAGCCATTTTCCACAGGGGCCTCTGCTCACCTGTGCTCCATCATTTTAGCATTTCTCTCCTCAGGTTTGGGAATTGATCCTTATCTGCTATGAGACAAGAGGCTACTCTTTGCCAGGGCCAAGCATAGGCACCATAGCTTTACTTCATGAGTGGGATGTTTGTTTTGCTAATTTTGTGATTTGGCACATTCTGTTCTTTTTCAGGTGTGTAAACGTGGGCAAGCTTCTGTGTGACTCCATTCCTTTAGCTATAAAATGGGCTGAAAACGAAGTATTTCATGAATGTGTTGTAAAGGTTGAATAAGACAGCATACTTCATGGATTTTGCATGACGGCAAATACTTTAAAAGTTAGGTATTAATCACTAGGAGAGTTCTTTCTGTACATTTGTTTCTTCCAGTGCTATCCTATACAATTTCAGGCTGGTTTTTCTTGCTTTTCAAGCTGCGGGAATCTGTCGCTATCAGTTGAGAAGGCCACTAATAAATGCTATTCTTTTCAAAGAGCTCTGCATCTGCCCTCCAAATCCACGCTCCATAAATCAGGAACCCCTACTTCACTGTTTAACACATAACCATATGCTTTATGTCGATGCCTACCTACATATATTAAAACTAAAATCATGTTTGGAGAAAAAAAAAGCTACTGTTAGCAAGCAACGAGACAAAGAATTGCATACACAGCAATTTCTCATATATTAGATTTAAGATGGCATCATCTTTGTATTTTCATTATCTGATAGTTCTATCTAACATTGGGTGCTCTCCTCTGGGGTTCTCCCCCTGGTGCCACTCCCTTTGATTCTGCCACTCTTTGTGAGTATTCAGTTTAATTTGGGGAACTAACGACTCTTGGCTATGAAATCAAAATCCTTTCCATTTCACGCTATTAAGAGGGAAGTTTCCGATCGCTGCTCAGCTCCTGACTGCCTCTCACTGAGTTCAGTGGGGAGAGTGGAAGTTCACTTTGCCACAGGATGTCCCTCACTCCCTTGCTCCTTTGTGAGAACAGAACGCAGGGTGCTGGTGTGGGTACAGATTGGGTTTCCTGATCTCGTCCTCAGTTTTCAATCTGCTTCTCCTCCGATACAGCAGTCCCCATGTGTTCATGATGACCTAGAAGCAGTCAGACCTAGCCTGAGTGCCCAACTAAGGCAGACTGCAGCCATCAGATGGTGGTTTGAGGTGGGGCACATTTTCAAGTGATTAGTAATCCCAAGTGGCTATCGTACCATGGCCAATGCCCCAACAGTAGTTCCTTATTCGAGTCCTGTCTCTAAGCAACAGAACACCCAAGTCAATTTAGTTTTCACAGACTGAATTTCAAATCCTATTCTTTCAAAACCTGTGAGCATTCCTTCTTGGAAATTAACCAGTGAAATTAAGTTGAAAACCGTTGAGGTGATATTATTTATCTTTATGGCGTCATGGAAATTGGCCTCCTGGGGACGATTTTTCTTCCGGTTCAAAAGTCATTTTTCCGATGAAAAAGGCCTAGATTGGCATGAAGTTAAAATCTACTACCTGATAGCTATGATCAAGACATTAGGACTTTCACACGTTTCTGGTGGGAACATAGATGGTCCAGCCATCTTGAAGAACTTTGGGGCAGTTTCTTACAAAATTGACACACCAGATCGTTCAGATACTGCACTCCAGGTTATTCATAGGAGAAGTCAAAATATTTGCCCATCCGGAGATTTGTATATGGATGTACAGCCTTGCAGTAGCCCCAAACTGCAAGCAGCCAATGTGGACACTGCAGATGAGTGGATAAATAAATTGTGGCATACCCATAACGTAGAACACCACTTAGTAATAAAGGGAATAAATTACCAGTGCCCACAACCACATAAAATAATCTCAAAGACACTGTGCCAAGTGATAAAATCTAAAAAATAAAGAGTACATACTGCGTGAGTCCGTTGACATGAAATTCTACAACAGTCAAACTGATACTAGGGGTGACCTGGGGTGAGGTTCACAATGGGATCGAATGCAGAAGACCGTAAGGAAACTTTGTGGAATAATAAAAAAGTTTCCTATATTGATTGAGATGATGTTTACAAAGGTAAATACACGTGTCAAAATGCACCAAAAGGTACGCTTAAAACAGTTGCATTCTGCTATATGCAAATTATCCCTCAATTAAAGTACTTAAAAATAAAAATACCATTAAAATACCATAAGCACAGTAGAATGAACTTTCAATAATACTATTACTTCTTTTAAAAAAAATTTTTAAGTTTATTTACTTATTTTGAGATAGTGCGAGCGGGGGAGGGGCAGAGAGCGAGAGAGAGAGAGAGAGAGAGGGAGAGGGAGAGAGAGAATCCCAAGCAGGCTCCAGGCTGTCAGTGCAGAGCCTGATGCAGGGCTCAAACTCACGAACTGTGAGATCATGACCTGAACTGAAATCAAGATCCAGACGCTTAACCCACTGAGCCACCCAGGTGCCCCATGGTATTACTTCTATATTCCGTATCAGATTATAAACAGGTTGGGTAAATGGTTGGACTCTGAAGTACAGATTCCTGTAGTAGACTTGAATAAACCGTAAGGAATGAACATGTCACATAATTCACATCTTCTCATCGTATTGTGTTCCAGTAACACGGATGCGGAATGTTTTCATTGGTTGCTAAATCCTTAAGGAGTAAGAACACCATAGCAGTGTCCCAAATCTATCAGTCTCATCCTAGATAAAACATGTTATTGGTTCACAGAGTTTGTGATCCATTTTCCAAACACAGTAAGCCTCCTGGAAAAAAAATTTATTTTTTAATTCTTCGTAGGAACACCAAGTCTCTTTATTATATACGATTTAAATTATTTACCTTTGGCTAATTCTGGGAAGGGGATCTTGAATGATCGAAGTAAAACGTAGGCGAAGCAAAGAAAACTATAGTGGATTGTAGTCTCTAAGGGCAGTTTTGGGGGTTAGAATCTCTGGGTTCAAATCCCAGGTATGTCACTTACAAGTTACATGACCCAAGGCAAATGACTTATTTTCTCCAAGTGTCAGTTTATATACTTGTCAAATGAAAACAAAATACAACCCAATGTTGAATAAGGGTTAAAAGAAACCATACAAATGAAGTAGGCAGTATAACTTTTGGCAAATGGTGGGAGAGGTACTTTTTTGTATGCTAAAGGATTAGGAGACAATGAAGGTTTATTCACAAGAAAAATATGGACAGGAAAGGCTGATAGAGACAATGAGTTCTTCTGATTATGAAAAGACTCATCAGGTTTCAAACGTACCAGAAGCACAACATTTTCACATAACTTTTCTCTCTTTAAAGCACAGATCTATCCTGACTCTCTGAGAAGGCGAGACAGATCAAGAGCAAGGAACTTGGAAGGGCATTTGCCTGATAATTTGCTCCCTGACAGACATCTTTTGACAGGGAGATCAAAGGCTAAAAGGGGAATGCCTGCAAAGGCTTTTTGATAGAGAATGGTCCAGAAATCCTGTAGGGTTTTTAATATCTTTACAGATAAGCTTTCTGTGTCTGGAGATGGAAATCTTCTCAAGTGTGAAGATATCATCAAAATTATATTAATTACCCTAATTAATATAATTATTATATTATATTTTGAGGTTTGGAAAACCCTAATGCCTTGTGAGAAGTTATCTCCAAGTGCTTCTGGTTGTGTTTCTTAAAATCATGTCTTATATCAGTTATTTGTTGACGATTCTGGTTGGCTTTTTCATAAAGAATTTCTCCACTAAAAACTGAGTAGGAAAATGCACCGCATTCTGTTTGTTCAGTTTACCTCAGGGTGACAGGTGGGATGGGCACGGAGTCCTAACACACCTATTACAGTCCACCCAGGGTAAGTGCACACTAACTACAGGCCGGATATCCTAGGGGGAGGGAGGGTGGGAATTAACCACCAGCTGGGAGTTTGAAGTCTTGTCAAAATGTAAATGAGAATATTAACAGAATGTGGGTTTAGTTCCTTCTAGTGTAGCCAGTTCAGCTGGTTACAGCAGGAGTCAACAAACCTCTTCTGAAAAGGGCCAGGCAGTAACTATTTTCAGCTTTGCAGGTCTCTCCTGCAACTACTCCATTCTGGTTTTGTATGCAAACAGCCGGGGGATGCTGTAAACAGGTGAACATGGCTGTGTTCCAATAAAACTATGTATCTACACTGACATTTCAATTGCATTTTCATATCGTTTTCACATGCCATCGAATTCTTTATTTTATTCAACCATGGAAAAGGATAAAAACCATTCTTAGCTCACAGGCCATGCTGTTAGGTAGTGGGTTGGATTCAGCCCATCGGCCATAGATAATCCACCCTTGGGTTGAGTGTCGCTCTCCTAAAAGGCAGAGTCGCCCTTAGGGTTCAGTTTGCCTTCTCCTGCCGAATATTTTGTGCCATGGTTGATACTTCTCCACCTTTCCAATGTGGACCCCCTAATGACAAGTATTTTTTCTTTGTCCTGGGTTTAACGCATGACTCATTTACTTCGTATTATAACCCAAGAAGGAAGGTACCATCATTAATTCAGATTAATAGACCAGATTGGAAGACAAAGGCTCATCAGTGTTAAAAAACTTGCCTAATATTACACAACTAGGAAGATACAGAACTGGTTTCTCAGTTGGATGGGTGGATGTGGATGGCTTATTCATTGTGACCAGTAACACAATTACTAGGAAGCACAATTCATAGCCCTTAATAGATGCGCTCCTGGGGTGGTTGAGGACAAAATCTTTATCGCCATTTATAAAGAAAGGCCTTTCCTGCCTCATGCTTTTCAGTGAAGCTCAGTAAGTCATTCAGAAAACCCCCTTCTAACCATAACATCTAAGGTAAATTTTCCAGGAGTCTGTTGGCAATTTGGATACTGCAAATCTCTTCCCAAAAGCACTTGCCTTGTAACGATGTGGCTATTGGGAAAGAATTTTCCCACTCTCCCAGGAAAAAAAAAAATCTATAGAGCGTAATACAGTTTGTACCCAGGCAGCTCTCGCTTAGAGCTAATTTTTCTTCCAGAACTTTAAATTTGCAGTAAGTACATGCAATTTAGCTGGAGTGGCAGAAAGCTTATAAATCAAACCACATCACTCTCTGGCTAAAATCCCTCCAATGGCTGCATTCTAGAGTTAAAACAAAATCCAAGCTTCTTATAGTGACCTGCCAGGTCCTACATGACCAAACCTTGGCTCACCTGTCAATTCTCATTCATACTCCTCTCTCCCTCTGCTTTGTACTCTCCAGTCACATGGCCCTTTTTCCTCTGCACACACTGTCCCCTTTCCATATGCTGTCCCCTATCCCTGGAATGTTCTCCCTCTCATCTGTGTGTAACTGACTTCTCAGCTTCTGGGTCTCAGTTCATATATTTTCTCCTCAGTGCAGCCTTTCCTAAATACTTGTGTATTGACATTTCATGCCTCATCACCCCAGTGTCTCTCTATCTCACTACCCTGTTTTATTTTCTTTAAAGCACGTGTCACCACGTGAAATAATCTTTCAGTTTGTGCATTTGTGTACTTGTCTGTCACTTTCCACTTATATTCCAGCTCCTAAGATAGCAGGTGCCTTGTGCAGTTCACCTTCTAGTCCTGGGACCTAGTGCAGATATTCAATAAATGTTTGTTGAATGGAGAATGAACGGCTATTCTGGAAAACCAAAGAACTAGGCCTTACTTCACTGTGATGATACAGACTAATTTTAGACTTTGCTCACGTCTTGGGTAGAGCAGACAGACGAGAAAGTTGTGGAGGTCTTCTTGGTCAACAAATGTCAATTCAGATTTATTCTCCTTTCTTGTCCAAACCTCAAATTCATTATTAATGTGCAACCAGTTGACAAGCTTGAGTTTCCTCGACTATGTCTATGACCAAAAAAATGGACAATATATTGCACAATGAGCTCTTGATTTATAAGCCCCCCCAGCAGACATACACATTATTCTGAATACATAATTACATTGCAGGCAGCACATTTTTCACCCAAGATACGGCACATCTAGATAAAAACTGAGTGTGCTCAACTGAGTGCCTTGTCTAAATCTGGGTGTGCAGAATGCATATAACATTAACATTCCATTAAAAAATGAGCTGGGGCGCCTGGGTGGCTCAGTCAGTTAAGCGTCCGACTTCAGCTCAGGTGTCATGATCTCATAGTCCGTGGGTTTGAGCCCCGCGTCAGGTTCTGTGCTGACGGCTCAGAGCCTGGAGCCTGCTTCGGATTCTGTGTCTCCCTCTCTCTCTCTGCCCCTCCCCTGCTCATGCTCCTGCAAAAATAATAAATAAAAACATTAATTTTTTTTTTTTTAACGAGCAAAATGTGAGACATGGCTGTAAAGAGGCGCTCACATCGTCTGATGAAAATGGCAGAAGCACAGCAAGGAGGCCCTGGCTTCCTCGGGGCATTAAGGTATGTGTCAAAGCTACTGAGGTCTTAGGCTTCCGTTGACTTTTCAGAGGCAATGAGGACACGTACTGTTTGGTTACTGAAAGCACACAATGATCCAGTAGTTAAGAGAAGCGTCTGTTAAGTCAGACAGTCCTGGGCTAATATTTAATAGCTGTGAAACTTGGGTCAAATCCCTTACCCTCTCTGAGACCCAGTTTTCTCAACTGCAAAAAAGGGGAGAGCAATACTATGTATCTCACAGGATTAGAGACAACGCAGGGAAAGCATGGCACCATGGCACCATGATACGTGTTTAGGTAATATTAAGTACCAATAACTCTGTAGTTGCTGCACCCTCAAAATCACTAAAGTCATCTACTGTCCTGGTGAAGCGATATTCCAATGAAAGAAGATCTGGGTTTCAGCTTCAGTCTGCTGGTTCCCGGAAGTGTTACTTGGGCAGGTTTCCCGCCCTCTGTGGGTTTGAATGCAGCATCTGTTGGTTCAGTCTGTGAAACCGGTCTGCCACCAAGTATTTTCAGAGCATCCATGCTCGCAAAACCCAACTTTTTGTAATGTCACCTGATCGGTTGCCCTCTGTTTTCGGAGAAGAGCAGCGCTACCCCCTGCTTCGTGCAGTGGGATTTAAATTTAAAAGCACAAGATTTGTTTCTCAGTGAGATAACAATGCAGTTTGGAACATGGGACAAATATGACACAGCTAACAGGATGAGGGAATCTAGGAAAGCAAATAAGAAGTCACTTGAAACGTGCTGTGCTGTGCTTTGCATAGAGAGAGGGGAAACTGAGGAAGTCTCGAAGAGTTCCGGAGGACTTTCTGTACATAGCAACATTTGAGCCATGAAAGGTGTAGGGTTCAGGTAGAATGAGGGCAAAGTAAAATACACTCAGGAGTGAGGGGACGTTATTACCAAAATTTAAATGCATTTATCCTATAGAGAGACAAGTAATGCAGATATAGCCAGTCTTAATAATGCAATTGACAATGACACCAGTTTTCAGTGGGGTCAAGTTTAATGCCTGCACCGATGGCAAGTAAGGTCAGAAACAAAATATTCACCGGACACCCTACTGAGCTTATTACTTCTAGCATTATCTCATGTAATCTTTTCAACAACCGGATTCTTCGGGAGTCTTTTGGTTGTGAGTGGCAGACTTTCAATACAAGCTAGCGTAAGCATAAAAGGAAATGTATTGACTCTCATAACTAAGACTCTCCTGGAGCTGAGTTTGTGTCCAGCTGGATGGAGGGCCCAGACAATGCCATTAGGACTCTGTCTTTTTTCTCTACCTCAGGCCGACTTTCTCTCTGAGGCAGAAAAGATGGACTCCCGCAGATTCATACTCACCGCGTACTAACGTTGCTGGCCCAGGGGAAAGAAATTGCCTTTAGAGGCATCTTCAGGAGAAAGGTTCCACGGAGGGTTCTGATTGGCCCAATTTGAGTCCCATGCTCATCCCTGAGCCAATCGCTGAGAACAGAGACATGGTGTACAATGATTGGTCAGACCGGAGTCTGCCGCTGTGCTATTACAGTATATTAAAAATATATATATTTGATCTTCATCCCTGGTTCCTGACACAGAGCCCCTTGGAATTTCCTGAGTGATAGGTGTGAGAGGAAGGTCTTCTTATTCGTAATAAGTCTCTTTCAACCATACCTGGGCTTATGTTAATGAGATAACTGGTGGCTAGAAGCCCTCAGATAGCTTCAGGATGGGGCTAGTTGCCAGAGGGAACCAATCATGTGATTAGAAGGTTGGATCTTTCAGCCCCAGTTCAGATCTCCAGGGTTAGGAGAAACGCTAGGGATTGAGTAGCCGGTGATATAATCAATCATGCCTATGTGATGGAACTTGCGTTAAAACCCTAGACAAAGGGGTTCAGAGAACTTCTGAATGGTGAGTGCATCCACATCCCAGTCAGGTGGTGTGGTTCAAACTTCATGGGCACAGAAGCTCTCATGTTCAGGATCCTTCTAGGCCTCACTCTATGTACCTCTTATGTTCTTATCTGGCTGTTCATTTGTATCTTTTATAATTTCCTTTATAATAAATGATAATGGTAGGTAAAGTATTCTCTGAGTTTCCTGAGCTCTTACAGCAAATTATCAAACCTGAGGCAGGGGTCATGGGATCCCCCCAGTCTGGAGTCAAGTCAGGCGAAAGTGTGGGTAACCTGAGAACTCACTGCTTGCGATTGGTGTCTGAAGTAGGAACAGTTTGGTGGGCCTGCGCCTTTAACCTGTAGGGTCTGTGCTAACTCTGTCTAGTTACTGCCCAAACTGGAGAATTGTTTGATATGGAAAACCCACACATTTGGTGCCAGAAGTATTGTGAGTAAAAGCATATTGTAGTATCCACTTACATGAATGAGGGCACGTTGATTTACAGTGGATTCCACTGCACAAGTTCTCCATAGTGAAAGAGGGACCCTATTGGCACAACAGGATTGGGAAGAAGCTCTAGGCAGGCAAAGACAACAGATGTCACAGCAGATGCCATGGCATCAATGTTCCAAATCGTTGCTAGCCCCCTTTTGCAGATGAGGAAACAGAGGCTTGAAGTGGATCAGAGAGGCAAGAGGTCCTAAAACCAGGAATGCACCTAAGTTTCTCTGCCTTCAGAACCTGTGCTTGTCACCGACATGTCCAGTGGTGGTTATAGCGCCTGGTGGCTATTTCTCAGCACCGTGGCCTCCTATTGTTCTTAATTTTTTCGAAACCCCAAGAAGTTTCCATCATGTAGTAAATTTCTGTCATACTTTTGCTTTCCTCTCAGAACTTTCTCCCTCTGTTTGAGGAATTTGCTAAACACAGGGCTCAGCCCTGACTGGAGAGGCTGAAGATGCCAGAAAGTCAGCTAGGGCACAGCTAGGGCACAGGCACATGAGCTACCTCGAACATGTGCTCACCCGGACTTTGAATGGGAGCTAGTGGCCGGAGGCCCCTCGCTGGCAATGGGGCTGGTTGTAACAAGGTTGTGTTCTCAGGGAGAGCGCTTGCTAACACTGGACTCCCTCACCAGTGACTGGCCTGATCGTGACAGCAAGTGGGGTATTAACAGATCTGCTGTGTGAATTTAGGTGCTGTTTCTGACCAGTTAGCTGCTGAGTCCATTGTCCAGCTTTCCTGGTGATCAGGAGCCACCCAACTTCCTTCTAATGAATAATTTTCTGCTTCAATGAACCAGACTTAGTTTCTGGCAACTCAGAGCCCTCTCTGATATACACACATCCAGAGAGAATGGCTTGGCTTCTTACTCTCTCCTCTGGTGCCAAAGGACTAGAACTTTTCTGAATACAGTTAATTATTTGTGTTGTCTTAATAGTTCCTCCCGCCTCTCCTTTTTCCTTTTCTGCCCTCCCAACATTTTCTAGAGACCTTGATATTCTAGGATAAAATTCTGTGCCTTTGGGAACACGGCAGCTTCCCTCCTATCTGTCCTGGCCTCCTCCGGCTCTTGTGAGATCACCTGCTTTGTTTTAATTCCCTCCCTCATTTCTCTCTCTTCTGGGAGCGCCTCTTTTCTTCCATGCTCCCAACCCTTTCATTCTAGTTAAAGTGTCTTTAAAAAAAAAAACTGTAATTAAAAATAACTTTGAATCTGACTTCCCCAAGTTCAAGTACAAACCCATAGGCACAGACCTGGCCTTGAACACCTTCAGGAACTCAACCCCAACCTCATTAGAAGGGATGTCACTTGGATCAGCGGCTGTCCTCCCTGGAGAATGAAAATGGATTCTCTTTTAGATAGAGGTTTGCTCCCAATAAATATGGAAGCTTTGGGGCCAAAGCCTCTGAGAGAAGCTTGCAGGTGCCCTGACCAACTTTGTAATGGACTTGACCTGAAACGGTGTGTTTATTTGCTGTTTCCTGAAATAAGCACTGCTCAGCTTCAGGGAGTTGCTTCAGGTGATGTGAGCCAGCCAGAGAAGGCAGGGCAGAACTGTTTTTAAGGGAGATTTCAGGGTACATTTGTACTTCACCCTCACCACCGAGTATATCCCCCTAAGCTTGGATGCTCTGAAAGCCAGGCTTAATTGGGGCTCTTTAACATAATTTAATGCTTTTTTTTAAGAAGAAAGATAAAAAGTTGTCCAGAAGGGAATATTGAGCTCAAGGTATTTAAAGAAATTATTCTTTGAGGATACAGATAACTATCTCAGCCTCCACAATTCATTTAATAAAATGAGATTAGCATTTCAATATAATACTTGGTTTTTTTTCTTCCTATTTCACTTCTACTCTGTTTTTTAAGAACAAAAAGGGGTGAGGGAGATGCGGAAAATAGAAAACGGAAGCAGTAACCTCATGCTAGTGAATGATGGGAAGCAGTCTCTAGTTCTTAAACCAGAGGCCTGCAGACCACCCCCCCCCAACCTCTGCTACCCAGACAATTAGCTTTCTCATTTCTGTTAGCAGTGGAATCAAAGATCCTCCAGTTGTACAAGCAACAGTAGGACATAAGTTTGCAAGTCAGACATCTGGAATGCACACTTTTGAGAGACACTGAGCACTTACTGTGGGCCAAGCTCAATGTTAGGTACTATGGAAATGGGAAAAAATCTTACCTTTAACTGGAAGGAGCTTCCAGTTACAAAGAGAGACAGGGAGTAGATCGGGCTTCATTTCACAATAAGTTTAATAACTCCCACTTACTGAGCACTTACTTGTCTTATGCCAGAGACTCTGCTAGATACTTTGTACATCATTTTATTTAATACTGCCCAAAGCCCTATAACACATGCTGCCATTATCGCCATCTTGCAGCTAAGGAAACTGAGGCTCCAGGCAGACAAGCGCCTTCTCCCAGGTCCTAGAGCTGCTAGTACATCTGAAAGCTTGAGTTCTAATTCATGTGGGTCTAAGAGTAAAGTCTGTGTTCTCTCTATTAAACTCCCATTGGATGCCTGAAACCAGATTTGGATCTTTAGATTAATAAAAGATAGATGCTGCCCTCTGGGTGTTTATATTATAGTAGAGAGGAATAAGGCAAGAATGCAAAATGCTGGAACATAGAGTAAAACCTCGTGTGATAGGACTGTGTAAAGGAGTGAGGTGTGAATCTTCAAAGGAAGGAAATATGACGTCTGAGAAAATGATACTGGAGTTGTGTCAAATGGTAAGGGGGGTTCTTCAGACAGAGCTGGGTATCTGACAACCCCCAAAAGCTCAGATTTCCACCTAGAAATGGTTTTAAAGCAAGCCAGATTATCAAACGTTCACCACTCTTCCTCCCCGCTTGTCAGGGTCATAGTGACATTGCACAAGGTGCTGATGAAAAGCAGGAGCCTGGAGAAGCAGATCGGGTAGGACCTCCAACAGCAGTGCCCGCTCCATTTCTGTGCGAGCTGAGGCAATGTCAGCAAGTAGGCGATTCAAAGAAAACACAGAAAAACATTTCTTGTCTTTTTCCTCTTAGGTGTGACTCCCCCGATATCACATAGGACACACGTTCTCATAGGGAACAACTGTGTCCTTTAGCAGACACAGGTGTTGTCCCATCTAGCAAGCCCATTCCTGCTGAAGAAGCTATTGGATCTCTGATTCGAGTGTAAGACATTTGCAGACAGGACAAGGAGGTTGCCTGCAGGTTCCTGCACTCTGCCTCTGAATAGGCTGCTGGTGATTCTTTTCTGTTCTGAAAGTCACAGCAGTTGTAGACTTTGCATAACATTGCATTCGTAGAACCTAAGAACTCAGAGGTTTTGTCCTGTAATTGTCTAGGTTTCTAGCCAATCTTTTTTTTTTTTTTAGTTTTATTTATTTTGAGAGACAGAGACAGTGCAAGTGGGGAGGAGCAAAGAGAGAGGGAAACAGAATCCCAAGCAGGCTCCATGCTGTCAGCACAGAGTCCAATGCGCAGCTTGAACTCTCGAACCATGAGATCATAACCTGAGCTGAAACCAAGAGGCATACGCTTAACTCACTGAGCCACCCAGGCACCCCTATCCACTCTTACCCCAACCAGTGTGGGTTTGTTGGAAAAATAAAAGTAATATTCATCATTGCATCATCACTTAACCATGTAGATATTCATTGCTCTTACATACAATTATAATTAGTAAAATAGGAATTTCCTCTGCATCAGTAGGAATGGGCACAGCATGGCTATGGACAGTCAGCCTCTCCTTTGCTCTTACCACCTGCTGCAGAGTCAAGGGTGGGTGTCATATTTGGGCACGGGATGCAAGTGTCAAAATAGAATTTGGAGGCTGGAGCTCTCATGGTGAGCTGACTTGTAGGATCCCTGCCACGAGTGACTCCCAACAGTTTCTTGGTTTGAGTCAGATTTACAATTTCTTCAGAATGATCTCTAGAAAATTATTCATTGAGAAGTCTCAACATGCTATACACTTGCTTTGCGAGTACCAAGAAGGAGGGTGTGGTTTTGAAGCAGCAGGGAAAAAAACTTGAGCTTGACTGCTGCCATCTGCTCTCTAGATCAATGCCACAAGATCTTGCAGGAGGAAAGGAGTTAAGGCTACCAAAAAATTAGAGGGATTGAACCGGGGAAATACCACCCTGCATCCTATCTGAGACTTGCCCTGGTAATGTTTTAGATGGACAGCCAGAGCCACCCCCATAGACACAAAAACAGGGAGGATGTTCCAACCTAGCTGTGGCATTTCACATGGTAATGCCATAGTCATGGGTAAATATGTGGGCACAGTAAGTGTTTAAAGCAGGCCATGAGGACTACCAGGGGCCCCTTTTCATCTAGCACAGTGAACAAGTTGTTCATTACTTCTAAAGCAAATTTCCCCAGAGTTATGCAGGCTACCTTGTACCTGGATGAAGACATATGCTCAGAACCTTGCTCAAAAAAATCCCTCTGCATTCAACAATAAATTGAATGAATGAATGGAGTGAATGAATGAATGAGAATGAATGCCTTCCACATCCCCATTTCTCACTCACTCTTCATCCTTAGAAGGTTCTTCAGAATAAAGGACCCTGACTATACTGGATTTTAGTGGACCCTTTCAAGCAATCAACCACCAAGTATAACAGCAGCCAGTCAATTAATTAAGGGACAAACCAAGCACAGATTCATCAAAGCCACTATTTTGCTTCCTAATTAGTACTCATA
The DNA here is from genome assembly GCF_027475565.1 of Acinonyx jubatus. Taxonomy (NCBI): domain Eukaryota; kingdom Metazoa; phylum Chordata; class Mammalia; order Carnivora; family Felidae; genus Acinonyx; species Acinonyx jubatus. The sequence goes on along the minus strand of NC_069380.1, from coordinate 189,265,941 downwards.
ATCACTTTGCTGGGTTTTTTCCTCCAAATTCATCAAGGTCTGATTTAATTGTCACAAAAACCTGAATAGAAAATTAAAATTGTTAGGCGTTCCAGGCATTCTGGTTGAAAGTAGGAATGATGAGGCTTGCCTTCCTACATGGTACATGATGGTCAAAATTTCTGATTGTTTTTGGATTTTTGTTTTCAATTCCTATGGCCTAGATTTCTAAGTCATAAACTTGGGGGGAGGGTTGTGGGGGAGCCATTCTTTTTCCTTTCTATGAATACATGGATTTTCCCCCAATTTCTGCTGGAGCATGGTGGGTGGCTACTGTGGGCATTGCTGGCCTAGGTTTTCAAAGGCCACTTATTTTGTGAGAGCTTCTGGATAAAATGCAGCTGCCCCTCATTGAACGACTCTATTAGACTATATAATGGTGAGTGTGTAAATTGATCATTTGACATCATGAATAGAAAATTATAGATGAATGCCTTTGGTTCTTTTTGTCTCTTAGAAGAGAAAAATGGAAAATTTAGAAAGATACAGTTTCTGTTTCCAAACATTCTCTTGGATTCATCCACCCTTCTCCATCACTGCTTTTAGGTACCAAGATCTCCCTTACCTGGTGAAGTGCGAGAACTTCTTACCTCCTTTCTCTGCTCCCATTCCAATTGCCTTCCTGTCCCCCAATCCATTCTTTATTCTGAAGCCAAGGTGACCCTTCACAATCTAAATAATGATCATGTCTCTCTTGTGCTGAAATGCCTTCTGTGCCTACCTGTGGTATTTAGGACAAAAGCTCAAGTCCTTACGGTCTAAAATGCCCTGATATATACCTTGTGACTTCTCTGGCCCCACACTACTCTTCTGACTTACCTCCATTCCTTACCAAAAAATGCACAAGTGTGGGTACACATACGCATACGTGCACACACAGCTTTCACCCATGGCCAGTCGTAGAGGGAGGGGAAAGATGGGGGGAAAAGGCTTTCAAAAATGCCTTTTCTTCTGTCTCTCATGCTCTTCCTTACATTTTTTTCTCTTCAAAACTCAGGTGCACATTATTAGAATAATCATAATCCTCAGCTCACAAAACACTCTTTACATTGGTACTAGTTAGGAAATTAGAATACCTACAATAACTTATATTTACTCATGAGATTCTCCACTGTCCTAATCTCTTTCCCTCCATCCAAAGGAAACCATCAGAATCTTGAGTTGATCTTTCCTCTCTCCCCCACCCCCCCTCTCTTCTTCCTTCCATTTCTTCTTCTTCCTTTCTTTCTGTCATACTGGTGTATTCTTAAAATGTATATTTTTAAATTATAGTTTATTTTCTTTCTAAAAGTGCTATCATGATGTATATAATTTGTAATTTTTCTTTTTTTTTACTTTTTTCATTCAACACTATATATATATATATAAATGTTTATTCATTTTTGAGAGACAGAGTGCGAGCAGGTGAGGGACAGAGAGAGAGGGAGACACAGAATCTGAAGCAGGCTCCAGGCTCTGAGCTGTCAACCCAGAGCCCGATGAGGGGCTCAAACTCATGAACCACAAGATTATGACCTGAACTGAAGTCAGATGCTTAATCAACTGAGCCACCCAGGTGCCCCAACACTATATTGTTAAGATTCACTCATTTGGGTGTAAATACCTATACTGCACTCACTTTGGCTGCCATTTCTGTTGAATGAGTGCTCTTAGGTACCAAGATCTCCCTTATCTGGTGAAGTGCAAGAACTTCTTACCTCCTTTCTCTGCTCCCATTCCTACTACCTTCCTATCCCCCAGTCCATTCTTTATTCTGAAGCCAAGGTGACCCTTTACAATCTAAATATGATCATGTCTCTCTTGGGCTGAAATGCCTTCTGTGCCTACCTGTGCTATTTAGGACACAATGAATTTATATATTCTCCTGTCAGTGGGCATTTGGGCTACTTCCAAGATTTTGTTGTTACACGGTTAGGGCCACTGTGAGTGTTTTCATATGGGTTTCCTGTTGTGCAAAACTTTCTCTTTGGTATATATCCTAGGAGGGTAATTGTGCTGAGTCGTAGGTATGTGAATGTTGACTTTATGCTATAATGGCGGTTACCCAAAGTTACTCCACTAATTCATACTCCATAGCAATGTATGAACGATCCCTGGTCCCACTCTCCATTGGCACAAATTAACAAGTTCAACAATACATAGAATCTTTGGTGCTATTGCAGTAGTATAAAATTTGTATCTTACTATGATCTTCATTTGTATTTCCTGATCACCAAAAAGGGTGTATTCTTACTATTTGTCCTTATGTTAAATCCTATTCAAGCCTCAGGTTCAACTTAAATGTACTTCTTCACATTGGCCTTCTTAAATTTTTCCCTCACTGATCCAAGTCAGTTCTCTCAACTTTCTGTATTCTGGGCATCTATGGGCAATTTTGTTGTAATGGGGACATCTCAATACTGTCTTCTTTGTCAGGAAAAGACCCTTTACACTTCAGGTAGCCTCAAATGTATGATGAATAAGTAACATGAATTGATGTGGTCAAATAAATGTCAGATATGGGAAAACCCATAGAAATTATTTAATCAGATCCCCTTGTGTTGATTTGAAAGTCGAAAAAAACCCAATTCAAACTGCCTTTAGAACGAGAGAAGCGTTCATCAACCCATGTAACTGGCCTTTCCAGAGGCTGAGATTCAGGTCTGGTTGGATCAAGTCATTCCTATAGAATTACCAGGACTCTGTCTCTTTTACCATCACACGGTTTTGTTTTTCTTTGTCTATCTGTGTTCTCTCCTCTTGTGGTTGGCTGTTTTCTGCTGCCAGGCAGGATGGTCCTGGTGTCTTCAACTTCACATTGCCAATTTTGTAGCTGCGGAAGGTAGAAGAGTTCCCTCTCAGTATTCGCTTAATAATACCAGGAAATCATAATAGTAAGTAGCATAGCCAACTTTCATTGGGTACTTGCTTTGTGCTCCTGGCTTTGTACTTACCCTTCCATGAAGTTACACAATTCCTTGAGAATTGCTGTTATCATCTCTGCTGAGAAAGTGGAGATCCGGCGGCGTTAAGGACGCTATCCAAGTTGACACAGCTTACAAGTGACAAAGCAAATTTAGAACCCAGACAGTCTTATTGGCTCTGCTGGAGTCAGATTTCCTGAAATCCTCACTGGCCGGGGCGTGGGCCGCCATGCTTGACCCGGCCCTTGTCTCGGGTGCGCCCTCAAGTCAAGGGTGAGTGTGTGAAGAGAGTTTCCCCAAAACAAAAGGGATAGTACCCAAAACAAAGGAGATAAGCGTACATTCTGGGAAGACAAAACAACAATATCTACCACAGCCCATGACACCCCTTCTGTGATAGACAAGGAAATGCTCTCTGGAGAGAGGAAACGTCTTTTTCAGGGTTGAGAGCCATGGGAAGGTTATAGTCAAGATACAAAGCTGGACACTCCGATTCTTACACACGCTTTCTCCTCCGGGCTCCAGCTGCCTTGCAGAAGAGTAGAGCATGCGTTTCCGAGGCCGCAAGTATGAGAGAACCCTCCCACCTTCAGGGCTTTCTGCACAGGGCCGGCAGTCCATCAGCTGAGGGTGCTGGTCTGAATTAACTGTGAAGGGTCTACAACACACAATTTGAAGAGGCTATTTCCCAGCTCCTACCCTGAAGTGTCTGTGAAAGCTTTAACGATTTCCCACTGCTTCCATGGTGACAGCAAGAGGGCTGGCCGTCCAGTACACGCGTGGAAGTAGGCGGGGGTGCAGCTCCACTGCCTGCCTGAGCAGATACCCGACACATTGCTGTGCCTGTCACTTACCATTTCAGATGGATCCATGTTTCCCGGCATCAAACTAGATTGAATTTCCATTAAAAAAAAAAAAAAAGAGAGAGAGAGAGAGTAATTCCTTCCTCGGCTTGTCAGAAGCCCTGCCTGAAGTTCGCAGCAAATGTAATCTGCTCTACACACGGGCATTTCCCTTTGATACATGTAGTAGTTGATAAAGACAGTGATTCACTTCGGGTCTCCTGTCCCTCTCCACGTCGCACTCTTCCTCCCACTTCCAAATTCTTTATACTAACCGCGAAGGCACCCCTGGCCCACACAGGTTACTCTGATAGAGGAAGGGCCTGGGACCCCTTTCTATGTTGGGTCTAAGAATCTTGAGCACAGAAACTACCCCCACAGTTGAGGTCTCCAGTTGAGCAACCTCCCCGTTAGCGAAGAGTCCACCTCTGGCTTTCTGGTGGGCTCAGAGAATCCTGTCCTTGGAAGAACATGGGGTGTGTGTGCAATGAACAGGAAGATCCTTGGCTGGAAAGCCAGGGGACCTAACTTCTAATACTGGCACTGCCTCCTTTGTCTTGTTCTTCTCAGTCTCTAAGCTTCTGATTCTCATCTGTATGGTGGAGCAATGCTTGAACACAAAGGGCATAGGAGGCAAGCATCAAGGCCCTATAAATGTAAAAGTGTGGGTTTGTAAATTGTGTGTGTCAGCCTGGCCTGAGGAAATTTATGGCATGTCATACCGATCTTTGTTTGAGCCGAGAAAACATTTTCCAAAGGACAAAACTTGCAAATGTTTTGGTTTTCAGTTTGGGTTCCATGCTAGCCTTTCTGAGTAATCTGCATCATATTATATATTCCTCCAGATCCAATCCCCAAGGGGAAGCCTCTATAACACCAACAGCCTCAAACACTGATATTTGTTACATTGTTTTAAAATAAGGCATCAGTTAGCTGGTAACAGTGAGCTTTTAGGATTAACTCCCTTTCCTCATTTACACCCAATTCCTTGTGAAAACCACCAGTGGAAAGATTTATGACTGAAGATGTCCCGTGAGAAGATTTACTCTGAAAGTTCAGGGTTGGGGCAGATGCTGACAAAGTCACAATACTGATTCTGAGTAAGGACTCAGCTTGTAAAGGAGTTTTCAGCATGAATAAATCCATATTCCATGAGGGCCAACAAAACTGTTCTAAACTGCAGCTCTATTTCATATGGCAGTATTCACACAAGACCCCACCCACAGGCATGTTGACGGGGCTGCAGTGAACAGCAGACTTGACATTCATTCATCCCACAGCAATTATTTTCTGAGTATGTCCATACTATGTGCCAGGGTCTGTGTTAGGCTCTGGGCCAGGAACACCGAACAACACAGATAAGGTCTGCTCATTGGGAAATGTGGTAGGATGCATAACGGGCCTCCGGGGATGTGTCCTAATTCTTGGAATGTTCAAATGTTACCATATAGAGCGAAGGGGATTTTGCAGATGTGATTAAGTTAAGGATCCTCGGCCAAAGAGAGCATCCTTATTATCCACTGGGCTTAATGTAGTCACAAGGGTCCTTTGCAGAGGGAGGCAGGAGATAAGAACCATTTGTGGGAGACAGGACAATGAAAGCAAGAGAGGGAAATGATCTGAGAATGTGGCCGTGAGTCAAGGAATGCAGGTGACTTCTAGAAGAAGACAAGAAAATGAATTCTTCCTTGAAGTCTACAGAAGGAATGCAGCCCTCGGGACAGCCCGATTTTAGACTTCTGGCTTCCAGAACTGTAAAAGAATACATGCATTTGTGTTGTGTTAAGCCATCAAGGTTGTGGTCCTCTGTTATAGAGCAATAGCAGACTGATACAGGAGCTTACATTTCATCTGAGAGCAACAGGTAAGATAGCACATTGGTGTTTCCCAACAGGGGCGCCACTGGCACTTTGGGTGGTTTTTGTGGTTCAGAATCATTCAGGCTTTGCTGGACAGTTAGCATTCTTTAGCTCCATCCACTAAATGCCAGTGGTGGTCTTCTATTAGTAGGTCAATCAAAACTCTCCCCACACATGTTCAAACACTGCCTCAGGTGGTGATATTGACCCAGGCTGAGCACCACTGATGTGGATCACAGAAAGTGGCAAGAGGACCCTGAGGTGAGAGATGTCACACAGAGACTGGAGTTTGGGCACAACCGTCAGCTGAGAGTGCTCTAGGAGGCCTCCAAAGACGTGGGAACCAAGCTGGGGCTGCATGATGGGAAGGATGCAGCCTAGTGAACATCTGGGGAAGAGTGTTAAAAGTCCAGGAAATGTGTGCAAAGGTCCTGAGGCAAGAACACGTGGTGTGTGTTGGGAAGGCAGTGCAGTGGTCAGAATGTTTATGTCTCTCTCTCTAAATTCATATGTTGACTCCTAACCCTCAAAGTGATGGCATTAGGCTGTGGGGCTTTGGAGAAGGTTATGAAATCGTGAGGGCACAGCTCTCATGAGAGGGGTTAGAGAGACCGCAGAGATCTCCTTTGCCCCTTCTTCTTCTTTTTTTTTTTTAATAATTTTATTTATGTATTTATTTTGAAAGAGAGAGAGTATGTGAGCAGGGGAGGGGCAGAGAGAGAAGGAAAGAGAACGAATCCCAAGCAGGCCCTGCTCCCCCAATGCCGATCCTGATGTGGGGCTCGAACCCACAAACTGTGAGATCATGATCTGAGCCAAAACCAAGAGTCAGTCACTTTACCTCCTGAGCTACCCAGCCATCCCTCCCTTGCCCCTTCATGAGGAAGGGGCATAATGGCCATTCAAGAGGAAGCGGATTCTAACCAGACACAGAATCTGCTGGCACGGTGATCTTGGACTTCGCGGCCTCCAGAACTATGAGACATAAATGTTTGTTATTTATAAGCCATGTAGTTTGTGGTATCTAGCAGCCCTAAAGGACTGAGATAAGTAGGTTGCCAGAAACAAGGGGAGGGAGTTGGGAGGTGAGACTAGGAAGAGGCAGAGCCTTGTGTAAGGCTAGCGAGTTGTGCCAAGGCATCTGGCTTTTATTCAAGAGACAAATGAATTCAAAGCGATCTGTTATCAGTGCAAGACCTATTTACTTCATGTGTTCATTGGATAGTTGGCTTTATGCACGAATTATGATGGATTGCAAGCAAAGTTAAACTAAAGGAAAGAAAGGAAGTAAATGAAACGAGAAAAGAAAAAGAAAAATGAAAGAACAAAGAAAGAGAAGAAAAAAGGTGAAGTAGTTTTTTTTGGGGGGGGGTTCTTTCAAGAGTAATATTTACGATATTGCTCAAAATGTTTTCTTATGTCGTAGAGGGCTTTGCAAAATATTTTTAATGTATGTTATCTCCCATATCTCACGAAGTCTACGAGAGTTGTTTCCATTGTCCATAGGAGGAACCCTGCCCCCACTCCCATTACTTGGTGGACATTGGCCTCATCCCTGGTTTTCTGCTCCTTATTCCAGGCTGTTTGCACCATGCAAGAGCACCCCTGGATAATAGGATGGAGGTTTGGAGATCTCACCCAAGATCTTGACTCTTTCATTTATTTCATTTGTTTCCAGCAGTTCCTTACATTTGTGTGATGATTTGGATTTTCTGAAATATTTTCCCATCTGTCATATGTCCCAGGAAGGGATAGTGTCCGTTTTGTGGTGGGAAAACCAAGGCTCTGGGTTTGTATGAGGTCCCAGGAAGTAAGACCTCTGACTCAGAATCCATTGTTGTTTTTTTCCCCCTGATATTACACCGTTTCTCAAAGCTTTTCATTCTGAAGCTTCCTTTCCATTCATACTTGCTTTATGGAAATCTTATATGCACTTTAGATTTTAGGACCTAATGCTGCTGGCACATGTGTTTTTAAGCAGGCAGTTTGTGAGGCAGTGACTCAAACCTTAGTTCCAGCTACAGAAGCTAGTCTTTTATGACATCAGTCATATCCTCATTGTTGGGCTAGGCAGATTAATATGGCCCATTTGATAGAGCAGTAACATGGTGTTTTAGTTGCACTAATTCTATATAACTTTGATTGTGCATTACATTGTTTAGTTAGGAGAAAATTATAGTGGAGCGAAACTCCTGGAAGGTCCTGATAGCAAACTGATTTTCATTTTAGGTCAGGTTTGAAGATGTCCCTAATAATGTAAAGGGAATCTGTGAGCTCCCCAGAGGAAACTGTCATTTCATTCTGCTGCCTCCAAGAACTACAGCTAGCCAAGATCATCCCAGTAGCTACAAAACATAATAATTGTTCCTCTCTTCACTTCTTCCCCAAATTTAGATTCTACAGAAGTTTCTCTCCCCTCCTTTTCTGTAAAACCTAGACTGGTTAAAAAGCTTTTCATGAACATCTGTCCAACACTTCTCAGTGTATTACACAGTTACACAGGAGGTAGCAGGTTGATAAGATATTGTCCCCATTTTTTGGATTAGTGCGCTGAGTTTCTGGGAAATTAAACCAGCTTGCCCAAGCTATTGCAATTCTGGCAGAATCGCTGGGGTCTCTGAGAGAGGCCCTCTGGCCTCAAAGTTCGCAGCTGCTCTAATCCTTTGTGCTGCTGGAGCTCCCCCATGTTCTGTTAGGTGCACTGGGAATTTCTTGACCTGAATTAAAAAAAAAAAGGCACTCCGCTTTGACTTGGATGGGTCACAGTTCTGAATCGTGGCTTCCACAAGAGAACTAAGGACAGGCAAATAGTAATACAGAACAGCAGCAGAAGCCAGACAAAACCAAGCAGAAGAGGGGACTGGAATCTGGGGAAATTCTAATGGTAGTCATGCATTATTTCTAGAGCGGTTACAGCATTAGCAGTAGTGTTAAGCACATATGTGCATTATCTCATTAGATCTTTATAATTACCTTATTCAGTTGATATTATAATTACCCCCATTTTATACTTGAGATATTTCAGGCTTGGAGAGGTTAAGTAACTTGCCCAGAGTTAGACAGATAGCAAGCTGGCAGGCTGGCAGGCTCTATCTGTCTGACTCCCAAGCCTGAGCTCTTAATCATTCGATTACACTTGCTGACGATGCACCAGGAGATTGAGATCATTTCCCAGGCTCCCTACTCACCCATCAAGCTTTCCCTGACACCCCATCCCCCTTTCCAAGTTCTCAGAGATTAATGGCATGGAGAACGATATGTCTTCTTTGCGTATCTCTCAGAGGTGCCTATCCAAGTGGTACAGGCGTCAGAACCAATCCTCGACTTCAAGATGAGCCAGAACACCACGAAGGGGCTTTTCGGGCCCTGCCTCCCCATGATTTAATATCACAGCACTTACCCTTCATCAGTTGCTGTGGGCAATTGGTCAGGCAGTTAATAAACACATCAACTTACTTTGAATTCTTGAGCACAAAGGGAAAATAGATATGAGCACAGACAGATTTATTACAGTCTAATTTAATAAAAATGTCAACAAATAAATGCACATTTAGCTGGGAAATAAATATCAACGATGAGGAAAGCTGACGGTGGAGTAGGCTGTAAGAAATTAACATTAAATGGTTTGGGTTGACAGTGACTATAAAACAAAATTGTACCTTGGAGACATCTTGAAACAATTTAACAAATGTGTGCTTTGAACGTGATAAGAGGCAAGTGAGGCCAGGTGGCTTTGATGCAGGACAGGATCCCACAGAGCAGTGGAGAACAATTGCTTGCATTCTGTCCCATACGTCTGCAAAATGCCATTTGGGGCACACCAAATCAGTAATCTGAAGATCATTTTCTCAAATCTCCCAAGCACCTACCACAATGCCTGCTATAATGTAGAAGCTCAATAAAATCTTACTTCTTTAAGATATTTATTTATTCAACAAATAATTATTGAGCACCTCCTATGTGCCAGCCTACAGAACTAAGGATCAACGAGTGATCCCTTCCCTCAGGAAGCTCCCATTCAGCACAGGGAGACAGAAGATAAATGGTGACTATGATAAACAGATACAATATATAACACGTTAGGTTGTGTGTCAAGGAGGAAAAGGAGAACAGAGCTTGTAGGAAGAGTAGGTTGTAATTTTAAAGAGAAAGATCATGGGAGGCTTCAGTGACGAGATGACATTTATGTAGAGTTTCCAGATTTCACAAATAAAAATATCAGTGGCCAAGTTTAACTTGAATTTTAGGTAAACAACAAATTTTGGTGCAAGTATGGCCCCAAATTTAAATGTCCCAAATATTGTATGTCCCAAATACTGCACATTCTATGTCACTGTTCATCCAAAATTCATATAATGCTGGGTGTCCTATAATTTATCTGGTGGCCCTATGGTTTGGGCCAAGACTATAAGTTATCTGTGTGTATATCTCCTTGTCTCTCTGCACAGAAGCGTACTGATGAGTATGCTTTTCTCTTTTTTTTTTATTTTTAAAATATTTATTTATTTTTGAGAGAGAGACAGAGCATGAACAGGGGAGGGGCAGAGAGAGAGGGAGACACAGAATCCAAAGCAGGCTCCAGGCTGTGAACCATCAGCACAAAGCCTGATGTGGCGCTTGCACTCACAAACCACAAGATCATGACCTGAGCCAAAGTCAGATGCCTAACCAACTGAGCCACCCAGGAGCCCCCATACTTTTTTTCCCTAGTAGGAGGATTTTGGGGTGAGCCCATCTAATAGCATGGAACTTCCTAGTTTGCTTCGCTCTTTCATTGGGGTGAATTCATTTAATTTTTTTTTTAGTTTATTTATTTATTTTGACAGAGAAAGACAGAGAGAGAGAGACAGACAGACAGAAAGAGAGAGGGAAAGAGAGAATCTCAAGCTCAAACTCATGAACCACAAGATCATGACCTAAGCCGAAATCAAGAGTCAGATACTCAACCAAATGAGCCACGCAGGCACCCCCTCATTGGAGTGAATTCTTAACTATCCTTTTGTATCATTGCTGGTCTACCATCGAGGTCCTCACACACCCCCCCCCCCCCCCCGCCCACACACACACCCAAGCTCCTGATGAGTTAATTACCTGATAGCTCATTCAGAAATCTCTCCATACTCCTGGGGCTCAACTCTCTTGGTGTGAACCTCCTGAATGACTTCTTTAAAATAAGTTTTGTATTTTGGAATAATTTCAGATTTACAGAAAAATTGTAAAGGTCGTGCAGCAAATTCTCGTACCCGCCGCACCTGGTTTCCCCTCATGTTAGCATCTCACGTTACCAAGGTACATTTGTCAAAATGAAGAAATCAGCATTGTTATATACCTTTAACTAAAGTCAAGATTTGATTCGGATTTCACCCAATTTGTCCAGTAGTACTCTTTTTTCTAGGATAGAAGCCAGGGCACCGCACTGCATTCAGTCATCGTGTCTCGCCAGTCTCCTCTGGTCTGTGACAGCTTCTTGGTCTCTTTGTATTTTACTTGACTTTGGCAGTTTTGAGGAGTAGTGGTCAGTTTTGCACTTTGCAAAATGGAACTCAGGGCGTGCTTGTCTGAAGTCGTCCTTATGAGTAGACTGGGGTTGTGGATGTTTTTCTTTTTTTGGGAAGAATGCCACAGAAATTAAGCGTTCCTCTCATCATATAACAATGGGGGTTGCATGATATTAACTTCCAGCTGGTGGTGTTAATTTCGATCACTTGGTTATCTACCAGGTTTCTCAACAGTGGTTACTGTTGTCTCCCTTTCCATATTCTTTTCTTTGGAGGCAAATCACAAAGTCCAGCCCACATTCAGAGATGGTGGGGGATTAATCTCCACCTCCTAGAACAAGTTTTGTTCCTTCTCACTTATTCATTCATTCATTCATTCAATCATTTATTTACATCAGTAAAATTCAGTATGAGCTCATATATATTTATTTTATACTTTGGGTTATAATCCAATACTACTTATTTTTGCTTCCAATTACTCCAGCCTTGGCTGTTGAGAGTTCTTTCAGGTTGAAGCCTGTGTCCCTTTGACATGCCCCCAACCGTCTGGTTCTTGAACAGATCTTCACTTTCAGGCATTACAAGAATTTCCAGGGTCATCTTGTGTTTCTCCTGCCCAACCTTAGACTGAGCTATTTCTCCAAGGACCCATTCTTCCTTTCCTTAGAGAATGGTAGTCAGAAAAAGCAGGATCTGGACAATGGGTACCCAAAGACACATAACTGGGGTAAAAGTATTCTTCCAGGAAGGGCTCTGGAACCACCTGCACATATTGTGTATTACCCAGAGGATGCCAGCAGAGGTCACCAAGTGACTGGATCGGGATGTGATGGGATTGACAAATTGGGGGGGTAAGGACAACTTTACATTCTCCCAGTTGGAGCAGATCTTACAAGTAGGCACAATGTTGTCTATGCAGCATGGTTAGAAACGCAGTCATAAGACTCCCTTTTCTTTCATACCCCGTTCCAAAATATCTCCCTTTTTATATATAGGATGCCTGAGATGTCCACATTGAGGTCCCAACCCTTCAGTCTTTTCAAATAGTTTCCAATTAAAATAAAATCATACTTTGTTTCATCAAACTTATGTTTTATTCCCATTTAAAATTTAGATACATCACTTGCCTTCATTGGAATCAAATTTGGAGACTGGATGATTTATTTATTCATTCACCAAACCTGCAATATGCCAGGGAGGGTTGCCCCTAAGGGATTCTTCTAGAGTTTAAGCTTTGTCATCAGGAACCCGTAAATGTTCTTAACATGATGTGCTGTATGTTTTCATATGGTGATAATATTGGAGGTCACACTGGTTCCCCACGTGGCAAAGAGCAGCCCTGGGCAAGAGAAGAAGCGGCAGGAGCCTAGTGCAGCCAGGAGGGCTCTGGGTGAACAGTGCCCCAGAGCTGCGCTCCACAAACAAGATTCTTTGCCTGCCAAAGTCTCAGGCCATAATCGTCAAAAGGATCTTAGGGAGTAATTAGGAGAAGACTGCTTCAGGATGACTGATTTTAATTTTTTCAGAGCCTGGTCGTTTGGGTGCAGAGGCTGGGTTTACTGACCTGTTATGTGCAGTGAGATTGGGGTGTGCTGAGACATCTTCATACCCTCACCTGGGGTGTCTTGAAATTATTAGCAAGGACTTTTGATGGAGCTGCCTGGGGTTGGAATGTTCTGTTCCTACTGCTACTAGTACTGTTAATTCGAGCAAATACTCTATAGCTCCTACTGTGTGCCAGGCACTAACATAAATCTATATCTGTTTCTGTATACTCTTGTTGACTTTTCACGAGCACCCTATGAGGTTGGTTCTATTATTATCCTCATTTTATAGACCAAAAACATCGAGGCACAGAGAGGTAACGTGACTTGTCCTAGAGTCACAGTCTTATTAAATAGCAAAGACAAGATTTAAACCTAGGCAATCTGGCTCTAGCTTTCTGGCCCTTCACCGTATTCTGTGCTGCTGACTTGAATATGTCTTCTGCCTCTTGGAAGATAATTCTCTCAAGTCATCACCTGGCCCCATCCCTTTCCCTATGCCTCCAGAATCCTACTCTTCAAGACCCTTCCCGACCAACTTTATTTTTCCTAGGCCACGCTCATGAGCTCTCTCCCACACCTTCAGCCATCTCATGACCTCTTGGGGCCTTTCCCATCCCCTGACTTCACTTTCCCCAGTCGTTACTGACAATGATATTTGATATATTGAGCTGATATGTTGATGTAACTTACTTTTCTAGGGGCATATTCATATTTCACATAGGACTGCTAGCCTAACTCGAAGGAATACATTCTAATGACAGAAGAGAGGCCAATAAAAGGTCAGTAATAAGGATAATAATAATAATGCCAGCTTGGCTAGGCATATCATAAATGCAGCTGTTAGCATTTATTGAGTACTTACTCTATACTGAGCACTGTGCAAAGTGGTGCATGTAGATAATTCCACTTGATTCTTACAGTAATCCTAGATAGCGCCATCATTGTCTCTCTACATACATGAGAGGTTGAGTGGTTTGCCCAAGGTCACACAGCAGATACACGAAGGAGCAGAAATTTGATTGGCAATAATGAGCCTCCAAGAGCCCTTACCCTTGAGCTTGACACAGTACTGACTACAGCACCCATCAGATGATCCCAGACTGCCAGACCCAGTGTTATCTAATTCAGTCCTATTCAAAAACTGTGGAGGAGGACCACTGACAAATTTCATCTCCGATATATTCTGGATTAATACTTCTGTAAAATACGATAACAGTGAGTTATGTGATCACATGCTTGGATGTTATGCCTATGTCAGCTTGTTATCAAACTCTCTGAATGCTTTCATTAATTTCTGCACTTACCCCAGTAGGCTGATAATCGACAGTTCGTGAGCTGGCATGAGTTTGTGGACCATGCTCTGAATAGCACTGGTCTAATTGCATTCTTTTCAGTAACGTGATTCCTCAAATGTGTGTTTGGATATAAATGAATTTTTATTTCTTTGTAGGTTGTTAGACCTTGTCTTCCAAGTATCAGTTGTTAAACTCATAGACATTAGGTGGACCTGAAGCCAGACACATCTGGAATCAAATCTAATCCTGCCAATCCATGTGACCTTAAGTAACAGTTTCTCTGGGCCTCAGTTTAATTAACACTAAAATGGGGATACTAATATTTACCTGGATGGATTATGGTGAGGATTCGATGAGACAGGGATGCCTGGCACCTAGTAGGTGCTCAAAGTTTGTTCCCTAGCTACCCCACCCTACCCCACAGATACCAAACTAGACTAATATCGAGACTGCTTGTGGCCATAACAAGAGGCTTATCAACTGGCATACATGTTGGGGAGCTGATAGACCCCCATAAATTATTAACACTTGTTCGGATAACTGACCATGTTAAGCCAGTGCTTAAACACTTCTGATTGGGAAAAATGCACTTTTACACCACTCCCACTGGGGAAACAGGTGTCAGGGGTGTGGACAGTCTGCGCACTAGGAGGGAGAAGTTGTATCTGAGCAGAAGTCTCTCACCTAGCGAAACAATTCATTAGACCCCTGGAGGCTGGCCCTCCTCTGTCCCTTCTCCCTCCCTGGGTCTGGCTGCCTCAGGCACACTCAAGGAGGACAAGGCTCAGAGTGGGCCACACAGTGAAAGAAGACTGATGTCAAACTATTAATTCAGAGTCAGCACTGCTGGGATATAAGCTAAATAGGCACTCCTTTTAGCCCAAGGAATCCACTGAAATGTATTCTCAGTTCTTAATTTTTTTTAATGTTTATGTATTTTTGGGGGGAGTGGGGGGAGAGAGAGAGAGCATGAGTGGTGGAGGGGGCAGAGAGAGAGGGAGACACAGAATCTAAAGTAGACTACAGGCTCTGAGCCATCAGCACAGAGCCCGATGCGGGGCTTGAACCCATGAACTGCGAGACCATGACCTGAGCTGAAGTCAGATGCTTAACTGACTGAGCCACCCAGACGCTCCTTTCAGTTCTTAACCTACAAGTGGAAGAGGGTGTTGTTGGCAGGCCTTGAGGATCTGAAAGGTTATTGCAGGCCATTGATGAGGGCTGAATTGTTGGAGGATCCACCAGTTAATTTTCTGGAGACTATAGGATTGGAGAAAGTTAGAGCTGGACAGAGCCTTAGGTATCAACCTTCCCCTTAAAATTAGAAAGACAGGGCTGGTCAGGAAGTCAGGGGCACCTCCCAGATCTGCCGCTCATGATTGGTGTGATGTTAGGCATTTACCTTACTTCTCTGAACCTTGATGTCAGCGTCTATAAAATGGACATAATTAAAAGGTCTCCATTATAGATTATGCCTGCAGATTGAGCTCGAACACACATGTCATTGGCTCTCTAATTCTTAAGGGTTCAAAGAAAGTCTTTTCCCCACAAGACTCTGACTCATTCCTTCATGCATCACCTCTTTTGCACCTGTGGCAGGTGGTGCAAAAGGCAAGCAAAACTAGACATGCTCTCCATCCCCATGAAGGTGAAGTTTGATGGGAGAGACAGACTCTGATGAACTCACCACTCCAAGTACCGTAAGTGCGACGGCAGTACATGCTATGGAGGAGTGGTTCCAGCTGCCACGAGGGGCATCAGAGGGGAATCTGATTAAGCTCGGGAGGCCAGGCCAGCTTCCTGAAGAAGCAACGGCTGATCTGAGAAGTGATGTGTAAGTAGGAGTTTGGGCAAACAGGAGAGAGCACAGCAGTGGAAGCTGAGGAAATAGCACGACTGAGTCTCTGTGGTGCCTGCTGGGAGAGGGGCAGGGTGCAGACTGCTGGGAGAAAGTGGTAGGCCATGAGCTTGGAGAGGTAGGCAGGGACAGGCCGGGGGCGTGGCCACGCTAAGGATTTGTTGTCCTCATCCCAAGAGCCAGTGGGTGGTTGAGTTACGTGA
The DNA here is from genome assembly GCF_027475565.1 of Acinonyx jubatus. NCBI lineage: Eukaryota > Metazoa > Chordata > Mammalia > Carnivora > Felidae > Acinonyx > Acinonyx jubatus. Next base: position 189,249,897 of record NC_069380.1, on the reverse strand, counting down.
TGATCCATCTGTCTGCAGTGAGGACAGCAGAGTCTGCTCACAAGCCTGTGTTCCCAAGAGTGCTGTTGTCCTCAGTGTGGGTTCCAGGCTCTGCCTTCTGCCTTCTTCTTCCTTAGTGATCTGGTTCCTCCCCTGCTCTCCAGCGGCAGAGTCAGACCTGCTTTTGTTCTTGCTGCTTTTCTGTTGCCCTGAGGCACCTGCCCCCTACCCTCGTCTGCAACCTCTTGGCCCTGGCTTTATCGTCCTCATACGCAAATTGGATTCTCTTGTCCTCCAGCCCTCCTCCCCCTAACCAGCCCTCACAGAGATTCCTGCCCCTATAGATTCTCATGTCTGCCAACGAGGACAACCACCACCTGGTGCATAATATTTTAAAATTTTATGAAGCCCATTTGCATTTGTTCCTCTATTAGCTCCTCATTATAATCCCATGAAATGAGTTGGACAAGAATTATTACCCCCATTTGCTAGATAAGAAAACAGTTCCAGAAAAGTCTAGAGACTTAGGCATGGCTGTGCAGATGATGGGTAGCCGGGCTCATGCCCTATAACTCCAAACTCCTTGATTTTTTTTTTTCTGTGTTCACTTAGGATTTGTTATTACCGTTTGCTTCTTTACTTTTTAGCAGCCTTATTGATAGACTGAGCACAAGTGTGTACTTTGATGAGCTGTGATACAAGACATACCTGTGCAATCATCACTCCTAAAATTTTCCTTGTACCCCTCTGAACCCCCTCTTCCAGCCCCTTCCAGGCACCACAACCGCTCACCAGGCAATCACTCACCTATGTTTTATCACTACAGTTACTTTGCCTTTTCTAGAATTGAATAAAAATGGAATCAAACAGTACATGTGCTACTTTTCAGGCTTCCCTCACTCAGCTTAGTTCTTTTGAGATTCATCCGTGGTGCTGTCTGTATCAATAGTTCATTCCTCTTTATTGCTGAACACTATTCCATAATGCGGATATCTCACCATGTGGCTATCCATTCACCTGTTAGTAAATGTTTGGGTGGCTTCCAGTTTGGGGGGATTACAGATAAAGCTGTTGTGAACATTCGTGTTCACATATACAAACTTTGACTTTGTTCTCTCTTGGATAAATACCTAGAAATTGAGTGACTAGATTGCGTAGTAGGTATATGTCTCATTTTTTTAAACACAGTGCAGTTTATCTATTTTCGAGGCTATTTTTACGAAGCGGTTCTACCATTTAGCTCTCCTACCAGCAGGGTGTGAGAGTTCCAATCCCTCTACATCTTTGCCAATGCTTGATATGGTCTTTTAAATTTTTGAGGTGCCAAGAGATGTGTGGTAGTATCTCATTGTGGCTTTATTTTGCATTTCCCAAGTGACTAATTGTGTGGATTTTGAAGCATTCCTGCTTGTTTACAGGGTTGATGCCATTCAGTTTTAATAATAAATTTCTTTCATTACACTGATACGTGTTATTAGATTAGTTTGCGATCACGGATAAGATAAGGAATGGCTTTTTACATGTGTACGATGTGATCCCACCATATACATTCATCAGGAGTGACATTTATCATACTGTGTGAACTTTCGTTTATGTAAAGCTGCTGCTTCTCTACTCAACAGTAAGCTCCTCAAGAAAAAGTCCCTGTCTGATTTATTTTTATATGCCCCATGTCCATCACGGTGCCAGGTTCATAGTGGGAAATTTGTTTAACGACTTGAATTCATGTGTTTATCTATGAAAGCTGGCCCCGTGGTAGCTGCTCAAAAAATATTTAATAAGACAGACAAGATGAATGCTTTTGGGTCTTCTAGTATATAATTATGTGACAATGGCCTCTGATCCTCAATTTTCCCGTGTCCTTAATGGGCAAGTTTGATTAAATGCATTTTGGGTTTTTGTAGTGTTAACATTCTATGATTCGAAGTGTTAACAATATCCCCAGATTTTAGCAACCTATGATAAAAACAAAATAAGGTCATATTTCTTTTAGTGCTCAAATGACACTGACTCTGAATCGTGCTCAGATGAACAAGGAATCTGGTCCTGAGATATCTTACCCAAAATCTTTCCCAGATGCTTACTCCGAGAAGCATCTGGCCACAGGTGAGAAAGACGCATCTCCCAAGAGGACACAGAGCCCTGAGGTCACCTCCACTTCAGAGCATCCCCGGCACGGTTCGGGGTGAGGGGGACTTAGGAAGGGGCTTACTCCTTCTTCTACTCTCCCTACAGAGTATTACAAAGATTAGCAGAGAAGAGAGGGGAAACAAGTTGAGGTACCCATCTGGGCCACTTTAGGGAAATGGGAAGTGAATTCCTTATCATGGAAGGTAATTAAGCCAAGAGACTGAGAGCAGGTCCAAGAGTCAACGCGGTTTATTTATGGTGATGAAGAGATGGCAAGGATCTGGTGACAATGCTGGGAGATGAGATTAAAATAAATGTAAAAAGCGTTGGCGTATTGACTGTGTGACCTTAGACTGCTCTAAAATTTAATTTTGTTCAAAGGCTCATATTAAATATGGAAAGTCTGTCGCTCTTTAGCGTCATGTAATATTCTGAACAGTGTCCTTGCAACAATCAGATCATTGTGGCGCCATGGCTATGCTGAAAGCAATGTTTATTCGTTAAGTTTCTCCCTCTTGTTTCAGAAATAGGGCAGTAACCACCTTTAATCTTTTAACGAGTCAGGTCCTTTCAGTGAGGAAAATATTACTTTTTCTCATGGGGTGGTGAGGTAAGTTATATTTCGTTGTAATAATTACATAATTATGGCAGGCAAACCTGTCTTTACTTAGAGGTTTTTATATTAGAAGTCATAACTATGCCTGTTTCCTTTTCCCAAATTCTTTCTTTTTTTGTTTTATTTTTTTATTTTAGGGAGAGTGAGTGAGTGCTCAGGGGAGAAGGGCAGGGGGAGAGGGAGAGAGAGAATCTCAAGCAGGCTCCATGCTTAGTATGGACCACAATGCAGGGCTCGATCCCACAACCCTGGGATCATGACCCGAGCCAAAACCAAGAGTCAGACGCTCAACCAGCTGAGCCACCAAGGAGCCCCTTCCCAAATTCTTAAGTGAGAAACAGAGAGAGCTCTGAGAAGAATGTCAACATTTGTGGTAAATTACTGGGGTGGTCATTTAGTGAGAAAGCCTTTGTGCTAACCTGAGACACTCAAAATGTTTTTCTTTTAAAATTATTAATCATGGATGATTCATGTAAGGATAATTAAAATGTCGCATCTAAAATCTCAGTTGCATCGGTTTCTAATGGAATCCTCTGGTGGAGAGCATTTCACATTCTGTAACCCAGTCGGTTAAATCAGGCAAGCTTCCTGAAGAAGGTGACCTTTTTTTTTTTTTAATTTTTTAAAAATGTTTGTTTTTGAAAGAGAGAGAGACAGAGACAAAGACAGAGACAGAGCACGAGAGGGGGAGGGGGCAGTAAGAGAAGGAGACACAGAATCCGAAGCAGGCTCCAGGCTCCAAGCTGTCAGCAGAGAGTCCAACACAGGGCTTGAACTCACAAGCTGTGAGATTATGACCTGAGCCAAAGTCAAAGGCGTAACCAACTGAACCACCCAGGTGCCCCAGGAGGTGAATTTTTAAGGTAGCAAGTCCAGACTCAGATGTTCACAGGGGCCAACCAGGTAACACAAATATATGAACCAGGGCTCAGTCTGCCTTTTTCCCCAAGACCTTTGGTGGCCATATAAGTAGAAAACTTTTACTTTTCTTTTAACTCTGCTGTTACATAAAACGACAGCCGGCAGTTGGCCTTGGAGCCCCGGAAATAACCAGAAGTGGTGCAGAGTGTAGCAAACCCGAGATTCCCTGGGGTCTGAAGAGGTGATCTCTACTCGGGCCCAGCTGATATTTGGGTTGGGTGAGGTGTCAACCTAATATTGCCCGCCATTGCATTTTTTTTGTTTTTTTTTTAAAGAGAAGCTGGAATTCTAGATTTTTTTTTTTCCAACGTGAAACCACCATTCTTTTCATTAGCAATTAATTCAGACATTTTTTAAACTTGTCTCAGGCCACCACCGTGTGGGCCAAGTCAAACATACTTGTGGAACAGTCGAGCCCACTGGCCTCTGGTGATGTCCTCTGTTCGAGGGGAATCACTGTGTTCCTCTCGTTACACATCCGACTAGTTTTCCTTCAACTGCAATCTTACCTTAGTGGAAATTTGGAAGAAAAGCAAACAAATGATATGTTTATGTGCTCAAAGACAAGTTCTTGCTAGATATTAGAATTTCCAAGAAAGGTCAAATTTGGAGTCTTATAAAATGTTGTCTCTATTACTCATTCTTGAAGAAGCCCGGTTTTATTCACAGCTGTGACTCTAACTTAGTTTTGAAAAATACCTCCAGCTCTGAGAAGAGATATTTTATGTGACATGGTAGCAAAACTCGGATATTTTCCTGTTTAGATTTATGGCTATTTCTTGCTCTCGGAAGGGCTGCTGCTGGCTCTATCAGTGAAATGGTGAATTGTCTCTGACAGCAATGAATTCACTCAATGTACTCTTAAACCTTCCCAATTACTGGCTTTTTCCTAAGCCTCAGAGTACATTAATCATGTAACCAAGAGAAGACTTATTATGACCTTCTTTTGTATCCAGTTTAGATATACTCTATATGTGAAAAAGCTGTCTGCAGATGCGTCCAGTGTTTTCCATGAGAATCTAGGTACATCAAATAAAAAGGGAAATGGAAAGTTGAGAAAGGAAATTAAGACCTTTTTAGGATAGAGCAGTGTCATCATAATCCCATTTAACTGGAGTGGACTTAGTCTTTGTGGGAAAGAGAGAGGGAGAAAGGTTAAGGAAAGAGTTCTGACTGGCATTTTGACCTTAACCAGGAAGGAGTGAAGGCAGAGGGGAATCTGCTTCTGTTCAGTTTGTTTGTGTGCCCATGTGCTTCCATAATGGGAGCATCTTATGGAGAATATGGAGTTTAAAATTTTATATTAAAAAAAATAACATGACCCATAAATGCAAGCCACGTCCATCATGTGACGCTCTGCTGGGGAAATCCGGATATTACATAAGCTGTTACATAAATGTAATAAGCCCTATTAAGCACAATATTTCCGTACCCAATGTGACACCTTCCTAGTATTTTTCAAGGATGGTCTTGACCTTTCACATTTTTCACTTTATGTGCTGACTTTAGAACCTACCTTCTGTTGAGATATTTTCTGCAGTATACTTTGCCATTCTCAACCATAATCATCATCATGGTAACCTCTGCCATTACTGTACCCACAACAGATGGGCCAATCCATGTCTCTCTTTCTAAACTCTACATTGCAATCATTCATACAGGAAAAGGGACTGAAGAAACTGCTTTCTCGGGCTGATTCATCAGAACACTAAAAAAAAGAGAGAGAATTATACAAGGGATGATTATTTTCTTCTAGCCTCTCATATGCCATTTTCATTCCCCATTGAACATGAACACACGCTACGTGCTGACCACTCATAGGAACATGTTTCTTGCTTGGTGAGCATGACGAGTGCACCACACCCTCTGAGCTCTTTATTTGCTAAGGACTTGTCACAGATAGAAGTAACCACCTGTTAAGTGCTGGAATAGAATCCAAAGCGTTTTCTTCAGGAAAATAGACTAGCTTGCTTTTTTTTTTTTTTAATTTAAATGTGATTGGAGATAGGTGATCAAAGGAGAAAGAGTAAAAGAGAAACCATGGAATTTATAAGGGGAAATTGGCAAGTCCAATTTCAACTAGTTATTCAAAGTATTAGGCAACCATCAAGGGTTAACTGAATACTCATTACTTGCTCAATTTTGTGTTAAGTGCCATGAAAGAAAAGAAGAGTAGAAGGAGCTGACAACAAACCTGACAGTGTAAAAGAATGAAATAACATAAAAAGTACATGGTGAAGTAATTATTTATCTACTTCCTTGTGGCTTAAAAAGCACTTTAAAATACATTGTCTTATTTGGCTCACCCAATTACTTTAAGGCGGGGATTATGACCCGAGTCTACTGGACAAGGAAAATGAGACCTCACTGAAATCAAATAATTGGTCCAGCTGGGTAGTGGCTTAGCCTGGTTTTGAGCTCAGATGATGTGACAGCAAACTCGAACCACAGAAGTTCAGAGGAGGTGTAAGCAATTGATGTTGAAAGCCTCTTCACCACCAGGTCTCTCAATCTTTTTGGTGTCTTGCCCACAGAGCCGCTGACTGCCTTTGTTCTAGACCATCTTTTCAAGGATGTTGGTAGAGCACAGAGCCTTGAAAGGTAGAGATCATGCCCCCTCAGGAGCAGGAGGGAGGTTTATTTCCTGTCCAGTGCAATAAAGATCATGTCTTCCTATAGGGCAAAAGGTCAGGCAAAGTCTTAAAGATTTGTGCTCCCTGAGACACTTTATGGATTGAAAGGATATTAGAAGTTCTACAATCTAACCGCCCCCCCCAACACACACTCACATACATTAAAAAAAAAAAAAACAGCTTCACTGAGATGTAATTTAAATACAGTAAAGTTTACCAATTTCGGATGTACAATTTGATCATCATATCTATAGAATACTGTCACTACCAACACAATCAAGGTATAGAGCATTTCCCTCACCTTCAAAAGTTCCTTGCTGCCCCTCTGCAGTTAGTTTTCTCTCCTAAATCCCTTGCCTCTGGTCACCATAGACTCCCGCCATGTTGGTTTTCTGTCTTTGCCTCTTCTGAGAGTCCATACAGATGGAATGGTATAGTGGGCTGTCTTCTTCTATGTCTCATCTCTTTTACTTAGGAGAATGCCCTTGAGTTTCACCCATGTTGTGGTGTGGATCAGTAGTTCATGAGTTTGTTTGTTTTTTTAATTTTCTGAGTAGTAGTATATGCCTCTACATCAACTTGTTTATCCACTCACCAGTTGAGAAACATTCAGATTAGTTCCAATTTTTGGCTGTTGTGAATAAAGCTGCTATAGAGGTAAACACAAAAAATTGCGTGGAACCATACTTTTTAAAAATTTGTCATGGGTAAATCACAATAGGATTACTGGGCTATACAGGAAGTATATATTTTTACTTTTGAAATGGCCAACTATTCCAGTGGTTTTACTGTTTTTGCATCCCCTGTAGAAATCTATGATTATTCCAATTGTTCCAGATCTTCACCGACACTTGCCATGATTAGTTGTTTCAGCTGTGTGTGTGGGGGGGTATGTAATGGTACCTCATTTGTGATTTTAATTTACATTTCCCTGATGACTAATGGTGTTGAGCATGCTTTCATGGGCTTATATGCCATCTGTGTGTCTTCTTTGGTGAAGTGTCTGTTCCACTATTTTTCACACTTTAAAACAAGTGTCTTATTTTGTCTTCTTATTAAGTTGTAGACATATTTTTATGTATTCTGGAAACAGGCCCTTTGTCAGAGGTATGTGTGGCAATTTTTTTCCCATTCTATGAAACACCTTTTCATCTTCGTTACAGCATCTTTTTTTAAGCTTATTTATTTATTTTGAGAGGGACAGAGGGAAAGAGAAAGAGAGCGGGGGAGGAGCAAAGAGAGAGGGAGAGAGAGAATCCCAAGCAGGTCCTGTCGGCGCAGAGCCTGATGGGGGACTTGAACTCATGAAGTATGAGATCATGACCTGAGCCCAAATCAAGAGTCAGATGCTTAACCCACTGAGCCACCCAGGTGCTCTTTACAGCACCTTTAAAAGATCTTTGCAGCGTCTTTTAAAGAGGAAAATGTGTAGTCTTAATATCCATTTTGTCGGTGTTTTCATCTCTGATCTCGTTGTGATTTTTGCTACCTTAAAAAAAACCTTTGCCTGAACCAAAGCTGCCTATATTTTCTTCGCGAAATGTTATAGCGTTAGCTTTTCCATTTAAATCTGTGACTCATTTCAAGTTAATTTCTTACGTGCAGCATGAGCTAAGAGTTAAGATTCGTTATTTTGCATCTCCAGTACACCCACTCACTTTTATCGAAAAGATTATCCCTTCCCCACTGAATTTTGTTGCAAACTGACTGATCATGTGCATAGGAGCCTATTTCTGTACTATCTACTCTATCCCATTAACCTATATATCTATCTTTGTACCCACACAATGTTGTCGTAATTATGATAGTTTTATGGAAAGGTGATATAATCCCTCCAATGAAGGTAAGGCATTTGTCCCAGGTCACACAGCAAGGCGATATCCAATTCGGGACTAGCATTGACATATCCTCAGTCCCAACCCAGTTCTCTTCCCCCTTACCCTTCATTGCTTTATGGCACCATTTCTTTCTTAACTCCTGCCCTCACTCTGTGCCCCTAAGGCAGAGGAGAGGGACATGTTTTTATCTTAAAAGTTCGTGAGATTTTTGCATTCTATCCAATCACGTATTGTTTGATTTAATATAAAACAATGTTTTTGTTTTCTCTACACCCTTTCTTTTTCTTTAAATGCTTTTAAATTATTATTTATTTCTGAGAGAGGCAGAGCGTTAAGCGGGGGAGGGACGGAGAGAGAGGGAGACACAGAATCCGAAGCAGGCTCCAGGCTCCGAGCTGTCAGCACAGAGCCCGATGCGAGGCTCAAACTCACTGAATGCAAGCGCATGACCTGAGCCAAAATCAGATGCTAACCGACTGAGCCACCCAGGCACCCCTCTACTGCCTTAATACCCTTCAGTACCCACTTGACACTAGAACATTGCGTCCCATCTGTCCTTATATGTTGTGGGGCGTGCACCTCAACTGAATGGAATGGACTGAAGCAAATCCGAAATGAGTATTGCTCGGTGAGGACACAAGCCAGCACTGCCATAAGGTGGGCTGGCCACTATACTCTCCAGAGTCACACCTGAGGCGTTTTCTTTGGCTTTCCTCCTTAATCAGGACTTTCCTGTTACTATCAGTAACAGATGGCTGGTACAATATGGAGCAAACAGTCACAGGAGGCTGCTTCTGTTTCCCAAACTTCCTTTCTGTAGCCAGCAAACATGAAATGTAGGACATCTGACAAGTCTCCAGGCATGGGAATCCCAAAAAGGTGTTCTCGGGCATGTATTCTTTCCACTCCGGAACGATGACTTCAGCCCCAAGGATCTGCAGAGATCTTAGGCCTTCCTTTTCAGTTATCTGGAATGCTGGCCATATGGATGGTAGGAATTCATCCATAGAAAGAGAGTCCAAGAGCAGCCCTCATTGGAATGTAGGCTCCAGCCAAGAAGCGTGTTGCTTGAAATAGGTATCTTAACCACGTTTTATTCAGATTCCATTACCACTGTAGTTTTGTGCTTTGTTATACTTAAGCTTTCAGCCTGATCTCTCCATCCTTACTTTGGACACACAACTTAAATATTGATTGGGAATTTTGTTGTCTAGTGGAGAGCGTGGGTGCATGGATGTGTGTGATCTGCTGGATGGGGATGGGGTATTAAAAACTGCATTTTATTGAAAAGATGTGAAAAATAATTAGCAAAGCCAGAGGGGGGGAAACAAGAGAAGGGTCATATATCATTTAGAAATATGTATGTTATCAGATAAGAAAATTGATTAACTCACCCTTTCATGTCTAAAGTAACCCTTTCCCCCTTCTCACTCCTAAATAAAGAAAAAGATCAATTTAGCATAGATGGTTTATGGAGTATCACATTGACCATTGTATTTATATGCTAAATATAGTAAAATCTCACTTAACTACATGACTCTAAGAATAGCATTCTAGTTATTTTACTTTCCTGATTGAGAGTTTAAATAGAATCTTCCTCTTCAGCTTATGTTGAAAAATCTTCCAAAATGTATGAGTATGCTTCCCTGTCTTCATAATTCTGGGGAACATAATTGTGTTCTTCTCATAATTCAGGATCTGAAGATTTAGGGATCATTTGGAAAATGCATTTCCTTATTTAAGGTCATAACAGCAGAATGAAATTGTGAGAGTTCCATTAAGTGAGCGAGGACTCTAGCCCTCAGTTATTCATTTAGTTGTTTATTTTTATTTTTATTTTTTTAATTGTCAAAGATGGCAATGGGGCTGCAGTTATGGTTTCTGCACCACACTGCAGAGCCCCCGGCTTCCTACGTATCATGTGCAGCCTGAGATGGTTTTTTTTTTTTTTTAATTTTTTTTTTTAATGTTTATTTACTTTTGAGACAGAGAGAGACAGAGCGCGGGCGAGGGAGGGGCAGAGAGAGAGGGAGACACACAGTCTGAAAGAGGCTCCAGGCTCTGAGCTGGCAGCACAGAGCCCAATGCGGGGCTCGGACCCACAAACCGTGAGATCATGACCTGAGCAGAAGTCGGATGCTCAACCGACTGAGCCACCCAGGCGCCCCACAGCCTGAGATGTTTTGAAGATTGTCTACATCATCATACTGGTCTAAGAGGTGGTTTATTATCATGCCCATTTTGAAAGTCAGGCTAGAGAGGTTGCATATCCTGCCCAAGGTCTTGGAGTGATGGGGGAAACAAGTCTGCAGGAAATTCAGCCTGTACTTTTCCCCTGTACTTCCTTCCACTGGCCCCTTCTGTGAGTTCTTGCAACTTCGCTTTCTCTCCCCGCTGGCCCCTGTGTCCTGAAAGACTCTGGTTTAGGCTTACCATCTTTGGGTAATGAATCAGGCTAAAACTGTCCCTGCCCAACAGCTATTCTCTCCAGACCCAGCACCAGCTAGCTCGAATCTGAATATATTCCCACTTTCGAAGCCGTCATACGGAGAAGCACAAAGGGTGTCACAGTGGCAGAAAGATCAAGGGCCATTGGGGGCTCGTGGCCCTCCTCATGTTTGAGATACCCTGCAGTGCCTTCCTTTAGAGGTCCTGAAGTTGGCTTTTGAAGTTTGTTCCTGGTTTGGGCTTGTTCTAGGGGGTTGTCAAATAGATTGCAAAGCAAGGGCTACAGGTTTATTTTTCCTTCTGTTTTGTTTTTAACTTAAAAAAATGAAAACATTAGTCTTTGCTGCAGAAAAATTGAAAGAAACAAAGAGCTATAGAGGAAACAGTAATTGTTTTAAAAATGCAAATTCAGGGGGCCTGGGTGGCTCAGTTGGTTAGGCGGCTGACTTCGGCTCAGGTCATGATCTCTCTGTCCGTGAGTTTGAGCCCCGAGTTGGGCTCTGTGCTGAAAGCTCGGAGCCTGGAGCCTGTTTCAGATTCTGTGTCTCCCTCTCTCTGACCCTCCCCTGTTCATGCTCTGTCTCTCCCTGTCTCAAAAACAAACAAAACGTTAAGAAAAAAAATTTTTTTTAAATAAAAATGCAAATTCAGTCACATCATTGTGCTGCTCAACAGACTTAAATGGTTTCTACTTACACTTAGAATAAAATCCAGACCCCTTCTTGCTTACAGGGTTCTGCACATTGGCAGGCTTTATTGCATCTTTATTCATTTTGCATTGTTTTTATTTTCTCTTATTTTATTAAAAAATTTTAAATATTTATTTATTTTTGACACAGAGAGAGACAGAGCATGAGCGGGGGAAGGGCAGAGAGAGAGGGAGACACGGAATCAGAAGCAGGTTCCAGGCTCTGAGCTGTCAGCGCAGAGCCCGGCGGGGAGGCTCAAACTCATGAACAGCGATACCATGACCTGAGCCGAAGTTGGCCATTTAACCGACTGAGCCACCTAGGCTCCCCTAATGCATTTTATATTGTTAAAATCACTATTTCATAAGAACTTTCCAGTGAAAACAAACGAACCCAAAAAACTCTGAAAACCTCAGGGTCATAACTTTATTGCACTATATGTATAGATCATAACACACTCATTTCCCTCACGTTGAACAATTAGGTGGTTTTCAGTTATTTTCCTTTATAAAGAGCACAGAGAGGAACATCTTTGTGTGCAAGTATTTATAGGCGTTTTTCGATTGGAAAGACTGTAGCAATTAGGAGCCTAGCAGGGTCATTTAAATGAGGTAATGGATGAAGGCACTTAACTGTACTTACATGTGCGTTTTCATAATGGATGCAAATTACTCTAGCTTCAGATGCAGTTCATGTTAGTACTGACTTCAGGAATAAATTGGCCATCTCACCATATGACCTGGATCTAGCCCTCTAACCAGTCTGCCTCCCAATCCTGCAATCAATGATTGTAAATGTTATCAGGTCAAGGTTTTCTGCCGCAGTACTGATCTTGCTATAGCTGGTGTCCAAATCTCTGAGGCATATAACTCACGGGTTCTTCCTGCGTTTCAATGGAGCCTATGTGACGTCATAGCAGCTGAGTGGGGAAGTGATCTGGAGTCAAGCATCCCTGGGGCACACTTGCAAGTCTCCTCAACACTCTGATGGGAAGGTATTATTAAAATAAATTATCTAATACTTCAATGGATGCCTCGAGAGAAGGCTGATTTCTTCTCTCTCTCTCTCTTTTTTTTTATATCTCTAAACAGGAGGCTTTGTGGGAGTTGTTTACATTTGACAGGGCCAGGAAAGCATGGGAAGGCAAAAAAGAACTAGTTGCTTTTTTCGTTGAAGCTTGTTTTTTGAAAATCCTGCTCACTTGCAATTTGAGTTTACAACTTCATCTCTTTCTGTTTGTTTTTTATTCTGTTTTGGAAAATGCTTTACTCTAATAGTAAAAGAGAAGAACGTCTTTAAAACAGACCAGAAACATTTGGGAAAGAGACGGCTCTGAAATATTTGCAGGAGAATTTGACTGATTTTTCAGGGCCAAAAGATAAACTGAGGCCCTCCCTGCACCCCAGTCTGAGCTAGTGTTCTCAGACCCAACCTTCTGCTTCCAAATCCTACATCTAAGGTCCCAAACTCAAATAGGCACATGGTTTAGGCAGATGACTTTAATGTAATCAACCAGGTTGGGACAGAGGAGAATGGAAGGACATTTTAAAACACTGCGTGGGCCTTAACAAAACCTCTGTGCAAGCTAAATGCAGTCCATATACAGCAGATATGCACATGAATATAGTTATATATGCACAAGTATGTTTGTGTCATATATTATCCAACTTGGTGTGCATCTATAACGAGAACATCCTCAAGTTTTTAACCTTGACTTCAGCCTATTCAAGAAAGCAGTCTATATTATTTTATTTATTTATTTAAGAGCAGTGGAGGAGGGGGTGCTGGTTGGCTCAGTCGGTTAAGCCTCTGACTTCAGCTCAGGTCATGATCTCACAGTAGGTGAGTTGTGAGTTCCAGCCCGCCTCAGGCTCTGTGCTAACAGCTCAGAGCCTGAAGCCTGCTTTGGATTCTATGTCTCCCTCACTCTCTGCCACTCCCCTGTTCACACTCTCTCTCTCTCTCAAGAATAAATAAACATTAAAAAAAATAAAGTAATTTTAAAAAGGGGGGGCAGGGGCAGAGAGAGACAGAGAGAGAGAGAGAGAGAGAGAGAGAGAGAGAACAGGGATCTGAAGCAGGTTTCACAAGCCTGACATGGGACTAGATCCCATGACCTGAGCCAAAATGAAGAGTCAGTTGCTCAACAGACTGAGCCACCCAGGCACTCAGCAGTTTGCATTATTAAACAGAATGCTTAGCCTCTTTGTCAGAAACATTCACATTTGTATTAACACCTCAGTTTAGGACTTCTTCAAGAATGAGGGGGAAAGGCATAGGGATACCTATTAACAACTTGCACAAGTTTTGTGGAATGCACTGGAAAATTGGAAAATGTTTTCCTGTAATATTTAGTACCCCTGCATACCCATGTAAGAATTTAATTACAAACATCTTCGGCTTAGCATGAAATCAGTAATCTCTTCTTGAAAAATCTAATGTTCTACACAAAAACGCTAACCAAGAGCATATTTACTTTTATTTTAAATGGGAAAACTTATAATGCATTATTCATCAACCCCAAATTTACAACTAATTTACTAAAACACAATTTAAGTACACACACATATATATGTAACAACTTATCATTTAGGATATTAAATGCTTAAAACATTGCTTCCTGATAACCAAATTGTCAATATGATTGTTAGCAAACAGTTTATGTACGGAACATAATGGTCTGATGCCTCTTTGCACTAGCAACATTCCCTTTGATGATAATCAGCATGTAATAAAAAACGGGATTCTGATTTTCCACAATTTGTAACTGGAATGTAACTTGAGAGTTTTTCTCTACACTTCCTTTTTTTATTCATTTAAATTCAGGTTAGTTAACATACAGTGTACTATTGGTTTCAGGAGTAGAACCCAGTGATTCAACACTCACATATAACACCCAGTGCTCATCACAACAAATGCCCTCCTTCATGCCCATCACTCATTTAGCCCATCCTCCCACCCAACTCTGCTCCAGCAACCCTCAGTTTTTCTCTGTATTTAAGTCTCTTATGGTGTGCCTCCCTCTCTGTTATTATTTTATTTTTCCTTCCATTCCCCTATGTTCATCTGCTGTGTTTCTTAAATTCTACATATGAGTGAAATCATATGACATTTGTCTTTCTCTGACTGACATATTTCACTTAGCATAATACCCTCTAGTTCCATCTGCATTGTTGCAAGTGGCACCCGTTGTTTTGTTAAAAAATGTTGTATGAATATTCAAGACTTAAAAGTAAAATTTTCACATATAAACGGTAGTGAAACCTGTTGTATTTAGAAATATATAAGTCCTATGAATTTGAGTCTAAAAAAACAAGAGTTGTTGTATTAGCAATCATCAACTGTAGAGGTAGGCTGCAGGGCAATGACAAAATGAGTTACTGTTCATAAACATAATGATATAATAAAATGCCTTGTTAGGGATCTGGTACAGTTCAGGGCACTTTTTTTGTGTTTTAGTAATATTACAACTCCTATTTTCTCTTAATAAATTCTACCAATAAACTCATTAATTGGGATTATGTTTATATTTCCTTTATGAATTTAAAATCTAATTCATTTTAAGAAACATTTAGGAACCTCAGTTGTAATCTGGGTTTAAGTTCTCTCCCACAGTAAATTGAAGAATGTGTTTGGCCACCTGATAGATTAAGGAAAAAAAAAAAACAAGAAACAGTCAATGAGGACTAGTCTGAATTTGGTTTTCTATTCAAAGAAACAGAATCCAATGATTAAAAATCAACTTAAATTTAAGCATGGTAAAGTAAGCTCCTAATAGATGTATTCTGCTGCAGATAATACCTATAAATTCTGGACAAAATCTAAAACCCAACTACTTTAAGGATCTGAGAACAAACAAAAGCTGGCAAATTCTAGAGAGTAACAGATACTTGTAAAAAAAGGACTAGCATAGGATAAATTTCCTGTTAATATGAATTTAGGCCTGAGTGTAGGCAAGGTTGGCACCATGTGCAGCATCTAAACTTGTGATAGGAACCCTATAGCCTTCCTGGCCTGAAGAAACAGAGGGCAGAGTTTATGGCAACCATAATCATTAAGAAGTGAGGTGGGGATCCTCGCAAGGAGAGAACCAGAAAGGGAGGAAGAAGGAAAATTCTGTGTATCTTCTCCAGATCTCTGGCTGATCCCTGAACAGCACATATCCCTGCCATACTGCAAACTAACCCTAACCCTAATGAAACAGATTTGCATTGCAGCCCAACAGACACAGTTTGGAGTTGTATTCCAACCAAGTAAATTGTCTCCTAGAATAAACAAACTAAAAACATCAACAATTTTTGGAGGAATGTAATAGAATGTAGCCTCCACATCATAACAACACAATGTCCAGCATACAATCCAAAATTCCTTGACATGAAGAATAGGGAAACATGACCCATTCTGAAGAATTGATTGTTATCAATGGAGGACAACCCCAAGATGTCTCAGATGTCAGAATTAGCAGACAGTTTAAACCAACTATGATAACTATAATTAATGAGGTAAAGGAAAATATATTCATGAATGAAAATATAGACAACCTCAGCAGTGAAATAGACGATATAAGAAAAAGCCAAAAGAAATTTTAAAACTGAAATAGCAAATCTGAAATAAAGTATGCAAATAAGAATAATTCTCATCTTTAATGTAAATCTTTTACTTTGTATGTAAAAATACTAAAATACTAAATATGTATTTCTAAGTCATAGAAAATATTTTTACCATCTTTCCTTTTCTTTGGTGGCTCTCTCATTCTCCACATGGTCAGCAATATCTGCCTAAAATGTTTTTCTCTTTTCTATCCTACTTTCAGCTTCCAGGCTGCCCAAATTTCTACCAACATCTACCTGAAAAGGTTTCCTTTATTGTGTTTCATTCTCTTTTCTCTCTTCTCTTCCCCTTTCCTCTTCTGTTTAAGTATCTCTGGATTTTGTTTTTTGCTTATTGTTCAGGAGCCTCACAACCATCAAGACTCAATTTTTTTTAAATTTTAATTCCAGTATAGTTAACATATAGTGTTATATTAGTTTCAGGTATACAATAGAGTGATTCAGCAATTCTGTACATTACACAGTCCTCATCATGATAAGTGTAGTCTTTAATCTCCATCACCTATCTCACCCATCCCCCCACCCACCTTCCCTCTGGTAAACATCAGTTGTCTGTAGTTAAGAGTCTGCTTTTGGTTTGTGTCCTTGTTTCTTCATTTGTTTTGTTTTTTAAATTCTACATATGAGTGAAATCATATGGTATTTGTCTTTCTCTGACTAACCTATTTCACTTAGCATTATACCTTCTAGCTCCATTCATATCATTGTAAATAACAAGATTTCTTTCTTTGTTATGACCGAGCAATACTCCATTGTGAGTGTGTGTGTGTGTGTGTGTGTGTGTGTGTGTGTACCATTTATCCATTTATTTATCTTATCCATTTATTTATTGACGGACATGGGTTGCTTCCACAATTTGGCTATTGTGACTAATGCTGCAATAAATATAAGGATGCATATATGTTTTTGAATTAGTGTTTTCATATTATTTGGATAAATGCCCAGTAGTGGAATTACTAGATCATATGGTAATTCTATTTTTAATTTTTTGAGGAAACTCCATACCGTTTTTCAGAGAGGCTGCATCAGTTTGCATTCCCACCAACAACAGTGCATGAGGGTTCTTTTTTTTCCCCACATCCTTGACAACACTTGTTTCTTATGTTTTTGATTTTAGGCATTCTGACCAGTGTGAGGTGGTATCTCACTGTAGTTTTTATTTGCATTTCCCTGATGATAAGTGATGTTGAGCATGTTTTCACGTGTGTGTCGGCCATCTGTATGTCTTCTTTGGAGAAATGTCTGTTCATATCCTCTGCCTATTTTTTAATTGGATTACTTGTTTTGGGGTGTTGTTTTCATTTTTGTTTTCAGTTCATTATATATTGTAGATATAAATCCTTTATTGGATACATCATTTGCAAATATCTTCTCTCATTCAATAGTTTGTCTTTTAGTTTTGTTGATTGTTTCCTTCACTGTGCAGAAGCTTTTTATTTTCATGTAGTCCCAATATTTATTTTTGCTTTTGTTTCCCTTGCCTTAAGAGACATATCTAGAAAAAAGTTGCTATGGCCAATGTCAGAGAAATTACTGCCTTGCTCTCTTCCAGGCTTTTTATGGTTTCAGGTCTCATATTTAGGTTCTTAATCCATTTTGAGACTATTTTTGTGTATGGTGTAAGAATGTGGTCCAGTTGTCCAGTTTTCCCAGCACCATTTGTTGAAGAGACTGTCTTTTTTTCCCACTGCATATCCTTGTCTCCTTTGTTGAAGATTAATTGACCATAGAATCATGGGTTTATTTCTAGGCTCTCCACTCTGTTCAGTTGATCTGTGTATCTATTTTTGTGCCAGTACCATGTTGTTTTGATTACTGCCGTTTGCAGTAATCTGGGATTGCAATACCTCCAGTTTTGTTCTTTTTCAAGATTGCTTTGGTTATTTGGGGTCTTTTGTGGTTCCATACAAATTTTAGGATTATTTGTTCTAGTTCTGCAAAAAAATTCTGTTGGGATTTTGATAGGGATTGCATTAAATGTGTAGATTGATTTGGGTCGTATGGACATTTTAACAATTTTTGTTCTTCCAATCAGTGGGTGTGGCCTTTCTTTCCATTTGTGTCTTCTTCAATTTCCTTCATCAGTGTTTTGTAGTTTTCAGAGTACACTTGTGTCACCTCCTTTGTTAAGTTTGAAACTCAAATTTTGACCCTGTAGGCAATAGTGTCTTTCCTTTGGAGAAAGAGAGAGAGTGAGAGAGAGAGAGAATGAAAACATACAGTAACTACTGATGTATTTTTGTTCCTAACCATAATGAAGTAAAGTGTAGTTATGTATCCATAGACTTGTCTATCTGAATCCATGTGTCACTTTATAGATATACCCTGTTCCCTAGTGTGCTCTACTGCTGACATTCTTCCTTTACATTTATCTTCATTATTTATTCTGCCGCCTACTTTTCTGTCCTTCCACTGCCTGCACCGCTGTCAACTTCTACTGTAACATTGGGTCTAAGGCCAGGGTCTAAGGCCACCACTGGTTGGGAACAATTTAATTCCTCTGGCCACAGAGTACACCTACTTTTGTCCTTCTTCAGTTAATAGGAAAGTTTCCCCCCCTTTATATGACCACTCCTTCAGAGAGAGTTCCCGCGGCATAGTTTTTGGATTGTTGGTAACCTAGTTTTTTCACTTATACTGTATAGTTCTTACCCAGTGTGAGGGCACAGGTGAGTATTGGAGAAAGAATGGATTGGAGTTTGGCGAGAGCCAGACTCAGATGGAGGACCTGCTGTTCAGTCTTGACCAGTGTGATGTGTATGTGCGTGCGTGCATGTGCATGTGCATGCATTTTCTTTCTCTGTATTATGATGTTTTGACATTTAAAAAAATCTTTCTGGTGGAGGAGAGAGTGATACTGCCTGAGCTGGCCAATTTACTATCTTCCTAGGATAGCAAAGGGCCCAGTGGGGAACACTTCTTTGATATGCAAACTAACTAATCCAGAGCCATATTTCCTCTCTCTGGCCCTTGCACCCCAGGAGGTCATCTTCCTCTGTGTTTATCATCCCTGGACCAGGTACAGGACCCCTAGGGACCACCTCTACAGCCCATATGACCCCATGTGGTGTGCTGTGGCTTCTGTCCCTAGGAACTGTGAGTGTGTAAACTTTGTTTTTCCTGAATCTTTCCTTGGTCTCCTCTTGTGGCAGAACCTGACTCAGCATCTCAAAAACTAGTAACAAACAGTCACTCTATCAGGTGCTTCCTCAGGGTTCCTTTCTCTCAGGATCTTCACTGCCCCTTTTCCCAGGCTGGCCTCTTCCAGGAGCTCCTTATCCATTGGCTTATCTGAATCCCAGTTATAATCTAGTTTGAAACTTTTACCCACAATCCTCCTCTGTCCTCAGTACTGTGAGACATGTGGCTGGTTTTCTGTTTTTTGTTAACCTAGAACATTCCATGACGATGAAAAAATGAAGAGATATTTCAAGAAATTTTATTTAGAAGGCTGGCTTTCTCAGACCATGCAGCAGACTTTCAGTTGGAGGTACGGCTGGCCATAAAGGAATTCTGGGAATACAGAAGAAGAATCAGCGGCTATATTTCATAAGGGAAGTAAAGTTTTTTCTACATTCAGGGTCCGTAGCTGGGAGTGACAGGAGAAAAGCATACAAAATTTTTAAAAGTAACATTTGCACGTACACTAGAGACTTCACAAGAAAAAGGAAGACCCAAAGAAGCGGTTAGAAGCCAGAGTTTACATGTCGGGTTGGACACAAAGTAGTAAATTGTGAAAAAGTGACAACATAAAGGGGTTTGGGCTAGGGCATTTAATTGTGGAAAACTAAGAAGATAAGCATTAGGTTAACAAGGTTTGTTTGTACAGATTTCTCTTGATCCCCACTCTCCATCCCTGGAGAAACTGATGTCTTCCTTCTACCTGGTATAGGGAGGGCATCTTTCACATGGGAGTTATATCTCCTGCTTTTAAGAAGAAAAAAGGTGAGAGTACCCATTTTGTATTTGCTGTTTTCCTTTTTTGTTGTTTTTTGTTTGTTTGTTTTTTCTTTTTTCTTTTTTTTTCTTTTAATATGAAATTTATTGTCAAATTGGTTTCCATACAACACCCAGTGCTCATCTCAACAGGTGCCCTCCTCAATGCCCATCCCCCACTGTCCCCTCCCTCCCACCCCCCATCAACCCTCAGTTTGTTCTCTGTTTTTAAGAGTCTCTTATGGTTTGCCCCCCTCCCTTTCTAACTTTTTCCCCCCTTTCCCTCCCCCATGGTCTTCTGTTAAGTTTCTCAGGATCCACATAAGAGTGAAAACATATAGTATCTGTCCTTCTCTGTATGACTTATTTCACTTAGCACAGCACTCTCCAGTTCCATCCATGTTGCTACAAAAGGCCATATTTCATTCTTTCTCATTGCCAAGTAGTATTCCGTTGTGTATACAAACCACAATTTCTTTATCCATTCATCAGTTGGTGGACATTTAGGCTCTTTCCATAATTTGGCTATTGTTGAAAGTGCTGCTATACACATTGGGGTACAAGTGCCCCTATGCATCAGCACTCCTGTATCCCTTGGGTAAATTCCTAGAAGTGCTATTGCTGAATCATAGGGTAGATCTAATTTTAATTTTTTGAGGAACTTCCACACTGTTTTCCAGAGTGGCTGCACCAATTTGCATTCCCACTGACAGTGCAAGAGGGTTCCCGTTTCTCCACATCCTCACCAGCATCTATAGTCTCCTGATTTGTTCATTTTAGCCACTCTGACTGGCGTGAGATGGTATCTGAGTGTGGTTTTGATTTGTATTTCCCTGATGAGGAGCGATGTTGAGCATCTTGTCATGTGCCTGTTGGCTATCTGGATGTCTTCTTTAGAAAAGTGTCTATTCATGTCTTCTGCCCATATTTTCACTGGATTATTTGTTTCTCAGGTGTGGAGTTTGGTGAGTTCTTTATAGATTTTGGATACTAGCCCTTTGTCCGATATGTCATTTGCAAATATCTTTTCCCATTCCGTTGGTTGCCTTTTAGTTTTGTTGATTGTTTCCTTTGCAGTGCAGAAGCTTTTTAATCTTCATGAGGCCCCAATAGTTCATTTTTACTTGTAATTCCCTTGCCTTTGGAGATGTGTCAAGTAAGAAATTGCTGCGGCTGAGGTCAGAGAGGTTTCTTCCTGCTTTCTCCTCTAGGGTTTTGATGGTTTCCTGCCTCACATTCAGGTCCTTCATCCATTTTGAGTTTATTTTTGTGAATGGTGTAAGAAAGTGGTCTAGTTTCATTCTTCTTACATGTTGCTGTCCAGTTCTCCCAGCACCATTTGTTAAAAAGACTGTCTTTTTTCCACTGGATATTCTTTCCACTTTTGTGGGTCCAATTCTGGAGTCTCTCTTCTATTCCATTGGTCTATGTGACTGTTTTTGTGCCAATACCATGCTGTCTTAATGATTACAGCTTTGTAGTAGAGGCTAAAGTCTGGGATTGTGATGCCTCCTGCCTTGGTCTTCTTCTTCAATATTACTTTGGCTATTCGGGGTCTTTTGTGGTTCCATACAAATTTTAGGATTGCTTGTTCTAGCTTTTTTTTTTTTTATTTAAAAAAAATTTTTTTTAACGTTTATTTATTTTTGAGATAGAGAGAGACAGAGCACGAATGGGGGAGGGTCAGAGAGAGGGAGACACAGAATCCGAAACAGGCTCCAGGCTCTGAGCTGTCAGCACAGAGCCCGACGCAGGGCTCAGACTCACGGACTGCGAGATCATGACCTGAGCCGAAGTCGGCCGCCCAACGGACTGAGCTACCCAGGCGCCCCATAGGATTGCTTGTTCTAGCTTTGAGAAGAATGCTGGTGCAATTTTGATTGGGATTGCATTGAATGTGTAGATAGCTTTGGGTAGTATTGACATTTTAACAATATTTATTCTTCCCATCCATGAGCACGGAATGTTTTTCCATTTCTTTGTATCTTCAATTTCCTTCATAAGCTTTCTATAGTTTTCAGCATACAAATCTTTTACATCTTTGGTCAGGTTTATTCCTAGGTATTTTATGATTCTTCGTGCAATTGTGAATGGGATCAGTTTCTTTATTTGTCTTTCTGTTGCTTCATTATTAGTGTATTAGAATGCAACTGATTTCTGTACATTGATTTTGTATCCTGCGACTTTGCTGAATTCATGTATCAGTTCTAGCAGACTTTTGGTGGAGTCTATCAGGTTTTCCATGTATAATATCATGTCATCTGCAAAAAGTGAAAGCTTGAGTTCATCTTTGCCAGTTTTGATGCCTTTGGTTTCCTTTTGTTGTCTGGTTGCTGATGCTAGAACTTCCAACACTATGTTAAACAACTGCATTTGCTGTTTTTGAAGTACCCTCAACTCAAAATAGTCAATGTATCAAGGCAACATACTTTTGGGTGACAGCTCTGAACCCCTACAGTTTCCAGCACTGTTCACATGTAATGTTTCTAAAATGTGCGCAGGCCATTTAGTTTCTTGCCACCTTTAAAAATGTGGCAGTAAATCTATAAAGCATCGTGTAATTCATAGTGTCTTAGAATTGAGGAAATATGGTACTTTTAACTAAGGCTGAGTGGTTAGTTAACTAGGGTTAGTGATAGTGGTTATTCTAATAGAGAAAGTGCCACCTATTAGACCTTGAAGGATAGCTGAAACTTTGTCAGATGGAGGCTGACATAGAATGTATTCTGGGAAGAAAGACTAGGAAGAAATGACCCAAATATAGAGGGTGAGTTTGGGGGTTTTGAGGCTTTGTGAACTGTGTGGACCAATGTATGGGTTTTATACATAGGATGGGAGATACATTTGAAGATCTACATGCTTTAATTTGTGTTGGCTGAGAATTGAAAGCTAAGAGCATTTATTTTCACCTGATATTGGAATAACTAAAGGGTTTTAAGCTGGGGGATGCTTTCAGTACACTGAATTTTCAGGAGCCATTTGAGGCAATAAGACCAATAAGGGAATTATAGCAATAGTCTAGCAAGAGATGATGAGCATTTGATCTAGAAGCAGTAACAGAAAGATATGGCAAAGAGGGAGATAGTACAACTCCAAAGATAGATGTGGCAAAACATACATGTGGAGGGTTCCGGGAGGAAATGAGGTAAAAGAAGAATCAAGAGTTTTTACCTCGGATACTGAATAGATAGATGATGGAGCCATTTATCGAGAGAGTAAATACAGGAGGAGAAGCAGGCTTAAGGTCTTAGAGCACAGTATGAAAAAGACAGCAGTAGACTATTTGTGTGAACTTTGAGGCTTCCAAGGCGGCACAAAATTAGGTAGTAAGAAAATCTGGGGAATTTATTGGAAAGGGATTTGAATGAAAGGCATGCATGCATTCTTTATTTTAGTATGTAATGATTTTGGGGGGCTCTCCTATGTGCAAGTTTCCATTGTGGGTGCTAATGATACAAAAATGAAAAAGTCCCAGCTCCTGCCCTGACGGAGGTCACAGTTTAGGAGAAGAGATACATCAACCAATCTGAATTTCTTGTCTAGATGATTAGCAGTATAATTAAGGTATGATGAAAGTCCTGTAGCAGACCCTGTACACGCCCCAAATTACATATCTACTCAGCTGTCAACATTACTGTACATGCGAATCCCACAACTTCCAACTTCAAGTAACTGATGCTTTTTTTTGGGGGGGTGGTCCTCTGGCAGTGGGAACCCTCTGGAAGTGTCAGGGGTTTCCCACACCTCCCTTGCCAAGTAACTCTCAGCCAATGACTATGAGGAGTTAGTAGATAAATAGCTCCTCAACCTTATTTCACTGTTGGGGAGAACAGTGGGCTTATTCTATGCTGCATCACATAGTTGCCGCTGAGGTTGAGCCCTAGTTGGTCATAGCACTACTCCACTAGTTAAGTCACCCTGAATTCTTGCACTTGACTTGTTGGCTCAGAGGTTGTTTGGTGGCAGCTTTTAAACATGGCTACAGGGTCACTTGGGTGTGACCTGTACTTTATGTACAGGTCACTTGGGCTCAGTTGGTTGAGCATCCAGCTTGGGCTCAGATCATGATCTGGAGGTTCATGAGTTCAAGCCCCACATCGCTGTGCTGACAGCAGGGAGCCCACTTTGCATCCTCTGTCCACCCTCCCCACCCCCGCCCCCCGCTGCCCTTCCTCAGTTTGTGTTCTCTCTCTCTTTCAAAAATAAACATTTTTTAAAGTTAAAACAATAAAAAATAAACACGGTTACAAGCTCTGACATGCTCTTCATCAAGAGATGGGATTTAGATCCCTATCCATTAAATCTGGCTGTATTTTAACCTGTAGGTTTATACTGCTATAATGCTATGTGCGTTTTGAGCCTGGGTCATAAACGACCAAGGAGCTTCTGCCTCATTCGCTGGAACGTTTGCCATTGGAGCTCTGAGCTCCAGGTGAGGAATCCAGTTTGCTTGAGGCTGCCATGCTGGAGATGCCACACTGAAAGACCACATGGGGTTCTGGACACTCTATAGGCATATAGTGAGATGCCCAATGAGCACCTTGCTCTTTGTCATTTCCAGTGTAAGTGTGACACATGTGAGTGAAGAAGCCTCCAGATGATTTCAGGCCCCAATATAGGAGTCACCCCTAGCCATCCCTGTTTTCTCAGTTGATTCCAACACATCATGGAGCAGAGACAGGTTATCTACACTGTGCCCTTAGTTCCCAGCTCACAGAATCATATGCATAATAGTGTATGAACATAGTAAAATGGTTTTACACCACTGAATTTTGGAGTGACAACCAGAACATTGACCTAAGATAGTACCTACATAGTCAAAGCATCATGAGCATTTGCAAGATAGTTGAAAACGGGAGTATGAAATAACTCATCAAGGGAGAAGGTGCAGCACAATTATTTTCTACCATGCAGAGATGATTTGCCTTATCTAAAAAAAAAAAAAAGTGTACATTCTGCATGCATTCTTTCACCCAAAATAAGACCAGCCTCAATTGATTATCTAAGAACATTGGCTTCCAGGAAGTCACATGGTCTGAATTAGGCTCATAAAGTACAAAAGGACTACCGAGGGGCCCGTGGCTAATAGGTTTTCCACAGCTTTCCTGTTTTAAAAGTATTTGTTTGTGCTTCATCATTAGTAATCAACATACATTTAGTTGGAAATAAATGTAACCTGAAAAAAGACTGAAAAAAGATTCTGCCTGAGTTAAGCTCTAGATTCTATCCGGTGTGAACATGAGGTGAAAGGGAGGGGATAGTTCTCAGGTGATTGGAAATTATTTCTGTGTTGGATGTGATGTCTGTCACATCCAATCACCTGGTGCCTGTTTAGGATCAGACAAATGACAGCAGGTGGAAGTGTGCCTTTTGATCCTGAAATGGCAACAGACCCTCACGTCTGCAGCTTCATCTGACAAATTTGGCAGGAGGAAAGAGGTCTGGAACCAGAAGCATCTGCCACTGAGTTGGGAGAGCTGAAATAAATGATTTTATTAAAGCCGTTTCCTCCAACTGCTATCCAGTGAGTTTACAATGGACACGAGATCAGACCCAAGCATGTTGATCAATATGAGGATCCTGGGATCATCTGTCCATGACTGTGGTGCTTCTGAGAGTCCTTTTGAATCAGTCGAATCCACGTCCATTCGAGAGACATGTTTACACTGTGTTAAGTGGGTGTATGTCTGTGCTAGAACCATGGAGGAGACCTGAGCAGGGTATATAGTTCATGCCTCCCTGACAGTCATCCCCCATCTAGTCATTAGGTAGGTGCCCCATCACTGGAGGGGAAGCCTCACTTCACAAGGATGGATTACAGTTAACTTAAAAATAGAAAAGAGAAGAGTTTAAATGCGGAAGAAAACACATGTCACTATTGGATACCATACTGGGCAATCATTTTTCTCTAAAAACAATGGAAAAGTTCACACAGGTAAGAGATGATAGTTTGTATACGAGTGAACAAAAGCTACTATGGGCCATAAATCTAAATAAAAAAGGAAATGACACACTGAGAAAATATTTGAAATAAATACTTGGTTAACTTCTTGAACGTAGGAAGAAATCTTACCAACAAATCTTACCAATCAACTACAACAAACAAACAAACAAAAACAAAACCACACACACACACCCCAGATAAAAACAAAACGAGTAAAGAGCACGAGCAAATAAATCATTCATTAAAAGTACAAACGGGTAATAAAGGTATGAATAAAAGAAAACAAATTAATATGCCACATTTTGCCTATCAGATTTGCCAAGATTTCTTAAAAGCAATAACACCCAGTGGGGTGAGAGCGTGGTGAGATTAGTAGTTTCTAACTCCTTCCCTATGGCTGGTAGGGACAGTATTTCCCTTTTAGATACAAACTGATAATGTGTGTCAAGATATTGAAGGATTTCAAAAGCTTTTTGATTCATCCAGAGCACTTCCAGGAATCTGTCCTAAAGATAAAAGAGATGACGTACAGGTTTATGAAAAGAATAATTATCAAAATGAAGTTTATTACAAAAGAAATATGAAGACAATCTAGATGCCTCCAAAGGGCATGGTTACAGAAATATTTATATATGCATAGAATATAGTAATTGCAGGGGCGCCTGGGTGGCTCTGTTGGTTAAGCATCCGACTTTGGCTCAGGTCATGATCTCACGTTTCGTGAGTTCGAGCCCGGCGTCCGGCTCTGCCAGCTCAGAGCCTGGAGCCTGCTTCAGATTCTGGGTCTCCCTCTCTCTCTGCCGCTTCCCTGCTCATGCTCTGTCTCTCTCTGTCTCAAAATAAATAAATAAACATTAAAAATTTTAAAATAAATAAATAAATAAAAAGAATATAGTAATTGCCAAAAGTTAAATTTGCAAGTCATATTTGATAACATAAAAAATTCTCTTATTGGAGTACTGATGAACAACATAGAAAATGAAAGGCGAGAGAACAAAATTTATTAACAGTTTGTTACCGGTATGGAACACGTGTTCGTAAATACCGGAAACAAACACACCAAAAATGTCAGCAGGGTTACTACCTCTTATGGTGAGATGATGGGTGATATTTATTTTCCTCCATTCAACTCCTTCAGGTGTCCCAAATCTCTACAGTAAACACTGAATTTGTTTTCTATCGCTGCACAGCGAATTACCACATCTTTAGTGGTTTCAAGCAATACCATGTATTCTCCGCTTCTGCAGATCCGAAGTCTGAGGTTGCCTTAGCTGGAGCCGCCACTTGAAGTCTCACAGGGTGAAAAGTGAGTCCAGCTGAGATGAACTCTCACCTAGAGCTCATTCGAACTCGTTACAGCTCATTCAGGTTGTTGGCAGAGTTCAGTTCCTGAGATTGTAGGACAGAGGCCCCTGTTTCCTTGCTGGTTGTCAGTCAGGGACCGCTCTTTGCTCCGAGAGGCTTCCCATAGTTCCTTTCCACGTGACCCTGTAGGCAGTCACGGTGTGAATTTTGCCTCTGACTGATCACATGGCGTTGGGTAAGTTCCGTAACCTCTCTGAGCCTCAGTTATTTGTAAGACGGGGCAATGGTAGTAGTGGTAATATAATAGTTGTCCTGGTAATTGTCTCAAAGGATTGTGGTAAAATTTGTGGCGAATGTAAATGTAATGATATTTTGTTACTTATTTTGGCATGAAGTGTGGTTTTAGTTTCGGTCTCAGAAAATGCAAAGCAAAACTTAGAAGCCCACAAAAACCAGTTGGGCAGGACAGAATCTGACCAGGCGTCAGAAAAAGCTCCAGATGTTTCTCGTTATCTCTTTTTCTAGTCAATGGCGACGAGCCTGTTCAGTCCCTACCTCTGTGCGGTGAAATGAAGCAGCAGAACACCTCTCTGTTGCTCCGAACTCTTTCTCTTTTCTTGATACTCTGCTTTGTCTGTCTGCGAAGACTTCTGCTTCTTTTGTTAGGGGACCCACATGGCAGGTCTAAACCTGCCTCCTCAGGTCAGCCTCTTGAAGCTTACCAGTGTGGAAAAGGAGATAAATGCTGAAGTGCCTGCTTTGGGGCCCAGCCTATTCTGTTCTAGGCTATTTGTTCTCGCTGCCACCAATCCCACCCTTCGTTTCATTCGCACCCACCTCCCTTGATACTGTGTCATCTCCTAGTGGGAGAAGAAAATGACTACAGGCAAATCAGATCTGCTCTTGGGTTTTCTGGAAGGTGCCCCACACGAGGGTCAGGTTGCTGGGTCCTGAGACGTACCTCTCCTCCTCCTCCAGGCAGAAGTAATGGGATCATGGAAGCCAATAGCCGGGTGAACGAGGCCAGGTTCTCTGGCAGATAGAATTGTGTTTTTGTTTTTGTTTTTGTTTTTGTTTTAACCCAGAGTATATGTTCAGGAAATACCTTTGAAAAGAACAAGTGGCAGGGTGCCCGAGTGGCTCAATCGGTTAAGCGTCAGACTCCTGATTTGAGCTTAGGTCATGATCTCCCGGTTAGTGAGTTCAAGCCCTGTGTAGGGCTCTGTGCTGACAGCACGGAGCCTGCTTGGGATTCTCTTTCTCCGTCTCTCTCTGCCCCTCCCTCAATCAATCTCTCTCTCTCTCTCTCTCTCTCTCAAAATAAATAAACTTAAAAGAAAAAGGATGAATGAGGATAAATTATGACAGCTCCTACAGATGAATGCCCTAACATTAATTATAAAACAGTTATTCCCTTATTGCACGTGAGAATATGGGTATTTGAGTTTGGGTTATGTAAAAAAAAGGAACGTCTTATAAAATATAGCAATATCAGGACTTTTTTTTAAGTATTATGTGTTAGATACAGTGCCAGGTGCTTTATAGACAGGATCTTAGTTAATCTGAACTAAATTGTAAACTGTAGGAGGACAGAGATCAAGCCTTCCCTGTGTGTTACGGTATCCTCAGTGCCTTGCATAGGGGCTAATGTAGAGCAGTGTAGAATGTCTGTGAATTCCTTCAGCATGTGTTTATGGAGCGTTTACTTTGCACTGGAGCAACCCGACCAATAGACACTGATAAATCTCCATACCAGGGAATATGCAGTGCATAAAACTTGCAAAAATCCTGACCCTCGTGGAAGGTAGTCCTTAAGAATGAAGACTGGAGGCAGGTTTAAATTCTGTCTTTGCCACTCATTAACCATGTGACTTTGGGCACTTATTTCATATCTCTGGGACTCTGTTTCCCCATTTGTAAAACGGAATACTTCCTAGGTCTTAGAGTGTCCCGAGAATAAAAGAACAATGCTTGGCTTTTGGTATGTTCTCAGGACATGGCAACTGCATGTTATCACAGGCACCTGTGAGTATGAGTTGAATGTGTGTGTGTGTGAATAATTCCTTCCAACAACTCAGATAGGATGCATATTCTCCATGTCATGAATAAGAAATCTGAACTAGAGACGAGTTAAGTCCCTTGCCCAAAGTCAAACATCTGGTAAGGAGCAGAATTGTGATTTGCATCCAAGACCGTATGACTCCAAAGTCCATTCTGTTCCGTGCTATTGCTGTGACTGTCTTTCTATTAATGGTGAATGTTGACAAGCAGTATAAACACCTGGGAAAGGAGTCCTGAAAGGAATTAAGGCAAGAGGGCAAAGACCATGTTGTTTCCCTATAAGAGTGGGGCCAGGGAGGTAAAAAAAAAGTCCTGCAAAACTCCACCGGGGTCCAGCTGCCAGTGCGGGAGTATTGCTCAGTCTAGCTGTTAAGCATTATGTGCCAGTTGGAAGTGGGCTGCATTTTCCTCATGTGACAGCTGGTCTTGGTAGCAAGGAATGCCTCGAAGTTGGCACTACAATTCAGCCCAGAAAACATTTGACTTGATTCACAAATCTGTAGCTGAAAAACTACAACCAGAGAGAGGGTGGGCTCAGAATAGAGTCTGAAAAGCAGACAGAGAAGAAAGGAACATTTATTACTCTGTTTGCATAATTAAAGATGCTACATCTGGCTACAAATCTCCAATTTACTAATGTATGCTCTCAAACATGTTCTCAAATACAATAAACATTAACTTCTCTATCGATGTTGTTTTTCATCAACTATAGACCTTGCTCTTGCAGGTTTTGTAAAACGGTCCCATACAGGGTGTAATTCATGCAGAGATCACAGTGAGTGTTATTTAGGTTTTCTGTAGATTTATCTCGAGTGCCACCTACTCCACAATGACTTCTTTGGCTCTCTTTATTCATTCGTTCACTCATTCATTCATTCATTCATTCGTGTATTTTTACAATTTCATACATGTTTAGTGAATACGTACTATATAAAAGATTGGTGGGAAGCTTGAACAGGGTCCTTGCTCTTATGGGATTTGCATTCTATATATTCTATATATGTCTGTTAGAGAGATAGACAATACATAAG
The DNA here is from genome assembly GCF_027475565.1 of Acinonyx jubatus. Classification (NCBI taxonomy): domain Eukaryota; kingdom Metazoa; phylum Chordata; class Mammalia; order Carnivora; family Felidae; genus Acinonyx; species Acinonyx jubatus. The sequence goes on along the minus strand of NC_069380.1, from coordinate 189,219,756 downwards.
TAAACCAACAAACAAGGAAATAAAACATTTACAGAAAGTGGTAATTTCTATGAAGGCATAAGATATGTCATGATGCCTGAGATGGCATTTGAGCTAAAAAATGAATATTGGGGTGGGATGGCCATGAATAGAGCTGAGACAAGTACTATGGGCAAAGGGAAAGGCTGGTGCAATAAGCCTTATAACTATAACATAAGAACAACTCATTTCAAAAATGGGCAATCGACATGAATATACATTTCTCCAAAGATATACCAATGGCCAGTAAGAACATGAAAAAATGCTCAGCATCATCCCCTAGAGAAAGGCAAATCAGAACCTTGGTGAGATACCACTCCACACTCACTAGGATGGTTATAATAAAGAGGTAATAACAAGTGTTGTCTGGGATGTGAAAAAATTGGAACCCTCATACACTCCTGGTGAAAATGGAAAATGGTGCAGCCACTTTGGAAAAGAGTCTGGCAGTTTCTCAAGTGTTAAACACAGAGGTACTGTATCCTTCAACATTCCCACTTCTGAGAATGTACTCGAGAAAAGTGAAAACAGATTCACACAAATGTTTACACAGCATTTTTCATGACAATCAAAAAAAGTGAAAATAACCCAAATGTTTGCCATCTGATGAATGGATACATAAATTGTGCTCTATGTATGTAATAAAATATTATTTGTCAATAAAAATAAATGTAACACTGACACATGCTAAAACACATATGAAATTGGAGAATATTAAGTGAAAGAAACCAGTTATAAAGGAACATGTATTGTAGGACTATACATATATGAAATACCCAGAATAGGCAAATCTGTAGAGACAGAGGTAGATGAGTGGTTACCTGGAATGGAAGGAAATAAGACTTTGGGGGATTATGGTTGAGCAGAGAGGGATTTCTTTTTGACATAATGAAAATGTTCTAAAATAGACTGTGATGATGGATGTGCCACTCTGTGAGTATAATAAAGTCATTGAATTGTGCACTTTAAGCGGATGAATTGTATGGTATGTGAACTGTATCTCAGTAAAGCTGATTTTTTTTTTTTTAAAGAATAGACTGTTTGTAGGGAAAGATTAGAGACATGTAACTAAATTAGGAAGCTGTTGCTCTTGTCCAACCAGGAGATAGTGGTGGCTTGAACAAGAGTAATCTGGTCACCCTGTCCGTTACCAGTCCAAAGTAAAAAATTCTCTCATTTTTTTTCTCATGTGTCTACCTACATCATTAATACTTACCGCATCGCACTGAAGTGATCTGTGTAACTGTCTGTAACCCTTACTACACTGTAAATTTCTGATGAAGGACTTTATTCTTATCTCACATTTTATCTCCCTCTACATAGAATATCTGCACACAGTAGGGACCAAGTAAATATTCAGTGAATTGATGTGAGCCAGAAGCTGATAGCATTAAAGATGTTTCAGATATTTCTAGAAGGTATACAGCTTAGTATAATTAAGACTGTATCCAACATTCTCATTTTCTCTCTCCCACATCTTTATCTAGAATTCATTTCAGGAAGTTTACCTGAAAGAGAAAATAATCCACAAAAATAAAGTCTTAAGGGGTCAGAATAGAAGGGAGTGAAAGAAACAAAACTGTCTCTATTTCCAGAAATCCGATTGTCTATATAGAATATCCCAAGGAACATAAAATCCCAGGGAATTTATAAAAACAACTCCTAGAACGAAATAAATGAGTTTAAACTTATTTATTTATTTTGAGAGAGAGAGAGAGAGCAGGAGAAGGGGCAGAGAGAAGGAGAGAGTCACTACAGAGCCCAACCCAGGGCTTGAACTCATGAACCGTGAGGTCATGACCTGAGCCAAAATCAAGAGTCGGACACTTCACTGACTGAGCCATTCAGGCACCTCCTAAATAAATTAGTTTGAGAAAGTCACAGAATATAAGGTGAACACACAAAAATCAATTATACACTAGCCATGAAAAATAGAACAAACTTTTAAAATAGCATTTACAATAGTATTCAAAAACGGAACACATATGTATAAATATAAGAAAACATGTATAGGGTCTCTATACTGAAAACTACCCCCAAAAACGTGGACAAAAGAAATGAAAGGTCCAAATAAATGGAGACATATATCCATGGTTTGGAGGACTTAACATAATAAAAATGTTAATTTTGTCCAAATTCAGTTAGACTTTAATACAATTCTATGAAAATCACAGTAGGCTTTATATATATAAGTGAAGCTGAAGGAATCATATAAAGACCACCTAGAAGGGTGCCTGGCTGATCCAATGAGGGGAGCATGCAACTCTTGATCTCAAGGTCATGGGTTTGAGCCCCACATTGGGTGGTGATTACTTTAATAAATAAAACTTAAAAAAAAAAAAAAAGACCAGTATCAACAGTGTGGTATTGGAGAAGGAATATGCATATAGACCAATGGAATAATACAGACTCCAGAAGTAGACCCACACTACTATGGCTAATTTATTGTCTTTTATTTCTTTCCAACGAATGGTGTTGGAGCAATTGGACGTCCGTATGAAGTAAAAATGAGTCTTGAGCTAAGCCTCATACCCTATGCAGTAATTAGATCCAAGTGACATCATCAATCTCAATATATATTGGAAACTAGAAAAAATTACAAGGAAACACACAAAAAATTCTTCCAGTCCTAGAGCTCATCAAAGAGGCTTTAGATCTGACACCAAAAGTATGATCCATTAAAAAAAAGTGGTAACTTGTATTTCATCAAAATTCGAAACCTTTTGCTCTGTGAAAGATACTATTAAAATAATGCAAAAAATAAGCTAGGGGTGCCTGGGTGGCTCAGTTCGTTGGGCATCCAATTCTTGATATTGGCTCGGGACATAATCTTGAGGTTGTGAAACTAAGCCCAACATAGGGCTCCGTGCTGAGGGTCGTGCCTGCTTGGTATTCTCTTTTTCCTTCTTTCTCTGCCCCCTTCCCCATTTGTTCTCTCTCTCTCTCTCCCTCCCTTCCTCCCTCCCTCTCTCTCTCTCTCTCTCTCTGTCTCTCTCTCTCTCAAAGAAATATATATATATATGTATATATATATATACATATATATATATATACATATATATATATATATATATATATATATACATATATATATATATAATACAATATTTGGGGGAAATATTGCAAAACACACATTTGACCCAAGACTTGTATCCAGAACGAACTCTCATAACTCAACAGTAAACGAAAAAACAACAACAAAAAACAAACAAACAACAATGAATTTTAAAATGGGCATAAGACTTGAACTTTACCCAAGGAGATATACAAATAGCAAATAAACATATGAAAAGATGTTCAACATCATTAGTCACTGAGGAAATATGAATTAAAACTCCAGGGTGATAGAGAATCACACACCTGTTAGAATAACTAAAATTAAGATACTGAAGATATCAAGTGGTGAAAAGAGCAACTAGAACTCTCTCACTGCTTAAGGGAGTGAAAAGTAATCAGCCACTTTGGAAAACAGTTTGGCAGTTTTCTTGCATGTTAATCTGTGACCCCTCAATCCTACACCTGAGTATTTACCATAGAGAAATGACAAGTATGTTCACACAAAAACCTCCTCATGAATGTTTATGGCAGCTTTGCTCATAATTGCTCCAAATTGGAAGCGGTTCAACGCCCTTCAGTGAGTGAATGAGTAAACAAACTAGGATATCCATACAGTGGAATACAGTGCTGCAATAAACAAACTATTGATAAATGCAACAATTTGGATCAGTCTCAAAGGCACTGTGCTTAAGTGACAGGAACCAGTCCCAAAGGTTACATACTATATCATTTCACTTATACGTCATTCTTCTCTTAATTTTTTATTGTAGTTAACATCCAGCATTATATTAGTTTCAGGTGTACAGTACAATGATTCAACAATGATTTCCATTACTCAGCCCTCATCATGGTAAGTGCACTCTAAATCCCCTTCATCTACTTCATCCATCCCTCTACCCACCTCCCTTCCAGCAACCACCAGTTTGTTTTCCATACTTAAGAGTCTGGGTTTTTTAATCTCTTTTTTGTTTGCTCATTTGTTTTGTTTCTTGAATTCCACATCTTAGTGAAATCATATGATATTTGTCTTTGTCTGTCTGACTTATTTCACTTAGCATTTTCCTTCTAGGTCCATCCATGTTGTTGCAAATGGCAAGATCTCATTCTTTTTCATGTCTGAGTAATATTCCAGTATGTATATGTGTGTGTGTGTGTGTGTGTGTGTGTGTGTGTGTGTGTGTATCTACTTTATCCATTCCTCTATTGATGGACACTTGCTTTGCCTCCTCACATGACATTCTTGAAGAGACCGAATGTGAAGGAAAACAGATCAGTGGTTGTCATCGGTTAGGATCAGGAATAAGATGTGACAACACAGGGGTTGCTGAAAGGAGTTTTAGGGATGATGACGTTGTTCTGTATTCATATTATTGTGATTGTAAGAATTAATATGTGTTTTAGAATTTCTAAAATTTTACAGCAAAAAGGCAATTTTATGGTAAATTAATTTTTAAGTGAAATACAAAAGTAAAACAATTTTCTTGATTCTCAAGAACTCTGGAGACAGACTTACCTGGAATTTTATCTAGCTTTGCTACCTAGTGCCTGGGATAATTTGGAGTTACTGTTTAATGTCAGTTTTTTCATTTGTCAAATGGAGATAAGAACACGGGGCACCTGGGTGGTTCAGTCAGTTGAGCGTCCAGCTCCTGATTTCGGCTCGGGTCATAATCCCAAAGTCATGGGATTGAGCCCCTGCTTGTGATTCTCTCTCTTTTCCTCTGACCCTCTCCCCCAACATGTACTCTCTCACTCTCTTTCTCTACCTGTCTCTCTCTCTTAAAAAAAAATGAAAAAAGAAAAAAAAAGCACAATATCTGTCACATGGTAGGAAAAATTCAATGAGAATACCCACATGGCACTTAGCACAGTTCTTGCTACATGGTGAAACTAACATTCAACTGATGTTTCTGTTGCTATTTCTGTGCTCTCTACTACTATCTTATCGAAGAGAACAATGCCAATAAAAACAATATAAGTCTGGTATTTTAACCCTTAAAATGTTAATATCAGGACATTTTGAGAAGTAGCAACATGGAGGCAGCACTGTGATATTTTATCCTGAAATCATATCCCAGGGCTGGGCGGGGCACAGGTTGTTCATCAGTGCCCTCAACAAACAGAGGCCACTGTTCCACAATACCCCAGTGTAACTGATCGAGCTCCATCTAGAATCTCTGATCCTACCATTCACTCATTGGCTAACCTTGGAAGCAGGTTCAAAATAAGAGATTAAGAGAAAGGCTTTTGAGAGGTCCTGTGCATCTTCACTCTAAGAATGGTTTCCAAAAGCTAATAAGAATTACCATTGCTCGTGTGTGTGTGTGTGTGTGTGTGTGTGCACGTGCACACAAGCATGGCAGTCTTCCAAATTTCTCTGCCAGTATCTCACAGCCACAGAAGGCTGGGTTTTAAGCATTTGGATTTCCAGTTCTTATCTTCCAGAGTTTAACATTGAGAGCCCAGGACAGCCTCATATGTAAGTGCCTGATGTCACTGATCATCTATAACTGATAGAGCTGGGATTCCTGATTGAGTATGTCCAATCGCTTAAGTTAATAGAGAATCTTTATCATGTGCCTCTAATCTTTGCCATCTGACTTGCAGCCCTGTTCCCTCCCTCACACTCTGAGCTGGCAAATTTCCCTCCACCTGCAATCTCCTGGACTAGAGTATCTCTCCAGGAGGCAGCAGAGGCTCAACTCCTGGGCCATCTTGTTACCTTCTAATCAACTCTAATAGCCCTCCATGCTCGCCAGTTGAGAATCATATTAAACAGGGCTTCCTGGTGTGTATGTTAGGGTTTGTTTAGAAACATCTGTGATGGGCAGGCCGGGAAGAGGCATTGCCAGCTATAGAGAAAGAAGTTGCTCAGCCTGGACGAGTCCTCCATCTTTCCCTCTGGTCTCAATTTTCACAACCGAGATGGTTGGATCAGATTGTTTCTAAGGTCTATCCATTTTAATATTCCAGGACTCTAGTTCACAAACAAGTTTTTGTTGTTTAAAAATAATCTCCTTGCCCTCTGAAATACACATTGATTCTGCACTCTTCATGTTTTTTCTCCCCAAATAATGCTCACATTTAAATTGAGTCAGGAGTACTATAATCTTTGTTGCATGATTCAGTCTGGCTCCAAAGAAATTAGCTCCTGAACTATCAACAAATAAACATTGATTCGTGGTTACTGTTCAATGCAGATTTGACACTAACCATAAACTGAGGAGTTTGGGGAATACATTTTTTTTTGTAGCAGAAGTGGTTGAAAATGGATTAGATTAGTTCAAGTGCTTGTATTCTCTAGTAGGAGGTAGGGGTGGAAAAATTGGTAGCAGCAGTGATTGAAGGGTTAGGAAAGAAGGAAGGGGATTTACTAACCTCATGTGGCAGCACAATCACAATTACGCAAACCTTCTCCCTTCATGCTTAGACCAGAACATGTTAGCCATTTACCTTCTAGATTCACTCCTGAGCCAGAGGAGCATGCAGACTGAGACAGCATCCTCAAATTAGAAAGAAGCATCTGAGTGACCTTGACATTGTTTCATGTACAGCTCCTGGCACCCAGGCATCAAGGAGGAAGATAGGATGATAAGGACAAAGACTAGATTGGCCTACTGGGTCCAGTACATTTTCTTCAGAGCCAAGCTTCACAATTCTATATTCACGAGTGGAGACGTTTCTCAGACTAGGCTTGCACAATGGTGAGATAAATCCTTGCCATCACCTCATTGCTCAGTTAAGAAGGCTGGAGGACCAGGGGTGCCTGGGTGGCTCAGTCGGTTGAGCGTCCGACCTCGGCTCAGGTCATGATCTCTCAGTTCGTGAGTTCGAGCCCCGCGTCGGGCTCTGTGCAGACAGCTCAGGGCCTGGAGCCTGCTTCGGATTCTGTGTCTCCCTCTCTCTCTGCTCCTCCCCTGCTCACACTCTGTCTCTCTTTCTCAAAAATTAATATTAAAAAAAATTAAAAAAAAAAAAGGCTGGAGGACCAGTGTAGTATAAGGAACACCAGACCTGTTGTTGGAAGACAGGGGGTTGGGTCTTGCTCTGTTCTTTATCAATTATATGACCCTGGGAAGTCATTTAACCTCTATTATTCATTCCTGGATTATTTGAGGAGATATATATTGAATTCCTGCTATTCCATTCATAAGCAACAAGACTACAATGAGACATTCTTTCTGTTTTTATCAATCTCAGAACGCTAATTATCACTTATACGAGTTGGCATTTGTTGAATTCAATCTGTGTGTCAGGCTATCTGCATTCTATATAAATTATGACACTTAAATCCTAAGAGAGTTATTTTTTTATATATACAATTTATTACCAAATTGGTTTCCACACAACACATAGTGCTCATCCCAACAGGTGCCCGCCTCAGTGCCCATCACCCACTTTCCCCTCTCTAAGAGAGTTATTTTTATCCCCATTTTTCAGAAAAGGAAACTGACGCTCAGGTAAGTTAGGTAATTTATTCAAGAACACGGAACAAGTGGTACAAGTAGGACATTCAGTCCAGAGCATTAGAATTTAACTACGGTACTGCACAGTCTCTTTCATTTTGTATTTTATTTTATTTTATTTTATTTTATTTTATTTCACAGTATCTTTTAATTGGCTAATCTGCAAATGTAGATAATACTATTTAATTAAATATATTTCATAAGGTTTTGTGAAAGTTTTTAGTAAACTCTGTGTTATTACAATGCATTCAATTGTATAAGAGGTCAATCAATGAAGTGGCTCAGGGGTGAATACTATCCTGCTCTATCTTTAGTAAATGGCATGGCTGTAGGCAGGTCACTTTAACTTTTTGAGTTTTAAATGTATCAACTGACAAAATGGAGGAAATTGTTGTCAGTCTTCCTTGAAGGTTGTGACGAGGATCAGAAAAAATTGAGAATGTGAAATGCTGTGGATAAAAAGAGCTGGGAGAATTTAAGCTCTATATCAACATACTGTGAACATTTTTTATTTTGATAAACCAGAGGGATACCAATGTGGAATCTCAGAATGTTCTATATTATAATCCCATGCTTAGTAACCACTGAGTATCTGAGTCTTGTCTTCCAAGAGGTGATGTTAAACAGAAAAAGGCAATGACATAATTGTCTCAGAGAATGTTAAGAGTTCCCACATGTCTTATGAACTTTGGAATGCATTCTGGGTCCTACCATCTGGGTCCTACTCTGATTTGTAGACCCTAGCCTGGGTCGCAGAAGTCTAACCCTTTAATAGACATGCTGCCCGGGTTAACTGATTCAGAGAAAACACAAACTATCCTTTGAATCTCCCACCTTGTTCAAGACCTTCCCTTTACAGGTTGGACACAAAGATGCCTGGCTTCTAAGGAAACACTCTTCATAAAACACTCTCTTGGAATTGAATTCGCTCATTCAACAAGTGTTCAATGAGTGTATACTATGTGCCGGGAATTGTTCCTGGGGCTGGGGTATTGCACTCATGGAGCTGATGTTCTAATAGAGGAGGCAGGCAGTAACATGCTAAACACATCAACGAATGATACAGTGGGCTTGGTGCGCAGGAAAGGCCGATCTATGAAAGGACCTGAAGCAGGGTAAGAAGGTAGAGTGTTACAGGGGGGTCCCGTCTTTCTCATAACTTTACCATAGCTTTACCTGATGCCTGGTTGAGTTCTGGCCACACCTTAAATTGCCACTGAGGACACTCAGGATAGGAACTGATGATTTTTCTGGGGTGTCAGAACATAGGGTGGCTCCAGTGGTGAAGTCACAGAGCTCACGTATGATGTTTGAAAACAGACATGACAAGGGTGCCTGGGTGGCTCAGTTGGTTGAGTGTCTGACTTCAACTCAGGTCATGATCTCAAGGTGCTTGAGTTTGAACCTGTCTTTGGGTTCTGTGTTGACAGCTCAGAGCCTGGAGCCTGCTTCAGATTCTGTGTCTTCCTCTCTCTCTGCCTCTCCCTGACTCATGCTCTGTCTCTCAAAAATAAATAAACATTAAAAATTAAAAAAAAATAGGAATATACGGTGCGCCTGGGTGGCTCAGTCAGTTAAGCATCTGACTTCGGCTCAGGTCATGATCTTGCAGTCCAGAAGTTTGAGCCCTTCATCAGGATCTGTGCTGACAGCTCAGAGCCTGGAGCCTGCTTCGGATTCTGTGTCTCCCTCTCTGCCCCTCCCCAGCTCACACTCTGTCTCTCTCTCTCTCTCTTCCTTAAAAATAAATAAACATTTAAAAATTTTTAAAAAAGAAAAGAAAAGAAAACAGACATGACGGAAGGGAGAGAGAGAGAGAGAGGCTCTACAGGAAGTGAGAGAACAGAACCCTGGGAAGAGGAAGTAGCAGATGCAAAAGATCTGAGGCCAAAGTATGCTTGGCATATCTAGAGGACAGCACAGGGGCTGGGGGCTGATGTGTAGGAAGTAAGGGGTACATGCCCTCTTTATTCTCAAAAACACAACTCTGCACCTGCTTCCAGCTCCCCAATTTCTTAACTTCACATTTAAAGCCTTTTACGATCTGGTTCCAAACTCCACTTTGATTTTTTCTCAACTTCTCTTTAACATGAAAGCTCAGGTCCAGCTGACCTCCCCTGGCTTTGCATGGCCTCCCTCCCTCGGCGTTCCCCCTGACCTCTGAGATCCCTAACTTTCTCTAAGATAGTGGTTCTCAGCTGCGGGGAGTTTTGCGCCCCCCCCCCCCCAGACGTAGATGGCAATGTCTCCAGATGTTTTTGGTTGTTGCAGTTGGGAAGTTCTACTGGCATTCAGTGGGTAGAGACCAGGGATGCTGCTGAACATCCCTACGTGGCACAGGACAGCTCCCGCAAATAATTATCTGGACCAACATGTCAGTAATGCTGAGGTGGGAAGACGTTGCTCTAAGGCATCATTCACTCTTCAAAGTCAGAGCCTCCTGTTTGCAGCTTCCCTAAACCTTACACCTCATTCTACACAATTCTCTGAATTCTGTGGCCCTTACAAACTGCCTTTCATTATTATATCTATTGTGACATGATTGTGTGCACAGGGTTTTGGAATTATACAGCATGGATTTCATTCTCAGTTCTATCTATATGATCTTAGGTATACTATTTAACTTTCCTGATATACTGTTTCCTTACCTGTAAAACAGGACAAATCACACTTTGGGGAGGATTAAATGAGTTAATGTGTATAAATCCCTTACCACAGTGCCTGATGCAGGGCATAATAAATATTAGTTATTATCATGATAACAATTATTTGATTTCCTTAACTGGTTTGTATGACTCTTGGAGCCATTGATTATACCTTATAGTTATATACCTTATACTTCCTTGTATCCCCAGGGCCATGCGAATTAGAGTTGTTTACCAAAACTTTCTTGGTGATGGTGAGGTATGGAGTAAGTCTTCAGTATCTTTCCTAACGATGGCCTCTTAAAACTGGGAGTGGAAAGTAAGCACATCCCCCTTTGAGAAAATAAACAGCTTACTAAAGTCAGTGAATAAAGTCTTTCAGCTTACCAAATACTGATTCTTGATCCAGGACAAATCCATCACTAGGGCGGCACCTGAGTTTTAGGGGACAGCTTTCCTCTTTTCTGTGTTAAGATAAAAAAGAAAAAGAAATGGTCAGAATAGAAAGTTAAGCACAGGCTGAACCTGATAAGAAACAGGACTGTGTGGGGCATTGATGGACGCAGGAGTAAAGAGAAGTGATAAATGAACTGAAGACAGACTGAGAGCTGTTCATTTAAAGGAATCCTGTGCCCCCACACCTTTTTTTTTTAAACAGTCCACTGGTATAATTTCAGTGGCGTCTTGGTTGTAAATACATCTCTTTCTCTCTCACATCTACTCCTGAATAACTAGCTGATTTTCCAACTTGCAATCCAGAGATCAGAGCAGTAAAACAAGACAAACGGAGGCTAACATATTGTGCAAGCAAATATTCGCTACTTCACTCCCCACCAGTTTATCTTTTATTTATCTATTTAAAATGTTTATTTACTTTTGAGAGAGAGAGATAGAAACTGAGCCGGGTAGGGACAGAGAGAGAAGGAGACAGAATCCCAAGCCCCGAGTCCCATGTGGGGCTTAAACTCATGGGCGGGAGACCTGAGTCAAAAGCAAGAGTCAGACGCTTAACCAACTGCCCCACCCAGGTTCCCCCCGCCCCCAATTTATCTTTTAGGTAAGTCAAGATGTTTAGCCATAAAGCTCTCTGACATTGGGAAATACAGAGCCCCAGATGGAAGTAGAGGGCTGTGACTTTCCCCTCCTACTCACCGCTAACAGGGGACCTCCAAGAGGCATCAGAAAGGGGCGGGCTTTTATTTTTTCTTATTTGGCAGAAACAGGATTGAAGGGGGTGCTGGAGACAGGAAAAGGCCTCTGTGGGTCCCTGAACGTAGCCGCTTTTTTTCAGTTCTGAGGACATCTCTCTCTCTTCCCACCTTGGGACTTCCCACCCACCTCCTGGCCCTCTCTCTTCTATCCAAAGCCTGCTCACCCTTCAGTCACAGTTTAAATGTCTCTTCCTCAGGGAGGTCTTCCCTCACTGCCCTTGCCTGGCTCTTTTCCTCTCATTCAATACCCCAGCACCCTCTACTTCTCCTTTATGATGCTTATCACAGTTTAATAAATATAAATCCTATTGTCCTCTACACTGTAAACTCCAATAAGAGCAGGAACCAAGACTGTCGCCTTCCTTACTCAATTTCCTGCATTCACAACAGTGCCTGGCACATGGTAGTCTCACAGTAAACGTTTATTGAATGGATCCTTGAAGTAGATATTAAAAGACTTGGGTTTTAGACCCAACTGTGTCATTGACTTGCTATGCGACCTTGAGCAAATGTTTTCTTCTCTAAAGTAGTCTACAGCTACAAACGTTTTATGTGCCTGCTTCTATTTAGTCCTCACCACAGCCCGAGAGCAGATGAGTACTATTTGTTATCCACATCTCGTAGATGAGAAAACTAAGACTCAGAGGTTAAAGACTGGGTCCAAGTTCACACGGTATTCAAATCACACGATAGCGATGCCTCAGTTTCCCTGCCTATAATGCTAAGGCGTTAAGCTAGGTAAATTCTGAGATCCCTTCAAAGTCCTATTTTGTAGAATTTTGAAACTCTAATATTAAACTGGAACTAGTAAAATAGAATGGCTACAGTGGGGCTGGATATAGAAAGATCAGCTTAAAAATTTGATTCTATTGATGTAGGTCTAGGAACATGAGGGCCGGGGGGACAGGGCCAGCAGAAAGAAGGTCCGCTCATAAGAAGTGATGTGTCTATTCCCATTCCAACTTATCCAAAAAGTTAAATGACTCCAGCAAGCTTTAGCAGTTGGCATAGCACTTGGCTTTATAAGATTTGACAAAGATCAGGCAGGAGTCAATAGTTTGCCAGAAGCTAAATGATACATTCCAAATACGGCATCTCATTTATAGTCACTCTTTCTCACTCTCTTGCCTCCCCACCCGTGTTTTTTTGTCTCCTTGTTCTGGAATTTCTTGCTATCTGACAGCAAAGCAAATGAGCTCTGCCCAGTGAAGAGTGAAAGCACAACTCCTGTACCGTGCTTTGCTCACTGCCTCTGTTTAATCGTGCATGACTTCCCGAGTAATTGGAGATGTTGGAGGTGAAGTGAGGAATGTGCAGATTCTCCAGCTCTCTTGATGGTCTCCATCTGGCTTTGAGGATCCAGAGATACTGTCGTAAGCAAGGACAGTAATGCTATTGAGGGGCAAGGTGAGAATGAGCCACCGGGAAAGTTGGTGGGCAGGCCTTCCCCTGGATTTCTAGGTCCGGCATCACTGGCAGTGCAGAATGTATGTGCTGACCAAGCTGCTGATGCAGTGGATTCCTTCAAAGCTCTGTCACCAACTCCGGTGACCTTGGCAAATTCACTCTTCTGGGCTCAGTGCTTCTCTATCTATAAAGAAAAGATAATGGAACATTATGGGGGTGCAGAGGCTTAATTATTGTTTGCAGAGGACTTGGATATTCTTGGATGAATGGCGCAATCAAGGTGCTCTGCAAAATATTATCATTTTGCATGTCAGTTAGCAGGATGGCTTACACCTGTCACTGCATACGGGGTGAGTCTTAATAGAGGAAGTGCTGCAGATATAAAGAGGAAGAAATAAGGGGCTGGAGACTGGCTAATGCATGGAGATAACAGCTTTTCAGTCCAGTTGACCATCCTTCCAAGTTCTTATTATTCCTAGTGTTAGCTACTATAGCACATTAAAGATGGCCCCAAATTCGTTGATTTTTATGAAGAAGCGTTCCCTCTTCTCTTGAACCTGGGCTGGACTTGGAGTATGTGGAAGTGACATCAAGGCAAGTGTAGTCTTGGCAGCCAGAGACCGATGATAGCACTTGTCCTGGTCTCAGGGAGCCTGAGAGTTCCAACTTGCCTGCAGGAGAGTCCAAGTGAATGCATCCTGTGACTCTATGGAGAGTGGTCACCAAGGAGTAGGGTATGTGAGGAAAGCTTTCATGGAACTTCTTGGAGCTCTAGATCAGTTCATCTGCCTGCTGAACATCCCCAGGCAACCCAGTTGTTGCTACATGGAACATAAGAATCATTCAGTTAAGCCCTACTCGAATGTCTGATCCACAAAATCATGAAATATAATAAAATGGGGATTTGGATATGAATCCATGTGTGAATGAGTCTGGAGCTTATGGTCTTTCCATGACAATACCCACTTTCCTTGGCCCATCTTTCCTGAGGGCCTGCCCTGGTACATGAGGTATTGATTTAATACTGTGTTTTTTGGGCTGAATACTGCCCAAATTCCATTCTTATGCGAGCACAGAAGGATATGTTATCATTCAGCAGTCAATAATTGGAAGTAGCTCTCAGATATTTATTGCCAGATTATTTTTAGCTGAGAGCAAGATGTGATCATCTCTAAGAATGATCACTAACATTTATTGAACAATTCTCTGTGCCAGGCTCCGTGCTTTACCTCTAAATCCTCACCATGATTTGTGAGATGTGTACTGTTATCTCTCTTCCTTTTACAGATTACGTCCAAAATCACCTAGCTGGCTCACCAAGATTAGATTAGACCCATGCAGGTCCTATTCTGACCAGTTCCCAGAGTAGGTGGATCCATGAGTTCCCCGCATGATAAGCAGACCTACTGGTCTAAGCTGGTGCTATGTAGGGGGCTGATTCTAGTAGATCCTGGGCAGGCTGCTGCATGTGCTGCCCAGGTCAGTCATTTGCTCCCTGTAGGGTCAAACTGCCAACACCCTGAGAAGCATGGTGCTCGAGGATCAGAAACTCAGCTCTTGGCCCCCTCTACTAATTCCCAGATTGGTCACTGTGGAGGGGAGGAGGCTGGTTGGTGCATGCTGAGCCTTGCTCACTGGGGACATCTGAATCTGAGCCTACATAGTTACTCTTGGTAGGTGACCTGCAGTATGTTAGTTTGTATGTTAGCCCCTTCAAACGGTCTCAGAGTTAACGGAACATTGAGTAATGCCTCTTCCAGACCCTTCATTTCAGATAAGTGAACTACTTTTAACATTCTCTTATGGATGTTTTGTAGACCTCATCAACCACTACTATCTGTGTCACTTACTGCTCTGTAATATACTAGCCTTCTTTCTCTTTCTCAAAAACCTAAGCTTGGGCCTTCCCTACAGCCTTGGCACTTGCTGTTTCTTATACCCAGAGTACTCTTCATCCACATCTTTCCGTTTTTGCTTCTTTTATTTAGCTGTCACTTACAGAACACTTGCTGTACCAGTCTTTGTATATATCAACTCATTTCAATCTTCACAATCACCTGGGGAAACTGAGGCATGGATAGGTTAAGTCACTTGCCCAAGGTCACACAGCCAGTTAGTGATAAAGCCAGGATTTGGATCCAAATTGTCTGTCTCTGGCCATCATCCGTGCTCTCAACTCATACCATGCCAGCTCAACCTCCTGATGTTCAGTCCTGAACTTAAGGTCACATTACACTGTTCTTATTACACATTCCACAGAACTTAATCATGATCCGAATTTGCCATGTTTGTTTGTTTGTTGTTGGTTGGCTATCTGTCCCCTCTCCCCAGGACATGTGTACCCCATGAGTATGGGTACGTGGGTTTGTCCTGTTCACCACAAAATTTCTAGTGTCTTTAATAAGTCAGTGAGTGGAATAAAGGCCCACAAAATCGAGTAAGTTTGTAGGGGAAGAGGTGATTGGGCAGCATGGTCATCCTGACTTCAATCTGATTCCAACTTTGCTTCCCTTTTTTTTTTGTCATTCTTTACTGTTGCTCTTTCTTGGAGAAGTGGCCCTTTTAAGGGGGAAAACACACAAGTCTAGCAAAAACAGATCTGGCTTTGAGTCTGTTTGGTTCCTGCCAACTGCTGGGGGAAGGCACTGGGCAGGCCATTTAGCCTTTAGGAGTCTGTTTTCTTTCCTGAAAAAGGGGGGGGGGTTCCCTTTTTTCCCCCACAGGGCTGGTTTGTGGCTTAAATAGCAATAGTAGTAGTAGCAGTCATAGCTAATGTGAATCAGTCCCACCTGTGTGCCAGGCCCTGCGCAAAGCCCATTACTTGGGTTGTCTCAGTGCTTCTCAAAACCTTATGAGGGGCATGGAGAAGTTTGATATCTTGTCTGAATAAGAATCAGATTGTGAGCCCATGCAACCTGACTCCAAAATCCAAACTCTGAACCCCTAAGAATGCACGTCTAAAGTGCTATGAAAAATGTTGGTGATTATCATCGGTGCGATGTGCCGCATAATGCGGAATTGGTGGTTGCCTGTTGGGGTTAAATCTATAGCCAAGAGCAGCACTGTGTTTGGCCTGCTGTGGGTTGAAGTTAGCATCCTGTAACAGATGTGCTTCACCCTGGCAGGAGGCTGACAGGATGATAGAGTATTGCTCCCAAGTTGGCAGGGTGGGCAGAGACAAAGCAGGAGAGAGAGAGAGAGAGAGTGGGAAAAAAAAGAAGGTTAAAACATCTCAACATTTCATAGAGCAAATGCCTCCCTTTCCTGCTGAACATTAGCTGGCATTTAAAGAAAATTATATAACTGTGCAACTTCCATATAATAAATTGGCTTACAGCTGGTGCAGTATGTTTCATATCTTTTTAAAAACTAGAGCAATATGTTGGTAGAATAAACACAGTTGTACTTCAGCATGTAAAAATTGAGATAGATATTAAAACGCCTGTTTCCTGTTGTGTGAACCAATAGGAGGTATTAGAATCATTTTTACTGATTATGGTAATACATGTTGCTATTGAAATGAACAGCTTACTTATAAAAAAAATCATGAGTATTATTAGCTTCTTTGCATGACAGTAGTTCCCCATCCATTTTTAATGTTTTAATCTGGAAAGCTCATTGACATTTCATGTTGGCAATACATGGAGTGCTGCGTCGCAGTACGGCCACTTAGGGACAAGAGCATGTCAAGATGGGGGGCAAGGAGGATCAGAGGTGCGGAGGGAGAAAGCACTGATTCAGCTGAAGTCCAGGCTGAATCAAACATTTCATGAGTCCACTATTTACTTATCACTATGGCACCTGAGGAGGTAATAAAAACTAACATTTGCATAATGTGCTTTAGTTTACACAGACTATCGCATACTTTCTTCCTTTGAACTCGGAGTTTATTATCCCCATTACAAATGTCGAAATCGACACGCAGGAAAGATGTGACATGCCTAATTTATCATTAGGTCCTGGAAGATTCAGGGTTTGAATCACTGTCTTCTGATGACAAGGTCTGTTGAATTACATTCCACTCCCCCTGATACGATTACTCTTACTGTTTTGTCTGATCCCTTGACAGGGAATAGAAACAAAAGATCTGGCCTGTGAATCCAGTGATACTGCTGGTGTTTTTAATATCAGGTCAGCTGACAAAAACAATGTAGTTTATCTTTTCAGAATCGTATACAACACTTTTGGTATTCATTCATCCATTCATTCATTCATTCATTCATTTATACATATTTATTTAACATCTGTGAACATCTTTGATGTTCTAAGTTAAATGATCTATGTTAGAGTAAATACAAGTGGAGGAATATTATGCAAGAAATAAAAGAATGAGGTAAATCTGTATGCAGTGACACATCGAGATTTCCAAATCTTATTGTTATACAAAAAGAGAAAAATACTTACAGTAGATATGATTGATAGTTTAAAAAATCAGGGAAACAATAATTTGTGTGTTTGTGTATATATATCTATGGAGAGATACATATATACACTCAGAAAGTCAGACACACACACACTAAAACATGGTCAAAAAGATTATATTCTGTACAAATGGCTACCCCTGGTGGGGGAAGGGTTGGAGGGTTAACATAAATGTAACAGATAAAGATTCTGCTTTATTTGTACTTTCTCAATTTTTTACTCATAGAACTAAAATTAAAATAAAAACTCTTTCATCTCATGTCAGAGTGAAGAACACTTCTTTCTCAGAGGTAACAAAGGAATCCAAGTGCTATATCTCAGCTCGGGCTGCTATAACAAAGTACCATAGACAGGTGGCTTATACATAGCAGAAATTTATTTCTCACAGTTCTGGAGGCTGGAAGTCCAAGGTCAGGTGCCAGCTTGGTTGGGTTCTGGTGAGGACCCGCTTCTGGGTTGCAGACTGCTGACTCCTTGTTGCAGAAAGAGGACTAGAGAACTTTCTGGGGTCTCTTTATAAGGGTACTATCCCATTCATGAAGGCTCTACTGTCATGACCTAATCACCTCCCAAAGGTCCCACCTCCTTAAACCATCACTCTGTGGGAGCGGGAATTTGGTGGGGGACACAAATATTCATCCCACTGCACTCTGAAATATGGTTGCATATTCATAAAAACAAAGTTTTCCTCTAGACCCCAAACAGCCTCCTTTCTCTGTCTTCTCGCACTGAAAGGGCTAGGAAAAAAAATGGAAATTACCAATAATATATCAGTTTTGTGATCATTGAAAATCGTTCTTTTAAATAGTAAGCTTTTTCATGGGGTCTCTGCATATAATTCTGGAGAGCTAGTTGGACGGTATATGACATTAGCTGGGCTATTGTAATTCTATTCTTGGAGCCATATTGTGAATTCAAGTGAGTTACCTATCACTTGCTAACTTCAGTGGCTTTTTTGAAAGTTGAGTGGCTTTCAGTGGAATACACTCAACACAGAGACTTTTCTCTGCTCTTTCCGAAAGTAAAATCACACAAAAGTTGCTAAATAAGGCAAATAAATAAAAACACAACTGACTTTAGTGGCAGTGGAGGCACACCACTCTCATCTCCATCCAGAGGACCTGGTGTGAGCAGGGTCACTGGCTGACAGGTACCAGCTGTTGTACCTTCAGACCCACTACATTATGGGCACCGAGACCACATTCCTGCTGGGATGCTCCCTGGCGATGACTGAGGGTGGTGAAGGAAGTAGAGCCAGGCCGTTTATGCCCAGTGCAGGACTTCTATGGACTTCTCTGCCTGGAGGTTCCCCATCGGCTGTTAGAACTTCACCAATGTCCGTGATCTTACCTACCCCTGCTGCCCTCCCCCTCTCTTTTCAGAGATGTCAGTACATCAGCACAGTTC
The DNA here is from genome assembly GCF_027475565.1 of Acinonyx jubatus. Taxonomy (NCBI): domain Eukaryota; kingdom Metazoa; phylum Chordata; class Mammalia; order Carnivora; family Felidae; genus Acinonyx; species Acinonyx jubatus. The sequence goes on along the minus strand of NC_069380.1, from coordinate 189,201,123 downwards.
AAAGGCTCTCCCCACCTACTCTTCCTCTATTTCTCCCTCTCCCTTACCCTCTACAGGTGTCTCCTCTCATTGCTTGCAGGTCTGATTCTATCTTGTCCCCTGCTCCTCGGAGGACCTGAGCTGACACAGACCTAAACAAGATACAGATCCCTGCAACAATGACAATGGGAAAGGGGATTCTAGCAGTCTTTGATCATAGTTTGGAAGATGGAAAGTGGACAAATGAGTGGTAAGTGTCATAGCAGAGTGGAGAAAGCTATAACCTCTCTGCCATGTAGGCTGGGGGTGGGAAGTGTGTGATTCAAGCTGAAGAGTTCTAGAAAGTCTGGAATTAACAGCGTCTTGTATCCTTCAAGCTTGTGATTCAGAATAGGGCTAAAGTGAGGGGGTTGATAGAAAGTCTGAACAATTATGACAGATCAGAAGATCTTTCACTCCCTCCCAGCTTGGAAGGAAAGAAGTTTGAGCTTTTTAGTTCAGAAAGTCTCTCTCCCCCTGGGACATCAGGCACAGAAAAGACAGAGCAGAATGTCTGCATAGGTGACATCGTGAGAATTTCTACCACTTTCTTACCCATTAAGTTTCCAGAATGCTGGCACCAGCCTTATATAATGCACGCAGGCGAGTGGAGGCTTTCTCTTGGAAAAACTTATCTATGAAAAAAATAAAGTGGTACTGACATCAAGAGGTCCCCCAAAGAAATTCAAGGCCCTTGCTTATTCACCCTATAATGCTCTGCTCAGTCACACGTAGTTTTCTATCAGCTTTTTAATGCTTATCTCTTAAGTATGGCTGAACAACCAAGGTTAGCCAGACATGAAAACATGAAAAAAAAAAAAAACAGGAAAAAAAAAGAATGTAAGAGAAAACAGAGACATGGTAGAGAACAGACAAAAACCAAAATAAACCCAATCATCACTACAATTTTTAGATAAGGAATTGGAGCCACGAAACAAAAATCTAAAAAATAAAAGAGTATTCAAAGAAGAAAAAATAAGTAATGCAAATTTAAAATAGAACAGCTGAAATTATTATTTCAATAGAAGACTTTTTTGAGGTAAAGCTATGAGATTTTCCTATAAATTAAGACAAAAAGAGAAAATATGAGAAAAGATTTCTAAATTGGAGAGTTTAATAAGACTAACATCTGACATCACTGAACTCCAAATGGGAAGACAGATACATTGAGGAAAGGAAATAACAAAAGAAATATAGAAAGATTGTCCCCCCAAAAAAAGTGTGCCTGATATTCCAGATTAGAAATTCCCCTGAGTGTCAAGCATAACAATTACCAGACACACACACACACACACACACACACACACACACACACACACACACACACAGGCTTTCAAGCACCGGGGATAAAGAGACATTTTCTCAGCTTCCAGGAAGAGACTGGGAACGATTTCTGTTAAAACTACTCACCAACATAATTGCAAATTAGATGGCAATAGAACAATACTTTTAAAATTGTCATCAGAAGTGGTTGACAAGCTAGAATTGTATACCCAGTGAGACTATAAGTCACTGCGTAAACCAACAATATTTTTAGTGAAGCAAGTTGTCAAAAAATTTGTCTACCAATCACCTTTTGTCAGGAAGCTATTTGAGAGCATGCTCCCCAAAATGAGAGAGTAAATCAAGAAAAAGAAACAAAGCAGAGGATTCAATACAGGTGTGAAGAATTCTCAGATGATGGGGAAGGAAAATAAATAAAAAAACAGGGCACCATCTATACAGCAGGCTTCGAAAAGAACCAGCTGAGATTAGAACTTAGTTGGGGGGGGGGGTGTTTTCAGAGCCATTATCTCCAAGAGAAAGAGAAAACAATGAATTGGATAGATTTACTGATGTTATTGACTCTATTGAGGATCAGAGATTTGGGGGCGGAGCTGGAAATACATATGTAAAAAGATAAGCAAACAAATGAAAGCACCCATTATTAACTCTTGGAAACACAAATTTTATATCAGCAAGGAGTTCTATGAAACACTGTGTAGTACAGCTGTGAACAAACAACTGGAGTCATATTGATGTGAACACTACTATTGATTAGCCTAAAAAGTATTATGTGATTTCACTGGGAGGATGGGGAAAGGGGGTTGGGGTGGGAAGAAGAGTTTCAGCGCATACTGTACAGTAGGAGGTCAATATAGAAATGGGAAATAAATCAAGAATGGCAGTATAAGCATGTTATTTAGAATGTGGAAGATAAATAACAGAAGAGACGCCTAAGAAATTTGGAAGGTGGGGGCACCTGGGTGGCTCAGTCGGTCAAGCCTCCAACTCTTGATTTCAGCTCAGGTTATGATCACAGTTTGTGGGATCCAGCCCCACATCAGGCTCTGTGCTGACAGCGTGGAACCTGCTTGGGATTCTCTCTCTCTCCCTCTTTCTCTGCCCCTCCCCCACTCGTTCTCTCCCTCTCTTTCTCTCTCTCTCCCTCTCAAAATAAATTAATTTAAAAAAAATTTGGAAATGGCCACCTGTAGGTAGCTGGAACTGGAGGGGAGCAAGGACAGAGCAGGAGACAGCTCCTTCCATGTCTAAACCTTGTGGTCTTCTTCACCTTTTAAGTCATATAGAAAAATCCTTTGATAAAATTAAGAAATAAATGTTATAAAAGGCATGGATTAGAAAACTGAGGGGAGAAGTATCCCTCCCTGCCACAAAGGATTTTTTGAGATAAAAATTTCCAAATTCCTTATTGTCTCATTCCTCTTCTGATGTGCTCTGGGGGAGACAGTAAAACAGACCCTTTCAAGATCAGACATTCTGAACTTAGCTTCTTCGCTTTGTTTCTAAAACCCAGGAAGCTTTTTGTTGCACTGTTTGATTTTTTAACAACAATCTTTCAATTTTTGGTAAAAATCAATGATCACAACCATAAAAATAGAAGTGCTGATCTTAGTTGATGTCCTGTGTATGAAAATAGCCCTCTGGTAATAATAATAAAAAAGCTTCAATAAATTCAATATAATATGAATGCAGAAGAGGCAGACTATTAAGGCCTTTCTATGAGCCACATACGGAGAAGAGCACTTACTGTGCATGGTGTCATTTAACCCTTACAACAACTCCAGCAAGCACTTATGGCCCTCATCACCTTGAGTTTCCCAAGACTAGCAGGGTCTAATTGCACACATCTTGCTTCTCAAAATGCTGGGTAACCTCCCAGTTTCTCAGGCAGTAGTAGCCAAAAGAGGCATGCGATCTTAATCTAATTAGACCTCACCATCTAATTTCATCCTCACAGAAATTTTGGAATGAATGCAAGGCAGGCGTTAGTTTCTCCATTTTACCAACAATTAAAATAAAGCTTAAGTAAGTTGAATGATTTGTTAACATATACCCAGAGTAGGAAGTTATATTGCTGGAAAGAACCCCAGTCTTTCAACTCTGAGCCCCAAGGAAGTTTATCAGTTAAAGAGAAATATTTTGGGGGCACCTGGGGGGCTCAGTCGGTTGGGCGTCCGGCTTCGGCTCAGGTCCTGTTCTCACAGTTCGTGGTTCGAGCCCCGCGTCAAGCTCTGTGCTGACAGCTCAGAGCCTGGAGCTTGCTTCGGATTCTGTGTCTTCCTCTCTGTGGCCCTCTCCACTCATGCTCTGTCTCTCTCTCTCTCCCAAAAATAAACATTAACAAAAAATTAAAGAGAAATATTTTTATCTTTGTTGTGGTGGACTTTCGTGCTTCTGCTCAAACTATGATAGCCCAGAGGAGTTGTCTATCCAGCTCACACTCTTGCATTCTTTGCAGACATCAGACCAGGGAGAGTCTGTAGCTATAGTTCTCTGGACCTGGTTTGAAATATATACACTTTTTTTTTCTTCACACAATGGTGTTCCTTCTTCATATAATTGAAAGTCAGAATTATTCTAATCAACTTGGACTCATTTCTGGTAATTTATACCCTTAAACATCCAAATGTCATATTTCTAGCAGAAGCCTGAGAATGACAATCACATGTAGGATCAGAATGCTCTCCAGGTCCATTGTGCAGGACTGGAGAGCAGGGAGCTTTGCAGGGGAGCTCTTAAATTCCAGAGCAAGACTATAATTAGCTGTCATAGGACCCAGAGTAACTTCACTGTCATAATTCTCAGCAGGAAAACAATTATATTGCAGCCGTATAACTAGACAGACATGCTGTAAATACAAAACATTCTCTGGAAATATATGCTCTATATTTCTAAATACATGGAAAATTAAATAAGACACTTCTTTGCTAATTGTAATTCAATACAGTATTATTTTCTTTTCCTCAACATTTTTTTTCTTTTTCTTTCCTTTCCTATTTGGTTTCCTGCCCAATTTTAGATTTTCTATGTTAAAATATAAGGAAGGCATATCTCACTTAGGAAACATATAATAAGGGAAACAATGATGAATTTAAAATATGGTATATTCCAGGAGAGCCTGGGTGCCTCAACTGGTTGAGCATCTGACTCTTGATTTCGGCTCAGGTCATGATCCTAGGGTCAGGGATAGAGCCCCATGTCAGGCTCTATGCTAAACCTGGACCTGCTTAAGATTCTCTCTCTCTCTCTCTCTCTCTCTCTCTCTCCACCCCCCCCTTGCAATGTGACCCTCTCCCCTTCTTGTGTATGCTCTCTCTCTGAAATAAATAAACAAATAATAAAATAAAATAAAATAAAATAAAATAAAATAAAATAAAATAAAATAAAATCTGATATGTTCCAGACAGGCAATCTGGGGCCAAGAGAGCCCTGATCTGGGATCTGGGAGACTGGATTTTTTTTTTAATTGAGATATAGTTGAGGGTGCTTGGGTGACTCAGTCAGTTAAGCATTCAACTTTGGCTCAGGTCATGATCTCGCAGTCTGTCTGAGCCTGCTTGAGATTCTGTGTCTCCCTCTCTCTCTCTGCCCCTCCTCCGCTTACATTCTCTTTCTCTGTCTGTCTCTCTCTCTCTAAAATAAATAAACATTAAAAGAAATTTGAATTGAGATATAATGAACATATAACATTGTATTTGTTTTAGGTGTACAAATATGATTCAGTCTATGTATATATTGCAAAGTGATCACCACGATAAGTTAACATTCATCACCACACACATAGTTACAAATGTTTTTTGTGTGATAAGTGCTTGAAGATCTACTCTCTAGCCAACTTTCAAACTTACAGTACAGCATTGTTAAGTACAGTCACCATGCTGTACATTACATCCCCAGGACTTATTTATCTTATAACTAGAAGTTTGTACTTTTTGAGCACCTTCACACATTTCACCCACCCCTACCTCTGACAATCACCAACCAATCTGTTCTCTGTATCCAAGAGTCTGGTTAATTTTTTTGATTCCACATATAAGTGAGATCATACAGTAGACACCTTTTGTCTGACTTAGATCATTTAGCGTAAGTGAAATAAGTCAATAAGTAAATAAGGACCTTAGCCGTCAAGTTCCATCCATACGGTTGCCAATGGCAGGATTTTCTTCTTTTTTTTTTTTTTTTTTTTTTTTTTGTGATTGAACAATATTCCACTACACACACACACACACACACACACACACACACACACACACACACACCACATTTTCTTCATCCATTCATCCATCCACAGACACTTAGGTTGTTTCTATGTCTTAGCTATTGTATATAATACTGCAGTGAACATCGGGTGAAGGTCTTTTTAAGACAGTAATTTGGTTTCCTTTGGATAAATGCCCAGAAGTGGAAATGCTGGATCATATGGTAATTCTATTTTTAATGTTTTGAGGAACCTCCATGCTTACAGAGTGGCTGTACCAATTTACATCCCTACCAGTATTGCACAAGGGCTCCTCCTTCTCCACATCCAAAGCTTATTTTCTTGTCTTTTTTTGTAATGGCCATTCTAACAGGTGTGAGGTGATGTATCACTGTGGTTTTGACTTGTGTTTCCCCAATAATTAGTGGCGTGGAGAACCTTTTCATGTACCTTTTGACCATTTTGTCTTCTTTGGAGAGACTGGATTTTTTATCTCATACTGCACCTAACTGGACCAGTCATTTTGTCCTGAAGCCACAAAATGGCAGCTTACATATGAGTTCTGATGAATAAGTAACAGATGTCTTTGTTATAACCTGTGCAGTATTTGTGGGGGACAGTTTGAGCCAACCTGTAAAAGTCAAAGGATTCTATAAGAAAATCTTGATTTCTGGTTTATCATGAAAACCTCAGAAGATGTGGCCCCACAGGGTCCACAATTCCTTAATGCAACAGTCAGCAGTGGCTGGGTAAATACTGCTTCCTTTGGGTGAGACATATGCTCCCCAGTTCACCACCAAATTCACTTGTTCATTCTGCTCATTTAAACTATCCACTTTGTAATCCATTTCCTCACCTATTAAAAGCAGAGGTTAGATTGAAGGTTGCAAGTTGGACCGCTTAAGTATTCATTCATCTTTTAAAATCTAGGATTTTGTACCATTACTAACTAAAAGACTGATTCAGAATTGACTAAATGATATAAGGATTTTTTAAAAGCCTAAATTATATATTTTTCCTCTTTTCAGTTTGTATGCTTATGTTGCTGATAGTCTGCTTTTACCCCTGGTAGAAGAATCATGATAATCACAGATGCCTGCAAAAAATGCAGTCTCTCTCTGCATGGGAATTTACACCAAGTTAAATGGATAGTTACTTACACATAAGGCTGTTTAAGCACTTGGAAATCTTTGGGTTTCCTGGGGTTAAATCAGAACCTTGACATCATTTTAACACAGTTTTATCTTCCTGTGACCTCCAAGGATCCTATATAATCCTAAAATCATAGCTATTCCAAGGGAATCATTTCCTCCTGCATTCTGCTCTACAAAGACTGTGCAGCAAAGAGCTCCACAGGCACTAAAGAGGGAAAGAACAAATTCCTGAGTTCAAATGTAGGAGGTTCTGTCCACCCTACAAAAGCCTTGGCGCTCTTGGCCCCACCTTGGCCCCACTCATGTCTCCATGCAGAGAAAATGACCAATGAAGATGGAATTAGATTTCATTGTGATAAAAGTTACAGCGTTCTGAAACTATGACTTCCTAGCCTGCCATGACCTGCTGTCAGGATGGATAAAGGTATGGAGGATTTTACAAACCATCAATGCTATGAATATCTTTGGTTGAATTATCAAAGTGGAATTCTCAGTGTCCAAGCTTTTCTTTTCTAGTGGTTGACTGAAGAAATGGACATCCATTATAAGACTTGGGTGAAATATATTACTCTTTAATTAATCAAAATAATGTATCTGTGGATTATTGATGTTTTCCCTGGAGACAATAATGTTATCTTCAAATACTAAGTGTTTTGTTTGTTTGCTTTTCAATTTTCATGCTTCTGTATACCTGTTATGCTTTTTATCACCTCAGTACATAGGATAGGATCTTCAGCACCATATTGAATGAGTGTGGTGATGGCCAAAATTTGATCTTAAGTGGAATGCTTTAACATTTTACCATTGTCTTAAATCTTTGCTTGTTTGTTTGTTGATATGTATTATCAGGCTAAGGAAGTTCTTTCCACTTCTCTATGCTGAGAGGGTTTAGTATGAGTGGATGTTGAGTTTAATTTATTTTAGTTTGTTCACCCTAGAAAGTTTCCCTGTGTCCTATTGCCTTAGGCAGTCACTGATTTCTGTTGTACTTGGAATTTAACATGATTAGAGTTGTATAGGTTGTACTTTCTTATGTCTGGCTTCTTTTCATCAGTATAAATATTCATCCATGTGTTAGTTGTATCAGTAGTTCATTACTTCAAGACATGTTTTAGATACAATCTGCATAAAGTTCACAATTCTAAAGTGTGCAATTGGTGGTTTTTTACTATAGTCACTGTATTGTGGAACCACCACCACTGTTCTAGAACATTTCATCACTCCAGAAAGAAACCTTCCACCTGTTAACAGTCACTCCCTACCATCCCCACCTCCTATCCCCTGACAACCACTCATTTACTCTCTGTCTTTATGGAGTTGCCTCTTCTGGACACACAATAATGGAGGCTTTTGTTTCTTTTTTCACTTAATAGAACGTTTCCAAGGTTCAGAGCAGATGGTGAATTTTATCTCATCTTTTTTTCCCCTGCATCTATTAAGATGACTCACATGATTTTTCTCTTTTAATGGGTCAATATAATCAACTACATCAATCAAAGTTTAATGTTAAGGTAAACTTGAATTCCTAAAAATATCCAAACTTAGTCCTGGTTTCTTAATTAAACTGGATGCCTGGTTTATTTACTTTTAGCCTTTATTTCTAAAATGTGTATTGGGGCACCTGGGTGGCTCAGTCAGTTGAGCGTCCAACTTTGGCTCAGGTCATGATCTCATAGTTCATGGGTTCGAGCCTCATGTCGGACTCTGTGCTGACAGTTCAGAGCCTGGGCCAGTTTTGGGTTCTGTGTCTCCTCTCTCTCTCTGCCCTCCCCCACTTGTTCTCTGTCTCTCAAAAATGTTAAAAAATTTTTTTAATAAAATAAAATGTGTATTTAGGGGTGCCTTCCTGGCATACAGGCATGTGACTCCTGATCTCAGGGTTATGAGTTCAAGCCCCATGTTGACCATAGAGCTTATTTAAGAAAGAAAAAGAAAGAAAGAAAGAAAGAAAGAAAGAAAGAAAGAAAGAAAGAAAGAAAGAAAGAAAGAAAAGAAAAGAAAAAAGAAAAGAAAAATAAAGTGTATTTAAAGCTAGTTACGTATTTTCCTAATAAATGTTGCTCTCTGGGGCACCTGGATGGCTCAGTTGGTTGAGCGTCTGACTCTTGATTTCAGCTCAGGTCATGATCCCAGGGTCATGGGATCGAGTCCCACATCAGGCTCAATGCTTAGCTTGGAACCTGCTTAGGATTCTCTGTCTCTCTCTCTCTCTCCCTCTGTCCTTCTCCCCTGTTTGCACTCTCTCTCTCTAAAATAAAAAAAAATGTCATTCTCACTGTATCCCATAAGTTTGATGTGTAATATTTTAACTGATATTCAGTTTTAAGTTTTAAAATTTTCCAACTTCTGTTATGATTTCACTGTGCCACCAACCCTTTTAATGTGCTTTTTGAATTTTCAAATATATGGATGTTTTACGTTTTTCTATTTTTTAAAAATATTTAGAATTTTAACTTTGTTCTATTATGGTCAGAGAATTTTTTGGTAGCAAACTAATCCTTTTAATTTGTTGACTTGTATGTTAATTGTGTTGTTTAGATTTTCTATATCCTAATTTTCTTTTTGGTACACTTGATCTACCAGTTACTGAGAATGTCCTTCTTGATGGTGGATTTATAAAATTCTTTTGTAATTCTGATCATTTTGACTGTATACATTTTGAAGCTATTAATTAGGTCCATATCAGTTTAGAATTATGTCTTTCTGGTGACAAGAGCCATTTATTCATAGGGACCCTCTTTATCTTTATTAATGCTTTTGCCTAATGTCTAATTTATCTATTATTAACGTAGGCATCCTAGTTTTCTTTCATTATTTTCATAATATATACATTTTTCATACTTCTACTTTTTTAAGTTCTTTTGTATTATTAAATATAACTTTAAAAAGAGATCTGTTATGTAGTTGCAAAAAGATCATGCAGCTAGGATGACGCTTCAGAGATATCACAACTCGGGTAAGGTTATCTGACTCCAAAATCTTGTATCTCCTAGGCTATCCCCAAGGAGAGGGTCAGAGACTTGAGCTGAGGGCAATTCTTGCAAAAGAACACAGCTCTGAGCCATCATCAGGCAACACTTCTAGATACTGATGGAATGGTCATTTCGATATTGAACAGTGAATCTGGGTAGTGCACCACAGCATCCATTAGTAAATCGTATGTGCTTTTGAGAGCTGCTTGCTTCAGATAATGAACTCATTAAATCTGGCACCAATTCCTCCAGGATTCTTTGTTCTTCTTCCTGGAGACACTTAAAAGAGCAGGATTAGTTGAGTGGACTCTAGTCTCAGATACTGTAGCTGGTCTCAGGGTCAACTGAAACGCGTTTCTTCCCCTCTTCCTTCTCCCTCAAGCAATACCTCTTTTACCTAGTTGCTTACCCACTGAAATAACTCAGACCTTCTTTGATTAGTCTGAGCCTCTACTCACCATTTTCAGGTTGTGGCAGCTCTGCTTGTCTGTTTACCTTCAAAATTGGCAAGGGAGTACCAAGAGATGCTCTTGGAGATCAGCCGGGTGCCCAATATACCTATTCCCAGTGACCATTAGCAGAGTGGTGACACTTTTTTGCCTGCTGGTTTGTTGGTGTTAGAAGCCTACAGAGATAAGGGGCCCCCAGCTGGCTCAGCTGGTGGATTATACGACTTTTCATCTCGGGATTGTGAGTTTGAGCCCCAAGTTGAGTGTAGAGATTACTTAAAAACAAAATCTTAAATAAAAAGAAGCCTAAAGAGAATGGGTGGCAATCATAATTTAAAGTCTACTTGAACATTTGCAGTGTCTTCTTATGGACACACTACACTCATAGAACTAGAACCCTTAGGTCTGAGAAGCATAGACTTTTGAAAATGGGATGCACAGATTCCCCAAGTTGGTCTCTAGGAATGATAGTTAACAAAACCACTCCAATTCCAATTCTTAGTTCTGGGACCTATGTTTCTACCTGTTGTGGACATAGCACCATATAAGAATTAAGTTAGGCTGTATTTCCCATATTCAGTGTATCATCCAAGCTGGTGTCTAGGCATGACTTCAAAAGGCGATTTGATCATTCTATCAGGCCATCAACCTTGAAGAGTGAGGTATGTGACAGGATCATGGTCGTATGCCCATTGCCTTTCTCCCTCAGTCTGAGGCAGTGTTCGTGGAATCCCCTGCCATTGGATCAAACATTCTGAGTCCTCATATAGTGGTGCTGATTGAGATCGTATGGGAAGGAAGGGCAAATCTGTATTGAGAGAATTTTCCAATTTGCATCAAGATGAATTGCCACCCCTTCCAGGGTGGAAGGAATCCAATATAATCAACTTATATTGGCTAATCTCCTCGAATGGGAGCTAGTTCGGGGGTTCAGTATGGTGTCATCTGCTGGGAAGTTATATATTTGGCATTGGCAGTAGCTGGATCTGCCTTCCTGAGTGGCTGCCCTTACTATTGGCTAATGCCTAACCTCCATCCCAACCACCGTAGCTATTCCATTTGTGGTAACATTGTACCAGCACTGCGGTGGTGAGTGACAGAGGTTGGATGATGTCATCTTGCTGAGACATCTGGTCTATCTGCTTACTAGTATCTCTTCCACTGTTCATATGTCTTGTAGTTATTAACATTTAAATGAAAGATATTTACTATCTGTTCCCACTCTGGTAGTTCATCCACATATTTCTTCCTCAGACCTCCTCATTCCTTATGTTTGAAACTCTCTCTTTCCAAGCCCCTTTCTTCTCATACAAAGTGGATGACTATTAGCATCACCTAAAACTCTGCCCACTGAGGGAACTTCCACTTCCCATTGCCTTTCTGGGACATTCTCGAGTAAGGCAGTAACATAGCAGTTCATTTTTGGTTTGTGTTCACATACAAACACAATTTGAGCTATTTGGTCCATGAACCAAGCTTGGCCTTTTTCTCCTCTGCTCGCTAGTAATAAGGGACACCCTGCAACATGGCTATACATGTGAGTAGAGGGAGAAGCACTGGTATAACACATGTGGACATTGTGGGAATCTGGGTTATCAGCTTATACTTCTTACTTATGCCTTCTGGCATAAGTACTTGTACTTATGCCTATGGCATAGATGTGTTTGATACCACAACTACTGCTTCTATCTTTATTTATTTATTGAAAATATGCTACAGTTTACTTATATATTTCCCTATTAATAGGAATTGGGGTTTTTCCAATTTTTACAACTAAAATTTTGCTGAGATTCTATGTCTATATCTACTTGTTTACATATGCAGGAATCTCTCTAATATGTATATACCTAAAAAAGAATTGCAATAAATATTGTATGTGCATTCTCAATATTATTATGTGTTGTATTTCCCTAAGTTCTAGTAGAGTTGAACATAAATGGCCATTTATTTTTCTTTTTTTCTATTCATCTTCTTGCCCTTTATTCTGTTGAATTTTTTCTTTAATATTTAATAACCCTTTCATTCATTTCTCTCACCTCCTACCACCTGGAAATCCATCCACATTATTTCAAATGGCAAGATTTCATTCTTTTTCTATAGCTGAATAATATTTTATATACTATACATATATTTTTATATATGTGTGTATATATGGCCCAATTATATACATATAAAATTATATATATACCATAGATATATATATAATTATATATATACCATATATATATATATATATATATATATATATATATATATATGTATGGTACAATGGTACATATGGTAATATGGCACAATTTCTTTAGCCATTTATCCATCAATGGACATTTAGGTTGCTTCTGTATCTTGGCTATTATAAATAATGCTGCAATGAATTATGAATGAATATGGTATTGCATATAGCTTTTTGAGATGGTGTTTTCATTTTCTTTGGATAAACACCCAGAAGTGGAATTGCTAGATTGTATGGTAGTTTTATTTTTAACTTTTTAAGGAATGCTATGCACTTTTCCATAGTGGCCACCCTAGTTTACATTACGGTCAATAACGTAACGTAATTGCCCACACTTGTTATTTCTCCACATCCTTGCCCACACTTGTTATTTCTTGTCTTTTTGATAACAGCCATTCTAACAGATATGAAGTAATATCTCATTGTGGTTTTCATTAATATTGGCCATCTGTATGTCATCTCTAGAAAAATGTCTATTCAGATCTTTTGCCCATTTTTTAGTTGGATTGTTTGGTTTTTTGATGTTGAGTTGTATGAGTTCCTTAAATAATTTAGATATTAACCTCTTATCAGATACATGATTGGCAATTATTTTCTGCCATTTAGTAGGTTGCCTTGGCATTTTGTTGATGGTTACTTTTGCTTTGTGGAAGCCTGTTGATGTAGTTTCACTTGTTTATTTTTGCCTTTGCTTTGGGAATCAGATTCCAGGAAATCATCACCAAGACCCGTCAAGGAGCTTACTATGTTTTCTTTCAGGAGTTTTATGGATTCAGGTCTTACATTCAAGTCTTTAATCCATTTTGAATTAATTTTTGTGTATGGTGTAAGATAGTGGTCAAATTTCATTCTCATGTGGATTTCCAGTTGTCCAAACACCAGTTAGTGAAGAGACTGCCCTTTCCCCATTGTATATTTTTGGCTCCTTTGTTGTAAATTAATTAACCATATATGTATGGGCTTATTTTGGGCTCTCTATTCATTTCCATTGATGAATGTGTCTATGTGTTTTTATGCCAATACCACACTATTTTGGTTACTACTACAGCTTTGTAATAGAATTTGAAATCAGAATTTGAAATTATGCCTCCAGCTTTGTTTTTCTTTCTCAAGATTCCCTCGTGGTTCCATACAAATTTTAATATTGATTTTTCTGTATATATGAAGAATGCCATTGGCATTTTTTAGAGATGGCATTGAATCTGTAGATGGAGTAATATGGACATTTTAACAATGTTAATTCTTCCAATCCATGATAATGGAATATTTTTCCATTTATTTGTGCTGTCTTCTTTTTATTAACGTCTTACAGTTTTCAACATGTAGGTCTTTCACTTCTTTGGTAAATTTATTTCTAGAGGTGTTATTCTTTTGGCGAATTATAAATGGGACTTTTTTCTTAATTTCTCTTTATGATAGTTCATTAGTAGTATATAGAAATGCAACAGATTTTTGTGTATTGATTTGTATTCTTCAACTGTACTGAATTTATTTATTAATTCTAACAGTTTTTTTGATGGAGTCTTTATGGTTTTCTCTTTATAATATCATGCCATCTGCAAATAGTGACAGTTCTACTTCTTTCAACTTTGGATGACTTTTATTTCTTTTTCTTGTTTAATTGCTCTGACTAGGAATTTCCAATATGAAATTAAATAAAAGTGGTGAGAAGGGGCATCCTTATCTTATTTCTGATCTTAAAGGTAAAGCGTTCAGCTTTTCATTATTTAATATGATGTTGCCTGTGAGCTCATCAAATATGGCCTTTATTACATTGAGGTAGGCTTCCTCTACATGTGCTCTTTTGAGAGTTTTTATTTAAACATTAAATGGATGTTGAAATTTTTCATGCTTTTTTCTGCATCTGTTGAGATGATCATATGATTTTTTACCCTTCATTTTGTTAATATGGTATATCACATTGATTGATTTGTGGATATTGAACCATCCTTGCATCCCTAGAATAAATACCACTTGATCATGGTGCATGATCTTTTTAATGTGTTGTTGAATTTGGTTTGCTAATATTTGCTGAGAATTTTTGCATTTGTGTTCATCAGGGATATTGGCCTGTAATATTATTTTCTTGTGAAATCCTTGTTTGGTTTGATATCAGGGTGAGGTTGGCCTTGTAAAATGAGTTGGGGAGAGAGGTCCCTCTTCTGTTTTTTGGAAGACTTTGAGGATTGGTATTAATCTTCTTTGAATGTGTGATAGAATTCACCACTGAAGACATCTGGTTCTGGACGTTTTGGGTTGGGAGATTTTGACTACTGATTCAATCTCCTTATTAGTAATCACTCTGTTTAGATTTCTATCTCTTCATGATTCAGTGTTGGTAGGTTGCATGTTTTTAGGAATTTATTTCCTCTTGATTGTTCAGTTTGTTGCAGCATAATTGTTCATAGCCATCTCCTATGATCTTCTGTATGTCTGTGGTACAAGTTGTAACATCTCTTTCATATATTATTTTATTTATTTGAGCCATCTCTCTATATTTTTTTTTCTCTTGGTGAGACTACCTAATGTTTTCAATTCTGGTTATTAAAAAAACAAAAACAAAAACAAAAACAAAAAACCAAACAGCTCCGAGTTTTGTTGATCTTTTCTATTGTGTTTTTAGTCTCTCTTTCGTTTATTTCTTCTCTAATTTTTCTAAATTCCCTTCTTCTACCAACTTTGGGCTTTGTTTGCTATTCTTTTTCTAGTACCTGAGATGTAAGGTCAGGTTGTTTATCTGAGCCTTTTCCCATTTCTTGAGGTAGGCCTATGTCACTATGAATTTCCCTCTCAGAACTGTTTTTGCTACATTCCATAAATTTTTCTGTGTTATATCTTCATTTTTGTTTGTCTCAAGGTATTCTTTATTTCTTTTTCAATTTTTTCTTTGATTCATTGGTTATTCAGTAGCATATTGTAAAATTTCCACATATTTGTGAATGTTGTAGTTTTCTTTGTATAATTGATTTAGTTTCATATCATTGTAGTTGGAAATGATGCTTGATTAAATTTCATTTTTGCTAAATATATTAAGATTCGTTTTGTGGCCTAACATATGATCTGTCCTGGAGAGTATTCCATATATACTTGAGGCAAATGTTAATCTATTGCTTTTGGATGGAATGTTTGATGTATATTTTTAAAGTCCATCTGGTCTAATGTGTCATTTGAGGCTGATGTTTCCTTACTTATTTTCTGTCTGGATGATCTATCCATTGATGGGTGGATAAGTGGGATATTAGAGTTCCTGTACTGTTACTATATTGCTACCTATTTCTCCCATTAGGTTTGCTTATAAAAAGAGCTTTATATATTTAGATGTCCCTATGTTGTATGCATAGATATTTACAAATAGAGGCTTACACCCTCTTGTCTGATTAACCCCTTAATCATTATGTAATGCTCTTCTTTGTCTCTTATTACGATCTTAGTTTTAAAGACTATTTTGTCTGATATATGGATAGCTACTCCAGCTTTCTTTGTTTTCAGGGTTTTTTTTTTAGGTTTTTAAAATGTTTATTTATTTTTAGAGAGAAAGAGAGATAGAGAGAGAGAGCGAGAAGAAGCAGGGGAGGGGTAGAGAGAGAGAGAGAGAGAGAGAGAGAGGGAGAGAGAGAGAATCCCAAATAGTCTCCATGCTCTTGGCACAGGGCTCGATGCAGGGCTTAATTCCATGAACTGTGAGATCCTGACCTGAGCTGAAATCAAGAGTTGGTAACTTACCTGACTGGGCTACTCAGGCACCCCTGTTTTCACTTTGAATTGAATATCTTATTATCATCCCTTCATTTTCAGTGGTGTGTCCTTACATCTAAAGTGTGTCTCTTATAGACAACACATTAATGGGTTATGTTGTTGTTTTGTTTTGTTTTCATCCATTCAGCTACTCTATGTCTTTTGTTTAGAGAATTTAGTTTCTTTACATTTAACGTAAGTATTGATAGGTATGCATTTATTACCATTTTATTAATTGTTTCCTGAATTTTGTTGTAGGTTCCTCTCTTCTCTTTCTCTTTTTATTATTATTGTGCATGTGTGTGTGATTTGAGTACTTTCTTAAGTGATATGCTTACTTTTTCTTTAAATTTTGCATATTTATATTAAATTTTTACTTTTTAGTTACTATGTGGCTTACATATAACAACTTATATTTGTAAAAGTTTCAGTTGATAACATGTTTGCATTCTAAAGCTCCACATTTTTACTCTCTCCCTCATCCTTTACGTTTTGATTTCACATTTCATGTCTTTTTATCTTGTGTATCCCTTGCCTAATTATTGCAATCACAGTTGTTTTTATTACTAGTGTTTTAATTTTCATACTAACTTTATAAGTGATTACTCTACCACCTTTACTATATATTTAACTTTCCAGTGAGATTTATTCTTTCATATGTTTTCTTGTTGTTAATATGTGCCCTTTACTTTCAGTTTAAAGAAGTCCCTTCAGCATTTCTCTAAAGGCCAGTTTAGTGGTGATGAACTCCTTTAGCTTTTCCTTGTCTGAGAAACTCTTTATTTCTCCTTCAATCCTGAATGTTAACTTTGCCAGGTAGACTATTCCTGGAATACTTGGAAGCATTTTTCCTTCATCATTTTGAATATATCATTCCATTTCTATCTGGCCTGCAAGGTTTCTGCTGAAAATTATGCTGATGGTCTTATAGTAGTTCCCTTGTATATAAAAAGTTGCTTTTCCTTTGATGCTTTTAAGATTCTTTCTTTCTCTCTAAATTTGACATTTTAATTATAATGTGTCTTCGTGTGGGTTTGGGTTCTTCTTATTTGGAACTCTTTGGGGTTCCTGAATCTAGTTACCTGTCTTCTTCCCCAGGTTTGGGGGAGGGGATGCCCAGAAGGACACCTGGAAGGAGAAGAGGAAGAGAAAGGGACAGAAAATGATTTGAAGAAATAATGGCTAAAAATTTCTACCTTACAGTAGATTGTTTCAAGACCCTTCTAAACTTACGATGTTTCAAGACCTTTCTAAACTTATGACTTGGTGGGTCTGAAAGAACCCAGTTCATGATGGGCAGTTCTGTCCCCATAGTCACTTGATGTTCCAGGATTAGATTCTCTGTTTTTACCAGCATCTAGTTGCCTGTCAAGAGAAGCTTTTTTAATGGTGTATAGTTTTCTGCTGCCAGTGCTATGGCCTTTCTTCACCATGCTATAGTGTTGATGATGTGATTCTTCTTTGAGGCGTGTCACAACATTATACATATATCTTTTCTGACTTAAATTTCTTTAAAACCTAAAGACTGGTAGTATATATGACCTACAAGTCAGGGCTGTTTCCACTATGTCATGGACCTGCTATGGAGAACTTACTGCTCTGAGCACCCACTCAATGGAAGCCGTCTTTCATTTTAGTTGATAAGTTGTTCAAAGCAACATTCTTAAGGTGAAAGCTATCATTTTATTGCCTAACAGCTCTAAATCTACTTTTTATCACCCTTCTTGTGATAACTAGAGCTGTATTTTGTAAATGTTTTCCTTTTGCCAGCTTGCATGTAATAAAGCTTTGCCAGTAGAGGGTGCTGGAAGGTGTTTTTGTTTGTCTTTTTTTTGTGTGTGTGTCTAGTTCTGGTGTATTTTCCTTGCTTCTTGCCCCTCTGGTTCTTAGGTAGCATGTGTGACATCCAAGCTGTTCCTTGATTTCAATAAGTATGATAATATTACGGAGCAGCAGAGGCCAAGTGGCAATACTTCTAAATACAAGGTGGCCACACTTTGCAACCATAAAGAGCAGCAGGGACATACTGGTAATTAGAATGCCTTGGCCTACGAAGCCCTTTGGAAGTGCTTAACTGATTGTGTTGTCCCAGTAACAAAATTTATGGACAAGTTGCTAGTATACTGCTTTATCTATATAACTAAAGAAACCTCTAGCTCTGATAGCAGAAAATCTGACTTGCATCACCACAGTGGTTAGTTACAGCCTCATTTCCAGGCCTAAACCAATTCACAGACGCTTAGGTTCCTTGATTGAAGGGGAGTCTAGGTCCCTTTGAGGAAAGACCTTGTAACATCGCCACAAGTACATACCATAAATCTTCCTCCAAACCTTCTGCAAGAAATCTGTAGCCATACTAGAATGACTAAGCATTTGGGGAAAAGGAAATGAACAGATCTTTCAGAGATTACTAGACAATGGCTTTGAATTGATGCTAATTTCTGGGACACAGAGTAAGAGCCTTATGGCAATCAAGTTATAGATAGACTCTTAGTTCAAGTCTTAATCATACTATGACTGGTTTACCACCTCCCACCACTAGACCTATTCCATGGTTATTTGCTCCAGTTCCTTAGTGTATCTCTTTATATTTTTTAAGTAGGCTTCATGCCCAGTGCAGGGCCCAATGTGGGGCTTGAACTCACGGACCTAAAGTCAAGATCTGAACCAAGATCTGAGCTCAGATCAAGAGTTGGATGCTTAGCCGACTAAGCCACCCAGGTACCCCTCCTTAATGTAGAATTTGAAGAGACATACCAGTAAGTAGGTGGAATATCCACATGCTTCTCTGAAACAGAATTATTATGGTAGGAAGGGCCAAGTGGAAGCCCCTGGAACTTCTCACTACCAAGATAGCTAACCAGAAGCAATACTCTATTCCTGACGGAATTGCAGAGATTGATGACACCACCAAAGATCTGAGAGATATGGGCATGTGATACATATCACATCTTCATTCAACCCATCTGGTTGACCTATACAGAAGTTGAGTGGGTCTTGAAGACTATGGACTATCATAAGTTAATCAGGTTTTGATTCTAATTGCAACTGCCACCTCGGATATAGTGATTTTACTAGGGCAAAGTGACATGGTCCTTGCATTTGGTATGTAACTATTCACCTGTGTTATGATGTTTTCACCATGCCAATTTTCAGGGACCACCAGAAGCAGTTTATTTCTCTCTGCAGAGCCAACAATATATCTTTACATCTTGCCTCAGGGTTACATCAATTCTGCTCTCTGGCATAAAATAGTCTGCAATGATCTTGATCATCTTGACCATCTACCAAATACCACACTGGTCTACTACACTGGTTATATTATGTTGTTTTAATCTGATAAACAAGAAGTAGCGAGTCATTTGATACGTTGGGAAAAAATATGAATGAGATGATGGGAAATAAAGCACATACAATTTCAGGGTCCCACCACTTCCGTGAAGGTTTGGGGGGGTTCGCTCACTTGAGATATGCCAAGCTATATCCTCCAAGGTAAAATACAGGTTGTTCAATCTTGTGTCACACATTATGAAAAAGGAGACACAATGTTGGGTAGACATTTTTGGACTTAGGAGTGAATATATACCACATTTGAGTGTGCTACTTCAACCTATCTATGAAGTCACCTTGTACGGTTGCCAATTTCAACTGGGGAACAGAGAAAAAATAAAAGCCTCTGCAGCATTTCCAGGCGGCATTATGAGCTGCTCTATCACTTGGACCTTATGATCCTACAGATTGAATTATACCTGAATTATCTATGGCCACTAGGAATGCTGTATGGAGTCTCTGACAAGCACCAATAGATCACAGCATACATATCTATGTTGTTGAAACAAATCCATGCCCTCTTTTGCTGATAACTATTATCATTTTGAGAAATGGCTTCTTTATTGCCAGTTCCTCTGGGGAGACTACTACATTCCTAATGATGGTACATTAGATGACCATGTGACCTACGCTTCTTGTCATCAGTTGGGTGTGTCTCACACACCCCGCCATAAGGTTGAGTGTGTACAATCTATCAAGTAGAATGGCAAACGAGAGATAGAGCTCAGATAGGGGCAGAAGGCATGAGTAAGTCATGACCAGATCTCTCTTGCTCTGGCAGTAATGACATCTGTTGCATTGTCTCCTTTCCCCAAATCCATATCTATGCCCTTTGGGGGAGTTATTAAGAGACTTCTCTGCAGTGGACGTAACTTTGGGGAGCACTCACATGAGACACAAATATCTTCAAAGTCCTTTCCCACTTAGGATTTGAACCCTTAGAAATAAAGGTTTGTTCACTCCACCAGGTGAAAACTGACCAGCTTAGGTTCTGGCTGAGGACCAGGAAAATATGGAATGAACAGCGGAAGAAGGAAGTCACAGATATCAATTCCAGCCTCTGTGACCACTTACAGAAACAAGGACTATTTTCTCTTTGCTTATTGTATTTGTATATGCTAACCAGTTTTTTTTTCTTGCTTTATTTCCCCATTACTATTATTTATGTAAGTTTTTGAGGTAAATTTCTGATTAGCAGAATATTCATCATGATTTCAGATTTGAGGAGTAATTAATATAGTCTGACACAGATACAAAGATTGTGGGATGTTGTGTCTCTTTCTCTTGAGAAAAGAGTGAGAACTTCTTCACCTGTAAAAAGGATAGCTATATCCTGTAAGTTAGAACATATTTGGTTCATTGTACAGAAGTTCAAATGTCTATAGGGTGATGCATAGAGAAGCTGAATATTCAAAGGGGTGGACTGATACCAATTTATTGCCTGTCAGCTCCAAATCTACTCATCATTGCCCTGTTTGTAATACTAGGGTTGCATGTTGCAAACATTTCTCCTTTGCCAGTGAGCTTGATGTGAAACTTTGCCAGTAGAACCCCCGGAGTGTCACTGCAGGAAAACCAGGCTTATTATTATTATTATTATTATTATTATTATTATTATTATTATTTTGGTTCTGGTGTATGTTCCTTGTTACTAGTTTCTAGGTGGCTGAGCTAGTACCTCAGACCCTGAGTAGAGCTCACTTCCAGTGAGTTTCAGACAAATCTTACAGGAAACTTCTGGTGAATTCTACAGGCTTCAGCTGACTTCCCAGTGAATTCAGTAGTGTCCCCTATTGGCAGCTTCCCAGCAAGCTTTCTTGGTAGTCCTGGAGGCAGTTTCTCTTTATTCAGTCTGGGACTGCAGCATCTTAGAGATGAATTTCTCTGCCATCCAGTAGGTTATAGATATACTTTCTCCAGTGAGGTCAGAATCGCAACCTTGGGTGGTCCTTTTCCAAGACCTTAGGTACCTGCCTCAGTTCTAAGTAGTGACCGCTCATTTGTGGTTTGTGATTCTTGTATTATTCCAAGTTTTTGTTAGCTGTTAGTAGCTATTAAAATTTTCTGAGTAGATCCCAACTAATATACCAGGTTTACAATCTATTGCCTCCAGAACCTGTGCTCCTTCTTTAGGAGTAGAAGGTGCAAGATGAAAAAAAAAAAGTTTTTCCCTACTTTGGAGGGGGATCCTGGAAAGTCCCACTCCACTGGATCCCTAAAACCTTCACTGATATGGTGGGATACCATATATTTGTAGGGTTTAATTTTCCACCCTTTGTCTGGTATGTATCCTATCAAGTCCCTAAATATACATACTTACTTCTTGCTTATCTGGACCACTTAATATGATGTTATCCATATAATGAACCAGTGTAATTTTCTGCAGAATGTCAAAAGAGCTTAGATCTAATAGTGGGCAGAAGAGTTAATGTAACTCTGAGGCAAGACTATAAATTTATACTGTTTCATCTTACCCAAATGCGAACTTCTCCTGATCTTCCTTCCTGACAGGGATGGAAAAGTATGCGCTCACAAGACCACTGGCTACATAACATGTACCGGAGCTGTCTTAATCTCTTCTATCAAGGTTTCAACTTTGGGCACAGTAGCTTCAATGGGACTGATGGTTGTTTGAGTCTCTGGTAGTCCACTCTCATTCTCTAGGATCCACATGCTTTTTATAGGGGCTGAACTTGAACTTATGAATTAAATGGGAAAAATAATTGGTGTACCATTTCTGTATATTTTAGATTTTTTAATTTGGCATTAATCTTTGCCATGAGACTCCCCCACTCCCTTAATACAAGTTTTGATTTACTGTCTTAGCCAGTTTCAGAAGTTTTCACTTGGCTTTTCTCACTGTGAGAGGACAAGGAACCAATAAAGGGGCTCTCCCAGCTACCAAGAATGTCTATGCCAATTATACAGTCAGAGACTTAAGAAATGTCCACTGGTTGGGTCCATGCACAAATTAGACTTATTGGTAACCAACTCTGGGCCAATATTTCATTTATTACCTGGTCCTCCCAATATTCCCCCATTTAAAAAGGGGGACATGATGACACTTCAGGTATCAGTGCCAACTCAGATCTTGTGTCCAACAATTCTTGAAATATATGAGTATTCCTCTTTTCTTGGTTTACTGGATTAAATAACAGTAGATTTTTTTTGGGGGGGGGAAGGACTGTATACTCTTGCTGAAGTGTTCTGCCCTTCCCTCTGGAGACCTGGCACTGTCCACCAATGAGTTCCTTTCTCAAAACTGGTTTTGATCTGGAAACTAGGAAAGGAACAATTTAGTTTTTATTGGGACAGTGGGCCAAAGTCTTTTTGATATTCTTTTGATTGTATAGTATAAGCCAGAAGTTGGCAAACTTATTCTGCAAAGGTCTAGATAGCAAACATTTTAGGCTTTGAGGGCAATAAGGTGACTATAATAACTAGTAAGTTCTTTCATTGTAGCACAAAAGTGGCCACAGATAACATGTGAATGAATCAACATGGCTGTGCTCCAATAAAACTTTGTTTATGGATACCAAATTTGAATCATATAATTTTCACCTATCATGAACTACTCTTTGTACTTTTTTTTAGCCATTAAAAGGTGTGAAAAACTTTCTTGGCTCATAAACTGTATCAAAACAGGTGGTAGGCTGGATTTGGCCTTAGTTTGCTGACCCATGGTTTAAGCACTGCCATTGTTGGCTGCCCACCTATCTTGTTCCTAGGGATGCAGTATTCTTTTAACAGTTTCTGTAGCTCTCTGCAAGTCAGACCTTCTTAGTTGCCACTATGACTCTAATCACAATAATATAATTGTGCCTTGATTCCAATAGTCAAGCACCACCACTTGGATTTACTGTCATCCTCAGTTCTATAAAGGAATCCAGTTTGTAAAATAATTTCCTGTTAAATCCGGTCTAGAAAAGGACAGTCACCACTGAGCTTCTCAATGGTTCTGGTGCCCAGCTCACCAGTATTCCCAAGTGCATTGTAAAACATGACATTCTCCACATTCTCTACATCTTCACACAGAATATAATTGGCTGTTGGTTTTTAGCTTTGTATAGCAAGTATACTCTAGGCATGCACACACTTTTTTAGCCTTTTTGTCTCTCCTTTGATCATCTGCCATAATAGTTTTGGCATATCTAGTTCACTGAGTTTAGGCCACTGCTGCTTTCTCCATATTGCCAAGAGCCATCCTAACTCTGTGTTTTCATTGTCTCCTTGGGTTTTTGCCAGCATATTCAATCCTACATCTTGGGAAGGGATTTCTATGACAGAAACTCCTCTTTGTCCAATTTAATGATCTGTCCCCCCCTAATAAGCAACCCCAGGTTTCATCTCCACAGTATATTGTCCCAACTCCTGCTGATATGTGTTGGCTATCATGTTGATTATGATTCTTTAATCTGTGCCTATTTTATCCTGTTATGTATCAAATTACCAGATGTTATAAACCATAATCTCTCCAAGTCTCAGCTTTCCATCTATAAAATAAAGTATATTCTTCATGATATTGATTTGAAAATAACAGAACTCCCATGCTAACTAATTTTGGCAGAAAAGGATTTGCTAAAAGACAGAGTCTTTATGGAGGGCAGAGACCCATGCTTGGAGATGATACATCTGAGAAAAATGCCTAAATGACTGTGCCTCCTAGTAGAGACTCCTGTGCTGCCACAGTGGCTAGAAACAGATACTAAATCTAGTATCACAGATGATGTGTATGATGCAACCCATGAAGCGCTGTCTCTGCCTTCAGCCCTCATTTATTCTTCAGGCTCACCAGAAAGTAGATTCCACATGCCTATCCCTACACATTGCTCCCTTCTAAACAGAGTCCCAAGAGAGCATGACTGATTGAAGAAGTTTAGATGAAATGCCTGTGTCCTAGTTGCTAGAGAGTCTGGAAAAAGTGGTTCTGGCTTCTACCTTGTAAAGGAAAGATTCAGAATGTGGGAAAGCCCACTAGCAAAGGAAGCCTTTAAATGACGCTAGGTGGCCACACATATGACAGAAGTGTACTAGAAAAGGAGATCTATAAATAGTAGAAACCTAATACTCAAATAGAGTAAGTAATCAAGATAATCTCTAAGCAGCCCCCAGCTCTTACATTCATTGCTTCTATGATCCTGATGAGAACATGTCTTTGCATTTAGAACATGTGGACGCATAAAATTATGATATTTGTAAAACTCTCTGATATGATTTTATAAATTTTGCTGTCTAATTCCATTTAGTATCAAATGCATGTCGCGCGCGCACACACACACACACACACACACACACACACAACTAACCTGGTTTATCTGATTTTAAAGCTAACGAAAAAAACTCACTCCCCACTTCCTAATGAGAAACTTTAGATCACCACAAGTAAGATTATTTAAATATGGTAATTTGTAAGGTGAAACAATTCTAGTCTCAATGATTTTTTTCAGACATATTCTTAAAACCTCTTTGGCTACCTAGTCAATTAAATGATTTGGAGATTGTTCAAGGAATTTAACCTTTAGGTTACCCTTTTTTTTTTACTTACAGTTACTCAAATTTCAGCTCAACGTATCTGATCAGTTATCTTGTCTCTGCACTAAAATACCTAAAGATTATGACTTCTTTCTATAAGCAACAAACATTCACTAAAAATACAGTTCTTAACTGGGGAGGGGCCATGCCCACCAGTTGAAAACCATATTTTCACCCATCCTACTTCTTCATCCTTTAGCAGCTTGGCAAATGGGCTTTGGCTTGGCATGGGCTTTGCATCTAGGGCAGACTACACAATATCCATTCTCCCTTTCTTCCTCCTGTTAGATTCTGGAAGCAAAGTGCCCAGCCCCCTTTGTAGCTGGAGGTAGACAAAGCAAGTGGAAGTTTGAAAGTGGAGCTTCTAAGAAGATATCTTAAAAGGAACTGACTTATCTGGGAGGTTTATCCTTTTATATCTTGGCCACCTTCTTTTCTTTTCTCTCTGGGATTTGGAGGTGAGAGACGGAAGTCTTGCATCCATCTGTGTCCTTGAAGATGAAGGCAGCGCCATGGATAGCTAAACAGAAAGGTAGAAAGATTCTGGGTCCATGACAACTTCCTGGAACTGCTGTAATAGTACCATGTAGCTTACCTATGGACTTTTGTTTTTTTTTTTCTATGAGAGTAAACCACTACTCTTTAAAACAAACAAACAAAAAACCTTTTTTTAAAGGCTACTGTGAAATAAGGCATACAGAAAAAGACAGATACCCTATGTTTTCACTCTTACATGGATCCTGAGAAACTTACCAGAAGACCATGGGGGAGGGGAAGGAAAAAAAATAGTTAGGGAGGGAGGGAGCCAAACCATACAAGACCCTTAAAAACTGAGAATAAACTGAGAGTTGATGGGGGGTGGGAGGGAGGGGAAAGTGGGTGATGGGCATTGAGGAGGGCACCTGTTGGGATGAGCACTGAGTGTTGTATGGAAATCAATTTGATAGTAAATTTCATATTTAAAAAAATAAAAATAAAAAAATAAAATCTACTGTCTGAATTACTATCAGCCAAACACATTTTTTAAACAATAAAACTCAGATTCAACTTGTTTCAAATCTCTTGGTTCTATGCCTCTCTAGCTATGAAGTTCTGAGTCTGTCATTCACCTCTCTGAGATTCATTTTCATTATGCAGAAAATGAAGATGCCTGTTTTATTGTGTTGCTCTGAGATTCCAATGAGCTAATATGTGGGAAGTACCCTACCTGGTTTCTTGTACAAAGTTGATTCCCAATGAATGTTAATTTCTTCTGACTTTCTCTTTGTAGTTTTTCTCTTAGTGGTAACTTTGGGAGCAATAAAATCTTCCTAAGGGGCTACTGAATCACAGGACAAAAACAAATTGTATATTGTAAAGTTCTATGGGGAGTGTATTTTGTTTAATTTAAAATAGTTGAAAAATTAGTTGTTTTTATACAGGTTGTATTTAAACTTTCTATTAACTAGACTAACCAGACTACCTTTTCAGTTAAGAAACATGACATTGCTAAAAGAATAAGTTCTCTGAGACTGAAGGGCCTCAACGGAAGGCAGCTGACCAGGGACCTTATTTAAGCTTGTAGGAGGAATTAAAATTTCAGACCTGGGTTTTACTACACTACTTAGCTTTTCAAAATGTATGCATCCTAGTGTTTTTCCTCATTTTATCTTCTGTATGCCTTTTACCAACCACAAAAACTTTGCTGACTTTCACTGACCATCACCTGTACTAAACATTATAAGAATAATAAGTATATACACTTATATAGGAATTTATTTCCAGTTTGGTACAAGATTAAGAACACAGGTTTGGTGTTGATGAATCTGGATTAATTAGAGATTACTAGATATACACATCTTAAACCACACCTATAAATTCTTCTTAAGTTTTTTTAATGTCTATTTATTTTGGAGAGAGGCAGAGCATGAGCAGGCGAGGGGCAGAGAGAGGAGACACAGAATCCGAAGCAGACTCCAGGCTCTGAGTTCTCAGCACAGAGCCCGACACAGGGCTCGAACCCACAAACCATGAGAATATGACCTGAACCGAAGTTGGACCCTTAACTGACTGAGCCACCCAGGTGCCCCCACACTGTTAAATTTCTAATGGCGAACTATTGGGCAAGGTGGTAAGACCAGTTAAGATACAGAGAAGACACCCCGCATTATATCTTTATATAGCAGAGGGCTAGGTTCTAGTACCTTTGTGGGGATTGAGGTTCTGGAGTCTGCTGGAGTCTCCAACTCCTTGTCCTTCACTGAGTAAAGGAACAAATTTAGTAATAGTAGCGGCAGAAACAGCATCAAGGAGCATGGTAACCATCATCATAATACGTTTCTTTAACATTTTTAAAATCCGTTCACTGTGGCCGCTGTGGAGGCATACCCCCCCACATGGGAGAACCTTCTGTTTGGAGTACAATAAACTGACAGCTTCCAGCCACATACCTTGCAGGATCTGCACACAGCGGTAGAGCCAGGCCATTCCTGCCCAATGGGGCACTTCTCTAACAGGCAGTGTATGCTCCCAGCTCTCCATGGGCCTGCCTGAGACTTTCTCGGAACTGCACTGCAGGACAAGGCTCTTTCTACCCAAGCAGCCTTTCTTCTGTCTTCCCATTTATGCATGTCAGACTTGCACTGTGGCCTGAGGGCTCTCGTTGACCACTCATGTTCTCTTTCTGCTTTATCCTTTTGTATTCGTTTGCAAAGTATCACAGACGGAGTGGCTTATACAACACAAGTTTGTTCTTCCACCAGCCTGGAGGCGAGAAGTCTGAGATCCAGGGGTTGACGGGATTGGTTTCTTCTCATGTGTCTCTCCTTGGCTTGTAGATAGCAGCCTTGTCACTGTGTCCTCACGTGGTCTTCCTTCTGTGTGCGTGTCTGGGTCCTAATCTCCTCCTCTTCCTCTCAGGACAGCGGCCACCTTGGATTAGGGCCCACGCTAATGACCTTAATCAGCTCTTCAAAGAGCCTATCTCCAAATTCAGTCACATTCTGAACTCCTGGGATTCAGAGTTCAACAGATGAATTTGGGAGGACTCTAGTTCAGCCCATAGCACCGCCACCAGAATTTCTTTCAGTAACTCTCTTGTGCTTCTCATTCGGTCCTACATCTGTTTCCCAAGACCTCAAGTGACCAGTGCCCAAAGGTTATTTCCCCTAATCGCCCGAACAAGCCTGTTTTAGAAGTGAAAGGTGAAATAAGTTCACCAAGCCATCATTACCAGTACACGTGGTGGCCAGAATCTACATCTTCCCTCAGCTGGATGCAATTCTGTCTACGTCTTGCTGGAGTAAACTGTTTGTTTCACGTAGTTGAGCTAAGATGCAAAAATTTCCCTCCAGGCCTTCTTACACTGAATTGGCCATAACACTATATAGTTTGGTGCGTCTTTAACAAACTCACGTTTGTTTATCATTTTCTCTGCTTTAATTACTAGTAGCCTTTCCCTTTTTTTTTTTTTTTTTTTTTTTTTTTGTTGCAAATGAATCCCATTTCCAGACTCCTGTTTTGAAGGCTGGGATTTTGTTCTTTTTCCTCTCTGTTCTCCTACAGCGCCCAGGGTAGACACTGACTCTGTTCCCCTACAGTGTCTAGTAGAATGACTTCACACAGTAGATGCTCAGTGAAGACAGCTTGCTTGAACAACCACTGCGTGTGCTCGGGTGCCTGTTCTGACCTGCGTTCCTAACGCCTAACCCCACACCTAGCGTATGCTACTTCTCAATATAAATGTATTACGTGAAAAATGTGTTACTATTTCCTGAGCAATTACCGTGTGCTAGACGTAGCATTTTCTCACTTAAAACCTGTAACAGTCCCTTAACAGGTGGTACTGCTATTATCTCCATGATTCGGATGTGATCTGAGGAGGTTCTATTGCTTGTTAATGTCACAGAGTTAGTGACAGATCTAGAATGCAAACCAAGGCTGTTCGATTTTCGATTTAACAACTGCTTCACACTGCAGAGTATCTTCAGTTGGTCGATGGCTTTCCCAACACAAAGCTGTAGAAGAAAACGAATTAGAGAGAACTCATTACCTTTCAAAACCTTGAAACAACTCCTTGGCCTCTATTTTCCAGTCATACAAAGTATCATGACTCATTAACAGCAGGAGTCCTGTTGTTGTGTTGCAGGATTACAGTGTTGTAAGGTATCCTTGAGAGAAATTAAAAATAGTTCTTTAAGACTTTCAGTGGGGGAAAACTTTGGGGAAGGATTTTTAGGAGTCAAAGTTGACCTTTAATACTTACTTTGTTTTTGTTTTGTTTTGTTTTGTTTTGTTTGTCATGGATCATTTGATTTGACAACTGATAGACAATTAAAACTATGGTCAGATTTCAAGTTTTTCACTATAAAAGTTACCTTCTCGTGGGCATTGTGAAATAGGACTCTGCCACAGCCGAAAGTAGGAGAGGCAATGTGTTTCATTCAAAATATTTTTTTTTTTGAGGATCTAACTGAAAAGATACAGTGTGGGAGTTAGTGAGAGTCCAAAAAGGAATCACTTAAGAGTCACTATCTTCCAGGAGTTTGAGGTCTTGTGGGAAAGACTGACATGTAAATTAAACATCCAAGCTCTTTCCTGAGTGCCCTCTGTTTCAGACACTGTGCTAAGTAGGGCAAGGACTAGGGTGAGACAAGTTAAGCACTCATCTTGGGTGTATAATTTACAAGGACAACGCCCCAAACTCAGTATTCAAGATAAATAATATGTCATATTTTAAATAATTTTAAATCAAAGTAAATGCAAGCAAATCCATGATAGGAAAAAAAAACAATTTTAAATAAAGACGGGATCAGTATTACTGATTTTTCCTTTTGCCTCAGGCTCAGCATGGCGCTGGAACTAAGCGCTTGACATAGACATCAAATGCATATGTTTCTGCCATCCAAACCACTTGCCTCCAATTAATTTCTCAGGCAGATGACCAGAAATTTGGAGAAGGAAGGTTTTCCTTTAATGTAATGGTTAAGAACACAGGTTTCTGGCTCAGGCCCACCTGAGTTCGAAGCTCGTCTCTGATGCGGATTCATTATGCCCTTGGGTGAGGCACTTCATCATCCTAAGCCCTTGATTCCCTTTCTCTAATATGGAGCTAATAGTACTCAGCTCCTGGAGTTGTTGTTTTAAATGACCTAATACAGGGGCGCCTGGGTGGCTCAGTTGGTTGAGCATCCAACTTCAGATCAGGTCATGATCTCAGGGCTCGTGGGTTCGAACCCCACGTAGGACTTTGCGCTGACGATGCAGAACCTGCCTCAGATTCTCTTTCTCTCTCTGCTCTTTCCCCGCTTGTGTGCACGCAGGCCCTCAAAAATAAATAAACATAACAAAATTACAAAATAAATGAGCTAATACATGTAGAATGCCTAACTAATGTGTTTGATAAATGTTACCTATGACTCTCATATAATAAATGACAGGATGTAGTAAGATATTAGCGATGCAAATATTATGCATCAGGATTGTAAAATTGAGAGTCATTTGTACCGGGGGTGGGGGGGTGGGGTATTATTAAAGGTTTAACAGAGGAAGTTATGTTGAGTCTTGAAGAAACTTGAAGTAAAAACTTAACAAGTGAGGGAATGCATTTGAGACCAAGTCTCTATTATAAGAGAAGCATGAAATCGTGAACGTAAACGGCAAATTGTGAGTAGAGCATGTAGTCTACAGAGGATGGTTAAGAGGGAATAGAGATTAGCCCTCGGAGTTCTGTCTACCATCTATTTAATGGGAAGTGCTAGAAGGTTTTTGAGGAGGGGAGCGCCATATACTGACCTGACTTTTAAAAAGATGACTGGCCCCAGGACGAAAGACTGATGGCTGAGTTGACGTTTTCAGGGGTAATAAAACTTCATATACATGGATATAGAGATTGTTTCATGGATTACATGAAAGAAGAAACTGGTTTGCAGTTACATTTACAGCAAGTGATATTTTTGAATGTCCCACTGAGGAGAATAGTAGATCATATTTTCAAAATGTAATCCTAACTGGAGAATTCAGGAAGACTCAAAAGTCCGGTTGCAAAGAGCTCCGCTGTATCTTGAGGAAGATATGGTACCGGAGATGTCCTGTAATTAACCTGGACCCTACAACCCAGGGCTCAAGCAATGATTCTGCCTAAAGCAATCAGTTTGTGGGCACGTCGTAATTTGTTTTACTGCACTTGTATTTTTCAAGTCTTAGTTATTCTTAAAATAAGGTTGTAGCAAAATTAAGCAAAGTGTGAAGAAAATTAGCCATAGTCTCACCATTCTGATACAACTGTTTTATCCTCCGGGCTTCCTGCTGGTTCATTTGTATGTATGTGAATTTTCACTCAGTGTAATCAAAGCACATGTATAATTTTGCAGTCTTTTTTTGAAGCCTAATGTTAGAGTGCCATTTTCATTATTCTTTTGCCAAAATGTACACCATTCAATAATAATCCACTCCCTCCTCACTAAAAGATGGATAGTCTATCATAGGAAAGAGAAGAGGTTAAAACACCTGAGATTAGAGTCGTAGAAATTAGGGTTGGAAACCCAGCTCACTTCTTCTAGATGGCTGAATTTGGCAAAGTTATTTACGCCTCAGTTTCTTTGTCTGTAATGTGAGTAATGGCACATTTTGCATGTGCTGGGAGGTGGAAATGAGGCATAAGGTTCATAAAGTGTACATATGTAAGCATAAGTTAAATACTCAATAAAAGGTAGCAACACTTATTATTCCTGTCAGTCACTATACCAGCAGTCTGGTATATTTTTTTTATTAAAAAAAAAAAAAGTTTGTTAAAGACTTACTCTATACTAGATACTGTGCTGATCGCTGTGGTGCAAAACTCAGGGTCCCTGCTTTCTAGGGGCTCTCAGTTGAGTAGGGGTGATAGTTCTGTAAATGGATGACTGCAATGAAACCTGTTAAGTCTATTTTTGGTATCTCTGTCCTGCTTCACAGGTACTAACATCCTGGTTTTTGTGTTGTCTTCACTATGAGCTGCTGGGTCTTTCTAAATCCCTTTGCAAATTTCTTGAGTCGGATTAGCATGGGTCCAGGGCCTACCGGCCTTACCCCGAACACTTTCTGTGAGTGGGGCTGCTCCAGAAGGTAGCTCTGTGACCAGAAGAGTAGGCACGACCGTCAGACAATCAGCTTGAGAACGCCAGCTTGGCCACGTGTGAGACTTTGAGAGAATTCCCTAACCTCTCCGAGTCTCAGTTTCCCCAAGTGCTCATTGAATGGAGGTAATGCCTGCCTCGAGGGGTAATTGTGAGTATTAAGTGAGATAATATTTGTGATGCTCTTAGCTCATGCCTGGCCCATAGTCAGCACCGTGTAAATGGAAGCTCTTATAATCAGTGTTTATCTTGTAGCTCTGTGAACCATCATTGGCTTCACCTCATCTGACTCATGAAATACCAGTGCCTGGAGAGGTAATGAGAGAGGTCCAACCAAACCCCAAAAAAGACATCTGACACCCACTGTGTTTGGCAAATACTACCTTAACTACCTTAACTTGACTTCCTCCATGATTTCCTGTTTATAACCTGTATCCTTCTCAAATTTACGCTTCTTCACATGATTAGCTGTCCCTCCATCCTCTCCACCTGTCCACTGTCCCTCTGGTCAAAATCTGATATCTGTGGGTCTGCTAAGCAACCCCATCTACAGTCTGGCCAAATCTGCCATTGGCTTCGCAGACCACACTGGATATTCTGGATGCACATCTCAGATTCCACACATGGTCCATGCACCCACCACAGCCTCTTCTTGGCCTGACAGGCCCTCTCAATACCATCTGCTTCTCTGCCTGATGGGAGGTTGCTTTCTTATTTCTACTTTTGATGTTTTAGGTGGCAAAGAACAGCTGAGTGGCAGAGTATCAATAGGGAGTTGGTTCTCCTAGGAAAAAAAAACAAAAACAGCTCTTTTTCTCAGTATTCTTTTGCCTGTACAGTGTCTACTCTTTCTGTTCGCTAATCCCCTCTACTCTCCACATGAACACTATTTGTTACAATTGGACAAGGCTGGTGGTTCAGTGTACAGGTGCTTTGTAACATGCGTCCTCGTGATATGCATGCACACGTATACATTTGTGTTGATATTAAATTCACGTAACATGCCATTCACCATTGTAACCATTTCCAAATCTATAATCCAGTGACTTTTAGTTCATCCACAATGTTGGGCAAGCATCACCACTATCAGGTTCTAGAACATTTCTACCTCCCACAGGAAGAAATCACTTCCCATTTCTCACTTGCTCCAGTCCCTCCAAACCACTATCTGCTTTACATCTCCATGAATTTGCCTATTCTGGACATTTTAAGTAAATGGAATCGTACAATATATGACCTTTTAAGTCTGACTTCTTTCTTTTTTCCTTTTTTATTTTTTTTAATGTTTATTTACTTTTGAGAGAGAAAGAGCAAGAGAGAGAGAGAGAGAGCGTGCGCGCGCGCAAGTGGGGGAGGGGCAGAGAGAGAGAGGAAGACACAGAATCCGAAGCAGGCTCCAGGCTCTGAGCTGTCAGCACAGAGCCCGACGCGGGGCTCGAATTCACAAACCGTGAGATCATGACTTGAGCCAAAGTCAGACTCAACCAACTGAGCTGGCCAGGCTCCCCCTGACTTCTTTCATTTAGCATTACGTTTTCAAGGCTCATTCATGCTGTAGCATGTATCACTCCTTTTATGGAAGAATATTCCATTTTATAGATATACCACATTTTGTTTATGCACTCATCAATTGGTGAACATTTGAGTTGATGTCACCTTTTGGCTACGGGGAACAGTGCTGCTGTGAACATTCCCGTATACATTTTTGTTTCAATACCAGTTTGGGGATGTATAGCTACAAATGGAATTGCTGGGTCGTACTTTATGCAATTTCACTTCAATATTTTGTCACAATTAATTAGGTTTGCTAAAGTCACAAAATTCATATCTTATTACATATATAATTTAATCTCATGAGATTCCAGGGTACTAAAGTAAATATTTGGTTCTATTGGTACGCTGGGTCTCAAATTTTCATTCTGGAAAAATTTTCCGGGAGAGTCAATATCTTGCATTGAAGTAATATTTGTGTTACTCAAAACTACAACAACAACAAAAAGAACTCACATAAAACATGCTTTCCAAAGAAAATGGAGAAAGCATTGGTGAAAAAAATTATACAGCTTTGGAAGCCCAAAAGAATAGTTCAGTTCTGCCTGGTTTGCCATAGAGAGTGAATAATGAAATACAGAATCCTTTCTTTTAGTAATTTGGAACTGGCTGGCAATCTTCATTTTGCTGTTCTCTCCTCCAAAAGCCAATGAATAGATGAGGAAAATGGATGGAAATGAGGATTTGAATCACCTCCTAATTGTTTTACTCCGTTCAAATGGCCACAGTTACCATCCACACATTTTTGTCTACTAAGGAATCACCAGATGATAGAAAACAGTCATCTTTTTAAAGGATTCCCTTATTCCCTCTATTTTTGTCCCATATATAAACTGGCACACAGTCTTCTAAATGCACACTTGCACTTTGTTATTGGTATCTAAACCTAAATCAAACTCTCCTCATCAAGTTTGATTTTATCTGCTTCATTGAGATTGAATCTAATAGCCACCGAATACATGCTGTGGGCAAAATAACATTAATGTGCACCGAGGCAAATGCCTATGCAATGAAGGGACATTTTAATAGTGGCATGCTGAATAATCAATTCCACTTTAAGACACAGATCAATATTATCTTTGAGATGTCTAAATAGCCATCAAATATGAACAGAACAGGTCTAGAAAGCAGAAAAATGAGAAAGAAGATTGTTTTTGACAACAACATGAGGCTTCTAATGATTTTGAATAGGGCAATTGGCTTGTCTGGAAAATTAACTGTTATATTTTTCTCATTGACGAGTCTAAATTAGTTAAGTTTTGTTTTCATTTTTGTTTTCGTTTTGGATTTTTTTTTAAGCTTTAAATATTTTATTATGTGAGAAAAGGATACTATGTATTTCCTGTAGCCTATCTCCTGGGGCTTTACATTTGTTTTTGGTTGTTGTTGTTGTTTAATTTTTTGAAAAGCTTGTTTACTTTTCAATAGTTTTAGATTTATAGAATCTATACAATTTATACAATTACCAAACTAGTAAGAGAGTTCCCATATACTTGTATACATCATACCTACTTCCCCCTATTATTAGATCTTAAATCAGTATGGTAGCCTTGTCACAATTAATGAGTCAATAATACATTATGGTTAACTAAGGCCCATTTTGTTCATACATCTTAGTTTTTAAGTTAATGCCCTTTTTCTGTCTCAAGATTGCATTAGGGTATACATTGCATTTAGTTGTCATGTTTCCTTAGATGCATCTTGGCTGTGATAGCTACTCAAACTTTCTGTGTTTGATCATTTTTGACAGTGTTAGGTGCACTGCTCAGTATTTTGTAGAATATCCCTCAAATGGGATTTGTTCGCTGTTTTCCTCATGATTAGACTGTGGTTGTGGGTCCTTGGGAAGAAGATTATAGATGTAAAATGCTGTCCTCATCACATCATATCAAAAGTACATATCCTCAACATGACATCACTGCTGATCTTAACCTTGATCACTTGGCTGAGGCAGGGTTTTTCAGCCTTCTCCATTGTAAAGTTCCTCTTTTATCCCACTTTGCATACTGTGCTCTTGGAAGGAAGTGACAACACCCATCCCACACTTACAGGAGGAAGAGTTAGGCTTCATCTCCTTGAGGGAGGTATGTACATAAAACATTTGGAATTCTTCCATATGGGATATTTGTCTCTTCTTATTTATTTATTCAGCCAGTTGTTTACTTATATCAGTGTGGACGTCTTAATATTTATTTTAGACATAGACCTATGTCTAAAGGAGTCTTGGCTCCTTTGTCCATTTGACATATTCCCCCAATACTCTGCGTGTGTGTGTGTGTGTGTGCGCGCGCACACACACGCGCATGTGCGCATGTTGAGTACATCCTTGCTTTCTGGCACTACAAGATGATCCAGGCTCATTTTGTACGTTTCCCACCCTAATTGTAGGATCAGCCATTTCTCTAAGATGCTGTGGGTTTTTTAAAATGGAAAATGGTATTAGAAACTAGGATCTGCGTGCTAGGTATACTCATTTTTACTGTGTCATTGCTTTTAGGCCCTCTAAGATGACAGAACAAGGAAATATACGTGTGTATACTAATCTGTATGTGTTCACATATCTGTAATGATTTCTGTATGTATCCATCTGATCTGTATGAGTTCAAACTGATCTCTCCAACTCTAATCCATTACCACATGGATTGTTCTAACCTTCGCTCATTGCTTATCTGAAATCTCCCACTCCAAGGGTGAGAAACCAGACTCCCACTATCATTCCTTTACATAATTGTTCAATTCCAGCAGACATGGATGGTGGTTTCATAATTGTTAACGTGCCCCTCACAAGAAACAACCTGATCAGCCAGGAAACAGTGCATATGTACATTTCCTTTACCTTTGGTCTTACAGACTCCACTCATTTTTAGTTATTTAGGTCAACAACTTCTTCCTTCGCTTCTTCCAGTGACAGTGTTTCATATATTTGTAATGTGATTAAGAGTCTCTTGTCAGAGTCTGCATTCCTTCCTGAGATTGCCTAAATGATTCCTTACATTTGCATACATTAAGGTTTACTCTTTGTGCTGTAACGTTCTATGGATTTTGACAAACGCACAGTGTCATATCCTACACAATAGTTTTGCCACCCTGAAAAATCCTCTGTGCTTCACTCTTCAGTCCTCCTTCCACCAAAGCCCCTGGCAACTACTTATCTCTTTACCCCCTCTCTAGTTTTGCCTTCTCTGGAGTGTCCCACAAATGGAATCATATAGGAAGTAGCCCTTTCAAGCTATCTTCTTTCATTTCTCAATGCGCATTTAAGGTTCTTCCATGCCTTTGCATAAATGGGTAGCTCATTCTTTTTCATTGATGAATACCATTGTATCATATATATCATATGCATATACTACAGTTTATCCATTTCCTTATTGAAAGACATTTTGGTTGCTTCCAGTTTGGGGCGATGAATAAAACTGTAATAAACATACGCCTGCAGGTTTTTGTGTGGACATTTCTTCACATTAATTGGGTAAATACCTAAGAATGCAATTTCTCAGTCGCATGGTAACACTATGTTTAGCTTTTAAGGAACTGCCAGACTATCTTCGTTTTTTTAACATTTTTTTAATGTTTATTTTTGACAGAGAGAGAGAGAGAGAGAGAGAGAGAGAGAGAGAGAGAGGCAGAGCATGAGCAGGGGAGGGGCAGAGAGAGAGGGAGACACAGAATCTGAAACAGGCTCTAGGCTCTGAGCTGTCAGCACAGAGCCCGACGTGGGGCTCAAACTCACAGACCGCGAGATCATGACCTGAGCCGCAGTTGGTCGCTCAACTGACTGAGCCACCCAGGTGCCCCCAGACTATCTTCTAAGTGGCTGTACCATTCTGCATTTCCATTAGCAATAAATGGACATTCTTGTCACTTAGCATCTTCACCAATAATTGGTATTGTTATTTAAAAATCCATTTTAGGAGTGTCTGGGTGGCTCAGTCGGTTGAGTGTCCGACTTCGGCTCAGGTCATGATCTCACAGCTCATAGGTTCGAGCCCTGCGTCAGGCTCTGTGCTGACTTTTCAGAGCCTGGAGTCTGCTTCGGATTCTGTGTCTCCTTCTCTCTCTGCCTCTCCCCCACTCATGCTCTGTCTCTCAAAAATAAGTAAAATGTAATAAAATAAAATAAATCCATTTTAGGGCCACGTGGGTGGCTCAGACTCTTGATTTTGGCTCAAGTCATGACCCCAGAGTCGTGGGATTGAGCCCCTGCCTTGGGCTCTGTGCTCAGCGTGGAGTCTGCTTGGGGTTCTCTATTTTTCTCTCCTTGCCCCTCTCCCCTGCTCATGTTCACTCTCTCTCTCTCTCTCTTTCTAAAAACAAACAAATAAAAAACAAAAATCTATTTTAATAGGTGTGTTGTCATCAAAGTACTTAAATTTTGTTTAGTGACCATATATTCATCAGAAAAATATACACATCAAAAATGTATGTGGATTTATGACCGGATAGTTTTGATTGTTAGAGGCTTCCTTTTTTTTTATTTTAAAGAGAGGATGCGACTGGGAGAGAGGGATGGGGAGGGAGGGAGGGAGGGAGAGAGAGAGAGAGAGAGAGAGAGAGAGAGGGAGAATCTTAAGCAGGCTGCATGCTCAGCACGGAGCCCAACAAGGGGCTTGATCCCACAACCCTGGAATCATGACCTGAGCCGAAATCAAGAGTCAGATATTCAACCAACTGAGCCACCCAGCTGCCCTGAGGCTTCCCTTTTTATAATACGTTTTGCACCACCAAAACTTTACATTTATCTCACATTTCTTCCTGAGGATATAAAATGCAGAATAGTGTAGTAGTTACTTACTTTAACTTTGGAATGAAGTAAATCAAATTTTAATCTGGACTCTCTGACTTAGCACTTCTGAGACTGTGGGTAACTATTAACTTGCTCTGCTTCAGTTTTCTCTTTCTAAACCAGAGACAAAAATGGAACTCAGCTAAGAAGGTTATATGAATTTAATGAGCAAATGCGTGGAAAGCATTTAGCACAAGGCCTAGAACATGGCAACCATATGGTTATCATGGTCATTGCTGTATTGCCGCTGTAACTATTCCTACTACTGCTACTGAAGGCTCAAGTTATTTCTTAAAAACTGTACACTTTCAATCCTTCACTTTTGAGCTGCACTGATCTTTTTCACCCAACCATGGCTCATAAAAGTAGAATAAACACACTTCACATTCATTACATTTCTTGCAGCATGATTTTTTTTCTACTCCAAAGAGCATGGTGGAATAGATATTTGCAAAGGTAACCTAAGTGTTACAACTCATTGGCTTCCTGTTATTTCTTGTATTACTAATAATCTCTTACATTTTCTCAGTGCTTGAGATTTTACATAGTGTTAGCTTCACAGATATTATCTCATTCGCTTCTTGAAGAGTTTTCTGAGGTAGGCAGGGCATGCTTGTTAACCCCCAGTGAGGTAACTTGTCTAACAGGTAGGCGCAGAGCCTGGGTTTGAATCAGGGTTCTCTGATTCCTGACTTAGTGTACTTCCCAGTAAACTAAAATGAATCCAAATGAACTGAAACATTAATATCCAGATCAATGTGCCTGGGACAGTCATTGGTTCCCATTAATTTTGGCTCATCTGTACAGGATCACGGGTGGCAAGGATCTTTAAAATAGTCTCCATTGCATTTTGGGCTTCAATCAGTGGTAACATCACTAGTCCTCATGTCCCCCTAGTGATCTCCTACATAAAATCTAGTGTGTGCATACTGAGATCCCTCACACCATTTCTAAAGCAC
Source organism: Acinonyx jubatus (assembly GCF_027475565.1). NCBI lineage: Eukaryota > Metazoa > Chordata > Mammalia > Carnivora > Felidae > Acinonyx > Acinonyx jubatus. The sequence goes on along the minus strand of NC_069380.1, from coordinate 189,161,834 downwards.
TCGACTGTTCATGTTAAGTGTAGTAGTCTGGGGCGCCTGGGTGGCTCGGTGGGTTAAGCTAAGCATTTGACTTCAGCTCAGGTCATGATCTCGAGTCATGAGATCAAGCCCTGCAATGGGCTCTCTACTGTCAGCACAGATCCTGCTTTGAATTCCCTGTCACCCCTCTCTCTTTGCTCCTCCCTACTCTCTCTCTTTCTCAAAAATAAATAAACATTTAAAATAATTTTTAAAAAAGGAGTGTCATAGCCACATTTCTGCATTCTGTCTGGGATTTATTCTAACCTACCTTCTCCACTTCATATCTGAATCACAGGGCTAAGCTCCTAGCAGCTTTGTTACTGTTATGAGTACATCCTCCTGGTTCTGTCTGATGGACCACAGGTGAACATTTGAGCAATGAGATACCCTCTCCTGAGGGAGACAGAGAGACAAGTCAAGAAATGCATGGGATGGATATTATCTTGTACAGGAGCAGAGAAGCAGTCAGGTCTTTTGCAGGAAGGGAAGAAAGTAGAAGCAGAGCAAGACAATGAGATGAAAAAGAGAGAGAGAGAGAGAGAGAGGGAATATATGCGTTCTAGCAGGATTCTATTCCCACTTTCCAGTCCCTTCCAGAGGTCTTGCTTCATTACTTTCCGTGGATTTCTTGAGTCCCTCGATTCTTTAAAATCAGTTTCCTGCCCCATGCCTCAAATTAGCTTAGGTTGGTGTCTGTTACTCCAAACAACAGAAGAGCACTAATTTACACTGGGAGTGAAATTCCCCTGATGCACAAACTTCCTTTTGAGCTTCAGCCAAAGCAGCTTTCAACAGCAGCATTAACTTTCAAGTGTAATGGACCACCACTGAGTCAGTTTGTGGATTCTGCACAGCTGGGGGTACTCAAAGTACTTAATAGTATTTCCACCTTTGTGTGAACAACCCTTCAGAGCATCCCAGAATCTCAGCACGAGGGGCCCCTTTTCAAGTCAGCCATTCAATCCTTTGCCCCAATCAGAACTCTGTCCTTCCATCTCCCAGCCAGTTTTTGCTGGAAATCTTCCGTGGCGGGGCTGCAAAGTGCAAGAAAAGAGGGAGAACGGATTTGGGAGTAACACAGGCTTTTGTTCAAAACCTGATCTGGAACTTTGTAACCTTAAAATCTTAGGCAAATTATTTACCCTCTGGATGATCCTGCCTTTCCTCACTTGCAAAATGGAGATGAGAACCTCCTACTTCATGGATTTTTGTGAAAGGGGATTTTATGAAATTCAAGCATGAGAAATAGCAGCTCCAGTGCCTAGTCCATAGTAGATACTCAATAAATATATCCACTCCAGCCTTTTCAGGTAACTCATTGATCATCTTCACCTTGAATTAGAGATTCCTCCCGTGTCATCTGTGGCATTCCTGTGTAAAATATATATGCCTGCGTTTGAAAGTCCGAGATGAACTACTTCAGCTATAGCTTTCTTAGATATCTCATGATAAGGAACTCTGTGATAACTTCCACAGATTCCTTTAAAAATTTTTTAAATGTTTTTTAATTTATTTTTGAGACAGAGAGAGACAGAGCATGAGCAGGGGAGGGGCAGAGAGAGGGAGACACAGAAGCTGAAGCAGGCTCCAGGCTGTCAGCACAGAGCCCGATGTGGGGCTCGAACTCACAGACTGTGAGATCATGACCTAAGCCAAAGTCAGAAGTGAACTGACTGAGCCACCCAGGTGCCCCATACAGATTCCTTTAAAATAGGGGGTTGAACTGGTGGACACTTGAGATGTCTATACCACGAGATACTGTAACTCTACTGTGCACATTTTAGGTTATGATTTTATTTATATGAAATAAATCATAATACTCTCCACTCCGTCTAAGAACAGCAAGCACTTCTTCATTCTCTGTGGTCTCTTTCCTGTGGCAGGGAAATCATTGCCTCCAAAAGAATCTATTTCGTTTTGGAAAGATATCGTTGCCAAGCATCTCTGTGTATTCGAACAAAATCCACTCCCAGTTATTTTCTTCTCTTTGTCAGAGACCCTGGTCCCAGGACGACAAGACCATGTGAAGCTTCCCTCTTTTCATGTTAGGTTTGTACGGATATGTCTTCCTCATTTCCCCATTTCTTTTCCTTTTCTAAGATTCTGTGTTTGCTACTCAGCTTCTTTCCCTCCTACTCAAGTCCCCAACGTTTCGAATTTTGTGAAGCAACAAAGGTGAACACCATTGGCAAAGAAGATTCTGGCCAACAGTGGAGCATTTGGAATGCATGACTGTTTTAGAAATGACCTTCTGTGCTCATAGTCCATTGATATTGCTTCAGGGAACTGGAGTTTTGGGTAAATATTTTCCTGGCTTAGGTTCTTCTACACTCCAAGCTTTGTCCTCTTCTTCCCTCGGCTTGCCCCAGTCCCTGGCTTCCATCGGTTTATGCATTAATGGATTCACTCATTGAATAGTTATTGAGCTGCTACCTCATACAGAACCCTCCGTTAACTCTGATCTATAGTTCAATGATAAAAAATCTGAACCTTGCCTCAAGGAATTCACTGTCTAATGGAGGAGATAAGATACACACACAAGCAAACAAAATCCAAGATAAAATAATTGATAGCATGGCTCAATAAATCTCAAGCCCCAAATTACAGCTCTTTAGGAGGTCATGGAATCTATTAGTAGGGCATGGCCAGCGTTTTTTTTTTTTTTTAATGAAATAAATTGAATAGAAAATATTGAAGTGAACTGTATGTTAAAGATATGTGTTGTTTTATGAAACATTTATTTAAATTATAAGTGTGTGTGTGTGTGTGTGTCTGTGTGTCACTGTGGTATAATATATGGCTTTTGAAAAAACATGCATCACACTCAAAAGTTTGAAGAACACTAGCTTAGGAGAGGAACAGATAGAGAAAGGAATCTTAATGTATCAGCTAGGAATCTTAAGACAAAGATTCTGATTGATTGGGAATCGGAGGGTGGGACCTCCGATTCTGTGCCTGGTAAGCCTGAGATGCTGTTGGTGCTGGTCCACATCGTGGGTTGCTACACAGAGAAACTATTTCCACTGGAAGAACCCGAGGAGGCCCTTGAAATCATTCATTTGTGACTTCAAGAGCCTCCAAGGAGTAAAAGAAAACACGATTTCCCCTTCCCTTTCTGGTTTTCTGTTTTGGTTGATTGATAGAAATCCTAACTTAGCCCATTATTCTCTAAAGGCTGTTGCTGTCCAGCTCCCCAGTGTTGAATGTTAAACCAAGGGACCAGATAAGCTTCAGATCAGTTACTGTGAAAAGCTCCACTTCAGTCTCTGAGGGTTGGCGCCCAGCTTTCCATTGTATCTCAAACACATGCCCCTTTCCATACAGTGTCCCCTGCAATTAACAGCAGAGTACTTCCTATAAAGGAGGCTTAAAAGAACAGAGTTAGGAAGTTTCATTGATTTCAGCTTTACCTGCCACCACATTTCATCAGGCTTCTACCACTTGCATCTGGATAGCTGCCTTGATGGTTCTCTCTGCCTGCAATTCCTTCCCTTCCCACCTGACCCCCCACTCCGTCTCCTTCCTCCTCCCTCATCTCTTCCCCCCCTTTTTTTATCCATTCTGTACAGGACGTATAGATTATCATAAAATGAAGCTCTCATTTTCTTTTACTGCTTAAAACCTTTCAGTGGCTCCCATCACCCAGGCAAGCTCTCTGCTCCTGCCAAACTTGTTTGCTGCTCTTGTAACACGTCCTTCTTCATCTTTCATTGTGACCTCTCTCCCTCCCCTTGCATGGTCTGGCTTTTCCAGATATCTGAATCCTGCCTACTGTTTAGGGTTTAGCTTAAATCCCAACACTTTTACAAAGCCTTTTTTTTTTTTTTTGGAAACCCAGAGGAAACAAACATCTCCCCCTTTTTGCTGATGTCTCCTCACAATACTGCTGAGTATAATCTGTGTCCTGGTGTGTGGCAGAGAAAGCATTGGTTTGCCAGTAGAAGACCAGACTAACCAATTGGATTATGTGTGACCTTGGACAAGCCATTTGTCTTTTCTGAGCTTCAATGTTTCCGCTTAAATAATGACAAGATTGGAGACAAAGATCTCTAAGTAACTACACATGTGCCCAATAATAAGTGGATTTTGCTAGTTTTTGTTTCCCTAGAGATCTATTTTGTAACTTTATAAAAAAATAATCACGTTTCTTGTTAATATCAAATTATTTATTACACATCTTTTGAAGTGTCTTCTAATTTAAAATTTCTCACAGGTATTTGTTTTGTCTTTCTTACTCCAATGAGGAAGGAGCCTCATTTTCTGGTTGGAGCCAGGAGGCCCAGGGAGGGCCTGCTAAAGGGCTCGAAGAACAGAGAACACAACTTGAAACCGGGGAGGGCCCGACGATTCAGGACACTGCTCGGGCATCACTCAAAGTGAGTGCTCAGTAATTATTTGTCACTTGGAGGTTGTCAGGCCCATCTTGCAAGACAACTCCTTTCTCCCGGGAAGGAGGAGCCCCTTGGAGTCTGTTGGTTAACGGGAAAAGTGCTCACTCTGGGAGGAAGGCGGGGCCAGCCGGAACAAGCTCTCTCTGGGAACCCGCATATTCCCTCACTCGGTGTTTCCGAACCCTATTCTTCTCCCCGGAGAGGTGAGGGGGTTCAAGGATACTTGGAACCCGTCCCTTTGGTGGAGACACGTAGCCGCCTCCGGCCGCGGCTCCCGGCTGATCCTGCGGAGTGGAGCGCCGCCCCCCCCCCCCCCCCCCCGCCCCGGGTTTAGCTCAGGCTCCCTCCGTTCTGCAAACGGAGGAGGGAGCTGGGGGAACCTTGCACACCAGTCTTCCCGGAGCTGCAGACCAGAAGCCCTGCGCCCCAGGGAGCCTCTCGGCGGCTTCCCCTCCGCTGCGCGGGTGTGCAGGCTTTCCCCGCCACCCCCACCCGCGGCTCGCCCCAGCTCCCTCCCTCCAGCCCGGCCGGCCGGAGCGCGCACACCGGGGCTCCGGCACGTGGGCGCGCGGGAGGCGGCGGCCGCTGCTGCCGCTGCCGGAGCCCAAGCCCGAGCCCGAGCCCGAGCCCGAGCCCTAGCCGGCGAGATCGCCCTCCATGCTGCGGGCTCTGCGGTCGCCTTCCGCTCAGCCTCTGGCCCAAGCCCAGCCCCGCGAGCCCTGCGAGCTGGTGAAACAGCGGAGGGGAGGAGGACTCGGGCAGGAGGAGGGGCGCGGCGGGCTGGGGCGAGCCGGGCTCTGAGCTAGGGGCGCCCGCAACCGGGAGGAGGCAGCCCGGCTCTCTCTCTCGCTCTGTGCTCCAGCCGCTGCTGGGGGTTCCAGGCGGTGCGATGCCGCTGTGCTCCTTCTAGGCGGCGGCCAGCGGAGGCTTCCTGCAGCCTCACGGCCCACGCCTGCCCCCATTCCACCGGCGAGTCCCTTGTCTATCCCAGAGGACGCGCTCGGCCGCTCGAGCCGAAGCGAGCGCGAAGTCCGAAGTCCACCCTCAGCGCCGCCAACTTCCCCGGGAGCCCCTCTCCCCACTGCAGCCTGCGCCAGCCCTGGGAGCGATGCGCCCCCAGCCGGGCGGCGCGCCCTCTGCCAACTCGCCACCCATGGGATCGACTGCCCTCGGCTGCCCCGCTTGGAGCGCGTAGCCTTCGCCGCGTGGCCCGGGAGACGAGCGAGACACCCAGGCGTTCCACGGATTCCACGCGCGTCAGTCTGTTGGGGTCCCCTGCGGGGGCAGCGTTCATACCCAGGGGTGAGTAGCCCGTTCGAGGCGGCGAACCTTTCCCCCCAGCTAGTTGCTTGCAGGGAAGGCAGGGAGACACCAGAAAGTTGAGCCCCTTTGCACCTATCCTGGGATTTGGCTGCGAAACGCAACATTGTTTCCCCCAATCCGATTGCCTTCGGGATTTCCCCAAATGCCTTCATTTCTGAACCGAGGAAGGAGACCCCTTCCGGTTCCCTAGGTGCAAGGGGGCTCCCTAGAGCAGGCCACGGACTGTTCCCCCTCAGTGTGCCATTTGGGGCTTTTCTGCCGCTCGCGCATTAAGCAGACACCCAGCTAAGCGCTTGGAGATCCGCTGCCGCCTGGGCGCGCTCGGAGATCACGGGCAGCCCGGGCCCCTAGGGGAGGCTAAGCGCGCTTCATTAAAGAGTAGTGACTGCTGGAATATTAAGGAAGTGTGTATGTGTGTGATTGGGAGCAGGAAAGATAGCCATAGGAGGAGGGCGCAAGTGAATTTTTCTGTTGCTGATGGATTGGGTACCTTGGAAGCCCTGCTTCTCAGTGCGGGTTTGAGGGCGCAAGATCTAGGGCGGCCGGACAGAGTTCAACAGGTGGCCTGCACGGGCTTCCTGTAGCCAGGCACGCGGGAAGGGAACCGCAACTGAACCGCATCCAGGGGCGCATCTGAACATGGGTAAGGAAATGCGCTCTGCTCTCAGGCCCGATTTGGGCTGAGTGTGTGAGGCATCCAAATGCCTCCTGTCGGAAAACAGCGGCCTCATTGTGTGCCTGACTGAGGTTTCAACTTGCAGGCAACTGAGGGGCCATTCAGCTGGGGCGACGCGGACTTGGCTGGTCCTCAGACGCGAGCCCCTGCCTTCTGCGGTCCCTGGTGGCGGGTATTCCCGCTCCCTTGGCTGGGCAGCCGGCCAAACCTCAGCATTTTGCCCCTCTATACTCCACCAAGGGGAGGGGGGAGTTGCGGGAGCATTAGGAGCCATGGCCTGAGTTTATTCTTCTTTACCGGCCTGGCCTCCTACACTTTCATCCTAAGACCCAGAGAGAGGGCTCAGGGTGGGGGAAAGCGCGTGTACAGGTGGTGGGCGCGGATTAGCGTGCGGACCCGTCGAGTTTGAGAGCTGCACCGGAAGAAACTAGGAACGAAGTTCTGCCCCTGCCGAGGGAGATTCACATTGAGAGAGGCTGTGGTTCAGCCTTGAAAAAAGTTTCTTCTGAACTCACCATCCTCTGGTGTTTTCCAGTATGCAAAATACTCTGGGTCCTGATAGCAGCGGCACTCCAGAGGAACATCTTCTGGAACCTGCTGTGCAACTTCTCTGTCCCTCAATTTGCCTAACTGTAGATCCGGAAAGTTACCCTTGCTCCTGGCAGGAGCTCTGGTATGTCTATAAAAGAGGTGCTTAGAGATGGGTTAGGGTTGGTAGATGGAGGGGCAGCTGGGGGGTTGTCGGGGGTTGTAGCGTGGTCTGGAGGCTACATGCAAAGCAGACACACAATTTTTATTTAGAGTTTGTGTTTTGGGGAGGTTAGTGGGCTCTGAGAAGACTGATAGAAATTTTAAGAGGCTGAAGCTTTCCCAGCCACCCCCTTGGCACCCCCACTGCACTGCCTGCCCTCGTGTGTATCTTGGAAATGGAGTGATAGACAAACCAAACTGCAGAAGAACCCTCCACTGCTAGGCTTGGCCCCGTGACTTCCCGTGCGGGAGACACTCCAGGTACTAGAGCCCTCGGGCCCTCCTGTTTCTACTCTGTAGTTGCTGCTGCATCTTCCCGGCCCAGATTTCGTTTCTATTCCTTTGAAGGACCCTCCTCAGTGGGGGTCTCTGGCAGCAGATATCCAAGAACTTGTAAGTAGACCGAACCTCTTATAGAGGGCGCTGGCTGACTTAGCATGGGGCACAGGGTTGCCTGCCCAGAAGTGTGCCCCCTGGAGGCTCCTTGGTGAGAGCGGAGCCAAGAGCCAGGCATCAAGTGGAGGAAGGGGCAATGAGGTATTGTGTGTGATAGAAAGACAGGGAGAGACCCACAGACAGAGGCACAACAGGAGGGGAATCAGAGAGAGACACACATATACCCCCGGGGCAAAACGAGAGAGAGAAAGAGGCAAAAGAGAGAAGGAAAACTGCAGGGTAGAGGGGGCAAACATAGGAGAGAGAGAGGAGTGGAAGGAAGGGAGAAAGAAAATAAATCTGAACAAAAGAGCCTGAGCACAGAAAGCATAAAGGGAAAGCAGTGGAAACAGGGGTGAAGTCAGTGGGGGAGGAAAGACAGGGTGGGAGAGCAGAGCAGAGGAAGGGGAAGGCAGAGGAAGTGGAGAGGCACTCACTGCTTGTATTTAATTTTTACAAACCATGCTGCCATTCTAAGGAAGTTGACATAATCCACATCCGTAAGTAGCCAGCCCTTGGCTAGTGTTTGTTTCTCTGGGGAGTTGTGAATTATGCACAAATTGGACACTTGCTTGGAACCCAGCTGCACTGGAGATGACAAGAATGTAAGAAGTTTAGATTCTTGGTAAATGCACAGATGCACAAGTTCATTTGCCTTCACTGTGTTGTTCCCCCCTCCCCCTGCCCGGGTAAACACAGGACTGGAGAATTAGGGGGAGGATTTTTTTCATCAACTATATTTGCCAGTGATCCTCCAACTCCTGTGTAGCTCATGAGAAAAACAGATTGCTGGACCCACCCCCTTGGGAGTCTGATCCAGTAGGGAGAGGAATAGGCTTCTTTAATGACCGCCTGGTTGGTTCTACAGCACATCATCCCTGAACCACACTTTGATAAACATGGTATAGATTGTATAATGCCTTTCTCAGATTTGTTCCCACGTTTCCTCTTAAGAGGCGTGACTTAATGCCCTCCCTCCAATATCCCACCCTTTCCCAAAAAGCTCATTTCCTTGAATTTCTCTTGATAAAAGGACAAGACCAAGGATTGTGCAGCCAGGGTTACCTTTCCCTGAACCTCATTAATCACAGTAGCTCCAGGGGACAGCAGGAAGCTCTTCTGGCTGACCTTGGCAGAGGTATCCACAACTAACAGCTATTGAGCACTCAGCAGGGCACTGTCCTGGGCACTCTTCATGCACTGCCTATTTCACACAAAACTATTTAATCACAAAAAACTATGCCGTAAGTGCTGTTTTTTTTTTTTATCATCAGTATTTAAAAAAAAATCTTTTTTAATGTTTGTTTATTTTTGAGACAGAGACAGAGCATGAGCAGAGGAGGAGTAGAGAGAGAGGGAGACACAGAATCCGAAGCAGCCTCTAGGCTCTGAGCTGTCAGCATGGGGCTCGAACTCACAAGCTGTGAGATCATGACCTGAGCCGAAGTCGGGAGCTTAACTGACTGAGCCACCCAGGTGCCCCTATCATCGGCATTTTATACTTACAGTTGAGGACACTGAGAGTTAGAAATTATATTACTTGTCCTGGAGAAATGATAGAAGTTGTCCGGCAACTGGAGAGCAGCAGTGCTGAAACGGGGACCAAGGTTCGATGCCTTGAGGGTCTAAGGTCCTAATTATGCTCCGTGGTGGCCCCTAACCCCTACACTATGTTTGAGACTGATGGAGCGAGAGATCCTTGGAGATCTTTCCCACAGACTTTCTCTCCCCCACCTTATCAATTGAGGGAAAGGAGAAGTGGCTGAAAAAAACAAAGAAGTGACTTCCCAGAGATCCCACACCCAGGAGGTACCAGAACTGGGACTAGCACCCTGATAGCTTGAGTCTCAGTCCAGCCTTTTCCCCATCAGACCAGTGCTGATTGCACTTAGCTGATCATCAAGGTCACATGAGCATCTCAGTCGGAACTCAAGCTCTTGGAACCCAACAGAGGCTTACTGAATCTGAACCTTGGGGCCAAGAGCCCATTTTATCGGTGCCCCAAGTCTGCATCTGCACATTACCATTTGCCCCAGTTATTCCGTAGCTCCTGGATTCTGACTTTCAAACGGCTTCAAGAGCTCTCCAAGTCCCTCCCCCTTCCAGCAAAGCAGACACACAAAAAGTAGTATACTCTGTGTGTTCTGCAGCTCTTGCTAATGTTCCATGGGTAAGGAAACAAGCTGGTCAACCCAGAGGCAACTTTGAAAGCTCTTTGAGAGGTATAGCAATCACACTGATGTTTGTTACACTTGGTTTTTCTTGTGCCAAGTCGGAAACCATTTAAGGAAACATCAAATGCTCCTTCAATGCATCAGTGTCGGTATTTGTACTAATACTTGACACAAAATGACACCATGAGCCAGGCCAATGTGCTGCTGTGTCAAAAAGTGTCAAGCTCCGTCTCCCAATTTAGTGGATCTAGCTGTGGTGTAAGAAAAACCCCTTTCCTCCTCTTCACTATTACCCTTTTGACTGCCTCAGACTATGTCAGTGTCTCCTGCAGGTGAAAAGGAGCCATCACACACACTGTGTCTCTTTCTGGCCCACTTAAATTGTTTTCTCAGTGACCTCAACATCTTTTCCCTTCCATTTCATTGAAAAGTGGCCAAAGGGGCCAGACATCTTGTCCAGCAAACTGTTTTGTCATCTTTCCCTTTTCAGATCCAGATTTATCCTCTGAATCTGTTGCTTTTAACCCTGACCTCTTATTGAAGAATCATAATGGAGACTCAGGTGGCTTTGATAAGCAATTGTCTGATAACATGTGTTTTAAATAATGGCAGGTGTTTGACTAGAACACAAACCAAGGAATATACAGGTAGTTACTGTGTCTTTAATACACTGGGAATGTTTTGCCATTTCAGTGGTGAAAACCTACTTTTCTGGCATTGGCTGGCAACGGAGAAGTAGAAGGTAGAAACACCGTTAGTGGTTAAGACTGGGGCTCAGAATGCAGACAACTAGGGATTAAGGCTTGCCTCCAACTTGCTGGCTGTCGTGACCTCCATCGGCTTATAGAATTTCCCTAAGCCTCTGTCTCTTCCCCTGGACATTGAAGACAGTAACGGGATGCTCCTTCTGTGCATGCTGCTAGGACTTATCTTCGTCAGGGACTGAAGTGTTGAGCGCAGCATCTGGCATGTGGTAAGGACTCATCTATTAGGTGGTACTTGTTAAACATTTGTCCTGTGCCAGGCTCCATTTAACTGTGGATGAAACTGACAACACAGAGGTTAAGCAACTTGCCCATGTCACCCAGATCCTGAGTAACAGACGGAGACTTGAAATCCAGATCTGTCCTTTTAAACTTCCCCAGAGTCTTACTGTTGCATTGGTTTGAGTCCCTGTTGTTTTCTTACACATTAAGAAATGATGCTGCGTACGCAACATATTCTGGTTTGTATTTTAATTAAATCCATTACATAGAACATGATGTAGAACAGTTCTAGGTGGGGATCTTTTGAATTGAAAAGTAATAGGTAGTTACTTTACCTCCCCAAATTTTCTTGTGCTTTTCCAGGAATTGGTGCGAGTTTCATGGATTAGTAAGAGTTCCCTGACTCCTCAATGGCTGGGTTACGAGTCTTTATAATGTGTTCCTCTACTTAAACTGTAGTGTATGTACATTTCTCTTTACTTTTCTCTATATGCTACTTAGTCTATGTATAGGCTTCTTGAGTTCAGGAATCTTGTCTTAATTGAAGTTGTAGCTACAGGGGCCAGGACAGTACATGACGTACAGAAAACTCACACAATACTTTTGAATGACCAATTGTAACTTTGAGCTAATTCTTGGTGGCCCAGAAAAAGTGACCATTGTGTTTAAACTCTAAAAGACAAACACCCAACCATTGGAACTGCAAACCATAAAGTATAATATGTTCCCAGAGGCAGCAGTTCTTCAGATAGAAGGAGTATAATGGTACCAGTAGTTGTTGGTTAACTATGTTGGTAGCTCTGGGCAAGTTCCATTGTGATGTTGCTGAAGATATAATTAGAAGGGACATTCTGATATATAAGTTAACGTGATTTTATCTGTACATTTAATTAGCTGCTCAGAAAAACACTTTTGTTTCTCAGCCCAAAAGTTTGAAAAATAGACTTCTGGGGTTAGAACCAAAGATAGAGATAATCTAGTTCTACCAGCTTGTAGCAGAGAAAACTGAGGCCCGGAGAAGGAAGGGACTTTTCTGAGGTTATCCAGCAAATAGGTGCTAGAGCCATTGTGCACTCCAGAGGCTTCTGGTTGCTAGCTCAGGACTCTTAATGCACAGCTGAGAGTCGTTAACACATCTGTGGTAAGCTACTTGTTTGCTTCGAAGGCATTCTTGCAAGCCGTCTGCACAGACACAGCCTGGCCTCTACAGAATTCCAAGATCAAGCCCATGCTGGAAAGGAGGAAAGCAAGATTGAGGTAGTGTGTAGCTAGGACAAACCTCAAGTTTCAGAGAAGTTTGCAGGAGAGTTTGCAGGTAGCAGGTCCTGTGTTGACAAGGTCATATGGGCTTCTGGGATTCCCAGTCTGCTTTTCAAACAAGGAAATGTGGCTTGACAGGGATCTTCTTCTGATGTTCAAACATAATATTTCAGGGAGATTTAAGGATATATGGAAGTGCATTGCCAAACCCCTGGCTGAGAGTTGCTGGCAGAATAATGGTTCAGATAAGGCTCCTCTTTCTTCTTGACTGTTTTTTGTTTTTTTTTTTTTTTTAATGTGGGATGTAGTCACCTTAGGACCTTTGTGTCTCCCTCCAGGATGCTTTGGTGTCTGACTAAATGGACCAGCCTAAATACATCCACAGGCACAGAAGTGTGGGCAGTTACTCTGACATTGTTAACACACAGATCTTTATCACATGGTGTCAATATCATGGAGACAGTAAGACACCGACCATTGGTGCGAATTATTGTGGATGATCTTTTGGAAACATTAGAATCAGTGCTGACAAGGCAGCAGAAATCTCTCAACATAGCACCTTCCCCGCATCCCAAAGTGTTTGCCCAAACCAACCAAAAGTAACAAAATTGTGATTATTCAAGGAGAGAAGGCCCCGTTAAGAATTCTCTTTCCTCTCAACCACAATCAGTCTGAGATGATTGGTGCTATTTATGATTTGGTCTTCAAGGACTGGGTGCAAGGGAGAGGCATCTTTCTTTGTATCCCTACCACCAGAATGAATTACTCTCTTCCCTACATTGTCTGGGTTCCTTAAGTCCGTCCATGAAGGAGTAATTCCTATGGTATTTGTCTTTCTCTGACTGATTTCATTTAGCATAGTACACTCTAGTTCCATCCATGTCATTGCAAATGGTACGATTTCAATACCATATGATTTTACTCATGTGGAATTTAGGAAACACAACAGATGAACATAGGGGAAGGGAAGGAAAAATAAAATAACCTAGAGGGTGGTAAGCCATAAGAAACTATTAATTATAGAGGGCAAACTGAGTATTGCTGGAGGGAAGGTGGGTGGGAGATGTGCTAAATGGGTGATGGGCATTAAGGAGGGCACTTGTGATGAGCACGGGGTGTTATATGAAAGTGTTGAATCACTAGATTCTAGTCCTGAAATGAATGCTACACTCTATGTTAACCAACTTGGATTTAAATACAATCTTGGAATGAAAAAAAAAGTAATTACTTTGGGATTCAAATAATTTGGAATATTTTGTGGTCCTCTATTAAAATTAAAACTTTCTGAGCAGGATATCATTTAGTTACTTCATCTGTTTAGACCTACTATCTCATCCATATGTCTGACCCTGCTGGAGGCATTTTGATAGCCATTAAGGATAAACTCGATCATCACTACCACCACCACCTGTTACTATGGCTTCTAATTCCACTATTACTATTGCCATTTATTGAGGTCCTACTATGTACTGAGGTGGTCCTAAGTTCCTTCCATGTTTTTTTTTTCTTTTTCTTTTTTTTTCTCGTTTCATATGCCCAGTAGCCCAGTGTTGTAGTTACAGGTATGGGACTCGCGATGTTACCATAGATTGACAAATATACCCCAAAGTTGGGCAGGATCTGCCTAGAATAGTAAGAAAGAAAGTAGTAGTCTGAGCAGGAAAATATTGGGGAGCAGCAATGCAAAAGGGCAGGAGGGAACATGATCTCTTCCTTTTCCCTATTCCCAGACACCCCCGTCTCCAAGTGGGATCTTCAGAGAAGGCTAAGGAAGCTGACACTTGAAAGGTTAATGTGCATCAAATCGTTACCACTGACAGTGTACAGCAGGGCTTTGAACCCAGGCTTTTCTTAGGTTCGAAGTTCACTAGGTCATACTGTCTCCAGTTGACTTAGAAAATTCCTAGCTTGAAAGGAGCTTAGAGAATATCTGTCTTGTCCTGTGGCTTTCAAATGACTATAATGTACATGAAGAAACGTTTTACATCCTTATCTAGTATATAGCCACACACAACGGACACAAAGATTTTTTAAAAAAAAATAACACTTACCTTGACTGTGTTTATTTTGTGGTATTTCCTGTTCTATTACTGTGCACATACCCACATACAGATACAACATACTCACAAATATACATGAAACAAAAGTTTCAAAAAATGATACTTACCCTTAACATGGGTGATATACTCTGATGCTTTCCATTCTATTCTAGTTATTTTTTTTAAAAAATTTTGCTGTGACCCATAAAATTGATTTCACAACTAATGGTGTGAAACCCACAATCTGAAAACTGCTTACCTAATCAGCCACTATAGATTTTTAGAGGTGGAGAAAGTGAGGCCCGGGGAAGGATAACTATTTTCCCTGGTCCAAGGTACCATGACGAGCTAGTACAGAGACAGTGTTAGACCTGGGCTCCCGGTGCCCACTCACACCTATGAGTAAAGGCATCTTTGATTGTGGATGCTGGACCATAATTTAGCATCAGTTTGATAGTGGATTGTTGTCATTGGTTGCTCATGGTATCTGCCTTCTGACTTAGCCTTGACTCACTCCCTTCGTGTAGAGACTTTTTGTGAGATTTGAGTGACAGTTGATCTGTGATGCATGAGTTTGGTGGTGGGTGTTTGTGGCTTAAAGGGTCTTTGGAGAGGCAGAGCTGGTGGTGGCTCCTCCGTGGACCTCCACAGATGTATTGATCATATGATTAAGGCTATGATACTGGAGGATGGAAGAAGCATTAATGCCACCTAGGAGGTCCTCTCTCCCTATACCCCTCTCTCTCTGGCCACTCCGCCTTCTCAACTCAGAGGCCATTACTCTTAGGTTTAAAGACATTAATATGAAGAGCTTATGAGAGCCTGGCTTTGCCATTCTGGGTGTACAAAGAACTCTTTCTGGAAGCTCTGATGAGTCCTGGGATGGGGGGCAGATCTTTTAAAAAATGGTAAGTTTTAACTTAACACTGTGTGCAAATGGTAAAATGCTAACCGATACAAATTGACAAAAAGGAAGCATTCTTCCATTTCTGATCCCAAGTCCTCAGTTCCCTCTTTCTTGGTACAACCATGATTCTAGTGTGTTCTGCATTTTCCCTACTACATCTGGGGACAATATGCACATGATTTTCCTCTTTCATGTGAATGACAGCCTAAAACAGACCTCGTTTTTTAAAATTTAAATGGTACATCTTGGTGAATGTTGACATATGTTTGTACTGAGCTGCCTTTTTATTTTTCTGAGCTGTATAATGGATGTGCTGGGATTTATTTAGCTGTGGTCAACTGTAGTGATAAAGGGCCTAAAGTCTGGAGTGAACCTGCTTGTGTGTGTGTGTGTGTGTGTGTGTGTGTGTGTGTGTGTGTGAGTGTGTGAGGGAGAGGGGGGGAGTGAAGCCAGGGAAGGCCCCAGTGAATTGAGCTGAATTTGCACATGTTTTTAAGAAACAATGGGGCACCTGGGTGGCTCAGTTGGTTAAGCATCCAACTCTTCATCTGGGTTGAGGTTGTGATCTCATGAATTCTGAGATCAAGCCCTGCTTTGGGCTCTGTGCTGACCGCATGGAGCCTGCTTGGGATATTCTCTCTCTCTCTCTCTCTGCCTCTCCCCTGCTCTCTCTCTCTTAAAACAAAAGAAAAAGTTTTCACTATTGTATGAACTTTTTTCACACCATGAAACTATGGACAATTATTTGTTGAGGATCTTGGCATCCTCTTGTTGAGGATTTGTCTCTGGGATCCTGGGAAGATAGCAGATAAAGACAGACAGTGCTTCTAGTCCTTGATGAATCTGTAAATGGCATTTACTTACTCAAAACAGGTGGAGAATGATAAACAATTGTGTGTTATTGAGACGTAAGCCAGATGTTATCTAGGAGTTGTCTACTAAAAGAACCTTCCAAGCAGAGGGAGAGTGAGTACATAGGCCCTGAGGAGGGATTGTGAGTTTCACAAAAGAGAACCTGCAAGGAAGCTAGTGGTACTTGAAGTAGAAACTATAGTAGTTCATCTCGGTTCCTAGGAAAGAGGTGCATTAGGCCAATGGATAGGTGTGCTGCACAAATAGAAATGTTCCAACTAGGGTTCTCTAGAAGGTTTGAAGAAGGCTCTACATGGCAATTTCTCAATTATAAGAAAATAGATTTTCCTATCTATGAATATATTAAAGTTCAGGAGTTTTCAGTGAAACTCTCTTGCCTATAGTTCTGGCGAGTTCGAAGGAAACAGCAAAGGACCCAGTAAATGTTCAGTGAAGGAACATACACTTGAATAAATTAATGAATCAGAAAACAAACTCACTAGGTTGGCTAGTGTGAAAATAACGGGGCAGCTCCCTCCTAATGGGCGCGCAAAGAACTCAGTGAAATTTGTAAAACAGCCAGTTTTAAGGGAATTTCCATACCAGCCAAAGGAGGGAGGAATTTTTACTTTGTATTCAAAGTTGTGAGGTTTTTGTCAGCTTTAAGATCTGTTGTTTTGAATGAAATAGAATGAAATGAAATAGCCCAGAGTTAATACCAGCCAGTTCTTCTGTCCCCACCCTGCCTTAATGTATTCCTTCCATGCTACCCCCACCAGCTCAAAAGACAGAGATAAAAGCAGAGTGTAACAAAATGCTTGAAATGTGTTAATATATTTTTATTGAAGGACACACATTTTTAACAGCAAAAATATCTCAACTCTTAGCAAGATTTTTATTTTTATACATCCCAGGGAAGAGTGTTATGTAAACACATATATAGGACTACTTGATTTTGAGAAAATATTTATATTAGATGTTTACTGTGCATTTATTTCTGTTAAGAAAATAACATAGCCGTGAAAAACACTATCAGTCCGGTGGTTCCTTTTCAGATGCAAAATCCCTCAAACTGAAAACCCTTTTGTACTCAAACTGAACCTGCCAGCTTTAAAAGAGGGCAGTTGGGAGAATATGATAAACTGGCCCCTGCGTTCAATCTTAGCTCATCAAGGCTGCGCCAGAATTGACATTTTCGTACAGTATGGCTTGATGCTCTGATTACAAATTGGACCCGAGTAGCTAGACTCTTGGTAATTTTATTCAGTAAGGGATTGTGCTTGTATCATTAGGTCTGTTTTGGTTGTTCCTCTTGGAGGAGGAAATAGATTTCTGCTTCCCATCACTTGTTTAAGAATGTGATAGAGAGGGAGATTCATACAGAAACAAATGCAATTTATTATGTGCAAAGTTAAGAGTTTCATTTTCCCTCAAGGCATTGGTGGTACCCTTTCCCCTCCCACCTCCTCCAGGAAGTTTTGCTGTGAACAGTTTAAATTGTAGTTTTAAGAAGGGGGCTGGGTATTTATATTTCTCATCATTGATTTTACTTGTGATAAATGGATGAATTGTTTTGGAAAAGAGAAGATCTGTAATTGTGTCTCTTTTGTGCTTGTTTTCAAGAATTCTATTTTTAACTCAATTGTGTGAACTTTTCTTTTTTAACACATGAAATTACCAACAATTATTTTTTGGTCAAAGAACTTTTGTCCTTGGGGTCCTGGGAGAATAGAAGACAAGTAAAGACCATGCTTTCTGTCTTTGGAGAACTTAGAGATTGCATACACTTACCCAGAGCATATTGCGAACGATAAACTATTGTTTATAGTTAAGACTTAAACTGGATGCTTGCAGACAGTGAATTCTCTACGATCCAGAGAAGGAAGTGATTAGGTAGGAGTGACATAATTGGATGGCATTTCTAACGTGTCATCAGAGAGCCACCATATAATGGATAGTGAACAGTTTTATATGACCCAGATTATATCAACTGAACTCTTATAACAGTAAATTAAAAATAGTTATTTTATGCTTTCACTTGGCAGACTGTCTCAAAGGGTCTAGGTATAAAATACCTAGATCATGGTTAAACCTAGGTTTAATGCACTGCTGGATTTGGAGTAAGGGAAATCCCTAACCCTCCAAATACCCAACCACCACCCCAAAGAAAACAAACACAAAGCTTGAGCAGAAATTCAAGTAGAACGTACTGAGCAAGGAACAAGTGAGGATGATGAGAATTGTTCTGAGGCAAATACCCATAAAGCTCCGTATCTGAGGATCAGCCTTGAGTAAGCCGGTTGGAAACAAGAAATGAGAACTTGACCCCTGCATGAAATCAGGACCAGAAGGGGACCAAATGGTCCTAGGTTGGTAGCCTCCTGTGGCTTTCAGCAAAAGCAACCGCAAATCCTCTCTAAGGAAAGCATGCCTTATTTGAGACTACAGGAATCCCACGGGTAAAGATAAAGAAGTGATCCGACAATCAAAGATGATAAAAATACACAAGAAAACCAGCCACTATCAGAGATATCATAAAACAAAGCAGAAAATACCCCCCCTTTTTTTAGTTATTGGAATTAGCACATGTAGAATATAAAATAAAGAGAGATGAGTCCTCAAAGGAATAAAGGCAGTTATTTATTTATTTATTTCAAGAGAGACAGAGATAGAGAGCAAGCAAGGGAGGGGCAGAGAGAGAGGGAGACAGAGAATCCCAAGCACTGACAGCTTGGAACCCCACGTAAGCTCAATCCCATGAATCGTGAGATCATGACCTGAGCTGAAACCAAGAGATGCTTAACAGACTGAGCCACCCGGGGAACCCCTAAAGGCAGTTATTTAAAATGGTAGCCTGCAACAACAGACTAAGTTTGTTATATGCTTAATCAGAGCCCCAGAAAAGGAACAAAATGGAGGAGAGACACATTTGAAGAGATAATGTCTGAGAATTTTCTAAAACCGATGGATGATGTCAATCCTCAGATACAGAAAGTACAAGCAAGAAAAATAAAGAATGAGTCCATACCAAGACATGTTGTGGTGAAATTGCAAAACATAGCGAAACGTAAACATACAAATGGTAGAAGGTTTTAGAAGCATCTAGAGAGCAAAGACAGGTCATCTACAAAAGAACCACAATCAACACGGACGGGAGGCTGTTCCTTGACAGCAGTGGAAGAAGAAGACCTGGCAGGGTCTCTTCAAACACCTGAGAGAAAATAAGCTGTCAAGCAAGACTTGTTACCCTTTTAATAATAAGAACAAAATAAACGACATTTCCAGACAAATAGAGCTTCACTATGGAAACTATACAAAGGAAAAGTATCCTAGAAAGAAGGTCTGATACAGAGAAGGTGGAATGGGAGGTAAAATAAATTGGTAAATTGTATACAAGGTTAAATAATAGGCTGTTTTTTCTCACCTGTGTATTTTTTGAAGAAAATAAACAAAATACTAGACAATAGGAGTGTGTGTCTAATCACAGAATCAAACTCCCAGACAGCTTTATAATCTGCCTTCCATCTTCCTCTCTCTTGCCACCCCCCCCCCTCATGGATCCCATTAGCTTCTTACCAGTTTTATTAGACATTGCAAAAGAAACCATTGACTTTATGGTTCCTTTGTTTTATATTCCTTCAAATATATGTAAAGTGAGGAGATCAGCCACAAACTGGAAAGTTGTTATTTTTTATTTTCTTGCAACACATGTAAATGATGAAGAAGTAGTGAATAGCATATGTAAAAAGCTACTACAAAAGAATAAGATAACCTAATGGCAAAATGGCCAAAGGGCTTTAGTAGGAGGTACTCTGAAAAGGAAGGACATATGATAAATTTTTTTTTACATTTATTCATTTTTTGAGAGACATAGAGACAGTGCACAAGTTGGGGAGGGGCAGAGAGAGAAGGAGACACAGAATCTGAAACTGGCTCCAGGCTCTGGGCTGCCAGCACAGAGCCCCATGCAGGGCTTGAACTCACAAACCATGAGATCATGACCTGAGCCGAAGTCGGATGCCCAACTGACTGAGCCACCCAGGTACCCTGGGAAGGACATATGATAACAAATGTATGAAAAGTTGCAAAACCTCATTAGTAACTGGGGGAATGAAAAATGAGACATCAATAAAATGTTGTTTATGCTTGCTTGATTAGAACAGATAAAGATGCCTTAACATATGAAGCCTTGGGGAGGACTTTAATACATTGCTTTGAGTGTATCATTGGCCATCATTTAGAAATGTGGCATTTTCTTGTGAAGTTAGACATTGGTGTCCTCTCTGACCCAGCGGTTCTGCTACTCTGTGTATGTCTTCTAGATACTCTTGCTTATGTGCTGCAGTTGACACATACCAGAATATTCATGCAAGCATTATTTATAATAGTAAAAAAATGGAAATAACCAAACTGCTCATCATTAGGAGGGTGAATAAATAAGTTGTAGAATATGTATGCAGTGGATGACATGGCAGAGAAAACACGTGAGTTGTGACTACATACGCAAACCTAGAGATGAGTAGTGAGATCAAAACGTTGAATGATAATTACATTATTTATGGGGTGCCTGCGTGACTCAGTTGGTTGAGCATCCAGCTCTTGATTTCAGCTCAGGTCATGATCCCAGGGTCATGGGATCGAGTCCATTGTTGGGCTCTGAGCCAAGCATGAAGCCTGCTTGGGATTCTCTCTCTCTCTCCCTCTGCCCCTCCCCTGCTCATGCATGTGTGCACACTCTCTCTCAAAAATAAAAATAAGAAACACATAATTTATGGTATGATATTTATAATAACATTTTTGCATTTTGCTCGAGAATAAGCACCACTAAATTGCTTATATGTGTATAATATATTTGAGAGGAAGGAAAATAAATGAAGTTCCAAGTCGTGTATGATCGCGGTCTTCTTGAGGGAGAGGCAGGGGATGCATTAGGAGAGGTGCATGGCCAGTGGGGTCCAGAGATTACCTGGCTTTGAGAAGCAGAGGGTTTAGGTAGTTGGCTACCCTTTATCTGAGAAAGTGTGGTTATTGGAGTTGATAGACGTTGGGAAGGGGAGACTCTCACTGATTAGCTGGCTTTTAAATTTTGCTTGCTTAATTTGTATGAGTTTCAAACCAGTTTCTTGTAATGACGGATGCAGAATAGCCAGTCTTTTCCTTCCTTTTATTCTCACTTGTGAAGTCTGAATCTTTCCATTTTGAAGGTGTTGTGGTTAACTACTAGCTTGAGTTACCAGCTACGAAATGGTGGAGCTGGGATTTGAACCTCCGTATTCTGGCTTCACAGTCTACCATAACATAAGGTAGTTATATCTAAATATAACACTTATCATATTCTGTGTTACAAGCTTATAACAAGATTATTCTTATCCAAAGTCTTAGAGTTTTTCCCTAGCTTAGTGTTGCTACTCTCCACTTCTCTATCTCGGTAAAATGGCTCCAGTTAGGCAAATCAAAAACCCAGGCTTCTCCCGGACATTTCTCAGAATTTCTCCCTACCTCTAATTAACTAGAGTCTTAACATTCCTAAACAACTGTACAACCTGACCATTTATTGCTGTGGTAAAGAAAAGGCAAATCCGATCCTGTCACTTTTGGCTACCTTAACATTATTCTGTTCTTTTTATTTTGTCTTCGGGTAAGAATCAAATCCTTCCCCTACTTCTCCATCTTGTCTCACACCTGTCTCTCCCTCTCACTGGTTGTGCTGGCCTTTGTTTTTTTCCTTTCCAACCTCTTGTTCTTTCTGAGGATAGGGCCTTTCTATGTGCTGTTTGATTTAAAGTTTGAACCCTTGACTATTACCAGCTACCGTCCCTGGGTATGGTAGTTCACAGATCCCCAGGTCATGGCTCTTAAATTCTTAAAGATTTTAGATCCTGGTTGGCTCACTGTCTTTCCTCAAAACACCTCCGGTTATAGTTCTTGATGATTGCAGTTTCTACACAGAAAATTCTACTCTGTAGCTCACTTCCTTCTAGTAGCTTCACTCCAGTGATTCTCTGACAATCCCCATCTCTAATCAGATATAAGAAAATGGAGAGTTTTGTAATGATCCAGTGCGTGTGATGTATGCAGCAATTAGCATGAGTCATTCAGGAGTGGTGTTATTTTCTCGGTGTCAAGTTTGTTTGAAATTTCTGGAAATTGTCGCAGTGTTCTGCCTTCCTTTCTCCATGTATATTAGTCTAACTTAAAAAAAAGTCAAGTTGTTAAGCTCCTGTAGGCAAAGTGGTATAAAGCAGATACAAAATACATTAATAAACTTTGTTCAACTTAAAGATGTGAAACACACACACACACACACAAAATTTACTGCAGGATTTTTATTGTTTTCATCAGGCCTTCTAGTAATTTCATCTAGGTCCTTTCAAATCATAGGTATTTCAGATATTTATCAAATCTGTTTTTATTTTAAGAAAATATCTAAAGCCATATCATTCTGTTCCTGAAATGAATAAGGAAGCCATCTGTGTGTTTGGTGATAGTATCTTACATTGATAAGTGCTGTGGTGTTGCTTGCGGAAATGATTTCATATCATCCTTAACTGCAATCCTATGAGATGGTGGGGAAACGCATCATACCCTTATTAGAAAAACACAGACTGGAGGACTCCAGCAGCCTGTCCAGGGACACAAACTCAGTCAATTTGGACAACATATGGACCTTCTGGTTCAAAATCCAGAGTTCTTCCCATTTGGATTACAGAATCGTGCTGGGTCAAGAAGATCCAGAGATCATTTAATTTAGGAATCCCAAGGAGATATGAAAGCAAATGGCATCAGCCACAGAGTATGATAGAGACCATCAAAATCAGACTCCAGCTGATTGTCACGGTCTGGCTATGAGTATTGCCTTATCTTCTGATTTTCAAAGGAAGCTGGAAGTATGGAGTTTTACTTATATGTTTTAAATTGAAATATGTTTACACAACTCATCTTAGGAGGAAAATAGCATGGAGGGCCAAACTGAACATAATCTGATCTGTCTGTGGGGGTGTTTGGTTGAAACCTGTGATCTAAAATTATATTGCG
Source organism: Acinonyx jubatus (assembly GCF_027475565.1). Taxonomy (NCBI): domain Eukaryota; kingdom Metazoa; phylum Chordata; class Mammalia; order Carnivora; family Felidae; genus Acinonyx; species Acinonyx jubatus. The sequence continues at coordinate 189,138,985 of NC_069380.1, read as the reverse complement.
GGTGGGAGGTATTCGTTCTACAACAGTCTTAGCATGTGGTAGTTTGGCCTTTGCTCAGATAGTTCTACTGATGTAGAATTTTCTAGAACTTAATGTGCTTGGTTCCATTGTTGGTCACCTCACTGTTCTTAGGTTACTTATCCAGAGCTCCTTCCTCCTGCTTATAGCCTGTGTTCAGCTATTCGTGATTCCACAGGGAATCCTTTCAGACATTTTGAGAGAGTCCTTTCAGACATTTTGAGAGAGTGCCCTTTTTTCCTCAATTCTTCCCTACCCCAACCAGGCTTCATAAGTTGTACATTCATAGCCTTTAAACTATTCCTCCTAAGATATGGTGTTTAGAGCCTTTATAATCCCAGCTACCTTCTTCTGAATGTTCTCTAAATTAAATGTTCTCCAAATGTTAAATTTCTCCTGATCAGAGTAGCCCAAAGTGTTCCAAAATAACATCTCTTACCCAATAGATAAAAATTAAGTTTTGATTCACTGTAACATCACTCAGACCCACATAGATTTCTGACATATTTTTGAGGTTATGTTGGGAACAATACAACCAAAAATGTGGTCTATGCCATAATATTAAATTCATTCTTCCAAGTACCCCTAGATGATAAAGGTCAAGAGGCATATGTGATCATCCACTGAGAAAGTCTTGCCATACTTCCTGAGCCCTCATGAGCAGAGAAAATAAACCATTCTAAAGGAGGGCCCTACATTAAAAGGTTCAGAAATTCTAGACATGACTTGTGGTAGAACTGGTCCCCACAAGGGCCAGGGTCTCTGGGGCTTGCTGCAGATACTGGACTCTGGAGTCGAGAGTCAGGAACTTTGGGGATGTTTTAATGACATGCTTATGAGTGATTCTCCCAGATAACGTTGTAAGGCCAACTAGTTCATAATGGGAGCCATCGTTTATTAGACACCTGCTCTGTGCCAAACACTGTAACAGAAGACAGATTAATGTGATAGTGCCTGTAATTAATAATTCAAATAGGTGATAGATGCTATTATCATTATTATTAATATCCCTAGTATGTTCACTGTGTTATTTAGTCATTATTCTTTAAGCAATAATTATTATCACCATTTGATAGAGAAGGAAACTGACTTCAAGTGAAGTTCGGGGATCACCTAGCTTGCAAGCCTCACAGGTGGGGGGTCTTAAACTCTGCCCCACATGTTCCTCCTTCCCCCTCCTGCTGCCTTCTCCCTTGCAGCCTAAGATGGGCTTGGATCCATGTGTAACCCTCCGTTCCTTCTGAGTAATTATCCAATTATTTCTCTGTGTGATGATTTGGCAATGGATTTAATTTTGAGCTCGGATGTAGAAATAGGCGTTTACCTTGTCAAGCATTTATTTGTGGTATTGGCCCTGTATTCTAATCTATTTAGATCACTTTGATACTCCAAAATTTTAATCACTCTATGAAACTTGTGCCATGCATACATTTGACAAGCAGGATTGGACTTCTAGGACTTTTTCCTACTCTTTAATTAAAAGATTTTTTAAAGTTTATGTTGAGAGAGAGAGAGCACAAGAGTGTGCACATGTCCACTTGTGCGGGAGAGGGGCAGACGCGGGGTGGGGGAGGGAAGAGAGAATCCTAAGCAGGCTTATGCTGTCCATGCAGAGCCTGACGCAGGGCTCAATCCTATGAACTGAACCGTGAGATCATGACCTGAGCCAAAATCAAGAGTTGGATTTTTTTTTTTAATTTTTTTTTTTAACGTTTATTTTTGAGACAGAGAGAGACAGAGCATGAACGGGGGAGGGTCACAGAGAGAGGGAGACACAGAATCTGAAATAGGCTCCAGGCTCTGAGCAGTCAGCACAGAGCCCGACGCGGGGCTCAAACCCACGGACCGTGAGATCATGACCTGAGCCGAAGTCGGACGCTTAACCGACCGAGCCACCCACGTTCCCCAAAAGTTGGATTTTTAAGTGACTGAGTCACCCAGGTGCCCCAAAAGATTTTTTAAAGAGGATGCACAATAGGGGGAGGCAGCAAAACAGAGCCTTGGGGCACACTCTGAGAGATGCTTTCATTCTTGTAAGCTCTGATCTTTGTATCAGTCATAAATTGAAGTTCTTTGTCTATGGTGGGTTGACCTGATATACATTTACCACCCTAATCTTATCATAATCTACCCTACGTTTTTTCCTTCTTGTCCGTAAATTTATCACAAAGTATTTTGGCAGCTTTGTTACCAAAACGTATAGATTTCACAATTATGGAATTCTATTACTCTGCGAGACAAGTAAGCTTATTTAAAATTCAGGTGACTTTGGCATGAATTGTTTTTGTTGAAATTATAATGACTTTAGTTATTGCTGCTTTTTGATATCGATTCATGCTTGTTTGGCCTGAGAGAGTAACATTTCTTTCACTTAAAGATTCTAAAATGATTCCAGCTTTTAAACTGACTTTGGGAAGAGGGCTAGGAACCTGAAAAGTTTTGAAGCAAACCATCATTGTTACAATTAGAATCTGGGTGCTTGTAATGATTTTGTATAATCACATGCCATCAAAATGAACGTACAGATGTACCGCAAATAGAAAAGATATTTTTTACATGATTTAGATAAATAATAGTTTTGGTGTGGGAGGATTGTTCCAAGAATGTACAGAAAGTAAATGTATTACTCATTCCTTTACATCTTGTCCCACCATAGGGCAGAGAGTTTATTTAAACATAGACCAGAGCTGGCATGTTCCACATGTAATTTTCCCATATCTGCTAGATGGTAAAAGGAAACCACCCTGGAGAGATGCATTAAAGGCTGCATTTCGTTCGGGAGGAAAAAAAAATAACCCATATTTGTCCCTTTTAATTAATGTATGAAGAACAGTATTTTTCTAAAGATTCCGTTCCTAGTCTGTATTTATAGAACAGCGTCTTAAAATGACAGTTTTCTTGAAGAATGAGAATTTTAAAACAGCTTCATACTTTACATTACAAAATACATTTTAAAAGATACTGCGCTTAATGGTTTGTGAACAGTGAGGGATCCTTCTCAGTTTAACACCTTGGTGTTCGTGGGCTACTTTTGGCCCTTGGCCAGAGTTACATGTAAGTCCGAGAAGCTGTTCAGTGGAGGGAAGGGTGTTTCAGTGAAACTGGATTGCCCTTTAGGTGGGACGTGTGCTCACTGGCTTATAACAGCCCTTACTCCTCCAGACTGTTGTATACATTTGCTGTCCCTGATGGGGCTCTGTAAGCATTTGAATTTGTAACCTCTCCGGTAAAAGGAAGAGGGGTGGTCTTGTGAATGTAATTGAGATGATGTAATTGAGATGTTAATTGAGATGGTAACACCTTTGTGGATTCACTAAAACCCTTTCACATTTAGAATTTTCTTTCTTTCTTTCTTTCTTTCTTTCTGTCTTTCTGTCTTTCTGTCTTTCTTTCTGTCTTTCTTTCTGTCTTTCGCCAAAGTGGTTCTTTGATAGTTTTAGACCTGCTTAGCACCTCACTATGTAAATTCAACTACAAAATGTCTTGATGAAATGCACACAAAATTAGGGGGCACCTGGGTGGCTCAGTCTGTTAAGTGTCTGACTTTTGGTTTCTGCTTAGGTCATGATCCCACAGCTTCGTGGGTTCAAGCCCTGCAGCGGGCTCTGTGCTGGCAGCATGGAGCCTGCTTGGGATTCTCTCTCTCCCTGTCTCTCTGATCTTACCCCACTTGTGCTGTCTTTGTCTCTCACAAAATCAAGAAATAAAAACGTAAAAAAATGTACACAAAATTAAATCATGGCTACATTTATTTTCAATGATGATAATAAGAAACCATTGCATGGTTTTAGGGAAGTGGGTGGTAAAAATATTCACCAACAGGAGTTCTACATTTTTGAATTTGACAAATTGTCAGTGGATAGGAGTGCACATGTTTTGTTTTGTTTTTGGTACTCTTTGATCTATGTACATGAGCACCCTGACAGCTTCTGTTTCAAAATTGCTATATAACTTTGAAATGACTATATTTGTTTGTGATACAGATCAAGGCTCTAAAATTAAAAAAAAAAACAAAAAGCATTCTTTTGTTCAAATAAAAGCCAAGGTTCAACCCTTTCTTATATTACATTTTTTTAAGTTTTATTTTTATTTATTTTGAGAGAGAGGGCATTTGAGAGAGAGATTGAGAGCAAGTGGGGGAGGGGCAGACAGACAGGGACAGACCCCCAAGCAAGCCCCATATATCAGCACAGAGTCCAATGTGGGGCTCGAGCTCACAAACCGTGAAAACATGACCTGATCTGAAATCAAGAGTTGGATGCTTAACCGAGTGAGCCACCCAGGCGCCCCTCTTATGTTACAGTTTTGACTCACTTGGTGCCATCTTCTAAGGCATTACTACCTTTATTTTGTAGCCTGCCTGCCCAAAGGCAATTAGTGCAGAGTACTTTGAAGTCAAGCCTATGGGCAACCATTTGACCCTGAGCAAACCACATGATCTCTTCAAGATCTTGTTTTCTCTATACTTAATGAGACTAGTGGTCTTCCCTACTGAGATTTTATGAGGATTAAATGAGATAATGCATGTAATATCTGTAACAGCAATAATAACAAGGGTTATTTAAATAACACTAAGCCCTATTCCGCTTTCCTTCATCTCATTGCCAACACTATAGCCTAAAGGACCACTTGTTATTATCTGGTGGAACATAATGTCCATTTAACTTCCCGCCCCCCCCCCCCATGCCTAATTCTCCACATGCCATATAGCTAGAGTGATAGATTTCTGAAGTTAATATGATCTGACCAGTTCCAAGTCTCTTCATTGCTCATACTCCAGGGCGCCTGGGTGGCTCAGTCATTTGAACGTCTGACTTTAGCTCAGGTCATGATCTCGAGGCTGTCACTTCGAGTCCCACGTCCAACTCTGTGCTGACAGCTCAGAGCCTGGACCCTACTTCAGATTCTGTGTGTCTCTCTCTCTCTGTGCCCTGCCCACCCCTGACTCTCTCTCTCTCTCAAAAATAAACATACAAAAAAGCAATAGTCCACAGGTTTCTGCATGGTGTGGTCTCTGCTACCTAACCTCAGTATTATCAGCCATGCTCCCCATGGCTTGCATCACTCAAGTATCCTAACTTTGTTATAATTTATGTGTCCTGCTCTGACTCACTGTCTCTCAGGGGACCCTCACTGAGGCTGTGTTTCTGCTCAGTCTTGTCTCCTGTTCCCAACTGATGAATGCCTACTCATTTTTCAGATTTCTCCTGCTCTCCAGCTACTTCCTTTTTTTAATAGTTAAAGAAATGTTTTTAAAGTTTATTTATTTTTGAGAGAAACAGACAGTGTGAGCAGAGGAGGGGCAGAGAGAGAGGGAGAGAGAGAATCCCAAACAGGCTCTGCGTTGTCAGCACAGAATCCAATGCGGGGCTTGAACTCATGAACCCGTGAGATCATGACCTGAGCCCAAACCAAGAGTCGGACACGTAACCGACTGAGCCACCCAGGTACCCTCAGCTATTTCCTTTTTTTCCCTGACCCTTAGCCTCCCCAGTCAGGTCTGATTCCCCCACCCCCAACCTCATAGGGCCATAAATGTCTCCCTCAAAACACTTATCACAGTTATAATTTTGTATTGATTTGTGTGATTATTTAATCAATCTCCATCTTATCTGCTAGAATGAAAACTGCATGAGGTCAAGGACTAGCCCTGTATCCTCTGCACCTAGTAGTTGCCTTAAGATCATAGACACTCCATCAATATTTGCTGAGTGAATTAAATCATGAATGAAGGGAACACTTACTCTACACTGAATCCTTGTGATGGCACTGTGAGTTGGGCATCATTATTCCTTTCTTATGGAAGAGGAAAATGAAGCGCGGAGCAGTTTTAGAGCCTTTGCTTACTATAACGCAGCACATTGGAACCGGTGCCGTAATTTGCATTCAGGTTACCTTGCCTCTAATACCATGCCCTTAACCTCTAGCCTTTGCTGCATCTTGAAGAACCTAGAATAAGTGCTCAGTGTCGTCGCTCCTCTTACAGCCAGAAACCGTCTCATCTCAACTACCTCTCTTCCTTTTGTTTGTTTGCCTTCAGAAGACTTGAGTTTTATCGAAACCTTCTGTAATTCATGGTCAAACATTATTGAGTGCCAGGAAGGCTTTATGCTAAGGTAAGTTTAGAAGCAAAATTGCTACACAGTTTCTCTCGCATTGCACACAGAATTATTTCTCATCCCAGTGTGTGCAAAGGGCTAGGAGAGTTCTGAAGAAAACCTGCCTAACTCTGACTGGGAGGAGTTGAAGAGTGGCTTCCCTGAGGGGGTGATGTTTTGATGGGTCTGCCCATCATTTCTCAGTAGACTGTGAAGCCTCAAGACCAAGGACAGGTTTCCTATTGGGAATTCATTTCTCAGTTGTTGGAGGAATATGGTTCCCAGGTGTGCCTCTGTGTGCATTGGGAGCTTTTATTCCTTAGATACGTAGTGACAAATACGTATAATGCAGTAATCACCACCGCCTGCTCAAGGTCCAGATTTACCGCCTCTTCTACCCATCCTTAAGTGTGTTGTCTTTTGACCCATATCCTATTTAAAATTGTTTTGAATTGGCATGCTTTTTTGGACAGAGTTCTCCCCAAATGCTTACCACTTCACCATAGTCCCCACCATTCCCTGCTGTCTTGCACTGATATGATTCAGTCATAATATTCACTCATATTCCTTACTTGAGTTTACAGACCATGCGTGAAGTACCAGGGTAAAACACTTCTTGAATTACGAGGCACGCAACATATTCTAGAAAAAACTGAACTGGCATCTTCAATCCCAAGCTTGCTGTTCACCTAACATGGCCTTGAGTGCTCCTCTCATCTTCTGTCCCCTCATCTCTAAACTGAGAATCATAATCTCTGCCCTGTCTTTCCCAAGGAGATGTTGTGAAAGCCAGATGAGATCATGGACAATGAGAACATTGAGTAAATGGAGAAAGGTTCAAGTATAAGGGACTATAATTAAGTGTGAGTTTGGCTTCAGACAGAGCAAGATGGCCATGGACAGCCTGCCCTACAATTTTTGACACCCACCACAGAAAGAGGACTAATTAAACGGGCAAGAGTTGCAGAGTTAAGACACACAGGCACAGAGGGAGGAGATCCCTGCTTCCAATCACCAGCATGAGGGAGTAGGAGAGAGGAGGGAACATGAGTTTGAACGGAGTCCCAGAGAACTATACAATTATGCAAATGATCACACTGCAGTGTATTGTGTTGGCTCTGGAGCAGTGTATGTTATGACATCAATTATAAAGTGGACCATTAAACACTCTATTTTTAAACCACTTCTTAGCGTTAAAAAACTTTGTTCAAAAGTGAGCTTCATTTATGCTTTTCAACAGACAGGGGAGAGGCAATGGAGTTTTTCTAGCCTTAATTGATAACTGAAAGTTTATCAATAATGCGTTTCATTGAATACGGCTTAATTTCATGCTTAGTAGTAGTTGTAATTATTTCTAACCTTCTACTTACAATTCTCCCTCGACTTTCTGCATTTGATGTCTTTCTAGATAGGATTTTTGGCTTACTGTTTTGCAGCCATGACAGCTGGATAGAATCCAGAGAAGTGGGCGACATACAGCCACCTACCTCTGAACTGTGATGAGAACACACGTTAACCTTTGTGTCCTCGAGGCGAGAGACTGCCGGGGTGCACGACGCTCCTGTTGGTACCTTTCCATACAACTCGGTGCATTTTCCTTGTGACTCACCACGAGATGTTATCATAGCTCATGGAGAAATGTTATTAACTTTAATTTACCAAAATTGAGTGCTCTATGAGACATTGAATCAAGCTGCATTCTCCTAGCTGGTAAACACATTTATTAAAACAAAAAGATTAGCAACTTACCGTGCCCTACCTGGGCGGATTCACGTAAACTATGAAAATAACATTCTCATATCCTGGGACTCGATACTTTATTTCATTTCTGTTTGTACTGTTCTGAGACCTATTCTATGAGACTAATAGAAGAATCAGACCTCTCCAATCTAACATCATGAAACACATTATCGTGGAGTCACTTCATTTGTGGGGAAAACATATACTTGGCCCTTCTCTGTAAGTCAGGAGATCAACCAACGTGTTGTCCTAGCTGAGGATGCTGTAGCTAATGCATAGTGATGGGTAAATTAAAAAAGGACTATCTCTTATGGTTCTTTTTTATGGCTAGACTTTCACTGAGCCTTTCTTTTCCTTCTGTGTTCATGGGCATGCCTGGGGGTAGGCATGTGTTCTTGTAACCCTGACAAGATTTCTGAGAACACACTGATTTCCTTTTATATAACTCTTTTTTTACAGCGATTTATCCACCTCCAGACTGTGAATTACTCAGGAGCTGGCACTCAGTTTGTTAATGTTTATGGTCCTGATATGAGCAGAGTGCTGGGTAGATATTTGGTGTGCAATTGATGGTGGTTAAATACATGAATGGTATTTGCATCTTTCCTTTTCATAGTCACGGCGGAAAAAAACCCCAAAAAACAATAGAACTACAGTTTGGTGATTTAAACTTAGGAATAATTTTCACCACCTGGCTGGTATTCACATCTTGCCATTTGTTCAATTACAGAGTGTGTATCTAATGATGAAAAGTGTGGGCTCTGGAGTCAACCAGCCCGGGGTTCGGGTGCTCCTTTTGGCACTTACCAGCTGTGTGGCCTTGTGAACTTCCTGGCTCAGTGCTTCATTTATAAAGTGGGGGCAGCAATAATAAAGAGTGCTGATCTCACTTATATAAAACAACGCTGGCCATTCTTAGATCTGCATGCAGAAGCATGTGTGGACTGAGGCATTTTCCTGAGAAATGCGGTGCACCCGTTGAGACACATGTGAAGGTCACCTGGAGGTCCGGAAAGGGGGAGGGGAGTTTGAGCTGTACTTGGAATGAGACTTACTGTTTTTTTTGTTTGTTTGTTTAATGTTTATTTAGTTTTGAGAGAGAGAGAGAGAGAGCACGAGCAGGGGAGGAGCAGAGAGAGTGGGAGACAGAGGATCCGAAGCAGGCTCTGTGCTGTCAGTGCAGTGCCTGATGTGGGGCCCGAATTCACAAAGGGTGAGATCATGACCTGAGCCAAAGTCAGACCATTAACCGACTGAGCCACCCAGGTGCTCTGAAACTTATTTTTATTATAAAAAGCTCTTGCCTTGTTGCTAGGTGATAGTCTTTTATTGCACAGGTTGGTCTTTTCTCCTCTTCCCATGGCCTCCTGGGTGGAAACCCCCCATGGTGGGGGGAAGAACCCCACACCCCACAAAAATTGTTGATATGTTGGTCAATAAAAGGTCCTGCAAATGTCACTTGAAGCCTGATAAGTTTCAGCACCGGCCCCCTCGAGTTGGTGTAGGGATTGAGTGTGATTATGTTGAAAATAAAGTTTCTGGTCCACAATTAACCATTCAGTAAGGATTAGCTATTGTTTTGGTCACTGTGGCCCATCTACTATTGCAGCTGTATGTGATGAGAATTAGTCTAGAAACATTACCGGTTTATGAGAAACGCCGAGCATTTTTTAAGTATAGCTCATTAATATTGAGCACGTCCTGGAGAAGCTGTCCAAGAAATGGCATTTACCTCACCCCGAAGCTTTTGCCTGAGATAGGCATGAGTTGCACACACTGATGTGGTGAGATGTCAACCACAAAGATGGCACGGGTGTAGCATCAACCTGACCCTTCCTCAAAGCGTCTCAAACCTCAATTACATCTCAGGTTTCCGGGGTAAATGCCAGAACTGGATGTGTGTGTCTGTCCGTCCTTTTCCACAGGAAGTGGTGCCCGATACCAGGGCTGTCTGTCAGCTGTGGGCCGCAGGCTGCGATGGAAGGCCCTGTGCAGGGGTAGGTGGGAAGCTGGTCCTCAGCGCCTCACTGGGGCTTCTGACGTGGGGTTGTGTGTTCTGACTCAGTTTCTAAGCAGGGTGGGAGCCAACATTCTGGGCTGGGAGACAGGAAACCCAGGTTGAAGTTTAAGTAACAAGAAACAAAGGTTACCTAATCATGGAAGGCTTAGAGCCTTGTACAGTTAGTTCATTGTATTATAGCAGTTCTCTAATACTTAGTTCTTTATTCTATTTTCAACTTGGTAGCAGCCGTGTGTATTTCTTTAGGTGTCAGGAGCACCCTGGGTAGGTGAGTGAGATTCCATGTCAAGGGCTTGTTATGTCTATATAGTAACAATGAGCTAGTATTTATTGAGTATCTACTATAGGGTAGGCACTGCATTATAACTTATTTAATTCTTACAATAGCCCCACAAATTAAGCAGTCTTTTATCCGTCTTCCTATGTGCCAGATCTGTGCTGAAGGTTTTGTATAAATTACCCCATTTAATCTTGATAACTGTCAATGGGGCTCGTGATAGTAAATTCGGAAATGGAAAGGTCTCAGATCTTGGAGATCTCAGATGCCTCATTTAGCCACAAGCAGTTTCTAAATGGCAAAGCCAGGTGGCGAAATCAAGTATCTCTGAGAGCAAAAGGTGAACACTGCTGTTTCTTGTCTCATCCTTTGCTTACTGTGGTTGACAACAATAGCTGTAAGGAACCTGCCCCAAATTGTACAGGGTATTGGGTGCATCTTCTTTAGGATCTGAGTTCTTTCTCTGTTCTCAAACTCTCCGGTAGATTTGTATGACCTCTACAGCCCATCCAGCTCTGGTCTGGTGTTGTGTGTCTGCTCCTCATTCAGCTGTTGAGTCTCCTACGTGAACACCTTGAATTGAAGTTCCCCATCATGTTTAGTTGGTTCTGAGTTACGCGTAGGGCCAGGATAGAACATCGGTGGCAAAGTGACTTTCCTTGTTGCTAATCACCTCTGTAGATGTGTGCTCACCCCTACATTTACTGTTTCCTCCGCTGTTGGCAGGGGAAGGACAGTCTTTGTATCCAACTTTGATACATCTTGATGATTGAAGTCATCAAGAGTTTTGTCATTACATGAGTAAAATTTGCAGAAAGATAATTTGCCAAGTGTAGTTTCTCATTTCATGTGGTCTAGAGCGATTGTGGCTTTTTCCCCCCTCTCTCCTTATGAATATGATCCATTCTGAAAGGCTAATAGCCTTCTATTTTACGCTTTCATTGTCTTCAGGGAGTTGGTGGTCCATTTACTGTGGTATTTGGTCACGGAACTATGGCTGAGAAACTTTTCAAGATGTGACGTAGCCTCCAATTTGTCCCAAACTTTCTTGTACTGAATTTGCATGGTAGTATTTAGACATTAACCTTGGCAGAGAAAATATTTTTTGTATCATAGCCAAGGGGCTGAAATTAATATTTTATTTATGTCTAATACAGAACATTACTGTGTTACAAGTGATTCATATCACCTCTCTCTCTATCCCATCTCCTGCCTCTTTTTCTCTCTAGTGCTTATTTGTTTTACTTTTTCTTTTTTCTTCTTCCTTCCAGAGTGTAACACATTCTTCACAGGCTATAATGATGCAAAATAATGATGCTTGTCTTTATTAATTACTTAGGACTTTCTGTGTACAGGAGTGCATGCGGACAAGGGTGTCCTATTCTTTGAATCCATAAGTCAGCAGTGTGCATATTTCACTGACAAGAGTAATTATGGTGAGATGTTCACCATCAGGAAGTAAATGATCAGATGTATTATTAACTAGTGAAGTACTCTGTTTTAACACACACTTTTGCCTTTCTTATCTTCTCTTGAACCCACTGGAGAGGTCACTTGGTTTCAACTCCCAGCCCTTTGTTGATCTCCAGATCTTAGTTGCCATCAATTACTCCTCAGCTATTATCAAATTCATTGGGTCAAACAGCTTCTGGCTTTTCTGCCAGGACCAGGAAACTTTTTTGTGAGGTAACTCCTATCCTGTCTGTGTACATGAATTTCATTAATCTGCCTTAAGACAAAGCAACTTCTGGGAACTGACCCACGAGCAGTTTCCACTGTTCTCCTTAGCCTCCTCCCTGTTAGCCTCTCTATGATCCTCTCCATTGTCACGGCCATCACCACCAGCATCATAATGGTCATCGTGCCTGCCAATTGCTGAGCCCTCATTATATAGCACACATGAGACACCTGAGTCTCAGGAAAGTGAAATTAACTTGGCCAAGTCCAAGTCCAAACAGTCACTAAATGGCCGAGCTGGGGTGGGGGTATCTCTTGTGTTTGGCTCTGAAGCCTGTGCCAAGGTGTCACTATACAACTATACTCCTCCTGATTGGCTCCTTCCCTTTCCTGGGCACACCCAGGCTGGTTGGGGATGGACAAAACAAATCCAGGGCCTGACCACTGTGAAAGATTACCAGCTAGCTCAAGCGCTGACCAGCTGGTGGCGATGTACAAGTCACATCTGGACTTTAGGTTTACCCAGATGGAAAAAAAAAAAAAAACAAAACATTTGAATGAAATGAAGCTTAATGTCCCTTCCCATAAAAATTTCGGTGATTTTTCTGACCTGTCTGCTAACCCACTATAAAAAACACTAACATCTTTGATTTTCACAAAATTGCTCTCTCTTAACAATAACATTATCGCCTATGGTATTTTACAGTTTGCAGTGTACCTTTGCTTATTTTAATAATAATAATGGTAGTAATCATAATACTAGGTATCTGCTATTTAGCACTTACCATGTGCCGGGGGCTCATTTAATCTTTATGGTGGCTCTAAAGGTTTTTGTTAAGCTGTATCACTTTTTTTTTAATTTATTTTTTTTTAACATTTATTTACTCTTGAGAGAGTGAGAGAGAGAGAGAGAGAGAGAGAGAGGTGTGAGTGGGGGAGGGACAGAGAGAGGGAGACACAGAATCCGAAGCAGGCTCTAGGCTCTGAGCTGTCAGCACAGAGCCCAGTGCAAGGGCCCTGAACTCACAAACTGTGAGATCATGACCTGAGCTGAAGTCTGTCACTTAACCATGGACTGAGCCTCCCAGGCGCCCCCAGCTGTATCACAGTCTTGAAACATACCTGTGTATTGTGATTCAGTTCATTGTATTACAGAAGTTCTCCCAATACTTAGTTCTTCATTGTATTTTCAGCTTGGGAGCAGCCATGTGTATTTCTTTAGGCATCAGGAGCACCCCGGGTAGGTGAGTGAGATTCATGTTGTCAGGAGCAGAGCAAAGGTGAAGAGACTGTTGATTTGCAGCTTCTCCTTTCCCCTCCTCCCTGCAGACACTGCCGGTAGAGCAGCTGAATTGGCACCTGGAGCTTGCTCATTGGTGTTGAAAAGATAACATGCCCAGAGCAGAAATCTGCCTCACATATGCTTAGAATTGATTCTTTGTTCTTTTTCCTCAGTTTTGTTTGGGGTCATTTAATTCTTCAGTTAAACTCTCTTGTTATTGGGATTAAAACCATTGTAGCTGGCCCTGGTGTTTTGAACACGGTGCTCTTTGAAGAGGAGGGAGTACAGGACTTTCTAATCTCTGGGTTGAAGGAATTACAATGGAACCTGATGTTTCCCAATAGCAATTCTCAACCAGGGAGGCTGGCTTTTTAGAGGGTTAGAGGGAGGAGGGGCTGCCAATGGATGAAAAGACTCATATGCAATATTCTGAAAATAATATTATAGCTAAGAAATGAGAAATAATGAATATTGTTAACCAAGCTATAGAGAGTTAAGCCTTGTAAAATCTTCTCAACTGGTAGGGCACAAAAGTTAGATATTCCCAACAAGTTGGGTTCCTCCTCTCTTCAGGGCAGAGTTTCAGAATGTCACTGGTATGATGGGCTATATCTCCGTTCAGGAGAAATATGCAAGGTTGTTTTCAGAAGCATCATTTGTAATAACAGAACCAAATAGAACTGGAAAAAAAAAAAGACTCATTAAAGGCAGAGTGGCTGAATTAAGTCAGTGGGGTATCATTGTGCCATTGATGTGAACAAACAGCAGTGTGGATATTGGAAGATCTCCAACATATATTTCAAGTTAAAACAACAACAACATGAAGGGCACAGTGAATAGTGTTAAAAAGAAAACCACAAAGCCCCAAATGGTGTCACTTTAAGGCCTCAAGTTAGTAAACCAATTAATACCTAACCTGACTGCAGTTTCAGCCCCCCAGAAATGTAACCTTTACCCAGTCGACCTGGGAATTTCCTGGTCAGCGCTAGGAAATTTACTCATAGACCCCTTCCGTTTCCCTTAGGGTGACCTTGCCTAAAACAATGGATTCTTTGTTAATAATTTCCTTTTTTCCACTCCCTCTTTCACTTTAAAACCCTTTTCTTTTCTGTAGCCCTTTGGAGCTCCCCTCTCCTTGCTAGACAGGCTTGCTGTTCAATTCATGAATTGATTAATAAAGCCAATGAGATCTTTAAAATTTACTCAGTTGCATTTTTGTTATTTAACAATAGTGTGATCCCGTTAGTATGGAAACAGCCCCCGAACCTTATAAAAACAATAAACATCCCTCTCTCTCAATTATGACCCCCTCCCCCCTCCCTTGTGCTTATTACATGTACATAGACTTTTCTTTTCTCCTGGAAGGATACCTAAAAATTATTCTAGAAAGGCTACCTTGGGGAGAGATACCACAGGAAGGGAGACTTAAACTTTCACTTAGTACTTACTGCTTTTTAAAGTTGCATAACTAATCATCCAGTCATTTATTCCACAAATATTTTTTGAAAGGTTACTGTGCCGGGCAATGTAATGCTCTCTATAAGAATGGCAAGATCCCAACTTTCAGAAAGCTAAGTCTACTGAAGAAACGGAAAGTAATAAGAAAACACAGAAAAGAAAACACCAGAGAGTTCTAAGAGCTAAAAAAAAAATAAAATGAGTTAAAGATTAATAGAGGGAGGACCATTTTAGATAGCATAACCATCAACTCTTGCCCCTTAAATGCTCCGTACAATAAACAAAACAAAACAAAAACACCCTAAATGATGCCTTAACACAAGCATTTATCCTGTTGTTCAATTCTGCTAGTCAACTGTGACTCAGCAGATCTAGGCTGGGCATGTCTGGGAAGTTGTGGGTCAGTCATCTGGGTTTGCAGGTTGCAGATTGCACTCAAGTCTGCTCTGTATTTGTTCATTCTGGGTCCCGGGTGGAAAGCACAACAGCTCTTCTGGGAGACTCTTTTCATGATAAATCACTAGAGTGCAAAAGAGCCAAGCCCAACTGTGCAAGCCCAGTGAAGGTCTTTGTTTGCATCATTGTCTGCTCATGTCCCACAGCCAAAGCAAGTCCTGTGGCCAAGCCAAGTGAACAGTGGGGTGGAGAGTTATATTTGATGCCTGGGGACAGTGCATGCAAGTGAATATGTGCTACAAAATAACTGACACTATAAGTCAAGGCCACTCTGATAGTTGAGCTGGAAACTGAACAGCAGTGAGCCCAGACATGCTTAAAACCATGCTAAGACCTAGGAGTGAGAGTGAAGGGATCATTCCAGGGAGAGAAAACAATAAGTGCATAGAGTTAGTATCTAAGCCATCAACTAGAATGGACTGATCAGATCATAGGCCATTTTTTTCTTTAAACTTTCCCTTAAAAGTAAATGCAAATAAATGTTCATTCATAAAGGAGTGGTCTGAGTTGAAAAAACTCTAAGAAACACTGGCTGAATCTGGAGCCTTATAGGCTATCTAATTTTCTATATAGAAGAACTTTTGTCGTCATGAATGTAACAGGACACGGAATTCACCAATTCTGAGGCACCAAGATGCAACAGGGGCAAAGGAAGCGCTGGTCCATATGCAGGATTCCAAAGTGGATAACCCAAAATCAGTTGAATGGCCATTACACCCCCCACTCACAAGGGGGGTTAATATAAAAATAAAAAGATATTTTTGTAAGGGTTTCTTTGAAAATGTTGTGCTGAGATTCCCGGCTCCTGCCTACCACCAAGTGGGAGTGATAGAGAATGTCTCCCCCTCACCTCAAGTCCAACAGGAAGGTCATCAGTGGTACCACTTTGGGCAGAGGTCTGGAGCCAGACCCACATCTAAGAAAACTCAAGCAGCCTGTGGAGAAGGGGGCTGCTCTTGGGTGTGTCTGCCCTCCCCTCTTATGGGGTCCAAGGGGTGCAAAGTCCTGGAGAGATATATAGAACTTGTGGCATGCCTATTGGCAGGGGTCATTTAAAGAGTTCCTGCTTAAGAGGGCAGCATGCCAGGGTGAGGGCTCCGCGCTACTGGAAGAGGCTGGGATGCTTCCCCAGGGGCAAAAGCTCAGCCACCCAAGAGAAGTCGTAGTGGAGGCACCTAGCAGGGAGAACCCATGACCTTATGCATGAGAGAGAGAGAGAGAGAGAGGGAGTGTTTTAAAAATCTGCCTGGTGCAGGCAACAGGAAACCATCAAAGGACAGTAGGATCCATGAAAGAGTTTTCATCCCTGTTAACTCTCCAACCCCTCCCACATGGACTTTAAACAGGTCACACACAGCAGCTACCTAGAGGGGAAGGAGGTAAGCAAGAGAGAGAAGCCTTGGGGAACCACAACCCATTGTCAAAGGCAGATGTCAAAGGCAAAGGCTGTGGCTTGTGGGGGAGGGGAGAGAGGCCCTGCCTTGGGAGAGAAGAATGTTGTGTGTTTTGCCTGGTTGACTGGACTTGCTGATTTCTCAGTAAAGAGTTAGAGTGATGGCAAAGCTTTCTAAGAGTGGTGAGAAATATCACTGGAACTGTTTACATTTTTATCCAGGATAGGGCTTCAGCTAAACCATGGCAGATTTTAGGGACAGTGGCAGTGAAAATGGATTTGCTTTTATGATTACGTCTTTTGAATCTTGTCCAAGCTACTAGCTGCATGAACGTTTGTTGAAAGGTAGAGATTGAAGCATTGTGTTGAGTTTTATATAGATATTAACTCGTTCCTGCGAACTCTGTAAGGCAATTATCATTATGCCCATTTTACAGATATGCATTTTGAAGCCAAGGGGAGGTTGAGTGATGGTCCATCTTATGGCATGGTTTCAGTCTTTACCCATCCTGCTCACTCTCATGACCTTATTCCCATGAGTCATGTGTAGCCTCTTTGCATGTGGGAATACTAAACATTGTATTTGATCACATGTGTGTCACTTGGCTGATGCTTCAGCTCCTGACCAACAGCAGTTGCACGGAGGTAGGCTAGGGCCTGATGGATGCACTTTGCACAGGGTCTCCTGCTGTGATTTTCACCAGGGTGACTGAAGCACACACGCTCCATGTGGCAGTCCTTAGAAGGCAAAGTGATTGCCTCTTTATATAGATCTCCAGTTCCTTGAGTTTTATGAGATGCAGTGAGAATCTGATAGTGGCAGAGCATTAAAGCAACAACAACAGCAGCTCTCTTTCCCCCTAAATGCTTTCTAATAATACTGGAAATAGTTTTACTCTGTGGCCTCTCATGTATTCACTCACTTACACATTTGTCCAAGCGTTCATTCATACAGTAGATGCTTATTGAGAGTTTACTCTGCATTAGACACTGAGATACAGTAATGGGTAAGGCAGGGTCCCTGTTCCTGGGAAGCTCAGAATCTAGACTGGGAAGCGGGTAAATAAATCAATTGTCATGCTCTGGTGGGAAAAGTACTAAGTTGAGGTGTGAACCAAACACCGCGAGAGCACCCAGGAGCAGGTAACTAGGATCGTTCGGGAATGTCACACAGTGTTAGTCATGGTGTTGGGCCTAAATTAGAAAATCAAAAAAAAAAAAAAAGAAAAAAAGAAAAGAAAAACTGTGAGAGGCCTTTCTTTCAAGTTCTGGCTTTATTTTACAGAAAACTGTTCATCTTCTGAAGGGCTGGGGTGACAAATGCTGTATCTTTTGTACAGAAAGACCTGTTTGACCTTGCAGTGAATCACCCCAGATATTCCTCTTGATTTGCATGTTATCCTCTCATAAAGGAAGGCCTGAGTTGCTGGGCCCCAGGCTGTGTCCCTGATGCCCTTCTTAATTCTGCTGACCCTCCTGTAAGTACTTTCCAGAAAAGTGGACCCATTCACTACTTCTGCTATGTGCTTGCAGAAATGAACCAAACAGCTGCACAAAGATGTGTATTCAAGGGTGTTCCCTGAGGTATTGCTTACAATAGTAACAAATGAAAGTATCTTAAAGAGCCCCCAGTAGGAGATTGACTGAATATATTAAAGGCCATACCACAATGAAAGACCAAATTGCTGCCTTAAAAAGATGAGTAGGATCTCTATATATATTCACAATACACAAATATATATATATATATATGTATATGTGTATATATATATGTATGTGTATACATATATATGATATATATATGATATATATATGATATATATGATATATATATGATATATATGATATATATATGATATATATATGATATATATATATATGTATCATATATATGATATATATATGATATATATATATATATGATGGGTATATATATTCTGGGCTGTGAACGGAGGTTTTATAAATTTTATAAATTATTTTTATAAATACAGTTTTATAAATGTACATATTTTATAAAAACTAAATGCATATTCAATTACAGAAAGAAAAAAAGAACAACGTAGAAGAGAGAGTTGTATAGCAGAATGAGAACATGGCTGCAGGTAACAAACTCATGGAGTCTGGCTCTTCTGTTTGGCTTTAAATGGTAGCCAGGGTTGAACTCACTATCTCCCTTATCTAACCCAGAACCTTCACTCTTCCCAGATTTTCCCGCTTTCAACCTTGGCATAGCCCTGGGAGGACCTACTTCTTCTTCTCTTGCTTTCCGTTGTCTAATCAATTGCAAAGGTTCTTTTGTGTAGTTTCACTTTTTCCTTTGACCCTTTTTTTTAAAATTAAAAAAAATTTACAGTTTAATTTTGAGACAGAGACAGAGTGTAAGCAGGGGAGGGGCAGAGAGAGAGGGAGACACAGAATCCAAAGCAGGATCAAGGCTCTGAGGTGTCAGCACAAAGCGTGACGTGGGGCTTGAAACCATGAGCAGTGAGGTCATGACCTGAGCTGAAGTCGGCCACTTAACTGACCGAGCCACCCAGGAACCTCTGCTCTGACTCTTTTATTTTTCTGTGATACACTGGCCTGGCCTACTGGTATGACTCTCTTCTGGTCTCTATCCTTCATACATTTGTACCGATGATAAGACAGATTCTTCTAAAGCACAGACGTAACAATTTTACTCTCCTTATCAGAAACTTTAAACAAATCCCCATTGCTCATGGAATAAATACAGATTCCCTTGTTTAGCCCTCAAGACTGTACAAGATGCAGTCTCACCAACTATGTTGTTTCGCATACCTCACGGAAGACCGAACTTGCGCTTTTCTCTTTCGTGGTTTTGCTTGAAACACCTGCTTCTCATTTTTGTCCTACCCTGTAAACACTTAATGTATACTACCTGATGTTACATCTACTGTATTTCTGTGAATCTTCTTTTTTCATTCACTCATTAATTCTGTAAATCTTCATGGCGTGACTCCTGTGTATCTGGTACCGTGCTGGGGACTGAAGATACGGCAGTGGATAAAACAGACCTCCATACCCCTGCCCCCTCCCCACACCCGGGCAGAGCCAAAGGAGACAAGCAGATACAAGTACCACTTGGGGAAAGCCATGGTAAGAGAACGAACACGGGGCTGAGAAAGAGAATAACAGTGATGACGGTGGGGTGCAGGAGGAGAGAGGGTGTGATTGGGAAAAAGTCGCCTTTACTTCCCACCTCACGAACAGGAGGGAAGGAGCCAGCCAGCCATGGCGCGAGTGGGAGTAGAACATTCCAGGCAGATGGAATATCAAGTAGGAGTATATTCAAAGTTCCTGAAGCAAGAACGTGCTTGGCTGTACTGGGATCTGAAATAGGACTTGGGAGGAGGGAGGTTGAGGGAGAGAGTGGCAGAAGATGCTCGGAAGGTGGGAGTCTTCAAAGTCAGGCCTTAAAGGTCATGTAATGAACATGGATTTCCATCCAAGTGCAATGCTGTTGTCGGGGGAGGGGGGACTTTAAGCAGGGAGGTGAGATTATAAAT
This sequence comes from Acinonyx jubatus, assembly GCF_027475565.1. Lineage (NCBI taxonomy): Eukaryota > Metazoa > Chordata > Mammalia > Carnivora > Felidae > Acinonyx > Acinonyx jubatus. The sequence goes on along the minus strand of NC_069380.1, from coordinate 189,119,042 downwards.
CCAGTTTATCCCTTCCTGCCTTCCCCTCAGCACCTGTCACAGTGTCCTGCATATAATTGTTGCTCAGTGAGTACTTGTTGCCATATTGAAGGATGCGGCTGTGGTTGATTATAGAATTAGCCACACTTCAGCAGGGGATGAATTTAGTTCTCTTTATCGGTTTTTATCCAGCAAGCTAGATAAGTTCATAAAAAGGTAACTTTCCTGGTAATCTCCTATTTTCGGTTCATTAATCATATACTGAATGATGGCTCTGGTTTTGCCTTAAAAAAACTGTGAAATGATCTCTTAAGTATTCTGGATATTTGAACTTCCATTTAAATCCCGTGGAGAAGTTCTTTCATTTTTCTTTACTAAAAGACATTTAAATTTTTGACGTAAAAAAAGTTCGGGAAGTGCTGCTGTATTCTGAACCACACAATATATGTTTGTTGGTAGTTTAGAACGTAGACGGATCCTGGGATCTTCTGGATGAAAAAACAAGGTCTAGAGGGTCAAAGTCCCTTGTCTGAAGGCATCCTTTTAACATTCGGATTTCCTGGATTCCTGCCATGCTCTGCCATGTTGCTACTTATTATATGGAAGTGTTTGTCTTTCTCCAGATTCATCCGTAATGCAGTATAATGTTTGTAAGCACAAGGCCTGATAAATATTCGTACTATGCTCCTTAAAAAATAGCTCGAGAAACCTATTCATTTGATTGGTGTGAAGAAATAACTTGAGGGATTTGCTCCTCTTTACTTTGTGGTGAAGGACGTTAGTCAGGAATCTCTTTGTTCCAAGAGACAGAAACCAAATTCAGAAGCAGGAATATATTGATGTATGTTGGTAAGCCGTGGGAGGTAGAGTGGGCCTCAGGTCCCGCAGGGTCCCCCACACTTCAGAACTTGCCCTTTCTGTCTCTTGCTTCTGCCTGGGACAAGGCAACACCTCCTGTTTGTTTGGACCAATGAATAGGAAGGGAGAGGGGAGCTATTAACTGCCCCAGAATCAGAAGGTGCTGCTTCCAGGGGAAGGAAGGGCATTGACAGAGTAAGTTGGCTACCCCATATTATAAAGACTGGCTATTTGGGCTAGCCATCATGGTAGCAACTATCTGTGTAACACTTTGATATTTCCAAATGCTTTTGTGCCTATTATCTCATTTTATCTTCAGGAAAACCTGGTAGGTTTCCAGGGGGGGCAACACTTTGGAGGCAAGTAAATGAGGGAAAGAGATGAAGTCAAAAGGATGTAAGAAGAGTCAGGTCAGGGAGGCTGTGGCAGCGGTGGATTGAGTGGGGGTCTAAGTCTGGAAGCCAAGCTTTTAGTCACACATCGTTTTGTAGATTCTCCACTGTGGCAACTTTTTCTCAAGTGTATGTTTGATTTTTAGAAACAAATGTTTTTTGGAGGCAAGTCTTGAAGATATACAGTAGACCACGGAGATAGGTGTAAGTTATTGAGACTGGTTTCCTGACGTTGCTACTTTGATGCTTTGATTTCTTTAGCCAACATTTGTCATGCCCATTATGTGCCAGGCACAATGGTGAGCATTTAGGATTCAGAGAGGAATAGGGGCATAGTCATTGCCCAGGAGAGGCCTCCAGGTAGTTGGGGGAACAGATGCATAGACAAGTAATCAGAACAGTGGCATAGCTCCTAATGATACTCTGTCCCAAGATGGCAGGTGGAGCAAAAAGCAGGGAGCTGGTCTAGGGCTTAGAGTCAAAGAAACCTAATGAAGGAGACAACATTTGAATTGAGTCTTAAAAATATATATATAAAATTGAATGCCTTTTACTAGGTCTTGGGGTTAATAAATGGAAGAGGGACACCGCACGCGAGGAAACAGCATGTGCAAAGGCAGGCAGTGGAAAAGGTGATCATGTGACCTATGCATGGGATATGGGTGGAGAGGTGACGGTGATCCAGAAATAGTAGAATGAGTGTGTTCCTGTCTCCTCACTCCAGAGTCTACTTTAAAGATTACAACAGGCACGTGGATGATGGACTTCTAGAGTGCTTGATAAAAAATTGGACTCCTTTATGATCATGCATTACCTCTCCAGTTCTCAACTTAGGTTTGGAATGCATTTTCTCATAAAGTTAACATGTAAGAATGGAGACAATGAGAAAATTTCTTTCAGCTTGAGGATGTTGGATTTTAACTTTGCTCAAAATCCTGGGTCACTTCCAAGATATTTTTGTGCTTTTGGAAGTTAGCCTTTTAGCTTTTTTTTTTTTAGGAAATTGTTGTGGTAGAAAGCTCTTCTCAGAATTTTCACCCAGTTGCTACCCATCTGTAAATGAACTCTCAGTTGGGAGTCATCTGGGTGCTTTGTAACATTCTTTCTCATTAAAAATAAGAGCCAAAATCAAAGAACAGGGGTCACTTTTTCCTGTCTCTGTTGTCATTTCCTGCGGCTGTTTTAAGGAATCATCAGAAACTTAGTGGGTTACCCAACACAAGTTTACTTTATTAACAGTTCTGGAGGTCAGAAGTCCAAATGCAGTTTCACTGAGCTAAAGTCAAGGTGTCAGCGGGGCTGGTTCCTTCTAGACACTCAAAGGGAAGAATTTGATTACTTGCAATTACTTGCAAATCTAGTCGTCACCTGTATTTCTTGGCGTATGTTCTCTTCCTCCATTCAAGACACATCACTGTAATCTCTGCTTCCATTATCACATGGTCTTCTCTGTCTGTCTGTCTGTCTTTTAAAGTTGTATTTCTTTATTTTTGAGAGAGAGAAAGTGTGAGAGAGAATGTGGGAGTGGAGGAGGGGCAGAGGGGCAGGGAAGACAGAGAATCCCAAGCAGGCTCCATGCTGTCAATGCAGAGCCCAACACTGGGCTCAATCTCCTGATGAGATCAAGACTTGAGCTGAAATTAAGAGTCAGACACTCAAAAGATTCAGCCACCCAGTAGGCACCCCTATGGCTTTCTCTTTTGACTCCTGTGTTTATCGTATAAGCGCCCCTGTGATTCTATCAGGCCCCCCCCCCCCAGATGATCCACGATAATCTCCCCATCTCTAGATCCTTAACTTGATCACATATGCAAAATCACATATGCAAAAATATTTGCCATGTAAGGTAATATTCACAGACTCCAGAGATTAGATGAAGGACATTTTTGGAGGCTGTTATTTCACCCTGCCAAGGTCCCCTGGCAGCTTATGAATCCTTTGATGGTAGCAGCAATTTGGAGACAAGTCAATGAGGAAAAAGAATAATAGGAGATGAAGTCAAAAGGGTATAAGAACAAGATCACGTAGGCAGAGATGTCCATATTGAAGCCATGCACGTTTTGTTTTGTTTTGTTTTGTTTTGTTTTAGTTTGTATACAGTTTTTCTAATTTCCATCTAAATGCTTTTGGATTTTCTATATAGAACAATGTCAATAGGAGATTCGGTGGTTGAAGCTTAATATCATTGTTTCTAAGAGTTTCTTACGACTTGCTTGACGATGAAGATACTACTTTGTATGAAGATACTTTAGTAACTTCAGAAAGAGAAAAATGTTTACTTTTAAAGGACTAGAGAGAGCCACTACTGGGAATTTACCCAAAGAAAATGAAAACACTAATTCAAAAAAATGTATGTACTTCTATGTTTATTGCAGTGTTATTTACAATATCCAAAATATGGAAGCAACCCAGAGTTCCCCTGATAGATGAATAAAGAAATTGTGGTATATAAGTACACAGTGGAATATTATTCAGCCATTAAAATAATGAGATCTTGCCATTTGTGACAATGTGGGTGGACCCAGAGGGTATTTTTCTAAGTGAAGCGAGTCAAACAGATAAAGACAAATACTGTATCATTTCACTTGTATGTGGAATCTAAAACAAACAAATGAACAACAGCAACAAAAAACAGAAACAGACTCATAAATAAAGAGAACAAATTGGTGGTTCCCAGAGCAGGCAGGGTGGGGGTGGAGTGGATGAAATAGGTGATGGGGATTAAAAAGTACAAACTACCAGTTATGAAATAAATAAGTCATGGGGATAAAAAGTACAGAATAGGGAACACAGTCCATGATATTATAACAACATTGCGTGGTAACAGATGGTAACTAATACTCATCCTGGTGAGCGTAGCATAATGTACAGAATTGTTGAATCACTATGTTGTGTATCTGAAACTAACGTAATATTGCACATCAACTATAATAATTCTTAAAAATTTTTTAAATGTTTGTTTATTTTTGAGATAGGGAGAGAGACAGAGCATGAGTGTGGGAGGGGCAGTGAGAGAGGGAGACACAGAATCTGAAGCAAGCTCCAGGCTCTGAGCTGTCAGCACAGAGCCCGATGCGGGGCTCGAACTCACGGACTGTGAGATCATGACCTGAGCTGAAGTCTGACGCTTAACTGACTGAGCCACTCAGGCGCCCCTATAATAATAATTTTTTTAAGGTAATACATTAAAAAATACAAAAAAAACCTGGCGTGATTGACTTCTCATGATCCTCTGTGACGTCTTATAGCACTTCATAGCTCTTTTAGGGCACCCACTTTGTCTTATGTTCAAGTTGTTTATATACATGAGTTGTCTTTTTTTTTTAACACTTATTTATTTTTGAGACAGAGAGAGACAGAGCATGAACAGGGGAGGGGCAGAGAGAGAGAGGGAGACACAGAATCTAAAACAGGCTCCAGGCTCTGAGCTGTCAGCACAGAGCCCGACGCGGGGCTCAAACTCACGGACCATGAGATCATGACCTGAGCCATAGTCGGACGCTTAACCGACTGAGCCACCCAGGCGCCCCCATGATTTGTCTTCTTACTAGACTGTAAGATTCTTTTTTTTTTAATTTTTTAATATTTTATTTATTTTTAAGACAGAGACAGAGCATGAGTGGGGATGGGGCAGAGAGAGAGGGAGACACAGAATCTGAAGCAGGCTCCAGGCTCTGAGCTGTCAGCACAGAGCCTGACGAAGGGCTCAAACTTGTGAACTGTGAGATCATGACCTGAACCGAAGTCGGATGCTTAACCAACTGAGCCACCCAGGCGCCCCTAGACTGTAAGCTTCTTGGGGACAGAATCCTTTTTTGCTTTATCAGTGTATCTGATAGAGCACATAGCATACCTAAAATATAATTAAGGTGCTTTGAATGTGTTAACTTTTTTAATGCTCACAAAACCCTGAGACAGGCTCAGAGAAGATATATAACTTGTTTCAAATTAGACAGCTACTAAGATACAGTGCTACTATTCCAGTCCACTATGACTTCTGCATCCATGCTTTTATCAACTCCATTATGTTCCTCTTTACTAGGGCACCAAAGTATATGCTGAATGAATAACAATTATTGCTTCATAGCTAACACAGCACTTTCACATACATTAGATTATGAGATCCCCATTAAAAAAAAGGCAGGCAACAATCACCTGCTTTTTTATTTTAGAGATGAGCAAACAGGCTCTGAGTGGTCCAGTGTTCACTCATTCAGTCTTCATTTGTTAAACAGACATTCACTGAACCTTCATGAGGCGCTAATGCTGGGCGAGGTCTTGGGAAATTGTGGTAAACAGACAAAAATCTCTACCCTCGAGGAATTTATGGTGCTCTGGGGAATCCAGCACCATTACCTGTGCCATGACTCCTCCACAAGAGAAGTAGAGTGTTTTGTAGAACAGATAATAGGGGAGTGTCGGATCTGTGGCATCGCAAAAGGCTTCTCTGAGCAGCATATATTAATCAATGCACTTTTGGTTTCCCAGTAACAGAAACTCTATTTAAAATAGCTAAAACTTTTAGGTACATATTGGCTCAGGTTGCTAAAAAAAAAAATCTCTGCATATAAACTAGCTTCTAAATTAGATCCGGAAATTTCTATGATGTTATTAAAACTCTGTGTTGGATTTATTCTTCATTCCTGGTTACAAAGATGGCTGCTAGGCAGTGAGATGTTTTTGTTTTTCTTATTGTTAGAGACCCAGAAGAAATAAGGACAGTTCTTTTCTGGTAGCTCCAGGAAACATAGTTCTTTAGGAGGACTCCATTTGGCTCTATTTGGACCTCATGTTCAAATATGATGATGGCCCAGGGTTCAAGGTACTCGGGTTGGCTGGATGGGGTCACATGTGTCTTTCTACTGTGGAGAAATCAAATTTCATCCCTGATATTGGGGAAGTGACAGTTTTTTGAATGGCAGATTTATTCAGTAGATCAAATTAACAGGTATTCCCTGCATGGTGACATAGGAGGTCACATACAGGCAGTTATGCAATAATATCAAATACAAAACAATATGAACTCACAATAACCACACTATGCAAATTTAAACAATAAAAGTCATGGGCTTATGGTAAAAATGGGGTTAGGGGCATCACAAGCAAAGGGTAGAAACATAACAAAAACGGCAGCACAGCCATGCCCACAAATACTTCAGTAAATATGGCACTTTATCTTGAAAAAGATCTGGAATTTGCTTTTGAAGATGGACAACGAATGGGTTCCTCCTGATGAGTTATTGTGAAGTGGTTTAAGGAGGGTAATACACATTTGCTATCTTTTACAGCCTTACATTCTGGAGCATATTTTTCTGCTGTTGAGACTAGGGCCTTAGAGGCATATGTTTATAACTGATAACTTGTTTCATCAGATCGAAAATTTGATCCGATGGATAGCTTTATTCTGTAATTAATTTTGGTAGCGCTGCTACAAATTTTTACAGCGTTTTTGTCTTCACTTGTGGCTTCACCCAACAGCTGACAGTTTTGGAAATTTGTAGAGATGTTTGAGGCCACCACACCTGCCACTACTAGCACTAAAATGAGCCATTTGTGCTGGATTTGGCAATTTCTGTTTTAGCTTAAGGTCTTCTTAGATAGATGGTGCTTTCTCTTTGATCATGAAAAGGCTTGTTTCTGATTTTTTTTTTTCTGTTTGTTATTTGCTGTATTTACTCAATATTCTCTTCATCTACTTCTGTGTCCTTATGAATTCACAACAGTTGAATTGTTCTATCTGTAGAGTTTTCCGCCCCCTCACATTGATTCTGATGGTCTGCAATCCTGATTTCTTCATGCCCATTACTCAGGAGAGCAACATGTTCTCTTGCTTTCAAAATTATTATTTCGAGTTTTAAAAAAAATTTTAATGTTTATTTCTTTTTGAGGAGGGGAGAGAGAGAGAGTAGGGAAGGGGCAGAGAGAGAGGCAGACCCAGAATCCGAAGCAGGCTCCAGGCTCTGAATTGTCAGCACAGAGCCTGATGTGGGGCTCGAACCTATGAACTGTAAGATCGTGACCTGAGCTAAAGTTGGACATTTAATGGGCTGAGCCACCCAGATGCCTCAAAATTCTTATTTCAAGTTTTTTCTCAAGATTTAAGACTTACCTTCTGCATATACTTTGTGGCATTTTTGAATCTGGATACTTTGACATAAATAGGACATTGAAAGAGTGTTTTTTCATACAGGCAAGTTCACAGTTACCAAAGAACAGTGAAACACAGCATTGTGGGATAATGCACACAGTGAACTAGTTGCTGTTAGATATTTGAGATGTGTGCCTTTTGTGTCTTCTTGTATGGCTGTGTTCACCTGGATGGAGTTTCTGTGTTTACCTAGTATAGTGTTTCTGGTGGACAAAATTGTGCCTATGCAAATGCAAAACTTGTGTTACATGCAAATTGTTTTCTAACGTATCAATTACATTACAATACATCTGCAGAAGCAGAATAAGCATTATAGAAGAACTTACTATAATTAGAAGAGAAGAGAATATAACCAAGACCTTCAAGCTTTGCCACTTTTTGCTCTACGCAGCAGTGTTATTAGATCTAGCAGTTGTGTGAACACTCTTGAGTTTTCAAATATAATGAAGTTAACACAGAAATACCAGAGCCTAAGTGTCTAATCTTGTTACCTTAGATGTTAGGTCTTTACATTTATTTTTAGGCTGTTGCAGCCATTGTTTAAAATGAATTTGGAACAATTTTGCTTTTGCCTTTGCCTGTAGAGCCATTTCATGGCATATTAAGAAATCATTTTCACTGTTTTATTACCAAGTCTCTATCAAGTATCCCTACTTGATCATTATTTTTTTTCTCTGTCTGATTGTGAAACACATTGCCAAAATAGAGTTTATGAGAATACTCTATAAAGCCTAAAGAACTGCGCTCATAGAAGTTGTTATTTTATGGCTTGGCTATACTTACCAAAACATGAACTACATCTTTCGAATATAAGCTTTGCCACCATTGAGGACTTCCAAAATAAAGTGCCAGAGACTTTGAAGGTAGTTCCAAAAGAGGAGCTCTTAAAATGAATTGAGCTGTGCTGGGAAAAGTTGTATGGCAAGCTTAGTTTGAATAAGCTTTCTTGATCTCTACTGTAATGTATGTGTCCTTTCACCATTTTATAATCTCTGCGTAGATTTCTGAAATTTTTAAAACCCAGTGAAACCAAAGTGACAGAACTTGAGGAGCAGGTTCATATTTTAATCCTTTGTCCAGTCTGGTATCTCGTACACGGTGAGTACACAACTGACAATTGCCTGTGGGCTAGTTTGTCGGTGCCTTTCTAGTAGTGTCCTATGCATAGAAGTTACTCAATGAGGATTTGATGCTCTGAATTTTTTGTTTTACTCTTATTGTTGACTATGGTATTTTGTAAGTAGGAAGGATTAATTTAAGTGAAACAATCAGCGGCATAGAAGAAACTTTTTATTATTATTATTTTTTTGTTTCCTCCTTTTGAATCTTGGTTGCAGAAATGTGAGCTTATAACACGCCTCAACACATAGTGAATTTCCGTTACTGGGCCCAACAACTCCTGTCACTTGTGTTAGTATGTTATTTCCTTTCAGCTCCAAACCCCAGGCTTATTCTCTTCCTCCTGAAGATTCTATGAATCTCTACATTTACAGGTATTCTTATGAAATGCATGGTACTGCTTTGGAGGCTGTAGGCTTTTAATTTACATAAAAATCATGTGCTATTATTTATCTTGTTTTGTGTTTCTTTTTTTCAACTCAGCAATGTTTTTGATGTCTGTCCAACTTATTGTTAGAAACCGAGTGTGTTGTTTCTGAATTATATTCTATACAAAGTTTTCCACAGCTTCAGTTATCCACTTGCTTACTGATAGACCTCTAGCTTGTCTCCAGATCACTGTTGCCACAGAAGTGCTGCCTTTGTTGAGTATCCTTGTATATGTCCCCTTATAAGCCTCTTAGGAATCAATGTGAGATATTCTATGGGCCAGATATTTAAATATGAGACTTCTGACCCATAGTGAATATTCATACTTAATTTATCTAGAAATGACCAGATTGACTTTGGATATAGCTGCTCCAATTTACAATCTCCAAATCAGTGCTTGTCCTCTCACATCCTTGCCAATGCTTGGTATGATCTGATTTTCCATATTTGCCTCTATAGTGGGTATGAAGGGATATCATATTCATGATTTTTAAATTTTTTTAAGTTTTGCATTTATTAGAGAGAGAGAGAGAGAGAGAGAGAATGAGTGGGGGAGAGGCAGAGAGAGACAGGGGGACAGAGGATCCAAAGCAGGCTCCATGCTGACAGCAGAGAGCCTGTTGTAGGGCTCAAACTCATAAACCATGAAATCATGGCTGAAGCCAAATGCTAAACTGACTGAGCCACACAGGTGTCCCTATATTAATTATTTTAGTATGCACTTTTCTGATTAAGGGTAAGCCTGAGTACTTTCTCATAGGTAGCGGGCACTCATGTTTTCCCTTTTGTGAATTTTGTATTCATGTGTTTTGGGGCAGTTTTTAAGCATTTTTAAAGGGCATACATTAATTCACTGGAAAAAAAATGCTACTCTTAGATTTGCAGGGATTCAGACCCTGAAATAAAATATAGATCATCTCTTAGTAGATTTGGGTCATTATATTCACTTTTTTTCTAGATGCACAGCAACAGTATAGATAAATTCTGGATTCCTGGTTTCTCTGTCTGATTACGGCATGAAGGGTTATCTGATTGTGCGACACTTAGGTCCTTCCCCTAAACAACTTGATAGTGTCACTTTCTGAAAAGACACTTGGGAAGCGTTGTGGCATTCAGAGTCATATTGTGTGGTCTACGCAACTAAGTACATTTTATGCATCCTGGCAGGATTTGATTTCAAATGGTTAGAAAATGCTCTCTTTGTGGAGCCAATTAAAATAGTGACATGGATAGTGCATTATTTTTCTTCCTCTGGAGTGGAACTTCTGTCAGAGTTCCTGTATCTTAATTGGCTCTATTTGAAAGGAAAATTTGAAATCCCCCACTGCACTATAAATGTACTTATTTTTCCCATGAATTTCCATCTGGTGCCTTTACAATGATTGTTGACAATTACTTGTCTTGCTACTCCTTTGGGGAATGAGGTACAGCGTCATTTGAATGGAGGAGAGCACTCCCGCCTCAGACGAGGTTGCATTCCGTAATGGTGGGAGGTGACATGTGGTTCCACTAGGTGCAAAGGTGAAAACGTGATTTCTAGAAATGCACATTTCAGTATGAATTCACAGTAAATGGTTAACATTGATGTATAGCAGTGATTCTCAAACTTGTGTTCACGAGGAACTATGAAATATTTTTTGCCCCCGCATTTGAAGAGAATAAAAGACCCCAAAGGACTTGGATCAAGATAACAGTATGTGAAATCATCAGACTTATCAAAGTGTTTCACAGACTTTCTCAGGCACCTAGAGTTAGCACAGTACTGACTTGGCCATTCTTCTGACCAGCGCTATAGTTTGAGTATTAAGGTTCACATACTTCTGGCTTGTCTGTCTATTTATTTACTTATTTATTTTTGAGAGAGAGAGAGAGAGGGAGGATGGGAGGGGCAGAGAGAGAGGAGAACAGAGGATCTGAAGTGGGCTCCATGCTGACAGCAGGGAGCCTGAGGTGGGGCTTGAGCTCACGAACTGTGAGATTATGACCTGAGCCAAAGTCCCATGCTTAACTGACTGAGCCACCAGGCAACCCTGTCTGTATATTTAAAATAAAATCATGGAATGACTTCAGCTTTTATTGTGTATTCAGCTTCCTTGAGAGGTAAAGTCTAACTTTCAATTTGATTAAATGATGAACTGTTAGTTGTAGAAATGGCCCTATTCATCATCTAGCTTGATCGTGTTAGAGATGAGGAATCTGAGACTCAGAGAAATCCTATTCTTAAGTTTTAGGAACCTCTCAAAAGAGAAATCTCTCCTCTCTCTGTTTTGTTTTTTTGTTTTTTTGTTTTTTTTTTTTTTTTTGGAGACCTTCCTGATAAATAGGTCATGGAGTCATACGGGTCTTTTTATCTCAGGTTCTTTGGTAATTTTCATCCATCACAGAGCCCAACAAACCCTCCAATGAAAGAACATGGCAATAAATGGCTCTTTCGAGTGTTTGTTAGTTTGTTGATGTCCAGATAGGTTATAAACTGACTGATAAACTAATAGATATTTTCAGTGAATTATCCTAAATGTTTGTATTCCTTAGATTACTTGATCATTAGACTCAGTCCAGCACATCTGCCTAGAGAAAGATGAAAAGAGTATTAGTAGTTAGTGGCTTGTACCCACATACCATGAAGCCCAGAGATTCCTTGTTGGTTACTTGAAATGGAGGTCTCACGGGAAGGAAGGGCTAAGTGGATGGAGAGGGAGGGGTCTTAGAGATGAACTCCAGATGTTTCACATTCGTTTCAGTCAGAGCCATAGCATTTTATCTTTTTTTTTTTTTTCTTAATGTGCATTTGGGTTTCGTTTTGTACAAAGGGTTTGCCTGCCACAGAACGTTTGAAAAACCACTGCTAAAGCTCATTTAGGGAGATGGTAAGTTAAACAAGCAGAGACTAGTTCGTTATTAGTAGTAATTTTAGCAACTGACTGAGGTGAGTATGGATCTCTTGCATGACAAGAGCTCTTGTGCACAAGAGGGTCTTGCTCCTGAATGTTCTAAGGGATAAAATAAAGCCTAACGTCTCCTTTTTTTTTTTATTTTTTGGAAAAACAGTACACAGGGAAATAGGTTCCAGCTCCATATAAGTAATAATTGTCTAAAATCACAGGATTCATCCCAGAGTTAGAAGAAGTAGACAGCAAAGGAGAGACGGAGGGAGGGCGGCAAGAAGGGGTTGGAAAGGGAGAGAACTTGACGTCTCCGAGCCTCAGGTCTGTCATCTGAAAATTCAAAGATGGGCATCTGCTCTTGTGAGATGTTCTGAAGAAGAAACGATACAGTGTATGTGAATCATGTCTGGAAGTGCTGGTATAAGTGGAAGGGAACTTCCATCAGTGCGAATGCTCTTGGTGGGAAATTAAAAACACCACTTCCTGTCCTGTGAAAGCTTGAAGAGGCGGGCAAGGACAAATGAAAGAAATGTCAACATTTTAAACATTTTAAAGTGATACGGAGCTAAACTATAAAAAAAGTTGAAGGGCAGTTTATATTAATTCATAAATGAATATTGAGCTCTTAAGTGATACTACAGTCATATTCCTGATTCCAGTGACCTTTGGTGTTGCTGTTTAGGACAGGAAATCTAGCTGCTTGGTGACTGGTTTGGCCAATTACAGAATTGCTATATTTTTAAAAGTTAAGAAATGCAATCAAAGAAATGCAAATCAAAACCACAATGAGAGGGGCGCCTGGGTGGCTCAGTTGGTTAAGCATTCAACTGTTGATTTTGGCTCAGGTCATGATCTTGTGGTTCATGAGATTAAGCCCTGAGCTGACAGGGCCCTGAGGCTCTGAGCTGACAGCATGGAGCCTGCTTGGGATCCTCTCTGTCCCTTCCTCTCTGTTCCCTCCCCTGCTTTCTCTCTCTCTCTCAAAAGAAATACATAAACTTAAAAAAACCCCAACACAATGAGATGCCACCTCAAAACTATCAAAATGGCTAAAATTGATGGCTCAGGAAACAACAGATGTTGGCAAGGACGCAGAGAAGGGGGATCCCTTTTGCACCATTGGTGGGAATGCACACTCATACAGCCACTCTGGCCAACGGTATGGAGGTTCCTCAAAAAATTAAAAATGGAACTTCCCTCTAGCCCAGCATTTGTACTATTAGGTATTTATCAAAAGCATACAAAAATGAAGGGGGCACATGCACTTTAACAATGTTTATAGCAGCACTAGCCGAAGTATGGAAGGAGCCCAAATGTCTATTGACTGACGAGTGGGTAAAGAAGATGTGATGTACATGCATGCATGCACGCACGCACTGGAATATTACTCAGCTCTAACAAGGAATGAAATCTTGGGATTTGCAACAATGCGGATGGAACTAGAGGGTATTATGCTAAGTGAAATAAGTCAGAGAATGACAAATACCATACGATTTCATTCATATGTGGAACTTAAAAAACAAAACAGATAAACATAGGGGAAAGGAAGGCAAAATAAGATGAAAACAGAGAGGGACGCAAACCCTAGGAGAGTCTTAAATACAAAGAACAAACAGGGTCGCTGGAGGGGAGGTAGGTGGGGAGATGGGCTAAATGGGTGATGGGCATTAAGGAGGGCACTTTTCAGCATGAGCATTGGGTGTTATATGTAAGTGATGAATTCTAAATTCTCCTGAAACCAATAAAAATTTAAACACTAAGTGAGAAAAAAGGATCTAGAAGGGATTTTTTTTTTCATGGAGTCTAAAAGCATAGTCCCTGAAAGCATTCTGTATTTGTCACAGTGGAAACCAGTAGCACATGATAAAACCAAGCAACCTAGAATAGGACTGATTAATTGCCCCAGATTAATAACAACACTTGTTCAGTCTAGAATTAATTCATGCTGAAAATAACATTGCAACAATATCAAGCATCTCCCTCTCCAGACCTCAAATACCAGGAAAGCTAGGCTAAAACATTCTATCCCCTGTGTGGAAATGAAGAGTGTGAATTATTTTGAATACAATGTATGATAGCAACAAAGCTACAGGAATAATCTGCAGCTATATCTATGACAAACCGAAGAAACAAGAAAAGTAGAACACAAAAGAGATAAAATTGAGTTAGCAACTTTGTTTGGTCTTGCTTTCTCCTGATGTCCCCTCTCTGGCCCAGGCTATCATGAGTATGATAGTGGTGAGTTAACCAGCCTGGGTTCCTGCTCTAGAAAGGCTCCCAATCCAGTGGGGAGAAATATACAGATGAGGCAAGTGTGCTCTTGTAAGGACTAGGTGCCAGGCTTGCTGGAGCAGAGTGCTCTGTGTGCCTTTGACATGCCCCCCCTCTTTCCAGATTTGGGGAGTTGTAGTAGGTTTTCTGGAAGGAGTCCTAGCTAAGCTGTAAACTCAAAAAGGGAATAGAAGTTAGCCTGGAGCAAGTAGATAGAAGTGGACAGGAGAGATTTCCAGGCAGGTCTGAAGACCTGTGAGAAAAAAGCAGAACTAATAGCTATTGAGTAATGTTGGAGCGAGGAGAGTTTCAGGGTCAGGGCAAGAGGTGATGCTAGGCAGGTAAATGTGGCAGGCAGACAGTATCCAGCAATGTTAAAAGGATTTGGATTGAGTGGGTAGTTAGGTGTTTGAAGCAGAGGAGAGTCATGATCCAACTGTATTAGAAGGACCACTGGCTGTAGCTGGGAGAGACCAGTTAGAAGGTGGTTGTGGTTGGGGTGCCTGGGTGGCTCCATCGGTTCCAACTTTGGCTCAGGTCACGATCTTGCCGTTTGCGAGTTTGAGCCCCATGTTGGGCTCTGTACTGACAGCTCAGAGCCTGGAGCCTGTTTCAGATTCTGTGTCTCCCTCTCTCTCTCTGCCCCTCCCCTGCTCTCTTTGTCTAAAATAAATAAACACTAAAAAAAAAAAAGAAGGAGGAGGTGGAGTTGGTGTGGTAATCTGGGCTAGGAACATGATGTGATGGTATATTTGTGGGGCAATGTTGATCCTGGCTATAAAATAAGATGTTAGAGCCCATTTTTCATTTATGTTTTTTATCCTTTTTCCTGATCCCTTATCTCTAGCATCTACAAAAAAAGTCGTATGTTAAAAGTGGTTTGAAAATTATAAAGATATACACAAATATCAGCTATTAACAAAAAAGCAGGATGAAATGGGTCAGGTTATACATAGTGCTTTTAAGTCAGGTATTCCTAATTCTTTCACTGTTGTGAGATTTTTCACATGAATTTATTTTATTTTTATTTATTCACATAGGATTCTATTTTTCTCAATTGTCAGGATATTCAAATTGCTGGTGGGAATATAAAATGGGTCTGTCCAGTTTGTAGACCAATCTGTTATGACATAATGAATTTGAAGTTGTATATGGCTCCTATATCCACTTCTGGCTATATGCTTCAGAGAAATTCTCACACAGTTTGCATATAAGGGATGTGTGTATTACTGGGGTATTCATCATAATACTGTTTGTTCTAATGAATGATTGATGAACGAAAACGCCTAACAGGCCATTATAGAGAAACTGATAAATTGTGATTTATTTGTATAATAAAATGCCTAAGAAATCTTGAAGCGAAATATATATTTATGTATATAAATTATATATGATTTATAAATATAAATCATATATAATTTATAAATATAAATCATATATATATATATGATTTATTTGTATACAGGGACAAATTAAAAAAAATTAATTCAGGCCAACCAAGGGAAGTTGTAAAAGGATATACTGTGATACCATGAATGTAGGTTTTAAAACTCATATACCATTATACCTTATTCTGCATGTGTACATATGTGGTAAAATGCACACAAAGGCATAAGAAAACTCAGACCAACTTCACCAGTCTCTTTAAAAACATCCTCATAGTCTTTAGTATATTTATCTATAAATAGCAAGATAAGTTCCACCGTAAGATCAATAGAGCTATAAATTAAGCCTTTCTCAGTATAAATAACCTGAGTGTTCCAGATATTACTATGATTGCTGCTAGTTTCCATTTATTTAGTGCTTCCCATATACTTTTCCATTTATGTGCTGGACTGGCCCTTTGGGAGTTAGCTGATGTTACCTTGGGGGATGTGAAAGCAATATTTGTCACTGATGACAACATCTGTTTGGAGTATGTGATCATATTTTCTCTCTTTCTCTATACGTGTACTACTTAGGAAATGTTCAATAAAGAAAAAGGAGGACGGATAGTGCTGCTCTTCTGAAGAAAACACTTTGTTCCATTTGCAATAATGTCTCTTTTTAGTCTGGACTCATTCTGTCGCACATGTCAGAAACTGAAGTCCCCCTAGCTTAAGGCAAAATAAGGATTATGGGCTTGACTCCCAAAAGCCTGGGTGATGTTTCGTTAGGCACGGCTAGACCTACACCCTTTCACCTTTTTTGTGAGCTCTGTCCCTCTGTTTGGCAGTGCTCCCAGGCAGACAGCCCCAGACTCGCTCACTCCCGGCGTAGCCACCTAAGCAGCCAGAGAACATCTCTCCTGCAGGAGAGTCTTGAGGAGGCTTTGGATCGGTTTGCCTCAGCTCACAAACCCCTTTCTGAAACAATCACTATGGCGCAGAAATTAGTTGGTGTATTTGGTTCCGGCAAAGGAAGTGTGAGACACCAGGTAGAAGGAATAAGGAAGGAGTATTTCATTAAAGGGACTGCGGGGTGATGTTGCCAGGGGCCGGGTCCAGGGGGCATGCTAAAACTGGAGATGCCATAGAACACCTTCGATTCTCTTCTTTCATATTTCTCTCTCACACACCTAAAAGAAAATGCATAAGAAATAGGCTATGCAGGTTTTAAGCACTCTTGAATTTTGCTGAAGCATAATTGACTCCTAAGAATGAATGGCCTTTCCTCAGGTGAAACTCTCCTTTCCCACCCTAATATTCCTCATCAGTAGCATCTGGCTGAGTGAAAATTAGGGAAGCTCCTCTAAGAGATGTACCAGAAATTGCCTTGTTCAGAGATGGGCTCAAAGATGAAACCTGTGCTTTCCCACTTTGAGAACATTAGCAATTGGAGCTAGTTCATTAGCTGCCTTAATTTGTCCCGATCCTGATGGAAGATGGGAGGACCCACCTTCATCAGAATGCTGCCAGAGTGTGATCTGAGTGAGCGCGAGTGAGCTTTTGCTATTAAAGGCCCAGTAATGACTTGTGTCGGTTTATGCAGATTTGCACTGCTGGGTTACTCTGTGCCCGGCACTTGGCAATGCCCAGATAACATTTAAATCAGGCACTAAGTGTAATTAAGTACTACCCTCAGCACAGCTCTCCTTTTAAGACATTTTTATTCACCATGATTTAGAACATGACAATTGGGTGAGATTAAAGCAGCAAATTGTGCCTATAAAACAAACCCCTGAAAATAGCAAGGGACTATAAAATTTTATAAAGGGAATACTGCACATGCCTCCAATCCGATAAAACTTTTGTGAGCTGCGAGATTAACTGTGAAATAAAAGTAAGCCCATACAGTATGTGCCACATCCAGACTATAAATCGCATATTATTGTTTAGTATAACTTTTATATTCCCTCCCCAAATGACGCCTTAGCATCTCGAGAATACCCCAGACAGCAAGCAGTTAATTAACCTTCAAGGGAATCAACTCAAGGGACAGGGGGCCATTCTGTGAGTGTAAGGAATCTGGGTGACAGTGTTGTAATGCGATGGTATTTGGTCTTTGGGGGATTTCTGTGGTTCTTGCAGTTGCTACTTTGGTTTCCTTATTTACTTGGTTCATGTTTATATCCTGTCTTGTTGTAAAGGATGGAACTGATTTCCGAGGCTCTTGAAGGCTATCTGCTTTTTGCTTAGAGTTCCAGGGTTTTATGGCTTCATGGCTCGTGAGCGCTCATCTACCCAAGCACCTCTTTTTAAAAATGAAGAGGCTGAGGTTGCAAGCATCAGATGGCTTTTAGGTTCACATAGTAAGGTAGGGGGACACTGGATTCTCCTTCCGGGATAATCATGCCCCGTTCTTTTTGCGTGAGACTTTGAAGGTTTTCTTTCGTTAAATGGAAATAATGTATAGGCATTTTTTCCTGATTGTAATAACAGAAGACTCTTTTTTTTTATAACATTGAGAAAGTCCAGAAAATATTTTGAATTAAAAAAAATTCACCTGTAATCTAACCAACCAAAGATAACTGCTTGTATATTGTGCATCACATTATATTGTGTATTCTTCTAGCTTTTTATCTACGTACATGAAGGCAGAAATATAGGTAAAACTGTTTACTCAGAAAAGTAAGGAATATTCTGTTTTATTCACTTAATACATTTCTTGGGAAGATATTTCAAAAGCATGATTTTTGGTAATTTTATGTTACCTCAAAGTTATATGGCTAAATAACACTTTGTTTAGTTATGCCACTGTTGTTTTATTTCTGGTCCCTTTTTCCCCTGGGTCCAGGTACTAGAGACTTTTGAAAATAAAAAATGACTTGGAGACACATGAAAAATGACAGATTATTGATGGAACATAAATCTTTTTAATGGTTCATATCCACAGTAGTTTTATGTGAACAATTGAATCAAGTTTTATGTGATAATATCCAAGATATTCATACCAGATAAGATTGGATAATATTATTTCTACATCAGGATAGATTTATAAGTTAGGTAGATTTTTTTTTTTTTATAATTTGAATTTGCTCTTCTGCCAAGTGTATGCTAGCTTATAGGTATCAATCTGTAGAACTTTAAAATACTGTGTCTGTCACTTGGCCTTCTATAGCATCTAGCCATTCATTGATTCATTCATCCATTTTTTGCTTTCACGTCCTTGCCTTTTAAGCATATGCCAAACTCTAGCGTGCCATGGATGATAGGAAGATGAATATGGCATTGTTTTTGTCTTTAGGGAGTTAATACTTTAGTTGAAGAGGCAGGTACGTGAACAATTTACCATTACTAGGCCGAACATTCGGTGGAATAATGGCAAGGCATGGCTTCACAGCCCGAAGATGAGGGAGGATTTTGGTGAACATTGGACAGTCCAGGCCAAGAGAATAGCAAAGACACAGAAGAGGCAAGCTTCCTGGAGTGCTCAAGAAATGCTGGTGTATTTGGGGAAGGGGGAATGTGGAAGGGGAGAAACGAGGTGTCAGGCCATAAAGATATGCTTCTTTTATTTTCCGTATTTAGATACATTTAAACACAAGGAGATAAATATGTTTTTACCTGATTCTCTTCGTGTCCGTAATTCAGGTGGGCTGGGCATTGAGGGATTATCAAGACTGTAAAATGAGCTGGAGACCAGGGAGTTGTAAGTTCTAGTCTCTTCATGTTACTCAATATTATACAGTGATGTTTCTTGAACTTAACCTTCTTTTTTTTAAACATAGGCTGTTTCTCAAGTGTGAAATGGAAATCGCAGAATATAGCATAAAGCATGTCCATAATATTTAGATATTTTCACCAAAGAGAGTGTCAGTAACTGTTGGAGTTTGCACTGAACTTATGTCACAAATGTAGGCTTTCCTCTCTCACAATCAGAAAGCATACAATTTAGAGTAATACTTCAGTTAGTTGGATTAATGGAGACTCTTTGAAATTATTATTGAAAGAGAAATGCAGCTTTATTACTTTCATATACATAATTTGAATTAAGCTAATAAAGAATTGCTTAATAGATGCCCTGATGAACCTGCTTTAATGAATACATGAAAATAATTTGTAATTAGAATAATAATTTTATGCAAATGAAAGCTGGCGAGGTTTTCAAGTGCCTGAAGATAGTTTGTTTTCTGAAATAGGATAAAAATACCTCTTAGAGTTACACAAATACTGATTCTTAAACATTTGCATAGTGCTTTCTCATTTTCAAGTATAATACTTTAAAAAACACCTTCTCGTTTGGTCCTCACAACAATTATGATCCCCATAAAATATGTTAGGAGTTTTTAAGCCTCATTTTATAGATAAGAAGTCGTAGAGCTACAGAAGTTAAATGATTTGCTGGAGGTAACAAAATTAGTAATTGATAGAACCAGGCCTAGAGCCTAGGGCCTTTGATAATTAGTCTATGGTTCTATATCTCAGTTTATGCTATTAATTTTCTTAGTATTTCCTCATTTTCCTGCTATAGTATAGATGACCATCAGTATCATATGTTTTGGACTTTGCATAAATTCAGAAATCCATAAGCATCAAGGAACCTCGCTCATATTTCTAGAAGCAAAACGTGTGGTATGATGTTCCTTATGACTGCCTCAGTAACTTGAAACAAACCCATAAAATCCAAACTCTAGAAACAATGTTTTACTCCTATGTTTTTAAGTTGAAATTCTCCAGTTTTAGAGGCTATCACCATTGATCTTCAGTTACTAGCAAGATGGGAACTCTTTAATTATATAATAAAGACTGGGTCTTTGAAAAGTTGGAAGGTCATCCCAGATATCATGTTTGTTAAGAATATATCCCAGAAAGAAAGAGATTTATATTCTTACTTTTCATTGGCTGCTTTCATGAATGAATATGGAAAAGTTAAACTTTGAAGTTGCAAACATTTCCAGGCTTTCATTTAGATACTAGTATGGGGACTGATGAGATCCATTATGGCAAGATTAAGTAATAAGATAGAAGAATAGGCACTTCAAATGGAATGTTTTTTAAAGAATTTCGTACATATAAGGACAGTTATATCAAAGTGATTTTACATGTTTTAGGAAAAATATTGCTGTCATCTTCTAAGTATATAGATCCAAAAGAAAAAGCAAATCCATACCCCCAAAAACATGAACAACATGGAACATCACTGTGTCATTTCCTTGTTATATTATAGAATTGCTGTAAGACACCTCTTCCTTCAGGGCAATGCATCAAGATTTGCTGCTGGAAATAAGAGGTATATTGCTTGTTCTTCTTTGTCTTTTATATAAAATCTGGTGACATGCATACTCATTGCGGCGTTATGCTTAGGCTGCAATACAGTGATTTTGCAGTATTCTAAGTAGCATTTTAAATTCCTTTGCACTGTACAAAGCTCTTCTCAGCTACTTAACATAATACTTCCCCATCTGTCTGTCTTCCATGACAACTTTTGAAGGGACTGGTGGAATTTATTTTACAATGAACAAAAATATGACTAGGGTTCTGGATAGGGTGGAGTGACTTGGGGGGTAGAATATTACTGTTGTTTGTAACAACTGGAAAATATGGATAACCGTGTAAAAAGTTACACTTAAATGCATCAGGGAATTTTTGATCTAATGAGAACTAGAATGGCTAAAATTTCAGAGATGGTAACAACCATGGAAATATGAGCTGATGATTGATAGATACCTTTTCTCTGGGAAAATGCCCTACTTTTGGCCATGGGTAGGAAGTAAAGAATAAAAACTCAAAAAAAAAAAAAAAAAGAAAAACAATAAAACAACAACAACAAATCCAGGCTTAAGGAAGTAGAGAATAGGGCCTCTGCCCAGGTAGAGGCTGCTGTTACTATAAAAAGAAATGTACAGAATTTTGGTCATCTCAAAGGAGTGGAGTAAAAAATTAAAAACAAAAAAGTGATTCAAAACATAGCCTACTTTTTCCTTATTACCTTTGCTAAATTCTGAAAATGAATGAAGGGCTGGGGCGGGGGGAGGGAAACAAAACAAAAACAAAGTCAAGAGCTTCTGGGAAGCAGCATTGAAGTGACAAAGATTAGTGTTCAAGAACTATTGGGATAATGATCCTGGTGATCATATTAGCTATTTAGTTGGAAGCGTACAAGACTACACCCTAGGGGGAGTAAACTTCTAGAGGTTCATTGAGCCTTAGTAAAACTACAGCCCAGCCTCCAAGCAGATTATTCCTTGGTTGGATAAGGATGATCAACTATGACTCTATCTGCCTAGCAGAAAAAAGGGCAATTTTTCTCTGGAGGAAGATAATGTAATCTGGAACCTCCACAATTTTTAACACAGTGCTTGACATTCATTTAACTCTAATTGGCCAAAAAATATATATCGGGACAAAAAAAAAAAAGGGTCAATAGAACATATTCACAGGTGATAACAATTGATGTTATAAGACAAATATTTAAAAATGGCTATGATTAGTGTATTAAAGAAGATAGAGAAACTGAGTAGCAATGGATAAAAAACATGGATACTTTTACCACAGAAGTACCACCTATAAAAGGAATCAAATGGACACTGTAGAATGGAACAATATGATATCTTAAGTTAATTACTTAGTAAGTGTATTTGACAGTTGAATGCAGGAACAATAATCTGGTAGACAGCTCAACAGAACCTATCCAACTGAAGCACAGAGAGGAAATAAAAGAATGTATAATAGGTACAGGAAGGATAAGAATTGTAGAATATAATGTAAATGTCTAACATACAAGTAATTGGAGTATCAGAATTAAAGCAAAGAGTTCAAGATGGTGGCATAGAAGGATCCTGAACTCACCTCCTCCCATGAACACAACAAATCTACAGCTACATATGGAACAGTTCCCTCTGAAAATGACCTGAAATCTAGCTGAACAGCACCTCTACAACAAAGGACAAAAGGACCACATCAAGACAGATAGGAGAAGCAGACACATGGTCTTGGAAGAAACCACACGAGGTGTAGTGACCCACTTTTGGGAGGGATTTCATAATACGGAGCTTGCCCCTGAAGAATGAGGTGTTTGTGCCCCACACAGGCACCCCAGTCTTTGGGAACTGCATTGGAGAGATGAGATGGCCTTGAAAACCAGTAGGGCTTACTTTAAGAAGAACTATATGATTATAGGGAATGGAAAATCTATGCTTAAAGGCATCCTGTGTAGACCCACTCACCCCATGACCTAGCCCAGAAGCAATAGTTTGAAAGGCACGTGGCCCATATGAGGAGACTCATTTGTTAAAGTGTCTGCCTGGAAGGCAGGAACCTGTTTGGACTCTTGCCAGGGATGGAGGTGCTGGTAGGTGCCATTTTTGCATTCTTTTCTTGCCTAAGGGGGTTTTCAACCCCCTCTTTCTAGCCTGTGGCTCTGGTGGGAGCACCCCCTTCTGCAATGTCATAGCCACAGCCTGCCCCACCACAGCTGGTGGGCTTGTACAGCCTACCCCCAGGAATGCTCCTTGAGTGCCCAGCCCTGGTGGCCAGGGGAGATTGTGTTTCTGGGGACCCATGGGTTTGAAACACTTGAAGAAATAGCCCTTGGCAGGCTACCACCTCCAGACACTGCACAAATAGCAGACTGAAACATCCCCCACATTCTTTATTTCTTCATTATTTTCTTGTCCTGGAGCTTTAGCCTGAGGGACAGGCTTCAGGTTTGCCACAAATCCCAGAGGTTACAGAGTTGCCCCCAGGGAACATGGGCAGGGAGACACCACATTAGTACCCTCCCTTGGCCTTTCCATAGCTCACTGATATTTGCAAGAAAAAAGCTTACATCTAAAGCCATGATTTTTGCAACGGTTACTCAGGAGATACCTTCAGATCTCCTTGTCTGAGGCCAGTAGGGTTTATGATAGTGGACTCCTATGACTCTATATATTTACATGCCTTAAAAGCTTCTGCCTGCAGATCTGACTTACAGCTAAACTAGGCATTATCTGTTCCTTTGTGATACTGACTCATCTTGGCACACCTTCAACAACTTGGATCTATGAAGAACAAATCAGGGGGCACCTGGGTGGCTTAGTCAGTTAAATGTCTTACTTAGACTTAGGTCATGATTTTGCAGTTTGTGAATTTGAGCTTTGCTCTGGACTCTGTTGACAGCTCAGAGCCTGGAGCCTGCTTTGGATTCTGTGTCTCCCTCTCTCTCTGCCCCTCCTCTACTCATGCACGTGCATTCTCTCTCTCTCTCTGTCTCTCTCAAAAATAAATGTTAAAAATTAAAAAAAAAAAAAGAAGAAATCAGGCTACTTAGAAAATCACAAAGGTTTGAGAAACAACCAGAGTAGGGCAAAGTTGAATGATAAGGTCCATCTCCTACATAAGTCCACTCCTTCAAGACTGGGAGAAATAGCTGTTTTGCCTAATACATAGAAACAAACACAGCGATGTGGTTTCAGCTTTCAGCTTTGTCCAGAAAAGCTGAGGACTGCAGAAAGGATTACTCAAGACTCCGCGCAAGTCAAGAGAGGTCAGAGGGAGGCTAAGGGAACTCTCCCCGAGCTGTTCTCAAGCTCCCATATTTATTGAGCATACATTCAGGGAAACATTGTGCAATATATCAGTGGGCTACATGACAGTCAGAATGTATATAAAGCATGAAAAACAAGACAGGATAAAATATTCCATTCGATAACATGGTCTAAGGAATTTATGAGCATAGGCAGGACCTAACCCCTAGATATACATTAACTAAATAAGCAAAACGTGGCCTGCTGTTTTAAGCAAGACCAGAAAGCAATGTTCTGCTTTGCAGTGAGTTCCCTATAATCTCCTAACCCAGGACATAGCTATTTGATTTCCCACACAGAGAGCCACTCAAAATGAGGACACAGTGATATGTTCCAAATGAAAGAAAAAGACAGAAACTCAGAAAATAACCTTATGATATGGAAATAAATAATGTACCTGATAAAGAGTTCAAAGTAATGGTCATAAAGATGCTCACTGAGCTTTAGTGAAGATAGGATGAACACAGTGAAAACTTCAACAGAGACAGAACATATGAGAAAGTACCAAACTGAAGTCAGAGCTGAAGAATACAGTAATTGAACTGAAAAATACACTAGAGAGTTTCCGCAGGAGATGAGATGCAATAGAAGAATGGATTAGCAACTTGGAAGACAGGGCAGTAGAAATCACACAGAGCAGAAAAAAAAAAGTGAAGATAGTTTAAGGGATTTGTAGGACATCAAGCAGAATAACATTTATATTATAGGGGTGCCAGAAAAAAAAATAAGAGAAAGGAGTAGGAAACTTGTTTGAAGAAATAATGGCTGGAAACTTTTCTAACCCGGGTAGGAAAACAGACATCCAGATCCAGGAAGCACAGAGAATTCTAAATAACATTAACTCAAAGAGATCCACACCAAGACATATTATACTTAAATGTTAAAATTTAAACCAAGAGTATTAAAAGCAGAAGGAGAGAAACAACTTGTTATATACAAGGGAATTGCCATATGGCTATCAGTTGATTTTTCAGCAGAAATTGTGCAGGCATAAGGGAAAGGTATGATATACTGAAAGTGCTGAGAGGAAAAAGCCCAAGAATACTATACTCAGCAAGGTTATAATTCAGAATTAAAGAAGAGATAAAAAGTTTTCCAGTCAAGCAAAAGTAAAGAAGTTTATCACCACTAAACCAGCCCTCAAGAAATGTTAAAGTGACTTCATTAAGCTGAAAAGAAATGGCACTGGCTAGTAACAAGACAATATGTACAAATAAAAATCTTACTATAAATGCAAATATGTAGTTAAGGTAGTATATTATTCACTTATAAAGCTAATATGAAGGTTAAAATAAAAGTAGTAAAGTTAGGGTGCCTGGGTGGCTCAGTTGGTTAAATGCTCGACTTCAGCTCAGGTCATGATCTCATGGTTCATGAGGTCGAGCCCCACATCAGGCTCTGTGCTGACAGCTCAGAGCCTGTACCCTGCTAAGGATTCTGTGTCTCCTTCTGTCTCTGCCCCTCCCTTGCTCATGCTCTGTCTCTCTCTTAAAAATAAACATTAAAAAATTTAAAAAAAGTAGTAAAGTTAACAATAATATAGTAATTAAAATAAACAAAACATAAATAATTAAACAAAAAATAAAAAGATGTAAAATATGACATCAAAACCACAACATTTTCAGGGGGAATAAATATGTAGAGTGTTTAGAATGTGCTCAAATGTAAGTTATTATCAACTTAAAATAGACTTCTGTATATACAATATTATATATGAATCCCATGGTAACCACAAGCAAAAATCTATAGAGGAACATGAACATAACACTGAAGAAAATTACCAAACCAGAAGGGAAGTGATCAAGAGAAGAAGAAAGGAACAGAGAGGAACTATTGAAAATAAGCAGAAAACAATCAAGAAAATGGCAATAATGGCATATCTCTCAATAGTTACTTTAAATGTAAATGGACTAAGTTCTCCAAAAGACATAGAGTGGCTGAATGGATAAAAAAATGCAACTCACTTATATGGTGTCTTGAAGAGACTCACTTCAGAACTGAGGACACACTAAGAGTGACAGTAAAAGGATGGAAAAAGATACTCCATGCAAATGAGGAATCAAAAAGAAAGCTGGTGTAGTTATACTTACATCAGACAAAATAGACCTTAAAGCAGAGACTCTAATAAAAGACAACGAAGAACATTACATAATGATAAAGAGAATATAACAAAAGGATACAATAAAAGTATATAAACAATTATGTATATTTATGCACCCAACATAAAAGCACCTAAATATATAAAGCAAATATTAACAGACCTAAAGGAAGAAATTGAGAACAATACAATAGTAGTAGGAGAACTTAATACCCCTTGTACATCAATGGATATGGATGGATCATCTAGACAGAAAATCAATAAGGGAACATTGGGCTTAAATTGCACATTAGACCAAATGGATTTAATAGATATAGATAGACCATTCCATCCAAAAGCAGCAGAAAATACATATTCTTCTCTAGTGCACATGGAACATTCTCAAGGATAGATCACGTTAGGCCATAAAACAAGTCTCAGTAAATTTAAGAAGATTGAAATCCTATCTAGCATCTTTTCCAATCACAATCATATGAAACTAGAAATCAATTTTGGGAATAAAACTGGAAAAATAAAAAATATGTAGAGATTAAACAACATGCTACTGAGAAACCGATGGTCAATGAAGAAATCAAAAGATAAATCAACCCCCCGACACACAAAAAGACTTGAAAATGGAAATACAAAAGTCTAAAATCTATGGGATGAGCAAAAGCATTTTTTTTTCAGTAAAGTTGTAGGATACAAAATCAGTTTACAGAACTCTCGTGCATTTCTGTAAACTAATAATGAACTATCAGAAATTAAGAAAACAATCCAATTTACAATTGCATAAAAAAGAATAGAATGCCTATGAATAAATTCAATGAATGAGGTGAAATATCTGTAAATTGAAAACTACAAGACCCTGGTAAAGAAGACACAAATAAAGTGAATGATATTCCATTCTCATGGGTTAGAAGAATTAACATTGTTAAAATGCTCACACTGCTCAAAGCAATCTACACATTCAATGCGGTCCCTATTAAAATCCCAAAGGCGTTTTTCACAGAACTAGAACAGATAATTCTAGTAATTATATGGAACCACAAAAGACCCTGGATCATAAAAGTGATCTTGAGAAAGAACAAAACTAGAGGCATCACTCTTTCTGATTTCAAAGAATACTACTAAGAGCTAGTCATCAAAAAAGTGTGGTATTGGCATAAAAACAGACCCATCATCCATGGAACAGACTGGCGAGCCCAGAAATAAACCCAGACATTTATGGTCAATTGATTTATGACAAAAGAGGAATATACATTGGGGAAAAACAGTCTTCAGTAACTCAAAATGAATTAAAGACTGGCATGTCAGACCTGAAGTCATAATACTCCTAGAAGAAAATATAGGCAGTAAGCTTCTTGACATTGGTCTTAGTGATATTTTTTTGGATCTGACTTCAAAGGCAAGAGAAACACAAATAAACAAGGGACTATGTCAAATTAAAAAGCCTCTACATAGTGAAGAAAGCATCAACCAAGTGAAAGAACAATCCTGAATGGGAGATTTATGTAAATCATGTATCTGATAAAGGGTTAATATCCAAAATATATAAAAAACTCCTGCACCTCAACAACAACAAAAAACAAACAATCCAATTAAATAGGCAGAGGACCTGAGTAAACATTTCCCCAAAGGAGGTATAGATTCAATAGGCACAAGAAAAGATGTTCAACATCACTAAATATCAGGTACATGCAAATCAAAACCACAATGAGATATCACTTCACACCTGTTAGAATGGCTATTCTCAAAAAAACAAACAAACAAAAAACAAGTGTTGGAGAGGATGTGGAGAAAAGAAAACTCTTAGACACTTTTGGTGGGAATGCAAATTGGTGTAGCTAAAATAATTGTGGAGGGCTAAATAAATTGTGGAGGGCTAAAATAATGAAAAACATTGCTGTTCCACTGCTGAGTATTTATCCAAAGAATATATCAGCACTAATTTAAAAAGATATATGCACTCTTATGTTCATAGCAGCATTGTTTATAATAGCCAAGATATGAAGAGAACCTAAACGTTCACTGATGGATGAATGGATAAAGAAGATGTGAGATATATATATATACACACACACACACACACACACACACATACACACATATACACACACATGCATAGCATTTATATATACACATACACATGTTTATATGTATGTATTAACCATAAAAAGGAGGAAATCTTGCTATTTGCAACAACATGGATGGGCCTTGATGGTATTACGCTAAGTGAAAGAACTCAGATGGAAAAAAATGCCATGTGATTTCACTTATATGTGGAACCAAAAAACCTCCCCACAAATGAACAAATAAAACGGAACTGATGAATATTCATAATCTTTTCTAGATAAAAGGAAAATAAGGTATATTATCTTTATTTCATGATTATTTTTTTTTTACGTTTATTTATCTTTGATAGAGACAGAGCATAAGTGGGGCAGGGGCAGAGAGAGAAGGACACACAGAATCGGAAGCAGGCTCCAGGCTCCGAGCCCTCAGCACAGATCCCGGCGCGGGGCTCGCACCCACAAACCGCGAAATCATGACCTGAGCCGAAGTCGGACACTCAACCAACTGAGCCACCCAGGCGCCCCTTATTTCATGATTCTTTAATGCGAAGATTACAAGAAGTTTAATAAAGTCAGAAACCTAGGTATTACAGTGTGTTATAAAATAATTCAAGAGGCGTTTCAGTCCTTATAACAATCTTTATTAGAATAATAAAAATTATTCCATATATGTATTAGAAATGCATAATCATACTACTCAAGACTGATTTGTAAGTGTCTATCATCTTCAAAAAGAGGCCAATATAATTGTTATTGGAAGTGGTCAGCAGTACAGAGCTGTACTTCTACTGAGTTTTATGATTTAAAGATCTTTTGATGATCAATGTCTAACAGTGCAAAGTATATTGGTTTGGGATTTAGAAGAACTAGGTAAAAATTTTGTTGCAAACTGCTTGTGACCTTAGACAAATAAGCTAATATCTCACAGCCAAATTGTTTCGTCATCTGTCCAATGAAGGCTTTGGGCTTGAAAATCTTAAAGACTCCTGGCAAATCTGATGAAATCTGAGTTGTCTTTCCTTTCTACCCTATTGAGAAAGGCAAGTGGCAAGACGTAGAGATTTTTTAGGCATTGACTTGCCACAATTTTTAGCACCCCGTGAAAGTTATCCCAGGAGTGAGTGATACCACTGATTTCCTCTGTACAGGGATGCTGACAAGTGGGCCTTGTGTGACTGTGTGAGTTCACAAACTCTGGGTTTATTTACCCGGTTGTTACTAAGCCTTTGGGAAAACAAGCAGGCACCAGAGGTAACACATTCTCTAGGTCACAATCTCAAGGCACCTGCTCTGACTTAAACCCTTCTCTGTATGTTCTAAGAAATTTTTCTCTGCCCATATACCGCCCCCCCCCATACTCCCATACACAGTTCTTTTTCTTTTGTTGTCGTAAGAATGTCAAAACTGTTGAGTCTCTTCATTTTTATTATGCCAGTATCTCCAAGTAACTTGCTGTTGGCCACCTGTTATAACTGACTAATGTTCCCTGATTTCAGATATTTTATTTTGAACTAAGTGACACAAAAGATTTCCAAACATACCAGAACCACGTGGTTATGCATTCTCCTTAATGATACCTCAAACCAAAAATATTTCATAGACTATTTAACAATACTTTTTCCAACTTCAGGACAATAGATTTGCACACAACCAGTACCACCTTTCACACTATTTCCATAGAAAAAAATTGCACAAATTTTACTATCAGTCTTTTTAAACAGTAGTAATTATGTGTGTTTTGACTCATTTTACCAGGTCACACTAGAGTCTCTTCCATAATCGGAATGCACATTACTAACGTGCTTTCCTTAGACACATTTTCTTTTCTAATGACACATGTCACGGAGGCACTGTTTTCATGAATGATCTCAGCCTCTGTCTGTAGGAGGTGATAGACACAGAGATGCCAAAAACATCTGTGTGAGGGATGTTTTCAGAGGAGTACATTTAAAGCTAAGGAAATGAGATGATTTGGGCTCTGCCCTTTTCCTGGGGGATTTCTAGGGGAAAACAGTCGGTTTCACCATAGTTCCTAAGTCATTGCAGTGACATGCATGTGATACAGATGTTCATTCCAGATGCATATTAAATGATCTGTAGAGGAAACCTAGGGAAGAAATGCATGCATGTATGTAAACATTAGTTTGTCCTTTTCTTTGTTTTCTAGGTAATTCCTGAGTGAGTCTTAGATGTTACTTTACCTGCAACAATATATTCAGGACATATTCACTGGACAATTCATCACTACAGTCTGTATCTCATCACTGTTCAAGGGACACAAGCCTCTCTCTTTGGCCAAATATCTGTCCATGTACCTTTTAAAGATATATTTAATAAGCAGTCCATAATTCACATATCTGTTTGATATGCATTTTACACTAAAAGGATTCAAATTGAGATTCGAACAATTGTCTTATTGACATGGAGGTTCAACTGTCATCTGATAATAATTACAAGTCCCCTTTTTGCTGGTTCACACATAGATGACTGCTATTCCTTGGTAGCAAAATACAGTCCCACCCACAGTACATTTTTTTTCTTCATTATCACCATAATTTTGCTCCCTTTCTACTTCCCTGTTACTTCCCACAAAGGATAATAATGTTTATTTCCACATCTTCTTCCATATATGCAACATGCATGTCTTCGATGCGTGCAGTATAATGCTTTCCAAATGTTTTTACCTTCTCCTTATTTCTACCTCCTGCTTCTTTTTAATTTTTTTTCCGGAAGAGTTTAAGAAAATGTATCTCTAAGTGTCTGTTGTGTTTCAAATATCCCTCCCTGGTACTCATATTACACGTGCCTACCCAATTACAATTCAGTGCTCACTGGTGTATCCGCTTTAGTGTATCCTCCCTTCTATATATTTTTTTTAAACTCAGCTTGGGCTCATTTGTTGTTTGTTTAGGATACTTTTTTTCAGGTGTTTCAGATTAGGCATGCATATGATATGCTTTCTCAGTTACTGCAAGCCCTAGATGTTCTTTCTTCCACTCTGATTGGTGAATTATATCTTGGTTGGCAGAAGGTTCTTGAGTTGCAGACCTTTTATGAATGTGGTCTATAGGTGCTTTAGCTTCTAATACTGCAGATGAAAAGTCTGATGCCTGTCTGTGTTTTGTTTTCTTTTTAGGTAGACTTTTTTTTTCTTTTTTTTGTCTGACAGTTTAACCATTTTTTTAATCCTAAAACTTCATACATTGTATCAAAATAAGACTGGGATTTTTTTTTTTTTTTTTTTCTCCGATCAGCACAGCACAGCCTGGAACTCACAAGCCCTTTCAGTTTCAGATTCAGATCTTTGCCCAGTTCAGGGAAGTACTTTTTATTTTTGTCTTTGTATTGTTAAAAGTTTCTTTTAATGTTTATTTATTTTTGAGAGAGAGAGCACGAGCAGGGGAGGGGCAGAGAGAGAGACAGAATCTGAAGCAGGCTTCAGGCTCTGAACTGTTGGTACAGAGCCTGACACAGGGCTAGAACTCACAAGCCTTGATATCATTACCCTATCATGACCTGAGCGGAAGGCAGATGCCTAACTGGGCCACCCAGGCGCCCCTTTGTCTTTGTATTGTTTTTCCTAATATTGGTTTCTAGGCATTAATCACTATTATTGCCTTTATGCCATCTGTTTCTTTTTCTCCATTTGTATTATGTTGCATCTGTCATCTTAGTTTCTTAGTCTTTTCCTTTGTGATTTCCTTGTTTTTTTCTTTTCTTTTTGTTTTGTGCCTTGAGAGATATTTCCTATATTCAATCTTTTGGGCCACTGATTATTATCTCAGGAGTCAACCTATTCTCATTTTTAATTCTTTTACTGAATTTTATCGTTCAAAATCATATCTTTAAGTTCCAGGAGGTCTATTAAGGTTTGCACTCGAATCTCTCTGGAACCTTTATTATTTTACATTCGGGTGCACCCCTCTCTTCCAGGAGTGCACGTTTACCTGGCCCACTTCTTTGCTTGCTTGGCCTCCCAAGAAGGTAAGGTATTTTCCTCTGTTGACTCCCTGGGACTCAAGTTTAGTTGTGAGGATATTCTTAACTGTAGATATCCTGTATTTGGTGGGAGCGGGAAAAAGAGATTTCTTGCCTTGTGGGTAAGGGGCTTAGGACTGTTAAATTCCTTTTACCACAGTGGTTAAGCACAGTAGAAAGTCACTTTCTGATCTGATCTCCCTCCACACTCTAAACCATGGGAGTAGGGAAGATGTATTATGTTCATCTAGTTCCCTCCTGGACATTGAAGGCTCGGGGAGACCGTATTCTCACAATGGATGAAGTTGAACCTCCCTTACCCTACTCTGCTGAGCTCTGTAGACGTGGCATTACCATGCTTTATTTAGGGCTCTGAGGCTCTCTGGCGCTTGCACAGAATTTGTTTCAAGTTCTCACCACAGGTATTTCACTAGATTCTGAGTCCTACTAAACATTTCATAGCAGCTGCTGACTTTAGAGAGGCAGATGGCTGAGCTGATGGAGGTAGACAAATAGTATAGGTGATGATTTTGGAACACTTGCTTGGTTCCTTTAGAATTATGGTTATTTGTAAGTTTATGCTTTTATGCCACTTTGGTATAAGAATAATAAGTAATAGTGGTGGTAGTGGTAGCAGTAGGCTCTCACTTTCCATATTTTGCCTGCTACAGATTCTATGATATAGGTGTTAACTTAGAATTGAGGAGAAAGAATTCTGGAGTCTGGAGTGGCTCAGACATTAATCAACTGTGAGATATTGGACAAGTGATTTAACCCCTCTGTGCCTGTTTCTTTTCTGAAAAAATCACAATAATTATAATAATGCTCTTTGGTATTGTTTTTGGGGTTGATGTGCTTAAGGGGTGCCTACCTATCCCATTCCTCTCTTCTTTCCCTCAACCTTGTCTCTTAGAACTGCTTTGCCAACAGGGCTAGTCTAGCAGTCCTACTCATACTAAATGACCTTGTTTCCCCAAGAGTGGCTGAGGGAATCTGCTGACCTTGGACCCACGCTGGGTCAGATTAAAGTGATTTGCCTTGAATTGGGGATTTAGAGAATCCTTAGTCCCATCAGGGCCACCTGAACCAAGGACAGGCTAACATAGATGCTGAGGATAGCATTGTGGGGTGGCCAGCCATCTCAGCCATACATAAAGAGAAGCCAGAGTCCACTGGCACGCAGATAAGAACAGATAGATCGTAGATGGAGAGAGAATGACATAGGAAGAATATTTCCTTGGTTCCTGATGATTTTCTAGTTCTTGGCTTTATTCTTCCTCCATAGGCTTGCCTGAAGTTTTTCTCCTTGGAACTGATGAGTTTGCTTCTAGATTAGTAACAAATTCTGCCCATTTTCTGTGTCATTCAGTTAGTTTGGGTGAGTATCTGTTCCTAAGAGCTAGAGGATTCCTAAGGCACTTATCATTGTAACTGACCAAGTATACATAGAAAATGATAATGGAAAGATGGGTTGGGAAATAAGCAGATTCAGAAAGACAACTTCTTGCTCTCCTGGCCAAATAACTATGTTCATGTATCAATAATTTAGATAACTTCTGGATATTTTTATTCATTTATTCTATTTATTTTTATTTATTATTTACACTTTATTTTTATTTATTATTTATTTATTATTTTATTAAAAATCTTTTTTTAATGTTTATTTATTATTGAGAGAGAGAGAGAGAGCGAGCGAGCACAAGCAGGGGAAGAGCACAGAGAGGGACACACAATCTGAAGCAGGCTCCAGGCTCTGAGCTATCAGCACAGAGCTGGATGCGGGGCTCGAACTCACAAACTATGAGATCATGACCTGAACGAAAGTGGGATGCTCAACCGACTGAGCCACTCAGACACCCTAGCTTCTACACTTTAAATTAGGGCTGTTAGTCTTGTATCTAAGGTATTTCAGTCAGAAGTTGGAGCATTTTTTAGCACTAATTGGGGTGGATTTTGGTCACATTTTGGAATCAGTCTCCTTTTTCTTTCTCCTGTATTTCTAGAGTTGGAGTGAAAGTGAGGGAAAGAAATAAGCCGATATGCTGTCTCTTTGAAGTCCAGCCTCCATCTACTACTCACAGAGATTTCCTGTCTGAGGAATCAGTCTCCTTTGGGGAAATGGTGAATTTTTCCACAAAGGAAAGCATGTCCATGAGGAGAAAAGTAGTTTCAGCTTTGACAGTTTCTTCTACACTTATATCCCTAGGAGATAAAACATCACAAAATTCATGTTTCCTTTAGAGTCACTACATTATGAGGCACCTGGGTGGCTTGGTTGGTTAGGCATCTGACTTTGGCTCAGGTCATGATCTCACTGTTCATAGGTTCGAGTACTGCTTTGGGCTCTGTGCTGACAGCTCAGAGCCTGGAGCCTGCTTCAGATTATGTGTCTCCCTCTCTCTCTGCCCCACCCCTGCTCATACTCTGTCTCTCTTTCTCTCTCTCAAAAAACAGACATTAAAAAACAAAACAAAACAAAAAACAAGAGTCACTATATTACTTCTCCACAAGCAATGAAAAAAAAAAAGTCAGAAATAATCTGTTCCTCTAACTACTCTTTTTAGTCATTCATCCAAGGTAAAAATAGGAAAAAAGACATCATTCCTATCTTTGTGTCTGTCAGTGTCCAATCAGGAAAACAGAAACTCCTCAGTGTATTTCAACAGAAGGGATTTAATGGTGCAGAAAATTCATTACGTAGGTGACAGAAAAGTTGAAAGAGAAACCAGGGGCATGAGGCCACGTAGAGAGTAAGAAGAGGCTTGAAGAGACCAGAGGAGGGAGTATTATCAAAGCCCCAAGGCCAGAGTTCACAGGGGCAGGAACATGGGCAGGGCTACTCTTGCAGGAATTTGGCCTATGGAGAGAAGGGCTCTTGGATCCAGGAGGACTGGTGCCTTCCAGAGAAGGGACACTACACAAGGCAGAGTAAGAAAACACTCTGACTTCTCTCCTTTTCCCACATGACAGTGCCTTTCATTGGATGAACCCACCTAGAAGGCAGTTGGCCAAAGAGCTCTGGGGATGTCATTCCTTGAGATGCAGAGCAGGAGAAGGAGGGGAAATGGATCTGGGAGCTAGCAGGCAAAGTCTACCATATAGCTCATGGAACTCCTGAAATACCAGTCCTCTCTGAGCATTCCTGTTTATTTTTTTCAAGCTTACATCTAGGAGGGAGATTTTAGCCATGGAAATAGTTTTTAGCAGCTGATAGTACTGCTGCCTTTATAGGGAACATGGGAAACATATAAGGACATTTTGTTGTTGGGGGAGGGGAAAGTGGGTGATGGGCATTGAGGAGGGCATCTGTTGGGATGAGCACTGGGGGTTGTATGGAAACCAATTTGACAATAAATTTCATATGAAAAATAATAAAATAAATAAAATACCTAGATTGTACAGTAAAAAAAAAAGACATTTTGTTGTTTCTACAGTGATTGTGTGTGTGTGTGTGTGTGTGTGTGTGTGTACACACATGTTCACAAGCTACTGGTATCTAGAGGGGTGGAGATGCTCCATGTCCTGTAATACATGGGACAGCACAGTATCATAAAAAAAAATGCCACATCCATGTGCTAATAGTGAGTGTCTCATGGAGAAACATTGTGATTTTATGTTAGAGTCATCTGCCATGGAAAGAATTGCCTCAAGAAGCAGTAAGTTCATGGTCATTAAATGATGTCAATTAGAGACTGAGCAATCCTTGGCAAGAATATTGTAAAGAGGATAAGGAAAGGGGCGCTTCGGTGGCTCATTCGGTTAAGCGTCCGATTTCAGCTCAGGTCATGATCTCACTGTTCGTGGGTTTGAGCCCCATGTCGGGCTCTGAGCTGACAGCTCAGAGCCTGGAGCCTGCTTCGATTCTGTCTCTCTCTCCTCTCTCTCTCTGCCCCTCCCCCACTCCTGTTCTGTCTCTCACTCTCTCAAAAATAAATAAACATTAAAAAAATAAGTCAGAGGGGCTGGGTGGCGCAGTCGGTTAAGCGTCTGACTTCAGCCAGGTCACGATCTCGCGGTCCGTGAGTTCGAGCCCCGCGTCAGGCTCTGGGCTGATGGCTCAGAGCCTGGAGCCTGTTTCCGATTCTGTGTCTCCCTCTCTCTCTGCCCCTCCCTCGTTCGTGCTCTGTCTCTCTCTGTCCCCAAAAAATAAATAAACGTTGAAAAAAAAAATAAGAGAGTGAAGACAGAAGATAGGGTTGGAGTTGGATTGACCTCTTGGTCTCTTCTGTCTTTAAAGATTACTTTTGATAATTATGAAAATAGCAATATTTATTCATTGCCTGTTAGGTATGTTTCTGTTGAGCGCATCATACGTTATCTCATAATCTCTTCAATAAAACAGTGAGGAAAGTAAATATTACCGTTACCCACATTTTATAGATAAGGAAACTAAAGTTCAAAGGAGTCAGCTGACTTGCCCAAATTACCTGATTAGAAAATGACAGGAGGAACAGGAGCCCAGACTTGTCTGACTCTAAAATCTGTGTCTGTAGCCAGTCAGTATGCTCTGAGGCTTTCCTGTTCTAGTTTCTATGTCCCCGTTGTCTCTCCAGAGTTTGAATTTTCCCCTTGGGATCTGTGTGCATTATAATTGTATCATCTATATCGTTGCTGTCGCAGGATTCAGCTGTTCCAGGAAGCCAGTCAGGATAGACTCAGTCTGGGCAACTGTCACTTGGCTTCTGGAATGTTAATTTTCTGACATATGACTCTTCTGTTTGTCCTGATGCCCTGGATTTTATTCATTACTCACCCTGACCATATTTTACCACTCTTGACTGAAAGCTCTCTGTGCTGACCAGTAGCAAACTGCAATTTTCAGAGCCTTTCAGTCTTGGCTTTGCTTTTATTTTTTCATGCAAATAGAGCAAATGGAAGTTAGCACCCCCAGGATCCCTGTACCTTAATTCATTCATGTCAATATTTATGGAATACCCACTGTGTACCAGGCATGTGTATGAATATAGATATAGCCCCTCACTCTCTTGAATTTCTAGTCTAGATGCTGTGCTGCTCAGTGGAACCTTCTACACTTTGCAGTACGGTAGCTACTAGGCACATGTGTCTATTGAGCTGTAATGTGGCTAGTGGAACTGAAGAACAGAATTTTCAATTTTGTGAAATTTAAATTTAAATACTGTATTTGGGCAGTGCAGGTCTAGAGGGAAAAGTAGAATATTATGAGAAGGGATGTACACTCATTTAACATTTATGGAGTATCTACAGCAGGTAAATCAAGGGTAGAAAGAAGAATAAGACTTGGCGGATTGGAGTTCACAGAAGGGGAAGATACAAACACTGAAGTAGATATCTAGTATATGTGTAGGTTGAAACATAGCTTAAGCAAATTGGGTTGGGAGAAAGTGAGGGAGTTACTGGCAACCTGGAAAATCAGGGGCTGTTTCAAGGACAAGGTGAATTCTGAGTTGGACCTTGACAAATTGAGGAGTTGGCTGGCTGGAGGGAAGTCCTTTGTGGTAGGACAGAGTCCTTCAATCTGGATACTACTTTAGGCTAGGTTATATTTAGTAATAGATATTTGGGGCTGGATAGTTCTTTTCCATGGATGACTGTCCTCTGTGCATTGCAGAGTGTTTAGCAGCAGCCGTGGCCTCTACCCACTAGATGCCAATGGCACTATCACACTCCTTTGTGATACTCCAAAATGCCTCCGGTCACTGTGAAATAGTGTCTGGAGAACAGACTAACCACTGGCTGAGAACCTCTGATGGAGAGGAAACACTGTGTGAAAACCACAGGTGTTCAATACGGGGATGTGAGTCACTTAAGGGGGGAGCATGGGTAGGGAGGATGGTGCTAATGAGAAGGAGCACATTTAAGGGGGTGGGGCCAAATATGAAGCACTTCAGACAGCATCCGTGGAGCGAGAGAGATTTCATAAGCAACAGAAAGCCAGTGGAGACTTTTATGGTAGAAGAGGGAGAGGATCGATTTCGTTATTTTGGAAGGCAAACCTGAAGTGGGGTGTTCTCCTGCACATTGTGCTGAGTGGGAAACCAGCCAGGTTGGGGAGCCATTGGAAGCAGACCGTATCAGGGCTGATGTCACGGCTTGTGCCAGCACATAGCAAGGGCTTGACCAAAGGCTGTGATAGTTTTCAACTATCAGCCACTCAACAACATTTAAATAAATCAAGTCTTCCACTGTGTACAAACTCACAAATACATTTTTGGAAGGACAGATTTTGAGAAAATTTATGTGATTTTTTTTGTAATTCCATGCTTTTTGCATTTTGTATTTTCATTAGAAATGGAATTCTTTTCTTCTTAAAAAATTTATTTTTTAAAAACTTATTTCGAGAGATAGAGAGTGAGTGGGGGAGGAGCAGAGAGAGAGAGAGAGAGAGAGAGAGAGAGAGAAAGAGAGAGAATCCCAAGCAGGCTCTATGATGTCAGTGCAGAGCCTGATGTGGGGCTCGAACTCACCAACGATGAGATCATGACCTGAGCTGACACCAAGAGTTGGATGGGTAAGCGACTCAGCCAGCCAGGCGCCCCAGAAATGAAAGTTTTCTAGAATGATTTTACATGTAGATTTTTTGAATGAAGTGTCAGAAAATGTTATTTTCCTATTTTCATTTTTATTGTGATATTGAGATAGGGAAGGTAAGAATATTATTTTATCTTCATTTATAATAAATTCTGAATAATTTGAATATATTTAATATATATGTATTTATATATTGTGATATGTGGGTATAGTAAGATAAATGTTAGCTATTTTTATGAGCAGTTTGAGTATTAGGGATTAACGCTTAAAATTACTTGATATAAATGTCTTGAATCAGAGAAGACAGCAATGAAAGAATAGAAATGTTGTGGTTTTTAGGTCACTGCTTCTTTTAGACAGCACTTTGCTATTGTATTAATTTCACTTGTAAGTCATGTGATTAGTTCATTTAAACAATCTACTGTATTTAGAACATAGAGTAATTAGCACAAAAGGGCTTTATAAGTTGAGGTTCTGACTATGCAGGGCTAGATTGATCTCGAGGGAACATACTATGTCAGCATTGAGACTAGCAGTGAATGGGCAAGGGGACGGATAAATAAAAACAGTGTGCATAGTGCATAGATACATATATGACATATACAAACCAGACTGTCTGCCTGATTTTCTTAGGTTAAGTGCAGGAAAGAAATGCCCCTAGAGATGTTTCTCTTTTCCAAGACTTCATGTTTAATGGTAGATGCTTTTAAGAGCATGTTTAATGCTCTTAAGGGTTTAAGAGCAGCCCTCCCTGACTGAATTCCTATTATTTCCCCATTAGTCCAGTGGTTTAGCTCTTAATTTATTCTATCTTGTATATTTAAATCCTTGTGAGATTAAACCATGTACTGTATACATGAGCACATGAGAAGTTGTGTTTGGGACCATTATTTCCCTTATTTGGATTTTGCTTCTACACTAAGAGAGTAAGCTCCTTGAAGGCAGGGACCGGATCCAATATGTTTTTATACAAACTTTGTAGAAATAAATTGGGATTCATTTGTGTTTCAATTCCTCTAATGACCCAGCTTGTGGTTAATATACTTCAGTGTTGGTCCAGCCAGTAGGTTCTGTGTGTAGAAGTTAAAACAAACCCAAATACCAAACCGTCATTAAAGTGTGTGTGTGTGTGTGTGTGTGTGTGTGTGTGTGTGTGTTTAATGGTAGAACTACGACCTGTTGCTTGAGATAAGTCCATAAACTCCATAAAGCATTCCCTTTGAGCTTTCTTAGATTATTTTAGTGCAGCCCATAAAATATTTCTTGGTCATTTCCATTATTTCTGTTCAAAAGAAAGTTTTCCTTGTTTTATGATATAAAGCACTTGGTATATTTTTGTGGGAAACTGGAGCTTATCTGTTTGTTTGTTTGTTTGTAGCAGAAGATGTTTCAGAACATTTGGAATGCCAGATGCGACTCCAAGAAGACTCCTTTTATTGAGAGAGGATAGTTGTTTGTTTGTTTGTTTGTTTATTTATTTATTTATTTTATTTATTTATTTATTTATTTTTTTTACCTTTGAGGCTTGGAGTTGGGTGGGTAGGGTCCCATGGGCCAAGCATAGCTAGTTAGGAAAGAAAGCTGGATTTATTACCAGAGGCAAAAATAGTACCTTATATTAGTAATATGTTGGCTCTTTGGATGTATTTAACTAAAATTGCTATGTCAGCCACCTGATAAAAAATGGGATGAATAAAAATTGAGATTTGGGTGAATGAACTTGCACTGGCACTTAAAGACCCCTGTGGGAGTTCTGAGGGTTCTGTCCTGCTTTTATAATTTCATTTCCCTGGCTTGTTTACAGCTAGGCCACATATCCCATGGGCTTCCTTGTTTCTACTCAGAACAAGAACTTAGAGTTGGTATCTTGCCACTTTGTGGTTTATTCCTCCCCCCCCCCCCCCACCTTGTTCTGGCATTTAACAAATTTCCGTTTATTTCCAAATCTTTCTCGCCACTGAAAAGCAGCACCCACCAGAATACTATTCTAAAAGGTGCTTGTGTAGCATAAACGGTTGATGGACAGAAAATCAACCTGGTTGCATTTTGTTTTCCTTAAACCTTTGCCCCCACCCCTGTTGGGAGTGGAGAAGACTCATGTGAGGCAGACAGAGGCACAGACACTGTGCTGTTGGGGAGAATCTGTTCTCTTCATGTAGTAGTTACCGAGTCGCTTTTCTATCCCGTAAGTTCCTCCTGCTCAGGAAAATCCAGTGGAGATTAGATGATGCTGAGCAAGCTATCCCATCTGTGAGAAATAGATAAAACAGAGTCATTTATTTGAAAATGAAAAAAGCATAGAGATTATCCAGCTCCTGGGTTATCATTTTGATTTTAGTAGAACTCTTGAGTGGGTAAAATCTTTCATAAAGTAGTGATGTTTGAGACAATAATGATAATGATAGAAAAATTTATCGAGTGCTGTCCAACACCACGGGTGTTCTCACAAGAAACTGGAGGGTATGAGAAATAACGTATGTGCTAAAGTCACACAGTTACTAAGAGACAGCTCTGGGTCCTTGCTGTCCTAGAGCCACAGTCACCCACCCTGACACTCTGTACTTGTAGACTTCTTTATAAGGAGGTCGATGGCATGTTTTTATTGCATTAGCTGTTGCCACTCAGATATCTTATATGAGCTGAATACCTCTTAAGTATGTTGCAAGAGAACTCAGCTACCTAGTTGTGGACTCACAAGTCTAGAGCTGATAATTGCCTTTTACCTGCAAGTCTCTGAACTATTTCTGAGGGTCCGCCAGGCACAGTGCTAGGAGCTGAGGTACATCTCTGCCAGTCTCAGGAAATTCATAGACTGGTACCAGGGACGATGTGACACATTTTGACTAGAGTGGTTACACTAGGAAATAAGAGAGACAGTATGTAGAGGAGTGTTTGTCTACATCATTGTGATTAGTCTGTTCAGGCTTCTATAACAAAATATCACAGACTGGGCGGCTGGTAAATAAGTTTATTTCTCACAGTTCTGGAGGCTGGGAAGTTCAAGATGAAGGTGCCTGCAGAGATGGTGTCAGATGAGAGCCTGCTTTCTGGTTCATAGATGGCTGTCTTCTCTCTGTGTCCTCACATGGGGGAAGGGGCAGGGGAGCTCTCTGGGATCCCTTTTATAAGGGCACTCATTCCATTCATGAGGGCTCTACCCTCATGATCAAATTACCTCCTGAAGAACCCACCTCCTGATATCATCATGTTGGGAGTTAGGTTTAAACATAGCAATTTTGGAGGGGCATGAACATTCAGTCTGTAGCACACTGTTAACTGTAAATGAAAAGAACTTGGTTGTGTATTTAAAATTATTGAGAAGAACCAAAAGATGATGAATGTAGTGTGTTTAGTAGGAAACTAGTGTGTTCAGAGATATTCTTGCCTAAAGTTTGAGGTTAATATCTCCAGCCGTTTTCAACAAGGGTCTTCGTATTGCTTTTGCCTTCAGTAGGTGAACAATCTTGCTGACTTGCTTACCTTCCTAGTGCCTGAATGTATGATTGTAAGTTCTCGGTTGGCAGACAGAAAGAATGGGGAGTGGGAGGGAACAGAGGAATAGAGCCGGGGAAAAGAAAAGTGAAGATAGAGAGGGGAGAGGAAGGAGGAGGGTGGAAGAAAGGGCTACCATCTTTAGGAAGGATAAGCATCTTGTGGAGAATACATAAGTGGTAAAAGAAAA
Source organism: Acinonyx jubatus (assembly GCF_027475565.1). NCBI lineage: Eukaryota > Metazoa > Chordata > Mammalia > Carnivora > Felidae > Acinonyx > Acinonyx jubatus. The sequence goes on along the minus strand of NC_069380.1, from coordinate 189,076,711 downwards.
GAGTCAACATTTTGGGCCCTGAATGAACGTCAATGCATACGCATGGCAACAGATAGTTAGGATTACTTCATGAAAGCATTATCTTTCCTTCCTGAAGACTTTATCAATGAACACATAACTCTGTAATAGCCATATGATGGATGACTTTCTGGAATGTGTGATCCTGGCAAGTGAATAGACGTCTTTGGACCTCAGTTGTCTCTTGTGTAAAATGAAAGAGTAGAATAAAATGAACCTCCCTTTTCAGTGCAAATGTTCTCTTCTGTTTCCTTCCTATTGGCTTAAAGGTTGGTCATTTATTGCTGGAACAGTTAATTTGTCCAGGGTTATTACTTTCATTAGATGTAATTAACAAAGAATGCATATACTTTGATGTTTTTATTTTCACTAACGATAATGGGGATATTAATTTAAGACTGTGCAATCTCCAATAAAATAAGCCATTATAAATTTTAATGCCGTTGCTTTAAACTAACTAAACCATGTGTTCCTGTACTTAATTTTTTTTTTCTTGTCAGATGCTCTTTCCGTATGTTCCTTTATTTCTGTGCAGAAGCCAACACACCTTTTAATAATTTGAGCTTTTGTCTTGCTCTTTAAAAATAAAACTGTAGCTTTGCAAGATATTTTGCTTTTAGAAGGTTGTATTTGTTATTTCATTGTTGTTTTCCTCTTCTTCCAAACATCAAGCCAATTTTTGAGAGCATTTTTAAGGGTTATAGATGTCTTTATCTGTCTATCCCTGTATCTACCTATCTAATAATAGCGCAGGTAACTCCCTTTGATTGCATCAGTTGTTAGTTTACTTTCATACAGTTACAGTTAACCTTCCTAACTTCAATAAAGATAAAATGAAGAACTAAATGTTGACTAAGTCCATAAAAAATGTTGGGAATGGGAAAACAATCATTCGATGAAAATTAGATCTACGAAAAGTTTTGCAGTAAAGCGTGGATAAAAAGATTTGCCTTAAAAAGATCAATCGTGACTTTGTGGAGCAAAGGGGTTTTCTCTCAGTAATTTTCCTTTAATGTCTGCTTTTTACTGATAAATTCCATTCCATGCTAGATTCTTGGTCCCACAGAACTACCAATAAATCATTATGTTTTCCAGAAATACTCTTTTCTGTTGTCATTTAGGCTGATGCTGGATAAAATAATCGTCTGTGAAAGTATGGCGTAGGATGTCTATTTCACAGAACCAGAAACAATGGCAGGATTTTAAAACTAGCCCCCAGTTCCATGGCTGGAAATTGGCAGACCCTCAAAAAGATATTTGTGGAATAAACCTGGATTCTTATGAAGAGACATGTCCCTTAGAGAATAAATTGGGCCAAGAAGGAAGTACTAATCCATGGTCTATTGTTCAGAATGCCGCTCCAATGTCAGTCTGACCTCACCCTGATAATTTCTTATTGAAGGCATTAAGCTGGGAACGAGCATCCTCAGATCATGAAAAACCAAATAAACCACCATACATTTAATACTCTAAAGTTATTGTCAGTTCTTAATTTCCTTCAAAAATTCCTATCACCAGAAACAGGCACTCAGCTGAATTCTGCCATTAGCATGTCAATAGAGAAATATAATGAATTAGAAGAGCAGTCTGTGTGAAATGTAGGAAGTCCACCTCAACACTGCAGAAACACTGAAGTATTTATTTCTGAAAGTATTTCTCCAAGTATCACTTTATTTTTTTTTTTATTTTTTTTTCAACGTTTATTTATTTTTTTGGGGACAGAGAGAGACAGAGCATGAACGGGGGAGGGGCAGAGAGAGAGGGAGACACAGAATCGGAAACAGGCTCCAGGCTCTGAGCCATCAGCCCAGAGCCTGACGCGGGGCTCGAACTCACGGACCACGAGATCGTGACCTGGCTGAAGTCGGACGCTTAACCGACTGCGCCACCCAGGTGCCCCTCCAAGTATCACTTTAGGTCCATTGAAATCAGAACCAGGTCTGGTGCTAGTTATCGGGTGGATTCTCCGGATCCACCAGACTATTTCAACGCAGTATTTTGAAGCCCGCTCAGGAATCTGCGTGTTTAAGTAGTTTTCCCAGGACGTCTTCAACTGCTTCAATTAAATCATCTTCCCCATGGAGTACCATTACTGTGGCTTTAGTTGTGCAGCCATCCTGGGAACAAACCAGGAATCATCACGATTGTACTTGGTACAAGAAAGTAATGTTTTCAATGGGAGAACTGAAAAGTTTGTTTTTGTTCTAGATGCCTAGGACTCCTGTGTCTTTAGGCATCTTGACTTGCGTTGCAGAGGTAACTGATGGTGGGATTAAAAGAAAATGAAAGGAAGAAACAAAGGAAGGACATCAGGATGCTTGAGACTGGTTGTCTTTGTCATTGCATCTAATAAGCAGAACAGTGGTTTGATCATGGTGAATATGTAGAGGGGAAGTGAGAAGGGGTTAGAGAAGCATGTGGGGCATGTAGGAGGTATGGGGTGTCATGTGGCAGGCTTAGAAGTTTTTATTCTATTCTTCAGGCCATGGTGAGCCACTGAAGGTGGGGCAGGGCGGAGGGGGGGGGAGGGTGAGATGATCAAAGCTTGTTTTCAAAAAGCAAAGAAAGAAAGGCAAACTATCAAGTGGACTGCAAGGGAGAGGGCAGTGCGTTTGAAACTGCAAGAGATTTTTGTTTGCATGCTTGAAAAGAAAAGACCTGTTCATGCATGAATTCAGCGGAGAGCAAAGGGCTAGCTAGAGAATAAAAACAAAGCATCCCCAGGTCAGAAGAACACCCTGTGAGCAGGTCCTAATCAAAGCCCCCAGTCTCATCACTTCACATCACCCTCCCAGGTCACTGTTGGAGGACAGTTTTCTTCTAGGTATTTTCTGTGTTGTTGAGCTGGCATCCTCTTTGGGTTTCTTCTGAAGGCTTGTTGGTTGACTCTGTAACCTCAGAACATTTGCTTGTGATTTGATAGTTTTCCAGGGAGACTTTGTTGGGGTCCTGCCCTGACCAGACTTTGGCTTTGATTATGGAGCAGTTCACTTGTCTGGTAGCCTCTTATCCCATTCGTTTAGACATCAGTTGCACTGGATGTATTTTTAAATGCCACTGTGAGAGGATAGGCAGGGAAACAGTAGTGGCTGGAGTCTTCCCTCCCGCCACCCTCGTTAAATCTTCCTCAGTAACTCAGAATCTCTTAATTATTTGAGGAGAGGCAGAAGATCATTCGTTCATTCTTCAGTCCTCCAACAGACATTGAATGCCCGCTGTGTGTCAGGTGCTCCCCAAGATTCTGGGACTATGGGATTATGAAACAAGAACATTCGCTGTCACATGTGGAGGGACAGACTAATACATGCCTCAGTATTAGTTACTATTATTCTTAGGGTAACATCACACATTCTTCATCTGGCTTCTCAGGCCCTGTGCCTTCTGTCCCCTACATAGTTTCCAGGTACATCTTCCTCTACTCTTTTCATGTTAAATGTGCCAGCCAAACTTCTCTTGTTTGCACCAGCACCTCGTGCCTGCCAAGATCCTCTCCACCTCGGAGCTTTCCCGTTTGCTCATTCTGCTTCCAGGAGTGTTCTTCTAGCTCCTATTTGTCTGGCCAGATTCCAGTCATCCTTCAGCATTTGACTGTAAACTGTTACTTTTCTCTTCTTTGTCCTTCAAGACCAGATGTTTATCTCTTGCTATATATTCTCATCACTCCCTCATCACAAATACCTTTTCTTTTTTACAGCACTTATCAGCAATATAACTGATTGTTTTCATGATGCTAGATTTCTATTTCTTATTCTAGACTCTAAGCTTCATGCGAGAAGGCATGGAGGTTAAGTCATTCATTGCGGTAACGTCCACACATTGTCCGGGCCATAAACGGCACTCCGTGAACATTGTTTGGATAACTGAGTGAATGAATGAATGAATGAATGAATATAAGGTGGTAAGAGCAATCACTGCATATGCACGGAACATAGGAGGGACATACTAAACTCAGTTTTGGAAGGATCAGGGAAAACCCTGAGGCCAATACTTTAAACCTAATATATACTTACCATACAAAATAATGTCCTGTTTCTCTTTAAGATCCCAAATCATCCACCACAAACTAAACCCTATTTCTTGACTCTATTTACTAAGATGGTAAAAGCCACACTGTTTTAGAAAGAGAATCCATGACAGTTAAACCCAAATGGTTTTTCATGTAAGTCTTAATTATAAGAAAATAAAATAACGAAAAGGCTTTCAGTCAGTGGATATTTCCTAGAGAGTAAACACAATGATCAATGATTGTTTCTTGTGGCTCATCAATGTAATCCTTTCTGATATTAAGTAAACTGTCTACTACCCAGTTTAATAAGTTTAACACAATTCTTAGAGATTGGTGTTATTATTTGCTTCATTTAATCTTAATTTTATATTAGTACACCTGTACTAATTTGTATTAGTAACTTATGTATCTCACTTATTAAAATTTTTTTAATGTTTATTTATTTTTGAGACAGAAACAGAGAATGAGTGGGGGAGGACAGAGAGAGAGGGAGACACAGAATATGAAGCAGGCTCCAGGCGCTGAGCTGTCAGCACAGAGCCCTATGCGGGGCTTGAACCCACCAACCTTGAGATCATGACCTGACCCAAAGTCAGATGCTTACCTGACTGAGCCACCCAGGCACCCCTGTATCTCATTTATTTTAAAAATTTTAAACATATCTGTGTTATTGTCTACCAGTTCAAATCATATTTTAACCAGACTCTATATTTGAAGCTCCTGTGTTCGTTCGTTCGTTCTTTCTTTCTTTCTTTCTTTCTTTCTTTCTTTCTTTCTTTCTTTCTTTCTTTCTTATTTAAATTCTAGTTAACATACAGTGCAGTATTGGTTTCAGGAGTAGAATTCAGTGATTCATCACTCACGTACAACACCCAGTAGTTATCACAAGTGCCCTCCTTAATACCCATCATCCTTCCAGCCCATCTCTAATTCACCTCCCTAGATCAACTCTCGGTTCTCTATCAGTAAGAATATTTTGTGGTTTGTTTCCCTCTCTTCTCTCCCCCCCCTTCCCCGCCCTTACCATATGTTCTTCTGTTTTGTTTCTTTCTCATTTTTTAATGTTTACTTATTTATTTTTGACAGAGAGAGAGAGAGAGAGAGAGAGAGAGAGAGAGAAAGAACACAAACAAGGAGGGGAGGGGCAGAAAGACAGGGACACAAAGAATCTGAAGCAGGCTCCAGGCTATGAGCTGTCAGCACAGAGCCTAACATGGGGCTTGAACCCATGAACTGTGAGATCATGACCTGAGCTGAAGTTGGACGCTTAACAGGCTGAGCCACACAGGTACCCCTTGTGTCTTAAATTGTTAATAGTCTTTGTCATTTTTGTTCTTTACTAATTTTTGCCTATTTGTTATCCATCCATGAAAGTAGTTCATAGAGAAAATTGTAACTCACATTCATGAAGTGGAGACATATTTGCTGCTCTCAACATAAAGTTAGAATCCATAGGATCTATCTAGAATATTAGTTGGACAAAGTATGAAGCCATATACATGATACATAATAAAAACAAATTCATTTGAACCATTATTCCGAGTTATCACAGACATGTCCATAATTAATCAAAATTGGCAATAAGTAAAGACTGAGAGGCAAAGAGAGAAGGCAAGGGTAGACAGATTTAGCACACTGGAAAACATTTATTGATGGTTGTATTTATAATACAACTGCTATAATACAATAGCTAACTGACTAGCTATTTTGAAGTTGAAAACTTAGGGTTCCGTTCATTGAGCAAATTTGCTGAGTATTCCCTGTGTAAAAACCTTTTTCCTGGGCTTAATTGGAACTAGTAGGAAAAAAATGGATGAGGACTGGTTTTTTCTTTTGAGAACCTGAAAATTGTGTAGAAAGGTAAAAACACATATCATCTAGCAATTGGTGGATGCTTAGAACATGATGTAGTAACTAATGAAAATAATTGTCACAAAGATCGTGGGTAAATGACTCTGTGAGAAATCACTGAAGGAAAGCTTCCTAGAGATGAGTTTTGGGCAAAATGTTGAAATTGTAGAGCTTATAGATTTGTAGGCACAAGGCAGGTCCATGACTTCCTTGAATGTGCCTTTCATGGAATAATTCATATACAGGTCTCAATGAGCATATTAGCTTAGCTAATAAGGCCACAATGGAAACACATTGAAAAATTATGTGAGTGGGCTGAACAAATGGTTGATATAAAAGTAGGTTGGATAATAAAAATTACTAATTTTTCAGAAGTTCTGAGGATTTATACATTTTAAAAAAGCAAGTCCCTTATGTACTTCATGCCTGAACACAACTATTGTGGACCTGTTTCCATTTTTATATATTGCTCTCCAAATTTTCGCTGCATCTGTATATTTTACGTTGTTGCTCTCATAGTGCATACAGCATTTTGTATTTTGCATTTCTCATTTAACTGTGCATCGTAAACATTTTCTACATTTCCTTCTAGTTACAATAATTTTAACAGTATACAATTTCATCATGTTGATCTATTGCAATTTACTAAATCATTGCCTTATTGTTGCATATTTAGATTGCCTGCTGGTTTTCTTTTATTTTTAGTAATGCTGCAATAAATACTGTTGTGCATACACTATTTTTCCTTCCATTCAATTATTTTTAGAGTACATATTCACAAAAATAGATTTATTGGATCTGAAGGTTAGAACATTTTTATAGCACTTGCTTTTTACCATTCTGATTTTGGAAGGATGCTACCAATTTTACTCAGCTGCAAACAACGTATATAGGAACTGCTTGTCCTCGGGTCTGTGTCAACAATAAGTTTAATCATGAGAAATGTTTTTGTTAATTTTATAGGCTTAAAATTACACTTTAAGATTGATTTAATTATGGTTTCTTTCTTCCTTGTGAAGATGGTAATTTTCTTAATTTGTTTGCTTATTATTTGTATTTCCATTCATGTAAATTATGTATTCCTATCATTTGGCCTTTTAGCTAATGAACTCTTTTCTTCCCCCAGATATGAGAATTATTTATAGGGCATGAGATTTTATATAGAGCCATTATTAGCTCAAGGTCAGAACAGGAAAACTTCTTTGTTCTTCCCATATGAAGCCTGAGCATATCTTAATTAAATAAATAAATAAATAAATAAATAAATAAATAAATAAATAAATAAGCAAGCAAGCAAGCAAGCAAGCAAGCAAGGAGGCTAATGCCATATCTGGTTGAAAGGCTGGTATTGGGTCCACTTTCTTGGACTTCTCATTCTCTTGGCTACAGAAGTACCTCAGAAGATTGAGCATTAACATTATTTCAAAAAACTTTAAAATAGAACTACCCTATGGCCTAGTAGTTGCACTACTAGGAATTTATCCGAAGGACACAAAGATGCTGATTTGACGAGGCCCATGCACCTTCGAGGCATGTGGGCATGCTATCAATGATAGCCCAAATGTCCATCAACTGATGAATGGATAAAAAAGATGTGGTCTATATATACAATGCAATACTACTCAGCAATGAAAAAGAACAAAATCTTGTCATTTGCAATAACATGGTTGGAGCTAGAGGGTATTATGCTAAGTGAAATCAGTCAGAGAAAGATACCATATGATTTCACTCATGTGGAATTCGAGAAACTCAACAGATGAACGTAGGGGAAGGGTAGAAAGAATAAGATAAAAACGAAGAGGGAGGCAAACCATAAAAGACTCTTAAACACAAAGGACAAACTGAGGTTGTTGGAGGGGGCGTAGTAGGGGGATGGGTTAAATGGGTGATGGGCATTAAGGAGCATACTTTTCGGGATAAACCCTGGGTGTCATATGTAGGAGATGAAGCCAAGACTACCTTGTATGTTAACTAACTTGAATTTAAATTAAAAAAATAAAGAAAAAATACAACGTTAATTTATAGTAGGAAATGCACGTATTGGAAAAAACAGCCTATGACTGGCATTCAGATCACAAGTTACAGTAAAGATGTTTTAGAATTGAGAGGCTATAAAGAAAGTTTAACTGTAGACTTTCTGAAGAGTCAGATATGCAGAATGTATTTTTCCTTATTCAGTTCAGTAAACACTTCATAAAGAGAACATGCTGATTGCTGGGAAGAATACAAAAATGAACCAGGTTATGATTGAACCCTGAACAAGCTTTCTATATCGTGGTGGAGATAAGATACGTATACAGCAACATACGGGATCCTGAGAAAATTCGCTAACTGGGCAACAAGTACATTTCATTTTTATGTACAAAAGCAAGATAATTACTTTTGTGAGGTTGCGGGTTATCTCAAAGTGTTAATGAGATGTCAGTAGGGAAAATATGGAGTTGGAAGGAGGGTATTCCAAGAAGAAAGGAAGAGGCAAGAGGCAGGTTGTGGCGACAGATAGAGGAGGGGAGTTGGAAGGGATGGGCGGAGTTCAGATTAGGTTGAACATCCTCCGGGGAGAGGGACAAGGCAGGAACAGTCATAGCGAGGCAGAGGGGGGCATGCTTAGGAATTTTATACTCCTTACTTTGGGAATAAAGGTATTTAAGGAGGAGAGTACCAAGATCAGAGCTGTCTTTACACCACTTCTAGCATTTTTTTTTTTGAGATTTTCCTTTTGCAGCTTCCGTATTTACACAGTTTCTCAAGAATGTTCTGTAAATTGTTAATAGACAGGAGAATAACATGATGTAGTAGAAAGAGAACTGCACAGAGAGTCATGAAGCTGGATTATACTCACAGCATACTGCAGCCTTAGGGGTAGGTAACCCCATCCCTCTGGGGTTGAGCTTTTCAACATGTATTGTACACTTCATTTATTTATTTAAAGTAGGCTCCACATCCAATGTGGGGCTTGAACACACGACCCTGAGATCAAGAGTTGCATGTTCTACTGACTGAGCCAGTCAGGCACTCCCAGCTTTTTCACATGTTCAAGAGAAGAAAGGACTGTATATTTTCAAAGTTCCTTATAACATGAATGTTCTAAAATCCCAGATATGCTTCAAGAAACCTTAAAGACCTGTTTTCTTTAAATTCCTTCCTTCCTTCCTTCCTTCCCTCCCTCCCTCCCTCCTTCCTTCCTTCATTTTCTTCCTTTTCTTCTACCCTTTCTTCTTCCCTTTCTTTTCTATCAATCACATGTATCTTCATTTATATGTATATACACCTGAAATTTTATCTCGAGAGTTTAATTTCATTGTATTTCAGCTTCTCAGTATTCACTAAGTTTTCTCCCCATATGCAAACAACACAGGGGTAATATACCAAATCAGTTGGTTATTATGAGTTCAGAAGGATTTAATTATATCAACTATTCTCTCACTTGACAGCTGGAGGAGTAGGGATGTGTCATGTGAGAAGGGACTGGTGACTGGAGGGAATAATAAACACTTACGTGGCATTACCATGTGCATTTCCATTTATTAAATTGCTTAATCACAACAATCCTACAACATCTATACTATTAAAATCTTCATTTCAGGGGGCGCCTGGGTGGCGCAGTTGGTTAAGCGTCTGACTTCAGCCAGGTCACGATCTCGCGGTCTGTGAGTTTGAGCCCCGCGTCAGGCTCTGGGCTGATGGCTCAGAGCCTGGAGCCTGTTTCCGATTCTGTGTCTCCCTCTCTCTCTGCCCCTTCCCTGTTCATGCTCTGTCTCTCTCTGTCCCAAAAATAAATAAACGTTAAAATCTTCATTTCAGGATGAGGATGCTAAGGCATGGAGACTTTATTATTTCCTTAAAGGCACACAGCTCATTAGTGGCTGAGCCAGGATTTGAACCCAGGAATTTGAGTCCACACTTCTAGCCACCATATGCCACTTCTTCTTGAGGATCTGTGGAGAGAAACATCTGTGGATCTGGATTCTGTCCATGGAAAGCACAAAGATCTCAGTCTCCATGGGAAACGGGGAGACGAGTTTTGAAAAGGGAGATAGAAATGTGCCAGTGATACTCCTGTGACTTCAACATTTTGCTCAGGAATGTCGCGATCAGGAGTTTAAATAACTGATGAAGACAGTGTAAGCCTTTCCCTTCCCTGAATGTATTTTAAAATGTAGATTCATGGTCATACAATTGTAGCCTGCATTGATTTCACTTAGATCTGTGATTGCACAGATTTGGTTGTTTTTTTGAGCAAGGCTAGAATGTCCGAGCACCATGGTTGTGAGAATGAGCCACATCAGTTGGTTTTGAAGTTCCTGGGTCATATTCAGGGGCCAGTGCTCCGTTACGTATTTCCCTGCACTGGTCTTTGAAAGGTCAAGCTGTAATCAAACCTCCTAGTCTTTTGCCAGTTTCCTCTAAGTAACAGTTTTGCCACAGATTCCCTGAGAAATACTATTTTGCTTTTATTTTCTTTGAGTTTGGCTTTTCAGCGTATCATAGATGGGTAACAATGGAAAGAAAGGTCTAGTTTTCGATGTATAGGGGAGATTTGGTCATCAGTTAAAATAATGCATGTGGATGTGCTTTGTGTCCTATAAACTGCCATACAGATAAAAGGGTTATAGTTATAGCAGCCTTAGTATTTATATTGCAAGTGACCATTACTTGTGAGTTTCCTCTGTTAAAAGGTGCTGGTTGAGTGGTCGAGGTCACAGCTTTGACAAGGAACAGACCAAAGCTTCAGTTCCTAGCTTTATTCTTAACGTTTGTGCGGTCGTCATGGACAAAATGGGATTAACGTCCACACTGGCCCCAGAGGCTTGTTGTAAAGCTTAAATGGGATAGTGCATGCAAATTGCTGAGCCCAGCCCCACATGAGGACTCCATGCATCTTGGCTTTTAATGGTAGTGGTAGTGATAATAATAGAAATATTATTCCAAAGCAAAAGTCAGAAAAAAGCAGAAGAACAAATTGAATATATAACCCAGAACACACCTGAAATCTAAACCTATCACTTTTAAGCAGAAAACACATACAAGATAAATTTTCAGAAAACAGATTTGTGTCCTGAGTCTTTGGAAGCTCATTCTCTTTGACCCAGTTTTTTCCCCCCACATCTAGGACTCTGTTCTAAGTTAATAATCAGGGATTATGGCAAAGGCTTATATACTAAAAGAGTCATTGGAAGTTATTTTTAACAGTGAAAATTATAGTCTAAATGTCCATCCATAGGAGAATGCTTTAATACTTTGATATGATAGGATATTTATTTTGTAGAATATTAAAAAAGTTATAATTCAAGAGAATGTGTAATGACAAGTAACAATGTTTATTTACTATTTCAGAGAAAAGGCAAGATCATATTGTAATACTATTAAATATATTAATATCAATTAATATGCAAAATAAACATATTTAAATACATTTTTGTTCTTCAGCTGGAAATGGGGCTAAAATAGTAATGGTAATGCCTATATTTTAGGGATTTTGTAAGGACTATATGATGATTACTACATGCCTGATATATCTATCATATATACATATCATATACATATATCATATACATATACATACATATATATATGTATCATTAGATGTTGACTAAGTTAAATTTTCCAAATTTTACTTAAATGTCATGTGTATTAACCATCTTTTACTGAGAATCTATTATGTTCCAACCACTGAATAAGATGCTGGCAATACAGAAATGGTTAAATGAAGCTCACATTCCAGTGAGGAGGGAGAGGTATAAAAATAAAGGAACAGTGGACTTATATCTAACTATTTAAATTTATAAAGTCAGCTTCTAAAGTAGCCCCTCTCTGGACAAATGAATTGCAAAAACGTACCTTTTCATCCCAGCTGAATCAGCTAAACAGTAAGGAACAGGTGGGTTTAAGCCCCCTTGCCCTCTCAGGGTGCTGGTTTCAACCTGCTTAAATTTACACAGAGGCCCTGAAAATAACCTTGAAATGTCCTGAAATTGACCATGAAGCACAGTAAATAAGATTTGGTGTCTATAACCCTGGACAATGATTATTTTGCACATTGAGGTTTGAGAAATCCTGAACTAGATTAAATAATGGAACAAAGAAAAAATCTATAGGCAGTTGTCTGGATAATCCCTAGCACTGAGTGAGTGATGGATGCAGAATTCTAAAATGTTTCTGCTCAACTGTAGGATTTTATCCATTATGTTTTAGTATTCAGTCTCTGTAACAATGCACACTGATATTTTTACTTGTCCTTATGAGCATTGCATAAAATAACATGTAGGAAAGCATGTAGCTCAGGGACTGGCACATAGTAGATGTTTACTAAATATTAATTGATCTATATATCAAACTTGCTTGATCACATCTGAAACACGTCCTTTGCAAACTTCTGGAGTGGAGATTTCCTCTGCTTTTGTCTTTCCTCACTGATGTCCTGCTAAATAGCTCTGAGTAGCAGTCCCTCCCAAATGCGTGGCCATTTGTCTCCCCCTTTTTTCAAAGTTAGGGAATCAACCCATGAGCTAAATGGTGTGTGGAGTGGTTCCCCTGAGATACAATGGATGTTAGCACAGGGTTCCGGACAAAAGTCTAAGGTGCCCAGAAGAGAGGCAGAATCTTTCCTGATAGCTAGCTGCACATTTACTCTTTTGCTCTAAATTAAAAAATGTAAGCAGTGGCTGCAAACAATAGGCTTCAGAATGCTGAAGAAATATCACCTGGTGCTTGTTTCTTCGGGCATCATTACTACCATTTTGCCTGTATCTGACCATTTCCACCTGGGAGTTTGGAACTCTTCAGCTGCGAATTCATAGTTGATGTTTCTGTTCTAATCCCACATTACCACACCAGGACAACTGGAACGGACTGAAATCGAGAAACTCTTAGGGGGAAGGAAATCATTAGCCTGTCGTGAGTCACCAGGACTGATGAAAAGTCATATTAGGAAGGGTTTAAACTGCTATGGAAAACCTACGATAGGCTGCCGGAGTATTAATCTTGAATATTTCCATTCTGCTAAACTTGCATGGAAGTATTTTTAACATTCATCATAGACATAGGTATCCCCTGTTCAAGAATTGATACCTTTCTGTAAACAAAAACAAAAACAAAAACAAAACCTGGATTATTTGAAGACTGATTTTCAGTATGCGCTATAGGCCTGTATAGTAGTTAAATGTGGGCAGGGATCAAGGCTGTCTGGATTCACATCCTAACATTTCACCTGACAAGTTACCGTCACCTCTCTGTGCCTCTGTTTGCTTATTTGTTAACTGGAGACTATGGTAACACCTGCCTTCTAGAGATTTTGGAGAATTAATGAGTTAACACTTAAAACACAGTCTTGCAAAGGCTAAACACTTAATAACTGTGTTGTTATTATTATTATTGTCATTATTATCGTAGGTTGAGAGCTTTCCAATACTGGTGGGTTTAATTAGTATCAAATCTCCCATTATTAAAGCTTTTCTACTATTAAATACTTGAGAAATGTTCTTAACAGGCAAGTTACTTATAGGGAAAATAAATCCAGTTTATTTTATATGCGTCATTTGCTTGTTTGAATTTTATTTTGTTTTTAAAATTTATAATGATCTGTCATAAAATTTATAGTTTATAAAATACCTTCATAGGCATTACTCTCTAAGTCCTTGTAAGGATGCTGAAGCCAAGGCCCTGGGAAATTGGGTTCTTTGATTAAATAACCTCTAAAGAGATTATTTAATCTCTGAAGATCGTGAGGGGTTAAGACTTGAATCCGTGTTTTCGGACCCCATGTTCATCTCTCTGTTATGCTGAGTGGAGGGGAGCCTGAGAGAGCAGAAGTGCACAGGCTTTGGGGCTGTTAGAATCTTGCTTTGAGTTGTAGCACGGCACTCACTATAGGTTGTGGTCAACAAATTGCCTGGTTTCACTGAGCCTCGCTTTCCTTATCTGCAAGAGTTAGAGGACCATACCTTCTCTAAACCTGCCGTGCAGATTAAAAACCAACCAGCTCACATGTAGGAAAGGCCCAGGTCCATGGCCATGACATGGTTGAAGACAGTTTTTGAAAAAATAAATAAAGAGGAATTCTACCTTCATTTCTTGAGCATTGATAACGTACTGGGTACATCGCTGAACTCATTTGTTTTTGTAACCAAATATGTATTTCATCAGTGAGGGCCTGTGTCAGAGTTTGATTCTAGTTGCACCAAGACATCCTGTGATCCATATGATTCCATTTCCAGCCACTTATGATGATTAATGCACTTCTGTGAAAAAGGAGAAGGGGCAGGAGGGGAATGAAGGTAAGAGGGAGCAGAGAAAGAAAAGCCAACCTTCTCTAGGCTTAGGGAACTTGTAAAATTCATTAGCAGCTAAGCAGCAAGGGGAAAGGTCCCTAAACAGTGGCTTCATCTCTTTGCTCCTGTGAACTAGGTGTTCCAGACTTCCAAATAGAGGGAAGGCGAGAACCGTGTGCTCAGTGGGTAAATGGTGTACTGTGTTACACCATCCGGGTCATGTTTTCTAATTATTCAGAATTAACATTTGAAGGTGAAACACCTGCTTGGTCTAAGGGGTCTTTGGATTTGATGGTGTGCTCCTGGTTCTTCATTAGCGTATGGTGCTAGGATTCGAAGGTGAAATGATAGAAAAAGCAGGAGGATGTTATAGTTGCCACAAACATGTCATACAGGTGCAAGGTATTGCCTCTTCATACAGTGGAGATGATTTTGTACATTGATTTTTTGGGAGGGTCCGTACCGGGTCAAAAAAAGCAAGTAAATTATTTCTCAGATGCTTGATTTCGAAAAATATCCCAGTGAAGTTTGAAGGAAGCTCCACTGAACAGATCCATAAATACAGAGAACAAACGGTTGCCAGAGGGGATGGGGACAAGGGGATGGGCAGAATGGGGGAAGGGGAGTGGGAGGTACAGGCTTCCAGTGATGGAATGAGCAAATCATAGGGCTGAGAGGCACTGCGTATAGTCAGCGGTATTATAGTATGGTGACAATGATGGCTTGTGGTGAGCATAGCATGACATGTAGAAAGTTGAATCACTGTGTTGTACACCTGAAACTAATGTGACATATTGTGTGTCAATCATCCTCCCCCCGCCAAAAAAAAAAAAAAAAAAAGGAAAAAGATAATGGAAGCTCCACCGAAAAGGTGAATCCTGTTGCTGGTGCAAAATGCCCTCCATTAGCCAGTCAAGCGATTATAGCTCTAAAATGTCCCCCAGATCTGCCTGTCCCTCTCCAAGTTGGGTGCTGCCACACCATGGCAGCCATCTTTGTTTCTCAACCAGATTACAGCATTGGGCTCCCAACCGAACTCCTCGTGGCCACTCTTTTAGCCTCATAATTCATTTTCTACCCGGCAATTGGAGTGATTTTTTTTAAAGCATAGATCTTATTCTCTGCTTTAGAATCTTCCATTGGCTTCCTATTTTACTTATTGCACTTACAATAAAATCTAAATCTACTGTCATGGTCTATAGGATCTGATAGAATCAGACCCTTCTATCTTTCTGACTTCTCTCTTACTATCCCCACCCTTGCTCCAGGCATTCCTCTCTCTGTTTAGTCTTCTTTCTGATCCTAGAATCAGCCAGATTTCCTTCTGGCTTGTGTCTTTACATTTGCTGTGCTCTGGATGAATCACTGGGTCTTTCTTGGCATGCAGCTCTCACTCTCTAGATAACACCTCTTCAGATAGATTTCCCTTTCTGCTGCTCAGTGTCCAGAACTTTATTTGAAGAATCCTAGGTGAATTTATGTAGTTCATTTATTCACTTTTGTATTGTCTCTTTCTCTCTCTCCCTTGACCACAATGCAAGCTCCATAGGAGTAAGAATGATGTTCATTTCTTGCTGTTGTCATACCTGGTATGTAGAAGGAACTATTAAGAATGTTTGCTGACTGGCTGATTGAATGAATGAATGAATGAATGAATGAATACAACTAGACAATGGGGATCTGTGAATGAATGAATAAATATGACTCCAGAGTGCAGTATCCATGGATGAATGAGTGAATGAAACTATATTTAATGAATGAATCAGTGAATGAATAAGCCATGAATAAGTGAGTGCATGAATGAATGAATGAATGAATGAATATAATCCTCAGGATCCTCAGGGCCAGCAGTGGGCCTTGTCTTTTTTCCTCTATACTGTTTTGCATGTAGGTACTCAGACAGTATCTGTTGAATTGGATTCAACCAAAAAATTTATCTTCCTGTTCAGTGAGAAAAAGTGTAAGATGAAATTTAAAAACATGTTTTGATAGTACTCTTCAGGGAGGAAACCTGATTTTTGGATAACTAACCATCCCAGTTTGCCTGGAATTGATTTCCAGGATGCAGGGTTAGTAGGTTACCCTATGTGCTTTCCCTGGCTTTAGAATCAGAAAGACCTAATATATGAATGAGGCATTGTACTTAGCTGCTCATAACAGAAGCCAGAAGTGACATTATTTTACACAGGAAGAGATTATTCTTTCACATAAAATGAATTCAAATGTGGGCACACCAGGGCTGTATGGCAGCGTGAAGGTCATCAGTGACCCAGGTTCCTTGCGTCTTGGAGCTTCACCATCCCTAGTACATGGCGTTCATTCTCAGAGCAACCTTGCATGCTATCACGGCAGCTTGGAGCCTTCAGCTCTCACATCTACAATTCACACAGGCACTGTGCCCACTATCTGGCCTCTTAAGGAGACTTTCTGTGTGTTCCATCTAAACTCTTGTGTTTGCATTTCACTGGCTCTCTGTAGCTAAAAGAGAGGCTAAATAATAGGAGATGATCTTTCAGCTGCGCAGATTGCCTCTCTGAATAATTTTTAGTAACATGTTACTGAGAGAGACTGGTTAATGAGTAATAGACACTTAGCACTTACCCACTCCTGCCATATCTGGATTCATCACTTTATTGATATTGTGACCTCATGAAGGCCGCTTCATTTCTCTGTGCCTATTTCTAGGTCTACCCTATGGTCATGAAAATAATGGTAGTAACGTCTATCTACATATTGGATTCTGGTACTTGTCAGGAAACGTACATACAGAATGGTCTGTTCTGCAAGGGGTGTGTTATTCTCATTTAGATGAGAAGAGTGAGGTTAGCTGGTGGAGATAAATCTGGAATACAACCCAGAGCAGTTTGACTCAACATCCATTCTTTCTGTTATACTTCACGTTCTACCTCATTGGCTGTAGAGATTAAATGAGAAAATGAATAGGAACTGAAGTGCTTGACATGTAAATTTTTGAAATAAACCAAAGCAATATCTCCGTAAAGAAGATACTTGTGAGTTTTCTACAAGAGATTGTCTATGGTAGATGCATATGGAAAACGTTTTGATGTCATCTCTAAACCAAGTGAATCTGATGAACAACCCCTCATTCTCGTCACCCACCACCCCATCCTTTCTCCACCCAGCCTCTTCTGGTGTTAAAGAACTCTCCCTACAGGAAGTGTTTCTTGTAGTCAGTACAGATTGTTTTTTTTGTTTTGTTTTGTTTTGTTTTTTGTTTTTTTGTTTTTTTTTAGTTCTGTCTCCAGTGGAAAGCTGCAAGACCTGGCCACGATTTTTGAAATGCCACTTGAGGGGAATGATCAAGTCATTTTTCACTCTCTTTCAATGTAATTTAGAGGCGAAAGAAGTCTCTGAACTGGTCAAGGGAGATGATAATCCCCTGGTACTAGGGGTGGATGACCATATCCTTCCTTAGCACTGGCAGTAAACATTTAGGTAATGCAGTGTATTCCTTTGGCATTCCTGTGCCTCTGAGCCTGTAGCCTAGCAAAAGGCCCCGCCCCCCACCATTGCTCTTTGTTCAAGGGGGTTAAATTTTTTGAAAATGCATGAAGTTTTAAAATAGCTTTTTTCCCCCCTGAAACTGGCTATAGGCATTATTCTCCCTAATAATGTCTTGTCAATAGCTGATGTCTGATTTCCCTAAATTGCACTAGACTTTTCTCATCCCAAAGCCCTTACAAGGGATCTCCCCCCAGACACATTTCAGAGTGTGATGGCTGTCTGTGTTTCCAGGGAATAATAAATGAGAAGAGAGCAGGGAGACTATATACATTCTTGGGCCTCAAAGGAGGCTGCTAACAAGCAAAATAAAGACACCTGGTTTTGGAAAGCTAACTCAGCCAGTTTGGGAGGCCACTATGGAGGAAATTGAATAGGAGATTTAGAAGCCAAAGTAGCAATTTATTTACCTTGTCATTTATCATCATTTCCCCCTTTTTTTTTAAACTGTCTTGGTTTAGGAAAAAATGTGGATGGCACATAATCTTAGGGGTAAAATTTCATGCAAAAGTAGTAGATGAGTGAGTGAGAAGAGCCCTGGATTGGAAACTTAAGTTGTATTAGTGATTCTGAATCACAAGAATCATAATTCAGGTTAATAATTATTAAGGGCTTCTACATGCCTGACATTGTTGCTAAGATCTTTAAATGCGTTCTCTCACTGAATTCTCCAAGTAGCCAAAATAATGATGTATACTGGACGGTGACATCATCTCTCTTCACAGATGAGGGAATGGGAGGCCTGGAGTGGCTTCATATTTTGCTCCAAGTCACTCCATTAGCAAGCGGTTGAGACTGAATTTAGACCCACTTTTGTCAGCCAGGGATTGTAGTATATTAATCTGCCAGGACTGTCATAACACGAAATACCGGAGACTGGGTCATTGCGACAACAGAAATTTATTTTCTTACAGTTCGGGAGGAACCAGGAGCAAGGTGAAGTGGTGATTTCTCCCGTAGCCTCTCTCCTTGATTGCAGATGGCCACCTTCTCACTCTGTCCTCACGTGGCCTTTTCTGTGCGCACGTGCGCTCTGTCTCTCTTCCTCTCCTCATAAGGACACCAACCCTATTAGATTAGGGCGCCACTGCTATGACCCTGTTTAATCTTAATTACCTCCTTAAAGGCCCCATTTCCAAATACAGTCACACAGGGGATTAAGGCTTCGATATATGAATTTTGGTGGCAG
This sequence comes from Acinonyx jubatus, assembly GCF_027475565.1. NCBI lineage: Eukaryota > Metazoa > Chordata > Mammalia > Carnivora > Felidae > Acinonyx > Acinonyx jubatus. The sequence continues at coordinate 189,057,855 of NC_069380.1, read as the reverse complement.
TGGGGACCCAATTCACTCCATAACTAGAGCCCATGAATTTAACCGGTGTCCTCAGCTATTCTGGTAATAGGACTTTGCTCAAAATCATTATAACTTCTCTGGCTGCAAGTCTGTCATAGATTAAAAAAAAAAGTCCTTATTTTTTGAAAATAACTTTGTTGAGGTATTATTGATATACGATAAAAACTGCACTGATTATTCAGTTTTTAAAGACTTCTCCCACTCTAAAAAAGCTTATGATTAAGAAATAAATAGCATATAATTCATCAGCAAATCAAGGCATTATTGGCATAAAATTAAAATGGGCCATTCTCATGGTGTAACTCTTGTGAAGGTGGGGAAGCATTGCGACTTTCTTTGGGGCCATGTCGTTACTTCAGTCTATTATTACCATCTTCCCATTGTATTATTGGCTATCCTTTTTTTCAAACACAAAAGAATTCAGTTTCTCTTCTTGCTTCTTTATGACTTTCCCCAGCAAACAATTATTGCTAGTTTGGTGTATGCTAGGCTTTCTTTTTTCAAGCTTAAGCTCACTGAATGCTTGTTATATGTGAGACACTCTTTGAAGGCCATATGCTCCTTGTGTCTGATTTAGTCTTTGAATAAGCCTGGAGGGTGGCACAGGTGGGGAAATTGAACCTTTTGGTGCTTAAATAATTTCCCTGAGGTCAGCCAGCTAGAAATGGGAGAGCTGGTATTTGACTTCAGGTCTGATTCGCAAGCCTGGGTCTTTAGCTCTTAAGCCACTGAGATGAACAGCCTCTTGTGCTCTTGTAAGACTCTTAACGCTTTCACTGGCTCTTGTGGCTTTGATTTTTGTTCCTATTGACTGCCTCTTCTGGGTACCCCTTCTTTCCCCCTTACTTCCCCCTCCTAGTTCATTTTATCTTGGATGGTGTACACAATATGAATGAGGGAGTTCTGCCTCTGTTTCACTCCCAAGTTTAATTGCATTGCCTGCTTTAACCTCTTGCCGATTAAGTAGTGGCAAATGTAGAAACCATTGTCAGATTTATAGGAGAAAGCAGGTTGAGAAGTGCCCTTGCTTTTTGAAGGATGCTTTCTTTTTTCACTGACATTACCTGGACTTTTGTATGCAATTGTTTTGTGCCTTCCATTATTTTTAATTTCAGCTTACAATTAGAGCTTGCAAATTGAATTGCTTTCTCCGAGGAGCAACGATTTCTCTATTTGGCAAGTACCAGTGTTCCCCCACCCCCCCCCCCCCCCCCCGCCCTCTCTTGCTCAGCTGAAATTAACATGGTTGATTTTGTTTCCTTGTACTGCAAACCCGCCTGATCAGTAGAATCATGACCACACTTAGTAATTGCTTCCACGGAGTCTATGGGGAGATTAGATATCAGCAGTGCTCGGTCTGATGAGGAGAATGGAGGTTCTTGAGGGAAGTACACAAGGAGCTTTAGGCAATGATCTTGGGGATTAGAGAGAGCTCTTCCTTTTCAGTTGTGCTCAGAAGTCTTGTGGCGTTTACAAAAGCCATGAAGGGCCCTGTTGTTGGAGGCGTCTTCTTCAGAGTCAGAATAAATTCAGAGACTTGGTTATTTACTGTGGCTCACAGATTCTGCAAAGGGGGCCACATCAACCCTGGATATTCTAGCTCACCCTCAGCTCGGCTCTGATTATATTTATTCGTGAAAATTTAATATCTAGCCAATTCTTCAGGACTTCGTGTTTCATCTCAAAAAAGTTGAACTGATTTTAGTTCCACGAGTGTGAGGGGGATTAAGCGTATACCGAGAGACCACAGGGTGCAAAATGAGAGCCGGGATAGCTGTGTGGGTGGTCAGTTTTGGGTTCCTGAAAGTGCTCTGGAATCTAGACGCAGATGACCTGTAATATCCTTTCAGCTCCTGAGATCCGAGATCCACTCCCTACTCTGAGCCTTACCTCTCAACATGCCCCATAGGGTAGCACCCCGTATCTCTGTAGTAGTTATGAACCTGGTAGTCCCTTAATACCCCAGGCATTTTTATGTCTCTGTGCCTTTGTACCTCTTCTTACCTATTTTTGGGAAACTGTTTTCTCTGGTCTCCTGCATGGTTGATTCCTAGCTAGTCTTCAGAATACAATCCGAGCATTACCACCTTTCTGTATATGAACATCTGTCTCGAGGATTGAGTATAGGCTCTGTTCTGCACCCCTGCATACTGCCCCTGTAGTACTGGGCACATTGTTTTGTAAGTGTTGGCTGACTTACTCTTCTCCCCTTATTGAGATCCATGACGATGCTGTATTTATTTTGTAAATCATAGGTTGAAGATGTAACAGACTTACGAAAAATGTTGTTGAATAGGTGAATGAAACACAATAGCAACGATGTTTTGGTGTATATTGAACCGTAGATTTTTATTTTTATTTTTTTAAATATCTTTCTAACGTTTATTTATTTTTGAGAGAGAGAGAGAGAGAGAGACAGACAGACAGACAAGAGTGTGAGCAGGCAGGGCAGAGAGAAAGGCAGACACAGAATCCAAAGCAGGCTCCAAGCTCTGAGCTGTCAGCACAGAGCCTGATGCAGGGCTCAAACTCACGAGCTGAGAGATCATGACCTGAGCTGGAGTTGGACACCCAGCCAATGGAGCCACCCAGGTACCCCACAAACTGTAGATTTTTAAAATACATTATTTTTGTTAACATTGAAAAATATATTTTATTTCATTAGTTTTTTTAGTGATAGAGAGCATGTGCAAGAGGGGCAGCAGGAGAAAGAGAAAGAGAGGGAGAGAGAATCTTAAACAGTCTCCACACTCAGCACGGAGCTGATGCGGGGCCCATTCCCATGACCCTGCGATCGTGACCTGAGCTGAAATCAAGGGTCAGATGCTCAACTGACTGAGCTAGTGCGGTGCCCCTGAAAATTTCAATGAGACTATTTTTTATGCTTACGGTACCTAGTTTTCTGTTTTACGTACTTCATAGGAATTATATATACATTTTGTGGGGTGTTGTCAGTGAGCATGTATACCAGTTTTTAAGAAAGTCACAAGGCACTGAACTACAATTTAATAGTTAATATAAAGAAATAACCATTATGTAACACTTATTTCTGTAGAAAGAAACAGATTTTGTGTTTGTAATATCAAATACAATGGGTAAGGAAATCTCTTCACTGGTGAATGGTTTGATGAATCCAATGGAGCAACTCTCCCTTTTTATTTGCAAATTGGAGAGGTTTTTCTGGTAATCCTGGGCATTCAGGAGACCTCCTTTCCAATAGAGGGCACTGCTACTCCACAAGCTATGATGGACCCCAACGGATGAAGACATCAAAAGAATTGTTCTAAATGCATCACAGCTGGCTACTTGAAATTATGATTTATGTTCAGCTGGAGCCCAATTTGAAGAATTTTTAACCAAGGGGGAAAATGTCTACCTGCTCATTTTGCAAGCTCCAGTCTTGTTACACGCTATGTTTCGGCACTTTTCAGGTTCACTGGGGAAACCACAGTGAGTCTCGCAGAGCCATGTTTAAGAGCCTCCCATGTTGCCTCTGCATGATGTACAAGTACCTCTACCTTTCAAGGAACCCATGTGTGCTGAACGCATTTCTACTTTACTTTCTCTTTCTAATAAATTTAGGCTAGGTCTGCCTACTTGGCCTCTGGCTACAGGAGGAAAGTGAATATGGAATGCACATGATTAATAACCTCAATGAAGAGTGTAGAGAATGCATTTTCTTAGAGATCTGGTGCTGAGATGTGGAAGGACCTCAGCCTTTCTTTCATGCTTCCTCACTTTCGTTCACGCTGTTCTCTTAGCCTTGACTGCCCTTGCCCCTTCTCTGCCTGCTACATCCTCACTGTTCTCTGACAGCCAGCCCAAACACCCATGTAGAATTCGATACTCATCCTCATGTACCACCCACCCCAGCTACTTTCTTGTAATTATGAGTGGCACTTGCTTCATTTTGCCTTATATGATTATTAGCTGTTTATGTATTTGTCTCTCCTCTAAGACTGTAAATGCCCCATGGCCAGAGCTGGGTTGTATTCATCTCTGCACCTCGGGCACCAATAGACTGCACAGCATAGTGCCCAACAAACATTTGTTGATTTGAAATACGTGTTTCTGAGGTCTGCACTACATGCAAACACTGAATTTACAGTAATGAATGGTCACAGCTTTATGGAATTTCTAGAAGTGTGGCTGTCTATATGTATTGATAAAAAATAAAAAGGGGCGCCTGCGTGGCTCAGTCACTTGAGCATCTGACTTCAGTTCAGGTCATGATTTCATGGTGTGTAAATTCAAGCCCTGCATTGGGCTCACTGCTCTCAGTGCAGAGCCGGCTTGGGATCCCTCAGGGATCCTCCTCTCTCTGCCACTCTCCTGCTCTTGCTTTCTCTCTCTCTCTCTGTCTCTCTCTCTGTCTCAAAAACGAATAAACATTTATTAAAAAATAAAAGGATAAAAAAGCATATGATGGTTGAAATACGACGAATTGTGTGGTGGGGATACAGATGATACTGCAATTTAGGGGATGGTCTTGTTATGCCCAGAATTCGTGATCCCCAAAGACCACCAGGGAGCCGAGTCCGATGCAAAAGCAAAAGAGCCTTTATTCGAGCTAGCTCGAGCTCAATCCCCTACCTGCACCGATGCAGCGGTGAGATACCGGGGAGAGAGAGCGAGTTTCAAAAGCACAAAGGTTTTATAGGGGTCTAGGGGCAGCCGATTGGCTGGGGAAGGGTCGTGGCCTCGGCCGATTGGCTGGGGAAGGGTCAGAGTCCTGTTATGCAGGTCGCTGGGCATGTTTTGATCAGGAAGTTTGAATGGGTGAGCGGGAGGTTACTCAAGGGGAGGAGGTGTGGTCTAGGTGAAGGACACAGAACAAGATGGAGTCGGCCGGCATAGGCCCGCCCTTTCAGTCTTTTGTAGACTTTGGCTACAGTGGCACTCTGGGGTTTTCCTTTTTACTATATTTTCTGTTTTCATGAAAACTCCATCTTTAGATGATTCCTAGAAAGGCAGTGCTGTGACGTGATGCACCCCAGATAGCTCTTGCCAAGTACGTTTGACATTTCTTTAATGTTTTTACGCAGTTACACCTTTTCTTCCTTGTGACGTGAACGGTCACTCAGGTCTCCCTTTTCCTCATGTCTGACACTATGTTTACAATGAAGCCACAGTGTCACAGGGTGAACCCATGAGGGAAGAAGCCCCGCCGGTTGTCCACGAACTGTTTGTGAGAACCTTTGGCTTCCGTCATTGTTTCTGACAAACAAGAAACCTTTATCACAGGACTAATGTGCTCGATGTGAAAAACGGAAGTAATTTCTACAAGTACAAATGGCATGAAAAGTGAGATTCTCTTCCTTCACGTGTTCTCCAAACTCTATTCTGACCCCCAGAGAACCACAGTTTCTAGTCACTTATATGTTTATACACACACACACACACACACACACACACACACACACACACACACTTTTTCTTTAGAGGTACTATTTTGATTTCCCATTTTACCTAGTGACAGACAGTAGGATTCTAGCCAATCCTAGCAAGACTCTTCTTACAAGTTTAAGTCCTGATAGTTCTGTTTGCCTGTCCTTTTCCCCCATGGCTTATCTAAATGCTGGGCACTTAAGGAGGGTCATGGTTTCTGGAGTGAAAAAACAGCTGGACTCTATGGGGTATGTTCACCTTAGAATTTTCTGTGGCCTGTATTGTCCTCCCTGGTTCCTGGTTCCCTGAGCACCCAGTAAGGTATTGGCATTCCTATTTGGTCCTTGGCTGCACTGTGTATGTCACTATCTTCTGGTCTGTATAAGAGCCCTTCAGGCGTATAGACTTTCTTCTGTGCTGATGAGGAACAGTTCTTCAAGATACGGGGAGCGAGGTGGGGCTTCCTTTACCTTTCACATCCCCCTTCCCCATACAAGCATCCCAGGCATCTTTCCTGAGTGAGTGAGAGCCCCCTTTGGAAGTGCTTACCCCAGGGAAAACAGACAGCAGGCATCTCTGCTGTCAAACCCTGTATGTTTCTCCCATACCCTTGAAGCTATTTCTTCCATACCCTTGGATGCTGTTTCTCCCATACCCTTGAAGCTAACCTTGGGGGAAAGAGCAAAAGTATCTCTCCCTTCTTCTACTACCCAGGGAGAGGTATTCTGCCCACCCACGTCTTCTAGGATAGGAAACAAACAAAAAAATGGTGTTGCAAGTGTTGTACACATGGATCTCAGCTTTTAAAAACTGAAATGTCAGGAGTTGGATGTCTTTTTCTATCTGCAGTTCTGCAGTGACATCTTTATCTTAACAAGCAACAGAGTACCCGAAGTGGGGTTACAGTGCAAAAAGGAGTTTGGGGGAAAGTGTACTCATTCACTGGGCACAGAATCACCCAGACCCCCAAAAGACACATATGCACACCTGCATAGTTGTTGTACCGTTTCCTTTCTGTTGGTCCTTTATGTAAATGGGATCATACTTCACATATTGTCTGTGATGTGCTCTTTTTTTTTCTTTAGTGATATATCCTGCATATATTTTAATTGCTGCATAGTGTCTCTTAGTGTATTAGCCTAATCTGGTGGCCATAAAAAAAATCCTGTATTTCTTGTGGTTAAAACCAAAGGAGTTTATCTCTCACAGTTCTGGAGGCTGGAAGCCAGATCAAGGTGCAGCAGGGTCTGATTTCTGGTGAGATCCCTCTTGCAGACTTGCACATAGTCACTTGGCCTTTCTTGAGTGCACATGGAGGGGGAGTTCTCCGGTGTCTCTTCTTTTAAGGACACTAATCCTACTGGATCAAGACCCCACCCTTAAGACCCCATGTAACTTTTATTACCTCTTTATAGGCCCTATCTCCAAATACAGTCACATTGTGTATTAGGCCTTCAATATATGAATTTTGGGGAGACACAGTTCAGTCCATAGCACTTAATGAGATGATAAATGCATTCTATAGGGTGAATATTAACCATTGGTTACATATATTTTAATAGTTTTCTAATCTGTCACTTGATTAAAACATTGTGGTAGTTTTTGTTCCATAAACTTTTCAAATATATAATTTTTGATTTGGTAGGGGCATCGTAAAATGTTCTCATAATCCAGTGCTCCCCACAATTTACACAAGGAGAGACCTAGTCATGGCATTCATAGTTCTTCTTCTCTCCGCGCACCCCCCATCCTCACAGCCCCCCCCCCCCCAGGTCACACCTCCTGGACTGTGGTACAGAGCAGAAATGCTTAGAGTGCCTGTTGTCATAAAAACCATCAGGATAAAAGCAAAGTGAATGTAATTCAGCCCGCTTTCCTTATGCAGAAATCAGCAAAAACCATCTTACGTCTCCTTGAATTGTCATTTCTGAGTTAGTGACTCTTTTGTGGGCTGTTGAACTGCCTCAGCTCTCATTTAGAATTGCATTTGGAGACTTCTAAAAGGCATTTGGCCCACTGAGCACTGAGTTCCAGTGGACATATCCGGAGAAGTCATCTTGTTTGTTTGTTTGTTTGTTTGTTTGTTTCTTTCTTTCTTTCTTTCTTTCTTTCTTTCTTTCTTTCTTCTTTTTTTTTAACGAAAAAATAGAAACACAAAAAATTAGGAAAATAGTGTTGTGAGATTTGTGACCTCAAGGCCTAGCCTTGGCTCCCCCTGACCTTGTCTCCTCCATTTCATTGGATTCTTTTGAAGCAGGTCCTGAGTGTTGCATTATTTTCTCTACAACTGTTTCGTCCTGTAGTTGCCCATATTCTGTATTTTGCTGGCAATCTCCCTATGGTGTCATTTAACATGTTCCTCCGTATATCTTGTAAATGGGCTGTCAGTTCTAGAGCAGCAATTCTCAAAGGGTTGTCTGGGGTCACATGGCAGGGGGTTTCTGAGGCACCCTCAACGGATGTATGGGATCTAGACTGTTTTTACAATAATACTAAGGTGCAAATTGTCTTTTTTAAAGTTATTTACTTATTGTGTGTGTGTGTGTGAGAGAGAGAGAGGGAGAGGGAGAGGGAGAGAGAGAGACAGAGAGAGAGAGAGAGAGAGAGAGAGCGCGCGCGCCAGTTTTGGGGTCGGGGAGAGGGAGAGAGAGAACTGATACAGAGCCTGATAAGGAGCACAAACTCATGAACTATGAGGTCATGACCTGAGCTGAAATCAAATCCAGAGTCAGACACTTAACTGAGCTGCTCAGGTGCCCGTTGCTACGTGATTCTTTAGGCTCATGTATTTCCTGCCTCAAGTTTGCGGTCAGCCATTTCTCTTAGGAGCTCTGGTTCCTTTTATTGGAGAATGATATTAAAAACCACAATCTGGGTGCTAGGTATGCTCATTGTTACTCCGATGCTGTTTCTTTCAGATATCAGCTAAGTGAGCATAGAAATATGTATCTAACCTGTGTATACATGTAACTCAATATTTCTTCATGTAACCATCTGCACCTATATTAATCTAAATATGAGTTTATACCCGTGTCTCCAATTCTGTTCCCACGTGGATCATTCTAGCCTCTACCCCTTGCTTATCTGTAAATTTCCACTGTTAACAGTGAGAAACGTGGCTTCTAACATCCACCATCCACTTACTTAATTGTTCTGTTCTAGTATACATGTGTAGCTGTATCAGAATTAACCCATAGTCTCTTGGGAAACAACGTTATCAACTAGAATACAGTGTGTTACCTGCAGTTCCTTTGACCTTTAGTCAGCACTTTTCCCCTCCCCCGAAGTTCCCTTCTCCCCAGTTGTATTTGTGATACAGTTAGATTCTCCTCACAGAATACATTGTTTCCTGGGATCCCCCTAGATCCTAAATGAGTTTTGGAAATTTATATACATTAAGGTTTGCTCTCTGTGCAGTAAAGTTTTGTGGATTTTGATAAATGTATTCACCATGGTAAAAATCCCCTATGCTTCAACTATTCAACCTTTGCCACCTTTTATTGATCACATATGTAGTTTGCAAATATTTTCTCCAAGGTTTTGAACTGTTCTTTGATTTTTTTAACAATGTCTTTCACAGAGTAGAAGATTTTAACTGCTATAAAGTCTAAGTTATCAGTCTTTTCTTTCATGGATTATGCTTTGGGTGTTGTATCTAAAAACTCATTGCCAAACCCAAGATCATGTAGAGTTTCTCCTATGTTTTCTTCTAAAAATTTTAAAATATTGCATTTTATATTTGGGGATATGATCCATTTTGAGTTAACTCTTTGTGAAAGGTGGAAGGTCTGAGTGTAGATTCAGAGTTTTGTATACTACATCCAGTTGTTCTAGCACCTTTTGTTGAAAAGACTATCTTTGTTCTTTGCTCTTCTGTCAAAGATCCGTTGGCTATATTTGTGGGTTATCTATTTCTGGGCTTTCTATTATATTCTGTTGATTTGTGCATCGATACTGTGCTGTCTTGATTATGGTAGCATTAAGTAACTCTTGAAGTTGGGTTGTGTCAGTCTTCCAATTTTGTTCTTCTTCAGTATTGTGTTAGAACTGGATCTTTTGACTTTCCATATAAACTGTAGAATCAAAATAGCTTTCTATTTCAAGATTATGTTTTGTAATTAAAAAAAAAGAATTATAGAACATTCATGTAATGCAAAAGTCAAATCTACAAAACGCGCATTTTTGTCCTCTCCATTCTTTTTGCTACATGCCCTAGTAAATATATTTAAATACACACACCTGTGTATGTACATCTATTGCATATGTATGTGTGTGTGTGTGTGTGTGTGAGTCTGTTTCCTCACTACTTTGCCAATATCCTTTTCAAACTTGTGGATTTTTTCTAATTTGATAAGTGAGAAACAGCATCTCAGTGTAGTTGTAATTCACACATTTCTTATGAGCAAGGTTCAACATCTTTTCAAATGTTTAAAATCCATTTGTATTTCATTTTTTGTGAATTCTCTGCTCATGTCTCTCTTCATTTTTCTATGTTGATGGTTTCATTCTTTTTTATTTTATAAGCTCTTTCTTTATTAGGGACATCAACCATTTGCCAGTCAGGTGTATTGCAAATATTTTTTTCATAGTGTGTCACTTCTGAAAGTTTATCTTGAAGCTTCCAGAAAGCATGATATTTTTTTTCATTCCATAAGTCCTGTGGGAGAACTATCTCTTCGTCATTTTATAATAGTCATGTTTAGTTGATGTGGTTTGGGAGTATGTGACTACCCTTTCTTCCCCAAATGTCCAGGGGAAGAAAGAAAACCCAGAGGTGGTTGTGTGATTTTCTGTCCTTCTGGGCTGTCAGGTAGCACATCCTTCTAGACACATTAGTTTTTCTGGCAATGGAGTCGGGCATGGTCCAACCAAGACCAACAGGAATGCTTTTTTGGGTTTGTGAAATGCTGCTGGAAAGGCCTCCCTGCTTTTATCATCATGAGTGTGGGCTGCTGGGAGAAAATGTCTTCTGTCTTTTTGAAAGAGTAGACTTGAAAATGACGCCAAAATAGAGAAGAGAAGAGAGACAGGTGAAGAAAGAGAGAGAGATGCCTGAAGATAATGAACCTCTGCACCTAGCTGGGCCTCCATTTCGGCCACTTTATCGTATGAGCAAGAGAATTACTTATTTTTGTTTAAACTAGTTTGAGATTGTTTTTTCTTAATAACCCAACTATGACCAACTACTACAAAGTTGCTTGTTTTCAAGGGATGCTTGTTGCTATCTGGTGGTTCTAGGTAATATCAGTTCAGAGAAGCAACTGTGTAATCATGGAAACTGACACATAGAATTTTAATAAAATAACACAGCATTACAAAATGTCTTCCAATTAGTGGGTAGAAGTGTCTAATTATGTTTGTCATTAATTCAGCTTTCTGGGAAGTATAAAAGTAAAACAAATACAAAATAGAAATCTCCAAACTACTTGCCTGTTCTTCTGTAAAAATGATTAATTATGAATATCAGGGCATCGTTTATCTTCTGCTAACACTTTTATTGTAATGATGTCTGATCAGTTGTTATATGAATCTTTTTACCAAACTGGCTCCAAATTTATAAACTCCCCATAAAAGCTTCCAGTTTCCCAGAGTCCATGTTCTTTGTAGTCACCTTGAAAGCCGTGTCTTTATTGCTTCCTCCCTCCAGTTTTCAGATAATCAACTTCTGTCCTCAAGAACGGGTCTGGTAGAAGAGAGATGTTTGTACAAAGATATTATGTCTTAAGTGAGGATTATGTTAGAAAGTCTACACATAAGACAAAAAACACATATGCTCATAGTTGACCTTGAAAAACAAAGAGGAAGTTTCCATTGGGAAAATAGCAAATTGCCCATCACTGTGTTGGGCATAGCCACTTTTTCCTTCGGTTTTGCATCCGGTGGCTATTTCTTCAATTAGATAATGTACTTGGCCTTGGTCTAAGGGGCATTTTTTAGGGAAAATTTGTATCTTTAAATACTAGAGTAGCACTTACACAAAAAGATACTCCACTGAGGTGACAGCAGATTTGTATTTTCCAAATCATGCACACACTAGGAATATGTTCATTGAGTCTGGCAGCAGACAGAATCCTCAGTTTCAAAATTATTTATCTTTCTCTCAAGTGTGTGCATTGAAGTCTCAAATTTATATGCACAATGGATTGAATGTTTGTGAGGTCCCCCACCCCAAATCATGTATGTTCAAGCCCTGACCGCCTCCCCCCCCCCCCCCCAATGTTCTGGCATTTGGAAATGGGACCTTTGAAGGTGATTAGGGTTAGATTACTTCTAACTTCCACCCTCATGATGGGATTAGTGGCCTTAAGGGGAAGAGAGTGAGGGAGAGCCCTATACATACACTGAGGAGAGGCCATGTGAGTACACAGAGATAAGGTGACAGTCCGCAAGGCAGGAAGGAAGCTCTCGCCAGAACACAAGCATGTTTGTACCCTCATCTCAGACTTCCAACCCCAGAATGGTGAAGCATGTTCTTTAGTCCACCAAGTCTATTGTTATTGTTTTGTGACAATCCAAGCTAAACCAAGTGATAGGAGTTAGTTGAACTATGTGACCCGTTCCTTCTACCCAGGGCAAGACCAAAATAGAACAGGAGAGGTGACTTCTGACTCAAAGCAAGACAGTCTGATTCTCTTTCTTGTAAGTGTAGAACTCAGATTCAGAAGGGAGATACTGACTGGGGATGCTCCAGCTAGGACATGATGTGGCCCCAAGGTTCACCTGTACCTTTGACTCTCAGTGGCTTCCTATTGCTCTGTCCAAGTCTCTCACAAAGCACAAAACGTTTCTTCTCTTGACTCCATCTCAGTGGACACATGTAGACCCTTCTAATAAATTCTGCACCATCATCTCTTCTCCCAAACACGTAGTTCGGCTCAATCTACCTTGAAGTGAGTTTCTGTTATGTCCCAAAGTCCTTGATTTATGGAGTGCTACACTTAGAACGAACACAACCCATTTTTCTTACGGTGGTGTGAATAACTTGTAGTAGGGCTGATACTTTGAAACTCAAAATTCATTTCCTCTGCAATTTAGAATGAATGTCAATAATATGAATTCAAAAAACACAGCTCACGAAGGCCTTGTGTATTGAGCTTGAGTTTGTGTTTCCCTTGATTTTACATTCCTTCTTTGCATGTAGCCCTGCCCCTTCAACTGGCTATGGCAGCTTCCCACTTTACTGGATTTCTAAAATCTTGTATTTTTTTTAACGACAATATGTTGTCCTATATTTCCCTTCTTCATTGTAAATTCTCCATCTTCCTTAATTAGGTTCTTCCCACACTTACTGCATAAAAACTCATCTTAAGCAAGTTTGTTAATTGCCAGAGGGTGTTGCTAAGACTTAGAACGTGGTTTTATTTTTATAAATAAGGCTGTTTATAACATATTAGAATAAAGTTGTGACTCAGGGATCCTGGAAAGAGGCATCATTCATTAATAGAAGCCTTTCTTACGATGATGGAGGGAAAGAGGAGATTCTATAGTAAATGTAAAGGAAAGAAGGCAATAACCATACAGCACTGTCATCTACTTCCTCGTAATTGTTACTTACCAAAACCTAATTGAGGAAGCTTCATGCTGCCATCCTCGTGTTGTTAGTGCTGGCAATGGAACAGAGCCTAAAGGTAGTGACTCACCTAAGTTCACCTGCTCAGTTAAAATCAGCATCATAAGGAGCAGTTTGATGACTCTTAAGAGTATTATAGGAAAGGTTGAAGCCTTGTCCTCCGATCCATGCTACTTGATGACTAGGTGACATTGGTTATTTCACCTTTCTGTGTTTCCATCATCTTATCTTCAAAATGTACTAACTTGTCTTGGTTTCAATGAGACAATATGTAGGAAATGCTTGCTACAGTCATTTCACAGTCTGAAAACTGTTACCAAATTTCAATCAACCAATTGCACATCCTGCTGCCTTCCACACTGTCTTTGTGGCTGAGTAATTTGATAATTATAGTAGAAAGGTGTGGGATATGTGCTTTCTTCTCGATGGAGTTTGAAGAAAAATTAAAGGGCCGAGTTGTAAGGCCCATACCTGGTTTCACACATTATCTTCCCTCACATTTAATTTTGCCCAAATAAGGCCATAACAATGAACAATTTTATTACAGCTCCTTTCTCCATAAATGTGTAACGTCTCCACCCTACTTAACTTCCCGCTGAAAAATAGAGCTCAGAAATATTTGATGGATGTAATCATAGTGGCGATAAGGTGGGAGACTTATAGGAAGATACCAGATAACTTTTTGTGTGTCATACAGCCTCCCAGACGTTGGAGGCTCGGAATCCCTGGCGAAGCTAATTCACGGTCTGCAAACCCATTTTTTGTGTGTGCAAACCTAGGGTTCACAGAGGACCAGGAAAGACTCCTGTAGGAATTATGCTGACTCTTCAGAACATTGCTGCCTCTCTCTTATCTTGGATGTTCTCCTATCTGGAATCTTCACTTTCCTTTTAATTTTTTGTAATACTTTATTAATTGTTTTAATGTTTATTTTTCTGAGAGGGAGAGAGTGCAAGCAGGGGGGTATGCAGAGAGAGAGGGAGACACAATCCGAAGCAGGGTCCAGGCTCTGAGCTGTCAGCACAGAGCCTGATGTGGGGCTCAAACCCACGACCCGTGGGATCATGACCTGAACCGAAGTTGGACACCTAACCGACTGAGCCACCCAGATGCCCCTTTCTTATTTTAATTCCAGTGTAGTTAGCATACAGTATTAGTTTCAGGTGTACGTATAGTGACTCAGCAATTCTATACATTATTCAGTGCTCATCATGGTAAGTGTACTCTTAATCCCCTTCAACTGTTTCAACCATCCCCTCCCCACCTTGAAACCATCAGTTTGTTCTTTATAGTGAAGTGTCTATTTCTTGGTTTGTCTCTTTTTCTCTTTGTTCATTTGTTTTGTTTCTTTAGTTCCACATGAGTGAAATTATATGGTATTTGTCTTTCTCTGACTTATTTTACTTAGCATTGTACTCTTTAGCTCTGTCCATGTTATTGCAAATGACAAGATTTCATTCTTTCTTAGGGATGAGTAATATTCCATTGAATATATGTACCACTTCTTGTATATTCACTCATCTATGATGGATACTTGGGCTGCTTGCACAATTTGCTATTGTGAATCATGCTGCAGTAAACACAGGGGCCCATGTATCTTTCAATTAGGAATAATTGCAGCTCGGATAAACCTCATTGGCTTCGATACTACCACTGCACAAGGCTGCATGTATCTTTTTAAATTAGTGTTTTCCTATTCTTTGGGAAAATATCCAATACTGGATCATCTGGTAATTCTGTTTTTAATGTTTTGGACCAGTTTGCATTCCCACCAACAAACAGTGCACACGTATTGTTTTCTGTGTTTTTTTGATTTTAGTCAGTCTGACAGGTGTGAGGTGATAGCTCATTGTTGTTTTGATTTGTATTTCCCTAATGATTATTGACGTTGAGCATCTTTGCGTGTGTCTGCCTGCCATCTGTATGTTTTTTTGGTGAAATGTCTTCTGCCATTAAAATATCCATTTAATTGGATTATTTGTGTGTGTGTGTGTGTGTGTATGTGTGTGTGTTGAGTTGTATAAGTTCTTTGTATATTTTAAATACTAAGCCTTTATCCAATTTGTCATCTGCAAATATCTTCTCCCATTCAGTAGGTTGTCTTTGAGTTTTGTTGATTTTTTTATTGTTATGCTGTGAAGAAGCTTTTTAATTTGATGTAGTCCTAATAGTTTATTTTTGCTTTTGTTTCCCTTGCCTCAGGAGACATATCCAGAAAAATGTTGGTATGACCAATGTCAGAGAAATTATTGCCCGTGCTCTCTTCTAGGATTTTTATGGTTTCGGGTCTGACATTTAGGTCCTTAATCCATCTTGAGTTTATTTTTGTGTATTGTGTAAGGGAGTGCTCCAGTTTCATTCTTTTGCATATAGCTGTCCAGTTTTCCCAAAACCCTTTGTTGAACACACTTTTTCCCATTGTATATTCTTTCCTCCTTTGTTGAAGATTAATTGGCCGTAGAATCAGGGGTTTGTTTCTGGACTTTCTATTGTGTTCCATTGATCTATGTGTCTGTTTTTCTGCCACTACCAAACTGTTTTGGTTACTACAGATTTGTAGTATATCCTGAAATCTGAGATTGTGATATCCCCAGTTCAGTCCTTCCTTTTCAAGATTGTTTTGGATATTTGGGATCTTTTATGATTCCATACAGATTTTAGGATTATTTATACTAGTTCTGTGAAAAGTGCTCTTGGTATTTTGATAGGAATTGCATTAAATCTGTAGATTGCTTTGGGTAGCATAGACATTTTAACAATATTTGTTCTTCTAATTCTTGAGCATAGGATATCTTTCCATTTGTTTGAGTGGTCTTGACTTTCTTTTATCAGTGTTTTATACTTTTCAGAGTATAGGTCTTTCACTACTTTGGTTAGGTTTATTCCTTAGTATCTTATTATTTTTGGTATAGTTGTAAATGGGATTGTTTTCTTAATTTCCCTTTCTGCCACTTTGTTATTAGTGTATAGAAATGCAAGAGATTTCTGTACATCGATTTTGTATCCTATGACCTTACTGAATTCATTTATGAGTTCCGGGACTGGTGGGGTCTTTAGGACTATATATATGTACATATATATGTATATATGTCTCTATATATGTACATATATGTATGTATATATATATGTATAATCACATCATTTGCAAATAGTGAATATTTTTTTTCTTCTTCCTACTAATTTGGATGTCTTTTCGTTGTTGTCTGATTGCTGTGACAAGGGCTTCTAGTACTGTGTTGAATAAAAGTGGTGAGAGTGGACATCTTTGTCTTATTCCCAATCTTAAGGGAAAAGCTCTCAGTTTTTCCCCATTGAGTATGATATTAGCTGTGGCTTTTTAATATATGGGCTTTATTATGTTGAGGTGTGTTCCCTCTAAACCTCCTTTGCTGAGGGTTTTTATCTTGAATGGATGCTATACTTTGTTAAATGCTTTTCTGCATCTATTTAAATGACCCTATGGCTTTTAATCCTTTGTCTTGTTGGTGTGATATATCAATCACCTTGATTGATTTGCGAATATCGAACCACCCTTGCATCCTGGGAATAAATTCGGCTTGATCATGGTAAATGACTTTTTTTTTAAGTTTATTTATTTATTTTGTGAGGGGTAGGGAGGGGCAGAGAAAGGGAGAGAGAGAATCCCAAGCAGGCTTCATGCTCAGCACAAGCCCAAAAAGAGGTTCAGTCTCGTGACTGCAAGATCATGACCTGAGCCAAAAGCAAGAGTCAGATGCTTAACTGACTGAGCCACCCAGGTGCCCCATTGTGGGAAATGATTTTTTAAATGTAGTGTCGGATTTTGTTTGCTAATATTTTGTTGATATTTGCTAATACTAGCATCTGTGTTCATCAGAGATATTGGCCTATATAGTTTTCTTTTTTTGTAGTGTCTTTATCTGGTTTTGGTATCAGGATAATGCTGGCTTCAGAGAATGAATTTTGAAGCATTCCCTTTTCTTCTAATTGTTGGAATAGTTTGAGAAGAATAGGTATTAGCTCTTATTTAAATGTTTGATGGAATTCACCTGTGAAGTCATCTGGTCCTAGACTTTTGTTTATTGGGAGGTAGTTTTTTTTTTTTTTTTAATTAAATAATTAATTTCTGATTCCATTTCATTGCTGTTCAGATTTTCTTTTTCTTCCTGATTCCGTTTTAGGAGGTTATGTGTTTCTAGGAATTTATCCATTTCTTTGGAATTCTCACTTTTCTTGGCCTCTTGCCCACATGCTTTGGTCTGAATAGGTTTGCTTTTTTAATTTCACATATAAACCTGAGAAGAGCTGAACAAGTTTTCTTGGTTCGGAAAACAATTCTCTTTGTAGCTTCCCATGAAAGATAATGCCCATGGGCAGTATGGGAATTCTCAGTGTCATCTCCGGCAGGAAGTAATGACTGGAACTTTGCATCCTCCCTTAAGAATTTTATTCATGATAACTTTTAGTGACTTGAGGAAATCAGAGTATTTTTCATGAAGGTAAGAATTTGATGTTGTATGGAAATCAATTTGTCAATAAATTATGTTTAAAAAACAGCTTTACCCCCCCAAAAAGGGGAAAAAAAGAATTTGGTGATGTTAATTTTATTATAATTTCACTTAGAGTACATACTAGATAATCGGTCAACCTATTTGCCCGGATACACCATTCAGCCTACGAATCAGAAATCAGCTACTTTGTAGTGGTTTCCTTTAGATTTTTGGTGATACAGATTTTTAAGTGAGTAAAATTCTAAAATGAAGGGCTTATACTTTATTGCTCTTTGAGTGCCTTATGGGTTTGTTGTGGTAACAGATATACTTATAAATTGAGTGGAGCCTTTTCTGCTATACCTTCTCTGTGTTTCACCCATTGTCTGTCCTTGTGGTTAGTGAAGGACCTCCATTCATGTTGTTATGTTCTGATTCCCTATAAACCTTGAGGGTGATTTTTAAGAGTCATTTGTCTGATTCACCATATTTCTCTTTGGTTCTAACAGTTTATACTCTGACCACAAACCCACAACTGCCATCTAATTGTGCCAGATTTTTTTTATCTCTTAAAGAATTGGCTCAGAATCTCTGCATAATATAAAGTGCTATGGGAAATAACATTTTGCTTTAATGTTACTGCCTTCTGAGATCTATTTTATTTCTTCTAGGACCCCGTGATTTAGACTAGTAATTGTTTTCTTGCCTCTTATGTTTTTTATTTTTTTTTTAATTTTCTGTTTAACCTTCAACCTCTCCTTCTTGAGCTGCTGGTAACTCAGTTTAATTTTTTTCTTAATTTTTTGATGTTTTATTTATTTTTGAGAGAGAGAGAGAGACAGAGGGTGAGCAGGGGAGGGGCAGAGAGAGAGGGAGACTCAGAATCCAAAGGAGGCTCCAGGCTCTGAGCTGTCAGCTCAAACCCACAAACCGTGAGATCATGACCTGAGCCGAAGTCAGACACTTAACCGACTGAGCCACCCAGGCACCCCAACTCAGTTTGATTTTTTGCTCAAAAGGAATGTCCACTGTTTCCTGTCATCTTTGTAGATGTGGTTACTTCAAAAGCACATATTTGAAAATATGAAATATAAAATTACGGAGACATGAAATGGTCATATTTACTCAGTTGTACCATTGTTAATGAGAATAGCAACTAACCTTCCCCGAGTGTCTGCCATGTCCCAATGTCTGGGCCAGGTGTCTGCTCTGTGTGCGTGCATACTCCTCTGTGGGTGTGTGTGCATGTGTCTGCAAGTGCCTGTGGGTGTTTGTGTGTTGAATGAAATCTCATTTAATTATTAAAAATCAGAGGCGCCTGGGTGGCTCAGTTGGTTAAGCGTGCGACTTTGGCTCAGGTCATGATCTCGCGGTCTGTGAGTTCGAGCCCTGCGTCAGCTCTGGGCTGACAGCTCAGAGCCTGGAGCCTGTTTCAGATTCTGTGTCTCCCTTTCTGTACTACCCACCCCCCATCCCCCGCCCACCATCTCTCTCTCAAAAAATAAAATAAACATTAAAAAATTTAAAAAATTCATCCATCTGGGTAGAAGTATTAGCCTCCCTTTTCAGAGGAGAAAACAAAAATTCTGAGTAGCTAAGTCACTTACCCAGTGTCACATTCCTAGGACACAGTGGAATCAGGACTGAAAACCATGTCTGTGAGACAACCAAATCTTGCTTTTGATGACAGCATGTTGCCGTGTTGGTGCTTTGTATTTTACCTCATGGCACAGTAATTTGGGATTCGGCTTGGCTCACTGCAAACTCTTTGACACTTTTCCCATTGAGGGATGGGTCTCTTTCCCCTTTCCTCCAGCTTGGACTGTGACTTTGTGGACAAATGGAGGATGATGGAAATGATGCTAGGGCAGTTCTGGCCTCACCTTTAAGAGGATTGGCATGTTCCACTTTGATCTCCAGGGACCGTGAGCCAGTGTTAGAGATCCAAGTACCCTGAGGCCTCCTTGCTGTAAGGAAGCTCAAGCCACGCAAATGGAAAGGCCATATGGACAGGGAAAGCTGCCCAGTCAGTCCTCAGTTGTTCAGACCCTGACTGCATAAACCATTTTAGCTCAGATCCCAGACTTCAATGGAGGAGAAATGAGCTTATTCCTGCTATGGTCTGTCTTAGTTCTTCCTTTTTAGTTTAAAAAAAAATTTAATATTTATGTATTTTTGAGAGAGATAGAGTGTGAGCAGGGGAGGGTCAGAGAGAGAGGGAGACACAGAATCTGAAGCAGAATCTGAGCTGTCAGCACAGAGCCCAACGTGGGACTCGAACTCACAAACTGCAGGATCATGACTTGAGCCCAAGTCGGACGCTTAACCTACTGAGCCACCCAGGCGCCCCAGGTCTGTCCTAATTCTTGACCAGGAGAATTATGAAATCTAATCATAATAGGTTGTACCAAGCCATTATGTTTTGGGGTAGATCGTTACAGAAGAATAGATAATTGAACGCCCACCTTTGTGAATGACATACTCTTTCAAAGCAGGGATGCCGTCTCATCCATCTTTATACTTCTGATTTCTAGTACAGGTTCCTTCTTGGAGTTGTGGCTCAATTCATTTTAGTTGATTAAATGAGAAAATGAATGGGTGGAAGGAAGCGACAGGGAAGACAAGCACACCGGTCCCCTGGAGCTTCTGTTCCAGATAGTGTGGAGGGAGACAGACGAACAAAGAGATACTCTGAGGTGGTGGGTATGCTGTGAAGAAAAATAAGGTAGAATAAGAGGACATTTCTGCAGAAATGTGCCTGCAATGAGTCAGACACTACCTGTATGCCACCGAGCCTGTGGCTCTGGGGTCAAAACATCAAGGATTTGGCATCAGCGTTCTCGGTTTCCACACACACCGCCACTGTTGGCAACCTCACACCTCAGGGCCTGAAAGGTGGAAGGTGCCAGAACAAAAAGAAAGTCTGGGTGGAAAAAGCGTCGATTAGGATATCGCTCAACAAAATCGCTCCCTGAGCGTGTACAGCCTCCACTTCCAAGCCCTTGCAGATGTAGTCCTTCACACGGAATGTTCTTTGCTATTGAAAGCCCTCTCCTTTTTTTCTGGTCAAGTTCAGTGTTCCATTCTCAGACACCGAAATCTCTTCTTCTACTGCATTGCAGATCTTTGCTTTGATAGCACCTTTCGTTAATGCTCGCTCACCCTCCCTAATGTAAAAGCTGTTGATGTAGCATTTCCCCCAGTTGTTTGAGAAATCAGTTAGAGCAAGGAATGTGTGTCTTACCATCATATCCATCATAGTGCTTGCCCTAGTGTTTTGCCATAGAAGCTGCTTAATAAAATGTTTGTTCAAAGCAAGAAAAAGAGGAGAGAAATAAGGGGAAAAAAGTCCTGCCTCCTTATTTATGTAAGGTCTGGGCATAGAATGTATTCAATAAATAATTGATGAATGAATGAATGAATGAATGAATGAATGAGTTTGTGAATGCATTAATTAGTGCATGGCTAACATAACGCCATTTTCAGTATTTTTAATCACGAACGAGTTCATTTTTTTTGTCATAAAACATCCCCTATTGAATTATTAATGGCAAACATATGTCCGTAAATGTTTTTGTAATGGATGATAAAAACCGCAGATCATCCAGGGATGTGAAAAATGGTCACCAGACCATGTCCTCAAGTTTTGTCCATTTACTTTAATTAACGTTGTAATGGAAATCAGATTTTTCCAATGTGAAAGCTGTTCCTGGGAAGTAATAGGAATTTTGAGAAGCCTAATGCCCCCCCACCCCCCTTTCACATGTCCACCATCAGGGCATAACTTACAACTATTTAAGCCCATTAACTAAAATACTACTGAGCACAAAATGCCATTGTTAATACTAAGATGCCCAATTTATATCTAGGAAACACTTTATGGAGTGAGATGCCTTAATGTGCGGTATCTTATCTATCTATCCTATTTAGATATAATCCAAATAAAGGATTAAAAACTACATTTTCATCACACATGCCTGCGGTCTCTTTACAGATAACAGCTGTACTTAAAACTTTGCTATCTTACATAAGTTTTTAGAAAGTTGTTGATTAATCAGGAGAACATAACAGCATTAACTGCACAATTCTTATTTGAATAGCAATTTGGATTACATAGCATAAGGGAATATGGTAAGAGTATGGTAAAGCAAGAGTATCGTAAAATAAGAGTATGGTAAAAAGATATTAGCTATGTTGTTTTGCATTGAAATGGAAATGGACTCTGTTTATGTCATTCCATTATGTCAGGTAGAATTGAATGGTTTAGATACATTAGCAGACACCCCAAATGCCACTTCTCCTTTTAAATATCATAACTGGCCAAAGCACACATCTTAGTGAAAGTACAAATATCTGATTCAGTGGAAGAAAATGACCTTGAATGAGTTGACAGAGTTAAAAAAAAAATGATTCTGATTCAATACATTTGAAGAATTAAGCCAGAAACTTTAAGCTGGGACATTAGAATGAATGACCATATCATTTGCTATACAAATATCAGGAATGGAATGCTTGTTATTTGCTGTTTGCTTAATTGGTTGGTTTCTGGCTGTAAAGAGAATATTGGGCTCATCCTAATTGATTAAATACCTTGTTTCCCCATATTCTTTAATTTTGGATTCAAGGCTTGTATGTAATCCATTTGATGGTTTTATTTGCTTTTTTCTCTAGTGCAACTTTGCTGACTAGGAATTGGTTTACTCTTTCATGTCTGAAAGCTCTGATCAATTGAGGAGCTTGGGCAGACAGCTCTTTTATCCGAGAGCCCTTACTGGGCTGGTGATATTGCTGAAACCTGTCTTGACTTAAGAGCCTGCAGGGAGGAAGAAACAAGGGAAATTTTTTGCAATGACCTTAAGAAAAAAAAAATACAAAACAAAACCAGAATTCACTCATGCAGCAGTCTGTGCCAAAGTAAGAGGGTGAGAGTAGGCCTCCTTTTGTTCTGCTTTGGCTGATGAAAGGATGGTGAATTGATAAAATGATCAAAAGTGACATTGCAGGCCAACTAAGAAATATCAAAGGAGACTATACGCCGACCAGTCACGGGACTTGAGTCCACCAGGGAACAGCCCCACAAACGTTTGCTGAGTGATTATGTAGAAACCGTAGTAGGTGATGTGGCAGGTACAGCAATAACACTCTCTAGGTCTGTCGTCCCCTTGCTGCTCTTGCCTTTTCTGTTGACTTTGCCCCTCACCCTGCCCTTCTCCCTCCTTTTGCATGGACATCAGACCCATTCTGGGGGTTCCAGAGATGCATGTGACACAGTTCCTGCCTTCAAGGAAGTCTCAGTCTGTTGGAAGAGATGGGAGTAGAACTAGAAATGATTATCTGAACTTTTGTTTTGCTTGAAAGCAGCTTCTGATAAAATCACAGAAAATCAATGGGGTGTGGAGCCCTTGTTACATTAATAAATGAGCTGTGATTTTTATGATTGTCAGAGTATATATATTGTATCTGATTTCTTCTATTTTTAGAGTGCCAGTTAATTAGAAGCTTTACTAATTACAGTTCCAAGCAGCTGGTATCTTTCTTTCTGAGAAATTCATTTTCCATCCCGTCTTTTGCCTGTGTTAGTCATACATATCAACTTCAGGCTATGACTTACAAATCTGACATGAATATGGCAAAACACAGTGTGTTCTTTGGGATTAATCTGTAATATTTTCAAGATCCACATCAGTTGAATGATCTGAGCTTATGAAAAGACTGTATCTTCCAGCTTTCCAGAGGAACACAAGAATACCTGGGGAGCTCATTGTGTTCTTGGATGAAAGAGAAGGGAGTTTGTTGTCAGGATCAAGCGAAAAACGCAGTTTCAATTGTGAGCTGATACTTTTTCTTTCTTTCTTTTCTCCCCCCGCCCCCCCCCCCCCCCAGCTGCTTTAAGCAATTCATCATTAGAGGGTCCAGCAGTGCCTTTGGTCTTTCTTGTGATGGAACAGTGGACCAGTGGAGGAATACAATGTTAATGACCAATGCTAATGGTCAGTGCTGACTTCTGACTTCTGCTAGTTTTGACGTTCTGGTGCTGGCTGTCTACCTGCATGTCAGTGCCAAGTGGCCCCAGTGCAACTGTTGCAGAAGCACAGTTCATTATAAAATGCTATCCCTTTGACTATAAAGGTCTGCCCTACATATTCTACGTGAATAAATCATTCTGGCTTCCCGGACATCTGCTGATTTTGCCTGCCTAGAAGCTATCCCTTTTTCCTGTACCACCATCTTGATTTTACTTTGGAGAGCCGCTTCTTCCTTCCTTAGTGTGAGTCTATGGGAAACAGCGTCACATGGTGTTGAACTGGGTGGTGTCTAGAGGCACCATCCAGGGTTTGTATCCCACCTAGGGTTTGGATCCTAGCCCCGTCCACAATACTCCCAAGGTATCCTGTTCATATGCCCATCATCCATTGTGACCACACTCATTTACTCTTATTGATCTACCTGGATCTGCTCCCAAATGACTGAGAATCTCGGGAGCTCTTTGAGTTGTCATTTTCATTTGGACAACCTCAGCTACTCGCCCAAAGCCCGGGTCAGGATAGGAGCTCAGAGCACTAAATGCAAGAGCTCCTGTCCTGGATAATGACATGACTTGTGGCAGAGCGTGCATGGCATTGTTCATGCTCCGTCTAGACTCTTCAAAGTTGAATGAAAAAATATTTTCAGAGTTTGATGTTGAAAGAACTATGTCTTCTTCCACATAAAAATAATCCTGTTATTTCTCAAGTTGCTTTTTCCCTGTGTTATCTTTTCCCCAAATATGCTATAACTTGGCATCAGATCATTGAATGAATGGAGAGTGTTTAAGGGAGTCCACCCTTTAGAAATTGTTAATAGGCTTGACCATGTGGTGATTATTGTCTTGTTATTAATTTGATGTTTTTGTTCAGTGTAGTGAAGGTCTTTTTGAAAAGCTGAAGATGTATGAACTCATATGCTTCGAGTTTTTTGGCGTATGGGGACTTCTTGAAGGTATTAGAACTTTCATCATGACTTCTCTTATTATAATACAATTGCAGTGAGATCTTATTGTAAATAAGATTACTTTAAAGAAGCATTTTTCTCCTTCACCAATGAAGGATTAAGGTCAAAGACAAAGGAGAATGGAACAGATTTAGATGTGAATTTTTCCTGCAGGAGAAAAAGTTAACATGTAGTTCATTGAAAGCTGTTGTGGTCAAATGCATGGATATTGTCTTTCGGGAAGAAGAAAAGTGAGGGAGAAAGAAATTTAGAAAAATGTTAATTCACCCCTTTACACTTGTAGAATAGTAAACTTTCTGCATACCTCTTTTCATTGTTGTTTATAGGCCTTGATGTGCTGATGTCTTACATCACAGATGCTAAATCACAACTTGGTGCAGTATTATGGACTCGAGTCAGAGTTGCCCAGGTAATGGGGGAAGAGTTACAGTTCATAGGTTCTGAATCTTGATTTCAGAATAACACTTTGCTTCTCACTGTTATTTACATTTTGTAGGAATTGACAGATGCTTTTAGTAATTCTTCTCTGACTTGCATGTGTTGATTTCATCTTGGGTTTTGGTATGCTAAATGTCCAAACCTTAAGATTGGAATAATTCCAGTGATAGTGTAATGAATAGAAACATCAGGGAAATGAAAACGGTTTTAGTGCTGTTATTTAAGAGTTTATTATTAGCATGTATTAACATATATTTAGTAAATTGAAAACTCAGTGTGCTTACATGCTTGGGTCTCATCTTATTTAGCTTGTTTAGGGAAGAAAATGTGTTTTCAGCTCTTTAGTTTTGCTACAACTGTGCTGTAACAAAGCAATTTTAGTAGAAAAAATGGATTTGGATCAGTTTCTTGTGGAGTTGGGTGGAATTTGTCAGTTAGAAAAAAAATTGCCTTGCTGAAAATGCGTTTGCTTCTCTGCTTACATGTTCTAATCTTGGTTCTGATGTTATTTGAACAATTGTTGACAAGCCTCTTTACCTTCCAATAGTTGGAAGTAAAAACACTCATTCTCAATTTTTATTTTGTTCTTGTACCTTTAAAACTTGATTAAAAGTTGGCAGGTTGCTCAGAGTTCTAAGTGAATAGGCATTGTCATTAGCTCTTTGATAATGTTCTCTGTGTTCTATAAACCAAGTAATCAGGTTTAGCTTGTACTTGTGTTAAAGTTCCCAGAGGGTTTGCTAATGAAAACAAAAAGGCAATGCATGTTGTTGTAATAAACCGTCATTTCGCTTAAAATAATTTGTAAAAGAAAATTTTAGCCCCATGTGCCATAGCTTTGACCTTAGAAATCCCTGCGTTCTTCTCTGTCATCATTTTAGCTATTATAAGTTGGGGTGAATTAACCAAGGTCGTGTCTATACCAACATTGTAATTACCTGGCTTTGTGGATGGCTTGTTGAAATTGCTTTCATCTGGCAGGTTGGAACACAAAAAATTTATGGTAGGGATTGCTGCTCAGGGTTCAAGGCTTCTTGATGTGTGCTTCTTGTCATAGGAAGCCTTTTTTTTTTTAACATTTAAAAAATATACAGTATTTTATGATTTAAGAAAACACTTGCGTATCAGAAGTGTTTATTGTTTAGAGACTCCAGTGATTTATGGCATTACTATGTAAACTGTAAATCAGGATTCCTCAAAGTGGGCACAGCCTTCGTTGTGGGGGGCTGTTTGTATTGTGGGA
The DNA here is from genome assembly GCF_027475565.1 of Acinonyx jubatus. Classification (NCBI taxonomy): domain Eukaryota; kingdom Metazoa; phylum Chordata; class Mammalia; order Carnivora; family Felidae; genus Acinonyx; species Acinonyx jubatus. The sequence continues at coordinate 189,031,736 of NC_069380.1, read as the reverse complement.
TGTTTGGTGACATCTCTGGCCTTTCGTCACTAGGTGCCAGTAGCATAATACAACCCCTCCCCAATTCTGACAGTAAACTGTCACCAGACACTGCCAAATGTCCTCTGGGGAGGTGGGAACAAAAGAATCATCCTAGATTGAGAGCCACGCCTCAGAATTATCATTTTATCCAGATTTTATGTGATTGTTTTACTTCATTTTTGTTACCCATTGGTGTGCTTCTATGGCAGAGACAGTCAAGATTTACATAGTTTTCCCCTAAGAAGTGATTCTTTTCCTTGGATAAAAAAAAAAAAAAAAAGTTTTAATCTCTATAGATAGTTTGCCTTGGAGTATAGCTCCTTATATTTTATTTGAATTGATTTGATTATAGGTAGATTTTACAGATTCAAATTTTTGGAAAGCGTGTTTTTGCTATTAAGAACAAAACAATACATTATTTCTATACGGTGAAAACTTTTGTGTAGCACTTTCGGTAACATTTGAATTGAAACCCAGAATAAAGATGCTCTAGTGAGACCTTCCCATATTGATACCCCGTTACCTCCCAACGTGAATAGCATGCATCATAAAAAAATTCACAACTTGGTGGGCACCTGGGTGGCTCAGTCAGTTGAGCATCTGACTCTTGGTTTCGGCTCACATCATGATCTCACTGTCATGAGAGTGAGATCTAGTCCCATATCAGGCTCTGCACTGACAGCATGGAGCCTGCTTGGGGTTCTCTCTCTCCGTCTCTCTGCCCCTCAACACCCACCCCCCTCAAAATAAATAAACTTAAAAAATTCACATTTTAGGTATAGTATTAATAGAAATTATTATAATAGTGGCTGGCATTGATTGTGCCAGGCACTGTAATAAAGCTTTACTTACAGTGAGTCTTAAAATGCTTGTAAGTACCCTGAGGGTCAGTACTGCTGTTGTCATTATTCCCTGTAGAGAGAAAAGCTTTAGAAAAGTTTAGTTACTAGACCAGTGTAAACTATTGTTCAGGGTTGGCATTAGGGCTTGAACCAAGGGTTTCTGATTCTTAAAGATCTTGCTCTCAACTTCTGTGCTGTTATGCCCACCACTTTCTTTTTTTTTTAAATATAATTTTTTTGTCAAATTGGCTTCCATATAACACCCAGTGCTCATCCCAACAAGTGCCCTCCTCTCTCCCCATCATCCACTTTCCCCTCTCCCCCACCCCCCCATCTACCCTTAGTTTGTTCTCGGTCCTTAAGAGTCTCTTATGGTTTGCCTCCCTCCCTCTCTGTAACCTTTTTTTTCCCCCTTTCCCTCCCCCATGGTCTTCTATTAAGTTTCTCAAGATCCACCACTTTCTTTTCTCTGCACCACCTCCTCGGGCTTACTGTTGTAAAACCCTCTGGACTGCTTTAACTGCTAATATCTACGTCTTGGCTTGAGGGTCTGCCTTGCTTCTTCTGGGACTATCCTATCCATACTGGAAGCAAGAAGTTTCGGTGAATTAACACCCATGCTCCTTTAGCAACTCTCAGTTAATGACTGGTGGGAGCGGTTGTATACATATACATACCCTAGGTCTCTGACCCTAAAACGAGATAGCTCTGAGACTGCTACACTGGGCTCCAGAGTTTCCCAGGACCATTAAGCCCATGTTGATAGTGTATTTGCTGGCTAATGTACCCGTTATTAGCTGCCTTCCCCTTTCCTATAGTGCTCCTTTCCTCCCCTACCAGTGGTTCACTTCCCAGGTAAACTACTTGCCTTTGAAATCTTGCCTCAAGGTTGATTTCTGGAGAAACCCAAGCTAAGTTGGTTATCTTTCCCAAAATTTGCTTTGATGGAGAAGATGATACATGATTGGTGTTGAATCCACACTAGAGTTCAACATTAATGGAAGAAAAACTTGTACATTTATATAGTGGTAGAGCAGCAGTTGAGATATTTTCAGCTGATGTATCGCAATGTGTTTCTTATGTTATAATATATTTATATATTACATTGAAATTTAATCTCCTGAAGTGTATAGCCATATGTTGAGCTTAAATAATATGCCATATGGAGACTCAGTCTCATTAACAATCAGTTTCTCAACTTCCAGAAGGTCTTTGGTGACTTTGACATTTTTTATGAGCTTTATTTATATCCTATTTCAATCTATAGTATCTGAATACATACTATGTTTTCAACTAATTCATTCAAGGACTATGCTGGGTGTTGTGGGCTTCTTACCCTTAAGAAGCTTGCAACCAATTACAGGAAACAAAATTTGTACTCTTGAAGCAAATTGAAGAACAGTATAAATAATAACATAAAATTTCAAAGTTTTACAATTTACAAAGCACACAGAGTATTAGAGAAGACAACTGTATAATGGAAAGACTCTTAGACAGCAACCTGGTGTATTAGTTTCCTAGAGATGCCATAACAAAATACTGCAAATTTGGTGGTTTAAAGACAATAATTTCTTGCCTCACAGTTTTGGAGGCTAGAAGTCCAAAATCACAGTATTGGCAGGGCTATACTCTCTCCTAAGGCTCTAGGGGAGAATCCTTTCTTGCCTCTTCCTAGCTTCTGGTGGTTTGCCAGTGGTCTTGGCTTATAGATGTACCACTCCAATCCTTTATTGCCAAATGGCATTCTCTTTGTGTCCTTGACCTCAAACGGCCCTCTTCTTCTAAGGACACTAGCCGTATTGGGTCAAGGGCTAATTTTACTCTATAAACTTCATCTTAACTAATTGCAGCATTTTGTCCAAAGAAGGTCACATTTTCAAGTAGTGAGGGTTAGGACTTCAATACATCTTCTTTTGGGGGACATAGTTCCACCCATAACACCTGGGTTGTGGTTTTGGTTCTGTTTTCAAACAGCCATGAATTGCCTTGGAAAAATCCATTGCCTCTCTGACCTCAGTTTCATCATATATCAGAGAAGAGGTATAATTAGAAGTCTCTGCTCTGAGATTCTTTCTTATTTCTCCTAACCATCTTGATTTGTAAGCAGAAAAATTATTATTATTGTTTTGCTACTTTACACAGTCAGACTCAAGAAAGTCAAGTGACTTGACCAATGCCACACTACTTCTTGATTGCAGATGGTGGATTAGAGACCACCAGCACTCTTGCCCAATAACAAATAATTTCTCTATATGGCAATCTACTTTCCATGTCCACGATACAAATATTAATAACTCTTATTCACTGAGCACCTACTAAGATCTGAGTCTGTAAATCTCAACTCTGAAAGTATGTCCAAATCACCTGGGGACCTTTCTAAAAAGCCCCAATGTCAGGGCTAGTCATCAGGGACTATAATTCAATTGATTTGAGGTAGGGCTCAGGCACTGAAACATCTTTTTAAGGTTCTCTAGGGGATGCTAATATGCAACCACAGCTGTGAACCACTGATCTAGTCACTGTGCTAGACTTTTGTATTTGAATTAAATATAATCTTTGCAAAAAATCTTGATATATGTTAGTTTAAAATCTTTCACCTGACATAATCCACAATAGTTGATGGAATAATCAAACATGCTGTATTGATACATTAAATATTTTAATTTAATTTGACACACATATATGTACATATACTTACCATTCTTTAGATACACAGTCAAGGCCTTTTCTTTGAGGATATGTCTGTTTATCGGGCACAGTGTTTTTTTTTCTTTTTCTTGCACATATTATATCCATGATGAATCATCTGCCATGTTCGTCTTTGGTGTCTTAAAGTATAGCAAAAAATTAAGACATTTACAAAGACTTCCAATACCAGCCAAGATGGAGTAACAAGAATGAGATTTACTCTCCCATTTGAAACAACTAAGGGAGCATACAAAATGTATGAAACAAGGGTTTTTAAGATGTTGGACCTTGTGCCGTGAGTGATGATTATCCTGAGGAACAGGAAACAAGTAAGCCAGCCCCACGTGTGTCCCAGGTTACTACCTGGAGTGAATTTCCAGGCTGAAATTCACGGAGGGAAAAACTAGGCAGAGTAAGTGTGGGGAGATAGAGCCCGGAGCCCAGTGAGGCCAAGACAGTTCAAATTTGCAGGGTAGAGTACAGGACAGAAGAAAGCTGCACAGAGAGGGAAAACCTCCAGGGATCTTCAGTAGATTAGTACATTAAAACAATTTTAACTGTACTCCATATATTCAAGAAGCAAGAGAAAAGATTGATCATATCAAAATATGGAAAAGATTAAGGGTGCCTGTGTGGCTCAGTGGGTTGAACATCTGACTCTTGATTTCTGCTCAAGTCATGATCCCAGAGTCATGGGATCCAGCCTTTGATCCAAACTGTCTCTGTCTCTCCTTCTGCCTCTCTCCCCCATTTGTGCTCTCTCTCTCTCTCTCTCTCTCTCTCTCTCTCAGAATGATATGGACAAGATTTTGTAAGTCTATAATATCTATAATATATCATATATTAATATATATTGTATATTATATACATTATGTTATATATTATACAATTAATAATGTATTATAATATAATACATAATAATAACATTATATTATGTTATATATATAATATAGCCAAAACTTGGAGACAAGGAAATTAAAATGTTGGAGATGCAAAATGTAATAGATGGGATTAGCAATAGTTTAAACGTGGCAGAAAAAAATTTAATGAACCTGAAAATATAGCAATAAAAATAAAAACTATCTAAAATGAAACAGAAAATAAACTAAATAAGAAATCAAAACAACACCCACAAATGTATATAGACACTATACATCTTAGAGAAACAACTAAAATATCTCAGGTTACAGTTAAGACAACACAAGATCATATAGAATCATCACAAACATTATCTACCCCCCCCCCAAAAAAAACAGAGAAAAAGGGAAAGAATAACGAAGAAAGGGTGACACAAATATTAAGAAGGTACACTTAGACTCAACCATATAAATAATCATATTAAATGTAAAGTGTCTAAAAACTCCAAAGATATTGTAAGTTTCGGTTTATAAAGTAAGATCCAGGGATGCCTGGGTGGCTCAGTTGATTGAGCTTCTGACTCTTGATTTTGGCTTAGGTCATGATCCCAGGGTCCTGGGATTGAGCTCTGCATCAGTGTGGAGCCCTCTTAAGATTCTCTGCCTCTGTCTCTGTCTGTCTCTTGTCTCTCTCTCTCTGAGACCTCACTCCCCTGCTCATGCTCTCAGTCTCTCTAGGAAAAAAAAAAAAAGATCCAATTGCATACTGCCTGCAGGAAAACCACTTTAAATATAAAGACACAAAAGGAAGAAAACCCAAAAAAGAAAGAAAGAGGTACATTAGACTTTATCGTAATTAAGAACTTCTCCTGTTTGAAAGACACCGTTAATTAAGAAAGCATAAAAACAAGCCTTAGTGGGAGAAAACATTTGTAAATTGCATCTGTGCTAAAGGACCTGTATCCAGAATATATAAAAATCTCTTAAATCTTGGTAAAACACTCAGGTAAAAAAAAATGGGTGCAAAATTTAAACAGACATTTCACCAAAAAAAACGCATAAAAGAAGGATATGAAAAGATTATTAGATTGGTCCTTAGAGAAATACAAATTAAAGCCATGAGATACCTCTACACACATATTAGAGTGGCAGAAATTTTAAAAAGAATGTGCCAATGTTTGTCAAGGACATATAGCAACACAACTTTCGTACACTGTCAGTAAAATATAAAATGGTGCAACCACTTTGGAAAACAGCTTGGCAGTTTTGAAAGAAGTTAAACATGTATCTACTATGTGACTCAGTCGTTCAACTCCAGAGCGTTTAGTCAGAGGGAATCAAAATATATGTTAATGGAAATAGTTGTACAGAAACATTAATGGCAGCTTCTTTGTTATGTACAGAAATTGGAAACAAGTCAATGTCTATCAGCAGGTAAGTAGATAAAATGTGGCATATCCATGGGAATATTAATCAACAATAAAAGGAATGAAATCTTACACAGGAAAACACAGATGAATCTCAACATAATTATGCCAAAAGAAGACAGCACCCCAAAAAGAACACATATTTTATGATTACATTTAAAAAAGAAATCTAGAAAATGCAATCTATCCTAACTGAAAGCAACCCACTGGCTTTTGCTAGGGAGTAGAAGAGATGGGACCTGGGAGGTAGAGGCAGAAGGGCGAGATTACAGAGAGACACAAGGAAACACTGGCGTAGGACAGGTAGGTTCGTTATGCCTGTGATGATGGTTTCAAGCATATCTGCACTTGCAAAACTCATCTAATGGTACTATTTAAATATCTGTACTGTATTTAATGTCAGTTATACTTCTACATTTATATAATCTTTTATCGTTGTCCACACAACGTCGAGAGTACTGGTTTTATAAACTCACCCTTATTGAGTCTTTACAAAGCACCCAGCTTTTGGCATTTCAGCTCTTTTCACTCTCAAAATACATTGTTTTATGTAATATTTAATTGTATTATCTAAGATAGCAAGCAAAATTTAAGATATGCTAGCAAAATCGGCATTCGCTGTGTAGGGAATAAACACGATGACTGGTAAAGCAGTTAACGTTTCTGTTAGCAGGAGAAGCTGTGGGTCTTTTATAGCCTTGTTCAGTGTCTGCCCGTGGACCAGCAACATCAATGTCCCCTTGGAGCTTTTTAGAAATGCAGAATCTCAGGCCCCAGCCTTAATTACCTAGGTGATACCTATGCATATGAAAGGTTGACAAGTGTTCCATTTGGGAATAACCCTGTAGCTTGGAGAATTCAACATGGTCTGACTATCAGGCAATACATTTTTTGTCTTATGGAAATGGAGGACTTTTTTTTTTTTAATGTTTATTTTATTTTGAGAGCTACAGAGCCCGAGTGGGGCAAAGGCAGAGAGAGAGGGAGACACAGAAACAGAAGCAGGCTCCAGGCTGTGAGCTGTCAGCACAGAGCCCGACGCGGGGCTCGAACTCATGAACCGCGAGATCATGACCTGGGCCGAGGTCGGACGCTGAACCGACTACTGAACCACCCAGGCGCCCCGAAATGAAGGGCTTTAATTCCAAGTATTAGTTAAATAGAGAGTGATTCGCTTACTTTCTGTGGTTATAATTTTTATTATTTTCAGATCAGGCCTTAATGAGGAATAGTTTACATTCATTAATGGTCAACAACTTTATGTGTACAAGTCTGAGTTTTGAAAAGTATATATGGTCCACAATTTCCACAGTCAGTATATAAATATTTCCATTTCCTCACAAGGTCTCCTTGGGCCCCTTTGAAGTCAGTCCTCTCCCCTTAATCCTTGGCCTTTGGAATCACTGATCTGCTTTTCTACTATTAGAGTTTTGCCTTTTCTAGAATTTCATGGACATGAAATGACCTAGTATTTAATGTTTTTTTTTTTTTTCTCCACTTAGCCTGTGCTTTTGAGATTCATCCCTGCTGGTGGATCAATAGTATATACCTTTTATTGCTGAGTAGTATTCCATTGTGTGGGTGTATCTTAAAACTGACGGTAGGAGGCAGGCGTGAGCCCAGTGGTCAGGGAACCCAGAGAGAGCCATGGGACCGACCCTGTGTGGCTGCCGAGGCTGTAATGGTTATGGTCTGAGAAATGAGCACTCCCCTCCCACTGAGCCCAAAAGTTGGAAACATGGGTGTACACATTTGGCCCTGTCCGAAAAATCCAGGTGATATCCACATCTCAGATGTGGGAGCTGGTCAGGCCATCCATTCATCACAGGGCTCTGAGAATCCAGAAGTTTCTCTGAAAATTGTGAACTCCTCTTGTCTCTGGCCATTGAGAGATCGCTCCAGGTACAGCCCTTCTCTCCATACATTTAATGCCCTTCGGAGAGGAAGATGAGGCGGGGGAGGGACAGAACAATTTCCTTGAAGTGCTGAACTTAGTGTTACGTACTGTGTAGCATTATGTGCGTAGAGGTATGTGACGGAGACTGGGCCAGTCGGTAAGGAAACAAAGATGTGTTGTTTTCTTAGGAAACTTGTCACCCAGTATAAATTTTGGACCAATTTGCTTCTAAGTGCTTCTCATAGAAGTTATTTGAGAAGGTTAGCCTGGAGACTCAACTGGTTATTTCCTGCTTTTAACTGACAATCCTGACATGTAAAAATTTTTATAGTGTTGGTAACATTTGATCATTTTAGAAAAGTTGCATCTTGGTTTCATCATGATTTTCAGTTGAGAAACTGAGTCAAACCTCAATTCAGTTTCACTGAAGTCTTTTTTTTTTTTTAAAGAGCAGATGTTTATTTATTTTGAGTGAGAGAGAGAGAGAGAGAGTGAGTGTGAGCAGGGGGAGGGGCAGAGAGAGAGGGAGAGATAATCCCAACCAGGCTCTGTGCTGACAGCCCCCTGCCTACAGGGGGCTTGATCCCATGAACTGGGAGATTGTGACCTGAGCAGAAGTCAAGAGTTGGACACTTAACTGACTGACCACTTAACAGGCGCTCCAACTTCACTAACATAGTTACTTTCCTAAGCACCCTCTTGTAGTGATAATAATTAGCCACTAGACAACCCCAGCAGAAGTACAAGATTAGTGCTGAAACAAGAAAGGTGAAAATAATCAGAGGATTTGCAAACAACTGAGACACTGAATTTGAGGTCTGTCTTTGAAAGATTCGTTTCCTTTTGCAAGCTGTTGATATCTCACTTCCCTAGACGTCTTGCAAAGTATTCTTGATGAAATGCATGCTTCACAGGAATCATTTTCCCTGTGTTTGGGAATACCCATTTTGATATTTTGGAATGCCCTGTATTTGAGAGCACACTTCGAGGCTCTCAAGTGATTCACTTAAGATTTTCAAGATTTCTGCTTTAGTTATTTTTAAAGAGTAAAATAAAATCCAGGGAATATAGCTTTTGATGTGGAAAGTCTGAAACAAAAACAATTTGATGACTGTCACAGACAAAGCAGCTAAAACCCTAAAGTAGAATTCAAGATTTTTATAAACTCCAAGTTATAGGTTATTCTTTGGCAAATAAAATGAGTTCTGAGTCTAGAAATGGTTTAATTTGAAAACTTAAGTTGAGGAAAAGAGCAGAGAATCTGCACATTCATATAACTAAGATATACATACACTTTTCAGTATATGCATATACAGAACGATCATTTATCATTTATCCAACAAATGTTTGTCACGCACCTCTATTTTTTTTTAATCTTATTTATTTTGAGAGAGGGAGAGAAAGAGAGAGCAAGCGAGCACAGGGAAGGGGCGGAGAGAGAGGGAGAGAGAGAATCCCAAGCAGGCTCTGCACTGTCAGCGCAGAGCCCATTGTGGGGCTTGAAACCATGAACCATGAGATCCTGACTTGAGCCAAAATCAAGAGTCAGACACTTAACTGACTGAGCCACCCAGGCGCCCTTTCATGTACTTTTAATGTGCCAAACCTAGTCCTTGCTCTCGTTCAACTTACAGTGAAGTGGGAAAGACTTACAATAAACAAGTAATCGGAACAAGTGCCTGCTGGTACAGGAACATGTATCGGGAGGAAATAGCTTAGTTGAGTCAAAAAAGTCCTCCTTCAAGAAGTGATGTTTATATATATTATTCCTATATAACATCTTCGTCTTATTTAACTTCTGACCCCTTGGAGAGGGGGGAGGGTCATTCAGGGCTCCGTTTCCCATTCCTCTGGGACCTGTGGGTCATGGAGAACTCCTAGCCCTGCCTCTCTGTGTGTGGTCTTTCTGGCTTATTCTTCGATTCTGTGGGATCTGAGAGCTAGAGGATTTTACTAGCAGGTGGGGGTATCCTATTTAAGTTCTCTGATGGAATCCATAGTTTTGTCATCTCTCCTGATTATTTTCCCGCTAGTAGAAGACTTGCTGGTTGGCTCCCACAGACCCCATGAGTTCTTCTGTGGCAACCCCTCCCCCAGCCTTATGTTAAGTAGTTAAATAATCGGAAATAATAATTAATAACGATGGCCAGCCCGTGGAGTGTTTGCTTTGTACCAGCCACGAAAGCTGTGCATGTGACACAAGAGTCCCATGGTTATGTGCTTTTAGCTGTATTTACTTGTTCTCCTCCCCATCTCTTCCCAGGAGAAGGAGACAGCAAGAAATAAAAACGTAAGCAACTTGGGTAATGCTGCTAGTGATTCCTCTCAGTGAGCCATGGTCCAGAGAGACCTGTCTTAAGTGACTTGGCACATGTCCTGTGGCACCTGCGTAGTTTGAGCATCTTGCTGAGAACTGTGTGTGACTTCTAGGGTGCAAATGGTATTTTAACCTATGTATACTTTCACCTTATTCACCCACACTGGAACACATCCCTAGTTGTTCACACCCCACTCCCTGCCTTATTTCAGTGAATTCTTCCAGCAATTCTGTAAGGTAGAGACACATATGATCTCTCTTCTGAGGGTCGGTGGAAATACAGCAGAGAGGGAAATAACTTGTCTATAAACCTAGTAAGTGGCAGGGGCAAGATTTACGCCCCACAGATCCCCAAGGTGTGCCTCCTGTGATGCTACCTTCTTACTGTCAGCAGTTTGTTCAGAAGCCTGGAGACATTTGTTTGGGACTCTAATACTGCCTTTCACGACAGTGGAGAGAGAAGACCCAGAGGGGAGGTGTCCTTTGGTACCATTTTAAAAAATGTTATCAGGGAAGCAGGGAGCTCTATTTTTGCTGAACCAGGGACGTTTTGAAAGAACCGTCGAGAGGTCTGAATGCATTTTGGAGTGGACAATGGGTGTCCTCTGACTTGACTCACAGAGAGGCGGGGGAGTCGCCACCTGAAGCCAGCAGCCAGATGACTTATAACAATATTGGGCCCTAGTCATCCCCCCAGGGCATGGCGGCTCCATCCAGATGTAGAGCTGTCTTCATGGCCGCTTCCTACAGCCCGACTCCCACCTGGCTGCAGTTTGAGGCAGCAGGTGCTCATTATGCTTTAATTTTTTAAAAATGTGTTCTTGAAATTGAATTAAAGTTGCTTCCTTCATGGTGTGTGTTGATTTTGAAATGACTTCCTGGTGGGTTTTCTTCAAGATCTTCAGCCGCAATGCAAAGGTTCTCAGGGTAAAATGAGAGATCCAACCGGATGAGAAAACAATGTATGATTTTCTTACCTTTAAGTTTAACTCAAAGATGCTGCGTTTTGACCAATCACAGTCTTTATTTCCTCAAGTGTTTTTGCTTTCCCTGCTGGGATGGCCTAAGTCAATTACCCTTCTCTCCCTGAGGTGTTGTTAGACCTCATTCGCAAAACAAAAAAATTCCTACTCTCCTCCAACAAAATTGCCAATCTTCTTGAAACGATTGCATTTTCCATGGATACTGAAATGCTCTCTCCATGGGAGATTTGGAGATGAGGGTCAGGATCCCCTTTCAGTGTATCCCAGGGATCATGTTCATAAAAATGCCTCCTTCCCTTAAATTCTCGAGAAAGCCTCAGAATCAATAAGACCTAAATAGCTGTCATTTGTTTATGCATTCATTTCTCCATTCAACAAATACGGGATGGAGCGTATACTATGTGTCAGGTGCATAATAGGAAAAACAGACAAAAATCCTTCCCTCAATGAAAGTGTGCATCAACGGAGAGACAGTCACCAAACAGATAATCAGACAAGTATGTTAGCCAGAGGAAATTGCCAAAGAGAATAATAATACATGCACAGAGGGAAGGGGAGTGGGGGCGGAAGGGTGGGATGTGGGTGTGTGGGAAAGGGGGCTGCTGGCTAATGGCAATTTCAGGTAGGTCTCCAGGGAGAGTTTCCCTGAAAAAAAGTGAGGGCTCCCTGGAGGAACATTTTCCGGAGGTGAAAATAATAAGTGCATGGAGATCTGGTGTGTCAGGAGAATAGCCCGGAGACTGGGGGGCCAGAGCAGAGTGGCCTGATCAGGAGGGGGCACAGTAGGAGGTGAGCTCAGAGAGGAGGTGGGAGCAAGATGTGGGTGTCACAGCAAAGACACTGGTTGTGCTGTGAGCTGGATGGCGGTGCTACAGAGGAGGTGCTCCTAGCTAATAGCTGTACTACAAAGCTGTAGAAAAATTTTGTGCAGAGTAGAGGCATGATCTCAGTTCTGTTTTATTTTTATAAAGTTTATTTATGTCTTGGACAAACCGAGACAGTACGAGGAAGGGAAGGGCAGAGAGAGGGAGAGAGAGAATCCTAAGCAGGCTCTGTCCTGGCAGCGAGAGCCTGACGTGGGGCTTGAACCCACGAAACTTTGAGATCATGCCCTGAGCCTAAACCAAAAGTCTGACGCTTGACCGACTGAGCCACCCAGATGCCCCTCAGTTCTGTTTCAACAGGACGGCTCTGGCTGCTATGTTGCTAATTCTAAAGGGTGGCAAGGGTGAGGACAGGGAGGTCTTTCAGTAGAGGGTTGAAGTAATCCTGGCCAGAGATGGGTTTGGCTTGGATTGATAAACAGAAAAGTGGTTTCCAGGGCTGGGTTATTGGAGTGATTGGAAGTATTATCTTTAAAGGTAAGTGAAAATGTTTCAAATGCAGAGGAATTTGAAATTACTATTGCAATCTTGATGAATGACATTTTTAAAAATGGAATTTGAGGGGCACCTGAGTGGCTCAGCTGGTTAAGCGTCCGACTTCGGCTCAGGTCATGATCTCACGGTTCGTGGGTTCAAGCCCTGTGTCAGGCTCTATGCTGACAACTCAGAGCCTGGAGCCTACTTTGGATTCTGTGTCTCCCTCTCTCTCTGCTCCTCCCCTGCTCTCTCTCTCTCTCTCTCTCTCTCTCTCTCCCTCCCTCTCTCTCAAAAACAAATAAACATTAAAAAATATTAAACAAAATAAAATAAAATAAAAAAAAATGGAATTTGAATACAGCTTTAGCCACCGAAAGAGTTAATGAAGCACTTACTAAATAAAACCCAGCTAAATAAATGGTAGGATTCCTGATCTTCTCCCGAACAAGTTACTTTAATCTCGTTGGATAAACTACAAAAACATGTGAACATATGTTCTGGTATAAATTATGCTTAAATGTTTGTGAGAAACCTAATGTTACTGAGTGCCCACCATCTACCATAGTTAGTGCTGGGATTTTTCCATAAGCAAGCACATTTAAACCTTCAAAACAACCTGTGCCAGCAATTTTCAAAAATCTTGTTTCCAGGACCCCTTTAGACTTTTAAAAATCACTGTGACGCTGGGGCACCTGGGTGGACTCCATCATTAAGCACCCAAATCTTGATTTCAGCTCATTGTGGTGAGAGCAAGCCCCACTTCAGGCTGTCAGGCTCATGCTGGGTGTTGAAACTTAAGATTCTCTCACTTGCCTTCTCTCCCTCTGCCCCTCCCCAGCCTGGGCATGCTCTCTCTCCCCCTAAGAAAAAAACGTTGAGACCCCGAAAGAGCTTTTGTTTATGTGGGTTACAGATATTGATGTTTAACTGCTATATTAAGAATTAATGAGGAGGGGCGCTTGGGTGGCTCAGTCAGTTAAGTGTCCAACTTCAGCTCAGGTCATGATCTCACAGTCCGTGAGTTCGAGCCCTGCGTTGGGCTCCTTGCTGACCGCTCGGAGCCTGGAGCCTGCTTCAGATTCTGTGTCTCCCCCTTCTCTCTGCCCCTCCCCTGCTCATGCTCTGTCTCTCTCTGTCTCAAAAATAAATAAAAACATTAAAAAATAAAAAAGAATTAATGAGGGGAATTAAAACTATTAAGATTTAAAACCAAAACATTTAACAATGATTGATTAATTTAAAATAATACCCTTCGTATGTTAACAGATAACATACATTTCATGAAAATACTATCATTTACAAAGTTTTAAAATGTGGAAGGAATGGCACTGATGTACTTTTTTGCATGTCGCTTTCATGTCTAGCTTGATAGAAGATGTCTGAATTGTCACATTTGTCTCTTGCGATGTATGGTTGTGGTTAAAGTATATGAAGAGAATCTGACCTCACACACATATAGAGTGGAAAAGGAAGGCGTTCTTTAATATTCTTTTTAGATCATTGTGGATATTGTCCTTGGATGCTAAACTAAAACGCAACAAGTGGAGCCTTCTAGAAAGTGAGTTGTAATGGGGAATCTGAGGTAACATTAGCTGTTTTATTCTGGTAACTTAACATCCACTGATCACTTTGCATGTTACCCAGGCACAATGTTGTAACATCATACATTTGTCATTTGGAAAATACTGACTCCCTGAATGATGCAGATATCCAACTGCTGACATATTTTATTAGCTAGTTTTTAAATGTCACCTGTGTTAGTATTGCCACCCGTCTCATCAGAGAAGTCTTTCTGTTTTAGGAAGCTCTCAAGCCATTAGAGTGTCAAATGCAGGTTTTCCAAAATCGGTGATGAATGTTGTCGATTGTCTTCCTTGAAGGGACAGGCTTGCTTCTTTCATTTTTAAGAAAATGTTTACCCCGTATCCAGGTCCCGGTAACCACAGGATGCATGTCGCTACTTCAAGTGAACAGGAGGCTGTGTGGCCAAGACTGCTAGTTTCACTTCACAACTCAAACCGTTGCCCAGACGCTTTTCCTTGGGATGGTCATAGTGCTTCGCTGAGCGAAGGAAGTGCCTTCTGTAACATCCATCTGGTCACAGAGCATATTAAAAGATGAGCATCCAAGGGCCCAGATTTAATATTATCAATCATATTTAATACTTCATCAAGGCAGTATGTGCAAGAAAACTTTGCTCTTCTCTCTCTCTCTTGCTCTCTCGCTCTCCTGCTCTGTCTGTTGGCACTGAGTGGTGATGAGTACAATGATTGCTATGCTACTTTGGTACCGCTCCTTATGTTGCTGTGTTACTTTTGGTGTCCGGGCCGAAGTGCCAGCGGTTTTCTCTTCCGTTACTTTTGCACCATCAGGGCGAGTGTCAAAGCAGGGACAAAAGCCAACATCTTAGTGTTATTATACAGAGGTTTTGTCACTGCAGACTCCTTGAGAGGATCTGGGGATCCGGAGCCCATCTCCTACCTCAGCCTGACGGGTCTGTGGGCCACAGTTTGAAAACCGCTGCTGCTTGCAATGTGTGTTTCCTGGATGAAGCAAGATGAGCCGCAGAGAAGTGAGGCAGCTTGTCTCGGATCACATGGGTTTGTTGGAAGCACAATCAGGACTCCAACGCAGGCCTGTCAGACCCAAAGTTAGTCTGGAAAGTTGGTCTCCCCTGCGCCCCGCCCTCTCCTGGCACACATGAGAGTAGAATTTGTGTAGAACTCGGAAGGGAGTATGAACTGGATTGTTCGGAAGGACACAGGGGTCTGGATGAGAAGACTAAAAAAGTGCAACAGTGAGGACTGGAATGGGCACAGTTTATGTGGTGGATAAAGGAAAGACGGAGCCTAAAGCAGAGCACCCATTGGCCATCTCTAAAGACAGTTTTGGATGGGAGGATGGTATGAATGGATTGAGGAGCTGAATGTCAGAGTGAGGAGCCTGACCTTAACTCATAAAGAAGCTTTTAAGTTCTTAAACAGCACCGGTGATGAAAGTAACATGAAACCGGCCTTGGTGGTGGATGTTTTACCAAAGAAAAGAGGACAGAGTCAGAGAAAGTCTTGAAGGTCATTGTGGTTCATCAGCACGTGGTAGTCGTTTGAACCACCGTCAAAGGGAAAGAAGAATAAAAAAAAAAAAAATAGAGCCAAGATAAAGCATCCAGAGTGTAGTCATTGGTGATAGGGGAATGCAGAGGAAAATGATTTCCCTGGATTCCCAGCTTTCAAGTGTGAGCCTTCAAGGGAGATGTGATATTTCTCAGAGATTGGTGGTGAATATGTGGACAGTTTATGGTGAGCTGGTGGTGGTGATATCAGTGTAGCCCACCGAAGACACGCCGAAAATAGTTTTTTGTGCCTTACGTCGAGGCTATGGTACACGCAAAGGTGGATTCCCTGAGAGTGGGTGGTTGAGGGCTTATAATGGAATGAAGAAGAGCCAACTTAGGAGAAGGAGCTTGTGACTTGAGAGGTGGAAGCACATCAGCGGCCACTGTAGCTGTCGCTGTCGTCATCAGCATACGTAATAATGGTAATAATGGTGGTGGCTGACACGTACCGAGATCTTATCATGTGCCGGGCTTGTCATGCAGTGGGTGATTGGATTCTCAGAACAATTTAATGAACGATTCTCAGAACAATTTAATGAACGAGAATAGGTTTTAGTCCCAGTTTGGGGGATGGAGACAATAGGGTTTAGAAACATTAAACATCTGTCCAGGGTCACACGGCGAGGGAGCTGGTTCAGCTGGTCTTAGACTCCCGCTCTCTCGGACTCCAGCACCCCTCGTCCACCTGAATGCAGTCTTAGGGAATTCAAGGAGCGGAATGTGCTCAAAAAGGTCTATGTAAAATTGCCAAGCGAAGTTGGAGATGATGAAAACCGAAGAAGACCGTCATCGGACTTTATGCGAGGTGTCAGTAGAGTGGTGATGTTGGAAGCAAATGACAGGACGTGGTGACAGTAACTATGGGAGTACAGAAAATGGACGGCTTGTGGGAGAGGTTTGTGCATAAAAGAAGGAAAAAAAACCTAAAATAGCTTAACGTTGGCATGGATTTTTAACTGAGGTGACTTAAGGTGTACATGAGAGGAGGCTGAAGTTCGTGGAAGGTGCATGGGAATGATGTGTCAGATGATAAAGAGATTGTTGGTAGGAGGGGAGACAGGTTTGGGAGAAGCAGACTGGGGGGAATAGGATGCAGGGTGCCGGGAGCAACTTTGGCAGGGAGGGGGGCCCTTCTCCCGAAACAGCACAAAGTAATTATTATAGAAAGTAGAATTTGCTACAATGAGTAAAAGTCATCTGGTAACCCTAAACTGGTGGTCTTGGAATTAAGGAAACATAGAGGTTATCTGTTCTCTTGAGGCTTAACACGGAGCTGTAAATCTCAGGGTTGGAGGGGACTTTGGATGTTAATACTTTAGATTGTCTCTCTCTACTGTAATTAATCATTTCATCGTACACGTTTAAGGGATCTGCTGGTTAAGAAACATGACTTTCATTTCCCTTTCAGTCTTGTCTTTGTAGGCCAGAAGGAGCCCTGCGACAAGGCAGAGACCCCACCGATTGTTTCTGGGCACCGTTGAGCGCCTAGCACCCAGACTGTTGCCTGGTGCAGAGTGGGGCTCAAAAATAGTTGTTGCACGAATGAATGGACGTGGTCTCAGTCATCTGATGCTTCCTTTACCTTTGTTACTTCATTCTTTCCTCACGTTTGGGTAAAGCTCTGCAATTTCTAAAATGAGTTTACTCTTTTCAGTCATGATAATGATACTGTGTTAGGAACACTGTTAGCATTCCCGTTTGATAGATGTGGACACTGACTGTCCTGTCTAAGGTTATAGCACATTGTAGCTGTTTGGAGCCTGGACTTTGGAGTCAGACCTGGTCTGAGAACCACCTCTGCCATTTATAAGCTATATTCTTTTGGCAATTTTCTTTACCTATCCTAGTCTTAGTGTTCTTATCTATAAAAAGGAGGCATGCAACTATCTTGTACAGTGATTGAAAAGATTAAATAACATAGTGCCTATAAACTGAGTTATAACACAAAACTAGGTAGGTATGTGCAGTGGTTAAAAGCACAGACTGTGAAGTCAGACAGCCTGGGCTTGAACCTGAGCTCTTGAGTTTACTGCTGTGTGATCTTGGGCAAGTTATCTATCCTTTCTGTGTCTCAGTTTTCTCATCTGCAAAATGGGGATAATGAAGGGTCACAGTATCAGGGAATTGTCCCCTAATTTCTTCTGACCAATCACTGCTGAATCACAGTTAACTCTCCAAATCGTATTATCTTATTTTTTTGAATGTTTGTTTACTTTTGAGAAAGAGAGAGACAGAGCGAAAATGGGGGAGGAACAGAGAGAGAGGGAGACACAGAATCCGAAGCAGGCTCCAGGCTCTGAGCTGTCAGCACAGAGCCCACGCGGAGCTTGAACCCAAGAACTGTGAGATCATGACTGGAGCCAAAGTTGGACACCTAACTGACTGAGCCCCAGGCGCCCCATCCAAATCTTATGATCTTATTTATGTTATTTGCCTTTGCCTCATCCCTTGCCAAATACTTTAAGAGGATCTGTTATTTACTAAACATGGCTTTCATCCCCCTTTCTTCCTCCTTCCTTCCTTCCTTCCTTCCTTGTAGGCTCCATGCCCAGCATGGAGCCCAACATGGGGCTTGAACTTAACCTGGAGATCAAGAACTGAACTGAGATCAAGAGTCATATGCTTAACCAACTGAGCTACCCAGGGGCCCCTCATGTCTGTCTGTCTTTCTTTTCTTTTCTTTTCTTTTTTCTTTTCTTTTCTTTTCTTTTCTTTTCTTTTCTTTTCTTTTCTTTTCTTTTCTTTTCTTTTCTTTTTACTTTGCCAGAATGAGCCCCAAAATACCTAATGATGGACAGAAAAGGAATATCCAGGATTTTAATATTCTGATGATTATGTCATCTGCCCTGTCCTTGTAAAGGATACCTTAAAATGATATTTACCCCAAATCACACTCTATTAGACCCCTTCTCCACCTGCCCCGAATTCTTCCTACTGAGAAACCCACCCTGTGGGTGTCCTGCTCCCATGTCGGAAACAAAAGAAAAACCCAAAAGTGGTTTTGGAGGAGACATGTGAAAACATCCTGTTGAAATGATCTCAAGACGATGCCTTTTTTTGTAGGTGACCCTTGTTCCATCTCTGCTGCTTCAACCAAGAGGTTGCTGTACCCGATTATTATTTTAGCTTATCACTATCAACAGAATGAATAGAGTCCATTTGCACAATTGTTGCTTTCAAAATAAATTACTCAGGATGAAAATCTTTGCAGGGTCAGAAAAATAGATAAATATTCTCAGCAGGATGTAAATAAAGGTGGGGATGGAGTATCCCAGACTGTTGATTAGCTTTGCAACTTGTGCAGAGGCACTGGGAAGCAAAATGTCTGGATTCAGAGAGGGGACCCAACAGAGGCATTTGTTGGGAACTCCTACTATATCATATGAGAGACTGTTCTTGCTAATCAAAATGACATTCCCCCATGATGTTTAGAGCCCTCGTTTACAGAATTATAGCATTTTGGTGCTAAAATCTTTTAGTGGAATAAATCTCTCCTGGACAAATGAGATGTCTATTGTCATAGACCATTGCTGAAACTGCAGGGCTCGAGCACGTCCAGAATGTGGTCCGGGAAACCCAAGGCCTGTGTTTGTGCCTTTAGGGTGTGCTACCTGTCTGCCAAAGTCCTTATTTCTTCAGAAAACTTTTGCTAGGGACTGTGGTATGCTGGACGTCATGCCAGGCCGTGAGATGGTAAGAAATGCCCGGGTGGGAATCTCGGTCTGCCTGGGGAGACAGATAAATGAGCAACTGTGATTTAAAGGTATGTTAGGTCATAAACAAAATGCTGTGGGAACACGTGCAAAAAGGTAAGAAGAAGAGAAATTGCTGTTCTGAGCATGTGCCGTGAGCCAGGCATGGTGCCGTTCAGTGGGGGGACCAAGAGGAAGGTAGGGAACTGGGCATTTTTGGGAGGTAGGGAGGCTGTGATGGAAATTTCACCTGGAGGTGAACATGTCCAAGAATGACTGGCCAGGCCACGGGTTGTTGAGGGAGGGCTGGTAGCGAAGGGCTAGAGGTGAAGCTGAGAACACTTTGGGCATTATTCTGCCTGTAAGTGGGAGCCACCCACGTCTCAAACACGGAAGAAGTACATCATTAGATTCGTGCTCTTAAAGCTCTGAGGGTAGCGTGTAGGATGAGGTGGAGAGCAAGCGCCCGAGTTAGAAAGTCTCATTAGGAGAAGATGACAGTTGCCAAGGCAAGAAATAATGAGAGCTGGACAGTTGTGTTAGGGGAGAGAAAGGCAAGAGGTCCAGTGGATTGGAACAGTGGGACCTATGACAGAATCACAACAGCTCCTGGAAAGGGGGAGGACCATCTGCCTTTTCTAGCACCTCTTACTTCGCGTATGTTACTTAAGATGATGCTGAGGAAGGAGAAGGGGAAGTTAATAAGTTACTACATCCTGGGGGAGTGGGTGCCTGTAGTATTAACTTCCATCCCTACAAGGAGTATGAGAATGTCTATGGCCAAGATGGTAGTGAGGATTAAATGAGAAAATTTATGTGGAATCTTCAGCATAATGCCCAGGACATAACACCTCATAATAAGTATCGTCTCCTCAAATTCTCTGTCTCATGCACACGCATACACACCTATACACACACAGAAAACTCCATAGCCTATTGACATCTTTAAAATCTTGCCCCATATGTAATCATATTTTTAATCCTTACAACATAATTTTTAAAGTCCAAAAGCATTGCTGTTAAAATCGAGAGGCAGCCAGCATACAAGTGACCTTGAACGGAATTCTTTCCCAGAATATTGTAAAGGTTGCTATGTGTTTGTAAGAAAAAGGTTAATGTACATCACGTGCGTTCCTTTTGCCAACTACTGAGTAGTTTGTCCTAAGTTTTTTTTTAAGAGGTACTTCTCTGAGTGCCATGTAATGCCAGATGCTGTCCCAAGAGAATCAGCTGCTATGGCTGTGAAATTTCTTTCCTGCTCTAGTAGAGGACTGCCATTAACATGGAAAATATGGCCAGTCTGGTGTGGGCAAGATGTAGGTTGATAATGCATAATCCGGGAAAACGATGAGATCCAGCATTTGTCGTTACTTGAAGTGTTCTTATAATCAGAGCAACACACCCATATCAAAACTTTATGGGTACAAAAAGAAACCTGTTGTGAAAAAAGCCTGGGTGTCTTTTTCAAAACTAAGTAGATATCCCCTTCCTAGATGCCAGTCTCTGGGCAGGTCTCCAAGAGGTTACAGCTTCCCAAGAGCCTGTCCTTACCCTGGTCAAGGGAACAGTGCACTAAATACTCCTCTGGGTGCCTGAGCAAAGGCTACATGCCTCTAGGGCACCTTCTTTGGTTTCGGCTGTCCTACATGGGGCCCTCCCTCCCCAAGAGAATGCTAAGCTTCACTTGGTGGATGTCCAAGCCAGTTACCATCATTTCAACGTGCTTCACTTTAGCCAAGGTTTCCATTAGCAGTCTTGCTTCTCCACTCAGGAATGTTAGTGCCCTTCTCTTCCCCCTGGGACTTCTCTCTTAGCACCTGATATTGCCTGTGTAATCAGGATCTCATGGAAATGAAAATTGGAGTGCCATGATGATAAATTCTTTAGGAGTCATAAAAGCTGAATTATAATGAGACTTATTAGCTGTGTGACCTTGGGCAAGGCAAACCCCTCTGAGTCCTCGTTTGATTACCTCTAAAATGTGGATAATGATGCCTAATACTCAAGATTGTTGGGAAATTTAAATGAGATACTGTATACATGAGCTCCTAGGACAATGCCTGGCACATGTAATTGCTCAACAAATGTTGATTCACAAAGAGTTAAAAAAAATCCCTATTTAAGGATTTGCATGTTAGAGAATCAAGGTGAAAATTCTTTGTGAGCTTCCTACGTTATGAATGTCAGACTTCTTTGGAAAGAAGCCTGAATTCTGAGTTAACAGATCGTTTGGAATGGAGACTTCTAAATATTCATTCACAGTTGTCCTTTGGGCTTCAAGAATTTTAACTTGCAAAATACCATGCTAGTGAGGCAAAATGCCTTCTTATGGCAACAAATTCAGTAGTGCAAATACTTGGCAGTTTATCCATCAATAAATGTTCTTAAAAGTAGCATGCATGAGAGTTATAGCAACTGCCAGTTTTGAGAGCTTTTTCTGCTTTAGGGACGGTGCTAAACTCTTTGCGTACAACTTCCTACTTAATCTTTGCAACACGCTGAGAAGGACGTTCCTCTCCCAGTTTTACAGCTCAGAGAGGCTGATTAAATTACTCAAAGTCATATAGATAACACAAGTAAGATTTGAACATCAAGATGTGTGATCCTTTCTGACCTATTGAGCCTCTGCCTTGTACCCAGAACTGCAGAGAGAGGTACCCACAGGGCAGGGAACACTCTGTATAGAAATTCAGCCTGTGTTAGACTGTAGTTGCTATTGGGGCCTGGGTAGTGGTTGAATGAGGCCAGATGCTGTATGAGACTTGGGAAGGATGGCTGAATGGAAGACAGATGTGGGTAGTATTGCTCTCAAGGCCTTTGTGAAGACTGTGTGTATGTTATGCCCAGGGATATTGTATGAAGGGGTGAGCGGTGTTGAGTCCTATTTGCACTCTGCTTACTAGGTTGGGCACCTGCAGGGCTGTGGCTGCCATGGCGATGAGAACCATTTCTTCACTGACACAGAGGCACCAAATGGGCTGACAGCAACCTGGCATCAGCTCATTTCCCATCCATGCCAGCCAGTGCTCCATCAGCGCAAAGGGCCTGCAGTCCCAAGAGGTGGGAGGGAAGAAGGCTGGAGAGGGAACATAGACCCATTCCTTAGCAAGTGGAGTTCAAAGGAAGGTCACGATAAAACAAAACATTTTGGAAAGAAGAATCAAAGGCAATTAGATGTCTGCAAGGACTATAAACCCACTGAGTAGAATATTGATCTATTATTTGAAAGGTCCATGACAAAGCTGGGGGGAAAATTGCCCCTTACAGTAGAAACGTGCTCAGATACCCAGTAAGTAACCACCAGCATATGAGAAACTGTAAATATTAATGAAGTGACAGGGCCAGCATTTTAAAAGGAGCTTTTTGCTTTGAGTATCTTTTGTACAGGGGGAAACAGATCTTTAAACTTTAAAGGGATGAATTTTCTCTACTGTATACTGGAGTTTTATAAAGCACTGCCTCCTGCCAGACTCTCTACAGTGGACTTTATATTCTTTTGGAGAGAGGCATTTGAGAACCTATAAAGGCAGGTCAGGCCTACAGTATTAGGAATTTATAGTAACAAAGGAAAGAAAAAAGAGACCAAGTGAGACAATAGAAGAAGATGAGTTAAGACTACCTTATTTTGTGGCATGATGGGATTATCAGGAAAAAATGAAAGATCAGTATGCTGATGTTCGGGGACACTGAGCATAAGGCAGGGTCTTGTGAATGCAGACCTGATCACAAGGGGAAGATCGAATTCATGTTTTGACTTCTCCTGCTTGTGAAAAATAATCTGCACACCGGAGTGGTTCTTAAGAAAACATTCTAGGTAATTAGCTAAGTAAGTCTTTGTTTAAATCTTTATTTCTATATATTTAAAAAAAATATTTATATGCCTTGACTTTTATTCTAGCGTTGAAAATAATTAACTTTAACTGTACGATTGCCTACAAATCAACTTGCAGTACCAATGATTTCCTTATATTTATTGAATAAATAGGCATCCAAGTGTTTGAGCTTCAGGTTTATTACCTGTTAAATGGCAACAATCGTATAATAATATAAGTCTGCTTTCTCTTTGGGGTTGTTGTGCGATTAAATGGCACCGTGAGCTCGTGAAATGTTAGAGCTAGGAGAGACCTTTTGGACTATTACGTCCATGTTCTATGTTGGAAGCACGATCCGAGGGTGAGGCACTTTTGTTTATCCTCATCTCGTGGCACGGCCGTGCTCATACACGTTGGCAAATCAGAGTAGTAAGTGGTACGTGGTTTCAAGGTAGGGCTCACTAGTTTCTGAGCCGCGTTTGGGCATTTCGTGGTAGTGGTTCTTTTGCAAAACGTGTCACTGGGAGATGATTGGAAACAGGCAATTTCCTGGAAACAGGCATTAGGTAGGCAAACCTACCTAATGATACAGGTCCCGATGGGACAGGGGGAATAAAAAACCAAACACCTGCTGCTAAGCATGTTAACTTATCTTTTAATATAGCAAATTAAGATTAATTCACATACCACGTACAGTTCACTTACTTAAATAGTGTGGAGTTCAGTGGTGTATAGTATATTTATAGCTGCACAGTTTTAGAACATTTTCGTTGCTCAAAAAAGAAACCCTGTACCCATTAGCCATCAGTCCCCATTTCCTCCCCTGCTCCAAGCCCATGGCAACCACTCATCTCCTTTATGTCTCTACGGATTTGCCTGTTCTGGATATTCTGTATACATGGAATCATATAATATGTGATCTTTTACAAAAAGCTTCTTTTACTTAGCATGATGTTTTCGAGGTTCATATATGTTTTAACAGGTATCAGTACTTTGTTCTTTGTCATGGCTGAACAATGTTCTATCATATAGATCTACCGTATTTCATTTAGCCACTTATGAGTTGATCGACATTAGTTTGTTTCCACTTTTGCCCGTTATGAATAATGCTGTTATGAACATTTGTATACAGGTTTTTGTGTGGGCATGTTTTCATTTCTCTTGGGTGTATACCTAGGGTTACAGTAGCAGGGTCATATGATAACTCTGCTTTCAACTTTTTAAGAAACTGATTGACTTCTTTTTCAAGCGGTAGCACCATTTTGCGTTCACACTAATGTCATCTGCTTTCTGCTTTATTAATTTTCGTCCTCTTAAAATTTATCTTCTTCCTATTTTCTTTCTTCTGTTTGATTTGGGTATTATTGTTCTGCTTTTTTAGTTTATAATGATGGGAGTTGGGAGCATTGATTTGAGACCTTTTTTGTTTTCTAATGTAGGTGTTTTGTGCTATAGAGTTCCCTCTCAGTATTTTGAATGCATCCCACAAATTTTGCCACATGGGTTTTCATTTTCATCTGGTTAGAACTACTTTTTAAATTTCTTTTTAGATTTCTTTTTCATTTAATCAAGCGTTATTTAGAAGCATATAATTTGGTTTCCAAATATTTGGGGAATTTTTACTTATCTGTTATTCATTTATAATTGAATTCTGCATTAGGCAGAAAATGTACTCGGTATGACATGAATCGCTTTAAATTTATTCAGACTTTTTAATGGCCCATATATAGTCTATCTTGGTACATACTTTGTGCACACTCGAGAAGGAAGTGTATCTTCCTATTCTTGGGTGCAATGTTCTATAAATACTAATTAGGTCAGGTTAGTTGATAGTGTTGTTCATGTCTTCTGTAGCATTACCGATTTCTGCCTGTTCTGTCATTTATTGAGAGGGAGTGTTGAATTCTCTGGCTGCAATTGTGGATTGAATACTAGCATTTTAAAGGTACAGATAACGTTCATTTCTGCAGTATCTCATAGTGCTAATTGCTGGAGATGCAAAGATGAATAAGAGACGTGTGGCTCCTGTAATCATGGAGTGAAATACAGAGTGCATCCTTAAAATAGCTTGGATTCACTTTTTTTTTTTTTAAATTCTATTTCCACTGGTCCTTTCTAACCTGGTCTCTCTTCATTTTATACTCAAGTTCCTGCAGATAGTTCTTTGCTTTATTCCTAACTGTCTCTGAGCCATTTTTTCCCTACTAGGTCTGGCTTAATCTTCTAAGGACAATTGTCATTGTACTCCTTCATCCTTGTTGATGTGGGCTGTAGCACAGTGACTCAAGGAATGTGTCATGATGCTCGGTTATCATTGACACCTTGCATCTGATAAAAGAGTTCTCTATTTGGTCCCTTTGTCTTTTTCTAGTACTTCATGTCCAAACTCCTCCTTGTTACTTTTTGAGGTAATCCTTAAACTAGCTATGCTCTATTAATCCTAACTTTCCAACACTTCTTGATATAAAAAATTTGTCTGTTCCCTCTAGATGCAAATCGTTTCCCCAGTTCCTAATCTTTGCATTAGATGCGGTGTACCTGAGGTTAACATCCTTCCAACTAATAAGACACCTGTAAGAAGTTAATATTTTTAGGGGCAGACTTCATTAATCATTTGGTTTTTTATCTCCTCGGGGCCACCACTGGTGGTTTGCTCATCACTTGGTTATGACCATAGTAGGAAAACCAATAACATTT
Organism: Acinonyx jubatus; assembly: GCF_027475565.1. NCBI lineage: Eukaryota > Metazoa > Chordata > Mammalia > Carnivora > Felidae > Acinonyx > Acinonyx jubatus. The sequence continues at coordinate 189,006,027 of NC_069380.1, read as the reverse complement.
TCATTGAATTTAATTGAGATACTGTTCTTTCTGATTTTTAAATCGTGTGCCACCATTTTGCTTCGAAAAGCCATTACCAAAAGAATACACACATAATATTTATATTTCAGTAAGAGCATACCTCTTAAAAAGTTAAAAAAGCACACCATTTTGCAGTTATAATTTTATGACTCACCAGGGGAAAAAAGTACTTCTAAAAGGAAGAGATGAAGCCACTCATCCAAGGTTTTAAATTAGTCGGTCTTCAGTTTTAAACACCATCTCAGAAAATTTAACATGGCATCTATTTTTCATTTTTAAAATCGTTCTTTTCAGCCGGGATCAATTTTTATATCATCCTCCCCCACTACAAGGAAACAGTTCGCTATACCGTAGACTTTTTTGAACATTTACATCTTTGCTCATATCAGCGGGAGGCTTCTTGGAATTCCACAGCAATTTTTGTGACCATATATGCTTTGTACAGTGTTGCACATTTTTTTCTTCTTATTCTGCCGTAAGTTTTCAAAACCTGCCATAGGTTTTGTATATACAAAATGAGCATCACCCTCTGGCCTAACGCAATTGCAGGGAACACATTTTTACGATGTGATGAGAAAAAGAACATTTTTTACAGTTTACCACAGTGTGAGTACAGATATATATTAAAAATAATAGCAACAACAACAAATCTATGGGATTTCTAGAAACTTCTTGAAACAGGACAAAAAGCTTAGTGACTTTGGGTTTGTCAAAGATTTTTTAATATGACACAAAAAAGTAAAAAAGTTTAAGATTAGAAAATTACGTTTGCTTTTTTGAAAAAGCGTGGTTAAGAACATGAAAAGGCAGGGCACAGGCTGAGAGAAAATATTTGCACGACAGCCATCAAACAAAGGAGTTGTATCTAGACTATATAAAGAACTTTTATAATTCAATAATAATAAGAAAAGCAAACGAATGCACATGGGACAAAGATTTAAACATGGTACCAGAGAACATATGCAAATGGAAAATAAACTTATGAAAAAAATGCTCAACATTGCTAGTCATTAGGGACATGCACATTTAAGCCACAAGGAGCAATCATTACACATCCCTAGAAAGGCTAAAGTTAAATAAGAACAACCATGGACATATCAGGTGTTTTTGAATATGTGAAGTAACCGGAAGTCTCATTCATAACTGGTGGAACTGCAAAATGGTCCTGCTGCTTTGGGAAAGAGCTTAATAGTTTCCTAAGAAGCTAAACATACAACCATTTAACATATGGCCCAGCCATTGTACTGCTAGGTATTTACCCAAGAGTAAAGAAAGCATCTGTCCACACAAAAGAACTACACATGAATATTCACTGGAGCTTTATTTCTAGTAGCCAAACACTGCAAAAACTGCAAAAAATGTCTAACAAGAAAAGAATGGATAAGCAAATTGTGATATATACGTACAATGGAGAGCTTCTTGGCAAAGAACAGACTCTTGGTGGATGCAACACCATGGATGAAAATCAAAATGCTATGGTGAGTGTTCTTTGCCAGGCAAATAGATGAGTGCCTACCGTGGAATTCCACTGATATAAAATGTCAGAAAATGCAAGTTATATAGTGGTTGTGTAATTCATGTCATTATTGCCTGGTTTGGAAGAGGGTGATTGGAGAGAGGTAGGAAAGGGAGATGACAGAGGGATACATGGAAATTACTGGGTCTGATGGATGTGTTCATCATCCTCCTTGTAGAAATAGTTCCATAGCATGAATATATGCCCCAAATTACCAACTTTACTCTTGGAATATATGTGGTTTAATTTATATCAATTGTAACTCAACAGATCTTTGAAAAAAAAACACACACAAAACAATGTAAGTAAAGATGAAAGAAATGAGCACCTTGTAGAACCTTTTACTTGGGAAACTTCTATCAAACTTAACAACCTGGTACATTTGCTCTTAAGGGCTCTTGCAAAACTTGTGATATTTCTCTAGGTCTCCATCTGCCTTCTACCAAGCTGCAGCAATTTAAAGATGTTTCTATATTCTCAGAAACTGATGTATTATTTTTAACCAGAGTTTAGAATTTAGTCAAGATGGCTTGACTTTTTTTTTTTTTAAAGTGGTTAATGGCTTTTTTTTTTTTTTAACCTTCCTTTCAAAGCCATGATGGCAATTTCCCCAGGCCAGAGGCAAGGATGTCTGGCAGTCCTGTGACAGTTCTGTCACAACCTTCTAAGGAGTGGGCAGAATCTCCTAACACCCCCTGCTGTCTGTTATAAATTGATGGCACTTTGGGTAGCCTGATGGAGTTGGAGAGATGTGGCTAATAAAGAATTCACATCATTGCAATGTTCCAAGAATTGATGAGCGAATAAAAATTGAAAGCATGTTAAACATCATCTGAGAGGGGCACCTGGGTGGCTCAGTCGGTTTAGTGTCTGACTTTGGCTCAGGTCACGATCTCACAATTTGTGCGTTTGAGCCCCACATTGAGCTCTGTGCTGACCGCAGGAAACCTGAAGCCTGCTTCAGGTTCTGTGTCTCCCTGTTCATCTGCCCCTCTCCTGCTCATGCTCTCTCTCTCTCAAAAATAAGTAAACATTAAAAATATTTTAAAAAATCTGCAAACTAGCTTTGATCATCTCCACCCCTTCTGTAGCATCCAGCTTGATTTTCAAAAATGTTTTGAGACTGACATGGATAAGAACACTTCATCTCTCTCTATATTTGGAGTGACATCAGTATAAGAACATCTGTATATCTTCCCATTTTGGGGAACAGTATCACACTTTTTAAAAATAAAAAAAAATGCAAAACACATTGGAAAGCACCACACGAATGGAGGTGGTTGTGTTATAGTTAATAAAACGTACCTTCCTTTTGAAGTGCCTTAATAACAACACTTTGTGTGAAAGAACTTTTTAGAATTTAATTTGAAAAGTAATACACTTCTTAAGCCAAGCCTTTTGACCTTTGAAGAAAATTTACATAATTTGTTTTGAAGCGTTGTAAGTTATAATTTTAAGTGTTTTTGTCTACAACTTAGCTGTCTTTCTTAATGTCCTCCTTTTGTGATGATAGAAATACTTGGGCAGATACCCCTCTCCATGGTGTGTGGTTATGTAGGCTACTTTAGAATATTAAAATGACATTTCATCATTTGATTGCTAGTCAAAGGACAAGAGGCTATTAAAAAAAGTTAAGGCCTTTTACCTCTTTGGTTAGGTTTATTTCTAGGTATCTTAATTGGTTTTGGTTCAATTGGAAATGGGGTCGATTCCTGGATTTCTTTTTCTGCTGCTTCCTTATGGTGTATAGAAATGCAGCAGATTTCTGTATGTTAATTTTTTTATCCTGCAATTTGCTAAATTCATGTAGTAGTTCTAGTAATTTTGCGGGGGGTGGGGGGAGTCTTTCAGGTTTTCCACATAGACTATCATGTTGTCTGCAAATAGTGAAAGTTTGACTTCTTCCTTGCCAGTTTGGATGCCTTTCATTTCTTTTTGTTGTCTCATTACTGAGGCTAGGACTTCTAGTACTATGTTAAATAATGGTAGGGGCACCTGGGTGGCTCAGTCAGTTGAGCCTGTGACTCTTGATTTTGGCTCAGGTCATGATCTCAGTTTTGTGAGTTCAGACCCTGCGCTGGGCTCTGCGCTGACATTGTGGAACCTGCTTGAGATTCTCCCTTTCACTCTGTCCCTCCCCCACTCACGCTGTCTCTCTCAAAATAAATAAACTTAAAAAAAATAAAAACAAAGAAACAAATAATGGTGAAAGTGGACATCCCTGTCTTGTTCTTGACTGCAGAGGAAAAACTCTCAGTTTTTCCCCACTGAGGATGATATTAGCTGTGGGTCTTTCATATATGGCCTTTATGAGGTTGAGGTATGTTCTTCAACCATTTTGTTGAGGGTTTTTATCAAGAATGGATGCTGCATCTTGTCAAATGCTTTTTCTGCATCTACTGAAAACTATAGGACACTTATGAAAGACATTGAAGAGGACACAGAGAAAAGGAAAAACATTCCATGCTCACAGGTTGGAAGAACAAACATTGTTAAATATACTACCCAAAGCTATGTACACATTTAATGCAATCTCTATAAAAATACCACCAGCATTTTTCACAGAACAAACAATCCTAAAATTTATGTGGAATCACGAAAGACCCTGAATAGCCAAAGCAATCTTGAAGAAGAGAAGCAAAGCTGGAGGCGTCATGATTCCAGACTTGAAGCTATATTACCAAACTGTAGTCATCAAGACAGTATGGCACTGGCACAAAAACAGACACATAGATCAGGAGAGCAGAATAGAAAACCCAGAAATGGACCCACAACTGTATGATTAACTAATCTTCGACAAAGCAGGAAGGAATATCCAGTGGAAAAAAGACAGTCTCTTCAACAAATGATGTTGGGAAAACTAAACAGCAACATGTAAGAAGTGAAATTGGATTACTTTCTTACACCAAACATAAACATAAATCTGAAATGGATGAAAACCTACATGTGAAACAGGAAACCACCGAAATCTTAGAGGAGAACACAGGCTACAACTTCTTTGACCTTGGCCACAGCAGCTTCTTACTAGACCGTCTCTGGAGGCAAGGGAAACAAAAGCAAACATGAACTCTTGGGACTTCATCAAGATAAAATCTTCTGAACAGCAAAGGAAACGATTAACAAAACTGACAGACAAACTATGGAATGGGAGAAGATATTTACAAATGACATATCTGATAAAGGGTAAGTATCCACAATCATTAAAGGACTTCTCAAACTCAACACCCCTCCCCCTCCAAGTAATCCAGTTAAGAAATGGGCAGAAGACATGAACAGACGTTTTTCTAAAGAAGACATCTAGATGGCTAACAGACACATCAAAAGATGCTCAACATCATGCATCATCAGGGAAATATAAATCAAAACCACAATGAGATACAACCTCAAACCTTTCAGAATGTCTAAAACTAACAACACAGGAAACAACAGATGTTGGCAAGGATGTGGAGAAACGGGAGCCCTCTTAGGCTCTTGGTGGGAGTACAAACTGGTGCAGCCACTTCGAGAATAGTCTGGAGGTTCCTCAAAAAGTTAAAAATAGAACTACCCTATGTCCCAGCGGTTGCACTACTAGGTATTTACCCAAAGGATACAAGCATATTGATTCAAAGGGGCACTTGCAACCTGATGTTTATAGCGCGTTATCAACAATAGCCTAACTATGGAGAGAGCCTGAATGTTCATTCATTGATGAATGAATAAAGAAGATACCATTCAGCCATCAAAGAGAATGAAATCTTGCTGTTTGCAATGATGTGGATGGAGCTAGAGTGTATTAGCTAAGTGAAATAAGTCAGAGAAAGACAGATACCACATGATTTTGCTCTTATGTGGAAGTTAAGAAACAAAACAGATGAAAATATGTGAAGGGGAAAAAAAAGCAAAACAAAAGAGAGAGGGAAGCAAACCATAAGAGACTCTTAACCGTAGAGAACAAACTGAGTGTTGATGGAGGAAGTTGGGTGGGGGATGGGCCAGATGGGTGATGGATATTAAGGAGGGCGCTTGTGATGATGAGCACTGGGTGTGGTATGTAAGTGATGGGTCACTAAATTCTACACCTGAAGCCAAATTTACCACGTATGTTAACTAACTAGAATTTAAACAAAAACTTAAAACAATCAAAAGCAAAAAAAAAAAATGTAAGGTGTTTTAAGGACACAGATATTCTGCCTTTGTATGATCTGCACTGTACTTAAATAAGAAGATATATTTCTACATGACAATTAAGTGAAAGTACTAAGTAAAGGCTATACTAGTTTGATAGATTCTAAGAAAAAACGTGGGACAGTAGAAACTAACAGACAGATTTAACTTGTATGACTACTATATACTCTGTATTTTGGAATACCTTCATTGTCTTCAAGAAACTTATGGCTGTGTTGAGATGCTCAGAAAACCTTCTCAACTTCAATAATCTTTTATTTGTGAGTGATCTGTCAACGTCTTATGGGCTTAAAAAAATTAAAGCCTAAAGAATCCCAAAGGATTTCTGCAAATGCAAATGTTGTTAAGAAGAAGGCTGTGGCTGTTTGTGCCAGGATTAAATTAAATCCAACTGTGTCTTTAAATAGAAGTGTCTCCAGATCATATCAACACTACCGCATCCTGAAGCCATCAACCTTGGTTTTAAAATGCTCACTGACACTCAGCACCCACATAGCATTCTGGTGAGCTTTGCCAAGTTACTCACGGCCAATTTCAGTCAGTATGAAGAGTGCATGTCTAGCAATAGAATCTGGCTAGTAGTTTTAAGTGTAGGATGAAGTTCTTTTCAGGAACTGTGAAGAGTGTGAGTCATGTAAATCACAGCATAACAGGGCCCATTGTCTTTCTGGGCCTCCCTTTTCTCATCTGTTAAGTGGGTTTAAATTTTTTTACCATTTTATTTATTTATTTTTTTTCGAGAGATGGAGAGAGACAGAGAGTGAGCAGGGGAGGGGCAGAGAGAGAGGGAGACACAGAATCCAAAGCAGGCTCCAGGCTCCGAGCTGTCAGCACAGAACCTGACGTGGAGTTCGAACCTGTGAATAGGAGACCATGACCTGGGCGGAAGTCAGGCACTCAACCCACTGAGCCACCAGGCACCCTGGTTAACCTGGTTAACACCCTGGTTAACTATAACAATAGTATCTGCAATTGATGAGTTAAAGTGTTTTCTGACAGCACCCAGTCCAGAGTAAGCATTCAATAATTGTGAGCTATTCTCACTTAAAAATGGTTTTTATTGCAAATAGGCAAGCTTAAATGGTGAAGTTTCTTCAATACATTTTGTTCCAATGTACTTGTTTAAAAATTCTTGGGGTTAAGTTAATGCTTCTCAAAGTATGTTTGGAAAAACATTCGTCCTCCTGGATTAATTAATATATTTTAGGCGTGAAAAAAGGGTTCTGTGATTAGATAAGCTTGGGAAACAAACCCCTGATTAAGCACAATAAAGTTAATTAGGTTTTATCGCTGCAAGACTTCTTAGAGTGTTGAATATGATAGTAAGCAGTATGACTCAAAAGGGTTGTTATGGAGAACTTATGTATTAAGGTCAAACTCTTTCGGATACTATTTTTCTTGCTACCTTAGTAAACTAAGAATCACATTTTATTTAGCAGACAAGGGACGATTTCTAAAATCACCATATCTTCAATGTCCACATATTTTCCCCAGTCCTGTAACGCAGAGGAAGCCATTAATATGGGTGACTCCGAATTTATTTGAGACTGTATGCTCAGCAGTGGGCTTATGGCAGAAGTGGAATTTTTGGTGTTCAGGTGGAAGTTTGTAGCAATTCACGTACTCTTGGATGCAAGTAATAGAAACCCATAATCAAAAATGGCAAACTGCAAGAATATTTATTATCTCATAAGCAGTTTAGAGATAGGTTCCAAAATTGGTTAATCCAGCAGTAAGTGACTTTTCATGGACCCAGGTTTTTCCCTTTTTTTTTCTCTCTACCATCCTCAGAATGTTGGCTGGTAGTCTTACATGGACTACCAAGTTCAAAGTGGTTCAAAACATGCGAAAGAAAGAAAAGAAAAGAAAAGAAAAGAAAAGAAAAGAAAAGAAAAGAAAAGAAAAGAGAAAAAAGAAAACAGTGGCCAATAGAACACTGGCGCATCTGGTATTTTTTCTTTATTCAAAGTAAAAAGATATTTCCAGAAATCCTCAAACAGATGTTGCCTTACATTTTTTGGTCAATGTTGGGTAACAAGTCCATGCCTAAAACAATTGCTTTGCTAGGAGACTAAAATATGCATGTTGCTAACCCATATGATATTATGCATCACAAAGTAAGCATTTTGTTAACCCATATGACATTATGGGTGCTATTTTCAGATCCAGTAGAATTAAAATAGTCACATGAGAAAAGTGGAGTCTGTCACATTTGAAAAGGTATGAAGCAAGTTCAATACTGGGGCCTCATGTTATACTTTATTTTTTTATTTTATTTTTTATTTTTTTGTATATATTGTATTTTATTTTTTTCTTTTAAATATGAAATTTATTGTCAAATTGGTTTCCATACAACACCCAGTGCTCATCCTAACAGGTTTCCTCCTCAATACCCATCACCCACCCTCCCCTCCCTCCCACCCCCCATCAACCCTCTGTTCTCAGTTTTTGAGAGTCTGTTATGTTTTGGCTCCCTCCCTCTCTAACCTCTTTTTTTTTTTTTTCTTCCCCACCCCCCCATGGTCTTCTGTTAAGTTTCTCAGGATCCACATAAGAGTGAAAACATATGGTATCTGTCTTTCTCTGTATGACTTTTCACTTAGCATAACACTCTCCAGTTCCATCCACATTGCTACAAAAGGCCAGATTTCATTCTTTCTCATTGCCGTGTAGTATTCCATTATGTATATAAACCACAGTTTCTTTATCCATTTGTCAGTTGATGGACTTTTAGGCTCCCAATGTTATACTTTAAACCGAAGTACATGTTCTTACTTTTTGCTACTTCGAGCAAGTTTGACTGGGTTTTGGTTTATTAGTGACTACTGGCAAATAAAACTGAGTTTGCATTTTTTTAATTGAGTTGAAGATGTGTAAGTTCTGCATTTCACCCCACACAGCCAAACCCACTCAGTACACTAAAGGAGATAGCTGTGGTCACCAGACGCTACATCTGCAACTTAGAAAAAGTATTTGGGGCTGGAGGTAAGACAGATTGAATTTACTCATCTTTCATCCCTTGCTATAAAAATAACATGGCTTTTAGCCAATACCTATATACTTTTCATTCTAAGCATCAAATGTCCTAGCATGTATAAACTGCAAAGTTAGAACTCACGGATGTGGCATGTATTTAATTAAACGCATAAAACAGCAAACTGTATTTATGAAACTGTAACCTGCTCATTTTGTACATCAGAATGATTTTTCTGTGGGTGCAGCTGGATTCTTCATGCTTCCTATCGGTGAAGCAGGTACGAAGGCTCAGAATTAGGTGTTGCTGGTTGTCTCACTGTCTGGGTCAAAACGATGCTAACTGAAAGCTTTTTTGACAGCTTCTGCCGATAACTGTTGTCCCCTCCAAGTTTACCCCTCAGAGATGTGTGATTGAGACAATTGAATCATCACAGAATTTCCTTTGGATGCAAATATTCTTTCTTGCAAAAACACCCTTTCTGGCTTCTGACGTTCCTTATCATATGCAGTACAGTTTTGGAGGAGGATATTTTTTAAAAAAAATATAGGAATACAGGATTTTTTTTTTGAATTTCCAACCACTACATTTTATCTTATTATGTTCAAATGATGATGGAAATAATGAAAACAAATTGTCTATAGGTTTTCAATTTTCCCAAGAATTTTCACATTAAAAAAAATGTCATCCTCACCACAACTCTGTATACTAAGGAAGTTGTTTTAACAAATTGATAGATTAGAAGACCCAGGCATGAAAACAGAAACAGTCTTGCCACTACTCTTGTAGGCATTGCCTAGTTTGGCTTAATTTAAAATCTTATTTATTTACTTATTTATTTTTAATACTTTATTTATTTTTGGGAAAGCGCAAGCGGAGGAGAGGCAGAGAGAGGGAGCCAGAGGGTGTGATATGGGCTCTGCCCTGACAGGCTGACAGCAGTGAGCCTGATGTGGGGCTAGAACTCTCGAACCATGAGATCATGACCTGAGCCAAAGTCGGACACTCAAATGACTGAGTCACCTAGGTGCCCCTACTTTTATTATTTTTTATTTTATTTAAATCAAAGCTAGTTAAAATATAGTGATTCATCCCTTACATACAACATCCAGTGCTCATCCCAGCAAGTGCCCTTCTTATCCACTTAGCCCCTTCCCCCGCCTACCTCCCCTCCAGCAACGCTTAGTTTGTTCTGTGGATTTGAGTCTCTTACAGTTCACTCTTTTCTCTGTTTTTATCTTATTTGTCCTTCCCTTCCTCTACGTTCATCTGTTTTGGTTTTGTATTTTATGTTGTCCTTTATAGTAAGAAAGACAAAGAGGTTATACTGTCATTTTTTGCTACCCATTTTCTGGCTGGAAAAGCTGAATTGGGGAGTTTTGCAGTAACTTATCCAGATTTGTATAGCAACTAAATAGCAGAACTGTAGGAACTCTAAGAGAGCAGCAACTATATGGTAGTGAAGACCTCTGGAATCAGCCACACCTCAGTTCAAAAGCCAACCGGGCTGTTAAATGTATGTGCATCCTGGGGCAAAGAACTTAACAACGCTGGGTTTCAGTTTCCTTAACCGTTAAAATAGGAGTAAGGTCATACCAACCCTCTAGACGATTGAGGATTTAATGAGAACGTGCCTAGCACGCGCGCACCCACACACACAGACACACAGACACACACACACACACACACACACACACACACACACACACACTGGTAGGAGCGCACACACACACACACGCACACACTGGTGGGCACACGTGCAAGCCATGTTATAGAAGAGGAGATGGTGGGATAAAGGGGTGTTTATGCCTGATTTTGTGCTCATGCATATCTTCCAGCCGCTCTGACCTGTGACTCTCCACAGCTCTGACTCCAGCCAGCAAACCTGCATTTGCATTTGTATTCCCACCAGGAATGTTTTGGGAATGTGTTTTTTTTTTTTTTTTCTGATTCCTTCTCTAAAAAATCCAGACTGTACATTTCCCCTGCGGATAAGGACATAGATTTGTTAGTCTTGTCAGAACCTGATCTATCCTTCTGCTGTTTTTATTTCAGAACTTTACTTGTATTCGACTCCTGGGCAAGCAGAAAAAAATTCCTTCTTGGAGGTGAAATGATCACCCGTGGTATTTTCGAAAGTTAATATTCTGAGATTCAGAAATGCAGAGTCAAAGACCTCTGCAGCTAAAAGCAGTGTTGGAGACTGTCTAATGAGACGTCTTATTTTAGAGATGGGGAAACTGAGGCTCGTGGGGGGGAGGGGAGAGAATCCTCAGTTGAGTAGTCAGACTAAATAACAGCCAGGTGTTCTGACTTTCAATCTACCAGAATTCCCATAAATAAAATGCTTCCACCTGTAGTCAATACCAGTTAAAAATTAAGAATTTAAGGGTTCATCAGCTAAGTATTTATTTGATAAATGGAGACATGAAGGCTCATAGCATTTCAGCACAATCCTACAGGATAGTTAGTGGCAGAACTGGGAAACGAGTCCAGATTTCTAGACTCCTGTTTCAGTGCTCTCTCCAGTCACATGGTTTGTGCCAATATGCCCATAATGGGAATTCGCTCTCACCAATGGTTTTGAATGCTGTTACTGCCCTATTCTTCTTGGCTTTTTGTATCTCTGATATAAGCCATCCTGCACACAACTGAAAACCTCTGTTATGACCCAGGTGACACCTAAAGATGATGAATCCTTTACCAAGGTGATTCATAGCTCTTTTGTGCGAGGTGAGGGAGCTTGAGAGACCTGCTTTCGTTTACTTTCAAGCCACTTGTTTGTCTTTCTGTGTCTCTGGAAGAGTCCACAGTAGTCACTCTGCTGATTTATGATCTGATTAGTGGTTCTGGGGCTGCTGCTCTCCTCAGGAACAATAAATTCCACACAAGTCCTGCCCCATTCCCTGTCGTGATGCCTGGGAGCCTTCCAATGTAACCTTTGGCAATAAATTCGGCTCATCATCAAGCTTTCAACTATTATAAAAACTGTTTACCATTATTTAAGGGCTTTTCTTAAGAAAGATTACTTCCAACTGTTATAATTTCATAATATGTGTACATGCCTTATGCCTAAGTAAGGATTCCCAGGTTGAAATACTCCAAAACATAGCAAGGGTTTTCTTCTTTAAAAAAAATTTTTTTTGAGAAAGAGAGAGAGGGGGGAAGAGAGAGAACCCCTAGCAGACTCCGCTCTGTCAGCACAGAGCCTGATGTGGGGCTTGAACTTATACACTGTGAGATCATGACCTGAGCAGAAACCAAGAGTTGGGCACTTAATTGAGCCACCCAGACACCCCAGCAATTTTCTTTATCAGGCCTCATTGCTCTATCCTTTCGCTATACAATTAGTGCCCTTCAAATTGGTATCATTGTCTCTGGCATCTAGTTAGTATTAACTGTAGAGACTGGCCAACCTGAGTTCAAAACTCTGTTCTGCCACTTATTAGCTGGGTGGCCTGGAACAAATTACTTAAAACTTTGTGGACCCCAGCTTCTCAACTGGTAAAATGGGAATAGTTAAGAGCACCTAGCTGGTAAAGGCTTCTGATCATGAAATGAGATAATGCATGTACAGAACTTAACATAATACCTGATATATAATAAGGGATTGAATGATAGGCTGCTACTGCCGACAATAGGTCTGACAGGTTTCAAAGGATATACACTTTCAGTTATGAGAAGAGTAAGTTCTGGAGACCTAATGTACAACATGGTGACTGTCTTGAGTAGTAATGTATTATATAACTGAAATCTGCCAAGAGAGGAGATTTCAAGTGTTGTCAGCATATACCTATGTGCAGAGATGTAGCTATGTGAGGTGATGGGTTGTGGTAATCATTTTACAGTGTATGCCTTAAATATATATAATTTTTATTTGCCAATCATATCTCAGTAATGCAGGAAACATAGTCATGACATGTTTTATAGAAGTATTTTCTCTCTAGCCTCCATCAAATTAATAATGTCTTATGCTTTTTTTAAAAGTGTATTTATTTATTTTGAGAGAGAGAGAGAGAGAGAGAGTACAAGCAGGGGAGGAGCAGAGAGAGGAAGAGACAGAATCCCAAGCAGAATCTTGGTGAAGAGGAAGAGATAGAATCTGTGCTGACAGCTCAGAGCCTGACCCTGGGCTCGAATTCATGAACCGTGAGATCATGACCTGAACTGAGATGGAAAGTTGGACAGTTAACTAACTGAGCCACCCAGGTGCCCCTATCTTATGCTTTTTTCTCTATCCTTCTCCTCCCCCTAGCACTTAGTCTAGATGTATATCATGAGTGAAAGATCATGTACTTAATTAGTAAACATGAATTTACACCCATAGAGTCCAAAGTGACATGCTTCTGGGATACATATAGTTTATCTGGGTGGATAATATATGCCCACTTTTTACCATACAGTGGTAGTTAATAATTGCTTACGTACTAGGGATTGTACTAGGTGTTGAGAATACAGAGACAAAGGACAAAATTTCCTGCCCTTAATAAGTTCCCAGCCTAGTGTAGCTAAACAGGTGTTAACGCAACATAATATTTGTTGACATAGAGGCAAGCATTAAAATTCAGATGTTATGAAAGCCCAGAGAAGCAAGATAGGAGGTGGTAAGGGAAGGGCAGTCAGTAGGTGGAGAGAAACCACTTGAAAACATACCAGATTATTAAGTTAGGAGATACAGCATTATGTCTGGATAGGACCAAAGTAAAAAATAATAGTAATAATAGGGTGCATACATTCTTATGTTCTTGTAAATGTTATGAACAAAATGCTTATTTTTTGTATTTTGAATTTTGTGCAGCCACTAATTTGCATATTAAATGCGAGCTTGGGTGTTTGACAACATGAACAACTGCTCTCTAAACGGAAAACTTGAATGTGTATCATTTTCTCTGTAAGCAAGTCCCAGGGAATTTAATTTTCTCTGTTACTTTGTTTTTTTTTATTACAATTTTTTTAATGTTTGTTTATTTTTGGGAGAGAGAGGGAGAGAGAGAGAGAGAGAGAGAGAGCGAGAGAGAGAGAGAGAGGATGAACAGGGGAGGAGCAGAGAGAGAGGGAGACACAGAATCTGAAGCAGGCTCCAGGCTCTGGGCCATCTGCATAGAGCCCAATGTGGGGCTCAAACTCATGAACCATGAGATCATGACCTGAGCCAAAGTCAGATGCTTAGCAGACTGAGCCACCCAGGAACCCCTCTCTGTTACTTTCAAGAAGAGAAAAGAGTAAGTGATGATTAGCCTTTTATAATCAGTGATCTGTCCATCTCAAAAATAGTATAAGTCTTCAAAACACTTATTCCAAACATGGGTACATTGGAGATCCAAGAATGCAGAAAGGTTAGAACAGATGTCGGTGTTTCCTTATGTTTTAGTTTCTCCATCTATGAGTAGGGTCTGAAATGCTACACCAACAGTCATGATTAAATAACACACTATTGGGGTGCCTGGGTGGCTCAGTCTGTTGAGCGTCCGACTTCAGCTCAGGTCATGATCTCACGGTTCATGGGTTCAAGCCCCACGTCAGGCTCTGTGCTGACAGCTCGGAGCCTGGAGCCTGCCTCAGATTCTGTGCCTCCCTGTTTCTCTGCCTCTCGCCTGCTCACACTCTGTCTCTCTCTCTCTCTCTCTCAAAAATAAATAAACATTAAAAAAATTTAAATAACACACTATTTGTAGGCCTACTTTGAGAAAAACACTGTTTATTATCATTATTATATTTCTTACAAATTTATTACAGAGAGAAAGTCCTTGCTTCTGCCTTATCTTGGGCTTCTGGAGAGTGAAATTTCCAGCAATATTTGCATTGATATAAAATTCCTTTGCTGCATGTCTTAGTAGAGGCTTTTAAGTTATAAGTAACAAGTACTTGTTTTAACTAACCAAATCCCAGAAGAGGTAATTTTTTTGAAAAAATACAGGGGTATTTCAGGCAGTTTAAAAGAAGGAAGTTCAGTGAGGCCTTGGAAGGGGCTGGATGACCATCTGTAGCTCCCATGTGTCCACTCCCTGCTTCTTGCTACACTGGAAAGGTGCTCCCCCAAACGCTGGTCTTGGCTCCTGGCTCATATTAGCACACACCATCCAGAGATTCCAAATTCCCAAATGAGAGAATCTGATGGATGGATCTTGAGTCATTTGTCTGTTCTTGGTTCATTGAGAACCAGAAGGATGGGTTCATTCCACACAAACACGATGGCAGAGGCGTGTGTGTGTGTGCGTGCGTGTGTGCGTGTGCATAGGCCCACGTATTACATGCATGTGCACAGCCGTAGACAAGTGAATAAGTCATGGGACCGGCAGATTACACAGATATTGTCTACTCTAGAGTAAAGTATTCTGGATACCAGGCATAGTTACAAAAGGATGTTCCTGCACTGAAGATGGAAAGAAAATACATGGGCTTTAAAGAGTAAAGACAAGTTCATGGTGGGTAGGGATTTATTTAGGCAATCTTCCAGGACTAGCAGCTGAGATTCCTACTTCCCTGCAGCCTTCTGTGACTGCTCTGTCAGGGAGTGTGCCCAGGGGCCAAATCACTCAGTAGGAAGCCTCACTGATTCGGATGTTCTCCTCAGAAGCAGCTGCCGAGTTAGCTCTGTCATTCAGAACCAGATAGAACATACTGGCTGCAGATTTCTCAAAAGCCTCTGGTGGAGCTCTTGGTGGGGAAACCACAACCTTCCTTTCTCTTGCCGTCAAAAATCTCCTGGTGGGCAGTCCCAACAGGAAAATTCCTGGCTTCCCTTTTATTTCACTGAGACAGCCCTGCTCACGGAACAACACTAGGGCTCTAACCGCATATCACGGTTGACGCCGGGAATGCAAGCGTTGGGAGAATGGAGTCATAAAGATACTTCTCTCCTTCACACATGGGTTGCTTCCTGAGAAGTCACACAGAAATCAAACTTGTGTTACCCCAGTGGTATTTTCTCTCTGCCTGGCAAAGCGATTTTTGAGACACTTTTGCATTTCTGATTAATCTTCTGCTAGCAATAGTTCTTCATGCTTTACTGTCTCAGGTTCTCTGTTACTTGGTCTTTCTTTTGAGTAGAAAAATGATTTATGAACATACCACGTTTCCAACTCCACTACTCTAGTCCATTTTAGTGTCTCTGAGCTTGTTAAACGAATGATACCTCTCTCCCCTTACCAAGGTACCTTTGCCCTATCCCAGAACTTCCCTTGCCTTCTGAGAGTGTTGGTGTTCAGACTCTGTGAGCCGGGGAGGGACACAGTAAGAGAGGAAGACACAGAATCTGAAGCAGGCTCCAGGCTCTGAGCCCAATGTGGGGCTCGAACTCAGGAACTGTGAGATCATGACCTAAGCTGAAGTCGGATGCTTAACCAACTGAGCCATCCAGGTGCCCTGATTAGTAGCATATTTCAGTTTATAGCATTGTCATTAGAAGACTCCCAAGCTAGACGGTTATTTCTGTTTCTCTTCCCTGCCATCTCCCCATGAATTATTCATTACATATTTGTAGTAATAATGGTAGTAATAGTGCCACTGTTCAGGGAGCATTGAGCATTTAGTATGTGCTTTAATTTATACTAAGTGCTTTACACCGTTAGCTTATTTGGTCCTCTCAATTGCACTGTCTTTCTTCCTTTCTCTCCTTCATTCTTTCTTTAATGTTTATTTTTGAGAGAGAGAGAGAGAGAGAGAGAGAGAGAGACCACACACATGTGTGAGCGGGAGAGGAGCAGAGAGTGAGGGGGACAGAGGATACCAAGCAGGCCCCGTGATGACAGCAGAGAGCCTGATGCAGGGTTCGAACTCATGAACTGTGAGAGCATGACCTGAGCCGAAGTCGGATGCTTAACTGACTGAGCCACCCAGGATCCCCAACACTGTCTATATTTTAAAGATGAGAAAGGGGAGGCTCGGAGAGATGGGATGACTTGTGTGATGTTGTATGGCTAGTGAGTGGCAGAGCTTCAGCTTATAATCAGTGTCGTCTTATTCCCAAACTCATGCTGTTGACACCTATAAGTCCCTTTAACCAAATACAGCCCATTTTGGTTCTGAAATATTTCTGGAATGGTTTGCTCCTCTCCCTCCCAGCTTCTACAGATTTCTCTTCTGATCATAAGGCAGTTTTCTGTCTGCCATCCTGCCCCCAACTTCTCCTTCCACAAACCATCCAGCCTCCTCTCAAAGTTATTTTTCTTAAATGTTTAGTAGATATGAGCTTTCAGTGGGTGTCCATTTATGAAACATGTCGGTCCTTCATAATCCGTATTCCCAGTTCCACCATGGTGGTCCAGTCTTACCATATTGCCATTGATTCTTCTAATATCCATGGTGTCCTTAGTTTCTGTTCTTTTACACAGGCTGTTGGGTCTGTCTTGAATGGCCTCCACTCTCCTCACTGGGTTAACTTGCTGGCCTATCAGACGTTTCTCAGATTCCTGTCTTTTCTCTTCCCCACTCCTCTCAGAACAAATTGACTGGTTTCTTTCCTCTACTCTTATAACTCTATATTCATACACCTGTACAGTAATTCTCATAGTGTATTTTTTCCTCTTTTTTGGTATCTGTCTCCACCACTGGACTCTGGGTTCCTCAAAGGCAAGGAGCATGTGTCCATCATCTCCTGTCCTAGGTTCCCCAAAGTTTTGTATGCAGAAGGAAGCCAGTAACTGAACTCACCTACAAAGAGACTGATTAAGTAAACTCCCAGGCACAAGTATATGTTTTTGGTAGACTAATTTTTAAAAATAAGAAGGTTTCCTTTCCCATTTGTAATCTTTGTAAGTTTGGGCACTTGGGTCATATGTTTCCTTAAAAATAGGATCTAGTCTAGTAACGTAAGACCTAATGTTCCTATGAAGAAGTTTAAGGCCCTACATGAAAGCATTATCATTCTCTGGGAGGCAGGGTTTTTTGTGTTTTCACTGCATAGAAGATTCAGGAGGTGGTAATTAAAGTGATTAACAAGAGAATATGGGTGTTTAAGTAATCAGCCTAACAATTATTCATTAGAGGTCTGTAACTCCTAGGTAGGAGAATTGTTAATTTAAACACCTTTCATTATATTTTGGATCTTATTGTCAAAAGATGAATAATGTCAGAGAGACCTTGTAAATGGAGGGTGGTCAGAGGCAAAAAGTACTGGAAAGTTAGTCAGAAACCTGCTTTCTTAATCAGGGGTCTTGCAACATCAAATACGTTGTCCAACACTCATAGCCGTTTATGAGTAAAACTGTACCACCGATCCTATATCAGGGATGGCTCCAAGTGGACCTTGTGACCTTGTCACACCCCCATCTCCCCATCTCTTGGCCAGTTGGGCAGAGAGTAGTCACCTAAACTATTCCATAGACTGGTTAAACCAGGCGTGTGAAAAAGACTGGGGTCAAATAGCCTTTTTCTCTCAGAAACATGAACTAAGAAATATTCAGACAAGAAAGTCAGCCTAGTAGGAGCAAATGCTGAGAGTTTATGATACAGAGCATCATATTTAATTTTTTAATGTTTTTATTTATTTTTGAGAGAGAGAGAGAGAGAGAGAGAGAGAGAGAGCGCAAGCAGGGGAAGGGCGGAGAGAGAAGGAGACACAGAATGTAGAGCACGCTCCAGGCTCTGAGCTGTCAGCACAGAGCCTCACGCGGGGCTCAAACCCACGGACCGTGAGATCATGACCTGGGCCAAAGTTGGACACTTAACCAACTGAGCCACCTAGGATCCCCCAGAGCAGCATCTTTAGAGACTACCTGCACCAGAATTAACTGGCACTCTTATTAAAATGCAGATTCTCAGGTCCCATCTCCAGATTTCAGATTCATGGATGACACAGATGGGAAAGAATGTTTAAGAAACACTCTATCTTACTTACATTAAGGTTTACCAATCAAGGCTGTATAGTGAGGCTTGGAAAACCATGATGAGCCACGGGCAAGCTAAAGTTGCTGAAGAACAAGTGTCAAGAATAAAAGAGAAGCTCTGTGGAGACAGACACACATCCTTTATAATTTGTTGGTGTAGGTTCTTCGGATATAGGGAATCTGTTATGGCCAAACTTAAAGAGTCCATTGGAAGGTTATAAAATAGTTAACAGATTATAAGGGGAGGATGGAAAATGAGGTTCAGAAAAGGAAAGGACACAGGGAAGGTATGGAGTAGCCTTGGGATAACATTAACTAATTACCTTAACAAGACTGGTTTCACTGGAATGAGCTCCAACCTATATTTCCCATCTTTGTGTCACTCAGCTCAAGATTCGTCATATGGAGTGGTGGTGCTGGTAGAGTATGGCTTCATGTTGGCCAAGCTTAGGTCATATGCCCATCCCACAGTCAAGTGAGGGCAGAACAACCTGATTATCAGCTTTATTATGTTTATCTACCAGGCAGGATAGGCCTTCCCAAAAAAAGATTGGGGTATCCCAAAAGCATAAGAAAAAGATTGCTAAATATATCCTAAAATAATAAATATCCTGTGGAGGATCAAAACCCATATTGAGGGGTGCCTGGTTTGCTCAGTCTGTTGAGCACCTGACTCTTGATTTTGGCTCAGGTCATGATCTCATGGCCTTGGAATGGAGCCCTGCGTCGTGCTCTGTGCTAGATGTGGAACCTGCTTGGGATTCTCTCTCTCTCTCTCTCTCTCTCTCTCTCTCATTCTGCCCCTCTCTCCAAGCACCCCCTCTCTAAAAGTAAAATAAAATCGTGGGGTGCCTGGGTGGCTTAGTTGGTCGAGCATCCAACTTCAGCTCAGGTCATGACCTTGTGATTCGTGAGTTCGAGCCCCGCATCAGGCTCCGTGATGGCAGCTCACAGCCTGGAGCCTGCTTCGGATTCTGTGTCTCCCTCTCTCTCTGCCCCTCCCTTGCTTGCGCTCTATCTCTCTAAAAAAATAAATAGACATTAAAAAAATAAAATAAAATCTTAAACAACGCAACACAAAATAAAACCCCTCATATTGAAAAAGAAAAGAGAAAGGCCAATATGTGAAGAATAGTATAAATGAAGAAAAGTCTTCAAACTCCTACTGGTCATATTCCTAGATAGATTTTGGATATAGAACCACCTCTGGGGGCCTACTGTTCTAGAGGCCCAGTTGTTGAGCTTTTCCTTATTTCTCATTTACGTGTCTCATTCTGGTCACCACTCACTCAGCCCAATTGTGTCTCTTCAATTTATTTGTGGCTAAAAGTGAAATAAAACTTTTGAGCTCTGTCTTTTTTTTATTACATTTTTTTAATGTTTATTTATTTCTGAGACAGAGAGAGACAGAGCACGGGTGGGGGAGGGGCAGACACAGAATCAGAAGCAGGCTCCAGGCTCTGAGATGTCAGCACAGAGCTGGACTCGGGGCTTGAACTCACAAACCGTGAGATCATGACCTGAGCCGAAGTCGCTCAACCAACTGAACCACCCAGGTGCCCCCTTTTGAGCTCTGTCTTAAAGAGCGAAGTGGTCCTGGGCAGTAAATGCCTGTCTCCTTGGGCCTCAGTTTTTTCCATTTATAAAATGAGGAGGTGGGCTTATTAAGCAGTTTTTCTAATCTCTGCAACAGTAGTACTCATCTCCCCTCCCTCCCCATCCTTCTATTCCTGATGAATATAAACGTGGTAAAGGAGTTGTCAAACTCAAGAGGAAAATAATTTTAAGAGTGTTTTGTTTTGTTGTGAATATGCATTACCTGGTTACACTCTCAATTTGTCCTTCAAAATAGAAATGAAAACAATACGGCAGTGCTCCACGCTGACCTTAAGTACTCTGGCACATATATTCTATGTCTGGCAGATAAGTGACATTCATGTTGGATGTCAGTGCTCACAGAATTCCCAAGTTGGAGAAATCTTAGGAACTAAAACCCCCAGTTAGTCACCCCAGTGTTAAGGCACAATCTAATTATACAATGCTTACTTGTATTTTTCTAGTTAACGAGAGAAAGATCCTTAAACGTGTTTTCCCCTGCTTTTAGTGGCAACAGAATTGAGACCTGTATCTGTTTCTTGAGTTTCTCTTGAGAATTATAAAAATAATCTATGAAATGAGATAATACTCTAGTGTATATTATTTCCACTGCAAAAAGTACACTTTCTTCGGGGACTGAAAGATTACTTAGCTCTCTTATGTTTTTGGACATAGGTTATTGCTTTTTTTGAACTGTATTTTGATCTCTTTGGAAGAACAAAACAGTCATGGAATCTATCTTGTGTCTAAGGCGGGGATTATAAACTTTGATGCTTACAGTGGCTAGGCATGTCCTGCCTGGGGCATGAAAGAATGACTTAGTTGGTTCTGTAGGGAATGGACAGATCTGTGGAGGACACATACCGCATGTAAAGGCATACCTGGGGGTTCAGTGCTAGTCAATTCTTGCCCTTTGAAAATGCAGGTTTTTGTATTGCCCATCTTCTGATTTTTCAAGATGACTTAGAATTTGGGATATTTGTATAAATTCTTATGATTTTTAAATGTTGGCAACTATTTTACTTAAAAAGGGAAATATTTAGGTCAAATAATACGCATCCACAGTGTGGATGTCACCAATTGCAAACTCTGTTCTAAAGGATCCCTAACATGTGGAGTAGAATAATGAAAAAAATCTTGGTCTTCCAAGTGTTGACATAAACTGTGTTAAAACTTGACTCATGGGAATTAAGAATACACTTACCTTGATGAGCACTGAGCAATGTATAGAATTGTTGAATCATGTTGTAACCTGAAACTAATTAACACTATATGTTAATTATACTTGAATTAAAAAAAAAAAAAACTGAACTATTTCTCATTATCCGGATATTCAGCATGATTCAGTTGAATTATATGAATGGTTGATTTTTTTTTTTTTTTTGCGTTTGATTATTAAGACCAGTTGTCAGAGAAAGGCATGATGAAAGAGAGACATAGATTGGCCTTTATAGTCCCAAGGCCAGTATTTGAGTCCCAGCAGATGGTAAATTAGCCAGATAAACAAGGGTAACTTATATGACTTCATTAATTTTTTTTCTTTCTTTATAAAATGTGACAGTAGTTCAAACACCGTGGATTTAGGTAAATATTAAATGAGGTAATGTATGTGCAACGTGTGTGTCATTTGAACTTTTTTTGCCCTTGGTCTGACTCCATTTCTAAAGCCTGGGCCAACTCAAACCCCACCCCAACTCTTTTCAGATTAGGATTGTCAGACCTCACTTGTGCTTTCATTCCAACAGATTGTAGTCCCCCTGGCCTTTTCTCTCTTAGACTCGCACTGTGCCCAGAAACAGAACCTGGTACTAATGTATTTTCCTTAAAAATCCATTCACACTTAACATTCTATAGACTGGTAACTTTGATACAGATACTTGGAGGTCCCAGGCCAAGGCTCCCATGTATTTCCCTATTCCTTTGTCTCTCTCTTACTCTCCATCTCATCTCCCTCCTTGAGTCCTTGCATTTTACCCTTGACTCACCCCACCATGTACAGATCCTGCACAGGATTCCTGTAGTATAATCCCTCCTCCTCTTCTGTTTTTTGTTTTGTGTTGTGTTGTTGTGTTGTGTTTTAACACAGAAAGTGGCCTTGCTTGGCTAGTCTGCCTTCCCTGTCCCCTCTGGAACTCTGATGATGAAAATGTTTCTCTACAAGGTTCTATACACATTCTGTCCTCTCTCTACCTCTCTGCATTTCTTTGAGCTGACAATTGCTGGGATCTCTGATTATTCCCTTTTTCCCTGAGACATGCTTGGAAGCTTAATTGTGGGGCTCACTTCCCGATTGATCTCATCAGTTTTGAGGTTTTAATTATAGGTCTCCATACTGGTTACTCCCCAGTATTGATCTCCAGATTATACTCATGTCCTGCACTCCATGTTGTTTACATAACATCTCCCTTTGGATATCTAATAATATGCATCTCAAATTTTAGATGTCCAAAGCTGAACTGAACTTCAGAACTTTCTCACAAAGACTTTTCAGGGTTTCCAGTGAGACAGGATGTCAGATAGTGTCAAATGCTGATAATAGGTCAAGATACATGATGACAGAGAACAGACTCTTGGATTTACCAATGTGGGTGGCATTAACCAATGGGGAAACCATCAAAAGCCTGATTGGATTTAAGAGAAAATGGGATTGGAGAAGGATTGGAGACAATGGTAGTGACAGCTTTTAAGAGTTTTGCAGTAAAAGGAAGTAGTCACTGGGAAGAGAAGTGGGCTCAAGCAATTTTTTTAAGAGATTACTAATAATAACATGTTTGTATGCTGATGGAATCGATCCAATAGGGAGGAATAAATTTGAGGGAGGAGAACGGCTGGAGTTGTGTCTTTGAGTAGGTGGGAGGGGGCTGGGTCTAGTACACAAGCCGAATGTGTTGGCCTTAGGTAGACATACAAGTAGTTCATGTATTGCCACAGGCAATAAAATAAAATAGAGTAAAGCATACAGACCACGTACAAGTGGTATGAGATTAGAGATAGATGGGAAACTGAGGTGGCTCTTTGGAAATTCTCTTCCAGTTGCTTTGGTTTTTCCATGTAGGTCAGAGGAAAGGTCTATCAGCTAAGAGTGAGGGTAGAGGAAGAGGTGTTGAAGGTGAAGAGAGAGAAGTGTGAAGAAATAATTAAATAGCTGTCTAAGAAGGTGAAAGAATAATCAAGAAGGAAAATACAGAATGGTTGCCTTGTGGTGTTGAGGGCCCCCTGAGTTTTCTACACAACAATTGACACTACGGTTGTATGCTTGTCTGCATCCACAGCAACCTGGGACATATGGTCACCCTACTTATAGGGATTAAAATATGGAGGTGAGGAGATGCTGGGAATATGGGGGTTTCTTGTGATGACACGTAATCGGGGATAAAAGGCATAATGAGATTTGTATCTGGGCTTGAGTCAGATGGAGGTGGATGAAAGTCTGAGTGCTGGGAGTATCAGGGCCAGCCTTCCCGCTTGAGCCCTAAAAATGGAAGCTGGGGCAGGGCACTCTGAGACTAAGGGCTTCTGTCTTGACTCCTGTTGATGGTGTGAAGGGCCTGGGGAGTTGCAGTCTCAGGCACTGAGTTCACCAGTTGGAGGCAAGATAGTCAGAGGAAGGTGGGTCTTATGCAAGTGCATGGATTTTCTCCTGAAAATCCATGGAGGCATGCCAATGGAGGCAAACAGAGGCCATGGGCCTTTGAAGCTTCACGGGAAAACAGTCTTCCTGCCTCCACACAATAAGGTGCAAGAATGCCACGTCCACATGACTTTGTTCCCTCCACAAGTAGGATTGACATGTTGGGTTCAGTTCTCAGGTGGCCAACAATCTGGGGGGGGGGGGTTTGAGATCTGGTTAACAAAGTGCTGTCTGATTGGGTCGTTGGTCTTCAGATACATTTGAAAACCTGTTCCTAGCAAATGTTTTTCTTTCACCCTTTAATGTGTTTGCTAAGTGAATTAAACTGAGTTCTTTGAATGGCTGGAAGGGAGATAGTAGTTGAAAGTCCTCTTTATTGGTTCATATTTGAAGCTAAAATATTTGAGCATGGTGGTTCATAGTTAGGGGTTCGGGCAATAACAATAGTACAGGCATCACACTCTGCTGTCATCTTTCAGCCTTCACTAATGTCCTGCTGGTAAGTGACACCTTGCATTTAAATAAATACATTTGGACCTAATTTCTGCCTGTCACGCTGTGAAAGAACTGTCAAATTCGAAGTGTAATGACTGTATGATTTCTTGTGATGGCACCAAAAAAACCGCCCTGAAAAACAGATTTGAATGTCATCTAAGTAAATTCTCTGTGGGATGCAGACCCATTTAGAGATTACTTTGCCTTTTGGCTTTTATACAACAAAGCAGGAGCACATTGCAAGGATGTGAGTAGAAAGTGGTATCTCAGGGAGTAATACGCAGAGTGAAGCCTTACAGTGCCTGGAAAATTAAAATCGTTGATATTATTTTACTTGAACTACCCCATTTCCATGAGAGAACTGACCTGCAGTGTTGTCTGAGATGTATGGCCTTTGGCTTAAATGAATTCTCTCTCTTACACTTTGACTTACCTGGTGAAACAACCAGAAATCCTCAATTTTCCCAAACGGATTGGTTTTCCTGTGTTCTACTCCATTTTCCCTGTGGTATCTTAGTATGTTCTAGAAATTCTAATGTTTTAACATCCATACAAGATCGTTGGTCCTTCATCAGATCTCTCTCTCGGCTTTCATATTCAGTAAGTCAGTTGAACATGGAATAGAAGAGAATGTGCTGGAATGGAGAGGCAAAGGATCTGAGTTCTAATACCAGCTTAGGGGTGTTAAGTGGGACATCTTAAACTTTTGGACTTTATTTTCCTCCCTCTTAAAATGAAGGAGTTGGAATAAATTAGGCAATTTTCAAACTGTGCTCCCTTGAGTCCCTGGGTTTTTCTGAGACAGCCCAGCAGTCACCGTGGGGTTTGCCAGCCTAACAGGCAGGGTCTTACGCCCAGTCATGACACAAGTTTGTGTTTGGACAAAAACCCTCCAAAACTTAAAGTTTGAAAATCAGTATCTTGGATAATCTGTGAGAATTTCTTCTAACTTCAGCATCACATGGGTGTGATTCTTTGTTTTTTTCATAAAAACAATTTCAGCAAAAGCACACACTGTTATTCAGGTGTGTATTTGTGTGACGTGTTGATGACGTTGTATGGTGCATTTCCTAGGAGGCGATGAGATACTTGCAATGACTTATTCCTTCTATTCTGTAAGGTCCATGAGGGCAAGGCTCATGTCTACCTGAATCATACTCAATTGCTAGCCTGTAGTCCATGCCGTGATACACAGCAGATGCTTAGTAAGTTCTGGATGGGTGAAGGAATAGGTAGATGAATGAACACCTGAGCCCCTTTCTGATACTTTTGGTTTGAATTCTTATATTCAACTTTGAAGCCACTTCCACTGGCACTTTATATCAGCCCCTTTTCCTTCTGCTCTCTTCTCAGTTGGTAACTTCTGAGAATTGTGCCTGGGATACTTTGAGCAGTTGCCTTGTGGGTGAACTGTCCTGATGTCCCAGGTGAATATCAGAAGACTTTGGAACCACTATAAGCTACCATTTGGGGAACACTTTTCTTTAATAGCAGATATGAAAAAAAAATAATAGAGAAGTAAATGTGCCAAGAATAGCACCAAGTACTTTTCTTATGTCTCTGTATATGTTTATTAATTTATCTATTCACTTATTCATTCATATTCTCTTTTAATAGACTTGTATTTTCTTCTCTGTGCTTAATCCTATGCTAGGGAATGGAGAGTTCACAGTCTTTGTTTTTAAATTTATTTCTGTTGAGATATAATTGCTGAACAACATTGCGGAATTTCAAGGTGTACAATGTATTGATTTGATACACTTTTGTGTGGCAATATGATTACCACTGTGGTGGAGCTAACACCTCTCTCACATCACATAGTTACTATTTCCTTTTTGTGGTGTGAACAATTAAGGTCTAGTCTCTTAGTAGCTTTAAAATTTATAATATAGTATTGTTATCTATAATCACAATGCTGTACCTTGTATCTCCAGGATTTATTTATTTACTAGTTGCAAGTTTTTACCCTTAAAAAACATATCCCCATTTCCCCCAGCCACCAGACCCTGGTAACCACCATTCTACTCTCTGGTTTTATGAGTCAGCTTTTTAAGATTCCATATATGAGTGGTATCATACAGCATTTGTTTTTCTCTAACTTATTTCACTTAGCATAATGCCCTCAAGGTCTACCCATTTGCTGTCACAAAAGGCAGGGGTCCTGCTTTTTCATGGCTTAATAATATTCCAGTGTGTTTATATGTGTGTGTGTGTGCACATGCACGTGCAAAACAATGTCTTTATTCATTCACCCATTGATCATCCATTGATGCATACTTATGTTGTTTCCATATCTTGGCAATTGTGAATAATGCTATAAGGAACATGGGAGTGCAGATATCTCTTCACTATCCTATTTTCATTTCCTTTAGATGTATACCCAGAAGTGAAATTCCTGGATATATGATAGTTCTATTTTTAATTTTTTGGGGAACCACTGTCATGTTTTCCATAGTGGCTGTGCCAATTTACATTCCCACCAACAGTGTGCAAGGGCTCTGTTACCTTCACATACTTGCCAACACTTGTTTTCCCTTCACAGTCTTTTAAGTGAGCCATATATTTGTGAAGATATTGTACCAATATGAATAGATGCCTTTAGAAAGATATCATAAGAATGTTTTGGGAGCCACATGGGTGAGTATTCCCCCCTGGCTAGGAATATCTGTAAGATGCTCTGAAAAGCAGTTAACCAATAATACTTAAACAATTCCAGCCTTTTTAGTAGGCATTCCAGGGTTGGTACAGTATCCGACGTGATATCCTAAACAGGCATTTCCCCAATTCTTCCTCTTGGGTGCCAGCCTCACGACCTCAGCAGTCTCTTCTCGCAGTTGTGGAATGCTCCAGAGCTCAGGAATACCAGGCTTGCCAAGGTTGCTTTTGAAGGAGACAAAGCAGCCACGGTGGTGAACAGAAGCAGTTCTCTTGACACACTTCTTAATCAGGATGGGTAGTTATTCCTAGAGACCTCTAAGCAGATACCTCATATCTCATTGGTTAGAACTGGGTCACATGACTACCTCAAGCTGCAGTGGAAACTGGGAAACTGAGTATCTAACTTTCAGCTTCTTAAATGGAGGCCAGCAAGGAAGGAAGAGATTAGGAATGACTATTGAGCAGACCACCGCTAGCATCTGACAAATTAGAGGAGTCAGGAAAGATATTACCAGAAAAGGCACTACTAGATTTGTTGTGAAGGACTTGCTAGAGCTTGCCTGGAGGAAAATGGGGGAAGCTTCTAGGCAGAGAAATGGAAAGACTTGCAAGGATATGGGGCTATAGAAAGTCTCCATGTGTTTGAGAACCGGAGGAAAGTTAAGTGTGGCTATGGGAAGTTGTCATGGGGAAGAAGGCATGAAACAACACTGAAAAAAGAGAGATGTGTAGATTTGTATACTGTGCTAATGACTTTATAGGCCATTGTGCTTATAACTTCAAAGTGAAGTCTGTTCCTGTTGATAACCCTAGGAAAACACGGGGGGAATTATGTGGATGAAAAACCATCACAGCTTGCCCCCCTAGAAATCGATTTTGATAAGAGATAAATGAATTAGTTGAAACGCGAATACACATAAATAATATCTGCGTAACATGATTTTATTTTAACAAATCAGCATATTTTTAGCTCAAATCCTAGGGCTTTGAGAAAGTTAACTAACATGAAAGAGCATTGTTTCAAAAATCCTCTATTTTTAGAAATGCTATTAGCGAAACCATCAGCTCTAACCTTTTCCTTGTTCTCTCTATGTCATGCACATTAATTAACACTTCCACCCGAAAAGAATGTGTTTCTTTCATGCACTGGGCATGATATTTGAGAAGCATGCTTTAGATTAGAAACCTCAAGAAAAGTAAATAAGGATCATTTAAAAATGTTCTTTGCTGCACGTAATTTCCTGTTTAGATTTTTTTTCTTCAGATCATGACTAGTTAGAATTTATGATCTGCTTTATGGAGGGCAATGAGGTTGAAACTTAACTTTTGCAAGATCTTTGAAAAATAATTTCCTTTTATCATTTAACCAATTAAATGGTACACAAAAAATGTAGGAGAACTATCATAAATACCAAGATGAATAAAGTTTTAAACATTTTGGAAATTATTTTTTTGCAGGCAATTTACATGGAATATAGAGAGAATTCTTAGCTGTTAGAAAATCAGAATTATCTAAAAATCCTGTCAAGGAAAAATATAGCATGGTTAAAATGCTGTTTATACTTGAAGCGATGACTCTTCTTTGTAAGATTCATGTTCTACTCTCTACTAATTTAGGTTTGCTTTTCCTAACTTGGTCAAAAGATGGTATCTGTTTCCTTCTTACCCACAGATAATCTGCTAAAAGTTAATTTGCTTTGTTCATTTGGGGTCTTCCATGATATTGGAGATTTTTGTTTTCTATTCATATTGCAGAATAATCAAGCTACTGTAAATTTTCCCCATTCTTTGAATGCCTGTAATTAAACTTTTCTAGAAGATTCTTGCAATTGAGAGCTGGTAAATGCCCCCTCTTCATACCAATTAATAATGGCTTCATAAACTACGATACAGAGAAAGCTGATTTAAACAACAGCAGAAATAAGATAACTAACCATTGCTCTTCCATCAATGACCCGCCACACAATTTCTTATCTTTTTGCAAGCAGACTTTTGAGTGGATGTTCCGGTCTGTTCTAGGTAATAATTCAAAAGGCAGAAATAAGATTTTTGCTAGGGTGTTTTACAAGAGCATACTAAACTCTTTGAAAATAATGGTAACTCAATTATGTTTTCACTTTTCAAGAAAGGGCTTGAGGAACTATTTAGAACTGTGTTTTGTTACCAAATGCTGGGATTTGGGGCTATAACCCATGTTTCAAAAGTTGGTATAAAATACAAAAGGAAACCAGAAGCTGAGTTGGTTTTAAGTGGCTAGATAGATATGACAATCAAAAAGTGACAACATAAATGACATTGCTAAGGTTTCTGGGACCTCTGAAATTGAGATTCAGAAATTGCATCTGAAATTCTGGGCTGGAAGCAGACCAGCTCTGACCCGGGAAAATGCAGCCCAGAGAAGCTCAGTGATTCACCCCTGTTCTTTGAATCACAAGTGGCACATGTGGATCATGTATGGAGCACTCTGAATATGGTGAGGAAGTTAACTAAGTTCAGTGCTCTTTGTATAAAGCCGCCTGGTAAGGGAATAAATTCACATTTAGTTTTTCAAACAGGCCTGACCTCACACATCTGAAAGCTTCAGGAGTCTCTTATTTGGCATCTAGCCAGGAGGATGAACCTTTTAGAACGTTGAAAAAGAAACCCTTGCATTTGTATTGAACTCTGACTCTCAAATGGCTTCCATATCTCCTTTAACATTTAACCTTCTTACTTCTGAACCTTATTACCTACTTGTAGCTGGTAGTTTATCCCTGCTTTTATGGATCCGGGAACAGAAATGAGACAGTAATGGCTTAGTGGGATTTTACCCAAAATAACAGATTTCTCATTTACAACTGTTTGTAGATTTCCTAGAATCTTTCCTCCCTCTCTCTTGGTTCATAGATTGGTATTAAAAAAATAATCTGGTACTAAAGATTTAACCAACCTGAAATTGTATACCCACAGTTTTTATCTTCTCTGTCAAGGTCGAATATTTTGATATGAGACTTCCTGCGTTGAAGCCACTGCTATCACGTACTTTGTGCCTTTTAAGCAAGTCACTTTTCCTAAGGATTAATTCCTACAGTTGGGAAAAGGGACTGGTAGCAGTAACTATCTTATAAGTGTGAGGATTAAATATGATAATATGTTTACTAAGGCTAGTATATTTTTTTTATTCATTCAACTGATATTTAATTGGACACCTACTGGGTGTGAAACTGTGCTCATAGAGAGGGCTTATATAAATGTTAGTTGGTATTGGTAATAATATTCCCTTTCCAAACTTAAAAGTTATTTATTTGAACAGTAGCATTTTCAAGCCAGAAGCAATTTTGGTCATTATCTATGCCAATACTCTCATTTTACACATGAGGAAGCACAGGGTGGTTAATTGGTTCCTCAGGATCATACAGTACGTAATTGGCAGATGAGGATAACAATTAAAATATAGTCCTTATAGACATGCCAACCAGGTCAGGATCCCCAGCTTGGCCCCTTAGTTGTTCTGTGACCTGGGCTGCTGACCTTCAGTATTCTTATTTGCAGTTTGGAGACAATTATGGTTCCCATGGAATTATTATCAAGATCAAATTTGACAATTTAGCATAGTGCTCAGTAGACATTAACTATTACTCTGCTTTTCCTGAGTTTTCTTGAAATTAAGCATATTATAATTGTTCATTCATAAGCATTTGTAGCAATAGAATTCTCCAGATAGGTGCCCAGATCCGTTTTGTTCTCCATACTAGTGCATAAGAGAGGTCTATTCAATGTCAGGCTATTTGATGACGTTTTGTAGAGAAGAGTTATTTACAGGCAATCTCATTTCTCTGGAGCCCTGTCTGTACTTCAAGTATTTTCAAACCAAATCTTTGGACTATGATTATGTATGTAGTTGAACTAGCTAAGCATTACTGAAAAATGAAAAATGAAGATTAGAATTTTTCTCACAATCAGGTTTTGTTAATCGTGTGAATTCAGGTATTCTGTGCTGTAAGAATCAGAGAAGGGCTTTCTGGAAGGATGTCAGCCCTGCTCTTCCCAAGCATGCTGCAACTATGTTTCTCTGTGCCTTCTTCCCATGGGTAATTCTGGGTTCTCAGCCAGTCTCTCTCTTTCTCTTTCTCTCCTGCAATGTCTTCAGCTTCTCCTTTTAACAACTGGCTGGTTCCCTCCGTATATCCTTATACAGACTCCACGGGAGAAAATCTTTTTTGGACCAGCTAATTACCACTGTTTTCATGGAACAGAGTTTTTGTTGTTGTTTTGTTGTATTTCCAAGTTCTCCTTGTAGGTCGCTAAACTTCTTGTCTTTTGGTTACCCTTGCATGAGTTAAACTCCAGTGGTTCAGCCAGGGTCTACCCATTGTTCTGAGTAACAGTGTAGAAGAAGCCTAAGTGTCTTCTTTTTTTTTTTTTCCAAAATTTTTAAGTTTATTTATTTGTTTTGAGAGAGAGAGAGAGAGAGAGAGAGAGAGAGAGAGAGAGAGAGAAAGCGCAACAGCAAGCGCACAATCGGGGGAAAGTCAGAGAGGAGAGACAGGATCCCAAGCAGGCTCTGCACCATCAGTGCAAAGCCCGATGTGGGGCTTGAACTCACAAACTGCGAGATCTTGACCTGAGCCGAGATCAAGAGTTGGACACTCAACCGAGGCGCCGCCTAGGTGCCCCATAAAAGCCCAGTTGCTTCTTTACCAAGCAGGAGTCTCTGAGTGAAGCAGCTTCCTACCCTTGAGACATTGAGTAAAGTTGGGACTCTGATAGGTATGAATTACATACTTGTATATTTAAAAAAAAACCTCTTTTGGACTAGCCAATTGATTATGAACTAATTTCTAATGGTTGGTAATGGTAGAATACAATCGAATAAATAGGTGGCAAAACACCTATTATGTATGGGGTTCAGGGCTACAAAGGAGTTGTAGAGAAATATGAATTCTGGGCACAGTGTATTCATTTCTCTTAATTCAGTTTCAGTTAAATATGTACTTTCTCCTTGGCTCGAATAGAAAACAACTTTCAACTCACTGTGGATCTTCTCTTAGAACCAAAGGGCTTTGGGAGCTTCGGCAGCACAAAGACCTCAGCAGGGCTTTGGAACTTGAGCTTTGTGTCATAAGGACTTTTGCCGCTGACTTCATTCCAGCCTTGACTCACCAGCTCTCAGAGAGGTGATGCCCTGATTGCTCCCAGTGAATTTCTCCCTCTGACACATGTGAGTGCTAATGTGGGACTGTGCACGTGTGTGAGAACGTGTAAAAAGCTGTATGTGCGTGTGCCTTTAGAAAGAATGTCCTTCCTTGTTTCCTGTGACCTGGTTTAATTTAAAAAAAGAAAGGGTTTTGGGAAATATTCCTGATATATTTCTGTAGCTGTTGAATATTTTCTTCCAATGAGGACCCAGTTTCCTTGGTAACCATGTTGTAAGTCACTTATGGCCTTGCCCAATCTTGATAGAATAGAACTCACCGCTAACACGTGTCATAGGCTTAGTTGAAGAATTTTAGCCTCTTCTTTTTTATTGTGGTAAAATTCATATAAAATTACCCAGTTTAACCATTTAAATGTGTACAATTCTGGGGCACCTGGGTGGCTCAGTCAATTAGGTGTCCAAATCTTGGTTTCGGCCTAGGTCATGATCTCATACTTCATGGGTTTGAGCCCCGAGTTGGACTCCATGCTGACAGCACAGAGCCTGCTTGGGATTCTCTCTCTCCCTCTCTCTCTGCCTTTCCCCAGCTTGTGTTCTCTCTCTCTCTTAAAATAATAAAAAAAAGTGTACAATTCAGTGATATTTAGAATATTTGCTTTATTATACAACCATCAATACTATACCCTTAAATTTTTTTTTAACGTTTATTTAGTTTTGAGAGAGATAGAGAGAGAGAGAGAGAGAGAGGAGGGGAGGGGCAGAGAGAAGAAGGCACAGAATCTGAAGCAAGCTCCAGGCTCTGAGCTGTCAGCACAGAGCCCGACGTGGGGCTCGAACTCACAAACCCCGAGATCATGACCTGAGCCAAAGTCAGACATTTAACTGACTGAGCCACCCAGGTGCCCCCTATACCCTTGTTTTTAATGATTAAAAAAACACACTTACTTACCTATATTTTTCGTTTATTCATATGTTTTACTTTTATATGTATTGTGGAATATCTTTTAAACAGAGTAATACCTCCATAACCTTAAATGCTTATGTAGAATGTAAGTGAGAGAGTTTTTTAGACATTTTTTTAATGTAAATGGTTGTACTGTGACCTACTAAGATGAGAGAGAAGGGGAGAAAGAGAGAGAGAGCAAGCAAGCTGTTTACTGTGGACTTGCTTTTTGATTTGTGATTTTTATAATTTTAGGGTTTTTTTTTTTAACTAAACCATATTATCAAAGAAGTAGCATGGAATGTAGCCTCTTTTATTTTGACCTAATATGCTTCACTTATGTGTTAAATACCACTAACCGTTTTAATTGTAACTATACAATGTTTAATCTTCTTGGGCAAAAAGCAGCAGTTAGGGATCTCTGCCACCTACTGATTTGACAACCTTGAGTATGACAGTTTCTTTCTCTGAGTTTTCGGTTTCCTCATCTATAAAAGGAATGAGTTTTAGCCACTCAACAAAGATCTGACTCTGTCCCTGGTACTGTGTCATACATTGGAGATAATGGAAAAATAACGACACTTACGCTGTCTTCTCAAAGGGTTGTGGGGAAAATGGTGTTATAATGAAATAATTTCTTCATAATATAGCATTGTGCTGATTCAAAATATACCGCTCATCATCACCCTCATCATTATTCCCTTGTGAGTTTCAAGGTGAAAAAGAGAAAAACAACAACACCAACAATTTGCCCAAGACGATAGAGATGATAGTCTTTACTCTGACCACCTAGAATATGTGTATAGGGATAAACATGGTCATATGACCTTCACGCCCCCTAGGATGGCTATCTTCAAAAAGACAGGTGATAGCAAGTGTTGGTGAATATGTGAAGATACTAGAACCTTGAGCACTCTTGGTGGGGATGTAAAAAAGAAATGAAATACTGATATATACTATAACATGGATGAGCTTTGAAAACATGCTGAAGGAAAGAAGCCAGACACAAAGTCTATAAATTGTATTATTTCATGTATATGAAATATCCAAGAGAGGCAAATATATAGAGACAGAAAGCAGGTTGATGGTAGCCATGAGTTGAAGGGATGGAGAAATGAGGAGTGACTACCAGTAGATACAGGGTTTTTTGGGGGCAGTGATGGAAATATCCTAGCGTTAGATATCTTGATAGTTTCACAACTTTGTAAATGTATGAAAACCCATGGTGTTGTGCTGTTTAAAAGGGAACTTCCATGGTATGTGAGTTATGTCTTAATAAAAATATTCTAAAAACCAATAAAGGAATGGGATTCATCACAATGGTTTTACCCTTCATCCATCTTTGCAGGAACTTTGAAAAGATGGCACCTACCCTTAGAGGAAGGTTTTGAAATGAACACTATGTCAATCAGAATTCAATCAGAGAAGCAGAAACCCTAGCCAACATGGATAAGATTTATATAGAGATTCCTCTTTCACAGTTTTAAGGGTTGGTTACCTGGGAAGCTGTTGCTTTGGTGTCTTATATTGGAGTCTGAGTTGGCTAAG
Organism: Acinonyx jubatus; assembly: GCF_027475565.1. Lineage (NCBI taxonomy): Eukaryota > Metazoa > Chordata > Mammalia > Carnivora > Felidae > Acinonyx > Acinonyx jubatus. The sequence continues at coordinate 188,971,514 of NC_069380.1, read as the reverse complement.
TGGGAGTCAGCAAGGAAAGATGGATGCGAATTGGGGAAGTGAGGACAATCTAGAGCCTGCAGGATGGGCCAGAGTCCATGAGAGCAGATGGACCCAGGTAGGTTTCTCATTGCTTCCAACTCTCAGGTGAGACGTCTCATGTAGCCCGTAATGCGGGAATGAGAGTTCTAGGTGGCATAATTCTGGTTTACCTTACCTGGTGCACAAAGAAATATACCACAGTAATAACTGAATTAAAGAGAACAGGTGGAAAAATGTTAGGGAGAAGGCCTCATCCCTAGCCAGAGTGAAGTCATTTTATCCAGCACATGGTATATGCTTAGTAATTATTAACTAGTATTAGCTTTTTGGATGTGCATGTTGAATGCAGCTCTCAGTCAGAAGGGACATTGTACAACAAAAGAGTCTTAAAAATGAATCACAGAGGGGAACTCAACAGGACCCAACCTGCTTACTTGATAGGTAACCCCTCTGACCACACCTGGCTGTGTGAAGCAGGCAGCTAATTCCCCTTTTACTAATGGATGACAACTTTCTCTTTATTTCTCATATATATATATATATATATATACACACACACACACACACACACACACACATGAAACATATATATATGCTTATGTATGTGTGTATATATGTGTATATACATATACATATACTTACGTGTGTATGTGTGTGTGTGTGTATATATGAAGCATATATATATATATGCTTATGTATGTGGGTATATATATGTATGTGTATACATATTTAATGTTTATTTATTTTGGGGAGGGAGAGAGAGAGAGACTAAGCATGAGCAGGGAAGGGGAAGAGAGATAGGGAGACACAGAATCCAAAGTAGGTTCCAGTCTCTGAGCTGTCAGCACAGAGCCCTATGTGGGGCTCGAACTCACGCACCATGAGATCATGACCTGAGCCAAATTTGGATGCTTAACCAACTGAGCTACCCAGGCGCCCCTCTATTTCACTTCACTTGTCTCCAAAAGCCTATTTGATTCATTCACTGCTGTATCTGCTCTGTTTAGTATGATATCTGGTACGTAGTGTGTGCTCTGTACATATTTACTGAGTTAATAAGTAATAAACACCATTTAAAGTTTATTTCACTTAATAGCAACAATTTTATGGAGTAGGTTTTGATTCATTGAGGATCTAAGAGTTTGCTAAACTTGCACAAAGTCAGGGAGCAAGTGACAGATTTTGAACCTTTTTTCACATAATTCTGAAGAGCACATTGATTGGGATACACTTTACAAATCCTTGGTCCACTTTGCAGTCATTTTTCTTACTTGTTTATACATCAATTTCTTGTGAGCTTTACTTCTTTAAGTCAGCATCAACAAGAACCGATACATCCAGGAATTAGGCAGTATCATTTCTAAACTTCTTTGGGCTGAGAGTCCGACCGCCAACTGTGACAACTTCAGCAAATTAATTACCTTGTGGGTATGTCTGTCTCCTTTGTCAGGCAGCAGCTTTCCATCTTTAAACTTTAAAAGATGCAGTTTATCTTGTATCATAGTAAGTGATCAAGAAATTCTTGTGAAATGAAGGAAGGAATGGGTAGATCACTTACTTTCCAAATGTGTTATAATAGAACACATGTCCTACTGCTGATAAATCATTAGTGGCTTCTTCATTCATGAAGGACACAGGAAGCATGGTTTCATTTTTTAAATCATTGATTACCTTGAGGCTAATCATCTGGTGACTAGTAGGCTCTGAGAAGGTGCATGATAATCTTTCTGCAATTGTGTGCAATTCTCCTCCAGATGCTCCAAACAGGTCCCCTGCTGAACTCTTTTAAGGAACAAAGTGTATCTTCCTTCTCTCGTCTCTAAAAGGAAGTCTAGTTTCAGCCTGTGAATCATTAAGTGCCTTTTATGCCATAGCTATCTTATTCCAATAAACCTTAAAAACAGTTGGTTTGCTTAGTAAATATTCACAAGATAGAAAGTGTGCATTTTCCGGGGTATCTTCTTTATTACTTGGTGATAAGTGGGGTCCTGATGGAACAGGGCTGTAAATATCTCTATAAATAACCGTCATTTTCTCCTTTATTCACTGCTATTGCACAATGCCTTTATGTGGAGAACATTCTCATGTTATTGAAGAAGAGCTTTATCTGGTAGTTAAGAATCTGTCTGCAGATCACCAGAATGCCCCTTCTAGGATGGCATGCATTTGAAAAATAAGATTATAAGAACTAAAGCAGAGATTATAAAGTCTTTTTGGCTGGGATGAATAAATAATAGCAGTTGCTTCCAAGGGCATCAGAGTATGTCTTTTTAGAGAGATCAGCTCTTCAGCTTCCAAGAATCACTGCGTACTTCCTCCAGGTTTCCCCAGGCCCTTAACAAAGTGAGAGGCACTTGAACTTTGTCTTAAATCTTTTGTAGTGGACCGCAGGCAAAAATATTAAAATTCTTAGCAGTATTGAGTGCATTCCATTTTTTCAACAGTTTAGCAAATGAAGGCAACATTTTTCCAAATTTTAGGATTTTTCCCCCAGGGTATTTTGGATAAAAATCTCATAATTTACAGTTTACTCCTAGAGATGAATATTATTGGGATTAAATCACAATATGTTTTAATAGTCTAAGGACAAAAGGTAATCAACAGCCATATTTAAAGCCCATTGGTGATATCAGGTGTAACTCGTTTTTCCCCCAAATGGAATATATTCAACCATTTTCAATTTAAATATTCTTTAAAATGGAAAGTTGTGTAATGTTGTGAGTTAATGGTTTTCAAATTTTGTACTCTGGAAGATACAGAAGGTGATAGTTGGGTGAGGAGGAGAAATATCTTGTGGATGGTGGTCTGGACCCATTATCACCACCTTTTATTATTTTGTAGACTGGGGTTCTGCCCAGTATGTCATTAACGAGCATGAAGTTTCTTCCACTCAGTAAGGAAGTTTAAAAACCAGTGATGAAGAGAAAAATGCAAGAGACTTAAATCTTCCTTTCTCATTTTTTTGGTAATAGGGTTCCAGGATTCTAGTGACAGATTTCAGTAAAAGAAGCAGTGTAAGAAATTCAGCAGTGAGAAGTTAGATGACAGACAAGTGAAATTAGGGAAGAAAGCCAGTCTTGGGCTTTGGTCCCAAGAAGGTCATTAGATCCCCCAGCACAGAGAGTTTTAGCCAAGATAGTAGCTTGGTGATTACATATCATGTCAATTCTCATAGTGAAAAATATCCACAGAGGGCCCTGAAGAAGCACAACACTAGGATGACAAATTTACGTGAGTCTGTGCAAAAGAACCGACGGAAAGGTTGGCTATACTCTGGCCTCTGAGAGAATTATTTTTTCTCCTCGAGGAAAAGAGGAATAAATGGTAACTAATCTGTCACTTGGTAATAGTCAGAGAAGAGAAAATGAATCATGTACATAGAGTTTTCCCAATTTTAGGGGAGTATGTTGTCAAAATGGAAGATACCCTGCAACCTGATGGTATATTTGCTTTCTGTTCATTCCTTCAATTGCTTTATGACCTGCTACATAAATATTTGGGCTTTGTTGCTCAGAAGAGAGAGCTGTACATCTTCTGCATGGAAATTGTGGGAGGATGATTTCAGGGTCTAATTTGGCATTTAGATGCCCGTTCCATCACAGAGCAGGCTTCGCTGGCTGTCTTCTCCAAGGTATGTTAGAATGAATGCCGGCTGGAGAGGGATGTTTTATTTGTAATTACCTGTATGATCACGAACATGATGTCGCTGTTTTCAGAAGGGCCATGGCCCATCTCAGTCTATAAAATCAGAGATTTATAGGGCCTCAGAATATCCAGGTTCTTGAATTTTAACTGCCATCTTTAAATGTTGTTTATTGCATGTGAATTTCCGAATCTTTTCCAACTGCTTCATTTCTAGATTTAATTTTTTTAATTTATTGAAGATAATCTTATTTATATGAGAATATCACGTCTCTTCTCCCAGAGGAATTCTTTAGCAGGGCCTACCTAAGATTACCAAATCATAAGCAAAGAAAAATGGAATGAAATCTAAACATCTTCTTGACTTTAATAGCCTCTGGGTACAAATAAGTTCACAATGGGATTTGTATTTCATGCTTTATGATTCCTGCTCATAACTGTACTGTCCACTGGAAAGTCTTTTCCTGAGAGTTCTAAAAGTGCTTCAGTGGCTTCTTAGCCAGCTACATTCATGATGTGGTAGCCGCCTTGTTTTTCTTCTTTTTCTCCTATTCTGGTATTAGTGTCCTTTGCTTGTGAATTCACTTGTTGTTGCCTCTGTCCTCCTGCTAGCATCCACCATGGGAACATGAAATGTTATAAAGTGATGTGTCCTGAAACTCTGGAAGTATCTTGTCAGGGGATTAGATCAGAGCTGTATGGCATGAAAAAATAGAATGGCCCTCTCCTCCAATCAGTGTCACTTCTGTCCACTTCTGTCACTTGGGGGCTACACCTGCTCTGTTGTGTGTTCTGTATCTCTCAGGGCCTCATGTGAGAACAACCTCTTTTGCTGCTGCCCACAGCCTTCTCCCTAAAGGGGTAGCCCCAGTTTGGGGAGCTAGACAGACTTCACCACACTTCCTCCTCAATCTCTGGCCCAAGGACTTTGTGCATAAAAACTTCCTTTTTTCCAAGTGTCTTTCCTGCCCATGAGTTGGACTTAGATGGAAAGTGTGGACAGTGGCTTCACTTACTCATTCTCACCTTTGATGGAACTGATACCTTCTTTGTCTCTGGAATTTCACAAGTAGTATGTGATAGGAGAGCTCTTGGATATTGGAGGGCTGAAAAGACACCACACCCGAGTGAATCCCCAGGTGTGCTCATGCATGCCATCTCCACAGAGGGAGTTGGAGAGGGATTCAGGACACTTGGGATACTTGAGTAAGGGAAGAGGTGGGAAGAGTACCGCTTGTGTTTATCACTGTGCTTTGTTAGCTTTTTGCCCACCTTTTAAATATTTCTCGTGTAGGCAGCACCATTGAGAAATTACACACCAACATGGCAACTGCCTTCAAGATTTTTCTTTTAATGATTTGTGTTTCTTGTTGGGGCATGAACACCTTGGGTTCTGTCCAAATGGTGTTCAGAACAAGTTTCTTCAAATAGTACCAGGATGAAGCAGTACAACCTGCTCTGTGCACAGGAACCACACAGTAAGTCATTTTGTTCCAATTCACGTGGCTTTCGTGGCTATATTTTAAACACAACTTGGAAGTGAGGTTGTTGTATTGGAAGTATTTTTCCCTTCACACTAATTTTCTTTGGGAGACTGTGTGGCAGCCAATTTAGCTTTGTCTTGACTGGTGTGCGTTCCTCCCTCCCTCCTTGCTGTTTCCCACAGTCTTTCTTTCTTTCTAATAGTGTCCTTCTTCCCTAGATTCTTTCCATCCCATTTCCCTTCCTAACATCTTTATTGCTAACGTCCTCAGTTCCTTACGTATTTCTTCCCAAATTCCTTGCTTCCTAATTTCATTCCTTCCACTCTCCATTTGTTCTTGACACTTACTTTTAGAAAAATAATTTCTAAGAATTTTACTTTTAAGGATTCTTATATGTCTGAATCTATACTCTTAGTCATGAATTTCTTCATGCTATTGTATTGTGATATTTTCTGCAGTGGTGACATGGTAAATACCTTTCCAAACTTCTCTTTTTAACAAGATTCCTGATGGTCTTTCCTACTCCTGAGTTATTCAAGTTTAGGTTAATCATATCAAAGAGGCTTAGAAAAGAGGGCTGCCTTTTGAACAGGGACAGGGATGGGGAGTGGGGCTGGGATGGGTACAGACTAAACAAAGTCACGTGAGGGAAATGGTAGAAGGAACTGGGAATAATTGCCCAGGTGAAGACAGAGGGTGAGTTGAGCCCTGCCTGTCAGTGACTTAAAAGATTTCAATTGGAAGAGGAATCTACTTGATCTGTGGGACTCCAGAAAATAGACTATGGAAAGAAGAGCAAAAGAAAAGTCAGCTTTAGGTCACCACAAGGCAAACTGTGTAATAAGAAGGGATGAGTGAGACAGAAATGGACTGTCTAATGTAATGAACTGTTAGGTTCTCCGTCTGTAGCAACATTTATCTGGATAATGCTGCTAAATGGTAACGCAGTTCGATGGTATAGGGAGATGAAATGCTCTACGGAGAATGGTTAAGTTACGTCTCAGGCCCCTTGCAGTCCAGGATGCTATGCTTCCAAAGCACTGCCTCCTTCACTGAACCTCTTGGGAATTCCATGAACATTGACCAATCTCTTCCCATTTTGACCACTCTTAGCTCTAGTTATTGGCACATTATATTTTTGCTGTTGAGCACATTCAGTAAAAAAGTTGAATACATATTATTTCTTGTTGTTATTTGTTATATATGCCTACCTTTTTTTCTTCAGTAATTCTAAGCACCTGGAGAATCAAGAAATTATCATTCCTTTCTTTAGGCAAAACTTGGACTTGTTATACTGAGTTACATTTGAAGTAGGGTTCCTTTTGTTTTTTTAAAAAATAGGCCGAAGGCCATAATATTGTGGAAATGTGGTTGAGGTTAGTAGGCCCACCCTGATGAGTAGAAGATTCTTGCACAGTCTGTGCTCACCATGCAACATTCAAAAGCAGAGATATTAAGACTGTTGAAAGAGTTTCCTTGATGCTGAACTTTTTGGGCACAGGAATATAAACTATAAATTCAAACCCAGCATGGGCCATGAGAAGTTGCTGGTGAACTTTTATTGACCATAAAACTCATACAGTTTTACGGTTAAAATGCTGGCCTTTTGGTATCACTTGTCCAGGGCCTTCAGTGTATGAATGGGGAAGTCAAGGTACAGAGACGCAAGCAACTTCCCCAAAGTGTCAATGTAAGTAAATGGAGGAAAACCCTGAACTCGTATCTTCTCATTACCTTCCCATTGTTGTGCCTTATTTTACGATTATGGTTTTCATGGTGTACTGCCAGCCCTTCACAGGTTTGCCATCAGATTTTGATGACGTTGTAAATGTATGTCTATAATGAAGGGGGATGTATACTGTCATCACAATGGGTATTTGGTTGTCTTTGAGCATGACCAAGAACTTATCTTATGTCCATTTAACAAATAACTCATTTTCACTTCTCTGTGCCACCCGCTAGACCAGGCGCTGAGAGCCCAGTGTTCTAGATGACTTTAAGGTATGCCTCTTTGGCTCTTTCACTCATTGTTGCCAGTGCTAGATGTATCATAAAGTCTATTCAGATCAGTATTCCAAATGACAGAAAACCAAGCCACAGTGATACCCATTCCATTGATCACAGGCAATATAGAGGAATGAATATGATAATTTAATGACCAAAATATGCCCTGCTGGTTGACTTTATGTATAACAGTCAAACAGATTTTTTTCAAACATCTCCAAACTTACTATGTACATATCTGTATATAGTTGTATATTATGTATGTAATTAAATGTACACATATAATTGTTATATATTAAGTTCCTGCAAGTATGCTCCAACAGATTCTAGCATACAAATTCATTTTATTGGAGAGAAGTGTTCCTACAGACTTCACATAATTTGTTCCCTACAAAAGATGGAGAGAATTTCTATGCCCACAATGCTACCACCTGGCAGTAAACACAATTAACAATGCACTTGCCTTGCCAGATTTGAAATCAGGCAATTCTTGGCAAATTTTTAATTTGAAGAAATTTGCATTATTTCACATTTTGAACCCTGGGTGTTTATTATGACATGTTTTCAAATTTGCATAATTTAGAGTTGCATAAAATTAGACCACAATGTTTTCCCAGGAGGGTGAAAACCAAAAATTGTTAGGAACTTTGAGCAGGTGGTGTAAACATTCGGAAGTAGAAGATATAATCCTTGTTCTTATATAGCTTCAACTTTGTTAGGAAAACCAAATGAATACATATAAAGCATATGAAAACAATCCAAAGCAACGTCTTTATGCCATTAGCACCCCTTCTAAAGAACCTTTTCAGACTTTTATTGTAATTGCCCTTCTACCCCCTGAAAATGCGTACCACAGATATACTGTATCTCTGCTTATGTACTGTGTGGATATATATCTGTGCTTCACTCATAATTAGATTTTCATTTTCCAAGAACCAGTTTTCATCCTCATAGGAGAATTATTTCCATATTGAGAATGTATGATTTAACATAATCCCTGCTTATCTATTTGGCAATACAAGACAGATTTATGATATACAAGACCCTGAAAGATCAGAGTAATAGACCCAGGGCCTGAAAGAAAAAAATTTAGATCAATGGCTATGGAATGGAAGATGCAAAATCAAAATTCATCAATATTTAACTAAATATAAAACATTGTATCAATTTCAATTTTAAGCTCTTAAAAATTGGGTTACATTTGAAAACAATTTGTAGGTTGGGTTTTTTTTTTTTTTTTCACTTCTTACTAATCCCTGAGCCTGAATCAGATCCTTAAGCACATCAAATGAGTTACTCATAACCAACGAAGTTCAGAAGCTAAATTATTTAAACACTTCAAAAACTTTCTAGCAAACATATATATTTAAAGCGGTGTATGGGTACATTTAATATGTGTGAGATCATGTTGGGTGGCACTTCTAAAAATAGTCTCAGGAAGATTTCTTGATAAAAATGAAATTTGAATCATACCTTGACTGCCCAGAAATGACATGTAGATGAGAAAGAAGGTAATAGGATAAAAAGCAAAAAGGTGGCAGTTCCCTTTGGTGCTTAAGTGGTTGTTATCTTTATACATATGTGAAAGAAAAATACTTGACAGGATTAATTGTCTTCAGTTAAGCAGCTCTTTTTACAACCCCCCCCCCCCACCAAAGGCCATATGCTCATTGCAGAAACTGAGTTCTTAGCAAGCCTGAAACATACTAAGATGTACACACAGACTTAACCATGCCAGCAAGGAAAATAAGGAAGTCTTGTTGATGTTTCCCAGCAGAAGCCCGTTACTTCTCACAAGCCCTATTAAAGGAGGTTTTTCATTAGGGGGAGTTTTGGAGGGAAAGTATAAAATCTTATGATTTATAAGAAAGGATAAAACAAAAATTGGATGTAATAATTTCTTTCAGAAATAACCCTTGGCTTTATTCTGTGTATAATTTAGTGGATTGGTTTAGTGTCTGTTTTAAAGTTCCTAAAAATCATAAGTTATGATTTTTAGGGCAGTTTGATGTGAAGTCTCTGATCTTGAGTTTCTCCCAGAGATTGGTCCAGCATCCTCGTCACCATGGCTGGTGATGATCATGGTTTTGACAGGTGGGGGGTGGGAGTTGTCCCAAACTGAACTTGGTTTGTATATGAACGTTGGGTCGGTATTGATCTTCATTTTAACAATCTCATTTTTTGTTTCTTTGAAGTTGTTTCTGGGCTGACTGTAGTATTATAGCTAAAGTACAAAGGATACGTTGTGTTTGAGGAAAGCATAGGAAGTTTGCTGCGATTATTTTTGAAGTTTACTATCCTAGAATTTCAGGTAAATGAAGTTGAACTGAATTAGAGGGATGGTAATAATTATGGCTTGCAGTTACAAGTCAGTCAGGCTTTTTCAAAATTTTTTCAGGATTATTATCTCCTATGAATCTTGCAGATGCCCCCAGGAATGGAAAAGGCAAGGAGTAATACGTGAATTCTACACCCAATGAAGAGTAAGCATGGAGGTGAAGTAATTTGCTCAAGTTACTTGGCTGGCTTGTTTCTTGAATTCCTTCCCTTTGCTTTTTCCTGAACTATGACTTTATCTCCCATATTTCTCCTTGTCCTCTTAAAAAGTACATTTATACTGAGTATGCCCAAGGGTGATATAATGAAAGCAAAATCAGTCATTTACATAAAAGGTGGCTTGTATTTGAATTTGACATTTGGCCCTAACCTCATCTTTCAACCCACGGATATGCACCACTCTTAAATTTCCAGTGATCCTTTGTTGCCTTTCTCACCTCTAATTCCATTTGATCAGGGCCAGACGGAGAACTTTTCACTTACTACTACCCGAGAGGGACAACCTTAGCGCCCTCCAACCAAGTGGTGGAACATACATGAGGGTCAGCCTAGGTTGCCGCAGTGTTAAATGAGGTTGACTGTAGTATATACCGACTTCATAGGACTGTTGTAAAGAATGAAAGGAAAGTTTGCATGTAAAACACCTAAAATGGGGTCTGGCCCATAGGAAGTAAGCAATTTAATGCTAGCTATTCTCAGTAGGCATTACTAGAACATAGAATAGTGTTACTAAGCAAAATTGAGAATCGTGTTTTGAGAATTAAAGAATGAGTTTTCAGGGGAAACGTCACCTGTAGCCTAGTCAACTGGAAAGAAACCTTTTCTAGATAGCAAACACAATGTCCTTAGGAACTTGGCTCCTAGACCAAGATGCCAGTCTCAAAGGAGAGGACTCACCCTGCTCTTAAAGCAGAGAACCTGCACTGGTGGAAAGATGGCCAAGAATGTGCACCTCTACAAATGTCAGCTGTGATCCGCATCTATTCCCAAAGAAGGATCTGTCTTTCTAAAGGGTTAGGACTGTTCAAATGTGACCACGAGAAGACTTTTTCAAAGAGCCCTGGGGCTTATTTCAGTGGATCTGGTCACAGAGGAGAATTACCTTGAAGTAGGAATTAATGGTTTCATTTAATTCGTTAGGAATAACGTATGTTTGTGTTATATGTTCTGTCTCCATTTCTCTTGATCTCTAACTCATACTGTGCTTTCTGATCTGTAATGCCCCTGGGACATTTGCTAAATGGCCAAATATTACAAATGGTCTGATTTTTTTAAATTTCTTTTTTACATTTATTTATTTTTGAGAGACAGAGAGACAGGACACAAGTGGGGAGGGGCAGAGAGAGAAGGAGACAGAATCCAAAGCAGGCTCCAGGCTCTGAGCTGTCAGCACAGAGCCAGATGTGGGGCTCACACTCACGAACTGTGAAATCATGACCTGAGCCGTAGTCGGACCCTCAACCAACTGAGCCACCCAGGTGTCCCTGGTCTGATTTTTTAATCAGGTGATTTTCTTTCAGAGTCTACCTGCCTCAAAAGAATGGAGAATGTATCACCCCATGTTACTAAAACTCTGATATGAATGTCCCTCTCCTTTAAACAAGAGGAAAAGAAAATAGCAGTAATGGGTCTCCTGAAAAGACCAATAATGGGTCTCCTACATCCAATTAATGTAGATCACCAGAATAGAGTTTAAAAGTGAGTGAAGTAATATAATACTTCCAGGATATCGTGGCACCACATACTTCTAGAACACCAGACTTGCCTTCATACCTCATCATATATTTTTTCTTCTCCTAATTTAAGCAAGGTAGTGGGAGAGAGGCGAATTATTGGATAGATCCACTTAGTACCGGCCAGTAGTCCTTGGCTGCCATTTCTGATCCAGTTTCTCAGACTTTTCTGTGCGATTTCCAGCAACTCAGCAGTTGCCTAAATTTCCATGTTTTGTCTTCTCCCTCCTCCTCCTCTTCCGTAGGTCGACTTGGTAAATAAGTATGTATGTTTGCTCATTATCTCTTTCCTATTTAAACACATATAAAAGGTGAAGAAGAACAAGGCTGAAAATGGTTCCCGTAGAATGCTTTCAGCTTGCTGACGTGCATTGTTTTCGCAGAGTAGTTTCCTGGTTTCTGTTTTAAAGTTTATTTTTGGCTAAGTCTAATAAAAAATAGCCAGTTTGAATTCATTTTCCAGTTTGCGGAACACACTGGATTGACAGACATTGAGAAAGTTAAAAATAACATAGGACAGAATGGAATAGAATTTGAGAGCTAGAAGTGGACTTGAGCACCAACAAGTCCAGTCCTTTCTCTCTACAGACAAAGAAGTACAAGTTCACAGGAGTTAAGTGCCTAACCCAAGGTCACACCACTAGTTTGTGATTGAGCTAGGAGATGAACTTATTTTTCTACTTGTTGACTCGGTTTTTCCAGTATCGAAAATAATTATAATGGAACAGGCAGGATGGGTGGTATAAAAATTCCATTCCAGAGAAAGATTTGCTTGCTTAGCCATTCTAGTCCTGTCCTCCACCTACTTATTCCTCCATAATTATTATCATCAATTAGTATTTATTGATTTTTCTCTGTTGAGTAAACTACTTCATTGCACAGACTGGTATTATAAGCCCTCTTGGAGATTACAAATTAAAAGGTACAAAATGGGAAAATGTAGCTATAATTTAAAACCTTGTTCTTCAGAACTTTACCAACATTCCTCTTACCTTCTAACGTAGATCATTTATCATGACAATCAATTCAACACCAGGGACTAGACTCTTGGAAGGATGAAAAACTGGTTTCTTTTCCTTTCCCTTTCTTGTTTTCATCATTGCCTCCTTTCCTTTCCCTTTGATTCATTACTTCTTATGGACTGATTGATGAGTTTTTTGATTTATTCAACAAATACATGGTGAGTGTCAACTATATGTCAGTCTTAGGCTAAACACTGGGAAGTGGAAAGACAGGAAATACAGAGTCCTCATCTTCAAAGAACTTAACCACCTAGCACAGGAAAGGGGAGACACTCAGCAGGGTAACCAATTGGGACCTTATAGCAATAGCAGTGTTTTCTGTGTTTTTCACAATGTGACATACACAGGCAATGATAATATTGAATGACAAATTGTAAGACCCCAGTAGTAATTTGGAATCCTGGATGAGGTTATTCTTGCATACAGGCAAATAAATGGTCTGTCCTGGCTGCCTTGGCTCCATACAGCCACCCTCAGGATGAGATAATCAACTGGTTGGGCTGCACTGAAATGATTGGGGAGAGGAGACGTCTTCCTGAACTGGGGAAATTATAGTAAAAGTAGAGAAAAGATTAACCTGGAAGATATTTGGGAAGAAGAATTGACACGACTTGGTGAATGGCTGATATGTAGGGGAAAAGTATGTGTCCTTAAGCAACTGGGTGGATGACAGTGCCATTTACTGAGATGGTGAATATTGGAGGAGGAGGGAAAGGAGGAGAAAGAAACCATGACTACCCTTGGACTAGGTCCTTGGGAAGAGTGCAGCCTGTTTGTAACCAACAAAACTGGAGCCAGAATATGGATAGCATAGGGTGTGGCCATAGTTTGAGTTGGTCTGGCTTGGTTTAAACTCTCCTCAAGTCTGACAAGTTAAGGAAAATCCAGCTCTTTTGGGATTTCTGCCTTTGCCTCTGAGTCCTAATGTGTTCATTTTTTTATAGAGTTGATAATTAAAGAATAAAGTTTTAAATAAGTAAAAAAAAGTTTTTATAAATTCATAGAGGAGTGTGATGAGTTTTCTTTTGATGTAGACTGTGGTTCCCTAACCTGGAGAGTTGGATACTGAAGATGTATTGGGGAGTTCTCATAGGAGATACCCCTGTAGGGAAGTAATAAATGGAGGAATGAGCCAAGAGACAAGGTGAGAAATAGGGTTGCAACTGAGATATCAGCCAGCTATGGCCTGAGCTCTGGAGGGCATTTTATAGTCCTGGAAATTGTAGCAAGAGGGTCTGGTCTTTTTTTTGTTTTTTTAATGTTTATTTTTTTGAGAGACAGAGACAGAGCATTAGCTGGGAAGGGGACAGAGAGCTGGGGGGGAGTCACAGATTCCGAAGTAGGCTCCAGGCTCTGAGCTGTCAGCCCAGAGCCCGATGCTCAAACCCAAGAACCATGACATCATGACCTGAGCTGAAGTCGGCCACCGAACCGACGGAGCCACCAAGGCACCCCGAGGGTCTGGTCTTTTTATCCCCACTGACTGGTCATTTACTGTGGGCTTCCTGCTGGGAGAAAATGTGACTAAGGGACACAGCTGTGAACAGTGAGCAGCTGATACCCCTGGCAGTCATGAAGAAGAGATCTAGGGAGAGCACTGGAGTATCCACCACTCTGGTAAGTGAAGCTATCTGGGAGGCAGTTTACATATGAGTCAGGAGGTAAGAAGAAAAGCTTGGGGTTGGAGAAGTGAACTTGGCCTTCATTACAGTGTAGAAGATGGTTGGAGTCCTGGATAACCGTGAAGAAAGAAGAAGGACTAGACCAGAACCTTGGGCAATACCAAAACTTAGTGGGTAAGGTGAAGAAAAGGATCCCTGAAGATGAAGAAAAAGTGTCTACAGAGGTTGGAAACCCAAGGCAGATTGGTTCTAGAAGCCAGCAAGAAAGGTGCATCTCTGGGGTCCAGTGTTGCAGGAAGGGCTTGAAAATATCTGCTGGATTTAGCCACCAAGAGAGTCATTGTGATTTGAGGGAGACCAGCTTTTGTAGAACTCTGGAGGCAGAAACCAGGTTGTAGTAGAGAAAAAAGAGAAAAGAAAAGAGAAGACGAGAAAGTGCCACCCAGTGTATGCAGACAACCCTCTTCTGAAGTTTAGCTCTTGAAGGAAGGAGATGGGGTGAAGTGGGGGGAGTGCACACGATGGAAGGTTCTGTCTAGTTTTATTTTGAGAAAGGAAGGATTTGAGAATGTAAGAGTGCTCATAGGGAGTAGTGGTAGTGGGTGGCGGGTTGAGAATCTGAAAAGAGACGGGCCAGATGAGGAGGCTGAAGAGGGTGGGTATCAGATTGAAAACACAAGCGGAGCGTGTGGCCTCTGAAGATTTTGGCTGCTTAAAATTAGGAAGAAACCTGAACTCACGTAGCAAGCAGCTCTTTTGAGACCTGCATGGTAAACATTGGGTATATCGGCAGATGGAGCTTGATTCACATCTCCATAATCAGAAACAGTGCTGAAAAATCCCCCAGATATGCAAACCTCTCTGAAGCCATTGGAAAATACTTAGAAAATGCTTTGAGCTTCAAGAAGCAGTAGTTGCTCGCAAAAGTCATCCTTCAGCTGGAATAATTCAGTTCGTTTTAGCAAGCATGCTTTATGCGCCTACTGTGTGCGAGGTCTAGAGACATGTGTTGCAAAGGATGGTGGGCTTGTACTTGGGACACAGGGTTCAGTTCCGGATATATCGAGGACTCTCAGAGAAAATTCTTTTCTTTTGTGAAGCAGTTTTTCTCCTCGAGTAAGAATCATTTCTGGTGTTTAAAAATACTAGCTCTCTGAGTTTGGTAAATCATCCTTTCTGACGCTCTGTTTTGTTATCTTCAGAATGTTGTTTGATGATCTATAGGCCTCCCTTTTCTGAAATCTTTTTTTAAAAAAAAACATTGAGGTATTGTCGACACACAATATTAGTTTCAGGTGTACAACAGAGTGAGTCGACAACTCTCCAAGTTATGCTTTGCTTGTGATAAATATAGCTGCTACCATCTGTTATCATACAACCTCTTATGGTACATTTCACTATATTCCCTATGCTGGCCCTTTCATCCTTGTGATTTACTTATTCCATACCTGGAAGCCTGGAACTTCCACTCTCCTTTTCCAGGCCTTCTTTGAGTTCTCATGCTCTGGATTTACAGGATGAGATCTTTCAAGTGTGATTTAGAAGGCAGGGTGTTGGCACATGTGAATTGTCCCCGGTTTTCATCATAGGAATTGATATCATTAGATGAGGTTCAGAGAAGTTAAGTGACTTGCCAAAGTCTCATAGGTGGACAGTGGGCAACATGGTGGGGACTTGGTGGGTCCCATCCCCCAGCCTTTACTTTTCAGTTGTTGTAACTGGGCCAGCATAATCCTGAATATAATAGGAATACCCACAGCAGCAGGGTAAACACGGACCATCTCCTGGAAGGCATCCATTTATGTGGTGTTCCTGATTTTAAAACATTATTTTCGCATTAAAATTTTAAAAAATGGCTCAATAAAGAAAATAATAGACAATTCAAGTAAACAAGAGCCCTCGAAGAAATAGTGCAATTTACAAAATTGCATTTGGTGAGTATTTTCTAACGAATGGCTTCAGAGAAGGTGTAGAGGTGGGTTGGTATTTTGCAGCACTGCCTTTCAGGTTACAATTCCAGACTGTGAGGACATTTATTTCCTCTCTCCTGCTAGAGCGGATATTTCAGTGCAAAAGCTTGCCAGTACTTTCAGTAAAACTGCAATATTGCCAGCCCCCAAAGAAAAGTAAGTTGTAGAGGAAGAGGGCATGTGAGGTTGACTGTTCCATCTGGGAAGACCAATAAATCACCAGCGGCTCCAGCCCAATCAATGCCTACTGAAAAATTTGGACATCAGACAATGCCCCAAGTGCTCCAGTGGGTAATGAACAAACGCGTACAATGGCGAATAGATCGATTTCTAGATGAGCCCTATTAACATAACCATATAGCATGAGACATAGCTATTATTTGGGACAGGACAGGGCACAAACAGATAATTCTCATCACTATTGACAGTTTATCTCCTTAATCTGATAGAATTATAGTCTCCAAAGTGGGGTTTTCACACTGGATTGAAAGTCAGCAAGACTGTTCAGATGCTGGAGGAAAACATTAAAGTTTTATATTTATATTTTTACTTTCATCCATTTAACTTTTTGTGTGTTTTTTAAAATATATGATATATAAATATAATGGAATGTATGGATTTACCAGAAAGTACACATACATGAATTAGGAGTATGTCACAAATTTACTTTACACGTGATAATGTCTAATGGCTGCGTTATCAGAACACTTTAGGGACATATCTCTGGAAAAACTTTCTGTGCTTTGACAATAAACTAGTGGAACTCCAATCTTTTGTATGGTACTAATGGTTAACATCAGAAGTTGTTACCCTAAGCCATGAGTATTCATTTCTTACTTTAGCAAAGAGAACTACGATATGGAAAATATGGACATTGATAAGTATCTATTTTGTGCTCTTTATATAGTAGGCTTCTTGTGAATGGCCATTTCCACACAAGGCCCTTGGAAAAACCATCACGTGATCGATATGTTAATGTGACAGGCCCTCCAAACTGAGGAGTGTCATTGCATTTTCAATTAGAGTTTCAGAGAAGCAAGAAAGGGAATCAAGGAAATTGGACAAACAGATTTGGCTAATGCAAGCAATATTTCTTTACCAGGAATGCTTAGTATTTGTTTTGTGCCTTTTACTTTAGGGTTGTTGTTTTGGTTTGATTTTGTTTTTCTTCATACAACACCTTATAGTTTATAAACACATATATTTCATCCTTACAAACACCCTATTAGGTAAATAGGCTCAATTTGAAATTCCCACACTGTGAATAGACAGAGTCTTAGAAAAATTAAGAACCATATTCCAACTTAAACCGAGGTCTTTAGTGCTCTTACCTGGGGTGTTTTCTGAAATATGTTGTACTGCAGGGAAAGAGCAGTACAAAGTAGATGATTGAGAAAGTGCTATCTGGTGAGACAAAACAAAAACAAAAACAAAAACACCTCCATTCTACTCCCTCACTCATTCCATCCCTTACCTTTGCCTTTTTGTTTTTGTCTTCCTTTTGCTGTAGAAAGGCAACATTATAGTTTTAAAAAGTCCAGAACAACTTTACGATTTTAATCCAACCCAAACGTATCTAGCCACAGCAAACGTGGGAGGAAATACTAATCACTGAAAGCACGAGGGAAGATAAAACAAGAAAGAGGCTGTCAACAAAGGATCGCGTTGGGGTGGGGGTGGGGGAGAGGGGTCTGATTCAGTTAAAGAGATCACCTTAAGGATGAAGGACGATGCTTCCTACCTGTAGCAGGAGAACTACCCATCACAGATGAAAATAAGCCGCTGCCTGTTTCTTCTCTTCCACATGTGTTGAACAGACGGGCACTGATTGCTTAGCCAGAAGGAGAACTGTGGAAGGATGGCCTTGGACCTCTAAGAGCTTACCCTTGAGTTGGGGAGGTAAAACACAAAAACGGAAGCCAGGAGAAAACCAACCAAGGCAAAGAATAGCAGAGGAAAGAACCGTAAGTTGGAAGTTAACGGATATGGTTTCAATCAGTACTAGCTTTGCTATACTGGTTGAGTAGTCACGTGTAAGTCTTCCTACTCCCTGAGCCTCGGCAGCTCTTTAGGTTATAGGAACAGATTGAATCGGCATCTCCAGAATTTATTTCAGGTTCAGATTTTTATGATTTACTCTCTACTAAACCTAAATTGCTTGTACGCATGGAAATATTAAGAAAATGCAAGAGAGTACATTTGATTTCTAGAGAACGTTTGCAGAATGCCGGTGTTTCCTGTGTCCCTTCCTGTGTGCATGGTCATGATGCTCCATAGAGGAGACTGTGAAGGTTGTTGCACTTGTGAATAGACTAGAATTGGCAAGGGTTTAATGAACCCAGGGTGGAATTGTGCTGATCCCTGACTGGATTTTTACCAGTCTTTGGCAAAATGAGGACAGTAAGAAATTGTACACATCCTATTTACATTTTGATAATCATCTGAAATTATTGCCAACCTACATTGGTATTAAAATACTCTTGCCTTTATACAATGATGGTGACGGTAATAAACACACACATACACATACATGCACACATATAACCATTCTTCTGATACCGACAGCTTCCTGCTGAATTTCCCTCGGTGGCTTTTCAGGGACAGAGTAAAGGCCACGTCCTGATCCTGGGGTATTAGCTTCCTCAAGCTGCTGCAACAAAGTACCGCAAACTGGGGGGCTTACAGCAGCACAGACTGATTTGCTTACAGTTCTGGAGGCCAGAAGTCTGAAAGCTGTCAGTAGGGCCATGTTCCTTCTGCAGACTCGAGGGCAGGACCCTCCCTTCCCACTTCCTAACTGCTGGTGGTTGCTGGCCATCCTTGGTGTGGCTTGGCTTGTGGCCGTGTTCGGCCTTCTCTGCGTGTGTGTCTGTCCTTGCACTTTCCCTGTGAGCCCAAATTTCCCTCTTATGAGGACGTTTTTCACTGGATTATGCCCCCTCCTCCAATCCAGTACGACCTCATCTTAGCTTAATTACATCTGCAGAGATCCTATTTCTATATAAGTTCACGTTCTGAAGTTCTGGGTAGACATGAATTTTGGGGAACTGTCTTCAACCCAGTACATCTGGCATGGGAGATTCTTCACGAGTTTGTTGTTCACAGTCTCATCCCATTCATCCCATATTTTTGTTACCTGCGGTGGCTTTTAAGTATGGATGCTGGATTTCTGGCTCCAAATATGATGCTGTCTGAATATAGCAAAGATTGAGGTACATGTATTTCAGCAAAAGGATACAAATGAAACAGGTTGTTCAGAGAGTTGGAAAAGAAACCTGTATCTTGTTTAATTATATTAGTGGAACAAATTGGTGAATAAAAAGAATGTAAAGGGTATGCCACTTTTTGAAAGTAATAGAAAGAAAAATAAAGATCCCCTGTAGTCCAATAATTCCTTTTCCTAATAATTGAGTCGAAGGAGAAAAGTTAGAGGAATTGAAAATAATTTGTGTGCAAAGTTGTTCCTTAGGGAATTATTTAAACAGCAAAAACATTGAAAACAAATGAAATAGTCCATGGTAGGGAATCTGTAAATATATTGTGGTGTAAATATATTTCTGTACCCGTTAAGATTTATGATTTCAGAAAGTAAAAAGTATATTAACAGTGGGAAAACAGAATAAAAACTCAAGTGAAAAAAACCTGGAAATAAAATGATGCACAGTATCATCCCAATCGTTTAAAGCAATGGTTCTCAACTGGGGGCAATTTCGTCTCCAGGGCACTTTTGAGATGTCTCAAGATTCTTTTGGTTATTTTAGCTGAGGGAGAGGGGGACATGACTCTGGCAGCTAATGGGTGGAAGTCACGGGTGCTGCTCAACTTCCTGTAATGTATGTGACCATTCCCCACAACAAAAACATATCCAGCCCCAAATATGCCATGGTTGAGAATCCTTGATTTAAAATGCAACTGCTTAATCTTTCCATTTCTGCCTGTCACCGCTAAAAAAGAAATAATCCTACCCACTTCATAGGGTTAAGATTAGAGTTGTTGGACAATGTAGGTAAAGCACGAGAACAGTGACTGAAACGCCGTTAATCATTTAGTGTGTGTTAGTTCACCATTATCTGTCACAGTGCAAGGCAAGAAGAGATCTAGCAGAGTGTGACGGTGACAGCACTGTAGGTCTCGTCAGTGCCTTCCAGCCAAAGACTTTTGGGGACATTTCAATAGTTGAACAAGTTAGAGCTGGGGAGGACACAAGCCATGGAAAATCATGGGGTGTCTTGGGAGAAGCGTGTTAGAAAGGACCCATTATAGAGTTTGGGCTTTAGTTGAGTGACTTGTGGAAGGTTATAAGGCAGCAAGGGGTTCACTGTGGGTATTACCAGAAAGCGGGGGTAGTTCTGTGATTAGGCATCCTGATCGATCTTACCTGTAGGGAGAGAGCAGAGTGGGGTGAGTACAGAGCTGTAACTGGTAAAGAAGTCACTGTCATACATTTTTGGCTGAGAGAGGGAGTACTTGATTTTTTGTGGGAGGTACAGTGACCTTGTGATAGTCAATGCCTGCACAAAACTCTGAAGTGGCCTGCTTTGTGTCATTTTGTCATGGTCTCAGAGTAATCATGTGTGAGGCTGGTATTCTGTAAGGTGGCTTAGATCCAGCAGGAGAATAACACGGCCACCTGTGAGTGACAGGCCAGCTTCTGAAAGTCAGGCTACTCTTCCTTTTCTTTCTGAGTCCATTTAATTTTCTTACCACCTTTCAATATTTTTTGAATCTTTGTACTTTGAATTCATATTACTTTTGTAGTAAGAACAAATACATGTTAATTAAAAAATAATAAAAGGCATGCTCACAGAAAAAGGAGTCAGGTCTGCAATATGATAGAATGAAATCTCATCTCTGCAATACGGGCAAAAGAAGACCATTGTAAATAATTCTCTCTCTTCCCAATAATATGTCATGACCTTTGCTATTAAGGAACTTGGAGAAAAGAAGAAAGAAATGTAGCTACTGTTTCATACCCACTCCTTAGGTGACTCTCTTTATGTAACATAGAAGCAGTAGGAAAGGTTCTTTGTGGTAATGGCTTTTTAAATGAATTACACATACAGAAATTGACTTGCTTCTTCAAAGGGGGATATAAGGTTTGGATGGCATTCTGTATCAATCAATCAAATCTTGATTTATAGAAAACAAAATGTGTTTTGCCTTTATTCTTTTAAAGAAAAGAGAAAAACACAGTGCTTATAAAAGAATATGAATGTCTTCAGGGTCTCACATTCAATAACAAGCAAAGAAAAAAATTGGATTTTCTCTCTTTCAAAGTTTTCAGTAACATTCAGGGCAAGCAAATTAAATTAAGCATATTTATGCAACAACCCAAAGCGAGAATCTTCAAGGGCATCTTTAAAATATACATGAATTCTCTTTATATTTTGAATCCTTTTGAAATTGGGTCTGGGGGCCTATTGAACTTTGTATTTTTAGTTACTTTTTAATCTTTATTGAATTTTTAAATGTTAAAAATAATATTTCCCCATTATAGTAATTTCAAACAGTCCAAAGGGCATAAAGTGTATGGCAAATCTTTTTTTTTTCTTCTAATTTTGATCCCCACAGTAATTCCAGTTCTAATCTAATCTAATTTTATTTTACTGTATTTTATTAAATTTTCATTTATTTTTGAGAGAGAGAGAGAGAGAGCGCGCATGTGCAAGTGGGGAGGGGCAGAGAGAGAGAGGGAGACACAGAATCTGAAGCAGGCTTCAGGCTCCCAGCTGTCATCACAGAGCCTGATGTGAGGCTCAAACTCACAAACCGCAAGATCGTGACCTGAGCCAACGTCAAATACTTAACCGACTGAGCCACCAAGCTCCCCTAATCTAATGTTAAATTATTACAGGCTTTATAGATTTTTGTCTGGTTTTAACCAGTGTGAATACATTTACTTCCATACTTGAAGTATTGGTCTTCAGTTTGACGTGAGAAGGTGATATGTTTCATGAGGCCAGGATTATGCTGGCTTTCTGTCCCCAGTGGGTCATCTCTGCTTCCTAGTGCCATATGTACCTGCTGAGAAGTTTCTATTTTTATTAAAAAAAATTCTTTTTTCAGTTTATTTATTTTAGGAGAGAGAGAAAGAGTCCCAAGCAGGCTCCACACTGTCATAGTGTGGAGCCTGATGTGGGCCTTGAACTCGCGAACTGTGAGATCATGATCTGAGCCGAAATTGAGAGTTGGTCAGTTAACCAACTGAGTCGCCCAGGCACCCACAGAAGTTTCAATGAGAGGCACCTTCAATGGAATTGCAGGGATTTCTTATCTCAGTGAACGCTTTTGTATGAACCTGATATTCAGAAAAGAAACATGTTGTATTCTCCCTTATCCTTTCATAGAGACTTTGCGATTTACTGCCATATTCTCTTCCAAATACCTTCTTTTTTTTTTTTTCTTCTATCACTGGTCTATTACACTTACTCATCATATTTAATCTCAATTCTTCAAGTAGCTCAGCCCTTGAGATAGTCTCTCTCCCTAATCTCTTATCCTCCAACCAGTCCCACAGTTTTTTTCCCTCAGTTATTTTCTAAAATATGAATCTAGATCATCCTGCCCCTTGTCAAAACTTCAGATTCTCACTGCTCCCCAGATGCCGTCCTTACGTTGCAGCACAGACTTGAAAGCTCTTCTGCACTGACTCTCAAACTCTTTTCCTGGTTTTCTTCACCCTCCTTCACGCCTCCACAGCCTTTACCCTAATAATCATTCATTCAGCCCTTCGTTTTTGTGTGCCTACTGTGCTGCCTGATTACATGACATTTCCACTCCATTTCCCGCATCCACTGCCTGCTTATATTCCACTGATTTTTCTCCCTCTTCATGATATCATTCTCTCTGGTCTCCCTTGGGAAAAGACATATGTGCCCTTTAAAGCCCAAAGGTCCTCCCTATGGAAACGTCTAGGGTTCTCCAGATTGACTTCCTTGCTCTGGTTTCTTTGTGCTGATAGTATTTGGCTTACACCACAGTATATGTTCTCCCCCCGCTTTGAAGTTATGGCATACATACATCTTCCCTGTGCCCTTGTGATTCCCCTCCCTTTCTTGCCAAAGAAAACTCGAATGTAAGAGATTCTTTAATTCTTCCGTTCGTCTTCATATTTCTCATGCCACATATCATGATCCCTGGAATGTCCGGATCCCTGGAATGCCCCTGTGTACAACTGGAGAAGGCTTTCACACAGAAAAATGATCACACACATTCTGTGTCAGTGGGGTACACTTAGAGGGTGTGCAAGAGATGGCGAACGTCTGAGATAAATGAGTTGAACAACTTCAGCCACTGAGGCAGAAGGACTTTGCTAATCCATTGGGCATGCTGTAGAGGCAAAGTGTGTTTCCAGTGTCTGCAGGTTAGAGAGGGAGGAAGAGAGAATATTAGACAGCAGAGCACATATTAGGTTCTGTGATATTGTTGGAGCACTGTGGTCAATGGTAACGGTCTTTTGAATATCCCTCCCATGGGTCATTGTGCCCCATCCTTGGAGAGTGGGGGAGAAGCAGGTGTGGAGGCCTCCATGAAGGGCCAGAAGTAGTGTAGTCTCACTCTGGCTCATGGACTTTTCATAATGAACAAATTACGTCCTACATGTATTCTGATGGTCTAAAAATAACACTAGCCAAATATCATTAATTAGGACGTAGGGAGAGATGACCCAAAGCGTCCCTTCCAATTCAGAAATTCTGCAATCCGATACTTATTTACATTGGTAACTGTTGAGAGCTATTGAAAACTTAAGGCTTAAGATATGCTTGCCCTCGTTAGTTGAAATGATTTTGAGGTGAAAGGTCACATTTGAACGAGAACCATCATAATAAACATAATCCCTGACAGTTCCATCAGGTTTAATGTTAAGCTGTATATAATCTTGTTTTGAAGTTATGAGTCCAGGGCTACTCATTTTTATTTTCCTCTTTTCTGCTTATTTAATGTTGTCAAAGTACTATGATCTTCCATGATGGTTAGAATAGCTTAACATTTGCAAATGGTTGCATATGGATGTTTCTCGTATGCTGCTGGAATATGTTACTAAACTGAATAATCATATGGTATTTGAGACCAGTCACATGAAAAGTAAAATCACTAAGCATCAAGGAAAAATCTCGTTTCATTCTTTTTAGTTTTCTTAAAGCTTTTAAAATCAGAAGGCCTTTTTTGGTTAGTTTTAATGGATAAGTTTTATTATATGCTCTGTATTCTGAGTTTCATGGGGAGTTATAAGAAATTAGAAGGAAGTAGAAAACATTCAAATAACTATTTTGTGAAAAATTGCTTCAACACCTTAATGGATTGTTTTTTTCTATTTCTTTTGTATTATAAACACTCATCAGTGAATATACTTCAACCTAAACAGACTCAGTTACACATGCACCAGAAGTATTCCAAAGTCTTTGTAGTTCTCTTCATTTAATGTCATTTATGTAATTATTTCTATATGAGGCATAAAAGTTGTGGGTTTTTGCTTTTTAATAGCTTAGGAGCTATTGAAGAGATAAGCAAGATTATCCAGTTATGTTGAGCCGGTGTTTCTAGTATCCCAGCAAATAATACATTTTCTTAGTTGACATAAAGAAGTATTGTTAGTATTTTGGCACTGAATTCCAGGTTACTATTCAGTCTGGAAGTATGTCAGCTATTCTTAGCATTTCATTTGGTAAGATAACATATAGCTTCAAAACCAGAAAACCTGGCTTCAGATTTGCTTTCAACCACTTACTGTCTGTTGTTAATGCAGTTCACTTCCTTTCCACAATGTGATAGCTTCATCAGCTTATCATGGACTTCCTTGACACTATCTATTTTATTGTAGCATTTTCCAGACTGTGACTCATATACTTAATTAATTACTTCCTAACCATAGGTTTTCTCTAGAATGTAAGTTTCTTAAAGTAATGAATAGTTTTTTTTTGAGCTTGTACATACTGGGTCGCAAGCTTGACTCTAGACATTGTCTGTGCCTTTAACTTATCAGATTGTTGTCCTCCCAAGGTATTCTCCTGGGCCTATTTTACATAACTAGGGATGCTCATAAGAAATATGTTTAGGTTCATTTTCCATTATGTTTGTGACCGAATTTCATGTATTATTTTGTCTTGTTGCAGTTCAAAGATGATTTGACCCATTCACATCCAAAATAGCTCGTTCTGGGAGCTGTTTCTCTGGAAGATTCAGTAAAATGTAAGCGCTTAATAAATACCTCACCCTGGACCTTCATCAGATTAAAATGTTTCATCAGAGTGGTGGGCATTTCACTGATTTCCAAAGTGTTTCTAATTTCCTTGCTGTAAATGTCAGGGGCATTTGGCTTATCTCCTTCTATTTAATGAATGATGAAACAAACATGTTATCAGATGGGCCTACAATATTTGGAAAGAGTAATTTTATCTATAAACCCTCACATTGACTCACACACAAAAAGATGGAGATGTTCAAGGTGACCACCAGGTGAGGCTGGATTCATTATTCAGTTTTTGTCTTTCCTGTCATCCATCGTGTTCTCTATCTCACCACAGAATGCCAGGACTAGGAAAGACCTTTCAGGTCCCCTGCTCCTGCGTCTCCATTCTCTTTTTTACAAATCAGGAAACAACCCTGGCAGGGTTAGTGAGTTTCCTGAGGACACACCACTGTTAGAGATAGGACGACAAGTGGAAGCCAAACTCCGAAGTTCCCAAGGCATCTGGATTCTTCCTGTCAACCTGACTTCAGTTTCTACTCATTTATCCTCTCTCAATTTACTGTAGCCATACAAGCCTTGTGTCTTGCACACCTTATGCTCACTCCTCCCCCAAGGATGATAGCACTTGACATTTATGTCTGTCTCAAATGTTCTGTGCCAGGTGTTAGCATGGCTCCGGACTGTTTCACCACACATTAATACCACTTCTGTCCCACACTGTTACCTTAGCCCTTAGTCTCCTGCTTGGGAAATGTCTAGTCAATAATTATTGAATGAATGAATGAGTGAATGAATGAATCCCGTTCTTATCATCTAGTGCATAGGGGTCAAGTGCATGGACTTTGGCTTAAGATGGAATGGGTCGTGTAGCCACTCCCATGAGTGTATCCTTGGCTAGGAAGTTAACCTGTGTAAGTTGCAACTTTCTCAACTGCAAGTTGGATATAAAATGAGTATCTACTTTGAAGGTTTTGTGAAGGCTAAAATGATATGGTGCTTATAAAGCATTTGCCCCAAAGCCTGCAATATAAAAAGTACTTAATTAAACTTTAATCATTAATTTAATCATCTTCAGGTTATCTCCAGATGAGACTGTAATTTAAAGCTCATTGTGAGATGACATCAGCAAAATGGCAGAAAAGGAGTTTCTATTGTCTTCCTCCTTGAAGTAAACTGATTTTGACAATCACCCAAAGATAAAAATGCCTTTGGAAAATTCTAAGAATTCAGCAAAGAAGTCCTAGCACACTGTTGGGAAAAAAGAAAAAAATCCAAGATTGGACCCAGTGAAAAGGGTACGAGGAATAATTTTACTTTACCTCTGTCACCTCTCCCTCAAGTGGCATAGCTCATTCTTTGGCAAGAGAAACCTTCTTGGCCCACACTGTCTCCCATGGGCAAAAGTTAGTGAATGCCTGGCTTCCCCACCTGTGTGAGATGCTGCCAGAGAGGCTCATTTTGGTTTTGCCTCATCCAGAAAACAGAGATGTGCTACACAACTGGAAGGTAGGGTAGGACTGGGAGGACAACAGCCAGGGCTCTGGGAGGGCATCATAGGGACGCTGGTCCATGCTAACCAGTTTGCAGACTCCAATCAGGAAGCCCATCCATGAGCCCCTAGGGACATCTCATCTGTGGATCACTCCAGCCAGCACAGAGGCTCCTCCCGTGCTCCTCATGCCTCATCCTAAAACTCCCTACCCCTTGGCTGACACCCTGTGTGTGCCCCCAGTGGTAGCAAGTGCCAGCCTTTGTAGATGACTGACTGGTCAACATGTACAGAGAGCTCCCCTACTGTGTGGGATTGAGTGAAAACACAGCCACTTGAGCATTCAGCATCATCTTAGGGAAAGCAAATGGGAGGCGGCCAGCACTAGCGTGACTTTGCAGGATAGAGAGCCAGCAAAAAGAGAGAGAGAGAGAGAGGGTCCGAGAAGACCCCAGAGTCTCTATTTTGAAGCCTACATTGAGAAAAAAGAGTTCTCAAGAAAATGACCTAATTTTATACCTTAAGTCCTTAAGGAACAAAAAAAAAAAAAAAAAAAAGAACAAATGAAGCCCAAAGTTAGCAGTAGAAATAAATGAAATGGAGAGTAGGAAAGCAATAGAAAAGACCAGTGAAAGTAAGGGTTGGGTTTTTGAAAATATAAACAAAATTGACAAACTTTTAACTAATCTTACCAAGAAAAATAGAGATCAGATAAAGAAAATCATAAACAAACAGGAGACATTACAACTGATACCACAAAGATACCAAAGATCATAAGAGATGACTGTGAACAATTATACACCAACAGATTGGATAACTAGAAGAAATGAACAAATTCCTAGAATCATACAACCTAATAAGACTGAATCATGGAGAAATAGAAAATCTGAACAGACCAATAATGAATGAAGAGATTGAACGTGTAACAAAAAATCTCCTGACACAGAAAAGGCAAGGAGCAGATGGCATCACTAGTGAATTTTACCAAACATTAAATAACTAATGCTAATCCTTCTTAAAATCTTTAAAAAAAAAAACCCTGAAGACGAGAGAACATTCCCAAAATCATTTAATGAGTCCAGTGTTACCCATATATCAAAGCTGGGTGAGGATACTACAGGGAAAGAAGACTGCAAACCCATGTCCCTGGTGAATATGGATGCAAACATTCTCCACAAAATACTAGTAAACTGAATTAAACAGTGATTTAAGAGGATCATATACCATCATCAAATGGGACTTATCCTCAAGGATGGTTCAACAGCTACAAATCAGTAAATGTGACACACCGTATACATAGAATAAAACTTAAAACCATATGGACATCCCAATAGATGCATAAAAAGTATTTGAAAATTCAGCACCTTTTCATGATAAAAACTCAACACATTGGATGCAGAAGGAATGTACCTCAACATAACAAAGGCCACATATATCCAGCCCACAGCTAACATCATTTGTAACAGTGAAAGGTTGAAAGCATTTCCTCTAGGATCAGAAAGAAGGCAAGGATGCCTCTCACCGTTCCTACTCAACATAACATAGTAGCCAGAGAAGTAGGCAAGAAAAAAAAAAAAAAAAACACAAGGCAGGTGAATCAGAGAGGAAGAAATAAAATGGTCTATGTTTGCAAGTGATGTGATCTTATATATGGAAAGCTCTAAAGACTTCAACAAAAGAAAAGCTGTTAGAACTAATAAAGGAATTTAGTAAAGGTGTAGGACACAAAATCAGCATGCACAAATCAGTTACATTTTTACACACTGACCATGAATTATTCAAAAAGGAAATAAAACAATCCCATTTATAACAGCATCAAAAACAAACGAACAAACAAAACCAATCCATGCTTAGGAGTAAATTTAACCAAGGAGATGAAAGATCTGTATACTGAAAACTATAAGATATTGAAGAAAGATGTTGAAGGCACATCTAAATGGATTGGAATAATTAGTATCGTTAAAATGTCCATAGTACCCAAAGCTGTAGATGTGGTGCGATCCCTATCAAAATTCCAATGGAATTTTTCTCAGAAATAGAAAAAATAATCCTAAAATTTATATGGAGCCACACAAGCACCTGCATAGCCAAGGCCATCCCGAGAAAAGAAACAGAAAGCTAGAAGCATCACACTTCCTGATTTCAAACTATATTGCCAAGCGATAGCAGTCGAAACAGTATGTTACAACAACACATAGACCAGTGGAACAGAAGTGAGAGCCCAGAAAGAAATCCATGCATGGATGGTCAACTAATATTTGACAAGGAACCATATCTATTTAATGGAGAAAAGACAGTCTCTTCACTAAATGGTGCTGGGGAAATTAGACCCTTACCTTACACCATTCATAAAAAATAACTAGAAATGTATTAAAGACTTAAATGTAAGACTGGAAGCCATAAAACCCCTAGAAGTAAACTTAGGGAAAAAGCTCCTGGACATTGGAATAGGCAATAAGTTTTTACATATGACACCAAAAACAAGCAGCAAATGCAAAAATAAACAAATGGGACTACATCAATTTAGAAAGCTTCAGTACAGCAAAAGAAACTATCAACAAAGTGAAAAGGCACCTTACAGAATGGAAGAAACTATTTACAAGCCATACATCTGATAAGGGTTTCATATCCAAAATATATTAAAGAACTCAGATAACTCAATAGCAGAAAAACAATCAAGATTAAAAAAATGAGCAAAGGACCTGAGTAGACTGTTTTTCCAAAGAAGATAGACCAGTAGCCAACAGATACATGAAAAGATATGCAACGTCACTAATCATCAGGGAAATGAAAATCAAAACCAAAATGAAATAACACCTCATACCTGTTAAAGTAGCTATTATCAAAACGATGAAAGGTAATAAGTGCTGGTGAGAATGTGGAGAAAAGAATGTGCTTCTGTACTGTTGGTAGGAATGTAAATTGGTCTAATTGCTATGAAGAACAGTATGGAGTTTGTCAAAAATTACATCAGATGGTCCATTAATTCCCTCTTCTGGTTATATATTCAAAGAAAATAAAATCACTCTGTCAAACAGATATCTGCCTCCCCCTATTCATGTTCATGTAATACATACACACACACACACACACACACACACACACACACACACTCACTAGTGGAATATTATTCAGCCATAAAAAACAATGAAATTCTGCCATTTGCAGCAACATGGATGAGATTTGACAGCAGTATGCTAAGTGAAATATGTCAGACAGAGAAAGACAAATACTGTATGATCTCACTTATATGTAGAATCTAAAAAAGCTAAACTCATATAAACACAGTAGAATGGTGGTTGCCAGCGGCTGGGGATAGGAATTTGGAAAGATGATATTTAAGGGTGCATACTTGGGAGTTACAAGATGAATGAGTTTTGGAGATTCTGATGTCTACCATTAACTATAGTTAATGTATTCTATTGCATACTTGGAAGTTGTTAAGACAGTATATTTGGATGTTTTCAACACACACACACACACACATTGTTTAAAGCATTAGAATCTGATGATATATATGAAAAACTCACAGAATTAAGGAAAGCTAAGCACCGGTGTCAAAAAAACAATGGGAATTTGAATGAAACCACGATCTAGGCACCAGGATATTTAGGGAGCGCCATCTCCCATTTTGTTGTTGTTGTATTTCTAGGATATCTGTGGGAACCCTGGCTGACGCAAGACCACATTTTCACTTTTTTGTTGTTGTTACTTAATCTTTACTGTACTCCAGTGAGTTTTGTTCATTCATTCATTTACTTATGAATTCATTGGTTTCTTCATTCATGTATTCAAATCTATTTGGTGAAAGGACAGTTATTTGCCACGCACTGTCCTCGGGGCTGGGCTACTGTGGTTAACAAGATGAGAGAGGTAACTGTCCTCATGGAACTTCTCTGTTGTAGGGGGAGACTGAGGCTAAACAGGTAAGCAGATGAGATCATATTATCCAGCAGTTAAGTGCCACAGAGGTAACTTAAAAGGATAATGGGATCGTGAGTGACGGGTATGGGCTCAGGGAAAGCCTCGCTGAGGAGTTGTGTTTGACCTGAACCTTCAGAAAGAGACTGCCAGGAAAAGATTCAGGTGAAGGGCATTGCAAGCCTGGAACACTAAGTGCAAACTAGCTTTCCATCAAGGTCCTAGAGAGAGAGGGCCAGTGTGTCCAACATCTTGCCCAAGGTCTTACATCTAGGAAGTGCCGGGCCCAGGCTTAAATCCAGGTAATCTCCTATGAAGGTTTATTTTCTCAAAAACTACAAATCTGGAAAATACGGAAACAGAACCAGGGAAGCCAAAAGGTTAAACTGATTTCCACAAAAAAAGGTCAGGGGGATACATGATGGAGAAAAGCCTGGGTCTGTAAAAGAAGAGGAGTGAGAAAGGAAAAAAACAAAAAAACAAAAAAACAAAAAACAGAAAGGGATGAGTTTTGGAGAAAGGTCTTTGGAGAGTCTGGAGCACATGGAATGAGATATTTGGGGATGAACAGACTTAGGGGAGATGAATGTGCAAGGCAGATTGGCTTTGACAAGAAAGATGCAGTCTCAGCTCTCATGGAGTTGATAATTTAGTGGGAAGATGGGCATTGAGTTCATAAGTAATCAGCACTTATCTAATTACAAGTGTGATGTGAATACCATGCAAGGTGTTATTCAACTATATTATAAGGGGATTGAAACTGGTCTGGGAGTGGGGCTGATCAGGGAATGATTCTCTGAGGAAGTGGCATTTAACTGCTCAGCACGCAGAAAGGAGATGAGAAGGATGCAAGCTGAGGTTCGCAAGATTAATGACTTACCCTTGGCCCCATCGCTCGTCAGCGGCCAAGTCAGCATTGGAACCCAGCTTTCCCGTGCTCCAGATCCTGTGCTCTTTCTTTGAGCCATGGCGTTGGGAACCATCTCCAGTCACACACACACACATAGGTCTGTATATGTGGACACCCAGGGGCTACATTCTCTGTTGCCTTCTTGGCCCATGGGGTGCTTTCTACAGGGGAAGCAGTGATTGCTAATGACATTCTTGGTGTCTGTGATACTTAGATCACTTTATCAATCAAATGTGGCATTTGGTGGCAGCCCTGCCACCTGTCTCTTTTCATCAGTGTCAGAGAGTATTTCACTGCAGGCCACAGGTGCCAGCTGTCAGCCTGAAATAAAGTGGGGTCTGCCCCAGGATCAGTGTGCCTAGGGAATCGCTTCAGATTGAATTTCTCATCTGACAGTGCTTTCTGAGTTTGGGACTCAAAAAGGAAAAGTAAACAAATTATGGATGAGTAAACAAACATGTGGTTGTTTATGAGGCATCAGGCTGGCTGTTTCTGGGGCTTCATTAATCACTCTGCCTTTTTCTCTCCTCTATTGGCCCTGGTATCATGTATGGTCTATTGAAATATACATGAATTTAATAGGCATTAGCGTAATTGGGCCACTAACCAGAGTGCTGATACTCTGGCAATGATTTTTCTCATAAGGCAGTAGCTGTTCCCTGTAGGGGTTGTTTTGATTTGAGAACTTTAGAAAGAAGGGGAAGGGGAAGGAAATTGAACAGTTTTGTTCCCTCATAATGCTGGGCACCCTATTAGGTGCATGATATATCTATGTACTATCTCATTTAATCCTACCGATATACCTGTGAAGTAGACATTATTATTCCCGTTTCACAGATGAGAAAACAATCCCATTGAGAATTTAAATAGTTTGTCTAAGGACCCGACTAATAAGTGTCAAAATTAGCATTTAAACATGAAATCCTCTTATTTTCTCCCCTTTATCATCGTGCCTCATGGTTCTTGTTGTCTGTTTTACAGTCAGAGTCACCATCACCACCCAGATGAAGCTGCACTGGTTTGAGAGTCAATGTCAGTATGGTATCACGTTTAGCAGAGACAAAAATATCTCATGCCCGAAACTAAAAAAAAAAAAAAATTTAAAGAACCTAAATCTTTATCTCAGGTCAAAACAAACATGTTGCACGGCAACATAGCTAAAGATATACATTCCATCCATCTTCCCCAAATCTGTTCATCCCCAGAGTTCTCAGCTGAGTGCCTCAGACTCTCCAGAGATCTTGCTCCAAAATTCATCCCTTTCTAGACTTTCCTTTTTGCCTCCTCCTCTTTTACAGATCCAAGTTTTTCTCCATCAGGTGGTCCCCTGTGTCTTTTAGAGTAAATTATTTTGACCTTTTTATTTTCCTCAGTTCTGTGTCTTTACTCTTCAGATTATGATTGTTGAGAAAGCTGATCTTGGTAACGCGTTCCCTGGATTCAAATCTTGCCTCCAGCCCTTTCTAACTGTTTAATTTTGGGCAAGATATTTGACCAATCTGAGTCTCAATTTCCTCTTTGGTAAAAAAAAAATGATAATAATGGCAGTATCATGATACTGATTTGAGGAATAAACAAGTTTCTATGTATAGAGTGCTTAGAACAGTACCTGGTATAGCAATGCTCTAGAAAATAAGCTAGTGTTGGAAAATTAGCTCTCATTCTTACTGATTTTATCTTTATCAGTTCATTAGGAGCCAGATACAGGAAGCAGGAACCTAATAAGCAGACACATTTTCCTTACAAGGTGGAGGAAGAGACTCATGAATAGTCTCATGAATAGAGACTATGAATGGTCTCATGTAATTTGGGGTGGCATACTCCTATTACAGTTAGAGTACCATTAATAATCAGTGATATTATTTAAATCACCAAAGTTAGAGTTACATTGGCATTAATAGTTATTAATAATTTAAAAATAAACAATATTAGTATCATATCAAGGTTTTTATGAATGCCTGTATATTCATTATCTCACATATTACCTACCATTACCTACATTATCTTATTTAATCCTTACAATATTACTATTTTGGGTAGATATCATTATTATCCCTATTTGACTGATGGGAAAAAGTCAGGCTCTAAAGAGGTAAAAGGTAGAGTAGCTTTGTTTAAGACGGTGTTTTTAAATCTTTTCCATGTTATGGCACACTTAGAAAATGAAAATGCTGTATATTGGGGTAAACTGAGGTGGAGATGAATGGCTGTAAGTGCTGAGAAGTCACTCATAATCCATTATCAGCGCCATGGTTAGAACGCTCTAAGGGAAAGTCAGGGCAGTGACTCGAGTCTGCCAGACCTCAAAGTGTATAAACTTTGTGGACACAATGGAGAGTGACCTAAAGAAGGCAGAAATGGGCTGGGAGTTGACACTTGGAAGAAGAGAATGGCACTGGGTGAGTGTCCTGTTTTTATGACTTTTACTTAATGGTTTCTTACTGCTGTGTGAGCTAAAACCTGTAGTCTTATTGGTATGGGGAATTGGAAGAAAGAATTTGAGGCCACTTGAGAAGCTGGAAAATGAAGAAGAGAATCTAGAAGGGAGAGCACCCCAAGGGGAAGCCTTGTAATAAGCTCTGCCCAAATCACTAGATGATCCCTGAGCTATGCAAGTGTGAAAGCTACAAGAATCAAACAGGATTCAGCTGATGCCATAATACAGGCAGAATTTGCAGTCCAAGTCCAGCTGAATGTCTGCTAAAATAAGCAGATGGCACCAACTATAAACACACCTATTCAGAGGAACATAATAGAAGCCAGCACAAACTGTCATGCACAATATCCAGGATACTATCCCAAATTACTAGATATAAATGTGAGGAAATAGAAAAAAATGTAGACATACTCAAGGCAATAAACAGAGGTAACCCCAAGGTGACCCAGCTGTTAGAACTGGCAGATTTCAAAGCAAATATTATAATTATTATCAAGTGTGTAGAGTAAAATGTGCTAATAATGGATAAACACAGCCCATGCTCTGTATCACCATGCTATGCCGTCTCCCAGATTTTTCTTAGTATACTGTTGTCACATGACAAATGTGAAAAATAAAGGGTAGAGAAGTACCTTGCCTAAATTTTTCACACAGCTGTGACAGAGGTGACACCAACATCCAGGTATTATTATTAGACTCTCAGTAGAATTTTCCATAGAAGTGAAGAGCTCACATGCTGTAGTTGATCTGCCTTGATGTGAATCACTTCCTAGATATATAACCTTGGTAAATCATTTAATTCATCTAAGCCTCATTTTCCTTAAATAGTTGCTGTGAGAATTATTCATGCTATTACAAATAAAAAGCTTAATGAAGTGCTTGACACATAGTACATGCTTAATAACATTTTAGTTATCATTACTGTCGTTATGATCATTCCACCACTACCGATTCCTATATGGAGTTCTGCCCTACTGATGTAATTACTACATCAAGCAGTCAAAAGGGAAAATTCTCTCATAGAAATGTGCTCCTATATTGCTTCGTGTATTTATTCAACATTTACTAAGCACCTACTTTGTACAAGAAGCTGTGTTTGCTATAGAGGAAAAAGAGCCCTATGTGAGACATAGTCCTTGCCTTCAATAAACTGTCATGTGTAATTTTGAATGTTACATAATTTGTATAGAGGGAGAACCAAGAAACTCTGGAACTGTACTTTTTTTTTCTAATTTTTCATATTTGCTATAGATGAGACGATGAAGATTTTTCAAGAGTACATGAATCCCCTTGTTCTCTGGAATGATATGTAGTTATCCTGTCCCTTCTAGTGCTTCTTTATTTTGGGGCCACTGAATCTTACAGGAAGTTGAAGCAAGTTACGGAACTGCTCCTCTGAAAAATGTCTACACGCACACCGTTTTGAACTTACTGTTAGGGATTCACTGACCCCTGAAATTTATTCACAGACTCTCTTTTGCAGAGATCTCTGTTTCTCTGATGTCAAACTGGCTACCTCAAAGCAGCTCATTTTTCTGTTGAATAGCTCAAAGGTGGGAAAGAACTTTTCCTCACTGCAGTTGACTGACATTTGCATCTTGAGCCTTCTGTTCATTCAGTGATCCTCATTCTTCCCTGCAGAGGGCACTCGGCTGCTTCCTGCATGCCAACAGCCCTCCAAGAGTTTGAAGGCAGTTATTGTGTTCTGCCTTGGCCTTCTCTAAGCCGAATGTCTCCATTTCTTTGTGGTTATTCCTTTCCCATGGCATCCAGACCCTTTATCAGCCTGATCACTTTGCTCTCCATAACTCTGTAAGTTGTTTCTTTTAATCACAGAAGTAATATATACTTACTGTAAATTAAGGTAAAACCAAATCAAAATCCAGACAAATCCAAAACCGTACAGTTTGGTATGAAATGAAAAGTAAATGTGTTTGTGTGTCCCACTTAGGCAAATCAATTCCTACAAACACCTACCTGTTAAGGGTTTGTGGCTATCAGACAATGTGTAGGCATATGCTGTGCATCTATCTCGGCACATATGTGTTTTTTCCCCATTCTCAAATGGAATCACACTATGTGTACTGTTTTATAACTTAAACAGAAACAATCTATTTTAGATATTATTCTATCTCAAGATACTGATTACCTCATTTGCCCACATGACATCAAAAGTTAGAGTCCAGAATAAAACACAGGTTTTCGTTGTTCAACTTGAAAAAAGAAAGCTACTGTAATAGCCATCATTGTTGCATTTGTTCAACAACTTTGTATTGAGGGCATTCTGTACTAAGTGCTAGGCCAAGACATACACTATGAAGATATAAACTTACCCTCAAGAAACTCATGTGTTAGTGGCAAAGATGGATAGTCTAACCAAAAATTACAAGAGTATGATGAATCTATGATTGTAGATTTGTAAATTTGTCCCTAAGTTTCAGTTATATTTGCCTCTCCTATTTTCTGTCTTTGCAGGCTGATAGTTAACATACATTTATGACATCAGGGTAATTTTTTAAATAGATTTCCTTTTGTCTGCCTTTGGGCATGCTATTGAAGATGTAGGAACCATGAAGCGGAGGACGAATCTCACCATATTGGTGGTAGCCCGAGGTAGCAAACACATACCAAGAGTTTTGTAAACACAAATGGTTTTATTTTGATTTTGAGTGCAAAACTTAAGCCACATGTACAAACGAACAGAAGCTGCATAGAGATAAATTTTATAAAGCTCTTGTTTTGAAAAAGAGCTATCAGAACTGTCCCCACACGAAAATTTGGGGGAGTAATGAGGTGCACGTTACTGGAAATATTCAGAGCTTGGAAAAGAATGTTAAGAGCACGAAATGGAGTAACTGGCATATTGTGAATATTCAGTAAATATTTGTAGAAGGTTGAGAGGGAAGGAGATCAGGGAAAGGAAGAAAAGAAAGGGAGAGAATCCTCACTGATTCAAAAATATTTATTGAGGGGTATCTGGTGGCCCTCATTCATTTAAGTGTCTGACCTTTTTTTTAAGTTTATTTGTTTACTTTGAGAGAGAGAAAGAAGGGGAGGGGCAGAGAGAGAGGGAGAGGGAATCCCAAGCAGGCTCAGTACTGCCATCACACAGCCCGATATGGGGCTCAAACTCATGAACTGTGAGATCATGACCTGAGCTAAAATGAAGAGTCAGGCACTTAACCAACTGACCCGCCCAGGTGCCCCAAGTGTCTTACTCTTGATCCCAGCTCAGGTCTTGATCTCAAGGTGGTGAGCTCAAGCCCTGCACTGGGCTCCCTGCTGGGTGTGAATCCTACTTTAAAAAAAAAAATAGAATTAAACAAATATTTATTGAACACCTACTCTGGGCCTGGCTCTATACTAGTTACCAGAAAAACGACAGTAAGAACAGAAATGGTCCCATCTGCCCACTGAATTTATAGATTTTAGTGCAAGGCCTGTGCAAGCAAAGCATTACACCAGTGTTTAAGTGCAAGTGATTGTAGGTGGTAAGGAAAAGCCTGGGAAGCCATGAAAGCATGTACAGAGGGCTGACTCAACCTCAGGTGTCAGGAGTGACTTCCCTTAGGAATAGAGGTATATGGGGGCCCCTGGGTGGCTCAGTCGGTTAAGAATCTGTCTTTGGCTCCGGTCATAATGTCCCAGTTTGTGAGTTCAAGCCCCACGCCAGGCTCTGTGCTGACAGCTCAGAGTCTGGAGCCTGCTTTGGATTCTGTGTCTCCCTCTCTCTCTCTGCTCCTCTCCACCTTGTGCTCTTGCTCTCTCTCTCTCTCTTAAAAAGAAATAAACATAAAAAAAAAAAGAATAGAGGTATATATACATGCTGGTAAGGGGAGTATTCAAGCATCAGTACCAATTGTGTGGCTGGAGAGCACCAGGAACCCTCCAGGCATACAAGAAAGGCCAGTGTTACCAAAACCCAGAGGACAAGGTGGATGGTGAGTTAAGATGGAACTAAAGACATGGCCAGGGGCCAGCTCAGGCAGAGCCTTGAAGATCACAGTGAGAAATTTGGTCACATCCTAGGTGTATGAGGGAACCCAGAGGGCTGAATGGCAAGGAGGAACATGTGGAGATTTGCTTTTTAAAAGATCATTTTGGATATTTTGTGGAGAGTCAACTGGAGGGGAGACAGAGACAGATGTGAAGAGGCCAGTTCAGGTGGGATAGTGCAGTTCAGATCGACAGGGTGGGAGCATGAAGAGTGACAGTGGAAATGGATCGAAGGGGGCTGCATTCAAGAAATTGAAGAGGTAAGCAGATGAGAAGGGGGATGTTATAAGCAGTAGGAGGGTGATGAGGAATCTAAGGCTTTTGGTTGGTGCATCTGAGTGACTGCTGGTGTCCACTGAGGCAGAAAACACTGGAATGCAAACCGCTGGTTTGTAGAAGAAAACGATTCTTATTTCTGTTTAGGGTATGTTGACTTTAAGGTACTGTGAGTCATAGGCACTGTTAGATGCTTTGCATATTTTATTTCATTCATCATCATAATCATCTTGTAAGTTAGTTCTCATTATACTCGTGTTCTAATTGAGGATATCAAGATACTAAAGATTAGATTAATGACCCAAAATCATCCAGTGACTTAGGGCAGAGCTGGGATTTGAAGCCAGGTATAGCCAGCTTCCAAGTCTCTGATGTTTCTACTGTATTTTTCTTGCTGAGAGAGTTTAATCAAATGTTTGCCAAGTAGTTAGACTTTTGATAAATATGAAGGCTCTTTTCCTAATGGTATTTTGAAACCTTAAAAAATACAACATTATTTTAATACTGATAGGGTTATGCCCTCCCTGATTTCTTCTTTTTCAATCTTTCTAGAGATTTAAATAGAGCTTGATACTTCCAGCTTAAACAGAGCACGTTTTAATATCCAGACAATACAGCCTTGGTGGCTTGAAAGTTACTGTTTATATAACCACAGTAAAATCATCAGCCACTGCCCAGACTAGTTATAGCTTTTTAAAATTTACAAAAAAAATTTTTAATGCTTATTTATTTTTGAGAGAGAGACAGAGCATGTGCAGGGGAGGGGCAGAGAGAGGCAGAATTGGAAGCAGGCTCCAGGCTCTGGGCTGTCAGCACAGAGCCTGACATGGGACTTGAACTCATGGACTGCGAGATCATGACCGGAGCCAAAGTCAGCTGCTTCACCGACTGAGCCACCCAGGCACCCCTAATTATAGCTTTCTTTGGAATATGTGGCCACCCAAACCAGCTGAATCATGAGGACAGAACTGCACATGATTTTGCCCCTTGTCTGGTGCTCTGGGAAACTGAATGTAGCGGTAACCTAGGGTGATGGAGTACTAGGGTGATGATGAACTTGTATGGAGTCTGAGAATATTGGGCATTTTAGGGATGATCCAGCAAAACCCTTCATTTTATGGATGGGGGCCACAGAGCCTGGCAGAGATGACTAGAGCAGTAGATCTGGTAATGGAGGTGGGCCAGGAAACCAGCTTTCCACACCATTGCCTTTTCATTCTGTCAGCAAACATATGTGACGGACGGATAGTGAGAGGGAGAGGTAGATGTGTGGGGAGTGGGTGGACACAGATGGAAAGATAGACAGGCTTCTTTTTAATAGCCATTAGAGTACTGATGGTTTACTTATTTCCTTATTTAATTCTTCTAACAACCTAGTAGTATTGGTATTATTAGCCACATTTAGCAGATGAAGAAACTGAGGCTCAGATTATTAGCTTAATATTAGCATAAACCCCTAAACTATGTATATATAGTTTACATAGGCATACATTTTTAAGGATCTCAGAAATGACTTACAATTTGTATTTATTTTTATATAGTTGTTTCCAAAAAGATGGAACTTTCTATATAAGAATGGGGATACACGGGCACCTGGGTAGTTTAGTCAATTAAGTGTCTGATTCCTGATTTCGGCTCAGGTCATGATCTCACAGTTCATGGGACTGAGTCCCGCATTGGTCTCTGTGATGACAGTGTGGAACCTGCTTGGGATTCTCTCTCTCCCTCTCTCAGAATAAATAAATAAACATTAAAAAAAAGAATGGGGATACAGAGGGAACCTTTATGACTTTCCTCAAAGTCTTAGAATCTTAGAAATACTGTGATCTTTGGACCCAGATCTAGGTAGCAATAGAGCTCATTGGTCCACTACTTTGGGACTTTGAGCAAGTTACTTTACCTTCCCAGGCTTACTTTCTTCATCTGTAAAATGGGTATAAGAGTATTCAGCTCCCAGAGGGAGAGAAACTACTTACAGAGGTACTTTGGAAAATTAATGCAATCAAGATTAAGTTAAAGAATAGCATGTGAGACATAGAGGTGGAAGAGAGCAGGAAGGACCAATTTTTAACTGACTGCCTACTACCCCCCGCTGGCACACGTTGGTTTGGAACACAGTGCTGTTGTTCACTGCGACCCCAAGAGTGGGCAAAGAGATATGCGGGAGAGATGGAGAGGAGAGCACAGGCTCCCCAGCTCTAGGAACTTGAGCGAGAGCATGATCTTTCTGAGCCTGACCTTTATTACCTGTAAAGCTGGGAAAATGGGACCTACCTCATAGGATAATTGTAAAGATTTCCTAAGACGATACATTGAAAGTTCTAGTGCAGTTCCTGACATGCATACTCAATAAAGACATGCTGCTTACCTGGTGACTGCCTGCCTGAGAGGCAAGAGTTTGAGAAAAATATACACCTTCAATTGCAGGTGCATTGCTATTAATATGGATCCCAGTCTCTTGCCTTAACAAATTTATTCAACCGAATTACACTGTTTTTTGTTTGCATCCCTCAAGCAAAAGCAAACTGTCATTGGTTTCCCTGTAGCCTGGACCAGAGAAATCAAACTGGCTTGGTGCCCTCTTATACAATGAGCTGCAAACCTTCTCTAAGTCGTCTCATTAGCTCCCCTGTGATATTTATGAAGATTGGGATTTGCTAATGATCTTAAACGGGGTTAGGATCTTTAGTGTGTGCTGGAGAGAATCAGAGGACCTTAAGAGACCTTAAATGCAAATCTTTACTGAACCATTTTTTGGTTATCAGTTACCCAGTGGGGTGTCTGACAAACAGAGTATGGGGTCTTATTCCCCATCATCTGTGTGATGGGGTACCATCTGGGCTCATAGAAAGAGACATAGTCTCTAAGATTTGGCTGAACTAATTAGTCAATGAATAAATTATCTAAACAGACGAATGCAGTTCAAACCAGAAGTGACCGTGGGTTTTAAAATTTTTATTAGCTCAGCTGAGTCTCTGCGAAAGAATTTTTTTCTCAAGAAATGCATGACGTAGGACTGGAAGCAGGGTACCCTCTTCTCACACACACACACACAAAATCATGACCGCTTTTTTTAAAAAACAGTGAGCGCAGAGGTGCCTGGGTGGCTTAGTTGGTTAAGCGTCTGACTTGGTTTCAGCTCAGGTCATGATCTTACGGTTCCTGAATTCGAGCCCTGTGTCAGGCTTGTATTGTCAGTGCAGAGCCTGCTTGGGATTCTCTCTCTCTTTCTCCCTCTCTCTGCCCCTCTCCTATACTCTCTCTCTCTCTCTCTTTCTGTCTCTCAAAATAACTAAACAAACAAACAAAACACACACACACACACACACACACACACACACACACACACTAAATGTTGCACTGAAATGAAAAGCAACATGCTAATAAACATCTGCATTCCCTAAACTAGAAATGCACACTATGAGTTACCTTAAATAGGTCCTCACTTTCTCATCTGTCCTTCTGACAATTTGCTAAGGATTCCTTTTTTAAAAAAATGTTCATTTATTTATTTTGAGAGAGAGGGGACATGAACCAGGGAGGGGGAGAGAGAGACGGAGAGAGAGAATCCCAAGCAGGCTACTTGCTGTCAGCACATGAAGCCCAATGTGGGGATCTCGATCCTATGAACCCTGAGATCATGACCTGAGCCCATATCAAGAGTCATTCGCTTAACCAGCTGAGCTTACCCAGGCACCCCATTGCTAAGCATTTCTGTATGCATTAGATTATTTTATTCTTGGAACAAATTTATGGGTTATGACCTATAATGGTCCCTATCATTTCAATGAAGTTATAGGCTTAGAGAGATTAAGTAATTTGTCCAGTGTTAGATACCTAACATATGGTCGAAGAAGAATATGAATATAGAAGTTTTGTGTTCTCTCTACCTCAGGGGTCCACAAATTATGGCCCATGAGCTAAGGATGATTCGACACTTTCAAATGATTGAAGAAACCAAAATGAGGGCAGTACCTCGTGGCATGTGACAGTTATGGGAAATTCAAGTCTAGTGTCCATCAATGAAGCTTTACTGGAATGTGCTCATTTGTTTACGTATTGACTGTGGCTGGTTTCATACCACAGTGGCAGAGCTGAGTAGTTGTGACACAAGTCATCTGGCCTACAAAACTGAAAATATTTACAAACACAACAATTTTTGCTGACCTCTGATCTGTCTTAATCCAACGCATAGTACAGTCTCCCACCTTGCTGTGGTGCCTTTCTTGACTTGGGTTTGCCCACAGATCCTCCTTTACTGCCTTCATCCTACTGTGCTTACTCTTGGAACACAATTTCATGCCAGCTCTACCTGTTGAATGCCTCTTATCCTTTCCACGTCCAGATCAGCCCTCGCTTATTTCACTTTGTGGAAGTTTAGGTTGCAAGCAAGTCAAAAACCAAACTCAAATTGGGTTTTTAAAAAGAGGATCCACAGGGTGCCTGGGGTGGCTCAGTAGGTTAAGTGTCCGACTTGATTTCAGCTCAGGTCATGATCTCATGGTTCATGGGGTTGACCCCCATGTCTGGCTCTGCACTGACAATGTGGAGCCTGCTTGGGATTCTCTCTCACCCTCCCTCTCTGCCTGTCACCCATTTATGCTCTCTCTCCTCCTTCCCTCCCTCTCTCCCTCTCTGTCTCTCTCTCTCTCGCTCAAAATAAATGAATAAACTTAAAAAATAACAAAAAGAGGGTCTATTAACCTGTGTAAGACACATCTGGTAATTTGTCTCACATCACTTACAGTTCCATCTGAGACAAAAACGGTATTATCAGAACATGATTCATGCCCCTCCTGCCATATCCAACTTTTCTCTCCAAAGCTTCTATTTCACACCACTTAGGCCAGAATGGAGTACTATAGGATTAACCTTCACCAAAAAGACTGCATGTCACAGTGGTTGAATTATCTTACTAGGTCATGTGTTCTACCGGCCTCAGGCTAATGTCTGTGACCAAGAGAAGGAATTCTGTGGATTGGTTCGGAAGTGGATTAAACACATCTCTGAACCAGTAACTAGGCTACAAACATGAGATATCCTGGTTGGATTAAGTCAGTCTGTGTCCACCCTTAAAGCCAGCGATTGGTTAAGTACCATTGTAATCACTAGATGAGAAATTTGGGATGTGATTCAGAAAGAAAGGGAGAATCATTGCTAGGAAGGCCCGACAAATGCTCACTGCATCTCCCTGCCCCAAAGCCTTTCACCCTTCTGTCTCCCTGAGCCTGCTCCTGGCAGGCAGAATTTATCTTTTTTTTCCTCTCTATTTCTATAGCCTTTCCTGTCTGAGGGCTTGAATTATAGGGAGTTGTATATATTCTCTCTCTTTTAACAACTGCTAGCACACGATACTCTTCAAATTGTCAGTCTGTTGTAACTATTGATTCTTGTGCCGGAGGCAGGAAACCCTCTTACCTAAAATTTCTTCTTTAAGGAATCCTTACGTGGTTTTGAAAGCATATTTTGTTCTCTCTTTTAGGTGGGTGATTTAATATTGTATGTGATCTGCCAGGCTTCTTAAGTGTTCATTTCTGTGTATTTCTCCTCAGTCTCAGCCCCTTGAACTAGACAGGATCGTGGGGGACAGGGACGGACTTGAGGATGGTCCATGTAAACCAGGAATGTCTCCTTCATACATTACCCTAAACAAAAGAAGGGGATTTCGCATTTTAACAGGACAAATTTGACATTGCCCTGTCAAAATGCCATGCCACCATGTTTTTTCCCACATCAAAGTGGCAAACCAAAATCTGCCACGCTCACCAAAAGGCATGGCAAGCACTATTTTTGAAAGCCCAAAGCGGGAAATAACCCAAGCTACCACCAGTAGTAGAATAGATGAATACATTGTGGTATATTCACATAATGGTAATCTATTCAGCGACGAGGAAGATCACGCTACAGTTAGACTAAATGATATGCGTAAATCCCACAAACTTAATTTGGGCCCAAAGAATCCGGACATAATAGGCTATACTATATGATTCCATTTGTGCAAGAATACAAGCCGTGCAAAACTACCTTATGTTGTTCGAAGTCAGGGCAGTGGTCATCCTTAAAGAGGGTATGAGGGTAACTTCTGGTGCTAAAGTAATTATTATGATTTTTCTCCCTAGTTGTTTGCTACACAGGTATGTTCATGGTGATCATGATGTGTGCAGTTTTGTGTAGGTATATTGTATTTCATTATAATTGACATTAAATGGAAAAAAAAAACATGTGAGGCAGGCTATATCAAAACGTCCTACTGTGCTCTAGTTTTCCCCCTTGTCTGTGAGGTGGGATGGTACTCTGAACTGAATGCCACATTTGGGGTAGTGTTCCA
The DNA here is from genome assembly GCF_027475565.1 of Acinonyx jubatus. NCBI lineage: Eukaryota > Metazoa > Chordata > Mammalia > Carnivora > Felidae > Acinonyx > Acinonyx jubatus. The sequence goes on along the minus strand of NC_069380.1, from coordinate 188,927,132 downwards.
TCTGCCTAGGTCTGCAGGCAGCCTGGCTAAGGATGAGCGTCCTTCCTGTATGAGGAATAGAATGAGGACGTTAGCCTATTGTAGAGTGAGGCCTTTGCTGAGCTAACCAGCTCCGGTTCCAGAACTAGTGAACTTCCCTGGTCAGAAGCTCTTGTTTGAGAGATCCACACGCACTCTGGCCACAGATCTAAAGCGTCTGCAACCTTGAACTTTGTGGAGACCCTAAACCTCAGCATGCTGTTGGTGGTGCTTTCACAGGGTGAAATGCTTTCCCTGAAATCCTGAAGTTAAGCTTTTCTTCTCTCCCTGATGGTAAAGAGTGAATTAACTCTTTTAGTATGTACCAGTCTCTCCCATTTGGACTATTATTGCTTTTCACTTTGGGGTCTGTGGATTCATAAAATGTGTGCTGCGCTTTGTTCTTCCAAGGTGAAAGACCCAAGTGACTGGGAATGCAGTGCTTCTGAGAGTTTCTGTGGACCCTAGGAGGAAGATGCTGATTTCTATTACGGTCACTTTCATTCTCTTACTGGGCACACCCCCAACATACATTATGCTGTCTCAACGGGGGGGGGGGGGGGGTGTTTTCTGATTCCTGAGAATATTTTTTTTTGAACATACTTTAATTTGCCTGTGAATGCTTTATGTTAATCGGCCTTTAGGTGTTCCTATTCCTATCTTTGAACAGGTCAGTCCCTCCTAGCTTTTCATCATTTTCTTGGCCACACTATAAATGTCCTCCATTTATCAATGCCTGCCTTGGTCTTGCCAGTCCAGAGGATGCATCCTGGTTCAAAATGTGGTTTCAGTGATGCTGAAAAAGGAAACGGGGATGGCTGTTTGCTTTCTGCTATTTGGTATTTTCACTTCCGTTTGCATCCTGGTGCTGTAATGAAGTATCATGTAGAGTTCCTATAGGGCTGAAAGCCACCCTCAGCCCCTAAAGATAGCTCTGTCTGTGCATCACTGCTTTCCAAGAAAATCCCTGTCATTATGCAGAGTGTTATGCATTTCCTTTCAAACCTAGTCATTTGCATTTTTCCCCTTTGAAAAGGCAAATTTGCTTTGAAAAGTGTAATGAAATGTGCCCAAATGAAAAATGGGCCCTGAGGATGGCTGGTGCCAGCATGGGGCTTTAATTAAATGATTAGATGGCAATTTGATATGACCAGCTTTTGAACTGCATCATGTTATCATTTAGCTTTGGGAGGGGAAACGCAGCTCGACCTTTAGAAATACCGAAAGATAATATGAACTTGGCTTCCAACCACCACAGAGCTATGTGCAGAAAGGCTTTTTCTAAATCTCTGCTCATTTTTCTCTGACCCCATTCTCCCAGTTCTCATGGTACCTCACTCTTCTGGAACAAGCCGTGTCCTTTAACGCTTCCATGACTTTGCCCTGTCATTCCCACTGCCAGGAGGTACCTTTTCTCTTTTCCCTTCTGACTTTCTAGGGAGCCTTGTTTCTTCAAAGCACTGCTCACTTAGCAACCCCTCCCCCCTCCAGGTTTTAGTGAAGCTCTTCTTAATTCCCCAAGGCTGTGAGTTACTTGCTTCTTCCACTATCCAGGGATCTGCAAACTGCAGCCTGCCGGTCTCCTGTTTTTGCAAGTAAAGCTTTATTGGAATGCAGCCATGCTTGTTTGTTTACATATTGTCTGGAGCTGCCTTGTGTTACAGTGGCAAAGTAGAATAGTTGCATCAGAGACCACTGCCTCCAAAACCTAAAATATTCACCCTCCGGCTCTTGACCGACAAAGCTTGCCCAGATAAGCATTTCATCCAATTGGTCGTTACCGACTAGTTAGTGACTAGAAATTCTATTAGACCTGGAGCTCCTAATTTTACTCATCACTGACATGTGTCACCAAACACGGGCCTGGATCACAGAAGCTATTCAGACAAACATCAGCTGCACATTGTGGCTATGAGAATGAGGTGCGCTGATTGAGCTGTGTTGTCTGTGACATGCCTGGTACAGACTGGACACCTAGTAAGTGCTCATTTGCTGAATATCTGTGCTCCCACCCTGATACCCAGGCGACCAAGTCATCTTGTACTGTGGATTCACAAAATGGGTGCTGTGTTTTCATCTTCCAAGGCGAAAGGCACAAGTAATTCATGTTTTTCCTGTCTGCCAGGCTTAATATTAATTTTGCACATATGCCTTAAAATATTAAATTGATGCCTGAGTTTAGCCGCATTATCTCTGTTCATCATTTTTACCTAATACCTAGTGAGGGCTTTGTCGGGTCTAGGTATTGTGCCCAGAACTTTCTATCTGTTACTTCACCAGATTGCTAGTGCCTTTGGAGGCAAATATTCTTTTCTTTTTTTTAACGTTTATTTATTTTTGAGACAGAGAGAGACAGAGCATGAGTGGGGGAGGGGCAGAGAGAGAGGGAGACACAGAATCTGAAGCAGGCTCCAGGCTCTGAGCCATCAGCCCAGAGCCCGACGCGGGGCTCGAACTCACGGACCGCGAGATAGTGACCTGAGCTGACGTCGGACGCTTAACCGACTGAACCACCCAGGCGCCCTGGCAAATATTCTTTTTATCCCCACTTTGCAGGTCAGAAATGGAGGCGCCATTGGGGTAAGCAGATAGGCCAGTTTCACAAGTCTGGTCAAACTGAGACCTAAAACTGTGACTGCTGACGGCCAAACCTTCATACTTCTCTACCATATGGACTGTGGACATCCTGCCCGACTCTTCTGTCTGTGAAAGATAACAAAGCATTATTTCAAAGAGTGTTTGAAAGTATCTCTGGCTCATCAGTAATTTTAGACTGTTTTTTGGTTGAAGTTTATTGCTTCTTAAACTTTGACTCCTGAAGAAAAGGCCCACTTTCGCTTCCTACCTACCTTGTAACACCACATTTGACTGAACTTGCAGAAGGAAGTGTACTTACATGGCACACGCATATGCAGATGTGTATCCACACAGCACGTGTTTGCTAAACCGAGGAGACGTGAATCAATAAAATCAGAGATTAAAATGGACCCTGCTAAGATCTACTAGGTTAATGTGATAGCAACTGGAATCCACTTGGTTAGTGACCCAGGTCTGGCGTTAAGGCAATTCTTTGTGTCCTATTTGTAAAACAGGGATGAAAAAAAACTGTCCCTGGGGCTATATTACGGTTCTCCTTTCAGATTCAGTGATAGATTGTAAAGCCTCTGAGACATGGATTTTGTTTGACTAAATGTCTAGGTTTCCCTTGGCTCAGTCAAGTTGACATAAAATTAACCATCACAAACTCCATAAATATTTGATGATTTAATAAATAAGTGAGTTCAATGAACATAAAGCATTTAGAACTATGGCTGGACCAGAATAACCACTAAATTAACATTATTATTATGAATTTTCTTAAAATTTTTTGAAGCATTCTGAAGCCAGGGTTGGCTTATAACTAATTATACACAGTGCAATGTGTAATATTTCAGATTGGGACACTTGAATATTTTGGTTCTAATATTATCTGTGCAAACACTCCATTGTCTGTTATATTGAAGATATTTTCATCTTTCTTGTTCTCCTTTGTGAAAAATAATTACCTAACATATTACTAGAACTCTCAGATATGATGATAGTTGTTATCAGAACTGCTTTGGGGTCAAATACTTCTGCTTCATGTTAGCATGTGTGTGTTGGGGTATCTGTTGTGTAGACACACGTATATGAACATGCTACCTATATATATATTTTTTTTAGATCTACTGATACACTGACATAGCAATGCTTCAACATTCATTAGGAAGAATAGTTATAATATTGGGGTAGAAGCTTATGACTAGGAAAATAAAGTTAAAAATCAATTAATAGCTATCTCTTAATTATTTCCTCTTTTTACTCAGCCCTGAAAAGAAACTGGGGATATAAGAAAGGAAAATAGGAGATAGTCTCTAGACTAAAACAGCTCACAGGGTGAGTTTTAAAGACAGTTGTGTAACAATTAACTGGCAGGTGTAAAACTATAGGGAATTCAGTATAAAATGTGTTAAGTTGATGGTGAGCACCAACATAATTCAAAAGAGAAGGAATCAGTATTACTTGTAATACTGGAGAAGGCAAACATTGAAATAATTACATTTCCACTTTAAAAATTAATAATGTTGTTTTCAGTATCCCACTGAAATTGCCTCCTTGCTATTCTTTCCTTACGTCTTCTGCCTTCCACGGCCTTGGCATTCCCTCTGGTTTATCCAGGGTGGGCGTGCTATAGGCTGAAGTGTTTGTGTTCATGATTTAGACCCTTCTTGCTGCTTCTTGTAAATCTATCACAGATATTACCAGCTGGCAAGAGGTGATTTTATTGACTTGGCATCTGGCTTGTTTAATACTAGGTTATTTTTGAAGTTAGGAACCTCTATGACCAATGGAACATTGAGTTAAAAAAAAAAAAAGATTTAATCAACTCTGAGGAAAAGAAATCAAAACTCTACATGAATGGAGATTCTCCTCTGACAGGTGATGGCAGCTTGTATCTTGAGCTTGCACAGAAGATAATGAGCTTCCTTTTTTCTCGATCCCTGGAATATTTACTGTATTTGTTTCCCAAGGCTGCCATAATAAATTAGGACAAACTGGATTGTTTAAAACAAGAAATTTAGGGGTGCCTGGGTGGCTCAGTCGGTTGGGCATCCGACTCCTGATTTCAGCTCAGATCATGATCTCATGATTCATGAGATCAAGCCCCGTATTAGGCTGTGTGCTGACAGCTCAGAGTGTGGAACCTACTTCGGATTCTGTGTCTCCCTCTCTTTCTGCCCCTCCCACACTTGTGCTCTATTTTTCTCTCTCTCAAAAATAAATGAACATTAAAAGCATTAAAAAAAAAACCAGAAATTTATTCTTCCATAGTTCTAGAGGCCAGAAATCAAGAAGTAAGGTGTCTGCATGGCCGTCCTCCCTTGCCTCTTTTAGCTTACGTGGCTTCCAACATTCTTTGGCTGTGGCAGCGTAAACTCCATCTCAGCCTCTGTATTCAGTTGGCTTTTTCTGTGTGTTTCTGTGCTTCTCCTCAGGGAGTCCTCAGCCTGAGAAGATACATCGTGTCTTTTCTTCTTTTTATAAGGACGTTTGTCACTGGAGTCAGGGTCCATCTCACTAATCCAGGATGATCTCACCTTGAGATCTTCCACTTAATTACATCTGTAGAGACCCCTCTTCCAAATTAGGTCACATTCACAGGTGCCAAGGCTTAGGACTTGGACAAATATTTGCGGAGCTGCAATTGAACCCTGCTCACTTATTCTCCCTGCTTCTTGGTCCATGCAGGCTGTGGAGAAGAGCTGCTGTGTCGCTAGCACAGCCTTGCCGAAACCTGGAGGTTAAGTGGCATCTGTGGGATGAAATGGAGGGGCTTGACTAAGTAATTTGCCGAATAGCTTTAAAAACTTAATGTTAGTTGTTCCTCTCTTGCTGGGGAAGGTCTGTGTAAGGCCACAGTGAACATAAGAAGGAAAAACATTTTCTAGTTTTTATAATTCAAGTCACTTGTGGGAAATTAACATTTTATCAAGATAGTCACTGACTTTTTACTTTTGCCAAAATACTAGTTCTCTCCATCACTTGAGATACCATCTAGAACACGAGCTGTGAAATGTTTATTTTTTTCCCTCCATTAGATATCAAATCTTAAGAGGAAGTTTGATTTCCAATCAATAGCGTTCTTCCATTTGATACACACAGATCTTCTTGCCTAGGTATATATTATAGGACAAGGCTGTCAGAAGTCCAGGAGGTGACAGACATGTCTACTTTATTTCATAAACTGTATCTCCAGAGCTCGGCTCAGTACCGGATATATAACTGATTACTCAGGGGCACCTGGATGGCTCAGGCGGTTAAGTACCTGCCTATTGCTTTTGGCTCGGGTCATGATCTCATGGTTTCATGAGTTTGAGCCCCGCATCGGGCTCTGTGCTGACAGCTTGGAGTCTGCTTGGGATTCTCTCTCCCCCTCTTTCTGTCGCTGCCTCTCCCCCATTCACGCTGTCTCTTCCTCAAAAATTAATTTAAAAAATTAAATAAAAATAACTGATACTCAGCACTTTTGTTGGATGAATAATGTCCTGTGATGATCACATTTTAAAATGGATTAAATGGTATGTTTTGAGTCAAAATGTGGTTACTCATTATTGATTATACGCCAGTGTTGTTTCCCTCTCCCCAGTGATTTCACTCTTTATTCAGAAATCTACCAGGCCATCCTGATCAATTCTACATCTTTGATTTTGTTCTTCACAATATACGAAGAGAGATCAGGGAGGATGTCTTGTTGTTCAGCGAAATTTTAGAGCACTAGGCATAGAGTCAAAAAACTCTGATTGATGTCCAGAATCTTGCTAGTTTTTCACACTTATTTGTGACCTTGGGCAAGTACTCCGTGTCTCCCATCCTGTGTGATCTCCTATCTCTCCTCTATTCATTCGACAAATATTTACTGAGTTTCTTTCAGAGACCAGGTACTATTCTGAGGGGTGGGCATAAAGCAGTGAATAATATAGGCAAGAGTCCTTGCCCTTGGAGATTTCAACCTAGTGTAAGGAAGGAGATTATAAATATAAAATAATAAACTATTGAAGTGCATCAGATGAGTGCTCTGGGGAAAACAGATCAGGAAGGGGATGGAGAACTTTGGAGTGGAAAGGTGATGCGTTTTGAGTAAGGTGGTCAAGAAAGGCATCACTGAGCAGTGATATCTGATAAAGTCTGAAAGGGTTGTGTATAGGGGCTTACATGTATCTGGAGGGCAGCATTTCAGGTAGAGGAAAGGATGGTGGGAGGTGCCTGTAGTGGATGCTGTGATTTGCTGTGTGGATTCTCCCTTCAGTCCCGAGGGACTCATCCCCAAAGCTTCTGGCTACTCCACTGAATCCTCTGGAAGATGCTCTTGACCTAGGAGTGCTGCCTCCTCCAAGGTCATGCTGCCTTCCTGGGGCAGCCTGCATGTAAGGACTAGTTCATATGAGGTTATAAAGCTGAGTTCCCTTGCCTCAAGGCAGGACTACATTTCTGGAGGTCAGATGTCTGGAACGGGATTCCATGGGCCAAAATTGAGGTGTCAGCAGGGCTATTCCTTTCTGGGTGCTCCAGGGGAGAATCCAGTTCCTTTTGTTTTCCAGCTTTGATGACTGCCCTCCTTCCTTCGTGGTGGCTCTCTTCTTTCATCTTCAAGGACAGTGACCGTGGGGCCAGTCCTTCTGCCATCAGATCACTCCCACCTGTCTCTTCTGCCTCCCCATTTCCTATTTTTAAGGACCCATGTGATTACACTGTCTCTGCCCAAATAATCAAGAATCATCTCCCTGTTGTAAGATCACCTCAATGATAACCTTAACTCCATCTGCTCGTTTAGCTCCCCTTTGTCACGTAATACAACATATTCACAGGGCCTGGGGTGGGATGAGGCCAGTATCCTGCCTACCACAGATGGGCATACGAACACTTCATCCGTGCCAAAGCGGAAGGCAAGAATGGGCACAGATGAGTGGAGGTAGGTAAATTCAATACTGGGAACTTGTAGAAGTTCTTTTCTGATGACTTCACTTTTCCTGGTAAAGTAGTAATGGAGGTCAATAGCTGAGAGGTACCAAGGGCTTGAGCAGAGACGTTATGAGAGTCCTCTAAGAGTGGGGCATGAGTTTGCCAGGATAGTGACATCGCTAGGCTCCTACCTGCCTCACAGGATTGTGGTGAGGGCTGCAGTGAACAGCGTGGATAGAAGCAGTCTTTAAACACTTGGCACAAAAGCTAACGTCCAATGGCTGCTTATCCTGGGTGGCTACTTCCTGGTCCATGTATTATACATGTATGAGCTAAACTAATCCTCACAAAAGGAGCTAGGTATTGTTATTATTGCCATCCCCATTTTACAGATGGAATGACTGAGGCCTTAAAGGAATGAAATGCCCAAGGTCCCACAGCTGGGGAAAGGCAGAGTCAGGGAATAAACCCAGGCAGAAACTCAGACATTCCACGCCTCACCATTACTCTCTTCTGCCGTCCACTTCTTGTATCTGATTCCCAGCCAGAGTTTGTGTTCTCCTAGGAGTAAGACCTGCGTCTTCCACTCATAAGGAAATGCTGTTACTTACTGCACTTAACATAGGCAGACAGTGGATATCGAGGAATGTGTATAAGCATGGTGACAATAATAAAAATAGTTAAAAACATATATCTTGAGAGCACCATTTGAGTCCCGCTCCAACCATCTACTAGAAATACTCTGCACTTAGCAAGTCTAAGCCCGGATGTCTTCCTCTGTGAGATTGGAGATCATATCTGCCCCAGGGATTGCTGTGAGGTTGAAAGGAAACCAAGCCCAGAGGACCCCTGTGCCTGTGGCTAAGAAAGCACTCATAAGCAGAAAGGGCTATTTCCGTAAATAAATGCCGTGTTGAGAAGGAGGAGGTTTTTCATCCTAATGCCAAACAAAACTCTTCACACAGTCCTGTGCCAGGACCTTGCTTGTCCTCAGGGCCCCCATAGTTTGGGAGTTTATTCCCCAAGACCAAATCCTTCACCCTTCCTTCTCTCTGCCCTTTATCTTCCACAACAGAACTCCAGTGAGTGTCATTCGAGGTCGGCCAAACTACAAGTTTGCTGCAAACGCTGGACGTCGTATTGTACCACTTAGCTACGGTGAGGTCATTTATGGGTCCCTGGCCTCATTTCTCAGTTTAATGGGACATAGCTTAACACATTCATCAGCCTCTCTCAGTCACCTGTAGTTTTTCTTCCCATCCCTTCGTTCATTCGTTTATCTCGCTTACATTTATGAGCCAGGCCCTTCACCAGGTGCCCTGAGCCAGCGCTGTGTCTTTCATCCTTATTCTCAGCTCCTGCCCTGGGGTTTCTCCAAGTTTTAATTCCAAGTTCCGCCTGGAGAGCGTGCCAGTGGCCTTGCTTGGTGTGTTCCAGATGTCATGCACCTTATACAGGGGGGATCCAGGACGTACGTCCCTTGGTGGAATGCTCCTCTTTGTCTGGATGTTCTGTATTGTCTTGAGACAGTCCGCCTTTACGGTGTACAGAGACTTATATTTTGTTTCCTTGTTTTGGTTTTTGAGAAGATTTTGTGGGGCTGCCCTTAGAGTAACTTTCGGGTGCTAGAATTTAAGGAACTGATGAATAACATTTTCCATATGCGATCAGTGTTTTCGGAGATATTTTTTAAAATATGGTTGGAAGGTGTTAAGTAGCGTTCTTGTCATAGAGATATTTCCTAATTAGCACCACATACTAGCTATGTGTCAGACAGGACACTTAGCATGGTATATATTGACTTGCCTAACTCTCCTAACAGCTCCAAGGAAAATGGATTTATTATCTTTTTTTTGTTTTGTTTTGTTTTTCATTTGAGGAAACTGAAACTTGGATTAACAGATCACATCAAGGTCGTACAGTAGTCCGTTTCAGAAGGTTCCCATCTACACTTTCAAACTGACATTTGACGCCCAAGTCCTTGCCCTAACCCCAGGATTAGAGAGAGAGAGAGAAACCTATTATAGTAGAAAACAAACAAAAGTCAGCAATTGTGGATCAGAAGCAATGATTTTGTGGTAGAGTTTCCCAGGGCATAATATATGATCTGGTTTTCTCTTCCCCTACCCTCTCCACCCCTCCCTCCTCTACCTTCCCTTCTCCTCCTTTTTCTTCTCCTTCTTCCTTCTTTTCTCTCACTTACCCCCTCCCTCCTATCCCCTCCCTCTCTCTCCCTGCCTCCTTCTCTCTCCTCTTTTCTTTCCAATTCCCCTTTGTTGCTTCCACAACCAATAGTGCTAACATCCATTTCCTTGAGGGGATCCCAGCCCCGGCCACTCTCTTGACCTGCTCTGTCAAGGCCCAGGGGAGGCCCTCACAGGAGCTGACAGAACATTTACTCACTTCTGAGTTCTTGCTTATGTCAGGGGTAGGACACCGAGAGTCTTGACCCTGGCCAGTCACCAAGGCTGGGCACTTCCCAGCATGCGGTGAAGAGAGTTCAGACCTGTGTCTTTCTCCTGTCAGGCTCCAGCTTCATGATCCCCTCTGAGAAAATCCTCTGACAAAAATAGTGAAAGCCTACACATATCCCCTACCTCACCCCGAACAATAATTTTCAAGGTAGTCTGGTGAAAATTCATAGAAGAAAGTTAAATGTGGCCGGAAGGGGAGAGCCCTAAGGAAGATGAACCCATTTCTGATAAAGATGAACCCGTTTTCTTTCACTAGGCTGAAAACCTGACATCTTAGGGGCACCTGTGCTTGGGTTGCTCCCCAGATTTAAGACTTCCGCAAGAATAGCAAGACTTCCGCAAGAACAGTGTATCTGCTTATCTAAATGGACTCACATAAGAGCTTCCCTACAGGGCAGAGTTGCAGTCTCCCCAAGGAAGCTCCAGTTTCTCTCCCCAAAGGCTGAAACTGACACACATAAGGAGTAGTAGTAGTTTTCCACTTCTGCTCTGGGTCTGGGGTCCCTGTTCTTAAGTCTACCCTGGAACTCCACATCTCGCGTGGGAGAACTCAAGCACTTTGAATATGTGATGATGGGAGAAATACGACGAGGGCTAACAATGGCTTTGGAGAAAAGGGAAGTAAGAAATGCATCCAGGATTATTGGTTATACACTTCTTTCCATCAGTTTCCCGATCTGAAATTTCTGACGTTCTATTCATGTATCAGGATCATCAAATAACAACCCAGTTTTCCTTTTGCTTGCTTTGGCTTCCTCCTGCTTCTGTTGGTAAATAGGTAATATTTGGAGAATTTTGCCTTGCTTAAAGACACAGATAAATATGCTCCCCTTTATTTGCTTTAAAATTTATCTTCATTTTCTATTTTATTATTCTGTATATTTTATTTTAATTTTTGAGCAATTACATTTCAATTAGTCTTTAAAAATGATCTTCCACAGCTGACGAGTATTTACGTTTCTTATTTTAATTCAGTGGCAGCTTTAATTTATATACTTTTTATGGGAAATAATTTAAAATGTTTCCCTGAAAACAAAGTGTGACTCTCACTATAAATAGCCAGGTAACAGTTGCTCCCTTTGGCCTTTAATTGGCTGGCAATTTAACATGGTAGCCGACAAATAGACCTTGCTGGATATGGGTTGCTGAAGACTAGTGAAGATTAAAAATCCAATCAGCCATCCTATATGTTGCTCACCTGCTGTCCTCTGGCAAGCTTTAATCTCCATTGGCTAGAAATGAAAACTAAGAGTTATCAGTTCCTTCCTAAAGTAGGCAAGTAAGGCATTTATTAAACCAAATGTCGGTGTTTTGTTTGGGTGTTTTTAGGTCTATTGCAGAATCATTTTTTAAAACCTTTAATCCCAGCCTTTTTGGAAAAGTATAGGTTTTCAATGAGAAGAGTAAGTTGTTTTTTTTTTTTTTAATACATGAAAACAATGGCATTTGCTATGGTAGAGGTTTTCTGCACATACATTGGTAAGTACGTATTTCTTATGAAGGAAACATGCAGTTGCTTAACAGATTGATAGAAAAGGGGATAAGCAAATACTTATGGTCTGAATACTTTCTTTTTTTTTTAATTTTTTAACATTTATTTATTTTCAAGAGACAGAGAGAGAGTGCTAGTGGGGGATGGGCAGAGAGAGGGAGACACAGAATCCGAAGCAGGCTCCAGGCTCTGAGCTGTCAGTGCAGAGCCCGATGTAGGGCTCAAACCCACTAACCGCGAGATCATGACCTGAGCTGAAGTCGGACACTCAACCAGCTGAGCCACCCAGGCGCCCCCTGAATACTTTCTAATCAATAATAATAATAACTACAACCATTTTTACAAGGTTACTACGTGTCAGATGCTTTATTGCATTTTTATCATTGTGACATCTAATGAGTTAGGGACTATTAGAATCCCTACGTTATAGATAAGAAAACTGAGGCTCTCAGAGATATATGATCTGTGTCTGGTGACATAGCAATCAGAGGGTAGAGTCACACTTTAACCCAAAATCTGTCTAAGAGATTATTTTTTTAATCATGATATTTACTGACTATAAACCCACTATGCCTATGGAGCTTGGGTAAATTGTTCTGTCAGCGTCTGTGAGAACCTAGAAAGTGTATTTACCTTTGGAAATGTACGTGAGTCATTCCCTCCAGAGCCCTCGTGTTTTTGCTAATCTAGGGTATATGTGGGCTTTGGCATTCAGATGGCCCTGACATAACTCTTCCTGTCCTTCCACTAAACTGAATCATAGTCAGGACTCTCAGTGCCCTCTACTAGATACTACTAGAAACTCTACCGGTTTCTTTACAACTACTGTACCTCGAAGGAGCCCTGCAAGCTTGCATCATAGGAAGCCTTTGGAGGTAGTAGGGGGAAGAGCAGGAAATACAATTTTAGCAGAAAGCAGTGGGTTATGCTTCAGTTGAGTGTGGCAAGACTGAAATGAGAAAGTGTCCTGAACCATCTAGAGAAATTAGGGGGGCAAAGGCGTGGGTCATCACCTGGGGGCATCTTTCACAGTTGGTAGAATAGGTGCTTGATTGAGCTTGCACCGTGTCTGCAAAGCCGTACTAAGTGACACAGGAAAACGCAAAGGGACAGGAAATCTTGGCTCTGCTGCAGGGAGTGTTTTAAGAGACTGATTTCTGACAAAACCACCGGGTCTTACATATTGAAATCATAATGCTGTCTTTTTCAAAGTAGTCACCTTAGTGAACCATGCAGTCATTTCAGCAATGCTGCCAATGCTCCATTGCAAAGCCCTTTGAAAATTGCTTTCAGAATTATATGGGGGCATACAAGGAAATCTGACTCCATTCAGAGCAGGCCTCAGTTTTATTACCCAGCTTAGTCACCTGCCTAGACTTGGCCCTGAACCAGTTTGGTCTATTTCCAATAATCAGTGCTAACATTCAAGGACAAAGGCTTTCTGCCATCATGGGTATGGACAAGAGTGCCTTACGTACCATGAGGCAATGCCTAAGCTTGTCTTGGTATCCTCTGTAGTGATGAGAGAGAGAGGGAGAGAATCCCAAGCAGGCTATGCAGTAGTAGTACAGAGCCTGATGTGGGGCTCGACCTCAAGAACGGTGAGATCATTACTTGAGCTGAGGCCAAGAGTTGGATGCTTAACCGACTGAGCCCCCCAGGTGCCCCGGCCTTGTTCTCATCATATGCCATGTATTGTCTCATTCAATCTACACAACTACTGTTATGATGAAAAACATCATAATTCTTCTCTTCTCATTTTGGAGATAGAAAAATTGAGACTCCAGGAGTGGCCTGTATAAAATTCTGTGACTGAGTGATCTGTTACCCAGGGAGAACCCCAGCTTTCCTTATTCTTCTCGTGGCTGTAGCAATGATGTATTCAGTAGGTGCTCTGTTAAAAACAAACAAATAAGCAAACAGACAAAAACCAAAAAAGAAAACCCTAAAAGTTTAGTGTTTTATTCTATTTTCGTAAATAATTCATATCCCTCATATCAGAAAGTGAGCCTAAAACTCGCCTGAAATTGAAGCACCAGAAAGTTGATGCTTTGGGGCACGTCATTTCAGGGACTTAGTTTTTGTTCATATTTCATGCCCCACAACATTCACAGAGCTTGGCCTGATTGCCACAGCATCTGTCCATGAAGATATCTGTAAAAGCAAATGGCTTCTCTCATAGTTACCCATTACTATCGTCAGAGAAAACTGCCTGCAAGAGTTCTAGATCTATTTTGCTTTCCTGTGATTTTACGACCAGGGTGGTGTTGCCTCTTAAGACTTATGAGCATTTCCTTTTGGCCTAAACATGCCTCCTCATCTTTTTCACCACAAAGGAGAGAAGGGGAGGAAAGAAGACAAACCCACTTTTCTTGGTATCTATGATGGGCTGGCTTTTGCATTCAGCGATAAATACAGATTCGTTCATCTCATCCATAAACAGCCTATTACAATTCCTCATGGCATAGATCAGAGTGCTGGGCCTCCAAGAAGGGAACTAAGAATGCAGAGAATCTGTGACAGAGCTCGGATGGTATGCTAAAAGTTTTGACTCCAAACCCCAATTCCCCTACATCGTGTGGCTAGGACTCCTGCATTTCTGCTGATGAGCCAATAGCTGGGATATTGGCCCAACTCCACTAAATAAATCCAACCCCCACCTGTATGCTCAACTTTCCCCAGCTACTCATACAGGTGAGTATCAGTGCAGATTTAGCATTCCTCCCGGGTCCCAAGACACCCAACCCTAGGGCACTGTAGTGGACCTCTCTGGCCAAAAAAGTAAGTTCCAGAATTGTTCAAGGCTGCCTGAGTGCAAGACATGAAAACTCTTGGAAGCAGCTTTCAGGGAACGGGCCCAGAGTCCCCGTTTCCGACTCTCACAGTGTTCAGACACTCCATTTGGTGCACCTCTGCTCCATACGACAGGAAAAGTTGAGTGTGGTGGTCCTAAATTCTTTCTGATTTCTGCAAGTGTAAAGTTAGACCTTGCTTCAAAATCCTTCCCTTTGTCTTCAGCAGACTTCCATGGTACACAGTGCTGCTCAGAACCAGATACTTCACAGTTCCTTCCTCTAATGCTTTCTAGCCCTTAGCCTTCTTCATGAGTACCGGAAGCACTTGGTCCATCACGCTGGCCCACCCCCAGTAGAAGAGAGAGCTCCCTGCTAAGGATGGCCTTCTCTACATCTGCCACAGTTCAGTTCCTGCCTGTGGCTGTTGCTGTACTGTTGATAACGTCCCCCAGCCATCAAAATAGGGAAGTTGTTCCTTATGTCTCATGCGAATTCTCTTTCTACGTCTCTTAGTTAATTTTAATAAATATGAGTAGTAGGACTTGAGAAAAAGGGAATTTCTCTGCCTGGTGCTCTCTGTTTATTTATTCTTTGAATAAAACCATTTTTAAAAAAAAATCGTTAGGGCCACCTGGGTGGCTCAGTCGGTTAAGTGTCCAACTCTTGATTTTGGCTCAGGTCATGATCTCACAGTGAGTTTGCACTCCATGTGAGCCTGCTTAGGATTCTCTTTCTCTCTCTCTTTCTGCCCCCTCCTCAAAAATAAAGAAATATTAAAAAAATCATCATTAAACTCTTGCAAATCTTATAAACCTCTTAAAACACAGCATGTACTCACTTCAAACACAGACCTCAACAAATGTCTTGACGCCAAGAGAAATATCTGGAAATCCTGCCTTTCCATAAATTCTTGTCAAATCCAAACAGAATCACCACTCTTTTAATAAGTGCTCACTGTGTCCATGTGAGTCCAACTTGATTTCAGCCTCCTGAATGGCAACATGCATTGCAATCTTTGAGCTACAGGGAAAGCAAATTTTGGTGTCCAGCTCCGAGTTCAAGTTTTGAATCTCCGCTTGTCAGTTGTGCAGCTTCGGACAAGTCTCTTGACTGATTTGAGTCTCAGTGTCCTCATCTACGAAACGAGGATAACACCCTTTCTGACTGTAAAATTTGAAATAATAAACTACTAAGGCAATGCGTGGGTTAGTACTTTATAAACGTTGGGCAGAAGCCAAAAGTTTCCATGAGAACATTTTGAAAAGAGTCCTCTGAGCCACATCTGCAGGTTGTGGGAGACTGTGGGGTGCTCAGACTCCGGATCACTCTGTCGGGGTTTGAACTGCCTGCTCAACCTCTGACCAGCTGTGTGACTTTGTGACTGTGTGGTCTGAAACTCATTTCTCACATTTCGAACACAGGGGTGACAATAATGGTTCTCAACTTCTGGAATTATGAGAATTCAGTGTAGTTGGTTAGCGCAGGGTGAGTGCTCACTCAGAATTGCCCAGTATAAGTACTAATATCAGTCTTAACACGGGGGTTTGCATCAAATAGCATCAGAATGTAGCAGGTCACTGAGTGTTAACTTCCTATGGTTCTGTCTACTGAGCAAATTTTAATCCGTGGTTGCTTTGAGCAGTTTTGTATTCTATTTTCAGTTCTTTTACAAGGGACAGTTTCTAATTGTCTATATATCGATATCTACATCTGTAATACATTTTGTGCAGCTCTGCCTTTATTGTCTTATGTATTGGAGATTGCGATAATCGGTGGGCACTTTTTCCCGGAGAACTTCTTCTAGAATACTCAATCGCTTCACACACACCATTGAGAGAGTAAGAACTTGCCGCTAGCCTGGGCACCCAGTGGATGTCGGGCTGCCTGGGGAACCGAGGCTGAGTTGCCCGTTGTCTGCGATGAGTGTCTCTGTCCATGTAAAAGTCCACTTCTTGTCTTGAGCCCTGGACTTAGCCAGGGAAGAGTTGCTGTGCTGGGAGGGAAGTTTCCTATGTCATAGGCAAAGGGAGAGGAGCATGTTGTGAAACCAGCTGCCATGAAATTGAATTACAGGTGTCGTATTCTTCCAGCCTTAAATTGCTCCATTTTACCAAGGGCCTTTCTGTTTGTTTGGAACAAATAACTGCAATTTACTAGGATGCTAAGAGATGAGAGGAGAAGCAGTCAGAGGTTGTTTAAGGTTTCTATAATGATGGAAAATTACCCCTATCCATTTCAAGTATGGTTTCTCTCCCAAGCCACCACATTTAAATGTGAAGAGAGGAAATGCCTCACTTTTTAATTCTCTTCTCTCAGCACAACGCTCTTTAAAGGCGCTCCAGGTTTCTCTAATGTTCTTAACCACACACATCCAATCAGTTTTATTTATTATCCCATGGAATACGTTCAGTAATGACTTCTGAGGCGGCCAGGAGTGAATGGACAATTTGCTTTCACTGCCTCCATCTCCTCAACCCATTTCCTCTTAATTTGGTGGAGATGGTGTGGAGCTTCTGGAAATAGGAGGCACACAGACACTTTAAGGAGGAAAACGCTAAGACACCTTTTTTCTTCCTCATAATTGAACATTGTCAGAAGTGATTTCTGTGTCTCGCCTTCTTCCTTCAGTGCATTTTAGCTTTCCAGGGAGGGTTCTTGCTTTCTTTTCAGGCAGGAATGTAAATAATTGTAATTTGTTTGCCTGGGACTGTTCTCAAACGGGTAACTGCCTCAGCGTTACGGGATGGCGGGCTGAGGTGGTGGAGGTGATGGTGATCGTTTTCGTGTGATACAGTCATGAAAGTGATCATCATTTTCTCAAAGCTGAGCCGAGGCAGTGTAGGAGGTTGATCAAAATGTGTATTTTGTGTGGTGGTTCTAAATTTAAATTGTTGAGTTTCCTAAATGGAAACAGTCTGTCAGTAGTATTTGAGACATTTCTAATGGAAGGACACTTGGAATTAGGTGGGGGGGGGGGGGGATGGTATTTGCTTCAGTTGCAAGGCTCAGAGGGTTGATGCTTTTGGAATCTATTCTTGGGATACTAATGGTTTCAGTAATTTCTTTTGCTATACAAATGTAAATGAACCCATTCTTTTTGTAAAATTCCCATAATAAAGAGCAGAGGGATTTTATGCTTTCATCTCCACCCTTCAACTTATTTCTTGCCCCATTATTACTAGTTAGGCGTGTGTGTGTGTGTGTGTGTGTGTGTGTGTGTGTGTGTGTGTGTCTTCCAGATGTTTTTGCATGAATGCACGTATGTAAATTAGTGCAGAGAGTAATACATAGTTTTGCTTTGTGATTACTTGAAGTAAATGGGGCATATTTTATTGTTTTTTTAAAATCATTTTGTTGTTGCTGTTGTTTTTTACTTAACGCCATATTTTGTAGCTCTATCCCCATCAGTACATATAGATCTAGGTCATTCTAAGAGCTGATAAGTCTTTCATGTTATGGATATACCACAATTTATTTAACATATTGATGGATACTTAAATTACATTATTTTACGTTTACAAAAAAGACATTGCTATGAACATCTGTGTATGTGTCTTTTTTTCAAATTTTTTTAAATGTTTATTTTTGCCAGAGAAGAAAGCAGGAAAGAAAGCAGACTGGACAGATGCCCCCCCTGCAGTTGGGATGATCAGTGTCCCCTGGCTGCCCTTTGGTATGAGGAAGACTGAGGCAGTGAGCATTTAGCTCTTACAATCTCTCTAGTGGAAGAAAGTAAGGAACAAAGTGGAAGGGAGTGCTGGCTTTGTGTTTACTCTGCTGTAAGTTACATCCCCAGTGGCACAGCTCTGGTAAACCAGGTCTGTCTGGCAGCAAAGTTTTATTTATTTATTTTTTAATCTCTCTTTGTCTGATTCCTTTGGAGTGGTCATTGTCTCTTACAGGATCTAAAGGAGGTGACTAATGTCAGTGACAGCTCCTTCCAAAACACTAAGCAGCACCAATGGTGGCTGTGTGGCTAATATTGGTACTATCCCTCTCTGTTCTTTCAAGTATAATTTCCAGGTGTTGGAATTTGTCGGGACCAACTTTTCCTGTGATCAATCTGTTGTTTCATAAGAGTTTTCCTACAATTAATGCAGTTTGTTGCAAATCCAGAGACCAAAACCATGCTTGCAGGTGCAATGTAGATACTGGATTACAGGAAAAGTACATTAATTTATCTTCTGAAGAAACACTGCTATATTATTACTTGGGTGTTGTCCAGAGTCACAGAACCCTTCATACATGTTGAGGGTCCTCCACTTTACATGTATATATTTTTTTTTACCTGCGTTGATTCATCTGCTTTGCATAGCTTTCCTGGGAATAATGCAGGAATCCTTACTGCCATTCTTACGTGGGTAAAGGGATACCTAGAAAAAAACCAAATGACTTCAGGTGTTAAAACAAAGTTAATATTTCCTAGTCATGTGCTCCTCACTCTTATAAACAAATAAACAAGAAAAAACATTCTACTAAAGCAGATTCAGTTACCTCCCTTCAAACAGATGACTGCCTCGAATTCCGTCCTATATAGCAATTCTGAACTTGCCTCGGTTAGGTACAGAATCATCATTCTTGCAATGTACATGTAATCATTGGCTCTACCCTACTCATGAAGCCGTTTGAAGTGAATGATTAGATCATCAAGTCTTAAAAATACTTTCTGGCATTTCCTAATTGGAGGAAAGAAGAATACATGTTAATTGCCAAAGATACAAACAATACAGAAATGTTTACACGACACAGTGAAATTTCTCTTTAGTCCTAACTCCAAAAGATAACTACCATTAGAGAGGAGTTTATATCCTTTCAAACGTTTTTCAGTAACTGTTTGCAGTGGTTATTATTTTTGTAATTACTATTGTTATCATTATTAATGGAATATAATATTGTGTTACAACTTCTGTTGCCTAGCACTATAAATGAAAATATATTGTGATCTTTTCATACCAGTATATGTACATGTACCTAATTATTTTTAACAGGTAGTATTATTTAAGAATGAATTACAATTCTTACAGCCCACCCCCAATAAGGGCCATTTCATCTTTTCCCAAAATGTTTAATATTATAATAGACATTCTTGAGAACTGCCTGTATCTTTAAGCAGATATTTAGTATTTCCATAAGAATACCACCCAGACATGGTCCCGATTGATGAGAAGGGAGGCATACTGGAGATTTTTATAGATATTACAAGATTACCCTCCACCAGCCGCGTCGGAGTGCCTGTTTCCTTACATTCTCACCAGCACTAGGTAGCATGCATTTTTAGTTCTCATTAATCTGAAAGACGAAACAATTATATGTTTGTTTTAATTTGCATTTATTGGATAAGCAGTGATTTCAGGAATCTTTCCTATGGTTGTTGGTCACTCTTTCTTTTGTTGTCTTTATGATTTTGCCCACTTTTCAATTAGGTTGTTTCATTTTTGGATGAATTTTTTAGATATTTTAGGTATTAACCCTACATGGGGCACCTGTGTTGTCAATCCGCTCTTCTCTGTCCTTTGTCTTTTGACTGTGTTTGTGGTCTCTTGCCATCCCAATTTAAAAATATTTCTATAGTCAACTGTGTCCTCTTTTTCTTTCTTAGTTTCTGGCCTTATTGCAGTGAAAAGTCAGAAACAGTCTGAGTATACAGAATTTCGAGTTGGAAATCTACTTGGCAGGGAGCTTTGACTGTGTGGGGCCTCGTCAGACTTGAGTAATTATCATTACGCAGCTGATATTTACCCACACCCATTTGCAGTATAGTCCAAACCAGGATTTAATAACCCATAGCATATTTGCACAGACTTGCTCATTTTCTAACCATTTAAAATTAGTTCTGAGAAATGAATGACTTATTTTTTAATATAGTCCCCTTTGAATCCAGCTATACCCTGAGAAGGTTTTTAAGGGAGAGCCTGTGGCTGGGTTACAACAGCACAGGTGTAACTTAACTTCTATGAAAGTATCTGGCTTTTGTTTTGCCCAGATGTTCTCTCTAATGAATGAAATTGTAGGCGCAACCCAAACTTGTCAGTGGTGATGGGTTTTGTAAATGAAGGGGATTGGAATGAAAATGATCAGGAGAGAGAAAAAAGAAATGCCTTGGTATTTGGTCATTCAACTAAATCAGCAAGTTACCCACACAATATGGCTATAAATGGCACATGCAATGTGTAGAGTAAATGTATAGAGTTTGTACCTGGGTATTCTCCGATTATGAGTGTGGTCTTTGAAATCCTGAAGGCCTGGCCCTGAATTCTGGCTTCTCCACTTAATATTTATGGAGGACAAGTTATTTGACTTCTCAAAGCTCAGATAAGGATAAAGCTTTATCCAAGAAACAAGGGTCATATCTGTAATGGCCCTTTCCTTAAGATCACTTATTTTATCATTTCTGATGTTCATTTCACTGTTGATTATAAAAATCTGGGTGATCTGTTTTAATGTCAGTGTGCTTTGGCCTCAGGTGTAGGCACTATTTAAAAATCATAGCAGGTGAAAGTAAGAGAGGTGAATAAAAACTGAGCCAAACTGCCATTAATTTGGCATTTTATAAGCAAGTTCTCTGTGGCGCTCAATTCATACTGTCTGCTAAAGTAGCCCAACTTCTCATTTTTATTTTATTTTTTACATCTCAATCTTTCGTGACTTAAAACTGATGACATCTGAATATTTCTCAAGCAGTTACTACATATTTATGAAGAACAGTTAATCTGTGCAAAAGTAGAGGGAGAGGAATCATAAAATTTTAGAACTGAGTGATTTCAGGCTCACATACAGTAGAGGAAATTGAGACTCAGTCAAGTTACGTTACTTGCCCAGCATCAAATATGAGTAATAATGATAAAAAGTAACTTCTACAAAATTGTAGTGTAACATGGGAGTCTTGGGTTGGTTCCTGTCTATTGCATTCAATGGTGAGGCACGGGTGCTAGATGATTTTTTCTTCCACACACTCTTTTTCTCTAGGTGTCAAGGGCCATCAAGGTGTCCAGGAAAGGTGTTCCCACAGGTCACAATACATGGGTTATCCAACAAGGTCCAGTGTGCAACAGTATTCCCCTGGCCAGCCAGCAGTGGTGAGTGCATGGTGTGCTGAAAATAGATATGGCATTCCCTCCCTGCTGGACCCAGTCTGGGAGCTCAGCTCCTAGAAGCCTCAGTGAGATGATAAGCACTGTTTATGGTAACCGAGTAGATGGGATGTGGGAGCTCACCTGTTCTCATGTGTGTGGGGGACAGAGTACCCCTGATGGTATGCCCCCCAGAAGACAGGAGGCCTCTGGAGGTAGCCCCTTCCCCTTTGGCATGTGCCCTTCAAGTCTGATCCTCCTTTTTAGGACCCCTCTGACTTCTAATCCTCCTGGGAACACCCGTCTCTTCTTTTCAGCCCAGGATGTCAGTTCTAGACCACAGTGGGAAATTTGTATGTTAGCAGATCCTTTCTTAAATCCATGAGATCCTACCTATTCTAATCCATGAGATATCTAATCCCATATCCAATCCATAAGATACCACCCATTCCTGGGGCTGGCAGTTGACTCCTCATCATTGTCTCTGTGCATTTCTGCTGTCATCCCTTCTGGAGGAAATGACTGCAGAAGGCCTCAGTGATGAATGAAGAGGGCCCAAGAGAAAGAAGAGAATCCTGAGAAGGAAAAGCACATTTGTGTGTATTTCAACAACATCCTCATGTCCTCATTGACGTTGACATCCCCACCATCACCACAACCACCATCAGCCAAGTGCACTTACTGACATCTTATTGTGAAATTGCTAGCCAGTATGATAAATGCATTATATCGTGTTATTGCAGATTCCTATAGTGTTGCTCCTATTATTTTCTCCTTTTTATAAGGGATAAAACTGAATCTTACACGGGTTAATAACTTGCCTAACACAGTGGTTCTCAATCAAGGGATATTTTATCCCTAGCGGACATTTGACAATGTCTGGAGACATTTTTGATTGTAAGGAATAGGAGGGTACTACAGGCTAAACATTCTACCGTAACACATAGCCACCACAACAAGGAATTTTCTAGCCCCAAATATCAGTCATGCCCAGGTTAAGAAACCCTGGCCTAACATGATACATTAGCAAGTTGAAGAGAGTTTTATTATGAATGAGTAGGGAAGTATTTATCAAATACTTGTGCTATATCCAGATAAGCATGTGTCATATCCTTAGTAATCTGTTTATGTGATAAATTCTATCCATAGAATTTTAAATGTTAAAACTATTCTTTCATTCCTGGGATAAATCCTATCTAAGTCCAGTATGATGTGATTTATGTGAAATTTTTAAGCAAACAAAAAAAATACTATGTATATTTTGTGGACATTTACATATGTAGTACAAGTATTGAAAACCTGTAGGAGAGAGATACACACATTGTAGAATAATGGTCACTTCTTGTGAAGGAAAGAAATGGAAATGGAGAGAGTTCTTTAATTGGATCTTACACCATTTTATTTCTTTAAAATGATCTGAAACACCTTGTAAACATTTGTTAAATCTAGGAGTGTGCACGGGATGCCTGACACTTTATTTTCTATATTGGATTGATTGAAATATTTTATATTTGGAAAAAGAAATAAAAAACAAACCCAGAGCTAAAAAGAAATTTTCAGAAAGTAGAGCTAAAGTGATAGAAATGGCTAAACAGTAAATAGAAACTAAATGCCAGATCCAGGATTCATAGTTAGATATAAATGTCTCTAGAGCCCCCACTCTGAATTAGCATACCAGGCTATTCTACAGCGTGAGCCAGTGTGAGACTAGGTTGTAGTGACTGGAGCCTGTCGTCTTCCAGGTACTGTTCTCTGTAACTGATGTGTTTTAACTCATTTAATCCACCCTCAAATCCCACACAATAAGCACAGACTGTCCCCAATTTGTGATGTTTCAATTTATGATCTTTTGACTCCACGATGGCGTGAAAGTGATACTCATTCAGTAGATACCATACTTCAGATGGTGAGTTTTGATCTTTACCAGGCTGGTGATACATGCTGTATGATCCTCTCTCATGCTGTGGGGATGGGGCAGTGGCCGCTCATGGCCAGCCACAAGGGTCCACAACCCATAGGCTTCCAACCATTCTGCACCCATATAACCGTTCTGTTTTTCACCTTCAGTACAGTGTTCAGTAAATTACATGAGGCATTCAACACTTTATTATAAAATAAGCTATGTGTTACATGCTTTTGCCCAACTGTGGGCTAATCTAAATGTCCTGAGCATGTTTAAGGTAGGCTAGACTAAGCTCTGGTGTTCAGCAGGTTAGGTGTTTTAAATGCGTTTTTGACTTACGATATCTTCAACTTATGCTGGGCTTATTGGGACAGAACCCCATTCTAAGTCCAGAAGGATCCATACTCTTATTTTCTTCTTGTTGTAGACAAAGACAGCAAGCCCCGTGCAGAGCGCATGCCATTTGGAGGGTGTGCACTCAGTGCCATGTCTTCCTCCCCTTCACCAGAGGAGAGACCATGAATCAGGATTCACAAGGACCAAGGGAAGAGTGCTACGTGCATTCTCTGGGCATCCTCCTCAACACTGCCTCCTCATCTCATATTTTTCTCAAACACCAACTTTTCCTGAGTGCTCAAAGTGCCCACCTCTCTCCCCCTCCCCCTCCACTTTCATCATCTCATCTCCTCAGCATCTTACTGTTCCTCGTTTGTTTCTTGACAGCTCCCCTTTTTGCTCTTCCCATTTGTCTTCCACGCCCAACCAGAGTGTTTGAAATGCAGTTTGGAATTCCTAACTCCCCTTCTCAGAGCTTCACACGGTTCTTAGAGGAAGAAGACAATCTTCAGTGTAAAGATCAAGTATGATCTTAGGATATGAGCCCCTTTCTTGTCCTTGTCTTAGCTTTCCAGCCATTTGGCTGAAAACCTTTATACCTCAGGGTCTTGACACACACGGTCTCCGATGCATTGCCTTGGCATTGCCTCTGGCCCCACACCATCCACATCTCATGCCCTTGGCCAAGATATTGATTCCTGCCCGCTGTATAATGTCCATGTCAAGTATTATTTCCTCAGGGGCTTTCCTGTCTCTTCCAAATCTAGGTAGATTCACTGCTGTATGTTCCCATTGGAACATCATAATTATTCTTTAGAGCTCTCACAAGTTTAAATATACAACCCATTACATAATCACTTTAAAGTTTGTTCAAATATAACCCTGTAACATGAATTCTAAGCCTGTTGTTATTTGTTTATTTTTTAATTGCTGTATCCTCAGGACATAGTATAGTTCCTGGCATGTAATTGGTGTATGTTGAATTACTATATGTTGAATAAGAGAAGGAGGAAATGAGCGAGTAAATGAATGCATTTTTCTCTATTGTTGTTGTCATGGGGCTGGGACAGGACTCAGCTCTTCCATTATCTGTGGTCTCAGTTTGTCTGTTACCTGTGTCATGGTGCATGGATCTGAGGGATAAAAAACTATGCTGGAGTGGCCACCACGAAAGGGACTGTCAGGCTGCTGTTAGGAGTCAAGTTATGGAGCCCAATGGACCAGGAAACCAAGGAGTTAAACGATGAAGGGTTGCAGGTGAAGGAGGAGGTCTTCATGGGTGGGGCCGCCCCACAGAAAGTGGTCAGAATGCACACATCTAAGAGAAGACCAGAAGGTGGCGTAGTTCATTTGTATTTGGGGGTTCCAACTGTGATTTCACTTGTCAGAACAACTATGCGCCAGACATTATGGCGCATAACGATCCCACTGTGCTTGCTAAAAATTCAGATTCTTGAGCGTCTCTAGAAACAGATTCTGAATCCGAAGGATCAGACCAGATCCCAAGTGTCTGCAGGAGAATAGTAAATTAGAGAGTTGGGTTGGCAGGGCGTGGAGTGAGGGTGTTGGGAGGTGATGGGGTGTGGAGTAAAGGAAAAACAGTTCAAAACTTCCTGGCCATTTACGCTTTTTTGAACTAATGAAAACACAAGTCATGGTGAACGTGACATCGTGGCAGCTATGTCAATGGAGTCCCTTTAAGCAGGAAGGATGATGCAGTTCTCGCACCAGTGAAATGTGTTCTCCTGTTGTGCATGGTGGTTCCTGCTTTTAACTCATCCATGACCGAGATTAATGTTGATTTTGCTCCCCTTGTCTAGACTCAGGGCCCACAAGATATCAGTAGCACCCCTGGATTCGCATGCTGACCCCTTCTTAATTAAGAGATCTTAATTAAGATGTTAATATCTCTTAACAACGAGATATTGTTAGTCTGCAAACCTGTAAATATAAGCATTTTGTGTTATTTTTACTAAATTAATCTTCAGGAGCAGAACTGTTTCTTTAGAGATAATATGAGGGGAGAAAACGTTGGAGTTAAAAAAACTGAGTTAAAGTAAAAAATGATAGAGCTACCCAGCTGCCTTAAAAAAGACAGTGTATTTACAGCAAGAAAATCACTGTTTAAAGACCTGGTTAAAAAAACCAGCCTCTCAGTTGACCAATTAGACCGTAAAGCTGGCCTCTTCCTGATTTCATTAGCATGTAGCACAGGGTGTCTCCGAAGGGACTTGTATTTTCTTAGTCAGCCAGTGCTTCACAGCTGGGCTGGAAATGCTGCCACATTATTTTTGAATGCAAGAAACTTGTGATTCCAGACTCTCCCAGGATTTTAACTCTCTTGCCTGAACAGATTGACACAACAACAGATGGTCCACGTTGAATCATTGCAACTACCTTGGATATTAAAGATCAAACTCTTTGGAATAACAACTAGTGCATTCGGCTTTGTAGGTGAGTGTGTAGTATATGTTCACCTGTGAAAAAGACTCTGCTTTCTAGAGGGGACCTGCAGACTTCTTACGGGGACCCAGTGCCCGGCACACAGCAGTGCTCAATAAATGGGAGAATCTGCATTACAGATCCAACAGTCTCTGGGTAGGGTAGCTCAGGTTTCAGGAAACAGACCCCCAGGTGGCAAATTAGCATGTGGGACTTCTACTCAAGAGGGCTGTGGAATCATTACCTGTACAAGAGAGCAGCAAGGGCTGTGCATTGAAAGGATTGCGAGGAGAAGCTGGGACGGACTGCCATTTGCAAGAAGCCTCTGCAGATCCCATGGAGAGTTGTAAAGCGGGGATGCTTCACTGCAATTTATCCCTAGTTGAGGTGAGGAAAATGGGCCTTACTACCCCTGCCTGGAAGAGGCATTGGATGTAGGGTAGCTCACAAGGACAATTCTTAGAGAGGATATATAGCCGAGGGCTGTCTGCTGGCCTCAGTCTTGGCGACTAGAGGAATCAGTACTCTTCCTAAAAGGGGATCTGGTAGTGCTGATTGCTCTGTGCTCTGTGCTGGTACTGAGGTACCCACTGGGTCTGGCTCAGATGAGAGTGTATAAGGCTGTAATGTGTACTCCTGGTGATCATGGCTGACGTAGACCCCTCAAGATTCTTATCAACTGCACAGACACCTCTCAAAGGCTACTCGGTGCATGGAGTATGAGTGTGATCACTCTTTTCAAAATTCCTTTTAGCCTATTTTAAAACTTACTCAGATTTGAAAAAAAACTTAATTATATTTGGTTGGAGGGTGCAAAAATAATTCTCGCAAAGGAACACAGAAACAAAATTACATCAGCAGAAGGTATCAGTGCCACGGGTTGGGTACCCTGGGATCTGGATGGTCTCCGAACAAAAATAATTCTCGCAAAGGAACACAGAAACAAAATTACATCAGCAGAAGGTATCAGTGCCACGGGTTGGGTACCCTGGGATCTGGATGGTCTCCGAGCTGAGAAGGAAGAATGGTCAGCTGCAGGGAAGCAACCATTAAGGATGGTACCACATGAGAAACCAGTGGTCCAACTCACAAAATCCAAAGGCGCAGAGCAAACTCAGGCTCACTCTGGATTCTTGTCCATCTCTGGAGGATTCTTTCTGGCTTGGAAGGGAGGTGTAGCAGCGGGAGGAGGGATCACTGTAGTCCAGTGGGTAGAGGAGAGGGAATCCAGCTGGAAGGGCTCCAGCCCACGAGGGAAAGGGTTGGATCTGAGTAGAGAGATTGGCAAGAGCCGGGGAGGGGCTGTGTGGCCCAGCCCAAGTGGAGCACGCTCAATGCTGGGTTCGTGGTCAGTGGAAGCCTGGAGAACCTGGGGAACCTGGTTATTGGTTGGTGCTCTGTTATATGCTCTTTGGCACTGTTTATCAGTGTTTCACATGCACGTAGGCTTTGCTGCCCTGCTGAAATTAAAAAAATTTTTTTTTAGAAGGCAAGGACAAGGTTTCACTTCTTTTACACCCTCCTTAGTACCTAAAAGAGATGGTGGGTTATTCTCAACCCATGGTGGGCTGCCTGGCTGGCTGGATGCATGGAAGGAAAGACAGAAAGAAGGAAAGTAAGGGAAATGGGGACCCTGAAACCATTCCTGCTCCTGGAATGCTTCTCTACTCTTTCTTCATATACTGAATGTGTATTTTTTGCTGTAGTCCAAAGCTCCTTTCACTTTTTCTCCCAATCCAGATGATGTCCTCTGCCCCAAACCTGTATGTCTCCCCTACTACCTTATTCTTTTCCTTTAAGGCTCTTACCACAATTCATCATGACCGTTTGTTGTGTGTGTTTTTGTTTGTTTTCTGTTTTTCTTCCAAGTGTCAGTGGTGTGAGGGCAGAGCTTAGTCTATTTCTCCAGGCCGGGTTTTGTGTCTGATGGGTGTCCTTTTCCAGTAAATGCTTAAACGGGTGAGTGAAATGCAAGCAGACTGTAAAGAATTTCTTGTCTTGATGAGTAAGTGAGTCAAATCTTCGAAAGTTCTCGGTTGCTGGTTCTGTAGTATATTCCGGCTTCCTGTGAATGAACCCAACATGCATCTACTTGGACCCTGAAAACACTCTTTTCTGATCCCAACAGACTCACATGCACTTGTGGGGCTGGTAGGGTTGGGTGTACACAGAGACCAGCTCTGGATGCGGCTGCTCGCTGCCCTTCCTCTGGCCATCTCTCTCCAGGTTACTGCTGGCCTCCCCGTGTATCTGCTCTGGCATTTCATGTGCAATTAATGCTCCCATGATAAGAATTTCTTTGACAGGTTTCCCAGTCAGTTGAGTAAATTTAGAGACCTAATTACCACATGCCTGAACTCTGGGCTTTGCTTTGAGGCCTCGGCTATGATACTGTGGATGAATGACTCGGTCTGCTCTGCTTTCTTGGGTAAGTCTTTTTGGAAATTATGATGACTCCTGTCTCCAAAGTATTTCAAATGCCAACAATAGAGATTGATCTCTGAAGCACGGATGTTCTGCTGTCTGTACTTAATGCAGCCCCGAGTTTGGCTCTTTCATTGCTGCCTGGGAGAGCCACCCCCTTCAGCCGCCCAGCAAAGAGAGATAGCTCAGCTAGGAAATCTTCTGTAGGATGATTTCAGTTGTTTTTGCTTTTGTTTTTCTATTTTAGTGGTAGGGAGAAAAGACATAGGCTGCGGAACAATTAGTGAGATACTAATTGCATTTCTGAAATACTGTTTTTTTGTCTTACAGCGATTTGAGCTTTCAGAGTGTCACAGGAGACATGGATCGATAGTGATAATAGGATTTGCCAAATAGTTTTATGCAGTAGGCATGCACAAAGCTCAAGCATGCGTGTTAGGTCATCCTACTGTTCCTATTTTGCTGATGGGCAAACTGAGTCGTAGTGGTGAAGTAACTTCCCTACTGTCAGCCAGGGCTGTGATGAAACACAGTTCTCTTGGGACTTCAAAGCTCAGGCTTCCAACACTGTGATGTTCTCTCTGTGATAGGGAACAATGTAGGCTCTAATTCCTGGCCAGAATTAAGAGCTCGGAAAGAGAGTCCCCAGAGAAACAAAATGCTCTCAAGTTTCCAAGGAAGGGTTCTGGCAGACATAGAAACATTATGTTTTAAAAGAATGTCAAATTTGTACCGATTGCAATTTTTGGCAGATTTGACTCTAATGATAACCACATGTTGCGTTAGTAGCCCGTAGAGTTACTGGGCCCTTGTTCTAGTTAGAGCAGGTTTACCTAGAAACCTAGGACTCAGGAAACCTCGCCTGGTCTAATTCCTGTTCCCTCTGCCGACATCCCCCTAATCTGCTGCTGGCCACTGGCTGCTATTCCAGGCATGAGTGCTTGAACATTCTATGACCTTCTTCACTGACCTGTTCCTTTCATTTGTCAGTTACTCTTATTTCTCTTTAGAAGCATAAGCCATCTTTCCTTTTTGAAGACATTGTTGGATTAATAGTATTAGTATTCACATTTGTGAAACATACTCCACTTTACAAAGCACATTCACATACTTGGTTTTTGTTTGATCCTGAGTCAAGCAGGGCAGGAATTTATTTACCTAGCTTCTCAGCAAGTATTTATTGTGTCTCCTATTTGCATTAAAGTATCATTTCCATTCTGTAGGTGAGTAAATTGAGCCTTAGAGAGAATAAATCACTTTTTATACATCTCTGTCTCATAATGCCAAGTTTAGGGCTTTTTCTAAACCTGTCGGAGATCTGATGTTTAAAGGTCATACCCTTGGGCCACTGGGTGGCTCAGTCAATTGAGTGTCTGACTCTTGATTTCAACTCAGGTCATGATCCCAGGGTCGTGGGCTCAAGCCCTGTGTCTGGTTTCACATTAAGCATGGAGCCTGCTTGAGATTCTCTCTCTCTCTCTCTCTCTCTCTCTCTCTCTCTCTCCTTCTGCCCCTCCCTTGCTTGTACTCTCTCTAAAAATAAAGTAATAAAAATAAAAAATTTGAAGGTCACTCCCTGTACTCCATTTCCTAAGCTACGGATTACAACCTTGAAAGCCTACAGCTCACAGGGACAGCCTGAGTATTATTTCATGTATGTAGCAGTTTCTGTAATTCTATAATCATTAATCAGTGAGACATTCCTTTGCTTAATGCAATTTTAAGCAAAGGAATTTTGCGTTAAATTTTGTTAAAATTTATTTATTTTGAGAGAGAGAGAGAGAGCGCACGGTGGCGAGAGAGTAGGGGAGGGGCAGAAAGAGAGAGAGAGAGATGGAGGGAGAGAGAGAATCCCAAGCGGGTTTTGCACTGTCAGCACGGATCCCAGCGCGGGGCTCGAACCCACAAACTGTGAGACTGTGACCTGAGCCGAAATCAAGAGTTGGACGCTTAACTGACTGAGCCACCTAGGTGCCCCTAGTGCTTAAAAAAAAAACCCAAAAAACAACAAACATGATACATGTTTTTATTTTCTTTATGGAAAATCCTTAGAAAGCAGTCACAATTTCACCATTGCCTGTCTCTTCAGCCCAAACTGCTAGCCCAGCATTTTCACTGTCTCACACTCCTCATGTTCCCTCTTGCTTCAACATCTCTGCTGGTCTTTCTGCCCCCAAATCCCTGCACCTTCACGTCCTTCCTACCTATACTGCAGATCTCTGTTTCACTGTCAAGAGTGAAGGGAAGTCTTCATTAGCACACCCCCACCGGAACCCCTGATATAGGCTCTCCTCGCACCGGCCACCTCCTCTCCATTTTATCCGTCACAGTCTAATATGACATCTGTATTTATGTGAATGTTGTTTAATATTAATGTCCCCAGCTGGCATGAAAGCACTGGAGGGGAGACCTGTTTTTGCTCGTCACTGTGAGCTTACCTCTTAAAAGAGTTTCCACCATGTATCTGACCAGAGGAGGTGAGTTGCTCCAAAAAGAGATACTTGGGTGGGTGAATCAACTAATGTTCACCAATGTTGAAATTTTAATATCCTTAGGTTACTTGAACAAATCCTGTATTATTGTTCTAGGGCCTCTATAACAAATTCGCATAAATTCCATGGCCTAAAATAGCATCCATTTCCTATCCCACTGTTTCTATGGGTCACGAAGCCTGGGCACTGGGTGACTCCGTTGAGTTCTCTGCTTAAGTTTCACGAGATCAAAGTCAAGGCATCAGTAGGTCTGGGCTATTTATTATCTGTGGGAGAATCCGCATCGAGGCTTATTCAGGTTATTGGCAAAATTCAGTTCTGTGGCTGCTGGCTGTTGACCCGAGGCCACTCTCGGCTCTTGGAGCGGGCATTCCTCAGCCCATGATGAGATTCCTCTCTGTGCTTCTTGCCTTCCCCTTCTGCCTCATGTCTCTGATTTCTTTGTCTCCTTTTCTGCTTTTCAGAGCTTGTGTGATTGCATTGGACTTACCAGGACACTCTGGGATAATCTCAACATGTTGCTATATGCTAGGATTTAGGACATGGACATATTTGAGGAACCATTTTTCTGCCTACCATAAATCCCAAGTGCCTATAAATTTGTGTGATTTATCATAATGAAGAGCATGGCATTTGAGATAGAAAGGCATTTGTGTAGATTTCCCCCCACTTCTGTGATGCCAGAGAATTTGGTAGATAGGTTCCTAAGAAATGGAGCTAATGAAATTGGGGACTGCATGGCCTCAAACAATTTAAAATAATGGTATTCTCACTCCATTACTTTTGAGTGGTAGCACTCCACATTAACACACTCGTTTTTGTGGAGCAGGAGTGCTGAGTGAATCAGATTTACAAAATGGACAAAGGAGAAGAGTGTATTTTCTGGCAGACAGCTGCCAGCCCCAATAGATGGCTGTCCCTTTGGAGCTGTCCCTTACTTTTTTTTTTTTAAGTTTATTTAATTATTTTGGGAAAGACACAGCATGAGTAGAGGAAGGGCAGAGAGACAGAGAGGGGAAGAGAGAGAATCCCAAGCGGGCTTAACGCTCCCAGCACAGAGCCCAACCTGGGTCTCAAACTCACGAAACCATCAGATCATGACCTGAGCCAAAACCAAGAGTTGGACGCTTTAACCCACTGAGCCACCCAGGCACCCCTGTCCCTTACTTGTAAATGCTTTCTCTCTTTCGTGTGACTACTTCCGGAGCTGTTTTTGTCCAATGCAATACTTTTTCTCTAAAAGGGAATCTCCTTACTTTCAACATCTCAGAATTTCCCCACGGGGAAATAATTATTTCAGAGAAAACATATTGGTAATTCGTTCATTCCATTGATTTTGTTAATTTCATTCATTCATGTATTTTCTATATGAAATCTTAGGGCCAAAGATTTGAAAATACTCTTTCCTTTGTTCTTTTGTTTATCCATCCTGGAGATGGTGCATTCATCTGGATAATGGATAATATCATTATCAGGTCAGTGTTGGAAATATTATAAAGGTTCTTCTGCTTCTGATTATTTTCAGTGCATGGTAGTGTATCAAAAGGATCAGCTGTTTACCAAACTTATTTCTCTATGATCACACCACCCTAACCTGTGTGACATCTAATTAACATGCATGGAACCAGGGCTCTAGGGAGCACGTGGGCCATGGTGGGTGAGAACACGGACCAAGTGAAGTTAAGGATGCCAAAAAGTACAGGAGGAGTCCTGGGGGCCAGGGAGGAGCACGGCATCAAACCTGCTAGGGCCGATGCATGGAGTACATGCCCTGGAACAACTTGCAACACTAATGCACCATTTTACGGGATGGGAAGTATATGAATTGTGATGAGCAAGTGAAGCCTGGTCAAAGATTGAGAACTGACCATGGGTCATGGGTCAGAGACACTGAAAAAGTTTAGGGCTCAGGCCAGAGAATGCCATATTTTATCTCTATGATGCTGTAGCCAAATCACCAAGAGCCTAGATTCACGCAAGTAGCTCCATGCCCTAACGTCTAAGACTCCTTCCACAGTGGTCTCTTTGGAGCATCCACAATGATCATCAAAGACTTTAAGTGGCCCCTTAAGGAGTTTGATTTCACATCAGATCAAAGGAACAGCCACTTTTGGGGCACTTACATTTGCAAGGTCCTACTTTGGGCATGGCGGCAGCGGGCTGCTGGGGTGGATAATAGGAAAATCGAACCATGTATCCTGACTGCAAAATCTTCATGGAATTGTTGGTGAAGAGGCTGGAAGTTCTATTTCTCATCAGTGTGCATTCACAACTGTTTTATGATGGCTTTTTAAGAACAGAACACGGCCATTCCTTATTCCTGTGCTTTGATGTCCCCAGAGACAGCAGGTCTGGGTGGCGTTGAAGGAGAATTAAGTGAGACTTTAGTAAGGACTTGACAGAAACAGTGAACTTCCAGAAAGACCATATTATAATTTGAACTTTCATCTATTAGTACACTTCCTGAATATTCCTATCTCTGGCAATAGCATTTAATGGGCTCTCAACCCTCCAATGAGAACAACTCAGAGTCCACTTTGAGTCTTTAATTTTTGTACCCTTCCAAAGCTCAGTGATCCTTTTTCTCCCTCCAAAATGTCTCTCCAAACTACCCTCCTCCACCTGCTCTGGCAACGCCGCCCTAGTTTGGTTCCTCATTATTCTGTGGTTGGTTTATAGAAATACCTTCTAATGGTTCTTGTTACTTACACTTTCTACCAACTCCAGCCCAGACTCCCATTCTGCTGCCAATTATCCACCTGAGAGACCTGATTATGTCACTTCCTTGCTTACAACCCTTCAGAGACTTCTTGCTTGTGGGATGAAGCACCGGACTCAGTCTGGTATTTATGAGGCCCTTCATGATCTGGCTCCAGCCTGGCCTTTCCTTCCCATCACCTGTCAGCTCTTAAGGCTCACCGCGGTCTTTATTCCATCTTTCACTTCTGCCGAACTCTCCCCTTAAGGCAGTTATCTATGCCCCAAACGTTCTGCTTTCCCTCTGATTTCTTCTCCGGCAAACTCCTAATCATCTTCCCAGACAGCCTTCTCTGGTTCATGCCGGCCCTCCTCTAGCACTCCTCCTTCCCTCACCAGTATTTAAATATATGTTGTTTGTACCTCTGTGTGCTGCTGACAATAATAATGGCGACTTCTGTTAATTGGCTGCGTGCCCTGTGTGTTTGATTGCACTGTCTTGAACAGCCTTCCACAGTGTATGATAGCAGAAATGATCCCTGGCAGTTAGACTTTCTGGTGCAAATGACTCTTGGCCTTTCTGAATTCTAAGGCTTTCTTTGCCACAAGCGTGTATAACAGTGCCTGGTCCACAGTAATAAGATTCTTAAAGGGTGTTTTTTTTGGAGGGAGAGAATGAAGGAACAAATGCATGACTGTTAGAATTTACTGAAGGCTTAGCTGGGTTACATATAGAGTTTATATATTTATTGTTATGAAATATCATATGAATTTGAGTTTTTGTGTGTGTTGGGAGCCATGTATCCAGGAAATAGGATGGACTGAATGTAGAGATGAGCTCAATGTATGTTGCCTCATTGTGTATCTCTGTCAGTTAGGAATGGCTACAAGCAATCACTATGTGAAGGAATGTGAGGATGGCAATTGCCGTCATTGGTTCCAGAGCAGCCTCTCTACAGTTCTTTGTTTTACTCCTGTGCATGTCGCCTCATGATCACAAAATGACTGCTCTAACACCAGACATCACATCTACTTTTAAAGCATGGAGACAGAGAAAACAGGAGTGGTTCCAGTTATATCTTTGACTTTTATAAGGAAAAAGTGTTTTCTAAGAGCCCCCGGCAACTCTTTCATGGGCCTGCCTGCCTTTCCTTGGCCAGAATCGTGTTCTAGAGTCACTCTGGCTGTCGGGGAGATCTGTATCCCACCTGGGACTAGGCGCAATGAAGGTGAATGACTTCATTGCCACCTTGAACGAAGTCAAGTTCTGTGAACAGAAACTGGGAGGAGCTAGGTACTAAGTGGACCGCTACTTGAGCCAGCCACAGCATGTATTGCCATTCTTCTCAAGTGGTCCGATTGACTTCCTGCTTCAGGTGCCCTCATGGTGTACTTACGCGTTTTCTAGCGTCCAACAAGAAAGGAGATATTCAAAATTAGAAGCGATGGAACGAGCAATAATTTGAAGATTCGATCATGTTTGTGGGGGGTGTGAATGAGCCCTAAATCATTAAGTAGACAGGTTATGTAAACTCCTTAAACTCCGGTGTCCTCCTCCTTAAAATGGGAATGATGACAATGACACCTGAAGGTTCATGTCAGGATTCAGAGAAATAATGCACATTCGCTCAGAACACTGGAGGCATTCAGTTATCTTAGCTGTTGCTGTTACTGCAATTACTGTAGTTTTTGAAGTTTAACGGTGAAAGATGGAACCAGCAGACCTAGCCTCTCCTTCCCATTGTTAACTGCGTAAGAATGTGGAGTATTTACTTATTGACTGTCTGCCAAGATGCTCCTTTTTTTCTTCTAGAGGGATTTTGAACTGTTGTCAGTTTTGTTGATTCACTAATCCTAAGCAAAATACCCATTTAGTGGCTTGTAGTTAGAGTTGAGCCCACTGAAGTCAGTTTCTATTCATTTATCAGTGTTGGCAAACTTTCTCTATAAACAGCCAAATAGCAAATATCCTAGCCTTTATGTAGGCGGTCCTGTCTCTGTCGTTGTAACCTCAAAAAGCCATAGACAAGATGTATACATATGCCTTATGGACATTGAAATGTGAATTTCATGTAATTTACATTTACATGTTATGTAATGTTACATGTTACATGTTATGAAGTATTATTCTTAGATTTTTTTTAAAAGCATTTAAAAATATGAAAACCACTCTTAGCTCATGGACCATATGAAAATCCATGGCTAGGTGAGTTTGGGCTGTGGGCCGTTGTTCACCACCCCTGGTTTTACTTAATGTCATTGCCATCTTTTCTGTCATATTAGGTTAAAGCTATCATCCACTCTGTCGCCCTGGAACCCACTTCCTAATTAAGTACTGTGGCTTTTAATATTGCCAAGTGCAATTTTAATGCACAAACTACTAGCTCCTATTACTGGAATGATAGTACACAATTCAAAAGCATTGAAATTTATTTTGTCTTCTGTAAGTAGATAAGGCAGCTTTGAACAAGTATAACTCAGCATAATTAGAATGTTCTTAGTTTATGAGGAAGCAAGAAATAACATCACACCCTCAAACAGGTGATGATCAAGATTCGTCCGATTAGCCACAGCCACGCGTTCACCTCATCTCTTGTGTTGTTAGGCTGGGCCTGTAGAATTCAGGACTAAAATACCCTTGCATATTTGGTCACATGACAAATCACGGTTTGACTTGTAAAATTCCACCGGGAGTAAATAAATGCCAGCCTGGTAGCTCGAGAATAAAAATGAGACCACGTTTGTTCCTTCCTTTTGTTCAATTCCTTTACTCTTTCAATCCAATTACTCAGGCCCCACCGCCACTTCTGGGCAGCAGCCTTGAAGTCTTGAAACTCATTATGTCAGGTTGAAAATGAGAGACAACAGCTGTCAGAGCCAGCGTTTGATGCCTTTGACTTGTTTCCTTGTAGCAAAAAAAAAAAAAAAAAAAAAAAAAAAAAAAAAAAAAAAAAAAAGCGTGCTTGCAAAGTGTACAATTGAGAGGATTCACCATTTCTTAAGCTAAGGGTTCTGAGCAACTCTCAGCCTTGCTTTCCCCTAAGCTGTTTTGCACAAAAACATACCTGTTTTATTTTTCCAGTGTGTTTAATATCAGTAGGGTACTGAAACAAGGCAGCCGCAGAATTTCTGAATAGGACATAGAAAGATTTGAAAAATAGCAGTGCTTTTGTAAAGATGTAACGATATATCAATCTTTATTCTTCCATCTGTATTAGAGAAGGAAAGTGCATGTGCGAACTTATATGGTATTATTATAGGTAATTTGATGTTTCTGGGGTAGAGTGGGATTTCCACATGGATCAAGTATGAAAGTAAGACTGACGGCAGTGGGTGCCTGCATTATCATTTTATTTATTTGTAGGCTTTATCCTTTTTTCAGTCACATATAGTTTTAGAACTTTTCTGCCCTCTTGGCCAAAAGGCCTTTCTGAATCTCTGGCCTCTGTGTTTAAGGGACCTGCCCCATTCAACACTTGTAACATTTATTGAACACTACACTAAGCACTTTATGAATCTTACCGGTTAATTCTTGCAACAATCTTTTGTGATAATAAGTGTTCCCATTTTTAAGATGGGGGAACTGAGACAATGTCAGTGAATAATTTGCTGAAGTAAACAGAGGAGCCAGGTGTCAACCCCAGCTCTCAGTGGCCATTTTCAAGGAAGACATCCAGATGGCCAACCGACACATGAAAAGAGGCTCAACATCACTCATCATTAGGAAGACACAAATCAAAACCACAATGAGATACCACCTGACACCTGTCAGAATGGCTACCCTTAACAACTCAGGCAATGACAGATGTTGGCGAGGATGCAGAGAAAGAGGATCTCTTTTGCACTGTTGGTGGGAATGCAAGCTGGTGCAGCCACTCTGGAAAACAGGATGGAGGCTCCTCAAAAAAACTAAAAATAGAACTACCCTATGACCCAGCAATTGCACTACTAGGCATTTTCTGCACTCTTAACCACGACTGTACTAAATCTTCTATGCTTCCCTCTCAAGATAGCACTTCTCAAACTTGAGAATGTCTCAGAATCACATGGAGGACTTATACACTTAGGAACTCCAAAGTTTGTGATTTAGTAGTTCTGGCCTAGGACCCAGGGATATGCATTTCTAATAAGTTCCTGGGTGATGTGATGTTTCTACCTCTAGGCCCACACTTTGAGAACAGCAGTTTAAGTCACCTCTCAAGTCAATGGCATTATTCTCTTTGTCCGTTGTCTAACATCTGTGCAAAGGCTTTGAAGATATAACGTGCTACCTTAATGCAAAAAAGCACTATGTTTCTTAGAGCATTATCTGAGCCAGGCAAGTGCCATATATATATATTGCATTCCCATATATATCTGCATAAACACACACAAGTATAAATTGTTTGATACTTCAAAGTTCTGTTGAAAGGCTTTCGCTGCTTTGCACAGCTCGTCTGCGCCGAGTGAGTATGAGGCATCTTCTTGGGATTGGCAGGTTAATCTCTTAAGGACCAAGCTGTTTTTTGGAAACAGCATAACGAGGTGCAGGGCCCTGAGTGTGAATTCAGACTCAAAGAGATCACACTGAAGGGAGTTCACAGCCAGCAGCGGGTGGCCGCTGCAGAAGATTGCTGTTTCACGGGTGGAACCCTCAGCTCGGGAGGGAGCAGGAAGTGTGATCAAGATGCTTAAAAAAGATTACATGATATGCTAAAGGGGGAAAAAAAGCAGTAGCTAGAAAGAAACACTTTTGAATAAAAATTATTTTTCACAGGTGATGTTCAATGTGTAATGATAAGCATTCTTTTAGACTCTCTCTTCATGTATAACTATCGTCTACCTTCCTTCGGAAACTTTTTTTTATATCCAGTTAGAGAATTCTAGAAATACTTGCAAGGTGGTAAAAAAAAAAAAGGTGATTATGTGCCTCATTGCTTTTCAGTCTTGCTGCATACATTGAAAATATTAAGGGGGCGCCTGGCTGGCTCAGTCAGTTGAGCGTCTGACTTTGGCTTAGGTCATGATCTCACGGCTTGTGAGTTCGAGCCCTGAGATGGGCTCTGTGCTGACAGCTCAGGGTCTGGACCCTGCTTGGATTCTGTGTCCCTCTCTCACTCTGCCACTCCCTTGTTCATGCTCTCTCTCTCTCTCTCTCTCTCTCTCTCTGTCAAGGATAAATAAAACATTAAAAAATATATATTGTCAGCCAAGGCAGACAATTATTTTGACTTTCTTATTTATTTGTTTGTTTATTTATGAAGTATACCTGACATACAGTATTATATAAGTTTCACATGTAAAACATAATAGACTCCACAATTCTGTGCATTATGCTGTGCTCACCACGATAGGTATAGTTGCCGTCTGTCAGCATACAAAGTCACTATGGTATTATTGACTGTATTCCAAATGCTGTATGTTACATCCTCATGACTCATTTTATAACTGAAAGTTTGTACCTTTTAATACTTTCAACGATTTCTCTCATCCCCCAACCCTCTCCCCTCTGGCAACTACCAGTTCTCTGTATTTAAGAGTCTATTTCTGTTTTTTTGTTTGGTTGGTTTTTTTGGATTCCACAAAAAAAATGAATTGA
Source organism: Acinonyx jubatus (assembly GCF_027475565.1). Lineage (NCBI taxonomy): Eukaryota > Metazoa > Chordata > Mammalia > Carnivora > Felidae > Acinonyx > Acinonyx jubatus. The sequence goes on along the minus strand of NC_069380.1, from coordinate 188,887,932 downwards.
TATGGTATTGGTCTTTGTCTATCTGACTTATTTCACTTAGCTTAATACCTTCTAGGTTCATCTTTGTTGTCACAAATGCAAGATTTCATTCTTTTTTATGGCTGGGTAATAGTCCACTGTGTGTGTGTGTGTGTGTGTGTGTGTGTGTGTGTGTGTACTATATCATCTTTATTCATTCATCTGTTGATGGACATTCAGGTTTCATCCATGTCCTGGCTATTGTAAATAATGCTGCAACAAACATAGGGGTTTGTGTATCTTTTTGAGTTAGTGTTTTCATTTTCCCACTATTTCCAGTAGTGGAATTATTGGATCATATGGTATTTCTATTTTTAACTTTTTGAGGAATCTTCATACCATTTTCCACAGTGGCTATACCAGTTTACATTCCCACCAACCGTACAAGAAGCTTCCTTTTTCTCTACATCCTTGCCAACACTTGTTATTTACTGTTGTTTTGTTTTGTTTTGAATACTAGCCATTCTGACAGTTGTAAGGTGATATCCCATTGTGGTTCTGATTTGCATTTCCCTGATGATGAGTGGTGTCGAGCATCTTTTCATGTGACTGTTGGCCATCTGGACATTTTTGGAAAAATGCCTACTGAGTCCTCATCTCATTTTTAAAACAGATTATTATTATTATTTTTTTGGTGTTGAGTTGTGGGAGTTCTTTATATATTTTGGATATTAACCCCTTATTGGAAATGTCATTTGCAAATATCTTCTTTCATTTCGTAGTTCGTCTTTTGGTTTCCTTTATGGTTTCCTTTGCTGTGTAAAAGCTTTTTAGTTTGATGGTTTTGACTTTTGACACTTTACGTGTTTATGTTAAAATATCAGTCTTGTTTCCTCATTGTCTCCAGCATAGAGAATGTAGTTAGTAATATTATAACAACTTCACGTGGTGACAGACGGAAACTGGATTATTGTGGTGAACATTTTATAATGTATGTAAATGTTGAATCACTATGTTATATACCTGAAACGAATACAAATATTGTATGTCCCTTGTTCTTCAATTGAAAACAATCGAAACTACTGTGTTAGGTATACCAGACATCTATTGAGCTCTTACCAAGATGTCAGGGATTATGGCAGGCACTGCCCTTAAATAGATATATTACACTCTTTTCCTGTACTTATGGTCTCAACCTAGAGGACTTGAGGTTTTACATAGGGGATTGTTAATAAAAGTTTTCCAGAGAAGACAGAATTTGAACTCAGTGTAGAAAATAAGTGATGTGGCACAAGAAGAAGTGATTTTCATGTTTGCTTTCCATATTTACTGAGCATCTACTAGGAGGCTAGGTGCTCTTTCCAGTGCTGGGATGAGTACGTTATAAGCCATGGCATCTGCCATTTTGGAGTTCAGGGTTTGTTGGAGGACAGAAGATTCCACAAATAATTATTCCCATAACAATATGAGATGGATAAAAAGGAAATGCAGGGCCTGATGACAACATAGCACAGTGAGAGAATGACATAATCTCTGAGGTCAGAAAGGGTCTGCCCCCAGCCAAGACCTGAAGAAAGGGAACAGTCGACTGGATCATGGTTGAAAGAGGTTCCAGAATGAGCAAAGCCTTATGATTTGAAAGAGCTTAGTGCTTTGGGAGAAGTAAAAGGAGGCCTGTGTTGCTAGAGGAAAAGGGCATGAGGCTGACAGGCAGGCGGGGCCGAATTGGGCATGGGGGGCAAAGAGAGCCAGGTACAAATTTTAAGGAAGATTAAAAATAAATGTGGTCAGTGGTCCTCAGAGGCATTTTAGGTATGGGATAATCTGAAAGTTCTGTTTTCATTTATTTTTGTCAGCTTTATTGAGATATAATTGACATATAACATTCTGTAAGTTTAAGGTATACCACACGTTGATTTTATATATATACATATATATATAAATTTTTATTTATTGTATATAAAATAAATATTATATTTATTTTACTTATTATATATGTGTGTGTATGTGCGTGTGTATATATATATATATATATATATATATATATATATATACACAGCAACATGATTACCACTATAACATTAGTTACCTCTTCCTTCCATCTCATCACATAATTATCATTTCTTTTTGGAAGTGAAAATATTTAAGATCTACTCTCTTAGCACCATTTGAGTGTATAAGGCAGTATTATTAGCTATAATCACCATGCCAAAACGTTATTTTTTTAATCCAAATTTTGCTGCTATTATTATTATTATCATTATTAATTTGGTTTTCTCTTGATGTAGAAGAACATTGTTCTGAAAATTAGAGTTTTTCTCATCTGTACTGAGGGGAACCAGTATCTTTCTATACATCCCTTTCCGTAGGATTTCCTGATGATCCAGATGACCTGAGAATCACTGGACCTAAATACTTTTGTCACATGGCAGAGTCTGTGTTTGAGTCTGTGAATGAACAAACGGACCGATTGTTCTTGGATGGCTCAGTCGTCACAGGAGTAGCATACACTCGAGGAAGCCTGCCTGTGTTGAAGCGAAGTGCCCATCATTTTGCAGTGCCATGTACATGGTAGGCATGACTATTGTAAATGTGGATAAAGTCAAAAACACTTTGCAGGCTTCTCTGACTCATACTTTTATATTCTGAACCCCAAAACAACTTCTGGATTTCAGGACCAAAAATACTGCTAACCATGAGGTAGTATATTGTTGGGATCCAGTCGGAGCTGCACATTGTTATATACCTGCCACTACTTGGTGGCGGGGGCCTGGAAAACCTGTGACTGGCATCACTTTCAGTCCACTCCATAAGGAGGTTTTTTCCTATCATGTTAAGTTTCCCTTTCATTTTTTTCTTCATGTTACTTATTTTTGAGAGAGAGTGAGAGCGAAAGCGAGCATGAGCAGGGGAGGGGCAGAGAGAGAGGGAGACACAGAATCCAAAGCAGCCCCCAGGCTCCAAGCTGTCAGCACAGAGCCCCATGTGGGGCTCGAGCTCACAGACTGGACTCGAACTCACGGACCGCGAGATCATGACCTGAACTGAAGTTGGCCGCTTAACCGAGCCACCCACACACCCCTTAATTTTCCTTTTCAAAAGGGGATTGTATTCTGAACTGTACAGAGGCATGCTTTTGGACAAGGTTGGGGGATGAGACATCCAACTTTCTCTCATTTTTGCCTCTCCTCATTTCTGTCTGTATATTAACATGGACATTGTTGTATCACTCCTCCACCTCCCTTGTAGTTGAACCTTCAAAGCCCTCAGACACTCCTTTCAAATTGGCACATGCCTTTGAATTTTAATTTTTATCATCTTCCCACGAAATATGTGAGGTTTTTTTTTTTTTCCCTCATTTGGGTTGGATGCTACTTTCAAATTAAGATCAGACTAGTTCTGCCATTATAAAAAGCAAACTGAATCGGCAGGAAATAGACCTCTTGGAACCCTGCTTGTCCCTTTCTTCCTGTTCTGTGCACGCTCTGGAGAAGTGATCCTTTTGTCTGGGTACAAGTTACATCCATAAAAAGGGAACTTCCTATGAGAAGCAATATTATACATATCCCAGCCTTCTTGAGGATAAAGAATTTCAAAATCTTTAAATGTTAGCTTTGCACCCAACATTTACTAGGTAAATACAAATCAAAACCAAAATGAAATATCACCTTACACCTGTCACAATGGCTAAAATCAACAACATAAGAAGCAACAAGTGTTGGTGAGGATGCAGAGAAAAAGCAACCCTAGTGTAGTGTTGGTGGGACTGTAAATTGGTGCAGCCACTGTGGAAAACACTGTGGAGGTTCCTCAAAAGATCAAAAATAGGAATACCATGTGATCCAGTAATTCCGCTACTGAGTATTTACCCAAAGAAAAGAAAAACATTAATTTGAAAAGGTATCTGCACCCCTATGTTTATCACAGCAATATTTACAATAGTCAAGATACGGAAGCAATCGAAGCTACCTTGAGACACACACACGCACACACACTGGATTATTACTCAGCCATAAAAAAAACGAGATCTTGCCATTGCCAACAATATGATGGACCCAGAGTATATTGAGTAGGGCTCAATAAGTCAGACTGAGAAAGACAAATATAAATTCACTTACATGTGGAATCTAAAGAACAAAACAAATGAGCCAACAAAAGGTAGAAACAGACCCATGAACACAGAGAACTGGTGGTAAGCAGAAGAGGGATAGGGAGACTGGCAAAATGCGTAAAGGGGAAGCCTATACAGGCTTTCAGTTTTGGGATGTCGAAGCCATGGAATGAAAGGTACAATATAGGGTATATGGTCCATGATATTATAATAATGTGAAATCGTGACAGACGGTAGCGACACGTATAGTGAGCACAGCATAACATATAGAGTCGTCCATGCACTGTGTTGCACACCTGAACTGATGTAACATTGCATGTCAACTCTACTTCAGTAAAAAAAAAAGAGAGATTGGGGCATCTGAGTACACTAAAAATAATAAAGTTTTCATGTGTCAATTACACCTCAGTAAAGCTGGGGAAGAAGTTTTCTCATGCAAGAAAAAATATAAACAAAGTCAAAACGCAAATGAAAAAGTAGGAGAAAGTATTTGCAATAATACTCCTATTACTAATTTTTAACAATTTTTTAAAGTTTATTTATTTATTTATTTTGTGAGAGAGAGAGAGAGAGAGAGAGAGTGTGCAAGTTCACACAGACACAGGCTGTTGGGGAGAGGGGCAGAGAGAGGAGAGAGAGAGGATCCCAAGCTGGATTCTGGGCTCTATCTCACAAGTCATGACATGACCTGAGCCAAAATTAAGAACTGGGAGCTTAACTAACTGAGCCACCCAGGCATCCCTAACGTGTAATTTTCAAACATCGAGGAAATACTAATATTTATTTAAAGTGTCAGTGTTCTGGGGAGCCTGGGTAGCTCAGTCAGTTAAGCGTCCGACTTCAGCTCAGGTCATGATCTCACAGTTAGTGAGTTCAAGCCCCGCATCGGGCTCTGTGCTGACGGCTCAGAGCCTGGAGCCTGCTTTGGATTCTGTGTCTCCCTCTCTCTCAGACCCTCCGCCACTTGTGCTCTGTCTCTCTCCCTCTCAAAACTAAATAAAACATAAAAAAAATAAAAATAAAAATAAAGTGTCAGTGTTCATTTGGGAAAAAAATAGAGAATTATTTCTTTTTTATTGGAAAATTAGATTATCTCTCAACTAAACTTATGAAAGAAAAGATGAGGAAATGAAAAAACAAATATTTTATAGAAAAGGCAAAAGATATTTTACAAAAGAATTCAAAATGATTTTTAAACATATGAAAAGATTTCAATTTCACTTTTAAGTAAGAGAAATGCAAACTTCTCAACCATAATTCAAAGATTCAAAGTGTAACCGTATAATGTGTTGGTAAGGCCATGGGAAAACAGTCACTCTCATATACTGATGGTGGAACCTTGAAGGTAACACCGCAACAGAAGAGAATGTGCACATGTATTATAACCTGTACATGCTTTTATTATTTGATACATCAATCACATATCTGAAAATATACCTGAACAAACCTCTTCCAACCATACGAAAGCATATATTTACAAGGTCAAGGTCGTTCACTACAACAGCATGTGTAACTACAAAATATTGATAATAATCTTAAGTGCCCATATAGGTGATTAGTTGAATCAACTATAGTATATATACAAATGGGGAACACAGTACCCATAAGGAAGATGAAGGAAGGTCTCTGTGCACTGATAGAGAATAATTATCAAGATGTATTTCAGCAAACAGAGCAAAGTAAAAGAGATTATAAATAATACGCTACCTTTGTGTAATAAACAAAGGAAAATAAGAAAACATATGTTCATCTGCTTATTTTTCAAAAAAAAAAAAATAGAGGAAAAATAAATCAGAAACCAGTCAAACTGGTTACCAATCCAGGATGGGGGAGGGGCTACAGATAATGAGAGATAACGGATGGAGAGACCCTTTCCTGGTAGCTTTGACTTTTAGAATCATGGTAATATTCTACATATGAAAACAATAAAATTAAAGCAGCAAGAATAGAAATAAGACAATAAAACTAAATATAGACAGAAATAAATGAACCCCAACTGCATTTTAAATGAATAACAACAGAAAAGGAAGGAAAGAAAACAAATCCAGGTAACTTTTAAACACAGTATTTTGACATATATCTTCAGTCTAGTGAAAAAAAAAAGAACTAATATCAAATCTTGAACTCTTTTTAGACAGTTTGGTTTTTAGAGAGATATGGTGAAACTTATACATGGATTGTAGAACTGGGCAAATGAGTGAATGTGTTAACGATGGGATCAAGATTCTCACTGTGAAAGAAGGGAGATTACAACTGAAATATGAAAGTGTTATTAGTTTCCCTTTTTGTTTCAAAAATCAGTTTATTGTACCAAAAGACGTCAGTGATTTGTTGAAGTAAGAAACCTTTGGGACTGAATTGGTTTTGAATAGGCTTGGAACCAATAATGCCCTAGAACCACCTAGAAGCCAGATTTTTTTGTTAAATACCATTCCCCACGAAAAGAACCAGAGTACTCTTTGAAGAAACATCTAACTCCAGAGCTGGAACATCTGGTTAATGTAGAATGTGAGAAAATACATGCTCTGATTACAAAAAAAATTCATGGAAATAAAGAAATAAAATTTAATCAACTTTTTTATCCCAAACTAGGTAGGATTACATATCTCTTTCTACAGTACCAGTATCATTAACTACCTGTTTTTCAGTGAAGATTACCCATACATATTTTTTTCACAAGTGTAATTACCATCTGATACCATAAGATGCTATTATAATACCATTGATTGTATTTCTTAAGCTGTATCTTTTAACCCCGTAACTTATGTGAATACCCATATACTTTTAATAAGATAAATTCTACATTTTCCCAATTTCTGGGATCAGCCTATAGTACAAAACTTTATTATGAAGTACTTGACTGGACAATTAACTATTACAGAATAGAATATATATGCTTTCACAAGTGTAATTTATGTTTTTTTTTCTAGAAGTTAAGACATTCATATGGTTGAAAATAATTTTACAATACAGATACAGTATAAAAATCTCACCACCACCACCTTTGTCTTCAGTGGTTATTTTGTCTGCCACCTGTGGGTAGCCACTTTCTATATTCTTGGGGATTATACAGAAAATCCTTTTGAAGAAATAAGCAAATATATATATTATTTTTTCCATTTTCTTCACAATGGTAGAATACTATATATATATATATTTTTTTTTCCGTACCTTGCTTTCTTTCACTTAGCAATGTATCATGAAGGTTTTTAACAATCACCATATACATATCTACCTCATTAAGAAAAAATACACACTCAAAGGGTGACAGAGACATAACAAAAAGACACAAGAATCACCTTCAACTGATCCCAACTGGGTGAATCTGGGACAAATTTAGTGTCAACATGGTTAAGATCACTAAGATATTTTAATCTACAGAATAAATAAGAATCCATGGGTCCCTATTGAAAATAAATGGGTAAATCAATCAATAAGTAAGAGAAAAGTCAGGGCTCACCCTTATGTTAGAGTACCAGCTAATAAATATGGAGAAGAGGGAGTTAAAAAACCCCCACTTTGCAACCAAGTGAGGGTTGGTTCATACCATAACTATCAAAGATAGAGGTTTTGAAGTGTCTCCTTGAAGAATGCTTCTTAGTTGCAAGGGAAAAACTAGAATACGTAGTAGAGAAATGGACAGTACCCTGACTGGTGCCACAATAAACATTATCCATTGAAGGTCAGGTACACATCATGTGCCCCCGATGTGATGTGCTGGAAAGAACACATTACTTGCATAGTATTCTGACTAGAAATGTGACATGAATCTTTCTTATGAGAGACCATCTTCAAACCCCAAATGTAGAACACTATAGAAAGTAACTGATCTTTACTTGTTAAAAAATGTCAATATCATGAAAGCCAAAGAAAGGTTGAGAAATTGTCCTAGACTGAAGGAGACTAAGCAGACAGGACAAATGTAACGATCTAGACTAGATTCTCTACTGGAGGGAAAAAAATGCCATAAAGGAAATTATTGGGATAATATTGGGCAAATTGGGACAAATCTGAATATGGACTGTAGATTAGATAAAAACATTGTGTATTAATTTCTTGAAGTTGATAAATTATTTACTGCGATTATAAAAGAATATCCTCATTCTTAGAAAGGAAACACTGAAATATTAAGTTTTAACATATACAGTCTACCTTAAGTAAAAATTATACATAATAAAAATACATCATTTTCTCAAATTAAAAAAATAAATACATACATGTGGATAATAGAGTAAATATGGGAAATGCTAAAGAAAATTAAATCTTATATATACTTCTTTGTATTATTCTTGTAAGTTTCTAGAGATTTAAAATGATTTCAAATAAAAGATTCTATATTTCACTGGAAGAAATAAATAGTAAGACAAGCCAAGGAACCTTTGAAAGAATAGAGTAACAAGGAGAGTCATACTCTACCAGTATTGAATCTCATTAGAAAGTTCTAAAATATTAGTCTTATGCTAGTCGAAGGATTGATGAATAGATCAAAGAAAGAGATCTAAAGGCCCCAAAAGAGACACTAGAAATACATATGTTAAAGTTGGAATTTCTATCTCTTGGCAAAGGACTCATATTTCTAATAAGTTAATGCTGGAACAACTTTATAACAGTTTGAGAAAAAAAAATAAAATTCAATCTTTATCTCAAAAATAACCAAAACATGCATGAGGTACAAATAAGCAGAAACAAATGAAAACCCACACACATGCAATGGAAGAAAAATGCCAAAGAATAACTATCTAATTTAAGAATGAGCAGTGCCTTTTAAAGAATAAAGACAAATGATAAAACAATTAAGGAAAATGTTAATATGATATAGAAGTGAGAGATTGCTATATGTAAAAGAAATACCGTAAATAAAAATGACAAATAAAAAATCAAAAAATATATGTTATGGCCTATAAAAGTTTAACCAAGAGTGATACAATTTTTCATTGTTAAATTCACAAAAATTTATTTATTTTTTATTTTTTTATTTTTTATTTTTTTGTTTTTTGTTTTTTTTTTAAATATGAACTTTATTGTCAAATTGGTTTCCATACAACACCCGGTGCTCATGCCAACAGGTGCCCTCCTCAATGCCCATCACCCACCCTACCCTCCCTCCCACCCCCATCGACCCTCAGTTTGTTCTCAGTTTTTGAGAGTCTCTTATGTTTTGGCTTCCTCCCTCTAACCTCTTTTTTTTTTTTCCTTCCTCTCCCCCATGGTCTTCTGTTAAGTTTCTCAGGATCCACATAAGAGTGAAAACATATGGTATCTGTCTTTCTCTGTATGACTTATTTCACTTAGCATAACACTCTCCAGTTCCATCCACGTTGCTACAAAAGGCCATATTTCATTCTTTCTTATTGCCATGTAGTATTCCATTGTGTATATAAACCACAGTTTCTTCATCCATTCATCAGTTGATGGATATTTAGGCTCTTTCCATAATTTGGCTATTGTTGACAGTGCTGCTATAAACATTGGGGTACAAGTGCCCCTATGCATCAGCACTCCTGTATTCCTTGGGTAAATTCCTAGCAGCTATTGCTGGGTAATAGGGTAGATCTATTTTTAATTTTTTGAGGAACCTCCACACTGTTTTCCAGAGCGGCTGCACCAGTTTGCATTCCCACCGACAGTGCAAGAGGGTTCCCCTTTCTCCACATCCTCGCCAGCATCTATAGTCTCCTGATTTGTTCATTTTGGCCACTCTGACTGGCGTGAGGTGGTATCTCAGTGTGGTTTTGATTTGTATTTCCCTGATGAGGAGTGATGTTGAGCATCTTCTCATGTGCCTGTTGGCCATCTGGATGTCTTCTTTAGAGAAGTATCTATTCATGTTTTCTTCCCATTTCTTCACTGGATTATTTGTTTTTTGGGTGTGGAGTTTGGTGAGTTCTTTATAGATTTTGGATACTAGCCCTTTGTCCGATATGTCATTTGCAAACATCTTTTCCCATTCTGTTGGTTGCCTTTTAGTTTTGTTGATTGTTTCCTTTGCAGTGCAGAAGCTTTTTATCTTCATGAGGTTCCAATAGTTCATTTTGCTTCTAATTCCCTTGCCTTTGGGGATGTGTCAAGTAAGAAATTGCTGCAGCTGATGTCAGAGAGGTTTTTTCCTGCTTTCTCCTCTAGGGTTTTGATGGTTTCCTGTCTCACATTCAGGTCCTTCATCCATTTTGAGTTTATTTTTGTGAATGGTGTGAGAAAGTGATCTAGTTTCAACCTTCTGCATGTTGCTCTCCAGTTCTCCCAGCACCATTTGTTAAAGGGACTGTCTCTTTTCCATTGGATATTCTTTCCTGCTTTGTCAAAGATTAGTTGGCCATACTTTTGTGGGTCTAATTGTGGGGTTTCTATTCTATTCCATTGGTCTATGTGTCTGTTTTTGTGCCAATACCATGCTGTCTTGATGATTAGAGCTTTGTAGTAGAGGCTAAAGTCTGGGATTGTGATGCTAAATTCACAGAAATTTAAAAGAAAAACTGGTAGTGTCCCACTTCTAACAAACTAATGCAAGAATAAGTTGACATGAAGTCTTTTGAGTAAAATTTGGTATGTTTATTAATAGCCTTAAAATTTTTCTTTTTTAAAAATTTTAATGTTTACTTATTTTTGAGAGAGAGGGAGACAGAGTGCAAATGGGAGAGGGTCAGAGAGAGAGGGAGACACAGAATCTGAAGCAGGCTCTAGGCCCTTGAGTTGTCAGCACAGAGCCCGAAGCAAGGCTCAAAGCCATGAACAGTGAGATCATGACCTGAGCCGAAGTCAGATACTTTACCAACTAAGCCACCCAGGCACCCCAATAGCCTTAAATTTTCTAATCTCACTGTGATTTTAAATCAAACATGAAGGAAGACAACAACATGTGGAAAACACATAAATGTCCAGCTATAGGGCAATGGAAAAGCACTGCATGGCCTTAGATATGAGGGAATGCTATGAACCCATTAACAGTGAAGCCTTCATGGATACTGAATGATAATGGAAGATGCTCATGATCTGTTTTCAACTACAAGTATAAAACTCTTTCTTTTAGATAATAGGTAGATAAATATAATCTATACTCTGTTGATTTAAAAATTATTATCTACTAAAACAGTATATAACATCTGGAGAACCATAGTAAAAGGAGCAAATAGAAAACAGATACAAATGTATAATTAATAGTATGAGATGCATACAGTTTTTATGACATATACAGTTGATAGTGACATATCTCTCATCCCTCAAATTCTTTAAATTTTTTTTTCATGTTTATTTTTGAGAGAGAGAGAGAGAGAGAGAGAGAGAGAGAGAGAGCGCACAAGCAGGGGAGGAGCAGAGAGAGAGGGAGACACAGAATCTGAAACAGGCTCCAGGCTCTGAGCCATCAGCACAGAGCCCGACGCAGGGCTGGAACTCACAAACCGTGAGATCATGACCTGAGGAGAAGCTGGAAGCTCAACTGACTGAGCCACCCAGGCGCCCCTCGCCCCTCAAGTTCTTAATGTGGTATTCAGTAAACACTAAATAATTAAGCTCCACCTCCTTGTAAGGTTAAATATATTTGAGAGGGACATGTTTTTGTATCTACAATTGGAATGGAACCTATCCAGGGGTAGAGGTAGAGTTTATTATAAATGGGGGAAATATTTTCAAAGTTATTAATGTATTTTTGTCCTTTGCCTTTCTGTGTATGTGACCTTGGTCCAAAGCAAGTACCTGGTAAAGAATCCAGATTTACAAAAAGAAATCTAGAGAAGGAACTAAGTATTAGTCATATTTTACAATTAAAAATAGAATTATACATGGGGCACCTAGGTAACTCAGTTGGTTGAGCATCCGACTCTTGATTTCTGCTCAGGTCATGATCCCAAGGGTTGTGGGATGGACTCTGCATCAGGCTCTGTGCTGAGTATAGAGCCTGCTTGAGATTCTCTCTCTCTCTCTCTCTCTCTCTGTCTCTCTCTCTCTGTCTCTCTCTCTCTCTCTGTCTCTCTCTCCTTCTCTCCCTCCCTCCCTCACTCCCTCTTCCCCACTCACATGATCTTACTCTCTAAATTAAAAAAAAAAATTAATAGAATTATGCAGACGAGTTCTCATTGAATCTATCAAACACTACATCAAGAAAACTCAACTTATACACGCCCCGATGGTATGGAGCAGTGTAGGCACCTCTTCCTTAAAGGTCCAGGTGGTGAATATTTTGGTTTATAGGACACAGTCTCTGACATAACTATTCAATTCTGCACCTTGAGATGTGGAGGTATTTTAGGTAAGTTGAGATCTGCGGAGGGCGGAGGGGCAGGGGGCTCTGGCATCCACACCCAGTATGATACACTTGAAAAAGGTCCCTTGCAATTTCCCTCTCAAATCCTGAAATGTAGTTACATAATATTAAATGTGGCACATTGTGCTCAGATGGAAGTTTTAGTATGCCAATGCAGAGCACCTTCAGTTCTTGAGTGGCATGGATTCCCAGTTGAGAGTCAGTGAGAGTTAGTTGATAGGAAGCAGCATGCAGGCCTGAGGGTCTTTAGCAAATCAGAGCCCACATGGGCCCATCCAGCCATAAAGGTTCATGAAATCGTTACCAAGGCAGGATATAGAGACCAGGATACGGATTATACTGATCAAAGACTCTAACACCAAACCCAGGTGACTCTAATACCAAGCCCATCACAGCAAACTGATAAATGAGGAATTCTGCCTTGGAAATGAAAGGAATAGAGGACTTCTACTTTGACCTAATCTTCATTCAGTCACCTAAGCCACTGATACTCAAAATGTGGGTCCATGGACCTGTAGCATCACCTGGGAGCTTGTGAGAAATGCACCGTCTCAGGCTTGTCCCACACCTACTGACCTATTTAATGCATTTTAACAGGATCCCAGAAGATCTGTAAGCATCTTGAAATTTGAGTACTGAATGAGGGCACACCCTCAACTCCTACCTCCAGGCACTATCTCAGAAAGAGAAATGTGGGGCAGGGTGATGAGATACAGGCTACTATAACCCAGGAATGATCAGAGCCATTCCTGGTTCGCTGGGGAAATTATTAACTAAATGTCTAATCTAATTTAAAGCCTAGGCCGTAATTTCAAGAATCTGTTCATGCCCATGTATCTGTGTGTTCTTCCAGGGTTGGTGTGTCAGCAAGAAAGGCACAGAGTGTGGTGGGGCACATGCAGGCCAGGTCATCAGCAGGATCAGGGGAAATGAGCAAGATCTTGCACAATACTGAGCTTGTACACCTCGCTCAATCCCCTGGGGAAGCCCGAGTGAAGGCTGGATTTGCTTAGGAACTCAGAGCCATAAGAGCATGGCGCTGGTAGAAACTTAATTCTCCCTTCTGCATCCTGAAGGACATTTACAAAAAGAGACCATGGAAATCAAGTGGAGACCTTCACTTGAACAAGATCTAGGTTCCAATTATTGCTCCACTGTTTATGAGCCATGTGACCAAAGTACAAGTCACTGGAGTTGTCTCAGCCACAGTTTCCTGATCTATGTGTGTGGGTAATACAAATCCACATGCCATAGTCCATGATTCTGAAATCAAAAGCTCTAAAAACTAAAAGGTTTTCAGAATGTCTTTGGTAGCAAACCTGACCTGACATGAACTCATCTAACTGTAAAATGTGATCTGAACCAACATGGGACCAAGGATTGCCTTTATTTATTCCATTTGGCTTATGTGTCACATGTTTTGTTGCCATCAAAAAAGTGCATGTTCAATGTACAGGTTTCTAAACAAACAAATCTAAATTTCAAAACACATCCGGCTTGAATGATTTGGATAAGTGATTGAAGATGGCAAGCCATTATAGGGATTTAATTTGTGAAGTGTCTAGGCTACTTCAATATCTAGATGAGAATAGAGGCCCCAAATAAATTAATTTCCTTCTCTTTCTTCGTTCCTAAATATCTTACTTAAAAAAGAAAGAAAAAAGTCACCATGGTAAAGATACATAAATATGATATTTTAAGTTTATACTTTTAATGTCTTTCTCTAAGGTATGTAGGGTAACCATGATTGTGTTTGGTAAAGAACTGAAACACAGCAAAATGAAACTCAGTGAATGAGCATAAAATCAGCCATAATAATATATATCATGAGTAGCATTTTCTGGAAAGGTCAGGAATTAGTGGTAGTTAAGAACATGAGATTTGGTATCAGGCAACTCTGGGGTCAAGTCCAGGCTTTGTTTCAGACCACCTTCATGAAATAGCATGTTACTTGGATAACTAGGTTGACTTCACAGACCCTCAGTTTTCCAAACTATAAAATAGGTATTAAACCTTTACCTCCGTCCTAGGTTTATGCCAAAGATTATATGATATATATATATATAATATTTATGAGATGTATGTAGATCACTTAGCACAATGCCTGTCAAATTCCTATTTGGTAATAGTAATAACTTAATAACTGAAACAATTATTATTATAGATTAAAGCTACAGTTGACTAGATACTAAATCACCTAGATTCATTAGACATCAAAAGTCTGAAAAATTATTTCAGTTCCACATTTGATTATGCATTAGGTAAAAATATATTTAAAGTTAATTTATACATTAATTGGGTTTTAACACTAACAAACAGGTTGTATGAGCTGCCTAACATGTTTTGACATGCTAACAGCTACAGGGCATATTCTCACACTAAATTATAATTTTGTAAATATTTAGTTTGTCAAAGCCACAAAATAATTACTGCATGAGACTTCTAACTGTTAAATCTTACCCTGAAAATTAATATACTATGTAATAAACAGAATCTAATTGCTACTGTGTGTAGAATTTGTATAACACCCCCAAAGTTATGGTAAGTACCATTAATTCACTCCATCTGAACTTGGGAAAAATTAAGAAACCATTGACGCACAGTTGATTTTACACATTAGCACATTTTAATTAAATCTCTCAGAGTCTATAACAATATATGTGGGTCTCATTAACTAACTCATCAAGCTTCTAAGTGGACAAAAGAGTAAAATATTTGAACTTAGGCAAAATCATTAAAGAGGAAAATTTGCCAAAACTTGTTTAAGTCTATAAAGAAAACTGGCCTTTTAGTCTATGCTGATTCTTGGCTTTCTGCAAATATGCATTCCTAGGGAAGCATGAGGGCATTCATTTCAAAGGTAGTAGGTTAACAATTTTGGGGCGCCTGGGTGGCTCAGTCGGTTGAGCGTCCGACTTCAGCTCAGGTCACAATCTCGCGGTCCGTGAGTTCGAGCCCCATGTCGGGCTCTGGGCTGATGGCTCAGAGCCTGGAGCCTGCTTCCATTCTGTGTCTCCTCCTCTCTCTGCCCCTCCCCCGTTCATGCTCTGTCTCTCTCTGTCTCAAAAATAAATAAAAAACATTAAAAGAAATTAAAAAAAAAACAATTTAGACAGTTGTTAGCCTACGAGCAGACTCTGATTCAAAAGTTCAAAGAGGTATCAGAGCCATAACTCTAGACTGGGCCAGTTTAAGAGAGCATTAGAAGCCTGCCCTGGAGAAGCTGAAAATTCTTAAAGATCTATGTCAAAGATAAGAGTCTGAAGGAGCAAGGGGATTACTGGCAGCATCTGGGCCAACTGTAACCTGCTTATTCCTTTATTCAAATAGTTGTTGTGTCTCTAATGTGTGCTGAGCACTGTACTAGCAATGAATATCTAGGAGGCCTGGCTACAGGAATATGAGACCAAAGAGGCAAAGAACACAAGGATTAACATCCCTAAAGATCTGATCTAGGACGCCTACGACTAAATTCAATCATGAGAAGTGTAGTCCAGCAGCAGGGAAATAGGCTGAGACACCTACCTAAGATCTCACATGTGTGCAGGTAGTTATTATAGCAGAGATCAAGTTAAGTCAGCATCTCCATCCATGGGGACTGGTGGGTTGACAGGCAGGGTGATTTGGCAAGGCATTACAATTTGTGAACTTGATTATTTGGATCCCACAGGGTTATTTTGCTTGTGAACATGTCCACAAACATGAATATCCCATCATAAAACTCATGTCATAATCTAGCAATGGTGTTACAGAACCTTCCCTGTGTTTGTAAGTGTTTTATAGGTAGGGGAAGGTATGTGGTGTCAGGGGACATATCTTCTACTTCCTGCTGAACTGACCTGACAGTGGGGTTGGAGACATCTCTTCCTTTTCTCCAGTCGCTGGTCAAGATCCAATATCCACAGACTTTCTAGCTGATCTCACACATGTCCTTTATTCCAACATCCTCATTAGCCTCCAAAGATGGTCAGAGCATAGTTTCCAAAATGTTAAAGACATGATTCTAATATATATAAGCATAGGATTAACATACACTAAAGACATTATTTAACTCATTAATGACAGGACAAGCAAGATGGTTGCTATGAGTTGTTTCCCCCAAAATGATACGTTGAAATCCAAATGCTGAGTACTTCAGGATGCGGACTTCCTGGAAAACAGGGTCATTGCAGATGTGATGAGTTAAAGTGAGACCATTCTGGAGGAGAGTGAGCCCTTAATGCATGGTGACCACTGTCCTTGTAAGAAGACCATCTGAAGACACAGGCAGATGCCGAGTGACAATGGAGGCAAAGATTGGAGTGATACAGCTCAAGCCAAGAAACGCCAAAGACCACTGTGCAACCCCCAGAAGCCATCAAGGGGCAAGGAAGGCTGCCCTCAACAGATTTCAGAGGGAGCATGACTCTGCCAACACCCTCTTTTGAGATGAGAAGACATGATTTTAGACTCCGGACCATGACAGGTCTCCCTTTCTCCAGTTCTGCTGCCATAAGCCACCAAAGTTGTGGTCATTTGTTATGGCAACTCTAGGAAACTATCCCCTGGGTAAACCTGACTCAAATAGCATTTGAGAAGTTGGGTATATACTGTCATTTTGGAAAAAAAAAATATCTTAGAATAGCCTTGTTAAAGACACAAAACTGATTTATATCCTAGAGAGCAGCCAAATAATTATCTTGGGGGAGAGAAACTACCTCTCCTGGAGAAACGTCTACAAGCTATCACATAACACCACAAAGCCTGAGCTTTTAATGAAATGTGCATGGTAAGTCAAACAAAAGTACGTCCCTTAGATAATTCAAAACCCCATGGGTAGCCCATTAAATAATGTTCCAATAGGACATATTAAAAGGACTTATTCCCCACTTCCAGCCCTTTTGCATGATCCCCAAGATTTGTATCTTTTTTTTTTTTTTTTGACAAGTCCCCTACTCATATGTCTGTCCACTTGAGTTTGTTGTTTTACTAGCATGCTTACCTGGCCATGCCCCACCTACTTGCCGACTGTTTGCAAATGAAGTTTGTCATCCTGTCCACTACTCTAGAACTCTGTTTTTGTTCCAGTTCTGATAATAATCAAGCTCCTCCCATTTTAATACACCAGCGCTTGAATGAGTCTGTTCCACTAAGCCGGACTAGAGGCTTAGTGAGATGCGGCTCACTTCAGTAGAAAACAAACAAGTTCCTCTGGCAAAAATCTCAAAGGAGGTTCAGACAACTTTCATATGAAAACTTAACTCCTTTGTTCTTTGATGCACTAGAAAGGAGAAATGAAATAGTTTTCATCACCTTCTAGGAGGGTTTGAAGATTACGCCCACCCTGCTTTCTAAGAAAGGAAACAGAGATCCTATCTTGCTAAGAACTTGGACTCAAGGTTTAGTAGGCCAGAAAGGTCTTCGTAAGAGAAGAAGAAACTGGGGTGAGGTATAATCAACCTAGGTACCACCACCTAGCTTCCAAGCCCAACCTCACCTTCCATCACAGGGAAGGACCACAGCCCCGCCAAAGTGCCTCCTCTCTCTTGCCTCCATAGTATGCATGTGCTGCTACCTCAGTTTGGAACACTTTTCTCTCTCCCCCTCAAGACTCTGGCCCCTCTTCTCAGAAAGGTTTCTTAGAAGGGTTGCCAAGAGAACTTCCCAAGCAGAATGGAGTTGGTGGTACAGAACTGAAGCAGGGTCTGGAGGTCTCCTGCCCTGCCAGGGGTCAAAACTTCAGTTAAAGGATTGGTGGAGGGAGGGAAGGGGATCCTGGGAAAGAGATCAGGCAGTGGAGGGGGCACTTGAAGGGGGTGGGTTCTTAGAATAGAGGCTATTGATTATTTCAACAGATCTAAAAATGTACAGCTGGATCCGCATGCACCTGCAAAGTATCAGCCCTGAAAAAGATAAAGGTTGAACAGAAAGAGGAAAACAAAATGACTTGATGAAACTAAGAAGGAAGAAAGGACAGCCTTCCTGGATTCCTCCAGGACAGCCAAGAATCCAAGGAAGGTATTAGAGCCCTTGACTCGTGAGGGGAGGGAGTCAGAACTCCCCCTCAATCCACATCGTTCTGGTGGTTGGACAGTGTGAGTTGGAGAACACTCCAGCTGGAAGAATGTTAAATGACACCCTAGTACAGATTTCCATTTTAGGACTTAAAATAAAATTGAATCCATTCATTTGTCATCCCCTTCCCCCCTACCAGGCGATGCAACCCAAATTGAAGGGTGAAAACCTAGGAAACATGTTTATATTTTATCTCAGGGTGGTGGAAGTTAGGGAGAATGATTTCTCCTTTCTAGCATCAAGTGAACAGAACCAGATTTTTTCTGGCTCTCAGCTATGGTAAATGATTGGATACATGGCCTGGCTCAGTAAAGTGGTGCCGTTTCATTTCCTGAAAGGAAGAGAGGTTTAAATCCGCCAGACAACTCATTTGTAACAAGCTTGCAAGTGCCTGTGAGAATGCAGTAACCATCAGCCCTGCTTGAACGAGTCAGTGAATGAAACAAAGGCTTTTGACCGCCAATGAAAAAAAATTAAAGGGATTTGTCACTTGGATTTTGGTTCTGAATTCAAAATCAGTGCCAAGGTAGAAAATGCCATAACACATAGAAATGCTGCCGGTGACCTTCTTTAGAAAATGGGGTGAAATATTAGCAGTCACTGGATGAACGTGGGTCCTACACACGATCAATAGGGGTCCTTCATTCCAACAGCAACAACAATAGCAGCAACAACAACAACAGCTCACGTCGATTGAATGTACCCTCTGTGCCAGAGATGTGCTAAGGGATAAATCTGAACTCTCTGAAATTGATCTTCACAATAGCCACCCAAAGTCCTTATCATGCCTACCCTGGTTTACAGAGGAGGAAAGTGCAGCTATGAGAGGTTATACAACTCTCCATCAATAAATGGAGAAGCTGGAATTCAAACCCAGGCCCATCTGACACTAGAGCCCGTGAGCTTAAATACAATGGTGCCATCATATCACCTAATAGCCCAGAAAAAAAAAAAAATGGGGCGCCTAGGTGGCTCAGTGAGTTACGTGTCCATCTCTTGATTTGGGCTCAGGTGATGACCTCATGGTTCGTGGTTTCATGCCCCACATCAGACTCCAGTGCAGAGCCAGCTTGGAGGCTCTCCTCTCTCCTTCTCTCTCTGCCCCTCCCCTGCTTGTCCTCTCACGCTCAAAATAAACGTGGGGGAAGGGGTACCCAATGATGCATCCTGGACTCTGAGTCCAAGAGACATTGTGCACCAGAGAAGCTGCCCCTGGGGATTAAAACAAACAAACAACAACAGCCACAACAAAAATAGCAACCAGAAAAGAAAATAGAAGACTATTCTTGAAAGCTACCTAACTTCTGTTTTAGTATGATTTGATTTCCTTCCTTGAGATATTTCTTAATTCTGTTAGAATACCTTCCGTGAAATACAGACTGGGAAGAAACTGCCCTAATGCAAGCTAGAAAGCAAGATCAATCAGAAGGCCATTAGAAGAAGAATGAGGGCAAGTGGCTGAACACAGCCAATGCCAAGAGGATATCAGGATCCTTCTGAAATGTTTCAGATGTCTTCAGTGTCAGTTGCTTCCTGAAATGCTATAACTCTGGAGTCAATTTCCCATTATCCACCTGTGAGTTCCCCACTCTGCAGATTTATATTGAGGCCTTTGAAGCTTTATGCCTAAAGTGACTCCAATCTCCATGTAACTGACTTCGGAGGTGTGGCTCCCACCTGCCAGTGAGGGCTCACCCCTGGGTGGAATGCCAGCTAACTGGGCTGTGGTTCCTTCCCCTAGTACCCCAGTTATTCCTCAGCTGCCAACAATGGCCTTTCTTTTATCTCTGTGTAGGTGACTGCCGCGAGTGCTCCCGGAACGGGAAGTAGGAATGGGCACAATCTGGGGAACAGGAATTGATTCAATTTGGCTGGAGGCAAGAATGTATGTATTTTAGTGTGAGAGGTGGATTCACTCACCCAGCTAATAGAGCATTTGTATT
Organism: Acinonyx jubatus; assembly: GCF_027475565.1. NCBI lineage: Eukaryota > Metazoa > Chordata > Mammalia > Carnivora > Felidae > Acinonyx > Acinonyx jubatus. The sequence goes on along the minus strand of NC_069380.1, from coordinate 188,867,606 downwards.
ACATAAAAATGGTTTAAAATCCTCTGAAAAGAAGGGGTGCCTGAGTGGCTCAGTCGGTTAAGCGTCCAACTTCGGCTCAGGTCAGGATCTCAGGGTTTGTGAGTTCCAGCCCTGCCTCTGGCTCTGGGCTGACAGCTCTGAGCCTGGAGCCCCCTTCAGATAAGGGGCGTCTGGGTGGCTCAGTTGGTTAGGCATCCCACTTCGGCTCAGGTCATGGTCTCGCGGTTTGTGGGTTCAAGCCCCGCATCAGGGCTCTGTGCTGACAGCCTGGAGACTGCTTCGGATTCTGTGCCCCCCACCCCTTCTCTGCTCCTCCCCGACTCGTGCTCTGTCTGTCTCTCTCTCTCTCTCTCTCAAAAGTAAATAAACATTGAAAAAATATTTAAAATCCTCTGAAAAGGTAGTATGACAGAAAAGTATAAAAGAAGATCAGACACCAAACTTTGCTTTATGTAAATGTTGTTATCTGCCTTTCCTATTAAAGACATCCTGGAGGACTTGAAGGAGCTTGACCTTTCTACTGAAGCTAATCTGGGCGTGAGTTGAGGGTCCATCGCTCATTGGCTGGGTGACCTTGGGCAAATTACTACTTCTTTCTGCCACTCTCTTAGTGTGCAAGAGGGACAGTGATAGTGCTGATCTTAGGGTTGTTTTGATTATACGAGCACCTCATACAAGACTAGGAACACTGTCGTTTTGAGTTGGTTGGAGGACTCGTCGTTCTCATGGTCATAAATAGCAGTAAAAGCACCAGGATTACTAGTGGTAGGAGCGTTTTTGGTCATAGAAATACCAGTAGTAGTAGTAGAAGTATTAACAGGGTAGCAGCAGCACCGTTGTAGAAAGGAGCAACTTACAAGTGTTGGATACGTTTCGAATACGAGTTACCCCCAAAACACAAATATTATGTTTAAGAACCATACATATTTGCGTTTTTTAAAATGCTTTGCCTCTAGCTATGAGTATCAAATAACATCTCACCCCACAATAAGTACTGGCATAACAAATTAAGATGCTTTCCATTATTCTTTGAAGATATTAATTCAAGAGAATTGCTTAATCTTCCTCTTTCTTAATCTATTTAAGCATGCAAAACATAAATGGACTTCTCTGAGACCCTAATAACATGAAATAGAAGATAAGGCCACTTGCTTTCAAATTAAAACAAAATCTATGTTTCTATCTTTGTTCCTAATACAGTGACTAATGGAGCCCTAACACTTTGATCTTACACTTGAAAAATATCAAAACATCTTTACTGTGCAAATCAAGGCAAGAGCTTGTGGGGTCATCTTCAGCAGGTTTTTCCCCCTTATGATAGTAATTGGAAAACCTGTGGGGCCCTGAGGATCATTATTTTAAAAATAATTCTACCTCTAGCAAAAATCCACTAGCTTATCCTTAGTCACATTCTGAAATGAAATTTAGATATTAAATAGTATTGATCTCCATTCAAAAGCTGCTTTGACCACCTCTATATCAATCCCACTGACTTGGAATGAGAATTGGTGGAAATCATTTAGTCATTTATCTTGTCAAAAATCTTGGCAATGTGCCCAGATGTATCAAACACTGGACAAGGCTACTTCTAGTCCCCATTTCTGCAGGGTAACTGACTTCCCATAAGCCCTTCAGTCAGCCTCTTCCCAGGTCAGACAGCTCTGGGGAGGAGGGAAAGGGAATTTGAAAATACACATCATCAGAACTGATGACACGGACCTTTTAAGATGGATGGGAGGTGGGGGTGAGCATCACATATCCTTCCAAGCGATGTGATGACCTCCAAAGCCCTTGTTCACACTCCCTGGGGTTTTCAACACATACTTCTTCCTTTCTCCACTCAGCAAACACTCATGTAGCTTTTATCTTGTGCTGGGCATGCTACTTGCTGCTGGATGACAGCAATGAACCCACACAGAACAAAGCCCTGTAGAGCTTATAGGCTATTGGGGGAGGCAGGAAGTAAATAATCAGTTGTGCAAATAAATCCACAAGTGTACATTATGATACCTTCTAGGAGGAAAATAACAGAGTGCTGTAAAAGGGAGGAATACGAGAACTGATGAGAGGAGAGGAAATGACATTTAAGCTAAATTATGGGGTAAGTGGGATTTGGCCGGGAAGGAAAACCATTCTAGGCAGAAGGAACCCATATGGCAACAGATTGGAAGTCAGGAGAGGGTAGCTTCAGTGATTCCACAGGGATGACATCACCCCATGATTTCGGTGTTTGGGTGTAGACTCTTCTGCTGAACTGTCTTTGGCATGGCAAAGATGGTGGAGTTTATACTAAGTGCAATGGAATGATTTTAAGCAGGGAGGTAACATAAGTGAAATAAACATAATTAAAATCTAATGAAAGTGTACAAGAGTGTCCCATTTTTGTTTTGTTTTGTTTTGTTTTGTTTCCCCGGAAAATCTCTAGGATTCAGCTTTTCCTCTTGCTTAGGGTGGTCTAAGGCAGTTATTAATCAAGAGCGATTCCCCTACATCTCCTGCAGAATCGGCCAAGGGGGTTGTTAAAAGTGTAGAAGAACCTCACTGCCGACCTACTGGATCAGAATCTTTGGGTACAAGTCTAGGAATCTGCTTCTTCAAGTATCATTCTTATTCCAGTGTCCTGTGCACCAGCATGGGCCCGGCAGGTGCGCCACGGGGAGGGCAGAGAGGAGTTAGTGTCTTCACAGGGATGACATGACAGAGACCAGACAAGTACTAGAAGAGGGGCTTGAATGGGAGAGCTGTGTCTCTGGTCAGTGAGCATGGAAGGAGCACAGGACATTTCATCCCCAAAACACAACCTCTAGGAGACCTGTCTTTATTAGTTTGCTAGGGCAGTAATAATCAAGTGCCACAGGTGGCTTGAAGAACAGAAAATTACTGTCTTACAATTCTAGAGACTAGAAGTCCAAGATCAAGGTGTCTGCAGGGTTGGCCTCTCCTGAGGCCCCTCTCCTTGGCTTGTAGATGCCACCTTCTCCCTGTGCCCTCACACGGTCTTCCTTCCATATGTGTCTGTCCTGATCTCTTCTTCTAATAAAGAAGAGATTTTTTTTCTTTTCTTATTCTTTTTTTTAAAGAGTATTGAGAGAGAGAGAGAGAGAGAGAGAGAGAAGGGATTCACTAGGGAGAATGCCGTCCTTTCTTCAGCATTAAGTGACAGTGGATGGTCTGGATTCAGTTCTTGGCCGGAACAAACTTGGGCTGTGGCTCCAGTGTCAATTCATACCACACCAGTGCTTTTCCACTTATACTGGATCAGGATCCAACCTAATTCTCCTCATTTTAACTACATTAGCTCTTTAAAGACCCAGTCTCCAAATGCAGTCACACTCTTTAGTACTGGGGTTAGGATTTCAACAGAGGAATGTGGGGTGGGGTCAGAGGGGCGTAATTTTGCCCGCAACACCACCATGTTACTCTTTTTTCACTTCATGGCCAGTTTAGAGCCCACAGAGCAAGAGAATCTTTCTCTGTCTCTTTCAGCTTGGGGTCTCATTGTCAAGTACACCAGTCATATCTTCTGACTTACCATAGGCTCCTCACAAGTACAGAGCTGTAAAGAGCCTGCCAGGCTGCCTGGCTGGGAGTGTTTCTGGCTGGTACCTTCCTCTTCAGTGGATCCTCTGGGTCAGCCATGAGGACGGAGCTCTGCTTGAGTTTCCATCCTCATGTACATGCATGTATTTGTTTCTACTTTTAGTCAAATAAACCAGTTGCTTCTGTTCTTTCTTTATTACTAATAATAATCTATTCCTCAACTTGATACATTGCACTTAAAAATGTAATTGCTGGCCAAAGCAATATGTTTATATACTAGGAACATAATACTCAGCTGAAGCAAACTTAATGTTCAATAATACCTCTTACAGAACATAAGTATTTGGAAATTGGATGGTTAATTACCAAGAATATTGTCTAAACGTTAGGAGTTCAAAATTGGGAATATGAGGTAGAGATACACTATTCAGACCCCAAGTTGCTCTCAACAGTATGAAAGTAAAATGTAATTATAACATTTTTCAATGAATTGATGGAATATAAAACACATCTTTCTAACTAAAAATAAAATTTTAATGAATCATTGGCAAGATTTTGAAATTCAGCCAGGTTCCCCATAAATTAGTCTCTATTTCTTGACTTAGAAAGTAGTGACAAAAAGCTTTCTCCCTGTTCAAGTGCATTTCATTCTGAAGATTTTGTTTTCTAATCTTAAAAGAATTTATTTAAACAGCTGTTTCAGATGTTTCATTCTAAATGCAGAATGTGCTGGCCTTCTCCAACTGCCACACATAACCATTTATATAATCAGCTCCCACTCTGTGTCACTGGCATCGAGAAGCAAGATGATGAGAAGACAATTATTGCAAATACCAACCAAGTAGTAGGCCTTGCAGTTTGCCCAACACAGCTCTCTCCTATTTTATTATTCTACATGACATGTAAATCTTAGGCATCATTTGGTGGTTCCAGTGAAAGACAACAAGCCCCAAAAGTTTTCATGGGAATTAGCATGAACAGGATTCTGAGTCATCATTTCTGATCCAGTGGTCCTCAAAGTCTGGTCTCTGGATCAGCAGCCTTATCAGTGCCTGGGAATTTATTAGAAATGCAAATTATCAGGCTCCCCATCCCATATTTTCTGAAATGGAAACTCTAGGAGTGGGAAGGGCAGCCATCTGTGTTTTAATCAGCCCTCCAGTAGAATCTGATTCCCGTTCAAGTTTCAGAACCACTGGTCTAGTCCAAAGTCAGAGCCCTAAATGTTCCTCAAAGGTACATCTGACATTGAGTATGGGGATGGGGTGGGAATAAGGAGAGTGGGGAGAGATATAGAAAGGGAAGAGGGAAGGCAGAATGTGAACCCATGGAAGAAAACCAGTCAGGGCTCATTTTAAGCTTCAGGTACTGACGTCAATATAAGTACCTTTCTCGTACCTGTTTCATATGTAGCTTTGTTGAAAATATCATTTTTATGCTAATTTTTTTTGTATTGTATTTAAAAACCTTGTTCCAGCCAGAATTCCCTTAGAACACAGAAAGAGGTGCCTCGCGCTATAGACGTCCTATGCTCAGCCCTCTTCCAGTGACCTCCCTTTTCACAGGGACAAGGGAACATGCCAATCTGGAGCCCAAGACCTTCCAGACTCTGCTCTGCCTTTGAGGTCCCAGAACTGCCTGCCCAAATATGCCCAAGTCCATTTCCCAGGCCTGTGTTGCTGGCCTCTTGCCCAGGACCATCTTCTGGAAGGTGAACTGTGCTACCTGTGTGCACTGTAGTCCCAAGAAGTCATGTATTGTAAATAATTTTTAAATCTGTTTTTATTTTTTAAGTATTCTATATATTATGGTATTTTGATATCTTAAAAAAAAAACAACAAAAAAAAACTTTCTGGCTGGAGGGAGACTGTCTCTACTGAGGCGAGCCAGTTTCTACAGAAAACAAAGGACCCAACCCTTTGCACACCTTTGACATGCAAACAAACCAATCTTGAGTTTATACTCCAAACACTTCCTTATCTAACTCTTACACACTACACCCTAAATCATCCCAGGGCCAGGTGCCAAGTGACTGGAGACAATTTCTGTAGCTTAGAGCCCTCAGAAATTCTTCAAAATAACCAATCCCAAACTGTTAACCCAGTCCTGGGTCCTGCCTTCACTTTCCTGAGAAAACTCCAATAAAGGCCATGATTAGTCTAAGCTCTCTCTCTCATTCTCGTATTCTGCTTCCTGACTACCCTGGTGTTTTCCCCTGTGGCCCTGCACACCATGCAGTGACTCTTTCTTTGGGCTGTGAGAGAATAATAAACCCTGCAATCCTCACTCTCATAATCTCCTGCGGCTGCACCAACTTGACCTTGCAACAGCCAACACATGCATTCTTAAAACAGGGCACCAAATAGCAGCTGTGTAGACGGAAGAGGGGTGGTGGTGCACAGGGCTGGCAGAGCCTAGAAATGTTGACTTGGGTGTTCACCCATGGGCATACAAAGGTCCCTCACAGTGTGGGATGTGCCCAAGCTGGAAAGAGAAGCCTGTGGCCCCAGGTTGAAGCAACATGGATGTCCATGGTCCAGGCCCCAAACTCCAAGGAGTCCAAGAAACTTAAATTTAGAGCTGGCCCTTCAAGTCATTATGAAGGTATATTTGTCAAGATAGAAAGATAAAACCAACTCTAATTAACAGTTTGTTTACTTGATTTATAACTTTAAATTTTTATACACTCCATTTGTACTTTTTTCAAGTACCCAAAGGTCAAGAGAACCTGGTTACAGGGTAGGAAAAGTAAATGTGTTTTGCTTGGGTGGTTGCTTGCAATGCAACTAAAACTAAAATTTATCTTATCTTATCTTATCTTATCTTATCTTATCTTATCTTATCTTATCTGTTTATTTTATGCAGTAGCTTCTGGAAAAGAAGTTTTCCCATCTATCTTGAGGAAGAGTGAATATCTAGAGGAAATGAAAACATTTCTGTATTCCACCTGTGCCATTTTACTTCTAAGGAAGAGTAAAACTACTTTTGTGTTGTCAAAGATTTAAAGTCGAGTTCTAATGAATTAATCAGTTCTTCAGAGGGATCTGTGTGGGATTCCATTATTGGGATAGGAATTTTGTCTTGTTTATCACTGTGTCCTTAGTGTCTACCCAAAAGCCTGGCACAGAATATGTTCTTTCTTCCCCTCCTAATCCATTGTAATTATTATTATTATTATTATTATTATTATTATTATTATTATTCAAATAATTTTTAAGATATAACGTACAGGTAAAAACCTATATATATACGTACAACTCATGAGCTTATGAATAAGTATACACCCTACACACATGAGACCATCACTACCATCAAGGCTGTAAACCTGTCACCTCCAAAAGCTTCCTTCTACCCCCTTATCTTATTATTTGTGAGTATGTGGTAAGAATATTGAGCATAAGATCTGCTGTCTTAGCAGATTTTAAGTATACAGTATTGTTCCCTAGGTACTTCTCCAGACTTATTTTTCTTGTGTAACTGAAAATCTGTACCCTTTGACCATCACCTTCCCATGTTACCCCTCCCCCCAAGCCCTGGAAACCACATTCTATTCTATGTTTCTATGAGTCTGATTATTTTTTAAAATTTTTTAATGCTTTATTTATTTTTGAGACAGAGAGAATATGAGCAGGGGAGGGGCAGAGAAAGAGGGAGACACAGAATCTGAAGCAGGCTCTAGACTCTGAGCTATCAGCACAGAGCCCGACCTGGGGCTCAAATTCACGAACCACAAGATCATGACATGAGCTGAAGTCAGATGCTTAACTGACTGAGCCACCCAGGCACCCCAAGTTTGATTATTTTAGATTCCACATAGTAGTAAGTTCATACAGTATTTATTTTTCTGTGTCTGGCTTATTTCACTTAGAATAATGCTTCCCTGGTCTATGCATATTGCTGCAAATAGTAGGATTTCTTTCGATTTTACGGTTGAATAATATTCCATTCAATGTATGTATCATATTATCTTTATTCATCCAGTGATGGACACTTAGGTTGTTTTCATATCTTGGTTATCGTGAATAATATTGCAGGCATCTCTTTGAGATCTGGACTTCAATTCCTTGGGATATATATCCAGAAGTGGCGTTGCTGAATCATATAGTAGTTCTGTTTAATTTTTCGAGGACCCTCCATACTGTTTTCCCCAATGGCTGTATCAGTTTACATGCCCTTTTCTCCACATCCTTGCCAGCACTTGTTATCTCTTGTTTTTGTCGTTATTGTTCTTGTTCTTGTTGTTAATAATAGTCACCCTAACAGGTGTGAAATGATAGCTCATTGACATTTTGATTTGCATTTCCATGATGATTAGTGATATTCCTGATAAATGTTTGTTGAAAAAATGATAGAAAAACAAATCACTGAAGGAACCGGTTTTAAAAAATCCAACTTTCCCAAGTATATTAAGTGTACCTTAACAATCATTTATTGACCCCCTGCTGTATGCTGGGCAGGAGACACCAAGATATGGAGGGCATCAAACCCATCCTTGAAGAATTTACAGTTTGGGGGAGACAAATACACAAACCAATGTTTTCCCCAGGAGCTGGCAAAGGCATAACTGTTCATCTTGTCTTTGCAGGGCAACTTTTTATCAGAGTTTTTGTATTTAAAATTCACCAAAAACCCTGTGGTAACACCTCCAAGGGGACTAAGTGGGCAGGGCCCCTGAATGTTGGCAAACTAGTCATAGACACTAAGGTTTCTCTTATCCAGAAGAAATCTCAGTTCATTTGCTCACTTTGGGTGTGGGGCGAGGATGTTAGTTGCAGGTGAAGGTATCATAAAAACAGAGATGCCACTTCTCTACGCACAGGTCTTATTTCACATTGTTCACTTGCTTCATGTCAGAGTGTGATCCCACAGCTGCAAATAAGACAGGGTCGCTGCTCAGACATTTACTTCTAATGAGATCATCAAAGTGAAACTAACAAAGAATGTCTATACTTTGTCCATTTTACAGTCATCTTCCATTGTATGCCCTGTCATTAGGGGATCCCAGCAAGGAAGTCATGAACAGTGTGAGCTGGTGTTTTACTAAGCTTTCTGCAAAATTCCAGGACTTAACAAGCCTGATAGGATAGAAAGGCATTTTCTGTACACTGGCTTGTACACCACAGGTGTTTTTCTGCATGAAACCCTGCAAGGTGCAGTTATCCAAAGGGCCAGACCTGCAATTTAAGGTCTATAAGACGGATCAACACCACAGAGTAAGATGTGCCACCAACAGATGATGAAATAAGTGGATCATGTTTTGTGGCAATGCCATCAATGAAAATTCTTCGCATTTTTCTGATTACAATGTAGACCAATAGAAGAAGCCAGCAAGCAGAGAGAAATTGCCCTAGTCAGCAAATTTCTCAGGAAACACCCACACAGTATTTTAAATCAGCTTTGAATTCAACAAAAAATTGCCTTTTCCTAAGTTACTTCCTTGCTGACAATGAAAGGTATTTTTTAAATTATTTTAAAAATAAGACTATGTGTAGGTAACATGACCAGATTTGTCAGACCAGATGGCATAGCTGATTAGCTGACATTGGAGTTCTACATTTGGCCAACCCCTGTTGATTTTCTAAAATGGAGAAAGTTTTATAAAGTTTGCTTATTATGTTAAACTGCAATAACTTTATCACTTTTTAAAATTATTATGCTACACGGATCCTCCTATTTATGAAACGCATCCAGCATCTTCAATGCCTGAGGCAATGACTGTCATCATAATACATAAGAAAATCTAGTCCTACCTAGAGGCAGCCCCTGACACATGCACATTCAGTGCTTATAAGTTTCATTCTGAACCATATATTCTAAGATTTTATATTTTTAAGTAATCTGTACTGTGCATGGGCAATAGGAAAGTTCAAATTCAATGTTAAGACACCATGAATGTCAATCGTGAAAAGATTGACCTAATGGTGGTTCTGTTTAATTTTTCGAGGACCCTCCATACTGTTTTCCACAATGGCTGTATCAATTTACATTCCCTTTTCTCCACATCCTTGCCAACACTTGGTATCTCTGTAATGGGGTTCTCTGTAATGGAACTGTAGAATCAACAATGGAAGTCTGGGTGTCTCAGTCAGTTAAGTGTCCAACTCTTGGTTTTGGCTCAGGTCATCTCACAACTCATGAGTTCGAGCCCCACATCGGACTCTGTGCTGACAGCACAAAGCCTGCTTAGGATTCTGTCTCCCTCTCTTTATGCCTCTCCCCTGCTCACACTCTTTCTCTGTCTCGAAAGTAAATAAATAAACATTTAAAAACAAAGATTCAACAATACATTGGTAGTTTGAAGAGCACTTCTCCAGTGTCCCCCTATGTTACCAGGGAAGGTAGCTGCATTCTAGGTATCCATAATTAGGGATTATGATATTCTCCCCATGGGGAAATGACTTCTAAGACTCAAACAAATGACATATATTTTGGAACACAATGTATCTGTACCTAGGTTAAAGAAGTTCCAGTAGGGTTAGGACTTCTTTGGAAGTATACACAACGGCCTTTCTGGCAGAAAGAGTAAATTCTCTGGTAAGAGCTGAGAGGACCCACTTAAAATGAAGACAGAAACAAATTCCCATACAGTCTACTTTTTGTTGTTGTTGAAGTATGTTTCATGTTGAATGGCATGCTCCACAATGAAAAGATTCACTTATAGGAACATTGCTCTAACTCCTATATCAGGAGCCAAACAGGCTGATGATAAAAATCTGAGGGATGCCAAAGTCACTCAAGCAAGTGTCCCAAACTTAACAGCCAAATGCAGAACATCCCTAACTCTCGCTTAGAATGGATAAAATACCCTAGCCCTTTCACTATACCAGGAGTCAGCATAGACTAGTGAAAAGAAACAGACTATAAGCTCTACCCCTTAATAGCTGTGTGACCTTCAGCTTTTTTTTAAGTTTATTTATTTATTTTGAGAGAGAGAGAGAGAGAGCGAGCATGCAAGGGAGGGGCAGAGAGAGAGGGAGAGAGAATCCCAAGCAGGATTTGTGCTGTCAGCATGGAGCCCAGCATAGGGCTCAAACCCACAAATCATGACCTGAGCCGAAACCAAGAGTTGGACTTTAATTGACTTAGCCACCCATGTGTCCCTGATCTTTAGCTTTCTTGCTGTGAAGTGGGATTAATAATAGTAAACATCTCCTTGGGTTGTTGTAAGAATTAAGTTAGTCATTACTTGCATTGCGCTTAGCATGGTACCGAACACATAGTCAACATTCAATAATGGCTTATCAATTATTATTATATTTAGTAGGATTATTTTCCCATGTAATCATTGTCCTAACACAATCTCTCAACCAGAAAGACCGACGAGTTATAAATTTTAACTCCTTCCAAAATCATGGATAAAAATAACTTCGCTTGCTGTTAAAAAAATGGAAACATAACATTAAGGCAAATCTGTACATATATATGTATATATACATATATACATGTATATATACATATATACATATATATACATATATATACACATGTATATATACATATATACATATATATACATATATACATATATATACACATGTATATATACATATATACATATATATACATATATACATGTATACGATACATACATGTATACATACGTATACGTATGTATACATACATATATATACATATATACACGTGTGTGTGTGTATATATATATATGTATATATACGTATACATATACATACATACACCTCTGATTTACCTTTTGGCAGCCTTTGCTTTTCCAGTGCCCCTTAAATAAAATTAAGCCCATTCATTAAATAAACACAGAAGACAGGACACACTGCTGGCTTTGAATCCATTTTATCACTGAATGCTAACATAGAGGGACAGATCATGGCTTGCTGTCATGCAAATAAAGCTAGTTAAGAAATCAGCAGACCCCACACCCTTGTCAGGCTGCTGTAAAGGAATGTGCTCCTGATCTCCTTCTCTGGTGCAGAAAGGGCATTCTGGAGTTCTTTCTTTATGAAGGAGGCGTTCTCACTCTCCACGTGCTGCCAGATTGCTTTTAGGTAATAGGGATGGACAACGTCCACAGAGCCCAACTCTTGCCAATGCAAGTACCTATGAGAAGCCTGGCTGAGGACCAGCATCAGTGTGGCTTTTCAGGACCAGAGGCTCCGGTGCAGAGGATGAAATGTGGGCTATTGGGTCAGAGGGCTTGAATTCAAATTCAGGCTCTATCCCTTAAGGGCTGTGTGGCCTTTGATAAGTTAGTTACTCTCCGTGCCCCAGCATTCCCATCGAATATACAGCTGTGAATGAAAATGGTACCCACAGTCAACCTGAATCTAGGGAAGTGCTCAGCACAGCGGCTGCTACCTAGTAGGTGTTGAAACAAGCTCTGGGGTCTCAACTGCATTGCGTCAGCCTTGTTGACCCTGTGGTCAACCAAGATTCCCATGGCAGGCTGCATTCACGTAATTATAATGCGGTTGCAGAACCGTTCACAAATTATATCCAGCTTCAAAGTTCATTTGAGGACAGAAGGACAGGGAAGCAATTATTGATCATGTCTTACAGATAAAGAAACCAGGTGGTTGGCTATCTGAGGCCTCAAAGCTATTTGACAGTAGGGCTAGAACTTGATTCCAAGCATCGTGACCAGAACGTTTCCCGCTCAAAACCTGTAACTTATCACGTCTTCAACAAATATGACTTTGCTTCCTGCCATTTGTGGTGAGAGTGGTGTCTCATTGTCTTTCAAAGCGCAAGTCCTAGAAGAGGGAAGATACAGATGCAGAGTCCCCCAGCACAATAAGAACAGGGTTCACTTGCCTGTGTTAGATGTGACTTAGTGCTTTACATGGGAGGTCATATTTCATGTTCAAGGATTCTTGTCCAAAATATATTAGATCTTTCATGCCTCCAGTGTGTGGTGCTCCTTTCTGGTCTCCTCTCACTAGTATGGTCTCCATTACTTCTCAGGAAAGATACATGCAATATCTTGGGGCAGAGTGTGTTTTCCAAATAGGATCACCATCGTATCTCTCATTCCACATTTTGCTTTTTTCAGTGTGACCTGATACTTTTCCCATTTAGGGGTGGAACCTCTGTTCCCTCCACCTGAACCCAGGTGGACCTTGTGTCTGATTCAACCAGAAGTAGCATCGTGGCAGAAGTGATGCTGTGGTACTTCCGTGGCTAGATCAGAAAATGTCGTGTACTTCTGCCTTGTTCTATGAAAAGGTTGCTCTAGGGACTCAGCCACCATGCTGCAAGACAATCCAAACTGGCACATGCATTGCAACCACAGACTGTCTGTGGGCAAGATATTCTGACCTACAGCCAACATCAACCACTAGACATGAAAGGGAAGCTACATTCAGGTTGCTTTAAAACGTATGCAAGATTTGTTTTAGCTGAGTATGGTATGACACACAGACATGAAAGTGACTATCACCAAGGAAGAAGCTTGCACTCACAAATCCCTAGAAACAGGAGGCATGGCCACACCATGCTGGAGGGCCACACGGGGAAGCTTCAGCATTGCTCAGGAGGCAGAGAGAATAAGAGGAAAATGTGAGCAAGAACCTTTATTGTGGCTTCTACAGAGGGAACAGGCATGGTGGGCTTAGAATTGTCTAGTTTGGAAAACTTCAATGGGTTCAGGGGTATAAGTATTGTCTCTAGTTGTCTGGTACCCACACCTGAGGTGATTAGGGCAGGCTAGTGGCCAGGAGTAGGAGAGGCTGCTAAACTAGATGGTTGGGGTAATGCCTCTGGATTGCTTAGTTTGCATATGAAAGGGGCACTCTTGGGTGGGACAAGTGTCAGCAATCTCTACAAATGAGCTAAGACAGGCAGTCCCCCAGTATCAGGAAGGCCTTGGATGTCAAAGCATCACAAGTATGGAAATTAAAAAGGCATGAGTCCCACAGATTATTCCAGCCCCAGCCATCAATTCAACCCCCGAATTATAGTCCTTCCAGCTGAGGCTCCGGACAGCTTATAGCAGAGAAAATCCATTCTTACTATGCTCTGTCCGAATTCAGAACCATAAGTAGAGTCACCACCTGGTTGCTTTATGCCACTGTGTTTTAGACTGGCTTGTTATGCAGTGGTAGATGATCAATACAAAGTTTTGGCTTACATGGTGATAATTCTGATCAACCCTAGTTTATTTTACCATGTGGAAGGGGGAATCCCTGATCATTCTGTGTCTCTTGACATTACATTTTCACCAATTAGTGCTTATGAATGATATGGAACTGTGTTTAGGTTATGTTTCCCTCTGTCTAAAGGAAGGGCTTGCTGAGATGAGCGATGCTAATGTTTCAATGTCCTCGTGAAATTTCTCCCTATTAAGAGACAAGCTGCGATTCCTAAATCTGTACCACCCGAGGCTGCCCCCGTGAAAAACACACACACTGCCCTTTGTTGGCAAAAAGAATAGAGTTGCCGTCATTTGTATAGTACTTCAGCATTCATACACAGACATTTATTTTTTTTCTCACCAAGGCACCGATGGCAATTTCCCTAGTGGTAACAGATAAATACAAAACTTAAATCTTTCCAGTTGATGCTACATATTTCCAAGTCTTTCATCGAGCTGTAACCATGTAATTTCATTTACCTATAATTCAAAGGTTCATTGTCTTTTTTGTGGAAAAAAAATCTGTCAGACAGGGAAATACATAATGTCCACAGAGAGACATTAAATTTTTCACTGGAAAGACACAATTCCTGCCATTAATCTATCACCTATTTCCCTAGCTCATCCTTATTTGACGTATTTAATGAAAATCACTGATGGCTCCTAGTATCATTAACTAATCTCTAAAATAAAGCAGAGAAGTTGCATATTTCACATTGGAAGAAGGATGAAAACTTCACTTGAGACATTTATTTTGTGATTTCAATGAGCATAGTTAAAATGTTAGCAATGGAGCAGGAAATCACCATATGCACTGTTACTTCTAGGCTTGGACTCAGAACCTTGGATGTTGACAGAATTAACATATTAATTTGAGCTTTTCCTGGATGTTTCAGTTTGACTTTTGATATTTTTTTCCCCAAAGACTTAAAAAAAGCCTTTCATTTAAAATGCATTACTTAGGGAACTATTTTAATGATCTCACTTCCTTTCCTTAAATGGGCAAAATCACATTTCTTTGAAATATGATATCTGCCCAGAATTTGATTATTGAATGGAGATCAGTAATTTGGGGATGTGTGGAACATCTGTCCGGAATTTTGGAAAGGAATTGCCAGCTCCATTCATGTGACATTTCTTATGAAAGCAGCAAAAACATTCTATCAGGAAGTAAAATTGGAGCTGTATCAATATGGCAGCTATAAAATGCAGAGGGAAAAACTGGACAACTTGTGGTAGCGGCCTAAATGCCTACTCGTGCTTTGCCCCCTCCACCCCTTAGCACATACCCCTCCACATGACCAGCCCTCATGTGCAACTCTGATCATATCATTCCTTTCTTCACAAATCTTTCTAATTTTCCAACACCTACCAGGCAAAGTCCAGAGGCCTAGATCTGCCATTTAAAATCCTGCGCAAGCAGCCTGACTCTTGTCTGGCATCTCACATCTCACGTCTGTGCACTTTCCGTGACTCTTTGCCTCTCTAGTAGCTGCAAACTCCCACCTCTCCCCGGGCAAGCCCACCTCCAAGCCCGCGTGCCTGCGTGGCCCTGCTTTCCTTAGCCTGCAATTAATTCCCTTCTCAAGTTTTCCATCTCGAATTTCCCAAATCCCTTGTAAAATAGTCCCTGATTTTTCCGACTAGATACACCTACTATGTGTGCTCATTTTTATATTTTTTATAGAGTCAAGAGGATTTATGTTGTACGTACTGCGTTATTCTTTATCTTTCCTTTTAATGATGTTTAAATATCAACTGAGCACGTATACCTCTTTTTCATTTTTAATATGCATGTCTTTATTCAATGATTTTCAAGAATAAATGAGGAATGCTGTTCCTTTTTTCTCCTTAATTAAAGATGAAACTAAAGCCTTAGAGAAAATTGAGGGAGCTGAGAAGAGGGCTGCTCTGTGCCTTAGTTTTTAGAGTTGGCTTCATACTTTAACAGCCACATTTTATCACATCGCATGGGCACTCCATAATTTAATTAACCGATCCTATTGTAATGGATATGTCAGTTGTTTCTAGTTGAATTTTTTTAATCTATTAAAAAATAGCATCTATTATAAACACTCTTTTTAAATTTTTTTAATGTTTTTATTTTATTTTTGAGAGACAGTGTGAGTGGGGGAGGGGCAGAGAGAAAGGGAGACACAGAATCTGAAGCAGGCTCCCGGCTCTGAGCTGTCAGCCCAGAGCCCCATGCGGGACTCGGGGGCTTGAACCCACGAACCGCGAGATCATGACCTGAGCTGAAGTCAGACCCTTAACGGACTGAGCCACGCCAGGCACCCCATATTATAAACACTCTTAAATGTTTATATTGGAGAGCTCTTGCAAGGGTTGTCGGTGGGATTAATTCATAGCAGTAAAATTGTTTCCTATCTTGAATTATGATGGTTTATAGTGAGGCCTCTTCACTGTCTTCTCTTCTGGAGGCTATTGGTTTCCTGATTATAGAATGAACCATCATCATTATGTATTTATTGATTAGGCTTTATGCAGAGTACTTTATTTTTATTATTATTTTTAATGTTTATTTTTGAGAGAGAGAGAGAGAGAGAGAGAGAGAGAGAGAGAGCAGGGGAGGGGCAGAGATAGAGGGAGACACAGCATTTGAAGCAGGCTTCAGCCTCTGAGCTGTCAGTGCAGAGCCTAACTGGGGACTCCAGCTCAGGAACCATGAGATCATGACCTGAACCTAAGTCGGATGCTTAACCTCCTGTGCCACCCAGTTGCCCCTAGGCAGAGTGCTTTATAGATATATGCCATTTAGTCCTCAGACCAACCCTCTGGTGCTGGGTATTGTTATTTTAATTCCACAGATGAGGAAACTGAAGCTAAAGTCAAGTAACTCACAAAAGAAGGTTGTATTTGCACTCCATTTAGGAGGCTGCTTGCAAGCCGACTCCTAACCACCGTGCACTCCCACAGGCAGCTGAACCTCTGAGATATTTGTTCAGTGGTTATGCCTGGAACAAAGCAAAAGGCAGACTTGCCCAGAAAAGAAAACAAAAGTTGTTTATATAAAGAAAAAGGGTTTCTTCCTTAGGCCACAAATTGTTCTAGCAATTCTATTGGGTGTTTTCCTTGAGGGCATTTATCTTCTGGAAGAAATCACTTAAAAAAAAAATCTGTTTTGTGTTTGGTTAATAGCCATGGTTCCATTCGTACTTCCCTGTATTGACAGTTTATTTGCAAGTTTTTAAGAGAAATTCTAACTATATTTCTTTGCTAGAAAACCAGACAGGGAAAAGGAAGCCTTTTGTGATTAAAAAAAAAAAAAGTTTGACGAAAAATTCGTTCATTTCTAAAATTTGTATCAAGTTTGTACTGTATGCCCGCTGTTGTGCTACCAGCTAGAGGGACAAGCAGGATCGAAACCCTTGAAAAAATTCAAAGTTTAAACAAACGTGTGGATGTATAAGGGGATCATGTGTGATTTTCAGAGATTATTCTGGAGGGTCAGGGGAGGCTTCCTTTGGCCACATGAGAGGGGCAATCTGACAAGAGTGAGAGTTAACCAGGTCGGGCTGACATGTGGTGGGTTAGAGGTAGCAGCAGAGGTGGAAGGGGGAGGCTGGACATTGGTGGCGGCATGAACAGCAGGTTCAAAGGCCTGGTGTGGGGTCCTGGCACGTCTGGTCTCAGGAGCCAGAGGAAGCCGTGTGATCTCAGTGCTAAGAACAAGAAGAGCAGTTCAAGGAGAGGCTGCCTTTGGGCGCTGCTGGTAATGATTCTTCATAGGGTAGCTTTATTGACCCCTAATTCACATACCATGTAGTTTACTCATTTACAATGTACAATTCAGGCATGCCTGGGTGGCTCAGTCCGTTAAGCATCCGACTCTTGGTTTTGGCTCAGGTCACCACCTTGCGGTTTTGTGAGTTTGAGCCCTTCGTTGGGCTCTGCAATGACAGTGTGGTGCCTGCTTGGGATTCTCTCTCTCTCTCTCTCTCTTTCTCTGCCCCCCATTCTCTCAAAATAAATAAATCAACTTTAAAATTATGTAATCCATGGTTTGCAGGGTTGTGCAACCATCACCTCAGTGAATTCCAGAATATTTTTATTACTCCCCAAGAAACCCTGTACTCATCATCCTCTATTTCCATGTACTCACTCCCCCATCCCCTTGCAACCCCTGATATACTTTCTTCCTCTATGGATTTGCCTCTGTTGGACATTTCATATACATGGAATCATACAGCATGTGACCTTTATTTCTGGCTTCTTTCACATAGCGTGATGTTTTCAAGATCTAGCCATGATATAGCTTGTATCAGTACTTCTTGCCTTTTTATTTTTGCCAAATACTTCCTGAATTTTAGTGCTGAGTAAATTGTTCATGATGTTTTATCTTTGTTGTTGTGTAGTGATTTTAGCAGCGTCTAAAATACCTCAGAGGTTTGAAGTCCTAAAACAAGCTCACCTTGAAGACAGTAGAAACATGAAATTATATCCTGGTTATTAATTGTTATTCTTAAAACATATAACTGTCATGCAATAGCATTTTTGGAAATGGCCAACTGTGACCTCTAAAATAGGATAGTATGTATTTTCTCCTTTGAAGAAATAAGAACTCCAGCATTTTTAGTGCCTAATTTTTTGCAATGCAATATTATGAGAGCATGTAAACATGACACATTTTATAATTTCAATTAAAGAACAAGGGCTTACATAGATTTCTTATACTTTCCCAATAATGGATAGAAATTTGTTTGAGGGACGGTATGTAGGGAATTTTTTTGTGTGGAAACGTTTGAACATAGTTATTCCTATTGGCAGAAATCAGTGGAATAACATTACCTTCCAGCAAATGTTTTAATTGTTTTAGAACATAATACTGTAATGCTATAATAATCTTGCCAGGTTTTTTCTACCGTCTTTTTTTTTTCCGGTCATGCCAAAATAAAAAGATAGAAGTAGAATCAGATAGTAATTACTTTTCTTCCCTTGCTATATGAGAAACTCACTCTGGAAAATAATCTTCTGCTGTCAGATTACTATGAATCGCCCCGCAAGAAGATAGTACAACAATGTACCCTGCCACCTCAGCTGTCACTTCTTTGTTCCTTGGCTAAAAAGCTCATCCTGTTTTTTTCCCCTAAGTGTAGAACAGTGGGATGAGCATAGACTTAGAAAGAGCCAGGGAAAAATGAAATTTGAATTGGGACTCCGTGCCCACACACTGCGAGGCTTTGGGCAAGTTACTTAGACTCTCTGAGCCTCTACTTCCTCATGGGTGAATTAGGAATGATGACATCTCTATCATGGGGTTCTTGGAAGGACTGAATTAGATAGCATCTGTAAGCAAGCAGTAGTGTGCCTGGCACACAGGAGAAGCTCATGAAGTGGCGGTTATTAAATAAGGAGGATTTTTAAAAATTTCTTTATTTAAGTTCAAGTTAGTTAACAGTGTAGTACTGCTTTCAGGAGTAGAACCCAGTGACTCGTCTCTTACATACACCCCCCCCCCAGTGCTCATCCCAACGAGTATCCTCCTTAATGCCCATCGCCCATTTAGCCCATATCCCCACCCACCACCCCTCTAGCAACTCCCAGTTTATTCCCTGTATTTAAGAGACTCTTATGGTTTGCCTCTCTCTCTGTTTTTGTCTTATTTTCCTTCCCTTCCCCTATGTTCATCTGTTTTGTTTCTTAAATTCCATATATGAGTGAAGTCATATGGTATTTGTCTTTCTCTGACTGACTTATTCTCTTAGCATAATACACTCTAGTTCCATCCACATTGTTGTAAATGGCAAGATTTCATCTTTTTCATCACCAAGTAATATTCCAATATATATACATACATATATATATATATATATATATATATATATATATATATATATACCACATCTTCTGTATCCATTCATCAGTCAATGGATATTTGGGTTCTTTCCATAATTTGGCTATAGGGCTGTTACAATTTATATATAGGGCTGTTATAAACATTGGGGTGCTTGTGCCCCCTTCAAATCAGCATTTTTATATCCTTTGGATAAATAGTCAGTAGTGCACATGCTGGGTCGTAGGGTAGTTCTATTTGTAATTTTTTGAGGAACCTCCATACTGTTTTCCAGAGTGGCTGACCAGCTTGCATTCCCACCAGCAGTGCAAAAGAGATCCTCTTTCTCCGCATCCTCACCAACATCTGTTGTTGCCTGAGTTGTTAATGTGAGCCATTCTGACAGGTGTGAGGTGGTATCTCATTGTGGGTTTGAATTGTATTTCCCTGATGATGAGTGATGTTGAGCATCTTTTCATGTGCCTGTTGGCCGTCTGGATGTCTTCTTTGGAAAAGTGTCTATCGATGTCTTCTGCCCATTTCTTCACTGGATTATTTGCTTTTGTGTGTTGAGTTTGACAAGTTCTTTATAGATTTTGGATATTAACCCTTTATCTGATAAGTAATTTTGATTCCACAGGACACAAATGGTCCTTTAGTTGTTTTAGGTCTTGGCTTCCATGTTAACGTAGTGTCCCTATGTTGCCAAGAATTACACTTACTATTCTTGTCATCCAATCAACCATTAAAAATAAAGTTAAAATTAAAATTAAAGTATTGCAATTAGAATTAGAATTAGAATTAGAATTAGAATTAGAATTAGAATTAGAATTAGAATTAGAATTAGAATATGAGCTCCAAGAGGCCAAGAACTTTTCTGCCTTGTTAAATGCTGCCTGCAGCTGAGGTATGAGTAGGTATCTCATTAAATATTACAGAAATTAATAAGTTGTGCATCTTCTAGGTCCCAGACTCTTGGGTTAGCACCACTATGGAGGATGGAATAAAATACATGAGCACCCGGTCACTGTTCTCAAGCAACGTGGAATATGAGTTTGAGTAGTATTCGCTAAGTTCCTTCAGGGATTGAGATAGGCTGATTTACATAGAGGAAGTGTGAGAACATTCAGGCAGCTGTCAGAGCTGTCCAGTAAGGGGCCATGGAGACCCGGACCACCATTCAGGATACACAATAGCCTTATTGACCCTGTGTGTCTTTAGCTCTCTAACAAGGCTAACATTGCAATAGGCTTTGCCATTCTCACATCTTCTTTCTTCATCTCAGCTTCCACTCTGATCACAATTGGTTCTTCTTCTTCTTTTTTAATATTTACTTATTTATTTATTATGAGAGAGAGAGAGGGTGAGAGCATGAGCATACATATAAGTAGGGGAGGGGTAGAGAGAGAGGGAAATAGAGAATCCCAAACAGGCTCCATGTTCAGCATCAAGACTGATGCAGGGCTCGATCTCACGACTGTGAGATCATGACCAGAGCTGAAATCAAGAGTCTGACGTTTAAACGACTGAGCCACCCAGGTGCCCCACAGTTGTTTCTTCTATTGATACTGCTTATTGGGCTACCCTTCTGACTTTGAAGCCTCTCCAGATAGAAGGTCTAGCTAACTTTCTGGTTGGAATCCAGTTTAGAATATTCCTATAGGAAGGCTTTTGGGACAAATCTTCTGTGGTTTGTTGCTACTACCTTTGGCTTCCCCAGTGATCATGATTCCATCAGCTGTGGCCAATGCCAGGGATTATCGGTTACAAGCATGCCAACCTGAGTACTGGGAAGTGTAGGAAACCTAGACATTCCCAGCCTTTTCTCTGCAGAAGTGAATGGATAGCTATCAATAAAGGGTCATTTGAACTAAATGTCAAGAGACAGAGACAGACAATGCAAGACTTGTAGAGAAGATAGCCCACCAGGGTGAGTAATCAGGGTAGAAGGAGGTAGAGTGTAAATCACAAACCGCATCTCATGCTATTTGGTGCCCTCAGGATACATTCAGTAAATGTTTGCTAAGTGATTTATTGAAGGAAGAGATATTTGGGCTATAACATTGAGAGAGTTAGTAGAGGAGAAAGAAGCACAGAGAACTGTGATTTTTAGTACCTGTCTTCCACTTTTGAATTGGCTCTCTGGATTCTCCGTCTTTCTTACAGATTCAGGTATATTTATTTGTTTACAGAATCTCAAAATGCTGCAGCCAGGGTTCCTGGGAAAACTATTTTAGATGGCATAGTGATCCCCCAAGTGTTTCCCTGTAAGAAGTTTTCTGTATGATATTTATTATTTTTATGAGAACAAGGAACTCTATGCTCAAATGAATTTAGAAAAAATGCTAGGATAGACCATGCAGTGGTAACAAGTTAGTCCCCAAATATCAGTGGCTAAACTTGGAAAATATTTCTTTCTTGCTTTTGAAAAGTCCTACATACCTGGAGAACTTTCTGGGGAAGTTAGCTTTTATGTGTTGACTTAGAGGTCCATGGCACCCCCCTCACATGGTTCTGACATGATCATAGCATGGTATTCATGATCTCCTCATAAGAATTGAGAAAGCTGGAAGATGACCCAGGAACTTTTCCCTGCCTCCCCTGGAAGTCACACCCAGGCACATTTCATTGGTTGGGACTAGTCCTAGGGCATTGCCTAATGGCAAGGGGCTGATAATCTTTCTTTGTCCAGTAACGGTAGGATAACCCAGATGTGAAAGAAGGCTAGCAATCTCTACTACTCTGAGTCAAATTGTATCATATTTTCATGACTGCAGGGAAGTTTTCCATTTTTTTTTCCTTTTTTGGAGGTTTGAAGTGGTAACATACTTTACCCATCTTCAAGATGGGTTAATTTTTTGCAGTTTTTCCCAAATTCATTTGTACGTAGAACTCTTCCTTCAAGGAGCACCTTGCAACACTACTATTCCATGGAACATACTTTGATCAATATCGCAATAGGTAATTTATACATCTCCTTTGTCACTGCTGCTATAAGCATCAAGTCTCCTCATCTCCCTGGTGGCCGTCTTCCTTGTAAACCTTTATTTTCATGGAAATTACTATAAGTGTGCTACTTGCCACTACAATTCATAGCCTGATCTCAATATCTGCAAAGAGCACATGCTAGAAAGGCAAAGCAAACAGACTGTTGGAATGTAGCAGAAGTGATTACTGGGTGACGAGGAAAGATTTGCCAGTCTACTGGTAGTTTTGTTCGTGTTGTTTTAACAGCCCACTGGCCCTTTATTTTAGAAGGATAGGAGATGAAAATATTATCATTCATGTGAAATAACAGCTGCCACCAAGTTTCTTTGAACTGCTAAATGACATCATCATTTATAAAGTAAGTAGCACATACAGTGGCTCTAGTCAGCTGTTGTTAGATCAAATTTGGTTGGCTTTCAATTCCTACAAGAAACAGTTGCTGAATTCCTGATAAATGGAAGTTCGATTGCTGGGCTCTGAGGAGGGGTCAAAGAAGTATGCAGCCTAGTATTGTGTGGGAAAAGCAACAGTGAATACTTACTACTAGATAGATAATAAGCATCAGTCAACAGATACTTCTTGAAGATATACTCTGTGCCCCCAAACTATAGTAAACTCTAGGAATATGTCAGGGAGACAGAAATCGACATAGTAGTGGTAATTCTCATAAAGGTTACAGTTTATTACAGACAAATATTAATCAAATAATCACAAGTGTATAAAATAACTTGAGATAAGTATTCTGGGTAAAAGGGATGTATGAATTCCCCAAACCAGCCTGATGGAATGTAGGGGTGGAATATGTAGTCTGAACTCCAAGGACAAGGAGGAGCCAGAAATCTTAGAGGTAGCAAGGCCTGAATTTAAACTTACTACTATGTGAAACCATACACTTTAAATTATGCAAATTATTCTTTTTTAAAAATGTTTTTAAATATTTATTTTTGAGAGAGAGAGAGAGAGAAAGACAATGAGTGGGGAGGGGCAGAGAGAGAAGGAGACACAGAATCCAAAGCAGGCTCCAGGCTCTGAGCTGTCAGCACAGAGCCCAATGTGGGGCTCGAACTCATGAACCGTGAGATCATGACCTGAGCCAAAGCCTGATGCTCAACCAACTGAGCCACCCGTCTGCCCGGCAAATGTGTTCTTTCATATGAAAGGGTTTTTGAGCCTTAGCTGTTCAGGGACTTCTGAGACAAGAATGACTTCTGAGAAAGACCTACGTGAAATCAGTTAACTTCAATCGTGGGCCTCTCGGTGGTATCAGGCCCACATCACAACTAATTCCAAGAATCATATGGCCTTGTCTTCCCTAATACCTGGATTCTGTTGGAGTTCCCATGGTAACCTGCCTGAAGGGTCAGTTGCAAGAGGGCCCATGCATAGTGGTATATGGCTCTTCGGGAAGAATCTGACTGATGGTTTAGACCAGAATTTGGCAAACTTTTTTTTTTTTTTTTTAGGCCAGATAGTAAATATTTTAGATTTTGCCTGCCACATGGCCCTTACTCAGCTCTGTCACTGTAGTGCAAAAACAGTGATAAATAATACATAAATGCAGAGGTGAGGCTACCAATAAAACTTTATTTATAAAATCAAATAGCAGGCTGGATTTGGCTCCTGGGTCATCATTTGCAGACCAGTAGCTTAATCCACAATCCACATATACCTGATTTTATCTGCTATCAACCAGTGGGATTTTTTTTTCCTTAAATGAAGAAAGGCATTTTGGTGACATCCTTTTGGTATTTCAAGCAGGTCCGCAAATGCAGTGCAATTTTAGGAATATCAGAAAAGATTTTGGCCCTTCCCATCAAAAATGATCCTTATTCATTCTCATGTGATGTTTCAAATTCCCCGGCTGGTACATTATCTATTTTAAGTATTCAAATCCAAGTTGGACACCAAGTTTTCTGAAAGGGAGGTACTTTAAGAGAATTCAGTTTTAACACCTTGATGTGAAGAAAGGATTTAAGAATGAGTTTGGAATAAATGGAAAGGCTCTCTAAAGACCTGTCCACTTTAGATCAGATGAAATGGGAAGTTGCCAGTAAGAGTATGGCTCCTGCTTCACAGCTTTTATGGATCTGACACTGATCCCCATTTTACTAGAATTTGATGACAGTTAAATAGCAAATATCATGATTAGAGTTATTTCAGCTTCTTCTTAGATGGGAGTGATCACATTTCAAATTGCTATGCATTCCCCGTGAAACTTCACTCATGGTTGGTGCTCAATATGCTGAATATATATTTTAAAAATTAATAAATGAATGAATGAACACATAAGGGCAAAGAGTCTGCTACTTTTTTGTCAATATCAGTCACTTCAGAATTCAGATGAAAAGAAATAGTTGTATTGCTGAAACATGAGTGTGTGTATCTGTATCTATCTATATAGATACACACACCATATATAAGTATTTTTTTTTTTTGATGACAGGTGAACTTGTCTAGAAAGACAACGGGTAGTTTTACTTCAGTTTCTTCTGAGTCTGGTATAATTTCTGGGTTCAGTGACTGTTGTTGATGGCCATGATGGCAGTATGAACGATGGGGTGGAGTGTGCACTCACCCCAGAAATAGTCCTTGAACATTGCTCTGTGATGAGTTTGTTTCTAAGATCAGTTGCTTTTTTTTATGGCTTACCTTTTTCTGTTAAAAAAATGAATGCAACATGACTGAGTAAATTGCACATACATTCTAGAGTGAGCCAGAACTGAATTATAATCTGACTCTTCAAATTACTAACTGTGTGACCTTGGGCAAATTATTTTTCTTCTGCTATCTCAATTTTTTTCATGTGTGAAATGATAATAATCACAATTTTTAGCTCACAGCATCATTGTGATGTTTAAATTAGAGAACGTGGCGCTTTGCCTTAATGAGTACTAAAAGCTCTACTTAGAATATAAGAATTGCTTAACAAATATTTGCTACGATGATAATGACGGTGAGGTTCTATACTTTCTTAAGCCTCTGTACATAACGAAGGCGCGGGTATGAGATGAGTCATTAAGATGTATGTACCACACATTGTGAGATCTGAGAAAGTTATGGAGATTTTTTTTTCCTTGAAAGAGATTTAATATTTCATTTGAATTACAAGATAAAAATTTAATAATCATCCTTCACAAGGAAGAGAATAAAGCATGATGCTGTCCCAAACCTACTGTTGCTTGTCAAAGAAAACCTGTCAGTGTTAATGCTCCCCATTGCGAGGACATACCCCTCCGTGCAAAAGTGCACGCTGTATACGCTGCTTGTTTCATTGACTTTGCTATGTGTGCACTGGAGGGAGTTGGAAGGAAAGCTATGAAAAAAGTCACACATTTTCTGTATAGCTTTTAGGCTGTTCTGACCTTTTTTTTATACCACAGTTAAAGAATTAATTTATTGAGGCCACCATTTTCAACCTCATCATCTGCTTTGAATTTGAACACAAGCAGATTCTGCATAAGCCCTGTCTGGTATATCTGATGTTGGTTAAGCAAAGTACTGTGTTAAAATAGATACAAAATAGATATAAGCTAAAGCCCTGTTTAATGAATGAATATAAACAAGATTGGGGACTATGCAGGGAAAAAAATCGAGTTAAATAAGCAATTCACACTATTTAGGAACCCAAGGTGTCAATTGAATGATTGTTTTCCAGTGACCAGGAAGCTAGAGTTCATGGACTGTAATAGCCACTGATAAATGCACCTATATACACATACATGCATACCCACATACGTGCATACATATGTATATTGTTATAATTGCCCTTTGTCATTCAGTCGTCCATTCAAGATGTATTTACTGAGACTGTTCTGCATGGTGAGTATTGAAGATACTATAGTCACCAAAGCAGATGTGGTCCTCATCCTACTCTGTAGCTTGCCCTCTAGCACAGGAAGATGATTAGTGTCAGGAGAATGAAGTCCAGGGTTCCATGGGCACATTAAGCTGCCAACTCAATTATCTTCTCTCAGACATGAATTTAGAAGCCAGCTAGGGAATAATAAACAAGTAGGAAAAATAGAGAAGAGAACAAACAATGATCATTGAACTAACAAGAAGAACAAGCGATGGGTTGTTTCCCATTTCTGCCCATCCTCCTCCTTCCGTTCCAGACCCACTTGCTAGGGCTCCGGTTCTACTAACACAGAATTTTTTTTTTTAATTAAATTTCCATAGTCTTTTGTTCATACTGTTTCTCTACCTGGAAAGTTACACTCTGTTTTCTCTCTCTCCCTATGTCTTGTCCATTCATTAAAAAGCCCTTCTGCCTCCATGAAGCCTTATCTAAGCACTGCCACCCTCATAGACCTTGCTTTCAACCTCCCAATTCTGCACAGTTGGATAGACCATATAACGCAAGTTACTGTTTAGTTACTAGTTAATGTAACTACCACTTAGCTGTATTCTGCCACATGTTTTTAGTTTTCCATTCATTAAAGTACAGTATGCCAAAGGAGTTATTTTTCTCAATTAGGTCCTCTAGGGGGATTGGGTGGGCGGCTAGGAGAGACGCACAGGGAAGGGAAAATGGGAATGAACTACAGTACCTGTCTGCAAGGAGCTTGCTATTGATTAGGGGCCATATGTCAAATGTGTAAATGACAATGGGTTGAATTGTGTTTCTCTAAAAGATGGATTGAAGTCCTAACCTTGGAGTATAAACGAATGTGGCTTTATTTGTAAATAGGGTCTTTTACAAATGTAATCAAGTTGGGATGAGGTCATATTGGATTAGAGTGGGCCCTAATCCAATATGACTGGTGTTCTTAGAAAATGAGAATAAAATGCAGAAACATTAAGGAAATGGCACGTAACTATGGAGACAAAGATTGGAGTGATGTGTCTGTGAGCCAAGGAATACCCAGAATTTCTGGCAACATGAGATACTAAGAGAAAAGACCCAGCCCTGATGACACCTTGATTTCAGACTTCTCGTCTACAGACCTATGAGGGGGTAAAGGTGTATGGCTTTGAGCCACTCTGTGGTTTTTTGTTATGGCAGCCCTAGGGAACGAATACACCATGATGATACCAAGGAAGGACATGAGGGAAACATGGACTAGGGTGTTCTTAGGAGAAAGCAGTCATTTCTATAGGGTATTGGTGGTATATTGAGAGAAGTTTCATGGGTGGGCCTGGGCCTTGCGGTTTAGCAGGGTGTGCACATCTAAGATAGGAAGAAAGTTGAAATTATATTACACTTTTGGGAATTAGTAGGAGTAAAGGCATAGGAACGTATTAGTAGAATCATAACACGAATCGTGTCCAGAGAGAATTAGGGGTGTTGGTTTTGCTAGAGCATTTTGTGAGTAGTAGAAGTGGTAGATGAACCTGGCAAAGGAGACTGAGCTTAGACCGTAGAGGGAAGAGTTTGAGCAGCAGCATATGAGGATGTATTACCATTGCTCAGTAGCTAGAGAGAATCATAGAGCATATATACGTCAGATGTATGTAGGCTTTGGGAAGACTGATCTGACAGTAAAGGTTCTCAAGCTTGAGTGTGCCCATGACCCCTTGGAGGACTTGTTATAACACAGATTATAGCGCTCCATCCTTAGAGTTTCTGATCCATTAGCTCTTGAGCGAGCACAATTATTTGCATTTCTAACAACTGCTCCGGTAATCCTGATCCTACTAGTCCAGGAACCACCTTTTGAGGACCACTGTTGTAGAGAGATGGGAATTTGAAGAGACAGGAGGCCAGGAGACCCTTTGGAGCTTAACATAATGAGCAGACAAAAGATAGACATGGGCTGAAGGAGTGTCAGTAGGTATGAAGATGGGGCAAGAGATTTCTACCAGGTGGGTCTCAGGCATCTCATTGGAGAGAGAGGTTCAGGGAGAGAGAAGGCATTAGTTCTAAATCCTTGACTCTGGAAAGTTACTATGGTGCTTTCTTTTTGTTTCTTGTGTGTTAGTCTTATTATTCTCACCAAATTAAAAGTCTCTTGAGGAAAATGACTACGTCATTTTGACAGGTTTATAAAACACACACACACACACACACACACACACACACACACGTAAAAACCACCTCTTTGTATTTGGTATGATAATAATAACTAACATTTATCAAATGTATGATGTATACCAGACACTTGGCATAGATTACCTATTTTAACCTTTACCAGCAATCAATCAGTTGGGTATTACTATTTGTTTTATACGGTGGGAAACTGAAGCTCAGAGAAGTTGAGTAACTTACCTTAGGTCACACAGTAATTAAGGGGCTTAACCAGGATTTAGACCAGGCTGTCTGATTCCAGAGTCCCTGTGCTAACTCCCACATTATAGTACCTCATTAGTGATGAGCTAGGTGCCTAGTAGATGCTGGGTCATTATATCTATTTATATTATGTGACAGCCCATAGTCATAGAGGAAAATTAGCTGATACAGATAATAATAATGTTAATAATAATAAATTCTTCCGTATATCCACTACCCAGTGATAGGCATTGCCAAACATGTTACTGTATATCTTTTTAGATCTCTCTCTAAGCCTGCATATTTATACATGTATGGGGTGTACTACAATGTTTATGCTATGTTGTAACTTTTAAAAATTAAAGCACCCCAAGCAATTTCCTTGTCAATAAATATACTCCTATAATGTCAATGTTAACGACGATTTATTTTTTTATGCTATAATTTATTTAACTTCTTTTCTCTAGATGGGCATCTAGAAATATGTCCTGACATTGAGAGTCATTCTATGAATGGATTCTTAACCTGTATCCCTTGGGACATAGAATTCTGAATTTTGTTGGAAGAGATAAAAGTCATATATTTGAATTCTCCCATTTATTAGATGAGAAGGGCAAGGTTCAAGGGAGGTAAAATAGCTTTCCTAGATTCACAGATTAGAACTAGAACTCTTATCTTGCCATCCTTGCATCCATACAGACATCTCCATCCATCCATCCATCTGTCCATCCGTCCGTCCATCCATCCATCCATCCATCCATCCATCTACTGACCCACCTAGTAATTATTAATGACTTTCTGCTTTGTGCAAGGTACTGTTCTGTGTATAGGGAATACGGCAGTGGCCAAAACAGCCCAAAGATCCTTCTGTCATTGGAACAAACATAATGGGGTTGAGAGGGTATTGCTAACCCAGTTTCTTTTTATTGGCCAATGTTGCCGATTTTCAAGACTGCTTGGTTTCATATCTTTTGTCAAGGATGCCAGCTAAATAAAGCTGCTTAATGCTAGACATGATCTTTTCCTTACTGAATGTCCACCAAGGGAAAACTGCATCTTTCTAACCAAAATGAGGTGGTGTAGTCTGCTGAAACACCCTTCTGGGGTATTTTTCACCCACTGCTCAGAGGTATTTAGGTATGCCCTACCAATTTCTAACAGCCCTTCTCTCCTACTCAACTCCTCACACTTGAAGAAACATAATTTGTTTCTCACAAAAGACTGCAGTCAAGCTGAAAAATGCTTTCTTTTGTTTGTCCATGAGCTACCCACAGCTGAAAGATGGGGATGGCAGAGGGTGTGCAGGTGTTTCTTTTGTCATGCATTTCCAGCCAGGACAGAAGTTCCTTCAGAATCCAGACCCAAGGGATTTGCTCTAAAATCTTGCTTTCCTTGTTCTGATGGCCACTCCTCTCCCAAACCTTTTGGAAGCATTTCATCAATTAGAGCAAGTCTAGATTGCTACTCTTAAGTATAAAGTATCAGAAGACATTTTATCAACTCGTATGTAGCATCAGGCTGTGTAATTGGGAGTCAGAACAACTAGGTTTTAGCTCCCTACTTTACTAAATACAGACTTTTAACTTTTTAAAAGCTCGGTTTCTTCATCTGCGTGTAAACACACATAGTTCATATAACTGAACTTTTTAATAGTAGTGCTTATTATATTTAATTACATCATGTGTCACTTTTCTAGGGGACCAACTCTACCCCTTTGCCCAGAACTGAGGGAAGACTTCGGGTATGTGAAAATTTCAGTGCTAACACAAGGAAAGTCCTAGACAAACCAGGATATGTTGGTCACCCTAAGTTAGGCAGTGAACGTTAAGAAACTGTTTAATGTATAAAGTGCCAAGGTCAGGAGAGATAAGGAAAGATGGAGAAACTGCCTTTGATTGGGGGAAACTAAGGAGATTAGACAATGCAGTGAGATGAACTGAATTACATCCTGGAGCACAAAAGAGATGTTAGTGCAAAAGGTAATAAAATTTGCCTAAAGTTTGCCATGTAGCAAAACGTATTATGCCAATGGTGATTTATCATTATTCATACATATACCATAGTTATGTAAATAGTTTTAAATGTTTATTTTTGAGAGAGAGAGAGAGAGAGGGAGAGAGAGAGAGAGAGAGAGAGAGAGAGAGAGAGAGAGAGAGAGATCACAAGCAGAGGAGGGGCAGAGAGAGGGAGATACAGAATCTGAAGCAGGCTCCAGGGTCTGAGCTGTCAGCACAGAGCCTGATGCGGGACTTCAAGCCAGGAACTGCGAGATCGTGACCTGAGCTGACGTCGAACACTTAACCGACTGAACCACCCAGGTGCCTCTACCATAGTTAAGTAACATGTTGATATGTGAGGAGGCGGGATAGGGTATAAACACATATTCTATACTGTATCTACAGTGTTTCTCCCCTGCTGGACTGCATGCTTTGTGTGGGCAGGGATCTGGTGTTTCTTGATCTAAGCCCAGTGTCTGATGTATTGTAAGCACTTGATAAACATTTGTTGAATAAATGTTGAATAAATGCATGAAAATTAAATTAGTTAAAATGCTTAGCTCAGAGAATAGCATATCGTAAATGCTTAATAAATGTAAGTAAGTGAGTTTTGCTATTTTCTTTCTGTGAGCACTCTTTAGTCTCACGTATTTTATTGGCAACTTTCATTTTTTGAGACTGCCTTCTTTCTACATGTTTCCAATGTAAATTTTATAAGGTAATTAGTAGGACATAATGGATACCATTAGATAACCATTCTGTTATTTGGGGGATTAAGAAACTTCAAAGGAATTTTATCTTAAGGTGTTTCTTATACTTTTCCTTTGTGAGTCTTTCTGTTTGCTTTCCTACTTTGAAATGCTAATGTCATGATTCCCTTTTGTCTTGTGCATCTTTTAATTTGGGTTTCAATTCTACCAGTTATCAGTACAACTTACACCTTCTGCCAAAGCTTTATCAAAGTGGTTAGGTAGGTAGGTTTATAAGCCAGAAGAGTAGAATGGGGTGACAGTTGGGTGACTTTGTAAGAACAGAACAGAAATGCAATTTGCCTCTCTGGTAGTCTAATACAATGGACTGTAAAGTGATTATTTCCTGTTGATTTCCACTGGGCAACTGTTCCCCTGCCCATTAACAAACCCATCTTCATTCTTGAAATAACATCAAAGAACCCAAAATGGTTATCTTGAAGTATAACATTTTAGTGTGCACGGTGTCCAAATCATGTCTAAGAAGACTGGTAGTATCGTAAGGGAAATCATCTAAAGAAATATTAGAATGCTAAGAAATACATTTTTAATAGAATAGAGAAGCTAGCACCTATTCAGCATATAATTCATGCAGGCATGATTCTGTGCTTTCAGCTATATTATCTAATTTAATTCCCTTACAGGTTTTTGTGATGAGGTTTTCTTATCTCAGGTGGATGAGGACATGAAGAGTAAGAAATATGAAATAAGCTGTCCAAGTTTACAGAGCTAGCCAATCACAAAAATGAGATTTGAACCTCACTGTGTCTGACTCTGAAACACGTTTTCCCTGCTACATCATGCTGCTGTCATTGGCTTAATAAATATGTACCATGATTTTTTTTTTTCTTTCTAAGATCTTTGCCAACACGGGTGATTCCGGGGAGAGCGAAACAAACACAGAACATGCCCACAGGCCACTTACAGTTTGCTGGAGTGTGAGGCATTTATCTAGTTGTACCTCCAACTCCTCAGGGTTTGATTTTGAAAAGTGAATGAGAGGTACAGTGCTTGGCATAGACAGAGAGCTCTCAGTAGTTGTTAGCTGACCATGTTGTTATTAGATGACAGCACAGATACGCAAGTATAATGTTTGTTAAGTGCTATGAAGGAAAGGCACATGGAATTGTGAAAACATACAAGGGAAAACCTGACCTAGTCTGGAAGGGGGGTGAAGGCTGTTCTGAGGAAGGCCAAAAAGAAGGTGGGGAGGAGAGTTATCTAGGCAGCAAGAGCGATGTGTGCAAAGGCCCTAAGGCAGAAGAGGACGTTATGTGTTCAAGGAAGTGGACCCAAGTGTGATGGAGCTTGTAAAACAGGGTGACTTGCAGTAATTTTCTCCTCAGTGTTTTCCCGACACCAGGCATTTCTCCAAGTCTTTGACTTCCCCTCTTAGTACCTTCACAGTTCCCAGTACCTAATTTCCTAACTCTGTAAGGAGGCAATTCTGCCCGTCAAATTTATCTAAGCTGAAGGGTACTTATACAAATTTACTTAGTGACTTATCTTAGGACACAAAGAAATCTTGCTCCTATTGGGTTCCATCTTTGCAGATTCCATCCATAGATTAGGTCGCACGTTGATGGGTGTGATTTAAATTCAGGGAGACAGCTCTGTTGTCAAGAGAAGATAATTGGGAATGAGTCATTGTCTTTTTACAAAGCAAACAGTAAAGTTTAGAGAATTTGCAGGCATGGGTCTTGCAAGAGCTAATTCCCTGCCAGTGTAGATAGAGTATGCTACCTAGAAAGGGATGTCCTGGGGGTATTAGAGACCAAAAATTATCATGTTAAAAGAAAATTCTTCTAAGGAACATAATACTTATCTTGTTATTGTAGACATATTGCATCTGAGGTGGCTTCAGGGGACAGAGAGAAGGAGAAAATGTAGGAAATGACTAGAACAAATACCGTTTGAGGAGGGTTAAAGACTAATGACGTTCCCAAAAAGAAGATGGGATAGAGCACAGGGCTTCCAGTGACTATCATATCTTAAGCTTCATTCAGGTCTGATGTGCAGATTATGCTGGGCCTGGTTGAATAAAGAAGATGGAGGCCAGACTTTTTTTTTTCTTTTTTTTAAATAAAGTTTAGAGTGGGTGAGTGTGGAACACTCACAATATGGCTGATGAGAGGGTGTTCTTCCCTAAAGGAAGAAAACATTAAATAAGCCCAAGGGGAGAGACATTCTACAAAATACTTGACCACTGCTTTTCAAAAGTGTCAAGGTCATGAGAGACAAGAAAAGATGGAGAACTATCTTTGATTTGGGAGAGATTAAAGAGATATGGCAATTAAATGCAAGAAGATGACATGAGTTGCATCCTGGACCACAAAAGAGGTGTTACTGGAAAAATTAATGAAATCTTCATAAAGTTTGTTGTGTAGTGAAAAGTTTTATGCCAGTGTGGATTTCTCAGTTTTCATATAGATACCGTAGTTATGTAAGATGTTGATATTAGGAGAAGCAGGGTAGAGTTTCAACAGGAATTCTATAGTGTAAATGTATAAAAATGTAAAAAATTTCTGTAAATTTAAAATTATTTCAAAATCCATAGTTTAAAAAAATGTGGCCACACAGACACACAGACACACACGCCATATGGCCAAAGTTTTCACTTTATAGACAAGGGAACTGAAACTTAACAGAGGCAACATGGCTACTTGGAGCCTTACTTGGTTACTTATTCTGTTAGACTTGGAAATGCGAAATATTTCCCACCTTGGAAGATCTATTCTGGGTTCCTACAAAAGTCTTCGAGGATCCTAAAAAGGGGTCGTTCCACCATACTACACATTGAGGCCGCTTTAATATATATATATTTTTATCTATAGTTTTCCAAATGTACAAAATGGCATATATTAAGTAAAAGGCCAGATCTTTAGCATGGTCTATAGAGCACCTCATGGCGGTCTCACCACTTCCCCAGACTTACTTCTCTACAATCCAGCCATCGTTGCTTCCCCCAAATGAGTCATGTACTTTCCTGCCTCAGGACCTTTTCATCTGCCTGTAGAGGGGCATCCTTGCCCTTATACATACATAGTACTCAGATTCCGATTCCATCATCTGGTCACACCTTCCCCAAGGGACCCTCCATCAACCTCCTACCCCTAAGAACCAATTAGGCCATCTTTTTTTTTTTTTTTTTTTTTTTTTTTTTTTTGCTTATGGTATCTTGTGCCTCTCCAGTGAATCAGTCAGCAAAGTTTGTCCCATGTGTTCAGTTGTGCCCTCTACAATACCACTATTAATACATACATTTGTAACTGAACAATCTTTATTCCCGATTTTAAAACAGCATCTCTATGGTCATACCCCCCTCAACGTGCCTGATATTGTCTATTTGTTATTTTTAATCCTGGTCTGCCTTCATCCCTGCCCCTTAGCATCCTGAAACCCAAATGTCTGCAATGTATCTACCTTAATAAAGAGAGTAGTATGCTTCTTGGGGGAGTTTTCTTTTTGCAAAATGATATTTAGGCATGTGCCGTTTATCACAAATTCATGGCTAGATGTCTGGTCTCTACCGTATAGGCACATGATAGACATTTAAACTATCTTTGAACAAATAAATTATGAGATGAAAACTAGACAATGGAAACATTCGTCTGGAAACCCACTGGGGAGTTAAGGAAAAGCAATATTTGGAAATCTAACTTAACTAGATTGAAATACTCATGTGTTTTCTCCTCTCAGCCTTTACGCCTTGTCGGTTATCCATTGAATCTCCTTTTACTACAGAGAGAGTAGCTTCCCTTTTCTGCTTCACAGTCACGAGAGAGAAAAGGAAGTAACATATCACAGGCGATATATTTGCAGAAAAGCTTCAGTTGGCTCTTGTCATGACTCCTCTATAAAAAGAAAAAATAAATTCTCTAAACCTCTCTAGAAATGAAAGAGACTGATGTGCAGTCCCTTCCTATTCTTCTGAGTGGTGTCCTTGTGAGGATAAGTTACAGTGAGTGTCAGGCCATTTGTAGGAGCAGCAGGTCCCAGACGAGGGGTTATACGTGGGCGAGAGTAGCAGGGAGTAGAGCCACAAGACAATGGAGAGGGCTGTCATGTAGGCTTCTGATGGGATTTCCATTGGCCAATGGCAAGAGCATGAAGTAATATAGACGTGTGCTCTGTATAAATCTTTCTCTCCCTCTTCCGCCTTCATCATTATCACCATCACCATTATCTTCGTCTTCATCACCTCCATCATCATTTGTTCCATCACTTACATGGTCATTTGGCAAACACCGAGCAGACTGTTAATGGAGGGTTTTACGGGGACAAGCACTGCTGTGCTATAATCAGAGGAGGATTTCCTGAAGTTTGTGAATCTTAAGCCTCACTGCCCCTGGCTTATAAGAGTCTCTTTCAAGAATGTCCTCTTGCTTTTGTGTATA
Organism: Acinonyx jubatus; assembly: GCF_027475565.1. Lineage (NCBI taxonomy): Eukaryota > Metazoa > Chordata > Mammalia > Carnivora > Felidae > Acinonyx > Acinonyx jubatus. The sequence goes on along the minus strand of NC_069380.1, from coordinate 188,831,828 downwards.
TAAATTTGTGTCCATTTTCTTAAGGGCATACCCTCAAATTACATAAGCTTCAAGGCCTCACAAAATCTGGATCTCCCCCTGATCATAATTATCCAATAGAGGAACTCAAACAAAAATTCCTGTATTGAGGATACAACAAACTGGATGATGTGTTTTTATGCCTTGGAGGAGCTCACTCCACTAGCATACTGCACCCCAAGTAGAAACTTAGGAGATTCTTGTGAAATTAAAGCCAAGTCATGGTGAAAAGCTACCACTTTACACTCTTCTGCATTTGCTGTTGGGGTGACTGCATTCAAATATCTGGATGGTGTGGTGTTGTGCTCAGGATCTCTCCAGCTGTTTGTGATTCTCTCATGAGTGTGGGCAGATGCATTCCTTCATTTTCATTTGGATGACAGTTTTAATCTCTTGTAATGGGCCATCTACTGTTAAGTTTGTATCAAATTATTTTAGGACTTTTAACATCCTCTGCTGAACCTAGTTCCGTCCTGGTCCTGGTGGAGCTCGTTCCAGTGAGGTGTCAGCCTCTAATTTAGGAATGCACTGGCCGGAGGCCCATTTCAGTTTTATAGTAGCCTATTAATAAAACATCTTCGGATATAGAATCTCGATTCAGAGAAGGATGATAGCTTCTTGGGATTTTTCTCTGATACTTCTGATGTATAAACTGTAGAATGTTCTGTATTTCCTTTTGAAGTATCCTATTTAGAAATATTGTTTTTTCTTGGCATCCTTCCCCACATCAGCTCAATGTTAGAATTTGTGAGTATTATCAGATGTGTATGTGGGGCTGTCATCCTTATTTTCCTTCTATAAATAATGGACCAATTAAAAAGTCCATCTAGGACTCATAGACAAGCTGGACCAGCATTGGTGGCCTATACCAAGAGTGCCTCCAAATCAGGCTGACTCACCCATGTGGTGACATCTGAGCCTCTGGAATAAGGTGATTGCCTTATGGTTGGGTCCCTCTCGTAACCTTACTGGTAACATTATTTCTTCCTCCTCATTTGGCTATGAATGAGTAAGGACAGGTGGGAGGACAGACAGAATTTTTCTTACCAATACTTCCAAAAGAGCGGATATTGCTGTTTTATGGAGAAAGGTAAAAATGCTAGAAGAAGAATGATGGAAATTAGTGGGGGGAGGCCCCTGCTCTTAGAGTATAGATCAAGTTCTTTCGTTGATTCAAGAATAGGCTTGAAGCCACTCATTTATTTATTCATTTATTAACTATTTATTGAGTACCTATGTAAAATTTTCTAGACTCGTGTATCTTTCATGTGTGTATCTTTTCACACTTTCTAGGTGTGAAAAGATACACATTTGACAAGGATGTAATTTCTATAAAAAGATACATCCTTGAGAAATGAGACATTTGCTGCTGCTGGGGATACAAGAAGGTCTCCTAGAAAACAAATAATCTAAGGTAAAATGGAATGAAATAAACGTGAAAGGGAGGAACTATCCAAGTATTTTGGTTGGGGAGGGGGGCAGTTCCAGACAATAGTGGTAGCTTCTGACTGTAGATGACATGATTTCTTGGAGGTAGTAACCTTTGGACTAAGGCTTCAAGAGTGACAGGATTTAGTTATATTGACAATGGCAGCCAATGGAATGCTAGGGATAGGGAATAAATAGTTGAGAAGACAAAGATATAAAAGGTTTGATCAAAATAAGGAATAATGGCTCGTTTGGTACACTTGTTGAAATGAAATGAGTCAACATCAAGATCCTTGGGTGCAACCATTCCAATGATACTAAAGTGCTCTGGTCTTCTGTAGAACTGTCCCAGGTAGACCATTTCCTCTAAAGCTGGACTCAGAATTTTTAATTTATAGTTAAAAGAGTTTCCCTGATGTGGTAGAGAATAATAATAGAAACTCTACTTTTTAAAAAGTATATGTCAGATGCCCTGAAAGAAGTGTTATTTGCCTTAGCCTATTGTTTTATATATATATGTGTAATATATACATATATTATATTTAATATATCATATATATGGTTTATTATATATGATATATATGATTTATTATATATTATATATGGTTTATTATATTATATATAATATATATGTTATTTATATATATAAAACAATAGGCTAAGGCAAATTACACTTCTTTCAGGGCATCTGACATATACTTCTAAAAAAGTACAGTTTCTATTATTATATATTATATATTGTATATTATATATTATATTTCTATTCTATATATATATATATATATATTTGTATTTGTGTGTGTGTGTGTGTGTGTGTGTCACTATGATAGTGCCCATTTTACAGATGACAAAACTGAGGAACAGATAGGAATACTTGCTCAGGGTCACACAGGTAAAATTTGGCAAAGCTAGGAATTTAACACAAATCTGTAAGACTCCACAGCCCATATCTTACCTGTGACCAGTTTTTGTTGCACAGTAGAATAGCTTAAAAGTTAACATACTCTAAGTGTCTTTCTGGAAGAACAAGAGTCAAGACATGATGCTTCCCATGTTTCTAATTGCTCCCTTGGACCGTGGAGCAGAGACATCTTGTTGCAAAGATCCATTGCCTTAAGAAAATGAAATTGGATGGCACCTGCCTTTCGCTCAGTCACACAAATCGGGGCCCAACTGTTTCACCTTGATTTTTTTTCTTCAACCAGATGGAAAATTGGGCAATTCCTCAATTAAATGTCACCAACCTTCTTGCATCCCCAGCAGCAAATGCCTCATTTCTCAGGGGTTTGGCAAAATTTCACTTCTCCGGGATCTCATTTTCCTGGCTCAGGACTAGAAAAGCGGGGACAAAGACACAACTTTCAGCCTGGCTGTTTCTTGATTCTTAAGACAATCTCTTAGCAGAGAAAAAGCAGTTTCACTACTTGGAAAAAGCTCCTTTCTTGTCACCTGGTGCATGACTGTGGAGACCTTCAGTTCTCATTCACTATTTCAACCCACCCATCTGGCACAGACTAGAAGGAAGAGATTTCTTCTTTGTATTGTAAATTAACAAACCAGCCCTACCCTTTTTAGAGCCAGTTAGAAAACAAGGTGAAATCCAAGACTCTTTAGAAAGGGATCATTACCATGTTTAGAGACCAAGGATTGGCATCTGTTTCAATAAATATTAACTGTATGCTAGCAGTTTTGCATTACAGCTTTAGAGCAAGAGAAAGGAAATCCCAGATCTGTCAGTTCATCAACAAACATTTGTTCAGTGTCTACCAAGTGGAAAACACTGTGGAGAATACAGAGGATTTTTAAAGAGGACTCTACCCCGCAAGGCCCTATAGTCGATCTATAAAGAGAGGGAGAGAAGTTAAACATATTGAAAAAACCAAGGACTCATTCTTATGTGCTCAAAGAGACACTGAGCACTTTGCAGTTTCAAACAAGGGGGATATTTGCTGTGGCCTAGAGACATCAGCTAAGACATCTTGGGGAAATTGGAGTTGGGTCTTCGAGAAGAGGTAAAATCCAGGTATTTGGTGAGGAAGAAAGAAGAGAACATGTCATGTAAGAAGGAGGGTGTGTCCCAGCCTAGAGATTTGAGCACATGAGATGCTTGATGAAGGCTGTTGAATGGATTAAAATTAAAACTTAATTAAAACACTTAGCATCAATTAAAAAAATAATATTTCATTTTTACGGAAGCACTACATGTGTATTATAGAAAATTTGTGAATACAGACAAGCAAAATAAAAATTTATCATATTCCTACCACCGAAAGGTCCAAACTATAACACTTTAGTGTATACCTTTCCATGTATATTTTATATACATATAAAATGTATATGTATATATATGCATACACACATTTTTGAATTTTTTTCTCAGCATGAGATAATACTATACATATTGTTTGATAATCTTGCAGTTTTGGTTCATAATCTTCACTTTATGGGTAGATATTCATCTTATCTACTACACAGACCTCATTCTGATTTCCCCAGTTGACTCAAAAATGTCCATTAAAAGGCTGCTTTTCCTAAATCAGTATCCAGTTCAAGACCACACATGCATCTGGTTGTTGCAGCCCTATCTTAATCAGTTCAGGCTGGCATAACAAAGTACCACAGGATGGGTGTCCTAAATAATAGGACTTTATTTTCTAGAGCTCCAGAGGCTAGAAGTCCCAGGTCAAGATTTGACAGGGTCAGTTTTTGGTGGTGGCTCTCTTCCTGACTTGCAGATGACTACCTTCTTGCTGTGTGCTCACATGGCCTTTCTGTATGTGCTCACAGGGAGAGAGCCCGGGTGCTAGCTCACTGGTGTCTTTTGTAAGAACAGTAACCCCACCCGTATGACATCATTTAACCTTGACTTCTTCCTTAGGAGCCCCATCTCCAAATACAGCCACACTGGGGTTAGGGCTTCAATATGAATTCTGGGAGCACCCAAAATGGGTCCATAATAGATCCTCCTGAGTCTTTAGTCCAGCATAGCCCCCTCTCATTTTTATTTAAGACTTGGTTTGCTGAAACTTCTTAATCTTTAAAAATCAAAAAATTGCGTTGTGATCCCTGTATATTGCTTATAAGGCCCTTGCTGTCAGTATAAGAGCTCAGTGTGGAACTGTAATCTTGGTATTAACAGTTGGAAAATCAGAGTTTTGCACCTGTCCAGGTATTGACTCTCTTTGAGGCCTTAGGAACACCATTCTCGCTTTCTTAAGCTTCATTTTCTGTGTTGGACCAGAATTCTTGAATCAGAATGTCCAAGGAAGGAGCATGAGATAGCATGTTTATGATAAATTCCTCACTTGACTCTGATCCCTAGACAACATTAGGAAATAGTAGGGTAGATAATATTTTATGACTTTTTTTAAAACTTGTGCTTCTGTTCCATGCTATATATGAAAATATAAACTGAATAACTCTCATTATAATAAACCATATTGGTTTTTTATGGCTTCTGTAATAATGTGCCACCAATTTAGTGGCTTAAAACAACAACAGTTCTGGAGGACAGAAGTCCTAAAATCAAGGTCTCAATAGGGATGTCTTGCTTCTGGAAGCTCTAAGGGAAAGTCCATTTTCTTGCCTTTTCTAAGCTTCTAGAGGCCACTTTCATTCCTTGGCTTATGTCCCTATCCTGCATCTTCAAAATCAGCAGGGTAGCAACTTCCAATATCTCTGGATTGGACCCTCTTATAAAAACTTTTTCATTACATTGGTTTGAACTAGATAATCCAGGTCAATCTCTTCATCCAAGATCTTTAACGTAGTCACATTGCAAAGTCCTTTTGGCTGTGTAGTGTGATATTTTCAAAGTCCCAGGGATTGTAACCTGAACCACTTTGGGTGATAACTATTCTGCCTATCACAAACTTTTACCAGAGACTAAGATAGCTGAATAAGTATTAAACGTTTCATTTAAAAAGAATTTTTATTTGCCTTCTTAAACTTTATTATAAAATTGGAGGGATGAGTATTATGGACTGTGATTAAAAAGGAAACATGGAAGGAAGGAAGGAAGGAAGGAAGGAAGGAAGGAAGGAAGGAAGGAAGGAAGGGAGGGAGGGAGGGGAGGAGAAAAATTGCCCAGGCAAGTTTGATTTTGAGTTTCTCTCTCTAGATAATTTCCAATAAATCCCAAAATTTAACTTACTCTTCTAAAGTAACACTGTACTTCCTTTCTTCCATGAATATAAGATCCATACGTACCATGGTCAACAGTCCAATGATTGGGTTGAGGCTTGAAAATTAATATGCAAATTTGTATTCATCTACATGCTTTCTGGTAAACTGAATATCCATTGTATACCCAAGTTTCCAACTTTCAAAGGCTCCAAACTGATATGATATAATAGTACCTTAAATACTATCACCGTAATGAGTATTTATTCATTTAATAAATAATTGTTGAGCACTAAACTTCAAGTACTCAGATAGGCTCCTGATACAGATTGGTTGAGAAAACAGACATAATTGTCCTCATGAACCTTGCAGCCTAGAGAGGAAGAGGCAGACAGAAAAAAAGTTTAAAAATAAGCAAATGAATAAAACAGCATACAGGGCATGAAGGGGACAGCACAGTGTAGGAGGAAGACTTAGGAAGGAGATCTGGGAGGTCTCTCTGAGGATGGGCTGTAGCATGGGAAGCAGCCAGCCTGGCCTGTAAGCCTTCATGCCTGCAGTGGGTGCTGGGGGGCGGTGCTCAGCCTTGACCCTCTGTGTACCTGCTCTTGGCTCCCCTTTGAGGGTGAAGGGCTAGAGAAAAATGCAGTGTCCTACCTGCCACCAGTGCCAAATGGTCACAGTCCTGGACAGAGGGGAGCACCTGCCACTGGGCAGTGACATGGAGGGGAAAACTGGGTGAGACTCCAGATGCTAGAGGACAGGCAATGGGAGGCTGAGAACCTGTGCTGGGAGGCAGGAAGATGGTAGGAGGTAGGACCACATGTGAGCCAAACTCTAAGCCCTTGCCGTGCTCCATTGTTTATTGCCACACTTCACTTACGAAACACAAATTGGAAGATCCAATTAAGAAATTAAAGACAGCAAGCACAGAGTTTTAAACTCCAAGTGCACGACCCTCCAGAGTGAGAGGCTCTGTATGAAGGCGCTGGGCATATACCCATCAAGCTGGCCCAGACTCCCAAGTTTTTAACTCAGGCATCTTGGTAGATATTGGGGCTGTGTTCTGAGGTTAGGGAAGACTGAAAAACATTCATTTTGCAAGGGGAAATTAGTTCTTCAGTTTCACCATGCTAAATTCCAGATGCCTTTGATGGATCTGGGGGAAGATGTCAAAGAAGGAATTGTAAATATAAGTCTAGAGGTTATAGAAGTTCTAAAAGCTTTGAAATGTTCAGGGTCATATTCTGATAATTTCATTAACTCTTTTTCAAAAAAAATAAAGAACATCTATGAGCATCTAGATGTTTGGATGCTAGGTAATCACAAATATTCTGTACAGTTGAACAATGGGGGGCTAGAGGCACTGATCCCCATGCTCTTGAAAATCAACATATGACTTTTGAGTCCCCACAGTCTAAATACTAATAGCCTACTGATGACCAGAAGCCTTACCAATAACATAAACAGTGATTGACAAGTATTTTGTATGTGAGATGAATCATATACTGTATTCTTAAAGTAAAATGAACTAGAGAAAATGTTTTTAAGAAAATCATAAGGAGGAGAAAGTACATTTACAGTATTGTACATTGTACTGTATTTATTGGAAAAAGTCCATGTATAAGTGGCCCTGTACATTTCAGAGTATTTTCTTCAAGAATCAATTATATTTTAATATCTCAAATATTTTTGGCAGAACTTCATATTTATTTGCTCACATAAATGCCTTTTCAAAGGTCTTTCTTTTTCATATAATTACCTATATTCATTTTCCATTTTATTATCCCAGAAAACCAATTTTCTGATTTCTAAATAGTATTTTTATTCTTCAAGTAAACATTAACTCAAATTATTCTGATTTTCAGTATATGAAATTCTGTATTGTATTTTGAATACACAAAGAGAGACACTGGGCCTTTCTTTTTTCTTAGAATAAAAATGTGCAGCTGGGCTAGATCCCCTTGCCTCAAATATAGTTCAAGTTAGAAAACTCTGGCCAACATGTCTGTCTTTATTTGTTTCCCCCCATACATTCTACATTTCGAAATCAAGTTATTTGGACCACCCTCCCCTCCTCCTGTTATATGTGAGATGGCATCAAAAATAATCTAAAGTAAGAGTCCTGTGGTCAAAGAAGTTACGAGATGTTTGACTGCTGGTGATGTGTGAGAACAATCTTTCTCCAGTGATTTGCCTCTGGCACTGCCAGCTTCCATTTATTTATTTCCTTCACCGCCCAACCCCCCCACCCCCCACACTGACCCCCAGAAGAATTCACCCCCTAGGCTCTTCCTTTCCTTTCCTTTCCTTTCCTTTCCTTTCCTTTCCTTTCCTTTCCTTTCCTTTCCTTTCCTTTCCTTTCCTTTCCTTTCCTTTCTTTTTTTCTTTCTTTCTTTTCTTAAAGAATAAAAGAAGGAAGTGTCTGATAGATACTGATAGACACTAGACAGACTGGGGAGACCAAACCTCTGGTAGCTGGATTACAGACATGGCTCCTCGTTACATCGGACTGTGTCTTTGATATCTAGGTAGAGCACCTCTAAATTGGGTCTCTTCCAAATGACATCAGAGAAAACTAGAAATGTCTTTATGGAAGGCCCAGGATTATTATTGTCTCTACTTCCAGCTAATGCTTCAGGCAGCCTGTTGAGAGCAGGGACATAATTAGAAATTATGTTAAAGATAAAGTTCTTCTGTAGATGAATATGGATATGAAGATTGTTAACTATGTTCACCCAGTCCTAGTGGCCTAGTTTTAAAGAACTCCCTGTCTCTTGTACCAGTTCTGTGGTCAGATGGTAAAGAAACGATATTTCAGGGGACAGTTTTTAGGCTATATATTTTCAAGTGAACTTACTTTTCTAACAAACTTAATTTATTTAAAAATTACACTTAAACAAGCATGGTGGCTTGTAAATAAGAGGCAGTCAATAAATATTTGTAGTACTTAAATTAGGCATGAATCTTTTCTAGACTCAGAGCCATACACTCTAGTTCAACAGCCAGGAGGGAGTCTGAAAAGTTAATTCAGCATGCAGGTAATAAAACTCACCAAGAGTAAAGAGTGATATTAGACGCTTAGTGGAATAATAATAATAAAAGAAGAATAAATAGGTAGAATAACAGCCCTGACTTCTGAAGAATGCCGAAGAACACGAAAGCATATGAAACTCCTTAGAATTATACTCATTTTTAAAGCTGGAAGAAGATTTATTAAATAAAATCATCTAATCTAACGCTTCTCTTTTATAAATGACGGTGTGGACTAGATTCACCAGTCAGAATTAGTGATGAAGTTGAGGTCAGATGCTATTCTACATTGGGTATTCAGTTGTATCAATTGGGCTTTGAAACTAGCTTTGAAAGTGCTGTTTTGGAAGTATCCCTGGAATGTGATGACTGATACTTGCTTAGCGTAAGAGGTTGTTCAAAGCAGTTTCATCAAGTGAAGGTGCAAACTAGCTCCTAAGGAAGTAGGTCTGAAACCGTGCAAGTGGCTTATCTACACGGATAGTCATTAAAATGATTGAAACTGTGATCCATAGAAAACAGGTTGGATGACTAGTAATCAGGGAATGATTAAAAAGTCTATCTTCTAGCCATCAAAAATAAAACTGTAGAAAATTATTTAATGATGTAAAAAAATGTTCACAGTGTAACGTTATGTGAAAATACACACTGCATTATAGTAGCATCCCATTAGTATATGTATTGCCTATCATTTGACACAGCAATCACTTCTTCAGACCTATCCAAAGATGAATTTGCAAACAAAAGATGCAAACAAAAGGCTATTTATTGCAACAGTATTTGTAATAGCAAAAACAGGAAACAACCTCAAAGTCCATCATTAGGGACAAATGAGGAATTATGTTGATGTCACTGAGATCTAGGGTGTTTGGTGTATGAGAATTGAAAACCGACTGTAAGACAAATGGGTTTAAATAAAATCACGATCATTTTGAATTTGATTTGTAAGTATCATTTTGAACTTATGATGACTCTCTCTGGAAACAAAACATATTTAGTAAGCCTGTCCTCTGAAAAGAGCTAGAAAAAAATGACTGTCATTAAGTCAGGTTTCTTGGGAACATGAGGGATCCTGCGAGCCAAAGATGCAAGGATTTTAGCTTCAATAAGATAATAATTGAGATGATTGGAAAATATCAACTATGTGTAAATCCATGCATTCCTAATAATGCTAAAAAAAAAAAGAAAAATCCCAAAAGCTTTTTGGTCACCCCTAGAGTCTGATTGAGAACCAACTCAGTATTCTGAAAACTAATAAAGGGAAAGAATTGAAGAGTCATCTTGTCTTTCTTGTACAGATGATGCCTCAGAGGAATCCTAGAGCTGATAAAGAAAAGATGCTCTTAGAAATGTTAACGCTGTACAAGAGGGAGAAAGATAGAATGTCACCATGTTACAATGCCTAATGAAATAATAGTTCTACAGAATGATCTTTAAGGCTACTAACATCACAAAAAGGGGCAACTGAACTGTATGTGCCTCTTGATAGAAGCCACCACCGCCAGTGATGTATTCTTCCTCCCTAAAATTGAACCTGATTCTAATCAAGGCTTTAGATAAATTCCTCATTTATGTTAAATTACATACAGGAGACAGGAGCTGGTTAAACAATACCATGAGGATAACATTAGCTACACTGTGTGAAACTTGAGGAGACCTACAAGCTGTTTTTTTTTTTTTTTCCTGGAAAGATTTACTAAATGAAAAGGTGAAACAAGAATGGGAAACCATAGATTAAAAGAGACTTAAAACCAGTGAGCCTCAAACTTTAATGTGCATGTAAATCACCTGAGGTCTTGTTAGAATGCATATTCTGCTTTGGTTGGTCTGGGTTGGGGGGGGGGGGTTGAGGTTCTGCATTTCTGACAAGCTCCCAGGTGATGCCTCTGCCACTCCCTTCCTCTGCCACTCCCTTCCACCCCACCTCCCAACACACTTTGAGGAGGTAAGATTTAAGAAACGCACTGACCCATAGCAACTTGTGGACCTAAATTTTATTCTGATTCAAACAAGTAACCTAAAAAGAAATGCTTGGGGTCTCCTGGGTGGCTCAGTCAGTCAAGCGTCTGACTTCAGCTTAGGTCATGATCTCACGGTTCGTGGGTTCAAGCCCTGCATTGGGCTCTGTGCTGACAGCTCAGGGCCTGGAGCCTGCTTGGGATTCTGTGTCTCCCTCTCTCTCTGCCCCTCCCCTGCTTGTGCATGCTTGCTCGCTCACTCTCTCTCTCAAAAAAAAAAAAAAAACACTTAAGAAACCCTATTAAAGAAAAATGCATGAGAAATTGGAAATACAGCCATTAAATGGGGATATTTAATGATATGAAGGAACCATTGTTAAATTTGTAGATAAAATAATGCTATCAGATTATGATTAATGAAAAGCACATTTATTTTACACAAGTACATAATGGAACATTTACATTTGAAAGGATATGATGTCTGAGATGAGAGGAAGGGGGAAATGGTAGGGATGTAGATGAAATGACATTGGCCATGATTAATAATTGTGCTGAATGATGGGCACATTGGATTTCTTTATATTCCAGTCTGCCTACTTTTGTGTATTTTTGAAATTTGCCATGAGAAAAGTTAGTTTATAAATATCTATTGCCTATGCGTAGAAACAAGGTTAGAAATATCTATTGCCTATGCGTAGAAACAAGGTAGAAACTGTAAGAGTGGTTATAAGTGATCTTTATTTTCTTCTTTGTGCTGTCCCATAGTTTTCCAAATTTCTACCAGTGTGTGTGTTATTTTGAAAATCAAGGAAGTTGTTTTATTTTGTTGAGGGAGAGTCCCCTGCTAATTGGCCCAGCTGAACATGACTAGGTTTAACAAGCAAACCCACACCCTGGCTAGAGGAGCACAAGTTAAATAAATTAAGGTTGTTTCCCAGCAGAGAAAGCGAGAAGGGGGAAGGGGAGGGCAGGTTCATTTCATTTCTCCTTCTGCTCTGGGAGTCCCGCGCCCTGAGAGAGTTTGAGGGGCATTTCAAGGATACAGCCCTTCAGGACTAAGGGCTGGAGAGCTGGGGGAGAAAGGTTGAGGAATCTGAGTGCAGCTATTTTAACTTGTCAGAAGCGGTGTCTTAGAAACCCGAATGGGCTGCAAACATCAGACCCTGCTGGAAAGGAACGCCACCTGGATTTGGCTGTCTTTACGCGCGTGTTGGCAGTGGCTCGGCAAGGCGTGCTAGGTAAAAGAGTCTAATGTTTTTAAGCCCCACACACTTTGGAGGCAACACAGTTTGAGTTCAAATCTCAGCTTTGCGGTTTAGCTGTTCTGTGGCTCTGACAGAGTGCTTTGTCTTTTTTCAGCCTGAATTTCTCCATTTGCAAAACAAAGAAACAATACTGCTACTTCCCAGGTTTAGGAATATAGTGCCTTTGGAAACAGTTCCTGGGCAATAACTAGAAATTGTTTCTGTGGCTATTGTTGGTAGAAAAGAAAATATCCACACCTGCCATTTCAACCAATCCGTGAATCATTTCCCACTTCACTGGTTTTTTAGCAGTTATTTTTCTTGCTTTCTCCTTTTGAGATGTTAATGGACCCCACATTTGGCTCTTCTCCCCAAAGGAGCCCTGCAATATTCTCAGATCCTATCATTTTCTTTACGCATATGGTTGTCACCAAGCCATTCGAGTCATATATTCTGCCAAGAAGCTAGTGAATAAAATCCTATATAAAATTCAAACTCTTGTTACAGAAAAACTATCCTGAAATCGTAGCTTGGGTTTATTGTTGTAAATAATTTTAAAAGTTAGGCTTTTGGAGCACCATGCAATCCACTGCCTGTTTAAGTAACTTCCTGGAATATAAGGTGGGCAGGACTAGAAGCCATGGAAAAATGAGAATAGATGGGAAATCTGGGATCAGTTCCTACATGTCCTTGAATGCCGTGCTAAGTAGTATGGATTTAAGTTATTATGCAGTGAGGTACCTATTGAAAAATTTTGAGCAGGAATATAATCTGGTAAGAATCTAAGGTATGATTTCTTTGTATTGGGTTTGGTGGGGGATGACTGGATTGTAGAGAAGATTTGGAGCAGCCCAAAAGATATCCCTGCCTTTGAGGCCAGAGGACTGTAGACCCAAACTAAGAGGATAGAAGAGAGGATTGTGTGGGTGATATCCAAGGTCATTCCAATGTTTAGTTGTTTGTTTTTTAACGACGGTTTCTATGAGACACCTTGGGAGCAGAACTGATAGCATTGGATATATGGAGAATGGGTGTTGGCAAGGAAAATGGTGTAGTTAACGCTGGGCTCCATGTTGGTTTAATGAATGGAAACAATAAGATCAAGAAGTTTGGAACTGTGGGCAATGTGACGAATTCAAGGTACATTCAAGTATAGCATGAGTACAGTTGTTTTAGTCTTGATAGGTATAATCTGGATGTTATAACTGGAAAGGATGTTTTTAATACCAAAAAATAAGAGTGACATATAGTAATTTTGATTAAGTTAACTTAATTGTAGTAGAAAATTAGTGTCACAGTGTTGCTCTGGGAGCAAAATGAAGTTACAGGAGAGGGCCCCGGTGGGGGCAGTGCTGGGGTGCTCGCCTGGTTAAGTGTCTGACTTCAGCTCAGGTCATGATCTCATGGTTCCTGAGTTTGAGCCCCACCTTGAGCTCTGTGCTGACAGCTCAGAGCCTGGAGCCTGCTTTGGATTCTGTGTCTCCCTGTCTGTCTCCCCTCCCCTGCTTGTGCTCTGTCTCAAAAATAAACATTTAAAAAATTAAAAAAAAAAAAGGCCACCAAGAAAAACACTGCCTGTGTCTTTGCGCTATGTCTGGATTCCTGGAAGAATTGATTTAAAATCTGTTCAAGACTTCATCCTCACCTAAACCGAAGCACTAGTCTTAAAGACACATTTTAAATTTATGTGTGATTGTCAATAGCAAATAAAATATTCCATAAAAATTTGTCTATAAGAAATGTACTCCCTGCAAAAAACAAAAACAAAAACTGTACCGTAGTAAAATTTTCCAAGAGCTTATCCATATTATTTTACACTATACAGATTATGCCTAATCTATTATTCTTTAAGGCTAAGAGAACATAATCCTTGGCCTTAAGCTGAGGACCTGGAGTTAAAAAAACAAAACAAACAAACAAACAAAAAACCCTGCTAAAACCAATATGAAACAAAAACATGGGGCGAGGAACAACTAGTAAAAGAGACAGGAAGTCAATTATATCTGTTAGGTACTGTGCCTGTATTCTATAGGCTTGCTTCCTGATAACTTTTAGGATTTACTCATTTCTTTTCAGGCTTGACCTTAGAAGATTGAACTAAATCTTTCCTCAGAATAGCAAAGCTAGAGAGATGATATTTTCCACAGCTGAACTCTGAGTCTAGGATGAGAAGGTTTTATTTTCAGCATACATAATAAAAGAAGTAAAAGAAAAAAAGGGGGGGGTTTTTGCAAGGGAAGTTGTTTTATCTATTAATTGAGGCTGAGGGAGCAAACACCATTTGTGTTATGTTTGTAGATTACAGGTGCTTTCTAGCTCTATCTTACTATACCCTTACACTGCTGAACTGTTGTGGACCAGAGAAACCCAATATGGCTGGCTAAAGCATGGGCTGAAATTTACAGAACTAGTCTACTGAGAACCAGGATTTCCTGTCATTTTAGTTTCAGCCTTAAAGGATGGGAGGCAAAGATCTAAAAATGAATCCATTGCATAAATATTAATGAATTGGACCCCTGAGTAGAAAAATAAAGCTATTGTCAGGGAGTATTGTTAAAATGTAGGAATCAGTATAAATTTGAGCTATACCAGGTGATGGTAGAAGGACAAGGTACATAATTGCTCTTAAATAATTGCTAAGAGAAAAAAAAAACTAGGAGCACGAAGAATTTATGTTTGAAGTAAAGGCAAAGTAAGAAGCAAAGGCAACAAATATCTAGTGGGTTATCTGGATGATTCCATAGACCCAACAGATGGGGACATGGCTACGTCAAAATGTGTTTTAGAAGAACTCCTTCATAGAAGCTTGCAGCTGTAAGAGACTTACAGCTATTCCTGGCATTTTCAGTTTTTATTATAAATAGTCTATAAGTATTCTTGATCTATAAATACCAGATCATTATGTTGTATAAACTAAGTTATGTTATATGTCAATTATAACTCAAAAACAACAACAACAAAAACAACAACAAAATCCCATTGCAACAGGTGTCTGTCCACCTGTTCCTCCTGGAACAGCCTTCCTTTTCCAACCTCTCCGCTTGCCATGGTCTGAAATGCCTCTTGAACTGTAAAGGTTCCTAAGAAATGGCCATAATGCCCCACCTTCCATTTTTGCTTCATTTCATAAATGAAATTCAAAAGCCTGTTTTGTAGCAAATTCAGGAGGGAGCAGGTGGCTTATCTCCTGTATCTCCTCTGATCTCACCTCCATTACATCACATTGCCGCCCCAGGTCTCTGTGTTCTGTCCTTGGACAGATCCACTGGGTGGGAGAATCCAATTCTTGGTGCTTAGTGCTCTGATAAATACAAGAGAAGGAGACCTGTGTCTGCCCATGAAGAGCATACCAATTAAATGAGCAGACAAGGGACAGAAATAAAACAGGGGAAGGAAGTCAATTTTGCCTGTGCTTTTAGCCACAGCTGTTTTCTTCATAAAACGTGCTTCAAAGCCCCATATGTTCAGTGGAAAAGCTGCTTGGAGGCTCTGTGGAGTCTCGGAGCTTGTAAAGTCGAAAACGTTAGAGAAGAGAGAAGTTACCAAGGACTAGAATTGGGGAAGGGAAAGGTTTCAGGAGGCATTTCATGGAAGAAAGAGGACTGGGCTAGTTCTTGAAGGGTGGTAGGATTCAGGTAAATGGATAGAAAAGACTTCCTTATCAGAGCCCGAAAAGTGAAGGAGGAGGGAGAGTAGAGGGATGATATGAACAAATGGGCTTATTTTCTTAATGGCCTTGACTTTCTGAAATTGTCTGGTTTATCTAATTATTTACTTATTTATTGTCTGTCTCTTGCAGCCAGAATGTAAATAATGTGTGGTGCAGTGACTTTGTGTTATCTCAACGGTAGCCCAAGCATGTCTACAGAGGATTTTGTGCTGTGAATGAAAGATTGAGTTTAGGGAGTTTATGGAGGTTAGACTGGACTGTTGCCATGTGGTCCAATTGAGGGACTAGGGTCACCAGAATTCAGGGTTTGAAATTAACCTATCAAAAGGTTACTGAATAGAGAGGAGAAAAATTCTGTTGATGTGGGTCAGTGATAATATGAAAGTGGAATTTTGATGGACTTGGGACAGAAAAAATGGTAATCAAGGAAGACTTAGTAAGAGCCCTTTGTAATATTCCAAACATGAGGTGATTAAGGTGGGTATTAGGGTAATAGGAGTAAGAAGAGTACAAAACATTTGATAAGGAAAATCTCAGAGGCAGTGTTTGTGAGATCTTGTGGCTGGACGCGATAATTTGAAAAGACTATTGGATCATCTTGACCTTCATCATTTTCAACCTGTAATTCCTCTCCAGATTCATTTTTATTTTTTTAAGTTTATTTAATATGAGAGAGAGAGACAGTGAGAGAGACAAAGAGCAAGCGCTAACAGGGAAGGGGCAGAGAAGGGGAGAGAGAGAATTCCAAGCAGCACAGTCTGATGTGGGGCTTGAATTCAGGAGCTTTGAGATCATGACCTGAGCCAAGATCAAGAATGAGATGCTTAATCAACGGAGCCCCCCAGTCCTCTGGAGAGGCCCTTCCTCCCCAGATTTAAACTGGGCTGACAGTCTGCATACCAAGTCAAAAGCAATTGTAGGCTTTGGGACTTCCACACAGATGGCATCCTAAATGAGTCTGTTTCACTATTTAAAAACCTGGAACCTTTTCTGGATATGTCCTTTTCATGTGCAAAATATCATAGACCAGTAGACCCTATTCTAGATTTGGGTGCTTGTTTTAAAATAAATTCCAACAAGGGACAGAACTACTCTTTTGTGGTCCATGTGCTGAAATACGGAGAGAATTAGATCCCTTGAGTAATCCAAGTAATCCAAATGTCATTTCATGCCATTTCTCTATTGTTTTGGTTGATTCAAAATGCACAGGTTTCTTTTTGTATGCTTTCTTCCTTCCTCCACCTGTCTTCACCTTGATACAGGGGGTGGGTGTTTTCCTCCAGCTCTCACTGCTCTTTTTGTCCTCGTCGGTCTTTCTCTAAAAGGCTCTGGGAGTCCTCGTCATTTCCAATCTTCCAGTTGGTGCTTAGTTTACCGTAATTTTATGCAGCATATGATATAAAAGTTTACCACCTTGTTCAGTTCAAAATTAAACCTCTCAATCAAAAGGAGAATTCAAATAAATCTCGAAGAAATTTGAGGAGGATGGAAATGAGGAAAATGATTACATCCCTGAAGCAATGTCAGACTCTGAAACCAGTTCTGGATTTTCTTAAAATTGGTCGCTGGCTGTGTGATAAAGCTTGGCATTTGGCATTTCTTGATGATTTGAGGTGGGTGTTACATCAACAGTAGATAACCCTACACTTCACCAGTTCCCTCCCACCTCTCACGTATTTTAATTTTTGCTCAACACTGTGTTGAGCTGTACAATAATGGAGCACTCTGAACATGGACACTGTCTGGGTAATAAGCTGTAAGAGGGTTAGAAAAAATAGGTTGGTCATGGCTCTAATTTGGGCATTTGCTAGAGACCCACTGTGATATAAGTCCGGAGCTTCCTTATAAGATACACAGTGACTTTACAGAAGAACCAGTGAATAAAATAACTGCCACTTATTCAGTGTTTACCATGGGCTCAACATTGGGATAAATGCTTTACCTGCGATATATCTTTTAATACTTCTAAGACCCTGTAGGAGCAGTATAATTAGTAACCTTACATTTGGGGAAAATATGTTTTAGAAGGGTCAAGTTGCTCAAGCCGCAGATCTCGTTTGTTGGCCTGGGTTCTCCTGAAAGCAATACCAGAAACACAGATTTGTGGGTCGTAGTTTTCCTGGGAAATGATTGCGTTGAGCAAGAGTGGAATGATCAGGAATGAAGGAGGGAATTTGTATGTAGAATGTTACTGATTTGGACACTACTAGAAATCTGTTGTTTGTTCTTGTTGGAAGGGTGTTATGAGAGACTCCAGGAAGGGCATCTCAAAACCATCCTCCTTGGGGATGAGAAGGAAACATTTTTCTATTAGCTGTTGTCACTGACTTCATCTAGTACACTGACTTCACGTAGTACATTTCTGAGGGCCAAGCAGCTTCTCATTGGTGTTCCTCAACATGGTGTCCAAGAAGGTCTGAGACAGGTACTTAAGACAACTCTGTGTCAAGGGCCCAAAGTAACATGCTGTTAGTTTGCACCACTCTTAAGCTGGCTGATGGCTGCTAGAAAGTGTTCCAGCCATGGCTGGAATAAAAGGTGGGTGAAGTGGCCATTCACAGGAAGAACCCGGTCCAGCTGGTTCCAAAAGGAACCAAGTTTTGAACCCAAGCCAAACTGATTCCAAATCCTGTGTACTTCACCACTATACATTGTTATCTTTACAAGCAGTATTGGACTCACTAGATTGGCTCTCCTCAAATGTGTTGTAAGGGTTTGATCATCTATCTTGTTGGAAAAGAGGGCCTTGACGGAAATGTAGCCTAAGTGAAGTTCGCCTTCAGTTCTCCCAATGTTGCACTCAGGGCCCTGGTGCTGCCTTGCCATTTTAGCACCCATTTGCTCCATTCCTGTTAAGTGATACACATACCACATGTGACCTGTCCCTTCTTGTAATGACATCTATTGCTGTCACAGTGTGTTGGTCCTGGAAAGAGTGTGGAGTCTGGAGTCCAACCTGTGTTTGAAATATTGTACTTTAAGCAGTGTGGCATTGGGCGAGTCGTTTCTCCACTTCTTATTTTCCATGTTTTATTTGCCAGAGGGGAGCTGTAATACCCACATAATAAGGCTAATGCATGAAAGGAAAAAGGATTAAAGGGGGGAAAAGTCAATGAAAACACTTCGATAATTGCCCTTCCCTCTCCCTTCCCTCAGTCCTTTGGTTCTGTCTTTTCTGGATCTTTAGGTGATGGAAGTTAATTAAGCAGATTCCAAATACATGAATGGCTTAATGTAACTTCTCTCATAATAATTTGGCTTTAACGACTGCTGCACCGAAAAGAGGTAGTAAGAATAAGTCACCACCCGGCAATCTCCTCCCTATCCTTGAAGAACCATCCCAGATGTTGGAGCTCTGTGGAATCCTCCAGATGAGTAACCTCAGAGCACAATCAACCGCCCTCTTCCTTTTCCCAGTAACTAACCTCTATCACCACAGTCCCACAATACTGAGAGGGAAGGAGAACAATTGAGCACCAAAATGTCTCTGCTGTTAGCAATCAGGCTCAGGTAAATCCCAGGGAATACCCAGTATATCATTTCCTTCACCATCAAAATTTCTCTTCTGACTCAGAGTCCAGAACTGTAGAAATCTGAGAGTGACTTCTCTTGCCAACTCAACTTGTCCCAATGGTATGTCCCACGTGCCATTTGCTATTGTGAAACCCTCCGCTTTGACTCCGGGATCATCTAGTAATTCCTGCCCTTAGGTACTACCTGTACTTGTTCATGAGAGGTTCTTTATTCCCCCTTCTTACCAAGGTTATCAAATCTTCATTTGCCCATGCCCCTAGCCATTCTCTACTTCCTAAGAATTTGTCTTCTTGAAATCCCATCTCCCTTTGTGTCTTACCACTACAGGGTACTCACAGGCATCCTCATTCAGGTCAGTTTCTCTTCTCGGAGAGAAGATTGGCTCTAAGTGTTGGCAGTAAAGAAGAGGGTGTAAGTTCTGACATGATTTGTAAGGTTGCTGTGGTTTGGCCTCCGGGTAAAGCATCTAAAAGACAACTCATCTTTAGAAGTTATAAAGATTAACTTTTCACTGTCAGTTTAAATATACCTTCTTACATTAAACATCTGGGTGTCTTTTTAAGCTTGGAGTTACTGCCTCACAGGAAAAAAAACCTTTGTTACATTATTCTAGAGAGTGCCTAACTCTAGGGAAGGTAGCAGAAGAGAACATTTCTGGCCTTGCCTCTCTTGAAACACTTTCCTATACTATAGCTTGTACACTATAGTTTACTTTTTTTTATTTGAAAATTTTATTAAGATAACTCAATGCCCTTGCAGTTGTAAGAAATAATGCAGAAAGATTCCCTGTATACTTGGCCAACTTGCATTCATTCAGTAGTAATGTTTTTCAAAACAGTAGTATAATTTTGCAACAAGGGTTATTGCCATTGATACAATCCCCTAGTCTTAGATTTATGCAGTTCTATGTGTACTCACTGTGTATGTGTGTGTGTGTGCATGCGTGCACTGAGTTCAGTACAATTTTATTACCTGGGTGGGTTCATGTATCACCTCCCCAGGCAAGATGCTGAAAAATTTCAGCCTCACTATAGTCCTTCGTATTGCCCTTTTGTAAACATAACCTCCTGTTCCCTCTGTGTCCCCTGTACTTCACCCCTGAAAACTCTTCACCTGTTCTATTTTTTTTTTTAATTTTAAAAGTGTTTTATAAATCAAATCATATAGTTTGTGACACTTGGGATTGGCTCTAATTCAGTACAATTCCACATGGATCCATGCAAGTCTGCTATGGTATGTAGCACAGTTTGTTGAACTCTTCATCCCTTAGGACATCCGGGCTGATGCAAATTTATACCTATTACCACTAAAGCCACTGTGAATATTCATGTGTGAGTGTTTGTATGAACAAATGTTTTGAATTCTCTACAATATGCAAGGTATATATATAAAAGGGGATAAATGCCAAGGAGTGTAATTGCTGAGTCATGTGATAGTTGTTACATTTATTAAAAAAGAAAAAAAAAGTAAAGACATTTTTCCAAAGTAGCTGTGCCAGATAAAAAAAAAAAAAAAGGCAAAAAAAAAATACAATCCCACCAGCAACGTATGAATGATTTGATTTCTCAGTATCTTTTCAGCATTTAGTGTTGTCACTTTTTTTTTTTTAATTTTAGCCATCTCATACATGCCTGCATAACTCATCGTGGTTTCATTTGTATTTCCCTAATGGCTAATGATGTTGAACATCTTTTAATGTGCTTATTTGCCATCTGTATACCTTTGCCAGTGAAATATCTGTTTGCCTTTTGCCCATTTTTTCTAATTGTATTGCCTGGCACGTGTGTTTACTATTGATTTATGAGACTTTATATATTTAAGATACTAATCTTTTGTTGGGTGTGTGGTTTGCAAATATTTTCTCTCCATCTGTAACTTGTCTTTAAATCCTCTTTCAAATGCAGTTTCACATAACCAAAGCTATTAGTTTTAATAAGCGCCAGTATACCAATTTTTCTTTTCATGGCTTATGTTTTTGTTATCAAATTTAAGAACTATTGTCCTAGTCCTAGACTCCAAAGACTTTTTTTCCTTTTTATCCCCCCTAAATTTTTCACATATTTGTTTTACATTTCAGTCTGTAATCCATTTTATTTTGAGTTAGTTTTTGTAAAAGGTGTGAGGTTTAGGTCAAGTTTCATTTATTTGCTCGTGGATGTCCTGTTGTTTCAGTAACCTTTGATCAAAAGGCTCTCACTCGCTCTTGCTCGCTCTTGCTCGCTCTCTATTTTCTTTTCTTTCTTTCTTTTTTTTTTTTTTTTTGGCCCCCAATGAGCTGTACTTTGGTCAAAAATCAGGATATTTCTGTGAATTTTTTTCTGGGTTCTCTGTGTTGATGTTGAATGGTGCCCCCCCCCCCCCCAGCAATACTATGTTGTCATGATTACTGTAGCTTCTAGCAAGCCTTAGTGTCACGTAGACTAATTCTTTCTACTTTGACTTCCATTATTATTATTATATGTATTTTTTTAGGTACTCAAGAGCCTGAGTCTTTTCAATCAAATTTGAAAATAAACTCTCCTGTGTCTACAAAAAAAGAACTTGGGAGTTTGACAGGGATTGCCTTAAACCTGTAGATGAATATGGGGAGAATTGACACCTTTACTATATAGAGTATTCTGATCCATGAATATGGTATTTTTAAAATTAAGACATCTTAAATTTCTTCAGCATTTTGTAAGGTTTCATTTTGTTTTTAGGGTACGCATACTGATGAAATAGATGATGCCTAAGGGTTTTATTTTCTTCGGAGTGATTGTAGGTGATGGCATGTGTTCAGTTCCAACTACTGCATGTTAAGTGTTAGTAAATAGAAATGTGATTGATCTTAAAACCTACGACCTTGCATTTATTACTTCTAGTTTGGGGGGGGGGTTGGGGAGATACCTTGAGGTTTTCTTCATTATTGTCTCTTACTTTGCAATCTGTCTGCTCTTTATTTCTTTTATTTGTCTTATTGCAGTGTCTGGAAGTTCTAGTACCATGTTCATTAAGATTGGTAAGAGTGGACATCACCAAAATTGAACACTTCTGTGCTTTGAAAGACATCCTTTCAAAGGAAAGAGAGAAGACAATGTACAGAATGGAGAGAAAAAAAAATTGTAACTCCTGTCTGAAAAAGAACTTGTATCTAGAATATATAAAGAACTATAAGAACTCAATGATAGAAGCACTTTTAAAATGGTCAAATGATTTGGATAGAGAGAAGGGAAAAAGATGGCCAATAAGCACATGAAAAGATGTTTATCATCAGGGAAATGCAAATGAAAACCAGGGTAAGATAATGCTTCGTAACGACTGGACTGGCAATAATTATTTTTTTAAAAAATGACAAGGATTGGCAAGGACGTAGAGAAATTGGAACTTTCATATGCTGCTAGTGAGAATTTAAATGGTACAACTGCTTTAGAAAGCAGTCTGGCAGTTTCTCAAATGGTTAAACATAGCTACTCCTAGGTATGTGTATATCTAAGAGAATGAAAACCTAAAACATGTCCTTATAAAAACTATGCAAGTGCTCATAGTAGCATTGTTTATAATAGCCTAAAAAGTTGATGCAATCTGAGTATTTATTAACTGATGAATAGATAGATAAAATGTAGTAAATCAATACAATGGAAAATTATTTGGCAATCAATAGAAATGAAGTATGGATACATGCTACAATATGGATGAACTTTGGAAACATTACACTAGCTGAAAGAATCGAGTCACAAAGGATGAACCATGGCATAATTCCAGTTATATGAAATTTCAAGACTATGGATATTTATAGATAGAGATAATGGGTACCTAGGGCTGAGGAAGATAAGCATTTTGGGAGATGACAGCCAGGTGATCAGTTTGCTTTGGAGTACTGAAAATACTTTAAATTTATAATGGATACACAACTCTGAATATACTAATACCCATTGAATAGTATGCTTTAAAAGGATAAAGTTGATGATATGTGAATTCTATCTGAATACAGCTGTTACGTGCATAGGAACTTGCAAAAAAATATGAGTGCATAAGTATGCCATCTTTAAACTTATTTTTTCATACATTTTTTCTTGCCTTGCTATAGATTAACTGAATTTTTTTCTTTTTTTTTTTCCTCTTAATTTGTTTGTAGTGGGTTAGAATGCAACTTTTTTTGCGTGTGTAGATTTTGTAGTAGTTGTTCTAGGTATTATAATAACCAGAAAAAAGTAGACTGTAACAGTCTACAGTTACCAGCACTTACCACTTAAAATGAGATGTGTAGAACTTCACCTCTATCTTGGTCTTTTCAACTTTACCACTGTTATTAATTTTGTTAAATGTTTGTTTATTTTTGAGAGAGAGAGCACAAGCAGGGGAGGGGCAGAGAGAGAGAGAGGGAGACAGAGAATCCAAAGCAGCCTCAGTGCGCTGTCAGTGCAAAGCCAGCCCGATGGGGGGCTCCAACCCAAGAACCATGAGATAGTGACCTGAGCTGAAGTTGGACACTCAATGGACTGAGCTACCCAGGCACCCCACTTTACCACTTTTAAATAGCATTATCTTGTGTATCAGATGGTACTCTAGTTTTTATTGATGAAACTTTGGCAAGGGATGGTTCATGGTCTTCCATCTTTGTGTTCTTGTTCCTTCTTCCTGATACATTCTGATACTCCCAGGAGTTCTTACCTCTTTTCCTTCTCTTTGAAGCCTCCTTTAGTCATTATGTAAGGGTATTTTTGCTAATAACAAAAATATTTTCATGTTTCTTAATATCCTAATGTTATTTCCCTTTCTCAGAGGATCAATGTGCCTGATACAGATTTCATGGTTAATAGTTCTTTTAGCACCTGAAAAAATGTTGTGCTACTTTCTTTGTCCTTTATGGTTTCAGGAGAAAAATTTGTTGTTCCTCTCTTTGGTATTTCCCTCTAGGCAAAGTCCTGTTTCTCTTTGGTTGCTTTTACAATTTTATCTTGAGATACACAAGTTTAATTATGATGTGTCTTGTTCTGAATTTCTCTGATTTTACCCTGCTTAAGGTACACTTACTTCGTGGATGTGTTGTTTTGTGTCTTTCCACAAATTTGAGAAGTTTTGAGCCTTTCTTCCCCCAAATACTCTTTTGTTTCCTCCATTTCTAGGACTGGATAAAAATGTTGCTTCTTTCATCATTATTCTTTAGATAGAGGGTCTCTGAGGCGCCCTTTTTGTTTTGTTTTGTTTTTTCCTGTTCTTTTTAAATTGTTAAGATGGGGTGAATTCTATTACTCTGCCCTCAAGTTTATGGATTCTATCCTTTGTCATTTCCATTCAGCTATTGTCATTTCAATTTTGCTATCTAGGCAGAATTTTTCATTTCTGTTGCTGTCTTTTTTTTCAGTTCTAGAATTTCTGTAGGTTCTGTTCTGTAATTTCTTTGAGATTTCCTATTAATTTGTTTCAAGAGTTTGTAATTGATAGTTGAAGCTTTTTTAGGACAACTGCTACAAAATCCTTGTCACAGAACTCCAACTTTGGATTTATCTTGTTGTTAGCATCATTTGATGGTCTTTTCTCATTCAAGTTGTGATTTTCTTGGTATGATAGGTAATGTTTCAGTGTACCCTGGACCTTTTGTTGATTATGTCAGATTCTAGGTTCTATTTAAAAATTTTTTTAGGGGCGCCTGGGTGGCTTGGTCAGTTAAGCGTCCGACTTCGGCTCAGGTCATGATCTCGCGGTCCGTGAGTTCGAGCCCCGCGTCGGGCTCTGTGCAGACAGCTCAGAGCCTGGAGCCTGTTTCAGATTCTGTGTCTCCCTCTTTCTCTGCCCCTCCCCTGTTCATGCTCTGTCTCTCTCTGTCTCAAAAATAAAATAAAACATTAAAAAAAATTAAAAAAAAATAAAAATTTTTTTATGTTTATTTTTATTGTTGAGAGAGAGAGAGCAAGAGAGACAGACAGACAGACAGACATGGAGCACCAATGCGGGAGGGGCAGAGAGAGGGAGACACAGAATCCAAAGCAGCCTCTGGGCCCTTGAGTTGTCAGCACAGAGACCGAAGCAAGGCTCAAACTGATGGAATGCGAGATCATGACCTGAGCAGAAGTTGGACGCCCAACTGACTGAGCCACCCAGGCACCCCTCGAGGTTCTATTTAAATTCTTAATTTGGTAGGCAGTTACCTTGGTTTGTTTGAATACACAGGTGTTGGTTAAATTTTGTGGGCTGTAGTTCCAGTGACAGTGGAATTTCCAGAGTGTTTGTGGTAACACTCCGCTTTGCTTGGCTTGTCTGGTGCCCCTGGAATTCCCACTTTTTCCAGTTCTTACTGCCTGCTGGGGCAGAAGGGCTTTCTCCAGGTTGGGCTGCCTCGCTACTCTGACTTGATCTCTTTCAGAGGAGCTAGGAGTTCACGCTATGCCTCCCCAATGTCTGTAGGCAACTGAGGGGAGTTGGGTACACAGGAATAAAGCAGCTTCTCAGTGTAGGCCACTTTCAGTGATTGTTTTCCTTTTCTTAGTTCTGACCATGCGTCCTGGTGTTTCTGGGTGGGGGAGAGGGTCATGGGCCCATGAGGACAAAGGGGTTTCCTTGACTATGCTCCTTGCTATAGGTGAGTTTTTTCTGCCAGCTCTGCACCCTGCCTTCCTAGTTCTTGGTAGGAAGAGGATGTCTCAGGCCCATGTTTCCCTTGGCTGCTCTTTCTCTGGCTGGACTCCCAATGAATCCCTCTTGCTGTTTGCTTTCACTTCACCTTATATTGTCAGAAAAACTTTCCTTTGTTTGTAGGGAAGAATGAGTTTACCGGGCTGCTTTCCACCCCCTCAACCCCTGTCCAAGGTTGGAGGTTCTTGTGAATACCAGGTCTGGGTAGTAGTCCTCCTTTAGGATGATTAAGAAACAAGACATCTGGCCACTGTGCTGTCCCTCTTATCCTGGGATACTGCTTCTCACCTTCTTATTGCCTATCAGTGTTCTCCTTTATCTCTCATAGCAGGGTTTACAGCTTATAGGGTTTTAAAAGTTGTGCTTTGCATGAATGAAGCATGGAGAAATACTTGTGCCACTTTGTCCTGAAGGGAGTAATGTGTACTATACCTTTCTTGTTTGTTTACGTGTCAAATTTTTCCATCTAAACACATTTCTCCATATCTTACAGATAATTGGTATTATAACTCCTCTTTTACCAATCAAGTCTTTTGCTGGTACTTAACACAGTCCTGACTTACAGTATATTCTCAGTTACAAACTTTTGCACATGAAATGAAACAAACACTTACGGTGGCAATATCAGGCTTGTACTTAGACTCTTAGGTGTGGCGATGGCCAAATGGAGCCTTTTGAACCTATCTATAATTTACCAGGTGAACAACTGCCTTCACTTAGATAGAAGACTATGTACATTCTGTAGTGTGTAAAGCCTAAAATTCTTAGAAGAAACGTAACTGTAGTCACTTCCCCAAGGAAAGTGAGTTGCTTCCTCTTTCCTTTCCTCAAGTTTATGCAAAATTTTTGTTGGAATGAACACAAGTGGACTTGTGGAATCACCGGGTCTCTATCTTTTTCAGTCTCGGTATCATTCCTGGAGAAATTTCTGAAGAAATTAAACTTGACCAATATCTGTACCTTTCTGTGATGTTTGGAATCATTCTGTGTGTCTTGTGGATCCTTAGTAAGTTGAAGTAGTAACATAACCTAATTAAGTTGCTTGTTGGGAGTAATCTGCTATAATCTGAAAATCTAAAATCATCTCTGATCTCTGGGGCTGGGGATGAAAATCCAAGAAGAAATGGAAACACTTGAAAAGATATAGCATTGGAAACTAGAATGGTAAATTAGCCTTGATACAGTGAATAAAACAGAATTGCCAAAGTGCATGTAGAAAATGAACCTCCATATTTGTTTACATATCTAGTATGGCATGCATAGCTGAGATGACCTCTAATGATCCCATATTCTGTGTGTGATTGCTTCCCCTTAAGTATGGGCTGCCCTACTGACTCGCTTGTAACCACAATTTTGTCTAAGGTGATGAGATGTCATCACTACGATGGAGAAACAAGAAATTGTAACTTTTATCTTTCTAGCCGACTTGGTTGACTCTGTCTGTCCTTTGATGGCTTCGGTAACTGCCATATATAGAAGAACACATGGCAAGGAAGTTCAATAGCCTGAAAGGAACTGAATTCCGCAAGCCACCACCTGAACTTGGAAGTGGATCCTATCCCTGTTGAGTGTCAAATGAGACTCCCAACCC
The DNA here is from genome assembly GCF_027475565.1 of Acinonyx jubatus. Lineage (NCBI taxonomy): Eukaryota > Metazoa > Chordata > Mammalia > Carnivora > Felidae > Acinonyx > Acinonyx jubatus. The sequence continues at coordinate 188,804,618 of NC_069380.1, read as the reverse complement.
TAAACAACATCTTCATTACAGTCTTGTAAAAGATGCTGAAGCAGAGGATTCAGTTGAGCTGTGCCCATATCCCTGACCCCTAAAATTGTGAGACTATAAATGGGTGTTGTTTTAAGCCAGTAAGTTTTTAGTAATTTTTTTTTTTATGCAGCAATAGACAACTAATATAGCTACCTACTTTTTATATTAGTGTAAGTAGTGGAAAAGTTGTTATTTTTTACTTTGTACTTTTCTATGTGGTAAAGATTTTCACAAGAATATTTATGTACTTTTCATAAATACATGTTCACATACATGTAATAGGCCATATGTATATTCTGACTCTCTTTGTGTCTAATCTGTATAGCATTATACTGGAGCAGAGTGGTCTCCAAATGATGCACTGACATAGTACGAAATAATGGCAAAAAAGGGAGAGGAGAAATTCTGAAAGAATTCTTTTCAGAGTTGTTCACATGGAAGTGTCATTAGGGGAAATAATGGTACATCTTAGTATGCCTAACAGTCTAGAGCCAAAGAAAACACTCACTCTTTCTTTTTTATTATTCTTTTTTAATATTTATTTATTTTTGAGAGAGAAAGAGGGAGGGAGGGAGAGAACAGGGGAGGAGCAGAGAGAGAGGGAGACACAGAATCCGAAGCAGGCTCCAGGCTCCAAGCTATCAGCACAGAGCCTGACGCGGGGCTCGAACTCATAAACTGAGAGATCATGACCTGAGCTAAAGTCAGACACTCAACCGACCGGGCCACCCAGGCTCCTCAACACTCACTGTTTCTTAATGCATTTAGGAAGTGAACAAAGAATAGGGTTGGCTTAAAACAGAATAAAACATGAAAGAGGATATGATTTTTATATTTTATCAGAGGGTTATCTCCTGGGAATGTCAAAACACTAATAATTATCAAGGAGGTGAGAAATATGTCCGTTAGCAGATGTCTTTAATACATGTGTGCATGGAGGTGTATTTTTTATTTTCCTTAGCGTAAGATGGGCAACATGAAGCAATTTAATTTCTTATACAAGTTTTTCCTTGTTAGAAATCCAAAAAATGTTTGTCATTCTGGTATCTAATGATTCAGCATCTTCATTTTTCCCTATTACAGTAGTGTTTTTTCTTTAACCATGCCTGTTAGATCAAAACCACAGCTTTTACAAAAGAGAAATTAGGAATTTGCACATCATTTCCTAACAGATATTAATTGAGCAACCTACAGAGGAGGGGGGATATAAATATGGGCTCTGCCGAGAAATGAGAGATTTTTTTATTTTAATTTTTTTAGTGTTTATTAATTTTTTTTGAGAGAGAGAAAGAGAGAGAGAGAGAGAGAAAATATGAGTGGGGGAGGGGCAGAGAGAGGGGGAGACACAGAATCTGAAACAGGCTCCAGGCTCCGAGCTGTCAGCACACGGGTCTCCAACTCCTGGCCCATGAGATCATGACCTAAGCCGAAGCCGGATGCTTAACCGACTGAGCCACCCAGTTGCGCCTAATTAAAAAAAAAAAAAAAAAAAAAAATTATTTATGTTTTCAGAGGGGGGGGGGTATTTTTTAAAGAATATATTTTGGTAGGTATTATTTTGATGAGATTTTTGAATATTTGCCTGTTCAGAGCAGCTTGTATCCTAGTAGATTAGGCAAAAACTGCCACAGTCTACCTTGATTTTAAAGACAAAGCACTGAAATTCTTTCTAAATTCAGAAAAGTGAAGTTCAGAAGATGGTCTGGCCTGTTCAAGATTCTGTTTAGTCATTTTCCTATGACGTAGCATGTGTCATTTTGAGCTAATCAGTTGGATACATGGGAGGAAACGTATTTGGGTTCATGCAGTGAAATTTGTCCTTTTATATAGGCTCTTACCTCTCGGGTGTGCCAGGAGTAGAGAGGAATATTCCATGTGAGTAGTCAGGGAAAGCTGTGTATTTGGTGGAGGGAATCTTGTTTTAGCATAAGAGTGGTGCCCAGAGTATGGGAACATACCTTGTCCTTAGCTAGAATGTTCTCCTCTGATAAATCCTGATTTCTCCTTTGAGGTGCTTATAAACATCTTTATCTTTTATATTTGAAAACACAAGTTTGTTTGAAGTCTACCATTGTGCCATTTTGGTAAGTGTATTTTAATTACTCAAATTACACAGCCATTCCTAACAAATAGTTCTGTGTATTGTGATGTTTGGTGACTCAAGCGAGCTGATATATGTATCCATATTTTAGCAGTTTCTGAGGATTTTCAAAAGTTACACATGTAAACAAGTGTTGATGCGTATTTGCTTGGCAGTATTCCATCAGTTCTGTAGATCCTCTGCAGGGCTGGTGCTTTGTCTAGTAAAACAGACCTTTTTTTCCATGTATTTTTCATAATGCCATTATAGTTTTATGGAGTAATACATGGAGTTGTAAAAATCTTAATTGTTTAAGTAATGTCTACACCCAACATGGGGCTCGAATTTACAACCTAGAGACCAAGAGTTGCATCTTCTACTGACTGAACTAGTCAGGCTCCCCAACAGTAACACATGAAGTTTTAATTAACATTTCCTTCAGGAACTCAATGAGAGTCCACTATTGTATGAATTTAATTTTTTTTCCTCGATGACAGGTCTCCTTTGATAAACTTATAATTCAAAAGAGGCAAAACTAAGTTGGATTATTTCACTTAGCATAACACTCTCCAGTTCCATCCACGTTGCTACAAAAGGCCATATTTCATTCTTTCTCATTGCCACATAGTATTTATTCCATTGTGTATAAACCACAATTTCTTTATCCATTCATCAGTGGATGGACATTTAGGCTCTTTCCATAATTTGGCTATTGTTGAGAGTGCTGCTATAAACATTGGGGTACAAGTGCCCCTATGCATCAGCACTCCTGTATCCCCTGGGGAGATTCCTAGCAGTGTTATTGCTGGGTCATAGGGTAGATCTATTTTTAATTTTTTGATCCTGAGAAACTTAACAGAAGACCATGGGGGTAGAGGAAGGAAAAAAAAAATAAAAGGTTAGAGAGGGAGGGACCCAAAACATAAGAGACTCTTAAAAACTGAGAACAAACTGACGGTTGATGGGGGGTGGGAGGGTGGGGAGGGTGGGTGATGGGTATTGAGTAGGGCACCTGTTGGGATGAGCAGTGGGTGTTGTATGGAAAACAATTTGACAATAAATTTCATATTAAAAATAATAAAATAAAACGGGGAAGAAAATGTAAAAAAACTAAGTTGGGTTAAATGCTTTATTTATTTATTTATTACCAATGCTCAATGTGTTCTAACAAGTAAAAGTAATTTAGGAGTTGACTAAAAGGCCACATCTACTACTTTAGTTCATGACAAGGTTTTTGTGCAATTCTTAACAAATCAGTATATAAAATTCAATAATTGAATTGGATTTTCTGGATTTGGTAAGTTTTAGCTACTTGTAGTTGAATCTCAAGGACTTACTGCTATTACAAATCCAGATCCCTGATGTCAGAATAATCAGCCGAGGTTGGATAGAAAGTAATGTGTAAGCTCCCCACTTCTGCTCTAGACTTGATAAATGAAAAGTGAAATATTGGCCTATAGGATATCATGCCCAGTTCTGATGTTGAATAATGTTATTCTGCTGTGGGTGGTGGTGATGTTATTTTGACATTACAAAGAGCCTTTTTTATTTGAAATTTCATGATTTGAAATTTCTTTTAGCACTTAGTGGGCTCTCGCTAGATGCTGGGTGCATTGATCCATGTCTTTATTTCATAGTTTAACACTCAAAAAATTCAATTTTTCCATTTTAATGATGTGAGGCATATAAAAATGTGTAAATTTCTCTTCCTTTATTTAGAAATAATCCATGCCTTCCCCCAGACACAACATAATAATGCTTAAATATTGAATAAAAACAAAAGACCCAAAGTATAATTTAAACTTCATTAGATGATTTTAGTTTTCTAGCCCTCAGCAAAACTCCATCATAATGAATGATAGGAGGTGTTCCACAGCAGTATTAGAAGATAATTTATTATGGTACAGTAGGTCTGGAACTGCTATAGATGATCTCTAAAATTATTAGGCTACATTTGGAAAAGTTACAGGAAGTCAGTGAAGATGGAATATTGTTGTCCTTCCTAGTAGACTTGCAGACATTCAAAGTGTATTTGAAATCTCTCTTAGAAAATGCTCAAAATCACTTTTCGCTACATATTAAAATGTCCTTAACTGCTCTATAACCATTAGCAGTTTAGTTGTATGATTTAAAGTGTGCATGAGTAAATACATGGTTAATATTTTGGTGTTTCCTGGATATAAAAAATGTACAATATTAATACATTGGCCCAAGCCGTTTTGAACACAGTTTTATTTCACAATATTTCATGGAGTATTAATTAAAAACTGCTAATTGTAACTTGTTGAGGTCACATTAATGGCATTTTTGCTTGACAAAATATTAGCTAAATTTTATATGAGAGAAATTTTAGAAGCCTTCAAGTTACAAGAGAATATAGCTAAATTTTAGTCTCCATGTAAACTCAGACTAAGTTCCGTAGAAATTCTTTAGGTGCAAAACCATCTAACACTAATTGTACTGACTTGGATTTGCATAATGCTTGCTAATTTTCATAGCTCTTTCTTATCCTGTTTCACATTTGATCTGCACACTGTGCCCAAGAGGATAGTATGATGGGTATTATCCTCTCTAATTTGTAATCCCCTTGTTGAGTTGTGGTCTAAGTGGAACCTGCCTAATACTGATTCCCACTGTACAGATAAGGTTCGAGAGTATTTGCTGGACTTTCTCCTTGTGCTATTTTGATTTTAGGTCACTGGAGTACAGACTCCTCTGTGATTTCTGTGCTTTGGATTGGGCTCTACGGTTATTTTTATGCCAATATCCATATGGGGTTATGGTTAAATTTTTCACTAAAGTAGTTGATTTTGACGTCAAAGCAAGTTTTTTCCCTTAGGGAATCATGCTGAATTAGCAAGTGTCCCATCTGCTGTGAATAACAGGTATTAAAAGAGTACAGCATAAATGTTAAGATCTTGGTTCTTTCTAGAGCAATTCCTGGATTTAATTATTTTGACCCTTTCCTTGGCAAACTTTTTAATCTCTCCAAACCTTGGTTTCTTCAACTTTAAGTGGGAAATAATGCTAGTTAGTATGTTATTCAGTTCTGAGATTCAACAGGATGATTCATATATGGTATGATACAGAATAAGCATTGAGGAAATGTTCATTGCCTCCATTTTTCCTTTAAAATGTGTTTTAGCCCAAGAAGGAAGGAAGAAGGTATGTGGAATATTGTATAGATGAAGTGTTTTACACATATTTTCATGTAATCCAATAAAGAACAAGTAACCCACTGAGAATATGTACACCTTTCCCATATAAATCAGTGAACAAACTTGTTTTTAATTTTTTGGCAGACTTATGAAACCAATTAGCTTGGTAAAATATATTCAACTTTAATGGGCAAGTAAATAATTAATGTTATTGCCTTTGTAAATTTAGCTTTTCAGTTATAAATTAACATAATTAAAAGAGTAATGTTTCAGTATGCATTCTACTAGCCAAATTTAAATCAGGCAATTAAACTGTAGGTTTTCTGCACCAAATGAGCTCAGCTCATAATGAGACAGACGACAGACGTAAATTTGTTTTTTCATGGTCAGGTTCATTACAAAAACATGAAGGAAAATACTTGTAGTACGTGTAATCAAGTAAATTATTCCAAGCACCATAAATTGTTTTTTCTGGGTCTTCTACCTGAAACTCAGAACTTAAACACTGTCTTTTTTTTTCCCTTCTCTCCTGAAGAATGAGCTCTAGTTGCAAAAGAACACTTAGGTTTTTGTCAGAATATTTTTGTGTTGGTAACCGCCTGCAGGAATCCAAACCTCTGAAGAGGATAGGCTTACGCGTGGGGGACAGGCCTCAGAACCAGAGCTGAGACCATTTACGTAAAAGATGAACCATTTTGCATGACTTGAATTTGAAAGGCCAGCTGTGTGATAATTGTGTGGCAGTGGTGATGGAGAGAAATGTCTGAGGGGGTCACTGCTGTGCTCTGAATCCGTCCAACATGAATGGAGAAAGGTATAAAGCAGTAGCTGGTATTCTCCCTGGGAAGTGAAGCAGGTGCATATTTCCCCCTTTGAAATCAGCCCGGTGGAGTACTATCAGAAAGATTTTAATCTAAAACCATATATTTTGTGACTATGTTGTTCCAAGCTGAATGAATACAAAATGGGACTTGCCTTGTGAGGATGATTGAACTGCAGACATTTTTAATCTTCAAGAAATACTGGTATGTAATTAAACATGCGCTGACTAATGATCTATATTTAACAGCTCACCACTTTGAAGAACACTAGTAAAAGTAAAATTCCGGGGCATATTAGAATGGGCACATGTATCCCATTAATCTCCTTCTGGAGATAAACACAACTGCTTCTTTGTGCCCACTGATACATACGTAAAGTTAACCCCCCCTCCTCCTTTAGTGATGATGAGCTTATGAAAACATCCCGTTTTGATATTTATTTTTAATTAGTTCCATCTCTAGTGATGCATTATTTTAGTGTATAATATCTTAAGAAAGACTTGAATTCTTTGCTAGTAACTTTTGGGAAATGTGTATCCTATTGATGATGGCCTTTTTTGATTACAGAACACATTTCTTCCCCTTGATTACCGTGTGATATGGTCCTAGTCCCCTCAGGTCCAATTAAGAGTTTTTCTAGGTGCTCTATCTGATCACTCCATTTTGTTTTTCTGGACAGTGTTTTTCTTTTCTTGTCTTTTCTTTTTCCAGCATCATTGTCAATTTACTTCTGATACCTGTTATGGATATTTAAAAGTAAATAAAGTTGGAAATCACAGCTAACTTTTATTTCTCATTTGCCCATCAAATTACCTTGGAATAAGTCTAGAGGTCACTGGTTCTAAATCTTATTATGGATCAGAAGCTGTGGGCCTTCTCCTTAGGAAGATGGAAATAACAAAAGGTTTCGCATAAATTGCTGGGGGTTCATGGAACACTGAGGAATTCATCCCTGGCTTCAAGTTCAAACCTCGATGATTAGAATTATCAAGACGGGCAGTTCTCCCGTTACTGTTCTGTTCCAATTGAGTAGTTCTCTCTAAAATGTTCTAAATTAGAACCCTTATTGTTCTAAATTAGACTCTACTAATGGTCCGTATTGGTCATATTAACTTGCATTTGTGTGGTTTCTGCTTTGTAAAATTCTGGTTACTTTTCCAAGCTAAACCCAACATCCCTTGTGCCATGAAGCTCCCTGTCTTCTCCTGAACCTTCATGTGAACCAAAAGTAGGTAGCCTTTCTCTGTCATTCCCACATTCAACTCCCGTCCCACTTTATAGCTGTATCTCTCATTCAAGTTTGTGTGTTTGACTATGTCATAGTTGTATTTCTGCCACTATGTTCAACTTCTTCCTGGAAACAGAAATTCTGGTTTTTTTCATCACATATTTTTGTTCACATAGTGTTAATAGTAAATACTGAAGAGACATGGGCTTTTCTCAACAAGAATGACCGAAATAGGTTTGGGAGCTAACCCGGTTGCCTCTCAAAATGTGCACTGCCCTACTTCTGGGATAGAAATGTGTGAGATGTAATAAAGTAGTAGAGTAGCTTCAATTACTTACCATGATGTGGGCAATGGTTGCTACATTGGATAAAAATAATGAAGAACGTTGTCTAATTTGATGAATTGGTGTATTGTAGGACACTTTAGACTATTTTGCAATAGGGGAACTGATCCACTCTGATTGTATCAGTTATTATGACAAAAAAATAGGAGTAACAAGATGCATGCTTTCTAGTAGCTTTCATTACTTAATTTTAATGTTAACCTTGAAAGTTATAAGTTAATGATGTTCTACTGTTTGCATTCTGTAGTATTATCAACAGATGTTAAAATATCTTTGTGAAGCAGCTAGGTATAGATTTTAAGAGCTATTCATGTGGAATCAGTAGGTAGGAACTCTTGCCTCTTAATAGCTATACAATGTTGGGCAACCTGTTTAGTTTATGACTGAATTCTCACAACTGTAAAATGGGGATAATAGTCATAACTGAGTATAGTTTGTTATGAGACTGGATGCCTTGTACATATACCACACATTAAATAAATATGATCTGTTAATAGGGAAAGTTGCTGGGTATTTACTTTCCATAAATCTTTCCATAAATTTTATTTAATTTAGAAAATTCTAAAGAATATAATTCTCTCCATGATTCATTATAATTTTATAATTACTTTCCATAATATATCTTTATGATATGTCCTTAATTTTATTTATTTGAAACAGCCTTTTAAAACTCCTAGTTGTATTTCCTTTAAGGATCTTGAGGGCACTGATAATTACCTTGGGTAGTATTCACATCCACAGATGAAGTTTCAACCAAGACCTTATTGCCTTTCTAAGCAAATGTTTGTTTTTATTTAATAAATTTTGTTGAGCTGTGTATATACAAATATGGAAACTCTTGGGTATGAGGGCTCATCAATTTCAGTATTTAGTTTCACTGTGAGTGAATCAAGCCAACATGGTGGTGGGGGTGGCAGTGAAATGAACCAGTTTATTATTTCAGGCTTGTTACTCTCTGATACCTTAAGAGTCCATAGGGTAATGGAAAGTAACCCCTTTTGTAGTAGTCTAGTTATTTCTTTCCAACAATAGTAATAATGCCACCAAATCCTCTCTGAGTGTGCTGATAAACCAGATCATCAGAAATGAACACCTTGTGTTACAGTATTGGCCAATGTTAAGAGTATAAATACTCCCAATATGTTTGATTTCAAGGTACATAATTTAACAACCAGTTTACAAAATTCCTGGAAATTGAGCAGGATTCTTGTTAGCTGGCTTCAGCTTACCAGGACAGATTCTTTGATCTCATCTCTCAGAGCTGCCCTCTAATTGATTGCCTTCCAGTAAAGTAAAATTCCCCTTCTTTAGGATACCCTCTTTCTTTTCTCCCCCCCTTCACCTCTTGTCTTGCTGACTTCTTAGGTTTCCTTTCAGACGCTGTGCAGATTTTATTGACTTAGTTTTGGTCCTTGTCTGATTTTTCAGTGATAGGGTGGTGCAGTGGGGAAGCAGAGGGAGAGGGAGGGGGAGCCATGCAACATAGAAGTCTTGCTCATTCCTTAACGTACAAATGGTTTAGTCTGTTGTAATTCCTTAATGTAGCCTTCATGGTTCTGTGTGGTCTCATCCCAATTTATTTTTCCATTGTGAGAGGTTATAACGTTCCATCCTGAAAATGTGTAATGCCTTCATCCATATACAACTTCTTTAAGTTCCTTGAAAGCACAACATTCTCTCTTCCAGGATCTCCTACAAGGAGCTCTTTCTGCCTAGGAAGCTCTTCACCTTTCTTCCCCTCTTCTTTGGTTTTCATCCAGGTAAACACTCTTCAACGTCACAGCTCAAGAACACTCCCCTCCCTGTGATGACCCAAATGAAGGTTATCCTTTGGTGATCTTGCACACCCTGATACTTAACTCTGTCAAACCATTTTTTGTATCTCAGTCATTTCTCAACACAGAGATGAGTGTTTGAAAGGCACTACATGTATATTTGCCAAATGAGAAACCATGGCCTTTGAGGGCACTTAGAGATTAGGAATCGGGAGATCGTGCATCATTTGGGGCAAGTCAGAAGATCTTTAAGACTTTGTTTCTTTCATCTATACAAACTTGTTTCTGTTTTTACGTTTTCAGGAACTCCCAGCTCACATGTGCTTTGATGATCAGTGTCAAAGTGTAACATTTAACATAGCCCTTTGGGCCTGAATTCCTTTAAGACCTGAGAGGCAACCTTGTGCCATGGTTTGTAAGTGTGGACTCTGGATTTAAACTGTCTTAATACAAATCCCAGCACTGCTACTTCTGACAAGGTGCTTGGTGTCCTCTCCTATGAAGTGGAGATGATGATAGAACATTCCTAATAAGTTAGGGAGAAGAACTGAGTCAGTACATATAAACGGGACTTCGATCTTTTTCACTCACCGATAGTGTTCTTTCCCTCCTCTCCTGATAACACTACTTGGTGTAATTCCCTCTTTGCCTTCTGGGAGATAGTACAGCATTGGATTGGCTGCCGGCCGTTAGCACAACGATTTTGAGAAAGCATGGAACGGTTTTTTTTTTTGTTGTTGTTCTCCTGTTTCCTCTCAGCATTGAGCTGCTTCGTGTACATTGGCAATTTTATTTTTCAAACAAGTACTCTTGCCCTGTATCCAAAATAACTTTTCGAATTAAGGTAGTGATGTGTTCCATTCTCAGGGGTAATTATCTGTAATGCTTTATTTTTAGAGTAATATCCAGTAATTTTCAGAAGCTGGAGCTTGTCATAAAATCATTGAAAGATAAGTAATTTTCTTCTAACTACTCCAGGAGAGTAGCTCAATTGATTCCAATCATGCTTGAGAAGGGAGTTTAGCATTCAGGTTGCCAGTTTATACACACAGTGAGGATAAATATGTTATGAACTGTCTGAGATTTGGGGTGGGGAGGGAACTATGAGGAAATAGGCAAATGAGAGAAACTTACTAGAAAATCCAGTTCCAGTAAATAGGACATACTTCTGCTACTGAAGGAAGGAAATGACTTTTACATCCATGGAACATCTGGAACTTCTCTAAGCCGGTGAACTCGACCTCCTCATGAATGAGGGGGGGGAGAAAAGAGAGTCCATGTCTTCGACAAATCACCTCCAAATTATTGTGGTATCTTTTTGAGGGCATGGGGAACAAAGATCACACCTTCTATTTACAGTGTGCTAAAGACTACAGACCAGAAGGGGCATGGCTGGTGCCTCACAAACAGAAGACTGGCCAGTATGTCCGGCACATGTTAAGTAGGTAGAAGTGTAGAATACAAGATGAGATCAGTGAAACGGGCCAGACCTCGGATCTTCTAAACCACAGTGAGGATTTGAGATTGTGTTATAAAAGTCGTGGGAAACCTTCGGAAAATTTAGGTGGAGGAGTGGAAGTGACTTAGGTTTAAAAGCTCATTCCTGCTATAGGGAAGAAAAAGGGGTGGGGTCAGCCCAAGATGGGTTGATGAGAGACCGTTGAGAAGGTTGTAGAAATATTCCAGACAATGGGGTGCCTGGGTGGCTCAGTCGGTTGGGCGGCCGACTTCGGCTCAGGTCATGATCTTGCGGTCCGTGAGTTCGAGCCCCGCGTCGGGCTCTGTGCTGACAGCTCGGAGCCTGGAGCCTGTTTCAGATTCTGTGTCTCCCTCTCTCTGACCCTCCCCCGTTCATGCTCTGTTTCTCTCTGTCTCTCTCTGTCTCAAAAATAAATAAACGTTAAAAAAAAATTTTTTTTTAAAAAAGAAATATTCCAGACAAGTGGAGATGTGCTTTTAGGGGCTCCTTCTAGGAGAGGAGAGTGGACAGTAGATGGAGAAGCCACCACCATGTGAGAGGCATTGCAGGTAAGCTGCTGAGTGGCAGTTGTCCTGGATGCTTAGCAGGATTATGTGTGGCTCTTCATGTGAAAACATTGAGAAAAGCAGCGTGTATTCTGTGTGTATGCACGCATGTGCATGTATTGACGAGGTAGAGTATATAACCTTGCCTTAACTGTATTTGTTAAAACTGGAGGCTACATGTAGAATTGTTTTTATGCTTTCTTATGTAATTGTGAAGGAGTTCAAGGATTGACCCATTTGTTCTCCTTTTTAATAAACCATTTTTCCTCTTAGAAATTTCTCAACTTAGAACTTTCAGTAAGGAAGCTATAAAATTGAGATAGAAGTTTTTGGACTTCAGCCAAATGGTTCATGTAAGTTCATGAACGTCACTTGGTGCCAGATGGCTAAGAACAATTATCAGGCATTTCTTTCAACTGTGATGTTTTCAGAGAACTTTATGATAAGCGACTAATTTAACTTCACATTTGCCTAGTAAGAAGTGAAGGGAAAAAATAATAGCTATCTAAGGCACAATTATGTAACTCATACAGCTCTGTGGGTTCTTAAAAAATATTAAGTGTAGTGACTTAGCTTCTACTGTGGTGGGAAACAGATGGTTCGGAAAGGCTTCGGACCAGCAAACCTGTATTTTCCCGTACTTCATGCCTAGACTTACGGAATTGTTTGGATTTTGTGTTTGTTTTGAAAATCAAAACAGGATTCTAGACCTGTCTTGTACTCTTTTCTCCTTTCAAAACTGTGGGTATTCTTATGCCTCCTTCACAGCGTGGAAAACTGAGGCTGGATGAGTAGGTCGATTGCTTTAAGTTTGTGGAACAGGGATTTGGTTCAAAGGTTTGAGTGACTCTGTAGTCTTTGTTTTGACATTAGATGACAGCTTTCCTCTCCTTGCTGAGGCTACAAGGCTCTTCCTCTCCCTAGCCAGGCCCTTGGCTGGCCCACAATGCGTATCTGTGTTGTTTTATAAACTTTCCATAATCTACCTCTTGATGGGGCTAAATATGTTTCTAAATCTAATCTTTCTGGTTTCTAATGTGATTTCAGTGAAAGCTTATTTCCAATGCAATGGTTTTGCAATTATAGTGGAGTCTCAGCTTATGTGCATTTAATTTATGCAAATTCAACTGTACGTGCATAGCAAATAAAAAGAGAGCCATTTACATAGTGCAGAGGATTCTGTCCCCTGTTCCATGCAGTGGGCACATGCCACAGAAGAAGAGAGGCTGTATTCTGCTGTTCTCAGTGTCTGTCCCAGTCTTTGGCCCCCCTGTAGGGTGAGAATTTGGTCTGAGTGAAGTTCTATCCCTTAATCATACTTACTTTTCATACTCTAAGGCCTGTAAGATGAGTCTTCACTTTGTTCAACTAAAGAAGTGTGTGGTACAAAACGGAAGGAAGGTTTTTTTTTCCCCCCCTCTGGATCTGTTCATTTAACAAATACTAAATCAGCATTTATTATGTAGCAGCACTGTTCTAGGTGCTAGGAATACTACTGGGGATACAGTGAACTACTAGAATAGATCACCTGCCCTCACAGAAATTAGAGCGTAGTGGCTTCTGAAATCTATCAGTTAATATGCCACCTTCGTAAGATATTTTGAAGAATGATGTTGGTTTTATGTGGTTTTCACTTTGCTGATTTTTAACATTAAATCCCTCTGTCCAGCCAGTTTGAAGACACTTGGGCACTTTTTTAGAAAACTAAACATATTCTTCATGATCTAGTGACTATGCTCCTTAATTTTATCCCAAAGAGTTGAAAACTTAAGTCCATCATACAGAAACCTGCTCCTGAGTGTTAAGAGAAGAGTTATTCACGATTGCCCAAACTTGGAAGCAACCAAGATGGCTTTCCGGAGGTGAATGGGTACAGAAACTGTGGTACAAACAGACAATGGAATATGACTCAGTGCTCTAACGAAATGAGCTGTCAAACCATGAAAAGAACTGGAGAAGACTTAAATGTGGATTACTAAACGACAGAAACCAATTTGAAAAGGCTACGTACTGTGGGATTCCAACCAAATGACATTCTGGAAAAAGTAAAACTATAGCCATATTTAAAATCTTAGTGGTTGTCAGGGATTAGAGGGAAGGGAGGGACAGACAGATGGAGCGCAGGGGATTTTTAGGACGATGGAAATATTCTGTATAAATACTGTTACGATGTATAAATACCTGCCATGAAACATTTGTGAAAGCCTATGAATGTGTAAAACCAAGAGGGAAGCCTATGGTAACCTATTGACTTGGGTGGTGATGATGTATCAGTGTAATGGCTCATTGATAGGAACAGATGGACCACTGATTCAGGATGTTGCGGATGGGAGTGGCCATGCGTGCTTAGGAGGAGGAAACATGAGAACTCTCTGCACTCCCTGCTCCAGTTTGTTGTCAGCCTAAAACTGCTTTTATAGTCTCTCTCTCTCTCTCTCTCTCTCTCCACCCCCCCCCCCCACTGGTACTCTCTCTTTCTCAACAAATAAACATTAAAAAAAATAAACCCCTTGTTCCTCTCAGGCACCCCCACGTAAGCCACAACTCCTTATGTGTCCTATATATTCTTACTAGTTTTTTGATAATAGATAGAATGCAGGTGTATCGTTGTGCCAGTATCATAGAAACATTTGGAAAGATGCTATTTGGTAAGGCATGGTCCTTCAAGATGGGAATCGGGCAGTAGAGAACTGGATCCTTGTTGCTCATCTGGCCCCAATCACTTTTGTGACTTTGGACAAGCCACTTAAGTCATCTGCAAAGTAGTAGGATCTGACTGGCTGGTCCCTATGATCCTGTCCAGTCCTTTTCTTTGAAATATTTTTAACTGGATGATTTCGACTTGGTCCTAATTATTTAACTGTGTTACAGTAACATCCCTCCAATGTCATGAATTACAGGTCATATTTTTATTCCTTTAAAAAGTAAAAATATTTAAAGATATAAAGGTGGATAGTATTACAGTGCGCTCTTCTGTGGGCTTCCTCATAGGGTGGATTCCTACTACCTCTTACATAATTCTTTGGAAATGGCTGCAAAATTGTTCTTACATTTATGGTGAGAGTAAAACTATTTTACATTGTGGGACACCCTTTGCTTTTAGAGGTCACTTTGGAGAAAGTATTCAATATGACCTAACAGAGATCACAGGACAGTCCATTTATTTTCAGTTTTTATAATATTTTATTGTACAAGGTTACATTTTTTTGAATTAAGGAAAATCATAAAACGAACGGTTGTGTGTCTATCACCCAGCATGGCAAATCCTAAGATTTTGCAATATTTGCTTCCCAATTGTTGAAGTAATAAAATACTAATGGTTAAAGTTTCATATGCAAAAAAAAATTTTTAAAGATTTTTGAAAACATTATTTTGAGAGAGAGCAAGCCAGAGAGAGGGGGAGAGGGAGAGAATCTCAAGCAGGCTTCACGCTCAGTGTGGAGCCTGATATGGGACTTGATCCCACGACACTGGGGTCATGGCCTGAGCCAAAATCAAGAGTCCAACGCTCAACCCACAGAGCCACCCAGGTGCCCTGGAAAAAAATTGTTTTTAAAATGAATTTCCCAGGGAGCCTGTGTGGCCCTGTCTGTTAAGCATCCGACTTCGGCTCAGGTCATCATCTCAAGGTTCATGAATTCAAGCCCCGCATCAGGCTCTCTGCTGACAGCTCAGAGCCTGGATCCTGCTTTGGATTCTGTGTCTCCCTCTGTCTCTGCCCTCCCCTACTCCTGCTCTCTCTCTCTCTCTCTCTCTCTCTCTCAAAAATAAATAAAACTAAACAATCAAAAATAAAATGAATTTCCCATTTCTGTTTGTAAGTGTGTCACACACTCATTAAGAGGAAAAAAATAATGAGAATTAAAGAGGTCAAAAGCCTACATAATTTCACCACCTAGAGACAACTAGTACCATTTTTATCACATTCCTTTGTTTAAAAAGTTGCTCTATGTTGGGGAACCTGGGTGGCGCAGTCGGTTAAGCATCCGACTCTTGATCTTGGCCAAGTCATGATCTTGCAGTTCGTGGTTTCAAGCCCCTCATCAGCCTCTGCACTGATGGTGCAGAGCTTGGTTGGGATTCTGTCTCTCTCTGCTCCTCCCCTCTCTCTGCTCCTCTCTCTCTGCTCCTCCCCTGCTTGTGCTCTCTCTCTGTCTCTCTCTTAAAATAAATAAATAAACTTAAATTTTTTTTAAAGTTGCTCTATATGGTTTTATCTGACAAATAGTTCCCCTTATTTTATTATGGAAACTTAAATTTTAAAATAAAGGGAACAGGGTAATGAAATCCTAGGTAACCATAAATGAACTGTAAGACTTGCAAATTCATTAGCAGTCTTGTTTCATACATCACCCAGACCTCACTTGAGCAAATTCCTACCCATAACCTTCTTCCTTCAATATTGCTGGTTCATCTCTAAATGGTAACATCCTTTTTATAAATAAAACAATGTCATTCTTATACCAAATATATTATTTTGTACTAGCAAATACCTAGTCTTTTTTGAAGTGACTGCTGACATTTTTTTTCTTTCACTTTGTGTCTCAAGATCCAAATCCCTTTCAGCCCTCAAAAGTGACTGTCTTTCTGAAGTTTCTCTTAATCCATAGGTTCCCATCACTCTTCTCCTTGTGATTTATTTGTTGAAGATGATCTTGTTCTTGATCCTGCAGACAGTTCCACAGCCTGGATGCTTCTCATTGTATCCCTCTGTTGTGTAAGCAAATTCCTTGGTCATGTGCATTTCCTTTAAGCTAGCAAGTTTAATTCAGGTCCCATGTTTTTGGCTAGACTGCTTCCTAGGTGAAGCTATTGTGCCTCCATAAGGAGGCACCTGTTATCTTTCTTTTGTAATATTAGCACCCATTGGTGATTATTACCTGGATGCATTATTTCATTAGGGGTTAAACAGTGGAGACATTCTACTTTTTTTTTATTTTGTTTCATTTTTTGGTGAGAAACTTCTACAAATGGTAACTTCTTTTCTTCAGTATTTGATTATACCTCCTAAGGAAAGGCAGGACAGAAGGTTGATTTCCATTTATTTACTATTTTCAAAGTAATGTTGTGGTTCTCTCGTGTCTTCCAAAGGTGACCAGTAAGATTTTTTTTCTTCTTAGTATCATTATAAACTCACTGATTTAAATATATCTGTGGTATTTTCATTCTTTGCAGTATTAGGATCATTTATGTTCTAATTTTCTCATGTGTAATTTGGATTTCTTATTATGAGTGTTGCTGAGTTCATGGGCTATTTGCATGTTTTTTTCTTGTAAACTTCCTATTGATATCCCTTGTCTATTTTTCTAGACACTTATTAGTATTTTTCTTTTCTATCTTTATAAGGTATTTAGATTGGGAATATTAACTCTTTTATCCTACAAAATGAAAAGATTACCCCTCAAAAACTCACGTAAGCAATATAAGGAGCAAAACATGGGCAGTTTTTATCATAGACAAACATGAGTTCATGACCCATCAGGAAAGACTCTAGGGGTGGTTGGAAGCCCAGAGCCTAGACTCACTCTCCAGGGTTCCAATCCATACTCTGTACTGTGGCACAACTTGCTTGAATACTCTGAGCCTTCTCCTTCTCCATATGCAAAAAGAGAATCCCAATAGCACTGTTTCATTTTGGAGCATTTCTTGAGCAAATGTAAGCTCAGAACAGTGCTGGTACATATGAGCTCAATAGCTAATCATTTCTGAGACTTTGATTACTTAACAAAACCAATGATAATGTGTTATGCTTTTATTAACATCTTGGGGGTTGGACAATAATTCTGCCCCTCTCATTCTCAGGTGATTTGGGTTTATCCAATGCCTCAGTCATTCCCTAGACTGGCCTTCCCTCTTTGCCACCACAGAATTAGCAAGGAAAAGGTATAACTTGCTTTGGAGATCAATCAGTGAAGGAGATCAAACATAAATGGTTAATATATGTCCACATACAGATATAATGCCTATGCAATGTCTCCATGTTACATTCTTACTCTGTTCTTCAAAGAAACATGACACAGATAGATTTGATGTTCTCAATGTCTTGTTCTAGTAGGTAAGGCATGGACGTAATGTTGCACGTAATATTTTTCACCTCCTAAAATCCTTGTCAGAGCTAGTTGAGGTGTTGTTATGCCCTTTTAATAAGAAAATTCATACCACTATGAATTATAACATAAGTACATTATATTAATTCAAACATACCATCATTGTATTAAAGTTATTCCTCAAAAAGAACGCTTTGAGATATGTATTATGACTTCTGTCTTGCAGATGAAGCACTGAGACGTAAAAAGCATGTCCAAAGATACAGATAGTGGGCAGCTGAGCCAGGAATCAAACCCATGCAGGGATCTGATACTTTCAGCCAGTATGACCTTTGCAGTTTATGGTAACAAGGCAAGACAGTGTCCATGTTTACAGCCTCTTAGAATGACATGTTTTTGCTGAGCACCCTTGAGTGTTCATGGTGTCATAATCTTGTGGATCTAACTTTTATATGTCACCAAGAGAAGGAGATCAGAGACTGGGGTTCCAGGGATGAGGTGATGGTTTCTTATATTTTCTTTACTGTGTTAGTATCTAGAGGTAGATGGAAAGCTGCCACTTAAAATGGCCCCTGGTAACTTAACTACTGGTTCACTGAGGCATGTACTCAAGCTGTGTCTCCATGCTAACATATAAGAGGGGTGTGATAAATTCACCACTGGCTGGGTTTGAGGTGGCTTAGGGAGCTACTGTCTGGATTTGAGACCATGTGAGGTACTGTGCTGCCACTGTGAATTTTGTTGGGATCTACAAGGTCAGATGGTCCATAGACATGTGTGGAAGTTGATGGAGAGTTTGAATACATGAGTCATGCAAAGAGCAGGTGTATTTAAGGAATCGTATATATACTTGCTATTAGGCTGGGAACAAAGACGGCTTCTCTGGTGACAGTGATACATTTCCTAAAGCAAAGGTGAACCTGTATTTGTAGATAGCGAAAATAGCAAATGTCAGACTGGGAGAAATAGTGGATAGGTGCATATGGAAAGGGGTGAGGGTGGGCATCTATCCTTCGATGAATGTTAAATTTTAAAAGCACATCTTGTGGGCCACCGTTCTTTCTGCCTACAGACTGTCAGTGTTTGACCCTCTTGATGAAGTTGGAGATAAATCATTTGTTAACTAGCCAAAGAAAAATGCAGATGAACAATGAGCCCAAAAGCTAGCAAATTCTTTCAAGTTTCATTATAATGTTCAGTGACATTTCTTCTAGAGTCCCTTTGATTTCACTATTCAATTTTTTTAAATGTTTATTTTGAGAGAGCGAGTGAGCATAGCATGCACGTAAGCAGGGGCAGAGACAGAGAATCCCAAGCAGGCTCCATGCTGCCAGCACAGAGCCTGACAACTGGGGCACAATCTCACTAACCGTGAGATCATGACCTGAGCCGAAATCAAGAGCTGGACGCTCAACCAACCGATTGAGCTGCCCAGGCTCTCCTCACCATTCAATGCAAAAGGCTCACCAGGTAAGAAAATGAGGTGTTAATGAGTTGGCAAGAGATCAGGTATCTGAAAGTCATTAGATATATCCTATTATCCTTAAAATCCAGTGACACAAATATTCTTCATTTATTCCCTAGTAATTTGATGGTTTGGTGTCCAGATTAGGAATAAATAGAAGACTTCCAGATTTAGCTCAAAGGTAGTGATTGCAGTTACAAATGAGCACCCAGATCTCCAAAATATTTTATGTTTCACCGACCCAAAGCTGTTTCAATAAAGTTAGCTGGTAGGAAGTGTAATTAATATTTTAGAAACTGAGTCCACTACCAGTGGTGACTGGGTGCAGGGCATCTGCTGTTCAGGAGGCAACTGTTCCAACATGGGGTGTGACCTCCTCTATGGCTTTGGAAGAAACCTGCCCTCTCCTGTATCTGGGTGCTTTCACTCTGTCTGGCAGAAACCCAGCTGGGCCAGTCTTCCCACTTAGGTGCTTAGGAGACTGACTGAATTCTTTCGTTGAAGATCAGACTGCGGCATTTCTGAGTGTCAAAACTCCCCTTGACCAGATCTAAAATCTAGGAAAGAATCCTTTGTGATTTTCAGTGTATTTGGAGAACACCGCGAAGCTCCAGGGTTGGTTCTGAGTTAAATCCTGTCACTTTTTAGTTGCGGGATCCCACGCACATTACTTTAATGAGGTCTTCGTATGCAAATGGAGGTAATGAACATGTGACGCATTGCTGGCAAACACGAATGCCACGTGTATGTCTGTGAGGTGCAGCCTTGGACACATACATGGTTTGTGTATAATCACAGTGCTTCTCCTTGAAAGGGAAGTCCTCTAGGGCAGTGCTTCTCCAGTTCCTGGTAAAACCCAGCCTAGTTCATTGGATTTAAATTCACGGTTCATCCCTTCCCCCTGGCCCGCTTCCACTCAGAAATCTTATTCAAGATACATAGTTCCTAGTATCTTTATGTCCCTCTCCTACTCTGCCTCGTCCTGCCCTCTCTGGCGAGTGTGTCTGGGTGCATTTGTGTTGTGTTGTACACTCACAGGAATCATTATTAACTCAGCCCAATAATTAGAGAGGTGTGGTTCACACTCTGCCATCAGAACAGCCACTAATTGATGCCTCTTGAAAAATGACATATTCCCTGAAGCATTCAAGGCTGCCCAACAGGCAGAGATTACACCCACCTCTGTGATTAGCACTCTAACCATGCAGACGTTGGTGATTGAAGACACATGTTGTTCTTTCTTGACATTATTCCCTTTGGCAATATTCCTAGTATATCCTTTCTCAGTTTATTTTGCCATATAACAGCATTAATCCCATCACATTCCCGAAGATTTCAAAAACGCTGATTTCTGCAGCTGTGTCCTCTGAGCCCGGTACCTTCTTACCATACCATCCGTGTAGCATTTTGTTAATGAATGGAATGTATACTTGCGGATTTGGTGGCTACTTTTTTGTTTCTTTGCTGCAGGAGGGAAATAAACCAGGATCAACTGAGAAGAGGTGTATGTTGGATGGGGGCTGGGTAGCAAACTAAGGAAATGAGCTTAATTCTTGAGAAAACCAAGAATTAGAGAGTTCTCTATAAAATCAGCAGAAATTAGGCTCTGTATAGCGGGGCACTCTCTATCACTACTTGAGACAATCCACAGCTTTGGAGGAGTTTGTCCAATCTTCCCATATCTGGGCAGAAGTTAAGAAATGGGAAAAGACAACAAAAAACTGCTGGAGTAAAAGCTTCATGAGGATAGGAATGAAATCGTTAATCTTCCCTGCCCTTAACAAAGTGCATGGTCAATGTTGTGTGTTCAAAAAACATGTGTTCGTAAATGCATTTCTGGGCAAGTCCTTCAGTGACTTAGTATGGAGTATACGTAACTTGTCCCTGAAGCATCCTAACTTATTATTGGGTTGTAGTGTAGTTAAACCTGAAAAGTAAGTGACATTTTTATGTTGTTACTACCTGCGCATAGTTTCCTAATATCAGTTAGGAAAAAAAAAAGGAAGAAAGATGAATCCAGATAGAGACTCAAATTCTCAAAGCAGTCAGCACAATTTTCTTCATAACTCCATGTATCATTGTGCCAAATGATAGCATTGTGTGCCTTCCAAATTGGGTTTCTTGGCTTTGGAATGCAGGAATAATTGTAGACTGTGGCTTTATGATTATCAGCCTAAAAGAATTCTAGGGACAAGATCATCCTCAGATTGCTGGTCATCAGCAAGAGGATAAGAAAAGAACCAGAGAACTTGAGTGTCTCATGTCGCAGATTTCTGCCATCTGCCCTTAGAAAATAGGGGCAGTTGGGGTAAAGCCTTTCCAGAGAAAATCATCAGGGGCCACAAAAGCAGTTGCGTGTGATGAAAGATGGAGAAGATTAAGACTCTGCAGGCAGGTAGAGAAAAACTTGAAATTTCATGCAGGATGGTGGCCTGCAATCATGCAAAATAGAAATTAAGAGCAACAAATATTGAGTCCTTAGGCCCTGCACAGTAACAGATGATTCACCTATGTTACCTTGTTTGATTTCCACAAACCCCGTATAGAGACAGCTATTTCTATCCACTCACTTTGACAGAAAAATGATTTTTAGACAGGTGGAGTGTCTTGGTTCAGAGTTCCACAGTGGTGGAAACAGGATGTGAATGCTAGCACTGTCCTGAACCCTAGTTCTTAAATATTGCACCCTGCTTCGTAACCAGTCTTCGACTACTCAGAATGACGAAGCCTTTTACTAATTACAAAGGAAAGCAATCAATTTTGGGGGAGTGAGGACCTCTTTGAAGGGCATGTATTTTAGCTCAGTGAGCATTAGGATCTCAGGAAGGGGAAAGGATCCCACTGAAGACATTCAGTGCGTTGGTGGCCCAACTAGCCTCAGATCCATAGTCCTTTGATCCCTGCCCCACACCTTTTTCCTAAACCTATTTCTCCTCTTGCCTTTATCTAATCTTGGATCCCGTTTCCTCATATTCACTCAAGAAAGGCAGGGACTGAAATTTGAGGGAGGGACAAAAAATAAGTGTAGAGGAAATGCAGTGGAAACTGAGAAAGATGAGGTCAAGGTTAATAGTGAGAATGCTACATAAGGGTGTAAACAGAGCCATCCCACTATGTGAAATATATTCTCTTGAGTTTCTAGAAAACCTTTGGGCTCTTCAAATATAAAATACATCTTCTGTGTCACCTGCCGGGCTGTACTGAACCTATTCCTAATGCCAACACTAATCGGTCCTCATGTAGCTGTGATTACATAGTATCAGGAATACTGGAGACGGATGCTTTTGGTTTAAACCTGGCTCAGCCATTTATCATCTGAGTGGCCTTGAGAAGGTTTATGTAACCTTCCTGTTCGTTCGTTCGTTCGTTCGTTCGTTCGTTCATTCATTCATTCATTCAAAAATATATGTTGAGCTCCATGTTGGTGCTAGGCTGTACGTGAAGTGCTGGAGATCCAGCAGGATGCCAGGGATAAAATGTCTTGTCTGCATGGAACTTGTGTGTTACTGGGAAAAGGTAGATAATTGAGTAAACCATGTAGTATATGAGCAGGTCTTTACCAATTTGTAAACAGTGAAGGGGGGATGAGGAGATGTTGTCAGGGTTTACTATTACCAGCAATTGTGAAAAGGTCACACTGGAAGGAAGATATAAAGTAATGAGGGGAGAAAGAGCCTTCCAGGTAAAGGGAAAGTGCCCAAGTCTGCAGTACAGCTAGAGGAATAGTTGGGAGGCCAAGATGGCTGGAGAGGAGTCAGTGAGGGCAAGGGTAGGAGATAAAGACGGTGGTAACAGAGCTGTGTCACGTGGAGCCTTTTCGGCCGGTATAATGACTTTGACTTTGGTTCTGAGTGAGGTGGAAGGTTTTGAGCAGGGGAGTGTCATGGGCTTACTCAGGGGTCTAGTTGAGAGTGACAGCCATGGCTTGAGCATATCTGCTGTGCAACCTTATAGATCTATAATGATGCCAGGAACCAGAGTGTGAGTGAAGGAGAAGGTAAAGTGGTCAGCTTTTGGATTTATCCTGATGATAAAACCACTGAATTTTGAAGAGAATATGGGGTATGTATGAGAGAGAGGACTCAAGGTTGACTGGCAGGGTTTGCACCTGACCAGCAGGGTGAATAAAATTGCCTTTGAGAAGGAATAAATTAGGAAGAGTGTGAGCCTCACTTTTTTTTATTCAGAGGGTGTTGTGTGGGTAATAGAATCAGGACTTCACTTTGGGCATGTCCTGACATGTCTGTCAGAATTCCAAGCAGAGTTGTTGGATAGTCCGTCGATCTGAGAGTCTGGAGTTCAGCGAAGTACCTGGGCCAGGAGATGATCTCAGAGTTGTCAGGGTATAAATAGTTTCCTGAGCCTTGGAGCTCGGGGATGCCCTTGCTGAGTGAGTTCACAGAGAAGATAGTTTCAGGACTGAGTTCCAAGATGCTCTTATCTTGAACATTGTAAGAGAGGGGACTCACAGAGGTAGCCATGATGGAGTGGCCAGTGATGACAGGCAAGTTTGCTATCTTAAAAGCCAGGGGAGGGAACTGTCTCAAAGTGAAGAAGGGATGCATTGTCCCCTTTTGTCTCATTTTATTTTATTTTATTTTATTTTTTTATTTTATTTTAAAAAAAATTTTTTTTAACGTTTATTTATTTTTGAGACAGAGAGAGACAGAGCATGAACGGGGAAGGGGCAGAGAGAGAGGGAGACACAGAATCGGAAGCAGGCTCCAGGCTCTGAGCCATCAGCCCAGAGCCCGACGCGGGACTCGAACTCACGGACCGCGATATTGTGACCTGAGCTGAAGTCGGACGCTTAACCGACTGAGCCACCCAGGTGCCCCTTGTCTCATTTTAACATAGACCACAGTGTGAAGCACGTTTGCTTGTTTTTATTCAAGATTTGCTTGATTCACTGGTGCAAATATGCCACCAGTAATGAATTATCTTGGGGAAAAAAATCTCTTTTTTAGTTTCCCTATGAAGTGAAATGAGCAAATTTGGTTATTTGTGTCCTAAAAAATCTGCCAGCCTTGATGCAGTGTGACCTTTTCTGCTTTTGTATGATTACTCAAGTCTAATCAAGACTGAATCCATTCAGGTATTTGTATTATACATATACAATACAAATAATACAAATATTATTTGTATTTATGCCAATCAGAATTTAATGTGTCTTCTGTTTAGTCTATTCAAGTCAAATGGTTTAGAATTTAATATCCTTGTTGAAGGTCCGGTTTAGGTTTCATTTATGAATATCTTCTTTCTCTTATGATGTTTTGTGTTTGTTTTTTTTCTTTTGCTGTTGTTGTTTTTGTAGCCGTGGAAGAAATCTCCATCTTCAGAAGGCAGTACTGGAACCCGTGTGGAGGTTAAGAACACTATCCCGTTGGTGGTGGCCTGAGGAGACTATCTCAACCCCAATGTTGCCCTGAAATTTGTGTTCAAGATTCAAGAAGATTAGGACTGCTAAGGTATGGACCTTTGATCTTGAGATCTATATGTATATATACACATACATTTAAGGATATACACACACACACACACACCCATACACGTATATAGATTTATATGTGTGTATATACGTGTGTGCGTGTATGTATATATATATACATATATATACACACACACACACACATATATTTACGGCAAAATATATAAATATATATTTAAGGCAAAAAAATTAAAGATACTTAATCATTTTCATTCTTTTCTCCTCCTCATACCCCATTTCTCTTTCCTTTCTCCTTTCCTCTTTTCGAGCAATGATCTTCTCTCTTGCTACTAACTTTTGGGATGTGGTGGGATGAATAAAGGTACAGTGAGAGAAGCCAAAGTCCACGTGGTCTCCATAATAATGAAGTGACCAGAGGGGAGTGAGACCAGGCACGGGGAGAGGTGTGTGCAGGTGTCTGTGATAGAAAGAAAAGTGAAATGGATCCAGGCACCTATGTGATAGGACTTCAGGTACAGAGATGAATGAAGAAGGCGTGCTGTGGAATACACTGGTAATTCCTACTTTCAGTGTCCACAGGACACTTTTGGCAAAGCTTTGTATTATTTCTTAAGTTCTTTGGGAGGACCTGCCTTAATATTTATTTTGGATACATACCAATGTTGAGGCAAGTTTGAATAAGGAGATTCCATTTTTTTTATGGTTGCAGTGATAATCACTGTGTACATATACAGGCATATGTGTAATACATATGTATTATATGTATTATATATACATATGTATTATATATGTATATTATAATATAATACATATGTATATATATTATATATTATAACACATATATATTATAATACATATGTATATATACATATGTATTATAATATATATACTATATTATATATATATTATATATATATATATATATAATTTGTGGAGTGGTGTGTAAACTCTCTCTCTCTCTCTCTCTCTCTCATTCTCTCTCTCCCTGGGTGGTGAGAGAGGAACAGATGGAGGGAGGAGAGAGAGAAACCTACAGAAACTACCATTAATGGCGCGTTTACTGTGTTAGGCATTGTTCTGTAAGCTCAGGGGGAAAGTCACAAGTATAAGTGATAACAGCCATCTGGAATAGGGATTTCTGTTCTGGGAAAACAAAAGAACTATAAGTAAAAAGGTTTTCTGAGACTCTGTACCACGGAAGGGCCAATGGGCAGACACTCTCAGACATATTGGAGTTTACATCTCTATGCTCACTACTGTAGAGAATAGTAGTACAGCACACACAGCTGGGTAAGCCCTGTGGAAATGCGGTTTAACAGCCTGGGGCCACATGACATGTCTAAGAGAAACTGGAGAACATCTCCAACAATTCCATTGATAACTCATTGCTGTCATTTTAATTGCCTTCAAAGACAAAACCCTCATACCCCAAAGGCTTTGGAAATGGGGAGAACAGTTGTAGCTAAGGTGTTGGTTGGTTCCCTTCTCTGGCACAGAGGACTCCCATAGGTCAACAGCTGGGCAAGGTAGAGTTCTAGAGCTGATGAAAATCGAACACGTTCCAGCCTTAGGCCTGCTTTCATTGTATCTTCGACTTTCTCACTGCTGAAAGAAATGTGGTAGATACTTTGCGTTGATTCTGAAAAGACCTTCTTTTAAGGAGGAAGTACATTTACTTTCTCTCCAGTTTTCGTAAAATCCTCCAAGGCCCATGCAGAAATGATTAAGCTCTGATGCTCACGCTGCTCACAGCACCTCTGAAAAGAGTGCTGAGGGGCTGGTGACAGTGGGAGGGTGGCATTTGAAACTCCTCTCTTCCCTTTATTCGGGGGATTTGTTATTTTTTTCAAAGAAGGAAAAATAATTTATCTCCTTCACAAAGGGCACCTTCAAAGCAGTTCACATCTAAATATTATTTATGAATTAATTTCCCATTAACATGGTTCCAAAGGCTAACTACGTAATTGAGCAATCAGAAAAAGAAGTAGCATCCCTTCTTTGGGTTCTTGCACAAATCCCAACATTCTGCCTAAGAGATGCATCATTGTGGTATGGCCCTCTGCTTGCATGTGCTTGATCTGTTGGAAAGAAAAGCTCAAAAAGCTGTTCTGTGCTAGTCATAAAAATCTAGAGAAGCGTGGGGGTTTGGGTTGGGATTTTGATGACTGAGTTCTTTGAGTGTGTTGATCTTTAATTCAGAACCTGCCTCTGTTCTGTCAGGAATATTCACCTAGACGCTAACCACTTAAAACATATATTCAGAGAAAGTTTTAAAGGACTTGGCCATAAAAATGTTCCTGGTTTAGAGACAAATCAACTCTTCAGGGGAAAATAAAACTTTCTCTGATTGTTGGCGGAGGCCACAGGGAGAAGAATGCGCTTTGCGGTGCGGGGACGTCACGGGGCTAGATTCAGCTGTAGCGTGCGCAGGTATGTGCGTGCCCCTGCTCACAGACCAAAATTGAATTTCCAGGAAGGAAGGAGGAAATGAGGCAGTGTTGGTACATCAATCTACCATAATGTTTCCTGGCTCCCATGCTCCAGTGCGTTCGGCAGATTTTTCAGATGTCTTTTCAAGTGAAGACAGTGTAAATTAGTGGCTGTGGTCACACACTTTAGAAAAGGCAAATCAAGCTTCTGTATGAACATTAGGAAAGCCATTTAATTTTTTTTTGAAACCAATGCTGCTCAAAGTGCAGCCCAGACACCAGCAGCATCCACGTCACCTAAGCTTGTGAGCCATGCAAATTCTCAGGCCTTTCCCTAGACTTACTAAATCAGAACATCTTAAAGTGAGGTCCAGGAATCTATGTTTAAACAAGTCTTCAAGATAATTCATATGTCTTGCTAAAATTTGAAAACCACTGCTAACCCTGTTCCTTGAACTCTGAAAAAAGAGTTTTAGAAAATCTTGGGTCTAAAAACTGGGACACTCTCAGAAAATTGGTACACCTAAGTGTATGTGTATATGTGTATGTAAACACTCACACACATGTATTTATAAATACATCCATATGGCATTGAAAGAGAGAATAAAACCTTTCTCAAATGCCAAAAGCAAAGTGTACTGGGCTTTAATTATTGCATCTGACATAAGGAAAAGTTAAAAAATTGATAATAATAAAAAGTAATGTTAGATTGGCTGCCATTGTAAACAAATGGATCAGTGGACCAGAATTCTACATTAGACCCACACATGTGCAATCAGCTGGCCTTCAACAAGAGCACCACATGAGTTCAGTGGGATAAGAAAACTGCTTTAAGAAATAGTGCTGGAATACCTGGATATTTACTTGAAAAAATAAAGAATCTAACCCCCCACCTAGTCCCGTACATAAAAAGCAACTTGAGTCAAATTGCATACTGAACAATGAAAGCTGAAACAACAAAGATAGTAGAAGAAAAGTGAAAATACCTTTCTAACTTCAGAAGGCAGGTTTTCTTTTTTAAAGGACACACAAGCACAAGCCATAAGAGGGAAAAAATACACTGAACTTCATGAAAACTAAAAACATCTATTCACTGAAAAAAACTAAGAAAATAGATGCCCCACAAGACTGGGAGAGCATATTTGTAACACATATATCTAACATGTACATAAAAAGCATACAAAAAAGATATAGAATGGCCAATGAACAGAAGCGATGGCATCTGACATAACGTGTCATCAGGGTGATGCAAATTAAAAACGTAAGATCCCACTACATACCTGTCAGAATGGCTAAGATTCAAGGCGTGCCAACACCAAAACTTAATCAGTCTTGACAAATGTTTTTCAAGACACAGAACCTTCTGCCACTGCAGAAATTTCCCTCATGTATGAGCCACTGGAGCTCTCATATGTAAAATGTTCCAACCACTTGGAAGAATTATCTGGCAGTTTCTTAGAAAGTTACACAACTGTCTTCCCGGAGGGCCAGATATTCTAGTCCTAGATATTTATTCAAGAGGCTTGAACACCTTTGTTGACACCTGTTAATAGCAGCGTTTTTAAATAATAATTTCATGCTGAAATTGACTCAGATGTCCACCAACAGGAAAATGGATCAGCTCTGGTATATTTGGAAAATGAAATGCTATTTAGCGATAAAAAGGAACATTCTACAGATAAACATAATAACATGAATGGATCTCAAAAATAGCATGATTAAAATTAGTTAAATAACAAAAAATACTTACTTTAGGATTTATGTGAAATTGTAGAATGATCAGAACTCACCAATGATAGAAATTGTTCAGTGCTCAGTTCTGGTGTGATATGATTACCTACCTAATTTAGAATGGTACATGAGGGAAATTTCTGGAATGACAGAAAGGTTCTGTGTCTTGACAAACATTTATCAAAACTGATTAAATGGCACATTCACTAAGCGTTTCGTTATAGGTAAATCATGTACGTAAAAATGCATAAAATATTGTTTTTAAACTCCCATTTATTTTTTTTAAATTTTTTTAACGTTTATTTACTTTTGAGACAGAGAGAGAGCATGAACAGGGGAGGGGCAGAGAGAGGGAGACACAGAATCTGAAACAGGCTCCAGGCTCTGAGCTGTCAGCACAGAGCCCGACGTGGGGCTCGAACTCACGGACCGTGAGATCATGACCTGAGCCGAAGTCGGACGCTTTTTTGGTAGAGTTGCAGTGACGATTAAGTGAAATCATGCTTGTAAAGTGCTAGTATGTGTTGGTTTCTTTTAATCTATATGAATATGAAGCTGCTGTTTTTGGTTTAAAGATCGCATGAGCCATGACCCTCCTGAGTAAGAGAATTAGCATTACCTTCCGTTTACTGTGGCCTCTCTGAGTCAGTGTGTATATTCCTGTGTATACTTAACTAAAGCTGAAAGCAAACTACTGTCGTTTTCTAACAACTGGATCATTTGAATTATAAAAATTGAGAAACTCTGGAAAAAGTTGATCCTGTTGTCAAAAAAAAAAAAAGTTTAAATAGTATGTAGGAAATTGTATTGAGGGGAGAGCTGTCATTAAATGTGCATGTTACAGTTTGTCTGTCCAGAGTGATTGAAAGGGAATCTGAAGCTTAACATGGCTAATGGATATCAGCAAGGTTAATTATCTTGGGAACACTGAAGAGCTGAATTTCTCTGTGTACGTCTCTGATTTGTGGTACTGTCATATTATTATTTTTTTTTTGTGACACTTGGACATCAGTCTGTATTTTAGCTGTGCTCTTGAAAGTCTCAATTTCCATGGTCAAATTTAAAATCCAGACATACTACAAATAGGTGCAAGCTAACAGTGCTTTTCCTACAAAATACAAATTAGTTTATTACCACCTGCCTAAGTCAGTAGAAAATCTCTACACACTTCTGAAAGATGTTATGAAAGGGGAATTTAAAACTGCTTTTGAGGATAGTTTTTTGTCATTGTTTCTGATTGTCACCACTAAGTGTGGGAAGGTGGGTAGCTTAGGAAAACTCTTCAGAAATTGTCAGGGTGTGTGTGATGTGTGTGTGTTTGTGTCTGTGTGTGTACAAACATGTATTTCCCTTTTGGAATATTTTTCCCCAATAAATTCTTACGCCGGTTTTTGTACAAGTGTGAGTATTGATGTGGATCACTTGGGCACTTACCTGTTTCCTTCAGAAGTGGAAATGGTGGTTTCTGTATTTTGTGTGCCTCCCAGCACATTAGCAGAAAGGTGGCTAACTTATCAAGTCTTCTGACAGCCCTTCTCATGGTTTGCTTCAGCTCTCATTGGATTGCCCTTAACATTCATCACGTATCAACATTTCATCTCTGGTAATAAACATCTTGCTGTCAGAAATGAAAGCATTCGCAGAGATACTTCCTTGTGAAAGAAAGAGAATCTTGCTGGAGAGCCCACAGTGTTGCTTTCTGAAGCTGGCTTTATTTCTTTAAGCAATTTATGCCAACCACATTCTTGAGCAGAGGCGTCCTGCTGAGTTTGCTACTTGGTAGCAAACCTACCCACTGGTAGGACACCTACCCACTTTTGCGGTTGGTTCTCAGTTTCCTCATATGGAAAATAGGGGTTCAGATCACACAAGCCTAAGGATATTCTCAATTTCAGTAAGTAGTCCAGTTTCACTTTAAATAAATGAGTAATTAATGGTATTACAGCTACATACTCTGTAAGGCTCAATTCAAAGATGGAATATGAAGGTCCAAACAGCTGGAGACGAAGAAATTTAAAACTTCTTCACCAAACTTCTTGTTGAATTTTGTTTTTGTGTAAATTGTTACACATTTTTACTGGGTTCATTTAAACTAAACAAAACGGTTCAACCGTTCTCCCACCTCTCACTCCCTGCCTCTTACAATCGCCAATCTGTTCTCCATGAGCTTGGGTGGTGGTGGTGGTGGTGGTTGTTATTTTTTAAGTGAGATTATGCAACGTTTGTCTTTCTCTGCCTCACTCATTTTCATTTGGTATAATGCCCTCAGTCTCTATTCACGTTGTTGCAAATGACAAAATGTCATTCTTTTATATGGCTGAGTGATGTTCCATTATGTATTGCTACCATAGCTTCTTCATCTGTGTATCCACCGACACTTGGGTTGTTTCCTTATCTTGACTATTGGAAATAATGCTGCAGTGAACATGGGGGGTGCACATGTCTTTTCCAATTATCTGGTTTTCTTCAGATAGACTCAGAAGTAGAATTGTTGGATCATAAGGTATTTCTTTTTTTATTTACTTTTTTAATGCTTATTTATTTTTGAGAGAGTGAGGGAGCATGCAAGGGGCAGAGAGAGAGGGAGACATAGCATCTGAAGCAGGCTCTATGCTATCAGCCCAGAGCCCAATGCGGGGCCTCGATCCCATGATCTGTGAGATCATGACCTGAGCTGAAACCAAGAGTCGGATGTTTAACTGACTGAGCCACTCAGGTGCCCTGGTATTTCTATTTTTAATTGTTTGAGCAATTTCCATACTGTTTTCCATATAGTTTGGACCAGTTTGCATTTCCATCAATAGTGCACAAAGGTTATCTTTTTTCCACATCCTCACCAATGCTTGATGTATCTTGTCTTTTTGGTAATAAGCATTCCAACAGATGGGAGGTAGTGTCATCTTGTTGTGGTTTTGATTTGTATTTCCGTGATGATTAGTGACCTTGAGGATGTTTTTATGCCCCCGTTGGGCATCTAGGTCTTTGGAAGAATGTTTATTCAGATCAGCCCATTTTTTAAATGAGATTTTTTGTGTGTTTGCTGTTGATTTGTAGAGGGTTTTTTTTAAATCTCTTTTGAATATTAGTCCCATGTCAGTCACATGATTTGTAATGATTTTCTCCCATTCAGCCTGTTGCCTTTTTATTTTGTTGATGGTTTCTTTGCTATGTAGGAGATTGTTAATTTGATGTCATCGTACTTGTTTGTTTTGCTTTTGCTGCACTTGTTCTTGGCGTTAGTTTTGAAAACATCATCACCGAGCTCTATGTCAAGGTGTCTGTTGGGTGGCAGTTAAAGAATTGGGGCTCCAGACTAGTACCTAAGCTCCTTCCCGGGAGATACTGGCAAGCTGGAGCGAGCAAGAGGCTACCAAGACAGTGTCCACAGCTTATGTTGTTTGAGAGGAACTCCCTAGGCCACTCAGTTGTGCCAAACCTGAAGTCTGCCTCTGCATCTGAAGCTCCATAACAAGGAAAACAGCCTCCTTCACAACAAGACTAGTGGCTATGCCTCAGTCCACTCTGCACTGCCCTGGGAGCAGTAGCCTACCAAGAACTGTCTTGCTGATTACTATAGTCTTGTGGGACTTAGGGATGCAAGCCCCTCCGACCGCTAGGACCAGTGATCAAGGGGAGTCTCCTGGGTGTTAGCTGAAAAAAACTGGCACTACATGCGTACAGATCTCTCCCCTTCCATAGATGTGTTCTGGAACACAACAAGGTGAGCGTGAAGATTGTGCCCACCCTTCAAGGTCTGTGGAAGGCCTTGATGCGAGTTTAATTAGAAGCCTGTTCCTCAGACCACAGTCATGATGATTAGCAGTAGACCTCCACAGAAAAGACCAGGTTGATGGGTCTGGTGCCTCTTGGTGTGCCCTGGGGGTGGCAGCTATTTAAGAGCTCTTTCTCTGTTGGTTACAGTCCTTGGAGACCTCTAAGCATAAGCCCTACTAGCCACAAGGTAGGCAATGTAGAGGGGCCCCCTGGCAGCAGTCACACAAATTAGGGTGCCGGAAGGGGTTATGAGCTCCTTTCTGGGTGATGCAAATTATATTCTTATGTGACCAGGAATACAAGCTCCCCATGGCATCCAGTGCTAGACAATCTATCCCCTGAGCAGCAGCTGCCAAAATCAGGGCACCAGCTGCATGAAAAAGTCTCCCTTCTGGGTGCTCTAGCACAGCAAAGGGAGAACATAAAGATGGGAACCTTCCAGTCTCAATCCACAGAGCGTTTTCCAGCACGTCTCAGACATGTGTGTTAAACTAGATGTCTGCCCTCCAGTCCAAGGTTTTAGTATAAGCAGGTAAGCCTCCTTCACTTGAAGTCCAGGTGCCATCAGCTGCCTCTGAGTTGGGCCCTGGGGAAAGTGAGTCAGAGCCCACTTTGTGGCCCTTTAAGAGATGCTTCTCAGATGCTATTCTCTTGAGAGTCTCTAGATATGAGTCGTGTTGGATTTCAAAACGACATGTTTTTGGCTTGACTCTTGAGTGCATGTCTTGAAAGTTGATGTGCATGATGGAGAGTTTGAATCCTTTGCTCCTCAGGGAGAAGCTTTGGGTTTTGGGTTAGCTTCCAGTGCCAGGGATGGCGTTGATGGTGAGATAGTGTCTCAGCATCTCTGACCAGCTTTCACTTAGTTTTCTTCTCATTTTCCTGATGTACAGTCATTACTCAGCCAGGCTGTAGGTATTTTAAGAGGAAATTGTTTCGTATGTAGCTGTAGACTCCGTGTGTTCATGGCAGGACATTCAGAATCTTCCTGTGTCACCATCTTGAATGGGAACCTACTTGTTGAATTTTTGCTCTCACTGTATACCCTGAGATGTTAGAATACCATTCAGAAAGTCTTCTTTGGGATATTTTACAGAGGGGGAAATTGAGGAACCAAGATATTAAGTAACTTTCTGGAAACCATCCTGGTAGAATAAGAAACTCTCTGATCTTTGGGTTAGGCCCTTAAAATGTGTGATGGGCCCAACTCCATTCACAGAATGTTTCATCCTGCCCTGAAGCTTACCCATTACAAGAAACCTGCTTCACTGCTCTTTGATTCTGCTTCCCAATGTGGTAGCACCTTTTTGCCTGTATGTTTTGTTTCTAATTCAAAGAGCTACTGTTTTAGGAATAGTCTCCTTTTGACAGTTGCTGAGGAAAAGATGTGTGTTTCTCCCCTTGAGCATGATGTTTTGCAGTCTGTCTGTTTACTTGAGCTGAATTTTACCCAAGGCCTTTGAAACTAACAAAATCTGAGTGGTTGCGGTGTTCAGAATCTTGTACAGATTGAGGTCTCCTTTGCCAGGTTAAAACACCTACACAAGCCCACCATTCTCACCAACAATGACAATGACAAAATGGCCCTTTTAACTTTTCTTGCAACTGGGCACGGTGTTTTTATAACTATGCAAATATAACCTAGGTTAGGAATCTACGAACTGCAAATTCGCAACTACTGATGATCTTTCTTCTCAGAAAGACTTTCTCTTCCACTTGCTTCTTCTTCCCCTTTGCTGCTAAAACTACCCCCCACTTTGCCATTTCTTTTTCATGACAGTTTTTCAAATGTTCACACCAGCATTTTCTTGATCTTGAGCTTGAGTTGCAAAGGCGATCTGTGCCTATCCCATGTTTGTTGTGAGGATCAGATGGGAATAATTGTGAAAATACTTTGAAAATCCCCCTGAAGAACTGTCCAAAGACCTTGATGTGCAATACACAATCTTCCTGCTCGATTCTGTCTGTGCAGCAGCTCTTTCTGCTGTTCGCTCACCCTCTCTGTACCCCCAGCCTTTGCACCTGCTGCAGTGACCTTCTCCATTTTTCTAGAAATGTGCTCTGTCTTTTTAAACCACCACTTCTTTGTACCTACTGATCCTTTTGCCCATAGTGGCCATCCCTACTCCCCCACCAAAAAAAAAAAAATCTGAAATGTTACTCATTTTTTAAGATCCAATTCACTGGAAGCCTTCTGGGACTCCCCTGAGCCATGTGTCAGTTCTTCTCTGACTTCTTGGCACTTTATTTCAAGCCTTCATTATCACTGTTAGGATGAAAGAGGTCACTGTGCTTGTGTTTGGAAATCAGTCTCCTTCAGTGGAATCCATCCTTGCTTTTCTGAATGTATCTGCGGCTTCCCAACTCTTCCCATAAAATGGTGAGTACTTAACAGGCATGGGAATGGATAGAGGGTGCTTAAGTATATCATAGAATGGATTCAGTTTAAACATAGGTCAGTTTCTCCTGGATGATTGGTTACTTTTGGATTGCTAAATTTTCTTTTTGGTTGTTTTCTATTTTTGTTGTTGGTTTCTATCTACTTCTGATTTTTCCATCCATATAATCTTTTTTGGAGGTCTTCTATTATTTTCTTTCTAGCTACACTACCGACTCTGATTATTTGTCTCTCTTACACAGCACTATGCATGGCAGCCTTTCTCAAGTCTTCACTCTGACTACAGGATTGGTGCCCATGTTGCATGTGCTCCAACTGTCCTTTCCTGTGCCCTGTGCAAACATCACTCACCAATCCCAGCTCAGAGCCCTAGAATACTACATCACTCCAGAAAACAACTGATCGTAGCATGGAAAAACAAAAACCTATTTGCCAGTTCTGGACTGGGAGATTTCCTTTCCAGAGCTTCCATTTACTCTTTGCAAGGTTGGGACCTAGTTGCTTAAAGACCGAATGCATTTAATTACTCCTTGCCTTCCATGTATCTAAACCATAGCTCCTTCCTTGAGAGATTATAGGTTTTAGGATTTGGGAAAAGTTTAACAAGCTGTCAATTTGCTCCATTGGACTTGAGAAGCCAAGAAGCACTTGTGCAACATTTGGAATATCTGAAGAGCTGTTTCTGTAGTTTGAATTTGATAGAAATCAATGTTAATGTCTCTGGAGATTATTCAGGTTTTTGAAGAAAAATTACTCTTTTAACAGAGGGTTTTCAAAATATTTTAGACTCATGAGGCTAGATTTAGTGGTAGAGACCTCTTGATTGTGTTTTCTGACAGGTGATGGTCTCATCTGCAAATAACGTTTTGATGTCATTATTGTGGGTCTAACAAAGAGTATAGGAAAGTCTGATGAAAAATTGATTTATAACTATAATAAAGCTGATAAAAGCTCCCTTCCCCAGAAACAAATATAATCCATTCATTGTAGTCACTAATTTTCTGACATCTTTCTTCAATCACATTACCTTCTATCCATGACTATGATTAAGCCACAAAATTTCATCCCCCAAACAATGACCACATGTAAATATAGATGGTGCTTATGTAATTTCAGGATGTGTTTGTATCCACTTAACCCCATCAATGGATTAAAAGTTCAGAACTCAACCTATATTTATGTAGAAGGTGTTCTCACCCTAGGTAATTAGTTTGTGGCTTTAATCTCCTCCTCCTTTAGGAGTGAAAATACACACATAAAATAGAAAGAGAGGCCAAGTTCCCATAAAAGCAAGTATGTGACCTATAGGAGGGATAATAAACATAGAAAGCCACCAGAAGTAATCTTTGGCATTTAATGATATTCACAACATTGATATCTAGGGTTTTACTGGAAGCTGTAGGATTGAACTCAAGCAAATGTGTCTGCTTCCCTCTATATAGTTAAACCCCAATTGGGAAAAAGGATGGGAGAAGGGATAAACAGTATATAAAACTTCAAAATATCTTTGGAAGATTTATAAAGGAAATGCAGTGTTTTGATATATAAAACATAGCTCAGTAAAGATATCAGAGGAAAACGCTCAGTAGAGCTCTAAAAATGGGAAATACGCCAAAGTACAGGCATAAAGGAGGAAAGAAGGGAAAAGAAGGGCATAATTAAAAATCTGCCTGTGGTGTGAATTTTGGTTTGTCTCTTCTCTATTGCTTCTCATTAACAGAGCTGATAAAATCATTTTAACCTTAAGCAAAACAAACTGGAAAGGATCCTTTCTGAAGACACTGAGTGAGCTTCCTATGTAGAGCTCTTCAATTGGATGGGTGTCCTAGGAAGGAACCTTTAAGGTCCTAGGAAGGTTTAAGGTTTTGCCTTAAACCTTTCAAGGGCATCCTAAGCCTGAGATGAATTTCCTGCTTGTCCAGCTTTGAGGAAACCCAGGCAGTGCTGTGGCTCTGTCATACCCATAGAATGGCCAGCCAGGTAGCCATCTTATTCATGGGTAGAATCTAGTAGTAAGACATGAACATAAAAGAGTGCTATAGACTATGTACATTACACTTACCTCAATTCAATTATGTGTGGTCAGAATATTGAGAAAAATAATTTAACCGTTCTTCTCAATGAGAGCATATTCTAGGCTGACCGTGAGATGGGGCACATATTTGCTAATTTATTAAATCTCACTTCTTTCATGATTTTATTTATTTTTTAATGTTTATTTATTTTGAGAGAGGGAGAGAGCATGTACAGGGGAGGGTCAGGGAGATAGTGAGAGACAGAGAGAGAGAATCCCAAGCAGGTTCCCTCCTGTCAGCTCAGAGCCTGAGCGGAGCTCCATCTCACATACCACAAGATCATGACCTGAGCCAAATCAAGAGTCAGATGCTTAACCAACTAAGCCACCCAGGTGCCCTTCTTGGTTTTCAGAGGGTGGCCATCTCCCTGTATTGAATATAACTCGACTTCTAAAAATACATAAGGAAATTATTTCATATTGTGTTCAATTTGATTTCGTCCCTAGAGGAAGACCTTTGTGATATATTTATTGTGAAATATTGGACACTTTTCTACTGGTTCCAAGGGTTATTTTCACTGTAAATGAATTTTTCCTCAAATACGGGTTCTGTATTCTAACCCTTATGTAAGATGACTACACTGTAAAACAGAGGAAAGTTTATCTATAATAAAATAGTTAACTCACTCTCCCCATTCCTTTTTTAAAATCCGTTTTCCTGAGATAACATATTGTAAGTGAATAGTTTGGATTTTGAACATACACATTCCTATAACCACAGCCACAATCAAGATGTTGAAATATTTGTATCACTAGAAAGTTTCATCAGTCCTGATGTTTCCCTCCTCATGTTTTTGAGGCAACAGTAATCTCCACCTTCAGTATTTCTTAAAAATGGCCATTTATGCAATATTCTCTTGTCTCTTGCTTCTTTCATTCAGTGTGATGATTTGGGGAAATACTCATGTTTTTAGGTGTATTAGTAGATTGTTCACTGTTATTTCTCATCAGTATCATTGTATGAATATATCCTATCTTGTTCTTTCTTTGATAGATGTCTGGGCTGATATCAGTTTGGAAATATTAGGAATCAGGTTCTTATGAACATTTGTGAACCAATCTTGGGAGATAAATCTTAATTTCGTAGGGTAAATATAAAGGAATGAATGCTAAGTCATGGGATACATGTATATTTACTTTTATGAGGAACCACCAAATTGTTCTTCAATGTACTTCACTCCCACTTTTTATTCTCACAAGAGATGCGTGAGATCCAGTTGTTCTGTCAGCTAACAATTGTATTCTTAGCCTTGTTAATTTTAACTGTTCTAGTTAACGTGAAATGATACCTCCTTTTAACTTGCGTTTCTGTGTTGACTAATAATGTTAAGCACTTAAGCTTCTGCTTCTTGGTCATTTGTATCTCTTTTGTAAAGGGTCTGTCAAAGTCTTTCGTCCAATTTTTAATTGCATTGTCTTTTTAATTATAAGAATTCTTTATTTTTTTACATTTTATTTTTTAGAGAGAGTGTGTGAGTGGGGGAGGGACAGGGAAGAGGGAGTGACTGAGAGAGAGAGAGAGAGAGAGAGAGAGAGAATGAATACATCTCAAGCAGGCTTCATGCTCAGCTCAGGCAAATGTGGGGCTCCATCCCAGGACCCTGGGACCATGACCTCAGCTGAAATCAAAAGTTGGGAGCTCAACTGACTGAGCCACTCAGGTGCTCATACTTGTAGGAATTCTTCAAATGGTCTGGATATAAATTCTGTGTCTTCTATATTCTGCAGATAGGTTCTTTCAGTTTGTTACTTTTCATTTTCTTTGTGGTGTCTTCTGAAGGGCAGGAGTTTTTCATTTGGATGAAGTGTCCGTTTATTAATATTTTCATTTTATGGTTTCTGCTTCTTATGTCCTACCTATGAAATCTTGGCCTGACTTAAAAACACTAAGATATTCTTCTAAGTTTTCTTCTAGAAGATTTATGGCTCTAGCTTTTACGTTTAGGGCCATGGAATGAATTTGTGCATTTTGGGTATTTCTAGTTTCAAATCCAATGCAGTAGCTTACAGGTTCATCAACATTTGGCTAGTTTCTCCTGGTCAAACAAAGGCTACCCTTCTCTAGGAGACTTGTTGCTCTGATCCGCCTTCCTCCAACCTCTCACGTATGAAATCATTCTCTGGAGTTTGATTCTTTTAGAGCTCTTTGAATCCATAGCTCTTCAGTGAAGATCTTTAAAGAAAGGTTTATCTGGCTAGTTTATGTAGTTGTAGCAGGGGTGACATTGAATTATGCTTTTTGATATCGTAACTATAAGTGAAACTTCATTTTTGTATTTTTAAACAAAAAACTGACAATCACACTAATGAAGAAAACCACTTGTAAAGGAGAAATCATGAAAGAAGGACAAAAGTTAACAAAGGTTACTACTAAAATGTGTAACCATTGCAAAAATAGATAATGTGAGGAACAAAAGAGTGTATTTAAAACCTTCTTATCTTTATCCTTAAAAATAGTAAAAAAAAATCTGTTCATAAAATAAGTACAGAACAGTATTAAAAAACACTGAGAGTAAGAACTATCTCTTGTAAATTAAGTTAAAGGGTTGTGAAATAAAGTATAGATCTAAGACCTAGAAAAGAGAATATTTAGTGGAAATCAAGAGTCAAATATTGTAGATAAATCCCATTGAAGAATCAGCAAAAACACCAGATAAATTTGGGAGGTGGGGCTATTTGATTATCAAAATTTTTAAATATTACTCAAGTGAGGCAATAGGTTGAATTTACACATCATAAACCAGTGACCTAAATGGGAATTAAACACAAGGTCCTGATGTGTATCAGATTCAATTTTCAAAATTCTAAGAATAAAAGAATCTTAAAAGCTTCTGGATGGGGGAAAAAACTTATACAAAAGGTATTATTTTTAAAATTCTATCAAACTTCTCATCAACAACACTAGAGTCAGGAAGACATTGGATAGTTTCTTATATTTCTGAGAAAAAACTCTTTTGAATCTAGAATTCAGTTCTAAACCAAATTATAAGTGAGAACAATGTCAAGGAATTAAAAAAAATTAAAAACATCAAGGTATATAGACCTCTCATTTACCCTTTCTGGATATATTTATGTGAATTTACCATGGAAATTTAATATTTCCGAAGATACCAAGAAATGGTGAAACTAAAGCCAAAAACCCTTCAAAAAGTGGAAGATAAGGCAGTACAGCAGGTATGGAAAGTACTTGGTCAAAACTGGAGAAATCAGGAACTCTAAGAAGGATATCTTCAAGAAGAAAGTTGGAGCAGATTACTATGAAGAGAGTTTTGCCGGTGAATCAAGTGATGTGATGGGAAGGAGAGCGTGTGGCTCTTCAAAGAAAAGGCAGACATTTGGAAATAAGTCTCAACAAGAACAATGGCAAGAACTATATGAGGAGACCATGGCCCAAATAAGCATAAAAATAACAAAGAATCCACTTGACTACTATAGTCTGGGGGTATGGCATTTAATCCAAAGAGAACTAAATGCTATCTTAGTATGCTCCTTGCTTCTCCAATGGAAAATTTATGTCGTCATAATAAACTCTTCCAACTTTAGAATTCTCCTATAAAGCAAACATACAAGCAAGTTAAGCAAATGTTATAACCCTTGAATAATGGAAATAAGAGCAAGGTTGGCAGATAGTGGATACAGAGTCAAAGGAAGAACAGAAAAGAGTAGCAGATACAGAGACAAGAGAGGCATGAAGATCTTTAACAAAATGGGAAGATGAATTTTTTTTTTTCTTCCGAGGTTAATGAAGCAAGGCAAAGTTTAGATGTGTTATTTCAGCTACAAGTAAAACCACAGAAGAATAAAAGCTGGGGGAGGGAAGAATAGGCTAAATCCTTACGTTTCATAGAGTTAATAGATTATATCATAAAAAGGTAAATTATGAGAGAGGAATATAAGCCTAAAAAGGAGAGTGAGATAATCATTAGAGAATTAAGCACTGAGTCAGTTAAATATTGTTGATTTGCTTTTGGGAAGCCGAGGTTGGAGAAAGAGGAAGGCAACTGTTGTGTTTCAACAGAGTATTTGCTTTTTACTCTGTACTTGTCTTCTTTTGGGGAAGACATTAAAAAGAAGGAATTCACCCTGACTTCTTGGTAGATGTTTACTGATCCTTAAAGACTCCCTTTTTCCAAGTATAATATTCAGAAAGTATAAACATGACTCATCCAAATAGGTAATGGATATATTTCAAAGGTTTTATTTAACTCATTAATAAATGTGAATAAAAGGAAAATAGAAATCTAGATCAAAGAGCATTTTAAGGAGCAGTGTAACTATAGTATACCATAAAAGGTGTTTGGAGATGAATTTGATCAGCGACAAAAGGGTTAGTACTAGAGAGAAAGCAAGCTATAACCTTGAAATTACCTTTTCTACAGGTTATGCGTCTACATGTTAACAAGAAGCTTCTCAAAGTCTCAGCTCTAATGAACTAGTAAATAGCAAAGTCAAACACTAGTGAATTCTCCTAGAGGGTTAAATAACTCTTGGATGAGTTTGTTGAACAATGTCTATCTAAGTCTGCCTTTTCATTTCATAGCAGACATTTCATACTCTTAATTGACAAGTTTTAGATAGCTTTTGTTTCTAAAAGATCTCAAATATTCCTCTGAAATTTTCCCTAACCCTCTCCGCATCTGACTTTTCTCTCTCCATGTCTGTTTCTGTAGCCTACCTCTAGTACAAGGACAACATTTAAAAATGTTTCATTATTCTTTGCTCACTTCACGCCCCCACTAGAAAGGAAGCTTTCTGTGCCCAGGCCTACATAGTAGATTCTCAAGACATTTGTTGAATTAATGATTTAAGTCATTAAATCATTGGGGCAGAGAGAGGGAGGGAGACAGAGAACCCCATGCAGGCTCCACCCTGTCAAGGCAGAGCCCAGTGCGGGGCTAGACCTGATGAATTATGAGGTCATAACCTGAGTGGAAACCAACAGTTGAAGGCTCAAACAACTGAGCCACCCAGGCGCCCCTGATGATTTAACTTTAGAAAAATATTGGCTGACTTTATAATGCAATGATGGGAAATTAGAGATAAGAACATAGGAAGAGAAAGATCAGTAAATAAATATCTGGAAGGGGAAACTTAAATCTACAAAATCTGTTGATATGGCAGTTTGCAAGTTGTTTAATAAATAGCTGGGAGAAATTCTACTGTCTTTTAATGCAGTTACATTCAGATGTGAAGGGAAATGGAGTTAAGATAGAAGTATTGTCAGGTTAAATGACTTATTAAAGCCTTCTCTATTTCTTAGATCTTTCATTAACTTCATCTTAATTGCAAACATACTCCTGAATGAAACAAAAAAGGAAGATTTCAGGGAGAAAATATCCTCCTATTTATTTTATAGTTGGGGTTAAGAAATGGTTGCTACTTGCACTTTCTTAAAACCCATAATCATAAGCCTTCACCCCCCCCCCCACGACTGGATTGTCCTCTTTCCCACACAGACCACATACAAACAGTATCTGGAAACTGGGATGCTTTTTGGCTAGTCCTGTTTCA
The DNA here is from genome assembly GCF_027475565.1 of Acinonyx jubatus. Lineage (NCBI taxonomy): Eukaryota > Metazoa > Chordata > Mammalia > Carnivora > Felidae > Acinonyx > Acinonyx jubatus. The sequence goes on along the minus strand of NC_069380.1, from coordinate 188,762,288 downwards.
AAGAATGTTGGGGTTGTATCCAGCCTCAAAAGTCTAAAATGTTCTATCCAATCGGGAGAAGTGGAGGGGTCCTGGCGGATGTTTGGCCTCTATATTTTCGTCATCTTGCTAGTAGAGGACTTCCTACCCCACAAATCCAGTGTCTTTATTTGAAGCAGCTTAGAATTGACTCCTGTCGATACAACTGGACCATAGTCTTTCTTTTCTTTTTTTTTTTTTTTTTAATACTTATTTATTTTGAGAGAGAGAGAGAGAGCATGAGCAGGGGAGGGTCAGAGAGAGAGGGAGAGACAGAATCCCCAGCAGGCTCCGCACTGTCAGCATAGAGCCTGGTGTCTGGCTTGATCCCACAAACCATGAGATCATGACCTGAGCTGAAATCAAGAGTCGGACTCAACTGACTGAGCCACCCAAGCGCCCCTGCACCATGGTCTTTCAAGTTGAGCTTACAGTGTACTCTGATAAATGCACTAAGTCATGATTTGCATGATACTGTTCAGATGGTCTGTTGCATCATCGTCAGCATTTTTATGTATCTCAGGATGCTGGAGCCTCTGATGGCTCCTGGGCACCCCTTTCCCAGTTGTGGTAGCCTCATGATGGACTGCTTGCCAGTTTAGCCCTGGAGGCACAGGCCCTTTAATTTCTCCCTGTCTTGAGTTTGATCACTAGATGGTTCTACTCTGGAGGTCAAGTTTCTATATAGGAGCCAGAAATGAAGTTGTGTGGTGAGACAGGGACCTTGAGAAACAGGAGGCCTGTGGCCCTGCCTGAAAGAGGTTGGCACTCCTCAGCTCCAGCTGGTTGTTTGGGATACCTACGTGAGTGAGCCTACAGTTGCCAAGACTATCTTTTAAGAGATGCTGGAAAGGCAGGTTTCTACATGCAAACATCTAATTTTCAGAATGATTTGTGGACTAAATGAGATGTATTGGCAGGCTCCATTCACTTGGGAGCTAGTTTACCACCCAAGTCTGGACCTTGAAAGCAGGGACCCTTCTAGATCCCTAAATGGTCTCCCTGCAACCATTCACAGTCCCTCCTCTGTTTTCCACACTACAGCTAGAATGATCTTTTTAAAGAGCAGACATAATCACATATTTTCTGTGTGTAAAACCCTTTGATAGCTTCCTATTAGAGCTGGGGTAAATGCCAGAACTTTATCAGGGTTTCTGGGGGCTCTCCCCATTACTATACGTCCTCTTTCTTTCTGTCATTCCCTCTCTCTGTGACTCTTTTTGGTTTGTCTAGTCTAAACTACCACACCAGCAACTCTGGCTTTTGTCAGTCCTACAATGCCTCTTGGGATGCTTCTCTACCCTCCTAGGTTTGTTCATTTAGGGAACTTTTGGATACCTTTCAAGGCTCAGCTTATGCTCTAAGGGGCCTTCATTAACCCCCTTTACTGGGCTGGTTTCATTTCCTTTATATGCAGCCAACATGACCTCATTGCCCTACATCATCATGTGCATCAAACCCTAAATTATAATCATAATTTCCTATCACACAGTAATTTTCCTTAATGGACAGGATGATGTTTGTCTTGTTCGTGGTTTATCTTCATGTGGTATAGTGTAACGAGCATAGTAAAGAGCTTGATAAATAGGCATTGATTTGGCATTGAATTAACATTGCCTGTAGGAAGTGTGGAATGTTGTGAGGATATAGGATTTTATACAGGGGGAAAGATGATCTTCAGCCTGGTGGTTTCTCTGAGTCTGTTAAAGCCTCTGATTTTGAGAGAGGAGGCAGTTCCATGCAGAGATTTTGCTGGTTCTAAATAATGAACTTGTTTCATGTTCTGAAAGATAGGTCGTTAATTTTTTTGTATTTGTTCTGAAAGGCTGCCACTGGTCTTTAGATTTCTGTTGTGACCTAATGAAGAACCAGAAGGACTCTAAACAAAAACTCAAATGCATAGTTAATTTCATGTAGGACAGTGGTTAAAAAACTTCTGTACCTCAAGGGCTCTTAACATAACTGGAATAGAAAAATACGATGCCATCAGTAGGTAAACATTTCCTGAAAAGAAAGACATAAAACATTTCATTACTCTGCATTCAAACTGAGAACAGAGAGGAACATAAACCATTCGGCCACACAATAATATGAGCTGAGATACATCAAGGGCAGCCAGTAGGGAAAGGTGGTAAACAGAAGGGAAGCCAGAGAGCCGCTGAGAAACAGATACAAGAAATTCTTGCTTTTGCCTCTTTTTATCTCTTTGCTCCCGTGAGTAACATAGAAGATGGAGGGATGAAGTTCTGAAAATTTTAAATACTGTTTACTGAGAGCATCTTCAGATAGAGAAGTGAGCAAAAGAGGAGATAGCCTAAATGTGCATGATAGTTCTTTTGCGTACGTCATGATTGTACATGTGAATCATTTAAGTCACGTATCCAGTGTAGTGGCCACTGGCTATGTCTGGCTATAAAATACTGGAAATACATGTGACAGGTATAAACTGGTAGGTCGTATAAGTGTAAAAAACACATGAGATTTCCAAGACATGGTATTTAAAAAAATGTATAATATCTATAATCATTTTAACATTATGTTGATCTATAATTCACCTACCTGTATAATTCACCTGTTTCTGATATAATAAATATTGATTATATGTTGAAATGACAATTTTTTGATATAGCAGGTTAAAATGTATCAAAGCTCATTTTACCCTTTCTTTTTACATATTAACGTGGCTGTTCATTTCAAATGTCTGTCATGTTCTACTTCTTTTCGACAGCATTGACTTCAATAATGGCTTGTGAATATATGATTTGTTGAAGAAAATGTGATAAAAGTACTCTTTGACCAGTTAATATATATCTTTTTCAAAACTGGAAATGCTATGGGTCTGTATCTCCTTGTGTTTTATTTACCAAAAATATGTCAGGAGATCTCTCTCTCTCTCTCTCTCTCTCTCTCTCTCTCTCTCTCTCAGACTGTTCGAAATTGATCTTGGTGGGTTTTGATTAGCCAAAGTAGGGGAAGGAAAATGCTCTAATCCCCTTTTTCCAAAGATGATAAACCTCCCTTGGTTTAAACACAATTTAATACGTATTTGTCAGTTAATTGTTCATAGCCAAGTTGCTGTATTATCTTGTTCAAATGTTCCAAACAATGTTTTTGTAACCCTGCTGGTGTATACCTTTCTATTTGCTCTTTGAACTGAAATGTTTCATTTTACCACAAAGCCCTACTAAAATAACCTGTTAAAGGAACTGTCATGGCAAAGTGAATCAAAATTAATTTTTTTCTTCTGGCAAAAGTAGAACTTTAACTCCTTATAGACTGAGTGGGAATCTAGGCTGTGATTGGAATTTTTTTTTTTTTTTAATGCGGACCTTGGTTTTATAGAACTCCTTTAAAACTGAATTTACATTTTCTTTTACTATCTCCATGAAAGAAAGTAATTAGAAATCAGGTCTTCAAGAAAATAAGTAAACATCACTGGCATTCTTTAATGATCTGAACTCTTCCCAAATCATGCTCCTTATGGGATTGTTTTTTTTTTTTTTTTTTTTTAATTTCCTTACATAAGCTTCCTGGGATCTCTGCATTGAAAAGACTGAGGGCAGACCAATGGGTAACCTTGGTCTTGTCTTGGCTAATATTTTCGAGGTCAAATCATTGGAGAAGCTTTTGCATATCTGGACATCCAGGCCACCCTTATGACCATTTAAATCGGTCCTGAGCTAAGTCCCATGCATCAGTATTTTCATAGCTCCTTGGAGTGATTCCAACAGGCAGCCAAATTGGAGAACCACTGTTTTTAAGATTTGCAAGCCCCATTGTTTGAAACACTTGGGAAGCAGCACAACACTTTCGCACATGATCTATTATGAGGAACCTCTGTAAAAGCTGTTCTCTCTAAAGCGAGGCTGCATCTGAAACCCAGCCACTTGGTCTGCCCCTAACTCCCTACCCAAATGTTCCCCAGGGAGCACAGATAGAAAGCCCTGGATCTAATGTGAAATCCTCACTTTCTCAGCTAATCCCTGTTCAGTGACTTGCCCCAGGACACTTGCTTTTTCTTCTCCCTTTTCTACTTGTACCTCCTCTTTGTTTCCTTTGAGAGAAGATGGTGGCCAGTTTGGGAGCAAAAACATAATTGAAGCCTAATGTCTTGAACTGGAGTAGTGACTTGGCCTCTCTCTACCCTCTTAACCTTTGACCTCAAAGTCCCTGGAGACAGTGCGCAAGGCTGAACTGCCAAAGCAGTTCATATGGTTGGTGAACAGAATAATGTCCGACAAATACATACACTACTATTTTTCATATGCATGCAGATGCCACTAGGATTAATGAAAAATAAATCCACTTCAAAATAATGTACATATACCAGCTTTGTGTTATGCATTTTATCTGTCAATAATGGCAATATTAATAACCCTTATTGAGCATTTACCATCTGCCAGATACCACATTTAGTGCTTTATATGAATACTTGATTCAAGCATCATAAGAACCCTAAGAGACAAGGATTATTAATTATCTCCATGTGAGAAACAGAGAGGCAAAAAGGGTAAGTAACTAGATCATTTTTATATTAAGCTGTCTGACTCTGAAACTTTGCCCTTAAACATTCAACGTGACTGCCTCTCAGCAAATAACCAGTAGAAATCTTTTTTTTTTTTTCCAACATTCATTTTCCTTTTAAGGGATCTTCATCACAAGGGGCCTGAACACCCCTGCCCTGCAACATGCTGCTTCTTACACAGTCCCCTGGTTTCTTAGTGAGCTTTGGACATAGCTCTTGTTACCAGACTCGCGTCCTTGGACTCAGCAATGGTAGGAATGAGGCTGGACCCAAAATGTACAAACACAGGCAAAGCTTTAATGGGGCAATGGCTCTAGCTGAAGAGAGACATAGTCACAGCTGGAGTGTCAGACTGGCTCCCAAGAAAAATAGCCGGGGAAAGTTTTAACGGGCCTGACGCAGGAAAGGAGTGACATCGAAGCATAAAAGGGTGAAGAAATACAGGGAATTGGGTACAGAGGTGAAGTTGACATGACAACATGAAGTTGACATGCTTCTTCATATGTCATATGCTTCATTTGCATGTTAAGTCTCCAACTCGAGGCATGATTTTTAGCATTATAGTGAAAGAAGCGGTTGGTGACAGATCAAACTTGATGGCCATCTTATTTGTGGACTAGTCTGAACCAGTCCAGGCTTCTGTGTTTGTCACTTCAAAACTCCTTCCTCTGTGTTTGGCGCTTAAAAACAAACAAACAAACAAAAAAAGCTGTAAACCAGCAGGGTTAGAGGTACACAGGGGCTTGTTCCCAAGGTCCCTGACTGTCTCAGCTCAACCTTTCTATTAATGAAGGGGTTACAAATCCAGGGTCTAGAGGAACAAGGTGGGGGATGCTAATCAGTGAATTGGGTCAGGTCTGCATGTTAAGCATTTACAAAAGCTGTGTATCCTCATCCTAGTTTTCTGAAACCTACCAGTCACTGACACCAGCTTTTTTTTTCCACACCCTGGCTTTTGTTGGAAATGTAGCTGCCAAAGTATTTGTCTATTTAAAAACAAACAAGGGCGGTGCACCTGGGAGGTTCAGTGGGTGAAGAAACTGACTCTAGAGTTTGGCTCAGGTTACGTTCTCACAGCTGTTGAGTCCAAGCCCCATGTTGGGCTCTGTGCTGACGGTATGGAGCCTACTAGGGATTCATATTCTCTCTCTCTCTCTCTCTCTCTCTCTCTTTCTCTCTCTCTCTCTCTCTTTCTCTCTTTCTCCCCCCCCCCCCCCACTGCAGCTCCTACTCTGTCTCTCTCTCAAAATAAATAAAAACATAGAACTTTTAAAAAAAATTAAAAAAAAAAAACTAAAACAAATAAAAAGATACCAGGAGCAAGGTAGGAACCAACCATGGATGTTAGACTTCTGTCTATATAGGGAGTGGTAGGGTCTGGGGGTAGCCTGGGTTATACATGTTCCCTCTAAATGGGAGCAGTTACTGGCTGTGAGAGCAGTTACTCAGCTCTCATAGATGATGGGTTGGCCTTTTTTTTTTTTTTGCCTAACATTTAGGATTTTTCATGGGAATCTGGAAAATTGGATTTTTATGTGGCATATTCCAATTTTCCAAAAGTTGACCTAAATGGTATAAAGACACTGCAGTAGGCCAAATGAATTAGGTTTTCAATCTAGTTCTGGGTCTGGGCCTCCAGATCACAAGCTTTTACTTTCAGTGGAGAAGAAACAAACCAAAACCAAATAGTGAAAAGCGGGACAAACCTATTAATGTTGTGAGCTAGCTCTAGAACCAAAAGCACCCAGGGTTTGCTCCTGCAGAAATTCTGCAGCTTCCAGTACATCCATCAGCTTCTTGGCGGCTCAGCGACAGTGTCAGGATGCAGCCAATGGAGCCAAGTGGCTCTCTTCCCTCTTTGCAGACTGACTTGTGCTCTCTTGCCAGTGACCAGGAGAGTTAGGGTAGCAGTGGGCTTCCTGCCAAGGCTCAGTTTCTCATTAATTTTAACTTGATAAACACTTTGGTATGCAGGAAACTGGCAGCTTTGTTGCGGAGGCAGCAAGCCTTCCAGATAAGAGGAAACAGAAGGTTGTGGATAATGTTTTTGCCCTGAGTGGCGGGAAAGCCTTTTAAAGAGCTGTCCAAAAAACTACTTGACCTGCCCAAATTCTCCCTGATTGGCCAAATGTGCATTGACCTTTTTCACACTTACCGTGATATTTCCTCTTTCTAGTTGTTTCCATTTACTTTTAGCCTTCCAAGTAAAATGGCAGATTCCAGAAGAGATCTTACAGATGCTATCGATGCAGCCCATTTGTGTTGCAAATTTATGAATTGAGGCCATGAGAGGAGAGTGAAGTTGCAAAAGGACACTCTAAAGTTAGCAGAATAGAACTTGAGTCTTCATGAGTCAGTTCATTGACTTTCCAGGGATTCCCAAATCTGGCCAGGCAACAGAATACCATGAAGAGCATTAAAACCCAGCTATGCAGCTCAGCCCAGACCTGCTGATTTAGAATTCTGGGAGTGAGGACCAAGAAGGTGTATTTTCCCAGGTCCCTGGATCACTCTCAGGTAATTCTTCCAGGGACAGGTAGTTGGGAATCATTGGCTTTTGCTGGACTCCATACCCAGATGGGTCACAACTGAATTCTACTGTAGATATTCTTAGAACTCTTGGTATTCATGTGTCTTGGTAATACTTGACTCTAAGGCAGATTAGTTTACTTTTGCCTTCAGAGATAAATTCAAGAGTATAGAAATTGTTATACATTGTATAGGAGTGTTCCTCATGGATCCCTGATGCTTGACAAATTTGAGTTGAAGTGTGCTCAAAGATTTATTGCATTCGGGAGTCCAAATGATGATGTGAACAACATTCCCAGAATCTCTAAGGCAAGAATGATGAAATATACCAAAGTTACTGGAAAGCAGGTTTTTTATAAGATGCTTAACTTTGGTCATGGAGATATTTAATGTCTTCTCTGGCCATGAATGATTAGCTGCTGTCAATATAGTAATAGTCATTAAACAGGCAGTACAGCTTATGGACGCCAGACCAGGTGCTGGTACTGGACTGAATGCTGTTTTAAACATCATCGTCTAGTCCTCACATGAACTCACATGAGGTGTATTATTTTTACCATCTTACACATGACAAAACTAAGACTCAGAGTGTAAAATTTGCCCTGGGAAACAGAGTTAAGAATACACAGAGCCAGGTGTTGGGCTTAAGAGATGGCCCCTCAGCTTTGTGCCTAGGTCCAGTGGGTGACTGTCCCCTCAACTTCCTTAAAAAAACCCTCCAATCCCACTTGCTCAAAACCTCCATCCATCACTATTCCTCACCTCCAGTTGGCCATGGACTCTGCAAGTACTAGAATGTGGTGTTTAGTTGGAGGCAAAACATTTTTCCACAGAGGATGCAATTGGAAATGTAAACTGTTGTCTGTGTAATATAAACAAGAGACTTGATTCATTCTGGCTGTCTTCACTGTGGGAGCAAAACATTGTTCTGTAGCTTTGTTTCACTAACATATTCATAACTTTTACAATTCGTACTGTAACACAATGGATTTTGAAAATGGAACTTTTAATTAAGGATATATTGAAAGGAACTATACTTAGTGTAATAGTTAAGTGCGTTTACTCGGTCTTTTGTACAACTTCTTGTTTGCTAAGAACTATGGTACAACTGGTTTTTTGAGCATTTGAATTTGTGGATTTTGAAATTATATATCAAAATAGAAGCTTCTGAATTCATATTCAAAGTTTGAAACAATGTAAATCATCCAAATTAATATTCCCCAAGGGGTGCAGAATAACAAAGTTGGTGATCCATGTGAACACTAAAGTTTGTGTTCTGAACTGACTCACACTCTGTTCCACCATTTCCACATCTGTAGAGCTAGAGTATTGAACTACATTGGATAGTCTCTGGGACTCCTCCTTTCTGTGACCTTCTTGGAATCCCCATCAATCCTAGACACTGTTTGACATTCCCCATTTGGAAAAGAATGACTCCCCCCCACCCTCCCCCTGTGGAGTCAAATTGGGTGTAGGAGTTTCCCTTCTTTTTCCAAATAACAAATCAGGACACAGATGATATATTCAGACTGAGAATGTAGGAAGGTTTAGGAAACTGTGGATAGTGCACCACTCGGGCCCAGTAACTAAAGGGGGCTAAAACTGCTTCTAGCCCTGAAGGAGCAAGGAAAGGAAGCCAGATGACTAGTTGACCTAATGACCCAACTCTTCTGCTCCCTGATCTCCTAATGCCCCATTTGGAGCAAATCCAGCTGGAAGGGTTGAGGACCAGTGGTTCCATTGATGATGTCCATACAGACTGGCTCTCTGAGCCTCATTTCCATCATTAAAGGAATGGTAGTAACTGTCCTGCCTATTTCACAAGATTATTTCGAAGATCAAATAATCAAAGAGCCTGATTAAAATGTCATGTGCTATCTATACAAAAATTTATAGTTGTTAATCATTCAGAGTAGATTTCTAAGTAAAACTATGAATCTTTGTTAAAGAATAAAACTATGTGAATTTCACCAATTTTTTTAATGCTCTGAATATTTACTGAATATTTGGAATAATTTCAACTTTCACTTTTAAAAAGATCATTTTTAAATTATTCTTTGATATTAGGTTTTAGATGAATGAAAAAAAAAACCATTCAAGCCACAACAAATTAGAGTCCAACCACTATGTATATTATATATTTTTTTCTCCCAACTACCTATTAAAATGAAACTTGTCATACCTTATGCTTCAGGAGGGTGTTAATTTTTTTTGTTTGTAATAATCAGTTTCTTGTGGTAAATACTATTTATGAAATGTTTAATAGAATTATTTCTCCTGTTAACTACAGATGGCATAAACATTGAACAAATAAAATCTATAAAATATAAAAGTAAGGGAAATTAAGTAACTAATAATCTCCCAGCTCCAGAAAGAATCACTCTATTAAATATTTACACACTTTTTTTTTAACATTTATTTATTTTTGAGACAGAGAGAGACAGAGCATGAGCAGGGGAGGGTCAGAGAGAGAGGGAGACACAGAATCCGAAACAGGCTCCAGGCTCTGAGCTGTCAGCCCAGAGCCCGTTGCGGGGCTCGAACTCACGGACCGCGAGATCATGACCTGAACCGAAGTCGGACACCCAACCGAATGAGCCACCCTGGCGCCCCTACACACGTTTCTTATAAAATGGGAATTCATTATTGTAACATTTTCCTTTTTTTTTAAAGTTCACATTTTCTTTTAATATATTTTTGTCATTCAATATTGTAATTATAATGGCCATATAAGAATTCCTTAATTTCTTAAATCCATCTCATGCTGCTAAATGTGTATATTTTTGAAAAGTGTCTTTTTAAAAAAAATAATGTTTATTTTTGAGAGAGAGAGACAGAGAGACAGAGTACAAGTGGGGAGGGGCAGAGAGAGGGAGACACAGAATCTAAAGCAGTCTCCAGGCTCTGAACTGTTTACAGAGAGCCTGACGTGGGGCTTGAAATCGTGAACCACAAGATCATGACCTGAGCCGAAGTCAGATGCTTAATGGACTGAACCACCCAGGTGCCCTGAAAAGTGTCTTTGATGATTAAGAAAAGGTGACATTTTTCCTCAAGTATTTATGGAAGACTGGGGCTTGAAAAACAATAAGAAATTGTATTTTTTTAATGTTTTATAAATGAGTTCTTCAGCAAATTTAGTTTGCAGTAAGTGTTTGAGTCCATGTGATTCCCTGCATTAAATCAGTTTAAACATATTTTTAAATCTTTAACTCATTTTCTGCAAGTGCCTCACAATAAGATACAATAATTACATAAAGAATCAAACTATCTCAAAAAAGAAAATGTGTCATCTTAAATAATCTAATTTTTTTAAAGACTATAATATGAAACTGGAAGGAAATTATCTTTTTAATAGGGACGTATTGATGTGCAGATAAAGATCTAGTCCAGCATCAATCTTATATACACTAATTTCAAAGTGTTAAATAATTGATATTTTGAGTTTTTCTATTAGAGAAATCCCTCTACTTCCTGTATTTTCTTCATTCAATTCATTTAATGAAGTAATAAAAATGCTACAGAATTACATATATTTCAACATATCTTCTTTATAGTCTCAAAGATGTTTTGGTAATAATCCTATAAATCAACAGCCAAAACAAATTAAATCCAATTTTTGTTGCATTTAGTTCACACAAAAGGCTATCTGTGAACTTATATGTGCTTTTTAAAAACTGTATTTCCTGAAATGTAACATCTTTACTTTAAGACCCTGGGAGAGAAATACCTGAATATTCTTTGTTCCGACATTTAGCTGTAAGTAACATTTATGCCATTAGTCTTCTGCTAACACTGAGCTTGATTTATGTGTATTATTTCTTGGGCTCTTCCCCATTTGAGCCCATCCTCATGTGGGAAATAGGAGCTTATCATCTGAAGTCACCTCACTTGATATTTTCTCAATTTTCCTTTCAGCTTGTCTTTAGGATTCTTGCCTCTTCCCTCAAGTTCCGCCTTAGATCAAAGGTCAGCAGACTTGTTCTCTAAAGAGCCAGATAGTAAATGTTTTAGGCTTTGTGGACCCTAACCTTTCTCTTTGTGTGAGAGAAGTTTTAGACAATATGTAAATGAATGGGTAAGTTCTAGTTAGACTTTATTTGCAAAGACAAATCGCACACTGTATTTGCCTTTGGACCTTGTATTAGATGTTGGCATATTTCTTTACGTGTGTGTGTGTATGTATGTATGTGTGTGTATGTATATATATATATATTCATATATATATATGTATATATATGAATATCTATAAAATTCTGTGTCTACTGTGAATAGTTTTGAAACTAAGGGAATCAGTGGCCAAACATACCAGAGGGTGGGATTTTTGTTCTATCCCGAAGACCCCCCTATTGATTTGAATGTTGCAGCGTGGAGGGATAAGCTCATTAAGATGGAGAACAGTAAAAACTTTATTTCTTCTTCTAGTTCTGAAAAGAGGAATATTCTCTTTATTAAGTTGATGCATTTTTCAGATTGCACTCAACCAAACACTTTGATACTAATAATCGTAGCGCACATGCAGTAAGTGTTCACTCATTTCTAGGTACAGTACTAGGGACTGTATGTTTGCCCTCAAAGCCCATGTCAGACGTATGTGCTCTTGTCTCTATTTTATGGATATGGAGACAGAGTGTCAGTCCCTTGCCCAAGGTCACAATGCTGATGAATTGCAGGAAAAATACTAAGACTGCCTGCCTTTGACATCAGAATCCATGCTCTTCCATGCTCAGCTACTGCTTGAACGTATCCTACATACCATAAAGTGAGGAATGAGTGATAGGGAAGGGTGGGGAGCTACTGTATATAGACTGTCATAGACTAAACACTCTCCTTTTCTCTCTCCTGTGTGGCCCTGAATTTTGGGTTGTCTGTCTCCAGCCTTTAGGCAAAAGATTTTCATGAAGTTCGATTTTTTTATATTTCTAAATATAACAGCTATTTAATTCATAAGCTGCAAAATTCGATGTACAAAGACGTAACCGTTTTTTCTTTCTATGACCTTAATTCCTTTGTCAGCCTCCTAGTTGAGTCCAGAGTGTTAATTTCAAGTTAATTTTAGATGTTTTCTCCCCTCTTCTTTCCCTTCCTGGAGTTAATGTTAAATACCACTACTTAGCCCACATTCTCTAGGAAACAAAGTGTGAGACAAAATCTACATATTAATGACAAGTCCAGTGTGCAGTTCCAGGGTGGTGAAAGAAGTGCCCGAGGAAGGAAGGAAGCAAATACAAATTTGGAGATTACAGAACACAGATGGCTGCCTCCCATTGGTCAAAGCTTCATCTACGTTTCTGGGTTTTGTCAGCCCCCTTCACCAGGCAGCTGTTGGGGAAGCCACAGCCCATGTCCCATGAGCGGTGTTGCACTTGAATCTAGAAGAGAAGAGGCAGAGCGTCTTGGATCTGATGGCTTTGGGTTTGGGAGCCAGAGATGCTGGATCTTCTTTGATGTGGTGTGTTGGAGGGTGGCTGCAGCCCCGCTCTCATGCGGGATGAAATCAGATGTTAATAGATGAGGCCACATGGTGGTGGACACAGCTCTCCACTGAGCACATGGCCAATGACAGGGAGACAGGGTAGGCTGAGTAAATCTGATGAGGACCATAAACCAGGTCCACGAAGCAGGAGTTCCCGGTATGTTGGCATTTGCAGAAAAGTAGCCAGACTCCTTTTTAGATTAGATCCCTTTTTATTCTGGCTTGTTCTACTGAAATGTCATCCTCTCAAGTCCTACCGTGGTCTCTGAAGAAATGTGCATGTTACCCTTTACTATCTCTCCTTCATTTTGACCAGGAGGACTGTTCACACCTCTGCTTTATCTCTCAACTGATATCTCTTACCAGCTCAGGAGATGGGAAGATTTTACTGTTTGTCCAAGCTGCTCCTGGTCTATGGGAGGTGATTCATTCATGTGCACACCAAAACACTGATTTAGGGCAGATCTAAAACACTCTGCCATCCTAATCCCATGCAGGTTATGGACCACAGTTGTCCTCTACTGTAAAATTCTTAAAACTGAATTGGATTTTGTAATGTCCACATCTGTGGGGCCTGGGGGAGGGGCCAGGTGGGAGTTTATCATCCCATCAACAACTACTTGTTTTTTTAATCACGCTTCTGTCCTGTCCCTCTCCTCAGCTAAGAGGTCCGCTTTTCTAGATTTGGCTGGTAGAGATTGGAATGGGAATATAGCCAAGCTTCTCTCTCAGTTTTTCCTGTCATAAGCTAGATTTCAGACACTTTTATTTTATTTTTTTTTTCAACGTTTATTTCTTTTGGGGACAGAGAGAGACAGAGCATGAACGGGGGAGGGGCAGAGAGAGAGGGAGACACAGAATCGGAAACAGGCTCCAGGCTCTGAGCCATCAGCCCAGAGCCTGACGCGGGGCTCGAACTCACGGACCACGAGATCGTGACCTGGCTGAAGTCGGACGCTTCACCGACTGCGCCACCCAGGCGCCCCAAGACACTTTTAAATATGACAGTCAACAACTTGATTTTTTTTTTCTCAAAAATTATGGTATACTTTCTTGTATTTGCAGAATGCTGGATTCCATTTTGCTAATGACAGATTGAAAGGAAGCACTAAGGTAACTGGAGTTGAGGGAGATAATATATAATCTCACCACTTGAGGTATGCAAACTGAGGAGTGAAATCCACTCCTACTGAGGAACCAGGTGAGGGCTTCTATTTCTATGAGAACCCATCATTTTTCCTGGAAGCGCCTATTAGTTTGCAGTAACCTTGGCTTCTTGTCTCAGAGTCCATGACAGATACCATCATTAACCACACACAGTTTTCTCCACAGAGAGGTATCTTCAGTCCTCATTCTTGTTCACTGTGATTTCTCCACCCAGCATATAAGGTCTTTTGGGTTTGAGGAACATATGGTACTAGTGTAATTGTTACCCCCTCCCTCCGCCCCCCCCCCCACACTTTCTGACCTCAGGTACTATATTCCATTGACTCTTTATGCTGTAAGTTACTCCCTTAGCACAAAGCCATGACCAGGTATCACTCAACAGGCTCTCAGAAATAAGCATGAGCTGATTTCTGGGTTTAGAATCTACCAGTGCTATTATCAAAAGAAATCATTCACATTTTCTGCACGTCTGAACTTTGCCTGCCTTGGAGAATGGCAGGGAAGGAAAGCTAATACAATTTGATAAAATGGCTAAAATGAGTCTATTTACAGTCCTGCAGCTTTTAGAGCTGCGAATTTAAATATAGCCACATAGTCACCCATAAATGTAAATGTATGTGTATTTGGGTAGAGAATGGGAGCTGAGAGTCGATTTTAGACTTGAGGTTCAATTTTCCTGCTGGAATAAATATTGAAGCTTAGGCTGACTGCATTGAAAATTCTATCAATTGTTGGACTGGCTTCTTACTCTCCTTTCGTTGGATTTTTAATCCACAGGATGTGAATGTCTGTTTTTTTTTTTCCCTCTTTCTTTTTCTTTTCTCTCTGCCTTTTCAGCTTTGTTCTCCACTCCTGCCCTTGCAGCTCCCTTCATGAAATGGCACTGAACCCTGGTGTCAGCATCATTGTTTTACAGTGAGGGAGCCTGCATTTTCCACTCTGCTCCTGCCCAGGCTGGAAATACCAAAAGAATGGCAGACATGGAAATGCCTCCCATTTATATTCATTTGGTATTTGGTTCTAGTACCGAATATGAATGGGTATTGAATTTTACTTCCAAGTCAATATTGAACTCAAATGTCAGTCATTTGTAGAGGGTACATTTTAAGAAAGCATTACCTCTCTGGTCTTTTCGATATCAAATCAAAATACATTGGCATATGCAAGTTAATGTTGTGCACAAGACGGTGTGCTAGGCTTTCCGAGTGACACAGAATTGCAGCAGGTCCCGTCTCTCCAAAGTCTCAGAGCTATTGGAAGAGGCAAGACACGTGCAAGCATCTTCATAAATTCATAAGTAACTCAGTTTGTAATGGGGGATAAGGAAATTTCTTCAGTTTAGTCCTCCGGAAAATGGACATGATGAGGTTTTCTATTTCTTAGAGTTGTGGTAATTAATTAAAAAATGTGAGGACATTCGATTAGGACCTAAAATAGAATAACTGCTCAATACACTTTATATATGTGCATATATATGTGTGTGTATATGTACCTACGTGTATGTATATACACATATGAATATATAAAATGCATTTGGATAATTGTCAAATGGGGATCTTATAATTTACGTAATTGTAATGTGTGTGTACACAGTTTTCATCTGAGAGACCTCACCAGACAGTGTATTCTTAAGAGTTAAATTGACGGAGGGGCACCTGGGTGCTCAGTCGGTTAAGCAACTGACTTCAGCTCAGGTCATGATCTCACGGTTTGTGGGTTCGAGCCCCACATCCGGCTCTGTGCTGACCGCTCAGAGCCTGGATGGAGCCTGCTTCAGATTCTGTGTCTCCCTCTCTCTCTGCCCTTCCCCTGCTTGTACTCTGTCTCTCAAAAATACATAAACATTAAAAAAAATGTTTTTAAACAGAGTTACATTGATGGGCATTGAGGAAAGCATTTCTTGGGATGAGCACTGGGTGTTGTATGTAAGCAGTGAATCACGGGAATCTACCCCCAAAACCAAGAACACACTGTATACACTGTATGTTAGCCAACTTGACAATAAATTATATTGGAAAAATGAAAAAAATCAATTAAAAAATAAAACTAAATAAAATGACTAAAGGAAAAAAAAAAGTTAAATTGATGTGCAAGCAGGGAATTCAGGTGTTCAAGAGGGAAGGTGTTAATGTTCCCCTTCTGCAAGTTTCATGGAGGTCATAGGAATTTAGTTGGGCCATTAAGAGTGGAGGAGGGGCAGAAAAAAAAAAAGACTTGCCAGTGGACATTCTCAGGGGTAGCACAACATCCCCTTATGTTCTTTTTGTCCTTTCTCTTATTTCTTGACAGCGTGTGACATAAAGACTCACGGGGGAAAATAAAAACAAAAACAGGGCCTGGAGTTGAACCTCTGTCAGAGATACCCAGCTTCGCAAGGAAATTGTTCAGCCTATATCCTCTAGGAAAGGTAGCACTTCTTTACTTGACCTTAGGACGCTATGTTTGTGTTGCCCAAAATGCAAGATGATGGAGCCTGTGTACTTCAGTCCATACAACCCACTGCCTGGACACCTGTTGTGCTTTCTGGTTGTGTGTGCAAGTCTTTACACAGGTCAAGTTGTGAGAGTGCTTCAGACCTGGGTGGTATTGACAGTTGCCTTTGGCCTTTGTATATAAGTTTAAGGTACCTTTCAAATACTGACCTCTAAATGCCTCAGACTGTTTGAAAGTTGCAGGTAGACAATTTTAGGAAGAAGTGCCATTATTTTCTCTAGTTTGCTTACTGTCTTTTGTCTCTAGTACTGCCTAATTGTAAAATTTTGGTGGTAAGTATTTTTCAAATAAAAGAAAAAAAATCACTTAGGTGTGCCTAAAGAATTTGGGACCAGTGTATCTTGCAAGGTTTTTCAGGAAGAGTTCAGGAAATAGCACAAACATTTTGGAGAAAGTTGTTAAAAGGATGGCAAGGCAGTATGTTTTTTTTCCTCTTTGACTTAGCGTTGTGTGAAAAATGTTTCTCTCATAATCTGCACTTGGCAGTTCCTTAAATTCTTAGATTCTAGCTTCTCTTTCTCTTCCCATGTCTGTTGTGTGTATTCCCTCTTTGGGACTATCATAGGCTTCTGGAATTTAGTTTGTGGACTTTTGTTTTTTGTTTTTTGTTTTTTTTGTTACATGTGCCTGTTCCCCTTAATATGTCAGTGAAGTACATCACTTGAATGTGTTTTTTTTTTTAATAGTACTAATTGTTGCTTTATAGGGACATAAAATAAACTACATAGGAGAGACTACAGTCTCTCCAGGGTGTGTTGATAAAGCTGAGTTCATCCCCAGCCACCCGAGAGCAGACCTCTGTCACATTTGGCTTTTGGACTGAACCGAGGATCTGGGCCCAACCTGTCCTACTGACTTCGGAAATAGGCTTGCGCGAAGTTTGGGACAAGGATTTTTAGACAACTTTGGACTTTCTCTGCCCTTAGTGCTTATCCACACACTACTCAAATCCTTTCCAGTGAAAAATGAACTTAGTCACACCCAGAAAATAGTGTCCTTCATTGCCATTGTGTCCATCCCCCCCAACTTGTAAACAGTTCTCCAACCTGACCCATGAAGGCAGTTATACCCCACAGCGATCCAGCAATTTTAAAGCTTTTCTCTAGCAGGCTGCCCATGCCCCACTCTAATTCTGCATATGGACTTTTCTCCACTCTTCTCTGAACTCTGGTGTTTGCTTCTGTCATTCTGAGGCCCGGCTTTTTCTCCAGTTAAGCATCTCTGTAAACACCTGGCTCTAGCAGAACATACCCTGCCCTCTCAGCTCACCTGTCAAGTTCATTTTGGAGGATCCTTCCCTGACAATCCACATTTGTACCCTGGTCACTCACTCTTGTGGTGTCCGATATTGTCATAGTTCCCTGAAATTTTCCTTCCTGGCACTTACTGTAATTAATAATTATGTGCTCATTTGCTTGGATCCTTGTTTAATGCCATTATCCTACACTGAATTTCAAGTGTCTCAAGGGCAGAACGGTTTCTCTTTATTCTCTGTTACATTTCTCAGCAGCTACTACCAGGCCTTGTGTGTGGTAGATGCTTATCCATCTTTGTTGGATGGATGGATGGATGGATGGATGGATGGATGGATGGATGGATGCCTGGGTGCCTGAATGGAAGGGTGGATGGATGGTTCATCTTGGTCAATTTTAGAGAGGCAGGATGGTGGTGCATTTGTCACATCATAGCACATGTGTTGATTATCTGCTCCATCTCTGCTGTGTGACCTTGAGCAAGTGGTTGAAGTTCTCTGTGCCTCAGAGAAATGGAAGAAACACACATGATGATGAGGAACAAAGAGGTTATCCATACAAAGCACTGTAAAAAATACCTAGCACCTAGTAAATTATAAAATGGTAACTAAGATAAAATCATTTTTTCAGACTCTCTGGTTAGAATAAGTAAATACTAGGTATTAGATTAATGTAGAACAATATTATTCATTCAATTTGCAACATGTTTTTGTGATCAGATTGAACAAATTAGAATATTTATGAATTCGTTGGTGAATGTAGAATTTAATTTCCTTCCTCTGATGTTGTGTCAACCCCCCCCCCCCCCGGAATGAATAAGTAGCTCCAATAAAAATCTGAACTTTCCCTTTCTAAAACTGTGTTTTATGACAAGTGAGATAATGTCATGCCCCCTAAAAGGCTCAGAACATGTTTGTTTTACCTTTTAAACTTAAAACCAATACATCTTGTGGATGCTATTAAGAAAAAAAAATCCATTTGATTTCACTTGTTCATCCAATAATCCTTGTAGAGAGCTTTACTCTCCCCATTTGACAGATAAGAAAAACAGACCTGGACCTGATTAAATGAACTGCCAATTCAACATAACAGAGATTTATTGAGGACCTGCTCTGTGCCAGGTGCTCTGAGAGATAGAAAGAGGAGTGAGGCTCCGGTTGGACTCCCAAATGGTTGGGGTTCAGCAGGAAGAAATATACACATGTAATCTGCAGTCACTGGACTGCTGACTAAGAGCCTTTCCCCTCACCCTCTGCGTATCCTGGAGGCGATGAGCCTGTTCATGGAGAAAGTGAGCCTAAGAGCTTCAGCCCTTGTAAGTGGAAATCAAAATGGCTGACACGAGAAACCCCTGATCTTCAGGCCTAGTAAAAAGCTTTCCAAGCATGACAACAATTCCTAAATCGCTGAGGCTTTCCCACTTCCTCACTGTCAAAACGTTAAAACTAATTGCCCCCAGGCTCCTTGATGATCTGCGGCCCAGCTGCTGCTTTGACCACTTGAAAAATGAACAGGCCTCCCCGAAGGAGGTTTGTGTCCAGGAAATGATGGAGTTACTGCTGAGTAGATACCTGGCTGCTTACTGTAGCTGTTCAGTCCTCCCCTTGGGCCTCTGGTGCTCTGTGACCCTGGGTCAGTTGCTAGCAGTCTTCTTGTCCCATTCCCTCCTTTACGTGACCATTCGTTTTATAAACTTTTTTCTCCCTTGAGGGAGAAAGACAACAATTTTCATTATTTGAGCTTCTGCAAATCACTTAGGCTCACTGAGCTTAATTTCCTCACCTGTACCATGGAAATAATAACAGTCTTAAAATCTCTAAGGGTTGTTGTCCATGGGTCATTAATGGAGTTTTTGCTTTTTTTCCCTCTCTTGATTTATATTCTCCCTGGAGGAGAACAAACTTTAAACAAGCAAACAACTATATAAGATGTTTGACGGTGAAGTGCTATGAAGAAAATACAGCAGGGGCTGGAGAGAAGGGGGTGGGGTGCTCTTCCAGATAGGGTGAGCATCAGGTCACCCTGAGACAGTGACATATCAGCAGGTGAGCTCTGGAGGGAACTGTTTCAAGGTGGACCTAAAAAGTGAGTAGTCTGTGCAAAGGCCCTAAGGTGGGTGTGTGTTTGGCTTGTTGCAAAAATAAGAAGGAAGTCAGTGTGACTGGAGCTGAATGAGCAAAGGGGAGTAGGTAGGTAAGTCATCATGGGAAGAGGGATTAGGGGGGAGGCTTGGACCACAGAGAACCTATCAGGTCTTGGCAAGAATAGTGGGTTTCATTCGAAGCAGAGAGCCATGGAGGGTTCTGGGCAGTGGGGTACGTGATCTGATTGACCCTTTAAAAGTGTCACTCTGTCTGCTTGCTGGGGAGTGTATTGTGAGGAGGTGAAATAGAATCAGAGCAGTTTTTATGTATGTGATAGGTATGTTGCTTCTGAGATGTTAACTGAGTAGTCTACTGGGAATCTGGAATTTCTAAGGGTCTCAGAGAGCCAAAGATGAATGTATATATATATATATGTATATATATGTATATGTATATATATGTATATATATGTATATGTATATATATATGTGTGTGTGTGTATATATATATATATATATATATATATATATATACATACATATATATATATATATATACACACACACATATATATATATGATGGTACACTCTCCACAGGTGGATTACCAGGGGCTTTACAGCCAGGATCTGGAAAATCAGCACAAGCAAAGTCTGAAGGGAGATAGAGTCACAAAGCAGGAGCCATCAGGCCTTGAGCCTGTTAATGAACAATCCATATAGGACACCATCAGAGACACTAAAGATCCTGAGAGGAAGGACCCTTTCTGTCAGGTTGTCAAGTAAGGGTTCTTCCGGAGCCAGTCCATGATGAAGGAAAATCTCTAAAATAAGATATCATTGCTTAAAGAAAACCAAGTTGCAAATCAGGAGAAAGAGGAATTTCTATCACAAAAGGAAGATTTGGTAGTCTTCTTCGAGATGGGGACTAGAAATAAGGTGAGATAAATAATGGAAAATAGTCAAATTTTCTTTTGCCCACCTGATTTGTAGTGGGTACATTTTAACCATGATAAATAACAGACACTTTTGGCAGAGATCAGGGCATAGTTAGCGCCCAGTAAAGGGTAGAGGAAAACAAACGGAAGAGCAGGGGTATGACGCCACTCAGCAGCACTTCCCCAGAGAGCCAGAGCTTCTGTGATACTCAGGACTCCCAGAAATCGCAGGTGTCCTTAGTGTCCTCTCGCTCCAACTTCTGATAATCCAGTGGTGCCAGAAAGCCTATTTGCGGTACTTCTTGTTCCTCTGGAGCTCCATTGCAGTGCTAGGTAAAACAGATAAAGAGGAGGTGTGATGGATCATCGGTCACATCAGGAAAGCCATTTGTTAATGTAGGCGGAGACCAGCACCCTGTTATCCTTTTGCCCTGGCTCAGGTACAGGTCATAATCACATCCTCTCCCCCCCCCATAAATTCCCATGTGGCTCTTGCAGTAGAAGAAATTGCTGCTTTTCCAGACTTGGCCACAAGTACTTTCTCTTTGCAGTGCTTGGAATTAGTATTTGGAAGCCTATAGGCATTTATAACATGTTCCCAGACACTATCCATTAGGTATGCTCTTAAGCCATCTCCAAGCTGGCGAATAACCTCCTTCCTCTCTGAATGAGAGACCTGTCTTAGGATCTGTCTGATTTCTCTGGGCAGGATTTTTTTCTTCTTTATTTAAAGTTATTATGTCTTTGTGGCTTAAGCATTAGAAACAGAAATTTGTAATGCCTCATGGATAAAAATCAGGTGCCAAAGCAGGTTAATCAGCAATGCCCATATCTGCTTTTTTAAACTTGGTACCACAAGACTTAAAACCAAAAGGCGGAGCATAGCTCTGTGCTGTGCTAAGTAGGTTCTCGAACTGATGGCATTTCAATTTTTGTGGATTGGTTAATGCAAGCCTGTGGCACTTACTCTAATGATGAAGTGGCTACTTTGACAGTGTTCTCTGCTTACCTGTGAGCCTCTTGATTTTGATAAATAGAGCTAAGCTGCTACATTCTTAATTAGAGCAATATAGGGTCTGATTTAAGGCCTAGGTTATACTAAATGAAGTGTGATCTCCTGGATTGAATCTTGGAACAGAAGGAAGACAATAGTAGATAAATTGGGGAAAATCCCAATAATCTATTTAGTTAGTGGTAACCTTTCAATTAAAAGCATTGTACCAATGCTCATTTCTTAGTTGTGTTGAACATAACGTGGTTATGCGAGATACAAACCAGTAGAAGAAGCTGGGTGACAGGTACGCCGTAGCAAACTGCACTATCTATGCAACTCTACTGTAAATCTAAAATGTTTTCAAAATAAAAAGTTAAATTAAAAAAAAGGTATAATAGAGGGAGATGGTTTGTCGATCTCTCTTGTGCCTTTCAAATCCAGCCCTAGAAGCAGTGTCCCAGTGTATATATAGTTCACTGAGAATCATCTTTAGCAGTATAATAATAATGCAACTGCTGGAAACCGTGAAGCCAACTCATAAGCAGTCAGTAACCCTGTGAGGCCGGTACCATTTGATCTGCAGTGCATGGGTGAGGAAACTAAGGCTCAGAGTAGGGAAGTAGCTCCTCCAAAATCCACAGTTAGTGATAAGGGACCAGAATTGTAGCCCCTGCTCCTTAATGCACATACCTGCTCCAACCCAGAGAGTTTGGATGCGTGTGTATCAATCATGGCCCTGCCATTTATTAACTGTGATATTGCCCAGTTCCTACACTTCTCTGGCTGTCCATTTCCTCCTTATAAAACAAGGAGTTAGGGTTTGACGACCCTTAAGGATTTTTCCAGCTTCAAATTTCTCTGACTTGCTGACCTATATAGAGTACTTTTTAATTGAAATGTTACCATTCAACTTTTCTATCCATTGGAATCCTTTCCAGACTTATGGAAAATAACCTTTTGATCTGCAGGGGACTTATGTGACATTTGAGCTCTTATCCGCATGATTTTTTTTCCCTTTGAATAATCCTCCAGTTCTTTCTTTCCGACGAAATATCCACCAATCCCAGAAAGTGTGAGCTCTTGAAAGAGAAGTGTTTTCATAATTTATTGTAAAAATTTTAATACAGACTTTTTGCATGTATTTGCCTTATTTCTTTTTTATCTTCAATACATTATTGGCAACACTGGAATGGGAAGAAATTGATAGAGATAAGCTGTTCCGAATGTAGTTAAACATCATCGTTTGAGTTTATAAGGGAAGAACCGCTATTACCTTACCAAATTTTATGTGAATTAATGAAGATTAACATGAATTTGATCCTGTTTATTTAAGTTCAAACATCGCCTTAAGAACCCCGTAGCTATTCTTAAAATCTGTGACATGGCAAGTCAGTATTAAGCAAATTAGGATCGACTAGTAGTAAAAATTGAAATTTCTGAATCCTGGGAAATTTTGGGCCAATATGAGTCGGTTTTTAAAATTTCAATAGTACTGGGGCACCTGGGTAGCTCAGCCAGTTAGGCGTCTGACTTCAGCTCAGGTCATGATCTTATGGTTCGTGGGTTCGAGCCCTGTGTTAGGCTCTGTGCAAACAGCTCATAGCCTGGAGTGTGCTTCATATTCTTTGTCTCCCTCTTTCCATGCCCCTTCCCCTCCCCTGCTCATGCCGTGTCTCTATGTCTCTCTCAAAAATAAATAAACATTAAAAATTTAAAGAAAAATTTCAGTACTACTGGATTATAACCCGCTTTATTATATAAACCAAAATTAAAAGACCAAGAAAGAATCATGTTCACTTGCCAAAAATGTCATTTCCTGGTATGCAATAGAAAATTATTTTTAAGTTTTTTTTTTTTTTTTTTACTAATCTTCCTTGCAAGATCTTGAGGATAGCTATAGTTCTCTAGAGGATTAATGCCCACACAAATACACAAATACCCAAATTAATGTCATTTTTTTTCTCTTGACCAAAATAAATGAAAGAAGCACAAAAAAGCAGCTACTCAACTAAAAATAATAAAAGTGAAAAGAAAAGTGATCGTCATTTTGCTAAATGCTATAACATCCAGGAAAAAGGGGATAAATCAGTCCAGTAAGTTCATAAGCATTTACATGTGTTTCAACACACAGACTCAAGTGATGTCTTCAACATTGTTGCTTTCATGCATAGAATCATTTCTGATCCCCCCATTCTAATGCCCTTTAAACTAATTTTGATGCAGAAATCTTAGTGAAATCCTAAAATTCCCCAAACTATGTTAAATAGCTAAATTTATTTCCTTTTCTTTAGAATAATGAAGTAATAACTTCTTTCATGGCTAACTTGACCTTTAATCATTATCCCTTTGATAGTAAATTTTAAAAAGTCTGTAGTTTTTAAATGATGATCAATCATATGGAAAATTAAGTTCTTTGTAGTGCACCTGCAATTAATAGTTATGTGACTTTACAAAGTCAGGAAACCTTGTTAAGTCTCAGTTTCCTTATGCATACAATGAGCTTAAATTCTTGCTGAATTTATATCAGGGGCTTAATGGATATCGAAGTGCATTATAAAGTACACAGAGCTATATTCTGGGCAGTTGAAACAGTTCGGTATTTATTGTGTGCTTACTATGTGCCAGGCACTGCATTCATGGTGTAGTAGTGAGCAAAGCAAAAAACAGTATGTATGTATGTGTGTGTGTGTGTGTGTGTGTGTGTGTGTGTGTGTGTGTGTGTGTCTTTACTCGTGGAGTTCAAATTACAATTAAGACAACCAATGGAAAACAAAATACTTTTGATAGCGATGAGAAATATGAAATAAATTGAAGAGGGTAATGGGTTTGTAGAAGAGAGAGGCTTGCTTTATTTAGGTAAATGGTTGCAGAAAGCCTCTTGGAGAAGGGGAACTTTGAGTTAAGAGCCAGTAGTAAGGGAGTATAAGGAAAGAGCATTCCACTGGAGGAACACGTCAAGTTGAAGGAACAAACGGTAGGTCGGGGCCAATGGAGCATGGTGAATTATGTGGAAGAGGAATACAAGATGGAACCAGAGATGTGGGCAGGGGCCAGATCACACTGAGCCATATACACCATGCTGTTCTGGAGGCCTGGGTAAGCTTTGTGATTGTTTTAAGAATTGAAGTGAATCCATAAATGTTCTCAAGAGCAAAGGCAATAGTCATATGTGGCAGTTTCCTCTCACGATTTGTTCATGGATTATTTTCTCTTAACACTTTATTTCCTAGTAGCCACAAAGTTAGAATATGTAGATGAAAGCAGAGTATTCCAATATAAATATTTGGCCTCTTTCTAGATTCTTCTATCATAACTCATAGTTAATTGATGATATCAATCATTATTTCTGTCTTTTAAATATCTCTTTATTCTATCCCATTGTTTTGGTTCCCACTGCCAGTATTTTCGTTCAGGCCATCATCATTTCCCTCTTGCTTTTGTTCAGGCCATCATCATTTCCCTAACTGCTTAAAAACCTTGTGTGAGTCCGATTGACTTCATTTGGGACATGAAATGTCTTTTTTCTTCTTTCATTTTCAGACTTGTCACCACTAACCCCAGGGGTTTATATGGGATCTTTTTGTGCTTCCCTAAGTGGCCTACTGTGCCCTTCCCACCCTCCCCCACACCTCTGCCTGTATTCTTCCTTCTACCTAGAATGCTTTGTGATGTCCATTCACCCTCCCAAAATCCTGTTCTTCTGTATTTCCGCAGCACCAAGGATCTAATGTGACAGCAATCAAATACTCCTGTTATTTGGTTATTTTTTTAGTTTGCCAACTAAAACCACAATCATCTCAAGGTCAGGGACCAGGTCCTACTTAATCTTTAAAGCTATAGTACCTGGCACAGTGCTATTACAAAACACTGTTAAAAAATGCTTAGTGATGGGATGCATTTTAGATCATGCTATTATGCCTTTGGCTCTGGCTAGGTTATAGAAGTAAATTTTAAAAGCATGAAAGCACCTGTTCAGTGCATTGCTCTCTGTTTAATAACCCTTCCTGCTTTTGTTCCCTTGCCTCTAAAAGGGAGATGGAAACTCCTTTCTGGCAATGTTAAAATGATCGCCTGCATCAACTGTATTAAAAATGATAAGTACAGTGCTTGATGACTGTTGTCACTAACAGGACTAATATAATCATTGGAGGAGGAACAAAGAATTGAGGACATGGTTTCTGCCCTTAAAACTTTAACTCACTGGCAAAGCAAGATCTGTATACAAAATGAACTAGCAGCCTACCTGATTTTAAATTAAGAAGTTCCAGAATACTTTGAAATGTTGATGTATTATAGCAATTCATAGAAGAAGAAAAACACTCAGGGATGGGGAGAAAAATAACGATGCTAATGACAATGTCTGACAGGTATTAAGCTCATATTTTGTGCCAGGCTAAGTGCTCAGCTTTTCAAATGGATTATCTCATTGAATATTTGTGTTTTTTTTAATCATTCTTTTCTTCTTTCTTTCTTTCTTTCTTTCTTCCTTTCTTTCTTTCTTTTGTAAATGTTTATTTTAAGAGAAAGATAGCAGGGGAGGGGCAGAGAGTGAATATTTGGAGTAACCCTTGAATTGGGTACTTTTTATACCTCCCACCCCTGCCACATTTTTTTTTTTAACAGATAAAGAATCCGAAGCTCAGAGAAGTCTAGTAACTTGCCCTACACCACACTGTACGACATAGGGGAAACAACTTCTGAACCCAGGCATTCTGGGTACGCAGATCTAGTTTATAACATCTTTGCTCGGTGGCTTCTGTGACGCTCTCTGGGAGGAGGTTAAGATTTGTCAGAGGCCATGAGATGTAAGACTTGAACTTTTCATTTAAAAAAAGGGGTGTGGTAGGGAGGAATGGCGTTCCTTATGAATGGGAAGATGAAAGTAGGTTACTGGGGAGTATAGCAGAGAAATTAGAATGAGTCGGGGTAGCAGCATTAGAAATTAATCTGAGTATTGGGGCGCCTGGGTGGCTCAGTCGGTTGAGCCTCCGACTTCGGCTCAGGTCATGATCTCGCGGTTCCTGAATTCGAGCCCCGCATTGGGCTCTGCGCTGACAGCTCGGAACCTGGAGCCTGCTTCGGATTCTGTGTCTCCTCCTCTCTCTGCCCCTCCCCCGCTCACGCTCTGTCTCTCTCTGTCTCTCAATAATAAATAGATGTTAAAAAAAATTAGAAATTAATCTGAGTAGAATAAAGAGATCTATGAAACAGTAATGGACACATGATTATCAAACATTACCTCCCAGGCCTTCATCATATTTTGCCTAGTTTTCTCTCTGGTAGTCCGGCTTTTCCACTTGTCAGTGAATGTTCGATCCACTGTATAAAACTGGAGGGATAGGTATTCCAGTGATGGTATTTTCAACATCTTGAGGTCCTGCAAAAGATACTGCTACTGTGGCCTCCTGCTGCCTACCTCATCCACTCACGGGTTTAGCCCCTGTGGTTGGACAGGGCTTTTGATCCACCTATAGTTTTCACTATTGCATTTGTCATCCAAGAGGTTTATGGTAATTCAGGTATGAGACACAAACTGAGGGATGTAGTTTGAAGTCTGAAATTTTGGTATTTCCACAGTATTTTGAGTTTCAGATGGTGGGACAGTATTGGGTTATGGTGCCGAGAATGGGGAGAATGGGAAGAGCATGGTTGCAATTATGTTGTGAAGGACCCACCAGGGGAACTTAAAATTCCACATGTGAGTGAGTGGTGAAAAAAAGGCATCCAACAAGCCTTCATGGTTTCTTGTCTGAAGTTCCAGAAGGGCACAGATAACAGTTGAGGTTGTAAGAATAGCTTTTGTGGGAGGGAATGCAGACTCAGGGTGAGTTATGGCTGAAAATTGACTTTTTGGAGATGCCTTGTGCCAAGGGTTTGGGACTAGGAGTGGAAAGATCAAAAAGTGATGAGGAAGGAAAAACAGGGAACCTACCGGGAGAGATCAATAAGTCCAGGGCAAGTACTTGATTTAGTTAAGATGGGATGTATTAAATGAAGCAACATTATAAAATCAGTTGATGACAGACCAATATGTCAATAATACCAACAAACTTGGTGGCCTAGAATTGATTTGGCTGGTGAGTAAGGAAAAGACACTATAAAAATAACCAAGAATTTTTATGGTGAACTGTATTTAGGTGTAATCACTAAGTATTCATTAGTCATATAATCATGAATTTTCTTGGTATCTAGGCAGTCTTTGAAGAGTTTATTTTAGACGTTTGTCCATTCTGAATGCAGAGAAAAACAAACAAAAGGAGTAAAGAAAGTAGTAAAAAAAAATCAACTGAAGAAGTAGAATAAAAATACAAACGCATCTAGCTCTTTCTGAGAGCATTTTATTCAGAAAAAGAAGTATTTTGTGTGCCATACTGTCTACCAAATCATCAACTACAATAGGTTTTTATCACCAATATAGTCTCATTTCTGTTGTGCACACAGAGCCAGTTTTAATCATATTCTTGTTCTCCTGAAAAGAATATTATCCAAAGATGTAATAATTAATCTAGGATAATGCATCATTCTAAGAGACTGACTCTGTGGAAAAGAAAACACAACAAGGAGTTTCTGGTTTTAATTTATCCTCTGAAAAAATAAATAGGGAGTCAGTAACTACTTATATGTGAAAGAAAAATGGAAATGTGCTCCAAATAAATTCACTTGGAAGTCATGGGCCCTAGAAAGATATGCTGCTATTTAGACTTCTTATGAAGGTCAATTAATATAATTTTGTTGGTGCTAATCAATAATGAGGAAAATACATTACGTTATACTTAAAGGATACAAAATTACCTTGCTCTCAATTGGAAGAGTAAAGATTAGTGCTCGTTTCAAATGTATTTAGTTAAGGATGTTCCTTTAGTTAAGGATGTTCCTTAGCTAAATACACACTTAAGTGCTACTTTTCACTGGATCATTACTCTTATTTTGAGGATAACTAAAAGAAATTATTTGACTAGAATCTGTAGAACTGCTATCCCATGTCAGATGAGCCACTTTCGGAAAGATGGTTGCAATCTTGTTATTTTCTTTTGGTTTTAGCTTAGTGTGGTGGGTATGGAATTCAGGTTGTTACCTGAACGTTGTTTTTAGCGGTGGTGGTGGCTTAGTGCTTGGTGACAGCATGTCTGACTCTACCTGCTCACAGATTTCGGATGTCAGTTGTGTATTCTCCTATTTTATCAACTGCAACCAGGCAAACCGTCTAGTTTTAGAGATGCTGGAGTCAAATCTAAGGACAAAGTACATAGAGTTATTTACTTATGGGCTTTGTTCAAATAGAAATACACTACAGATGTGAAGAATGGCAAGGAAAAATGGATGTATCGCCAAGGAATACCTTATGCCATTTTTTTATAGGCCAGGAAATAAAGAACCTTGAAGGAAAAAAAAAGTCTTGCTCACCCATAGCAAGCTATGTTCTGTTTTGAAATCTTAATTTCAATGTAATTCTAATATTTTAGTTATTTTTAGTTACTTTTTTTTAAGAAAATGATGTGTCCTGTTTTGTTTACTTTGGGGAGCAGGTGAAGAACACCATGTGTTTATCCTTCAAACGTCAGGAATTATTTGTAATATAAAATAATCATTCTGACTGATTTCACAGACCTTTAGAAGTCTGAGGGCTTTCTTTATCTTATGTTGGAGTCTGCAAAAGATTGTGGTAATATGTTTTGTAATTATATGTGAAAAATCGATTGCTTATGGTTTTTTCATTTTAAATATGTCTGCCTTCAAAAAACATTATTTTTGCATCAATACCCACTCCCTTTTAATCCTTATTTGACTTCAGCTTGGGATAGTTACAAAGTGATAGGTTGTGAAGGATGATGCTTTAAAAGAAGATACTGGGACCTTTAGTTCTTTATCTCTGAACAACAATATATACTATAAACAGGTGTAAAATATAAACTGTAAACAGATGCCAGCTCTAAAACAAAAATTAATGAATTCCAGATAACCTTTTCTAAATTGAGATATTTAAAATGGAATATACCTGGATGGTCTGGAAAGTGGCTTTTGGGTCTATTACTGGGTCTCATAGTCAACAGAAGCTTCAGAAAGTATAGAAAGAGAAAGAGTTGCTACATGATCATTAAGTTCTCCTGAGGTACAGGAACTATTTCGCGAGTTTATTTATTTAACCAAAACTTTATTAAGATATAATTTACATGCAATTCGCTGCTTTTATTTTAAGTGTACAATTCTGTTTAGTCAGACATATGCATGCATGAAATTACGACTCCCACCACCAAGATAGAGAACCCTTGCACCATACCCAAAAGATTCCTTAAGTCCTTACGCATCCTACACCTCTCCTAAGCTCCTCTCCAAATTCTGGGTGATCAGTGATCTGATTCTTGTCACCGATTAACTTGGCAGGGTAGTCTTGTGAACACGGTATTTGTTCAATGCAGAGCATTGACCAGTTTGAGAAGATACAGAGAAGAGCGATGACATTAAGGGTAGGGAGAGCTTAGCATGAATTTTATACCCTATGTCTAAATAGTAACTAAAGGGAATGCTATTTGATAATGTTTCAAGGGCAGCAACATGGACTGAAAAGATTTATGATGAAATAGCTTGCCCTGTTCTGTTACAGCCTCAGTTCATCACCGGCATGTCCAAACCTTAGTTCTTTGAGCGCACTTCAAAACAGGAATAGATGAATATGAAAGAAGTCACAGCAAACCCCTTTGGCCAATTAGAGAGGTGCATCTGTCTATACATCCAGGTTAATTTTCTTTGACTTGCTATATACATACAACAAATGTGTAAGTGAATTTCTTAATGCAATTTTATATATAAAAGTAAATGATACATATTAGTCCCCAGAGCCTTAGTTTTCCTCTTCTACGGAATGCTAGGGACAACTAATAGGTGCAAAATACTTAGCAAATGTCAGGCCATATACATGCTTAACAGATGGTAATCATCATGAAGACAGGCGGTATAACAGAGATCAGATCCCACACTCAATTGAATTTATTAATGGTTGTCAATATATATATTGTTTGAGCTTCTAACAGTGTCTAAAATTTCCTACCACTCATGTTTCTCTAACGGGTCCAGTGCTCAGTTACTCTTTTTGGAAGTGAATAACCAAGGCTAAACCTCAGTCTTAGGCTGATAAATAACAACTTTTCAGAATCAAGTAGAAATAAAGGCTATTGACCTCTTTCCTGCTTTCATCATTGTTTCCTTGTGGTGCCATTTTTAACACCTATATTAGCTTATATTTTATAGACATTTTGTGTAGCTCACCAGATGTTGACTAGTAACATTTTAATATGTGCTTTCATATTTTAAATGCACGTATACACATATAAATGTTTCCAACAAAAATGTGTGGTTTTATTTTTTAAAAATCTAATGTACTGATACCATATTTAGCAATGAATATCGTTGTATTCATCCATTCCTCTTTTGTTGGAGAATTGAACTGTTTCCTTTTTTCCTCTATTGAAAACAATGCTTGTGTCAATCTTCCAGTATATACATAATTGCGTACTTAGTGAATTTAGTGCCTGAAAACATCACTTCTAAGAAAATATCTTTGGTCAAATTATGGACGTGTGAGGCATATAATGATATTCATGATTTTTCCTGTATAAAGATTATACATTTTATTCTATCCCTCCCACGTGAGTGGTTGAATATTAATAAGTTCCTGATTTTCCAACTTTTTCAGACGATACTGTAGTTGAACATGCAAACATATAAAAAAAAAACACAAGGGATGTATATATCCATTTTTTCCGGATTAGTCACTGAGTGCAAAGAGATCAGTGCATCATTTCTGAATCAAAGAAATGGTCATTCTGAGGGCCTGTATCTGGATTTGTCCTGGGTAAATAAGGTGGGCACCTTTGAATCTTCTTCAAGTCATGTAAGGGAAGATAATCCTTTGAAGTAAGCTCTTTTTTTGGAACAAAAGGGTAGGGAGATATCTTGACCTTTGCTATTTTCCAGGGGCACAGGGTTCGGTAAAGTTCCACGTTGGCAGTTCGGTGCAATCCCAATTAAAATCCCAAGAGATACTTTTGCAGAAATTAGCAAAACTGGGTTCTAAAATTTATATGGAAATGAAAAGAGCCAAAAATAGTCCAGGCTATTATCAAGAACAACAAATTCTAAGATTTAACATTACACGTGTTAAATGACAAAATTCAGCCAAGGAAATTTGAAGGTTTAATTGGCTTTATTAAATGATTCATGAATCCAGCAGTACCCCATCTAACAAGTCGACAGTCCAAGGAGTTGCACCAAATGGAAGCAGAAGGGGGCAAAGAAATTGAAGCAAAAGAAAAAGATTGTTTCAGGCAACGCATCATCTAGGGTGCAGATCATCTCCTCTTTGAGGGATGGGGAGGACCCATGTGGCACTCTTTGGTGCTGCTGAACAATTTCTGACTGACTGTTAAGACTGTAGTTCTGGGGGACTTTGAAACTGATTATGTAGTAAGCACTGGTTGGGGTGCTTTGTCTAACTGATAGCATTTTCGGTCTGTGGGTTTTTTTGTTTTTGTTTTTGAACACAAATTATTAAGGCGTATTACAGAGCTCCACTAATTCAGATGGAGTATTTATTTGAGTAGGACAAATGAAAAGAAGAAGCTAGAGAATCAGAAACAGACCCATTCAGAATATGGTCACCTGATTCATGACTGTGAAAGACCAGTTAAAGTAATGGTCCTTGTTCTCCCTCCCTTCCTTGGTCTGTAGTCATTTGCCATGTGATGGCAGTTTTCCTGCCAAAGGTTCAGAGTCTATTTTCTTGCCCCTTGAATTTGAGTTTGGCTTTGTGACTTGTCTTGACCAGTGAGATGTTAGCAAATGTAACAGAAGTAAAGGCTAGGCAAATCATTCAAACAAAGAGTTGGACATCTCTACTGCTTTTTTTTTCCCCTGGCCAACCCAAGACGACACATCTGGGCTAATCCATTGGAAGAACTACATGGAGCAGGTGCCATATTACCCCAGTTGTTCCAGCTGAGGCCATTGTCCTAGAGGTCAATAACTGGACTGTCAGGCAAATGTTAGTCACATTTCAAAGAAAGACAAACATATAAAGAATAAAAGAGGCAATTAACTCAAGGAAAAAAAGAGTGTTGAAATGGAATGGAATTGAAATAGTATTTGACATAGCTTAGTAATGACAAATATTTACATAGTCGTAATCATGTTTTTAAAAGTCACATATGGATTTTATTAAAGATGTGATTGAATTATACCAAGACGAAGAAGGAGAGGGAAACTAGTGGGGGTGTGAAAGTGGCTGGTGATAGTAGAGAGTTAAACTGCCATCTTACTTAGTAACAAATCAATGAGTAATAACTAAATGTGGGAGATCGATAACTGAAATATACTCATGTGAATTGAAAACATGAAGGCAAATACTAGAAGGAAAAACTAAAAGGGTTGAAAATTGTGTCTCTGGGATGTGGGAGGCTAGGGAAGGATGCATGACTAGGGCACAGATGTTTTTCATTCTAGTCATCTTATCAGTTGATTTTTAAATGATGAAATAATTTTTAAAAATAGTTGGAATTAAGAAGCTATCCCTGCCTCAGTCCTCCTCAAACGCTGCTATTGTAATGTGCCCTCATATTTTTATTGATTTCCCTTTTCCTCCCCTGTCTGAAACTCATGAGATTTCTCAAAAACATCCCAAATCTGGAGTATCTTACTAATGAGGCTTTGATTAAATACAAATCCAAAAGAATACAGCTCGTTCTGAAGACCATGCCATCCCTACCCCTTGAGGTCCTCCATTGCTGCTAGTTTGCTGCAGCCAAGAATTCATCACGTCTACAAACAGGAGACAAAACCCCCAGGATAAGAAAACAAATAACATGAGGATCACTAGCCCATGGTGATGCCAGTTACATCAAAAACACCTAAGTGACCTAGTGCTTCCTGATGTTGTCCTAAGGCTGAGATCAGGTCCCGCATCTTATTTCTTTGGAAAGGTTAATTATACAAAACAACAAATTTACAAAGTAAGCTAGGTTTGGGATGCATACTCCAATGTTCAGTATTCTTAAGTCCTCTGATAAGCTTTCAACACCCATTCAAGGAATTGTTATTTCCCATGGAGTCTCACTTTTCACATATCTTTACTTTTAACTCAGTCTCTGAATTTTATTTTATTCGTAAAATTGAAATCTAAGTCTTTTGGTTCAAATGTTCCAATGGTGGTAGCGGTCAGAAAGTAAGATGACTTGGTTTATTATATAGTGTGTCTATTTCTTTTTCCTTTCATTTTTTTTTTCTATCCTCATTTCAGCTATGTATTCCTTTTTTAAAAAGAAAATCTATACATTGGGGCACCCAGGTGGCTCAGTCATTTGGGCATCCAACTTCGGCTCAGGTCATGATCTCACAGCTCATAAGTTCGAACCCTGCATTGGGCTCTGTGCTGGCAGCTCGGAGCCTGGAGCTTGCTTCAGATTGTGTGTGTGTGTGTGTGTGCGTGCGCGCACGCACGCGCGCGCACGTGTGTGTCTGTCTGTCTCTCTCTCTCTGTCTCTCCCCTGCTCATATTCTGTCTCTCTGTGTCTCTCAAAAATAAATAAATGTTAAAAAAAATCTATACATTGATATATATATATTTTTTTCCCTTGATCAAAAAATGAAGGCCTTCAGTTGTCTGAAATGTATAAATTACCTTGAAGTTAAGGATATTCCAACATCTAACTTTCCCCAAGGAAAACTCGCCAGAAACCGTGTGTTTCATTTTTTTAAATTTTAAAGAGGCCCTCTCTGGTGGAGCCTCAGCAAATGTCACTGTTTTGTGGGTCTTTTAAGAATTCAGTGGACTTTGATTTTTACAAACCAAAATAAAATAGCTGTATCTCTCATGTGCTTTCTTTATACTGTTTGTTACTGCTGCATATTCCAGAACTCGGGATGTGGGGGTGTTTTTGATCTGAACCAAACAGCTATGATTAGACAGCCATGATAGAGGTATCCACTTCTCAGATCTTGTCATTGGCCACTCTAATGACTATTCATGTCATTAGAGGGTTTTCCTGGCAAAAGTATCCATTTTCAAATTTATGAGATTCATATACATAAACGTGTCAAGCACACCCTGTGCCGGAGCTTGAGCCAGGGAGCTGATCATAATCAAGGGAAACTTTGTGGTACAAAGGGAATGTAAGACATAAACATGGGGACAACTGTCCAAGTTCTAAAGTGTCAGGATCATGGCTGGTGGAGGATGGGTCATGAAAATGGACTGGTCATGATCTGTCAGTGCTGATACATGCATGATACTCTTGTTGCCATGTGGCCCATTGGCCATTCTAGACACTGTGGAATCACTCATCATCCCTACCATTCAAGAACAGCTTTTCCTCAGATCTTGGCAAACTGCTTTGGGGCATGTGAAATCATTTTGCTGCTTAAATGCCACCTTAGTCTAAGAAAGCACCTTTAACACTAAGGCACTATCTGTTTTGATACTGCTTCGGGCAAAATTAGTTGATTTGTTACCCTGAGTCATGCTCTGTGTGCATCATGCCTCCTCTGCCTGCGTGTACAGCCACAGGTTTTCTCTAGAGTTTTGCTGCTTTCTTGGGCTCCAGTCCACAGTTGATGTACAGGTCCTTGCTGCGCTCCTGTCTTTCTAAACTAATAAGATTTGTCACATCTGCACTTGTTGTGGGGCTCCCCTTCTTTATGAACCTAAAATCTCTGTTTATTCCTTGCCTTCCCCTCTACTTCTCATCCAAGTTGGGGATTTTTATCTAACTGGGTGGGTGGAATTACAAGTCATCCAGAAAGCTGAGGCCTTTACTCATCAAAAGATTTCTCTAATTGATGGCCTTTGCTCATGAGTAATTTCTTCTCTAGGAGAACGTGCTGGACTTTTGAAACTCAAGAGCCAAGAGTTTACTTACTTACTTATTATTTTTTTTTCTTCATGGTGATTTTTTTCTTCAGAAGCAGGGAGTATAGAATAGCATGGGTGGTGCTTTAATGAGAGAAAGGGACAACACGTAGAGGAAATAAGGCTTGATAAGGGCTAGTGTGTCAAAATATTTAATCAGATCTGGTTAGTTCTGCACCAAACCTAATTTAGGGTAAACAAGAGAGAAACCAAGTTAAATGACCACAAGAAAGGGAAGGGTACCTCACACCACAGTGTTTGAAGATGGCTTCCTGAAGAAACTGGAATTTTACTTGGATAATGGAGAATGGGTGTGATTTTAATGGGGATGATTTTGGCAGAAGAATGAGTGGAAAAGTTTTCTCAATAAAGAGAATACCTAAGTAAAGAAGAAATCTGAGAGGATCTAGGAATTGCATGACAGCATTTCCCTGGGAGCTAGAATATTGAAAGAATTCTGTCTAGAATGTAGTCTCTATGAATCTGCATGACCACAGGTGACTTACTTGTAACCTTTCTGTGCCATAATTTCCTCATATGTGAGTGGCAATGGTGGTATACATCAAACGGCATTATATGACAGTTAGGTGCAGTATACAGTCATGTTGGGAGCAGTGTTCTGGGCCATGAAAAGATGATACATTAACTACTATCAGAGCTCTGTCAGGGAAAAGAGGGCAAAGCTAAGCTACACAAAATTCATGAAGGGCCTTGAATGAAATGAACGAACTGGCTCAAGATGGTTTAGGGACAAAGTCTTCTTGGCAGTGCTGCTGAATTTAAAACGCTGATTCTCAAATAAAATTGTGTGTAGGAATGGCCAAGTAGCTCATGACATGTGAAATTCCAGGCCACCATTTTTCCCACAATGGTTGTGATTTAATAGGTACAGGGTATGGTGGGAAAAATAATGTGTATTTTTAATAATGATGGTTGTCAGATCTTGGATTGGGGCAAGGCAAGTGAGGTGCCTGAGATGCAAAATTGAGGGAGTCCTCTTGACTCCCTGAGAGTGTGTTTGGGCAGTGTTGACCCTGAGGGTGAGTGCCTCCTTAAATTTTGCACCCTAGAGGCCTCATTCACTTCATTCTGGGCTGGACCCTGAGATTCGGATGCTGGTGGAGGAAGAAATCATTCATTTCTTTATTAGACCTATTTCTTGAGTACCTGCTGTGTGCCTGGCATTATTCCAGATGCTTGGCGCGTGTCGGTGACCTCCATAGACAGAACTTGCGGGCCTTGGAAAGTTTGTATTTTAGCAGGAGAGACAAAATAATAAATATGATAACTAAGTAAATTATATGTTATGTTAGAATGTAATATGTTCTGTGGAAAAGTAAAAATAGAGCAGGAAAAAGACAGTAACTCATCCTTGGAGAAGTTTGTTTTAAAGGCTGACTCAAGCCCGTTCTCAGGTCTCATTTCCAGTTACCTACTCACATTCATTAGGAATGGTTTCCTGACGCCTCCTATATGGTAAAAGTATTCTGAGATTACTTCCTTCCTCAGCTGGAAGTGTTTTCTAGAAGCCATGGGCCCTGTCTGCCATGGGTTCAGTCAGGAAAAAGGGGGTTTTCATCGCTGTCTATGTGCCTCCTCTAACATATGATACACCAAAAGTTCTAGCTCTTTCAACACCTACCATTAAGGTAGCCTATGGCGAACTTGCCAGTGACACAGATGTTCTGTGTTTTTGGAAGCTAAAAAACCTCCAGTTGTTGGAAAAGATTCTGTGAGAAAAATCTGAAGGCAAATTGACTGTAAAATATCACTGAAATGAGAAAGCAGGCTGTAATACTAAAAAAAAATTAGAAGAGAATGATGAATTCTATGATCTCCTTAGTATTTGTCACACACAAATGTCATAGAATTTTAGAACTGGAAGGGGACCTTGGTGATCATCTAGCAAAGCAGATATGAAATGAGAGTTAGGAAATGACGAGTGCAAAGATCATTTAATTAGGAAAATCTCCTTTGTAAAAAGAGTGATAAAGGGAGAGAGCTGCTATTACTGAAAACAGGAGCCCACAGCCGGGCTTATCCATCAGAACACATGGCAATTAGATGTTTGAAGACAAAGCAGAGGAGACTAAGGGCACGAAAGGACAAGAATAAATCAGGAAAATAAATGAAGCCAAAAAAAAAAAAAAAGCCATAAAGCACTGGAGTTTTGAAGTTTGTTAGATTCTGTTGTATGCCATTTCTAATGTACAAACAGAAGAACGTGTCATTGAGTGCAGGATATCTCACAGCTCCACATGACAGCAGTTTTTGTTTTTGTTTTTTAATACTACATTAAGTAAATGAGTCACAATTAAAGGCCACTGGTTCTGTGATTGGGGACCTTGGGGGAAAAGCATTAGAGCATTTTCTCATTCACTCAATGGTTGTTCATTGCAACTGGGTTTCCTTTGGAAGATAGTGACAAAAATAGAACCATACCTGCAATCTACATAAGTGTAGGTCTAGTTAATTTCCTTTCTCATATTTATGAAAGATCAACATTTGGGCTTCATGCCGTATTCTATTAACCTCGAGTAGAGTGGAAGCTGGCTCAGACAGGATTACATTGCCTGACTAGTTCAGTTATCTTATACAAATGGTGATGTGCACCTGAAAGTTTGTCTTACAATGTAAATCTTCTGCATTAGTAGTAGCAACCCAGGAGTCCATAATCAGACTTGGACAGAGAGAATGTAATTGAGGAAATCATCTGGAAAAGGGCTTAGTTCATAGTAGGTGCTTAATAAACATTGAGTAAATAATTCAATAAGTTGGCGACCCATCTACCGTGTATTTCAGACAGTTCCAAAATGAACAAAGAGGCACCTGCCTAGAAATAACTCCTTTGGAAGGCATTAGGCTTATGAGGACCTGAATAAAGATGAACGTCTATGTTTTACCCTATATAACTTAATGATAACTACTTGGGTTAGATAAAAATTGACGAAATCGGTAATATCTGCTGTCATACCTACTATGTGCTTGACATTATTCCAGAGGCTTGGCATATATCAGTGAACATGATGGACAATGAGACCCATTCAGGAGGAGCTAAACAGGAGAGACAAAAACTAAAAAAAACCACAATTGCTAAGTAAATCATATTATGTTAGAAGGTGATAGGTGCTATGGGAAAGAAGGGTAGAGCAGGATACAGATTGTAGTTCACACTTTAAGATGCCCCACGTTAAAGGACCCAGGCCAGCTCTAAGAATTTGTTTCCTGTACTAGTTCGAATCCATTAGGAGTGGTAACTGCTGTTGCCTTCTGTAAGGCTTGAAAACCTGATAAAAACTGTAAACCTGATAGAGTTAATTTTGGAAAAAAAAATGTTTCAAGTAATACCACTTTGAATACATATGATTTTTATACTTTTCATGGGAATGTCCTATACTAAATAACGGATCATTGATATTCACAATAGTTCTATGAATTAGGCATGTCAAAAGGTGAATTCGTTTTTCCTCATTTTTTTTAACCTGGCAAAATACACGTAACAAAAACTTACCATCTTAACACTCAAGTGCACAGTTCAGTGGTACTAAGTACACTCACAGTGATGCACATCCTTTGCCATCATCTATCTCCATATCCTTTTCATCTAGTAAAACTAAAACCCTGTGCTGATTAAATAGCAACCCCATTCTTCCCTCCCCCAGTCCCTGGCAACTACCATTCCACTTCTGCCTCTATCATTTTGACTATTCTAAGTACCTCACATGATTGGAATCATACAATATTTGTTCTCTTGGGACTGGCTTATTTCACTCAGCATAATGTTCAGGTCCATGTATATTGTAATAGATGTTGCAATTTCCTTACATTTTAAGGCTTCATCATCGTTGTATGTACATACCACAGTCTGTTTATCCATTCATCTTTTGGCGGATACTTGGGTTGTTTCCTTATTTTTACCACTGTGAGTAATACGGCTACACACATGGGTGTATAGATACCATAGGTGTGCAAATACAAATATTTGAGGCCCTACTTTCAATTCAATTGGGTATATATCCAAAAATGGAATTGCTGGATTATAGGGTAATTTTCTTTCTATTATCTGAGGAACCCACCTCACTGTTGTCCGCAGTGGGTATACCATTTATATTTACATCAATAGTAAGCAGGCCTTCCATTTTCTTCATATCCTTGCTAACCCATTTGTTTAAATAATAGCTATCCCAAAGGATACGAGGTCATATCTCACTGTAGTTTTGATTTGTATGTCCTAATAAGTAGTAACATTGAGCATCTTTTCATGTGCTTATTGGCCATATTCTATTTGAAGAAATGTTTATTGAAGTCTTTTGCCCATTTCAAAATTGTGTGTTTGTTTTCTAATTGAGTTTTAGAAGTTCTGTATAAATTCTAGACATTAATCCCTTATGAGATACATGATTTGCAAATATTTTCTCCTGTTTGATGACTTGTCTTTTTACTCTGTTGATAGTGTACTCTGATGCACAAAATTTTTTATGAAGTCCAATTTCTCGACTTTTTAAAATTTTCTTGCTTGTGCCTTTGATGTCCTATTCAAGAAATTCTTGCCAAATCCAATGGTATACAGTTTTAATCTTATGTTTTCTTCTGAAAGTTTTATAGTTTCTGTTTTTACATTTAGGTCTTTGATCCATTTTGAGTTATGTTTTATACTGGGATCAGTTAGGGATCCCAATTAGGGACTAGCATTGTAGTACAAGTTGAAATCAGCAAGTATGAGTCTTTCTGTGTTGTTCTTTTTCAGTATTATTTTGGCTATTTGGGATCCTTTAAGATTCCACATGAATTCTGGCATGGGATTGTTTCATTTTTATTTATTTTTTATTTTTACTTTTTAGAGAGAGAGCATGTGCATGAGTGAGTGGGGGAAGGGGAGAGAATCCTAAGCAGACTGGGGGTCAGGGCAGGGGCAGAGTGAGAGGCTTGATCTCACGACTGTGAGGTCATGACCTGAGCCAAAATCCAGAGTTGGACGCTTAACTAAGTGAACTACGCAGGCACCGTGGGAGGTTATTTTTTTAATTTATTCAAATAAAAATTATTGGGATTTGATCGGGATTGCATTGAATTTATAGATTGTTTCGGGTAGTATTGACTGACATCTTAACAGTATTAACACTAGTAAGTCATTCAGCCTATGAACATAAGTTGTGTTTCCATTCATTGAGATTTTCTTTGCTTTAGCAGTGTTTTGTAGTTTTTATTGTACAAGTTTTGCACCTCCTTGGTTAAGTAAGATGAATTAATTTTTATTTAGAAGATGGGAGCTATGTGGTAGGATCTTGGTTTTATAGAATAGTACAGAGAAGATGATGGTTAGGATGATAATTCAGAATCACCTGATTCCTATTACAGTAATTGAAACTATGTTTTGTAGAGATGACAAAAGAAAAGATTATCAGGCTCCCGAAATCAAGATCCCAAAGTGGGGATCTTGAAGACATCAAGGTATAATCCCAGTTTGGAGTCCAGATTCTAGATTCTTATCAGTTAATCTACTGCTGGGGGATTAAGCACTGAGGGATGGATTTCATCACATCAAAATAACAAAAGGTAAATTAATAAAGGTGACAGTTTATTGATTTATAATATGAATACATATTTGCAGTTTCCGGAATGTATGTATCTAAAGTCTAGGACGACATCTTCCCAAGACTCTTAAGTTACCGTTCAAAATATGTTAAATATGTTATTAGATTGAGTCTAAAACCCAAAGTTTGTAGGATATTAATTTCATATGCCCAATAATTTGTTTTGCATATGTAGTTCTCTCCTTTTTTTATTGCTAGAGTTCCCTTCCTCCTCCCACCTATTTCCTTGAGAGAACACAAAGGACACAAAACTTTGAGATGTGGCTCATGGCTCTCATTTCCACTCTTAGCAGCTATGCAGGTGCACTGCTAAAGGCAAGAAATAACAGACAAAGCCCAGGGAGTGAGATTGTGAAGCTGTCAATCAGGATCACAGCTCAGTGGGAAGCAACCAATGGGTCTTGGGGCTCAGTGGGAACCAGCCAATCACTTTCACAGCTCAGCTGCAGAGAGCCTGGCTGGCAACCAACAGCCAACAGAGGGTTTTGGGATTCCCTGTTTAAGTTCCATCTGTCTCTTCTTCAGAAAACTGTAAAAATAAACAAAATGATATGCTTTAATACAATTTAAAAGTGAATCATGATGGAGGAGGTTGTCAGATTACATAAATTGTAGAAAGTGACTTCTAAGGATCCAAGATAGAAAAAAACCAAAAAACAAAAAACAGCTGCCTCCACATCTCCTTTTTCAGCGGGTTATTAGTCTACAAGAAAGGTGAACATAAAGGAGACAGGGCCTATATTTGATCACTTTGAGGAAATTTCTCTAAAAAGGAGAGATCTCATAATCTGATGGTGATGTATTTGGATACTTGACAGATGCCCTAGAGGTGATATATCTGTGAAATTTTAGCATGATCAATCAGACAATTCTAATAATAATCCTTAAAGAGCTCTATTGGTTATCTGTGTTAATAGGGATTGATGATTTTTTCTATAATAGGCCCAAGAGTGTGTATATATATTTTAATATTTATTTATTTTTGAGAGAGAGAGAGAGCATGAGCAAGGAAAGGGCAGAGAGAGAGGGAGACAGAGAATCCCAAGTAGGCTCTGTGCTGTCAGCACAGAGCCTGATGTGGGGCTCAAACTCACGAACTGGGAGACCGTGACCTGAGCTGAAACCAAGAGTGGGATGCTTAACTGACTGAGCCACCCAGGCTCCACGGTGTGTATTTTAGGCTTTGTGGTTATGTGGCCTCTGTTGCAACTACGCTGTCATTGTAAAAGTAACAATAAACTATATGTAAATTAACGACCAGGGCTGTATTCCAACAAACGGTGATTTACAGATACTGAAATTTTAATTTCCTGTAACTTTAACATGTCATTAAATATTCTTTATTTCTTTAACCATTTAGAAATGTAAAATGTATTATTAGCTCTTAGGTAGTAGTTTGCTGATACCTGTCTCACACAATCTAACAACACAATGAATTTGTTCTCAATATAATGGAAGCCTAATTCTTCAAGCATATTCATGGAGAAGGGCACCTAGAGTTTTATGCTTCATGATTCTTCTTCTTTCTTTTCTTCTTCCACTTCTTCCTCCTCCTTTTCCTCTTCTTTCTCTTCCTCTTCTTTTTCTTGTTTAACGGCTGTCTCAGTCACCAAATCTCAGTAGTCTAGCCATTCAGGAGTACATGGTTCCTCCCTGATACCCCATGTGGCATAGCTTATTTTGAGCATTCAAGCTACATTTATTTCTCTTTTCC
Organism: Acinonyx jubatus; assembly: GCF_027475565.1. Classification (NCBI taxonomy): domain Eukaryota; kingdom Metazoa; phylum Chordata; class Mammalia; order Carnivora; family Felidae; genus Acinonyx; species Acinonyx jubatus. Next base: position 188,719,609 of record NC_069380.1, on the reverse strand, counting down.
AGCATTCTTTGTTATTTTGTGAAAATAGGTAACCTGGCTCACAAGGTAGTGGATATGTCTTCATTTAGTCATCTCTACAGGATGTGCGGCTCCCCTGTGGCTCTGGCAAAGAACACATTCCTCCTGCTCACACAACAGGTCCTGATATGTTTGACCACCTTACAGGCTGGTCATAGTAGCATCTCAGAGAGACTCTAGGGGGTCCGCTTGACCACCAATTTAAGGCTTAATTTCCAAGTCTTGTCACAGGATCTTCTTTTGACCAAAGGTATAAAGGAATGTCTACTCCCTTCACAGGAAAACAAATCAGCCACCCACAGAGAAGGAGCCTCATTCTCTGATCTGAACAACTAAGAAGTTTCATCTTTTATACTTAATCTGGTTAATCGAGAGTGCTTTTGGGGGGACATTGTGTCACACATTGATTTTACTATTTTTTCAGCTTTATCGAGTTAAAATTGGCAAATGAAATTGTGATATATTTAGAGTACAAAGTGATGATTTAATACATATATACATTGTGAAAGGATCCCCAACATTGAGTTAATTGACATTTTCATCTCCTCACATATTTACCTCTTTGGTGTGTGTGAGAACATTTATTTTCTACTCCCTTAGCAATTTCTGGTTGTACATCACAGTGTTATTAACTGCATTCACCAGGTTTTACATTAGACCCTCAAACCGTATTCATGTAAAATTGAAAGTTTATATCCTTTGACCAGCCTCTCTGTGTCCCCCTGCCTGCCCATCCTAGGCAACAATTATTCTGTTTCTATGAATTCAAATTTTATTTTTATTTTTTTTAGATTCCACATATAAATTATGCCACACTGTATTTGTTTTTCCCTGGGTTATTTCACTTAGCATAATTCCCTGCAGGTCCATCTGTGTTCTCACAAATGGCAGGGTTTTCTTCTTTTTTAATGTTGAATAATGTGTGTGTGTGTGTGTGTGTGTGTGTGTGTGTGTGTGTGTGTGTGTGAGAGAGAGAGAGAGAGAGAGAGAGAGAGAGAGAGAGAGAGAGAGAATCCCACATTTTCTTGTTATTCCACTGTCAACACTTAGTTGTTTCCATATGTTGGCTATTGTGAATAATGATGAATGCGAGAGTATGGACTTCTCTTTCAGATAGCATTTTTTCTTTTTTTCTTGGAATATAGATACCCAGAAGCGGAACTGCTAGAGCACAGGGTAGTTCTATTTTTGATTTTTTGAGCAACCTCCATATTTCCTAGTGCTGTACCAGTTTACATTCCCACCAACAGTGTATAAGGGTTCCCTTTTCTGCACGTCTTCACTGGCATTTGTTATTTCTTATCTTTTTTTTTTTTTTTTTTTTTTACATTTTATTTATTTTTGAGAGAGAGAGAGAGCACCAATGGGGGAAAGGCAGAGAGAGAGGGAGACACAGAATCCGAAGCAGGTTCCAGGCTCTGAGCTGTCAGCACAGAGCCTGACGTGGGGCTCGAACTCACAAACTGTGAGACTATGACCTGAGCCCAAGTCGGATGCTTAACCAACTGAGCCACCCAGGCACCTCATATTGTCTTTTTTTTTTTTTTTTAATTTAAATCCAAGTTAGTTAATGTGTAGTGTAATAATGGTTTCAGGAGTAGAATTTGGTGATTCATCTCTTAAATATAACACCCTGTGCTCATCCCAGCAAGTGTCCTCCTTAGTGCCCATCCCCCATTTAGCCTATCTCCCCACCCACCTCCCCTACAGCCACCGTCAGTTTGTTCTATTTAAGAATCTATTATGGTTTGCCTTCCTCTCTGTTTTTCTAATTTTTCCTTCCCTTTCCCTATGATCATCTGTTATGTTTCTGAAATACCACATATGAGTGAAATCATATATTTATCTTTCTCTGCCTGACTTCTTTCGCTTAGCATAATACACTCTAGTTCTTTCCACATTTTGGTATATGGCAACATTTCATTTTTTTGATCTCTGAGTAATATACCATTGTATATATATATACCACATCTTCCATATCCATTCATCAGTCAGTGGACATTTGGGCTCTTTCTATAATTTGGCTATTGTTGATAACGCTGCTGTAAGCTTTGTGGGTGCATGTGCCCCTTTGAATCAGCATTTTAGTATCCTTTGGATAAATTCCTAGTAATGCAATTGCTGGGTCATAAAAATAGCTGTATTTTTAATTTTTTGAGGAAACTCCACACTGTTTTCCAGAGTGGCTGCACCAGTTCGCGTTCCCACCAAAAGTGAAGATTTGTTCCCCCTTTTCTACATCCTTGCCAATATCTGTTATTTCTTGACGTTTTGATCAAAGCCATCTTAACAGGTATGAGGTAATATCTCATTGTGGTTTTGGTTTTCATTTCTCTAATGATTGATGATGTTGATTGAGCATCTTTTCATGTACCTGTTGGCCATTTTTTGTGTCTTCTTTGAAAAAATATCTATTCAGATCTTTTGTTCATTTTCTAATTGGTTTTTGTGTGATTGAGTTGTATGAGTTTTTGATATGTTTTAGGTATTAGCTCCTTATTGGAAAAGTGGGTCACAAATATTTTCTCTCATTCCATAAATTGCCTTTTGTTGATGATTTCCTTTGCTGCAGTAAAGGTTCTTAGTTTGGTATAGTCCTTCTTTTTAATTTTTTTCTTTTTTTGCCATTGCTTTTGGTATAAAATTTAAACAAATCTTCATTAAGACTAATGTCACAGAGCTTACCCCATATTTTTTTCCCCTAGGAATTTTGTGGTTTATGGTCTTATATTTAAAATTTTTAATGTATTTCAAGTTGACTTCTTTGTATGGAGTAAGGTAAGGGTTGAATTTAATTTAATTTTTTTTTTTTTTTTTTTACTGTGACTATCCAGTTTCCCAGCACCATTTATTGAAAAGGTTATCCTTTCTCTTTGCATATTCTTGGCTCCTGTGTGTTAACTTTATTGACCATATATGCATAGGTTTAGTTCTGCGCTCTTTTTCTGTTCCATTCATCTATGAATCTGTTTTTATGCTGATACCATACTGTTTTGATAACTATAGTTTCATAATATAGGTTGAAATTAGGTAGCGTGATGCCTTCAGCTTTGTTCTTTTTTCTCAAGATTGCTTTGGCTTTTTAAGGTGTGGCTCCATACAAATTTTAGGATTGTTTTTCCTGTTTCTATGAAGAATAACATTAGAATTTTGGTACAGAGTGCATGAATCTGCATATTACTTTGAGTAGTATGGACATCTTAACAATATTCTTCCAGACCTTGAATACAGAATATCTTTCCATTTATTTGTGTCATCTTTGATTTCTTTTATCAGTGTGTTACAGCTTTTGGTGTATAAGACTTTTGCCTCTTTGGTTAAATTTATTCCTAGGCATTTTATTCTTTTTGATGTATTGTAAATTAGATTATTTTCTTAATTTCTCTTTCTGATAATTCATTATTAGTATATGAAAATAGAACTCAGTTTTATACATTGATTTCATATCCTATAACTTTACTGAATTTGTTTATTAGTTCTAACAGTTATGTTGGTGGAGTCTTAGGGTTCTTTTTATGTGTAATATTTTATCTTTGGCAAATAGCGACAATTTTACTCCTATTCTGATATGATACGTTTCTTTAATTTTTCCTGCTGAAAAGCTCTGGCTATAACTTCCATTGCAATGTTGAATATAAGTAGTAAGAATGGACATCCTTGTCTTGTTCCTGACCTTAAAATAAAAGCTTTCAGCTTTTCACCATTAAGAAGGATATTAGCTGTGGGCTAGTGATATATGGACTTTAATATGTTGGTGTACATTCCCTCTATGCCCACTTAGTTGAGCATTTTTATCATAAATGGTTATTGAATTTTGTTAAATGCTTTTTCTAAATGTATTGAGATGATATGATTTTAACCCTTGTTTTGTGAAGAAAAAAACCTTGTTTTTAATTTTTTTAATGCTTATTTTTATTTTTGAGTGGAGGGGGGAGAGAGGGAAGGAGGGAGGGAGGGAGAGAGAATGAGCAGGGGAGGGGCAGAGAGAGAGCGAGACAGAGAATCCAAAGTGGGCTTCAGGATCTGAGCTGTCAGCACAGAGCCTGATGCGGGGCTGGAACCCATGAACTGTGAGATCATGATCTGAGCTGAAGTCGGATGCTTAGTCAACTGAGCCACCCAGTGCTCCAGTGTGATTCTTTTAATGTGTTGTTGAATTTTGTTTCTTAATTTTGTTGAATATTTTTGCATCTATGTTCAATAGAGATACTGGCTCTAATCTTATTGTATCCTTGTCTGGTTTTGGTATCAGGGTAATGCTCGCCTCAGAAAAATATGTTTGGAAGTGTTCCTCCTCTTCTGTTTTTTGGAAAAGGTTGAGAAGGTTTGGTATTAATTTTTCTTTAAATGTTTGGCAAAACTCATCAGTGAAACCATCTGGCCCTGGACTTTTGTTTGTTGGGAGGTTTTGAATACTTACTTAATGTCTTTACTAGTGATCAGCCTATCAGGTTTTCTGTTTATTCATGACTCAGTTTTGGTAGGTTGTATATTTCTAATATTTTTCCCCATTTATTCTAGGTTGTCCAGTTAATTGGCCTTAAAGTTATTCATAGTATCCCTCAATGATCCTTTGTATTTCTGTAGCATCAGTTATAAAGTCTCCTCTTTTATTTCTGATTTTGAGCACTCTCTCTTCTTGGTAAATCTAGCTGAAGTTTGTCTATTTTGTTTATTTTTAAAGAAAAATAGTTTTTAGTTTCACTGATCTTTTCTATTACCTTTTTGTTTTGTCTGTGTTTCAATGATTTCTATCCTCCACTTCCTTTTTCTTTCCTACTAATTTTAGGCTTAGTTTGCTCTTGTTTTTCTGGTATGTTAGGTATAAAGTTAGGTTCTTCATTTGAGATTTTTTTTCCTCATAATTAACCATTTATCTCTCCAAATTTCTCTCTTAGGATGGCTTCTGCTGTATCACATAAGTTTTGGTATATTGTGTTTTCATTTTCATTTGTCTTATTTGTCTTTGAAATCAAATCAAAAAAATCAAATTGTTTTATCTCTCATTTGATTTCCTCGTTGACCATTGATTGTTCAAGAGAATGTTGTTTAATCTCCACACATTTGTGAATTTTTCAGTTTTCTTCTTGTTATTTATTTCTAGTTTCATACATTTGTGATCAGAAAAAAAATCCTTGATATGATTTTAATCTTCGTGAATTCATTAATGCTTGCTTTTTTTTTGCCTAACATGATCTCTCCGGGAGATGTTCCACTGTACCTGAGAAGAATGTACATTATGCTACTGTTAGGTGGAATTTTCCCTATATGTCTGTTGGGCCCATTTAATCTAAGGTATAGTTGAAGTCCGGTGTTTCCTTACATTTCTGAAGACATAATCTATCCATTGTTGGGAGTTATGTATAAGTTCCCTGCTATTACTGTATTGCTATTTATTTCTCCCATCAGATCTGTTAATATGTGCTGTATATATTTAGGTGCTCAGTGTTGGGTGCATAAATATTTACAGTTGCTAGATCTTATTGATTAATGGGCCCTTTTATCATTATAAAATGATCATCTCTTGGGGCGCCTGGTGGCTCAGTCAATTAAGCGTCCGACTTTGGCTTAGGTCATGATCTCGCGGTTTGTGAGTTCGAGCCCCGTGTCATGCTCTGTGCTGACAGCTCAGAGCCTGGAGCCTGCTTCAGATTCTGTGTCTCCCTCTCCCTCTCTCTCTCTGCCCCTCCGCTGCTCATGCTCTTGTCTCTCTCCATCTCAAAAATAAATAAAACATTAAAAAAATTTTTAAATGATCATCTCTGCCTCTTATTACAGTTTTTGGTATACAGCCTATATTGTTTTATGCAAATATTGTGACCCCTGTTTTCTTTTGGTTTCCATTTGTGTGGAATATCTTTTTCCTTGTCCTCATTTTGTCTGTGTATGTCCTTAAAGCTGAAGCAAGTGTCTTGTAGACAGTGTATGGTTGGATCTTGTGTTATTATCCATTTAGCCACTCTGTGACTTCTCTTGGAGGGTTTCTTCTGTTCACATTTACAGTAATTATTGATAAGTATGGACTTATAATTACCATTCTGTTAATTATTGTCTGGTTTTTGTTTTTGTTTTCGTAGTTCTTTTGTTTCTTTATTCCTTTCTTGGTCTCTTCCTGTATTTTTGATGATTTTTATGTAGTGTTGTGTCTTGATTCCTTTCCTTGTATATGGTATGTGTTTGCTATAGGTTTTTGCCTTGTAGTTACCAGAAGGCTTATGTAAAATATCTTATAATGGTTTCTGCTAACCTGAGAAAAACTTAACTCTGTATGCATACAGAAGCTCTACACAGTTACACTCCTTCCCGACATTTTGTTTTTGATGTCACAATTACATTTTACATTTTGATATTGTGTATCTAACAGATGACTGTAGTTATGCTTTTAAATTTTATTTATTTATTTTGTATTTATTATTTTCAGAAAGAGAGTGTGTGTGCAAGCAGGGGTTGAACTGTGAGAGAGGGAGAGAAAGAATCTGAAGCAGGCTCCGTGCCCAGTGTCGAGCCTGATGCAGGGTTTGATCTCATGACTGTGAGATCATGACCTGAGCTGAAATCAAGAGTAGAGTGCTTAAGTGACTGAGCTACCCAGGCATTCCTACAAATTATTTTAGTTATGGTTGTTTTTTAATATTTTTCTCTTTTGATCTTTATACTGGTGTTATACTTTACTTTTCACCATTTACTTGGTTAACGTGTCAGAATTACAATATATTCTGATTTTAACTGTATCTTTACTAGCAAGTTTTATAATTTCCTGTTTTCCTGTTAGTAATTAGCAGCCTGTATTTTAGCCCTCTGTTAACATTTTGTGTGAAGCTGGTCTAGTGGTAACAGGGTCCTTCAGCTTTTGCTTGTCTGGAAAACTGTATCTCTTTGAATTCTGAAGGGCAACTTTGTTGGCAGTGTATTGGGAGAGTAGCTTGGTTGGCAGTCTTTTTCTTTCAGGACTTTGAATGTGTCATGCCACTCCTGGCTCTACTTACTTCTTTTAAGATTCTCTCCTTGTCTTTAACTTTTGGCAATTTAAGTATAATGTGTTCAGGATGGATCTCTTTGGATTTATCTTTTTTTTTTTTTTTAAATTTCTGTACTTTCTGGATCTGGATATCTTTTTCTTTCCCTAAATTGGTAAAATGTTCACCCATTTTCTTTGGAGTAGTTTTCTGTTCCTTTATCTTCTCCTTCTGGGACCCCTGTAATGCACATACTGGTCTATAGGGTGGTATCTTATAGGTCTCTTAAGCTGTATTTACTCCTTTTATTTTATTATTATTATCTTTTCATTTTGTTCCTCTGATTGGAATACTTCCATTGCCCTGTCTTTAATTTTACTGATCCTTTCTTTTACTTGATCTAGGCTGCTATTGAAACCTCCCTACCAGCTTGTGAAGTTTTCAGTTTAGTCATTATATTCTTCAGTTTTACGATTTCTGTTTTATAGTTTCTCATATATTCTCTTTGTTGAAATTCTCACTTTGTTTATGCATTGTCTTCCTGACCTTGGCAAGCACCTTTATGACCATTATTTTACATGGAGACCTTTGTGATTGGTTTTATTTATGAGGTGAGTTAGAGGTTAAAGTCATGGGAAGTGCTTCCTGGCTCTTTTGGACTCCAAGGAGGATCCCATTGCAGAACCTAGATGTGTTCCAATTAGGAGCTGTATCCTCAGGCAGCAGCTTGTAAATCAGAAACTCAAACTTCATTTAGGGAAAGGTTGGGAGATGAATACTTATGCCTATTCCTTATGCCCTGAGCCCTGTGGGGATAGCTGGGGCAAGGGCTCGTGCATTCTTGCTAATAGTCCTTTTTTGTTGGCTAGAGTCCTGATGGACTGACTTGTGAACGCAAACTGTATTGTTTTTCAAAGTTAGGTGTTTTGGGGGCCCATCCCTTGGGTGGGAGCCTTAAATGTTGGGGTTCTAGGTATGCAATCCAAACCTTTAACTCGCCAAAGAGAAGCTGGGAGTTGGATATTGCCTCCTAATTGTATGGTGCTATGCCATGAGTTGGGTTTATGGCAAGAGTGTGCCTCAGCCTTTCTTACCCATTTTGATAGAGGTATTTTCACGTTTGCCCTGATGTGTAGGAGTCACTCAGCCAGTTTCTGGAATTCTCTCAGAGAAAATTTTTTGCCATGTGTAGCTGTAATTTTGATGTTACCTTAGGAGAAGGGAAAGTCAGGAGCCTCTTGGGTCGCCATCTTGGTGTTTGGTTAAGCCCTTCCCCAAATAGGCTTTTATTTCCACTAATATGTTTACTAGTTTATTTAAAAAGATGCAAAGTCAGAAATATCCAAATAGAAGAGAATCATAGAATAATGTGTGGAGTGAGGTGGGGACATTCTGTTCTCCTGGCACCTCCAGGTGTTCACCAAACCGGAAGCTCCATGTATTGTTAGATTTTGAAGTCACAAATGGTTCCTATGGAAATGAGAACAGTCATTATTATTTTTTTTTGATGTTTATTTATTAGAGAGAGAGAGAGAGAGAGAGAGAGCGAGCATGAGTGGGGGAGGGATGGAGGGAGACACAGAATCCGAAGCAGGCTCCAGGCTCTGAGCTGTCAGCACAGAGCCCAATGGGGGCTGGAGGCCACGAACCCTGAGATCATGACCTGGGCTGAAGTCTGGCCCCAAACCCACTGAGTCAGCCAGGTGCCTTCCAGTGATTAGTTTTAGCGGCTGCAGCATGGAAGAATGGCACTGCTCCTGTTGCAAACGTCCCAGCCAGGCATATATCCTGAAGAAACTACTATTATCAACCCCCCAAAAGAAGAGAGTACCAGAGGCACTTTCAATATCAAATAAGATCATATATAATAAGAATAGACCATTCCTTGAACATATTAAGATTTCATATTTTAAATAGGTATTTGTTTGAGGTAAAATATTTGAGCATTGATACTCTCTATGAAAGGTACGTTTAAAACATGAAGCTCTCGGGGTGCCTGGGTGGCTCAGTCAGTTGGGCATCTGGCTTCCGCTCGGGTCGTGATCTTGCGGTCCGTGAGTTTGAGCCCCGCATTGGGCTCTGTGCTGGCGGCTCAGAGCCTGGAGCCTGCTTTGGATTCTCTCTCTCTCTCTCTCTCTCTCTCTCTCTCTCTCTCTCTCTGCCCCTCCCCTGCTCATGCTCTGTCTCTCTCTGTCTCAAAAATAGATTAATAAAAAAAAATTTAAAAAAATTTAAAAAAACCCATGAAGCTCTCATAGTTTTATTGTTTTTGGAATATTATCAACCATGTTGTAATTTAAATAATATAAATTGGCATGGGGAGAGATGAAGGTATTATATTCTATTTTAGGAATTTAAGGTATTTTACATATTTGGACCACAGAATAAGTAATACTGCAACAAAATAAATAATTGGAATTTGAATTGATATGCCTTGAAGTTATTAATATAATAGTATTTAAATTTATTAGTAACAATATACTTTAAATTGATAATATAATAATAACCTGAAGAAACTAAACTCTTTTTTAAATTATTTTTGATGTTTATTTATATTTGAGGACGGGGGAGAGAAGGGGCAGAGAGACAGAGACAGAATCTGAAGCAGGCTCCAGGTTCTGAGCTGTGAGCTGTCGGCACAGAGCCTGACGTGGGACTTGAACTCATGAGCAGTGAGATCACGACCTGAGCCAAAGTCAGACACTCAACCCATGGAACCATCCAGGTGCCCCCAAATTAAACTCCTTTTAAAGTGCTGGGTCTGCCTTTATTGCTTGTTTGATTTTTGGCAAGATAGTTAAACCATTTATGGCTCAATTTTCTGAACTCAAAAATGGGAATTATAACATATAGGATTGTTGTGAGGAAACGAAGTAATTCTGTAACACACATTAAGCGTATAGTAAATGCTCAATAATAATGGCAGTGGTGGTGGTGGTAGAGATGATGATGATTACAATCGAGAAGTCACAGGGGAAACTGGAACCTGCCACTGAAACAGAATAAGATAATATCCAGTATTGCGATATTTACTGTTCTTTAGGAAATGCTTATTTCCTTAATAATTATTTTATCCTATTTTTATTGCCAATGGTTGTTGCCAAAATTATTAACCAGTTGATTAATCTTTGGTTTTGATCTAGTAACCTCATTTAAACCCAGCACTAGCCAATTTCACGAAACGATTTCCATGTTCAAACAGAGAAACTATTCATTAGTCTTACCATGTGTTTCCATATGCTTAGCATTAATCATTGTTTAGCTGGGTAAATAGGGGCTCGCGTTTTATTCTTGATGCCATTAGGGAAATTAGTGTAAATGAGAAATTTCATTCTGAAAAGCCCTCAAACATACCAGAGGCTTTCACATCCAAATGTTACATGATATCATTTAACATTCTTTTAATCAGAAGTCGTCTTTTTTGTATAAGAGAATTGCTATGACTTATTTTTTTATGGAAGAATTGGAAAATGAAGGAAAGCACCAAGGGAATTAAATCATTCATAGCCTCTCACCATCTAGTAATAACTACTGCCAGCATATTGATGATTATGCTGCTTTTTTTGTTCCCTGTGCGTATATTTCCATGTGTTTTTTTTTTTTTTTCTCTTAAGTTCCTATCACTCAACTCCAAATCTGTTCTTGTGTACCTTGTTTTGTGATACTATGGCTAGGACCGGACAAACCATAATCGTCCTTTGTTTTTGGTTCCCTGATAGGTCTTGCCAACTGAGAGAGTAAGAGGTAAATTGGAGGATAGTAGGTGGGCAAAGGAATTCGTTTTTTAAAAAATATTTCCTCATTATTCAGTTGACTGTGTCTCACCAAGGGCTTACTACCCATGGCAGCAGTTGATTCCTGTGTTGGCTGGTGTTAGTTTCCATATTATTCTCATATTCCCAGAGTGAAATTGATGCACCCTTTTCTGAGGGCTGTGGTTTTTAGCTTTGTGGAGACCCCACCCCTACCCGCCCAGAGCCCTGAAGGCACCAGCACTAGGGAAGGAGGGCCCTTCTTCAGAATTCTAGATCCTAGATCCCTTGGGGGCTTCCTTGGGTGCTCTAATTTCTTTCTTTTCTTTCTTTTTTTTTTTTTTTTTGATTGTTTATGTCATTTATTTCAGTCCAATTACTCTGTTATCAGCCAGTCTGAATACATCCCCAAATTAGTAATGTTTTCCTTTGGGGGGGGTAAAACTCATTTTTATTATACTATGTTCTAAAATTGTATAATCCCATTAGTAATTTTACCTTGGGTTGCTAATCACATTGCGCACGATGTCCTCTTGAGATTTCTAGTGTTCTTTTTTTAATATGAAATTTATTGTCAAATTGGTTCCCATACAACACCCAGTGCTCATCCCAACAGGTGTCCTCCTCAATGCCCATTACCCACCCTCCACCCTCCCACCCCCCCATCAATCTAGTGTTTTTATAACCCATGAAAGCTGTATATTGCCATGTTATTCGTGAAAAATTGATACTTGGGAAAATATTTTTATTTGAGGGGTTCTCAGAGATAGAAATCCTTTGAGTCCTATCAGCCATGAGACATTTCCTTTACCGTTGCCAGAATAGGAAACAGATCAGTTTCATGGTTATCAATCGAACAACAGAAATTTGGTCAAAAGTGCTCCTAAGAATATGGCTGTGGATAAAATTAGACACAAAGTGTGGAGTATCAATAAAATGGTTCCTGTTCTCATTTCTGATACTTCCAATTTCATTTTTGTGTTTGTCTCGCCCTAGGGGCTGCACCTTTTGTGTGTGGTTTCTACCATTGTGATACCTACATATAACCCTTTGCCTCTCCAGTGCTCCTATATCTCTTGAACAGTTTTCATAGATTAAATTATATGTGTTAAAAGAATTGATGGATCCTCACTGATATGCTCACATATCATATTTCTTCACTCTTTGAATTTTCATCTTTGCTTGAACATTACTCACGAGACCCCAAAGTATCTTTCACAAACCAAATGTAGACTTGATGCATCCCTGAAGTACTGACATTTAGACTCTAGTATCAAGATGCTGCTGTCTACCAGGCAACTGATCAATCATTTCAGGATTGCAATCTCTGTACGTCACTATTTGATGCAGCTGTTTAATATTGTGGGCATTTACTCCTCATTTAAAGCTCAATGTTAAGACTAAAATATACCTGTTGGCCATGAGTTTAAGGATACATAATTTGGGGAGAATTTGGAGCTCAGGAAAATGTAAAAATGGCATTTTGAGGGAAAGAACAAAAATTAGTAATGTGACCCGAATGCTAGAAATATATTATCGAAGATTATGTGTGAAAGACTACATTCAGTTAGGAGTATAAGACATATTTTAGTTTGATGGAAATAAAACCCGTGTCAGCACACCTAACTATGGATAAAACAGATTTTTTCAGATTTAAACCTTATAAGAAATTTGCATTTATCAAAAAAGGACCTTCCCGTATTTTTTATTAAAATGTCATATGGGGTGTTCAATGCCTCATGATCTATCCTGTGTACTTAATCTATTAGGAACATCTACACATAGCATGAATCCTCTCTCAATACCTGGTTCTAAAAAGCGATTTATTTAAATATTCCTCCACTGTCAGACATTTATAATGTCTCGTCCTAATTTTTCAATATAAAAGTTAAGCCTTTTACATCTGCTTGTAGGTAAATCTTTGCATAAATTATTAATGACTCCCTTAGAAAATTTTCCCTAAAGGTATAATTGAAGGGTCAAAGTGTACAGATCTTTTTTTAGCCTTTTCATGTATGCTGCCAATTTGCCCTCAAGAAATGGTGTCTCAGTGACATTTCCACTAGCAATGAGTAAGGATACACATTTCCCAGCCCTCACTAATTAATTTGAGACAACCATATGAAGAGTTGGAAAACATTTTTCTCACCTATTTCACAGCATTCTCTTGGATTATATTTTAAAAATTATCTGTTGAACTACTGTTTGTTCCCACCTACTAAAATCTCCATTAATTATTTAGAACTGAATAATTTTTATTTTCATGTTTCTTTTTTTTTTCTTTTTCTTTTTTATAGCTGTACTAGGGCTGAAAGAAAGCCAAAGGAGTAAAAGTGATTAATAAGAGATGGAGAGTGGAAAATCAAGGCCAAGTAGAAAGATGAAGCATTATATTGTTCAATGAATTTTAAGCCTACAGCTATGAAAATTGTACTTTTTTCTTTTGCTTATAAATATTAATTACATATGATTTTTGTGCCTGTTTACTTGGGCATGTTGGTTCTTTCCTCTCTCATGTTCTCTTTCTCTTATTCTTTTTTTTTTTTTTTTACATTTATTTATTTTTGAGAGACAGAGACAGAGCATGAGTGGTGGAGGGGTAGAGAGAGAGGGAGACGCAGAATCTGAAGCAGGCCCCAGGGTCTGAGCTGTCAGCCCAGAGCCCAACATTGGGCTCAAACCCACGAACTGTAAGATCATGACCTGAGCCAAAGTGGGACGCTTAACCAACTGAGCCACCCAGGTGCCCTGTTCTCTTATTCTTTAAATAATCAACGTGAATTACGATTACCCCCAAGACACAGCCAGAAAGGAAGGAAAAAGTGAGGAAGGATGTGTCATGGGACTGCTATAACAAAACAATACAGGGGTACCTAGGGGGCTCAGTTGGTTACACATCTGATGTCGGCTCAGGTCATGTCAGGTTCCTAACTGGCTCCCTCTTGCTGTGTTCTTAGATGGTAGAAAGTCCTAGGGGGGGTCTGTGGAGTCTCTTTTATAAGAACATTAATCTTACCTAGTAGTAGGGCTCTACTCTCATGAGATAAATGTCTCCAAAAGACCTCACCTCTAATACCGTTGTCCTTGGGAGTTAGGATATCAACATACGAATTTTGAGTGGACAGACTATAGCAGGACAGAAAGGATGAGCGGAGGAAGGAGAGAAAGAAGGAAGGTAAACCTCTTCTTTTTCTGATCCCAAACATGTTGGTTTTCACTTCTTCCCTCCTCACCTCACTATTCCCTCCCCCACTTCATCTTACATTCCCTTTGTAAATGTAACACAAACATTGAAATTCAGGTAGATATTTTCTATGTTAAGAACACCAACATCTGTTTTTCTTTTTCCTTCTTCTTTAGGGCTGTGCTTATTCTTACATTCATTTAAAAAAAGTAGTGTTTTTTGTTTGTTTTGTTTTGTTTTTTGAGAGAGAGAAAGTGAGCACGAGTTGGAGAGGGGCAGAGAGAGAGGTTGAGAGAGAGAATCCCAAGCAGGCTCCATGCTGTCAGCACAGAGCCCAATGTGAGGCTCAAATCCCATAAACCATGAGATCATGACCTGAGCTGAAATCAAGAGTTAGATCCTTAACAGGTTGAGTCACCCAGGTGCCTCTGTTCTTACATTCTTTCTTAGACAACTGTGAAAGAAGCAAAGGAAACGTAAAAGATGATCTTTACTCATAAGGAGAGATGCAAACAGTAGAGGTAGATAAGTAGTCTAGGAGTTCTTGGAGCAGATCCAAGTAGAAACTTGGCCTTGTACAAATGGTGTAATTTGGGTATGCATAATGTTTTTTGTACTCACATTAGAAATAAACGTATTCTTCTTTATTCAGTAATAATTTACTGAGTACTTGGATTGTGAGATACTGTATTAGGCGCTTTGTATTTATTAACCTAATTTTCCCAACTTTCATATGGAATATGTGCTATTATGTTCCCCACTGTGTTGATAAGGATTCTGAGGCTTGGAGTGGTTGGAATCAGTGAGTGAGTAGTTTGGAATTTGGCTCTAGCTTTCCGCCTCTTGCTCTTTACTCTGTTACCTTCCAGAAATGTCTCTGTATGTGGCCCATGGCCCTCTATGTGAAAGGGCTAATGGTTTCCTTTTAGTTGTACTGAGGACTCAAATGGCCCAAATATTTATTACTGGCATTTTAATTGACATTGCTAGGAAATCTTTCGCAGTCTTATTTGAGGTGTGACAGAGTCCTCATCTTTGCTTCAATTTTGAGAAAGTTAAAGACTTGTAGTACATGAATGTGGTATATAAGTTTAGAATTGGGACTTTCCAGTGAATGAGGGCTGCAATATCTCCTTGGCATGAAAAAAAACGTAGCACACGGGCAGTAACCCTACTACCTCAATACAGACACACATGCCTACCCATACACATGCACACACACCTCTTATAGCCTCAGTGGAAAAAAAATAATAAATCTGAACTTTTTGCTTGTGAGCCTAGATATGATCTTTGAGGGCTTTTCAACACTTAGCTTTAGAGGGCTATGCCATTTGAGTGGACCAAGAGTTTGAGATCAAGCTGGCTTACTGTCTTTTGTCTAGTCCAGTCACTTCCAAAGAAGAAGGTCAAGTTGAGACCCAAAGAGATTTCTGAAATGTTTACTTCAGTTGTTGGCTCAAAAGCAACCTTCTGGCAATTTTTGACTCAAGAACAGAAATGGTGTCTGCCTCGCAGAGTCCTGAAGGAGTAAATTAAATGAGGTACTCATAGTCCTTTATTTAGTACCCCACACACATGGGTTTCAGGAAATGGCCTCTCTTAGGCAAGTTGCTATCTCACTAACCTGTACTCCTTTGTGAGTGCTCCTATTAGAAGAATCACAGGTACAAGTAAGAAAGAACACAGAACTGGGAGTCTGGAAACTTCCCATTTCAAAGTTTTATTGCTGGCTTTTGGGTTTCTCACATTTGGGAAATTACTTTACCTCCTCATGCCTTGATTCCGTCCTTTTTGAAAAATGACACTGGAGAATAAAGCACTACTACAATGGTATGTGGATTCAGGGAAGACAGAAATGGAGGGGAAAGGGAAGAGGAAGAATTAGCAGCAAAGGGAATTCAATTCAAATTTGTATGATTTTATTTAAAGCCAGCAATATTGATGATTGTTGGTGACTGCAAGGAAAGAAAGACATTTTACTTTCAATCTGGGCAGGATTTAACTATAAAAAGAAATAATGGCATTGGATTAGCAATAATTTTGAGCTTTTATAGATCATTTACCCACAGAAAATCCAGAAACTTTATGAAGGCAGGGCTCTCACTCACTGTGACTTCAGTATCCCAAGTACCATGCACATTAGATGTACCATGCATATTAGATGCTTTAGTGCTGAATGAATATAAGACTCATTAATGAATGCCATTGATATTTTTATCTTACCCATGGGATACATAAATTAAAAATTGTGTCTATTTCTTGAGTGTGTGTGTGTGTGTGTGTGTGTGTGTTTGTGTGTGTGTGTGTTCATCGATTTTCAAAGCTTCTTGGACTTCAGCTAATGGGGTTTTGGATTAAGAATCATATTGCCTACAGATTTACTTTAATCTAGGAATTTACTAAAGGATTATTAAAATGATATGATGTAAATACGATAAAAGAAAACATAAATAAATGGAAAGACAACCTGTGCTCATGGACTGAAAGACTTAACATGGTTAAAATGTCCATACTACCTAAAATAATCTACAGATTCAGTGCAACACCTGCCAAAATCCCAGTGATGTCTTTTGCAGAGATAGAGAAAAGCATACTAAATTCATAGGGAATCTCAAGGGACCCCAAATAGTCAAAGCACTCTTGAAAGAGAATAACAAAGTTGGAGGTCTCATATTTGCTGATTTCAAAACCTAAGACCCAACTATAATAATAAATATTTGTACTGGCATAAATATAGATATGTAGACCAGTGGAACAGAATAGAGTCCAGAAGTAAACTTTAACACATATGGCCAAATGATTTTCAACGAAGGTACCAAGACTACAATGGGAAAGGAAGATCTCTTCAATAAATGGTGCTGAGAAAATTGGGTATCTATATGCAGAAAACTGAAATTGGATCCTTATGATATATACATACATACATACATACATACATACATACATACACACACACACACACACACACACACGTATTAATGACCTAAACATAAAACCTACAATTCTAAAAATCCTAGATGAAAATATACGGGAAATGTTCAGGACTTTGGATTTGGCAGTGATTTCTTGAAATGACACCAAAGCCAAGGAAACAGACAATAGACAAATGGGACTGCATCAACTTACAATTTCTGTGCATCAAAGGAAATATCAAGAGAGTGAAAAGGAAATCTATGGAGTGAGAGAAAATATTTGCAAATTATATATTTCATAAGAGTATGCAGAATATATGGAGAACTTCTACAACTCAATAACAACAATAAAAATATCCATATTAAAAAATGGGCAAAGGACTTGAATAGATACTTCTCCAAAGAAGGTATATAAATGGCCAAAGCATATGAAAAGATGCTTAACATAATCATAAGAGAAATAGAAATCAAAACCACTATGAGATATCATTTAAGTCCCTTAGGATGGCCACAATCAAGAAGACAGAAAGAACAAATGTTGGAAAAGATGCATATTTTTAGAATCCTACACTCTTGGTGGGGATGAAAACTGGTGCAGCCATTATGGTAAATAGCATGAAGTTTTCTCAAAAAAAAAAAAAAAAGCAACCTAAAAGTAGAATTACCATATGATCTAGCAATGTTACTTCTGGGTATACAGCCAAAAGAATTCAAAGAAAGATCTTGAAGAGATATTTGCACACCTGTGTTCATTGTTGCATTATTCATAATAGCCTTAAGGTGGAAACAATCCAAATATCTATTGGCAGATGAATGTATAAAGAAAATGTAATATGCACAATATTCCTGTGTGTGGGGGTGTGTGTATGTAGATCATGATATATACACCACACATGTACATGAATATCATATAGCCTTTACAAAGTAGAAGAGTAAAAACTCCTGTCACATGTTACAACAAAAATGAACCTTGAGGACAGTGTGCTCAGTGAAACAAGGCGGTCACAAAAGGCCAAATACCATATTATTCTGTTCATAAAGTGTATCTAAAGTCTCCCAAATCATAGACACAAAAAGCAGAAAGGTGGTTTCCAAGGGCTAGGGGAGACAAAGGGGTAATTAGTATTTAATGGGTGTACAATTTCAGTTTTGTTTGTTTATTTTTTTGTTTTTTAGATAGCACCATGGGGGGGGTGGGGCATAGAGCCAGGGAGACAGAGGATAAGAAGCAGACTCTAGCCTGCTGCGTGCTGAGAGCAGTGAGCCTGATGTGGGGCTCGAACTCACGAACTGTAAGATAATGACCTGAGCTGAAGGTGGATGCTCAACCGGCTGAGCCACCCAGTCACCCCTGAATTTTACAGGATGAAAAAAGTTCTAGAGATTGGTTGCACAACAATGTGAAAATACTTGACTGATTCGTACACCTAAAAATTAAGACAGTAAATGTAATGTGTTTTTTTACCACGATAAAAAATAATGACAGGGCATGGCACGTAAGTACACAATAAACTTCGGCTATCATGTTTATGTTTAAAAACGGTATGTTCACTATTTTGAAAAACTAAGAAACCCAGAGTATCATCTTTGTGCAAGCAGCAGCCCAGAACATAGTTTCAGTAAACACATTGCCACACGTTCTTCATGCCCACTCTAGCAATGAGGAAGGCTCCAATCACTGTACAACGTGACACCAAGATGTCTCACACTGACGTTAAAGTGTAGCCACAGGAGATTTTGGTTGGAAGCCCACAGTTTAACAGGAAACCCGCCATCTGTTGGTAAATGTGCCAATATCATAGGACCATAGTAATTGCAGATGAGTCCAGTTTGGGAGGTAAAATGCAATGAGTCTTTGCTAAGGAGAAAATGTGTTATTAAAACCAAATAAATGCTTCGTGCTGCAGGAGGCAAGTGGACAAGCCCATAATCCCCAAGGTGTGTGTGTGTGTGTGTGTGTGTGTGTGTGTGTGTGTGTGTGCGTGCGCGCGCGCGCGTGTATGTGTGTGCGCATGCACCCGTGTGTGTTTTTAAATCTAATAAGTGCTTTATCACTTTTCAGTTTCTCAGCCTGAGCCAGGCATGTTTGGGAGTTATTATGAGATTTGAAAGAATGCTGAGTTTTTGATCTTGTCAGGACTGCGAGTGCTTTATAAATGTCAGAGTTGGTGTGTGGGAATCTAGGACACTGCTTCTGTGTGTACCTTATGAGAGTCCGCTAATGAGGCCACAGGGGAGCAGCCCTCTGAGCGACTCCTGGAGCAGTCCTGACTTCGAAAACGCCTCTCTGGGTCCACTCAGTGAAAGAATTTCATGGTGGTGTTGTTGTTGTTGTAGTTGTTGTATTGCAAACAGTATCCAGGTTTAAATGACCTAATTCTAAACAGCACTCATTTACAAACTTCAAAACATTATTAATACTCTGAGCACCTCCTTGTTAGAGGAAAGACATCTTTCTTACCCATGGGATACATAAATTAAAAATTGTGTCTATTTCTTGAGTGTGTGTGTGTGTGTGTGTGTGTTTGTGTGTGTGTGTGTTCATCGATTTTCAAAGCTTCTTGGACTTCAGCTAATGGGGAAACCTAGGGGTTTCCTTTTTAAGCCTTACTATTTAAACAGTCTCTTGGGGTGCCTGGGTGGCGCAGTCAGTTAAGCATCTGCCTTTGGCTCTGGTCATGATCTCGGGATTTCTGAGTTCAAGCCCCATTTCTGGCTCTCTGTTCAGTGCAGAACCCTCTTTGGATCCTCTGTCTCCCTCTCTCTCTGCCCCTTCCCCATGCGTGTGTGCTCTCTCTTTCTCAAAAATGAACAAACATATGTTAAAAAAAAAACAGTCTCTTTATTGTGACCTTCCTCAGTGTTGAACTTGTCATACTGCGTTAATGTTTCTTTGATTCCTCAGAATTCACTACTGTTTTCAGTTCAGTTACCAGCACATACTTACGAGGCTTACAATAAATACTTTCGCAGTGAATGAACAAAAGCCAAACTGGCTCACAGGTTTGAGTTTACCACTATGATTCTTGCTTATATAGCCTCTGAGTTGTGAATGATTCTGATCTTTATTATGGCTCTTGAGTTAATTGAAAGAGGTGTGAGGCTAATGATATAGTCTTGCAGTTGTAATTTGTTTTTAGCACCGAGATTCCTTGACCCTCAGTGATGAAACTAAGGCCTTAGAGAAACATTCATATTGGAAAAGCCCTTCAAAGTCTCTGCTAAAGCATTCCATTTAGAGAAGAGGTCTGTGGTTCAAAATAATGTTATATCTCCAAGATTTTGAAGACACAGATTCACTGTCTATATCATGTAAGGTCACCCAGGGGTGTCAGGATCAAGATGGAAAGTGGAGTACTAGATATATTCATGGATAATATAATGAAATAGAGGTTCTTTTGCTTATTTTTAATTAAAAGGACTGCAGTTTAAGAGTGGCTTTAATGCATTTGGTCAAGGGTAAAGATGTGCTCTGCTCTTTTTTTTTTTTTATGTCTTGTGCTTAGTAGTGTGTTCTATTAAATAGTGGTTGAAAACGTTTTAATTGTTGTCTTCTATAGAAAGTAGATTCTATGGTCAAGCAAGTTTGAGAAATAATACATTTAACGAAGTGAGATTTTTCAAAGCTTTCATACACTTATAATGCTTCAGGACTTTCCAGAAGGTTATAAAATGAGACATCATATCCCAAAGAATCTGATCATAAAAATCTTTTTTTATGGGAATTTTCCAAAACAGTGTGCTGTGGAGGCCACCTGGAGAAACCATACTCTAATTTTGCATATAAATGCCCATGAAATTTTATCTACGTATAGTTTCTATATTTTCTGTCGCATTTCCACTTCCATTTGTTTGCTCACATTATGTCAACATTCTTTAAAAAAAATCTATTTGGAGATCAAGCCTAGATTGTAGGTACTTAGAATTTAAATTTTTCTAAATCACTAAGTTAGTTAGGACCACATTGTAATCATATTCCCCTATTGACCCTATAAGTAAAGAAGTACAAAGGAGTACTTCTTGTGCAGTTTGATATTTGACATGGATAAACAGGGTAGCATCAAAAGGACAGGTTTGGACAAATTTCCATGTTTGTTTGTGAGACTATACACTTAGAAATTCATGAAAGTGTAAAGATCTTTAATGGTTCTATATTCCAGCCATGTATTCACTCATTCATATATATGGTCATCCCATGTTTATTGAACATACGCTACAAGACAGTATGCTTTACACTAGAAAAATGAAGGTGGAAATTATGTAATCTCTGTTGCCATCTTATTTCTGAACTCCCTCAAAATAATACAGTATTCAGGAAGACTTCCAGTTAGGAGTAAGATTTTCAGTTTTTTGGTGCAAATGTCTCCATTTATCCAGTAGGATACCAAAAACCCAAGTAATGAAATAACTTGTCCAATATCACAGTTAACTAATGGAAGTATACACTATAGGACCTAGGTATTTGGAATTGAGCCCCGTGCTCCATTTAGTACTGTGACATAACATAAACATGAAGGGGTAATTTTTTTTAACGTAATGATTACATTTGTATGACTGGAAATAGAAACTTGTTAAAGTGGGAAAAAATACTGAGAAAGATCCCAAGATAAGATTTTGAAGACTAAGTCCCCATTGAGCTTACATTCTTGGGGCTTCCACATTGCTTACAACTATAGACTTAATCTCAAAACTAAAGTGTTGGCTAATGGAGAGTTGACTTAATTTCATAGCTACAGTGATGGCTATTGGAGATATCCATAAAAGCAAAAAGTGTGGTTTGTGGGAAGTTGTCATCTCCTTGTGTCTTTTAATTCTGATGTTCTGATCCTAATTTACTGGGTCATGGATAGTGAGGTGGCTTTTCTTCCTAAACAACTGTCATTAAGCCTGAATCTTCAGAGGTTAAACCCACTTAAAAGTGAGAGGTTTAACCTTTCTCTAACAGGGCTGACCAGCGGATATCTTTGTGTTATATAATAAGAATAGAAATTCCATTCTGAAAATATGGTTATGATGCTGATTTTATACCTCAAGTGAATCATGTATTAGTCAGAATCACCTCTTAATGGGGGCGCCTGGGTGGCTCAGTCGGTTAAGCGTCCGACTTCGGCTCAGGTCATGATCTCGTGGTCTGTGAGTTCGAGCCCCGCGTCGGGCTCTGTGCTGACAGCTCAGAGCCTGGAGGCTGTTTCAGATTCTGTGTCTCCCTCTCTCTGACCCTCCCCGTTCATGCTGTCTCTCTCTGTCTCAAAAATAAATAAACATTAAAAAAAAAAAAGAATCACCTCTTAATGGCTTATAATGTTTTCAGTAATATACTAAGCATGGTAGATGATGTAATATGTACATAAGGTACATATTATTGAAATACTCTTATTGAAAGAGGTTCCACTTTAATGAAGGAGGTAACACACACTCACTATAGGACATGAACTAGAGTGGCTCCTGGATTGATGCCACATGATGATATGCCAAGAAGATGGTGTAGACAGTGGATCAAGTTTAATTCCCTACATTGTTAAAACCTCCTTTGCGTGTGTCAGCATATGTAACCTTCACAAGTTATATTACTTCCCTGAGCCTTAGTTTCTTTGAGAAAAAGGAACAGCAGTCACTACTTCATGGAATTACTGTCAAGAATAAATGCAATTATACAGATTATCATAAATGACATGTTGGATACTTGTTGAAAGAGACAACTTTGAATTGTCTTTTCCTTTATCTGTAAAGCAATGTATGTTTGGAAAGGTATCATCTCAATTAAATAGCAAGATACAGTTTAAGTAACCAGTCAAAAAAATCAGTGGATGAGTTTGATAATGAGAGTGTAAATTTGTGTCAGATGTGTTCTTTAGCAATGAGTGATATAGGAATAGAGATCTCCAGAACTGTGATCTCCAAAGACCACGAAAATTCCTAGAATACACAGGAAGGCTGAATCTTGAGTTATTCATTGGGTACGTGTAATTTTTACCTAAGTTACATTCTTAGTGCTCAATAGATTTTTGCTGCTATAAATTGCCCTTCCTGCATCCACAGAAGGAGGTGAAGCAAAAGCTCATAATGCACACTCAGTATAGACTGTTAAGAACTGCCAGGCACGCATCGTCACCAGCCACCCGGGTTACTGCCTTTCTAAAGGCTTACAATCTGAGAGCTACTCCATGATCTTTCATTATATTCTTTTGAGGTTGGGCTAGTGAGAGGATTCTTTAGTGGGAAACAACAGGAACTAAAGAAGCAAAGAGCGGTACAAAGGCAACAAAATGAATATTTACAATGAGTAGATCAGGGTAATGAGCAGAATTTATGTTGAAGAATAGTAGAAGACAAGGTTTAAAGAGTCAGATGAAGCTAGATTGTTTAGGACTTTGTAAAATAATCACACAGATTCCATTGCATAAAACGGTACTCTATTATAATGTCAGAAATGTATTGAGAGAGAAATGTCTATAAATTTTATTTTTCCCTGTGTTGGTGCTTCTGTGAGTTTCCTAATCAATGTACACCATGCCCTAGATTCTGTAGAGCAAACTGTATTTTCTGAGACCTTACCTTGAAAATACTTTCTATAAAGGGGCAGGAGAGTCACCTTTCTCCTAAATGAAATACAACAAATTCGTAACATTTTTGCAAAGCCAATACCTTGTTAACTTAAATAGATCCTAATCCCCTATGTATAGGTGAGGATGTAGCATGTGTCAGGAAGAACAATGGGCTAGGAGGGAGTAGGATTCTAGTCCTAACTTTATTACAAATGAGCTGTGTGAACAAGAACAAGTATTTAATCATCTCTAGACCCTTGTTTGCTTATTTGTTCAAGGGAGATGTCCTGGCCTGCCCTATCTATTTTGCTGAGTCACTGTGAGGCTTTTGTAGGGTAATGTGTGAATCTCCCCTGAAAACAGTAAGGGGTTACTTCTCTTCTTATATATGTCTGTATACATATAAATGTAATACCTTATAGAGAGTATAATTATAAGGTAATTTTGGAAAATGATCTCTGAGTATGGTTGAATGATTTTATGATGCTTGATCTCATGACTCAGAAACTGTTGAATGTACTATGTCACACAAAATTTAATGCCCACCCCCAAAAATCTATCAGAATGCAATAACAAAACAATAGTCGTGACAACATTAAGTGCTCAGTGAGTGTTCACTATCTTTGAGATATTTGGTGATTTTTTTTTAGATCAATTATTTCTTCTATGTCAAATATTATACTTAGTTCTTCTGCATATGCACTTATTTTTCCTTAAGTAAAGTTATTTCTTTAGATAAATTTTCTTATTTTAGAACAATTTTAGATTTCAGAGGAATTGAAAGATTCTACTATTCCACTATTCTAAAGATAGCAGAAAGAATACTCATATACCCCACAAGATAAGTTTCCCTTATCTTGTACATATTTTTAAAATGTAATTCTAAGAACAAACCCACCAGACTGGTATTGTGATTTTGTTATTGATACTAAGTTTTAGATTTCTTTGCAGTGTCTTTGTCTTTAGAATGTTTCTCACCAAGAAAGTTACTTGGATTAACTACTTTTTATATATAGTATGTCATCAATTTGATATGGAGTTAAGTTTCTTTGCTCTTTGTCTTTTATATTAGGTATGACTTTTAAACCTTTTTAAGGTAGCTTTTTTGAAAGTGTAAAATGCTTCTAGGTTTAGAATTAAAACTAAATGAAAAGTTGTGCTCGGGCAAATCTTATTCTCATCTTTATTTTTTCTACTTTGTTCTGACATTCCCATAAGTAGATTTTATTATTTTCTCATTTATCCATATTGTGTACATTCAAATGCATGCTAGAAATATATACACATACTTACGTGTCTACATACACTTGAATAAGTGCATTGATGTACATTCATATGTATACATATGCTTACATTTACCCTTTTTTACTCAAAAAGTAAATACAATAGTCATTCATACCTTGATATTTTTACTTACCAGCCTATTTTAGAAATCACTCCATATTTGTTCATAAAGATTTTCTCATTTCTGTTGTACATCTAATACTCTGTAGTATGAAGTTATTATAGTGTATTTAACCAGTCTTCCGTGATTAGACATTTTAGTTTTTCCCAATATTCTACTGTCACAATTAATGCTACAATGAATCTGCCACAAGGTTTTGTGCATATGTTTAAATCTTGTGGAAATACATTTTTAGGTAAACTCCTAGATTGCTGGGTCAGAAGATGAATGCATATAGAGTTTTGCTAGATATGTAGAATTATTCTTCATTAAGGTTGAATCATTATGCCCTCCAACTAACAGTATATGAGCTTATTGGTTTCTCTACAGACTCAGCAACAACATAATTTTTGGTTAGGCTGTTATATGTGGACAGTCTTATAGGTATGAAATATTAAAAATACTTTTTAAATGTTTGTTTTGGAGAGAGTGTTTCTGAGAGGGGCGGAGAGTGGGGGACAGAGGATCTGAAGCAGGCTCTGCTCTGACAGGCTAACAGCAGCGATCCTGATGTGGGGCTCACACTCACAAACTGCGAGATCATGAGCTGAGCCAAAGTCGGACACTCAACTGACGGAACCACCCAGGTGCCCCTAAAAATATTTTTTAATTAGTATATGATGAGTATGGTTAAATGGTTTTATGTGGCATTTTAGAAATTAAATTTTGCCAAGTCAAGTACAGGACACTTCTGCATTTAACCTGAAAGTCTAATAGATCTTGTGTACTATAGCTTTGAGAATAGATAATTTTGTTCATTTGAAGGAAGACTTTTTCTGTGTCACTCTTTCTTAGAGCATTTGTGTAGTGCATATGATATAGACACATGTCCAAAGGGAAAAAGTTGGTTTTTACATTAAAATGCATCATATTATTCAAAGGTGACTCACTAGGCCCTTGAAAAGATTGAGTTTTTTTTTTCTTCAAATGCACTTAGTCACATGTTTATAGGCATTATTATCAGGACAGCTGAATGATAAGACCTAAATTGAAATGTTTATTGTATCAAAAAGATTTTAATAAAACATACTTTTATTGGTGAACATGACCCTTGGAGCTTGCCAACTGTGTTTTGTTTTGTTTCGTTTTGTTTTTTAATGTGTTTAGAAAGAATGATTTAGGGGACGCCTGGGTGGCTCAGTAGGTTGAGCATCTGACTTCGGCTCAAGTCATGATCTCACGGTTTGTGAGTCTGAGCCCTGCATCAGGCTCTGCGCTAGTGGCTCAGAGCCTGGAGCCTGCTTCAGATTCTGTGTCTCCCGCTCTCTGCCTCTCCCCTGATCATGCTGTCTCTCTATCTCTCTCAAGGATTGAATAAACATTAATTTTTTTTTTAAAGAAAGAATGATTTAGATCAGAGTAGTGTCTTCTTGCAAATGTCTTTTGGACATTTTAGTTTCCACCATTTTCAAAAAGGCAAAAATCATCTGACAAAGTATGACACCTTCTACTCTTCATCAGAGATCATTGTACTTATGCTCTGATGGCTTTAAGATGCTTGTGACTCCATCAATATATTTTTTTTAAAGCCACAAATTATAAAAGGAAAACATTCAGAAAAGAAAAGTAGCAAGGAAGAGGCATGACTTTTGGTTGGTCCTAGCACTGTTATTTGTGACTTAAAGCAAGTCATTTTATATTTCTGGATCTTAATATTTCCCACTTCTAAAATATAAACAGTTTGGATTAGCTGATCTTTAATGCTGTTTATAGATTTAAAATATATTCCTTTTTATTAATTTATTTTTATTTTTTAGATAACACAATTTGGGGAGAGGGACAGAGGGAGGGAGGGAGGAAGAGAGAGAGAGAGAGAGAGAGAGAGAGAGAGAGAGAGAGAGAGAGAATCCTAAGTAGGTTCCATGCTCAGCACAGAGCCCAACTCTGGGCTTGAGCCCATGACTCCCTACAATCATGACCTGAGCCAAAATCCACAGTTAGATGCTCAACTGAGCCACCCAGGTGCCCCTAAAATGCTTTCTTGATTCTAATTACGCTATCAGTTTTTACCTTCTACATTTAAGCTTTGGCACTTCTGTAGGGAATATCTAAATTTACATCAAAATCAGATTATTGCTGAGCTTTCCAAATCTTTTCCCAAATTATTTCAATATCAATTGCATATAGTCTCTTGATTATAATGTACCATAGGTGTTTTAAAACTGTGGAATAAAGAGGCTACCATTTCCTAAAATTATAGGTAGAAACCAGAGGTAGAGGGGAAATTTTTGTTTATTGATCCATCTGCATTTGTTGCACTTGTCACTCTAGCAACTGGTCATTTTGACAGTTGTCTTCTGTCATTGAGAAAAATAAAAAAGGTAAGAAAAGTGGTCACTGTGTTTCTTTTCTATCATTTTATTCATTAAAGCATTGTTGAGACCCTCCATAAAAACATGATTTTAGATAATAAAAAGTTAGCTGTAAAACTCAACATTATTAATAAGCATGAAATTCAACTTGAGAGAGATAAAATACATGAGAAGAGTTGTGAGCATAAATTATAAAAATGCCGTTTATAACTTATTGTTTAAAGGAATACGTAGAATAGGTGGAATTAGGGCCTCCTGGGTGGCTCAGTTGGTTAAGTGTCTGACTTCAGCTCAAGTCATGTTCTTGTGGCTTGTGGGTTCCAGCCCTGCATTGGACTCTGTGCTGACAGCTCAGAGCCTGGACCCTGCTTTGGATTCTGTGTCTCCCTCTCTCTCTGCCCCTTGCCCACTCATGCTCTGTCTCTCCCTCTAAAAAGTAAATAAAACATTAAAAAAAAAAAAGAGGTGGAATTAATCAAGAAGACTTCTTACATGAGAACACCTTTAATATAAGACTTGTTATGCAGAACTTGAAGTGAGTCTGTCTGCTTCTCACTACAAACTAAAGCTCCATTTTTTTCTCTCCTCGAGAGTTTGGTTATACAGTGATCCAGTAGAAAGCAAATGCAATCAACTTTACATCTATTCTGGATTTTAGATATTATATATTGATAAATAATCAATATAAGGTCATTTGTATCAAATGAGTCTGAAACTTTCCTGATTCACTGTAGCTCTTCTGCCTTTTGGAGTTGACTCACATAGCCTTCATTTTAAGTAGTTCTTAGTTATGATTACAAGCACTTATATTTCAGCACATTGGAGAGCTACCAGTGGATGTGGGTTGTGTAGTTTAACCCATTAGCTATTCAAAGGATTTGGGACAATCTGGCTTCAATGAAAATGTTGACTGGACTTCTTGAAGGACAGTTTCTTGTGACTCTCCACACCTAACAACTGTAGATGTGCCTTAAAATATTTAACAATTTCTCTACTGATAAATACCATTTCATTGTTGCTACTCTTAGAATTATATCTCCACTAGTCATGTTTTGTATGTATGTGTGTGTATATATATATATATATATATATATATATATATATATATATATACACACACACACACACACACATATATATATACATATACATATATACATATATATGTGTGTGTATATATATATACATATACATATATATACATATATACATATACATATATATGTGTGTGTGTGTGTGTGTATATATATATATATATATATATATATATATATATTCTTCTGCCGTGTTGCTTTTACTTCTGTAAAGTTAAACTCTTAAATTTGAAATACTAGATTAGTTTGTTATGGAAGTATCTCTATAAAGCCAAGGCAATACTTATTTTATTCCCAGCTGTCTCTTATGCCACCACCCATAAGGTGCTACATTATACCTAGCACTTTCAAAATGAAGTATGAGCTTTTTCAAGGGTAGAGACATGCATTTGATGCAGTTTTGTAACTTGTATTCTGTCATGATAGTCTCAGGCTCTTAAACACATTTGTCATAGGGACAAGGTAAATATATTTGGAGAAATTCCAGAAAAAAGAATACTTTAATGATGTGAGTTCTGGAGAAAAAAATTAAAGCAAGTATAATCAAAGGAATGTAATATTTTAATATTAAGACCACAAGAGTATTAACATGATTGAAAACAGAATGCATGGTGTTTTAAACAATAGCATCTCTGAAAGTGGCATGGCATTATAAATATACTTATGTAAAGTGTATTGATGTCAGGCTTAATTTATGCAGTCATGAAGAAAAACTTAATTTGATTTTTAATAGTATAGTGAAATATTTTGGTTTTAAAGATTACCTAAAAATAAAATCCTAATCTTCTAAAAGAGTATAATATTACCACATATTCACAGACCAGCAAGAAGAAATACTAGCCATGAGTTTTCTAAGCTAACCATTAACTCTTTTTTTTTCCCCTTTGGTTTTTCTTCTTCCATAGAATTTCTAATACAAGGAATAGGTGTGGGGCAGCCTTAAAATGGATTTTAAATCCCCTTAACTTTAAATATTATTATTTTTGTACAAAAAATTAGTTCTGGCTTATCTTTCTTTGCATAGGTAATAGCTAAGAAAGGTTTAACCTATAGTTGCTTGACCTTCCGAACTGTGCCAAATTTAACTCCCCCAATTTTTTTTTCAGTGAAGTAGAACATAAGTAAATTTAAAAGTGAAGATGTTAATCATTTGACCGATACATACCAAGTAACAGAGAAAATAACAGCTAATAATGTAAAATAAAAATAAGTATGTATCACCATGGCTTTGGGGGGATTTTTTTTACTGTTTCTTCATCTTTTTATTTGCTCTATTCATCATCAAAATAATGGCAAAAATATTACAGTGATTAGCCTAATGAAGGAAAGAAGCTATTAATAGAATTTTTAACATTAATAACAGTGTTATACTTACTCAAATGTAATATTGCCATTCAAACAACATGAAAGATATTACATACATCACTGTCTGAAGAAGAAAAAGAAAAAAAAAAAAGAGACAAGAGGAGTCAGATTTACTTTAAGGCTGGAACAGAAAGAAAATTGCCATACGTTTGCTAGCACCTGACTCGTATAAGCTGGCAACAGTTTAATAGAACTTAACCTCATCAGATTTTCAGCCTGCGATGTAATAATGTTATGGCCAACATTTTCTATTTGGCAAAACTTAGTTTATCCAACTACAATTTACTAAATTGGCATTTTGCTGAAATGGCTATTGTTGCCTGAACACTTTTCTAAAGTCTTGGCGAAGTTGACCCCAGTCTTGTGTGAAAAGGCCAGAGTCATGAGTTGGGTCTTTCTTCCTTAATCACTGTTTGCAGAACTATGACAGTTTTTATTTTGTAGTTTTAAAAACTCTACCAGTGGGTGAAAGAATAGCTTATTCCCTATTCTTTCTGTGTGTACATTCATTCTGCTAATATAAATAATTGTATTAGTATATTTCTATGGTTTTCATGCTTATGCCTATTAGACCATAAATTTCATTAAAGAAAAGAACTATGTCCTATTTTTTACCAGCTTCATTGAGATATGATTAACCTATAACATTGTGTAAGTTTATAGTGTATACACATGTTGATTTAATACGCCTATATTTTGAAAAGATAACCATCATAGCATTAGCTAATACCTCAGTCACTTCAAATAATTACTATTTCTTATTGGTTATGAGAAAATTTAAGATGATTTTCTTAGGAACTTTCAAGTATGTAACAGTATTATTAACTATAACCACTATGCTGTATATTAGATCCCCGGATCTTATCCTTCTTATAACTGGAAGTTTGTAATCTTTGACCAACATCTCCCCATTTCCCCTACCTCTGTGTGTCTGGTAACCACTGTTCTACTCTCTGACTTCAGCTTTTTCAGATTCTATGTATAAGTGATAGGATGCAGTAGTTTTCTTTCTCTGACTTATTTCACTTAGCACAGTGTCCTTAAGTTCCATCCGTGTTGTCACAGATGCAATGCTGTCTTTATATTTAAACTAGTCACATTTCCATCTTCATTCCACAGGACCTCGCAGAGTGTTTTCCAAGTAGTATATTCACCCATGTCCACTTACTGATACACTTATTCACTGTCTTGTCTTGCCATTATCCTAAAATAGAGGCTTGGTCAAAAGAAATGAGATAGCCACAAGGAAGAAATGTACTTTAATCATATAAATGTTTCTGAGTAGAGTCTCTTTCCCTCTTTCACTCTTTTTATCTCTCTCTTTATCTGCCTCTCTCCTTACCTCCTTTTATCTTTTTTTCTTGCTGTCTCTTTTCTCTCTTTTTAAATACTATCTAGTTGAGATTTCCAAAGCTGTAGGTCAAGAGACCTGTGTCTTCCTTTGTGACCAGGTGAAATGTATTGGATCTTTATCTACTTTAATTTCTTCATCTTTTGAAGGGCACTCACATCTATTCACCTCTTCCATATATAGGAACATACATAGTAGGGATAAAATTAGATAAAAGTTGTGAAAGTACTGTAAAAATATTTAAAAAGTTAATTTGGTAAAATTAAAAAGCTAAACACACTGATAATATACATAGACAAGTGAACACATACATAAATGTATGTGTATGGGTGCATATATATGCAAATTTCTTCAATTGAGAGAGAATTTCCATTCTGGTAGTTGGACTACAAGTTAAACTGAGTTAATGTATCATAAAAGCATTCTGAATCTTATTTTTTTGCATAATCCCTACACATTAAAAAAAAACACAACACTTCACACATGCTTTAGGATCACCAGGTCTGTTAAAATGAGACCTTGTGATTTGAATAGCTAATCAAATCATTGAGAAGCAGCTGTAACTCTGTAATACTTTATTGAGGTCAAACTAAAAATAGAAGCCAGAGCCTTATTTATGTTGCTATCTCTTAGTGATAGAGCTACAAATACCATTCCTGCCATCTAGACCTTAGTTGATATAATGACAACTAAGGCCAGCCATAAGATTTAGTAATGGTGGAAATAATTGATTATTTTGTCTGCTTCTGTGGTTTTCAAAGTTTTAACCCTATATACGAGAACTATTTTAGATCAAAACATGCAGAGGTACAATTCACAAAATGCTAAGTCAATTAATGTACATTTTGCTATGGTAGCAACGCTGCCAGTTTATTTCATTTTTATCTATTTTTTTAAATTTCATTTTTATTTTTTATTTTTTTTATGAAATTTATTATCAGATTGGTTTCCACACAACACCCAGTGCTCATCCCAAAAGGTGCCCTCCTCAATACCCATCACCCCCCCTCCCCTCCCTCCCACCCCCTATCAACCCTCAGTTTTTAAGAGTCTCTTATGGTTTGGCTGTCTCCCACTCTAACCTTTTTTTTTTCTTCCCCTCCCCCATGGTCTTCTGTTAAATTTCTCAGGATCTACATAAGAGTGAAAACATATGGTATCTGTCTTTCTCTCTATGACTTATTTCACTTAGCATAACACTCTCCGGTTTTGTAGCAACGTGGATGGAAATGGAGAGTGTAACACTGCCATTTTAGCACACGATCTTTGTCTTTAAATTCCCAGGGGTAGGATTACCATGTTTGAAATCTTAGGCTGCTTCTATTCTTCTACAGATTTTCAATGAATTCTGGAGACAAAAATATAGGACAAAATAAATATTCACATATTTCTGCCTTCAGTTAAAGTCTGGTATCATTTTTATAAGTATTTGAGAATTCACACATACTGGAGCTGTCATGGTAATTCAAGATTTGGAGAAGAAGGAACATTTCTGGTTTTGTTATTTGCTTTGCAAAGCTCGGCCTTTATGAATACATATTTTTGGAGTTTTGCCACAGAATCTGTACCTTAGGTTTCCGATTCATACCCCAGAGTATTAGCTAGATAAGGGAGTTTGTTCCATTTTGATATTGTGCATGTTTGCATGTGCTTTAATCTTAACATGTCCCGATGTTATTTAATTTACTCGTGTGTCCAATAGAGTCTATCAAATAGACCAGCTTTTTGTGATTTTTATCACTATAAATCAAAAACTTCAGATACAGGCATGAAGTATCTATTGAAAATAATCAGAAAATAAAATTGTTTCTTAAATTGTTAGTACGTGATAGTATGAATGGTAGACTGGGTATCTAACTGTAATAACCTCAATAATAATAGGAATTTTATTATGTTTATTAGACTCATTTATTTTTGGAGATTTATCAGCTTATAGGGAAGTACATCCCAAGAGACAATGGTAAAACAAAACCATTATGAAAATATCAACGCTTTCTTCAAAGTTTTTGTTTGTTTTAAGCAAATTACATACAGGATCTACTAATCTTAATAACAAAATTTGTGAATTAAATGGTGTTATTCCCAGATGAAAACAAGTTTCATAGAGATTAAATATCTTGCCCAAGGACCTGCAACTCATGTAGGACAGGGTTGGTACTCAGAGCTCGATCAGACTGATTTTCAGCCTCATTATTTTAACTCCTCTCATTTTCTCAACAAGAATGGTTGGAACAATTGGCACCTTAGAGAACTGAAGACTTTGAAATGTGTATGAAATGGAATTGTTGTAGGATCTATGATGATGAAATGGTTGAGCTCATTTTTCATGGCTCCATATGGCCTAGTTAGAACCAATGAGTAGATGTAAGCATGAAAGTTTCAGTTCTGATACTTTCATTTAAGAAAATGACGAGGCTTCTTCCAGGACGAATGAACTCACTGTCATTGGAAACAACTGTTCTCAGACTGCAGACAAAAGTCAAGTAGAAAAGGTTCTCATGGGAACAAAGGTGTCGTGCTAGACGATTTCTAAAGTTCTATCCACTGCTAAGATTCCACATTTTAAGTATTTGCAAGTGTTTATGGGTTGAGACAAAGAGGAAATATTAACAATTTCTACTTTTTGAGATTCCTACATATAGAGAATTCACCTTATGCTAGTTACTCTGTTGAATTTGTTAATATTTTCTTTTGAAGGAAGGGAGAGGCAAGTTTTAACAGGTTCTTATACTCAACATCATCTATTGGTTTTTATTCTGTAGGAGGTGAGGTACATTTGATTTTTTTGGTAATAAATTTCAGGTAGAAGTTGGTACTTTAAAGAACCCTCGAGAGAAGTAAAATGGTTAGCTTTTGAAATGGGATTCATTCTGGACTTGTTTTTCTGAAATTTTTACAAATCTCACATCTTCTTAGGGAGCATAAAAATGGACTGCTCTCCTTTGAATGTTCATTGAAGTTTCAAAGCAAATAACATAATTATTTTTAAAAACATGCTAGAGCAGGAAGAAGATAGTTATTTGACTTTTATTTTTTTAAGACTTCAAGTATTTATTTTTTAAATATTTATTCATTTAAATTCAAATTAGTTAACATACAGTGTAGTATTGGTTTCAGGAGTAGAACCGAGTGATTCAAGACTTACGTAAAATACCCAGTGCTCATCCCAACAAGTGCCCTCCTTAATGCCCATCACCCATTTAGACTGTCCCTCCACCCAACACCCCTCCAGTTTGTTCCTGTATTTAAGAGTATCTTATGGTTTGCCTCCCTCTCTCTTTTCATATTATTTTTCCTTCCTTTCTACTTTGTTCATCTGTTTTGTTTCTTACATTCTACAAATGAGTGAAATCGCGTGATATTTGTCTTGCTCTGACTTGTTTCACTTAGCATAATACACTCTAGTTCTATCCACGTTGTTGCAAATGGCAAGATTTAATTCTTTTTTATTGCTGAATGATATTCCATTGTGTGTGTGTGTGTGTGTGTGTGTGTGTGTGTGTGTGTGTATGCACACACATCTCTATCCATTCATCAGTCACTGGACAGTTATTTGACTTTTAAAGAGACAGAAGTAGCAAAAACTATACATTATTTGATTGCTTTGAAAATTGTTGGGTGCATCTGCTTAAAATATTTTTTTCTACTTAGTGTGAAAAATAAAGCACCATTTAGGTAACCTTTCTTGTCAATCATGTTTTACTTGTATTTTTAGTGGACTTATTCCGTCTTGAAGATTCTGTTATGCCTCCCTGGTCAACCTTCACCAGCAACCTCCAATCTTCCCATGTACTATTATAAAGATGTATTGCTGTCAATGTAAATAATAAACTAATTATTATAGCTATGAAATTAATCGCTTCTCGGCCTTTTGGCTAAGATCACGTGTAGTATCTGTTCTTAGCAGTTTAAAACTATGAAATTAGTCCTTGTATTTATTTGGAAGAATGTAAAGAGGGAGTAAGTGGTAGGCAATGGGCAGTTTCTTCTTACTTTGAATGTATAAATTTTATCAGATGAGGCAGGAAGAGTTGATAAAGTTTATGGGAAGTAACTAATTTTCACTCTTTGGACTGAAAGTAATAGCATTCACAATATAGGATTGTGAAAACTCAAGGCCATTTGGATAGATAGCCTCTGAAGAAGTTGAATTTTCTTAGGTGATCAGTGGAGATTGTTTCATGGGTGCTGAGAAGGATGGGACTATGTAGAACTAGTTCTATGAGAGATCGATAGTATTGTATAAGCAAACACAGTTACCCTGGTGTTGGTTTAACATAGGAGAACAATACCCGGAATTCCAAAATGAGACTGTTGGGGGAAGTGAGTACGTGGTTTTTGTTTGCTCATGGTTTGAATTGAAAGCTTATAGTGCAGGATTTCAGAAATTGGACAAGACTTTGGACCTGTTGATTTTCTAAAGAAATAGTTGATGCAGTGAGGTAGAATCCTGGGAAATAAGTTGGATTTAGTTTGTGCAGACAATGGCTGGAATGCTGTGTTTCCAAGAATGGAGAGCATGGGGCTGACATTAGTGATGCCATGGAAGAGTGAACAGCAGGATGTGGTGACAGATTGAATGCAGAGGGGGAACCTAAATGACATGACTGGCTTGTGGCTAACGTGACAACAAAGCAGCAGGATGTAGATTGTGTGACAGTTGCTTTCTGTCCAAGGACAGCCACAAATGGAACAGTAATCACAACAGGGCATGTCTTTTTAGATAAATCAACATATGTGATAAGGTATGCATCCAATGAAGGGAAAATTAAAATTGGTGCATAAATTAATGAATCCAATTATGATCCATATCTTCTTTCAATTCTGGGTTTTTATAACAAATGTCAACATAGAGAAGTTATGAATTTGTGTTAACATGATAACAGTTCTCTTTTGGTGATTGCTCACTTACTATAAAATAGGCACTGTGCTGTTTCATCTGCATTGGTTTGTTTAGTCTATATATGTACAGTTTTCACCCCCAGTGTATAGATGGCAACACTGAGGTTTAGGAAGGTTAGAGACATGTGTCCAACATTACACAGCCAGTAAATGGTAGGGCCAAGGTTCAATTTTCATCACTCAGACCCAGATCTGTTCTCTTAAAAATTTGGCATTCTATGTCACGATTAACTTCCTGATGGTGACCTACCTCGGAGACAAAACCATTTTTCTTCAATTACCTTTTAAAGTGGACAAAACATGAAGAATAGTGTCCCAGACAAAAGAGGGAGGTATTTGAGCCTAAAAACAAGGATACAAACTATCAGAAGCACAGATAGGATTTTAGTGTCCCAACATGACCTTATCATCATTATTAATAATAACTACATTCCAATGAGATTTATTTCCAAATTATATTTTAGTCCCAATTGGCTACATTTTCATTTTGTGAAATGGCAGTTTTATAAGAACCAGTAGGTCTTGTTGTAACTAGTCTAACTCAAATTAACCACAGAAATCACTTTGGGGAAAAGATTGTTATCAAGCAAAAACCAGACAAAACAAAAAATCTGCACAACTTCACCTCTTGGTAGAAATCTCTTGAGTTATCATTTAAAGCAGAAAATAAGAATATAAAGATAAGTTAAATTTTATGTTAGGCTCTTTCACTTTTAGTGAGCAAGTCACTTAACCTCTTTGTTTTATCATTTCTGTGAAAGTATCTTAATCATTGACCACTTAATTGATAACTTCCCATGAAAGCCTTTTAAAGCCATTAGAAACCAATCCAGTGCTAGCTAGATGTCAAAGGTGACAGTTTGCTTTTTTTTTTTTTTTTTTTTTACTTTGGTGTTTCACAGTTGAGCTTGTTCAACTTTAGTGAAGTTCAACTTTAGTAAAATAACTCTCTCTTGACTGAAAATATTCCTCAGTGGTAAGCAATCTAGCTATCAATCTGCCTTAAATATTAATTACTTACCACACATAAAAATGTCACACTGTGAAGATTAATAGGGTATTTTCTAAACATATGAGATGACAGAAAAACTCTTATTAGCACAATCTGCCGAAAAGACTATTACTTTTATTATCATTAGAATTACAATCATATATCCCAGTAAATACTAAAGAATGCGCACTGCCCTTTGAAAATCTAAACTAGAATATACGGTGCCATGAAATGACATTTTGAGTCTCTCTTAATTTTGTCTTCAGGACCTCTTACTCAGCATTCTATGTGCTTGCTGCTATTGCTAGACCAGAAACCAACAGTTTGTTAAGAAAATGGATGCCAAATTTTCCTATAGTTTCAAAACTACAACTTGAGTTTTGATTTTTTCAGTGGTGTCATTTAAATTTCTACTGAAATAAAGAGATTGAGAATCAGTATTTACTATAACTGACAGAAGATAATTTTCAATTGAGACACAAAAACAGGGAGAAGAGCACAAATGATAAAAGAAAACTGGAAAGCCAGGAGAGACTCTCTAATCTTTTTACTCAAAAGAGTTTGCCTCAGTCTTTTAATTGATTTTTATTTTTGATTATTTATATTCCAGGTAGTTAACATATGGTGCAACATTGGTTTCAGGAGTAGAATTCAGTGATTCATCACTTACATATAGCACCCAGTGCTCATCATAACAAATGTTCTCCATAATACCCATCGCCCATGTAACCCATCTACCACCCACCTCCCTTCATCAACCCTTCATTTGTTCTCTATTGTTAAGAGTCTCTTGTAGTTTGTTCCCCTTTCTTCTCTTTTCCCTCTCCTTCCTATATGTTAACCTGTTTTGTTTCTTAAAGTCCACATGAGTGAAATCATATGATAGTTGTCTTTGTCTGATTGACTTATTTCACTAAGCAGAATACATCCTAGATCCACCTACATCATTGCAAATGGCAATATTTAATTTTTCTGATAGCTTATCATATTCCATTGTTTATATATACCACATCTTCTTTATCCATTCATTAGTCTATGGACATTTGGGCTCTCTCCATAGTTTGGCTATTGTTCATAATGCTGTACATTGGGGATCATGTACCCCTTTGAATCTGTATTTTTGTGTCCTTTGGGTAAATATCTAATAGTACAGTTGCTGGATCGTAGGGTAGTTCTCATTTTTAGTTTTTTGAGGAACCTCCATACTCCAGATTGGCTGCATGAGTTTACATTCCCACCAGCAGTGCAAGAGGGTTCCCCTTTCTCTGCATCTTGCCAACACCTGTTGTTTCTTGTGTTGTTAATTGTAGCCATTCTGATAGATTATATAAGAAAAGTAGAAAGCTAGGAGAGACTCTCTCAACTGTTTACTCAAGAGTTTGCCTAAGTTTTGTGGAAAAGTAACACTCATACTACCTGATTTACCCAGTTGAATGATTTCTATTTTGATAAGGAAAATAAATGGTCAGCTGTTAGGCATTTAGGACACTTATTTGAAATGATTTCAAATACAAGTACTGCAATCAGGGTATAAGCAGCAACATTCACTTGTTTTATCTCCAGTACTTTGCATAGTGATGGGCTTGTAGTATGTGCTTAGTAAATGTTTAGTGGTCAAATAAATAGTTATGTAAGCCCAGCACAGTTACTTATTATCACCTGTATTATCAATACTCGTAATACTCATACAAGGTATTTGGATATATAAATATTTCTTAAAGTATAAATATCAGCTTATGCATGTACATTGCATAAAAGTAATCAGCTGTGTACAATCTGTCCTGAGAAAAACAGAAGTCAAGCTGAATTTGAAGTTTTGAGTGGAAATGATTGAGGATAGACAAGGAAATAAGTAGCTTGGAAGAGGGGTTGTTTCAGTAGGGAAGATACAGGAAAAATGATAGAAAGGAAGGGTAATGAATTTGGTTTGTAACACAACAAGAAGAAGAAGCCACCATGATATCTGAGAAGAAACTAGTAGGTGGTTGCTGATGGTTAGACTTAGCAATAATTGATAGAACTGAGGCCACTTCCATGGAAATTCTCTTCCATACTTTGCTGAAATGTGGTTTCTGGGAACCCATTATTAATATCGAATACAAGGTAAACTTGGGAAAGTTTATTGGACTAGAAGATTTACTAACCCAGGATTAGCTTCTCAGATTATCTTGATAATTTGGACTAAGAGTTAGAAACTAGATCCATGAGAAAAGGTACAAGAGCTGTAGATTCACAGAGTTGAGAAGAAGGTTAGTACCACGGTAACCCAAATTACTGGCTTAAGTTTGTTTGGTGAGAGCAGGACTTGTGTACCATTCAGACATGCCAATCAGGAGGAAGCAAGGATTGCTTTAGAACTTGACTGTTCTCCTATTCCCCATTCCAGGTCTCATAGATCACCATCAACCTCCTGTGTTGGGCTTCTGAGGTATCCCTGTCTTTTCTTGACAGCTTAAGGTATAGCTTCAGTAATGAACTTCAGAGGCACTATTAGTGCCCCTCAGAGGCAATGCCAGTAGCCATTAGAGCATAATATTGGGCAACAGAAAAAGTCAGTCCCCTAATCTTGGCTAATAAGAAGAGTATTTCAAACAGTTCTACCAAGAAAAATGAAAACCAAGAGGAGAGCCAATATTAGTCTACATTTAAAGTTAGTAGAATGTATCCAGAAATTTTCTTTAAAACCTCCATAAGCCTCCGTTTAAAATCCTCAGCTTTTGCCACCATTAACTTAAGTGTTCATGATTTTTTAAAATCACTAACAACAGATTAGAACTGTCTTAGATGAAACAACAATCCAATGAATGAAACCCGTTAGCATCTTAAATATCTCTGCTTAAGCACCTCAAATACCTGTTTCTAAAAACGATTTCACCCTCAGTTTCAACTGTTGGACAGATGCCTAAAATTGAAGCAGAAACCCATCTGTATGTGTTTACCCATGGATTCTTGTTCTACTTCTTTCAAAGTCACTATTTAACAACCCATCTGATACTGGTGAGTCTTTCACATTCCATCTGAGGATTTAACAATAGTAACTCTGCTTCTCTGAGAAACGAATGGCAACAAACTGTTTCTTTAACTTATACAAGCTGTGTTGTGACTGACATATACAACATGTATCATTAGGTCTCTACATATTCCAAACCTGGGATGATTTGGCAGACTCTGAAAGCCTAATGGAATCGTAGCTCCTTCTGAGTATATTAGCATGCCTATTAGTATCTCCTATAATAAATATGCCACGTTTTATCGTTTTATTTTAGGCAGTTCTGGGACTTTGTATTGCCTTTATTCACACTTCACTCCATGTATATTTATTGAGTAATATTGTCTGGGGCTCTTCCTGTACATTTCCCTAGATCCCCAGTGTTTTCTCTCCTATTAAAAGGACAATTTATCCCATCAGAAAAATATAAAGACAAAGATACAGGAATTGTCTCGTTACACAAAATAAAGGCCATTTAACTCATCTCTGATGTATCATAGCTGGAGATGAAGAACTGGTATGGGATTGCCTGAAAGGACTTCTTGGATGCATTGTTTTCCCTCTTTGGAGGATCATAGGAATATCCTCCTGACAACAGGAAACCAGAGAAAGCTTGATCAATTACAATTTATTTTGCCTATCCTAATGGAAGCATGGAAAAATTTGTGGCCAAATATCAAAATAGCCCATAGGAAAAATGAATATAGGCTATATCCATTGTCTATGTAAAATGCTAAGATTTGCTCTCCAGATTTTATTCAGAGAAGGGCAATTATTTGTGCAATGCCTTTGTAATAAAGTATCATAAAACAGAGTATTAAATGTTACGTTTGAAAGCTCCTATAACTTCCAGGAATTAAACAGCATAATGGGAATGCTCCAACCATAACTTGACTGTCAGTTATTCTGTGTATGGAATTCCACTTACTTCAGGTGCCACTGTTGATGAGCAAGGGTGTGTTCAAGAGACAAACATTAAAAAGCTACGACATTTAGTACTAGTGAAGGGAAAAAGAAGGTTTAGAAAGTGTTTACAGGTGCTTCAGATAATTTATTCAACTTAAATCGA
This sequence comes from Acinonyx jubatus, assembly GCF_027475565.1. NCBI lineage: Eukaryota > Metazoa > Chordata > Mammalia > Carnivora > Felidae > Acinonyx > Acinonyx jubatus. The sequence goes on along the minus strand of NC_069380.1, from coordinate 188,678,725 downwards.
ATCAGAGAATTGATAGATGCAAGAAGTTGAGAGGAATTGAAATTGGAAACAATAATTTTAGAGTGTCAACATTTATGTGCACCTAAAAGGAACATGTGGCTGTGTTTTGGTTCAGTCAGATAATAACACATTACCCTGATTCAAAGGAGTTTAGAAGTAGTTGCTTAAGTTTCCAAAGGCAAGTGTGTTTGTTCGACCAGAAATATTGGCAAAAAATTGTAAAACTGTTTTCCAAAGTGACTGTGCCATTTTGCATTCCTGACAGCAATGTGTGAGAGTTCCTATTGCCCCATACCCTTGCTAGCATTTGGTGTGCTCGATGTTTTGGATTTTAGCCATTCTAATCAATGTTCCATGGCATCTCATTGCTGTTTCAGTTTGCAGTTCTCTAATGACATATGATGCTGAGTGTCTTTTCAAATGATTATTTACTATTTGCACGTCTTCGATAGTGAGCTGGATGTACATGTTTTTTGCCCAGTTTTTAATTGGTTTGCTCATTTTCCTTTTATACATATAGTACTATTATTTATATTACATATAAATATTATATTCATTTACTTTCCATATGAAATATGTCATGTTGATACATGTATGTCTTATTATATATGATATAAATATTACATCTATATACTTGCAAATTTGTGTATTTGTAAACATAAATTCATATATGTACTTCACATATAACCTATTAGTTTTAGGTGTGTATGACATAGTGATTCAATATTTGTATATGTCATGAAATGATCACAGTAAGTCTAGTTAACACATGCTACCTCACATAGTTAGAAAAATCTTTCTTGTGATGAGAACTTTCAACATCTACTATCTTAGCAACTTTAAAATATGTAATACAATATTAATATAATTGGCTTGTCTGTTTTCTTTTTATTCTAAGAATTTTTTAAATGCTTATTTATTTTTGAGAGAGAGAGAGAGAGAGAGAGACAGAGTGTGAGCAGGGGAGGAATAGAGAGAGAGGGAGACACAGAATCGAAAGCAGGCTCTGGGCTCCAACTTGTCAGCACAGAGCCCAACATGGGGCTTGAACTCACAAACCATGAGATCATGACCCGAGCCAAAGTTGGATGCTTAACCGACGGAGCCACCCAGGTGCCCCGGCTTGTCTGTTTTCTTGTTGAGTTTTAAGAGTTATTTGTGTATGTTGGAGTCCACTACTTTATGAAGCAGGTGTTGTGCAAATACTTTCTCTGAGACTGTGGCTTGTCTTTTCATTCTCTTAACCCACATTTTTATAATAATTTTTAAATTTAAATACTAAACCGGGAGCTTAAATTAATATCCTAGATTAAAGCAAAATCATAGATGGGAGTCATAAGCCCAACCCAGTGGTGTCCCACCCCACCTCCCCCATGGGGGTATCTTTACAACTTTGCACTGTGCTACACAGCTTGAAAATAATAATAATAATAATAATAATAATAATAATAATAATACTGTTGTAACACTTAATGAGGACAATATTTGAAGAGAATTCATTTTGATAGCTAGAAGTACTTTCTGGAATTTTAAGCCTTGGCATAAGGAAGAACTTTTAAATTGTCAGAATAATCCAAAAAGGGAATGGTACTTATGGATAGCAGATAGGTAAGCCAAATTTAGCAAATACAATTCAGGCCACTCAATTACATTAGAATTTCAAAGGTACAACATATATCTACATATATATTAGAATATCTGTGGCCCATGGAATATTTGGATCATCTTTATACAAAACCATAGTCATTAGTTATTTGAAATTCCAGCTTAACAGCCTCCTGTATTATTTGGCAATCCTAGCACTGGATACTTTTTAGTCCTAAGCATGTGCAGAGTCGAGTGTCCATTGAATAGAAATCTTGTTGAGTTCCAGGATTCAAAGGAGTGCTTTCAAGGATCTTCCAAGTGATTAGGACTACTTCTATTCTTACATCTACAACTTCTCTTGAAGAATCTGACCTAATATAAATTCTTTCAAAAAAACAGTCATAATTTAAGTGTCCCTATCAATGAGCATCTTCATTTAATCTAAAAGACTGATATATTAATTCGTGGGGGGGGGGGATTTTCAGTAATAATTTCTGATATTTGGTATTAGCAAAAAAAAAAAAAAGATGACCAAACATGTGATTTAGGGGTAAGAAAACAGTGATTTAGGCATGAGAAAACTTTCCTCAGATCTGAAGTGTGATACATGTATAGAGTGTCTCCAGCGTCAGTTACCAATTTTTGTACTAATACTTGATTTTGCTTTATAAAAACATCCTATCTGTGCTTTTGGTTCATGTGGTTAATATGAACATGGCACTCAGGTCTGTCTGCCACAATCACAGATTTGACTCTATTTGCTTCAGTGATTGGCTCATAGATGAGAATACCGTCAATCAGTGACCATTTGTAGACTCTTGCTAGATTACTTTAACTCCTACATCTCTGCTGGGTTTAGACCTGGGCAAATGTTATTATAGTGCTTCTGGAAGCCACAGTGCTACCACGTGGGATCTGAGTATAATGCCTTTTGGAGAGGAACAAAGCCAAGAGATGGACGAACCAGGTGGGGTTATCATAGTCTGGTCCCTTCAGTCACCACCTATACTTGATCTTTCTCTCACTTCCACTAGAGTTCTGATATAAGAACAGGTGGGTATATTTTACCAGTGGATAATTCATATCTGATAATGGAGATTTATGGATCTGATTAGATTTTTCTATAATACCAGCAAGAACTGTTTATAAACCAAAGTCTCTACCTTAACAACACATAACCTTTCCCCTCCCTAGCCCTCTCTGGTAGGTTTTACATAGAGAAAACATTGAATGACATGGAGGAACTATCACTGCAGTGACTGAAGCATACAGTTTGGAAAAAGAACATGGGGCCACTACTGCAAATCAAATTGGGATGACTGTGCATATGGCCTAGTTGACCTGGGCTTGATAATGTTACTTGGTGCACAGCTTTTATTCTCTGGCAGAAGATCAATCATGTTGTACCATGTAACTCTTGGATGACTTATATCAGATCAAAAAAAAAAAAAAACACAACAAAAACAAAAATGAGCAAGCAAGAGAACATGGTTATCCATATCTTAAAATGTATTTGACTCTTCGGCTTGTTATCTCTATAAGCTACTTGCCGATAGGGAAGTAAGGAAATGGGACTAGAGAAATACAGCCATGTGTAAATATGTAATTGCTGAACACAAATGTAGCTCAGAGCTTTGTCAAAGATAGATTTCTTCTATTGATTATGAATTAACTTTACTTCTTAATGAAAGAAACAACTCTTCTCTCCTCTACAGATAATTTAGGTTAAAGTGCAACAGTCTGTCCTCTGCTGGAAACCAATGTAATTAAATAATTCAGTCTTAAGGATTTTGATGACCATGAATTTATTATGTAAAAGTTCATTAGAAAGCTGGAGGTTCTTCAGATAACATGATTATAAATTAGATACTGTTTTGTGTGAGGTATTTTATTTTCCTGAATGCTTCATAAATCGGAGAGTTCAATGGTCTCTCCTCTATTTCTTCTATTGGGGAAATTAGGAAATCTGGAGAGGAAGAGAGAGGTTTTCATTAAATCAGTCTATTCTATCTCACCTTCTCATCAAATGTGTCTTGAAGTAAACACACAATTTGGTGCATAAGGCAGAAACATGGTGTGAAATGTTTCTCTCTTGTGGAAAAAAAAAAAAAAGACATGCTTGTTGACACGATAATACACCCAACCCCCTTCTTGGAAGAAAGTTCATTTTAGAAAATGATTATAAAAGATTATAAAGGAGCAAATGCTGACTGATATTATCTTTAAAGTATCTCCTTCCTATGCTCTCCGCCCCTACCCAGGAATTTGCAGATCACTAATTGATTAAAATATGAGTAATATTTTCTTCCCCACGATGTACTGGGAAATCAGACAAGATCAGTGTGTGTCCTATTATACACTGCAGGCAAACCTCATTTAGTTTGTCGTATTACTCCTTTGGGTTTAGTGCAAGGACAGTCATTTCTGCTCTAGTGAGTTCTTAGCCTCCAGTAGTTAACTTTGGCACCACCTGAAGTTAATGATACCAATGGATCATTTTACCCATACAGCTTGATTATCAGTGTATGTTGCTAAGTGTATATTCATTTTGAGGGCTCCCCCTCCCAATACAAAAAAAAAAAAGGTTATAACCAGAAATACAATGGATGCACTTATGAGCCAATTTTAAAACAAAACCATTTTTTAGTAAAATGTAAACATTTTATCTCTAAAGGGAGAACCTGCACTGAAAAATGTCTGATGTATGGGCACACTGAGAAAGTTAACAGAAGTAGCTACTGAAGTCACTCAGCCTCTTCTCACGGTTGTCCTGGCACCTTGACTAGAGGTCCTTTAAACTAGAAGGACCACGAAATGTGTAAAACGAACTACAGCTCTTTTGAAAAGAAGGGGGAATTCTGTTAATAACTACAGTAGAGCAACTGGCATAAACTAGAATGGAGGTGGCAAAACGGGATCTGTGCTCACCTTAATTGTAACGCTTTTAAAGATAGTTGTTAAATTCAGTACTCATTCTGTAAATATTTAGTGAGCACCTAACACGTGCCAGATGCCGGAGATACATGGTACAAAAGAGCAGCTCCTGCCCTCTGGGAGATTACAGTCAGGTGGGGAAGTTGGGAACTGGTAAAGTTCCCACTAATAGAAGGAAATGTTCATGGAGAACAAGAGGAATGATTTTACATGCTCATTATTTTCTTTGTGATGCTATGTTTTTGTCAGTTTTATTTGGTGAAAGAATACAACCTGTAGCCTTATGTAGTAGAGAGTTCTAGAACCTAGATTCCCCACTGGATGAGGCATCCATCTCCCAGGCATGTCAGCAGCTTAGGCTCTCAACTCCCTGCTGTCTGTACCCACATGAGGCTGGGCCCTGTGGTTCCGGCTCCCCTTGGATCAGGCCAAGGCCAGACTTCATGTGACATTGCCCCTTATCACTACTGAGTGTTTGACATGTGGCTAGGAACTATATTTTTAACCTTATGTAATATTAATTTAAATTTAAACAGCCACATAGAGATGGTGTTTACCCTGTAGAGCTGCACACTTTTTTTTTAACGTTTATTTATTTTTGAGACAGAGAGAGACAGCGCATGAATGGGGGAGGGGCAGAGAGAGAGGGAGACACAGAATCGGAAACAGGCTCCAGGCTCTGAGCCATCAGCCCAGAGCCCAATGCGGGGCTCGAACCCACGGACCACGAGATCGTGACCTGAGCCGAAGTCAGACGCTCAACCGACTGTGCCACACAGGCGCCCCCACACTTTTCTAATAAGATGTGCATAGCCATGTTTTTCCACATGCTAAAGTGACCCCCCCCCAGCTCCCTCCCCCTCACCAAGACTATAGAGAGTCAAGAGACCTTATTTAGGCTGGAGCTCAACTATGGTTTGATGGTCCATGTGTTACGATCCCAAAGTATTAGTGTCCTACAATCTACTCTGGAGGGTTATTAATGGGAATTTGGAGTTGCTTCTTTTGCTGTGATAACAGGCTTATGGAAGAATTTCTGATCAGTGATTTCCTAAGTTTTTGAGTGAGATGCTGAGGTTTGGTCTGTCAGGAAGGTGACGTTTCTTTTGGGCCAAAGGCATTCCGAATGACAGCCCAGAAGAGTTTTCAACAACAACAACAAAAAAATGAAAATGTAAAGCCTCTTTGAGGACATCACCCGTTCCTGGAACCATTACAGTGGAGCATCTTTGATTTGGAAATAAAGGATCAGATTTGGTTAGTGCACAGGAGAACAGTATAGCATCAAATAGTGGATGAGAATTGTTGTGAAAAAGAATCTGATTAGTATGAAGCTAAAAAACAAAAACAAAAAATAAATAAACAAAACCCCCCAAATTGCTATCACAGATCTGCTGTGAACGTTGAATGGATACTTGTGAAAACAGATTTGTGTACATTAGAGAGAAAAAAAAAAGTTTTATGGCCATGTGTATGGAAAATGCTCAGGAAAGAAAACCACTGCGACTAGTTCATGAGTGTGCAGTGTAGTGCGGCCTAGAGACACTGGCTCTGAGTCCACAGGCTTTTTAGCCTGCTTGCTGTGAAGTCTGAAAAAAGTTACTTATCCTTTGAGCCTCAGCTTTCTTGCTGATGAATGGAAACAATTACCTTATCTCCTCCTCTCGTGTGGTCTTGTGAGCTTTGAATGGGGTAACAAAATGCTTTGGTCCTATGCACTGTTAGAGACACAAGCTTCTGTAATAGTGTATTGGGGGCTCTTTTGTTTGTTCTTTATTTGTGTTCTGTAAGGTTCATTGACCTCAATTTTATTAATGTGGGGTGTTGCGATTTCAAAAGGCTAAAGGTTCCACGCAGGTAACTTTAATAACTGGATGAACCAAGTAAGGTCGTGGGGAACTTGAGAAGCTCACGCAGTCTGGAAGGTGCAGCCCCACGTGGCGCCATTCTGTGGCTGCATATGAACTTGGGCCCGGAGTTGCCAATGCCTTTTTGATAAGTTAAAGGCTGACTTTTAATAGATTCTGTGGGACAAACAAACTCAATTATTGTCCATATCTAGCCTGCAGGCCACCGGTTTGCAACATGTGCCTCCTTCCAAAAAGGATTTAAAATGAATTATATTCAAAGAGAATATAATAGGGGAGAAAAGCAGAGGAGGGAATCAAAAGAGTAGAATAAGCTGTCTTCTGTTGATCGATAAGAATTTATTAAGCTCTATCAGGCTGATGCTTTGGGAGATGCTAACAAAATAGAAAACATTGTCTTTGACCTAGAGATACATGCAAATGCATGAAGTGTTAGAGAATGAGAAAAAGCCAATATGTAATTAGGTGTGAGATGGGGTCAGTTAGACCAGTGCCACACCGAGTATGGTCTGCAGACTGGCACCAGGCTGCGGTGATTGTTACTCATCCGGGATGAGATAAGGGCCGAAATTGAGAGTAAGTGCTTAGAAACTTCCAGACCAATTTGACAGAGGGCTTTTTAGTTCATTTAATATGGTGAAGTATTGAGACTTAGGTTTTATGGACCTTTGTCTTATTTCTTAATTTTCCTTTTCCTTATAATTCATGTTCATTATATTTTACCAAACTATTAATCAGCGGCCAGTTGACACACACACACACACACACACACACACACACACACACACACACACAAAATGACAACAAATTGTTGATTCTTCACTCTGGGTATGTTTAGAGTCGCTGGTAGATACTCGTATTTGTGAAGTTGGAGAAGAAATAATTTGCTCTTAGATGAGAATTGTTGGCTCTAGTTATTTCACCAAATGATTGATTCTGTAAAAACTAATGAAGAAGAGTCACCTTAAAATGGGTTTATGATATTTCACCAAAGTTGTTTCACTGTGAGAGGCAGTGTAAGCTGACAAATATAAAGTCAATTGTATTTAAGGGAAAACAGAACCAATTACTTAGCAGAACATTGAGAGGTTGAGATCAGCTGAAAGTTGGAAATTTGAAACATTTGAGAAACAGACATTCTTCTCAGTGACCCTGATGAGTTCATAGCTAACTGGCCATTGGACATGCATCATAAGATCAAAACATTTTTGGGGGATGGAAAGTGTCCTTAATTATTTATCTAATAGATCAGAAAATCAATCATTCAGAAAGTTGATTTACAGTGATTCAACTTAATTCCAGTATTAGAGAAAGCTTTGTTAAGAAGCTGTGGTAAATAACAATTTTTTGTTTCCTTACCGCATTAACATGGAGGGTGACTGACTCATTGTGGGCTTACAGGGAACATGTATGCATAGATTGTGAGATATAGACGGAGGGAGGGAGTAGCTAGGACAAAACCATAGGTCAGCTCCACACTGCTGTCCATTCCAAAGTTTCCTTCTTTAAAAAACTTTCCTAACACTTCCTTCCATTCTTCTCTCTTTTACAGAATCATTTATTCTTACCCCTAAGAATTTAACATTCATCAATTATTAAATTAAGAAATTTCCAGTTTGTCTGTTGAGGAAGCACATTCTCAAATGTGCCTTCCCTCGTTCACAGACATCCACTGAGTGCTTAACTGGCTCCAGTCACTATAGTAGTAGGTGCTGGAAATATGTTCTCCGAAGTAGCCTTTGCATAGTGCTTATGATCACTTAAGCTCCTGTGTATTCACCTCTCATACTATTCTGTCCTAAATCCAGTAAGTAGGGCAGAGTAAAGAAGACACTGCTACTTGGGGCTGGGAGGGATGTGCTGTGTCTCCATACGGTGACCTGTAGTGAGAGCACTCAACCCACTCCCAGGGTTTCTGTGAAGGGATGCAGGCCAGTGTAAGGTGTGAGGGGCCAAGTAAGGTGTTGACACAAAAAGCTTGAACACACATGTTCATAGAAGCTTTATTCATAATGGTCCCAAATGAAAGCAACCTAGATGTTCTTCAACAGCTGAATGATTGGGGTGCCTAAGTGGCTCAGTTGGTTGAGTGTCAGATTCTTGATTTCATCTCAGGTCATGATCCCAGGGTCATGGGATCAAGCCCCATATTGAGCTTAGTGCTGAGCGTGGAGACTGCTTAAGATTGTCTCTCTCTCTCCTTCTTCCCCTCCCTCCCTCCCTCCCTCCCTCCCTCCCTCCCTCCCTCTTTCTCTCTCTCTCCCCCTCCCTCCCTCCCTTACACATTAAAAACAAACAAACAAACAAACAAAAAAGCACGTGGATGCCTGGATGGCTCAGTAGGTTAAGCATCTGACTTTGGCTCAGGTCATGATCTCGCAGTTCATGAGTTTGAGCCCCACCTTTGGCTCTGTGCTGACAGCTAGCTCGAAGACTGGATCCTGCTTCAGATTCTGTGTCTCCCTGTCTCTCTGCCCCTCCCCTACCCATGCTATGTCCCTCTCTCTCAAAAAATAAAACGTTAATTCTTTTTAAAGCAGGTGAATGGTTAAATAAACTGTGGTACATCTATATTTTTGGAATACTACTCAACAATTGAAAAACAAAAAAACCCAACTTTGATATATCTCCAGGAAATTAGACTAAGTAAAAAAAAAAAAATCTCAAATGGCCACATGCTTTAGGATACCGTTTACACAATATACTTTATGTAACAAAACCATAGACATGGAGGTCAAGTGTGTGGTTGCCAGGAGTCAGACGTGGTGGTGGGTGGGAGTGGGAGGAGGTTGTAGCGGACTATGAAAGTATAACATGAAGGATGTTCTGTACTGATTCGGGTGGTATTCACATGATTCACATGATTCGATACATGTGATAAAGCTGTATGGAGCTCCATATATCTGCACATGCCTGTAAAATAGGAGATACCTGAATAATATTGGTGCATTTTATTAATGTAAGTCTTCTATTTTGAAATATACTCTTGTAAACTGTTACTTTTAGGGAAAATTGAGTAAAGGGTATGTGGGATCTCTATTAGTTCTTATACGTGTATATGTAAATCTGCCATGACCTTAAAATAAAACATTTTTCAACTTTATGAAGATAGTACTGACATACAATATATGTTAAATTTGAGGTACACAATGTAATTACTTCCTATAGATAAATACTGTGAAATGATTACTACAACAAGGTTACTTAATACCTTAACTACACTCGCATAATTATCATTTGTGTATGGTGTGTGGTAGAAACATTTAAGATTTACTCTCTTAACTTTCACATATAGGACACAGTTTTGTTAATAATTAACTATGCTGTACACAGCTCTCTATAACTTATCTTTCTTATAGCTGAATGTTTGTGCTCTTTAAACATTATCTTCTCATTTTTCCATCACCTCCCAGCCCTTGAAAGCCACCATTCTACTTTGTCTGGTTTATTTCACTCGGGATGATGTCTTCAGGGTCAATCAGTGTTGTCATAAATGGCAGGATTTCCTTTTTTGTGGATGACTAATATTCCACTGTATGTATTTACCATATTTCTTTTATTAATTCATTTGTCAGTGGGCATTTAAGTTGTTCCCCTGTCTTGGCTTTTGTGAATAATGCTGTAACGAACATGGCGGGGTGCAGATATCTCTTTAAGATAGTGATTTCATTTTCTTTGGATATATGCTCAGAAGTGTACTTCTTTGATCATGTAGTAGTTCTATTTTTAATTTTTGAGGATGCTCCATACTGTTTCTTATTGTGTCTGCACCATTCTACATCCCTACCAACAGTGCACCAGGGTTCCCTTTTCTCTAAAAGGCTTCTCAGCATTTTTTTTTATCTCTTGTCTTCTTGATAATGGCGATAAAATAACATGATGAAGTAAAAGGGAAACCAACTAGAGTGAGGAGGGCATTCGTGTTAGGAGCATTGCCCAGTGCACGGTGTCAGAATCAAGCGAGCTGTGGAGGGCGTTGAATAGAATGACTGCCTAGCACATGGTGTTGGAGCCTGAGAAGATGAGAAAGAAGTCTGTAATTGGCCAGGGGAAGGGGTGACTCTGCCCAGGAGCTCAGAGCCTAAGGGGCAAAAGGAAGGCGTATACATGGGGTGATAAGGATGTCGAGGTCAAAGTAGAAGCAAAATGAGAAAGCTGTTCCCATGAAGAAATGGCCTGGTGTGTTAGGCAAGGTAAGGGAGGTTCATGCTGGGAGCCTTCTGTGTGGCGAGAGTGAAGAGGGTGGGTGACTGTGTGTGAGGGTGGTCCGCGAGATGTCAGAACGCTAGCGGATTGAGGACTGTGTCCGTGCCAAGGCAGCCTGGCACGGGATGGAACCCAAGCAAGATGAAGAGTGTATCTCTGTGGGACGGAGGCATGGAATGGGGAATCATGTGAGGAGGGCTTCCATGTGGCACAGTGCTGCATGCAGGGTGAGGTAGGGACCAGGAATCCAGAAGCTAGGTGCAGTGTCAGGAGGTCATCCATGTGCGGGAGAAAGTCATGGCAGTGATGGACTATTGGTTACGTTCAGGAAAATTATCAAAGGAGTGAATATATTATGGATAATAAGAGCTTGGGGCACCTGGCTCAGTTCATGGTCATGAGATCAAGCTCTGTATGGGGCTCTTGGCTGAGCATCGAGCCTGCATGGGATTCTGTCTCTCTCCCTCTCTGCCACTCCTCTGTGCACGCTCTCTCTCTCTCTCTCTCTCTCTGTATGTCTCTCTCTGTATCCCTCTCTCTCTCTCTCTGTCTCTTTTTTTTTGTTTGTTTGTGTGTCTTGTTTTTTTGGCTTTTGCGTGTGCGTGTGTGTGCGTGTGTATGTATCTTCAAGTTTTTATTTATATTCCAGTTATACAGTGTAATATTAGTTTCAGGTGTGTAATTTAGTGACTCTTCACTTACATACAACACCCAGTGCTCGTCACAAGTGCCCTCCTTAATACCCATCACCTGTTTAATGCATTCTCCCCTCCGCTTACCTTCCCTCCAGTACCCTAAGTTTTTTCTCTATAGTTAAGAGTCTCTTATGGTTTGCCTCCCTCTCTATTTTTTTCTTTCCCATATGTTCATTTGTTTTGTTTTTTATATTCCACATATGAATGAAATCATATGGTATTTGTCTTTGACTGACTTATTTCACTTAGCTTAATACTCTCTAGCTCCATTTATGTCATTGCAGTAGCAAGATTTCATTCTTTTTTATGGCTGAGTAATATTCCTACACACACACACATATGCGTATATAAGGCACACACACACACACACACACACACACACACACCACATTTTCTTTATCCATTCATTAGTCAGTGGACATTTGGGCTCTTTCCATAATTTGGCTATTGTTGATAATGCCGCTATAAACATTGGGATGCATGTACCCCTTCAAATCTGTATTTTTGTGTCTTTGGGGTAAATACCTAGTGGTACAATTGCTGGATCATAGGGTAGTTCTATTTTTAACTTTTTGAAACCTCTGTACTGTTTCAGAGTGGCTGCACCAGTTTGCATTTCCACTGTTGGTGGAAAATTTCAGTCACAGTATGAGAAGTAGTATAATCAACCTCTAGGTACCCGTTGTCTAGTTTCAACAATTATGAACACATGGACAATCTTGTTGCATCTAATCCTCCTCTTCCTCCAAAAAGATTATTTAAAAGCAACTCCAGACATCATGAGTAAACATTCTGGTGTACATCTTTATATAATAACATCTCATATATTTTTCAGATATAACCACAATACCACTACTATATTTTCTTTACATTCTTTTAATATTTAATTTTAAGAGAGAGAGAGAATGTGCATGCGTGAGTGGGGGAGGGGCAGAGAAAGAGGGAGACACAGAATCCCAAGTAGGCTCCAGGCTCTGGGCTGTTAGCACCGAGTCTGATGTGGGGCTTGAACTCACGGACCACAAGATCATGACCTGACCCAAAGTCTGAAATTGGATGCTTAACCTGGAAGTCATGCCCCCTACTACTATACTTTAAATGCAAGGTTGATAATTTCTCAGTATCTTCAAATAAAGTATTAAGATTTCTCCGTTTGTCTCATAAATGACCATTATGCTGCCTTGTTCAAAATAATCAAGGTCCACACACTGCATTTGGTTAATATATTAGATGTCATTTCATGGTAATCATTTCCTCTTTATTTTTTTTAAAGATTATTTATTGTGTTCTAGAATTTCTCATGTTCTAGATGATTTTTGATGAGTTTCAACTGTAGTATTATTTAATGTACTCATTTATCCCTCATATTTCTTGTAAACTGCCCTTTAGACTAGAGGCTTTGTCAGATTCAGGTTCAAGTTCTTGGCTTATCTTGAAAGTGGTTCATGTATGTCTTATTGCTCTACATTAGAGTATACATAATGTCTGGTTGTCTTTTTTTTATTTTTTATTTTTTGCTAAAATTAATCATCAGTTTTGTTTTTGTTTTGTTTTGTTTTGTTTGTTTATCAGTTCGGTTTCTCCTTTCTAAAACTCCTCACAAGATTTTTCACCTTCTCGTTTTACAAGCCATACTTATTACCTGGATTCATTATTTCAAAAGGAAATGTAAAATGGTGGTGTTCAAATTTTATCACTTCTCATTCATTTATTAGCTGGGGATTTTCTCTGAAGAATAACTTTTTCTGAACAACTATTTGATTACCCTAAAGTGTCATTCAAACAAGAAAGAATAAATGTCTGACTTTCCCTTTATGGATCATCATCAAGTTTTTTAAAAGTAATGTGATGTAGAATAATTGTTAAAAGTGATGAAAATATACTAGAGGAATATACTAGCATGAAGTAAATGCGAGACAGAAGAGTATGAAAGGGTGCATGATGTCTTTTTTTTTTTTATGGACTTACTTTCTTATTAGCTAGCCTCCCAATGTAGTCATGCCCCTCTCACCCCTCCCATCCATGATGTTAGCACCTGTCTGTTACTCTCACTGGGGACACAGTGGTGAGTCAAATGTGTGTCCTCCATCAGCTTTCAAAAAGAATTACCACACATATCCTCTAAGTTAAACATTTAAGACTTTATTAATGTGGGACAGAATGGATATTGATCAATGAAGCTTGGGGAAAAAATGCACATCACTCACACAACCACAGTGACAGGATTCAGATTAGAATATGTTTATATCCAGTACATTTTCAATGGTGGCTGCCTTTCCAACCTGCCAGATTTCTAGCTTTTTATTCTGAACTGCGGTTTGTCTCTATTGTCTGTAAAAATGTTGGAGGATTATCAGCTTCTCGCTGTTCCATAGATGATCTGTCCACTAAATATAATTCATGCCCATCACCAAAATCGCTCTTAATGTTTCTGTGATCTAAATATTTTATGTTGTTTACATTTGTTTGCTCTGCTTCCACGGAGCGCTCCCTAGTCAGCTGTGCTAGCATAAAATCAGCACATTTTCATCTCTGCCTTACAGACAGTGGCAGCAGACTGATGTCTGAGAGGGAAAAGAACTCTAAACGAGTAAAAATCTGTTGAAAAAAATCAATAGTTTGTTTTCTGTTTGGGCAAAAAATAGGATTATGGATTTTTTTCCCCACTAACACACAATATTGATGGGTTCCATTAAAGCCCATGAGAAATTTGATTTTTAATGGAGTTGTTCTTTCACATATGCTGAGCAGATTGATTGAGGAAGTTGTTATTCACACCAACTGAGGAGAGGTGTGTTAACTGCTTCATACAAACAAGGGGTATGCTAACGCTAAGAAAACTTTCTCAAACCCACGTGCAAAGGATATAGTGTCACTCTATTCCAATACGTTTAATATGTGAAACTGTATTTAAAATAGTTTTGTTTAAAAGATGATGTCTTTTTTTTGTGTGCTTCATTTGAGCCAGTAGGTAGTGAAATACCATAATAGAATCCAGTGTATCTTTCCATAAAAATGGCTTTGCACATTGCAGGAGTTTCCACATGCCAGACCCCAGAAGCACCGAGAATAGCATCCAATCCCTGGATATTGCCTGCTCAATGACCACTTTAGGCCTAAAACATATAATTAAGCTTGAGGACTGAGCATCTCAATGAAGGATATTGCTAAGTAACCAGTCTGCAACCTACTTAATTAGCATAAATAACAAAAAAAAAAAGCACCACTTAGACTCACAGTCCTGGGGCACCAGTGGGCCCCTTTTCATTTGAAGCATTTCATGAGCAATTTTAAAAAGAGGAAGAGAGAATGAGGATTATTACCCTGTTGCCCTGTTAGCTACATGTTCTAGTCCTCATGCTAAGTCAGGACTGGAAAGGACAAGAAATTAGAGGATCACGTTATCCTTCTTTCATATGAATTCTGAAAGTCATGAATTGCTCAGTAGATTTTATTCAAGATATAATAAGCATTCTTTGGGGTCCTAATCATTAGAAGTCATTTCTGGGCAGCTTCTTGACTTCCTGGGCTTCTCAAAGCTCACAGTAAGACTCAGAGTAAAGGGAGCCCCTGACTCTTTTCAGTAAGCATACTCCTGCAAAATGTCCTGAAAGGGGATTTTGGCAAAATAGGTCACAGTCAACACACATTCAAGAATTAACAATAGCTCTTAACACCTACTAAGTGCCTGTGAGAATAGGTGCACACACCAGGTGCTTGCCCTCATGAGGTTTACATTCTTTTTTTTTAACACATGTTTTTAGTGTTTGTTTATTTTTGAGAGAGAGAGAGAGAGTGAGAGCAGGAGAGGGGCAGAGGAAGAGGGCGAGCAGGAGAGGGGCAGAGAGGGGGGAGACACAAAACCTGAAGCAGGCTCCAGGCTCCGAGCCGTTAACACAGAGCCCAATGCAGGGCCCGAACTCACGAATGGCGAGATCAGACCTGAACCAAAGTCGGACGCCCAACTGACTGAGCCACCCAGGTGCCCCGAGGTTTACATTCTTGTTGGAGCCAGACAGAAAATCATCAGACAGTATCATTTGATGAGAAGAATAAAATAGTGATATGACAAAAGATAATGGTTTTGGAAAGAGGTGTTGTTTTTTTTTTTTTTCTGTAATATTATGAGTTTTTAAACTGGGAATTGAAGCAATCTGATTTATTCATTTTCAATAATCATTTTAACCTCTGAGTAGAGAAATAATTTTAGGAGAACAGGGGAAAGCACGAAGACTAGTTAAGAGGCAATTGCAGTAATTCCAGTAGGAGATAGGGTGCCTTAGACTGAATGATTTCGGCGATGCTAGAGAGAAGAGAAGGGGAAGGCCCCTGCTGACCTTTAGAGATAAACACAGCAGATCAAGGGAAAGAATGGAATCAGAATGATTGTTAGGCTTCTAGCATAGACAACTTGGTATGTTATGGCACTACCCATGCGATAAAAATGCCCAAAAGGGAGGTTAGTAATTGAAAATAGAAGTTTGGAAACAATTAACATTTTCATTTTTAGTGTTGTGCCTTGTCCCTCGTTCTCACATTGAACCCTTTCTGAAGCAGAAGTTGATTCACTCATTCATATTTATTGAGTACCTACAATGCCTTGTGCCTCAGTAGGGCCCAGGGATCATCCCCTACTTCATGAAGGAAATGGCATTAAACAAAGAGCCACACTAATAAAGCCATAACTATAAACTGAAATAAGTGTCCCGAAGGAACAGAACATGGTTTTCTGGGAGTCTGTAACTAATGAACCTGCCAGAGGCAGGGGTGGGGTAGGCCCATTAAAAAGGGTTCCCTGAAGAAGCTTCCTTTGAGCTCAGTTCTAAAGGGTAACAGTTAAGTACAATGAAGAGTGTAGCATAGTGTGTGTGCATGGGCAGGCACGTGTGTGTGTTAGAGCAAGAGAGGATGTGGGTGGGATAGGGAGGACTGGAGTATTCCAGGTAGAGGGACCAGAACCTGCTAAGGCCCTTTGGCCAAAAGGGAGTATGAGCTCTTGAAATTAAAACCTAGGTCAGGGAAATGCAGAGAGCAAAAGGAGAAAAGTACAGGAGGAACTCATGATAAATAGAAGTTCGCTCATGCTGGGCTATGTAGGACAATAATACACACTTAGGACTTTATCCTAAGATAGCAGCAAGCCACCAAAGTGTGAAAAGATGACTCAGGTCACTGGGTGAAGAATGAATTGGAATCTGTTTGGGAGACCAGTTAAGAGGCAGTGGGAGCCCTTGGGCAGGAGAGAAAAAATGGAGGAGACAAGGTGGTAGCAAATGAGAAGGAAAGGAGCCACTTTTGGTAGGACTTGGTATGATGGAGTGGTAGGGCTGGTGGCTTGAAACTAGCGTTCAAGGTGATTCCAGGCTTCTTGTGAAATTAGTTGGATGAAGTTGCCACTCACCAGTTATTTAAGCCTGGAAGGAGACTGTGTTTGGAGAAGGGAGACATCAATACTTTTGAGACTTAATGAGTTCTGAGGTACCCGTGAGACATTGAATCGAAAATTTGACGATTCCTTTGAGTGTATGTGTTCGGACTGCAGATAAGAGCTCCTGGGTGCACCCGTGCAAAAAAATAGAAATCACAGCTTTGGGTGTGAATGGTGACCTATGAAGTGACAGGACAAAGGATGCTTGGACTAAGCCTCTGGGAGCTCTAACATTCATGGTAGAGTGGAGGAAGGGACACGTGTGGTGGCAAGAAGGAAGGATGGGCAGAGAAGTAGGAAGTGAATATCATAGAAGCAGTGGGATGCGAGTGTTTGAATTAAGAAGGAAGGGTAGCAGCCTCAGAGGGGGTCAGGTAGGATGAGGAAATGGATACCATATTACAGTGCAGTGATAATCCTCAGAGTGGTATCAGCAAATTTCTAGAACCTTTGATGTTCCCTGTGTTCTGAGCCTACAGGTTCCAAGACAGGTGATATAAGGCAAAAAGCTCTGGATTTGATATTAAAGGACTTGCATTAAAGTCCTGGTGTTCTGTTTATCACCTGTATATTCTTACACAAGTAATTTTCTTTCTCCCAGCCTCAGTAATGAAGTTCCATAGGAATTAGTATAAAAATTGCTTCCTACGGTTATTATTCTCTAAAAAGCACATTATTACTCTTTCAGTCATAGAAAAATGATTCATAAAGGTTATTTTTAGGAAGGAAGTGTGTAACAAAATGTATGTGTGACAAATATGGCTGTCTACTTGGTAAGAAACATTTCCTGACCAAGTGCCCATACAGGTTTCAAATTGCATGTCTGTAGATTTTACACATTAAAAATGATAACATTAAGAATCATTTTATGTGATGTGGCTCTCTCTAGGCTCTTGTGGAATTTTATAACTGTAATGAGCATTGAAATTTTGATTCATTCTCCCATTGGAATTTCTTACATGGCCATGAAAATCAACAGTATCAGTGTGAATTTCCTCTTTTTTGGAATTTATTCTGAAGTCAGATATAATTTATAAAGAAACATTGAAGACTACCTTTGTCACCACTGGTATTTCCCAAAGACAGTAAGAGACCTTTATACGATGACATTTGATGTATATACAAAGGAGACGTGGTAGTTCTTTTTATGATCGATACAGAAAGTGTGTGAACATCATAAGGACTGCAGATACAATTAACGATGTCAAAATCCAATACATAAAACCCCAAATAATTTGCAGAGGCAAGGAAGCAGAATGTCCTGGGCTGGCAATTCGTGTCCAGATCCTGCCCTACTACTAATGAGCTATGGGACCCTGAAACAAGGTTCTCACTGCTCCAGTTCCACTTGCTGGGGGAAAAAAAAAAAAGATAAATAAGATAAAGAAAAAAGAAAAAGAGTTTTAACCAGTGTTCATTTTGCCTATAAAATTCACCAACTGCAAGATTGTGTAACAAAATCTAGAAATCTCTTTAAGGAAGACTCAAGTGTGTTTTAGGGTTTGTTTACAGATTATTAACTGTCTGACACAAAACTGGAAGTTGGGAGCTAGTGATCAGGGAAAATTAAAATGTGCTTTTTTTTTTCCCTTTGAGTCAATTCCAACAGAAAATGAATCCAGACTGAAAATAAAGTATATCTGAAATTACCAAGTAAGCCAATGGGGAAGTAATGGTAATAAAGAGACAACTAAATATCTTGTGGCTCTTTTTTTATAGACACTTAACCAAAAGCTTGGAAACAGGCATTGCTCTGGAGAGAGTTTAATGATTTCTTTTGCTTCAGTTTATTGAATTTAGCTTAATTTTATGGTTTACCAAATTACTCTTACTGTCGAAAACTTAGGTTAAAATGTTATTAAAATATAAACACATTTTACATTAATAAACTTTCTGTATAAATTAGGAAAGCAAATCATTAAAGGATCTCTTAATGTCTTAAAAAAACAAACATATATCATATCTTCCTTTCCCTTCCCCTTCCCCTTCCCCTTCCCCTTCCCCTTCCCTTCCCCTTCCCCTTCCCTTTCCCCTTCCCCATCCCCTTCCCCATCCCCTTCCCCTTCCCCTTCCCCATCCACTTCCCCATCCCCATCCCCACCCCCTTTCCCATCCCCTTCCCCATCCCCTTCCCCTTCCCCTTCTCCTTCCCCATCCCCATCCCCATCCCCTTCCCCTTCACCTTTCCCTTTTCCTTTCCCTTTCCCTTCCCCTTCCACATCCCCATCCCCTTCCCCATCCCCATCCCCTTCCCCTTCCTTTCCCTTTTTCTTTCCCTTTCCCTTCCCCTTCCCCATCCCCATCCCCTTCCCTTCCCCTTCCCCTTCCTCATCCCCATCCCCTTCCCCTTACCCTTCCCCATCCCCTTCCCCTTCCCCATCCCCTTTCCCTTTCCCTTTCCCTTTCCCTTTCCCTTTCCCTTCCCCTTCCCTTTCCCTTCCCCTTCCCCTTCCCTTTCCCCTTCCCTTTCCCCTTCCCTTTCCCTATATAGGTTGTATTTGTGTATTCTGGGCAGCAATGTTACACATTTTTTTCTATTTCTCTTAGCAATGCCCAAAGCAGATCTTGAAACATTGTGGTTGTATAATAATTGTCTTGAGAAGGGAATTGTGAGAAGTTTAATTGTGAAGAGAATCTGAGACTAAATTATGCATGTTGGCAAATGGAATTACTTTTTGGACTGTTCTAGTTATTGGTATTATAATGCATGAGTATTCAAACGTTTCTTCTAAAGAACCCCTAATGGCAGAGGAAAGCAATGGGCGACCCCATGAGGCTCAAACTTGGCCTCAAGCAGTCTGCCAACAAGCAGAAATGTCTTTGAAGTCTGGTATTTTATCTTAAATATTCATACAAAGTCTTAGTTTAATAATAAAAACAATCTTAAATTACATAATATGTAGTAAATTGGACACTGTGGGAAGATGCAACATGTTTATCCTGTGGCTTTGGATAGTGGCTAGTGTGCTACTTACATGCCCCTGGAGTCTATGCCCCTAGTTAGAAACAGGCGCAAATTGTTCTCCTAGAAGGTGCTAAGATGAGAAGTATCTGAAAAAATCACTAATACCTAGTCTTTTCAAGTAGAATAGCCTTCTAATGCATTAAAACCCTGTTTTTCCACATACCTTTGTCAACGCTTCATTCTTGAAAGTAGCAGAAACCCACAGAACTAACTTTGTCATCTCATAAAACTGATGTCAGAGAGTAGAATTGGAACAGGAATGAGTGCAGAAGCCAGGTGACTTGGATTCTGTGCCTTTCTAAGCCTGACTCGTTGTCTTGTCTTTTCTCTGAGCACATGGTCCGTACTTGTCTATCCCTTTGCTGACTGTTTCCCAAGATGTGGGACCTCCCCACACCTCCTGCAGTAACTTCCCCTCCACTCAAGTAACAGGAGAAGTAAACTAGCATTATCAATACCAGCTTTACATGCTCAAGAAAGACATCGTGTGCCAAAATCAGTCCCCAGTCACGAGTATCCTTGAATTGGGGTGAAAATTCAAAACGAGGAAAAAAGCCACAAAGATGAGAAATGTATTATGACCGTATTTTCACTCTCTTGTACTTGACTCCATTGTCTCCTGTTGCGATGGTTCTTCCCATCATCCAGAATATTTAGTATGAATACTTATCTAATGCCTAGTAAATTAATTCATCTAAAACATACCTGGCCTGTGTTGTATTATTTACGTCCCTCAGGTCACAGAAACTACAATTAGTCAGTTAACCTCAGTTAAACAAGGGGAGGTGGTATAACTGAATGGTCCTCTAGCTGAAAGTCAGGTTCAGTATGGTATTCTGAATACAATTCTGCAATAAATACTATTTCTACTTGGACAACTTACTCAAGGAAAAACTTACCAATGTTTTCCCTAACTCCAAAAGAATCTACGCTTTCTTCCAGTGGCTAAATTGCATAGAGCAAGATCCAGGAGTCCCAGTCAGCAAGTAAAATAATAAAAGCCACCTTACTAAACTCTTGTATTGTTTTCAATGAATTGTCTCTGTATATATTTGAGGAAGTAGAGGTCTATGTAAACTATCCTATTATCTGCAAGTCCTATCAGTTTTATTTCCTTCTTTTCACTTTTCTTTAAAATCTCTAGTTCTATTATAAAGGCTGGGAATCCAACATCACTATCGAGTAGTACACTGATGGTTGGCATGTGCCTCATTCCGAATTTTAAAGAGAATGTTTCAGGGGCGCTTGGGTGGCTCAATCAGTTAAGCGTCCGACTTCGGTTCAGGTCATGATCTCTCGGTTTGTGAGTTCGAGCCCTACCTGGGGCTCTGTGCTGACAGCACACAGCCTGGAGCCTGCTTCAGATTCTTTGTCTCCCTGGTCTCTCGGCCCCTCCCATGCTCATGCTCTGTCTCTCAATAATAAATAAACGTTAACAAAAAAATTTTTAAAGAGTGTTTCTAAGACTGAACCATTTATGACAATGTTTGCTCTGGTTATTGTTTTCAAAAGATACTGTTTATCAGGTTACAGAACTTTTTGTTTCTAATTAGAAACAACAAATGGTAGGGTTTTTGTTTTGTTTTTCTCCCCCTAAATGCATGTTAAATTCTGTCATTTTTTTGGTACCAGCTGAAATAATCATGTGATTTTTCTTCTCTTTAAATCCGATATTGTGAAAAGCATTTATGAATTTTCTAGCAATAAGCCACTCTTGCACAATTGAGAGGAACCCAATTCTCGTGTGGTTATTATATTATACTGATGGGTTTATTTTAGTAAGCTTTTAAAAGGAACATCTAATTTTTCTTTCTTGTGATACTTTGATAAATTTGGTGTCAGTCTCCTACTGAGTTGTACCTCCTTTTCTGTTAATTGAAAACGTATGTGTGAAATTTGGATCTGTTCTTTGAGATTTTGGTAGTACTCATCTGTAAAATCACCATCTGATTTTGTTTTCAAGGAGTGGAGGTGGGTTCCTAAATAATTTTCAGTGTATTATTTTTCTACATATTTCATTTAGGTTTTCAAAATTATTGGCATATAATTACAGGTAGTGTTTCTCTCTCGCTGCCTTCACTACTCTCATTTTTTGTTTTGTTTTGTTTTGTTTTTGTCACTCTATCCTGTTTTCATTCATAATAGTTTCTTTTTCTCTTTCCTGATCTATCTTGCCAGAGGTTTATTTTGTTTTTTCCAAGCATCAACTTTTGGCTTTATTGATCTTCTGCATTCTGTTTTATTAATATCTAGTATTTACTACTTCTTTCTTCCTGTTTTATATTCTTATTTTTACTAAAATTGTAGGTCAGACACCCAATTCAATAATTGACACTTCTAGTATGTAATTTTTTGCAGAAGTTTCATGGAGATATAATCAACGTGCAGTAAAATGTACAAATCTTAAACATTCCATTCAGTGAGTTTTTGAAATTAAATATACCTAAACAAAGCTATAGAACATTTTTTCCTCCAGAAATGTTCCTTCAGTCCCTTTCTAGTCCTACCTCCTCAGGAACACCCACACAGTATATACTCATTTATGTCTTGCTTCCCTCACTAGACAGAATGTTTTGGACAAAAACACCCAGTTGTCGCAGCTATCATTCTTCTTTTTCTTTATTATCCGCTACAGTTCCATTCTATAGATACATGACACATTGTTTATCTTCTCTCCTTTTGATGGATATTAGTTTTGTTTCCAGTTCTGGGCAATTTTGAATGAGTTTGCTATAAACTTGTTATCTAGTATTTTGGTAGATGTACATTTTCATTTCTTTCGTGTAAGGATCTAGGAGTAAAACTGCTGGGTCAGAGGGTAGGTTGATCCTTAAATTTTTAACAGTGGTTCTCAGGCTATGGTCCACGGACCCCTGAGGAGCATCAGACTATTGTAGATTTTTTGTGATAATTCTAACATGATGTTTACCTTTTACACTACTGATACAAAAAGCAATGTTGGGTAAAAAATGAATGGAGCCTTAAGTACTCATGGTAATCCTGCCTTATTCTACACCAAACACTCTTTTTAGTATAGCAGTTTCAGTTAAGAATGTTCTTGGGGTGCCTGGGTGGCTCAGTTGGGTAAGCGGCCGACTTCAGCTCAGGTCATGATCTCATGGTCCGTGAGTTTGAGTCCCGCATCAAGCTCTGTGCTGACCCCTCGGGAATCTGGAGCCTGCTTCAGATTCTGTGTCTCCCTCTCTCTCTGCCCCTCCCCCATTTGCACTCTGTCTCCCTCTGCCTTTCAAAAATGAATAAATGCTAAAAAAAAACTTTAAAAAAGAATGTCCTTGATGAGTCAGTAAAAAATTATTAATTTTATTAAATCTCTACTTTAGATTACTCATATTTTCAATGATTTGTACGATGGAATGGTATTACACAAAAGGCACTTCTGCATACCAAGGTTTGCTGTTGAGTTCAAGGAAACATAGTTGTGCAATTGTTTGAGTTACAAGCTGAACTAGCTAATTTTTTCATGGAGCATCATTTGTTATTTACACACAGACTGATTATTCAGACTTGGATAGATGGCAGATATTTTCTTTTAAATTTATTTATTTATTTATTTAATTCTTTTTTTTTTAAACTTATTTTTTAAGTTTATTTACCTTGAGAGAGAGATTAGGGGAGGGGCAGAGAGAGAGGGAGAGAGACATAATCACAAGCAGGCTCTGTGCTGTCACCTCAGAGCCTGATGCGGGGCTCAAACCCTCAAACTGAGGGTGAGATCATGACTTGAGCTGAAACCAAGAGTCTGATGCTTCACTGACTGAGCCACCCAGGCACCCCCAATATTTTATTTCTAAAAATCTTATATTAAGCTTATTTTCACAGAGAGAGAATGAGTGGGGTAGAGGTAGAAACAGATGGAGAGAGAATCCCAAGGAGGCTCCATGCTCAGACCAAAGCCCGGCACATGGCTCAAACTTGAACCGTGAGATCATGACCTGAGCCAAAGTCAAGAGTCAGATGCTCAACCAGGAGCCACCCAGGCACCCCAGATATTTTCTTGTAAACGAACAAAGTACGTCTGTCACTTTACGGAAAATAACTGGCTGTGTTTGTTGTTAGTGAAAAATCGGAGCTTCCAAACAAAAATTAGAATTTCAGAAAACATGTTTTAGCCATGAGCTTAATAACTTTTCAGCATTATGCTCTTTTCTGATGAGATTAGTGGTAGTATTAACAAATGTGATATCAAAAGATTGTGTAATTTGGAAGATCCACATCATTCAGAGGACTAATGTTTTCCAAATGGTCACTGCCTAATGCTACAACATCATGCATGAGATAAAGATCAATCTATATAACAACATAGACCAATGGCTTTTAAAGTAACTGACCACAAAAGTTTATTGACATGGTTTGATTCCACTTTCAAAAATCTGCCCCTGGATGTTGGTTTAGTGACAACAAAAAATACCCACAATTATCTCAAAAAGGCCATTAAAATGGTCCTTTCTTTTCCAATGACTTTTCTATTGTAAGGCAAGATTTCCTTCACATATTTCAACCTAAAATAACATCAAGAGAATACAGAGAAAGTTCAAAGAATATAGCTGTCTACTCTTAAGCCAGATTTTTAAGAGATTTATAATCACGTAGAACTTTTATTAATTCTTTTTTTTTGACAAATACTGCATAGTTCTCATTAAAATATTAAATATGTTGTCATTTCAAGTGCACTGGTAAGGAAATACTTAAAATTTTTATGTTATAATTTCTAATATGGTAGCTATTGATTTATAATTACTGTATAAACAAAGGCTCTGGGCTTCTTCATAATTAAAAGAGTAAAGGGGTCCTGACTAAAAATTTCAAGGAACAACTTTTTATAAGAACCTGCCAAACTAGTCTTACTTGTGATTGTACCATTTTATATTCTTATCAGCAGTTTATGTTTCTTTCTATAGGTTCTCCAACATTTGCTGTTTTTCTTTAAACACTGAAAACATTCTGGTGGTGTAAAGTCTTATTTTATTTTGGTTTCAGTTTGGTTTTCTCTGATTGCTAATGATGTTGAGCATCTTTTCATCCCTAATAGCCATTCCTATAACCTTTGTAATTTGTTTTTTCAAGTTTGTGTCTATTGTTTTATTGGATTTGTCACTAATTTATTGTTTTGTAGAGTTTTGTGTCTATTCTGGATATAAATTTTTCTTTAGACAAGTTGTATAAATGTCTTTCCTATTCTATACCTTACCTACTCATTTCCTTAATGATACCTTTTGAGGAGCAATATTTTACATTTTGATTAAGTTTTGAAAAGCCATAATATATATATATATATATATATATATTATAATATATATATATATATATATATTATAATATATATATATATATATATATTATGTCTGTCTACTCAGACATCACAAATGTATTATTTATTTTCTCTAAAAGCTTTAAGGTTCTCAGGTTTCTATTTAGATTGGTGATCCATATTGAATTAACTTTTTATGTATGGAGTAAGAAAAGAGACAAGAATTTTTTTTTCGTATACCTGTCCAATTTTTTCTAGCAATAGATACATAACTTTTCTAATTGAATTGATGGTAACTTGAATTGCTTGCACCTGTTCTTTATTTTTGTATGCATCTATTTTATATTAATATACATGGTCTTGTGTATTGTAGCCTTTTAACAAGTTTTGAAATCAGAGAGCCTAAGTCCTCTAAATTTGTTCCTTTTTAAAGACTGTTTGGTTATCCAATATTATTTGCATTTCCAAAACAATTTTTGAATAGTTGCTGAGTGCCAGCTTTCAGAGTTGAATCCCCCCAAATTGAGTAACTTTCCATGGTCACTTAGTTATCTGTTGAGGCCACAATAGGATGAAGACTTCTCAAGCACACGGTGTGTTTGGTAAAGGTAAGACTTGAGAGTCTGGAGCCAGAGGACCTAGGTTGAATTTTCAATGCTCCACTTATTAGCTGTGCAATGCAAAGATCGTCACTTCCTGTCTTGAAGCCTCAGTGTCCTCATCTGTGCAATAGAGATAGTGACAGTACCTCCTAGGGTAGGACTGTGGGAAGAACCAAGTCACATTGAGCAGCGAGAGCACTTTATAAAGCACCTGGTACTCAAGAAATGTTAGCTGTTGTTAGTTTTGGTCCACAGTTGCCTAGATGGTGGGAGACACGATGCTCTTTTCTTCATTACTGCCTTTATCAAAACAAAACCCAAAAACACCAACAGAAAACACTGGTGGCAGCGTTGTCTTCTCTTCCTCCTCTTCCTCTTCCTCTTTCTCCTCCTCCTCCTCCTCCTCCTCCTCCTCCTCCTCCTCCTCCTTTTTTTGGTAACTTTATGTATTTATTTTGAGAGAGAGTAAGTGCAAGAAGGGGAGGGACAGGAAGAGAGGCAGAAAGAGAATCAGAAGCAGGCTTTATGCTGTCAGCACAGTGCTCCACATGGGGCTGGATCCCCTGAACCCTGAGATCATGACCTGAGCCAAAATCAAGAGTCCACAGCTTAACTGACTGAGCCACTCAGGCACTCTGCTCTTCCTTTTTAATATCAACCTAATACAGGCAACATTTGAATAACATTAGATTTAAACATGTTGTCTCCATCACTGACATTGATAAAGTAGCTTAAGTTAAAATAAGGGATTTCTAATGGAGGTAATTTTTGGAAGGAAATGGACCCCTCTCAACTCCTCTCAAATTACTCCACAGATGTAAACACCTGCTCTAATTGTCATCCCTGTGAAGAGTCCATGGATAATAGCTTTTTGAGAAAAATATTTCCAGTGCCAGCATGTTCTTAGACAACATCAAGGATAGAGATGTTGTATCAGAACTGACTTGCCCTAGAAAGCTCTTGGCACTTAGGACTGAGATTCCGAAAACCTTTTTTGTTGGGAAAAGGATTTCCATGCTACCATCCTGCCTGGATGAGTGTTGGATCTTGTCTAGGCAGTCCACTTTTTCCCCAACATTTGTTTTGGTCTTACTAGATTCCAGGCAAAATCTTAATCTCTCTGAAGTAGGGCTTTCTTATCCTGGGATCTGGGGGGAGGCCTGGGCAGGGAGGAAAGGATGTTAAAATTATTTATATATATATAAATATATATATATATATATATATATATATATATATATATATATATATATATATTTATATATATATATATATTTCCCCCCCCACTGGAATAGTATGTAGCTTTTATCTTTTATCACATACTTGAATTAGTCTGTTTCCAAAATATTAAAAAGTAGTATTTTGGAGTGTCTTTTAGCTTAAGAATAAAAGACATGTATGTATGTGTGTGACTTTATGTTTGCCAAGGAGAACAGTCCTTGGAAGCTATTTTGGTAAATAGACCATGATCCAACAGGCATGTCCCAGAGAACGTGATGGATTCCTCCTCCTCCCTTGCTCATAGTCTAAAGTTAGCATGCTTTTTGCAGCAGGCCCTCAGGGAAATTTTGCAACAGGTGCAGTGGGTAAGCCTGTGAGTTGCAATATTTTCCAGCTAACTTCTGCCCAGGCAGAACGCCATCACAGAACGTGACTTACGGCAACACATGTCTAAAAGAGAAAGGATGAGATTCAATTTAAAGTTTTGTTTGATTTTTTGCAGCAAAAGCAAAATCCCACTTGACTTTAGTTCCCTACTGTAACGACATCCACAAGAAGAACACAGGTGCTTGGTTCCAAAGCTCAGGAATGCCTTGGATTCTTGGGAAGAACTGAGTTCTTTTTGGCTTTCTGCTAAAGACAGTCTATTTCTGTTTCTTGGCAGTAGGGTGTTTGCTTGCTTGCTTGTCTTTAATGTTCAAGACTCAGGAGAGATTTGATGCCAGTTGCCTTTTAGATCAGGGGAAGGCAAACTATGACCCAGGGCCTATTTTTGTAATAAAGCTGTTTTTGTTTTGAATACAGCCACATCCATTTACTTATTGTCTCTTGCCACTTTAGAGCGCTATAATGGTGATGTTAATAGTTGCAAAGAGATGATATGGCCTACAAAGCCAGAAATGCTCAGTTTGGGGCCCTTTAGAGAAAAATGTTTTCTGACCCCGTTTTAGAGGGTGAAAGATAGCCCTAGAGGAATTTGACTTTTTCTTTCCTTAGACCTTTCTTAGAATGAGCTCTTCTAGCTTCTCTGCTTAGAAGAATCAGAAAAGTGGGGTCAGTGAGGAGGATGTCAGAGTGAGGGAAAGCTAGGGAGGACAGCAGGATGTAGGATCATTTACTTCTTTTTACCTACATGTCTTTGTTCAGGTTGACAAGTCCTAGAGTCCCCTTCTTTCCTTGCATTCCCTTAACTTGCAAGAAGCAAATGCAAAATAATTGCTGTGCTCGTTATATATATTTATAGTATGTCTTTCCTCACATATAGAAGAAAGAACAAAAACACCAGCAGGCTGATTTGAACTCATTTTTCTTGCAAGTCAGTAGGGAGCACTGCCAAGATTAGTGTGAGAGAGAGCTTTTGACAACATGGGAATCCCCCTCCCAGCACATTGTCAGCTCTCAGATGCCCGTGACTTCTCGCATTTTGGATCAATAGGGCAGTCTTCTCCAACATAACTTATTAATCGGGTGCTTGTGTAACTCTGTGATGGGATCTTTCCATTTTATTGCCTGAGCTAAATTTATTTCTCCTCTGACCTTTCAAAGGGTCTAATCGTCTAGAAGAAAAAAATTTTTAGCACCCTTTCTACAACTGGGAGAAGAGTTGTCTTGGTTATTTGCCATGCAAGACACTTTGAATTTTGGCTTTGGAATTTTTTAAAGTGGGAAAGGACTCAGTGCTGGCCAGTGGAGGTGAGTCACTTGGGGGTTATCATAGGATCCCAGCAGAGTGAGAAAAATTGATAAAAACATTTTTTAAAAAGTCCCTGTAGCTAAAATTAGCAGCCCGAGTGCTGCTGCTACTGCATTTGTAAGGTTGTCATGTTCTCCTTGGGATTGTAGGGAAATAGGAGACCCAGTTCTGTCCTCAGTGAGCATTAAACATAATTTCAAGGCTATGTACAACGTGGGTCAATCAGGTCATGTTGGAGCCCCCTTGGCATCCCCAGGGTGTGACACTGGCCTGGGTGTGGGGATGCTGCTGGGGGCCTGCTCTGAGTGAGTTAAAAACCTAACTTCTACAGTGGGTCCCTAGCAGAAGAGAGACACCTATTACCTGGACCAGGCTAAGACCATGGGGAGGGGATCAGGCTCTTATTTCAGACACAGAGTTTCAGGGGATGCCTAAAGTTCAGATAAATCCTATTTTAATGCCATATTTTTAAGAATTGTTAATATCCCCCAAACGTTTTCTCTTTCTCTCAAATGGTTGTGAACAGATGAAGCCACATGGGACTCTTTAATGCAGTCATGTTCTTTATTAGCAGAGTTTCAGTAACTTTTTACACTTGGTTCAAAATATAAGAGGTTATATTGGTAAGTGCTTATAGGAATGCACCATTTTCCTTTGCCTCAGACTCTGCTGTGACTACAGAGCCCTGGCTGATACTGTCAGTACAAACCGGTCCTGCTCTTAGTTGGACAAGCGAAACACATAGATCAAGAAGAATATTCAGGGCCACATGGGCGGATCAGTTGTTGAAGCGTCTGATTCTTGATTTTAGCTCAGGTCATGATCTCATGGTCCATTTGTGAGATCGAGCCCCTGCCTCAGACTCGCTGACAGTGGGAAGCCTGCTTGGGATTCTCTCTCTCCCTTTCTCTGTGCCCCTCCCCTGCTCGTGGGTGCCCACTCTTGATCTGCCTCTCTCAGAATAAATAAACAAACATTTAACAACAGGAAACAAATTTTTAGATAGTCCTCTCTTCTGGATTCCATTGCCAGAGCAAAATGAGCACAGATCACAGCGGCTAAAAACCCAGCCTGGTTTCTGCACTACTCGGTTCCACCATGCTCTTCCTTCGACGACAGACATGGAGACTTGGCCAGTCAAGAAGTTTCCCCCATGTTAGACATGTTCCTGTTCTTTTCCTGTGGCCCCGAGGCCCCACAGTCTATATAGCACTGCAAGCTCAAATACCTATAGAATTAGAGCAAGTTTTGCAAGTGGGAGA
Organism: Acinonyx jubatus; assembly: GCF_027475565.1. NCBI lineage: Eukaryota > Metazoa > Chordata > Mammalia > Carnivora > Felidae > Acinonyx > Acinonyx jubatus. Next base: position 188,648,995 of record NC_069380.1, on the reverse strand, counting down.
AATCAGTTTGGCAAGAACTATATTAAAGGATGTTGTGTGAGTGCTACTCAGGTCCAACAAAAGTGTCAGCGGACTCAGGAGCCCAGTGTTTTGGACTTGCTATTTCTTTAGGTAAAAGAAACGTCCTGATTGTAAAATGCTGACAACTAAAGCAAAAAATAACTCAAGCCAAGTAAAACGTATGTGAAGGCAGAGTTGACACCTTGTCTTAACCCTTTGCTCCCCCAGCTCTGACCCCCTCCTTTGGCAAGGATGGGGAAGGAGGGAAGCTTTCCATCCTGAGGGTGCCAAGAATGCACAGAGGATGGTCTAAAACAACGTGACTTTTCTCGTCCCTTACATGTCTCTTTTTCAAATTGATAGTGTACATACTGTATGAGGACAGAGTACATGTGTATAATTTATAAATAAATACCCGTATGTTGGAGATACATGCTTCAGACACTGGAAGTGGCACACCTAAAGCAAGTGAGGAGGGGACCAAGGTGAATGAGATGAGGTCTTCCCAGTGCCTGTGTCTCCTGCTGCTGGCGTGTCTCTTACACATCATGATGCTTTCAAGAGTGTCTCCTCTTCTTTTTATTTTCATTCTTATTTAAGTTTTTAAATGTTTATTTATTTTTGAGAGAGAGAGAGTGAGCATGAGCAGGGGAGGAGCAGAGACAGAGAGAGATACAGAATCTGAAGCAGGCTCCAGGCTCCGAGCTGTCAGCACAGAGCCCGATGTGGGGCTTGAACCCACAAACCGCGAGATCATGATCTGAGCCAAAGTCAGATACTCAACCGACTGAGCCACCCAGGTGCCTAGAGTGTCTCCCCTTCTTTATTGGGTACCGTTACCAAAGACTCCACCTTGTTGTGCTAGCTTCAGTATGTATGCACCAAGTTCCGGGATGGAAAGGCAGTAAGGATGGGGAGTGACCAAACATTCTGTCCTAACTGGCATGCTTGGAATTACTTTTAAGGAATGAAAATAAGTTTGAATGAGCCATCCCTAACTCCGCTCATGTTGCCCCTTCTTTGTGAATAGATGTCACTGTTGAGGTGCCATATTGGTTCAGTCAGTGGCTCGAAAATGTAGCAGCACACAGTGGGATCTCTGAAAGTAAAACTTGTCTGAACCTCCAATAAAACTGCATAACTATGATTTATTCAACGCTTGGTGTGCCAGGTGCTGTCCTAAATTCCTTACATACGTTATAATTCTTAAAATCATGTGTCCGTTGGAGGTGCTATTCCCATTCTTTAAGGTGGTGACACTGAGCCTCAGAAGGATGTGACTTGCCTGAGGTCCTGTAGCTAGGAAGTGGTTACCACCCAGCTCCACCAGAATGTCAAACCTATCTCAGAACCATTTCATTCCATCATCTTCTATGTCCCAGCTGGCTCAGTACCGGACACAGACCCCTAGGCGCGTGGCAGTTGACACAGAATCTTTCTGGTTTCTAGGGAGGCTTAACACCTTTTGGAATCTTTTTCTAAAAGGCACTTCCATGTGGTTATTAGATACCAAACAGGTCACTTACAGGCAGGTCAAAATGACAAAAGAAGACTGGCAATATTCGTTTGTTTTTATAAAAGTCTTTGATTTCAAACCTGCAACCAAAGTTTTTAATTTCTCATCAGGGTAAATATGTTCACCTTGAAAAGGATGTGGTAGCTTGACACCCTGTATCAGTTTCTCCCTCTTCCTGGTATGCCTTTGAATGCTGCTCAGGTACCTTTCCCAGACTGTCATGTGTACCACATTTCCCCAGTATTTTTTTAAAACAACTAAGAGCAGTTTTAAACCCTCTGTAAAAGTTTATAGGAACTCACTGTCCTCTTTTAATGGTGTCAGAGTATATATTAACTCATCATAGTTTCTACAAACATTTTTAGTGAACCTCATACTGTTCAAGGAATGAGGGCTCTTGCCCCAGTGGGCTTACACTTTAGTAATGGGAATGAGAAATGAGTCCACTTCTAAATGGGCAGTAGATATGTATGATAAAATGTATGCAATGTCAGCTCACAATTTCGTGCATCAACAGTAGTGATGTAATAACATTCTAAGGCATGGATGTGCCAAAATTTACATGACATTCCTCTAGCAATAAACAGGTGTTTTCAGATTTTTGTTAATAATGCACGAAGCATTGATTATCCTTGTGGATACCCCTTTCCTTCCATGTACAAATACATGGTTGTGAAAGAACTTTGAAAAGTTACAAAATAGTGGGTTATGCTGTTTATAAGAAATTAACACCTCACGGTCGTTTGGCCTTATCCTATGTAAGGTCCTGTCACGCTATGACATTTTTCTAAGATTTAATACCTTAAAGGATTTCGGTTCAGAGGAGAAGGAAACGGAGAGTGAGATGGGTCACAGCCCTGGGCATATGTCATCCACCCCAGGACATTGTCTCTGCTGGGTTCCAAAGAGGCTTCTTTCCTCCCCTGTCTCTTCCTCACTTTCTCTCCCTGTTATTATTAATGGCAAACTGGCTGCAGTACAAGCAGTGTTATTGTTACCTCTCTTGGCCCTTGTCATATTTTATTCTGAGCCTGAGGTTTTGCCGATTGTTAGCAGCTAACAGGTATAAAAATAGCCCACTTGTTGTAATGAAGGACATGAAAATGCAAAGCGGGTTGTGGGCTCTCTGAGCTGGCCTATTAGCCTTTGCAGGATTCGCTGCAGAGTATTGACCACAGCCTAATAAAACTTCGGTGAGTAGAAGGAGGGTGACAAATGATAGATCAGTTTTACCCTTTGAAGAGGTGAGGAGACCCTGAGTGGTTTTGCAATCAAGCTCATTTATTTCCCTGCCTCTGCTTTTAGAAGTAGCAGGCTGGGTTTTTTTCTTTTCTCTGGGATAATTGGGTTGTTTTAATCTCCGTGAGGGACGCTCACCTTTGTGGGCAAGCTGGCATTTGCTATTATGCTGAAGAGATGTAAGGGTTATTGAGAATTAGTGGATCATTCATATCTCCAGTCACTTGTATCTTGTGCTGTGGGTGAGGCGCTGTGTTGTCCCCACAAATAAGGCACGCATTGTCCCTGACACATGGAACTGTACCCAGATCTGGAAATCTTAAGCATACAATTATATACATGGTAAATGAAGCATTGGACTGAGATGTGTGTTATTGAGGAAAAGAAGAGGGGGGTAGAGAGAGAGAGAGAGAGAAGCAGGGGGCGGGGTGGAAGCATCCAATTGGAACATCAGGGAAGGTGATGCTGAAGGCGAGAAGGAGCCAGTCATGTGAAGAGGGGAGCAAGAGCATTCTGGCAGAGGGGAGGGAGTATGTCCAGGGAATTAAGGTGGAGGAGAGGCCGAAAGAAGGTCATGGTGACTGAAGTATAGGGAGCAAGGGAAGAGGTGACAAGAAGTAACATGCTTGGGTGAGTTGTGATGAGAGCCTTGGTGCTAAAGCCCTGGGCTATTACTGAAGAGTTTTAGATGCAGGGCGAACATGACAGAATGTTTCCCGGGGGTTCTTCTGGCTGCTCTTGCCTGTGTCCGCTGCAGCAGGACCGGGTGGATGCAAGAAAACCACTTGGGAGACTTTCACTATCACAGAGATGGTGAGAGCCTGATCTAGGAGGGCGGTGACAGACATGCAAACAGAAACAACTCAAAATGTGTTTTCTTCTGGCAAAATCAGGAAGACTTGGTGATGGGTTGGAAGTGAGAAATATGTAAGAGGGGGCCTTCTGGGACGTGGAACTCACATCACTATCATTTTATGAGGTGATTCTTGATACAGTCATTTTGCGGCAGTTTCACAAATACTTTACAAATCTATCCTCGTGGAGATGGTGGGTTGCTTTTTTTAATTTACGTTTTTCATGGAAGTAGAGCCACACAGCACACCGTGTAATGAACAGTTGATTCTTGAACAGCACAGAGGTTAGGGGCTGACACCCGTATGCAGTCAAAAATGTGTATATATCCTTTAACTCCCCCAAATGTAACTACTAATAGCCTATTATTAACAGAAACCCTTACTGAAAACAAAAACAATTGATTAGTACAAATTTTGTATGTTATATGTGTTAGGTACTCTATTCCTACAGTAAAGTAAGCTAAAGAAAAGAAAATTAAGAATTTCACTGGGGCGCCTGGTTAAGCTTCCAACTTCGGCTCAGGTCATGCATGATCTCATGGCTTATGAGTTTGAGCCCTGCATGGGGCTCTGTGCTGGCAGCTCAGAGCCTGGAGTCTGCTTTGCATTCTGTCTCCCTCTCTCTCTCTGCCCCTCCCCCACTTGCACTCAGTCTCTCTCTGTCTCTCAAAATAAAGATTAATTTTTTTTTTTAAGTCCATAAGGGGTTGCCTGGGTGGCTTAGTTGGCTAAGCGTCCAACTTGATTTTGGCTCAGGTAATGACCCCATGGTTGTCTGAAGGAGCCTGAATGACTCTGCATTGAGCATGGAGCCTGCTTGGGATCCTCACTCTCTCTCCGTCTTCCCTTCTGTCCCTCTCCCCATCTCGCCCCCAATCTCTCCCTCCCCCCCCCCGTCTCTCTCGCTAAAAAACCCATATATATATATATGGAGGAAAAACATATAGTACTATATTTATTGATACCATAAGTTTATGTCTCTTGTTCATAAGATGAATCCTCTGTCCGAACCTAGCTATATCAATTTTATATGCCACAAAACACCGTAGATGTTATTCATATTGCTAACACGAGACATCAAAAATGAATAGATAATGTGAAAAATAAACTTATATTTATTTACAAGTCTAACAATTCATGCATTGATGATGAAGAAGCATCCATATGATAACTTTATGGTAGTCTGGTATAATTGTATGATTCTTTCACAGTAGCCTAGTCTATACACTAGTGAATGAATCATTATAAAAATTTTATGGCATACAGTATTACAGTCATATTCATAATACAGCCCTGGAAGCATTGTTACTTTTTTTTAAAAAACCACTTACCTGTGATGATAAGCTGATGTGCAGTTTCTCCAATTATGAAAGAAAAAAAGGCATACTGTATGGTAATATAATTCTTTGAAAGCACCATTATAAAACAGTAATAAAATGAACACATTGTTAATTTTATGTTAAATATCACTCACCTTATACTTGTGGTATATGACAGGCTGTTTACATTCATACAAGTCTTCCATAAGATGTTCTACGTGATGAATACGTAGGTGGTAGTGATGATGCCGAAATATCTCCTACAGTTCTTGCCGTTCAGTTATTAGATTTTCAAGTGAACACACAACTTACACCATGTAAGTTTATTAACTGTACAGCATGATGATCATGTCCTGTTCATAAAGTGGAAGTGGAACACCATGAAGGTCTTCGTCCTCATTGTCTTTATGTTGAGTGGGCAGAGAGAGATGAAAGGGTTGTCTTCTTGTTCCAGGGGTGGCAGAGGCAGAAGAGGTGAAGGGGGTGGAAAGGAAGGCAGAGGGGCAGGCATGCTAGGTGTAACTTTATGGAAATATAGTATAATTTCTGTCTGACTTCTCTGCTTTTTCATTTCTCTAAAAAAGTTGCTATCTGTACCAATCATTCTTCTATTAGTGGCTTTAGTTTCAGTGCCCTTACTCTAGATTGGTTCATGTTGTGAAATAAGTCAAAAGATGTCCTGAATAATCAAAACCCTTGCATTGGAGTGTCTAATGTCATTCTGTTTTCTGACACTGGCTCTTCTAAGTCTTTGTTCTCCTCGTCTGGCACTGGCTCAGAAGTAGTCATCCTCTGGTGTAATATCTGCTAGCTCTTGAATTTATCCTAGGGCCATATCTTGAAACCATTCACTCCCACCATTTTTCCATACCCACACTTTTTCATGATTTCGTGATTTCCTTGATTGACTCTTGTAAATCCTGTCAAGTCATATAAACAACGTCTGGACACAGTTTCCTGGCAGGAATTGCTTGGCTGTATGGCTTTCATTGTTGCTTCTGTAACAACAATGGCATCTTCAATGGTGTCATCCTTCTAGACTCACATGATGTCTTTTCTCTTGAGGTTCTCTTCCATATTTCTGGCAATCCTCTCTGTAGAGTACCTTAAGAGTCCTTAAGATCCCCTGGTCTAGGGGCTGGATTAAAGACATTGTGTTTGGGGGGGGGCGCCTGGGTGGCTCAGTCAGGTGAGCGTCTGACTTCAGCTTGGGTCATGATCTCACAGTCTGTGAGTTCGAGCCCCGTGTTGGGCTCTGTGCTGACAGCTCAGAGCCCGGAGCCTGTTTCAGATTCTGTGTCTCCCTCTCTCTCTGACCCTCCCCCGTTCATGCTTTGTCTCTCTCTGTCTCAAAAATAAATAAACGTTAAAAAAAAAAAGACATTGTGTTTGGGGGCAAGTAGACCACTTCCACACCTTCACTGTTGCACTCATGGTGTTCTGGGTAGCCAGGTACATTGGCTGATACCAAAAGAACTTTAAAAGGCATTTCCTTACTGACAAGTACTTCCTAACTCCAAGGACAAAACATCAATGGAACCAATGCAGAAAAAAGGATTCCCATTGTCCAGACCTTCGTGTACAACCAAAACATGGCAGCTGATGTTTGTCTTTTCTCTCAAGGCTTGGGGGTTGGCACTTTATAGATAAGGACTGTTCTGATCATAAACTCAACTGCATTTGCACAAAACAACAAAGCTAGCCGATCTATTCTTGCCCTAAATCTTGGTGCTCATTTGCCTTCCTTACTAATAAACATCCTTGTGGCATCCCCCTCCCCAGAATATGACACTTTTGCTTCCATTAAAAACCTGTTCTGGCAGATACCTTTTCTTTTCAATGATTTTCTTTCTTTCTTTCTTTCTTTCTTTCTTTCTTTCTTTCTTTCTTTCTTTCTTTCTTTCTTTCTCTCTTTCTTTGTAATATTTATTTATTTTTGAGAGAGAGCATGAGCAGGGGAGGGACAGAGGGGGAGGTGCAGAGAGAGAGGGGGACAGAGGATCTGAAGCAGGCTCTGTACTAACAGCAGTGAGCCCAATATGGGGCTTAAACCCATGAACCATGAGATCATGACAGGAACTGAAGTTGGATGCTCAACCACTGGAGCCACTCAGGCACCCCTCAAAGATTTTCTTAATGGCATCTGGGAACTTGTCTGCTGCCACTTGGTTGGCAGAAGCTGCTTCTACTGTTGTCTAGAATTTTTTAAGCCCAACTTTTTTCTAAAATTATCAAACCATCCTTTGCTGGCATTAAATTCTCCAGCTTTAGATCCTTCATTTTCCTTCTGCTTTAAGTTATCATAAAATAACTGTGCTTTTTCTTGACTCTGAATCTACAGGGATGCCTTTCTTATAGCAACCCTGCACTCACAAAACAAGCTGCATTTTCAATACAAGATAAAAAGGTATATTGCAAAAAGCATAAGGTCTTTGTACCTCCTGGCATGGCAGCAGTGATGGCTTCACAAATTTCCTCTACTTTTTTTTTTTTTTTTTTTTTTTACAATGGTCCTTAGGCTGGATCCATTTATCTTGAAATGGCAAACAACTGCAGCTGCAGATTTCAATCTACCAGTACATATCAAGCAATTCAACTTTCTTGCGTCATGTCATGACTTTTCTCTGCTGCTTGGAGCATTTCCAGCCTCACTATTGGCAGTTTGTATGTCCAATAGTGTTTTCTAAGGTTTATGCTACTACACTAAACACGATGAAAGCCATGCAAGAACTGGGAAGTTTCACTTTTTACTGCATTGGGCAATTAACTGGAGAGAAAAAGGTAAAGATGATTAGCATCACGTGGCATTTTAAGGGGACACTTATAACAGTTGAGCTCCCTCCAAGAGTAATAGCAGATGGTTATGAAATTATTACAGTGGTGCAATTTGTACTCTAGTTAACCTTATGCAGTTATTTACAACATAAGACTGCATCTTCACTGTTACTTACATTTCTCTCAGAAATAAACAGCGACGTGTATGATTGGTTAAGTATGTACATTTTGGTAAATTTTAATTTTTAAATAGAATTGTGTACATGTTATGGTGCCAAATGATAAAATAGACTAGTATGTGCATACGTGGATTCATGACCTACTTTTTACATTTTCAAATTTCTAGGCTGCGTGGTTTATCAGTAAGTTTTCTCAAAATGTCACAGACCTCAAAAAAGTCCCAGTATATTTATTGAAAAAAAGTCTATGCGTAAGTGGACCCACACACATGTTCAAACCCATGTTGTTCAAGGGTCAACTAGAGTCAACTTTTCAAAAGTTAGGAGCAATATACACCCAACATTCTACTCTGGCACTCTCTTCCATGGTCATGTTGCTTGACTTCGATGTTTCTCTTGCATTCAGAAGAATGGCTGGCCTTGGCAGAGACTGAGTTTTCACTTTGAAGACTATAAAAAAATTCTATTCCATGTATACATTAAACCAGTCATTTTCAACTGAAGGCAATTTTGGTTGGAAACTATTAAAGATTTCTGTATGGGGGCGCTTAGATGGCATCGTCGGTTAAGCATATGACTCTTGATTTCAGTTCAGGTTATCATCTCGTAGTCATGAGAGGGTGCTCCACATCAGGCTCCCTGCTGGGCGTGCAGCCTCTTGAGAGTCTCTCCCTCCTGCTTCCTCTGCCCCTCCCTGGCTAGTGCTCACTCTCTCTCAAAAAATAAAAAAAATGAATGAATCAATGAATCAATGAATGAATAAGATTTATATGAATAAGCTAGACTGCTAGTGTTGAAGTGGAGAAAATTTTGTCCCTCAGAGGACATTTGGGCCATGTCTGGAGGTGATTATCACAACTGAGGAGGTGCTACGGGCATCTAGCGGAAAAAGGCCACACACAGGGTTGCCCCCGCAACAAGGAGTTACCCAGTTCAAAATGTCAGTAATGTCAAGGTTAAGGAAACTTGAACTAGAAGGATATTTACTAGCTTGTCGTTCTGCATGGAGCTAGGAAGGGCTTCACCAGTGTCACTGATCAATCATAGTCCATTATGGTCAGGGTAGGAAACACAAAGGGTCCTAAGTTCTTGTAAATAACCAGAAACCTATAACATCGTCCCAAGTGTCCAATTCTATAGCCTTTCAAACACAAATTTTAAAAATTACATGTGGGAAATCAAATATAGAGCTTTAGACTCTTAACAAAAATTTAAATATTTAATTAATAGCTTGCATTTAAAATTTAGATCATGATGTTAGCAAATCTAGTGCTTAGAGTATACACCTGATAGATACTACTTAAGATTTCTCCCAAATGAGATCTCTACTCTTTTTTCTAGTTGTTAACATGACATCATAAGAAATACTTCCCTAAAATAACCCAATGATGAAATGGGCAAAGTATATAAATAGGTCAAAAAAGAAGAAATTTATAAAACCAACAAACATGGAAAATGTATTTGACTTTTTTTCTATATGTTGCTATCTGAACCCCCTATAAATTACTGAATAAACTAATATTTCAAACTGGTAAAAAAATATATTTGAGAACTTCAGTAATATGAGATGCAAAATCAAAATGGTTTTTGCCCATCATGGGGTGTCTGGGTGGCTAAGTGGGTTAAGCACCCAGCTCTTGATCTTGGCTCAGGTTATGATGTGACAGCTCCTGAGATTGAGCTCCATGTCAGGCTCTCTGCTGACAGTGCAGAATTGGGATTCCCTCCCTCTCTCCCTCTCTCTCTCTCTCTCTGCCCCTCCCTCACTCACGTACTCTAAATAAATAAACAAATGAACAAACAAACATTAAAATTAAAACAACTTAAAAATTTTGTACATCAAATTCACCTACAGTTTTATTTTAAAAATATATCTAGACAGTAGGAACGGATGTGGTGACTGATATTTGTTTTTTGTATCCACCAGAATCTGTTTTTCTTTGATTTGGGAACAGTGGTCATAGAAAGTGCTGGGAAAATGCAAGTGCCAAGTTTTTCCATGAGAAAGGACTATTTTATGCTGCATCCAAAGTCATCTTATTGGTGGAAAATACAGAGACAGAAAGTAATGAAAGCAAGGAGAGGCCACCTTCTATATTAATTACCTTGGATAAGAATCTTGAAGAAGCTACTCCAAGGGGGAGGGTGTGGCTGCACATTTTGGCAAAAAGGATGACCAAGTCATGATGGCAGACCAGGAAATAATCCACATAGGAATCTGCTCTGTGAAATGGTTGGAACCTAATTTATATACTAATTAGTACTATTGAGTAGCATACAAAATAAGGATTATTTTCTTCCTTTAAAAAAAAAATGTTGTACTGCTGGTGTGTTCTCTGAGGCTTTATCTAGTCTTTTCTTTCTCCCAGGTAAGATGAGATGTTGCATTGACCAATATATATCAATTTCAGCAGTTGTTCGTGTTTTAATGAGAATGAAAAAAAAATCCACATTGGCCCACAACTGGCAATAGCGTTGTGCCCCCAGTTTGCCTCTTGTGATGCTGAGAACAGCTCATCCAACAGATTGGCTTTTCAATGGCATTGTATTAATACGCATACAATGCCATGATCACTGGGAACCCATAGAGTGTGTCTGATTTGGGAATAGGGGCACACACACATAACAATGTGCAATTAGAGTGGAAACTTTTAAAACATTCACCTACAGGTTTAAGCCTGAAAGGCAGTTTCAGGAATCCTTCCTGAGCTGGAGAGAGAGACTTTTGAATATTTTATATTTCAGAAGACCTCATAATGGCATTTTTGTTTCCTGGTTTTCAAGTTGACGTTTATTCAATGTAATGGAAAGGCAGATTTGGGGAAATGTTCCTTCTCTCTTTGGGTTCTGCAGTTACACAGGGCAAAGAAGAAACAGTTTTAATACTCCACTGGATATTTACAGTTGGATGATATTTTTCTTGTTCGGGGGCTGAATATACCCTGGTGTGCTGTTTTAAAAATCAGTCATAGATACATTTACATAGTTAGTACAAGCACAGGCAATTCACAGAGGGGGCACATTTCAGTGTTGGGAAAAAAGAATTAAGAATACAATTCCTGCCAGTAGCATTTTGGACCCAATCTGCTTCACCCTTTTTTTTTCCTTTAATGGGGAGAAATTTTTACAGTGAACTAGTTTTCCCACTGCATTGTATTAATTGGAATAAAAAATAGTTATTAGAGCAAACCTATGGAGTAAGGTCATTTAATTAGGAGGCAGTTCTCAGAAGTAAAGATATAGGTGTTAGTAAAAACTTAATATAGTGATACAAAATGAAAATTTAACCTGTTAATTTATATCTATTCAACATACAGTAGACATCTATGAGTACATACAGAATACTAGAGACTATCTTAATGGAAACATAAAAGGTGGGGGAGAGGAAGAAGAGTTCACATGTTTGTATTTTCCAGAGTGTTACATTTAGAAATACAAATGTTGAGCTTTAATCCCAGCATATTCATTTAGGAAACAGGTTATTAATTTATAAGCCTAGTTTTCCTGATTCATGACAAAAAAATAATCTGTCTACTTAATTGTTACATCTTTTTTTGCAATGATTAAGATCAAGAAAGGAATGATTAGCCAATGAAAATTTAGGATGCTCTAGCAGTATCGCTAAGTAGTTATCCTTTGTGTATGTACGTGGGAAAAGGGTTAGTGGTAACAGTGGAAAGGAAGATTAGGAACAAAGTAATTCCTATTTTTAATTCTTTTACTTGAATATAATTTACACACAATGTTACAATAGTTTCAGGTGTAGAACATAGTGATTCCATTTCTCTATATGTTACGCTCACCACAAATGTAGCTACCATCTGTCACCATACAATGCTATTAGAATATCTTTGACTATTCTCCCTATGCTGTGTCTTTTATTTCTATGACTTACTCGTTCCATGGTCGGAAGCATGTAACCCTCATTCCCCTTCACCTATTTTTCCCATTCTCCCATCTCCCTTTCCTTTGACAATCTTCGGTTCGTTCTCCATATTTATAGGTCTGATTCTGCCTTTGGTTTGTTGATTCATTTGTCATTTAGGTTCCACATATGAGTGAAATCGTATAGGATTTGACTTTCTTAGTCTGACTTATTTCACTTAGAATAATACTTTTTAGGTCCATTGTATGTTGTCACAAATGGCCAGATTTCATCCTTTTATGGCTGTGTAATTGTGTGTGTGTGTGTGTGTGTGTGTGTGCGCGTGTGTGCGCGCGTATCACATTTTCCTTATCCATTCACCTGTCAATGGACTCTGAGATTCTATTTCCATGTCTTTGCTATTGTTTCCTATTTATTTTTTTGAAAAATAGTGAGTGACTGCCATGTGCTAAGCCCCATTCCAGATGCAGAAACATGATAGTGAACAAAATAGATGCCCCCCCCCCAAAAAAAGGGTTTCAAGAACCTTATATTCTATGGGAGTGAAAGGATCTTGACAGAAAATAAACATCTAAAATATGTAGAGTGTCAGATTTAAAAATAATAATAAAGCAGGAAGAATAATATGGAGTGTGTATATGTGCTTTCTACTGTAAACTAGAGGTTAGTTCTAGCTTCAGGCATGGCTTGATACAGGAAATGGATCAAGCAATGTAATTCACAGTCTGTTTCTCCATCTCATGTTGATTTCCTCAGTGTACCATACATTGTGTCACTATAGTAACTCCAAGAGTTCTGAGCTTACATTGTCCAAAAAACTACCAGTTTCAGCAGATAAGGTATCTGTTTTCCTGTAGCTCTGACATAAACCACACACATGCATCTCATTGTGGTTTGAGTCCTACCTCTGACTTGAATCAATCACAGGAAAATAGAGTATGCTGAATAAAGTAGGACTGAGTCATGTGACCAGTTCTGGTACTCAGTGGTAGAATCAGCCCCAGTCAAACCAAGTAAACTGAAACATGGTAGGGTTCTCTAAGGAAAGTGAGGGCTCTCCTACAAGAGGACGGCAGAATGAGTGAAAGACAAGAGCCATGGGCATCTAATACATTTGGACTCACTTAGTAGAATTTTGCTTTCTGCAGCCCCAGAAAATAGAGCCAGAGGTGTATGTACTGTGTAGGTGGGGGGAGGGCTGTTTATCCTGTGGAGTATCCTATCTCCCACAGTTATCATCGTCCTGGAATGTGGTAGGCCCTCAAACTTTTACTAAAGGAATGAGCCAGTGAGTACATGAATGACTTAGACACGTGATTTTGGCTGCCTTGGTTAAATAATACTTTCTGTCATTGCCAGCACAAGGAAAAATGTAAGGCAGCTGTATGTATTTAACTGCCTTATAGAATGAGCAAAGAAAAGTAACTCAATTAGCTGTAATTTGGTTGGGTACTATTAGATACTTAATTGAATAATTACTGGTTTGGGCAAAGGGGTGTTTTTATCCTGTACTCTGATTCTCTAAACGTAGTTTATATTCATTCTTAATTTTTTTTTTCTTGTAGAAAGGGAAAGGACATTCTCTTCCAAAGAGGGAAACTGGTATGCTTGTACCTGTCTACACTGTCTGAGATACTCAATTGAATACTTAAAAATACTTATTTTAATAAAAGTAGATTAAACTGGTAAATATCTTAAGTATGGAAAATATCTAATTTTTGGACATTTCTGCACATGATATCATTGTCTGAAATTTCTAGTGATTTTCTGTACTTCAAAAATTATTTGGAGGTGAGTAAATTAGTGTTGCTAGAAGGATAAGAAGGGACACTTTCTACTATGTCCAATAAGAGATTCTACATTTCTAAAGTTATTCTCCAGAGAACATTGTATAGAACAGGGACATTTAATTAGAAACAAATTCACACAAAATGGTTATAGCGGACCATAGTTATTATTTCTTCATGATCATGTAATCCATTGAAAGAAGATGATCGGTATTGGTCCTAAGGACAGAGCCATATAAACACTTCATGCATGCATGGTATTTAGAAACTTAAAAACTAAGTTGTATTTCTTTGCTTCAAATTGGGCTCTACTGTGGTTTAACATTATTAGAAAATCAGCCTCGTTCCCCTCTTCTTCTCTTTCTTCTTTTTATTATTGAAGTGTAGTTGACACACAATGTTACATTAGTTTCAGGTGTACAGCATAGTCATTTGACAAGTTTATACATTACACTCTGTTCATCACAAGTGTAGCAACCGTCGGCACCATCCAATGCTATTGCAGTACCTTTGACTATATTGCCAATACTGCACCTTTTATCGCTATGACTTATTCATTCCATAACTGGGAGCCCCTACCCCTCTCTCTCCTTCACTTATTTTGCCTGTCCCCCATCACCCTCCACTCTGGCAACTGCTAGTTTGTTTACTGTATTCATGGTTCTGTGTCTACGTTTTCTTTGTTCATTTGTTTTCTTAGGTTTTCTATATTAAGTGAAAATGTAGTATTTGTCCCAATCTGAGTTATTTCAGGTAGCATAATGCTGTCTAATTCCATCCATGTTGTGGCAAATGGCAGGATCTCATTCTTTTTTATGGCTGAGTAATATTTGATTGTGTATATGTGTGTGTATACATCACATACCATACCTTCTTTATCCATCCATGTACCTTTGGACACTTATGTTGTTTCCATATATTAGCTATTATAAGTGATGCTACAATAAACATAGAGGTGCATGTATCTTTTTTTGAATTAATGTTTTGTTTTTCTTTGGATAAATACCCAGTAGTGGAATTACTGGATTATGTTATTTCTGGTTTTGAATTTTGAGGGAAGTTCTATACTGTTTTTCACAATGGTTGTGCCAATTTTTATTTCCACCAACAGAACACAAGGCCTTCTTATTTTCCCACATCCTTGCCAAGACTTGTTATTTCTTGTCTTTTTGATAATAGCCATTCCGACTGGTTCGAGATGAGAACTCATTGTGGTTTTGACTTGCATTTCCCTGTTGATTAGTGATGTTGAGCATCTTTTCATGTGTCTGTTGGCCATATATATGTCATCTTTGGAAAAATGTGTATTAGGTCTTCTTGATTTTTAATTTTTGTTGTTACTTGGTTCTGTGTGTTCTTAATATATTTTGGGTATTAAAATCTTATTAGATGTATCATTTGCAAATACCTTCTATCATTCAGTGGGTTGTTTTTTCACAAACGTTCTGTCCAGAAGTTTTGTTTTTGTTTTTTTTTTTGAAGTTTTGGTGTAGTCCCAACAATTTATTTTTGTGTTTGTTTCCTTTGCCTGAGGAGACTTATCTAGAAAAATGTTCCTAAGCTTGATGTCAAAGAGATGACTGCCTATATTTTCTTTTAGTTTTATGGTTTCAGGTCTCAACATTTAGCTCTTTAAATTCATTTTGAGTTTATTTTTGTGAATAGTATAAGCAGGTGGTCCAGTTTCATTCTTTTGCATGTAGCTGTCCAGTTTGCTCAGCACCATTTATTCATTTATTGAAGAGACTTTCTTTTCCCCACTGTATATTCTTGCCTCCTTTGTCTTAGATTAACTGGCCATATAAATATGGGGTTATTTCTGGGCTCTCTATTCTGTTGAGTTGATCTATGTGTCTATTTTATGCCATATTGTTTTGATTACAACAACTTTGTAGTATATCTTGAAATCTGGAATTATGATACCTTCAGCTTTGTGTTTCTTTCTCAAGATTGATTATTCACGGTCTTTTGTGATTCCAAACAAATTTTAAGGTTATTTTTTCTAATTCTGTGAAAAATGACTTTGGTATTTTGTTCGTGATTGCCTTGAATCTGGAGGTTGCTTTGTGTAGTATGAACATTTTAATAGTTCTTCCAGTCCATGATAATGTTTGTCTTTCCATTTGTTTGCATCAATTTCGATTTTTGCGTCAGTGTTTTATAGTTTTCAGTATACATGTCTTTCACCTAATTGGTTAATATTAGGTATTTTATTATTTTCGGTGCAGTTGTAAATGAAATTGTTTTCTTAATTTTTCTGCTACTTTTTTATAATGTATATAAATACAACCGATGTCTGTACATTAATTTTATAACTTGCAATTTTACCAAATTCATTTATTAGTTCTAATGTTGTTTTTCATTTTTGTTTTGTTTTCATCACGGAGTCTTGAGGGTTTTTTACGGTATCATGTCATCTGCATATAGTGACAGTTTTACTACTTCTTTACCATATGGTTGATTTTTATTTCTTGTCTGATTTCCGTGTCTAGAATTTCCAGTACCATGTTGAAAAAAAGTGGTGAGAGTAGACATCCTTGTCTTGTTCCTGACCTTAGGGAAAAAGCTCTAAGTTTCTCACCACTGGGGATAATATTAGCTGTGGGTTTGTCAGATATGTCCTTCATTATGCTAAAGTATATTTCCTCTAATACTGCTTTGTTGAAGGTTTTTGTAATGAATATATGTCAAATTTTATCAACTGTTTTTTTTTTGCAACAATTTGGATGATCATACGATTTTTTATCTTTAATTTTTTAAATGTGGAGTATCACATTGATTAATTTGTGGATATTGAACAATCTTTGCATCCTCAGAATAAATCCCACCTGATCCTGGTGAATAATCCTTTTAATGTATTGTTGAATGTGATTTGTTAATATTTTGTTGAAGATTTTTTGCATCCTTATTTATCAGGAATATTGGCCCATAGTTTTCATCTTGATCTTTTGTAGTGTCTTATTTTGGAATCAGGGTAATTCTGGCCTCATAGAATAAATTTGGGAGTTCCCCTCCCTTCCTTTTTTTTTTTTTTTTTTTTTTTTGGAATAATTTGAGGAGAATAGGAATTAACTTACTTTTAATGTGTGGTAGAAATCACCTGTGAATCCATCTGGTCCTGGACTTGTTTTTTGGTTTGTTTTTTTTTTTGTTGTTTTTTTTTTTTTGTTTGTTTTGTTTTGTGTGTGTGTGTGTGTGTGTGTGTGTGTGTGTGTGTGGTTTTTTTTTTTTTTTTTTTTTACTGATTCAATCTCATTACTAATAATCGATCTATTCAAATTTTCTATTCACTTTTGGAAGATTGTATGTTTCCAGGAATTTATCCATTTTTTTTCTAGGTTATCTAATTTGTTGGCATACAATTTTTCACAGCAGTTTCTTACAATCCTTTGTATATTTGTGGTTACCCTCTTTTAAAATATTTGTGTAACTTTACGTGTTATGTCATTCATTTTCCCTAGCATTTTGGGGCACATTTACTATGAAATAGATGATAGGCCAAGCATTTTACCTATTATCTCCTTCTGTTGTGATGTCTGCTAATTTTACAAAGTTCTTTCTTTGTGTTGCTTATTAGTGATGATTGCTCAGTGCATTCTTCTTTACAAACAGCTTTTCTCTTTATTTAAAATGTTTACATTTTAGAGAGAATACAGAGAGAGAATGAGGACACATGAGCAGGGGAGGGGTAGAGAGAAAGAGAGAGAATCTCAAGCAGGGCCCACACTGTCAGTCAGCTGAATGTAGGGCTTGGTCACAGGAACCAGTGAGTTCATGACCTGAGCCAAAATCAAGAGTCGGATGCTTAAGCAACTGAGCCACCCAGGTGCCCCAAGAGCTTTTCCCTTTTAACAGTCTTTTTTGTTTTGTTTTGTTTTGTTTTATTTTGTTTTTGTTGTAATTCAGTGGTTCTAAATTTGAATGTGCACCAGAATCACTTAGAAGACTTGTTAAAACAAATCACGGGGCTCCTTTGCAGAGTTTCTGACTTATTATGTCTGGGGTCATGTCTAAATATTGGGATTTGCAACAAATTCTCAATTGATGCTGATGGTCGGGGACCATTCTTTAAGAACCACTGCTCAACCTCAAATAAGTAGTTGGTTATGATGCATATCTGCTTGGTATTGTGAGGAAAAAGTGAAATGTGGAATGAGAAGTGCTGAGTTCCACCACAGATCTTTCATTTAGGGAATAGATTGCTCACTTAACTTTGAGTTTTGTTTTCCTGCATTGTTGAATTGTGTGTATGTATGCATATCTTCTTAGGGCATCTTGTAAGGATAAAAGTCAGGGACAATGTGATATGCTTTTGAGTTGAAAATATCATATAGAAGAAGGGTGGTGAAAAGTGATTGATAGAGCATTTAAATTGCTGACAGGACCAGTTAGTGGGAGTCTGCTGTGGATGGAGTTTAAATATGGAATGATTCCTTTTCCTTCATTTATTCAATAAACATTTATTGATCATGAAGTAGATGCTAATGGAGAGAGTTAGGAATGAAGAAAAGAGACAAAAACCTATGCTTATGTAGAGTTCACATTGTAGAAGGAAAATACAACAAAGAGGATAAGCACACAGCCCATTCTGAGGAAAGAAGTGAAATGAAGAAAAGTAAGATGGAGGGGGCTTGGTGATAGGTGTATGAAGAGAAGCAGTTTTGATATACACATAATACATAGACTAATCTCTCAGGGAGCTTAACCAAAATTCACGTGCCCAAACTCCACTCCCAGATATTCCTATTCTATGTATTATCTGGGTTGGAGCCTGGGCTGGGAGTTACCTGTTGACTGAAAGGTGGTTCCAAAGCTAATGGATTGGACTTTGGAATCTGATTAAGAAACAGTAAGCTAGAGGGTAGTAAGGAAGGAAGTTTAGCAATGTAGCTAGAGAGAGAATTAGAAAAGAAGGTGGACAGGAACTGGAAGGACAGACACAAGGAGAAAGAGGGGAAGACTAAAACCTTTATGGGAGAGAGGTAGTGAGAAGCTCAGGCAAACAGACTGTGTGGAAAGACTGTAGGGGTGGTTACGAGAGACTCGTGTGATTCTGGCTCTTCCTTACCAGCTTCGTGGCCTTAGGCATGTTACTTAACTTCCTGAAACCTTAGTTCCACAAAGAGGGTGTGTGTGCGTGTGTGTGTGTGTGTGTGTGTGTGTGTACACCCATGTATATATACATATCTTCGTTGTTGGTAGTTTTAGGTTACACATTATATATGCCAAAGTCCATCCCCTCCATTTGGGCCATATATGGTAGTGGCGGTCATGCTGATTTGAAGGCATTGAAGCTAAGGTAGAATGAATTCTTAAAACATTACATACAGACTAAGATGACCCAAAAGTCTAAAAGCTATACCGGGTGGATCTTGCCACTCAGTTGTGTGCCCCACAATATTTTGCAAATATAGGCTTGTGTCAGGAAAGGTGTCCTGATAGGAAACAGTTTGGAAACAGTCATTTGCGTAGAACTCCTGGAGTTTTCTGTCACTGGATTTTTTTCCTCCTGTGTTTTATCAGTTGCTTTCAAAGACACAAGGAAACCAATAGTTGTGAGTTCATCACTTGGTGCATACAATATCTAACATAGTAGAACTAAGAGTCTTACACGGTTTCATTTCTACCACGTGGCCTGATTTCTATTCCCAACCAAATCCTAGGATGAAAGAAACATTTCTCTACTTACTTGAAGTTAACTTCATTTGGCAGCCCTTCTGGGTTTTATTGCCTGTTCAGAGGGTTTACTTTTCACAATAAGCATCATGTGGTATCCTGAAGAGCACTATTCTGTTTGGTGTTTGTCCAAAGGAGAACCAACTGGACTTTTTACTTCTGGGACTCATTGCATCTCAAACATGGTAAACATCGTAGAATGGTAATCTCAGTGTGTTTGTGATTTTGTGGGATTGAAGACCAAAAGAAGTGCTCTTAGTTTGTTGTTGTTGTTTTTTTTTCCCATAGATGAATAAAATTCCAATTTGGATTCTCGAATAAACATGTCCTCAGTCCACTTCTTTTTTCCTGACATGTTTTGAGGTATCCAGCATTTGCTACATGGTTCATGCTTCAATTCTGACTATGAGAGTATCACTCGATGATAAAGTCTCTTGGTTCTACAGTCTGGCCCCTGGGATCCCATTTTCAGAACTTCCACCATGGTTTCTTTACTTAGCATGTCTATTTTTCTCCTATGGAGAAAGACATGCAGACAGTTCTCTTTTTTTTTTTTTTTTTTTTTGTCTCCATGGCCTCCTAGTATAGAATTGGGCACATTATTGGTGTTAGGTAATTACTTGATTAGATTGCACTGATTAAAACAAGGAGTTAGAGTTCTTGTTAGCTTGCCTTATTTCCTCTGCAGTGAAATTTTCCAAAATGCATTCTATACAACATTAGTCCTATAAAATGCTCTATTAAGAATCTGTGGTCATACAAGCTTAGGAAATGCTCTGTGTACTAGATGGCTCCTGGAGGTTCATAATATACATTGGATTTGAACTCTGAAAAATCCAGCATCTAACATTCTATTTAAATTAGTTAGCTCCCCACATGATTTTGACTAAAGATGCCCTTTCTACTGCTTTGATTTGTTTTGTTTTTGTTTTTTACTGTGAGAACTGCTTGGGAAATGCGGTTTTGCTACTGTTTTATTCTTTAACTCATTTCAAGCATTTCAGCCTCACCTCTGAAAAAAGTGTTTTCTCTCAGGGCACCTGAGTGGCTCAGTCGGTTAAGTGTCCAACTTCAGCTCAGGTCATGATCTCACAGTTGTGAGTTCAAGCCCCATGTTGGGCTCTGTGCTGACAGCTCAGAGCCTGGAGCTGGCTTCAGATTCTTTATCTCCCTTTTTCTATCTGTCTCTCCCCTGCTCACGCTGTCTCTCTCTCTCTCTCTCTCTCTCTCTCTCTCTCTCTCTCTCTCTCTCTCAAAAATAAACAAACATTAAAAAAATATTTTTAAAAAAGTGCTTTCTCCTTTCACAAAATCCCATCATTGTACTCTGTGGTTTTCTGGGACCAGCTTTTAGTTGTTGGTGAGAATATCTCTGATGAAGCATACATCTCTTCCCAGCTCCATGTTGACATCACATAGGGTGATGTCACCCTAGGCACAACCCAGTTAACCAACCCATGGATAAACATGGATGTAGTCTATCAATACCATGCCACAGCTGGCTAAGGGCATGATTTAAAAAAGAACCTAGATTTTCCAACTCTGATTCAGGATTGTTCTTTGTTTTGTTTTGTTTTGTTTTTCTAGCTTTATTGATGTATCATTGACAAATAAATTATGTAGATATTTAAAGTATACCGCATGATGATTTGATGTGCATATACTCAGCGTTGGTTGGTTTGTTTTAGAAACTCACTATCACAGGCAGGTAAAGGAGATCTGCATGTTATATGCCTAACATATACCAAAGGCATTTGCGTAGGTTAAAGAACATTCTGCTGTGAAAGACTCTGAGAGGTAAACGTTCTATCCCCATTTTTTCAGTTGTAGATGCTGGAGTTGGAAAGGGTATGTTTGTCCAAAGATGTTGATTCCGTGAGTGGCAGAGTCAGAGTTCCCAGATACATAGATAGAGCCAGCTCTTTGCCTTCTACCACACCAGTATTTTCCAGCCCTGTGACCTTGAACAGGTCACTTCTTTGTGCATAAATTTCCTCACTGATACACTTAGAAGAAGATAATCCTAAATTACCACACAGGGATATTGTGGAACTCTAGTGAAACATTGTGTGTGTGAATGCATTTTATAAATTACAAAGTGCTATTAAAATTATATTAGTCCATTACTCATATAAAATATTAAATTGTGACATCACTCTACTTCAATTTCATATTCATTAATAGGAATGAGAAGCAGTTGAGCATAGCAATTAAGAATGCAGACTTTGTCATCAGGCAGGCCTGAGTTAATCCCATCTTTATCTCTTACCCACTGGGTGATTTGGGAGCAGTTACTTAACTTCTCTGTACCTCAGTTCCCTCACTTATAAAATGGAGGCAATTCCAGCACCTAACTTGTAAAGTTGTCTAAAGATTAAAATTCTACATGAAAAGCACTTAAGACAGTGCAAGTAGCAAGTCAGAGCTTTAAAAAAAATAACTGGAATTAGATTTATCTTATTTCTCTGCCAATTTAACTAGCCTTATAAGAGAATTGTCTAAGCTCTTGTTTCCCATAGATACTGGTTAGGGGACTACTCTTTTTTTTCTTTAGTCCCAAGTTTAATTTCTTTTTCTTTCTTTTTCTTTTTTTTTTTTTTTTTTCGTTTGAGGTATAATTGACATGTAACATGATATTAGTTTCAGGTGCACAGCGTGATGATTTGATATTCATGTACATTGAGAAATGATCACCACAATAAGTACAGTAGACACTTGTCACCATACCTAGTTGAAATTTCTGTACAAAGCTGTTCTACAAGGTCAGTTTCTTTACAAAGCCCTTGAGAGCTCCTCTCTCCCAATCCAGTATTGTTGTCAACTTCTAGACTTTCTTCCCTCCCTCATCTCATTTTAGCGATGTGTACCAGGTCCATATGTATCTCTCTTTACTTCTCATGGCTGAAACATTCCTTCCTTCTTCTCTCCTTCTCCCCCTCCACCTTCCCTCTTATTCTCTTTCTTGGGAATGTGTTGCCTGATGTCGTACCCCTTCCACAAATAATGGTTAGTTGTTGATTCATGGTGCTTGGAGTTCCTGATTTGTCTTGGAAGCTGGAAAGATACTGCTCTTGAATTTTAAGAGATGCATTTAAAAGGGAATATTAAATAAAATCTAATTTATACTTGATTTCCCACACTTTTTCTTTCTTACTTTATTTTCCTCCTTTTCTCAAGAACTTGGTTCTAATAGTCTCTTGAATTTTTAACCAAAATGTTGCTTACCAATTGGAGAACATGTAAATAAAATACAGAGGAATAGGGAAGCTAACTTGTTTTTATGGTAAGGACCAACGAGTAACTACAAGCATAATTTATTAGTTTTGATTTGCCAGAACCACTTGCTTTCCAAATAAGATGAAAAGCTCCACTGAAGAGAATGGTCTGTGGTTGAATTCGTTGTTACTTGAAGAAGAAAGCTATCAACTCAGTCATAATCCACTTACTTGTCAGTCATGTTAAGATCTTGGCTAGAGGAAGATTTTAGCCTTTCCATTAAATATGAGCCATAATACAGACAGAAGCACATAAATCAAAAGGAGAAGGACCCATCCAGTCAGAATTATCTCCACTTGATTTTTTTTAAGTTTATTTATTTTGAGAGAGAGAGAGAGAGAGAGAGAGCGCGCACAAATGGGGAAGGGGAGAGGGAGAGAGAGAGACTCTTAAGCAGGCTCCACTCCCAGCACCGAGCCCAATGTAAGGCTGGATCCCGGGACCCTAGATCATGACTTGAGCCAAAATCAAGAGTCAGACACTTAGCTGACTGAGCCACCCAGGCACCCCTCTCTGCTTCTTATTAGTAACTGTCTCTCTGAGATTTAATCCTCTGCCCCAATATTTAGATAATGCAGAAGTTGGCAAACTACGGCCCTCCCTGAGACAAATCTGGCCTGCCACGTGTTTTTACAAAGTTCATGAGCTAAGAATGGCTTGTTTTTTTTTCAATAAGTGAAACAAGAAAAAAGTTTTTGATGCATAAAAAAAAGAAAAAATGTATGAAATTCAAAATTCAGTGTTCATAAAAAGTTTTATGAGAATGAGACACACCCACTCATTTATGCATGTCTACGGTTGCTTTCTTGCCATAACTGCCAAGCTGCAAAATTGCAACAGACTGTGCAGCCTGCAAAGCCTAACATATTCACTATCTGGCCCTTTACAGAGAAAGTCTGCCAAACCCTGAGATCAGACTAACTACACAGGGTTTTTGTGAGATGAAGACAGAAACTATAATTAAAGCATCTGGCACACAGTGGGCACTCAATAAATCTTGGCTGCTAGGATTATATGTAAATATTATGTTAATAAAAAGAGTCTGTGCATCTTATCCAATTCTGGTTACAAAACATAATGTCCTCTAAGGTCAGGTTTCCTGAAATAAAGCCAAGTGCCTCCGAATGGCTGTAGAAATCGGGTTTGAGGGGGTGAAGCTCTCTGAGTAGGAAGGGCTGAAGGATGTTGTTTCAGTGGCTTATGCAGTTGGTATTTAACATTGTGGGGTTGGGAGCAGGGACTGTTAAGGTAGTTGCTGTCTTCATTGAGTAACTTCTCAGGGATAGATTTCCACTCCTCAGTGCAGACTCCACATTCCAATTTATCTTTTCTCTGTTCATACAACTCATTCTTGAATTTGTGAAGGCTGTTCAACTTAGCTTCAGTGAAAATGTGTATAAGAAATGCTGCACAAGCCATAGAATCCTGATTTTTTTTTTCTACTAAATAGTTAGGTATCTGTTCTAACATTGTCTTTCCATACATCATGGAAATCTTGGCAAGATTCTTCAGAAATGGCAAGCCTGTGATCATTGAGTTTGTGATGAGATGCCTCAGTTTCCTCCTAATCAAGTACAATAAAGAGTTTTCAGGGAAAAGCCAATTTAGTCAAACATTTAAAAGTAATTAAACATAAAAGTATAAATCTAGAGGAAGGTTACTCTATTGGTGATGAGTTTATTCCAATTGAACTTCAAGGATATAATGTTCAGGATATTAATGTAGCAGTTTAAAAGCTTTATTTTTGAAAGTCTACAAAGACTGAGCCAGAGAATAAAGTTAGATGGAAATTTCACTGGTCAGTAAGCACTTGAGGTATTTAGACAGAACACAGAGTAAATCAACATTTAGGGAGCATTGGTGGTAGAGCGGTTGGCATAGCTGCCTTCCAGAATAAATAAACATTTTAAGATGAAGCTTTATGAATAAAAATTATTAACTCTATCATAAATGTTATTTTGTATTAAGTTCTCCAATACACCAGTACTGTCTCTGTCACTACCACCTTTCTGGGTACAATTTTCATATCCTCCCTTCTACCTTCATCCAGCAATTACTATAGTATCTACTCTGGCCCAGGCCCTGTTGATGGCTTTTGTGATAACTGATGAATGGGACAGACATAATGTGTACCCTTAAGAGCTGACAATGTAGTTGAACATTCAGACAATAACAATAAAGAAGGGCATGTAGTATGACAGGAAAATTCAAAGAATGTTGTGGAGCACACAACAGAGGACCTAAGGTTTGGCGGAGTACATGAGGAGGAGAAGAAACAGAAGACTTTCTGCCAGAAGGAACCTATAAGCTGTTTCCTGGATGTCCTATAGTAGGTTCCAGGTCCAGGTCGTCCAACGCCTTGTAATCTGTGTTAGGAATTTCACATTGTATCCTAAGAGAAATGAGAAGCTTTGAACTATTTATATTACGAATGAGACTAACAGTAAGTGTCTAAAGATTAAAAATGCATTGGGTTTTTTTTGTTGTTGTTGTTGTTTTTACTTTAATTCTAGTATTGTTAACATACAGCATTATATTAGCTTCAGTTGTACAATAGAGTGATTCAAAAATGCTATGTCTTAGTCGTCATCATGAAAAGTGTACTCTTAATCCCCATCACCTGTTTCACCCACTGACCCTCTGTTTCTTGGTTTCTCTCTCTTTCTTTGTTCATTTGTTTCACTACTTAAATTCCACATGAGTGAAATCATATGGTATTTGTCTTTCTCTGATTGACTTATTTCGCTTAGCATTATACTCTTTAGCTCTATCTATGTTGTTGCAAATGGCAAGATTTCATTATTTCTTTATGGTTGAGTAACATTCCAGTGTGTGTGTGTGTGTGTGTGTGTGTGTGTGCGCACGCGCGGGTGTGCACATGTGCACACGGGTGCCACTTTTTTAATCCATTCATCAATAGATGGGTACTTGGGCTGCTTCCATAGTTTGGCTGTTGTAAATAATCCTGTAATAAAGCATACCTATGTCCTGAATGTATTTAAATACCAAGTAAGGGAATGGCTAAAAAGAAAAAAAAATCCACATGCAGAATTTAGCAATATCTGCTAATATTTGCGCATTTACTAAGCTGAAGCATGGTAAGCACTCAGTGCATGTTAGTTATTGCTATGTATGTTCAAGCCACTTTTACTAGTACTATTTTATTAAACCCTCATACAATCTCATGAGATAGCTGCTCTTATTCTGACTTTACACGTGAGGAGTGAAGGATAAGAGTGTTTGTGTAGCTTACCATCTCCTCCTGGCTTAGAGTTCCAGCATCAGTATAATAAGCCAGGTCTGTCAAATTCCATGCCAGGGCAAACAGTTTCTAACTCCAGAAAATCATAAGCATGGTGGCAAGTACAAAGTTTTCCCCTTAACCAATTTTTCATACCTAGCTGTAAAGAATACTTTGAAATTCATGGTATTAAAACTAAAAGACTACAGTTCCCAAGTCAATAGACTCCTCACCTAAAATCTGTTTAGAACCTCAAATGCATTTATTCAATGTGGACATGTTTT
The DNA here is from genome assembly GCF_027475565.1 of Acinonyx jubatus. Lineage (NCBI taxonomy): Eukaryota > Metazoa > Chordata > Mammalia > Carnivora > Felidae > Acinonyx > Acinonyx jubatus. The sequence continues at coordinate 188,622,963 of NC_069380.1, read as the reverse complement.
ATACTTTGACTTAAGTTCCTAAACAGTGGAGAAGAGTTTTATTGATATTAATTATATTCTTACAAACTCAAGAAGTTTGACTTCACCTTTCACATTGAGCCTCGCTGCTGCTGTTGCTCATCTAACAATAGAATCTTCAAGTGTTTCTTGGAAATAAAATATCGATGTACGATAATATCTCAGCAAGAGAGGATTAAATAAGTGGCTCAGTTCCCATGATCTCTTATCAACATGTTAAATGGAGTGGTTAAAGAATTGACCCATTTCTCTAACTATAAATACAAACCTTGGCCAATTCATTATTCTTCATCCCAGGTCTGGAAATCTGTAGATACTATGGTGATTATTGATGGGCAGATCTTTTCCTTAGAGTCTTCACAGAATGTCTTTCATAACTTCAGTCTTAGGAAGCTGATTCTATCAGCTCAGCAAGAAAGGTTTTATCTCTCAATTGCAGACTCCCTCTAACCAACCTCATGAGATTGATGTCTACATTAAAAATATCACTTTGTAAATTTACAATGAAAAATAAGTGTTGCATGGATCAAGAGAGCTACATCTTCACTCCCTTTAGAAAGGTCTACATAAAAAGGGAACATAATGAGAAAGATAATTGTGATAATTAATATAATGGAAATTAAAACACGTTAGGTAGCAAGGATTCTTTAGTGGCAGCAGACTAAGTCAGCCCAACAGAGGCAGTCTTGTCAGTGGTCCCAGACGACAAAGTTCTCCCAACAAAACCTGTAAAGCCTTGAAGGTAAGGACCCCATCTGCCTTATATCTGTCATATCTGCAAAGCCTGGCACAGAACAGCCACTCCTCAAATGAGAGTAGATTCCATTGAACTAAGACTCTTGTATTTAGTGTTTGAATGAACTCTGCCTCCTTTTTCCCTTTTGTGACCCTCCTTTCTTCTGCGCATTCATGGATGGCCTTTTGAACACTACATTCTTTCATTAGATATGCCAACACAGTACAGTGAGGGGCGAATATGCTGGTCAAGTAGCCAATTTGTGTTTTCATGCTGACTTGTGCATTTATATTTTCATCCATTTAGTGTTTTTGCCTCTTGCTGCTTCCCAGATTGGGAAGTGAGATACAAGGCTTACAGGTACAGCCACTAAGTACATTTTACATAAAGTTTATTTGTACAAACCTGTTACATCGACACTCCATGCTAACCTCTTAAGATAGGATAGTAATGCAGCTCAGCCAGATTGGCCCAGTCTATTGCTTCTAATAGTTCCTGCTAATCACTGGAGATGAGGCTCAAGATATTAAAAGACTGTTAAAGTTGATCAAGATGGAAAACTTGGGGAAAGCCACCTTGTCATCGAACCCTGCAATCTACTGAAACTACAAACGTGTTTTACTTCCATCCATTTCCATGGATAGTTAATGAGCCCTTGCTCTGTTAAGGGCAAGGTTGGAGGTATACAAGACAATGTTTTGCCTGCATTTAACTTCGAAAGATAACATCCTATCTTTGGACTTATGTGTTAATTTTTCAAACAGCCTTATCTATTTCCATTTAGTTTTATTAACATAATACTTAGAAATCCTTAAAAGGATCTCCAGATTGCATAAGAGGAGGTAAGGAGAAAAGTAGGTAACCAAACAGTGCAACTTGGTGCATAAACTGCGTCTTAGGAATTGATTCCCAGCGGAAATTACCCAAGAGAGTAAAGAAGTGGTACAGTTAATCATGTCCTAGAACCACATTTATTGGCCCTAGGAGGCAACATAGGTATCAGAAATTGTGAGTCTTCTGTCAACTCCTACATTATCTGTCTACGTGACGCTCGCCATGTCATTTCAGGTCTTAATTTTTCATGTAAGTAATGAAAAAATTGGACTGACCATCCGTCTCCTTCTAGATCAGAATATGCTACAGCTCACAATTTGTGGGCTTTTAAAATTACGTAAAATTCTCTTGCCTGCAATCTGCAAAAATGGCACCAGAATATTTTTTATTCTGTTGATCTGGTTTGTGCTTTATTTTTTTCCAGCTTTAGTGAGATATAATTGACAAAGAAATATTACATATACATAAAGTATAAAACATGATGTTTGATATATGTATACATTGTGAAATGATTAAGTCTTTAATCCATTTTGAGTTAATTTTTGTTTAGACCCAGGTTTGAGTTCAACTCCATTCTGCACGTGGATATCCAGTTTTTTCAGGACAATTTATTTAAGAGATTATCCTTACCCCATCGTGTATTCTTGGCACCCTTTGCGATGATAAATTGACTGCATATGTGTGGGTTTATTTCTGTGCTTTCTTCTGTTGCATTGGTCTGTGCATCTGTTTTTATTCCAGTACCACACAATTTTGATTACTATAACTCTATAGTATGAAATCAGGAAGTGTGATATCTTCAGCTTTGTCCTTCTGTTTGACAATGCTTTGGTTTTTCAGGGTCTTATGTGGTTCTGTACAAACTTTAGTATTTTTTGTTCTATTTTTGTAAAAAATATCATTGGAATTTTGATAGGGATTACATTGAATCATTAGTTTGCTTTGGGTAGTGTGAACATTTTAACAATATTAATTTTTAAAAACTATAAATTAGATCTTTCCATTTATTTTTATATCTTCTTCAGTTTCTTTCATCAGTGCTTTATATTTTTCAGTGCAAAAATCTTTCCTTAAATTTGTTTCTAAGCATTTCATTCTTTTTGATGATAAGGTAAATGGGATTATTTTCTTAATTTTTGATCATTTTCTTAATTTTTGATCATTTGTTGTTAGTATATAAATACAACTGATTTTTGTGTATTTTTGCAACTTTGCAACTTCCCTGAATTGATTAATTATAACAATATTTTGTTACAATCTTTAGGGTTACAAAACCATTTATATAAAATCATATCATCTGCAACAAGGCAGATTAGTTTCTCCCTTTCCAATTTGGATGACCTTTATTTCTTTTTCTTACCTAATTGCTGTGGTTAGGACTTTCAGTAGTTTATTAGGAGTGGACACTTTTGCCTTGTGTTTTTTTTTTGGGGGGGGGGTGATTCCTCTGATATATTTTATTGAGTATAGTCGACACACGATGTCACATTAGTTTCAAGTGTACAACATAGTGATGCAACAACTCAGTATTATTCTGAGGTACCACGTGTCATCATGAAAGACTATTGCAATACCATTAACTATTTTCCCTATGCTATACCTTTTATCCCCATGCCTTCTTTATTCCATAACTGGAAGCCTGTATTTCACACTTCCCTTCACCCTTTTTGCCCATCCCCCCATTCTCTTCCCTCTAGTTAGGCACCCTTGTCTTATTCCTAATTTTAAAGGGAAAGCTTTCAGTTTTTCACTGTGTAACATGATGTTGGCTATGGGATTGTCCTGTGTGGCTTTATTAAGTGGAGGTACGTTGCTTTTATACTTTTTTCTTTCTTTCTTTTCTTTTTTTTTTTTGGCCAATGTGATATATATTTTTTTTCAGGAGTAGTATTTAGTGATTTTTCACTTATATATAACACAGAGTATTCATCCCAACAAGTGCCCTCTTTAATGCCCATCACCCATTTAGCCCATCCACCCATCCAACACCCTCAGTTTGTTCTCTTTATTTAGGAGTCTCTTATGGTTTGCCTCCCTCTCTCTTTATTTTTCCTTCTCTTCCTCTTTTGTTCATCTGTTTTGTTTCTTAAATTCTGCATATGAGTGAAATCATATGATATTTATCTTTCTCTGACTTGATTTGCTTACCATAATACACTCTAGTTCCATCCACATTGTTGGAAACGCCAAGATTTCATTATTTTTGACTGTTTAATAATATCCCATTGTGTGTGTGTATATATACATATATATACATATATATATGTATATACACACACACATATATGTATATATGTATATCTATGTATATATATATGTGTGTATATGTATATAAATCTTATGATATTTGTCTTTCTCTGCCTGACTTATTTTTCTTAGCATAATACACTTCAGTTGTATTCACATTGTGGCAAATGTCAAGATTTCACTCTTTTTGACTGCCGAGTAGTATTCTATTGTATATATGTACCACATCTTCTTTATCCATTTGTCATTTGATGGACGTTTGGGCTCTTTCAATAATTTGGCTATTGTTGATGGTGCTGCTATAAACATTGTGGTGCATGTGCCCCTTCAAATCAGCATTTTTGTGTCCTTTGGATAAATACTAAGTAGTCCAGTTGATAGGTCATAGGGTGGTTCTATTGTTGAGTTCTTATCATGAAAACATATTGATTTTTTTATCAAATGTTTTTCTGTGTTTATTGAGATAATATTTTTATTTTCTATTCTGTTAATGTGGTGTGTCATTTTCATTAATTTACTCTGATGAACCATTCTTGCATCCCAGGGATGAATCCCACTTGATCATAATGCATGGTCCTTTTAACGTGCTGTTAGGTTCAGTTGGCTAATGTTTTGCTGAGGATTTTTTGTAATTGTATTTATCAGGGATTTGGGCCTGTTTCTTTTCTTGCAGTGGCCTTATCTGGCTTTGGTTTGAGAGTAGTGCTGGCCTTGTTAAATACATTTGGAAGTGCTTCCTCCTCTTTAAAGTTTTGGAAGAGTTTGAGAAGGATTGGTATTCCTTTTTTTTTTTTTTTTTAACTTTTGGTTTAATTTTTCCATGAAACCGTCTGGTTCTGGGCTTTTGTTTGAGGTTTTTGATTACTACTACAGTCTTCTTACTAATAATTATCTGTTTTGATTTTCACTTTCTTTATGATTCAGTCTGGGTAAGTTCTATGTTTTTAGGAATTTATCCATTTTCTTCTAGGTTGCCAAATTTATCCATGCATAATTTGTCAAAATAGTCTCTTATCCTTTGTATTTCTGTGGGATCAGTTGTAATATCTTCTCTTTGATTTATAATTTTATTTATTTGAGTTTCTGTATTAGTCTAGCCCAAGGTTTCTCAGTTTTATCTTTAAAAGAAAAACCACAACTCTTCATTTCATTGTTCTTTTCTTATGTTTTTCTGGTCTTTCTTTCATTTGTTTGTATTCTATTCTTTGTTATTCCTTGTCTTCTGTTAACTTTGGGCTTAGTTTGTTCTTTTTCTCGTCGTCTTATGTGTCAAGTTAGGTTGTTAGAGATGTTTTCCCCCTAGTGTAGATATTTAGCATTGTAAACATTCCTCTTAGAACCACTTTGCTGCATCCCATCATTTTCAGTACATTGTGTTTCCATGTTTGTCCACCTCAAGATACTTTTATGGTTTTCCTTGTGAATTCTTCCTTGACCGATTTGTTGCTCAGGAGTGTGTGGTATAGTTTCTACATATTTGTGAGTTTTTCAGCTTTTGCCCTGTTACTGATTTCTAATTTTATGCCACTGTGGTCAGAAAAAATGCTTGATATGAATTTAATCTTCTTAAATTTGTTAAGGCTAGTTTTATGGCCCAACATACGATCTATCCTGGAAAATGTTCCATGAACACATGTGCAAAGCATGTATTTTGTTGCCTGGAATGTTCTGTGTATGTCTGCTGGGTCCATTTGATTTATAACGTTATTTGAAACCACTGTTTTCTTATTGGTTTTCTGTCTGGATAATTTATTCATTGTTGAAAGTGGGGTACTGAAGCTTTCCTACTGTTACTGTATTCCTATTTCTCTCATCAATTCTGTTAATACTAGCTTTATATATTGAGATGCTCCAGTGTTGGGTGCATATATGTTTACAATGGTTAAATGCTGATAATTAATAGACCGCTTTATTATTATACAGTGACAGATTTTGACTGAAAGTCTATTTTGTCTGATGTGACTATAACCACTCCTGATGTCTTATGGTTACCGTTTACATGGAATACCTTTTATTTTTAATCCCTTCCCTGTCAATGTACATGTCTTCTCAAAGCTAAAATGTGTCTCTTATAGGCAGCATATTGTGGCACTTTGTTTTTTCTGTTTATTCAGCCACTTTGTGTCTTCTGATCAGAGAATTTAATTCATGTACATTTAAAATGATTATTGATAAGGACTTATTATTGCCATTTTTTGTTTTGCTTTCTGATTCTTTTGTAGTTCCTTTGTTCTTCTCTTCCTGTCTCACTGTCTCTTGTGAAGTGTGTGTGTGTGTGTGTGTGTGTGTGTGTGTGGTAGTATGTTTTGATTCCTTTTTATCATTTGTGTATCTAGTAGAGGTTTTATTGTCTGTGGTTACCACAAAGCTTATATAAAACATCTTACAGTTATAACAGTATATTTTAAGCTGATAACTACTTAACTTTAATTGCATACAAAATCACTCTACACTTTTACTTGTCCCCCCCGCCCACATTTTATGCTTTTGATTTCTTACTTGACATTTTTGTATTATTCACCCATTAACAAATGATGGTAGCTATAGCTGTTTCTATGCTTTTATCTTTTAACTTTGAAATTAGAGTTAAGAGGGATTTATGTACCACCATTACATTATTAGAGTATTCTGGAATTTGACTATGTATTTTCCTTTATCAGTGACTTTCTATACTTTGATTTTTCACGTTGTTATGTTTTCATGTTGTTTTGTTTTTACCCGAACTCTGATTATCATTTCTCGTAAGGCAAGTTTAATGGTGATGAACTCCCTCAGCTTTTATTTGTTGGTAATGTCAAAATCTTATTTGTTACTAGCAATGTTTATTATTAGTAAAACACTAAACATATATTAAGCAACTATTATATGCCAAACACTATGCTAGTTGTGAGTTTGCCCAACTGTGTATCTTTCACATATTTAAATGAATTCCTTCTAAAGATCAAATAATTTGAAATGTATAACATTACATTTTCTCTTGTTGGCAACTTTTAATTTTTTTTTTGGTGTATGGTTGCTGGAAGTTGGTGTTGAGGCCTTTGGTCTCAAGGATTCAGGGATTCAGGCAGCTAATAATTAGCATGGAATTCCCACATCAGACAGTTGTATTTTGTACCACTGAGCACTGATGGGCTATCAAAATAAAGATGAGCAGTGCTAACATTTTTCATGTACAGACCTTATTTATTTCTGCCTACCACGGGGTGCCTATCGTGAAGTCTGGCCCATTTTTATTGATCAATAAATTTTACTTCCAAATAAAAATATGATATTTCAAGAATTTTACTTTCAGCAAGCAGTAATACAGTGAGATATTTTGGCCAAAAAGAATTTGGGGAGAATTGATTAGTGTTTGGTGCTGAAAAGGAAAGAATGCATGGAACCATTTGTGTAACTATACCAGTATTTGTTTTACAGTACTTAATTAATTTCTTTTAAAAAGATATATCTACAGTGAATTTTATTACTAGTCACATTAATTACCAAGTGCGTCAATTCCTTCTCAAAGTACTGACATAGCTTGAGAAATCTTCATTCTGTACCATGCATAGATTTGAATTTCTAAAACAGAAAATGATTTCAGCTTTAGACACTAGGGCCAATGGAGATATTCTCAAAACTGTGGGTCACTGATTTGTCACTGAGCTAGACTTCCTCCAAAGATAAAGTCTCTTCCGAATCAACCAGATAATGTTGTCTTTGGCAAATGAAAAGCAGAGCTGTATTTGTTATGTTTGGAAGGGCCAAAGCTGGGTGAGTGTCATTTTGCATCAGGTATTATTTGTGAAATGAATGGCTAGCATAATGTTACCGTTGTAATCACCTGCTATTAAATTAACTCAAATGCTCAGGGATTGGAAGAACAAATAGTAAATGCTTTTCTATCCTTAAATTAAATGTTATTTCAGAACACTTCTTAAAGAACTTTCCCTGGGCAAGATTATGAATATGTCTTGGGTGCCCTATCATCCATAGTGCACATGGGACTTTTGTCTGCCTTCCACTTTTTCTCAATTCTCTCATTAGCCTACTGAGTCCATGTGGTGCATATGGAGCTGATTTCTTCCTTTTAGTCTCTGGGATTGTCATATGAGCCAAATATGAACAACACGAGTACATCATCCCTCAACCATAGAGATTTGTTCAGGGATAAGCATGTGGCTCAAGCTGGGTTACTTAGAATGCTTTATGGAAAAGATCTTTTATTTTTCCATGTAAGACTGAGATCACCTGTGGACATTTTACGTCCCAGTAAAGCAAAACTAAGAATGAAACCATGAGAAGCCTAGAGAAGAGGGAAATAGAGCCTTGATTGTATTAGAACTATTGTGCTGCACCCACCTTAAGATTAGAGTTACATGATTTAGGAACCCCCTCTTTTTCTCTGATGCTAATTTGAATGAGTTCTGACTGCTGTAACCAAAAGATTCTTGGCAAATACCTCTTTTCAGATTTGTGCTGTAACTACTTTGTGCCTCTTGATGACCCCAAAGTAGTATCTCAGCCTGCCCTCCCAAGTAAGTGACACAACAAACACTCTACCCTATAATCATAGCCATTCTACCTTGTATCTCAGACCTTAAGGTCTTTGCCAGAAACCTGACTTGGTAAGTTTGCACAAAGTCTTGTAGATAAACATGTAAAAGGCTTGTTAGTTTTGGGGGAATATTTACATCGTATAAGAGAACTTCATATCCTGAGTACAATACAATGTTTTAGCATGTCAGAAAGATTAAATGAAGTCTGAAACTTGAAGATAAAGTGGAGTTGTGTGCATATTCTTGCGCTTGGCTTAAAAAAAACAAACCAAACCCTGCATTCACATACTTAAAAGTATATTTTGTGCACTTCCTTTCAGCTAGGCACAGTGGAAGGAACTAGAACCCAATAGAGAGTAAGAGGTTTCTGCTCTCATGGAAAAGATTCATTTTGTATCAGGACATTTTGACATGGATCCAATAAAAATACAAATAAATGTGTAATCAAATCTATGATAAGTATTGGTCTTTGGGCATAGGTAATGGGGGGCTGTTGTGTTCAGGGATAACTAAATCCTAGAGGAAGTGATAATGGAGTATACATTTGAAGGTTGAATAGGAGTTAAAGAACTGAAAACATGAGAGTGAGGGTAACTTCTAGGAAAAAGAAAAGTCTTTCCAGAAGGAGAAAACAGCTTTGTAAAAGAATCTCAAGTGGGAAGATACACGATTTCTTTGAAGAAGAGAGAGTGGCAGCAGATGAGACAGAAGATGTAGACAAGGGACCAGATGAAGCCAGGCCTTTCAAGTCATGGTGACAGTTGTTGTCCTTACCTTTCAGGAAATAGTAAGAAAGACATTTAAGGATTTTAGTTCGCAAAGTGACATGCTTAGGATTATGTTTTAGAAGTTATCGCTGCAACTTCATGATTGTGAGGTCTGGCTGGTATTAGAATCACCTGGATTACGGGGTTCCTGTCCCATTCCAGTAGAATCAAAGTCTCAGGTGTGTGTCCCTGGATCTGGTCATTTTAAAAGCTCCCTCCAGATGATTCTAACGTGAAGCTAGGCTGGAGAAGCACAGATGTAAACCAGGTAGGAGATGTAAGCGCATCTGTGATAGAGGCTCTGCGAGCTGGCTTCTCTGTATGACTCAAGGTTACCGCCACCAAAGCTAAGATTATCATGGTCTGTGTTAATAGAAACATAGATCCTAAATGAGAGAGAGTTTTGTTCCTCTGCCCACAAATTAGACCTAGCACACCTGAAGAGTTTGTTCAACTCTTGGCATCAGGTTTTAAGAGAAAACTAGCCAAACTGAAGCATTCCTAGAAGAGGCAAATGAGGTGGTAAGAGGAATCTGCACTGTCATGAGCAGAAATGATCCAATGGCACCAGAGAAGTTGAAATTGTAGTCAAGTAGTTCTTCACGAAGGATGATTTAGGACCTCCCTTTTCAAGGAAGTCCAAGGCTTCTATTGATTCAGAGGGTAAGTACGAGGTCCAACTACTTCCCAGTCATAGACATTGGAAACAATGGCAGGAGACGGTGTAGACAAGAATCCGTGTCCTCATGGAGTTGATGTTCTAGTTGAGAATGAAGTTTTCTCACTCACATGATTCTTAACGTCGGAATTTTAAATTGACTTTTATAGTTAGTGGCTTTAGAATCGGGACGTGTCATAGGGAGATGTATTTCAGTTGTTAATTTTAGAACATTAAAAGTAGAAGTTTCTGAGAAGCTGGGAGGTCAACATCCATGGAAGGATTCTAGCAGAAGTGGCCATTGTAGAATCTAAAGACAGGATTGGAAGATGTAATAGGAAGGAGATTATTGAGTGATCTAGTCTAGTAATCCCTACAGTCTTTTACAAAACTAAAAAAACAAATATTACACCTTAAGTGCTTTATTATGCATTATCTCACAAGATTTATAACACTCATCATGCAGATGGGGAAAATGAAACCACATCACACTATCATTTTGGAAGTTAAAAACATGACTTCTACAAAGAAAGAGTAAAGAGATGTCAGAAATTTAATTTGACTCATTAATTGATGAAGACATCAGTATGATGGTAAGACTGGGTCCAAGAACATTTGAGGAGCTCTTTGTTTATGGGTGTGTTAATAAAAAAATGTTAGTACAAGATTACTAGGTGGGACACAAAACGGATTAATGTTTCACAGGGCAGTAAACCACATGGGATTATTTTTTTTTTCTACTGGAGAAAAATAATTTGTACCTTTCACAGAAAAAAGTCTTTAAAGTAACATAACTTCACTAAATTCTGGACCTTTATTTAGTAGCAAGTAGTAAATGGAGCAAAGCACATTTCCCTTAGATAATTCTTGAGAGAGCATGTGACAAACACCACATAAAACATTGAAAGCACGTGATTATCTTTTGGCCTTCTTTTCAAGTTTTGGATAATTTTTCTTACCATTAGAAGAGGTAAATAACTTTTCAGGATTTTTGAGTTTCAGTGATGAGGCTGGTCACAACCGATCCATCTTTCTCCAAATATCCCCCCTGAAATGAGCCATGTAGCAAGTACTTTGGGGGGAAAGGTACTGGGGACACACCTTTTGAGTCACATCACCATTGTCCGGCCTCTGTGTAAGTCGGAGCTTGTTTTTTCCAGCTGCTTTATGTTGGTTTGTTTACCCGATTCCTAAAACATTTGTAAACCTCTCAAAATTAACTTTTCGACCTATTTTGTTTCTGCAAAAGTAGTTTGGCACACTAAACATGATTAATAAGTAGCTAGTGGTTCATTAACTGCTTGCTGCTGTTGGCTCTAAGACAAAGACTCTGGAACCCCAGGTAGACATCTGATTCTTTAGAATTTATTGCAGCTGTTTGCTCAGTAAGTTTTCTTTCTCAGTTTCTGGAGTGTGTGGGGGATGGGGTGGTGGGGGGTGGGTAGGGATGATTGTTGTTAATTGAGGATGTCACAGTTACCAAACAGGGAATTGTAATTGTGAGTGGTTTCCTATTTTTAGAGTGGTAATCTTGAGCTCTTCAGGTTCTGAGACCAAGTCCAGTTCTCTGCAAATGACACTTTGTTCAGCCTCATGTAACTGACGGCAGATTTGGTCTCACTGTTTTCCTTTCCTGTGAGTTAATCTTGAGGAAAGACTTGAGTGTTAAGTTCAGGGAGTAAATGAAAAGTAGCTATGCGGTGGGCTTAATGTTCCAAGAAGGTATTAGGATACTTGCCTATGTTTAAGGAGATAGGCCCCTATTACGTAAAGGTAAAGTGGCAGAAAACTAGACAAATAGCTTATTTTAGGAGCTCAAACTAGATGTAAGAGCACAGTTTTGCTTTTTGAGTTAAGAGAAAGAGTCCAATATTTGCTCTATTGAGAGAAAACTAAATTGAAATTTATAGGCACTGTAATAATATTTCATAAATATAACATATCATAGGCCACTTTACGTGAGTTATCTCACCAAATTCCTCAACAATTCCACGAGGTAGAATCTATCATTGTTTCCATTTTATAGATGAGGAAACTGAGGTCCTTAGGGGTTAAGCAAGCTGGCCAAGATTCACAGTCAGTAAGAGAGACAAAGTTAAGATTAGACCCAGGTGAACTGATTGCAAGCCTGTTCCTGGGAAGGTTAGATGGCATTGCCCTTCCCCAATGATGCTGGGATGGAGAAAGCACATAGAAAATTAGTCAAAAGCCCATTTTCCAACCTCAGCTCCAGCATTAACTGTCTTTGCATCTCTGGATGAGTCATCTCATCTGTCTGGGTCTCCATTTCCCTCTACAAAATGAAGGGTAGAAACAATTTGGATTGGATGGTCTCTGGGGTTCCTTCCAACTCTGAAGTCCTCGGATTCTATAATTGCATCCTGACCGTAGAGGTGCACGTGCTCCCCTCCCCACACACATACATACATTGCTTCCCAAAGCAAAAATCTAATCCTGCTGTGATCACCCATTGCAATTTGATGCTAAATTCAAGCAAGACCCCACCAGATCCTGTTATTTACAACAGCCCCTCAGGAACACACAACACTTTCTAAAATTTGGTGAGCCTGTTCTTTAAAATAAGTTGCTAATGGGACGTGATTTTAGGACATAAAATATTAATTAAAAAAAACCCTCAAAACAGATGAGGCTTTCTCTATAAATCATCCCTTTCCTACAGTGTTACCTTGACAACTTAGCTTTGACTCTTTATAAATGGGGTTTTCAGTGTAGGAGAAGAGGGGTGTCCTCGTGGTATCTTTCAAGATTTTCTCGTGTTTGATGGTAAGAGGAAACGTCAAAAGTTGATCACGAAATCCAGCAGAATGTACACAGGACATCTTGATGGAATGTCATCCGGAAATAATCACAGGTGCACAGAATTAGGCCATATCCTGATTAAAGGTACGTTATTTTCTCCTTTCTGTTCCCTGTAACCATCACACGTCTCAAGAGCATGTGAAATGTTGCATTCCTGGACCAGCACAGTTACAGAGCAGACAGCAACTAAAATGCCTGAAAATAATTGCATTATTTTTAGTTGCAGCAGCCAAGATGCACATACTAGGATGAGGGGAGAACTCTGAAGTACTGAACCAAAATCTAGAAATGCTAAAAATACTGTTCCCCCTCCAGCAATTGAGATTTTGAGCAATGACTGAGGCAAAGGCAGGTAGGGAGATTCAATTAGAATTCGCATCTCTCAGCTGTAAATAGGCTCGTTATCAGGGCTGGCAAGAGCTCAGTGGGCTCACAGGGCTGAGCCTGGGCCTGCCAGGGGAAGAAGTTAAAGATGGGCAGTGCTGAGCAGCAGAAGACTCCTCTCTGGCATCTGGCAGCACAGAGCAGAACCTGGAGAATGGCTGAACGATCCGAATTGGTTCTAGAAGCCCTTTCCCTTGGGGTTGTGAATGTGAGCCCAGCAGACGCCACGGACGCTGTTGCAGGGGAGCGAGTCTGTGCTTGACACATGTGTTTCCCATTGATAGCTGGAGACAGACCAGTAGCTCTGAGTTGGCCTGACAAAGCCTTATTGAAGTACAGACAGAGTACGGTTTCAAAGCCGTCAGAGAAAGAACGGGAATGCTGTTCAGGAAATTCTTCAGGCATGGGCAGGGACTTGGCTGCAGTTCTGCAGTTGGAAAATCTGACTGGGGCAGCTTCTGAACACAGGCTGGGCCTACTCACACTCGGGGGCTGAGCGGCCGCCTCCTTCAGAGCCTCTCCGCTCGCTCTGGGCTTGTGGGCGATTTTCATCAGGCGCTTTGTGAAGCAGACAAGCGAGGTAGGGCACTGTTAAGTTTTTACATTTCCACGCTTCTTTTCACTTTCTCAGCCTGCTGTTTGTTTGCAAGTACTGGGAGTTTTTGGCCGGTGTGCGTGTGTGTTGCAAGTTAGAACTCCATCCCTTCAAACGTTCGCTGTGGACTTGTAATCATTTTTTTTTCCTCCCCCATGCCCTCTTCAAGTTCTGATTTCCAGCAGGACTGAGACACTTTTGAAAGTTGGGATTTAGCTAGCAACACAAACGGGAAAGGAAAAGTTTGCGAATCCTTGGGCGGTCACCCTGTTCCCACCTTCTGTAACTTATCTCCGTGGAAGGACGGTTCGTTGCCACGAAAGATCATTTGAGATGAAACTATCTGTGTTCTTTGCTTCATGAGAGCTTTGAGAGGGGTGTTTTTAGCAGAAAATAGCTTTCATTTTAGCAAGGAATCAGAGTTGGAAGTTTCTATTTTGGATTACATTTTCAGAGTGTGGGAGCAGATATGTGTATATGAGTTCCTGGCATCTCATTATTCTACGGGATTTGGGCTGTCATTAAGGAGCCCACTGATAGGTTTGCCTAGAAATATGCTGGATCAACCTTTGTAATTCTGTTTCTATAATAGTTTTCAACTATCCTGAGTTGAAAAGTTAGTGGCAGTTTTACTCTCAAAAACTACTTCTGTATTTTGGAAATAGAGACAACTAAAGGGAAACAGAAAACAGTAGTTTCTTCATAATCGTCGCTATAAGACAGACATAGGATGGGGTGAATTTTAACTCCTTAATTGATTTTATTTTACACTTTACTGGAAAGAGTGCTTTAAAAAAAACCCAACTTTTTAAATAATCCTTCCTCATATGTATCAGCTATAATGCAGTACAGGTTTTTATACCCCACCCCGGGAAAGCTCTACCTTATTCTGTGCTTAGCATTTGGAAAATACACTGTGTAATTGCACTTAAGAAACTCGTTCAGCTCAGGAAGGGCTGGACGAAATCTCACTCCAGCTTTGTGATTGCTGGCAGAGCAATTGGTGACAGCTCTTGTGCTCTCCAAAGGGTCTTGGCCAAGAGTCAAGCTAGAGAAAGAGTTGAATGAATGGATTCAGGTGTGTGTTTACTTTAGTTTTAAAATCTCTCAGTGAGGAGCTAACAGTCCAGACTGATGGGTGAATGAGGGATACAGGGCTGGAGCTCTTCATCTTCTGTGTAAGACGTCTGTGCAGGCCGACCTCTATTCTCTCAGTGGAAAGTCCGTACTCTCAGCCCTCATGTTCTCCACAGTTGTGCACTTGGAGGAAGGAATTGGGAAATGGGGGTCAGCAGGGGTTCTTACTCGAAGAGTGGCATGCAAACATTTTTTTCATCAGTCTTATCTCTGTGTTATGTTGGGTGGCGAGGGTTTGGGACGCACAGGATGTGGGACAGAAACAAATGTGCATTTGGAGTTCAGCATAGACGGTGACTACATTGGTCATTTTCCTAAGTGCCTACTGGGTGAGCAGAATGCCAGGACACATTAGGAACCGACATGAGCCATAGCCAAGCCCACTGCCAGTGAAAAAGGAGACTCAAGTGAGCTCTAATGTCATACTTGTCTAAATTTAGCCTGTGTCAAGCACTGAGCAGAGCAGGCGTGAAATGGCAGCTCCGGGTTACAGAATTTTGAACGGCAGCGCCTAAAACTTGGAAGAAACTTTATAGTTTCCCTTTTTTGGAAGTATAGGAGGGGCGAATCAAGCTCCTTTGACATTTGAAAAGAAAAAGAAGGGGTGGGAGGGTAGAGGAGAAGGAATCAGGGCAGAGGTGCAGGCAACAGGGTAGAGGAGTGGCCACTCCACACGGGGCAGTGAGGGCAGAGGGAGGAGACGGTGACCAGGAATGAAGCCTGCGGACTAGAAACAGCACAAACCAGCAGGCACCAATTCATTCGCTTGAAGTGTGTGGATAAACCACGGTCTCGGTGAGAATTGTTTTACCCTCTAACACGATGGGAGACCCTGTGGCCAGTCTGCCCCGCTGTGCCTTCTGGAAGCAATCAGAAAGCACATTTTGTAAGAACAGCAACGCCCAGGGGTTCAGATTTCCCAAGCAGCGAGGGAGCAGGCTCTTAAGGCTTTATTTTTAACCCCTATTTCTTCCATCCAGAGGTATTCCCACTGGGGGTGTTGAGTGAATGGACCAGGTGCAGATGGGTGAGTGATTGTGGTGACCAGTTGGTTCTAGGCCCTGCCCACGGACACTTTGTCATAAAGACAAAGTTTTTCAGAGGAAGATAAAAGGATACATAGGCTTTATTTTGATGAATGAAATTATTTAAATTATTTTTAATTAAAAAAAAATCTCTAAGGCCATACCTGTACCATTTATTGGTGAAAGTGTTTAATTCTACTTTCATAAGGTTAGGAGGTTCATAGAATCTTGGATTTGACCATCCGGAAGAGACCTGGGCCATCCTGTAGTGCAGAATTTCTTGAGTATGAGTAATATGGAAACCCCTTTCATTACAGGGTGTTTGTGGGGGAAATCAATGCCCTCATTATCGACTTAATTATTTTATTGTACTGTCACATATGTACAAACCGAAAATATCCACCTAGATACTACCTCTCTGTTTTAATCATTCTTGAATAAACATAGTCCTAAAACAAAATTTTGCATTAAATACAGAGAAATATATCTCATAACATTCAGATTATGAACTTTGGTTTCTTATGTAGAACATGCATTATTGGAATTTTTTAAAAAAAATTTTAATGTTTATTTTTTTTTTTAAGACAGAGAGAGACAGAGCATGAACGGGGGAGGGTCAGAGAGAGGGAGACACAGAATCTGAAACAGGTTCCAGGCTCTGAACTGTCATCACAGAGCCCGACGCGGGGCTCGAACTCACAGACCGCGAGATCACGACCTGAGCTGAAGTCGGACGCTTAACCGACTGAGCCACCCAGGCGCCCCATGGAATTTAATAAGGTTTACACCATGAATATGGGACTAACACGTACCCAGAGATTACTTTGATCCCAGCACACTTACATTCCTATATCCTGGACAGACGCTTGATTCTTCAACAGCTGTTTTCTCTTCCCATCTACCTTCACTCTGTCCTTTTATTTGCACCTTGAAGGAATGTGCCATTTTATGTTGTGTCACATTCTTCTCCTTTCTCTCTTCATGAAAATTAGAATGGAGTCATTTGTCACCCACGCGATCACATGGTTAATACAAATACACCAAAACTGTGTGGTAGTAGGCATTAGTTGTGAATCTGACCTATGTTTTCTAGGACAAAATTTACACCAAATAATCACATCAAAAAAAAAAAAGGAAGAAAGAAAAACACAAGAACAGATTTGGTGAAGAACTCTCAGGTCTCAGGGAAGATTTGAGGATCTCTCATGGGGTCTCCACGTTAAGAGATGCTGGTCCTGGCTGGTTTTGGTTCCATGGAAGAACCTCGTCAGGAATCTGGGGAAGGATAGTTCTGGAACTGGAAACACCCTCTCCGTATTTCTACTGTAGCCCAGCTACTTTGACTTGTTGTCTGTATTGGGGTTTTGCAGGAGATTTCATCTGAAAAGGGAGTTCTAAGGCAGTACCCGTGAAACTTGTGTTTGGCTACAGTAATAGAAACTCTGCTCACAGAAGTCTGAAGGTATAAGGTGTTGCTTTTGGCGTGGACAGGTATAGGTCGTGCTTGGACAGTCCAGGGCTAGTGCGACAACTGAGCACTGTCCCCAGTGAACACAGCTTCCTTTCTGCTTCCCCATCTTCTGCCCTTTAGCTGACCTTCCCGTGCTCATGTCCATGCATCATGTCTAAGTCAGGGCACAGGTGGCAGGGCATGAAGGGGAAAACACCTTTCCTCATGAGACTTTGCCCCTTTCATCAGGAAGGGATCCTGTCCCATGTAGACTTTCCCTCGCATCTCAGAATACACACCCAGAACTGGATTGTGTACCCACTGGTCCCATGCGATGATACTACCATACTGGTTACAGCCAACCATGCTTCACCCTCTGGGTATGGAGTAGGAACCCACAAATTCAGATCGAGATTTCTGCCAGATGATGAGCCTATCAGCACCTATCTATTATCAGTGAACACCAGGGAGGATGCCTGTAGTACAGGCATGGACAGTTGGGGCCACAAATGCTTAAAAACAAAAAACAAAACAACAAGAACAGCAACAACAACAACAAAACCAAATAAACAAATACATTTGAAAAACACTGCCTCAGTAATCTATTCCTTCCACTTTATGGAAGCAGACACTGAGATCCGGAAAGTGAACACTGAGATCAAAAGACTGTCTAAGGGACACAGGCAGTCTGCGACAATGGCAATGCTTCTTGTTTCTTGACTATGAGTCTGGTGTGGACTACATGTTATATGCATCGCCTCAGTAATGATAACTTAGTGATACTTTGGAAGGCAAGTCTCAAAAACAAAACAAAACAAACAAAAAGAGAGAGAAACATACTGGAATCTTAGTATTGGAAGTTTCCTCAGAAATCACCAGCCTCCATGGTTTCTCAAAACCTCCTGAATCAGAATTCCAGAGATTAGAGTTGGAGAGTCTCTATATTTTTAAAAGCTCTCTGAGTGATTCTTTTGAAGCCAGCCAGACACTGTGCACAGAACTGGGTTTGTTTAAGATGTGGTTAAGTCAGTATCTACTGCAGGGATGCAATTTATAGCATTGCTGACAGATATCAGCCACATGGGTTGGCAGTGCCTTCAATGATGGAGAACCTCTCTACTCTGCAAGGCAGCTGGGGTGTCATTTCTCACCTCAACTCTCCTCAAATTGAGCCAATGTTCATGTCTGCGCTTTGTAACCTATGCCCTTTGTCATGGGCTCTGGAGCCACATTTGAGATGGGTGTTGGTACTTGGTGCAGAAGTGAGGTGGAGAAAGGGAGTAAAGATAGAAGTGGTCAGAAATCTTGGGATAGGTCCTGACTTCACTAATTGCTGGATCTCAGTTTTCCCACCTGTACAATGGGATCCGATGCCACTAGAGTGTTTTCTGTTTCTCATAATCTATCGTTTTTGGAATTCTAAAGCTCTCCCATTACTTTATGAAGGTCCAAGTCTTCCTTTCCCAAGGATGGGCATCTTGAATTATTTCATATGTCCCTCCTCTTTTCCTGTGCTATTCTCCTTACCTTTCTTGAGCACATTCTACTTAAACTCCTCTTGACAAAAATATGATTCCCTGAACTCAGTTCCAGTCATCTGCCAGGTGCATATTCCATGAACAGAACACCAAATGTCTATTAACCTAAGGGGAAGAGAGTGATTTTGTGGGAGAAGTGGCACAGTAAGAAGGAAGAGTGGGAGGTGAGATGATCTTAGAGCAGAAGGAAATACACACACGCACACACACATTTAATATTGACTAAGACAGCATGAGACAGACTGGCAAAGAATGAAATAGGCAAACCAAGATAAAAAGAAGTATGGGCACAATCAGCAGAGGAAAGAATATTTTACCCTGAGTTATCCAAGTTACTTTTTCTGCATTGCCCGAATTTCTCTCCAGATTCCACTGTGCTCTTTCACCTTTGCTGCCACACAAAGAAGTGATTGTCTTCATTATTATTTCAAATTCCAATTGCCAAGTGTGAACCACTTTATATAAAGAAGCCTTGTAATCTGTGGCCCCTGGCCTGCTGTCAGAGAGGTTTGTAGGACTTGGGGAGGAAGGTGTCACCACGGTTCACTAAGTGTATAAATCCTGTGAGATTGGCTTGCTCGAAAACCTTTGCTGGTGGCTGTCCTAACGGAGCTCCGGGTGTGTAGGTGAATGTGGAGCTAAGGCTTTATTCTTCTTTGTAACTGATAATGCAGTGGCACCTATTAACACAAGCCCAGTTTCCTGATAAAAAAACTATATTGCCAGGGATTAGAAACTCCCTCCTTGTTCAGCCCACTTTCCTTTGCGAGGTGATAGGATCAGACTCTCTCATGAGCACCCTGAATTCTAAATAACATATTTCTGAACTCTTGGAAACCCTGCAGTTAGTTACCAGCTGGGGTTGAAGTATTTAGCCACGGAAACTGTACTTCTTGAGCTCAGTGAATAAATATCAGCTGTTAGCTCCTTCGTCCAAGCAAACATTAGACACCACCCTGTTGTCCTAACTCTGGTTAGGGTTGTGGTAGTGGGAATGGCATGTTCCATGAAAGAAGACTACTTAGAACCTAGGAATAGCGGACAGGCAGAGTCACACTGTGTTCCTTTCCTTCCTGTTCTTACCTGTGGTTGTCCGCCATCATCTCTCTTGTCCTGTACTCGTTCCAGCTCGCTCGCTCTCTCTTTAAATTTCATTCCATTTTCCTGTTGCCAGTTCTTCTCTCTATTAAGGATGCTTCTTAATATCCTTAAGTAATGACCACGTAATGACACACATTAACTCCCAAAGTTGGCCCTGATCTTCCAAGGCTTGTGGCATCACTTCTGTTGTAGACAAAACTACACCTGGTATTTGCCAGGCCGAGGATGTGAACAGCAGATCACAGTCTAAGGGCTGGCCTAAAGGCACATTTTGGATCACCAAGTGTTTTTTTTCTTAACTAATTACAAAGGATTTAGACATTCTGAGATATTATCTATAAATCTAGATAATCTAGAAAGAGGTAAAGAAGGGTGTCACTAGTCTGATCTCCCACAGCATGGCAGGTAGTAGGACCTGAGTTGTTCCCATTACTTTGAGAGGGTTATGTGTCCACTTTATTCACTAACCCCACCCTCCTGATCTATAGGTGTTTTCAATAGTAATCTTTCAGTAGGGTTTCTTTTCTGAACCTCAGAATATAGAAAATGATTTGAGGGACACCTAGGTGGCTCAGTTGGTTAAGTGTCTGACTCTTGATTTCAGCTCACAGTCATGAGATCAAGCCTTGCATTGGCCTCTGTGCTGGGTGTGGAACCTGCTTAAGATATGTTCTCTCTCTCTCCCTCCCCCTACCTCTCCCTCACTCTCCTTCTCCCTTTCCCTCTCCCTGCCCCTCCCCTGCTCTGGTGCTCTTGCTCTCTCTCTCTCTCTCTCTCTCAAAAAAAAAAAAAAAAAAAGATTTGAATCACCTTTCTTTTATAGTTCTTTTAAGGGTGGTACGTAAAGTACCATCCTAGATGCATAGGAAAGAAATTAAAGCATTATGACCTTACTCTCTTAGAGGGCACTGTCGAGTAGGTCATGGGTAAGTATCTACTGAGCAAAAATGCAGTAGGACAGCATGCCTAGTGCACAGGTTTTGAAGTCAGATATTCCTTGGAGTAATCACATCATAGTATTGTACATGGAATTAAAATTTTTATTGTGCTAGGAATCAGAACAGTCACTGCCTCTAGGGATGGGGATTAATTAGGAAGGGGCATAAGGGAACTTTCTAGGGTTCTGGAAACATTCCCTGCCTTGATCAGATATTGTTTACACAGATGTACAGATTTGTAAAACTTGAGCTGAATACTTAATATTTGTGTTTTTCACGGGAAGTAAATTATAGCTTAATAGATATACATATATACATATATGGAGGCATGCCAGGTACTTATCCAAGTACGTAATAACTTCACTATTATTGTTAGCGTGTTTGTTTCTGGACACCTTGATTTAAAACAAAACAAAAAAAATGTAAATACTTCCTTACATACATACAAACATACATACATACAAATAACATGACTAAGAATGAGGTAAATAGCATTTCCTTTCAGACCACAGATTTCATTGCAAATATTTGAGAGCACAGCAAAAGATCATTACCAAACACAATTGTCAAGGGAAAATCTACTGGATCAATTCTAATTTTATGGAACTATTGAATCACTATTAAAAGATGCGCCTAATTTGTTGTAGCTGTTTTTCATGATGCTGTAAAAGTTTGTGGGTTCCAGAGACACAATCAAAGATGGCTTATTACCTGGGAAAGATGCCTGTACTTAAGGAACATGTACCCCAGCAACTACTGTTGCCATAGTATTTGTAGTATCGATGAATTGTCTTACAGTTCATATCCATGTTGAGAAATTCACGCTCAAACTGTCACAAAAACATGTTTTTCATTAGTCATCAGGCTGTTCTGAACAAGTAGACACTTTTGTGTGGAATCATTTAACATGAGTTAGGAGGATTGGTTTTTCAGCCAGACAATCTAAATTCAAATTCTTGCTTTAACACTCCAACTGTGTTTGGGTCGATGACTTAACCTCTCTGTTTCTCAGTTGCCTCAGCTGTAAAGTGGGGATAATAATAGTGCCTTCCTCATAATTACATGACTGTGAGAATTATATAGGTTCAGTAAAGCATCTAGAACAGTGTCTGGCACATGGTAACCATTAAACAAGCATTTGTCATCAGATTTGCATGCTTTCTTTGGGCTAGCAAACCAATGGGTTTGTTGTGATTTGCCGTTGGGTTTTGTTCCGAAGGTGTGCCCGTGGTGGTTGATGAAAGTGATGTCAAACAGCTGAAAAGACCAAAGCCCGGATTTGTGGGAAGCCTGTGGTTCTCTGGCCCACTTTGGCCTTATTTCTGACTTACTCTCTGGTCTCCCTGAACCTGGTTTTCTCCTGTTAAATAATGATTTCAACTTTATATTGCTTGTGTCCCCTTCCAGCTTGCATCTCATTGTCCGGTCTTAAGTATTTGAGTCATGTTCATTATTATTACATGGCTTGATCCCCAAGTCACAGAAGAGTTCTAGACGCTCAACTGGGATCCTCATTACTGATTCTGGTTGGAGTCATCACAGGGATTTAAGAAACATTGGTCTTGTATGACACAGCTGGTTTGCTGCAAAGGACTGTCACTCCTGTTAAGAAAGGTGGCCATGGGGGCGCCTGGGTGGCTCAGTAGATTAAGCATCCAACTTCAGCTCAGGTTATATCTTATAGTTTGTGAGTTCAGGCCCTGAATCTGCCTCTATGCTGTCAGCGCGGAGCCTGCTTTGGATCCTCTGTCTCCCTCTCTTCTGCCCCTCCCTCACTGTTCACATAAACATTAAAAAGTCACATTCTTTAAAAACAAAATCTGACCATAGGTGAGGCTCTGATGGGTAGAGGCATGCCAAGTGCACATGTAAAAATGATACGATTAAAATTGTGGTCAGGTGTTTGAAATTATCTTTCCTCTTTAAGGGTGTTCAGTTTACATGTTCTCTTTTAGTCATCACTTTGGAGCATCAAGAACCACGTTACAATGATGTCCACGTTTTATGCACAGCCAAAGCTTCAGTGACTCTCCAGATTCCTTCAAGTCTCTTAAGATATTACCTTCTCCATGAGTTTAACCCTTCCCATGCTTTTAAGAATTGAACCTGCTCTGATTCCCCCAACCCCCATACTTCTGATCCCCCTTTTCCTGTCTTTTGATCAGGGGGAGTCCTTTACCCCTAGTACTTGTCCCCTGTAACATAAGTGTAATATACTTTGGTTTCATATTTGTTATCTGTCTCCCCCTTCACTGCCTCTCACCACTGCCATGAGATTAGGCATCTGTGTTTCAGCTCACTGATGTATTCCAAATGCCCAGAACAGTAGCTTGGGAGGATCTGAAGGAAAACACAGACTTGTCAGGCGGTGGCCGTGCTTACGCCATTTTAAGCGCATGCGGCACTAAGTACACAAGGATGGTAATTCTAAACACCTCATGTTACATTCAGGGAAAGGCAAGTCTTTGCCACATTCCATATGCGGTGGAAAGAACACTGGGCCTCACTCTGAGTCCAGACCCTAACCAGCATACTAATTAGAGCTGTCCTTGAGTACTTTCCTTCACTCCGTAGTACCTCAGAATCTTAATTTATGAAATGATTTTAATAATATTCACCTTCCAGGGTATTGCCAAGAATGTATTAGCTCATGTATCTAATGGTCCCTAGTACAAATATGTGTGTGTGTTTCAAAAATATATTTCCATTTAAAACTACCTCAACTGGCACTTCATACTTCTAACTCTCAGAGATGGTGAGAAATAATGATCGCAATTATACTGAAATATCTTCCAGTTGATCAGAAATAAACCTTTTGAATGTAAGTATAAGGCATATTATACATTGGAAGAGAACTTTGGTAATATCTATAAGAAACACTGTCCCCTCCCCCCCCACCCCCACTCCCCACACATACGCAGCTTGACCTAGCAATTCAATTTCTCAGGACTTCTCTGAGGCACATTTGGACATAGATGAAACATGCATGCTATGTTACTAGGGCTTTAAATAACATTCATATACAGGAGACTTGAATATTTAATCTCTAAGCCCAGTCTTTCCTCTGAATTCCGGACTCCTTTCAAAGTGCCTTTGGGACTCCACCCCCATGGATTCTTCTATGCATTTCAGAATCAACTTGACCTCTCTCTCTCCCCTCTGTACACTCCATCCACCGCCTGCCGGCGAGCCCACTATTCTCCTAGTGTTCCCCATCATGACGAATGGTACCATCCTTCACCCAGCTACTCACACCAGACCCTTGGCATTCCCCAGCTCCTCTCCTTTTCTTACCCTCACCCTGTGTCTCTGGCAGCAGCGAATGCTGTTAGCTCTACTTTCCAAAAAGACTTGAAATACAGTCGTACCTCACCAAATTCTCTCTCACCGCTGCTCCAGTCTGGGCTACTGCCCCCACCAGCCCCTGAGCAATAGCAGTAATCACAGGTGCCTGGTTTCTCTATCTGCATTCTTGTTGCCGTACTCTCTTCCTTACAGATCCCGAAGCAAAGATCGGACCCTCTTCCTTTGATGCCTCGGTTCTCAGATAGTTAACAGCATAATCAGTACCCTCCTTAGGATTTTCATAGTGGCTTATAAGACCCAGTGTGCACCCCTCTGCCTGCACTCCCAAATTGGTTCTCAAACACTTTCCCTCTTCTTTGCTCTGGTCTAGCCACGCTGTCCTTCAAACTTGCCCATTGAATTCCCACCTCAGTGCCTTTGCATGTGCTTATACTGTTTCCTCTGACCAGAGTGCTTCCCCCAGATGTCTTCATGCTTTGCTCTCTCACTTGATGCTTTTGTCACAAATCTTTCCACTATAGAGTTTTTTCCTGACCATCCTTGAGACAAGAGGCTCCCGCTCATTATCCTTTCCTCCTGCTTGCTTGCTTGCTTGCTTTCTTTCTTTCTTTCTTTCTTTCTTTCTTTCTTTCTTTCTTTCTTTTTTTTCTTCCTAAGCCACCTTCTCAAGGATAAGTTTAAAATTTCATTTTGGTTTGTTTATCTGTTGATTGTTTTCCCCACTAGAATGGAAGGTCCAAGAAACAGGGCATCTTTTTACTGCTAATGTCATGAGAATCCCTGATAAGTACTTATTTGTTAAAATAAGCCTTGGTGACAGAAAATTATTGGAAACAACCTCAATGCTCATAACTAACATGTTGGCTAGGTAAAATATCATGTATCCATATAATTTCAAACTGTTTAACTTAAAAAATACAAATTTATGTATATTTTCATGGGACTATCCCTTGGCTATATTAAGTTGGATTCAGAATCTAACCAAGTTAGATTCAGAACAATAAAGAGCCTTAAATATGCCATTCTTTGTGTAAAAAGGGAAAATTTAAACATGTGTGTACATATTGAATAAAGCTTGCATATTTATTCAACATTTCAATAAAGATAAAAAAACTAGTAATAGTCACTTCTGTGGAGGGAAACTGGAAGTGTGAACAACAACAAAAAAAGGTTTTAAATGTGTACTCTTAAGCTTTTTTTAAATACATACACTCGTCTAGTTTTTTTTCAGTAAAAATTGTTCAACACTTACATATTCCAATTCTTAGAAAACTAAACTGTGGAATACCTAACTTTTAAATTAATCCACATACGTGTTTAAACAGAAGATGCCATTCTTAGACTGTTTCACATAAACAAGCATTTGTTCTTACAGATGAATTTTTATAAGAAAAGTGCTGATTGTTAAATCACAACCGAAAGTGATGAGTTTGTTACAATTGTCTAAATTGTGCCAAATATTAACAAACCAAGACTAATGTGCTATCTGGATGGCTGATGGAAAACAACCCTGGAAAGCAGATAGTTTGAAATCAGAGACCTCAAAATTAACATGGCTAATGGAAAACTATTTTCGTGCCAAGATAATCCAAAATGACTGTGATTTCACACAAACCCTAGATACGGTGATGCAGCTGTGGGGGAATGCAGTCCTGCTATTTATATAAACTGGTTAGATTCATACACAGTGATGTGATTCATGTTTACTTGTAAATGTACTGGAGATATTAACATGCAGCATCATTAGCAACAAACCCTAGCTCCCGTGATTTGTCTTATTGGTCTTGTTTCTAAATAAGATGGTAGTTATTCATTGGGCCATTTTAAGTCATTACTCCTTTTCATAACTTACAAGGTGTCCAGGTGGGCCAGAGTCTCTGTCTGCAAACTAGTCTGTCCACTGAGCTCATTCAGCACCAGCTTTGCCACCAACCCTGCTTAATTTAAACAGGCTGTTATGGCCAGAATGCTTGCTGCATCTTCTGCTGAAAAATGTGTTCTCCTTTTTAATTGTCCCTTTGTCAGAATGGCCTTCCATGATCAGAGTGGATCACTCTCCATCCTCTCCTAAGGAACCCTCTTCATTTCCTTCTTAACACCTAACTTAGATCTAATGGCTTAATCTGTTGGCAAGAGTATTGTCCATCTCTCCCATGAAAGTACAAGCTTGAAGAAAGCAGAAATACGATCCTCCTCCTTCATTTGAAGACCTACGTATCTCTAGGACCTGCTGTGGTACTTGGAACTTAGTGGCCAAAATATTTTTTTCTTGCTGAAAAAATAGATTGTGATTGGGAATTCCCTTTGAAGGCCAGGTCCGTGCTCTGCCATGTTTCTTCCCTCTTATGCGTAACTTTACAGACTTGCACTCCTTGGCATCCCTATAAATTCCCTTATGGAACAAGATATTTATAAAGCCTAGTGGGCAGAAGAGTCTGGCAAGCAGGAGTGAAATGCATGCCAGTACCTCCTTGTTCTCAACTCTACCTTGTTAGTAGAGCAGATCATAGTCTAAAATTTTACAGGCCCAAAAGAAAAATCATCAGGAAACTTGGTGGCCTTATATGTGTCTTTAGAAAGTTTACTAGTTATTTTAAAACCAGCTCTCAAAACATAATGCATTCCTCCATAGCAGATTGATAATGCAGATGCTCTAACTATTCTCTAGGTATCTCTTTTATTTGGGGAGACAAAAGGACAACATTTGTTCTTCTCCTGAAGAAGATCTCTGTGGAAATAAAAACACTGAGTGCAGACAAATGAGGACTTATAGCAGTATTAGATTCGAATATGTACTCAGCCTCACAAAGTATGCCAGCTGTATGGGGTTCTGCCCCAGGACCTTCCATCCACCTTATAGCAACTGATGAAATCTAAGAACTGGGGCAGTTTGAGATTGGCTAGTAGCTATTTGGTGTCAATTAGATTGAGGAAGGGAAGTCAACATGTATGAAATGTATGATCACTTGAGTATGATCGTCTTTCTGTGTTAGGATGTCAAAGGTTTGTCAAAGAAGTGGGGCTCATCACTCTGAAGCTTAGTGTTGGTGACCTTAAGCTGAACATATAATTCAGCTTCCTTGGGAGCAATAGCTACAGGGTTCAGGGGCCAGCTAGTCTGGCCTGGCTTAAAGGTCTTTGTAATGACTGCACCATAAACTTGGGATTTGTACAAATCCTCCAGTGGCTCCTATGGCTGGTGTTGGGCATTTGTGAGTCCATTCAGAAAAGCTTCATGGCTATCAGAAAGTCACTAAGCTATTGGTGATGGCTGCAATGGCAACAGGGAAACAAATAGGGCTATACGCCCTAAGAAGAGGTCTTGTGAAAGGATACTGTCCTGAAGGCTGACAAATTAGGATCAGGCCTTGATTCTCTAGTGTTACGTGATCCCAGGTAAGAATGTTTGAATGTGTGAGACCATGAGACTGCAGCTTTCAAAACCATGCTTTAGTAATATGTGCATCCAAAATGACCTTTTTTGGAAACTCAGCATCTATTATATGTAGCAGCTACTTAATTAACCCGTGATGATATTTGGTTATTATATTATGGTATGACCTTGACTCTATGTAGTTCCTTCCTATCTAAGGGCAAAACAACAGTAAGTTCCACTATATTCATTCTATGAGAAATACAATTCCCTTGCATTTTGTGCGCAAGGCATAGATGATCTATAAGTCAACTGGATTTGTTTATAAACAAATGAACACTGAAAATGGGCTCATAAAGGAATAGAATAATGCTTTAGATCTAAGCCTACTTTTGACATCAGTATAATCACATGTGTATTTGGAAAGGGAGTCAAATTGTGTAAATTTACTTTCTTTTACTTGTGATCTTATAGATTTGTGTTACTGGAGGATGTGCATTGGTTATGTTGTTTTGTCTTCATTTTTATTCATTGAATAAGTGTATGCATGTACGCACATGTACACACACATATTTTATATAATTACATACACACATAAACATACCGTTGTTTAGTTGCTCCTGGAGTTAAAAGTTTTACATACTTAAAAGCATTTAGGATACATTCAGAGAGATTACACATATCACTGTAAAATATGTTGTGTAACAATTAAACAGGTTCCCAAAGACTGATGGAAAGTCCTAGTCTTGTGATTCTCGAGAAGACGGTATTGGGATAGAGGGACACCTTTTTAAAATTCACATGCGCGGTACAATAGATATAGATGCATGTAAGCTGAGATCTCTTTCTCATGGCAGAAAAGATAACCTGCACGTTTAAAAACCAAGACACCAAAGGTTGTAAAGAGCATAATATTCAGTATCCTGCTGAAAGAGGATGGTGGAAATGGAAGCACCAGTGTAGGAAAGCAGTGAAAATGTGAAGGATGACACAGTAAAAAAATATGACTCTTTCTCTCTCCCTCTCCCTCCCTCTCTCTCTGTCTATACACACACACACACACACACACACACACACATATATACATACACACATATGTATATATATATATTTTTACTCTGCCAGCCTTCATATTTATATATGTATATTTATATATACTCTATATAGACATGGGAGGAAAATGGGTGAGCCAATGACTGGGCCAGGGATGTATCTCTATGTTAGGTCTAAATTCATGTTCTCAAAGCATGGTCTCTGAGCCACATCTATCAAAATCATTTGGTGCTTGTTAATAAACACAGGTTCCTGAGATGCCCTACTGAATTAGGGCATAAATGCACCTAGGAATGTGCATTTCATCAATTACCCTGGAGTGGTTCTTATCCACTGCGAAGTCCAAAAGTCACTCCTAATGGAAGACCGATAACAGTACCTTGCAGTGTGTTCAGCTAAGCAGTGATGTCCCACAGTGGTGTCCCACTGAGGGCTTGCCGTATGCCTAGGGTCCTTTATGGCAGGGGCTAGGGGAGGATCCAGGTTTTGTGAGGCCTGAAGCCTAAATAATTTGGGGGGATGTTTTAATGGGAAAAATAAAAAAATATAAATACTAAAAAATTAAAAACATGAATATGTTTAGGGTGAGAAAAGAAATCATTAATTTTTAAAAGACTTATCATAAAATCCAGAAAAATGATATTGTTAATAATTAACTGACATACGTTTTCCATACTTTTTGGTTGCATAGCCGTAGATTGCCTCTTCATATGACAGCTGTTTAGCACTATCACTTTCTTCTATAGACAATAGAAAGATCGTTGCTTCCTATGGCAATTTCAACAGAACTGAGATTTTATTACTGCTGATGGTGATGTGTAAAGCATGCAACTTTACAAACAGAATATAAACACACAGTGCACATAACCTGCAAACGTAAGAATTCTGGTTCATTCTATTTTCCATGATTCCCATAAAAAATAAAAACAGTATGGAGCACCTATAATTTTATATGCTGAATTGGATATATTCTTGTCAAGAGAGAATTTCTGTTTTGACTAAGTGTCAGTGAGAATTGGATCTCACTTGAAATTTTACATATCTAATGATTGAAAAAAAAAGTCCAGCTGGCATCTGGCTCTTTACTACCCAGATATTTCTGGTGCTGGCCATCACAGGATACGTTTACATCACAAGGTGTACTTGGGTTCTTTACCTTCATGACACCATACTCGGTGAGTTGGCACCAAGGGTGGAAGAAGAATTTCTGGAAGACATTGCTACATGAGGAGGACTAGAAATAATGTACCCTCTACAAGGAAGTGTCTGCAAATGACGTAAATACTTATTACTGTACCCAAACCATATGAACCCCCAATTCACCTTCCTGTTAATTGGACCTCCAAACTTAATGTAAATCCTCCAAAGCCACCCAACATAAAGGGAATTTGAAAAATACACAGTCTTAACTAGTTGTAATTAAAACATCTTAACTTTAGCCCATTTAACAAAAATTGTATGGTGCTATTAATGTATTACTAGGGTGCCTCCCAGAGTCATGAAAGGAACCTGGACAAGAGAGGACTTGAAACTTGATTCCCTGGAAGGATTTCTACTGGGGAGGATCAAGAAGAAACACAGATTGGAGACTATCTTTCTTTTTATATTTTTATCATCTCAACATGTTTCAGTTTTTGACTAGAAAAATTAGTGTACTCAGCATATCTAAATTTTCCCTTTCTCGGCAGGATTATTGGTAACAGATGTATACATTTCCTTATGTTTGGTTGGCTTCGCTTCCTGTTGTAACCATTCATACAAAATTGCTCACTCCCTTCCCTGTTCTTTCCTTCTTCCCTTACCATCTGAGTTGCAAACTGGAGTATTCTGTTTTACGTGGCTTATTTAAGTAGGCAGTTGGTGTGGTAGAGATTTAAGAGCCCTCATTACGTACAGAATAGGCCACTACATCGTTCATGAGGGGTCCGAATTCTGATCCCCACTCAGCCTTTAATTTGTTGTGTGACTTGAAAGAGAACTACTTCTCCTTCCTGGCTTCAAGCTCCTCAGCTAGTCAGTAAACATGGTGGTCAATACCAGTGGTCCCTAGGAGCGCAAGAGTCCTGCCAAGCCCTCAGAGAAGCTCTGCTTTTTTACTGTTGCGTATTCTAGAATTTGTTGCAATCTTTTTCTCTTGCAGTGGTCATACTATTAAAAAATATATTGAAGGCCAGTTTTTAGAGAAGTAATCCCAAATGCTTGGAACAGCCTAGGGAGTTTTTTAAATTAATTAATTAATTAATTTTATTTATTTATATTTTTTTTTTAGCAATTATAACTCCATCATAGAGCTCAGAACTTGTATTTGTTAAAAGTTTGTTTTTGAGCCTGATGCATAGTCAAGGCTGAGGGAGGATTATTCTGGACAAGTGGTATGCAACCTTGTCTATACCAAATTACATGGGACACTTTAAAAATGCTGATGCCTGAGTCCTACCTTTGTGATTATTATTTAATAGACACCTATTATTTAATAGGTGTTTTTAAAGCCTCCATAGCTATCTGATATGTATCCAGGATTGAGAAACCCTAATAGAGACAGTCACTGCATTTCGTCAAGGTATAACAATCTTTGTATGAAAAAAAAAGTCACAAGTGTGATATCCGTGTCTCTAGAGTCTTCTAAATATTTATTGAACATGTTGTTTCCACTTTATAGCTAAATTACGTAATTCCCACATTGGTTGTGGCAAATGTCAAAGAAAAAGCAGCTGGTGTGGTGGCAATATGTCTAGCTTCTGTACTCTTATTTCTCATTGTTCATCATACCTACTAGAGTCCAGTACAGTTATTCTTGTCCTTGCCCTGCTATAAGCCCTGTGTTCCTGCACAAGTTGGTCAACTCTAGGCTTAAATCAGCTCATTCATAAAATTAGTTCATTGGAGTTAAAGGACCTTTGCAGATACGATTTTACAATTATGTGATCATTTCTTTAATTTATAGAATATGTTTTAATAGGAAATAAAGGCGTAATTTCCTTCAAACTTATAAAACATTCTTTCTCCTTCTAAGGGATCTTGGTGTGTAAAAAAGTTAGCGAGAAATGACTTTGTTGCATTTCTATGTTGTTACAATACAGCCCTGATCTATAGAATTATAAGGAGCTGAGTTATGAAATGGAGATCCTCTTGTAGCGTAAATTTCACTGCTTGGTTGGGAACCCAGCGCTTTGGAAGCCTAAGTGAAAATGTGCAGGGATACTAAAAATTAATTTTCCTGTGGTGTTGGACTTAAGCTTCTATACACTCCCAGATGGCAGAGGATTTCATATTAGATGGGAAATCATTCATTTGTCATTTATGTATTTGTTTTTTCACTCATTCATTCCATACACATATATTTAAATAAATATTTATATTAGGACCTGATTTTGGCGCTAGGATAGTGTCCAAAACAAGACAGATGTCATGTAGGACTTCATTGAGCATTTCCGTTGATCATAAATAAGAATTCACTAGGCTTTTCAGAATACCAGTGATGTTTAAAGGCCTTGAGTTCTCAAGGGGATTTTTAGATTTTATGTGTACATTTTAATGATTATCTAAAAACTATAAAGTAATCATATTCCAGCCCATCTGGAAGATGAATTAAAAACCAATGATGTGATTTCAGAGCCCACGTTTTGTTTGTCACCATGGTCACTTTGGTACTGCACACAACACATTTCATTGATCTTGACCAAGATGAAAATAAAAAGAGGCAAGCTTTATTCTTAGGGAATGGAGTATGCTTACGTGAAGGGCAAATGAAGTAAAAAATCCCAAAAGAAAGGTTGTGCAAGTATTTGAATAGAGAAAAACAGTAGGGGCCATTTTGTCACATGGCTCATGGCAGAATAGGGATGATAGACTGAGAAGATGCTGTGCTAAAGTCCTTGGTACCACATTATGTCACTTAGTTTTAGGAAATCATCAACCTTTGTAGAAGTCAGTTATTGTCTATTTTGATTGACACACATTGGTTGATTTGTTCGTATTTAATTTTAAATTCAGTTTTGGTTTTAGAATTTTATTGAAATAAGTTTACTTAGATTTGTGTTGATACTTAAGCAGTAGTGGTAGGAGAAAGATCTTTCGTGTCAACAGCAGCGTTTAAGGAAAGCTTCCTTACTTTAAGGAGGATTAATATATTACTTAACTTTGACAAATATTTTTTCTAACTTATCTCACTGTGCTGTAATCACTACTTAATGAGTTCTTTCCTCCCATTAACCTGCAAGCTCCTGGAAGGCATTTTCACACCTTCCTTGACTTTGAGCCTCTTTAATGTTTATTAAATAAGTGAATTGATTGATCACAATTGGAATCCTGTAACTCTTAAGGACTAATTCATCACGTAATGAGGTTACTGTTAAGGGAGGCATTTAAGCACCAGCTACCATTTGAAGATTTCTGAGTCCGGTGGGGCTTAATCTATGCCCATCAGCATCACTTTGAACTCTGAAATAGGGAGAAGATAAAAATTGTTACTTTTCCCCGACTTTTTGGCAGTACAGAATGACTGCATTTGAGATCATTTAGCACCCCCCTATACACCAAATAAATTAGTTGAATAGCATTTATTATGCCACCGTGATGAACTGTTGGGGTTCATTTATTTTCTCAGACAAATTCTAAATTTTGCCCTCAGGACTTTGGTAGGCGGTTGAGCATCTCCCTCACGAAGAGGTTGGAATTCTAAGAATCATTTGGAAAATGGCTTCCTAAGGGTCTCTTCCTCCCAGGGTATGTGCACCTGTGGATGTCTCGGTATATACATCATGAGAGATAACTGTAAAATGAGGGGCTAACACAGTGTCCAGAGGAGATACTTTTGTCCAGGGGAAACTGACTTTTGGAGTTGTCAGGAGGATGGGAACGTACAGACGGCAGCCAGCCATATCTCTTCATCAGTTGATTTTTTTTCTTTTTTTTTTCTTCCTCTCAGCAGTTTAACGTGAGTGCGTCTCTCTTGCCTTGTCTATTTCAGATGCCTCAGGAACAGTACACACACCACCGGAGCTCCATGCCCAGCTCTGAGGGGCCACAAGTATACAAGGTGGGCATTTATGGCTGGCGGAAAAGATGCCTGTATTTCTTTGTCCTACTCCTGATGATTTTAATACTGGTGAACTTGGCCATGACCATCTGGATTCTCAAAGTCATGAACTTCACAATCGTAAGTAAAAACACATGTTTCTTCAGCCCTTCTTGGGGGAAGGGAAGGGAACGTGTGGACAAAGAAAAAGGAATGTGGAAAAGTAGTGGTAGTAGGATTCAAAAGATCTTGTAGCCTGGCATTTGGTTAAAAGTGTTTCTGTTCACATTACTTTTGGGGATCCACCTCTATCTCATCTCTAGTTCCCAAAGGCTGGTAAT
Source organism: Acinonyx jubatus (assembly GCF_027475565.1). Classification (NCBI taxonomy): domain Eukaryota; kingdom Metazoa; phylum Chordata; class Mammalia; order Carnivora; family Felidae; genus Acinonyx; species Acinonyx jubatus. Next base: position 188,589,087 of record NC_069380.1, on the reverse strand, counting down.
TCGATTTGGAGGCATTTCCCTCCTTCACAGTCTCTCATATGGTTTCCCTTCATTTTGATAACCGTGTCTGTGTATTCTGTAGTTTCTAAGCCCTCTGAGTAAATAATGCAGGAAGAAATATGGGAAAAATTCAAAGTACTAAGTTTTCCCAAAGTTTAGTAGTGATTGTGAAAGATTTTGTGAAGTGGAGGGTAGAAATATCTGAGTAAAATGAGGCTTTGTGAATTAGTTAAGAGTTTTAACGGTCTGTATATGCCAGGTAGCTCATTACTATGTTTAATTGAGATTCTCCTTGATTTTTAGAAGGGCAATTCTCTTTGCCATTGCCAGAGCAGGATGGAAATGAGAGCAGAGCCATGTTTCATTTTTTGTAGTAAAAATTGTGTTTATGCTTCTTTGAAGAAATTCTTGCTATAGGTACTTAAGGGTACTATACACATTGAACATTTACTTGTTGAAGTTCAAATGAAAAGAAAATCCTGGAAATACGATTTCTGGAGTCATTCTGCGGGTTTTTTTCCCCTTTAGATTTCCTAGAGATTCTGGCATTGTAAGTACTTTCACTTTTAGTGAAAGCATAGTGGATAGTAATCTGCTGCCTTGAGATTACTTTCCTTTCTTGTGATGTCAAAAGTAAATAATTAGATTGGCCATAAAAATAAATCCTATTGTATAGAGCAATGTGACCATATTACAGTAACTTACCAGTGAGATTTTCATGTGAAAATCCCAAATAAGATAGTGGATTTTTGCCTTTTCTGGATTATAAAGTTTATTTTTATCCTTAACACACAGTGCAGAGGCATGCTTCCCTGACTTTTCGGGGGGAAGTATCTTCTGTTTGGGCTACTTTTCTCCATCTGCCTGATGCTCCTATAGCTGCCTGGGAAAACCCTGGATCCTCCTGTAACTCCATTTCTCTGTTTCTTATTACACTCATTACCCAAGATAAGAATTTTTGCCTGTACTTCCCAGACAGACTCCCTTTGAGAAGACTGAGTGCTGAATCTTTTTAAAGATTATGGTTCTAAGAGGTATCCAGGGTCCCTTTGGTCCTAAGTCCAAGTGACCACAATTGCCATTTGTTGATGTGCATGTTCTGTGATGTTTTTATTTTGTAATTCATGAACTTACAAAGTGGAGAAACTTTTGTTTTGCAGTGTTAAATAAGACTGAGGCTAGGGCAGTAGAATGGAGAATGAAGATGGAAAAGACATTTAAAAGATGGTGTTGAATAAATACCTCAACTACTGGTTGGATGTAGGAGACAAGGGGTTGGAAGATATGCTGGAACATTCTCAGGTTCTGGCTGGTGAGATAGTTGGATGGTGGGGGGTCCAAAGAGCAAGATAGAATTGATTACTTTCCCATTGGAACCTAGCTGCAACTCATGTATCCCCTAACCCCCTATTTCTGTGTTTTTTTTTACCTAATCTCTTATGAAGTTAATTTATAGAACCTGAAAGATTTTGGGGTGAATGTGGTGGAGAATATGAACTCAAATCTTTAAAACTGGCATCATACACATATGGCTTCTAGAGTGTGTTTTATTTGGCAAGCTTAATAGGGAAAGGTATATGTAAATATATATTGAGTGACAATTCACTTTGATTGTATGTGAGCTTGGGGAGCAATATGACAGTAAGGTAATAATCTATTTGAAATAGGCTATTTCCTGTAGTTAACTAAATTGATTGCCAAAGTTGAGAGTTCTTAAAGCTTTACCAAACCAAGTACTTACTGAGTTGAGAATAATGCCATTATTAGCCATAATTGGTGCTTTATAATAGTAATGCATTTGAGCAAATAGAGTTGAAGTGTCAGAAAATTGATCTTTCCCTGCAAGTTAAAAGCATATTTTTCCATCAATCACAGTATAAAACCTATTCTTTTAGAATTATCATTCTATTCCACAAATAGTAATTTACTGACAGTGAAGATCGTGAGAAAGAGTAAGGTATTAACCAATTTTATATTGGAGAATGTGGGGTGAAAGAGCAAAGGGAATCAGTGGGATAAGAGTCAAGCATTTTATGCATGGATTTTAAAATATCATCAACAGAAAAGAGTGATTATTTTGTACATCTAAAATGTTCAATAATTTGCAATTTGGGAAAGTTGACAGTGTAATCAAACCTTCTGAGTAAGAATGAACCAAGAGAATGATGTCATATGAAGGTATTTCTGGGATTTGGCAATTTATCCAAGATTGGATATCCAGAATTTTACTCTGTAGTCAGACTTCTGTGCCATCCCCAAGGATATACGCTGCAAGAACCCTTCCATTAGAGCAATCTGGACAAACATCTAACCAAGTTTTCTTGATCCCAGATGTAAATCAGAAGACAAGTGGTTTTGCTCTCCTATGCTCTTAGCAGAATATTCTGATGTTCGTTATAAGGCAGGTGGACAAGGTTACACTTGTATTCTCAGTTTTCCCCTCCATGGAAGAGTGTATGGCTTACCAATACTGTGACCCATAAGTCAAACTATCCTAGTTCATCGCACACTGTGCTGCCCAAGGGAACTACTATTTACTACACATTTATTCTTTTAGTTCATTCTGTTAGTCACTGTGCTTGGCCCTTAAAATATATATCTCATTTAATTCTCACAACAACTATAAATTAGGTATTATCTCCATTTTAATAAAAAAAATGCTCAGAGAAATTAAGTGACATGTTGGAAGACACACAGCTAAGATGTAAAAGAGCTAGTGTTTGCCTTCAAAGCCCAACCCTTTCCACTACACTGAACCTCCTCCTTCTTTTTTTTTCAATATGAGATTTATCGTCAAATTGGTTTCCATATAACACCCAGTGCTCATCCAACAGGTGCCCTCCTCAATGCTAATCACCCGCCCTCCCCTCCCTCCCATCCCCCATCAACCCTCAGTTTATTCTCAGTTTTTAAGAGTCTCTCATGAACCTCCTCCTTCTAATTGGGCTAGTGATCTGGCTCTTCAACAAAACTCTAAAGCTGGCAAAATGGGCACTATCTTTGTTGCCTACCCTATCTCATCTGAACCACAAACGTCCCTCCCATCTGAGATAGCCATTGGTGTTTGCTGTGCCAAGTAGTTCCCTGATAGTTGTGAATGTTCAGTCCTCATCTTCTTTCTCTTGGCATTGTCTCTTATGACCCTCTCCCTCCACTGTCTCAACCTTCTGATTTATCCCCTTGTTGTATTCATGTAAACATTTAATATAAACTTAATAATGATTTCTGTGTCATAGGTTGACATGGAGACTCAGTGAGTTCATTTGTGTTAAGCATTTATGGCAGCCTCTGACCCACAGAAAGGCTCGATATTGGCAACAGAAAGTCGTGAGAGACCCTACATCATAGTGGAGTGGTTAAGGGCTCACACACTCTGGAGAGAGATGCTCTAGGTACAGATCTGGCTTCTGTTTCTTACTTTGTCAGGTTCCTCGGCCTTCTGTGCTGCAGTTTCCTGGGAGTAAGAGCACCTACCTCTTCATAGGATTCTTGTGAATAATACATGAGGTGATGAGTCCAAGCTATTTAGAATGGAGCTTGGCACATGTTAAGTTATGGTAGCAGTTGCTATCACCATCAACATCATAACTTTTTGAAGGCTTATTTTGTGCCAGGCACTGTACTGTTGTAATTTGTAAGTATTACCTAACTTAACCTTTCTGTGAATAGATGATAATAGGGTACCAACTTCACAAGGTGGTAGCTTGATCTGTGATCACACAACTCTAAGGCAGCAGAGTAAAGATTTGAATCCAAGCAGTCTGCCTCTGGAACCTGGTCTGTTAGCCAATGTGGGGCAACACAAAAAGTTCTAGCATGAGGGGGATCCTGGCTGGCTCAGTTGGTGGAGCAGGGGACTCTTGATCTCATGGTTGTGAGTTCAAGCCCCACGTTGGGTGAAGAGATGATTACTTTAAAAAGTAGGAGAGCACCTGGGTGGCTCAGTCAAGCATCGGACTTTTGATCTCAGCTCAAGTCTTGAGCTCAGGGTTGTGAGTTCGGGCCCCACTTAGGACTCCATGTTGGGCATGGAGCCTACTTAGATAATAATAATAAAAAATAATAATAAAAAAATCTTAACATGAATGTCAGGGAACTAGATGCCTAGCCGGCAATGAACTACATCACTTCCCCCCCTCCCCCAAGACTCAGTATAGAAATGAATGCATTGAAGTAGGTATCTTTAAGACCATAGGTATCTTTCTATTAGAACACTATGGTTTTGTCTTTTGGATTTTGCCTTGACCATGTGTGATCTCATTCTGTAGAAGACTGCTGCTACTGCCAGTACATTCTAACAACCCAGTCCAAATAATGTGGCTCTGAAGACCTCCCAAAATACTCAGTATTGATCATCTAAAATATCATTTAGCAGAAGTGGTTAGTAAGTGATAAAATTTAAAAGGTTTGGGAATTATGAATAGATGGCCTGATCTCTTAGCACAATTGAGTATGAAATCATTCACTGTTAGACAAAATAAAAGCTTAGGAGTCACCTCATCAGACCTCCTCATTTTGCAGATGATGGAACCAAAGTGGAGAGTGAGGTTGCCTGACCCAGCTGCATTGCCCTAACCATGCCAGGGAACTTCCCAGGAGCAGGGATTATGTTCTATTTATCTTTGTAACCTCAACCTGGTTCCAGTACCCAGTCAGCTTTCAGTATGTGCTTGTCAAATTTAAATTGCCTTTGTGCCAATACATGCACAAGATACTGGATGTCCAGAACCTGGTCAGTGCAGGTCACATGGTAGGTCCTCAGTAAATTATAGTTTTCTATACCTTGTTTAATAGATACCTTAACTTATATTTCTCTTTTCCTTCATTAAAATGATAAAAGTCAAACCATTTTATACATGGTTATATAAGAAATGAAATGTCTATTTGTTTAATAAAAACTCGGAACTTAATATTTTTCCCGTATAATCTTCATAAACACCCTATGAGTTTGGCACCACTTTTCCCCTGTTTTACAGGTGGGGGAGCAGAGAGTCCAAGAAGTATTGTAACTTGCCCCAAGGTCATGCTGTCAGTAAGCCATGAAGCTGGGGTTGGGTCACAGGGAGTCTGGCTCTCGAGCCCATACTCTTAATCAGGACACTACACTGTCCATTTTCCAAGTGCTATTTTTCATGAAGACAAATTGAATTTGTTCAGTGCAATGTCTAAAACATGATTTATTTACCCCAAAGTAAGATAAAGATCCACTGAGGGTCAGAGGAAGGCATTCTAATACTTGTAAATTGGACACATTGTAAAACAGTAAAAGCCAGAGAGAACGGCCAGTGTGTTCCTTAACTCAGAACCCCGACATATCATCTGTTTGGAGAAAGCTCAAGGAACTGCGACCTAATCAAACTAACTCAAGTAGAGGGGAGTGAGGACACACATGCTCCAGGGAGGAGAGAGGAATCTCATGGGTAGATGGGAGCACCTCACAGCAGAGAGACCTAGTGCTGTCAGGAACCAAGCCTGCTCTGGGGATGTCCACCCTCTGGCTTTACAGGGCCACATGACATCCATCTTGCCCTGAGACATTTGTTGCTATTTGCAGGCCAGATTCCTTCTGCCTTGGTTGTGCCATCGCGTTTTCTGCTTCTTTGCAACGTAAGCACACATCTGCCCTTGTCCTTCCCTTTAAAATGGCCCTTCCTCCAGCCCCGGCCTGTACCTGCCCCAGTCTCTTGTTACCCAGGTGGAATCCCAGAGAGGGAAGTGCATTGGCCCAGCAGATGCTGCACATCACATTGTGACGTGTTTGCATGCCTAGAGACTCAGTAAGATGCCCCATCAGCTGTGCCCTGGCAGCACAAAGTCACGCAGTTCTCAGAGTTCAGCTCTTTCAGCAGCCTGGCCAGGATTCCCTCCCATTAGGTCGGAAATACACTCAAAAAGCCTATCTACCTTGGATCTTCGGTAAACATTGCCTCTTTTAAGCTTTTCTCTTTCTTCTCCTTTATTCTCTGGAATCTTCCCCTATTAAGCTGATGACTCTTTCTTTTGTGTTGTGGTTTCCCTGCTGTCAAGCAGTGGGGGGCGGGGGGGACATGCAGTCCTGTACTTATTTATTTTCCTGTCCCTCCCTCCTACTAGGCTACAAGCTCCAGAAGACAGGAACCTTAAACTATTCATATTTGAGCCCACAAGTTTAAGCACCGTGCTTAGCACATAGTCTTTAAAATGTTTATTGAATAAATGAATGGGAAAAAATCATGAATAGCCTGTCACTTTAAATTAAAATGTGTAAAGATAGGTTAATAGAGCTTTATATGGCTTTTAAAATGAACTATTAGTTCATTTATTAAGGTAGACAGATCATAAATGAGATGAGTACTCGAATTTGATTATGAAAAGGTATTTTTAATACAGACACTCCCTCCTGTGTATCAGCTACCTGCTACATTTTAATTACATGAGAAGAGAAGGGTAATAATGGAGTGTGAAACAGAACTGAAGCAGGAGATGTCATCCTAGTTAATATACAGATTTGCTCAGCAAATGAAAGAAAATGATATTATTGGCTTCAGTTAGACTTTTCGTTTAATGCTGTTAGTGAATATACCATGTGTGTGAGTAGCATCCACTTCAGTTTCTATATTGAAAACATCATGCTTCTGACTCTCAGTGCTTTGACTCCTGTGGTCACTTTTTATCCATTAGCTCAAATTCATCGGCCTGAAAGTTGCCAAAATGTTATTTTTTTTTTAAGGCAGCATGAAAACTGTGAAGCAGAAAAACAAAAGACAAAAGTCACCTGTTCTATCAGTCCTGGGATATGGCTCCATAATGTCCTATTTGCTTTGAAGCCTGCTGTGTTTTGTACCTTTAAAAGAATGAAAATCTTCGAGGATGATTTTAGTCATTGTGACTGCTGCAAAATGCTATAAGCCAAGCTTGTTACAAATTTATGTTCTAAACATAACATGTTTAGAACATAACATGTTCTAAAACATGTTCTAAACACTAATGTGTGTTCTAAAAATTACAAATATTTTAAGAGAGTATCAATAAAGGAGTCAGCTAAAGCTAGAAGGTACTGAGAAACTTCTTAAGTTGATTGTAACACGATGGCTAAGGACTTTTGAGTCATGTTGAAAGCAGAGAACCCCATGACAGCAGCTTGGAAGCAGTGTGTTAAGCCTGGTTGGGAAACCTCAGACACTAGGGCTCCAGCTTTGAGAGCTCAGGCCCCTGGAGACAAAAGATGGGGTGGGGAAGGAAAAGAGTGGAAGCCGATGCTCAAAACGTCCAAAAGAATGCAAATCATAGACACTCTCAGTGCAAATCGTAGACACTCTCGAGAGGTCAGACTGAGAAACTTGAGCTCTAATTGCAAACAAATTACTATGTAATGTGAGCCTAGGATAATACCCATGACCTTTGCCACTTACTACTATTTTCATATACTCAGAATTTTTTGTGAATGATTCTGGAATTGAGAAAAATTGAGAATGTCCGCAATCGCCCTGGAAATATTTTTGTCTTCATACATCACGCGTAGCTGCTCACACATGGAGTTTCAGATCTTATAGGTTGTGTGGCTGTTACCGTTCTGTTACTCAGAACTCTGAATTACTCTCAAAATCGGAAGTTATGGCCAGATCTTAGAGCACTGCTCACTATCACTGAGGCACTAAGCAATCATAGGAGAGAAGTTTTGAATCTCAAGGGAGTATGTTACTACAGAGAACTTGATTGAGGGACTCTTCCACCATAGGCAGGGGCTATTCAGACTGAAGAAGAAAACATGGTAACTACGAGGAGGTTTCAGGGCACTTGAGTTGCCTGAGAGTTATTAGTTAGGGTACTCTGAGCTCAGAGTAGTTTTGTAAATGCTTTGTCTAGAACTGTACTGTCTGATATGGAATTAGAATTAAATAGCATTAAAAATTCAGTTCCTTGTGGGGCGCCTGGGTGGCTTAGTCAGTTAAGCAGCCGACTTTGGCTCAGGTCATGATCTCGCAGTCCGTGAGTTCGAGCCCCGGGTCGGGCTCTGTGCTGATAGCTCAGAGCCTGGAGCCTGTTTCAGATTCTGTGTCTCCCTCTCTCTGACCCTCCCCCGTTCATGCTCTGTCTCTCTCTGTCTCAAAAATAAATAAATGTTAAAAAAAATTCAGTTCCTTGGTCACATGGGCCACATCACAAATATGCAACAGCTACACGGGCTAGTAGCTACTCGCATCAACAGAGCAGATAGAAGACATTGCCATCATTGCAGAAAGTTCTTTGTTATAAAACAGGTCTAGAATCTACTAACCTGCCTTTTGGATAGGTCAGATCTTTGAACAAAAAAGTTTTTTATTTCTCTCTGTACAGTAATTTTTGCTTTTTATTTCTGTGTCCTAGACAATGTTTAGGACCTGGAGCCATCGGAGTAGGGTAGAAAAGAAGTGAACAAATAAAACTCAATTCAACAGAAAGAGAAGAAAGTGTCTTATAACCTGATGAGCGAATGGTTCCAAATAACTGGTTAAAACATCCTTGTTCCTTTTCCACACCCCCCACTCTCAGTCCCCTCTCCTCCTTTCAGTACTCCTAACTGGGAAGGTAGTAAGACTATGATAGATTTTCCATCTTGTTTTGAAGATCAGAGTGGCTCTTTGTTGAGCAAAAAAAGCTCTGTTGAGAGGGGAGGGTCTGGACCATTTCTGAGCCTTATCGTCTCAATCTGTAAAATATGCAGTTCGGACCAGATGAAATACAAGGTCCTCCCTCCAGACCTTAGATAGTTTCTATATATTTTAAAAAAAATTTTTTAATGTTTATTTATTTTGGAGAGAGAGGGAGAGAGAGAGAGAGAGGGAGAGAGAGCACGCGCACACAAGTTGAGAGAGAGAGGGAGAGACGGAATCTGAAGCAGGCTCCAGGCTCTGAGCTATCAGCACAGAGTCCGATGTGGGGCTCAAACCCATGAACCTCTCAAGATCATGACCTGAGCTGAAGTTGGAGGCTTAACCGACTGAGCCACTCAGGTGCCCCAGACAGTTTCCATAATTAATGACTGCTTCCTCCCACTCTTTGACTCAGAATGAGAGAGATTTAACCATTTTTTTTCCTTTAGAAGTATGTGTGTATGTGTATGTGTGTGTGTGTGTGTGTGTGTGTGTGTGTGTGTGCTCACACTATATTTAGATAAAAATCCAAGATGCTAAGTGTCAGGGAGTATATCTCATGGGCCTTTAAAATTTTTTTAAATTTTCAATCATTCAGTTATTTAATGAATGGATTTACTGGATTATTTAATTGGTCTCATTATCTTTTGCTACCCAACAAACCACCCCCGAACCCAATGGCTTAATGTAATAGCAGGAATTAATTTTGTTCAGGAATCTCCAATTTGAATGGGGGTCAAGGGGAATGGATTATCTCCGCTCCCTGATATCTGGCATCTGAGTTGGGAGGACTCAAAGGCTGGGCTTGGCTGAAGAGCTATAGCTGGAATCATCTAGAGGCATATTTACTTCCTGTGTGGCCACATCTGTGAACTTGGACCTCAGCAAGCCAGAAAATCTGTACACGGCCCACCATATCGGCTAATTTGGGCTTTTAATCCATATGGCAGCTGGGTTCCAGAATGTGTGTTTTACTTACACAAGATGGGAGTGTGTATTGCTTTTAGGACCTAGACTCAGATGTTGGGTAGCATCACTTGTGATTTAGTGTGTTGGTGAAGGCAGACACAAAATCCTGTTTAGATTCAAGGGAAGGGCACACGGATGGTACCTTTCCATGGGGAAGTTGCAAGGTTCTAGAAAAGAATGTCGGATGGGAGATTGTAGTGGATTGAATGGTGGCCCCCAGATGATATGCCCTTGGCTTAATCCCTGGAACCTGTACATGTTACCATATTTGACTTTGTCTCAATTACATATCTTAATATGAGGAGATCATTCTGTATTACGTAGTTGGGCCCTAAATCCAGTGACACATATCCTTATAAGAGGCAGGCAGAGGAAGATTTGACACAGAAGAGGAGCAGGCAGTACGACCACAGAGGCAGAGATTGGAATGATGCCCCCACGTGGGACGTTAATAGCCTCTGGAAGATGAAAAAGTCAAAGAATGAATTCTCCTCTAGGCATCCAGTGGAAGGACAGCCCTGCTGACACCTTGGTGTCAGACTTCTAGCTTCTAGAACTGTGAGGTAGTATTTTTTTCAATGTGTTAAGCCATCGGTTTTATGGTAATTTGTTATGACAGTCACAGGAAACCAGTACAGATTGTGTTGTGGCCATCCTTGGAAAGTAGTTTGTCATAACAGCACACACAACAACTGACAATAACCATGCAAACACCATAGCTTGTATTGAGCACGGTGAGAAGTGCCTACTCTGTTATCTCTTATTCTTCACACTGACCCTTTGAGGAGGTCCTCTTATCTCTCCTTTATATATGATGCAGCAAAAGCGTAGACAGCTTGCTTAACCTGCCGACTTCATCAGCTAGTGAGTAGCAGGGGCAGCCTGTGGATCCAGGTGTGTCTGACTTCAGGGTCTTGGCTTTTCACTTTGTCTGGTGATGCTTGCTGTCAAAAAAAAGTAAACGTGTCATTAGCTAGTAATGTATTTAGTTGTATAATGTTTAATGGCAGTGATGGTTAGTGTGTAGCTACAAGTGATAAGGAATGGCATTTTAAAACTACTTCGGTACTGGTTCAGCCATTGACTACTCAAGCAGTTTTATCCTCATAAATATCTATGTATCTATACATCTATATAGATAGATCGATATAGGTCTATATATAGATATAGATATATTTCAGAGAGAGAGAGCACGTGAGTGAGGGAGAGGGGCGGAGGAAGAGAGAGAGTATCCTAAGCAGGTGGAGCCAAACACACGGGTCTGTCCCTTAGCACTGGGATCATGACCCGAGCCAACATCAAGAGTCAGACGCTCGACCCATTGAGACACCCAGGCACCCCTGTATTTGTGAATATTTTAGGGAGTCATAGTAACTCCATAACTGGTTCTTGTGGTATAAGAATCATTTTTGGTTGCTTTTGTGAGTTACTTTTTTGCCTTCACTAAGTCACATGTAAATAACCACTTGGTGCTTTGATAAATAAGGAGTTACACTAGAAAGAAATTTCTTGGTAGGAGCATAGCCCTTCTATTTCATGGAGAAACCTTTTGGTTGGAATGCTTATAAACATAAAATTACACATTTTGACCAGGTTTTAATTGTCAATCAACTTTGTTAAACTGAGGCCTCTTTAGCATCTCATAAAACTTGATTTTCTAATAGTAGATGCTCTGTGTTTATTATTTAAAAAATTTTAATTTTCATTTATTTTCGAGAGAGAGCACAAATGGGAGAGGGGCAGAGAGAGCAGGAGACACAGAATCCGAAGCAGGCTCCAGGCTCTGAGCTGTCAGCACAGAGCTCAACGTGAGGCTCAAACTCACAAACTGCAAGATCATGACCAGAGCTGAAGTTGGATGCTTAACCTACTGAGCCACCCACGCACCCTGCTCTGTTCATTGTTAAAGAATGAGTTAGTGCGTGAAATTTAGAACCAGTTTAAGCCTTTTTTAGAAATGTTTTTATTTATTTTTGAAAGAGAAAAAGAGAGAGACAGAGTGTGAGTGGGAGAGGATCAGAGAGAAGGGGAGACACAGAATCCAAAGCAGGCTCGAACTCACAAACTGTGAGATCATGAGCTGAGCTGCTGTCAGATGCATAACTACCCGAGCCACCCAGGCACCCCAGCCTTTTATTTTATTTATTTTATTTTATTTATTTGTTTGGGGGGGAGAGAGAGAGAGAGAGAGAGAGAGAGAGAGCGAGCACGAGCATGAGTTGGCAAGAGGAGCAGAGGGAGAGAGAGAGGGAATGAGAGAGGGAACCTTAAACAGGCTCCAAACTCAGCTCAGAGCCTGATGCAGGGCTCAGTCCCACAACCTTAGGATCAGGACCTGACTGAAATGAAGAGTTAGATGCTCAGCCTACTGAGCCCCTGGTGTAAAATACTGTGGAAGGACATGAGTCATTTAATACCCATTTATGAAGTACTTGGTACAACCAGAAACTGTGATGGAGCTCCTCGTGTGTAATTCCCTCCTCAAAAAACTAATAGTAAAGAGACCCATGAAATCATTACCATGTTGACATAATCATCATTTTATTTCAACAGGTAATTTTAGATGCCTACTATATTCCAAAGGACACAATAAAAGAAAACAGAGCTTCATTCTATCCCCATAACATCCTTATGCTTTTAAAAGTTCTTTCCACCTTAGAAAGCCTGTTCACATCTACTGCATTATGTGGTCCTTTACAAACATCCTCCCAGGAGAGACATGGCAGGGGTAATTGACTTTTATCCTTTGATTGAAGGGGCAGCCAAGGCTCGGTGATCTGCTTAAGGTCTCCTGTCTATTAAGTCTATAGTCAACCTCCCAACTTTAGAATACATGAGAATGGATAATGAGCAATAGAACACAGCAATTAACTTTTCCAGATTCGGGCAAGTCATAGAACCATTGTTTGTGGGATAAATGGGAAGAGGCTCAGCACATTCTTGTTCCTTGTGTGACCATTAAATTTGGGTTGGCCAATGTCAAGGAGTTTGAGCCATTAATGCAGAAGAGTGTAATTAGCCATGTTAAGTAAGCATATATTCTCTCTCTGACAAATCTCTTCATTCCAAGATAAGAGGGGGACATATGTCCCTAAAACCCAGAGATAGAGGAAAATGATCATTTGGGTCACTCCATCACTCACTGGGTTAAACCAGCTTCATGTCATGCCTCGTTGGTTGCTAGTGCATCATTTTAGAAATGAATGCTTTATACTTCACATAAGCAATGTCAGATATTCTCATTTGAAACCTGCCTTGCAGTTTGGCAAGGAGGATTTCATGGGAGTGGGGATAATTTGTGTCTTGTTTATTTACCGATGGAGAGCCTTGTGCTTCTGACTTTCGTGGTTTTCCTTGAAAAATAGTTTCCTGGTCCCAATTAGGTGAATGGTTCCTATTTGAAATTCTCAGCTCTTCAAATCTGTTGTCAGTCTAGTTGCTATCTGGTTATAGCCTAGTGAATGAATAACCATTATTTACTCAGTACACGTTTATCGATCTCTTCCTGTTGTCTAAGCACTGTACTAGGTGCTATAGGTACAACAGTGAACAATAGCAAATGCAGTCCCTGCCTCAAGGAGCTTGCTGTCTGGTCAGGGAGATAAGCAGTAATCACATGGTCAAACAAATAAATGTAAAAATAACCCTGTGATAAGTGGATGCTGTAAAAATTTATGAAGGAGAGAGGCACCTGGGTGGCTCAATCCATTGATCATCTGACTCTTGATCTCGGTTCATGTCATGATCTCATAGTTTGTGAGTTCAATCCCTGGGTTGGGCTCTGCGCTGACAGTACAAAATCTGCTTCCTGCTTGGGATTCTCTCTCCCTCTCCCTCTCTCCCTCTCTCCCTTACTCCCTTTCTCCCCTGCCTCTCTCTGTCTGTCTCTCTCTCCATCTCTCTCTCCCTCTCTCCCTCTCCCTCTCCCTCTCTCCCCTGCTTGTGCTATCTCTCTCTCTCTCTCTCTCTCTCTCTCTCTCTCTCTCTCTCTCTCTCAAAACTAAATACATAAACTTTAAAAATGTATAATGTATGAAGAGTGATTTGGCATAATCAAAGAGGGGACTTTCAGGACAAGGTGAGCGCATAGATGCTAAAGGTGAAACTGAACAAAGCAAGATAATGGAAAAAGATAAAAACAATCTAGTAATGTTGTATGAGGATCCCTAGAAAATCTGAGAGCAATGGTTCCCTTTGAGGGGAGAGCTGGATGGTGGTAGGGGGTGGGGTGTCAAGGTGAGTGCGAGAGGCTGATGGAAGGTGCCTTTCCTTGTCATGGTATTTTGTTGAACATTTTTCAAGGAATGTGTGCTTATGAATATTTGTGGGGCTCAAAAGTAAAAATAAGGAGGTAAAAGGAAAAAGAGAAGAAAAGTCATAAATAGAAAAAAAGGTATAGCATATACTTACTTTCTTGAAGGACAATTTAGCATCTTCATGGTTGAATTAGGGACCTCAGTTGTTAGGATGAATACAAACTATAGTTCCCCACACTTAATACAAATACTTACTGCATTCCAAACGGTGGCCTGTTTATAATAGGACTTTGCTTTCTTCATTGGCACAAAGCAGTATTTGGCTACTCACAGGTACATTGTAGATTTCCAAATGGATTATTGCCACTAGTACAATGGACATGTATTGAGATTATTATTATTATTATTATTTGTGCCAGGCATGGTACTGGGCACTTAACGTGGGTACTTACTGTGCACTTAAATATTAAATTTAATTGTACCCTTTCCCAGATGAGGAAGTTGAGGTTTCGAAGAGAGGTCAAGTCACTTTCTCATGGTTACAATCAGTGACAGACCTGGAACGTGAAGGCAATATGAACCCAGAATGCCTCATAACTATGCCATATATTCTCCCATGATACCCTGCAAGCTGAAAGGTCACTGTCTTTGTTCCTCAGGGCCCCCAGTCCCCAGGCTTGTGACATTACATTACTGTAATGGTTCAAAGAGTCAACAGCAGAGTACATGAAGAATGCTGATAGTCTGCAGTATCTCAAAGATGAACCAATCTCTAGAACCTTCTAAATGTCTGTACATTAGGATGAATACTTTTCGTTCCCAACTGGTGGTATGCCTCCCACACAGTTTATTGAGAAATTGTCTTCTCTTTGTTTTCTAATGGACTTTATTGATTCTTTTCTCTCATATGGGACGAATCACTTATTGAACTTAGAGAGGTTAAGAGGCCTCACAACCAGCAACCTTAATTATGTTGGAGCAAATCCTCTCAGTCCATCCAGACCGCCCAGCTTCTTGGCTCATTTTCCATCACACACTGATTGGCCACAGTTGTTCTGAAGCAATGGCACCAGCCGATGATTTAGAAGGATGCTGATGTGTGAAAAAAATGTGGTGTTAGAGGCAGTGTGGTTTAATGGCTTTAGAGAAGACAGACCTGGATTCAAACCTCAACTCTGGTACTGATGAGCCAGGGTGATATTGGCAAAGTAGCTTAACATCTCTGAGCCTTGATTTTCTCATCTGTAGTAATGGAACTCATAACACCTGCTTTACAGAGTTGTGAGGAAGATTGAACCTGAAGGTAGAGCTAGGTAGACAACCAGTAAATGCTTGCGATTATTAATGTCAACTTGAGCACTTGGAGAATTGCCTTGCAAAGAGGAGGAGATTTGGTTGCTAAAATTTAGCGTAGAGTCATGAGCTCCCTTTTAAAGAAATGACTAATGGAGCCTTAAAAGCGTATTTAACTTGGGTGTGGCTGAAAAATCATTATTGCTGTAAGAGTTACAGTTGATCCAGTATTTTATATGTGCGCATTATTGCTGATTCAACTTAGAACTGCATGAAACACAGGAAACTATAACCATTCTCGTGGATGAGACAGCCTATAAAGGAGCAGACAACTAAATAAACAAAGTAATCGTGTATCACGAGGTGTCCTCTGAACAAAATAAAGAGATGCAACAATGTGCTTGAGATACAGGTGAGCTTATGTCTCTCTGGAGAGGTAGATTTGAGTAGAAGCCTGAAGAACAAGATCAAGACAGCCATGGAAAGGGCTGAGGGAGATTGCAGCCAGAGTGAGAGGTGTGTGCAAAGACCCTGAGGGGGAAAGGCATGAGCCAGACAGTCTCTGTGTGGTGGGAAGTGGGAGTGGCTATTCAGCCTTCACTGTGGGAAATTAGACTTCCGGTGGAACCCAGAGAAGGAACAATACACTTGTGCTCAGGTTCCTGCTCTGCCCTGTGTCCTTCATTAGAGACCAGTTGATCTTTAACGACTCTTTCCTGATGGGTATGATGTGATGCTTACACAAGGTGATTCAAAAGTCCTATCCTCTTGGAGGCCCGGTGACTGCCACTGGTCTACTCCAAGCCAGTATCCCTATGTGTCATTGAAGATGGCGTGTCCAAATGCCCTAGAACTAGTGGTGATGGAGTGACAGCTGCTGACCTCATAGATCGTCTTGGAGATGGAGCCACTATAGGAAACGGTTCAATAACGGATACACTGGGGGACGATTTATGAATATACACTCCATTTGGTTTTTCTCAGTCCGCAGCAACCTTAAAGTATTGTAAATGGGCTCCACTATCTAATCGGAATTATAGCAATCTATTAATTGCCATTTCTGATGATTTGCATTTAATTAAGGGGTACTCTTGAGAAAATGAAGGGCAGCATAACTTCAAAATATGGCTTTACATCTTGGATAATTGACTATAATTTCTGTTTTTACAGCTTTTCTAAATTGTTTATTTCTCCAGATGTTTCCTAAAACTATGATTTTACCTCTTTCCTTTCAATGGGTGAGCAGTAGTTTCTCATAAAAGCTTATATGGTTTAGTTTTCTCAACTAGATTAAAGCTTAATTAGCCAAAAATCCAGATCTGGGATGTGTTTATAAAATTTATACAAGCATAATTAATTTCAGTTAATTGCAGAAGTAGCTTTTCCATGCAAACAATAACCTTTTCTCTGCTGACCTCTAAACATCAGATTTCAGGTTATCTACATTCCTGCCTTTCCATGGTAATACTAAATCAACTTGCGTAATTCTCAAAGTATTACTCTTTCCTTTGATTTATGACTTTTATCACAGAAGTCAGTGATTACCTCTATAACCCATGTTTCATGTTTTGAAACTGCAATGAAAAAAGTGTGCTAGAATAGCATTGCTTTTGTTTTGATGAAAGCCAAAAAGAAAAATTAGAAATATGATTTTGATATGTTCTCCAAAGCCGACTACTTCTCATAAAG
This sequence comes from Acinonyx jubatus, assembly GCF_027475565.1. Taxonomy (NCBI): domain Eukaryota; kingdom Metazoa; phylum Chordata; class Mammalia; order Carnivora; family Felidae; genus Acinonyx; species Acinonyx jubatus. The sequence continues at coordinate 188,572,268 of NC_069380.1, read as the reverse complement.
TTACCTAGGCTTTTTTAGTCTATTTGAATGACAGTTCAAATTACATTGATCAGCTAACTGTCAAAAAGAATAGCTATTATTTTTTAAATCTCCTGATATTTCCAGGATTTGTCTTCCTGAGAAGAATGATAACTTTACTATACACTGAGCCAGATTCTCTTGCTGTAGAAGCTATTCCCTTTGCAGAGATCTTTAGAAAACCATATTTAATCCTAAGGAATTATTCTCTGAAAACATGCCTTCTCACTTGATTGGCAATTAAACTTTCTTATTAGTTCCCTTATCATCTCCCTAATAAGTCTTGCATAAAATCAAAGGTAGTGAAATTCTCCCTTTTTCTCTCGTTCTTCTGTGTTCATTGTCTGGAAGTGGGTGGGTGATGCTTTTGAAGCTCTTTCAGAAGACCCAGGGGGTTCTTTCCCAGGAGCACCAGGCAAAAATCACCACCTGTCTCACTGGCCTGAATAGTGTCACGTGCTCATCTCTGGACCAGTACCTGTGGCGATGGAGTGTTATTATCATCATTGGCTTGGACCTGATTCACAAGTCTGAGGACTGGTACCCCAAGCCAATAGGCTGTGCAGGGAGGTATGGAAGCAGAAAGAAAATTAGGGTCACACCAAGTGAAGGGATGGAGATTATTGGGAAGGCATTCACAGGTGCATCTCACAGAGCTGAATGTACTGCATTTTAATGGCTTTGTAACAGCAGAAGCCTGGTGAACCTCTTGACTTTAGAGTGACTTTTTCTTCAAGATGGTCAGTGTATGTGCATTTTGAATCTGAAAAGTGCTCTTCCTTGCTATATCTCTCCAAGGTTCATTAACAACCAGTATTATAGAACCAATTCAAAAGGAACATGTTTTCAGTGCCTATCTTATTATTAGCTTCAGGGCTACATTTTTTTAAATGCATAATGAAATCCATGGAATATTTAGAAAGAACGTGGCACTTTGCAAAATTGGCTTTGGGGGCTGTGCATGGCTTAGAGTGAGATGGAAAAGTGTCTGGCAATTGCATGAATTGAAAAACCTTTGGTCCGTCTCTAGGCAGCCGTTAGCCGTAAGCAGTTGGAAAAAAGAGCAATCCAGTTTGTGACTTTCAGAGGATCTATAGAGGTCCAGTACCTTTTGAGTCTTGTACACAGACTCTAGGAAGGTCATTTTCCTCTGTGCGTATGAAGTCAGCCTCCCTACCTTTGTGGAGTTTTTGCTCATTTCAGAGGATAAGAAATGGGAACTGGCTATTGTTAGTGACAGGACAGTGCTTCAAGAATAATGAGAGTCACTCCTCCTTTCCCCCAAGGACTGGGAAAGCTAAGGTACACACAGACTGGGTAGCTTTTTTTAAATAGTTATCATTATCATTTTCTCTCCAGAATCATGTAGAGTCTCATCATTATTAAAGTCAGGAAACTTCAGTTATGGTCTGGGCTTTGTCACAAGCTTTGGGACCTTGGGCGCATGACTCGTCCCCTCTGGGCATCATGGTACATGTTGATAAAATGGAGAGTTTCAAAGGCATACAGAACCAAGTTCTGTCTCAGATAGCTTTTAATCTTTTAAGTTGTAAACATCTGGAATGGGGAGATGTAAAACAGGGACTTTTGGATTAAAAGTGGCATCTTAGTCTCTCTTCACAATCTACTAAAATGTAGAAGATAAAACAGAGAATGAGGAATTATTCTATCATCAAAAGCTAGGAATGGCAGTAGTCTCTTACCAAACTCTTGGAGGAATTGTCAGGAATCTTCAAGGTTTATGAAACTGCCTTAAAGGACACAGTTAAAGATACTGTTAGGCCATTGGAAAGACAGGATTCCTCTCCTCACCAGAAAGGAGATGTTTTCCCTTTGGACCCATATCTGTGCCTTGGATGTGAAATCCATTATCAGCAGAAACAGAGAAGACAAAAATGTCCCCCTCTGTTCTTTGTGGGTGCTGTTTTGGAGTTAGTGTGCTTTTCTGTTTTCTTCCCCTGCAGAGGATAAACACTCACACATGTGTGTATATATACCTATGCACACTTACTTAATATATGCATATATCTATCTATAGATATAGATATAGATATATGAGCACAAGTACATGTACATATGTACACACACATACATGCACACACACACACACACACACACACATATATATACACACACACACACACACACACACACATATACATACACAAGCTAGTGAGAGGCTACAATCCCAAAACGACAGCAGCCAGAAGTAGGACAGAGCCAAGACATCTGTATCTTGAGAGGTACATGTCCATGTACAAAGCTCCTGAAGCAAGAGAAGGTACAAGGAGACATGAGTAGCCATGCAAACTGGAAAATGTCCTTCGTGAATTTCATCTGTTCAGAGTGTGAAAGGTAAGTGCCTTCCCAACGCCTGGAGGAACAGCTAAACGGCGATGTGAGATGGGCATTCAACCAGTGGGGACAGTGAGCATCCAGGAGCAGCGCGTCCACAGAGCTCTTTCCTCTTTGCATCAATAGAGGCAATATAGAGCCTTTGGAGAAAACTCTAGAGTAAGGAACACAAGCATCATCCTGAAGATGGGGAGAAAAAAACACACTTCTAAAAATGATTTACTTTACAAATCAGAAGAAAGATTTAGGGGGGTGTGGGTGGGGAGTGGTGGATCAGGGAAAGGTCATTGTGACTTCTCCACGGCAGAAGAATGGAAATCCATAAAGACAGGTCAGGCTGACAAAAAGGTCACGGACTCAAGGGAAATGACATAGGAAACATTGCGAGGGAACTGAAAAGGCAGTCACAGAATTAAAACCCACTTCGGCATCAGCACAGATTTCATACTGAGTAAAAGTAAATCAGCCAAGTAAAGAATAAAATTGAGTGCTTTCACGGAAATGAATAAGGAAGCCAAGTGATAAAGCAGGAGAAATTAAGATGATTACGATGGTGGATAGAGACTGAGTTATAGAAATTTCTAAGAACTATAGAAATTCCTGAGGAAAAGACTAGACCTGAGACTAACACTTCAAAGACATAATCGAATTTTCCTGAGCTGGGTTTACTGAAAGATTACATAGAGAGCCACATGAAATACGTGAAAAGACAACCAAACCCCCTCAGTAACACTGAGCAAAATATGTTTCCAGTGTGAAAACAGAAAAATCTTACAAAAGAACCAAAGTTATGTTGATTAGAGAGTTCTTCTTTAGAGGAATGAAGATTGGAGGGGAAAAGTGAATCACATGAATGTTATGGTCAGAGAACTTGTCTGCCTTCTGAGAGGACAACAGAAATGCCTTCTCACGTGTTCTAAGCCTCACCAGACACACCTTCCCTTCCCTGTTTGCTCCAGCCAAGTGAAAAACTTCCACAAATTAAGAACTCTAGTGAGAGGCTTGTGATATAAAATGGCTGCTGGGTAAGCTTTGGAACCGTGTGTATATGAAAGATTTGCTAAAATTATAAAACATTCTAAACACTTGCTAAAAATTATGAAATACAGCTATAAGCAGATAAGAAGAGGTGCAATATGTTAAATAGTCTAAAAACCAATATCCAAGATGCCAGATTACATCTACGAAAACCAAAAAGAGGAAACCAGAGGTGCAGTTATAGGGGCACAAAGATGAAAATTTGGGCAAAATTCTGTGTATTATATATAAGCAATAAAAATCTATGATTTCTGTCTTCACTTCGATAGTAGGTAAAACTTAAGTAAACAAAAGTATTAAAAAAAAAGAGAAGAAGAAAACCTTAAGAATGAATGTCTTTTAAACCTGAGGGCAGAGGAGGAAGAAATTGTAACTCGAAGGCAACAGACAGCTCTAAATGGACAAACAAGCATGAAGGGCATTCCGATTAATTGAAAAGACTCAGTTTAATTATTTGTTCATTGTAACATGGAAGCAGTCATGTAGCTTCCTGACATATGTGAACATGTGGAATGTCCTAGATCTTTGACAAGGACACTTAGACATTCCTCCACCACCCCTGATACAATATGGCAGGTCCCCACTGGATCATGGTAAGCGCCAGCCCTGGTGATTGGTCCCAACTAATCCCAGAGTGATTGATCCACCCTGCTCTGGTTGCTGTTGTAAATAAAGTCGTTTCTGGTGATGCCATGCAGGCTTCTTGACACAGCATGAGCATTGTGCCAGGGATAAATTGCATGACTTACCTAAGTCTGACCTTCAGAAATGCTGTGGAATCTTTACCCGAATGGCGAAACCAGTGTTTGTAGTTCTTGGGCACTTTAGCCACTTTTTTTCCCCCTTAAATAAGGAGCTTCCTGGGATGTACTAAGAGCTGTTGCAGCTTTTACTGACCGCTGACCAGAATCCAGGGACTTCTCTTCACTGTCTTCACTATACATAGTCTGTACCGTATGCATTAGCTCATACGTATATTTATTTATTTTTTTATCTTATGGTTTGGAATGTCTCTTCCAGGGTAAACCTCTATCCTAAAGAGCAAGAAGGCTAGCTTCTTTGTTTTGGTAAATTTCTCATTTTCCCAGGGCCTTTGTAACTTTATTGTTTAAATGGCATCTAATACTTTATCTCCTTGAAGGCAGGGGGTGAACTGGATAAGTCCCTGAAATTCCTTTCAGCTCTAAGATCTGTGTTTGTGGGCACCTGTGCGTGTGAGAGAGAGGATTTAGACTTAACAGAAGAAGTAACCGATTATTACTGTCTTCAGGACAAGGGCTATAAACTGATGATTTCTTTGTCCACCCCAGGGCTTAGAACTGAGTCGTGAACACAGTTGATGCTCTATAGAGACTTGGGTTTATGGTGTTGTAGTTCCTCGTGTCACCTCAGGATACAGGAGTACGTTGATGATGAAATTGGGGGCTTTGGATCAGGAGGCATGGGATCCCACTGGCAGCTCTCTGTCTACTGTGGCCTAAGACAATCCACTTAGAGTTCTCTGGGCTAAATTTCTGTTTGTGAATGGAAAGGTTTGAATTACATCAGGAGTTGTGGATCAGTAGTTGGCCCAACTGCCTAGCAGAACGTGTCATTGGGCCTTGAGGGTGTTGACACTTATTGTCGTTCACATGAAAAGCCTTTACAGGGTGTGCCTTCTGCCACAGCCCTTCACTCTCTGTGACATCACCCCAGTGCAACTGCTCCTTTATGCTTGCCTTATTGGCCTGTATAGGCATTGGATAGTAACCTGGGGGGGAAAGAAAAAGGAGAATTCAATTTTGTTTCTAACATTAGCTTTTCTGCTCTGCAGACTCAGGACAGCCAGTGTCTAAAGGTATTTTTTAGTAGACTTTGGAGGTTAAAAACTATTTGACTAATTAGAATGGATTGATGTGGAAAAAAATGTCAACCTAGGAAGACACACCAGAGAAATTCCAAATGGGTTTTAAAATGGAAATAGAAAAGCTGAATCAGTCTACTTGTTTTCAGGTGCCTTCTCTTCACAGTCATTAGTTTGGCCTGAACTACACCAAAATGGTCCTAATGGCCCCAGTCACAAGAGCTATTACAGGTTGTCTAACTTGGTTAAATTCTTTTCTGCTTTAAATTGTTAATGATTCAGCATTTCATGGCTTGAGTCAGGTGCTCTCAGAGGGTGCCTTTCTTAAAGGTCACTCACTCTCCAGAAATCAACATCCAAGATTAAGATTGCAGATTTTGCTCAGTGACCTTGGGAGAATAATTATTTATTAGAGACAAGACTCAGAAGGCACAGCTCTGTAGCGGGAGACCCCTGGTTGGTGATGTCGGGAAAAGCAAAGAGGCTGCTGAAAGACAAGGGCTGAGAGAGGGAAGGACCATGGGACTGAGGACCCCTCTCTAAAAAGAGGGATGTGTGCTGCTAACAAAGAGGGTGGAAAATTTCTTGTATGCCAAACCCACTTAGGAGCTGCATGAGACTTACCTCACTCATTTCAACCTCACAAGGGGCCTGGGAAGTAAACCCTGTTGTCAACAGGTAACAGATAAGGAAACTGAGGCTCGGATAGGTGATGGAACCTGCCTGTATTAGATTTGAGGGTTTGCACATGTTTCGTGAAGGGCATAGAACTATTTTATGCACACTGGTGCCTGATGAATGATTCATGCATGTGATTCATTTATTATGATGTTACGATATCTGAAAATCAGTTTCCAGTAAATGTTGACATGGGAACCTCTTGTCACCTGCATAGGATTGTCAGTAGGAAGTCTGTAAGGCTGAAACACCCACATTCCAAGAGTGAGTGCAGCGGTTGCAAGCTAATGTATGTATGTTTGTGTGCATGTATTAAAATTCTTAAGGGATCACTTCATGGCATTCATAGAAACAAAGATGGGGAGGGGAGATCTTGAGAGGCAACAGAACAAGAGTGATGAGAATGTGGAATACTAAAATAGTCGGCAAAGCAGTGTGCATTTCAAAATAATTGGACTCTAATGTCTGAGATTCTGCGGGAGGTCAATAGAGGATTTATTGTATTTTTTTCTCTTTCCTGCTTGCACACCAGCAAGTAGATGATTCATGTACTGGGGGAAAAAAACAATGATTTTTTTTTATGACATTTAGTTACCAGCTTAGCTTTCTATTTTTACCCTCTTCTAGTCCCTGAGAGTGTTTTTCCCTTATTTAGGAAACCTGCAACTACAAATATGTTCAGTTCATTTTCTTACCTTTCTGCCAAATATAGGGTGCGATGCCTATATTGCTATGTCTAGAGATTAAACAGGATTGAGAGCAATTCAAACAGCTGGTCCCCTGGTGCTTGCATCCCACAAAACCAGACTTTTTTTTTAACTCATTCTGGGAGGTGTTTATTTTTAGGAGTCATTTTTTATACTGTAAGTTGAGGGATAAAATAATCTTTACGATTGTTTTATATTAAGGCACAGAGCTTGTATGTGCCTTACAAACTATGTAGGGATGGATGTAGGGAACACTGTCCCTTACATGATGCTTACAGAAAGTTGCAAGGAGAAAAGCAGTAAGTCTAGGACACGGGTGGCATGAGTTAAGGTTCCTTCTTAGAAGCTGGAGAGGAGACACCCAGTGTCAGGCGTGTGATAGCCCTGGTTGTCAGAGTGTCCCATTAGGGAAGTAGGGAGATTCAAAGTGCAAACTTCGCCCTTGCACACTCACAAGCTTTCTCAAGAACCCAAGGTGTATAAAGCTGACTCTGAGTCAGCATTTTATCTCCCATAGCACTGGAGAAACTAATCTCCTTTTGAATGTTCTTCCTGTTCCTTCTTGCCTGCCTTCTCCATCTTCATGGCTACCCCTGTAATTCAGGCCTGCTACTAACTAACCCCTACTAGCTCCTGCAGGCCCAGCCTTGCCCACCTAGTCCTTCCTAAATGCTGCTTTTGTGTGTCGCTCCCCCCATTCAAAATGGTCATCAGTTCCCCACTGCCATCTGTATAAAAGAGGAAATTCTTCTGCCTAATTTGGAGGGATCTCTAATCACGTCGCCCTTGGAACTGTCCTCTGGACTTTTCAAACTCTCCAAGGGACGCTCCCCCATTCCTCTTCCGGGGACATGATCACCGTCCCGTGGGGGTGCTCTTCTAATCTCCACACCTTTGAGCCTGAAGCTTGCAGTCTTTAACAGAGGACAGGAATCTACCTTTCATATGTTGAATTTTGGCTTTCATTGTTTCAAGCTCCCATAGGATGAGTGCCACTTTTATTTCTCTGTCAGTGTGCCATCAGTATCAAAATGCCCTGTGTTTTCCTTCATTCTTGAAATAATTAGAAGATAAAACACTATTAATGATGACCAGCAGAGGTCTCAAGGCAGTTGAGGCAACGTTGGGCCTCTTGAGGTGTATTGACAGCAGTGAAACTGTGTTCTCCTCCAGGACCTAGTTGAACTTGAGCTAGCTGATTGTGTGAAATTCTAATGGAAAACAGCAAAAGTAAAGAATGTTTGAAATGTAGGAAATGCATCACTGAAGGCTGTTCAAAAGCTGTGGCATAATGGGCTTTTTGTAGTGTCTTTATGCTGTGTTAATCTGTTATTTGAGTTGTATAATTTCCTTTGGTACCTGAAGCAGTGAGAGGAGATTGTCTGCAGTCTTCAGTAATAGGTAGCTTGTACTATTGTTCTCACCTGTAATATCTAACTACCTTAAGCCCATCACACTATTAGGGCTCGTTTGATTTAACTTCCCCAGGAAGTCACCTTCAGTTGCCTCTTACCTCTTCCCTTTGGGATGCTCAGAAATCAGAGTAGTATAGATCATCACAGTTCACATTTACTTGTAGCCTCTTTTGTGCTTATTTCTTGCCGACGATGTGTATACATTAACCAAGATATGAATTCCTTGAAGGCGGGAGTAACAGTTTACCCAGAAAAACGCATGCTTTGGGAGACTGAGGGCTATTTTAGCTAGTTACTGCAGAACTGTGGTACTTAACTTGCCTCCTATGAATTAAGTACCTTGAAGCTTTTAAAACAGCGTTCAGCATTTTGTCATGGTACTGGAGCCCTTAGGTTTGCTACAGATTGGATGTTAAAGTTTATTTTGTTCATTCTCAATACATCTCTTTCAAGCTAAAAGCACTTGTGCATTTATGTTCCTCTTCTATTCCCTTCAGGTCTTTGTAGATTCCAATCATGTATCACTCCTTTGCCCTTGTGTTATCAGCCTGAGATACCCTAATGAAGATGACATTTTATAAAATGTCCAGAAATGTAGTGATTTGCATCTTCTTTTGTATCATCCCAGAGGGACAGAGTAGGGATTCTTGATCATTAGAGGTTTTTGGTGTTTAACTGAATAGTTAACAGTCTATCATAATTTAGCTGTCTAGACATTGGAGTAGGTTTCATTTATGTTGGTGTTAGCATTCATGTCTTTTAGATAATTTACAGGAGAAGAGTATAATTTCCTCTAAAAGAGATCTGTAAGGGAGGACACTTGCCAATCCAATTACATCTCCAATTTCTCATTTCATTTTCTTTAACCTCCAATAATTCGTTGGACTTTTAAATAAAAACATGATCTCATATTATTTTTATATCTAGCCTCAGTTAATGCTAATTTCAGTTTTACTGTTCCCTCTTTAGTATCTCTTCTATTGATTTGGTAGGAGTTACCTTTAATCACTTAAAAGTAAGTAATGCATTAAGACCGCCCAAGGCTAGCCTATATTTGGAAAAATCACTCCATTTAAGAATTAGTTTAACAAGAGCCTACTGCACATTTTGCTTTGGAAATTCACCAGGATTCTTTCCATCTCTGTGAAAGCATTTATTATCCAGAAGAAATTAGACCTAATTTTAGAGAATGCCACAGTGAGCAAAACTTCCTTAAATTTCCAGAAATTGTCGTAGCTCTGATTATAATAATGTTTAAGATTCACAGAATTACAGCACTGAGAGAAAGTGAATGGATAGTGGTTGTAATTAGAATGGTACTTCCTTCTGAAACCTTAAAATTATTTAAACATTAAAATGAGGCACTGACACAGAGGCAGGGGGCAGGGGGTGGCTGTTACTAACTCAGGCCAAGAGGTGTCATCCTTTCATAGACCTTTTTATTAGGGTCTGTGTTGCGTTTGTGGCTGCTGAGAACAACACATCATCCAGTGATCAACATGGAGGGATAGGTATGGAAAGACCAATCACACTGTGTTGCATTGGTGAGGAAGTAGACCCCAGGCTTAGTTACTTCTCTTTCAAGATATGTTTTTTGAGAAGGGGACTTGAAAAATTTGATAGAAACTAGAAAAGGAGATGTGCTATCAACTGATATTTTTATTTGAGGTAGGCAGTAACTATGATGAAAACGGTATCCAATGAGGGAAGAGAGAGAGAGAGAGAAAACCAGAGAGAGAGAAAACCAGAGAGAGAGAGAAAGAAATAATGCAAGAGAAAGAGGGAACAAAGAGCAAGCAGGGAAGAAAGTGTTCAGAGTGCAGAAGTACATATTGGTACCTCAGTGTTCAGGTAACTGACAGCACTTCCTAGCTTAAATACATTTTTCAAATGTTTATTTATTTTTGAAAGAGAGAGAGAGAGAGAGAGAGAGAGAGAGAGCGCGCATGAGTGGGGGGAGGGGCAGAGAGAGAGGGAGACACAGAATCTGAAGCAGGCTCCAGGCTCTGAGCTGTCAGCACAGAGCCCGACATCAGGCTGGAACCCATGAACCTTAAGATCATGACCTGAGACGAAGTCAGACGCTTAACTGACTGAGCCACGCAGCTGCCCCCAAATACATTTTTGACTCTAAGGGACTAACTTATGCAGAAACTGTATCACAGATAGCTACAGAAGGAGCCCATCCATGTCTGGCTTGAAAACAGTAACTGGCGTCCTGGATCTTCCTTGCAGTGGAAAAAGTAACAAATAGCCAACTACAGCACAACACAAAAGTAATCTGTGGGGTAATTACTGCCAGTCAGCTTGACTTGGCAAAATATTAATAGTTTCCTTGATCAGCAGCTACTGAGTTTCCAATTCTTTTCCTCCAGGAGCAACAGAAACCTAGCAAATTGTCTATGACCTTTATTTTTCAGCACGTGGCTTATTCATTGACGGAAAAAAAAAAAAAAAAAAAAAACGAGAGGCTGCAATTCTTGCTAAAGAGGCAAAAAAAAAAAAAAAAAAAGAGAGAGAGATTTTGAATTGTTTCTTAAAGCAGAAGCCTCCTGAATGAATAAACAGTACAGAGCAACACTCACTTTTTGCCCACCAACCAGGGACAGCAACCACCAGTTCAGCCAGAGGTAAGAGCCACTTTAAGTCAAAACTCACAGATTCAGGTGCCATTCAGTTCTGAAAAGGGCAATTTTAAATAGCCATGTATGACATGTTAGAAATGAGACACAGCCAAACTGAGTATTGAATTTACTAACTACAGGGCATTGCTCTTCTTTCTTTTTCTAGTAGTGTGTGTGTGTGTGTGTGTGTGTGTGTGTGTGTGTGTGTGTGTGTAAGTAAAATACCAAGCATAGAAAAATGACAAGAGTATGGAGGAACTTCTGAAGCTGTTTAACTGAAATTCACCAAGTACTTACATTTTACTCTATGTTCATGTAATGCTCCTCTCCCTTCCCCTCTCCTCCCTCCCTTTATATTTCTTTCTCTCTTCCTTTTCCACTCCCTCTATTTCTCTCCACCCCCTATATGTGCTTTCTTTAAAACAATAGGTTGAGAGTAAGTTGGAGATATCATGCCTCTTTGATCTTAAATATTTCCGTGCACATTTCCTAAGAAAAAAGAACATTCTTTCGGTAAGCATCTGACTCTTGATTTCGGCTCAGGTCATGATCTCACAGGTAGTGAGTTCGGGCCTCACATCTCCACTGAGAGTGTAGAACCTCCTTGGGATTCTCTCTCTCTTCCTCTTTCTCTACCCCTCCCCCTACTCATGCCCTCTCTCTCTCTCTCTCTCTCTCAAAATAAATAAAACTTAAAAAAAATAAATACTAAAAAAAAAAAACATTTCTTACATAAACACAGTAAAATAATCAAACCTCAGGACCCTTACAATTGCTACAATTCTATTATCTAACCCACAGTTCATATTCAAACTGCATCCACTGAACCAGTAAGATCCTTCATCCTCTTTAGGAACTTCCGAAACCATTAGTAATGTTGCCTGTCCCCTCGCCTGGGTCCTTAGAAAGACACTCAGAAACCTTGAGAGAGAGCATGATGGCCGCTCTTCTATAATAATCTCAAGATTGTGTGTTACATCAGCGTTTCCCGAGACGTGCTTCATGAAATGCTTGTTCCAGGAAATGCTATGGAAAGTAAAGATTTTGAGTTCAAAGTTGGGGAAAACTTTAAACAGTACTTACCCACCTCCATTCGTTCACTCCTTGGAGATTTATAAAATGCATGGGCTTATAATAGGCTCTGAGTATTCACATATTTATACCGTGAGGAGATGTTATTTGTTTATCCCAGAATTTCCCTTAGTGACCACAGACAGTCCATCTGATGCCCTCAGTTATCTATATCATTCAATTTGGGTAATGCTGTTACCTATTTTCACAGTATGTATTTCACCTCAAAAAGTCTTTTCTCTTTAATTGTTTTTTTCAATTGTGGGCTAGTCAGCCTTCTTTTGAAACATTGACAATGACTGTAATATAACAAAAAATGTAAGATTTATGTTTAAAATATTCATTTTTCCTATAAATGCAATAGTCATGCAATAAGATCTATGACTTCACACCAGTGCCTTACTGTATGAGTCAAAATCTAGAAACTGTAGCAGATGATAAACCCCATATCAGTGATTAACAAAACAGATAGTTTCTCACTCACCTAGAATACAGTGGCAGAGAGGGGGGTGAGGGTTCTGCTCCTCACATTCACTCATGAACCCAGACTGAAGGTGGTTTTGTCATTTTTTATTGCAGTGGCTCCCAAAATCACCTTGGGTGCTACACCCAGCCAGCGCAAAGGAAGCTATAAAAAATTGTGAGGGAAATTTGCAAGGGACTGGCCCCTATGTTTACAGGCACATTCCTTAGACAAGGATTCATGGCCCCAGGGTCATGACTGGTGGGAGAAGGCTGGCGAGGGTTGTTATTCCTGGCAGGGCACTGCTTTCAGGAAGCAACTCCAGAATAAGAAAGGTGAATATAAATCTTTGGTGAAAAACTAGCTGTCTCTAGAAACCTGTATTTGGCATATGTGTATTTGGCATTCACAAGTTTGATTTAGTCGTTTTGTGTTAATCTCATATCCTCTCATTTGATTCTTGTACAGACTCTCTTGAGATCACCCGCGCAGGTAATAAATACCCTCATTTTACAAATGGAGTCACTGAGTCCCAGCATAACTGATTGGAATAGAATAAAATGGTTTCTGTGTGTTAGATTTATTTGGGGGGGCGGGGATTCTTAATAAAGTATTTTTGTGATTTTTTAAAATATTTTTAACCTGAATCATACTTTTTTGGAGGAAATTAATACTTTCAAGAGAAGGGATTTATTGAACTTGAAACATTCTCCTAGTTTATTAAGGAATTATCAGTGTCCCAAGGTGCTCTGGGTTAAAATAGTTTTATAAAAATAGTGTTTTTTTGATGTTTGAATAATTTCCTCTTCGTGACAGGTGATGGTGAAAAGTAGGTAACGTTTGGTTTTTAAATCTCCCAGTTCTACTTTAGTCCTATATTGGCCTTGTAACAGAAGAGAACCAAAACAGATTATCACTGAAAAATAATGGCAAAAAGAAAGTAAGATAGAGCTCACTTATCCAACAGTTTCCTATTATATATAATATATATAAATAATATATAATAATATAAATTATATATATAAATAATATATAATAAATTATATATATATAAATAATATATAATAATATAAATTATATATATATATCACTGAAATAGAAAATACAACATTATAGAGGAAAATAATTATATGTAAAATCCCAAACCACTACTTTAAAAAATAAATCAGTGTTATGGGGATAATGAACTTAATAGCTACTATTTAATTAAACTTTAGGCTAATTAGTCTAATTAATTCATCTGATGAGCATCTGAATATTGCCAACATTATTCTGAATCTTCAGAGTATGGTTCTGAAATTTGGAGGGAGTAATTTAATGATGCTCAACACCAGTTGTTTACTCTGCAAAATAAATGTGATATTTCATGGGTGCTCAACTCCCCTTTGCATGATAAAACTTACCCTGATTCTTGCAGGAGTCTCCTTTATCTCCGTCCTGATGACTAATTCAGTATCCTCACAACATACTGTGTTTTCTCATTGAGGCATGTATCACAGTCATAAAGTGATGATTTGTTATGATTTGTGCAATATCTGCCTGACTTCCCAGTTGATGGCAAGCCCTATGATAAAAGCAAGGTCACCACCAAGCCCAGTGAATGGAAGACATTCAGTAGATGATGGGCTATGTGAGTGGCTGTTCTTGATGAAAATAAAGCCAGCAATGCACTTTGGGATGGAAACGGTGTGAACTGGCTTGTTCGTGTGTCCAGGTCCAGTGAAGTGTAGGCTTAAGCAGCCACTCACTAGCAATGATGTCTATCAGTTATCGTCAATCTTTGTTATAAAAATAAGCTTTTAATTTCCATGTGATCCCATAATTCCCTTTCTAGGGATATACCCAAGAAGAGGGAAGACAGGAACCTCAAATAGATATTTGTACACTGGTGTTGAAGGCAGCTTTATCTGCCATAGCCTAAGGCTGGGACCAAGCCCAACTGCCCATCCACAGATAAATAGATAAGCAAAGGGTTGTATATACATACCATAGAATATCATTCAGCCTTAGGAAGGAAAGCAGTTCTGACATATGTTGCTATGGGGATAAACCTTGAAGATGTGATAAGTGCCATAAGCTGGTCACAAAAAGACAAATCTGATTCACTTAAATAAGGTATATAGTCAGATTCGTAAGAGAAAGAAAGTAGAATTGTGGTTGCCAGAGGTTATGGGGAAGGGGGAATGAGCAGTTATTATTTAATGGGTATAGCGTTTCACTTTTGCAAGATGGAAAGGGTTGTGGGGATAGACGGTGGGGATGTTTGCGTAAGAGCGTCCATGTACTTAATGCCACTGATCTGTACGCATAACATAAAACTTACCGTCTTGGCTTTTTTATGCATATTTTACCATCATTTAAAGTATTTTTTTTTCATTTTTCTGCCCAGCATTATATAAATCCTCAGGTGTAGGCTCAAGTCTAGATGCCTCTTATTATCAGCATCGAGCTCCTAGTGTGTTGAAATTTTGATAGAAGCATACTTAAAACAAAACAAAGACTTTTCCTGTCATTTTTCAGTCACTTTACATAAACAAAAGAATAAATGCCTTCCGATTTTTCTATCCTTGTCACTTACTAGCTGTGAGTTCATGGATAATCAGTTTATTTTTCTCTCCGCCTTAGGTCTTCACATGTAAAAGGCAGTATAATCCTATTTGGTGTACCACCCAGAGATGAAAACAAGATGTGGTATATGGAAAAATTTTGTTAACTAAAGTCCTATATGAGTGAAACAGAATTGTAAAAATTTATCATGTATAAATGAGTGATATAGTTAATCCTAAAGAATCAAATACAGTCACCTGTAAGTCACCATCCAGATACTACCCCATGTTATGATTCATCCATGTTTTTAATCTTTTAAATCACTGAGTGTCTACTTTGTACCAAGTAGTTGCATCTACATCTATTCCATTTGCTTACTTATTTGTCCCCAAACATACACATTAATTATGTTTATTTACTCTTTTAACAATTAATCACTAAGAGTAATTATCATGTGTCACACACTATTCTAGGTTCCAAAGATGTAAAAGAAATAAAAGAGAAAAGACACTTCCCTGAATATAGCTTGCATTCTAATATGGTATCTGACAGTAAGCAAGATGTAAAGAAATACATAGTATTTTTGATATTGATAATTGCTAAGGAGGAAAAAAAAAAAAAACTCCTAGATGAAGGTTGGAGAATGTCATTGGAGTGATGGAATTAACATGTGGATAGTCCAGAAAAACCTCATATAGGTGATTTTGAGTAACGATCTCCAAGAAGTGAAGAAGTTAAGCAGGCAGATGTCTGGGCAAAGAGCATTCCATCAGAGGAACCAGCATGTGCAAAGATCTTGTGGTAAGGTGTGGATAGCATGTTCAAGAAGCAAAGAGGAGTGTTTTACTGTGTGGCTGAGGCACAGGGTGTGATGACAGATAGGATAATAGGGATAAGATCAGAGGGTGAGCAGGGGCCAAATCATGGAGTATCTGTAAATCAGAAGAAGGTAGGAGTTTTTATTCTGAAAGTTTACTTCTGAGCCACTTCTTAAGCAGAAGAACGATGGCCAGATTTTTTAATTTACTGGCATGGCTATGACTGCCGTGGTAAGAAGGCACTGCAGAAGGGCAGGGGAGAGACAGAGCTGAGATAGAAGGCTATTACAATAATCCAGGTGTGCAATAATAGTGATGTGAGCCAGGATGAGGCGAGGTAGGGAGGAAGATATTTTGGGGGAGATATTTTTGGCAGGATGTGTGGCTTGGGTAGGATGCTGCTTGTGAGGAAGAAAAGAGCAATCCAACATGACACCCGTTCCTTTACTTTGCAAGTTTCTCCAGAAGAGTTGAGAACATTATCTTAGATAAAGAGAAAAAAGAAAAACCTGAGTACAGATGACAAATGGTCCATTGAAAGAGCTGTTTTTAGTCTTAATGCATCTGTTGTTTAAAATGATTTCCCCGTGTTTGAACAAAAGAAAGCAGTTCCAAAGTGTGGGTTCATCCAGGTCTAGAGCCCGTTCTGGGAGCCACATTTATGGTCTTGTGTGTTCCCTAAAGCTTTTAGTGGTTGGGTCTTAAACCCTACCCTTTAATTTTCTGTTCTCAGTAGAAATTACGTGGCAGACATCTGCTTTCAACTCTCCTTTCAGGGTCCTGTGGGCACATCTCTGTTCCCTCTGGGTCTCAAAGAGAATTACTACAGTAATGAAGAAGTTAATGTACTGTGCAGACTTTACCAAAGTCAAATTCAGACATCAAAAGTGCTCTCCTACGTAACCATATCTTAGAGAACCCTAATTTGATTGCTGCATTGTATTTCCTATTTATTTTTCTTATTTAAAAAATGTAAACACAACCTTCTTCTTCCAACATATAGCAGAAGTGGTTGACAGGGCTGAATTTACAAAAGCCAGAGAAGTGTGCTCTTCAGGCACTCCTCGTCCAAACAAAACCTTGCCAAATAACGTCTATGAAGCATTATGATTTATAAGCCTAGAAGGTTTATTTTTTGTATGTTTAGTCGTGCTAACATTTGAGAAGAAGACGTTGAGAATATGGCTTAGCGGTTAAGATGGATGTGGGTTAAATTC
Source organism: Acinonyx jubatus (assembly GCF_027475565.1). Taxonomy (NCBI): domain Eukaryota; kingdom Metazoa; phylum Chordata; class Mammalia; order Carnivora; family Felidae; genus Acinonyx; species Acinonyx jubatus. The sequence goes on along the minus strand of NC_069380.1, from coordinate 188,555,474 downwards.
CATTTCTGCTGCTTCCTAGACATGTTATTAAATATATCTTTAAACGTCTATGGACTTCAGTTTCCTTATCTGTAAAATGGGGAGAAGAGTACGAATCTCACAAGATTTTTTAATGTTTATTATTTATTTTTGAGAGAGAGAGAGAGAGAGAGAGAGTGCAAGCCAGGGAGGGCAGAGAGAAAGAAAGAGAATCTGAAGCAGGCTCCATGCTGTCAGCTCAAATCCCGACATGGGGCTTAAGCCCGTGAACCAGGAGATCATAACCTGAGCCGAAGTTGGACGCCCAAGTGACTGAGCCACCCAGGTGCCCCTCACAAGATTTCTGAGTGAAGCAGAGGAATTAGCATAGAGAAAGTGTGTAGCAGAGGCTGAAATTGTATATAGACTGCTCATGGTTTTCATCTCAATCTTAAAATTTGAGGAGCCACATGAGGACAAAGCAAAGATAAGGGCTATGGTGGGCTCTCTGTGTTGTAAGTCCAGTAGGAGCACTATGCTGTTCTGGTGTCACAGTAACACTGGAGTTTGAGGTACCGTTTCAGTAGCTCAGGTGGCTTGGGTGTCTGGGCACGGGGCCACGGTGGAAATGTTTTCATTACAATTCACCCAGAAGCATTAGGTTCCCACCTGAGCGTGGTGCTTGCTCGGACAGATACGGGCCTTCATGTAAACACGCATATGTTTATTTCGGATCGAAAGGTATCTTAACGTTTTGTGCCGCTCTGTGCCACAACTAGCTAGGTCTTCTGTGTCTATGTTAAAAGGCACACTTTGCTATAGAAGTCATAGGATCATAGCATTTGAAGGCTGAAGGGGACCCGTAGAAAGTTTGGTACTTAAGAGTGAGGGAGTGCAGTTAATAGTTGTGAGTGTGGCTCTAGAGGCAGTCTGCTCAGGAATGGATCCCAGCTCCCCCCAAGTCAGCCTCTGATTCTGGCTATTATTCTCTATGCCTTAGTTTTCTTATCCACAAAATGGAATTGTAAGAGTGGATTCTTCCTAAGGTTGTCGCGAGGACTGCGTGATATAATGTGTACAACGCTTAGCACATTGTAAGCGCTCAATGCATCTCTTTTTATTACTATGGTAAATACCATTTTTATATCATCTCCTTCTGTTCCCACAACAAGTTAAAGTATGTATGGTCTTCATCCTTACTTTATAGCTGTTAAACCGAAGGGTCAGGAATGTTAAATTACACAAGCGATGATAGTGGAGGCAGGAATCGAACTGAGGTGTCTTGTTCCAAATCCCATGCTCTTGGGCCACATGGCGCTCACTGGTCACTCTCCAGATGTTTAATTAGTGCCTCTCAGATATTCATCTGGCATATTTCCATGTCCTGGGTCAACGTTCCTCTGCCAAAAGAAGCTGGCTACAGAATGGCAACATTGTTTTGCAGCCTTCAGAGACTTGCTCACTCATGTTGCTGTGTGTCAGAAACAAGATGCCTATCAAAGGAATATACAAACATGAACACCAAGAAGAGGGTGAGGGCTGGGTCTAATAGAATGGGAAGATCACTTTTGTGTCTTGATTCACTAGCAAATCGGGGTTGAATTTTATGAAGTGATTCTGTCTCATTTCATTCAAATGCCAGTTGGTTGTTACTCAAAGCCTGAAACCTAAAAATTATTTGCAAGAGCTACAGTGGAGGCCGGTGGCAGGGGGCGGGGGGGGGGGGGGGGGGCTAAAACAAGAAGCAATAAAAATTAGGAACGCTCAGTTTTACTTGTAATAATAGCAGTAGGAATACAACATTTTCTAAATCCAATTGAGGATATATTGGCACTCATGTTTAGTTTGCTAACTTGCCAAAGTCTGCTCACTGAAACATGTAAACAGAAAAGTTTCTCTCCTCTTACTCGAGGCGGCTGGAACTGGTGATTCACAGAAGAAATTGTGTGGGCTTTCAAAGATGGTGGCACAGTTTTAAGAAGAAAACATCATTACCTTTTCATCTAGTTGATAAGGGCATTCCAGGCGCTCACATCATGGTGAATAGCTATATTTAGTGTAATTGATTACATTCTCAGCAACCACCAAGCTCTTTCCCATAGGTTACAAGCTCACCAGCCATTTTATTAGGTAGGCTGTTACAGAGGAGATAAACATTCATGAATGCCACCTGATTCCAAAGACTGGTATTTTAGGAAAAAAGAAGGCATGAAGTCTGAAAGGGTAACTATGATCCTATCACAAAGCTTGGGCCAAGATCTTCTGTGCTTGCCTCCGAAATTAAACTGTAAGAATAGGATGCTTGGACAAAGGGGTATTTCCTGGAAGGATAAGATTCCCGGAGCTGTGCTGCCCCTGGTCTGGTGTGGGCTTGGACAACTCACTGTTCTCTTAGCGACCTTGATTCTAACGTCTTTAAAAGGGAACTTTTCACTGGGGTCTAAAGAGAGGTTGATCCAGGGCCTATAATGCAAAACATGGATGTGCTCGTGGCCCTGGGACTTTTGCTTCACATTAGAAATATTAGGTGACATGTATGTCACCTCTCCAGAGGTCTGAAACATTTATTCCGCCAGTGATGGGACAGATCATGGTTCCTCAGATTAAGCACCAGATGCCAGATACAGTCATTGACTTGTGTTTGGTGAGGAGTTGGGGGGTAATCATATATTTTTTTTAAAATGTATTGTAAAATGCCAGATTTGTATGAATGTGGCAAGAGAGTCAGCATGTGTGAGAAAGATGTGGGGACTGAGTATCAAATCTCTTAATCTCTCTTGCTCGTTCTGGAGTGCATGGATGTTTACAGCATGTATGGCTACATATTTTACATGCATGTCTGTGTGTATACATTTAGTGGCTGAGGTTGGATTATTTGATCAGAATATAAGTTAAATATGTGCATATGCAATAGACCTTAGTAAGAGCCAAAGAAGAAGGGCCAAGGGGTATAGATACTTCCAGTACTCAAATGAACCAAGTTCTTCATTACTTGCAAGGCTTTGAGTATATCGTCTCTCTTCTGATAATGCTGGTTTAATTGAGATTTTCTTTACTTCCCTAGCTTGTGTGCTTCCACTAGCTGTTAGCATAGAAATCCCTACTTCAAGGAAGTCTTTCTTGACCTCTTAAATCTAAGTTAGATGTCTCTTCTGTATGCTCCTAAAGCATCATAGATGTTTCCGATTAAAGCCTTTCTCATACTTTACAAAACTGTTTGGTGACTTGGCCCTTTCCTATCAGAAGAAGAATTCTATGAGATTAAGAACCTTATCTGTCCTGTTTATTGAGCATCTCTTGTGTGCCTGACACTGTTCTAGGCAGGAAGATAGAACGGGAAATATGTGTTTAATAACTGAATAAACACACACAATTTTTTTCAGAAAAGTTAAATTCCAAGAAACAATAAAATCTTCAGAGTTTTACCTATAGAGGAGAACACTAAAAAGGATCCCTTAATAAATGCAATTAACAAAATGCCCAGTTGTTTTCTTTCCCCTCCACTGTTACAGTCAATGACATCAGATGTGATGTGGTAGATGCTAAGAATTCTAGATTCTAGGATAATGTTCTCGAATATAAGGCTATGTGAGTACAAGTTATACCATATTTATGTGCAAACTCTGATAGTCACTCTAGGCCTTGGGTGACGAGAGAAGGGACCTGGCCTGGACAACAAGTCATACATGAGTGAAGACTTGTAGGTGTTGGAAACCAGTGGCCCAAATGTGGAGCTGCAGTTTTCAGGTGCGGTGGGAGGAGTCAGGGTTTGAAGACAGCAGGTGGGAGAGGCAGGGAAAGAAAGCACACTGTAGCTCTGGGCAGGCTGAATGCCTTCTGGTGCATTGTGGGAAGATTCGGGGATCCAGCCCGATGTGGTAGACTGTTGAAAATACCAGAAGCTTACTCAAAAGTCTGGGTAGTCAGGGATCTGTGCTCAGATAGTGGCCTGCAATGGAAAGAGCAATAACCCAGGAATTCACAGACCTGAGGTCTAATTCCAGCCTGCCTAGTAGCCAGTCCTATGACTCTGGGCAAAGCACCTTGCTTGCTGAGCTCCATTTCCTCTACCTGCAAAATGAGTGGATTGGCTCACCCCCTAAATGTGAAGTCTCAGCTTCAATCTGGGCAGTAGGCAATGTGACGCCCTGTCACATGTTGGCCAGTGGGAGTTTTTGAAACAAGGACCCCCTAAACAACCATTTTTTTTGCCTTCCAAATGTCTCTTTATTTTTTTATTTTTTTAATATGAAATTTATTGTCAAATTGGTTTCCATGCAACACCCAGTGCTCCTCCCAAAAGGTGCTCTCCTCAATACCCATCACCTAACAACCCTTTCTGCTAGCACCCCAAGTGAGTCTCAAGTTTGGGCAGTCTCGAGCCTAGGAGTAAGGGAGAATAAAGCAAATTGGGAAGTGAGGTGAGAAAGGAGAGACTAAGAACTCATATAGTTCTTCACAAGGGTGCTACACTTTCAAAACTGAAATCAGTGGGGGTGGGGGGAGTTACTTTAAGTTGGACAATCATCATTGGTGTTTTCACAATATATTTGGGTTGACGTCTGAAAGAGTGATTCAGAAAAGTGTGTGGGAATATCAGGGCAAGAGAAGAGAAAGGGTCAGTGCCTTATGGGTACTCTCTGGAGGAGGTAAGAGCATATGTTGGCCTTCCAGAAATGAAGGGACTTTGACCAATGAATGTCAGGTGGCAATGGAAGTGAACTGTGTCTTTCAGGATGCGGGAAGACCTGAGCATGGAACTAGAGCTTTATAAGCTCAATGTGATGGAGTTGGATGGATCCTCAAATTAAAAAGAAAACAAAACTATAGACATCCCCATCTGTTGAGTACTTGGCAATCTCTAGGCACTCTGATAAGTGACTTCTATCCATGATCTCATATGGTTGCCTGAACTACCCCGTGGGTCTTTTCCATCCCTGTCACTAAGGTATGAGTGAGGAAAACTGAAGAATTAGGGAGAGTAAGTAATTTGCCCAGGAACATAGAGCTAATTAGAGTCAGAGTGTGAACTCCAATTGTTTAGAGCCAGACGGCCTTCTAGCAGGAAATGATGACTAACATATTTTTTTTTCTTCTATTAGGTATAAAATTGGTCAGGAAACCTCCTCATGCATGATAGTGATACTACCGTTATTTGACCTCCCTTAGTTTACGATTCATGAATATTCTTTAAGGCCTCATGCTAAATCCAGTGGTCAGGGAGCAGTATGATCTGGGGGACCATGCACTGTGGATGGTAAAGCAGAGTGGGGACTCTATAGCCAGACTGTCAGGTGTTACCTTCTGGCTTCTGACTGTGTGACACAGGGCAAGCCCCCTTCCTCTTGAGTCTAGATTTTCCTATCCATAACATGGAGCGGTGAGGATTACTGAGTTAATGTAGTTAAAATTTTAATGCAGAGGGGCGCCTGGGTGGCGCAGTCGGTTAAGCGTCCGACTTCAGCCAGGTCACGATCTCCCGATCCGTGAGTTCGAGCCCTGCGTCAGGCTCTGGGCTGATGGCTCAGAGCCTGGAGCCTGTTTCCGATTCTGTGTCTCCCTCTCTCTCTGCCCCTCCCCCGTTCATGCTCTGTCTCTCTCTGTCTCAAAAATAAATAAAACGTTGAAAAAAAAATTAATACAGATAGTACATGGCACACAGTGAAAATGTAACACATGTGACCAAATGTTACAATCATCACCCACATTATCACGTTTGATGGATTTACATATAAACATCTGAGGTTGTGACTTTTAAAATGTGCATTGTTTAAAGTCAGATAAAATTCAGGAAATTCAGTGTCTCAATTGTCAACCAGTGGTCATAGTACCTCCTCAGAATGTTGTTGTCTGCCTAAATGAAATGAAGTATGTAGAAATGGTTTCTGAAACACAAAGCCACATACAGATATTGGTGATACCTGGCTGATGATGAGCTGTTCAGGGCTCCTTCACGACTGATATTGAGAGTGTTCCAGATCGTGGAGGGGCGGGGTGCTCCCTTGAGAGAAGGCTGGTTGCTCCGTGTTTGATGGTCATTACTTCAGGATCGGTGAAAACCATCTGAGGCTTATCCTAGGATTTCAAAAACTTTAGTGCACTCCAAATTATGTCAGAATGGTCAACCAAGTTAATGTATGTATAGCCATTGTTTCTCGTTTTTATTGTATTTGAGGGGTGTACACAGCAATTAAAATTGTGCTTTTAAAGTAATGCATTTATAGGGCACCTGGGTGGCTCCGTCAGTTAAGTGTCTGACTTCAGCTCAGACCATGATCTTGTGGTTCGTGGTTCGAGTCACGTGTCAGGCTGTTTGCTGAAAGCTCAGAGCCTGGAGCCTGCTTTGGATTCTGTGTCTCCCTCTCTCTCTGACCCTCCCCTGCTTGCTTGCTCTCTCTCTCTCTTCCTCAAAAATAAATATTTTTGTTTTAATTTTAAGTAATGTCACTTATGAACACTCAGGAATAAACATTCCAGAATACCTAACAGATTCTGGGACCTTACAGCATCTGAGAATGCCTAACATTGACTTTCAAATCGAGAAGGCTTATGGGAATGAGCTCGATTCCCCTTTGCTTCTTGTTCATGCTCAGTAATAAATGGTCTTATCGTGAAGCGGGTTAACATGAAAGCCCAGAGCCTCATGCTTTGGGTATGTGACAGCTCCAAATGGTGCTGTTTAAAAAAGAGCATGCTGTGTTTAAGTGTACGTATAATCAATGTATGGTGACATGTCAAGGTTGTGAAAATTCAGATTACGTTTCCATGTGCGGTATTAAACACTGCATACAGAAACAACTGCTGTCTCTATTGTACTACACCCTGCAGGATGATTAATGTGCTTTTAGCTTAAATAATTGGGAGGGGTGGCACCTCAGGGAATGCTAAACATATTTTTAATTGCTATATAAATATGTCATTTCCTTGCTAATTCACGTTATGCATGGGAGGTTATATAATACCAGAGGGCCTCCAGGCATGATGTATTGCACCTATAAGCTGAGTTGAAGGACTAACAGGGCCCAACTGAAGATAAAATATTCCTTGCTAACTCTGTCTTAGCAGATTAAAAATAGATGTTGAAGCCTGGCATTACTTTATAAAAACAGAATTATTATTTGGCCTAGAGTATGGTCTCTAAATAACTTTCTGAAACGCTGGAAGGAAAATGTATTTTCAATAAGAAAAAAAGGTACCCCCAAACAATCCCAAGAACAATTTCCTCATTTAGGAAAATGTACATATTGAAGGAGACATGAGCATTGTCTTTGGCATGAAGTAAAAAATACACAAAATGGTGGAGGATGTTAGTTATCCATTGCTCACATTCACATTACAGTCTAAAACTGACCTCATCACTTGTGATACCTCGGAAAGCAAACATTCCTTTAACTACAATTCTTTTGCTCTGCTCGTTCCATTCTAACTTTTCTTAGAAGAACAGAGGGAGAAGAAAAAGAAAGATTCTAAATAAAACTCAATAGGTATGAAGTTGGGCTAAGTTATCTTTTCAGGATCAGTGGATATTGATGGATTCCTCAGCCAGAAGAGCTATGTAAGTTGGATTTTACATTCTGAGTCAGCGAAGAACCAATTTTTGGTTGTCAGAACTGCCAACCTGTAATTCTGAATTACCATTAGAAACAATTGTGTGATTTGTATTTCCCTGATGGTGAGTGATGTTGAGCATGTTTTCATGTCTGTTAGCCCTCCTGAAACCATTATTACACTATATGTTAACTAACTTGGATTTAAATTAAAACAATAAAGTAAAAAAAATACATATTAAAAAGAAACACTTGCATGAAGGAAAGTTGAGGTGGCTATTGAGAAATTCAGGATGGGAGTACAAGAACCGTCTGCTTGTACTGCTGTTTTTAAAAGGCTCCTGGTGATAGTTTCCTTGAATACTTCTGTTTGTGCCATGGACTCTGGATCATTAACAGAAAGACAGTCAATGGGTTAAATATGGAAGGCAGGTTCATTCAGTGACCAGGTGCCAGGCAAATGGCAGTCGTTGGCAAGCCCAGTAGTCCGATATGGACAGCAATCAAATTGCTATCAGATGTGCCCAATCACTGATTATTATTTTATTTGCAAGGACATAGAGGTGTCCTTTAATTTAAAGCTAAATGGAATCAGAAATCAATTAATGACTGATTGCTGTTTCTTCTACAAATTGATTTTGGATTTGGCAGCCTGAAGACCATATTGTGCCAGAATCCACACATGGGCTACATTAAAATACAGCTAGGGGCTTGGATCAGTTAATTAGACCAATTCCTCCTCCTCCAGCAAAGCTCTGTTTTTTCTTAACAAAATAAATATAACTTGTAAATTTTCCTCACTCCCAATCTTGGTATCCTTCCATGATTTTATTAATCTCTTACTTTTAGCAGCTGAAAAAGGAATGATGGGGACCCATTTGTATTTTAAGTCATTCCCTAAACATTTCTGGAAGTGAAAATATAATACGGATAATATTTTGAAATATAAACTACTTGAAACCAGAAGGTCCCAATGCTAGCCTTGTAAAAACAAACAAACAAACAAAAAGCGATGCTATGTGCACATCTACTGAACTGTCCTCACATATACATACCTGAAGTGTTGATTTGACTCTGTAACGGGGCTCAGAGAGGTAGGAAGGCACGGTTCTTATCTAGCATGAGCCTGTCACAATGCTTGCACATTCCCACCACCCTCCCACAAAGGCACACAAATGCTGACATACTTGAAAAGCACAAATTTCTGAAGCTTCCTCTCCCCAAGCCTCCGCAAAGACCAGCTTTTCTTGTGTCTTACTACCATGGGCCTTCTCTTGGCTACCTAATCTGGGGGGACAAATAGAGGCTTAGCAGATTCTTCCTTCTGTAAGACATATCTCCATTTGAAATGGTACCCTGAAGAGCTTGCCCAAATCTAGGCAGCTAGCAGGAATTCCTGATCCTCTTTCTACTGGTAGGGGAGACATTTATGTGTCCCCAAACTAGGGTGATCCCTTCTCTCATCCAGAGATCAGATGCCTACCCTAGAGATCTCCTAAGATTAAAACTCTTGCTTATGACAATTGGGACTAACTCCAGAAAGATAAAACTCCAGGGACATTTTGGACATTCTGGACATTGTTTGTTTTGTCAGCTGTAGTATAGCATAAGGATGAAGGGCAGAGACTCTGGAGCCAGACTGCCATTACTTTCTAACTATGTGACCTTGGGCAAGTTACTTAAATTCCTAGTGTCTCAGTTTTCTTATAATAATAACAGTGCATACATTAGAGAGTTGTCATATGACTAAAGGAATTAATGGTTCCTGCAACATAGGAATTTTATACACACAGATAGGATACACACACACACACACACACACACACACACACACACACTGTTACTGTTATTTATTTTGAAATTATACAGGGCAAAACATTTTTAAAAATCCAAGTCTTACATGTTCTTCTTTGATGACACTTCTTTCTTAAATTGTGGACAAAAATAGTGTTTTGTGCAATATTACTTTAGTTTGTGTGTTATTATTTGCTGTTCTGACTTTTACTTCATAGTTGATATCTAGTGCTTAGTATAAACCGCTCAAGAAAGCGTAGCAGGTAACCCCTATTTGCAGCCTTGATCCTTTTAGCACACATACACTCAGTGTTGTCTTGGGGTTTTCTTAAATGTAAGCAACATTAGGTCACACTAAGTAAAGACTTTGCCTTTCGTGGTTCCTGTTTGAAACCCTGTGTCACTTGACATCCGTCTTATAGCATCACCCTTATCATGTCAGTATAAAAAATCAAGTGGCAATAAGATTCTCACATGTTTACCCATCCACATATTCAACAAATGTTTATTGAGGTCCTGACACCAGAAATAAAGCAGTGAAGAATAGACAGGGCCTTCTACCTCACAGAGTCTGTGGTATGCTGGGGACAGGTAAGCATGGAACACATATGATAAAACAGAAGCATGTCCTAGAAAAGCCCAGGAAAGGGACAGGGAAGATCTACCTGAATAAATGAAATAGAATCTAAGCGGTGCCTTTATTATATTATTGATCTATTTTTTAATATTAAATATAATTTATTGGCAAATTGGTTTCCATACAACACCCAGTGCTCCTCCCACCAGGTGCCTTCCTCAGTGCCCATCATCCACTTTCCCCTGTCCCCCACCCCCCATCAACCCTCAGTTTGTTCTCAGTATTTAAGAGTCTCTTATGGTTTGCTTTCCTCCCTCTCTGTAACATTTTTCCCCCTTCCCCTCCCCCATGGTCTTCTGTTAAGTGTCTCTGGATCCACGTATAAGTGAAAACATATGGTATCTGTCTTTCTCTGCCTGACTTTTTTCACGTAGCATAATACCCTCCAGTTCCATCCACATTGCTGCAGATGGAAGGATTTCATTCTTTCTCATTGCCAAGTAGTATTCCGTTGTATATATAAACCACATCTTCTTTGTCCATTCGTCAGTTGATGGGCATTTAAGCTCTTTCCATAATTTGGCTATTGTTGAAAATGCTGCTATAAATATTGGGGTATGAGTGCCCCTGTGCATCAGCACTCCTGTATCCCTTGGGTAAATTCCTAGCAGTGCTATTGCTGGGTCATAGGGCAGATCTAAACCCTCGAATACTATGGGTGTTTGTCTTTGGCGCTCCTTTAGGCTACATCTGAAAAAACTCCATGCTGCCTGTGGTGCAGATGAGACAGCTTGTACTGACTCATAGGAGCAGATTGTTAAATTCTCAGAAATTTTCGAGTGGAGCTAGTTACTAACCCATTATTAAAATTAAGTTCTTTATAAATATACAGTTAAATTAATTGAAATAAAGGTAATGGGTACTCAAAAATCATCACTTCTTAATTATTTTTACTAGATTCTGTGGTTATTTAGGCTATGGCATTTACAAAATGGAAATACTACATAATGGTATGCCCCTGTGCATCTCTCCCTAACTCCGTGTTCAGTGAAGTCATGTTGATGGTTGATAGCTTGAAATTGGCCATGATGGGAGTATTTACACAAGGGAAAATTGGCAGACACTGTAAATCAAAGGAGTTGTTTTTTGTTGTTCTTTAGTCTTTTCCTGGTGAGCCTGTTTTTTAAATATTCGTTAGCACCACACTGTTGTACTTCAGTGCTTGGCGTCTGGAGTACCTGTCCACCTCCCTGGTCTGACTGGCTAGTGTTAAGATGTTGTATGATGAACTGGAAGGCAAAACTAGGAGACTGGTGACTTAGCTTCTAATACCAACTTTGCTACTGGTGAGTTTTACATTCCGGGGATGTTGTTTAATAAATGTCAGTTCCGGGCATCAATGAAAGATAAGCGGCACTTGGGTGGCTCAGTCGGTTGAGCATTCAACTTCAGCTCAGGTCATGGTCTCATGCACGGTTCATGGGTTTGAGCCCTGCATCAGGCCCCTGTGCTGACCGCTCAGAGCCTGGAGCCTGCTTCAGATTCTGTGTCTACCTCTCTCTCTGCCCCTCTCCCCTCCCTCCCTCCCTCCCTCCCTCCCTCTCTCTCTCTCTCTCTCTCTCTCTCTCTCAAAAATAAATAAACATTAAATAAAAAGATAGGGATAAGATCTGATTCCTGCCCTCAACAGGGCCATATTCTAAGACAGATGTATATCTAACTAATTACAGTTAATTTTGATCTCATGGTGGTTTGGGAGTGAGACAAAGGAACATCTCAGATGGGACACCTGAGAGGAGTTCATTGAGAATGTGATATGTAAAGCCAGATGTGAGCAGAATGCACTGGCTCTCAGCAGGTGGAGGAACGCCTGGGCAGGTGTGGCATAGTCATGCCTAGATCAAGGATGGGGAACTTCTGTGGGTGGCAGAAGTGGGTAAAACAGACTATAAATCAGAATCATATTGTGATCCTGAACGTGGGGTGCCAGCAAAGTTTTAAATGATTTTTCTACAAGTTGGGTAATGATCTCTCCTGTGTTTTGAACACATTATGTTTGACAGCTGCAGAAAGGATGAACTAAGAGGATCAGTGCACCAGAAAATAGGCAGAAGACCAATCTGAGACTGACCAAAATATAGAATAGAGATCATGGGTGGGTGGAGATGCGGATATATGTAAGTGATAGCTGACCATTGATTTATTCATCCACAAAAAGGGCAAATGTTATTTTTTCTCACCAGGGCTGCAACATGACTTTTGAAGACTCTATACATTTTTGCTTTTATCGGTCCTTTCCTCCACAAAAATGTATTAAAATTATATTTTACAGCACTTTGGTATAAAATCTGAGATACTTAGAGTATGTATAAGTTATTTTTTTCCACCTAAAAGTTTGGAGTTTTTTTCCTTCTGATTTTATAAGAAATGAAACCATTTTTTGTGAGCCTCTCAAAATGTTGTGGGCCCTTCGCTTGGTTCTTAGTGTTCTTAACGGAGAAGTTGACTGTGTCTCTGTTCCATTCATAAAGTCAATGAATGAATGAGGGAACAGTTGGGTAAACTCACAGAAGATTAAACACTACACAAACTTAGAGCCTTTTTAGAATTCTTATTGGATAGAACAAGCTTGAGTAGTGATACTATGGTGATTACTTCCTTTGTGATGGTACATCAGCAAATTGAAAAGCACCACGCTGGTTTTCAAGACTTTTCTTGATTCACTATATGGTAACGTGTATGGCTATGCAAACGATGTGTGGGGTAGGTATGTATGTGCATTGTGGAAGTAAAGGAAGACCAACTAAATGGGAACAAGCAAAGTCTATTCAGAGCTGGCTACAGCAAGGGAATCAGCCACCATGACTTGTCTTTTGGTGAAGACTCATAGGCAGACAGAGGAGTAGGAAATTTCAGGTGAGCCCAGATTCCAGGCTGTTGGCATGGGCACATTGTAGGCAGGCTAACTAGATGCAGGGTATTTATGTGATTGGTTAGGGGAGTATATTGGGTTTTCTCTGATTTGATCTCAGTTGGGAGCAGGGACAGAATTAGGGAAGCTGTCAGTTATTAATTAAGTTCTGGCCATGTGGAGCTGATTGTTAAAGAAGTTATTGTTGGGGCGCCTGGGTGGCTCAGTCGGTTAAGCAGCTGACTTTGGCTCAGGTCATGATCTCGCGGTCCATGAGTTCGAGCCCCACGTCGGGCTCTGTGCTGACAGTTCAGAGCCTGGAGCCTGTTTCAGATTCTGTGTCTCCCTCTCTCTGACCCTCCCCCGTTCATGCTCTCTCTCTCTCTCTCAAAAATAAATAAACTAAAAAAAATTTAAAGAAGTTATTGTCTAACCTCCTGCATTGTCACTGGAGACAGGAATCTGACTCCCTGTGCATCCAACCTATAGCAGGCTGGCCTCCTGAGTTTATTGTAATCAAGAGGTTGGTTTTCTGGGCAGGTTGCTGCAGTTGTGGGTCAAAGTTGTATTCCCTCTTTGGTACATATGTACCAAGTCCTGTGCTACACTGTATCTTTAATCCTGTTACTAACCCTGTGAAGAAGGTACTGTAACATTTGCAGAGAAGAGAATTGTAAAAAGGTTAGGCGATTTGGTAACAGGATGCGGAATTTCAAATACGCGTGTGTCTACCTCCAAAGCCTGTGAGTTTACAGCTTCCTCATTCCCAACATGAGGAGATGAACAGGATGATCTCTGGAGTCTCCTCAGGTAGAATTTCTTGTTTCAAAACTTGATCACAGGAGTCTGCCTTCTCAGTCATAAACTTAGTTGGCCCACCAGAGCAGCTATTTCCTGTCAGCCCAGTGACACCATGACACCGGGAGTTTAATTTTGGCACAGCCACAGGACCTCAAGTATGTTCCTGGTGCTTCACCTGGAATTGGAGAATCTCAAAAGAACTGAAACCAACCTCCGTGGCCGACTGAACACTTCCCATGATGCCGGAGCCCTGAAGGATCTAGGCTTCCACACCTTCCCTACCAGAGCAAGCCATTTTCCCCTGGAACGATTCAATTTCCTGCACAGAGAGAGATTGGGCGTGGGTGAAGAGAATGCACTATCATGTCATTCAGTCATATCTGCGATTTCTCAGCTTCTCCCCAGTGCTGTAGAAGTGATTCATTCCTTGGGAAAGAAGCCAAGAAAATCATGAAAATAGCAAAAATATTTCGACTGCAATTGTAGAGCTCATTAACTTGTCACGGAAGTGGTGGGAAAACTGCTGGGTTGCCTCTCATTAGCAGCAAAATCTTTTATTTATATATGCGGTTTTGTGTGTGTTATTATTGCTGCCGTGCAGAGGGTATCTGGAGGGCTTTGGGCTCGGGTAAGCCAGGTGATACAGACACTCAAGAGAAGATATTTCATGCCCTTGTTGGGCTTCTCTGTGAGATGCAGAGCCCTTTGCCAACAGTAGTTATTGGATAACAGGTATTGCATGTTCCCTGGTGTGGGGCATGGTGGGGGTACTTTCCCATGTGGGGAAATACCTCCGAACAGTATTAATTGGGACTGTTTCAAAAGGCAGGCATGTGCAGGAAACAGGAGTGGATTATCACAATAACAATGTGTTTCCACTGATATATTAGCATGTTGCCACCCTTCTACTAAATGCTTTTCATGCACTATTCCCGTGTAAACTTTACCACAATAAAGCGTTCCTATCATGACTCCCACTTTAGGTAATTGAGATTTGGAAAGGTTAAGTGACTTACCAAGGTAATAAGAGATAACTCCGGGACTCAGCCTGAATATCCTGACTCCTAAGCTTAAGCACTAACTGCTAACTGTACAGACTCCCTGAAACAGAGTATGGTTAGGTCAAAACAGGATGTTATGGATCACTCTGGTCTGAGGCTTTCAGACTATACAACAGAAGCCTCAGGGGTTTGCCCTAAAGGAAGGGGTATTGGTCGAGTTTCCACTCATGCACCAACCTCAGTGGCTTGCCATTGTGTTATATATTCACTGCTTGGAGTCCCTGTAAATTCTTCAGAGATACGGTTTTCATAAGATGGTGGGGGAAAAAAAAATAAAGTGTAATAGAAGAAAAACATTTTTTTCTACTTTACTGTCTTCATTTTAGTGCAGAGGTTGGCCAACTTTTTCTATAAAAAGCCAGATAGTAACACTTTTAGGCTCTGGGGCCCACACTTGGTTTCAGTTGCATATTCTTGTTTTTATAAATCTTTAAAATATAAAAATCATTGTTAGCTGATAAACTGTATAAAAACAGACCAGAAAGATGATTTGGCATATAGAAAAGATGATTTGGCCTACAGCTGGTAGTTTCCTGAAGTCTCTTTTAGAAGATAATGACAAAGTTCAGAGAAGGAAAGTGGTTTGCCTAAGGCCACACATCCAGGACTGGAACCCGCATTGACCAGAATAGCTTAGTGACCCTGTTGACCCAACTGAACAGATGTAAGTTCACTACGTGCTGTGGCTTACCAGCCATAGAGCTAAGTGGCTGGGGGATTCACACATGTAAAATGAACTCCCTGCCTTCACTAGCAGCTTAAAGTCTACACAGACAAGACCCAGAATACAAGATAAGTTAACCAGCAATACAGAATTCTCCCTAAAGTAGTGCATAAATTATTGCCAGGAAAGTGGCTGCCACCTTAAATGTTGAGTTCCAGTAAAATAGGGTGAAGTGATTTCTGTAAGCTCCCAACCAAGGGCAGGCACACCTTTGATGCATTTCTGGGCAAAGAGATCTGTTGCTCTCCTTTATCCTACCTATTGAGAAATGGTTTGGAATCTCTCTGGAGGCTGGCCCAGGAAGGATTTATTAACATAATGCCCTTACCGTTTTGAGCCAACATTCAAACTTTTTAACCCCTTTTTACAAATGTTCCAGGAAATTTAAGAGCTAGTCCTACCTGTTAGATAAATATCTCCCCAAAGGCCCTACTTGAAGTTCTTCTCTTGGTCTTTCCTTCTGCCTAGACATTGAAGTCCTTAACTTAATGCGCAGATCTGTATGCAGGAAACTGGGGAGGGTCAGGTGCAAATGTTAATGAGATTAATGCCACCATCCAGACAGGCTCTAAGAGAAGGGGCAGTTATATTCAACTTGAAGTGAAAGAGAAATAGAAAGTCTGGAGTGAGGAATGGGGATGGGGCAGGCCCCCCTGCAGGTTCTTCAGGAAAGTCCCTGTTTATAACTGGAAAGAGTGTCACAGGGAACATTCTAGCATGAACTGCCTGAACATCTGATTGACAGCTGAATGAAGTTTCTACCTAATTCTAATATTCCGTAACTAGGATTGAATGTTCTATATTGAGTATAGTGGAGCCCTCATTAGTCTGGGTCATATACTTCTCGTGTGTTGTCTAAATGGGAGAGCTACATAAGACTGTTCAAAGTAATTATAATTAAAACCCTAGTTCCTCAGGGCACCTGGGTGGCTCAGTCAGTTAAGCGTCCATCTCTTGGTTTCGACTCAGGTCCTGATCTCTTGGTTTGTGAGTTCGAGCCCCGCATTGGGTTCTGCACTGACAGCGCAAAGCCTGCTTTGGATTCTCTATCTCTCCCCTCTATCTCTCTCTCTCAAAATAAATAAAGTTAAAAAAAAATAAAAGAACAAGCTCCAGGTCCTTCGTCACAGTAGCCACATTTCCTATGTTTGATAGCTGCATGGCTGTCTTATCAGACAACACATAGAAAATGTCCGTGACTTCAGAAAGTTCTATTGGATATTTCCTCTCTATTACATTTGAGCTTTTGATACTAATTTAAGTTAGCCTCCCCTTACTAATATAGAGATCAGAATAAGCTTGACACAGAAGGTTTGCTGAAGTGTAAAAGGCAGGTATTTGTTGAGTGCCTACTGCAATGCCACTGTCTTTTACCAGTTTCCCCCCATACCTCAGCTACATTCTAAGCAGCAGGCCCACCAAACCAGAGGCGTGACTTTGGAGGTTCAGAGGACCCAGTGAGAAACAGCAGCCTAAGAGAAGACAAGCCTGTCTGTGAGCCTGTGTGCTGTAGCTTTGCTGGCCAGCATTGGTGGTCTGTTTGGATTGCTATAACAGAATACCACAGTTTGTGGGGCTTATAAACAATAGAAGTTTATTTCTCACAGTACTAGAGGCTGGGAAGTTCAGGATCTTGGTGCTGACCGATTCAGTGTCCGATAAAAAACTTCTGGGATGCATACTGCCAAAGTTTTGCTACTTCCCTCACATGGTGGAAGGGGGGAGGGATCTCTGTGGAATCTTGTATAGGTCACTAATCTCGTTGATGAGGGCTCCAACCTCATGATATCAGCTCTGCCCAGAAGCCTTACTTACTATAATACCATCACCTTTAGGAATTAGAATTTCAACATAAGAATATAGGGGGTGGGGACACAAACATCCAGACCATAGTGCCAGTCTTGTTGATGACCATGACTTTTCTAAAGCCCTTACACTTGGAACATGCTACAAGTAGTCTGATTATACCTGCTGTAGACAGGTGCCTTAGTCACCATGGCCTAGGCAGTGTGGACAAGAGAATGATGAGAATGGCTTGCAGAGCACCTTTAATGACCAAAGTCATGCTGAACCATCCATTGGCCCTCTTAATGTGTTTCACATCATTCTGCACAGTGTGCACTTCATATATAATATTTCCATATGTTCATTGTTTATCTGTCTTCGCTACTAGTCCATATATCCTGGGGAGGAAGGGATCACGTGTGTCAAATCTCTCACAATGTTCCTGGGGTCTGGCACATAGTATAACAATAAATATTTTTTTTCTTAACATTTTATGTTGCCAATTTTGCAGTGAATATATTTTGCTTTTCCATAGACTTGCATAGCAGTTTCTAATGTATATCTTGTCCACCACAGATTCCGTGGAAATCGATAGCTGTCACGTGAAAAAGAGGTGTGGAGGCAAATATGTTTGAGTAATGCTGCTTAAAATAAGCAGGTTTCGTTGCCTCAGGCCTTGTTATACCATTAATGTGTTAATACAGTGGTTGTCAAACTTCACTGAGCATCAGACTCACCTGTGTTTTAACAGATCAGGGACTCTACCACCAGAGTTTCTGATTCCCTAGGCCGGGGATGGGCCTGAAAATTTGCACTGTTACCAAGTTTTCAAGCGAGGTTGGTATGTTTCGTCCAGTGGCCACATTTTCAGAACCACTGTACAAGTGCATTTTTGACTCTTGGAGAAAAGATACAGTTTTCACCAGTTCCCAAACTATACAACTAAAGGGCTCCTTAAATCAAGAATTCTGGCTAACTTGAGGATATGCTGACCTAGTTCATACTTACGTGTCAATCAATTATAAATTAATGCATGCACATTATAAAAAGGACATGTAGGCAGAAAACAATCTAAAGCACAAGTAACGTGTTGCTGCTGGTAGAATTTAGACCTCATTCCAAAATAGTGACATACTCTTTGGGTGGAGTATAAAAAAAATCACCTACTCCTCCTAGTTATAAAGTGGGGTTGATCACAATGCTATATTGCCTGGGAAAGCACTGTTTATAACTCAAATCGTTGACTTTATTATTGTTTCAAGCAACCCTGATGCTTTGTATCTGCAGATGTTCTAGTTTAAACACACATTGCTTGGCCCTGACAGCATGCAGCTTTTTGCCTCTTGGACTCTCCTGTGACTTGAAATGTGATATCCATAAGTCTGCTGAATTCCAAGTATTTGAAAGAACAGATGAAGACCTAAAGGAACAATCAACTCTTGCTGGTATTGTTCCAAAAGGCAATAGATTTATGTGTATTGATACTTCAATTTATATATTTTGCTGTGTTAGAATGAAGAGCTGCATCTGGGTCTTTAGGTTTAGGGAAGTGTTTGGAAGGACAGCAGTGACTGTAGGATAGCCCAGTCCTGGGTGCAGTTTTATGCTTTTAGGGATATTACTAATCACGCAGCTTGGCACTTATTAATTTCCTAGATGCTCTGGGTGACACACAAAACGTAGAAGGCATATTTCTTGCCCTCATGGACAAGGTCTTATCATTTGGGAAGCAAGACATACGCATGAAGTAATTAGAGCAGAGATTTCCAAATGTATTTTCACAGCAGCTTAAGCAAATAAACAAACACTCAGATTCCCAGGGCCCATTCTAGACCTACTGAATCAGATATTGAAAGGGTGCTGCCAGAGAATATGTAGTTTCAATAAGCTCTCCAGTTGTTGCTGATGACCAGGTAGCCCTGGAATCCATTGGGTTTCAATAAAATGCTTGACTATGACAAGATGTTGTCTTGTACACTATTGCTAGAAGTTCTTCCTAGTGTAGATGTCCTATTCAGTAGAGTCTGTCCTATCCAGTCTTGTTCTCTTATTGGTCAATGGACCAAAAGGCAGGAAAGCTGAGCAAAGCTCTTTTAGTCCAGCTACAGAGAGCTGCCTAGTCTAGAGAGGGTGAGCTACAAATAGAGCTAAGAGACCATGACTGACTTGTCACAAAGCAAGGTATTGTGACAGAGGAAGCCACAGGTGGTGCCACTCCAGAAGACTGGCCGGGGTTGGTTTACTCACTTAACAAATATCGGGGTGCCTGGGTGGCTCAGTCTTAAGGTTAAGCATCCGACGTTAGCTCAAGTCATGATCTCCTGATTCGTGAGTTCCAGCCCCACGTGGGACGCTGTGCTGACAGCTCAGAGTCTGGAGCCTGCTTTGGATTCTGTGTCTTCCTCTCTCTCTGCTCTTCCCCCACTTGCACCCTATCTCTCATAAACAAACAAACAAACAAACATTAAAAAGGAATCTTAAAAATTTATCTAGAACTTACTTTGTGTGGTCCTGTGCAAGGTACTAGGAATATCAGAAGCAAAACATTGTGGCCCCTGTCATCACAGGCCTTATGGTTAGTGGAGATGTACACAGGAATAAGCAGTCATGGTCTTCTTTTCTCCCTCTAAAAAAATTGTGGCAAAGTACACACAACATAAAATGTACCATTTTAATCCAATTCCAATTGTACAATGTCCAAGTGGCATTAAGTTGATTTGCACTCTTGTGCAACCATCATCACCACCCATCTCCGGCACTCTTCCATTCTCCCAAACTGAAACTCTATTCCCATTTAACAATAACTCCCTATTTCTCCCTCTCCCAGCCCCTGGCAAACCACCATTCTACTTTCTGTCTCTGTAAATTTGACTACTCTGGGAACGTCGCATAAAGTAGGATGATACAGTATTTGCCCTTTTGTGAGTGGCTTATTTCACAAAGCCTAATGTCTTCAAGGTTTATCCATGTCCTTGCATGCATCCAAAGTTGCATCCTTTTTAAGGCTGAATCATATTCCACTGTTGGGCATTTACCACATTTAGTTTATCCATTCATCCCTCAGTAGACAGGAGTCCTCGCTACCTATTGACTAATGTTGCTGTGAACATTTGTATTACAAATCTCTCTCCTGACCCCTGCTTTACGTTCCTTTGAGTAAATACCTGGATGTGGAATTACTGGGTTATATGGTCATTCTATGTTGACTTGTTCAAGGAAGTAAGCCCCTCACCATGCTTTCCCCTGATCATTCTTCAGTCCATTGCCCCCAGTAAAGAAAAGCTACAATGCTGCCTTCTTGCCTCCAGTATAAGAAATCGAGACAAGATTTTAAACTCAAGGTCATGTGTCCCTGTGAATCACAGTTGTTCCATCCTGGTACCGTCTTGCATGATCCTATCACCATGCTCCAGAGAAAAATCTGCTGATTTTAGAGAACTCTAACTCTGTTAAGGTTGAGCAAAGGCCTGGGGCATAGGCACTGGGGAGTTCTCAGCTCAGCTTTGCCCCATATTGAGCGGCAGCCTCAGGCAGGTCATTAACCTCCACAATTTTCTGTATCTTCTGACTCCCTGAAATGATTGTAACAACCTCCCTTTGGAGCTGGTCGTAAGGAAATGCATCATGATAGAAGAAGGTGTGTTTCCAAAGCCTTTTGCTGGATGTTCAATTGGCTGCAAAAGACTTGGATTTGACTTTCTGGCTCCTGTGTCTTTGAGTCCATATCTAAAGCTATGATCCTCAAGTACGTCACTCCCACGAAATCCCTTCCTGCCCTGTAGGGATTGAGCACTAGCTCTTGATGTTCAGCTGTAGTCCTTGCGCTAAAACTTCTGGTCTGTGGATAATTTTTTTCTTCCAGATCTTCGGGGAGAAGATAGAAAGGCACCTATAGGAGAAGAGTTTAAGATGTACTGCCATCTCTCATTTTCCCAAAGTATTCAAAATTAAGTACAAATACTATTAAGAATGTTGCTTTTATTGCCTTCAGCTTCCTTCCGTGTGTGTGTGTGCACGTGTGTGCACGTAAGCAGTGTTGCTGTCTTCATATGAGTTCTCTGTTTTTTCCACACCATCCCTCTCTGATGCAGAACTTAGCACTTCTTTGCATTTTTCAGGGAAATTCCAGTCACACAGAGAGCATTAGAGAGGAATTCAGATGTTACTAAAGATTTCGTATGGGAGCCAGAGTGAGGACATCTTCTGTAGCAAAGACCTTGATGTTTGCATCAACTCTATCTTCCCTACTAAGTCAGGATGAATCCCCTCCAAATCACACTGGGGTTTGCCCCTGTTCCTCAGCCTTTCTCCCCTGGTACACCCAAGGTCTCTTTTCTAACTTCTCCCTCCTGAATTTTACCTCTTTCCTCTCACATTGTCCTTCTCTGCCACTCCCCATGTCATTCAGAGCAGCTCAATTTCTCCAGCTTCCAACTCAAAGAAAGGGCTTTCCCGTCTGCATCCTCTCTCTGAGAGCAGTGGTAGATTTTATACATTTTTCTTTTGCATGTGTAAAAATGGAGCTATGCAACACTGTGATTATTTTTCTTCAGTTAAGAATTTTTGAAGATATCCTGGGGCGCCTGGCTGGCTCAGTTGATTGAGTGTCCAACTCTTGATTTTGGCTCAGGTCATGATCTCACAGTTCCTGAGATCAAGCCCTGCATTGGGCTCTGCTCTGACAATGCAGAACTTGCTTAGGATTCACTCTTTCCTTCTCTCTTTCTCTGCCCTTCCCCCACTTGCACACACGTGCACTCTCTCTCCCACTCAAAAATAAATCAACTTATAAAAAAAAAGAACTTTTAAAGATATCCTGTATAATATCTTGATGTAAATATGTGCTGCTTCCTTTTTGGGAAAAAAAATGCATGCTGGTAGAAATCCAAGACATCCCCCCAAATCTTCACCCTCTATGCATGCCCTATGTAATTTCCTCTGTTTCAGTGAGGGAAGAACTTATAGTATATGATGAGCTCTCCCCTCTATAAACGTGTTATGTTCCACCATCTAAGGGAATTTGCAGAGGTAAGGTGGGTTGCTAATCTCTGGCTCTGAGTTGATCAAAAGGGACATTATCTGGGTGGGCCTGACCCATTCTCAAGGGCACCTTGATTTTCTTAATCTTTTTTAATGTTTATTCATTTTGGGGAGAGAGAGAATGAATGAATGAATAAATGAATGAATGAATGAATGAATGAATACAGGGGAGGGCAGAGAGAGACGGAGACGCAGAATCCAAAGCAGGCTTCAGGCTCTGAGCTGTCATCACAGAGCCCTAAGCGGGGCTCAAATCCACGAATCATGAGATCGTGACCTGAGCTGAAGTCGGACGCTGAACCAACTGAGCCACCCAAGCGCCCCTCAAAGGCACCTTTAAATTGAAGTATGGAGGTCAGAGACTGGAGGTGTGAGGGGGTACAGGAAGGGACCACATGGCAAAGAACTAACGTAGCTTCCAAGACCCGAGAGTAGTCCCCAAAGCAAGACATCAGTAGCCTCCATTCCATAGCTACAAAATGCTGAATTCCCCCACAACCACCTGAGTTGAAAATTATCTGAATTTCAGAAAGGGACACAGCCCAACTTAGTTCCAGACTTGTGAGACCCTGGAAAGTGAACCCAGTTCTGTGCCTGGATTTTGAACTTCGAGAATCGTGAGATAATAAATGGGTGTTGACTTCAGCCACTAAACTTGTAGTAATGGGTAACACAGCCATAGATGATTACTAGGTGCCCTTTATTTGGGGCTGGTTTTCTTTTCATTGTGCTTGTTAAAATAGTCTCACCTTTTTGAAATGATGGTGGTAGTAAAGGAGAGGTTTTTATATGTTTAATAAAAGGTTCTTTCTTTGGCAAAACAAAAAGTTGATCTGTCCAAGTCAGCTCTCGCCTGCCTTCTATGGCTTGACTGTGAACAGTTATATCACCAAGTCTAGGAATCAGAGTGAAATGTGCCCCCCTTCCGTCACTGAAGGTATCCCCTTTCCCAAGGCTCACTTCAAGTCAACTTTTTCACCAGGGTTCATAGGGATGTCCTGCCCCTGAGACATCCCCTTCTTCCTAGCAGTGAGTTCTTAGAACCTGTGCCCAAATAATGACTTTGATTTTGTTGTCAAGGTGGCTTTGAATCCTGTGTCCTTCGGTGCTCTCCACTTTTTGTCTTGCCTTCCTAGATAGGGGCCTGAGGGCAGGACTCCAGCGTGTAGCTCCCATGTCCCCACTGAGCCTAGCCAAATGCCCCATACACAGTCGGTCCTCCCACACACTCGTGCATGGATTGATTTTACAAGTCAAGGACCAGCACTCCCTATTAATAAAGTCAGTCAACTCACCTTTTGATTCTTCACCCACTCCTGTGTTTAGATATCACCTGCTGTATTTGGCCCCATCTTTGCTAAAGAAAAAAAAAGAAGAAGAAGAAGAAGAAGAATGAAAAAGAAAAGACCTCTGGGCATAAATCCCTCTTTCAGAGAGAGAAATAATTTGAGGAGCAGCTGGTCCGTGGCATTAAAGATTGAATGACTGTAATGTGTTCAGACCATGGTTGGCTTGTTAGGAGTTCTGTGTAAGGCAAGAAATAACCTGAGAGCCACAGGCCTCGGACACAGCAGGGAAGGGGATTGTCAGTGGTGGCGTCCTTCCTTGAGGCAACCTGTTATAATTCCTGGGCCGTTAGCACAGACACCCTTCAATAGCTTCTCATTAACCGCAGGAAAACATCGACCATCTCTGGTACACTGTGCTCTCAGCCCCTTGCAGCCTCATCCCCACTGCTGTCCTTGTGCGGGCTTCTGATCTAGTTTTGGTCACCTGCTGGCGGTTCTTCTGTGCCCTGGGGTTTCCTTCCCCTCCAGATTTGGTCTATGCAGTTGCCTGTTCTGGAGCAAACGTTCCTACAGCCCCTCCCCGCAATCTGTGCAGTTTTCCTTCAAGATGCCCGTCAAATGTCACCTCCACACACCCTTCCCTGACCTCCCCGGGCAGCGGACTTCTTCACAAACATGTACCGAATACGCTCCCTGCGCCGAGCACTTTATAGGAGTTATCTTATGTAGTGCTCACAACAGCTCAGGAGGCAGACGTTATCCTCATGTTTACAGAGGATGAAGCCAGGTGTTTAGGAGTTACCTGCCCGAAACCCCTGCTTATCATGACAAGGCCCTTTGCCTTGCCTCCATGCTATGCTGCCATCTGGGTCCCCAGAGCTTATGCCTGGGCTGTGGGGGAGCTCTCATGACTTCCTGTCACTGTTGATTCAAATATTTCTCCCCAGTTGGTCTTTGAACTTCAGGAAGATCAGGATCACATCCCCTCCATCTTAATACACACCTCATAAAATATGGGACTCGCCTGAGCTTCATAAATGAGCGGTCGGAAAAATAGCAAGAGGAAACAGGTACGAAGGAGAGAAACATTTAAGAGAAATTCTCATCTACTCAGAATTAAATTTTCTATGGTAAGGCCAATCACTAATGGCCACATTAGAAGGGCCTGCCTTCCTTCCGCTTTTGTTTCAAAGAAGGGAAAAGGAAAATTGCAGGAAAAAGCCACACATAGAGCAGGGGAAATAATGGAGGAAGGAGAGCAAGTCTGCTTCTTGCTCCATAATATGGGTTTTATTGGATCATCGACGTTTAATATGCTTATTTAATAAATATTGGATGAAGTCCGCGATCCGCCACTGTGGGCATTCAGAGCAATGGTTTTAAGATATTCCGCTCCCAAAGCTCATTTTCATAAACTTTCTGCCTTATGGCATCATATATAACACATGTGGAGAAGAAAGATCTTTTCCTTGAAGCGGAGGCTGGTGGCATTTAATGCTTGGTTTGGGGAATATAAATGGCCAGCTCTCGGGGATGGTGATGTGGGGAGAGAGGAGGGGCACAAGGTAACATTTACATGCTCCTTTATGTTACTGTTGAATATGTAATGAGACATTATAAAGCCATACACAACTTAATAAAAGTTTATCACTGCCCCCTAAACCCTTTTATCTTTTCAGTTTTCAGTCTGAATGTTTCTTGCCATTCTTTCCTGAATCCAGCATTTTACAAGGGCTAAGAGGCATCTGGTAAAAGCAACCTGATGCAGCCATCTCTACATTTTGTGGACTTACACATAGCAGACTTACGAGCTGACAAACTTTGAAAGCTTTTCTTTTTAGCTCATCTGCTTCCTGAGCAGGAATCCACACTTGGTTTTCATTTGCTCAATGCTTCTTGTTCCTCTTGGTTCCCCTTCCTCCTCTGTGTTCACCTTCTCCTTACATCCTCAAAGCATCTCTCACTTTGAGTCATTCTCTCCTCCTTTTCCATGACAGAGGAAGCTGTGCCCTTCCTTTCCAAGGTCAAGACCTTTGTGTCTGGGGAAGAGGTACAGGTGAAAGCTGAGAGTTCCATGGTCAGGTGCACTGCTTGCACACGGTGATTTTAAGCAGGTCCCGTACTTCTCTGTGCCTTGGTTTCTGCAGAGTTGCAGAGGAGACCATGGCCCTTCTCTTGCTTGCCTCCCTGGTCACTGTTGCTGTATATTTCTCCCCAATTAAAGGATCTTATACCCTCTTGGCAGTAGAAAGACAAACATGAAACAGTACCGTAATAAAAACTACCTAAAATGTACTCGAGATTCCTTTGTCCTTAGAAAGAGATGAACTTTCTTTGACTCTGGCTCTGTGTCTCGAAGCCATGCTTATTTCTCTGTTTGTCTGCACTGCAAGACAAGCCCTTCTTCTCAGTCCCCACTGCCTCCCCACCGATTCCCTTACCCCTTAACCCACTACAAACCCCATTCTTCCTTCCTCTGTCTTTTCAGAATTGTTCTCTTGAGGGTCACGATGACCTACTGTTTACATCCAATAGCCTTTATTCCTTTTTCCTTCTTGATGTCCCTGTGGTATTTTTTACTACATTGGTCAAATTCTTGTCTTTGAAAGCAACTATGAACATTTTTGGACATTATGTCCAACTAAGGGCTTCCTCCTTGTTTTTTCACTTTGTTTTTGTTTTTTGTAAGATAACACACTTCTGGTCTCCCGAGCTTCAGACCATAGCCTACACTTGGAGTTGCTCATTGCCTTTATTTGCTCACTCCCAGCATCTCCAGGCCCTAATAGAACCTTGACTGCAGTTTTTTTTCCTTCCTCCCCTTCTGCAGACACATTAGTTGTGTTGTGTCTGTGCCCAGCGTCTTAAGATTTATGTGGCCTTTGACCACTAAACTTGTCTCAGCTTTGCCTTCCTCATCTGTAATATGGATAATAATCATAATAGTTTCTACCTCCAAGAGTTATTGTGAACATCAAACAGAGTGGTAGATAATCTTATCTCTTCTTCTACTAAGCAGTCCTTTTATCTGCAGCACACTATCCCAACCCTCGGGGTTAGGTTTTCTTGTTTGTTTGTTTTTTTGTTTTACTAGAACAAGAGGTAGTCTTTTCATTTTCAATCCTTTTTGCTATATACATCTTCCACCCCATCCCCCATCTACTGCAAATACTAGACCCCACACACAAATACTAGATCAGTTTTACTACTGTGCAATGGGGAGGGCTCAGAAAGTAAGATGTTACAACAAGTGTATAGGCTTTGGAGTTGGCAGACCTTAGGTTAAATCCTCGTTCTGCTACTTCTTAGCTGGATAACTTTCGTCTGACTACTGAACCTCTTTGAGTTTCAATTGCCTCAAGTTAAAGACCAAAATATCACAGATGCCCTGCAGAGGTGGTATAGGAATTAAAAATATCAAGGCCCTAGTACAGAGGTCATACTCAGTAAATGGGAGCAGCAGGATATTAAATCAGTCCCAGTTCTCTTTAACCTAAAGAATGAACTCCTAAAAGCTTTGGTGGACAGTCAAGTTCATCTACAGCCCAGCCTCAACCTGACCTTTTAGCTGCCATTGCTGTCGTACCTCCCAGTATCCTCCTGTATGAGCTGCTTGACCCACATAAGGGGCCACATTTTTCTCAGCCTCTGTCCTGCTATTTTTCTCACTCTTCCTTTCTGGAATCCCAATCTTCTCTCCTTCTCTCTTGATCAGTCCCTCTTGTTCTCCCAGGATGGGATAAAGTCTTACTTCATGAATAAAAAGAAGGGATCTAGACCTTACCATGCCAGTTTAGTTGGAACTTTGTCACATTTAGTGTATCAGTGCCTTACATTAGCAAATGATTTTACAGTATTTGACATTATTTTTTAAATGACCAGTTTTTAAGTCATTTTTTTTAACATTTATTTATTATTTTTGAGAGAAACAGAGTGCCACTGGGGGAGAGGCAAAGAGAGGGGGAGACATAGAATCCGAAGCAGATTCCATCCAGGCTCTGAACTGTCAGCACAGAGCCTGATGTGGGGCTCAAGTCCACGGACCGTGAGATCATGACCTGAACTGAAGTCATATTAACTGACTGAACCACCCAGGCACCCCTTGACGTTATTTTAGAATAGTATTGTATATACACCTCTCTCTCTCTCTCTCTCTCTCTCTCTCTCACACACACACACACACACACACTTTTTTTTTGGATGGATTTTTCTTTGTTGCCTGTGTTTCCTTTATAATGCCGAGACGAATGTTGAGCAGTTACACACTAAAAGCTTAGTAAACTCTTGTTGGTGATTTCCTAGGTTGATTTTCATGGAATTTTCAGTTTATGTACCATCTGATCCTTAGGACGCACCATTTATTTCTTGGCCCCTGCACAGAACCTTTGCCTCCAAGAGGTTCCATCTGCTTTGCAGAAATTAGCTCATGAGTCATTTCCTTTCCCACCCTCCTTGTAAACTGCAAAAGCAGGTGGGCAGCCCCTCTGGGGGAGGTGGGAAGTAAGGGTCAGATGGAGCACTGGGGAATTGAAAGTAGGCTCAAGTTAGTCAAATCCTGGTTCAGATTATCATCCCCCAAGGCACATTGAGAAATGAAGCAGGGAGATCTCTCTACAGAGGAAAGAATAAGGTGCTTTGGAGCCAGACAAGACTGGGCTCAGATCCTGACTCTGCCTGTTGTGTACTCTGAGACCTAGGGCGAGTTGCTCATCCTCTCTGAATCTTTGTTCATCAATCTAGAAAGTGAGAGTAACAATATCTGCCTACTGGACTATTGTAAGATGCGAGAAATTGTATAAAAAGCTCCTAGCATGGTTCCTGGCCCAGCATAGACATTTAATACAATTATTCTTCAGTCCCAGAGGTGTTTGGAATGCCTCCCAGAGAGAACGCTGCCGAAATTATGGATGCATGTGCCAAACACTTGGCGAACAACTTCTCATCTACATTCAGGCCTGTTGTCAAATCATTTTTAAAAGTTGATTATTTTGTTCTTCTTGCTTAACAGGAGGAAAATTTGATAAAATACACCTGTGAGTTAGGGCTGTTTTTGTTATTTCCTACCTGACAGCCAGAAGGAAAAGTCTGAAAATTACCTTTGTCCCTTTACTTTGAATTTTCAAGAACTGATCAATTTTTATGCTCCCTAAAGAGAGGAAAGTTCAATAAGGCAGTCTGGAATTTGGCTAATATTTTTTAGTCAGGCATTCAGAATGGACCTTGATAGGATGTTTGTTTCACCTTCGTGTATTACATTCACCTTTTTAAAGTGACTTAGGGAAATGGAATGTGGAAACATTGTACTATGTGGGGGGCCAGGGTGGCACCGAACTTGCCCACATCCTACCTGAGTGAGACACGTTCGTGAGGAGGCCTTTAATTTCTCACCATTTCCCCTCAAAATGATTAGCATGATCACTCAGCCTACCAGATTTATTAAGCATTTCTTCATATAAAATTAGTGTACATTGGGACGCCTGGGTAGCTCAGTCGGTTAAACCTCTGACTTCACCTCAGGTCATGATCTCGCGGTTTGTGAGTTCCAGCCCCGCATCGGGCTCTGTGCTAAGAGCTCAGAGCCTGGAGCCTGCTTTGGATTCTGTGTCTCCCTCTCTTTCTGCCCCTCCCCGACTTGCTCTTTCTCTCTCTCTCTCTCTCTCTCTCCCTCTCTCTCTCTCTCAAAATAAATATTAATTTCTTTAAATATTATAAAATTAGTGTACATATATAAAAGGACTTCTAAGAACTGTAGTACTCTAGGAGTATATACAACATAACAGCTATTTTTTCCTACCCGTTTTTATAAACTGAAGAAGAGCATAGTAATAAAAACAGCAACAGTTATAGGTGTTTTGTGCTTTGTAGCTTAATTAATTTGAGCCTCAAAAATCCTATGAACTAGGTTGTTTGTTTTTCCTTTTATGAATAAGCACAGGGAGGCACAGAGATATGAAGTCACAATTGACTGAAGTCTCCGGTTATAATCAGAGGTATTAGTGTTCATATGTGGGCAGTCTGTCTCCAGAGTCCATGAACATAATGGCCATATAGAGAAAATTCATATTCTGTGACTTACTCATTCCTTCCTGTAGTACATCTGTATTAATCATCTACTGTGTGTCAGGTGGGGCAGACCATGGTGGGATGAGGGCTGGGGGGCAGGTGGTGCTAGGGGGAACCGGAAGGGCTTGCTTCTTGCTCTCATGGAGTTCATAGCCTGGTGGGTAGGTAAATACACATGTGAATGAGGAGGTAACTAATTGCACATGGAAATGGATAAGTGTTGTAACTAAAACCAGCAACCACTGAGATGGAGAATGAAGGATCAAGGGAGACCTCTCTCTGAATTGGACGATCAAGGAAGACTTCTCGGAAGGGGTGACGTTTAATCTAAGATGCAAGAAATAAGGAGGTAGCCTGACACATCTGTGACACCTCAACTTTGTTGTTACATAGAAGCCCAGGGCAGAGAGAAGACCAAATCTAACACATTACTTTAGACTAAAAAGGGATTTCATCCTTTAAACCCAGCAAGGCAGACAAAACATCCTGCAACAGGATGGAGGTGGAGGGTTTTTTCCTCACAGTTAAAATCTCGAATTTCTTGCAGTAGCTGCACAGTCCTATCCCATTTACCTCATTCTTGAGCCTTCTCAGTGTGGACAACAGATGTTGTCTTTGCTGGCCAGGACATTCACAATGGATTTCTCATAGGTTAGTCTCCTGGAACTGAAGCTAGAAAACTTGAGTAAAGGAAGCCTTTTTTAATAGAAGCAAGTACCTTAGCAAAGAGCTTGGGACTCAGAAATGGTGAATACAGAACATAGAGTTCAAGGATGGAGGAATATGGGCTGCTTCCTTAAAATGGGCCTGGGTGAGAGAGAAGACCAGTTCCTTTGGATTTAGGTCATGCAGAATTTGTGAACTTTCAGAAAGGCTAACAAACGTTGCTTCGCAGCACATGTCTTCCTTAAGAGTATAATATGGCATCCTGGCAGCCCCTTTCTCTGCTCCCACGATTTTTGAAAGAATATTTTAAATACTTTGAGTAATTTTAGTATTAAGCTGTGCCCAAGAACTGAGGGGACAACCCATTATTAGAGGACTCCACAAACGTTTTTCATTACAGTTTTCTAAAGCGAGGTGCTTGTAGGTTTCTACCACCCACCACTTTTAAATGCTTCACTGATTCTCTTTCTTGAATTTATAAACTCAACCTATAAAAACAATTTTAAATGTCTATCAATAGGGAATTAGTTAAACTATTAAAATTCCATACAATTTAATAATATGTGTCTTTTGAAAAGAATAAGCTAAAACATCAGATAACATCATAAAAGGATATTCCTGATGTAAAGTTGACAGGAAATTAAGTTTACAGAAGAGGGGCCAGCATATCACATACAGTTTCTGTAAAGGACTGGATAGTAAGTATTTCAGGCTTTGAAAGCCATATGGCTTCTATCACAACTCCTCTTCTCTGCTGCGTTGGCGTGAAAGCAGCCACAGACAATACGTAAACAAATGAATGTGGCGGTATTCCAATACAACTTTATATACGAAACCAGGCAGTGGGCCCGCGGGCTGTGGTTTATAGACCTTTATTATACACTACGGAGAGTATGACATAATTTGTTATTAAACAGTAATTAAATATTTGGAAGGCTGTCTACCAGATTGTTTAATGTTGATTATATTTTAGGAATGGGAAAATGGTGTGATATAAGCACTTGGTAGCTTCAAATAAACAATAATTGATTGCCCTTATAATCAGCAGAAACAATGAAGATACTTCAATTCTGAAGAAAAAGAATTCAGACTTTTCACTCGTTCTGGGTGGTTTCAGCCCAAATAAGTAATCTTTAACTATATTCTTACTATGGCATTAGAGTAGTTGCTGGTGTTTTATTCATTGGAGACAGCAACCAGAAGTATAAAATTAAACTAATTAAATTTGCACAAGAACAGAGCATAATTACCCTCAATCATGAACAAGTTTTCAGTCTTGAAGAGTGTTTGGATATCAAGTGAAGTTCTGGCTTTAGTTATACTCTGATCTCGTATTCTAGACAAAGATAAACGTTGATGCAAATCCTTAGGGAAAGCAAATTTTAAAATATAACAAAACCTGAGGAATATACCTGGTCTGGTATTTCTCAGCAACCTGAATTTTGCATTATCAGAGCATTGGCCATCTTTTGCATATTGCACTAGATTAGAAGGTGCCCTTACTTTCTTTTATCAAATTACATTAATAAACACTACTGAAAGAGAAGGAAGATTAACCATCTGTTTTGAACACAATTTACATTTGAGATACATCGTCCAAGTCCAGTTGATACGATAGGATGATTAACATGTAGTGTATGTTAGAGGTTATTTTAATGAAAATGGAAGCAGAAGCTCAACTTGTAGGCATGGAATGGCCTACCCTCTGTGTGACTCCAGAATACCAGGGTAGACACTACCCCCATCTTGTAATGTTTCTGTAACTGTGAAGTCTGCATTCTGTGGATTTTCAAAATCAGTTAAATGAAGCAAAGCTATGGTTTCTAATTTACTCCTAATTAGAGAAAATTCTTTTTAAAACTTTCAACTAAAATAGCTTTGTATTTTCAAATGCAGAATCATGGGTTGGCAAATATATATTTAGTAAATATACATCTCATTATTTATCAAGTTACTAGAAAGAAATGAATTCTTTTCCTATTTTAGGGAGATTACAATCATTCCATTATCTCCCCACAGTTACAATGAACTCTCCATTAAACATCACTGGGCATTTATGTTTTTCCTCCTTTTAAGTATCCTGGAGAAATTTCTAGGAGGGGGATAAAGTACTTTAACATCTAAATTTGTTTGTTCGTTCACAAACATTTAACAAAGGCCCCACAGTATGACATGTCCTATGTTAACGTATTTGGGAGTACAGGAGTAAACCTGTGTGTCATCTCGGGCAAACTACTTCATGTCTCTGGTCTCCTTTGTCCTGTTTGTCTTATAAAGAAATCATTTACGGGAAGTTCCCAGTCTCAGGCAGATCCTGGGAATCCATATTGTCAAGTTGCTTTCCAAACCTTTAGGGGAATTTGCAACACTATCAGCAGTCTTAGGGTACACTAATGACCATCAAAACTTTACCAGCAAGGGCTTTGTGTCCTTTTAAATTTTTAGTCATTGAAATGAGTGAGAAATGGCACCTGATTTATTTATTTTTCCTCCTTGTGTCATTAGTGAGTTTGAAGAAGGCACAATTTTGGCTCTAAGTCAAATGCAGTTTCAATTCTGTATCTTATTCTTAGATTTTCTTTGCTTAAAAAAATCATTTTGTAGTGGCAGGAAGTAGAAGAAAGGGCATAGGAGAACAATGGTTTTTAAAAAATTCATTTTAGGGGGGAAAACTGAGAAAACTATTTCCACTGCACATTGTACATTGCACATTGTGATAATGCAGTGATGCTTCAAATGTTTCGATTGAATTACTTCATCTCATTCCCCCAAGTAAAATCCTCAATTTCTCTGTGTTTACCTTTGTTCCAAACATCACATGTTTATTTCCATCCCAGTTTCATGTTCAGAGACAAGATCCTAAGCAATAAGGCAGTAGCATACCTCTCTACTGATTAATAAATGATTGTGAGCACCTCTAAATGCAAAATGCCCTATAAATGCTTTGGGATGATAATGATAAGAATGCCTCACAGGGAAATGGAGAAAGCAAATGAATTTTGGGAAGTTTGCTTAATATTTACAAGTGATTTTCAGAGAATGTCTTAGGTGTTGTCTCAGTCAGCTTGGGTTGCTGTAACAAAATATCACTGACTGAATGACATAATAAAAATTTGTTTTCTCACAGTTCTGGAGGCTTGGAAGTCCAAGGTCAAGGTCCAGCAGAGTTGGGTTTCTGGTGAGGCCCCTCTCCCCAACTTGGAGACAGCAGCCTTCCTTCTGTGTCCTCACATGACAGGGGAAGAACAGAGAACTCTGGTTTTTCTTGCTCTTTTTTTTTTTTTTTTAATTTTATAAGGGCACCAGTTCTGTAGGTCAGAGCTTCACAGCTATGACCTCATTTAACTGTCATCACCTCCTTAAATTTCCAGTCTCCAATACAGTCATGTATTTGGGGGATAAGCCTTCAGCATATGAGTTTGGGGAAGTCACAGTTGCATTCATGGCAATGTACACTCAGAAATTGAACCATTGCTGGTCTGGAGCTCAGTTGTCAATTTAACAGTATGATTTCTTGCCCTCAGCATTTGTCATGGTTGGTCCACAATATCAGAAGTACTTCCACTCTTCTGCACCGTGAGAAGCATGAAGTAGATGGAAACATTCAAGACTGGGTTTGGATGACATCTGTCCATTGATTTGTTAACATACAAGGCAGTAATGAGGATCAACAAGATCACAGACTCACAGACCTCAAAAATCATCCACACAAAACTTACACCCAGATATTCAGGTGGAAAAATTGAGGTTCAAAAAGTTGAAGAGCTTTTCCATAGGTCATTCTGATAATTCATTATCGATATGATCCTAGAGGCCTTGTGACAACCATCAGAGTGCTTAGTATGGTGATACATGGGATTGTATTTCAAATGAAAGCTTATATGAAAATTAATTCCAATTTTATGGGATAAGTCAACATAGATTAGGATATTTGTGGTTGCACAAAATGTAAATTGACTCTGATCTTAATCAAAAGGATGTTGGAGGCTCACAGAATCAGTGAGGAGGACAGGGCTTTGTTTTGGTGACTAGGGGTGTGAATCCCAACAGCCACTGGATGGGAAGTACCCCCAGAATCATTTACTGGACACCCATCCCTGCTGCTGGAGGGCACAGTCTCCACCACAATCACTCTGAGTGAATTCAAACTATCCTTCATCTTAAAGGGACTGTATAGAATGTCACAGTGCTAGGAAGGATGTTTCCAGTTATCTTTGATCACGCACTCATGACTCCTCCACATGGGACCAAAAAGGGAAGATCTTGGCCCCTATATCTTCCACCAGGGAAAATAGGCCCCATCTCCGCATATAAATGGGGGATACCTCAAAATAGAAAGTTGTTAGATGCAGGATATCCAAAGAACAAAACAAAAACTAATATCTGCTATGGTTTCCGACCTAAGAGCTTCTACAGCTGAAAACATTTTGTGCTGAGGTAGGTTCATTTCAAGTTCATGTTTCAGCTCTCCCTAGGGGCCTCTGGTGTGCTGCTAGAGACTAGTGTACGTTTGGCATTACCATTTATTTTCCCATTATATTCCCATTCAGAATGAAATCTAGTGTTGAATTCTCTCCTTTTATACATGTTGATTCCAGCATTCGGTTCCCATTGTGGTTCTAGAGATACATAGCAACTTGGCTGCCTCAGCATGAAAATAAACTTTATTAACCTACTTTGCTAGCTTACTATTATTAAGGGGCATATCTCAGTGCATTCTTTAGGCTATTTTTCCAACCACCCGTAGAATCCAGACACACTTGTCATTCATGATCTTGCCACCAAAAAAATGAAACGGTATTTGATCACATGGGTTCACTTTTTCACTTGTGGGTTTGACTAAAATAAAAGTAACAATCACAATTACCTGTCCCTTAAGCAGCAAGGGATCTTAACCAAAAGAATGGGAGTTTGTTGATAACAAAGCTATGGTCCCAGATCATGTCTCTGTAGAGAATTCTTAGTATCCTACCTTTTGCTGTACAACCCATGGCCATCATCCATTGCTGGGAACGTAGCCACAATAGGGAGTTGAAGTTTAAGAACTGATGTTCTGTTGGTGAAATAGCATATGCATCTTTATTTAGTCCATGACACTTGCACCTCCATCACTTTCTTTTTTTTTTAGGATCAGATTTATACTTTTTACGAAACAGGAATACTGCCACTCAGAATGGAGTCTGGCTGATGTTGTGGATCACCTAAAGAATGTGATAAAGTTGTCCTAGTCGGCAAGCAGTAATGACAGGATGGTTATGGGTCAGCAACAGGCTGGCCCTCAAGAAGCAAGGGGAGATAGGGATTCGTAGCTGTCATTTGTATCATGTATTGATTTCACAAAAGGACAAGAAAAAACAGAAGGCTGTCATGACCGATGTTCTTGATCTTTTACTGAAACATTTTAAAAACATCTTTCTGGACAAAGACCTAAGCCCATTTCCATGGTTCCACAGCAGAATGGTCTTCCCATTTCCATAACTGATAGTTACCAGGGTTAGTACATATGTCTCTAAGTGTGCACTAAGCATGGAGAATAAACTTGTATACTAATACAGTAGTCTTTTTTTCTTTATCCTTGCCAGGGGTGACTGCATACCAGCAGATATCAGAATGTTTAGTTCTGCTGAGATGGTAAGACTCTGATGACATGGTTTTGTCCCCTTTCCCCACCTCAGTCTCTCCCTTCCCAAACACTGGTCCTAGCGTATCTTGCTTTAGCTTTCTCAGCATCCTCCCACAGTAACTTGCCAAAATATCTACTCAGACTTGGCCCTCAACCTCACCATTTTTTTTTTCTTTACGACACTCAAGTCTTCTAAGTGTTATTTACATCATACTTCAGTTTGAGTCCAGAGCACTGATGGACCTATCATTATGGTTTGAACAGAGTCAGATATAAAATGTCCAAGAAATTCCTGCCATGTGAGTTTACATATGAAAATGTTTAGTATATTATAAATGCAAGGGAAGCTATTTCAAAGGGGAAGCACATAATATATATGTGAAGCATGACAGAAATACCAAATGAAATATGTTCTTGGGGCGTTTTTACTAAGCCCAGACCATTAGGACTTTAGAGAATATTGGAAGAATGTTCTATAATATTCCAAATAACTCACATAACTAATCTATGTGAATTTCACAGGGCTGTGAACTTCTTTGCTTGAGCATTTCTATACGATTTACGTAAAACTCCATCTCAACTGAGGCCAGATTCTAATTTCAATTCCTACCTTACAAAGAAACTTACGCTGCCTCTTCTCAACCTGCTGGGCAATGGTGTTCAGGTTTTTTGCTGAGATAAGAGACCAACGTGGTATTTCCATGGTGGTTTTTTTAAAAGAGATTCTATGCTGTGTAATTGCCAAGACAATGAGCTGCAAGGTACAGTTACTATCTCTTAGAAATGAAAGCTCCTTCCCACTGTAAGAATTATGTTATTCTTCAGTAGTGTTGACAAGATGAAGAGCCATTTTGGATGTTATGATTCTAAAATGGCTATCTGTTGGTGAACCATGCTTCAAAGTGGTTATGATTCAATTCCAGTCAACTGACATTTATGGCTTTCAGGGTCTAGGTTGGGGCTCTCAATTCCGCTCAAGCAGGTGTCTGCAAACAAGCATCTGTTATGTTTAAGTTTCCTGATATCTTTCTTTGAAACCTGCTATTTCCCCTAAATCAAATGCTTAGTTCAGTAAAACCTTTAAAAACAAAACAAAACAAAAAACACAAAATGGCCCCAATGGGACACTTGAAAGAAAACTTACAGAAAGAAAGGCACAATGAAAGTACATGGAGGGGTATAGAACAGAAATATCCAAATTTCTCTCATGCCCTCTAAACTATTATTAATAGTGGGGTAATAATGCAGCCTAGATGGCATAGCATCTTCAAGCATTTTCTACTAGATGGGCAAATGAAAGCATCATAATAGTTAGGTTGCAGAACTAGAATTTTTTGTGGTGTGGTGGAAAGAGCAGCCCTTTGACACCTTGCGTCTGCATCCTGACCCTGAATCTACAAACTCTATGACCTTGGATAAATTTCTGATCTCATATTAGCATTGGCTTCTATCTCTGTAAATTCAGGTTACTTCTATTTGATGAAGGAACTTTTCATCCATACACAAGTATTTACTGAGTCCCAGCTATGTGTGAGGTACTGTGTAAATCATTGGGCACTTAGATGACAAGACAAAACAACAAAAATCAGGTCATATCTTTGCCCTTATGAAGCTTATATTCTAAAAAGGCCTAGTGTAAATCACACTGGTTTTAGGTCCCACATGTCTGCTAGAGCAGACTGCCCTTTGAGATATACATTAAATAAATGTAATCCTACTGTTATGTGCCCACCAAGTAATTCAGTACCCCTCCAGGTAGCCTCAGCAATTCCTGGGAGAAGGAGACATGTCTTTATTTTTTCCACTTCTGGGTTTGAATTCTTGCTTTTGCTATATTAGTTCAGGTGATGGATCTTCGCATTTTTCAGCTCCTACCATCCCTGTTTTGTACACCCAACACATTTCAAACTCTCAGTGCCCATAATTCCACCAACATGAGACTACTGGTCAAGCATTTGTTATGTGTGATTTAGGATGATAGAGGTGGCTTACATCACAAATCATTTAAAGTTTAAATTTGTGTGTGTGGAAAGTTCTTTGGCTGTAGCCCCACCAGAAATTCCCAACTGACTCCATTTCTCCACAGAGCCTGCCTTCCACCATATTGCTAAGCACCCCCCCCCCTTCCCTCCTTCAGTCCTGATGCCTGAGGACTTACCTGCCAATCCATAGCTGTCTACTGAGCATTGTGTCACTTGGAGACCTGTGTCTCGTTGAAGCAACCCTGTTACTTGTTGTTAAAGTAACACGTTTTCCCTGCCTGTTCGTTATGTTGGTGTTGGTGTTTGGCACTACGTACAATTGAGTTATCTTTGCTTTATTCTAAAACTGCTGACAGCTTTCTTCACAACAGCTGATGAATTTTATAAGCACAGATCCATAGGACTGCCCCTGTGACAAGACACTCGGCCACACATGTACTTTTAGTCCAATAACATCATCTTCCCACTTGTACAATTGCCTTTGAAGTGGAGATGCGGAGGTGTAGTATGAAGGACATAACTTGAGAGGGGAAGAATGGGTGACAACAGGGGCAGACGGGGCACATCTCAACAGCCATAGAGTTTGAATTGCTAACATGGTCTTTACGTAAATGAGAGTCTTTGGTAGCACTTGAAGCTCTCAGCGGTGTCCTGAAAAGGCCCATTATGAAATCATAGGTGCTACTTGCAGAAACCTGGGGGATTCCTTCCCTTACTCAACACTGCCTTTGGAAAGTATTCCAACTGGCCCTGGTTTAAGGATAAACCCTAAAACCCAGTGAGTGAGGCTTTCCCAGGACTAGCACTTGGGATAAATGTGCAATGACAGCGTGTGCCCTCTGCAAATTACAGAGATAAATAAGCCTGGTATGATGCTAAGCCAGTGAGTCCACAAAGTGCTTTTGGAAACATACACCTTCCGCCCACCAGCTCGAAGTGTTTTATCAGCACTTTACTAATGTGGTTTCCCATGAAGGTCAGAAAGTTAAACTTATCACCCAGAAGCCAGGGTTGATAGTTCATATCTTGATCTTATCACTGGGCCTTTTTTTCCCATTCCAATTGCTTTTCAAGGACTTAGAACTGCTCGCTTGGGGGAACTGTTTGCAGTGAGTAGGAACCTAAGTAAAAATAAAAATCAGGCTGTGTAAGGCAGAAGCAAAGTGTCCAAAACAATATCACAGTTTGCTCCCCAAATGTGGGATTTGAGCCATCCATTTCTGTCAATCTTTTTCTTCTTCCTTTGGTTCCTGTTTCTCAGACATCAGAGTGAAGCCTGTTTTCCAAAAGGCAGCTGTCAAAGTGATCCTTTTTTGCTTTTCTGGCCTTCCATTCACGTATAATTGATGATGCAAAGCTGCATCACAGCAGCCTTTTAAAGGAGTCAACACTTGAAATAGAAAGGGAATCACTGAAAATGTATATGCAGCTTTACACCCTTGATATTCATAAGCAAGATAACTTGATGTGTTCCCAATTCTCCAAGTTCATGAATACCATAGGCTATAATTTCTTCAATTTCCTTATAATAAAGCAGAGTATGTCAGCAGCATTATTGATATTTCGGGCTGGGTGATTCTTTGTTTTAGGGACTTGTCCTGGGCGCTATAGCGTGTTAGCATCCCTCACCTCTACCCCACGAGTTGCCCAGTAACACAGTCTCGTACCTGATTGCGGTAACCAAAATTGGTTGAGACACTGCCACATGTTCCTGTGGGGCAAATTCTCCCCTTGTTCTGGTTGAGAACCCGTGATGTCAAGTGAGGCTAACACGTCCTTCTGTAGGTTGCTAGGGTTACAGGAAATTGTGTGCAAGGTGAGACCAAGAAATCCGCACGTTGTGAATACTAAAAGGCCAGCAGTGTTTACTCACAAACTGATGGATTTACATGGACACCAAACTCATGATGCAGGATTGGTCTTAAGAAAAGTATGTAAGCCTCCATTTCACAAGGTTCTTTAGAAACAGTTGAAACAGGCAAAGGGTACAGGTCTTCTAGATTCCCAGGTACCTTGGAGGTGAAGGTATGTCTAGTATCTTATATCCTTTCTTTCTTGAATGTCACAATTTGGATTGTGAAGATTTTGTTTCTCTTTCTGGAGTATGGCTTAGCCTGTGGGGTGTGTGTGTGTGTGTGTGTGTGTGTGTGTGTGTTTAGATGTTAAAGGGAAAGGAAAAAAGAGGGAGGAGAGCATCTCAAGAACGGTACCAAAACCATCAGCCCCGTAGGTACAAGCTAAACCTCAGCATCCTTGAATTAACTTAATGGTCGTGTGCCAAGCTGTTCAGGTTTTGATTCTGAAAGCCTCTGAGCTGCTTTCAGAGCTTGTAGCCTTGCAAAGTTGCTTTTCTGCTCTGAGCCTTAGTTTCCTCATCTATAAGGTGGGCGTATTAACAATACATACCCAGTAGAATTGCAGAGAGGATTGAATAAGGTAATATTAAAAAGTGTGTACCTGGTATATCATGCTTAATTAATGTTATCTAATAAGATTATTGTCAGCGTCATCATTGTCCATATAATGTGAGAAATAGATGTATCTTGGATCCCAGGTGCAGGAGGCTGTGTTAATCATACTCTTCTATAAATGGCACGTTTTCATTATGGATCTGTGCAAGGTTGTCTTATTATCAGTTTGTATGAATTTACTTCCTTTCATTACCACACCCCACTTCTCTCCCTCTTCCCTACTATTGACAATCATTCTGATATAGTTATTGAATGTCTTGTTTAAGTGTTCTTACAAAATAGATACTGGTTTTTTTTAAGTTGATTTATTATTGAGAGACAGAGACAGCATGAGCATAGGAGGGGCAGAGCGAGGGGGAGACATAGAATCTGAAGCAGGGTCCAGGTTCTGAGCTGTCAGCACAGAGCCCGAGGTGGGGCTTGAACTCACAAACCGCGAGATGATGACCTGAGCAAAGTCAGACACTTAACTGACTGAGCCACCCAGGCACCCCAATAAATATCATTTTATATGCAGATATCTTTAATTCATGTAAGGGATATTGTGCTCTAATCAGTTTTTTTCCTCCTTTTCACCCAGCCTGTGGCTGCTCATTCCTGAACTCCTTTACACTTACATGATGGTCAGGGTTCAACACATTTTACCTTCGCATTCTCCCAGTAATAAGAACCCAATGGCCTCCAGCTCTCCACAAATAACATCATCATGAATATCCTCATTTATAAACCTTTAAGAGCCATGTGAGAATTTATTTGGATATATACTGTTCACACATTCCTGTCAGACAGAAGCTGAACTAGGAGAGCATTTCAGGTTTCCAGTCTTGCTACATCAATACCTCTATTGCTTCAGTTTCATTCAGAGCAAAAAATAAATAAAAAAAATCAATATATCAAGAGATGACCATGCTAAGCACATCTATTTGTTGTATGTTTTTATATGCTGGATGTTACGATAGATGTTTAATGTATTGAGAGCTCCCAAGACCACCAACAAGTCAGATTTGTTAATTCTCTGGGAGGACTCAGCATATAGTAACACTATGGTGTTCCTCGGCAAAAGCAAACTAAGCCCATGAAATCAGCAAAGGAAAAGGTGCACGGGGCAAAGGCCAGAGGAAACCAGATGCCAACACCCAGAGTTCTCTCACGGATGCCCCACCAAATGCATTTGCTTCTCCCAGCCACCAGCTCTGACCACACCTATCTAATATGTTCCCACTCAGGGAAAGCTCATTAGAGACTTAATGAGCAGGGCTTTTATGGGGGGGGGGGGGCAGGGTGTGGTCACATAGGCAGCCTGTATGGGGGATATATCAAAATTCCAGAAAGAAAGATATTTAGCATAAACCGTATTGCCTGTACAAACAGTTTGGAAATAGTGACACATTCTTACCAGTTCTGGGAATGGTGGGAACGCTCCCCAAGTATAAGTTCCCAGACACCAGCCAAGAGCCAACTTTATCAGCAGGGCTTCTAAATGATAGCAGTCAAGCCTGCTATGTTAAGTCTTTTCTGCATATTTGTTTTCATTGTCATTCCGTGCATGCATTGGCAGGAAAGAAAATGAAACTATCTCTTGTTAAAATAAGGTGACTGATGGGGCACTGGGTGGTTCAGTCGGTTGAGTGTCTTTTTTTTTTTTTTGTAAGTTTTCAGTCATTTTTCTTCTTTTACAATTATTTTTTAAATTTACATCTGAGTTAGTTAACATATAGTGTAAAAATGATTCCAGGAATAGAATTTAGTGATTCATCACTTACATGTAACACCCATGCTCATCCCAACGAGTGTCCTCCTTAATGCCCCTTTCCCATTTAGTCCATCCCACCCACCCAATTCCCCTCCAGCAACCCTCAGTTTGTTCTCTGTATTTAAGAGTCTCTTATGGTTTGTCTCCCTCCCTGTTTTTATATTAGTTTTGCTTTGCTTCCTTTAGGTTCACTTGTTTTGTATCTTAAATTCCACATATAAGTGACTGATTCTTGATGTAGGCTCAGGTCGTGATCTTGAAATCCTGAGATCGAGCCCCAAGTCAGGCTTCTTGCAGAACATGGAGCCTTCTGTGGATTCTCTCTGTTCCCCTTTCTCCCTGCCCCTACTCTGTATGCACATGCAAGTGTTTAATGTTAATAAACATTAAAAAATAAAATAAGGCAACTGAGGCTTAGAGAAGTAACCTGCTCCAGGTCACAGAGCTAAAAACAGAAAGAGCCGAAATGTACCTCAAGCTTCCTGGAAAGCAATTTATTTTTTAGATCACAGATTGGCATACTCTCTGTCATTAATTTAGGTTTGTTCCAGTAATTAGACACAGAGGATTTGACAGGTCCCCCCCCCCGAAAATAGCTTGACCTGTTATTTTCTTGTTTTTGGAAGAAGCTCCGGAGAAAAACCTTATGTAATTAAATTGACATAAGTATAGGATGTGGCTATCGCTACAGTCCTGAGCAAGGGGCGTTTCTCTTAAACTGGGTAGGTGATGGCTATTTTGAACCACAGAGAGCAAAGCCTAAAATTTTTGTTACAGTGAATACAAAGCTGGGCTAATTCCTATGTGACAATCAGTTTAAAACATTAAAGTTACCTCTTTTCTGCCGTTTTCTCTGGTCGAGAAAGAACTATTCATTCTGTGCTGAGCATGCTATGTGCTTTATTCCCATTGTAGATACGGACACCAATGCTTATATATGTTGAACTCGCTAAGTGTCACCTGACTGGTGAATGGCGGAGCCACGATTTGAATCAGGCAGACGCCAGAATCTGAGCTCTTTTGTCATCCCCAAGCACTATACCAGTGGTGGTCAGAGTGATTCAGGTGAGGGGAACAAGACACCATGAACTAAGCAGGAAAATAATGGACCAAGTTGGTGGACCAAATTTAGCACTGGCTTGGATGTTAGTGAGCTCTGGTCTCTTTGTGCCTTAGTCCTCTTGTTTCCAAAATGAAGCTAACAGTTCCTGCCCTATCAACTGCCCAGTGTCATTCTGGAGGCCACGTAAGGTATCTGATGTAAATGTATGTTGAGTAGTTAAAAAGGGCCTATGTCAGGTATTGCCTGTTTGGTTGCATGTGTCTTTTGGCAAAAGGTCTTTCATCAAGGGCATAAAACTGAGAATTCGGAGTATGTCTGTCAATGTGGGGAGCTTGGATAAAAGAGCCAAAATGATGTCAACACAAGTTGATTCCTCCCTGGCCAGCTTTAGGCTCTATTTGCCTTCATGTAAGCCCCTTTCTCGAAAGTGCCTCTGGTTGTGTTTGCAGGATGGCTATAGCACTCATAGACCTTGATGTCTCTGAGTGTCATATGTCTCAGGAAAGATAGTGACAGCTTCTTACATAGCTCAAACTGAGATACCCAGAATTAAGGATCATTGCCTGGGATTGACCTCATTGGGTAACACGCCTGGCCGTAAATCATTTCTACTAGGAAATGCTGGATCCTCATTGGCTGGGACCCAGCCATATGCCACCTTATAGCTGCAGGTGGAGCCAACACCATCAGAACCACTTGGAAAGGCAGTATGGTGGCTCTCCAAGTGGCCAATACTCAAGAACGGTGATTACATTGGTAATGAAGATTTAGTGGCATCTTCTCAGCGTGTTGTAGGCACAAAATAATCTTTTTAAAACATCATAGGTAGAAGAAAGCAATGTGTTCCGCAGCGTAGCTGGTTTGTAACAGGCCAAAGTGAGAAATGCGTTTCTGAACGTTGTGTTTAGCGGGAGGGATGGCTCCCCATACACTCATACCATTTATTAAACATGCAGACAGGAAATGCAGTTTGCCATGCAGGGACTCCCTCCCTCTCCAGTCGCATTTAGGGCTTTATTTTTCAACTCTTATCATATTGGCCCACTTAGGGAAGGGTAACTATATAAGGTAATTACGAAGATAGTATTTAATTAGTTTTGGTTTCAAATCAAGGTATTTGCTGCAAACCTGGCTAGCAATGCTGATGGACATTAATGAATGAAACCTTGTGATTAAAACATCTGTCACTGTCAAGCAGGGTCGATTCAGGGTGGGGATTGGCTCATCACTGGGAACGTGATGATGGCCACAGAAAGCCAAATTAGCCAAACTTAATGTTCCACTAATCATTAGGCGATTGAGCTGACAGTGATTGGTCACAAACATGCACCGATGAGCAGTAATGAAGTTGCGACCAGATCAGTTCAGCATAGGTTTTTCAGGCTAATTAGCTAGACAAAAATGTTAATTTAATCAAAGAAACACGTATTCATTAAAGGTGTGTAAGAGAGCTGGAGGAGAAAATTGGCTCAGTCATTGAGAAGGTAAAATTATAGCTGCCAAGCCAGTCATCTGGGCTTCGCAAAAATCATTCCTCAATTTACTGTATCTCTTAGAAAACAGTCTGGTTACACTTGGGCATGTCACGTGGCCTTTTCTTTTCAGATCTGATTATTGTAAAGGAGAGATCATCTGCAGAGCAATGTAGAATAAAAGCAAATGCTTA
The DNA here is from genome assembly GCF_027475565.1 of Acinonyx jubatus. Lineage (NCBI taxonomy): Eukaryota > Metazoa > Chordata > Mammalia > Carnivora > Felidae > Acinonyx > Acinonyx jubatus. The sequence goes on along the minus strand of NC_069380.1, from coordinate 188,510,700 downwards.
TCTCATTTTATCCCCTGAGGATTAATTAATTCCTGTGGAAATGTTCTTTTACTTTGATTCAAGGACTGTAGAAATAGAAACAGTTCTTAGGAGTTATCTAAGCCATGCCATTCTATTTTCCTGAGGAAAAATGAGGCCCAGAGAGGCCGTACCACTTGTTCAAGATCACACAGCTTAGCACACTTTAATTTGTGCCTTTGATACAAGACTATATAGTCAACGGAGTGTAACTTGTGAATTAAATATTGCAGAAGGTATTACCCCCTTTTGTCACTAGGCTAAAGACATCCTGTGACATTTTTACAGAGAGACAATTATCACACAAGACTGTGATCTAGCCATACATGTAATTGTGAGGAAAATGGAAAATCTGTCTGATGGACAAATACAATTAGACTGTTTATGTTGGCATGGGATGGTATGTGTAACAGTGCTGGAAGTAACAAGGGCTATTGAGATATAAGCTCCTGCTACATCAAGTACTAAAATTATTTTCTGTGTGTACTCTAGAATATCTCTGGCAAGTGATGTAGAGATATACACATTCCTTTACAGTTCTGTATCCGGTTCCCAGCATACATCACCAGAGTCCAAGTATGCTAACATCCATGAGTTGTTAGCCACTAAAGTTACTTTATCCATTCCTCTACCCATTTACTAATCCTACAGATACTTCTGAAGAGGAGTTTGCAGTGGGAAACACTGTTAATTTAGGCTTTTGGAGACTTCTCTCTGTGTTGAAAAGGAGACACAGGGCTCCCAATGTTTGTCTCAGCCTCTTTTCTGTCCAAAATGCCTTTCATCCTCACCTTGAGCTGGTGAAATTCTATTCACCTCTAAATGTTTGTTTGAATCTTCTTTCCTCTAAGTAGGCAACCCTGGGTCCCATGACAACTAAGGAGTCTTTGTGCCTGCTGCGGCGCCATAACCTTACATTATCATGGCAGCTGTCTTTCAGATTTCAAGTATCCTGCTTGATTACCTGCCTCTCTCAACAGACTACAGTTTTTCCAAATGTGGTCCAGGCACACTCACATCAAAATCACCTGGATTTTCTGTTAACAATTAAAATTTCTTGGCTGTTACCCAGATTTAATCGGAGGGGAAGAACTATAAAGTGGATTTTAGCAAGTTGCTTAGGTGATTCTTATGCACTGTAAATTCTGAAAATACTTTCTTATGCTCTTGGCTCTCTGAAAAAATAGACAAGTACACTAAGTACTCAGTATGCACTTATCAGATGAATAAATGCATGAGTAAATGAATTCTGATCATAAGGAAAAGGGAAAAAAATAATGTAATAAGAATGTCCCTAGGGGCTCCTGGGTGGCTCAGTCAGTTAAGCGTCCCACCTCAGCTCAGGTCATGATCCCGTGGTTCTTGAGTTTGAGCCCTGCATGGGGATCTGCACTGGGGGTACAGAACCTGCTTGGGATTCTCTCTCCCTCTCTCTCTCTCTCTCTCACTCAAAATAAAGAAATAAACTTTAAAAAAAGAGAATGTTCCTAAAGACTTTGACTTACAGTTTTGCTAGCATAGGCTTCCATTTCTTATGCCTGTTGCTGCAGAAGTTTAGAAGTAATAAATTTCCTAAGTTAAAAGGTTCTTCCAGATCCTCCAATCAACCATTGTTGCTCAGATGAGCAGATAGAGATTTGCCTGAGGTCACCGAGCACGTTCATGGCAGAGACCGAATCAGAACCCATGCTTTCAAACAAGCCCATTGCCTTCCTTATTACACCGTGCCCCCACTGCCGTGTTCTACCCAGTGGGGCGTAAAGCTAGTCTTGCTGCCCTGTCTCTCAAGCAAAGATCCAAACTCTCTGCAGTTTTATAAAGAATTAGAAACAAATCCAATTTTGTACAGTGCGTGGATAAATAGTATCCAGTCCTCCTAGAGATTTCTGCTTTATAGGTAAGCAACTCAGCTAAATCTAATTCGTGGAGAGGTTCTTATCAAAATGTCAGGGTGCTGGTGATGTCAGGTTGTCACCGTTAGGAAGCTCTGCTTCCTGGAGCTTAGTCCATTATCGTTTCATCTGTGCCCTAGTTTTTGTTTATTCCCATTCATTTGTCACAATTTTCGCTGTATTCAAATTCTAAACATTTTCCTTTGAATGAGCTTTTAAAAAATATTGGATTCATCCTAAATAGTAATACATATATATGGAATCTCAGGTTTGATGTCCAAGGTTTTTTCCTCTAATGCACACTTGAAAATATTATTTTAAATGCCATCCTTGTACCATGTAAGCCATCTTTAGTATAATCAGTGATATGTGCGTCGCACTTTGGGATACAACCTACTCATTATTTTAGTTGGATTCTGTGATCTTCCCATCATGCCCCAAAGGGGAGCATTCATAAACTTCCCAAAGAAATCTTTTTATAGTCTAATTTAAATGAAAATAAAGATACTATCCTAAAGTCATCTTAATTCCTCTGCAGTACTATCTCTGGCAAGGCACGTTTGACAGTCTTCTATGTTAATATCATGCCCAGAGCTATTTGGTTATTTTAAAGAAATGACAGATGGCACAAAGGTTGCTAAGGTAGAAATTAAATTTTCTTTGTATGTCTGGCGAATTTTATAGCATATAAAGGCTGTTGCGTTGCTGTGATTAAACAATGCAGATAGTGTTGCATTCACATCTAAATTTCACATTATTTTCAAGAAAACAAGAGACTTGGTAACAGATGGAAATGATGTGTAGTTATCTAGCAACAAAGGGAAATCCTAATTTGACTGGTAGATCTTTAAATCTGGACTAAGAGGAGATGGCAATTCAGGGAAAGATAAAGAGCATATAGCTGGGGCACCTGGGTGGTCCAGTTGTTAAGCATCTGACTTTGACTCAGGTCATTATCTCATGGTTCATGAGCTCGAGCCCCACTTAGCGTGAGTCCTGCTTCTCTCTCTCTCTGCCCCTCCAGGAGTTCTGTCTCTCTGCTCCTTGCTCATTTGTGCGCTCTCTCTCTCTCTCTCAGAAAAAAAAAAGGAATGGGTAATGTCACTCTTTTGGAGAAGGAAGGAACTATATATATATATATATATGTGTGTGTGTGCATATGTAAAAACAAATATATGGAAGTATAGGAAATAAATATGAATTTAAAAATAGGTATATATATGCATATTTATATTTTTATATATGTATGTATATTTTAACTTTTGGAACTGATAACCAAGTTCAAGTTTTAGGATCACTACTTGGCCCCATTACAAGGGGTTGTTGGAATGAGCACTCCAAAGTGTTTCCAGCTGCACATTTTCTAGGTTTGAAACAGAGAAGCTACAAGAGTCCTGGCAGCCTAAAGAAACCTATGTTGAGAGGGATTGAAGGCTTACGCCTAAGTGTACTATCTAGAGGATGCGTCCTGAAGGCTGGATTTGCAACCTGGAAATGGCACCAGACTCAATTGGGAGTTTAAGGATCTCCATGAGGGTTTTGAATGAGGAGAACTTATTTGTTGGATTTAGGGACAGTAGGAAATTGAGCATTTTTGGAAAACCATAAATGAGTTAATGTAGTGTTCAGGACAAGCTGTGAATTGGCCTCTCTAAGGAGGTTTGAAGTAATAACCTGCTGTAAAAATTACCACTGCCTTTTCGGCCGTTTTCACCATATGCTCCTGCTTTGAGAGCTTGCATTTTCTGGCAGTCACTGTAGCTTAAGGACCTATTATTCTGTGAGGTGGACTTTGGCTCTGTTTTCTATGGGTTTTCAGGTGGGCAATTTGCAGCAAGAGAGGAAAGCCTGTGGGAAACTGTATAAAGACGGAAAGATCTCTTTCCAACGATTTTCATGTGCAGCTGCAAGAAGACCAGAGCTAAAGGGAGGTGTTTATACTTGTGCGTGATGGAAAGGAAAGTTCACCTCAGCTCCCATCTCTCCCAGGAAGTTTTCTTGAGCTTTTCCAGCTCATGCTGGGCTCTCCTGTTTATATAGTTGTGGAGTACTAACCGTCTCTCCAGTGGTGTTGAGCAATTCATCATTTCCTACCATCTCTTTTCTCCTCATTTCACACAGGGAACCCCAACCCAGTGGTCCCACTGTAAATGGTCTACATTTTTAAAAGTCTTTTGTACCTGTTGTACCTAATTTAATTATGATGACCAGATAGGCTACTAATCAGAATAGCTGCCAGAGTAATCATGGCAGTAATAATGGTCATACAACTTTCATTTATTGAATGCTTTTTAGGTGGCAGACACCATTGTAGCTTTCCAGGTACTGACCCCTTATTCAGTCTTCAAACAACCCTGAGAGTTACTTTTATTTCCTTCATTGGAAAGGCTTTGAAGACCAGGCATGTTTAGTAAATCGTCCAAAGTCAGAGCGAATACTTCAGCCCAGGTCATCTGTCTCCGTGGCCCTCTCTCACTACTGGGCTTTCTTTCCTATGGTAGTGGGAGATAAGGAAGGTCATCTCACCTTTATAGGGAAGGTAGACTGTGCTGGGCACTATTCTAAGTCCCCTTGAGATATAATCCTAGGTAATACAATAACCCATTCAAGTGGGAGCTCTTTCCAGTCCCCTTTTCCATTGGAGGAAACTTGGGTTCACAAAGGTGATTAGTTGCTCAGTGCCATGCAGCTAGTAAGGGGAACAGCCAGGGAATCACTTCTCTTAAGTACTGTTAAGACATCGTCTTCAAGATGTACTTGATATTTACCTGGGTGGTGAACAAGTACTATTTACTTGCAGATGCCTCCATGGGGAAGCTTACCCATTTCTCAAGAGAAATGAATTGTTCCTGGTTTTCTTTATCTAGGGCAGGGCTTGTCAATTATTCTCTCATTATTGTTCCCCAAAGGAGCCTATTTGGGTCTTTTTTCATAATCACCACCCTCCCCATCTGGTGTTAATACCACAGATATACTGTATATCTGTTTGTATACTATGTATATACCTTTGCTTTATGCATGAAAGGAATAAGAAAATTAAGCTACCACAAACCAATTTACATTCTGTTGGCAATTATATACAATCTAGCCCCCAGTCAGAATATGTGCCTGAGTGTCTCCAGGTCCCCATGTTAAGCTGTTTGGCATGGGCTCTTGGAAAAGCAGTGCACAGTAGAATTTTGGCTCAACTTAAAAACTCACTGTACAGCATGCCGCACTTAATTAAACAAGAATCCTTTAGGTTTGTGCCCTTAATGAATACCTTGCCTGGTTGTATCAGATCACGATAGATAGATAGATAGATAGATAGATAGATAGATAGATAGATAGATAGATAAAAGAAATGAGTAGATTTGCTTTTCATGCCTTTCATTCAATCTTTTGAGGTCCAGAACTCATAGGAGACCCCTCCTTTAGAAAATTGGCTGCTTTTATTTTTACTGAGGTCAAGACATTCACATAACCTAAAACCAACCATTTCTACGTGAACAGTTCAGTGGCATTTAGTATATTCAAAATGTTACACAACTGCCATTTCTGCCTAGTTCCAAAACATTCTTATCCTCTCAGAGCAAAACCCTGTATCCATTAAGCAGTCATTCCTCATTCCCGCTTCCTTCCAGCCCCTGACAACCACCAGTCTGCATTTGTCTTTGTGGATTTACTTCTTCCAAATGCTTCACATTGAACACAGTCTATATAGTATGTCGCCTTTTGTGTCTGGTTTCTTTAACCTCCCATGTTTCTTACACATTGTAGCATTGCATCAGTATTTCAATCCTTTTTGTGGTTAGATGATATTCCTTCTTATGGCTAATGCCACATTTTGCTTATCCAGTTATCAGTTGATGGACATATGGGTTGTTTCCACATTTTGTGGCTATTAGGAATGATGCTGCTATGAATAATTTGTTTGAGAATTTCTCTGTGGGCATGTTTTCAGTTCTCTTGTGTATAGAGTAGAATTGATAGATCACATGGGAACTCTAGGTTTAACATTTTGTGCAACTGCCAAACTCTTTCCGTAGTAGCTGTACTATTTTGCATTTCTGCTAGCAACATAAGAAGCGTCCCCATTTTCCCACATCCTCAGCAATGCTCATTGTTCATCTTGTTTATTATTGCCATCTTACTGGGTATACAGTGATACCTCATTGTGGTTTTGATTTGCATTTCCCTAGTGTCTAATGATGTTGAACAGCATTTCATGTGCTTATTGGCCATTTGATATGTCTTCTTTGAAGAAGTGTCTTTTCCAATCCCTCCTCATTTAAAGAAAATCAAGTTATTTATATCTTTTTATTGTTTTAAGAATTGATTATACATTCTGGATACAAGATCCTCATCAGATAAATCATTTCTAAATATTTTATCCTATTCTGTAAGTTTGTCTCTTCACTTTCTTCATGGTGTCCTTTGATGAACATTTTTTTTAATTTTAGTGAAGTACAATTTATTGATCATTTTCTTTTGTTGCTTGTGCTTTGGGTATTATATCTAAGATGCATTGGCATTTTAATGGGCTTCTTGTAGCTATTAAATCCTTAACCTAAAAAATTGCAACATGAATCGTATGCTTTCAGGCCCTATAATAAGATGAGTCAACACTAATTTTGGTGGGAGTGACCTTGTAGCAACTTACTTTTTTTGTTTTCTTTTTCTTCGTGTGTGTGTGTGTGTGTGTGTGTGTGTGTGTGTGTGTGTGTGTTAACTATTTTATCAGGAAGGCTTCCAGTCAACAGTAAGCTATTAGTTTGGGGAGAGTCGAAAGTTACATTGTATTTTCCACTGCACAGACAGGTCAGTGCCCTTGGCCTCAACATTGTTAAAAGGTCCAACTGTACTTTCCATATGCAAGCAGATTGACAGAAGTTGTCATATGACACATCTTTTTATATTACAATACATTATAAACAACTTACTGTGAAAACAAACATCAATTTTAATGATGTGCATGCCAGATATTTAAGTTCATTTTTGAACATCAGGGTTGTTGCAATGTAAAATTGAAATACTTCTATATATAACTTTTAAAACAAATTATAATGATAAACACTTTATCATCTACCTGTGACATCAGCTAAATCTATATTTTATTTTATTTTGTTTTTTATCTTTATAAGGAATTTACTTATTTAATTTATTTATTTTTAATATAATTTATTGTCAAGTTGACTAACATACAGTGTATACAGTGTGTTCCTGGTTTTGGGGGCAGATTCCTGTGAATCGCTTACATACAACACCCAGTGTAGCAACGTATTTCAAGTTGACACATCATCAGCTATCTAATCTGAACATAGTAAAGCTACTCTGAGCACAGAGAAGTTGAATCTCTAACAAGTGTAGCATACTTGTCATAGGTACAGCTTTAGAGGCAAACAGCAGTTTGGATCCAGGACTTGATTCTAAGTTTGAATCCAGGACTTACTTGCCGGCTCTGTGACACGGGACAAGTTAATGAACCTTTTAGTGTTCTTTTTCTGTAAAAGAAGGATGATAATACTCTCCTTCATGAGGACATTTTATAAATAGCTTAATATAGCATGTGGTACACAGTGAATGCTTGATAAATGTTATTGTTAGCTATATTATTAATAGGTATCACTTTATTCTTTACTAATCACTACATATGATACAAAACTAGAATGAATGATCATTCCCACATTGAGTGGTTCTGCATTATCTGTGCAACTGTTCCTCTCTTTTACTATGACTAATTGAAAGATGATTGCACAGATAAACCTCCTGCATTTGCAATCAAAATTTGCCATTGCCATGTACCTCTCCCCATGGATTTTAAAATAAGAAACCTGTTGGCCACCTGTGTAAGTACAGGGCAAGTTCACCTAGAAACGTGCCGGGAATCCAGCCGAAGCTGTTCTCTGACCTCACCTCCCTGCAATGTATTCTCAGGCCGTCATCAGGCCTTGGGGTTAATCTTATGCACTCCCTGAGTGCTGTAAATGGGCGAGTTGCTCACAACCACCCACATTAGAAATGACTGATTTGGATGGAATGTATGACTTGTGACTCTGTGCACTGCCATCAGAGCATCTCCCTAACTGTGAAATGTATTCCTTATCCAAGGAGGGAGGAAGCAGGTTACCATTTGAGAGTAGAAAGCCCTTAAATGTGCAAATCATGGTGCACTTTTGCGGATGACAGAAAAAAAATCGAACGGTGCTTGGTAAGAGGAAATAATAGATTTAACTCAAGATGTGGCACTGTGGTTGTTTGGGGATGGAGGGATGGTAGTGATTGACTGAGAAGTTGTGTATTGTTTTACTTTATCTTCCAAGCTAATGAAATAGATTCAGAAGAGTTGTCCATGTTCTGTAAGTGTGTCTGACTCAAGAAGTAAGGACTGTGCCAATACTCAACCCTAGGAATCTGGCCAGTAGAGTAGAAGGCATTCAAATAGAATTGGACTACCTCATTTTAAACCTCATCTCTAACCTTCCTCACCTCTAGACATTTTTGGATAGCCCCACATCTCTGGAAGTCAGTTTTCTTAACTGTATGATGAGAAAATTGAAGGGAAAAATTGTGTGGTTGTTAAATTATTTGATTTTTCAATGGCAATTCATAAGCACCACAGGATAAAATTCACAGGTATAAGAGTGTATTTGAGCCCACAGTACACATGCAGCTTCGTTACCTGCACCCTTCTCTTTCCATTCTATGAGCATTTTCCTAAGTTTTCAGGTCATCTTTGCAAGCATCATTTATAATCTTGCCTTATATGCCCTCTTCCTCTGGCTGTCTGTCTAGGTAAAAGCCCTCTGTCTTCTGTTACAAATGCTCTGAGTTTTACTCATTATTTAAGTTAACAGATACAGTTTAAGCACTCACCCTTACTAGGTATTGGGGATATGATAGAGAATAAGACTGAAGTATCCCTGCCCTCATAGGGCTTACATCCTAGAAGAGGATAGTAAACAGGACAGCAAATGTAAGTGATTTCAGAACGTGGTTGGTATTTCTGAAGGAAATAGACATCTGCAATGGATCGAAAGAGGGAATGGACCTACTTTATAGAGGAGGCATACTGTGATGCATGGAACCTTCTTTCCACCTTCTGGTGGACTATTTGCTTATAACATATCCACACATTTGAGACTAATATTGCAAAGGATAATAACAATTTCCCAGACCCTTGGTAGAATGCATGGCTAAATTCCTATTGGAAACACTTTTGTCAGCATGAGTCAGCCGTATGCCTGGTTCTGCAGTGACTTTATCCAGGGAGTCATTAGACTGAGCCTCTTGTCTGGGACTGTGAGTGTTAGAGGGTGGATCAGGCTGACTAGAAACCGAACTTGCGGTCATCTCTTGCAGTTCAGTTTGCAGGGTCATGTTTTACTACACTCTGCATCACTGCTGATTGCAAATAACACTCTTGAGACATGTAAAGTCTCCATAACCAGGAAGGGGAAACCCTTGGGATACATTCCAGTCTCTGACACTAACTTGCTGTGTGTCATTGAGAGAGTCACTAAACTTCTCTGGGATTCAGTTTCTCAGATATAAAAATTAAGGGACTATTTGACGTGTAGTGGCTTTTTGATTTCATCCCAAGTGCCATCGGTAGTGTGGAGCACTGAATCAGGGCCCAGTGACAAAGTCTGCCACAGTTGATTACGTCCACCGTGGGCAAGGGAGAGGTGAACTTTGAACTCCTGACTTGCATTTGCAGACCCCAAATTAGATCATCTTTCAAGCTCGTCATCTAGCTATAAAACTCTTCCACTTTATAAATAAGCATCTCAGTTAACTGAGATTATCTGCATTTTAAAGATTAGCCTAAACAAAACAAGATACTTGCTGATTTTGAATGTCTCACCAAGTTTTCAAAACTTTTTCTTTCTGTTTGTATATGTTTGCTGGCTTTTATTTCCAGCTGTCAACTAATCATTATTAAAGGAATGACTAGTAACTGTCAGGCTTTGTAAAGCCCCTCAAGAGCCTGGGAACCCTGCTCAGAAAATAACGTGTCTCTCCTCTGGGATAGACAGGCTGCCTCTGATGAAATGCTTAGCTTAGAAGCTGGCGAGGCTTCCAGATGTGTTCTGACACAGGAGACAGTTTGCATTTTCAAAGCTGGGCCCCCAACCGTGCCAGTTGAAGGAACGCAGCTGGTTCCATGGGTTCAGAGGCTTGCACTCTGCTGAGAGATGATTTTAGTTGGAAAGGTTGATGGCGCTGAGCATGGGAATCTCTCTGTGCCTCCCCCACCCCCAACCCCTCCTTCAGACATCCCTGCCACTGGAACAAATGCTTCTATTAGAGGAGGGAAGTAGTCTTCCTCTGCAGCTATCATAAATCGTTTTTCCTTCTGAAGAGATTGTGGTTAATTTCATTATCGGATATAATGGATGAAGAACATTCAGCACGAAAATGTATCTATCCGCTGTAATTACATCAACATTTTTAAGCTTAAAAAAAGTGCTACCGAAAGAACTCATTTCGCATGTATAACCAAGAATGCTCCATGTGTTTTTACAAGAGGATAATAAAGACATAAATGGGATAGATGGGGCTAAGTAGTTTTACAGATGGTAGTTGCATATTAAAGATTAAATTGCTGTCTATAAATAAAACCACTTTTACAGTAACTAGGTTACTGCTTTATCTTAATTTAGGTGTAATTGAGAGCATTAGCGTTCTTCATAATAGCCCAATGAATGTTCCTGCATACCGTAAACAGGACCCCGTGGAATGCTAACTGATGAATTTGCTTTGCCACAGAAAGGCCCTAACTTAAAAGGTTACTGGGGAAACTCTCCTGGTTTCCAGGCTGATCTTTGACTTCTGTGAGCCAGAGTATTTTACAAAGATCTTATCGGGGTCCCTAAGGAGGAGGCAAATATCTCACTCTCCATTGTGTTACGTGGGCACTGATGATGTGTTTTGATCCCTCTCACCGGTTGTTTTTTCTGTATTCTTATCAAAATTATTGTACTTGGCCCAAACTAGAGGTCTTTACATCTTGATCTTCCATCTTCCTGGCAAAATGAGAAACACAGAGTCACAATTTACTTTCAAGTGTATTTATTTGATTTGAGGATGAGAAGAAAATGTAAAATACAAAATACCACCTTTCAGATGGGAAAGAGAAAGGTCATGCTTCCTACTGTGATCGTATTTTCACTGCCCTCGGTCGGGCGTCCATGATTGAGAATGAGACGACAAAGGAGCATGATTATAACTGTCATCTAAGGAGCCAGCTGCTGGTTTTCCATCCTCTATCAACTGTCTGCTGCCTCTCTGACCTTGGACAAGTCCCTTAATCTCTCTGTGCATTCTTTCCCGCCTCTGCAAACTAGCATCATAATAACATCAATCACATAGGATTGCTGTAAAGATTAAATCAATTTACTCGTGTAAAACTGTAGGAGCGATCGTGATACAATTGTAGAGTCCTACCACAATGTCATATGTGTTGCATACACACACCAATACATGATGTTTTTACCATCCCATGCACTTGAGATGTTTCCTTTAATACCTTAACCAGTTGTTTGGGAGGTGTGTACTGTGTGCTAGGTAGTATGCTAGTTGCTAGGGATGGCAAAATGAAAAATCACTCTGATCTCTAGGAGCTCTTATACAAGTGTAAGTTCCAAGCAAGAGCCTTGTCCTTCTAGTCCAGCATCCTCAGGGTCTGTCACATTGTTGGTACTGAAAAAGAGATTTGCTGACTGGATGAATTGGGCAGCTCACCCGAGGTCCTGAGCTCCACCCCAGAGCTCCAGAAAACATGGACATAGAAGATGTTTTCCCAAAAGCAAATGGTCTTTGTTTTGTCAAAAGTTGGGAGAAAAGGTGCTGGGCCACAAAAATAAATGTCCTTTACAGACACAAAAAAAGTTAGGGATGTTTGGGAGAGGGTGTTGTAAGACAAAGTAAATCACAAAGGCATTTGCAATGGGGTAGGGGGTATGTAGATTCTGGTAGACCTTAGGGATGGGGAGGTATCTGATGACTGAAGATGACCAGGACAATGCTATTAATAATGCAAGGTGAAAAAGAAGGAAAAGCCCAGGCTTTGGGCCAACTTCAGGATTGTAGAAGTAAACAAATCTTACTCAAAAGTCCCTTTTATTTTCTAGTTTTTCAATGAATGTATTTTGTGATTTTTCCCAACAGGTTTACTTGCCTAATTAAATTTATCCTAGTGACCATTCAGAAACGTCGTCTGTAGTGTAGAGAGACAGATGGCCAGAGTTCTACCTCCTTTCTTGGTCAAAAGAGCTGGATCCAGGAAAAGGCTGGCAGGGCAGGAATAATTGTTGTGCAAATTAGCCCTTGGTAAAATTCCTGGGATGGAATGATTTTATGAGGATGAGATAATGTGGGAAAGAACATGAATCCCAGGTCCTCACATTAGAACCCAGCTATAGAATTAGGGAATTTTAGAGTTGGCCAAGATCTGGAAGGCCTCCACTCCAACTCCTTCATTTTTATACATAGGAGACTGAGGACTCGGTAAATTAAACATGTATCTTAAGATTATGCATCAAATAGTGGCAGGCCTAGGGTTTTAGCCCCCAGGTCTCCACAAGCAATAACAGAGACCACAGGCACTGTTCCCAGAACAGTACCCAGAACACATGACAGGTATTGAACAAACATAGATAAGATTCCAGAGATGAGATAAGGTAGCTTTTATAAATGTCCACAAAGAATTTTACAGCGTTTTATTGGGAGTCCTGTGGAATTACATAGATAAATATTTCAATGAAGTTAATTTACTTCTACCTACCAACAAATATTTCTTTAGAACATAAGATGGGGAGGTATGATTTGGGGGATATGATCCCCATAGATATAGAAATTGTCAGTATCTGACCATTTTGGACATACTGAAATGGAAATTTCTGTAACATTGAATATAATGCAATATAACACACAAATGAGTGCTTATTTGATATTCTAAGAACACAGCAGTGTGACCAGGAATAATTCATACTTCCTGAATCCCCTAAACAAATTTTCTACTCCTGTTAGGGTGATGTTGCCTTCATCGAAATTCATCTTTCTCTTGTAATGTTGGCATGCCTTGTCAAATATAAATACCCTAATGGACAACCTGGATGTCATATATAAAAAAAAGTAGTAACATTAAAAAATCTTTTAAAGTGGGGCACCTGGGTGGTTCAGTTGGTTAAGCATCTGCCTTTTGATTTCTGCTCACGCCACGATCTTGCAGTTCATGAGATCAAGCCTCGTGTCAGGTTCTGTGCTGACAGCGCAGAGCCTGCTTGGGATTCTCTGCCTGTGTCTCTGTTCTGCCCCCTCCATCATGCATATGTGCACATTCTCTGTCTCTCCTCCCTCCCTTCCCCCCTCCCTCCCTCTCCCTCCCTCCCTCCCTTCCTCTCTCTCTCTCTCAAAATAAATAAACATTAAAAAAATTTTTAAAGTAGTAATCACTACCTTTTACTGAGTGCTTATCATAAGTCATGTACCATGCTAAATGCTTTATCTCCATTGTTGTATTTAATTTTCATTACTGCCCTATGAGGTGTAGATACATTTTTAAGACTTTATTTTTTAGGGATATTTAAGATTCCCAGCAAAACTGAGGGGAAGGTACAGAGATTTCCCTCATACCTCTGCCCCCACACTTACACTGCCCCCACCACTACCAACATCCTCTACCAGAGGGTACCTTCACCACAATTAATGAACATAGATTCACACATCATAATCACCCAAAGTTCATAGTTTATAGCATAGTTCATTCTTGGTGTTGTACATTCTATGGGTTTGGACAAATGTGTAATGACATATATATGGTATTACTGCCCTAAAAATCCTCTGTAGGCTTCCTATCCATCCCTCACCTCTTCCCACCCCCAACCCCTGGCAAACACTGATCTTTTTACTATTTCAGTAATTGTACCCTTTTCTAGAATGTCATAGAGTTGGAATCATATACTATGTAGCCTTTTCAGATTGACTTTTATTTAGTAATATGCACGTAAGGTTCCTCGATATCTTTTCACGGTTTGACAGCTTATTTCTCTTTAGCACTAAATTTCATCCCATTGTCTCAATGTACCACAGTTTCTTTATCCATTCATTACTGAAGGATATCTTAGGTTGCTTCCAAGATTTGGCAGTTATGAATAAAGCCACTATAAATGTCCTTGTATGTCTGTGTGTGAATGTGTGTGTGTGTGTGTGTACCTATGGATGTAGTTTTGTAACTTCTTTGGGTAAATACCATGAAGCATCATTGGTGGATCATATATAATAAGAGAATGTTTAGTTTGTTAAGAAACCACCAAACTGTCTTCCAATGTGGCCCTGCCATTCTGTATTCCTACCAGCAGTGAATGAAAATTTCTTTTGCTCTACATCTTTGCCTGTTATTTGAGGCTGTCACTTCTGGATTTTGGCCATTCTAATAGATTTGTAGTGGTATCTCATTGTTTGTCTGTTTGTTTTTAATTTTCATTTCCCTGATGACATATGTGGAGCATCTTTTCATATGCTTATTTGCCATCTGTAGATCTTATTTGGTGACTGTTGAGGTCTTTGGTCCATTTTTAATCAGGTTGTTTGTTTTCTTAGACATTGTTTTTAATCTCTGCTTTATGGGAGAGGGAAATATGAGGGTCAATGAGCTTAAGCAGTTTTTCTCCAGGTCAAACTAGTTTTCAAACCTAGGAGATAGAATTCAAACCTAGGTCTACCTAAATATAAATGTATATGTTTGGTGTCCACTCTATTCTACGTTTGCAAAATCTCATTCAACAGCACCCTCAACACTACTCAATCCTTTCTCTGTTTGAAGTCCCCCAGTGACTGGGACTGAAAACTTCCTGCAGCACAACTAAAATCTGTCTCAATTTCACACTCCTAAATGCCCCTCATTTGCTTTCCAGCTGTGCTCATTGCCTAATCCCTGTGCCTTGTTACATGAACCTCCATTTCAGTTTGACCAGCTACGTGAGTCTACACAAAGTTAAAATGAGATCACATTAATTAGAGCACTCTATTGGGGATGAATTATATTGACTTCTCAATCAGAGCATGATGCTGGAAAGAAGTTGTTTAATTTCTTCCTTAGTATGGTCTGTGTACAACACTAAACAGCAAGCTCTTTGTGGGTCACCTTAGGCAGTTCTGTCTTTTCACACAGCACAGCACCATGGACTGGAAAGACATGCTTCAGGTAGCCTCACATTGCCTGTACCTTTTCAGGACATTTCATCACATACACGAATTTGAAGTCTTGGCAGTTTCTCATTCTACGGACAGGTACCTGCCCATGGGGTTGGAAATGGGCGGGCACATCCTCATTCACAGGAATGCTTCAAATGTACCAGAAGGTTTCAAGTCCTTACTTTGCCTTTCTTTTCTTTTTTAAAATATAATTTATTGTCAAGTTAGCTTCCATGCAACACCCAGTGCTCATCCCAACAAGTGCCCTCCTCCATGCCCATCACCTACTTTCCCCTCTCCCCCAACCTCCATCAACCCTCAGTTTGTTGCTTTTCTGAAAGGGCCTTAAGAAAGCACTCCAAACACCTATACATGATTGAGTCCTCAGTTCCTAAAGTGTGTCTGAAAGATCAGTTCTGTGGGATTGAGTAGGTCTTACTCTAAAAAGGGTTGCATGATCAGATAAGTTTATGAAACTAAACAAATCTGGTTTCTTTACTATTCTCAATTTCTCATTTATCCTTGTTTGTCAGATTGTTTGGGTCATGTTTATTTCAAACCGGACCTTAAGTTTTGTAAGGGCAGAACTGAGTCTGAATTTCTTCACCAGTGAATCTCCAGTAACTAGTACAACACCTGGCTCATTTGAGATGTGTTTGAAAATGAATGAATGAATGAATGAGTTAATAAAGGAATGAAGAAAAGGGAGTTAGGCAAGGAAGGATAAGGAGGAGGCCTAACAACCCACCTGGAAGAAGGAAATAAGAAGAGTGAGAGAATAAAAAAGAAACTTCACTAACTTCATAATTTCTCCAAAGCTGGGCCAGCTCCAAACTCTGTATGTACAAGGCTGGGGTTATTTAGGTCTGTTAATATGGATGGTTATATTTATTTTTAGGTTCTGAAAGCCTGAAATGGTATGTTCTCCAGATGGGAGGGAGGATGAGAGCATCCGGGAGCCAATGTACTCTGAGCTCCCTCTTTTCACTACGCTTCACACCCTGGCAGCTGGTCAGATGAGCCCTGTAAACACTTGCTACTATATTTCAACATTGCTCTGTCTTATTCCTCTCAGAAAATTTCAGTGGCCTGCAATTTTGATTGCCCATATATTTTGTTTTTCCTGGAGATTGAATTTGCCTCCTTTGCTGGCAGCTTGGCTGTTTTGATTGCCCAAAACAGTCCATTTTTCATGTCCACACCATCAATAGGAACCCAGGTGCAGAACAAGGAAATGTGGACAGGTGTTTAAAGACTGGCGGGGCTCTCACAGGGTGTGCTTTGCACACTGGATAGTAAGGCTTGCTGAGAATAAAGCTACTAAAGGCAGGACATTTGATTCATAGGGTTCTTAAGCCTTTATTAAAAAGTCCTCCAAAACTTACTCTCCATTTTCCCTGCGAATGTAAATAACTCAGATAACAAAGATAGTATACAGCAAGCTGAGACATTCACCAAAAGATCACTTGGATTAACTGTGAATCCTCTTTGGAAAGAATTATTGTGTTCCAGATCAAGAGATTAGAAAAATAGCATTCTGGTTTCTTTCTGTTATTATTTGAGGTGTGAGGGGAATCTCATTCCTCACAAAGCCCTGGCATTTGTTGTCAAATCATATAATTTAAATACTTTGTGGAATTTCCATTTTTAAATGAAAACTATTTAAGAGGAGTGTAGCTGGAACTTAAATCAATGGTAGAAGCAAATTCTATCTATCTATCTATCTATCTATCTATAATTTGGAAGAAACTTTCTTTTTATATTAAGGTAATGCAGATATACTGGGGGAAATCTGAAAAATAAATGAACAAAACATAAATAAAAATTTGCTCAATTTCCTCATTCCTGAAATTAGCCTTTTTTTCTAGAGATAGGCAGACAGATTGTGTAATCTGATTTTTCTCTTTTTCCTTCCTTTTTTTTTTTTTTTAAGTGGGACCATACTCTTTTCTGACAACATATCTCAGCTAAGAATTGGTGGACTTGATTAGTAGATCAGTTTAATGCCATAGATGTTTTGGGTCTAGGCTTAGTGAAGCATTTGACAAAGTCTCTTATTACATACTTGTGGATAAGAGGGAGAGATATGGTCTAGATGGCAGGACAATTAGGTAAGTTCACAGTTGGCTGAGCAGTTGTACCCTAAGGGCCTTGATTAATGCATGGATGGAAACCAACAGGGAGGTCCCAGTGGTGTTGGGACAAGTATGTTTAGCAGGTACTATGCTCAGTCACTTCCCAGGAATACACCTTGTTAAGGAATTGTTGAGACCCGTTGCATCTGTAAGTTCTGATTACCAAAATCTTAACAGCAGTTTTTCAGTGAAAGTCCATTCGCCAATGATGAAGCAGTTTTCTAAGAATGGAATCATAAAAGGGCAACTGGTGGGCTTGGAAATGCTGTGGACACAGTCACAGACACGACTGGTCTGGAGTTTGCTGTGACTTGGTACAAAATCTGGAGGAGCTTTTATAACAAAGGATTCTACCAATAAGACCAGGGGCTGAAGTTAGTTGAATTGGTGCTGAGTAGTGTAGTACTGAGTTTAATAAATAGTTCACCTGACTGTGAACTAGAACATCAAACTACAACATGGTACATGGTGATTATTTACACTCCATTTTATCTGCACACAGAAGTCATTGACACACTCAGCTAGGTATGGCTGGCATGAATGTCTGTACCTTGTTCCTTGGTCAGTAACAAAACACTTGACCTTTGTTGAGCTTTTAATCTGTACCAGGAACTGCCAAAGACTTTTTAATGACCTACCTCATTTATTCTCCCAACAACCCTGTAGGACAGGTATTCTGGGTTTATAGATGAGAGAACTAGGGCAGAGAGAGGCTACTTAACTCACCAGAGGTCACAAAGCTGGTATGGGGTGTGGCACAGATTTGAATCCAAGCATCGGTCACTACATACAGTCACAGTACCTACCCTTTGCCTCCTCATTCTGCCTTACTCACCATTTTTCAGCTCTGTTGCCGATGCTGGCAGCTGGTTGCATGCTCGTCTGGGTTCCAAGGTCTGCCTCTTGGCATCGTAGTTTTTCATTCTCATTGCAGACAGCGCATGGCCCCTGCACTTCTTCAGAAGTCATGCTCTAGGTACATCCTCTCATTAAGTTTTTCTAGCATTTAATTCTTACACAATGCTTGCACTTTGTATAACACAAGCTGCAGCTCTCTGCATTTGTCTCAGACCGCATGATCCACTTGCCTTCTACCTATTTTTCAGATTGTGCCACACAGTTAAGAGGCTTTTGAAACTACTAGCTTTTTGACAGGAAAAAACAAAATTCCCTCTTTGGCTTATACATGGAAAACAGTGCCTTAATTCTGCAGGAACCAAATGTTCTATGACAGTTTCTAAGTGACTGTGACAATAGCCTCTCCTGCCTTTAATCACCATGGTTTTTAGAAAACATACCAAATCATTGGAAGCCAACAGGGTCCTTGGCTTTCCATCTTCAACATTTATCTTAAAACATAGAAGAATTAGAAATTATTTTAGATAATTTCTGAATGCCACAAAGCTTAGGTACTGCACTGAATGGCACAATCAAGATTTCAATAAACAATGACTTGTTGAAATGAGGGTTCATTCACATGAACAAGGTGAAAGGTAACTTAGAGAAATGTGAAATCTTATAGTTGCACTGTCTCCAAAATAATTGTGGAAGAATGGGATAAAAGAGACCCTAATTTACTTTACGTGGAAAAAAAAAATAGACTGACTTACCTGTGAGTATTATGAACCACCTCAATCCTGAAATACATTAATTAGGATAATTTTACTTAATGACTATGAACATTCATCCTTTTATTTATACTATTAAATAGAATTTGGTGGGTTTTTTTTTTACTTCATTTTGAATATTGCATACTAAAAGTACTCTTGCTACGTTGAAGTTGATCCTGGAGAAGACAAACAGAATAGCACTATGGTATATGAAGGAAGGCTGAACAAACTAGAAATGTTTATCCTGAAGAGAAAGAAAAAATCAGAGGAGAAATAAGATAGTCTACCATGTGAAACACTGTCACATAGAAGAAGAAAGAGCATCATCTGTAGTTGCCTGTAGTGTAGAGCAAATGGGTAGATTTCCCCATCATGTAGAACAGACACATTAATGGGAACCACACTGCAGTGTCCAGTTATATGACTAGCTGTTTTGCAGAGTAGTGAGTACCCTCACCATCAAAAGTGTTCAGTTTGAGCCTGGAAAATTATGTATCATGAGTGCTAAGAAAGGAAGCATTATACTTGAACATGAATGTCACAGTAGCCAAAACTGGAACAACCTAACTGTCCATTATTTGGGTGGGTAGATAAGTCAATATTCTCAGCCACGGGTGGTTTTGCTCAAGGGAGACATTTGGCAATGGCTACAGACATTTTTGTTTGTCACAGTGTGGAAAGGGAATACTGTTGGCATCCATTGGTTTGAGGTGGAAGGTGCTGCTAAATGTCCTGTGATACAGAGGACACGGGAATTATCCAGCCCAGATGACAGTACTGCCCAGGGTGAAAGACTCCGGGATAAACAAAAGGTGGCACATCCATACAGTGGAGTTGCTCGGCCATAAAAAGTAACAAAATGCTGATATATGCAACAGCATGGAGGAATTCTAAAGTTGTGACACTGTGTAAAATCAGCCAGACACAAAAGGATAAATACATGTTGCATTATTTCATTTGCACAAAATTCTAGTAAATATAAACTACTGTATAGTGACAGCAGATCAGTGGTTACCTCGGCCCAAGGGTAGTAGGAGGGAATGGATTGGAAAAGGTCATGAAGAATTTGTTGGGATAAAAATGTTCTGCATCTTGATTGTGGTATTTTCATGGGTATATGTAGTTGTCAAAACTCACTGCATTGTTTGTTTTAAAAAATGCACGTGAATGGATGTAAATCATACCTGAATAAAAAAATTTGTTTAAAGATGTGGTACATCAGAAGCAATTGCACTCAAGATCTTTAATTTTGCTTCCCAACTTCAAAGTGCTATTATTTTGTTTAGATCCATTGTGCTGCCCATCTAGCAAACATAGAAAAAAATCTACAAAAGCTTGCTATATCATTATGGGTCCAATCATGAGATAAAGACCATGCAGGAAGCTAAAGAGGAGAAGTTTAATATAAAGAATGATTAAATACTAATGAAAGAGAAACTCAAAGACATAAGGAAACTCCACATGGTACCCTAGAGCTAAGGGAAAGAACCCAAGGAATGCCAAACTTGGAAGGGAACGCTCTTCCCAAGTTAGCATCAGACTTTGTTGGATGGTGTATAGTTCTGACCCCTGGGTAACAGAGAAGTTTGCTAATTGGTTCAGATCAGAGCTGGTCTGTGGTCACTGGTCAAGCAACAGGCAGCCTTCCGGAGTCTAGATGGGGTGCATTCAGTCAATGGCTGCACACAGAGGAGATCCCAGGGTACAGGTGAACCAACCACGGACCTATGGAAAGAGTGATGACACAATGGTAAGAGTGTGGACCTAACTGGTTGCGAGAAAGCCGAGTGTGGGCCTACCGAGAGAATTGGAGTTCTCTGAGGGCAGGAGACCTCATATATAGTGTCCCTGTCAAAAGAGCTGCTGACGGGCTATTGTCAGGCCAGGGAGAGGCTGCAATACTGCCCAGCGACTAAGTACTCTGGAGATACGGCTGGCTCTGAACTCCACTGGAAGTCCTTACGCCCACAGTGCCGATCCCCTGTGAAGCAGGCAAAGGGAGCAAAAGACCTTCCTCCCTTACTGCCCCTCCAGGAAAAATCTCAACATCAACTTCACCATAAAGAAGGGATGCTGAAAGAAGTTGTGGCCATTATTAAAAAGCGTGTAGAGACAGTGAATCTGGAGTTGAGGGAGACTTCATTGATACTTGGCACGCTCATTGTTATGGGTTGAATTATGCCCCTCCTTCTCCCTCCCCCGCCCCCCCCCCAAAAAAAAAGATATGCTGAAGGCCTAACTCCTCCCAGTACCTGTGGTTGGGACCTTATTTGGAAAAGGGTCTTCTGGAACATAATCAAGTTCAGCTGAGGTCTTACAGTGGGCCCTAATCCAGTATGACTGACATCCTTACGAGAAGATAAAAATGCCAAGTGAAGACAGCCATGCAGGAGGAACAGCATGTGTCTACGGAAGCAGGGGGTGGACTGATAGAGGAGTGGAGCTCCACCCACCAGAACCATGGGAGGAGTCTCCTCAGAGTTTCAGAGGACGCCTGATTTTGCTGACACCAGTCTCCAAAACTGTGAAGTTAAATTTCTTTTGTTTTGAGCCACCCAGTTCGTGTTACTTTGTTTCAGCAACACTCGGACAGCAATACAGATTTTGGCACCAATAAGTGGGGTGCTGCTGTAAACAAGAATCTAAAAGTGCAAAAGTAGCTTTGGGATTGGGTAATAGATAGAGGCTAGAAGAGGTTGCGGGTACTTGACATAAAAAGTCTAGATTGCCTTGAAAAGAATGTTGGTAGAAATATGGCTATTAAAAGATAACCCAGTTAAGAGCTTATACAGAAGAAAGGAGATCTGTAGAGAAAGCTTTTACTGTTCTGGAAGATGCCCATAATGTCATGAACAGTGTGTTGCTGAAAATATGAATGTTAAAGGTGCTTCTGGTGAGATCTGAGAAATGAGGGACATACCATTACACCCTACAGGAAAGATGAGTCTTTCCATAAAGTGATGTGGAACTCAGCTGAATTATGTTCTGCTATTGCAAGAAAAGTAGAACTTAAAAGCACTGAGCTTGGATGTGGAGGCGAAGAGATTTCCAAGCAACGTTTGGAAGGTGTATTGTGGCGGCTTCTTGCTGCTTGTATTAACGTGCAAAAGGAAATAAACTGAGAAACGAACCATGAAGCAAAAGGGAACGCCTAGGGTAACTGGAAGCCAGAAGAGGCAAGGAAGCTTCTCCCCTCAAGGTTTTGGAAGGCGCATGGCCCTACTAACACCTTCATTTGGGGCTTGTACCCTACACCCATTTCTGCTGTGTTAAGGCACCCAGGGTATAATTGCTTTGTTCTGGCAGCTCTAGAAGACGAATACACTTGGCAAGTTTCATTCAGCAATTCAAATTTTGAATTAAAGCACATTTAGTAATTATATGCTTTGTTAGAATATAGACAAAATTGCAGTTTATAAAAAAACTACATCAATCCAAAAATAATTTGGTCCTAGTGAACATGTCTTGATTGGAGCCTCAGCCTGAGGAAATATTTTCAGTATCTAGGTTTTTGCATTGTTCATTTATCTACAATTTACTGGAACACAGACCACAAGCACATTTGGTAACTTTCTTATTTGCTTTCTCATGTGTGACAGCCTGTGTTTAATGATTATACCCCACTTACAAGCTGTATTTTTTTCTAAATAGTAAAGACTTCAGTATGGGCACCTTGTTTTCCTTTGATAATACAAATAGTTCTGTAAAAATCCTTTAAAAAAACATCCTGCTTGCTTTAAGTTAGTTGCTATTGATATAATTTCGGTCCCCTAAAATAATTTTTGGCATATATAAGAAGCTTATTTGACATTTATGAATTAAATATACAGTAGTTACTGAAATGAAGTTTAATTATTTTACGATCTTAAAAAGTTAAGTAAACAAGAAACCATTGCAAGAAAAAGCACAAAACAGTAAATATTTGACCCATTCATCCAAAAATGTATCAAATATTGCATCCCTGGTTGGGGGCTTTATACCATTGTTTTGGCTCATACTGAAGAAAACACAGGAGCAAAATAAAATTCTTTCCATCTTAACACCCATGTCATATTTATGCCTTAATGTCCCTTGGGGTATCTGAGCCTGGGGCACACAGAGTAACCTCAGAAGATTCAAGAACAGAACCCTTGCCCTCTGACTGTCTTAGGTAGTGATAGAAAAGGGTAAGTGTCCCTTATGCCCTACTTCATGGTTTCCCGGGAGACATGTATTCCCCATCTGGGAGCTCAGAATGTGGGAGGCCACTGACCCCTCCTCACCTTTTTTTCTTATTTGGGGTATGTGTGTGCAAGTAATGGAGATTGACCCACAGTCTTTGCCAGGCTTCCCTACAACCTAGGTGGGTGGCTTTTTGGCACCTTGACAGGTCTCTAATCCTCAGATTTTTATTTGTAAAATATTATGAATATATATGTGTATGTGTGTATATATAAATATATATTTAAATATTCCTGCAGATGTTGTACAAATTAGATGAGATGACTTATGTAAAGGGTAAACACGGCCACCTTATGAAAGCACACTCATCATCATCAGCATCATGTGTAAGACAGAGACAGAGGTGATCTACCAACCTCAAGGGTATTATGGCTATCGCATGGGAGAACCTTTATAATGTGCTATACCCAGTGACTGGCACATGGTAGGCTTTCAGTACAGTTTGATTTCTTACTTTCTCTCAAAACTTGAGACTTTTTGGGAAGATGCCAGTTTTAGCAGGGGTTATTAGAGGCTAAGATAAGGTATATTTTTTTAAAGAGATTTAACCTGAATTATGAAGAATAAAATTCAGTCCTTTCAAAAAATACTGACATTATCTTATTTTTTATTCAACTGATAGCACATAAGAGGGGGGAAAACTTTTGATTGGATGGCAAACTCAGGAATAAAAAAATCAACCTTGTCCAAGCATCTCTGATGAAATACTGTCTTATGCCCTTTCTCACCCCCTTCTGTCTTTTGTTCTTCCTTGCTCCCATTCACCATTTTATAAGTACTATGTATAATTATGTGCACATTATAGAGTTCCCACTGTTCTGAGTGCTTAGACATATAGACATAAGACAGACAAGCTCCCTGCACTCAAGTGCCCTATTATCTACAAGAAAGGTTATGGTCTAAGTAGAGAATTTATATTCCGTTTTACCCTCTCAGTCATTCTGATTCTTCAAAATAACACTTCTTCAACTTTGGTGTGCACAAGAACCACTTGGAAGACTTGTTTAAAAATACCATTTTAATTTGAGAGACATTGGACAAAGTGAGAGTCCAGAGATATGACAGGCGTTTCCCATTTTGTCTGTGTGTCCTTGGAGAACTTATAGTCTTCTCTGGGCCTCTCTAGCTCATTGGCCACATTTTACATTGGGAGAAACTGGCAGCCTTTTGTGTGTCTATAAAGATCCCGTTTCCCTTGTCTTCTCTCAGCTGTGTCTGTGTTTGCAAGAACTGTTGGTAAATACTTATTAGCTCTTTGATAACTACTTGGTGATTTAAAAGAGGTGATAAAATGCATTTAATGCACCATGACTGTATTGAAAGTTAGCATAGGCCAGTTAACATCTTGACAATTTTTTCTTAAGTGAGGCAGTTTTTAAAGATTAACTACACTGATTTGGAAATGCCTAGGTTCAAGTGGATAGCATGCATTTACCTACTTTTGTTTCCTTCTGCAAGTTAGCTAGGAGTTCCTTTCTGTGTTCCCTGGAGGTTTGAATTAAAGCAAGAAATAAGCTTTGGTCTAAAAGGTTCTCTGCTCCGTTAGAGGGAAACCTGTTTTAGAGACACCCTCCCTCCCCCCAATCCAGATTACTGAAATGTGTTTCTTTACTGCATACGGTACCATTATAATGAAACCAAAAGCACCACTAATGGATTGATACCATCAATAAAGCCTCTTATTTGGCTGAGGTCTTTCCTTTCAAACCTGAGCTGAAGGTCAATTAGAACAATGATGGAAGGCAGTTAATTTCCTGTTTATAAATACAGAGTAGGAAATGCGGTATTGATTGCTGCATTTCAAGGGGGGGGGTGGGCAACTGTCCTCAGCTGTGGGCAGTCCAGGGTGATGTCATTTATAAGGTTAGAGAGTTCAGTTTTCTGCATATGTTAAGTGAACAATGACTTACTAAACCGAGATGACATTAGGTCTGTAAGTCTGAAGTATATGAAATATAGTCCCTGCCTTTTAAGAGCTTAAAAAAAATTAGGTATCAAATCAAGACTTAAAAACATTAAAAGATCTAGAAATCATTATCATAATTGTGGGTATGCTAAATTCTTTTGGAGTTCAAAGAAAAAGGTCCATTCTCTAATGGGCAGTGCAATAGAATTCACTGAGGAAATTGGATCTGACCAGGACTTTGAAGAAGGAGAAGGGTCAGCAGTGCTGTCTCAGTGTTGTTGAGGGAGTGAATGAGTGAATGAATGATAGGTATTCTGGGAATCACAAATGGATATGAGCCCATTCGTTCCATAGGCTAAAATGGTTGAGCTAAGGGACTGTTCAATCTAGGATACTGTAAGTTCAGACTTTCTAATTTTGAGGTATGTCATAATAGCATTTTCTGTGGTGTTCTCTGTAGGATAATAAAGATGGATCATGAAAAGGAGTTCTGCAGCCAGATACATTTTCAAAGCACTGGGATAAAGTTAAACCAATCACTTTTATTTTAGCCTTCTGAGAACCTTGAACAGACTACTGTGTCTTGTCATTTTCTAAGAAGTTAATAGAGTGTAGAGCATTTCCCAAGATGATTCGGCCAAGAAAGAAAGAAATTCATGACATGTTTGTGTATTTATACACACATATACCAATATATAGGTAGATAGATACAGAGTACAGATTTCATTTTTCCAGGTCATCTCATAGGGAAAGTGTTTCTAGGGAATGCTTTGAGAAGTGTTCACAAAAAAAAGTTTTCTTGTGCTAGTTTCTTTTACTAAATATCCTACTACCTTTCACAGTGAGCTTTCTCCCAGTCCAGATTTCTCATTTCTTATGACAATTCTTCCCCTTCCTTGTGTCAATTCTAAGAAGCCTCTGAAAATGTCAGAATATGTGACAGCTGATGTGTATTGCATTCTCAAAAACATATTTTTGATGCTAAAAAAATTACATATATTTAAGCAATTTTATGTGTCTGGACTTTCTTGTCTAGTCAACCCAACGAATGTCAAAATAAACACCCTCTTCTCATTGGAGTTTCTGTAACAGCATAGCATTATCAAAAATTCTGGCAGAAAGAAAATGAGAACGTTGTATCATCACTCCAAATGAGAGTGAAGTTTAAGAACAAAAAAAAAAAAAAACCAAAAAAATGGCTACAATAAAATAATTTTTTAAATATTTATTTATTTTTGAGAGAGAAAGCGGGGGGAGGGACAGAGAAAATCCTAAGCAGGCTCTGCTTTGTCAGCACAGAGCCCAACTCGGGGCATGATCTCTCAAACCATAAGATCATGACTTGAACTAAAATCAAGAATCAGGTGCTTAACCAACTGAGCTGCCCAGGTGCCCCAAAATAACTTTAATCTCTGACTGAAAACAGCTGTAATGAAATTAAATTTCCTTAGGGGGGAAAAAGCCTCCATCGTACAAATTACTTTTCTTATATAAGATATTGTTGGGAAATCATTTTTGCCCTGGGTTTTCACTCTCTTTTTCTTGATCCTTTGCCCTCTTATTTTTTGGATAGACACAGACTGTACTCTGGAGTTATTTTTGCAATCATATTTCAAATAATTAAATTTCAAGTCACCTTTACTGTAATATACTTTGGGCCTTTCAGTTCCACTTAAGAGGGAGGGAATCATAGAGTGGGAATCTGGTACTTATTTGACTTTCTTCTCCTGAAAATACCCTTTGTGATTGACCAAGTGCATTTCTAATTTCCTTCCTTCATGGATAAATCCATTTTGAATTACCATTAGAGTTCTATGTTAAATCAAGGAAATTTGGACCCTAATTGTACCTTAAGACCTAGAGCTAGCCACCTATACAGTTCTTGCAAATATTACAGATTTGGGCCATGGGTAGAACTGCAGTTGAAGGAAGAAACATGTGAAAAGCTGTAAATAGTAGAGTAACATCATACACAAATTTTATATAGCCAAGTTCAACTATATAATGCATAGAGGGATAGATAGGGTTGGAGGAGGAGGTAAGAAGAGGGAAACAAATAGCCTGTGTCCCTCCCCCTGTTAAGATGAGACTTTGGTCTTTGTTCTGTGGACCAGGAACCCATAGACAAAATGCAAAAAGAAATGAAAAAAACCTAATCCTGAACTTTTATGTTCCTAAAAGTCCAGCTCCTGGCTTTAAGGGGAAGTGTAAGAAAATGTCAGAGTTACCTTAGACTATATATGTATGTCCTTTTTGCTTTCATCTTATCTGCTCACTTCTGATACCTATCCTTCTTTGAGGTGTCCCTCTACTGAAATCCATAGGATTGCATAATTACAGAACTGAAGGAAACCCAGGACATTATTTAGTTTAACCATCCTTGTTTACTATCGGGAAAATCAAGACCCAAAGAGAGAAAATGACTTAAGAAGCTTACCATATCTGAAGAAGGTAGATAGAATTTTTGACTCCTTAATTCTAACGTAGTGTCCTTTCCCCTGTGTTCAGAAATCAGATCCAAAGCTTGTTAGCATTTTGTATAAAGAAATATCAAGCAGACTTTGAGTGTCTGGGATGGAGGTGGTTGCTGGGATAGTAGTAAGGAATGTATTCTTACATGAATGAAGCACAAATGTTTAGAATATGCACCCTTTTATTTTCACAGAAATGTTCCCAAAGAAAGGAAGGCTGTAATGTAGTTTTTTTAGGCTGTGAGCTTATGCAGAATTGTGACTAATACACAATCACAAGTAATATGCGTTCTTATTATATTCTGATTTCATCAAGAGTTTATTATTTTTGAGAAAAGTTAAGCGTGATCTATTAGGCCCATCTTCTCTTCTTTCAAATGCTTCCCTTCACTTGAAAAGTTTGTACAGACATGTTGGAAGAGAGTGACCGGCCCTGGGAAACATCAGAGTAAAATGTGTATTAACAGTGGCAAAATGTGTTGACTTTCCCCAGAGAAGCCCTTTTCAGGGAGCAGACATACAGTTCTTGGTATTATGATACCAAATGATGAGTTCGTAATAAGGTTCTATGATAGGTTTTGAGGCACAGCTTTGTTTTGTTTACCTGAACTGTGTATCTCTTTGGATGAATTTACATAGAGACAGTACTGTTTGGATTAAGGTCAGTGTTCTGTTACTAGAGGGAACGCTAAGGAAGAAGTAAGATTTTTGCTCCCCTGTTCCTAAAAGCATAGGACCGTGCATGGGTCACTGAGCTTCTCTCTGTTTCATTCTCTGGAATCAAAGTGAAGTTCACAAAAATTGCTTAGCTCATGACAGTAGGTACATTTTAGCTACGTTATGTGCCAGGTGTTGTGCTCATCACTTGATGTGTACTACCTCATTTAAAACTCACAACAAATCTGTGAAGTAGCTACTTCTGTGACACTCATTTTACAGATGAGGGAGTAGAGACCAAGGCAAATTATACAGTTTGCCCCCAAATCATACTGCCAGGAAGTAGAAGAACCAGATTTGAAGTGATGCTAGGACCACCATTTTATACACGAAAATGTTTTGAGGACGGATGTATACAGAAATACAGGGCATGTTTCCTTTGCAGCAGCCTTAAATACTCTTGTTGAAATCAAAGCAGTGGCAAGAAATGTTACTCGATTTACCATAGCTCTTTTCAGCGACAACCTGGGAATAATGGAAAAATGGTGCCTTGAAGCCTGAATGCAATAGAACCTGATGACAGCTCTGTCCTCTGCTGTTACTTCCTCCTCCAGCTACCTCTCTCCTGAGCACACATGGCTTGTACAATACACTACAGTTCATGCATGTTTCATGTTATGTGTGTCAAATAACGTAATGACATTTAGGAGTGGGCAGAGTGTCACAGAGGTGTCTTGGTCCCCAAATGCTTGGAAGTCTTTTGTATTGCTATTGATTTTTTTTTAAGTCAAAACTCCAACAGTTCCCGGGTGCTAACATTAATTACAGCATTTTTATGCAGTAGAACCAAAATGCTACATAGGATAAGGTCATTCTGCACGTTTTAGATTTGTTAAGCTCTGTTTGAGGCAGTCTTCAGTGCCTCAGATGCAATGTGAGTATGAAATGGATGTTACTGGATGCAGGAAATTTATGGAGGCATGTGTTCAACAAAAGGGGGGGTCAGGGGATCCCTCCAGGATCCCCCTCCAGGAACGACCATCCTACTTCTTCAAAGAGCTTCTAGTGTGTCTTTAGTGCTTCCAAAGCAGTGATGTGTGCATCTGTCACTGAGAGTGAAATGTACATGTGAATTCGGTGGGTGTGGCTACAGCCTGGTGATCCTGATACTCTGGTGTATACACTGTATTTTGAGAATCAAGATAGTTGAAGGGCCTTTCTATATCTTACTAGAAGGAATTGATACAGCATGTCAGCTTGGGAAAGAGATAATCTTTGGACAACTTACTATAAGTAGTTGTTGGAAAGTTCTCAGGAATATTAGGAAATTGGCAAAATTTAGGTAGACATCTCCTGAAATACAGACCTACCCCCCACATGGTCATCTCTCTGTCTTTTTTTTTTTTTTTTTTTTTTTTGGTAACTCTTATTCCCGGAGTCATTAAGTCTTCAAGTTGTTCTCCCGTAGAACAGGCCTCCAAGAGGCCTCCAAGAGAATCTGTCTTCCTTTTCCATATGGCCCAGTATTTCTAAGACTTCTTCTTTCTCTTTCTTAACTCATGTCAAAAGTTAACTGTGGCCTGACCCCGTACCTTCACAACCTTACCCTCATTTTGGTGCCAATGTGACCGATTCAAAGCCTTGATCCAAAAGCAAATGATTTGAAGAAATTGGATGGAGAGGGATTTGGGAGCAGAGGTGGTTCCTGGCATCCCTGAGATGATGGTCCATGAATGTTGGTGAGGATACACAGCGATGGGGCTCACTGAGGAACTGCTTTCTCCACTCAGCGGACAGTCCCTTGTACTTGTTACTCTAGACTCTCAGGCTTCTATGCTAACAGACATTTTCTTTTTGTTTCAGAAGTTCTTAGCTGGTACACGTTTGTAAAGAAAAAGAAAGTAATATACTTATTCCTTCTCCTTTGGGACAATATCTTTCAAATCTCTCATTTCTGTGTAGTCTCCTGAGCTTTCTCTGCAGCCAGCAATGTCCTGTACAAGTTGTAGATAACACTGGAAGGCAGCTTAAATTATTTTCCAATATATTCTGAGAGTGAAAATGCCAAGTCATATATTTTAGTGAACAGATACAACTATAAATATTCTGTGTTTCCTTAACTGGAGAACTATAGGGGAGGGACTACATGACAAGAGAAGTCATCTCATCCCTGCTCCTGGTAAGACTCTAGGGAGCAAAAACATTCCGAGAAATAATCTTTTTTAACCCTTATCTACAACTGTTTGCAAGTACTAATTAAAATGCCTACTAGTTTTAAGAGTAATGAGGATCACAAGGCACTTAAGTAGCCCGAGTGCTCTAATGGAAAAGCTTCTCTCCTTTTCTGGTGGTTCTTGGGTCATTTTACCTAACTGTCCCCATGATCATGGCAGGGAAGGGGAGGCAGTGAAAATGTATGACAAAGGGATTAAGAGTTCACTCTCCTGGGTCTGACAAAACCTGAGTCTGAGTTCTTGCTACATGTGTGGGCTTGTGTTGCACAGAGGACATCAGATGCTCGAAGATCTGGTTTCCTCATCTTCTCTAACGGGGCTTCTAAGAAGTATAAATCCTATCTATGATGTAGGTCGGGCTGATGTTTTTTAAGCACTGTGGGCACAGTGCTCACAATATTTTTGGAGCACCACAAAAGTATTTTAATTTCTTTTAAAATTAGGACAATAAAATGAATTTAAAATCAAAGAAAAAGAAAATGTTTTCATATGTAATATATTTATATTCATAATATAGTAGTCACAAAATATAATTTTGATCATTTTTTATGGAGGAAGAAACCACGAAGGCAAAAATGCCTAGAACCTCCCAAAAGTCACAATGGGCCCTAAATGTGTATATATATCACTTAGCACAGTGACCATCACCCAGGAAGTATATTGAAGGTTGGCAGACATTTTCTGCAAAGGCCATATCATAAACATTTTAGGTTTTGTAGGGGGGGGTATGGTCTCTATTGTGTTGTAACTACTCATCCTTGCTATCATAGTGCAAAAACACCCATAGATAATATATAAACTAATGGGCATGGTTGTGTTCCAATAAAACTTTATTTATAACAGGCAACAAGCAGTCTGGACTTTTTTGTAGGACTTAGTTTGCTGACTTCTGGTTTAAATAATTTTTTATTTTATTCATTCAATTGTCTATGAATTATCCTGTGGAAAATGTGAGCAAAAGGCAAAAGAAATACGTGATATACTTTGGGGTATTGGAGATAGCCAAATAGAAGTCTCAGCTATACAGGTTTCCTCTAACTAAAACAGGCCATCACATTTTTCTTCACTATACGGAAGAAGGAAGCCAAGCATAAGGTAACAAAATACTGTGGTCACACCTCAATGTTCCCAGAGACTGCTCTGTGTGGAAAATAAAACACTCATAAAGCAGTCTCTATTGAGGAGCGATACATGTCTGTATAGAAATCCATAAACAGAAATGGTATATGACAACATAGTTATGCTCTGCAACTCTCTGTTGTAATTTGAAGCTGCTTTCCCTGTGATTCCTTTGGCAGCTCAGGTAATTGCTTTTAAAGACAGAGGATGTTTAATAATTTTGTAGGAGGGGCAGCAAGATCTTCCCAAAGACTAGCGTTAGCTCAGTACAAAGAACAGTGAGCCCCTGAAGAGGTGGGCAAGACCTCATACATTAAGGATACATACTTGACTGTAGAAAAAATTTTAAAAAGCCCCTATACAGTTTCTTGAAGCCAGACTCTTAGTTCACATCAGTCTGGGCCTAAGAAACAAATGGCTACATTTGTTGGTGGTGCATATGAAACAGGGATAGCTTTTAGAAGGAAGTGGGAGGGGAAAGACCATAGTCTTTGGGAGTAAATCTGGACTCAAATCTGGTGTTAGGCAGATTAAGTCTCAGTTTTTGTAATTATTAGTTGGAGTTAAGAATACTTATTTATACATCATGCATGGCAACTTGAGAGGGTTAACTGAGGTTTTACATATAAAGGTTCTCTGTCATTGATTGACTTGAGATAGGTTCTCAATGAATGGTTTCACTTTAACCCCTATTAGAGATAGGTATAATAATTGCTGGGGGAGAAAGGATAACAGAGAAGGGATGAACTAGAAAACACAGGTGTTACAACATTGGACTCTAGAATTTGAGTCTCCTCTCTGTTCAATTACTATATTATACCACATATTCTTCTGATCTTGAGTTTCCTCATCTGAGAAGTTAGTATAAATGGGTGTAAATAGAATATATCTCATGAGGCTGTTGGGAATATTAAATATGATCATGCATATAAAGACTGGTAGAGTGCAAAATGCTGGCATGTTGTAAAGTTTTATCTCCTTCCTCTTGCTCCTTTTCCACATCATTGCTTAGTGTGAG
The DNA here is from genome assembly GCF_027475565.1 of Acinonyx jubatus. Taxonomy (NCBI): domain Eukaryota; kingdom Metazoa; phylum Chordata; class Mammalia; order Carnivora; family Felidae; genus Acinonyx; species Acinonyx jubatus. The sequence continues at coordinate 188,478,240 of NC_069380.1, read as the reverse complement.
GCATGAGGTTTTTGGGGTCTCCTTGGAGACTTGTGCCGTTTAAGGGCACATGAATCCTCTTAAAACTTGTATATGCCAGAGCTTGTTTTGTTTTGTTTTGTTTTGTTTTAATTTTTGCTCCATGTGTGCATTTTTCTGGAGCAAATGTTCATGGTTTCACTCCGCTTCTCAGAGAGATCCACAACAAATCATGTGATTATACAAACAGTCCATGTGATTTGAGGGCCTCTGCTGTAGCCTGTATCATAATTGCTTACGATGATAATCCTAGTTATCAAGAACTTGTTCCCTTAAATTAGTATGGCGTATTTAAGATGCCCAAGGATATATAGTGGTATATTTTAGTGAGATTTCCAGATAGTAAGGAACCAATTCTCATGTAAAAGGATGAAATTAATCTAGAGGTGGGAATTTCAGTACTTTGGAAAATCAATATAAGTGAAATAACTCCTACCTTGCTGATTCTGGGTGATTATCACCATGGTAAAAACATAAAATCCAATAGCTAATATGTATTTACTATTTTCCAGGGTACTAAAGAGTAACTTATGTGTGGTATGCTGTTTAGTCCTTGCCACAACCCCAGGATAATTCACAAATGTGCCTGGTTTCTTGATTGAAATCAGTCCTTTCATGGGTTGATATCAAGTGACATTAGACATCCATTTAATGGGGACTGAAAGCAGCTGCAGAAAACAGGAGTGACTCCAACAGCTATTGTTAGTAATGACACCTTGACTCAGCTTGCTATAAGGAGAGAGATGCTCCAGGGGTCCAAGATGTGGAAAAAGCCATTCAGAGAAGTATGGACATGTCAGGTGAAGTGGAGGTCTGTAATGCTGCTAGGTCTGGAGTCTCCTGGGTTCATATCACTTAAGAAATCCAGAAAGTATGATGGTTATAAAGGGAGGCACATGCACATTTTCTGAAGTAATCAGCTTCTACCAGGGAATTACCTGTAAGTTACATGCAGTGAGTGCTTTGAAGCCAGGCTAGGGAACTGAGGGCTTTGGGAAAAGAAGTTGGCTTCTATAGGGAAGTACCCTCTTTCTGGATGTGATCAGGTTCTTTCTAAATTTAAATTCATTTATTTCTTGAGCATCTTGGAAGAAACGAAAATAATTGTATGTTCACTATTATCTTCTCAGCTCCCTTCTAGGATATTACTTGAGACAAATGTTAAAATAGAAGAATTATTCCACATGCTATGCTTCCAATTAACTCTGAATGATTAGTATATAATTCATGAAATGACTGATGTTTTAAGATTTTTATATCGCTTCTGTTGCTCTGAATTTTTCCAAAAAGTCATTTTTGCTTAGGGTTCAAATTGGTATCATATCAAAAAATTTGAACATGAACCAACAGAGAATATCTTAAAAGCAATTATAATATGGATTAGTTTAATTCAAATTATGTTCATGTATAATAATGTTAAAAGTAACATTAGAGTTTTTTGGCCATAAGCAACAGTGTACCTTCCTGAAAGAAATGTTTAAAAGGATATTGAATAACTCACTAAATTAAAGAAAAAGCCTAACAGCTGAAGTCTACAGAAATCCAGGAGCTAGATCATCTTTGGAAAACTCAAAAAACCCCAAACCTTATTTTTTTGGATATTGAATCTGAAGAATTCACCTCCTCAAATTTAAATTCCTAAAAGAGGAAATTAAATGAACCATGTTAGCTGGGAGACTTCTCACCGTTTGCTAACCTATGAATGTCAGTACGATAGCCAAACACAGAAAGACCTACCTGTGATGGGAGACAGACTACTCTTTAGAAGAGAAATTAAATACATATATCTTAGACTGGAAAACTGAGTATTACTGCATCATAATGTCATTTCTCCATTTTCCCTCTAATTTATAGTTTTAATGGAATCACAGTCCACATGCCAAAGAGACTTTTTTTTTTTTTGTAGATACACATTATTTCTAAATTTATGTGGAAATGCAGAGGAGTAAGAATAGCCAAAAGAGTCTTGAAAAAGAAACAAGTTGAATATCTCCTAGTACCAAATTTGGTATAAAGCTGCAGAATCAACGTGATATGGTACTTGGTGAAAGAACTGAAAAATTGAAGGATAGGACAGAAAAGAAAATCCAGAAATGCACTCAAGTATGTATACATACTCAAGTATATATAGTTAATACCTATATAGTGAACTGATTTTTGACATGGGTAGCAAGGCAGTTCAGGTGGGAGAGAGGAGAGGTTTTTTGTTTTTGTTTTTGTTTTTGTTTTTGTTTTTTTACAAGTGGTGCTAGCAAAAGCAAACTTAGGTTTTAAAAAGAGGATATTCAGGGGCGCCTGGGTGGCTCAGTCGGTTAAGCATCCAACTTCAGCTCAGGTCATGATCTCACGGTTCGTGAGTTCAAGCCCCGCATCGGGCTCTGTGCTGACAGCTCAAAGCCTGGAGCCTGTTTCAGATTCTGTGTCTCCCTCTCTCTCTCTGACCCTCCCCCATTCATGCTCTGTCTCTCTCTGTCTCAAAAATAAATAAACGTTAAAAAAAATAAAAATAAAAAATAAAAAAAAAGAGGATATTCAGGGGTCCCGGGGTGGCTCACTCGGTTAAGCCTCCAACTTCACCTCAGGTCATGATCTAACGGTTCGTGAGTTTGAGCCCTGCATCGGGCTCTGTGCTGACAGTTCAGAGCCTGGAGCCTGCTTCGGATTCTGTGTCTCCCTCCCTCTCTCTGCTCCTGCCCTGATAGCACTCTGTCTCTGTCTCTCAAAAAGTGAATAAATCGTAAAAAAAAAAAAAAAAAAAAATTAAAAAGAGGAAATTCAGCCCCTTCCTTACCCTACACAGCAAAATTAATTTGAAATGGATCACAGACTAAGACTATTAAATTTCTTGAAGAAAACATACAAGGTTATCTTCATGAGTATAGGATAGCAAGGATTTCTTAGGACATAAGAAGCACATAAACATAAAAGAGTATATAATTAATTGGATTTTTTCAATATAAAAATGTCTACTCATCAAAGACAGCATTAAGGAGAAGAAAAGACAAGCAAGAGACAGAAAATATCTGCATTATAGAGATTTGATAAATGATTTATATCAATACATGAAGAGTTACTATAATCACCAATAAAAGACAACTCAAAAAAATGGGCAAAAAAACCCCACAAGCATTGCACAAAAGAATATTTATGAATGACCAATAGCACATGAAATGGTCTTCAAAATTATTGGTCATAGTGATAGGAAGGTTTGAGTGGTATTTCAGCCATTGCCTCTCCTTCTGGCAACTTCCCGGTGCTTACCATCTTTAAAGATGTATGGCCTTTCACGTTTTAAAAATTGGTTTCTGTATCTTCAAAGAGATTGCAGATTCCTTGGGAACATCATCTATATCTGTAGTTGTCAGACTTTAATATGCACAATATTACTCAGGGAGTGTATTAAAATACAGATTTCCAGGCCTCTGCAAGTATAATGGTTATAATGATTCATTAGATTTGGTATTGGCCGAGGAATCTTATGTTTTTAGATAGTATTTTGTGTGACTGTCCCATGACTGCCTTTTGAGGAACACTGATCTGTATTATATTTGAATCATTCCTGTGGTATCCACAAGGCTTAATTTGTGTTTGCCAAGAAATAAGCTGTTTAATCAATAAACCAGATGGGTTGGAATGACTCCCTCCGACACCAGTTTTGAACTGCGGCTAGTTGCTCTGTTTTGTTTTGTATGACACTATTAGAGACTTCAGATAGCATGGAAGGAAGGTTTCCTAAATTAAAAGATCATTCTTCTCAACCCTGTAATTTTACAGATCTGGAAACTGAGGCCCAGAGAACAGAGAGTTTCTCAGTGCCATTTAGGAAGAGCTAAATGGAGCCTGGACCTCATGTCTCCTGACTCCTAGCCTCATCCAGTTCTCCCTATCCAACCACTGCTTTGTGAAGATGGGAAAGTGAAGTGGTTCTCAAGTGGGGGCGATTTTGTCCCCTAAAGGACATTTGGCAACGTCTGAAGATATTTTTGGAGATGACAAGTTGGGTTAGGGGGAGTGGTGGCTACCATCTAGTGAGTAGAGGCCACAGATGCTGCTAGAGGCTCTACAGTGCACAGGACAACCCACATAGCAAAGAACTGTTAGCCAATAATGCAAGGTGGAGAAACTATAGGACACTGAAGGTGGAGATGTAGTCCCGGGTGGTCTTCAAAATGCTTCACCCTTGTGTAGGCATCACGTGTCAGAGTCTCCTGCAAACACTCTGGAGGCCACCTACCCTGTATGCCTTTGCACACTCACAATGGTTCTAAACCTGGCTGCAGACATTCCTCTCCTGTAGGCAGCTCAGATGTACTCCTTAGCACTTCCATAGCAGTTTGTCTCCTCTCTTTGACATAGTATCTGCCAGTGGCAAGCCAGGGCGTCCTGAAGATGGGCCACCACAGCCCTGCTGACAGCTCTCTGGTGAGGTAGAGGGGTGCTCCAGCTGGTCGCAGAAAGAGCAGCCAGCTGGGTTTGAAAGGAAACAGATTCAATTTGGGTCCTTATTGAAGCTGAAACCGGTTTAGAGATGTGTCCTCTCAAATTTGAGATTCTTAAAAGGATAATTGGGGTAACAGGTAGAAAGTAAACCTCATAACTCAGGGTATATGGAAAGATGGATGTTCACTGTGTGCCCAGAGTCCATTTTGCTGTGCTATTAGGGTAATATTAACTTTCCATATGTGCATGGGGTCTCAGGGGCTCAGGACTTTCTAGCTATGACCTCAGGAATTTACTAAACTGCTCTAAACCCTAGTTTCCCCAACTATGAAATGGTGATGATAATAGTGCCAATGCTAGAGGGTTGTTACAAAGATGAAGCTAATGCATGTGGAGAAAGATTGCAAGGTAGTGACTGGCATACAGGAAGCACTAAGTAAATGATAGCTATTAGCTATATTATCCTGCACCATTAACTTGCAAAATATGCCAGTCTCCACCAGCCTCTGGCAATGCGGGATGTCCTCTCCCAACTTTCTTTTTATATCAACAGTATGTTGGTGCAGGTTTTCCCTCCCTTAATTACTGCAAGCTATAGGCTCCCTCCACAGTAGCCCCATCCATTGTTTTAACCATCTACAAAGGGGTCCCTTGCTTGTCCCCATAAACCAGTCTTTCAGCTGCAGCCACCATTACCCCTATTATCTCTTGATAATTGTGCACTTGAGCTGACTTCCCCTACCCACAAGCCCATTTAGAGATGACCCCCCCCATCCTCTCCCACCCCATCATGGAATGTCTTCAGATGTCCAAGCTCATACTGGTGGTTCAGGCTATAGCTTCTCCTGAGGTTAGTGGTGATGGAAGAGGTCAGAGCACATCTGAGATCCTTGCAGAAAAAGAAGAAAAATCTCCTTGCAACTTTGTGTCTCTTTTGTTCCTCATGGGCCACAAAGCAGCCTATCTCTTATTTAGAAATCTGTGCTGACTTGTTCTAACAGCTTCTTCCCCTAGTCTGTCTCTCCCAAGAGGCTTCAATCCATCCAAAAGATAGGAAGGGACAAGATACACTATGACTCCCCTATCCTCCAGTCCCTTCTGCAAGCCAACATTTGTAGCTAATCCCACTGCAACAAAGCAAACACTCCCAGGTATACCAACAGCTGCAGACAGCTCCTAGAGAAGTGTATATTTCCCTGGAAGCTTCTGGCTCCCAATTCAGCATGTTAGGATTATGAGGAAGCCTGATAGAATCCTAGAGGACTAAATCAGGGGCACAGGAACAGAAACCAGGAAGCCCTTGGGGAAGGAGGTGGCCAAATCTGAGACAGGCAGAAAGGAGAAAAGAAAGACACACAGGAGAAATAGAACATTTCTTGGAATAGGATGCACTGGGGCCTGAAGGTTAAGTTCCCTGGGGCCTCAGAGTGAGAAATTGGAGGGAGAGAGGCAATCCATCTGCGTAGTTGTGATTTGCCTTGCCTGCAGGCAACAGTCAGCTATGGCCTCTTCCTCATCACTAATGTCCGAGCAGGCTGGGCTAGCCCCAGTCTCCCCATGATTTATCACCAAACCAAGCCAAGAACTGGATAACTTCCAAGAAATCTGCGTGGCTGGTTCTTGAACTTGAAGTGTAGGAGGAGGGCATGGGGATCTTTAGGGATCTGCAGACCTATGTGTTGGCACCTTCCAGATGCAGTTCTGTGTTTGCTTTTTAACCAAGTAAGGGCAGTGAGTTTTGAGTTAATCTTTGAAAAATTAGTAAAAAATCTATAAATAAGGTGGGAGGGGAGCATTCCAATTATGAATTGAATGTACATAGACAGGAGCAGCCAAAGCAGAAGCAGAATTAATTTGATAGAGTAGCTGTGGAAGGGAGTGGATTAGAAGCAATAAAACACTCAGTGAACATCATTTTTCACCCCACCATCCAGAAAGACCAAATTGTAATCATTGTATTCGAACAAGGCCATAAAAAGACCTGAAGTTTAAAACTTTTGAAGAAAGGCATTTGAACTTCATTTCAAGATCAGGACATAGAAGAACCATATCTGAAAGTGGAGAAAAGAAATATGCCTTCAAGAAAATAGGGCATACTGTAATGCTTCTGTAGCTAAATGTTGCACGCAGGGGAATTGGAACACAGTGAATGGTAAATCCCGAACTTCTTCAGCAGGATCATTGTAGAGGAAAATTGCTACCCGAGGGAGGAACCCATCCTGGCTGCTTCAGTTATAACGATGACTCTGGGAACCCTAATCAAGTACCATCTGATAGGTAAACTAAATCCTTTTGTTTTAAAAATACACACCTGGGCCAGATGAAATTGCCAATTTAAGCAACAGGTTCGTCCCAACATAGATCTTAGCACCATGATCTCAGCAGGGATTTTTTTTTTAAGAGAAAGATATTTTATGGGTTCACAAGAAGCTTCGTTGGAACTCACAATATCCTTGAACTACAAGCCATAGCTATTTTAGACATTGAATGTTAATTCAGTGAACTTAGAAAGAAAAAAAGAAGAAAGAAGAAAGGAAAACCCATACAATTGTCAGTGTTAAATGAACTGAAAAGTACTTTGAAAGAACATTTCAGACTCCATGCTTTCATATTCTGTTTTTACTTTTAAGGAATCCTTTGGTATTGTTGAGCCCCATTGAGTAGAATGTAGCCAACAAAATATGGTATTTGTTTAGATATGTGTATGTTTTTGTACAATGCTATGGTAGAACCAGTACATTGAGCAAGTGAGAATCATAACATGCAATCAGACAGCAAGATTATTCTCTCATACACAATATAACCTGTTCAAACCCACTCAATACACCCAGAGTTTCCCCTTTCGCTGAATAAACGTAGGGCCGACCCTATGACTTTTCTGGTCACACTCTGATAGTGAAGAATCATCTAGGCAGTTTGAGTCCCCCAAACAGTCTCATTTCGGTAATTCCAAGGGAGAAGAGAACAAGGGCAGAAAAGTCTCTCTCGACTAGTACTATCGTAGTTGGCGCCAGTGTTCTTTGCACTTGGCCTCTGTTGACAGGACTTACTTTCATGAGGACCTCCTGGGGATCTCCCACTGGCTGTTGCCTTCATCCTGACAACCGCATGTTCGGTTGCCATGAATTTTGAAGAGCGCTTTTACTTAGATTTTTATCTATCTCTTTGGCATCCATTTAAAACAAGGCCACTTATATTAACCGTATTCTCTTATTTTCACTATGCTTGATGCTCTCGCATTTGGGGACTTCACAAACCCAGAGCTAGCTAATTCCTAAGGACAGTACCACCTCGCTGGGGAGCATACCTGCCGTGGGCAAATCAACCAGTCCGAAGTCAGGTCCCAGCCACCTCCTTATCCAACTCTCTAATGATGCCATTCTGGTTTCCCCTGTCCTAAATCATCTAATGTTTTAGATTAGATGTGGCCCAGAGATCATTGGAATCATTCAGGCTGGCCAGTCCTAAACCATTTATTTTTAATATGGAATTTATTGTCAAATTGGTTTCCATGCAACACCCAGTGCTTATCCCAACAGGTGCCCTCCTCAAGGCCCATAACCTACTTTTCCCTCCCTCCCACCTCCCATTAACCCTCAGTTTATTCTCAGTTTTTAATTCTCTTATGGCTTGGCTCCCTCCCTCTCTAACTTTTTTTTTTCCTCCTTCCCCTCCCCCATGGTCTTCTGTTACGTTTCTCAGGATCCACATAAGAGTGAAAACATATGGTATACAGAGAAAGATAAACCATTTGCTCTGCCTGGCCTTCCTTTCCTGGGGAAAACCCACTGAAGGCTTTTGTCCAGCCTCCACCCCACTCCCCCTTCTGCCTGCCCAAACCTGGTGCTTCTTCTGCACATGGCCCTGCACAGCATGGCAGCCCCTTTCCCTCAGGAAATGGCATTGGCCTCGGCATGTCATCAGTCCATCACCTCCATAAATTAACATCCCGTGGGTTCGAATTTCAGAGCACATGGTATTCCACAATTTGAGAGAGCTTCTTCTAGAAACTGGCTTTGATTACGTAGCAACTGGACTTAGGATCTCACAAAAAAGGATTTAAAAATATTCAAGAGCAACCAAAAAATGGGATGTCATGGCCATAGACACTTCATCTAAATTTTGTTTTAATGGACTGAAATAATAGTAATGGCGGTAAAACGGGCAGTGGAAATTTACCTTGAAATCATTTATTTTCTAAACCATTAGGTGCATAATGCAGCATTTCTCAAAGTATGTCCTCTGGAATGTTCATTCCATACAGTTAACAGATAGTAGAGAAAAAAAAAATATTTTAGTCAAATACTCTTGGAATTTCTGGATCAGACCGCCACTGCTATCTAGGTAGTATACAAAATGTAAGCAACAGTGAAAAAAAGGGGGGGGGGATTCAGTATGGGAAGAACACCTGGAGAAGCAGCCTGGATCCGAGGGGACTTGGGACTGGAGTCTAGGGTTTGAGTGCACCTGAGGCATTCACCAGCTTTGTGAACCTTGAGTGTTGGAGAACACTCATGATTTTTTTTTTCATGTGGAAATGACAGTCCCCACAATAGCAGTTATGACTACTCTGTGGCATGTCAGATGTCTTCATTTTTGTTATTTACCTTTCTCTAATTCCTAAGAGTACTTCACTAAGATTGATGAGAAGCACATATCAGGAATTTCAGTGGGCTCCCTTCCCCAAGCTGGGAGACAGCCTCAGCTACAGACCCTGACAGTGGTCACTGGTACTATCTAACCCCCATGAGGTCATTTTGAGATCAAGTAGCTATGCCTTTGGCTCTGTTCTCTGCTGCTACTTTTGGTCACAGGAATCATTGTGGAATCTCCCAACAGTAGTACGGTTGGCTTCGGTCCTGACAGGAGTCTATGTAGCCATCCCAACGGAAACCCTGTGCCCTGAGGTGTCTGTGTCTAACCTACATGGGGGAGCCACAGCCCTCCATCCACTTTCCCCACCTCATTCAGTCACTCTCCACTTGGATTCCTTAGAACCAAAAAGCTACCACCTCTTATTCCTTTCTGGTAATCCAGCCAGCTCCCTCAATTGTCTTTAGTGTGAGGGCCAAATCCACCCACCTACGTATTTCATTTAATCTTGTCAGTGTTGAGAGAGGAAAAAAATGAATGAAAATTTCACATTAAAGAAATTTTACATTTAAAAAAACACATTTCAAGATTCTTGTCAGAAATGTTCAACTGGAGCTAAGTAGACATGTCCCTATCAGGATCTACAGTCTCCAGACTTCTACTTTGGCGTCCATTCATTAAAGTCACCTGCCAGCCTCTGTAGGCATTTGAGTTTGGGACCCCTGTCTTAAACTTTAAAGCACTAAGATTTGAGGAGGATTCACTCATTTTGCTCATATCCATTGTGGTGTCTTACCCATGCTCACAGCTTCAAGAACCCCTATGGCTCCCTTTTCACCCCAGTACAATGGCATAAGAATAGAAAATATAAAAAGCACTCAGGAAACAGTCCTGGCTTTTCTGAAAGTCTTGGCATGATCCGCTCCTTTTCTTTCTTTGTATAATTGTGTTCCTCTAGGGAAGGTGGAAGGCACAGTTGACACAAACCACCCACTCATAGGTAGGTCACCGACTGATATTACAACAAGTGCCACATTCTGGTTTTCTGGGTCTCCCAACACTTTGCATGAAGAAAGTGCCTGCTTTGACCCAAATATATGAAGTTACTCTAACTTCAAAGCCAATGCTATCAGCTGCTGTCTTGATGAGTGTGGTAGCCCAGGAGGAGCCCCTGTAGATGGAAGGGCCAGCTCTCCAGCTGCCTTGCCTCATACTACTTCTCCATCCCCACTGGGATGGCTGAATCACTGGAATGATAAGTTGCTGTTACAAGTATGCTAGCCAGTCAGTAGGAGAGTACATTGGTTAGCATGGTCCCCTGATATTCGTCATCTTGGACTTAAATAAATTGAAAGCACCAGAAGAGTGCTTTCAACTATACCTAACAGCTGTGTCTGGATTAGGGCGAATGCTCTCGTCTGCTAGATAATGTAAAAGTCCAGAAAGAACAAGGCTTTGACTGGAGTTTTGATCCATTTTTTTTTTTCTGGGATTCCCTCAGTTTTGTAGGAACTCGAAGTTGGCTTCTCCTCACGTGGTTTCACTCACGGTTGCAAAATGGCAGCAGCTGTTCCAATAGTATATTGCACATCCAGAATCTACAATAGCCTCTCTTTTTTCCCCCACCTCCTCACCTCAAACAAAACCTGGGGATTCACTCTGAGTGGACCAACTTATTTCACATGCCTAACCTGAGCCAATCACTGTGCAGGTGGAATCAGATGACCCTGATGGGGTTGAATTAAGCAGGGTCTTCTCTTGGAACGGAGAGAGGAGTCACATCTACTCATGGCTGTGAGCACACATGGTAGATGGGCAATTACAGTAACTGCTCTAACAGCTTATTTAGTTAAGTAGATTGGGGGGGTGGGGAGGGAAATCAGCATTTTCTGAACCTGTATGCTCCCCCAAGCATACCTCCCAATTTCCACTGCTGAAAATGTGTTGTGCTATTTAGAAAATTCTGAATCTCAAGAGGTTAAGGAACTTGTATAAGATTTTAGGAGGCCCATTAGATATTATGACTCAAATTGTGTTGCTTTCTGGGGCATGTGGCTCAGTTCATTAAGCCTCTGAGTCTTGCTTTTGGCTCAGGTCATGATCTCACAGTCTGTGAGTTCAAGCCCCATGTCAGGCTCTGAGCTAACAGCACAGAGGCTGCTTGGGATCCTCTCTGTCTCTCTCTCCTCTCTGTCTTTATCTCTCTCTCTCTCTCTTTCGGTCTCTCTGTCTCTCCTCTCCGTCTTTGTCTCTCGCTCTCTCTCAAAAATAAGTAATTTAAAAAAAAAACATTGTATTTCTTTCAAAGGCTTTATCTGAAGAACACTGTGTAGGGAAAAGGTCACACTATTTCTTGAGAATTGAGTGAGAGGAACACTATAAAGGAATAGAAACATGGCAAATGGAGCTCATTGCAACCTACCCACTAACAGTTTACATGATCATGCTTTTGAGCACCATTCTCGGTCTCTGTGCATTGGTTTTGTCATCTAATAAATGGAAAACATAATAGGATGGATTCCATAATGTTGGCAAGAAGACGGAGATAAGGCACATGGTATCAAAGCCTAGAGAAGGGCCATAACAAAAATAAGTATTTCCCTCTCCCATAGAGTATTGGTGTTTGAATTTCTGCCGTGGGCCTTTATTTATGTAGCTTAAAGTTTCCTCCATTTAAAAAATGTACATATCATTGGGGTGCCTGGATGGCTCAGCCAGTTAAGCATCCAACTGTTGGTTTTTGCCTCAGGTCACGATCTCCCAGTTTGTGAGTTCGAGCCCTGCATCAGGTTTCACGCTGACAAAACAGAGCCTGCTTTAGATTCTCTCTACCTCTCTCTCTCTGCCCTTTCTCTTCTTTCACTTTTTTTCTCTCTCTCAAAATAAATACAGAAAGAAAGAAAGAAAGAAAGAAAGAAAGAAAGAAATGTACATACCCTTAAAGTCTAATGCATTAAGCCAAGGCCCCAAATTCAAAGATCTACAAGGACTGACAAGTAATGAATAAATAAAGAGGCACAGGGGTAAGATGGTTGGGGGGTCAGGGGGCTGTGATGCTCTGGACCTAGAGTCCCTGATTGCATGAAAAGCAAAGTGACTACTCAGCCTTAGCCAGTTGTAATCATGTAGGAATTTGGGCCTTGTTGCTAAATCTTACGATTTGCAAGAGAAATCCACAATCCAAATGCCTGAGTTTTTATTTATGTATATTTTTATTTAAAACTCTAGGTAAATCCCCAAAACTGCATCTCCTGGCCCCAAATAGCCCACAGGCTCCTACTTTGAAACTTTTGTTATTCTATGTCTCTTGATGTCCACAAGTCTGGGGTTTTCTTATCTGTATCTGTCAGAAGAGGGAAATAATAATAGTACCTGCCTCCCCAGGAATTTAGGGAGAAGAAAAATGGGAATGTTTCTACAGTGAGTCTCAGATCTGTTCCAAAGGCAAATTATAAGAAGACACTGTTAAAGAGGTGTCTGTTATAGATCACCTGAGGTGTGGGGCACACTTGGTCACAGAAGCCAGGGTGGGGCCCCAAGATCAGCTTTCTCTGCTCCCCTTGGCCTCTACCAGCAAATCTGTGAAGAGGCTTAGGCTTTCTTTTGCCTCATTAACCCTGACTTATCACACACCACCTGCTTGGGCCCCCTGCTAGAGCCTTTGCATCTGGTGACTCAGGAACCAGCACAGCCCACAGAGCAGGCCATCTGGTCCCGGGCCTCTCGAAGGAGACACTTCCTCCTCCCCACTTCTAAGCCTGGCCACCGCCGTCTGACTAGTGAGGCTTTAATGAGGTGTTGAATTGGGGAGACCAGAACAGCTGCTGGGACTGTGTATCAGTCTTTGAGACAAGATCAACTCCAGGGGATCCAGTCTGAGATTCCAGTGCTGTGGGGTAAACAAGACTGTGCAGGCCACCACAGCCCAAATGATCACAGTGATTTGGGTGCTTACTAGAAGTTTTCATTAATTAAAATCTGGGAAAAAATGCCAAAGGGTAGAAAAGGCTTAAATCTGCACTGATACAGGAAATGTGGTAGCCACGGGCCATGTGTAAAGCTCTGGAGTGCTTGAAATGTGGCTTGCCCAGATCTAGATATGCTATAAATATAAAATACATACCATATTTTGAAGTCTTAATACAAAAACCCCAACTGTCTCATTTATATTTTTTAGTATGGTTATTTGATGAATTGGTAGTAGTTTGGGTATATTGGGTTAAATAAAATGTTATTAAATTTAATTTCACCTGTTTCTCTTTACTTTTTAATGTAGCTATTCCAAAATTTTAAATTGCACCTACGTCTTGCATTATATCTCTTTTGGACAACACCGGTTTAGTCCTGTTGATACAAAGAACTTATTTCAAATGCACGTTTAACTCACATTTCTTTAATTATTCAGACTCTCACATAATTAAGAACAATCTATTTTGTGTCATCTTTATTGAATACTATACACTACAGTAAGCATCATATATTTACATGCACACACTATGTTGGGTCAAAAAAATACTGTGCATTCTATATTTTACTTATGGGAAACCAAAGAGATTTTCAAGACTAATTTTTATTTTTGACTTAATCCCACTTTATGCGTTGACCTTAGAATTTAACTTCACTCTTGTCCATTTGAAAGAGCATTCTATCCAGTATTAAGTGTCTAAGAATTTTCCATTACTTACAGGCCTATCTTCCAAAAGCACATTCTAGAGCTGTTTTTTTTTTTTCTTGTTGTTTTTTTCTTTTTCTTTCTTTCTTTTTTTTTTTTTCCCACTATCAGGGATGAGTTTGAAGTTAGCCATACACACACTCTCAGAGATGGCCTCCTCATGGTCAAAGGCACATGTCACAATGCAGTTTCCCTGAGACTGGCTCTTTTATTCATCAATTCACCTCAAATACTTTTTTTCTAAAATGGATGCCCTATATTAACAGTTACTCAGTTTTCCTTAAATAAGGACTCATGCAGCAGTATGCTTGTGTGAGTCAGTGCTATCTAAAAGGGAAAAAAAATATAATTCTTTCCTTGTTCAGAAAATGGCAGTGATATCCCCTAGTAGTATTTCCCTTCTTGCCATGACTGCCAGGAAACTTAGAGGTAAATCCAGTCCTTAAGAATAGTAAACTCTTAAGTTTAACAGAAAATTACCCTCTGCTAAAAGACTTGGGTGTTTTTAATTTTCTTTTAATTTCATTTTTTAATGTTTATTCATTTTTGAGAGACAGGGAGACAGAGCATGAGTGGGGGAGACAAGAGAGAGAGGGAGACACAGAATCTGAAGCAGGCTCCAGGCTCTGAGCTGTCAGTACAGCCCAGAGCCCAACACGGGGCTCAAACTCACAAACCATGAGAGCATGACCTGATCTGAAGTCGGATGCTTTACTGACTGAGCTACCCAGGCACCCCAAGATTTGGGTCTTTTTCGATATTAGAATCATAATTTATTGTACTATAGATTAGAAAAATTAACTAGCATGTATGAAATATTTTATAAAAACCTTGCTTTGAATGAGTCTATCTTTATTTTTTTTATTTTAATTCCAGTGTAGTTAACATACAATGTTATATTTGTTTCAGGTGTACAATACAGTGATTCACCAATTCCATATATTACTCTATGCTCATTAAGATAATTGTACTCTCAATTCCCATCACCTATTTTACCCCTCCCCTCCCCCCCAACCTCTCCTTGGTAACCATCTGTTTGTGTTCTATAGTTAAGAGTCTGTTTTTTGGTTTGTCTCTTTATTTTTCTTTGTTCATTTATTTCTTAAATTCCAAATATGGGTGAAATCATATGGCATTTGTCTTTCTTTCAGTGACTTATTTTACTTAGAATTATACCTCTTTAGATCCATCTATTTTGCTGCAAATGGCAAGATTCCATTCATTTTTATGGATGAATAATATTCCATTGTATATGTATAACACATCTTCTTTAAGATTTGGATCCTTTTTTGACCTTAATTTTGTTTTTTTTAAGTTTATTTATTTTGAGAAAGAGAGAGAATGCACAAGTGGGAGAGGGGCAGAGGGCAGAGAGAGAGAGAGAGAGAGAGAGAGAGAGAGAGAGAGAATCCCAAGCAGGCTCCACACTGTCACTGCACAGCCTAATGCAGGGCTCAAATCCACTAACTGTGAGATCATGACCTGAGCCCAAGTTGGATGCTTAACCAATTGAGCTATGTAGGCAATCCCCCCCACTTTTTTTAATGTTTACCTATTTATTTTTGAGATTGAGCACAAGCAGTGGAGGAGCAGAGAGAGAAGAGGGAGACAGAATCCAAAGCAGGCTCCAGGCTCTGAGCTGTCAGCACAGAGCCCAATGCGAGGCTCAAACTCAAAAAACTGTGAGATCATGACCTGAGCTGAAGTCCAACACCTAACCCACTGAGCCACCCAGGTGTGCCTTTGACCTTAATGTTAACTGCCCTGTCTCAGGGACTCCATGTTTTTCAACCCTCCTGTTTTACCTAATGCTATTTATATCCCACCTACAAATGTTCTGTAAAGGAGGTATAGCATACAGATAGAAAAAAACCCCAGAGAGGTGAAATAGGTTTTATTTCATGTGCTATTCAACTACGTTAATGACTGGGGAAGAAGGTTAAGAAGGACTCTGAGACTTTTCCCGACGACATAGGGAAAGGTACTGTGGCCCATTTATGACATTTGATCTGTATTTCAGTGGAGCAGTGGCATCACACATGGCCACATTTGCCATCCTTGATTGAGTATGTGGCCTTGAATTGTGGCAAAAGAAACTTAGCCCCGGGAAGGTGACCCAGTGACTCGGATCTCATCATCATCGTGTTCAAATCAGTATAAGCTGGACTATCAGAGTTCAGAGCAGTTCTGTAAGCACTAAAAGTAATGAAGTACTGCTCTCTACCTGAGGAACCTTGCCTGGGTGCCTCCTTTCCATTGTTTTATTTTTTCCCTAATTCTTATTTCAGTGCTTAGAATCTGTATGCCTCAAGCTCTCAATTTTAGAGTTCCATTCTGGAAGGTCATTGGCACATCTTTGACACTTATTACTGTCTCCCCTTGTATTTGCTTCTGATCTCCTCCAGGAGACTGCTAGCTAATAAGGGCAGCATCCACATCTGATTCATACTTTTATTCCCTTCCTCCCGACCCCTAGGATGCACATTCAGTGCCAGGCACAATATGGCATGGTGTTTACTAGCAGCATTTGCATTACACAGGGTTGGATTCCATTCCAAGCCTCACCATTTACTGGTTATTTGTCCTTGGGCAAATAGTTTGCTCCGAAGACTTAATTTTATCTTCTACGTATGTGGATAATAATAGGATCTACCTCAGGGGTAAGCTGTCAGTGTATATAAAGCATTTAGCGTTGAGCAGTTGTAAGGGATTGATAATAATCTTTTTTGTTATATTATTGTTACTATTTTATACATATTAACATCAAATAATTATCAAACCAATGAACAAAATAATTATAACTCCTGTTGTTGTTGTTGTTTGTTTGTTTGTTTCCTGAGGAAAGGGTCAGATGTTCCTTCTACCAGTTCTTTTATCTCAAAAAACAGGGACGGTAATGCTTGCTCTGTAGACTTTGATAAATAAAAAGCTCCGCTCTGTGTTCTCTTTAGAATAAAGACCCTCTCTTAAAATCAAAGTACAAAGATTGTACTATAAATGAGTAAGATTTATAAGCACCTTTTAAGCCTCCTCATATAATCTGAGAAAGTATCAAGAGCTAAAAAGAAAAGTAACATGTATAAAGTACTTTTCAAAACACTTATGTGCACATTACCAATCTATCCTCCATGCAAGAGAGTGAGTTAGGAATAGCAGGTAAGTATTCTCTTTTTGGCCAGTTAGAAAACCGAGTCCTAGAAATATTTGAATTATCTAAGACAGAGTTTCTTAACCTCAGCACTTTGGATATTTGGAACCAAATAATTCTTTATAGGGGCAGGAGGGGGGTGTTGTCCTATGCATCTTAGATGTTTACTGGCAGCTCCGGCCTCTATCCACCAAATACCATTACCTTTGCTTTAAGGACCCCTCTCCCCAATTATTTCCAGACATTGCTAAATTTCCATTTGAGGAACAAAATCACCCCTGGTTGAGAACCACTAATGTAGGGCCATATAACAGTGAGTGGAAGAGCTTGTTGTAGAAGACTTCTCTCTTTCTTTTGATATTCATAGGAATAAACTAGAGTGGGACCAAAAAGGCAGAAAGTGTACTGTTATTTGGGTGTGGGAGCTAGAAGAAGGGCTATGCAGGTGAATGGAATGAGAATTTCCCAGAAAGGAGGATGAATGAGGAAGTGCTCATGCCGCTAAGCAAAGAAATAAGTGCATTTCTTTAAAATCTTGGGCTGAAGGTGTTCATATCTTTAATAATGTTTGACAAGCCTCCAGTGGCAACTAGACAGGTGTAGTAGGCACACATTCTTGCATGGAGTCTTACAAACGTGTACCCATATTTGTCATGGGTGGCTTCTTGAATATGATGGGAATCAGCTCTTCCATGATTGTCACAGCCAGTCCAGGTATCCATTCTTGTCATCACCCTCTGGCTATCCTACTGTGGCCTTCTGAACAATCCACAGAAATTGACCCCACTGGTTGGTTTTTGTTCCAATCTTAGCCTTATGGTAAAATTTGTATATCCTAATATCAGAACATTTGGGGACAAGATCACTTACTTGTTTGAAATTCTGTAGCCAAAGACCAGTTAAAGTGATTTCAGACCATTTGGTCTGAAATGTGACTTTCAGTCTATTCACTTAGTAAATTCAAGGGTTAGATTTACCCCAGCAAGGTCTTTGGTTTGTACCCCCTCTGCCTCGTGCACCATATCAGTTGTTACATTACAGACATTACTTCTTCATTTGAACTAATTAGTGGTTCAGGTTGAACCCCTGGTTTGGGGGCATTTTTTGAGGTGTCTGATTTGGGGTCTTTGTGCACTCATCTGTTACCTTACCCAGTGTTTTTATTCCAGCATTTTAATTCCTAGCTTCATGAATCGAATAACACTGGCTCCCTTTCCTTTTCTTTTATATCTCTACTATAGGCCTTTTACTTACTGTGTTCATCCACTTATCCATCTATCCATCCAACAAGAATCTATTAGGTTGTCTACTCTGGGTCAAGCCATGGGAAAGTCCCCCAGTGCCTTGAGCCCCATATTATATACTGGTTTGGGGAATTGCGTTTAACCTAGGTGTGTTTCACATGTCAGACAAAAAAAATGTAATTGTTTTTCAGTTGTTATAGAGCAAATGGCATCACCTCTAGAGTGTTTCTCTAATACAATGGAAATGTATCATTTTCTGCAAGCATGTCCATTTGGTTTGATGAGAATGACAAGGGATTTTTTCATAGCGTCCCAGGGACCCATTCCCAGAGTTGAGACCACCTATATAGAATAGCATAAGAATCATTTTATGAAATTATTGGGTCATTTTAACCAGATCTATGCTACTGGGAAACTAACCTCTCTAAGATGTAGTTCATCATCTGTAAAATTGGGGAATTGTAGTTAATGATTGCTAGGGGGCCTTCTGGCTCTAAAATATGTTTTAAATTATTGGAGGAATCTTGATATTTTTATATATCTGGGATGTTTTTGCTGATGACTTAAATTTCTGGGTTTCTGCAAACACAACTCTGGAGTGAGGGGGAAGGCCCTGTTTTAATTTATTGCTTGGCATTTTGCATTGTTTGGTTTGATGGCCATTTTCAAAGAGTCTGACTGACTTAGTTATTATTCAGGACTAACAGAATGGTGAAGTGGAAAGAGCGCCAGATGAGGAGTCAAGAGATTTAAATCGTGGTTCCCGTCCTGCCAGTAAGTACTTGCGTGACTGTAAGCAAGTCAATGTAGACCCTGAGCCCCAGTTTCTTTTCCTATTCACTGGTAAGGTTGGGTTCCATGTCCTCCAAGGTTTTTTTTTGCTCTAAAATTCTTTAGTTTTGGGGCGCCTGGGTAGCGCAGTCGGTTAAGCGTCCGACTTCAGCCAGGTCACGATCTCGCGGTCCGGGAGTTCGAGCCCCGCGTCAGGCTCTGGGCTGATGGCTCAGAGCCTGGAGCCTGTTTCCGATTCTGTGTCTCCCTCTCTCTCTGCCCCTCCCCCGTTCATGCTCTGTCTCTCTCTGTCCCAAAAATAAAATAAATAAACGTTGAAAAAAAATTAAAAAAAAATAAATAAAATTCTTTAGTTTTATGCCTAGATATACATTCAGTTCACTTCTGATCTAATCTGTCTTTGTGAAACAAAATCACTGACCATAAGTTGTTTTCATGAATGGATCTCCCATATTTACTATGGACTTCCTGAAACGTGAGAACTAAATGTGATTAGAGACATGTGCATTTTTACTGAGTGAGTTCTGTAGTGCCCAGACCCATGCATGGCTGACTCCACTGCCATTTCTGACCACATACTGCTAGTCCCAGTTACAGCAGCTTATTTCCTTCCATCCTAGTGAAATGCCCTCGCTGGTAGCTTCAGACCTTCGGCTGCCCATGTCATTAGGTTCAGGAATTTCTTTCTCGCCCTAGGGCCTTGTATTTGTTGTCATTTAACAGAGTGGATTCATGACTCAGGTTTGACCTCCTGTTTATGAACAGTTGATTAATGATGACAGTTTTACTGATTTGGGGCCAGTGATTCAGCTTGGACCTCTGGATTGGGGTCCAGCCCAGGCACTCTTCAGGGTGCTAGTCTATTACCATATCCAGTGTTTTGTCTTAGTCCCCAGCTTCATGAGTCAGAACTGTACACTTGGCCCCATCTCGTTTCCTTTGCTAAGGCATTTTATTTACTTCATCCATCCATTTATCCAACAGGAATTTATTGTGTCTACTTTAAGTCAGGCCTAAAGAGAAAAACAATGAAATATGATTACTACTTTCAAGGAGTTCACCCACTCTTGGACAAGTTTATAAATCAAGCCAAAGCTTCAAAATCCATTATTTACCTGGTGCTCTGATAGAAGAGCTAGTTAACAGTAAAGAGGATCATAGTGATTACTAATACTTCAGTGCATTTTATGGTTTATTGAGTAGTTTTCAAAGTATATTAGTTCCTTTGCAAAACTTTATGATGTCAGGTATCATTATTTCAGCTTATAAATGAGGGGAAAAAATGACTTGGCTTTAGTGCTTTGTCAAGGATAACACATTTACTTAGAAAAATTATTTATTGACCTCCTGCTATATGTCAGATATTGTTCCAGCAGTAAGCGAAGCAATGTCTTTCTCTCCATGGAGCTATGATCTAGATAGGGGTACCAACCATGCACAGGTAAACAAAAAGAATGTTAGATATCAAGCAGTGGGCTGGTATAGATGGAGCAAGTGTGCTAATTTAGATAGCATGGTCAGGGAAAGCCTTCTGAGAAAGATAATGTTTGAGCAGAGACTCAAATTAAGTGAAGAAGCCAACTGTGCAAGGAACATGGGGAAGAGTACGCAGGCAGAAGGAACAGCAGGTATGAAGACTCTGAGGTCGGACCTGTTTGATGTGTCCAGACAAGCAAGAAGGCCAGTGTGGCTGCAGTAGACTTTGCCTCAGACCCCCAAGATCATGGGCGTGCCTTAGAAGGCTCTCTTTTCTAAGATGCATGCTTGATATTTAACAGGAATCAGACCGTGACATTTCTAGAAGACAACAAATCTTAGATGTCTGCTTGTGAAAGGAATCCCCCTGAGGTTGAGGAGAAAGAACTAATATGAGTCGCAGTTGACACAGTATGCCCATCTTACGTGCTTACTGACTGCTGCTCCCCACAGGGTTAATTCATATGTTCCCTCTCTTCTGTCTTGGTGTGGGCACAACCAGAGAGGGAAGTCCTCGAGTTCCACGGCTTCATTTATATATGGAGATGACCTCAGGGGAAATTCAGGTTCTTTCTTCTGTATTTTTTAACCTCTTTCCTGAGAGTAGTAGCCTCTATACCTAGCCTGGCACCTTATATGTGCTGGTTGGTGAATAGACTGTGTTGTGACCCTCAACATAGGAGCCAAATGCCAATTTGTCCATTTGAACTGAGAGGCACTCTTCTCTGCCTACCAGGCCAGCCATTTTGTTTCACATGTCTAGTTGGGATGTTACTTTTTGTGTTTTGAAATAACTCATACAGCAAGCACATTTCTAGGTACTGAACTTCAGTAAACCCCTGCTGTTCATTATAGTGTTTCTCCACCTCAAGATTGCAAAATTGGCATCATCCAGGAGATTAGAGTGAGCTTTGGGACATCTCCACTAACATCCTTATCAACTTGAGGACAGGGCTTAGAGTAAGTGTCACCACACCATAACCCAGATCTTAGAGCTAAATCCAGGTGAGAGAGAGGATAACCCGATGCCAGTTAGAATGGCCATCAGGGCCTGGATTTTACTGCTTCAGGATTTGAAGCTTAAATCTGAGGCAACAGGAAGAAACTTTGTGAATACTTCCTCTAGTCTGAAATTGACATCCCAGAAGCCAGGTCTTTCTAATATACAGAAACTAACTCCGGTGAGTCCCACATGTCAGGCCTGGACCTAAGGGAAATAACTCTGTGGGCTTCAGTCTAGATCCACTAAAGAACCCATTCTCTAGTGCCTGATGTTATTATGAAAGAAAGGGAAAACCTGCAATTATCCTAGCCTTAAAAATCTCTACCCTTAACAGAAGGCCTTTTGTTCCCCCCTAGAAAGAGCACGTTAAGGCCAAATCTTTTTCTACTTTTAACTGAAATAAGAGCAGTAACATTTACAGAGCACCTATAGCTTGCCATTTCCTATGCCTGGCAACTTAAACACATTGTTATATGCTCACACCCATCTTCTAGGCAACATGTTCATATTTTATAGAAGAGGAAACTGAGGTGCAAAATAGTTAGTGACCTGCCCAAGGTCATACATGTAATTAAGAGTACAAGTGGCATATGAGTAAGGGTCTGTTGATTCTATGGCAACTGTACTTCTCTGTCAAAAAGAGAGAGAGAAAAAAAAGACATCTTTAAATCTGAAGTCAAGGAAGAAAGTATTGAGTTATTCCCTAAGCTGACATCTTCATTGTTTAATTACTTGTTAGACTGTGTATTTTTTTCAAACTATTCTTATTCCCCTCTTACTCAGACACTCCAAATGGCTTTTTTGTGTTTCCCGGACCTGGTCTCATTCTTACACATACATCAGTGATGGTGACATGTCCTTTATTATTTTTTTTAAGTCTTGCCCATTACAAGGCATTGTGTGATGAGAAAGGTGGCTTAGATGATAAAAAAAAAAAAGAAGATTGGCAAGTTTCCCCCGCACACGGTGGATGGAATGAATAACGCATGGCCGTTTATGTTAAAAGGTTTCCTTTTACCTGAGTTTGGCAATTTCCAGGGTCATCTTGGTGAAATTAGATTTTAATTCTGAAATATTGTTCCTGGAAATGTTCCCAGTGGCCAATTCGCATCTCCTGAATAATAGGATTTGAGCGAAAATTGAAAGTGCTAGTAAAGTATGAGGAATATCTGCCACATAACCTTTGGGAACACGTTATCTTTTTCTTTCTTTTTTCTTTTCTTTTCTTTTGTTTGTTTGTTGTTGTTGTTGTTGTTGTTGTTGTTTAATATAAAGGAGTTATTACCATGTTGCATGTATCTGACGTTCCTGAAAAACAGAAGTGCACCTTAGATGAATGTTTTCCAGTTAACTTGAGATCTCCTCCATTGTACCTTTTAAGTGCGACCCGAGGGATTCCATGTCATTCCTGTTCATCTTTTACATCTCTTCCTTTCTGCTGTGTTTTGAGCACAAGAGAGCAAGGTTTCTTGCTAACCTCTCTGACATACTTGTGTTGTAGACAATGCAGGAAAAAGTGATTCTTACTATGTCTTCCCTATAACCAAAGTATGTAGAGAGCCATTAATAAATAAAAGGCAAATCCGTCAAGACCCTTGTATAAGCACATGGATTCCACACCCAACACATAGAAGCACCTTCCAACTTCTAGTCGGCTGTAGTAAGTGTAAACTCTGACCAAACGATGCCCAACAAGTGTATTGTATTAAGGAGTTAATTTCTCCGTATGTGTGGTAGCCCCATTGCCATCAAGGTCACGATTACCGTAAGCTCTTTGTAGTTGTGGCATAGCTCATTCTCACTTAACCCACATTGTCACGTTAAGCCTGGCTTCCAATTCTGGGAACTATGAGAGGAAAAGTTCTAACTTTGTAATGTGGTGCTTGAGAACTGAATCTCTCACATAATGGTGTTTCCCTGTCACAGGAAGCAGAAGGGGCACTGGTGACTCTTGTTCCCAACAGCTTTCAAAGGTGAGTGGTACAGGCAAAGATTTTCGAACATGGGTGAATTCTTTCCAAAGGTTTCTTTTAATTCAAAGTCATGCTCACTTTGTTTCTTGTTACACTTTAATAATCTGAATTTAGGGATAGACTTCCCTACTACCATATTCGCCAGTGTTCTCCAGAGAAAGAAGCAGTAGGATGTGTCCACATGTGCATGTATGTGTGTATGGATACTGAGATTTATTATAAGGAATTGGCTCACACAATAATGGAGACAGACCAGGCCCATTGTCTACAGTTAGCAAGCTGGAGACCCAGGAAAGCTAATGATGTAGTTAGTTCCAGTCTCAGTCCTAAGACTTGAGAATCAGGAGAGATGATGTTTCAATTCCAGTCTAAAGGCCAGCAGCCTGGAGACCTAGGAAGAGGCAACATTCCAGTTGGAATCTGAAAAAAAAATCCCTCTTCCTTGAGAGAGGGTGAGCCTTTTTGTTCTACTCAGGCCTTCACCTGATTGGATGAGGGCTGTCCACAGTAGGGACCACAATCTGCTTTACTTGGTCTACCAATTCCAATGTTAATTGCATCCAGAAACACTCTCACAGACACACCCAGAGTCATGTTTGACTATCCGGTCACCCCACAGCCCAGTCAAATTGACATATAAAACGAACTGTCACAACTACTATCCTAAATAAGATTTAAAGAATAGTTGTGATTCAGTTTGCTATGGATTTTTAATCTCCTCTGCCATCTTCCCTTCTTGCCCAGAGAATACCCTAGTTCTTGGTCTCTGAAGGTGTTCAGAGTTTAAAGATTCCCTTCTAAGAAGTAGATGGAGGCATGAGGGTAATATCTAGCATGGTAATTAAAAGGGAATAAGAGGTAAATGGAAACCCTTTAACCGATTTCAGTCTCTTATTATTTGATGACTTGATTACTTATAGTTAAAATCATTCAGGTACTCTCTTGTCCATACTGGGAGGCAGTCTCAATTCTGGCAAACCCTAGAACACCCCTGCTCCTTTTCTTTCCTCCCACATTGCTAGCTGTAAGACACTGGGTGAATGCCAATCCCTTCACTTTCTGCTACAAACTCTAAGACAACTTCAGTGGCAAACTTTTTTTGTTTCTTCATCCTGCCCGTTACCTTCTGTGTGCTCCATCTGCTTGACATCAGCAACTCCATCATTGACCCTCTTTCTGCTTCCTCTTACACAGGCCTCCCAGAGCATATCAAATCAACTATGTGCTAAACTGTGTGTGGCAGAGTGTGACTGACTGGTGTGGATAAGAGAAGGTAGTCAGAAAAGGAAGGAAGGAGGAGGAGGTAGGAGCCACGGGCTGGACTAGTGGAGGGTTCAGTGTAGGGCTCTGCTGAGTATTTACAGTGCACCAGGCATGGTGCTGAGAAGATCAAATGCGCGCGCGCGCGCGCACACACACACACACACACACACACACACACACACACACACACTCCTCAAAAATGGTCCCTGTTTTACGGACATTAAAGTCTCAAGGAACATCTGATGACTAGTAAGTGGTGGGATCTGAACCCCAGAACAGGTCTTTATGATTCCCAAACACATCGTCACGTTCATTGTGCATTCTGAATTTGGTCACAGGCAAAGGAAGCAGAGAGTGTGTTCCAAAACATTATTTAAGTTGAACAAAATCACAGAATCTGCTATCAGCAAGTTCTTTATTAGAAAATTATTTTTGGAATTAATTCTGAGGTAGTGAATTTATCAATGTTGGGTTCAGTACTTTCATGAAAGTTTTATTGGAATTTATCTAAATTAGAATGTAAATCACTTCCCATTATTCCCTTCCTTAATGCATCCCATTGACATAAAATGGGTATAAAACAAAGATCAGACTTTTGAAAAGCATCTTCTCCAAGATGTTCTGTTGATCTGGTCGCTTCCCACCTGTCTGAATTCATCTCGTACTGTCCTCTATCTTATGTAGAGGTAAATGCGACACCACTGCAGTCACATTGGACTTCTTTGTGTTCCTTAGATGGGCCACACCCATCCCCCTCTCCTTGGATCTTCCCATGGCTGACTCCCTAGCTTCATTTGGGTTTCTGTTCAGAGGCAATTTCTTCAACCCCCTGTCAAAAGTGTACCCACCCTCCCTCCTCACCCTCTACCCTCTTGCACTGCCTCCTTCTTCACAGAATTTCATGGCTCTGACTGGCTAATGCTCCAGTAATAAGAGACAGATGCATTCCTTTATTCTCTGAGCAGACAGGATTTTCCAAGGCTTCAATTTTCCAAGGGTGCTGTGTTCAGTTGCTATACTCTTTTGAGAATACATGCATGAAATGTGGGAAGAATATTAGCCTTAGGGGTACACACCAGGGAAGCGGCAACAGACATCACCTCTGGAAGACTACTTTTGCTTGTTAGTTTAAGGCTAAAAGTAATTGTGGAAATTGGTGACACATCTGAAAGACGGAGAGTGCATGTGATACCTTCCTTTGGAAGGCCAATTTGGACATCAAAACTTGAACAGAAGGGCCAAATTAATAGGTAAGACAGCTCCAGTGCCGGGGGTACAAGGACTAGCCTTCTTTTTTTCTGAACTTGTCCTCAAAACCTTTCTCACAAGTATCAAAAAGGCCCTGGGTCCTTTGAAGCTGTAACTTGAAGTCTCATAAAAGACACCGTCGTGTACAACTGACAACTTTTCCTGATGAAACAGAGAGCAGGCAGGACAGGTAGCTCCCTCGGGATGTATACCCCGGTGAAAGAATCTATTTTGGGAGGGATTTTCACAGCATGCATTTTTAATATCACTCAGGCCAACGTCTTAATCGGGCTTTACTGGTGGGGAGTGCTCCCTGCGCAGCAAGGATTGCCACGACGGGAATTTAATCTGAACACTTGGCATAGGCCTAATCATACTTCACTTATTTTCCTTTCTGTGTCTGCTTAAGATAAATGAGTCCCCTCCTTTATCAACAATAGCTCAGGATTCATAAGCTCACATATTTCACCTGGGACAGGGGATGTAGCAACTTGTACTTTATTATCCATCTCTCATTTTCTTCCCTTCAAACGATCGATAAGTTCTCCACCGAGGTCTCTTTTTAAAGGTTGCTTACAAGTTTCTGTTTCAGAACAACGTGCTGGCAGTGGTGTTTGTGCCTAAATCCTCCCCAAATCTGGGTGTGCATCTGGAGTAATTTGTGAGAGTTTTTGCAAGAATTTCCTTGGCAAACTTCAAGTCACATAAGACGCCCTAATTGCAGCTCCTTGGATTTGTGGGCACCAGTTCCCAATGACAGCTGTGATTTGTTTTCGTCCAGAGAGCATCCCATTTCCTGGGCCTCATAATACAGGACTTTTTTAAGTGGAAGAGACTTTAATGTTTATGCTGTCCAACTACCCACGATGACGTAGGACAAAATAGGCTCAGACTGGCCAGGCTTGTCCAAGTTTGCATTAAGACCTAGCAGAAGGGTCAAGGCCAGCACCCAAGTGCTATACTCTTATGATTCCATGAGATGTACTTACATTTCCTTGCAAACAGTCTTGCACGATAATCTTTGATATCTAGAGGTATACCTCAATCCCCATGGTGATCTGTTTGTTTGGGTGGCCACCCAGCACAGTACTGGTCTGGATAGATGGTACCTTGGGCTTGTTGACTTTTCAGTCAGGCCTGACTTCATTTGCAAGCCATACTCATGGTTCTTTATGGTTGACAGAGAACTTTTCATCCGGTCAGTCAAAATTTACTGTCTATCTACTCAGCGTAAGGGTTCTGACAGGTGATTGGGGATAAAAATACAGCTAAAATACTGCCGTTGCCTGCTAGAAGCTTTCAGTCGAGAGAGAGAGACAGAGAGAGAGAGAGAGAGAGAGAGAATATGAATAAAGAGAAGAAAGAGCAAAGCATGGTCAGGCATGCCCTGGCTGTTACAGCATCTGCTCTGAATTGACTTACGCTCACATTTCACAAGCTACAACAAATCTCAGGGCCAAAGCACCATACACGGGTGGGGAGATATAACCCTGCATGTATCCAAAGTCAGAGAGCAGCACAATTTTCAAAATCATGGCTGCTCTATCCTCTGATATCCCTGGCTGACTCTGTTGTTATGCTTCCGTGGACCTATAACTTGGGTAAGAAATGAATCTTTGTTGTTTGAAGCCACTGAGCATTTTGTTGTTTTTATCATGGTACAACCTAACCTCTTCTGACTGATGCACATGGATTGTCTGATTTAATCCTCAGTTTAGAAGATATAATTACCTTGGTTATCGAAGTATTTATATAAGGAAGAGTGAGATATAGAAAGTTAAGTGGAAGGACTAACACTTAACCTGTGATTCTGATTGCAGAAAACTCGTATTCTTAGCCCTACTGAAATGTTCTGTGTATCTATTTGTCTGTGTTTATGTGTTCCAGTTACTGAAGAAAGGTTGCTTCTAAAGGATTTAACAGAATCAGGGAAGATTTCCTAAAGAAACTAATAGGTATGCCCTGAAGGACAAGTAGGTATAAAGCAATTTGAAAATAAAGAGAATTAGGCTCATAGATAGATAGATAGTTAGATAGGGTGTGTGTGTGTGTGTGTGTGTGTGTGTGTGTGTGTGTGTGTGTGTGTGTGTAAAACCCTCCTCTTTGGCTGATTAACTCACCCCCAGGAAAGTACACAGCAAAGAATGTCCATCCATACATTACTACTGTCAACCAGGAAATATAGAATGCTCCAGATATCATGGCCTTGGATCTATAAATCATTAAAAGCAACTTTATGAAATGTTAGAAAACATAAGTGAGGAATCACAATTTCTGACCCACTGAGGCACCAAAGCAATTTGGCAGCTATGTGTGTCTTATACCCCCACTTTGTCTCTGTCTCCTCTTTTTTCTTCCCTCCTCCTCCTTCTCCTCATTCTCATTCTTTTCTTTCTCCCTCTCTCTCCTCTCTGCCCCTCTATACTTCTCTTTCTCTCTCTCTCTTTCTCTCTCTCTCTCTCTCTCTCTCTCTCTCTCTCTCTCACACACACACACACACACACACTGTTCTAACCAATCTATGAACTTTTAGCTTTGTGGTAACTTTGCAGTAGTAAGGAAAAGAAAGAAAAACTACAAGATAAATTGACATCAGTGGTAAAGGAATACGGATGCATTTGAGATTCTGTAGCATTTCAAACAAAGGATCAGAAGCTCTGACCTAGACACTGAGCGGTCATCTGGGCCTCTCTCTTGCTGTTGTGTTACTCATCAAGCACTGATATTTTTAATGCTCCCTGGAAAAGAAGACCACCAATTACCACCATAGCCTAGCTCACAGTGTGATTGCCTTGACTACAGACACACGTCCTATGTCTAATTCAGCTCTGTCTTCCTTCTTGCTACTCCTCCCACCCTCACCTTGGTCCTTGATGAACGACACTTGCCACCCTGTTCCTTTAGTAACTCCATACCAGGTATAGGCACATAATAGGGTTGTCTCTTACTGGCACTCTCTCTAACCTCCTATGTCCTTCCCCTGGCACGCATCTCTAAACCAGTTCTCTTTGCTGATTTTGGGAATTCCAGAGCACATAATACTGTGTCTCTGAAACCGGATTCCTCTTTTCTGTGAACATTATTAGATGTCTGTTACTCCTTAAAAAAAAAAAAAACTTGTTAAATTTCATACTGTAAGGTTCCCTCTTTTAAATATATGTTTCAATGACTTAAAAAAAATTTAATGTTTATTTGTTTTTGAGAGAGAGACAGACAGACAGAGCATGAGCAGGGGAGAAGCAGAGAGAGAGGGAGACACAGAATCTGAAGCAGGCTCCAGGCTGTGAGCTTTCAGCACAGAGCCCGATGTGGGGCTCGAACCCATTAACCATGAGATCATGACCTGAGCTGAAGTCAGATGCTTAACTGACTGAGCAACCCAGGCGCCTCAAAGCTTACACTGAATGTTTCAATGACTTTTAATAAATTTACTCAGTTATGCATCTGTCACTACAATCTGATTTTGGAGAATTTATGTGACCCCAATAAATTCATCTATCCTATTTCTGGTAACACTTTACTGCCAATCCCAGACGACCACTCATCTACTTTCTGCATCAGTTTACTTCACTGGATATCGTATATGAACACAGTCATACAATACATGGTCTCTTGTGTCTGAGGCCAAAAACTTAGCATGTTTTTGAGGTCCATCCGTGTTGCAGCACATACCAGCGTTTAATCTTTTTTATTGCTGAAATGTATCCCATTGCACAGCTAGAGAATATTTTTTATATCTCTTCATCACTTAATAGATATTAGAGTTGTTTCCACCTTTTGGTTATTGTGAATCTTACTCCAGCGAGCGTTTGCATGAGGGTCTTTGTGCGAACATACATTTTTACTTATCTTTGGCAAGTAGCTAAGAGTGGAATTTCTGGGTCATATGGTAATTCCAGCTTTAACTTTTTAACAGTCACTTTTTCCAAAGTTTTGCCCCATGTTGTGTTCCTGTTAGTGGTATGTGAGAGTTCCTGTGCATCTACATCCTTGCCATCATGTACATCACTCATGTGTTTTTCCTTTAGCCTAGAAGCTCCTAGAAGGGAGAGACTCTATCTACATGCCTCCTCACTTGGCTTCTAGCACAGGGCTGGGCACCCACTAAGAGCTTAGCAGTGCCACATGGAGTGTGGTGATGAAGGACTTTTGTTTTCGAGTTAGGGTGTGTCAGCATGTCTGAGCAACAGTTCCCTCAACTGTGCAATGGGTGAACCGTGCCTACTGCCAGTAAGGATTAATGGAGATAATGTCAATAGGGTGCTTTGTCTAATGCATATGGAAACTGTAGCTTTGACATTACGGTTTTATATTTGTTTGTATTCATGCTTTCTGAACCATCCCTGGGTTAACCTATTTCTCTTTTGCTCTCACAGTCACGTATTTAGAATAGTGTGTGCTGGGCCATGGGGATTGAATAGCGAGTGACACAGTATTTCTCATCTCAAAGAACATTGAATTCTGGCAAGGCAGGACATAGGTGGAAATGGATCCCTGTAGTGCCATGCGATAAATGCTCTAATGGAGATGCGCACAGGATATGAGGAGACCTCAGACAGGGACCCCAGACCAGGAAAAGACATCTAACAAGAACCAAAGGACTGGGGAAAGGGCCAGAAGGGTTAGAAAGAGCGTTACTGCCCAAGGAAGGACATATGCAAAGACTTGAAAAGGGGAAGAGTTGGGAGAAATTGCTAGCGTATTTTGTGCCAGAGAGAAGGGAGCCTGGCAGGAGACGAGGCTGGAGAAGTGTCCAGGTGCCAGATGAAGACGGTGTTAAATATTACATTAAGGAGTTTCTCCTTACCTGTGCTGCTCTGTTCTGTCACATTTTACAGGCTGAGGAACTCCAAAGAAGATAGTTCAATACGTGAATGGCAGAAGTGACCATTTATAGATAGATTAAAGGGGAAAAAATTAGAGCAGTCTCCATATCTCTGACACTCTGATTCAATATTTATCAATCTTTTTTTTATTGCCTCCTCTCCCCCAGAACATTTTTAGATATATTTTTCCCTATTTGTCCCCCCACTCATGAATTTTTAATACTACACATATACTGTATATGTACTCTATACCTAGTCATGATTTGTGCTTTATACATAAGAAAACTAAGATTTTTCTTAACTCCCTCCAGTCACCAAATTTCACCCACTGGGGACACTATCACCTTTGTTGAGAATGCATGTTCTGATCTATTGGACTCTGCTCAAGAGATAAGCGTAGGTTTTAACATTTTGTAATCCCCACAGTGCTCTTCAAAATGCACCACTTAGAAGGAAGAAATTCTGTCATTAAACAAATATTTGCTGAGCCAAGCATTATTTTAATAATTGAGGCTATAGGGGTACCTGGGTGGCTCAGTCGGTTGAGTATCCGACTCTCGATTTTTGGCTCAGGTCATGATCTCGTGGTTCTTGATTGAGATGGAGTCCCATGTCAGGCTCTGCGCTGACAGCAGGAGCCAGCTTGGGATTCCCTGTCTCCCTCTCTCTGTGCCCCTCATACTTGCACTTTCTCTCTCTCTCTTTCAAAAATAAATAAACATAAAAAAAAAAAGAATTGAGACTACAGTGAACAAAACTCCTGCCCCTCATAAAGCTTACATTCTGAAGCAACTTGTGTATAGATAAAAATGGTTCACCCTTCAACAAAACCAAGTAATGCCTGCCATTAAAATTGCTCAGCAGGAGATAGGCTTGCAACTTGATTCCTAAAATAGAACTTGACAGTACTTCCAGCTTGGAAATACGCTGAAGGAATTAAAAACTTGTTTGATGCTAATGCAGAAGGAAAATCAGAAGAGCAAGAAATAGCAAGATCTTTAAATCAACATAATACTAATTCCCAGCCCTCCCCCCCCCCCCACAAAAGGCAGCAGAGCGTTTCACATCTCAGGAATTTGAGGACACCGCAGTGTTTTGCCAGCACCAGTGGGAAGGCATCTGGGGACACCGGTGACTGTCTTTCATTGGCAGTGACTGAGAGAACTGTGGTCCCAAGCATGTGGTCCTTTTAAGTCTGGGAAGGGGACCTCTCTGCCATTGCTGTGGAAAGGAGACTTCGGGGAAGCTGGATCCCCACAGCCACTTCCGTCTAAGGTCGTATCCCCTCCTGGGGACCCTGGAAGACAGTGGCCTCTAGAATTCATGGCCTTGACAAATCTCTGGTCCACCCACCCACCCCCTGCTTTGGAAAACCTCTCTTTCTCACCTCCCTTCCTAACGTAGTCCATTCAGTGAGAGTTACCTTTCACAAAAGATAAGAAACCCCACTGCTTTCAGGCTGCCTATGCTCCTTTGCTCTCAAAATCTCTAAGCCTCATAATTACAAAGCCTAGGAACCTATTTGAAATGGCAGTGAAAGTGGCCAGGGGTCAGCGTGAGAGCTGGGAAGAAAGAAACAAATTAATATTTCAGTCCATTGTCCTGCCCCTTGGAAATGTCTTTATTTATTCTGTACTCATTTTGTAGAAAACTGTCCATTTGAAACAACCAACCAGTCTCGACCGCATAAAAAAGAACAAATGTCATCATTCTTGGACCAGCCCAAAGGGAGAGTCTCTGGATTGTACCCACCTCTGCTCCCATCCCCACCCCTAACCCCTCTTTCCCTCAAAAGACCTTACACGGAGGCCATTCTAAATTTGAGAGAATACTGAGATTTCCTCATGTACGTGTGAAAAGCCCTGTGTGCCAGGCATGTGGGTAGACAGTGGTGTACTGCAATATATAGGACAGGAGAGGCCCTGCCCCAACTGGGATGACAGTGGGATCCTGACCCCCCACTTTTGTTTTGAGCATGCTTTATAGACTTTAGGACCACTAATTGGACAGATCTGGCCCTGTGGAGCCCAGCTTTCTGGCTGCTAGAATTTTTATGCTTGCCTTTAAGAATATTGAAGTTTTACCATTTGAACAGGGGGACATAAAGCTCTGTTTCCTCCTAATTACTTTTGGAATGACTGTGAATCTTCCATCTAAATGCCTCTTTGAATCTTACTGGGAGGGAAATTTTGCTTTAAAACTGACCTAAAGCTCCTATCTTAATAATACTGATAGCTTCTTATGTCTGCAGTTAAAGGTGAAATGTTTTAAATAAGGCTATTCTCAAGTTGTTTTGATGTGTATCAATCCAGTCTAATTGTTCCAAAGCCATAAAGAAGATTCTAATGTGGGAACATATGTAATTGGACACTCTAATTTGTATTATATTTAGAATATAGGTGCCAATAACAAAAAATTATACTACTTGTAGACCTTTCCCACTAATACTTTAGGCAGACCTAGGGATTGGGATGAAGACTGGAAAAATGAAGTGATGATTCACAAGAATAGGAAGAACTGATAACTGAATGAAATGGTAGAGATCTGGCAAGTTTATGTTAAGTTTCCTACCAAAAGAGGTATTGAAGTAAATGTCAAATTACTGTTGCAAAGGAATCCATTGCCTGTTGGATGACATGAGCATTTCTCAGATGTTGGTCATCTGGCTTCTCCTTCACTCTGGCTGTGTGCCACCTGTATTATAAACTGTCTCTGAGGAAGGATAAAGAGAGGCCTTCTTTTTTTCTGACTCCCCATGGTTTGCAGCACACGATTATGTACACAGCAGTCTTTCCAGAAATAGCAGATGATTCATTTTGCTTATGCTCCTTGGCATGGAAAATAGTTGGGTTATAATAAAGAAATTCTGGACCCCGGAAAGAGAGAATAGAGGTGTTTGACCATAAGAATAGATGGCATTATTCTTGCAGTTGGAGAGGGCCCTCTGTACCATCACCGAGCGCTCTCACCAAGTAAGTGAAAATCAAAATGGCAGAATGCAATCCAGCAGATACTTACATATATTACTTTTGCAAACATTAGATGAGGTTAGAATAATGAATAAGAGCATATAGTCTGAACTGGAAAGACTTGGGTTCAAATTCCTGATCCTGTAATTAACTAGCTGTGCAATTATGAGCGAGTTACGGATCAGTATATTTTTTCACCTGTAAAATAAGGAAAATAAAGACTATATCATAGGATCATTAAGAAGATGGCATGAGATGATGTGTATAGCACTTAGTATATGACATGGATTATTGACACATGTTACTTTTTAAAGCAACGTACTATTTTGTAAATAAATCAATGAGAACTTAACTATTTTATAACAGGTTTTCTCATTACAATTGCTATTTATTGAAAATGACACACTACAGGCAAGTAAAAAGAAGAAAATAAAACACTCATATCTTAGGCATGTAAAGATTTTCATTATTAACATTTAAGTATATTTCTCTCTAGAATTTTTCCCCTATGAAATTTCTTCGAGAATTTGTCCTATGTGCACATATGATTGTATGTGTGTATCTGTATGAATATATATAGTTATATAAAAATGGTAAAAATGCACATATATTTCTTTAGTGAGTTATTATTTCATTAATAATGGATTATGCAGCAGCGCCTGGGTGGCTTAGTTGGTTGAGCGACCAACTATTCATTTCAACCCAGGTTCATGAGTTTGAGCCCTGCATCAGGCTCTTCATTAACAGTGAAGCTTTTGGGTAGTTTTTAAGTTTTAATTTTTTTCTCATAACTGGCAAGGTGATGAGCAACTCAATAAATAGCCAAATAATTTTGCATTTATAGTTTTATTTCCTTATGATTAAATACATGAAGAAACATGGTGGTTTTCAGTAGAAATTCATAAAAATGAAATAAAGCATGGAAAACACAGAGTATAGTAATAAGCACATAGTAAGTTACCACTAAATATTAAGAATGGCAGATCTATACACTTTAATAAGAGGGGAGGGAGATAGATTTTATCTAAATAGGCTTGCCAATTACCCCAAATATAATTTTCTATATAAGAATGTTTAGCCGTTCTTATCTAACACACATCACACAAACAAACCAGTTTAGTTGGTTTATAGATGTCAGGTTTAGTATGTGTTTCTATGAAAAGGTCTGTTTCTCCAACTAACAAAAATCATCAAGTATAAACCAAAACAAGATAATTGACATATACTTTGGGGGGTGGGGATTGGGTGGGTGTTAACTTTTTCTTTTTTTTTCTTTGGTTGTGGATTCTACCTGCTGCTAGTGTGATATGAACATACCCTCAGCCCATTGCTTCTCACACTGGGTTTGAATGCCCAGTCTGGGACCCTTTTGGCAGAGCTGTCCCCGCAAGTACCAAAAATAGAAATATACAGATGGCATGCTATCCATGAAAGGACAATATTGACCTGAAAAATCTGTTCTCCTCCACAGGCTAAAGTGCCGTTATGAAGGAGGGATGGGGAAAAGTGCCCATTTCCCACATGGTCATTCAATACCCCCCAATGTGGTGTCTGTCCTGAATATATTGATGGACAGACCATGTGGCACCCCCCAATGTGGTGTCTGTCCTGAATATATTGATGGACAGACCATGTGGCAGTGCCAGAGAGAAGAAATGGTAGACTCAAGAGGAACTTGAGGAATCTGAGAAAATGTAACTTAGTGAAATAGGCTGGGTGTGAACTGGCAAACTGAAGAGTATATGGTCCCTAGCATAGCCTAGGTCAGCTACTCACTTCCAGCCAGTGGTGACTATGAGAGAAGGCAGGCTCAGGTTTCCCAAGGCTTCCAGCTTCACAGGAAGCTGAAAACCTGGAATTTTTATTTAAATCTTTCAGTTTTCACATGTGTTTGGGAAAATGTAGGAATAAATTTTTAAAAAGTATGTGTGTGTGTGTATGTGTTTTTATATATGTATGTGTATATTGTTTTATTAAAATGGGTCTCTGGCTTGCTAACTGCAGATATTGAAACTTGTCAGCCTCCACAATTGCTAAAGCCAGCTCTTTAAAATGAGTGTGTGTGTGTGTGTGTTCGTTCTGTTTCCCTGGAGAACACTGAGTGATACAGATACACACCCACACTTATTTGGAAAAAAGGAAACATGGTGGAAGGACAAGGAAAGAAGCTAGACTTCTTTGAATACATCTTGTTTTGTAGATTTGACTTTGGTCCCACCTAACAGTTCACAGAACTATAATACAAAATTGAACCTTAAAACATTCATGAAAAATTGAAAGGTGGTGGGGAATGAAATGATTAAACCTTACCAGACAGTAGGTTGGTGGCATAACCTAACTATACATAATGGAATTGTTTCAAGTGGTTTTGAAATCCAGTCATTTGACCATACCTTCCTAGTAGGATGTGCTGTAGAGTTGTTTTAAGACAAATTTTAAATTGCTCTGCTTAATCATAATGTTAGAATAGTAGTGACTGTATATTGTGGGTTAAATCAAATGAGTAATCATTTTCTTGTTACTGAGAACACAGATTTTTGGTTTGAAAGAAAGGTAATAACATTGTCAGATCTATGAGATTCAATGGAAACATTCAAGTCCTGAATTTGAATTGAGGTTTAATGAGAATTCGTAGTTTATTCTATTAAAAAAACAACAACATTCAGAACTTATTCTCCAGCTCTGTCCACAGAAACAAGGATCGACCCAGTAGCAATGAGCACCTGAAGCTCTCAGTTTGTGGTTTCTAATTACTACTTACTACAAAAAGCTGCCACAGGTGTTCTTAGTAGAAATGACTGGTTCCAGGCCTGGGACAGGATGTTCTGTGAAATAACTCTAGATAATTTTGTCATACCAGAAGCATAAGGTCCATCAAAGACTACTGGGTCATATTAAAATGACCTAGACACCAACTTGAAGAGGTTCCTGCTGAGCAAGGGTAGCACAGTTAGAACTTCAATAGCAATAAAAACTACACTGGAATGACACAAGTAAAAAATGTCCATAATGATTCTTAGAAAAGAAAAAAGCACTCATTGGTTATCTTTGGAGGATACTAGGTGACCAATATTTTGAGGATCAATAAATAAAGGAGGAAAAATCAAGCAACTTTCAAGTTTTTGTAAACCATAATTTAGGGTAACAGTTGATGAAATGCACTTTTTCCTGATAGAATACCACAACTAATAAATTAAGAAATAATAGAATTATTTTATCACCAATTTGAAATCTCTAGTGAAGTAATAGATCCTCTGGGCAAAGATCACCAGTGGCTGATGACATCACCGTGGAAGACATTGTATGTCTCCCGACAGAGCATGTATTAGAAAAATACCCTCCAGTTCAAAGATGTCATTGTCCCCATCTCAAAACCCCTGAATATGTCACATTGCATGGCAAAAGAGAATTAACATTATGGATAGAATTATGGTTGCTAATCAGATGACTTTAAAATGAAGAGATTGTCCTGAATTATCTAGGTGTGCTCAGTGAAATTGCAAGGATCTTTAAAAGTGGAAGAGGGAGTTGGAAGATTCATTGTCAGAGTCATCCAGTTAATGTGAACTTTGAAGATGAAAGAGGCCATGAGCCCAGGAGTGTGGGCAGCCTCAAGAACCTAGAAAAAGTCAAGAACTGGATTCTCCCTTAAAACCTCCAGGAAGGGGTGCAACAGACCTGCTGGCACCTTGATTTTTGCCCTTTGAGTCCTGAATCAGACATGTACAAAACTGTAAGATAATGAATTTGTGTTGTTTTAAGCCACTGAGTTCATGGTTATTTGTGATAGTAGCAATAGAATACTAATATATTCCATTTCTTAGAATGTGTTCTTCCTATAAAACTGAGTTTTCAAGCCTCTTGATCTAACTACCAATTTATAGGTAATACAGGAGACAGAAGAACACATTGTGTGAAATTATGGAATGCTCAACAAAATGTAAACTCTGGGCAATGCTATCACAAAAATGATATGTTTTCTTTATCGAATAAAGTATGTATATGTGTATGGATGTGAGAGAGAAACTGACTGACTTAGGAGACTTTCAGGAGATAACCTAGTATTTCATGTACCAACTAATTACAGCAGGGAACTTGATCCAAATAAGCAAATGTAAGGAGAGAAAATTTAAATGAATGAAATTTGAACATTGACACTGAGCATTAAATGATATTAATGATTTTATTTATTTTTTGTTGTGATGGTGGTAGTGATGGTTATATTTAACCAAATGAGATGAGTGTGGTGGGTAAAGTAATAATGATAGCCATAAATGGATCATTGTTGAAGACAAATGACAGGTACACAGGTGTGTGCTATTTACACTTTCTATTTTTGTATACATTTTAATATCTCCATAATAAAATATTGGTAAAAATGTTGGTAACTAATTTGACTTCTTAAATATTTTGTGAGAAAAACATACCGTGTCCAAAAACTGGATTCGACCATGAGGCTACCAGTTAACAATTTCTGCATAAAGTTTTGGAAACTGGACCTTTTTCTTTAACCTGGGGAATTATCTTTTTCTTCTATCCCACTCACCTCCTGTCTCCCTTCTTTCTGCACTTCCTAGAAAAAGGGCTTCCTTCATCTGTGCTAGTAAATGACTAGGGGGCATTACAGATTGCTTGGAATAGAATTTTCTCAGAATAAGTGAGCAAAGAGGGTACTATGCATAATTGCATTGAACAATACTTCCTAGTGTTTTATTGGACCTCCTCTCATTTCACCCTCTCAAAAAAAGGGGGGCAATAACTTTGTTTCCGTTTTTGAAAGCCTGAGGTTTTTTCGAAATATTGGCTAATTGCATTTTCTATGTTATCTCTGTGCTTCTATTTCAGGATGGAATGGGGAACTTGAGAATCACAGACAAAGGTCTAAAACTAGAAGGAGACTCCGAATTCTTGCAACCTCTCTACGCCAAAGAAATCCAGTCCCGACCAGTAAGTTCCTGCTGCAGGAAAAAGGAATGGTTGTTTTTCTTGACTCTAGATCTGGGGAAATTTATCATCAGCCATCAGCAGAGTATAGAGGATTATGGGAAGGAATGGTAATATAGGT
Organism: Acinonyx jubatus; assembly: GCF_027475565.1. Classification (NCBI taxonomy): domain Eukaryota; kingdom Metazoa; phylum Chordata; class Mammalia; order Carnivora; family Felidae; genus Acinonyx; species Acinonyx jubatus. The sequence goes on along the minus strand of NC_069380.1, from coordinate 188,439,510 downwards.
AGTGAGATATGCTCATATCTGAAGTCTCAAGCATAAGCATTTGCTGTGGTACCGTAAACGATGATGATGACCTCTCCGAGCCTTTCTCTATTCCTGCCAAAAAGAGGGTAATAATCTCTGTTAATGAACTTTTCTAGATTCTGCTGCAAATAAGCCAAGAAAATATATGTGGATGTGCTCTAGGTACTATACCAATCCCAAAAGTATTGCTATCATTTTTTAATTGCCAAGTGCTTTAGATACTATCTTTAGAAACACAGAAGTAAAGAACTAGAATTTTGTTTTTCATTAAGAATTTGGACAAGGTAGCCAAGGTTGGTTAGAATCAATTCGGTAATCAGCAACCATGCTCTGAAATGGTACTAATTACTCTGGTCTGGTATTAATCTGGTATTAATGCTCTCTGTTCCATGTACTTTGCTGCTTTGCAGGCATTACCGTTACCTAATTTAATCCACAGATTTGTCCATAGGGTTGGCAATTATTGTCGCCTCAATTTTATAGATTAAAGAATTGAGCCTGAGTGAGGTACTGTGTTCAAAGCCACACACTTACGAAGTAGTAGACCAGGGACTCCAGTGCAGGAAATCGAATTCCAAAATGTTCCTATTAACCAGAGTCTCCTACTTAAGCTTTTTCTCTCATCTGTTATTTTTGTCACGATAGAAGTGATTTCTGGTTTGTTTTTATTAAGCAATACGATCAGAATTAATTTTTGCTTTTGAGTGTTTTTTTCTTCTCAGTTGTTTCTTTGGCTTTGTTTCTGTGTTCGTCTTTTTGGTGGGGTGGTGGAATTTGCTGTCTGAAAAGGATTGTTAGTGCATTTGCTCTTCTGGGATTGGTCCATGCCCACCTGCAAACAAAGAGTAATGTGAAAGCTCCCCAAAGTGTTATTTGCATGGCGTGCATCAATGGGCATAATTAATGAAATTCAGCAACTTTATGCAGTGGGTACTTTTATCTGAATGCTGTCTAAACTACTGAATTCTGTTAAACTGGATGCAACTACTGAATTGCCAATAAGTTTACTTCCTTGTAAATCTCCCTCCCTAGTAAAACGGAGGGAGTCATGATGTTAAAATTATCAAAAAGAGAAAATCACTTCAGCAACCCAATCAGTGATTATAAAATTTAACTGGAACTCGTAGCACACTGAGTTAGCACTAAAGTACAAAGAGTACTATTTTTATAGTATCTCTCATCTTTGAAGAAGTTACATCCTAGAAGGAATCATGAGATAAGATTATAATAAGGAGGGCTGAGTGATGATTCCATGTTGAACTGAATGGAAATAGTGAATTTCCAGCATTTAAGAAATCACTCTTAGAAGCATTGCTTCGATCTGTATTTATTTCTCCCAGCCTGGCAAGTTGGTTAAATCATCTTTTGAGTTACTAGTTGTACTTTAGATTAATCTTACCTGTATTGACCTTGTTTTGAGTATTGTTGGCACAATGTTCTATTAGTTTCAGGTTAAAAAAAGTGATTCAACAAGCTTATATATTACTCTATGTTCACTACAAGTGTATCTACCATCTGACACTGTACAACATTATTCTAATATCATTGACTATATTGTTTATGCTGTATTTTTTATTCCTGTGGCTTACTCATTCCATAACTGGAAGCCTGTATCTTTTAATCCCTTTCACTCATTTTGCCCATCCCGGCTCACCAGCTTTCTGACAAACGGAGTTGTTCTCCGTATTTATAGGTATGATTTGGTTTTTTGTTAGTTTGTTTAATCATTTGTTTTTTTCAGATTTCACATCTGAGTGAAATCATATGGTATTTGTCTTTCTCATCTGACTTAGCTCACTAAGCAGAATACCCTCTTAAGTCCATCTATGTTGTCACAAATGGCATGATCTCATTCTTTTTATGGCTGCATAATATTTCAGTGTGTGTGTGTGTGTGTGTGTGTGTGTGTGTGTGTGTGTGTGTGTACCAATCTTCTTATTCTGGATTAAACTTTTTAAGTCACTAGTTTTGACTTATAATTTCCTTCTACTGGTGATGACCTCTTTATTTGTAAAGGGCCAGATATTTAAATATCTTAGACTTCTTTTTTTTTTCTTCTTTACAACTCTTTGAAAATGAAACAATGTTCTTACCTTGAGGGCCACCAAAAAATAGCCTGTAGGATAAAGGTTGCCAAGCCTTCTATATTAGTGATATTTCTGTAAATATATAAATGATCTGGCTAAGCAACATATGGTATAAGAGAGCAGATTTTTTTTAATGTTTTTAATATTTTATTTAATATTTTATTTAATATTTTATTTTACTTTACTTTTTACTTTACTTTACTTTTATTTTATTTATTTTATTTTATTTTATTTTATTTTATTTATTTTTGAGAGACAGAGTGTGAGTCGGGAAGGGGCAAAGAGAGAGGGAGACACAGAATCCAAAGCAGGCTTCAGTCCCTGATCTGTCAGCACAGAGTCCGATGTGGGGCTCCAACTCATGAACTGTGAGATCATGACCTGAGCCAAAGTCAGACGCTTAACCAACTGAACCACCCAGGCGCCCCAAGAGAGCAGATTTTAAGATCATGGGTAGAATAATTGATTTTTTGCATAAAATATCCTGACATAAGTTTCCTTGGTGTAGAATTAGAGTCATATAAAGGAATTGAAAAGCGTTGTTTCAGAAGACTTGAAAGGGGATACAGGTACATCTCTTAGGCCCACGTGCAGGAATTGAACTTTTTGCAAATTTTTAGCCAGCGTATCTGAAAATCAATGGCCATAAGATACCAACTCAAAGATATACTTGACAGAAAGCTTAAAAAGTAATGATAACCTCAAAAGTCTTATTTTAATATTGAAAAATCAGTGAGCTAAATTCCATGCTTTCTTGTCATCACTTAAGGAAACCAGAGTGTCAGAATTGACTGTCTTTCATTGTCCTTAGAAAGTATTCTCCTTTCAAAACATAAATAGTGAATAGAGCTCTTTAGCTATTCTGACAACAGAATAAATATCTTCTCACTGGAGAAAATAAAGACCTACAGATATGCATATATAACAAAATCTGTCCGTAAATCACATGAGCTGTTGCTGAAGCAGTGCCCGTACCTATTCTTCTCCGTCACGCGCTACCTGCAGGTTGCGGCCATCATCCTATCCTCCTTCACCTACACCCTTGCAATGTCCATCTCTCTCTGCTACCTTTCTCTCTTAGCCTCACATCTACATTGTAGCCAAAGTGGGCGTTTCAAAATGTCAAGTCTCTCCACCTCTTCCCAAAGGATTCTCCATCCTCTTGCCATTGCACCCGGAATAAACTCCTGACTCCTCATGAAGGCCTAGAAAATTCTCTCCTAGATGTTTTTCATAGAGGGCTCCTTCTGGTCATCCTGTTCACAGTTCACATGTTGCCATTTTAGAAAGACCTTCCTCATTTAGTGTAACAGCATATGTGAAACATCACCCTGTTTTTTTTTCCCTCCTTGTAACTGTCATCATTTGACATTCTTTCTTGCTTAAGAATATAAATTAGGAAGAGCAGGAGATTGTGCAGATTTTCCCCACTATATTCCCTAACCCTATTGCCATTTCCAGCACATGGTATATGCTCAGTAGATATTTGTAAAATTGAATAATAAATCATTCAAAATAAAGTATCACTTAAATCTGTCTTGCAGAGGAAGCACTCTTAACAGTTTTGCATACCAGGGCAGCTGGGTGACTCAGTCAGGTAAGTGCTCAACTTCAGCTCAGGTCATGATGTCACGGTTTGTGGGTTTGAGCCCCCATCTGGCTCCACACTGAATGTGCAGAGCCTGCTTGGGATTCCCTCTCTCTCCCTCTCTCTCCCTCTCTCTCTGCCCCTCCCCCATTTGTGCTTTCTGTCTCTCTCAAAAATAAATGAATAAACATTTTTTTGAAAAACACCACATTAGGCACACCTGGGTGGCTCAGTCTGTTAAGCATCTGACTTCGGCTCAGGTCATGATCTCACAGTTTGTTGGTTCAAGCCCTGCGTTGGGCTTTGTGCTGACAGCTCAGAGCCTGCGGCCTGCTTCGGATTCTGTGTCTCCCTCTCTCTCTCTTCCCCTCCCCTGCTCATGCTCTGTCTCTGTCTCTCAAAAAGTGAATAAATGTTAAAAAAAAATTTTTTTAAATATCAGTTCAGTGTACATTTTTAGGCATTTCCTACAAGTATATTTTTTAAATAAAACCATACTTTGCATATTCTTTTGTACCCTTTTTCTTCCAAATAATATATTAACAATAAATTCTCTGTATCTAAATAAATTTTAATAGTTTAAGAGCTTTTTTGAAGCATAATTGATATAGAATAAACTACACCTATTTAAAGTGTGTACATTGAAGTGTTTTTGCATACACACACACACACACACACACACACACACGAAGTCATCACCACAATGAAGACAATGAATATATCTTTCACCCCTAAGAGTTTCTCCCTTACCCCTTCATAGTTCCTCAACCAACTACCAATATGCTTTCTGTCCTGCACATTACGTTGCATTTCTTAGAACTTTACTTAAATGGAATCATACAATTTGTGTATCTGAATAATTTTAAGAATACATTGTCCACATCACTTTATCAAGATCTTTCAACCATTTATTTAATATTCAACTTAAAGGAGATTATGTGTGTGTGTGTGTGTGTGTGTGTTTGCTTGTCTGCAATTACTTTGTCTTGGTTGGCCTGGGGAGAGATAGTGGAAGTGGTTCAGGGCATAGACCTTGAGTATTTCCCTTTTGGATGATATAAGAGCACTGAGAAGGGACTGGAGAATAACACACTAAGCATGGCATCTAAGGTAGAATTGGTATCTCGTTGGATTTTCACAAAAAGTAAAAGCAGATATGCTAGATCCAAAAGGCAGGAGAGCGATATCAGAAGCTGGTGACTTAATCTATAGGGCTCCCCTTCTTTCAAGCACAGGGGTAATTGCCCGCTGAACAAAACTGGGGTTCTGGTAGCAAGGAATGTGTGGAAGGCCTGTTGGATAGGCAACCAATAGACTTTGCCATACCTACTGAGTTGTAACCTTGCAGGGCACTCACATGAACCTCACACGTAGCAACTTCCCTTCCTTTCTCCATTCTGGCAGTTTCAGCTTATTGGTTTTTTGCTGATGCACCTGACTATTGCTTCAGCCACCCCTGGGAGGGTCTTTTCAGAAGAAGTATCTGCAGTATCATTTCCCTGTAGATTACACCTGCCTTTATTTATTCTGCCCATTGAAAAGAAATCAGTGCCCTGTTGAAGAAGATTACTCAACCCCTCTAAGTGAGGATAACTAATGGAAGTATTGCTTTTGTGTTTCATTGATCTGAAAGGAATTGGGATTGGTTAAGCAATCCACACAACGTTCAATACTGTATCCAATTTCATTATTGAAGGTTGCAACCCTGTAAAGTCACTACAAATTGATTAGTGTGATAGCAATCACTTTGGAAGATAAGTTAATGAGAAAATGTTCATCCCTACAATAACTTGCATCTGGGAATTAAATGAAAGTCCCAGGACATGCTAGCATTAGCCACATGGATGCATAGCTTCTGTAAGTATTGTGCCACTCAGAAAATAGATTGAAAAGGACACACACTAAATTAACTATTCTACCATGACATCCAAAGACCAGCCTGTCTCTAGAAATACTACTTGAATGCATTATCACAGAATTTTTTAAAGTTAAGGGATATAATGCCAAAAAAAATTCTGCGTTTAAATGACCATTTCAACATGATGGTACTTTTTTCTTTTTAATTATATTTAAATCCATGTTAGTTAACATATAGTGTAATAATGATTTCAGGAGTAGAATCTACTGATTCATCACATACATATAACACCCAGTGCTCATCCCAACAAGTGTCCTCCGTAATGCCCATCACCCATTTAGCCCATCCCCCCCACCTACCTCCCCTCTAGCAACCCTTAGTTCTCTTTATTTAAGAATCTCTTATGGTTTGCCTCCCTCTCTGTTTTTATCTTGTTTTTCCTTCCCTTCCCCTATGTTCATCTGTTTTGTATCCCGAATCCCACATGAATGAAATCATATGATATTTGTCTTTCTCATCCTGCTGGTGTTGCTTAGGATAATACACTCTAGTTCCATCCCATCCACATAATTGCAAATGGCAAGATTCCATTCTTTTTGATAACCAAGTACTATTCTATTGTGTATATATACCACAGCTGCTTTATCCATTCATAATTCAATGGACATTTGGGCTCTTTCCGTACTTTGGTTGTTGTCAGTAGTGTTGCCGTATGCTAATAGTGCTGGCTATTGGGGAGCATGTGCCCCTTCAAATCAGCATGTTTGTATCCGTTGGATAAATACCTAGTAGTGCAGTTGCTGGGTCATAAGGTAGTTCTATTTTTAATTTTTTGAGGAATCTCCATACTGTTCTCCAAAGTGGCTAAACCAGTTTGCATTCCCACCAACAGTGCAAAAGTGTTCACCCCACACTCATCAACATTTATTGTTGCCTGAGTTGTTAATTTTAGCCATTCTAACAGGTGTGAGGTGATATCTCATTGTGGTTGTGATTTGTATTACCCTGATAATGAGTGATGTTGAGCATCTTTTTATGTGTCTGTTAGCCATCTAGATGTCTTTGGAAAAGTGTATGCTCATATCTTTTGCTCGTTTCTTTACTGGAGTATTTGTTTTTTGAGTGTTGTGTTTGATAGGCTTCTTTTTAATTGGTAAATACAGTTACAAAGTTTTGTCAAGTGCTACTAGTAGATAGGTTGAATGAACTAATACTAAGGAAACCTTTAACGACAAAGAATCAATTTGGACAAAAGTAGCAGATTCCTACTTTGGAGAGACTGCTCATCTTACTTTGCAGAATGATGTAACTAGATGGTGCTTTTAAATAACTTCCCGTGAAGTGACAAAGGAAGGGACACTAGCTACTCTGGGTAGCTACTCTTATAAGTATGTTGCGCCAGGCCTACAGCAATGGGAAAGTTGCAAGTGAATTTCTTTCTTTCTTTTTTTTTTTTTTAAGTGAATTTATTTCTATACTCACTTCCAACTATACTTGGGCTGGGCATAGGGGTCCTAGCCCATTACTATATGGAATTTAGAAGTTTAGGAGAGGAGAGGCAGAAAAAGAAGTTGGAGGAAGATAAAAAAATTAGTTTACTTTAAGAGAATAAAGTAGAAAATTATTATATTAGACTTGAGATTTATATGTCTTTTAAATTTCCTTATCCTATAAAAACTCACATATTTTTAAGATGTCTTTACTCACTAAAACCTGTGTGTAGAATTATGATATCAAAACTAAATGTGGTTCTTAAAAGTTGCCTGTTCCAAGAGACGGTATCACACCATGGCTAAACCCCTGTGCTATATTGTTGAACTTGGATGGCAGCAAGTGCTACCATTTGACAGATGAGTGATCTTTGAGAACCTTCGTAATTTGGCAAATTCTTGTTTTCTTGCTTGTAACATTGGTATTCATGGCTACATCATGGTGGTTGCAAGTAAGATAATGTTTGTGAAGTGCTTAATACAGAACTTGTCATGAAGTAAGTGTTCCAGGAATGGCGACTCCTGCTCTCACCCGTTGCTGCTGATGATGACAGTGATGATGACCATGACGGTGACAGTAATTTTCACTACCAGCATCATCGTCATGTGGCCCGCATATCACCTGATGTTTGAACTTGCTCTGAACCAGATGGTCTTTCCTCCTCTTCTCAAATGTCATCTTAATGACAAACTCATTGCCCTCCAAGGAAATCTATTTCCTGTTAAATAGCTTTTAATTTTAATTTTTTCCTTTAGTGAATTATACTCTTCCAATGTTCAATTCATTTGTTTCTCGTCTTCTGCTTAAATTGTTTTAGTACTGGCACAGTCTTTATTTTTTCTTTGTCCAACCTTTCTGAAAAAAAAAAAAAAACTTTTATAGCATATACCAATTACCTTACAAATGCTTATATATTTTGATCCAGTAATGACATTTCCACTCATTTTATGATCTATAAAGAGCCAAATGTAATAAAATATTTAAATATTAAAACACAAACACTGGTGTTGTACAAAAATCAGGCTAAGTGTTGGTATACCACCTTGTCAATATTCATGAAAGTTGAGAAAATACTGCATTCTCCTTGAAAGTCTGAGCTGGTCATTCTCACTGTGGACTTCTACATTTGGATCTTTCATCTCTTTGTTTTATGGAAAGATGAGGTTTTTTTTAATTCCATTCTGATTTTAGTATTATATGAATTAAGAGTTTTTCCACCAGCTGGAATTCCTAAGATCTATCTGGGGTGGAAGTTGAAGCCCCTAAGAGGTCAGTTAGACCATCACTGCATTTAATGGATGGAGTCCCAAAGGCTCAGAAAGGAGGTAGGGATGTACCCAAGTTCTACCAAGCTAAAGTCAGAATAAAAATTCAGAATTTTAGTCTTCTTGTATATCAAAACACTATTTTTATGTTAAATTATTTTCTCATGACACTGTTCAGTACAATAGGTTGAGTGATGCTGGCCATTTCCCTCTCATGGGGAATAACTTCCTGGAAGGTATGTTAAGTTCTGGAGGGAATATAAAGCTCTAAAAGAAAGAAAGGGAGGGAGGAAGGAAGGAAGGAACGAACGAACTGGAGACAACAGTGGATAATGCAATAAGACCAGACTTAATTATGGCTGATCTCATCACTGAGATAGTATTCTCTACTTCAGAAATCTATGAAAGTTAAATGAAGTAACTTCAGTGACCCACCTTGTGAACTATCAAGTGAGCTGTTGGTATGAAAACCTATGACAGAAGTTACACCCTGAATCCAGCTCATAGATCTAGTTTATTTGCCTCACGCAGTATTTTTTTTTCTTTTAATATGAATTTTTCTCATATTTAAATGTTTGAAGATTACACATTTTTTTAAAAAATCTACATTTTCTAATTCTTGTTTAAAAAACCTTTGGCAGAGTGGTTTGATATTTCTAAGGGCTGGAGCTGAGTAGAAGTTGCCTTCTTCAGATGGACATTTGTTCTCTGGTTTGCCACAGTCTCCACCAGGCACTATTGTCTCATACCCAAACTGCTTTAAGGCATTTATTTATATGATGGGGCTCTGAAGTCCCTTGAGGGTACAGCCCTTGGTTTATGGAATAGAGAATGTATAAATCTCGCCATGCAGAGTTCAGAAATTAGGTTGGCTTCTTAAGATCTTAGTCATTTATGATTCACTGTTCCCTAATATTTCTTTTTTGTTTTGGTTCTCTTTTGTGCCCCAGTTTCCCCAAGCAGTCTGGCTCCTGTGGGTTTTGAAATCATATGCAAGCGCAGCGGCAAGGGAGAGCAGCATCAGAGCTTCTTGGAGGCTGAGGCTCTGGCCTGCTACAGCCACACTCTCCCCTCCCTGAGACTCCTAGAGCATGCTTTCTTTGGGTCTCTATTCTCTGACCACTACAGAGCATTACTGGGGAAGAGGCAGATTGGGAAAAGAAAGTTGAAAATTTGGATTCAGCATTCTCTGCATGAGACAAAGAAAAGGTGGGGGTGGCAGAATGTGGGATGGCAGACAAGTACAAGCTTTGTCTGAAGAGGCTCTGTTACAATTTAGTTGCGACGAGAAGAGCCATGTCTCTGGTTAGTTGAGGAACCAAATGAAGGCTGCAGTGGTTTCTCCTCAGCAAGCAAAACAGCTTCAACTCCCAGCTGAACATATTGCACATAAAACAGTATTTTCCATGCCATTTGCATGGAACATGAGCATCTTGCTGTCTTTAATTAAGAAGTTAACTGGACCATGAAGTATTGCCTGAGTAAATAAAAGTGATTTGTACTAAGTCAGAGGGGTGCATAAGGCATCTTTGCATTTCTTTGTTCACACATAAATTATGGAGATTATTAAAAGATGGAAGGGTCATCTATAAGCCCATCTGCACTGGGAAGCTGATTGCCGTTCCCAAAATGTATCTCTCTTTTTGTGTGTTGTAATTTGTTGTGGACAATAGTGTGAACCAGATGCTTACTCATTTTTTTTAAAGCAGACAAACAGTCTTGAGTAGATCGACGCTTAATACTATGGTTGGTGTGTTTGTTTGTTTATCCTGGGAAACAGAGATAGTTACTCGGAGGCTTTTGGTTGCCGTAGAATTAAAATGGGCTGATAGGGTTCATGTTCTTCCTTTAATTTGGGAGCGATTGACTGTGTATACTTTTCTTAAATGAAGGTCATGCTGCAAATATAAGAGTTACTGAGGGCTTTGGTCAGATGTTCCTTAGAACTGTAATGGCCATTTTTAGTAGAAGTAGTTCCAAACTTCACATACAATCTGGCTAAGAACATCTGATTGTATGACTTGAGGGCCATTGGTCAGGGAGCCTGTCCCAAATTCTTTCTTACTGCCTGTTGTGATGCCCACAGGTCCACCATGCAGATCTCATTAATTCAAAGACTCAGAAATGTATATTCACGCCAACGCCCTACTGCAAATATTCCTTCTCCCCACGTGCATGCAAACTTCCGCAAGGATTTGAGGTAGCTCATAACTAACAGTAACATAGTAACAACAGCTATAATGGGTTAAGATCAGGAAATATAAACTCGAATAGAAGGCAGAGGTGGAGACAGTGTAATAAAATACGTGAGACAAACTAGAGCACCTGTGTACTTCCTCTTGCTAAGCCTGGAGTTTGATTATGGAGTTTCCAAACAGAGAGACACAGCCTGTTGGATGAAACCCTCTATGTTTACCCTCCAGAGACTATACAATGTCCTGGATAGGTAGGTGAGTTAAGGCTGGCAGTTCGGTGTTCTAGAAAGTACACCAGATTCCAATTTAAGGAATCTGAATTTTCTTCTTAACTGTCCTGCTGATCAGCACTGAGCCCTCAGTTCTTTATCTGTGAGCTAAAGAGGTTGGACATGATCAGTGGTTTTCTATAATTATTTTTTTAAGTCATGGAATCTTTTTATAAGCCAAATTTATCCAAAACCCCCAAATCCAGACAAGATGGAAGTTCAGCTGCTATGTCTGTGCCATGGCTGGAGACCTGCAGCCTGTTTTCTTACCTACCCAGTGTCCCTGTCACCAGCCGCACGATGCCTACATGCCAGGAGGGTTCCACAGACCACAGTCTGAGAACTACCAGACTGGATGAAAACCTGGCCTTGCTTCAGCTAGGTCTCTGCTCAGATGGCACTTTCTCATGGATACCTTCCTTGATCACTCTGTCAAGAATATATCCCTTACCTACTAGCTTTGTTTTCCTCATGGTGTTATCATATGAATTACACAGGTATATCTATTTCTATCTTTATATTATATGTATTCTGTCATGTAATTATATATTTATATACTTAAACTCTTTGCCACCGCTATTAGTTTACAATCTCCATGATGGCAGGGACATCGAAAGGCCCTTACTAAGGGATATTTAAGAGCAGGCTCTGGAACACCACCTTTCTGGAATAAAATCCTGACTCCTGAGCAAATTCTTTGACCTTTTCTCTGCTTCACTTTCCTCATTTATAAAATGGGCATGGGAATAGCACTACCTCATAAGCGTATTACAGGATCATAGGAGTTCATTTCTTTCAAATAATTATGTAAATTTTGCTTATAGAACAATACCTGGGTAGAGCACTATATAAAATTTTAGTATAATAATTTACTTTTTGCTTTGTTTCCCATCACATCCCTGTTTCTAGACTAGTGCATGTCCCAGGGAAATAAAGCAGATTGTGTGATTGTGTGTGGGTGTGTTTAAGTAAGTGAATGGATGTTTTCTTAGGATACTGCTGGCTCAAAGATTCTCTTAAAGCTTCTCGTCTCAGGTAGAGAGACAAAGACAAGTTCTCTTTTATGGGGCCTTATAGATTGATTGCCTGAACCAGCCACATGCCATGTATTCTATTATGTAGACGAGGACATGAACGGCTATGTGGCATGAGGCCACAGGCAAGTGGGGCCAACTAGGTTCAAGAGATAAGAGTGGTATGAAAGGTACTAAAAGCCCTTCTTCCCCTACTTTGCAGTTCGGCCCTGCTATATATCTTGATTCATGCCATCCACAGGCCAATGTGAGCTCCCAAGAGTGGAGCTGTGTGTTACAGACAGGAAAGTTTAAGAGAAGGAGAAGGAAATCAGCCCTTCCAGCCCTTCAAATCTTTGAGCTTCTCTTCATCATCACTATGGCATATCAGCGTTGTCTAACTCCTGGTTTCACGAACGTCCCAGAAGCCGATAATGACTAGTCAGTGCAGGGATGTTTTGTGCTTATCTCATAAACAACATTTAGGAGGGCACCAGAGTCTCCTGTGGTTTGGTTTATGTTCCTTTAATGGTAGGAAGAGTCCTACTTGAGCTAGGTGGCATCTCTTAGCCAATGATATTTGCTAAGTTTGGGGGAGTTTGATGGAGAGAGGAGCAAACTGTAAGGAAGAAGAATGTAATGCATTCATAAAAGTTTTATTGTTCTTCACTCCGAAAGGGTTGGCAAAAATATCACTTAAAAAAAATTGCCTCAATCAAAACATACTCCTCTCCTGACAATTTTTGTCATACCCAGCACTTTATAATTGCAGTGGATATGTTGCACTGCTAGTCTCAATTTTAAAAAAAAAATGTTCATTTGTCATAAACGGTGATAATTTTTCAGGAGATATAATTTCCGAGGCTGGAAAAAAAAATGCCTGTCTGCCATATGAAGATACAAGCAACTACTTCCTCTTACTTTGATTCTTTGATCCCCATCAGCAGCTGAGCATAGCCTTTTTGATGCAGTGCTCGGTAAATTATCACCAGCGATGTTTTAAATGGCAGTTGCCTAAATTATGAGTGCAGGACGTTCCATTTCCATGAATGATTGTTTTTATCAGCGGTGATTCTGCCTCTAGGCAAATACCAAATGGTCCACCAAGTAAATGAGGCTTTTAAGACTAATAAATATTTTGCAGATGTACTTGTTGCATTTTGGAGAAAGTAGAAGAAGAACCAGTAGACTGATTAAAAAAAAAAAAACACCATGTTGAAAAAAATGAGACAAGTAGACTACTCTGTTTTTTCCCCTTGTTTTGTGCAATAAGGTAGATTTCTCTCTACCTCGTAAGCCACAGCTTTCATTTTGTAACATCAAAATCCTGGAAATAAAAAGTAACATCTCTACAGTAATAGATAAGTACAGATGGCCTGATAATTGCAGTTTTCCAATTTTAAACTGTGTAGATTGGTTTTAGCACTCTGTTAAGGCTCCGACAGTTATGTTAAGAAATATGAGAGTAATGTTACAGAACGATGAATTACCCTTAAGTAGCACCCCCATTAATAGTTGAGAAATACATGAATACTCATATCATTGGATGGATGTATAGTTTCAATGTTTGTTTCTCACTTCTGTTGTTAACAGAGGTTTTTCATTTATTTCTCAGCATTCCCAATAATGTTTTTCTTGTCTTCCCGTGTGAGTTTCCTGAGACGTGGAATCCTCCCCATGCTTTTGACTGTTGCCACAAAGAGTTCACTGCATCACAAAATGTTTCTTTCATCATATGTAAGCAGCACTCTGGTTAGGGAGATACAGGAAGAAGTTTAATGAAAAGAAAACCAATTTGACATTGTATCAGAGTTAGTATATAAAGATGGCCAGTGCCAGCTGGATTGTGCAAGACAATTACCCACCCTCTGTGGGTGAAGTAGTGGGAACTGTTTCTGTCAGGGTTCCTACAACCCCAGCTGGCCCCTGGGCTCATTATCGTGTGGAATCCAGCAATGTGGATTATATGGGCAGGTTACCTGGTTTTGACTTAAGTTGGCTCATATGGCAAAAAGTGCATCTACTTGAAAATCACCCCTGAAAAGTCCTTAACACCACCACAAAGTATAGTATCCATGGCTTCATGCACACAACCTTATACAATAAACTTAAGGCCAGGAAAACCACTGAGGCTAGGCTAAGTAGAGGAATAAAAGACTCTACAGATGCCTGGAGTATTCTGTTGAGGAACTAACAAATTGCTACCAGGAATTTGAGAGTGGTTAGACAATTTTAGTATTGCTGAGGATATGCAAGGTTTCACTGTGTTCTTTTAATATTGAATATCTGTAACTTTAATACATATTAAAAGATTTGCTGTTCTGGAGATTAAGCGAACTAATAGGTACCAAATCACCTAGCAGAGATTTCTGCCCATAGTAATTGCCCATATATGTGTGCTGAGTTTGAATCTAATGTGTTTAGGCCCTCATGTTGTAATAGCTAACGGCCACAGTTCTAATGTAAAATTTTATTTTATTATTTATAGTAACCGTAGAAGGAACCTATCATTTTGATCCTCTCTTTAGAGATGAGCAAATACAAGGGTTAATGGAGAACACACCCCTGACATTCCAACCCATGTTGTCGTGACCACCCATATTCTCAACTGGGATGCATATTACCTTGGATGGTAAATGGTACTTAGATGTAAGCCGGTGCTGTTTACTTGAGCTGCTTTCCCTCCAACCCATAGAAACATGCAGGAACCTTGCCAGTTGCATGAAAAGGAGAGCGTCTTATTTCCTTTTGCTGCCAACTGCTGTCTGGCCATTCCTTAGTCCCTTTTAGATGGCCTCTGTTCTCTAGGCTTGCCTCACATAGTCACAGCTTCCTTCAGAAGCCATTATTTTCCCCAAGGCACTCGTCTCCCACTACACCATTACTTTTCCCTGGCCATGCCTTGTGTTAGAATGTTATTACAGTATCTGTTTATTTTATTTATTTTTTTTATGTTTATTTATTTTTGAGACAGAGAGAGACAGAGCATGAATGGCGGAGGGTCAGAGAGAGGGAGACACAGAATCTGAAACAGGCTCCAGGCTCTGAGCTGTCAGCACAGAGCCCGACGCAGGGCTCGAACTCCCGGACTGCGAGATCATGACCTGAGCCAAAGTTGGCCGCTTAACCGACTGAGCCACCCAGGCGCCCCTACAGTATCTGTTTAGAAATAACCAAGGATCCGTGTGCGGAATAAGTCTGACTCTGGGAAAATGCCAGGATATTCCCAAAATCTTAAGTTCTATAGTTCTGACTTTGTCCAGAAGCTTAGACTACAAGTTACCAGTTCGTCATTCTGAGCCCATCAAAATGAAACAAATATAAAGTTGTAAAGATCTCTAAATATTTCAGATTTCCAAAGATCTGGCCTTTCTTAACTCTGGTTCTTGATGTGAAACTACAGAACACAGAAAATATGATTGACTGTGTCCCCAGTTCTTCCTTTTCATCGAATAGCTGGTAGCATCATAGATTCATAGGAGAGAATTAATTTGTTACATGTAATGGATGTCTTTGGGCGTTAGGGCTTAATCACCTCTGGGAACCCCTTTGGAGATAGGATTCTGTCTTCTTCATTATAAATTCAACTTCTCTTACAAGTTCTTCAAATAAAGTACGTACAAGATCCCACTACCATTCTTATTCCTTGAACTGTTCCTTCATTTCTTATCAACCTCAACTGATACTTGCTGTAGTACCCCTACAGTGCAATAAGGAGTTTTGAGTTGCTTTCCCCTGTCGTGTTTGTTTCTTTTTGAGAGAGAACTTGCACATGCTCGTGCAAGAGGGAGGTGGGGGTGGGCGGAGACGGGGAGAAACAGAATCCGAAGCAGGCTTTGCACTGTCAGCACAGAGCCTGATGTTGGGCTCGAACTCACAAACAGTGAGATCATGACCTGAGCCAAAGTTGGGTGCTTAACCGACTGAGCCACCCAGGCACCCATGCTGTGTTTTTGGATAGAATTTTCTTCTTCTTTTAAGATGAACACTAATCTCTCTTCACCTTCACGTATTATAGTGGGTGTGCATGGCAGTCAGTGTAAGAATGTACACTGTTAATTTCTATGTTTTCTTGGTCCAGTAGTCATTAATGGCAGGCTAGAGAATAAATGAATTGTTTTCCTGATCTTTTGTATAATTGGTAATTAAATGCAGAAACTGTATTTGGACACCATCTATCTGTCCATCATTCTGTGTTTTTTTTACAATGAAGGTTTACATGATGAACTTGTCTGGTCCTACCCACCTCCATCAAGCCATCTGGTGTGCCCCACACTACACCAGCAGTGCACAAAAGTGGAACTCTGACTTCCCCATGTGTTCACAGTCTTGGTGTAACTAACCTTTCTGTGTGTTCAGTCTTAGTGTCATACTGCTTGCCTTTGCTCGGCCTCTACTCCATTTCTGAATTGCTCTTGGCTTTCCCCACATCTAAATCATCCTTCTGTTGTGGCCTTGCCCTGAGCTGGTTCATTAGACTCAGTTCTGCTTCTCCAACTTTGATGTATACATTCTTCTTTGACGGTGGTGGGTGAGTTCTCCCTATTTGATTCTACAGCCTTCAACTATCCTGGATTATCATCCTACCTCCTCTCCTCTAGACCCTATGTGGAAATGTCTCCATCCCCTTGGGAAATCTTGAAACATGGTGATCTTGAAGGCAATACAACATAGTAGCAAAGTACATGTGATTGAAAGTCAGAGTAAAATGAAGTTTGAAGCTTGGCTCTGCTACTCACCGCTTTGTAACTTGGGCCATGATACTTGATGTCTCAAGCTTTAATTTCTCTCTCCATAATATGGAGTAACTATAGTATCATACAGTTATTTTAAAAATTTCATGAGAAGACGGTGCTCAGAGCACTGCCCGGCACTTCAGCCCTATAAAACCACACTATTATAATTAAAAGCTTTAAGGATAGAAGAGAACCTGGAGGTAGATCTTGAAGGATTGGTAGCTTGGGTACCATTGTCATTGAAAATATAAATAATGTTCCTTATATTCATCTCCATTTATTAATTCCACTAACATTGGTCAGAATACTGATTTTGAATCTTACCAAAATTGCACTCTCTGAGCTGAAGCAAATGGAAAGGGAAATCTCTCCTTCCCAGAAGCCAAAAGCCATTTCCTGAGAGGTGTCTGTCCAACCCATACATACAAACGCTGCTGTGATGGTTTCATCAGAGGTTGTTGAGAATATTACACACCAATGTTAGCCTTAAAGAATGATACTGGGGCTATTGCCTCCTGGTTCACGGGGTGTACCCACAAGGAAAAATAGAAACAAAAGCAAAGGTAGGTAGCCCCACTTGGCACAGTTGATTGACTTTAATAGGTCCTGATTAGGCTGCTCATATTCCATGAAATTAAAAAGCTTACAAATGTTATGAGCCATTACCCTTCCATTTAAGGGAGCTTATGACATGTTAGCAACATTTAATGAAATTCTTTTCAAAATGCCATCGGCAGACTCAGTAAGATTCCATGTTGAAATTCAACTTGAAGAATTGTTTGAGAAAGTTTATTCTCCGCCTACCTGTCTTTGTAATGTATGGAACCTACCTCAATACCAAAAGTAGTTTCTCTTCAGTCAGAAGGTGATTTGCAGGTACCAAGAAGTGTTTCTGCTTTGGCCAGGAGAGTATTTGCCAGTTTAAGAGGAGATTACAGAGACTGCCTTGTTTGTGTTTGTGCTTACAGTGGGAGCTCTGAATAGCCTGCATTTTCAGACACTGACAAATTTTAAAACTTAAGTCCTTTCTGTTTAATTCTATTTGCTGAAGATCTACAGTAGTCTAGCAAATGCTCCAAAATGTTATTGCCTGTCCTGTCTTCAGTGAGCTCTTACAATATAATTTGGGAGATAAGACTTTGTGCAAGAAGACAATTAAAGCATAGGAAATGAGATGATTAAATCCTAGATTATATGGCACTGATTATTTATATAATAAAGTTCAGAAAATAAAAATATTATAGTCAGTTGAGTGGGACTTTTTATAGAGTGTAAGAAAGATGAGTAGTGAGACACAAGTGATTTGGGAAGAATACTTTGTGCTAAATCTTGCATTTTAACTTTTATGATGGGATATTTAATAGCAATATCCATAATTTTGTCTGTTTGATTCTAAAGGATTACTAGCCATATGTACTTCGTATACATTTTCCTTAAATCCTCTTGGCGGTCTTTAAAGGCAGATCATTTGATCTTCATTTTATAGGTGAAAGCTAGAGCGCAAAATAATTAGGTAATTCTCTCCAGCTGGTATGTGGAGTGGTTGGAATTCACATCCAGATATGAACTATCCCAAAGCGTGTTTTCTATCTCAGTATCAATCTGCTTTGGAGAACAGGCTATTTCAAGGCAGCCCCCATTCCATCCCTCTACTTTATGAGCTCCTTGCAGGCAAGAGCCCTGTTGTAGGATTTATTCACCATTGTATTCATTTGTCTATCACAGTCCTTGGCAATCAACAAATCTTTGTTGAGCAAATAGGTAACTGATCTGTTAAATAAGCACAACTCATAATTAAAATGCAACTTTATTTTTGTCTTCGCTTTTTCTTTGAAACATCGGCTAGGGGTGGTCTTCCCCTCTATCCCTCCTATGAAAACTTGGCCAATCCCTAGTGGATTTTCTGCTTATTTAAAAATTATAAGCATTGTGTTGGTATTTTAGATGACAAAGGCTCAGTTCAGCAATTTTAAATATCTCATCTAAGGTATTTATCAATGCTTTAAACCTCATTTGGAATTAAATGTTTGGTTTTCTTCCCTGGATATCCTTTGTTGGTGGCTTCCTACTTTGGGGAAGAGGAGCATGACTCTTTCCAGCTGTGTCTACTCTCACCTTCTGATCTGCTAAGCTGCCGGCTATAGTTTTAGAACCTTCTTGGGGTAGTGGTGGTGGTACAGGGTGAGAGAGTTGTTCCTTGTCTGGGTGACTCTGTGCCCTCTGGGAGTAGTAGATGGTTAAGCTGACTTCTTCCCTCATGAGGCATTTTCTGGATTCTTTTTAGCTTCTCAGTCCTGGAAGTACAATGCATCTCTTACAACCCCTATGAAAAAAATAGGCAAAACATTCCATTCCTGGACAGGCTGCTTCATCCCCCTTCCATTCCACACAGAAACCTCTTGTCTCCCAGAACATTGTCTCCCTCCCCTTGGGTAGGGCTTCTGATATCACCAGGACAGCTCTCTCTCCCACTTGGCCCATGTCTTATTTCTGAAAAATAATCTACATCCTTTCCTTGACAGATTCGGAGAGCATACACTCATTTTGAGTTAGCAGCTCTCTTCTACCTCCAGTACCTACACATCCCTCTCGTGCTAGGACACCCATGGCAAGATCTCAGATGGGATTCATTCCAGGCTCTTATTATTGAACTTAAGGTTAAAAAGTAGCAGCCCCCTCCAGAACTGTCTATTTGCAAATGCCCTCTCCTCCACCCCTTTGACCTTTGCATCTTCTTGAAACAGTATGGTGTTCTTGGATATTTCCTCCATCGATTCTGCTTATTCTGCTCTGAAATCTTACTTTGGAATCACACATCAGTTATTGTTTGGTGCCTGGTTGAAACCTTTTTTTTTTTTTAATTGAAGTATAATTGACATTAGTTTCAGGTATATGCCATTTTGATGTTTTATTTATTTTTGAGACAGACAGAGCGTGAGCAGGGGAGGGTCAGAGAGAGAGGGAGACACAGAATCTGAAGCAGGTTCCAGGTTCTGAGCTGTCAGCATAGAGCCCGACGCAGGGCCCGAACTCACAAACCATGAGATTGTGACCTGAACCAAAGTCGGACCGTTAACTGACTGAGCCACCCAGGCGCCCCAGGTGTATGCCATTTTGATGGGACATTAATGTATGTTGCAAAATAATCACCACAATAAGTCTGGGTATCATTTGTTACATAGTCACAATGTCTTCTCCTGTGGTAGGAACTTTTAAATTTTATACACTCTTAGCAATTTTCAAATATGCAATCCAATATAACTGTATTATGGTCCCCATGTACTACGTTACATCCCCATGACTTATTTATAGCTAGAAGTTATACCTCTTTATCCCCTTCACTTCAACTATCCCCCAACCACCCTTGTCTCTGGTAACCAATTTATATTCTCTGTATCTATGAATTTTGTTTATTTGTTCTGTTTTCTAATGTATACATATAAGTGAGTCATTTGGTATTTGTCTATCTCTGCCTGCCTTACTTTACTTACCATAATGCCCTCAGGGTTTATCCATGCTGTCATAAATGGCAAGACATTGTTCTTTTTTATGGCTGAGTAGTTTTCCATTGTAAATATATGCCTCATCTTCTTTATCTGTTCATCCATCAGTAGACACTTAGATGACTTTCCTAATTTGGCTACCATAAATAATGCTGCAGTGAACATAGGGGTGCATATATATCTTTGAATTAGTGTTTTCATGTTTTTGATAAATACCTAAAAGTGAAATTCATAGATAATATATTTGTACTTTTAATTTTTTTAATGTTTATGTAATTTAAATAATTTAATGTTACATAAAATATAATATTTGAGTGAGAGAAAAAAGAGCACGAGAGGGGAAGGGACAGAGAGAGGGAGACAGAGGATCTGAAGCGGGCTCTGCACTGACAGCAAAGAGCCTGATGCGGGGCTTGAACTCACGAACTGTGAGATCATGACCTGAGATGAAGTTGGACGCTTAACCAACTAAGGCACCCAGGAGCTCCTGTACTTTACTTTTTGAAAAACTTCCATAGTGGCTGTAACAGTTTGCATTTCCACCAACAGTGCACAAAGGTTCTCTTTACTCCATATCCTCACCGACTCTTGTTATTTCTCATTGATAATAGCCATCTGACAGCTATGAGGTGATATATCATTGTGGTTTCGATTCACATTCCCCTGATGATTAGTGATACTGAGCACCTTTACATGTACCTGTTGGCCATCTGTGTGTCTTCTTTGGAAAAATATTTGTTCGTATCATCTGTCCATTTTTTGAATCAGATTATTTTTCATTACTGAGTTGTGTGAGTTCTTCGTATTTTTTGGAGAGTAACCCTTTATCAGAAACATGATTTCAGAATATCTTCTCCTGTTCAGTAGATTGCCTTTTCATTTTGTTGATGGTTTCTTTCTCTTGGCAGATGCTTTTTAGTTTGATCTAGTCTCACTTGTTTAGTTTTGCTTCATTTGCTCTTGCCTTTGGAGTCAGATCCAAATAACCATCACCAAGACCAGTATCAAGAAGCTTACTGCCTATATTTTCTTCTAGGAGCTTTATGATTTCAGGTCTTACATTAAGGTCATGAATCCATTTTGAATTCATTTTTGTATATGGTGTAAGATAGTGGTCCACCTTAATTCTTTTTCATATAGCTGTCCAGTTTTCCCAATACCACCTACTAAAGACACTGTCTTTCCCATTTTATATTCTTGGTTCCTTTGTTCCTAATAAATTAATTATCCATATATGCCTGGGTTTATTTTTGGGCTCTCTATTCTGTTCCATTGATGTATGTATCTATGTTTAGGACAATACCAGACTGTTTTTATCATTGTACCTTTGTAATATAGTTTAAGATCAGGAAGCATGATGCCTCCAGATGTGTTCATCTTTCTCAACATTGCTTTGGCTTCTCAGGATCTTTTGTGGCTCTGTACAAATTTTATGACTGTTCTAATACTGTAAAAAAAAAAGCCATTGGAATTTTGATAGGGATTGCATTGAATCTGTAGATTGCTTGGGGTTACTGGGGACATTTTAATTATATTAATTGTTTTGAGTCATGAGCATGGAATATTTTTCCATTTATCTGTGTCTTCAGTTACGTTCATTAATGTCTTACAGTTTTCATCATCTTACATCTCCTCAGTTAAATTTACTCCTAGATATTTTATTCTTTTTCTTGCAATAGTAAATGAGATTGGTTTCCTAATTTCTCTTTCCAGTAGTTCATTGTTAGTGTATAAAACCACAACCAAGTTTTGTATATTGCTTTTGTACCTTCCAACGAGCATATTTGTTTAGTAATTCTAATGGTTTTTCAGTGGAATCTTTAGTGTTTTATGTATCAAATCATGTCATCCTCAAATAGTGACAGTTTTACTTCTTTTTTAATCTGGATTCCTTTTATGTTTTTTTTCCCCCATCTAACTGATAAGGCTAGGACTCTCAATACTGTGTTGAATAAATGGGGCATGGGTGTGCATCCTTGTCTCATTCCTGATCTAAAAGCTTTCAGCTCTTTACCATTGAGTATGACGTTGGCTGTGTGCTATATTATATGGAGGTGTATTCTGTCTATATCTGCTTTTTGGGGGTTGTTGAATTTTGTAACATGCTTTTTCTGCTTTTATTAAGAAGATTACAAGGGGCGCCTGGGTGGCTCAGTCAGCTGAGCGTCCGACTTCGGCTCAGATCATGATCTCATGGTCTGTGAGATTAAGCCCCGCATCAGGCTCTGTGCTGACAGGTCAGAGCCTGGAGCCTGCTTCAGATTCTGTGTCTCCCTCTCTCTCTTCCCCTCCCCCGCTCATGCTCTGTCTCTCTCTCTGTCAAAAATGAATAAACATTTAAAAAATTTAAAAAAAAGAAGAATACATGGTTTTTGTCCTTCATTTTGTTAATGTTGTGTATCACATTGATTGATTTGTGGATGTTGAACCACTTTTGCATCCCTGGAATAAATTGCATTTGATTATGGTGCAAGATCTTTTTAATTGCTGAATTGTGTTTTTGAATTTGGTTTGCTAGTATTTTGTTGAGGATTTTTGCATCTATATCCATCAGGAATATTGGCTTATAATTCTTTTATGGTGTCCTTGTCTAGTTTTGGTGTCAAGGTAATGCTGGCCTCATAAAATAAGTTTGGAAGAGTTCCTTCCACTTCAACTTTTTGGAAGAGTTGGAGAAGAATAGGTATTAAATCTTCTTTGCGTGTTTGGTAGAATTCACCAGTGATGTGAAGCCATCTGGTCCTGGAGATTTGTTTGTTGGGAGTTTTTAAATTACTGATTTAATATCCGTACTACTAATCTGTCTACTCGGATTTCTATTTTCCATGAAACTGTATTTTTAGTATCTTCTTAAAAACTTTCCTTGATTGTCTAACAGGGTAAAATGAGTAGGAGTATTCTGCCTTAACTAGTCGTATCCTATCCTGTAAATAGCTTCTTGACAGCAGGATGGAAGGAAGAAAATGTTTATACCCACTCGGGATGCCCAAGTGAGTAGAAAGTGAAACAGTAATGTCAGTGTCCAGAAAAGAGGTGTTTCTGCTTTTATGACTTTTCTCACCCTCTCATTGCTCTAGGCCTGGAGAAGCACACTGGCTTTTTTTCTTGTAGGACTTAACTAACTGAAAGATGGTATGTTGTTCCTTGCTGCTGAGCTTCTATGGGCCTATTTTGGCATAGTTCCAGAAGGAATTCTTGGTTAATAAATTTTTCTCGGCTTTTTCAGATCCCCATGTATTTAGAATAACTCATTTGGTGTAACTGCCTTTGAATAAGGTAAACTCAGTGGTTGGCAGAAGGTAATTCCACTGGATGTTAGGGTGATGTCATTTAGAGCAATTCAGCTTATATTTTTAAAGGAAAAAAGCAAGTATATCAAGAGCAGATGAGAAAAATTACAATGAAAAGTTGTTGTTTACAATAGAACTGACCAGAATTTGGAATTGAATATGCTTTGCTTTTGTGTTTGTTGCTTTCTTTTGATACCTTATTTTGCTGACTCTGTTATCTTGGAGTATTCAAGGATGAGGGTCCAGAGTGACTTTTACTTCCTATACCTAGAGACTTCCCTTTCATGATTGCCTGGAGATAGCCTATGAGTTTCCTGCCATTTCAATCTCTTATCTCTGTTCTTAGAGCTCAGTGATTGCTCTGTTCCCAGTATCTTATACAGAACAGGCACTTAGCAAGTGCTTATGAACTTAATGTGAATTGAGTTTGGGGACTTCATGTGAATTGAGGCACCTTTGTTTCTTCTTGCCCTGTGTCTTCTCTTATGTAACACTTAAAAGTCTCATAGCTCCTTCTATTTGTTTAGCACTGTGTTAAACATTTGGATATGTTTTATGGCACAGAGCAGGTGCTCCATAAATTATTATTATTGAATAAATTGACAAAGGAAACAAGAAGGGGAGTTAAGAATGGAGGAAGGAAAGGAAGGAAGGAATTTGGAAAGAGATATGCCTTCTACTGTTGTGTCCTGCCTTAGCCCCATTTTTCAAGGTTTGTCCTATCCCTTTATCTTTGTCAGTTTCTCTTTTCCATTCTTAGTTCTTTTCTAAGTAATTCCTAATTGGAATCTAATTCTAATCAAGCTATAAGTAACAGCTAATAATTTCATGTATTAAACTCAGTTGGTATGTGTATTATGGCAAAGGACCATAGGGGCCTCTAAAATCAAAATAGTAATCTGTGGCCCTTTAGCAGAGCCTTTGGGGATACCCTGACAAAGAGCACCATGCGGTCCTTCTTAAGTAATAGCAAAGAAGGCCCCACTTACACTGCCCATATTTGTGTCCAACCTTTGTGTGTTGAGTGGTGATTCTGGGGGCTGTAGGAAAAAAAGTAAAATATACCTGCTGGACTTGGTACACGTGGGTCACCCTCTTTTTGTGTGTTCCAACTCTGCCACATTTCAAAAGATGGATTTCCTTTGAAGGGCATAAAGTTATATTGGAAAAACCATAGTCTTTGGGACAATGTAGATCTCAGATAAATTGCTGAAGCTGTCAAAGCTTCATTTTACTCAATTGTAAAATGTGAACATGAGCTCAGAGTCAAGAATCCTATAAGTACCACGTAGAACATTAACTGAATAATACATTTTCTCTTTTACATGTACAGCCCCCCTTCAAAATGGGGGTAACAGGTTTTGAGAGATTTTTAATTTGCCCAAAGCTTTATAAACAGTTAGGATTTTATCCCCAGACTCCCAGCTCTCAAGTCCATAACCTTGACCATGGTGTCATATTGTTTAATTATCACACACTTGATATGGCTACAAATAAGGTAGAAAAAAATGCATCTAAAACATTTAGCACAGTCTTTAGCACATTCTTGGCATTCGGATGATAGGAAGATATTATAATTGTTATTTATTTTATTTATGATTTATCCCTATATTTAATAGCAAGTTATTTAAAGGAGAGTTAAGAATTACAATTGTTTTCTGAGGAAGGTCACTGATACACTAAATGTTTTTTGTTGTTGTTTTTTGTTTTGTTTTTTCCTCCAACCAATATTTGTGACAGTACTTGGATATCCATCTTCTAGGAGACGTCTTCCCTTTTGTTTGTATACACTTAGCCAGGCCACATTACTTCTATTTATTTATTCTTTTAAGTAATCTCTTCATCTATGATGGGGCTTATACTCATGACCCAGAGATTAAGAGTCGCATGCTCTACCAACTGAGGGAGCCAGGAGCCCCTAAGCCACATCACTTAAATACACATTTAACGCCTATTTCCCTCTGAATATTTACTTGATAATCCTAGACCCTAAATGCTTCTTTGCATTGGTGGACCTTAAACTCATGATCAGTTAAGAAATATCAATCATTACTTTGCATCAGAGTTTGCTGTCTCATCACATACCAAAGTGCTGGCCAAATCCTGATGGGCCATATTCTGCATAATAGAAGCAGTAATGTAGTAGTGTGTATTCACCCATTTGCCTTCTCACTAGCATGCTGACCCTACAGAATTTAATGGCAATCAATTGTTTACATTTTCCACAAAGATGTCTTGAGCACCCCCTGGGTGCTGGGCAGGAAACTATGAGCTTCGAAGTACAATTTTTCCAAAGATTCACATTTTCTTAGTTCCGTGGAGTTAATAATCTAGTCCGGGAGATAAACAAAACAACAACAACAACAAAACAAATGTCAATTGTTCTTAAGAGCTATGAAGAAGACAGAGTATGAAGAAATGGTAACAGATGACAGAGAAGGGTCTAATTTAGATGTTGTTATAGAGAATATTTCTGAGACCCAAAGAAGCCAGCCATGGCAAGAGAAAGGAGGATGTTTCAAACCAAAGGAATATGGACACAAGGTTCTAAAGCTTGACATGTTCGAGGAGTAGAAAGAAGGCTAATGCAGTTGGAAAGGAAATTTGTACAAGCTGAGTACAACTAGTTGATTATGACAGCTACAACCAAAGCTGTATTGGTAATGTTGATAGGCTGGGGTTTTATCCTAAATGAGCTAGAGAGTCAGAGATAGGATTTTTTTAAGTTCATTTATTTAATTTAAGAGAGAAAGAGAGATTGCGAGTGAGGGAGAGACAGAGAGGGAGAATCCCAAGCAGGCTCCCATTGCACAGAGCCTGATGTGGAGTTTAAACACACGAAACCATGAGATCAGGACCTGAGCTGAAATCACGAGTGGGATGTTCAACCGACTGAGCCACCCAGGCACCCCTCAGAGAGAATTTTAAGCTGGGAGAGGATGCGTGTTGTTTTTGTGACTGATGTGTAAAAAATGGATCACAGGAAGGAACAACAGCGGTATCAGGTACATTGGGGGAGACCTGTACAATGGTCCAACAGAGACATAATGGCAACTCTGAATGGGATGGTGGCAGAGAAGATGGGAGTAGAGAGACTTGGAAAGTATTTTGAAGGTACAGTTGACGGGAGCTACTGAGACAACTACTGGGAACACAAGGAGAGGAGAAAGAGAGGACTCAGTTTTGATTCTTGGATTTCTGTTGGAATGGTTGTGTGTGTGTGTGTGTGTTTTCATCTTGCCATGATCATAAATTAAATTCTTAGCGTGAATGGAGGGCAGTGAAGGAGGACACCACGAGAAGGAGAGGGATATGAAATCTATTAATGGAGCCCCTAATGTGTGTCAGGAACTCTGCTAACCTTGCATATGCTATTTAATCTTCTACTTCATGGCAACACTATGCAGTAAAACTCATGACATGTACATTTTACATAGAAGGAGATGAAGGCTTAGAAAAGTTAAATAATTCACCAAAGGTTACAGAGTTGGCAAATGAGGAAACCAGAAATGGAAACCAGATCTTTCTGTTCCTAAAGTCTCATTTCTTTCTACAACATCAAGCTATTTCTGAGGACTGAGCTAATGCCACATCGCTCCATATTTTATTCCTTGAGAAGTGACTCGTATTATGGTAGGCATCTGTTGAATATTCATTATATACTGGTTAAGTGATAGATTTTAATCATCAGTGAAAACATTTGCCTTTAGTGAAATGCCACAGGTTTCAAAGGCTGGTGAATGTAAAAAACCCAGTGTATTTAAAGATGGGTTGATCATAACAGTAGACAGAATATTAATGGCAAAGTTAGGGAGAAAAAACAGGTTTATTTGCCTCCCTACTGTGTGCAAACACTCCCTCCTCTCTCCATTATGCTTGGAGCCAAACTGGTGATGTGAAACATACATTTTCCCCATCCCCCCAGAACACTTAAAACTTTAAATACAAGCCATACTGAAGGATGCTAACAGAAGTTCCAGGATTAATTGCCAAATAGTTGGTGTTAGAAGAGTTGAAAAGGAAGGAAGAGAATTCACTGTCTGCTAAGTTAGAGGATTCCATTCGGGGTTTGGAAAGATGACTTCTGTTCTGTTTGGCTTTGTATGTGTGTGTTTATCACACTTTCTGAGTCCAACTACTTTGGGCCTCGGCTTATTACAGTTTGAGCAACTTTACCTTGGGCAAGTGACTATATGTACCTTATATGGAAAAGACAATAGCTGTATAGACTAAATATTATCAAAACTTTGGGGAGGAGTTAACAAATTATAAAACAGCAAGCTCACTTTGGAGGGTTTGTGTGTGTGTGTATGTGTGTGTGTGCATGCACGTGTGAGTGAACACTTACAGGCATATGCAAATGTATGTATGTGTTTTAGGAAGAAGTAGATGATGTTAATTTTTTTGGCAAGGAACACCATCCCCAGGCTGACACAGCCCCCACCACTTCTCTTTGTCTTAAGCCAACCATTTCTCCTCTAGACAATAACTGGCTTACCTTTCAAGGTAGTTTAGTTTGCATTGGATCTATTAAACATAGTCACCTTTGAATTCTACATCTAAATGCAAGAATTTATCAGGATGATATATCTGCATTATGGAAGTGCAATCTGACTTTCCGAAACCAGCTTGTGTAAGTGCGACCGGCTTTCTGGAAAAAAATAAGTTAAGCATTCCTTCATATACTGTCAAGGTAATATGCATTACACATATTAATTCATGTATTGCTTCTAGCAATCCAGTGGAAGTAGGAACTATTATTATTCCTCTATTACAGGTAAGAAACAGTGAGGTGAGCCTCAGAGAGGTGGAGTAACTTGTCTTAAAGCTGATAAGCTACACAACCAGCATTCCCATGCAGGCACTCTGAATTTAAAGCAAGCCTTAACCTCGAGTCCATACTCTCTCCTTAATAGTAACCAACCTCATGACTTCTGCTTGGCTGCATCAAAGCACTGACTCACCAGAAAGAATTGCCCAGAGAATCACAGCAAATCAGGGGCAACTACAGAGCAAGAATTCCAAAACAGGAGATCTGACTACTAGTCCTCCATCTTTGGAGAGTGGAACCTGCAGACCATATGACCTAGATCTGTGAATTCGGACTATAGAGGCAGGTATGTAAGATGTAGACCAAAGCCTGAAATCCAGATGAAGGCAAGGCAGAGTCCTAGATCTAGAAACCAAAGGAGATTCTGAGTCTAAGAAATGTCTCCAGGAAGAAGAAGCTGCTTATATACCAACAGGAACCCTGGCTGCCTTTGTCTAGACTAGGACATCTCAACTTCAGCATCATTGACATTTGGGATTGGAAAGTCCTTTATTATGAGGACCTCTCCAGTGCACTGTAGGATCACTGCCCTTTACCCAGTAGATGCTGGTAGCACCACATACATACACCAGTCATGACACCCTCGAGTGCCCTTGTTGACAGCCACTGATGTAGAAGAAGAAAGAATGCAAGAGAATCCATTCATTCATTCATTCAACAAATGCTTGCCAAGTGCTAGTCAGTTTTAAATATCATGTGAGTTCAGATCCCTTTCATTTAAAAGTTGAGTAAAACAGCACTCCTCAATCACAGTACTTGTCTGGAAACTGGACAGTATCACAGTGCTGTGGAGGACATGTGCTGTAAGTCTAATCCATTTAGAGTTTGGGCATCTTTATTTCGGGCAAGTCGCTAACTCTCTTTGAGCCGCAGGAGCCCTGTCTGCAAACTAGAGATAATAATAATACCCAACACATGGGTTGGTTGTGAGGATTAAATGGGATAATAAAAGTAAGAGTCTAGGCCATAATGCCAGTCTCATGCGTTCATACATAGTAAGTACTTGAGTGATCTTTATCATAGGTGATGTCTGTCATAACCCCTGGGACCCAAAGGTAGTCTTTGATGCTCTGAGCTGGCACTTGCTGGACCCACTTCTATGGCTTTACTCTCAGGACAAACATCCAAAACATGTCCAGTCAAGTGGCTGTTCTGTGATTATAGGGAAACTTCCACAAACTGTGGTAGACCCTGTGGAGTCTGTCCAAAGAGTGGACTGGCTCCATTTCCAGTGCAATTTTGTCATTAAAGGATTTAAGAGATTAACAGCATCTCTTCAAGAAGCAGCTTGGAAAGCTCAGCTGGGTGTATTCCAGTGAAGAGGGATTTTCTAAATTAATTCTCCTATTTGGGGAACAAGATGAGTGTGTATTACAGAAATAAAGAGGGGGACCTGAACGTCAAGCTAACAAGGAGTGGTTACTTAGTCAAAGTGATATCCCCTAGTCTAGTTGACGTTAGCAAGAAAATCAAAGAGAAGCAGCAGGCAAGATGTATCATTATCTTGTCTTTCCATAGTCCAGGGAGAAATTTGAATATTGTTCAGTAAAGAGCCAGCCTGGCTAGTAAAGAGTGGCCTTCTAATCCTTAACCCTGTAAGTAATTTCCTGTGGGAACTTCGGGTGGATCACTCAACCTACCTGGATATTAGTTCATCTCTCAAATAAGAAAATTACTTGAGGACTGCCAGATTATGAAATTCAGTTTTCAGTCATTTCTTCCCTACAAGTCTGGAATGTCCAGACATGGATGATAGTTTCCCTACAATCCACATTTCTCCATCTGAGCCTTCCACATAAACTCAGTGAGCGCTTCTGAAGGTTTCAGAGCAAGGGGTGGGTTAGAGTAACCAGACACAGCATTTTCTTCATTCCCTAAAATTAGAATTTTCTGAATTCCAACTCCCCCCACCCCTCCCAAATTGGGACAGGACACTATTGTAATAACAGTTGCTTAAGGACTGGGAAAAGAATCCAGTAAGATATTGGGAGAAAATAAAAGGACATTTATCCAGGGTGATGGTAAAAATGGCTTGTTCTACATTATTAGACATCTCGTATTCAACCACTACACAATGCTCTTGCAAAGTGTGTTTGCCATCCCACTGTCTTCAGAACATTGAATAGAAAGGTTTTTGGTTAACAGGTATACTCCCATCAATCCCAGGCATCACCACTCACTGTTATTTGGCCCATGAGGTAGGTCATTTGGGTTTTGTTCCCACCCAGTATGAAATAAATACAGTGTTGGCATGTTAGCTGGAGCAAAACAAAAATAAAGGTCAGAATGGTTTTACACTTGGCCAAGAAGGTAAAAGGTAGGTTTCTGAAAAGGCCAAAGAAAAAGCAACTATTCTAGATAAGGGCATTTCCCCCATAACTATGGGCACTGGGATATTTCATCAGGAAGTAATAGCAGTGATGATATTTGTTGATATTTTTCTGAGTTATGAATTTCAACATGTATATGCATAAAGTGATATTAGTAACTGCTGTTATCACTGACCGTGTTAGGTTGCCATTCCTTTATTTCCCTTAATCTTAACATTGAGAAGTGGATATGAATAGCCTCACCTTTTAGAAAAAGAAAGATTCTAGCAAGGTGAGGTGACTTGCCTGAGGTCACAGAGCTGGCCCATGGAGTCTTTTAACTGTGTGAGCTATTCAAGTGCCAGCTCAGCTGCGAACTCTGTAAGCTGTGTCTCCTTTTAGCACATCACTTTCCTTTGACCGTGAAATAAGGAGGTTGGATCAGATAGTTCTTGAAATCCATCCTTGTTTTAATATTCCATTATTCTGGGTAGTAAATGTTTTATTTAGGTATGTATCCCATGAAATGAAAATACTTAATAATGTAATGAGAATGAGACTACTGTGTGTTTTAATACCAGGGGACAGTAGATTCTATGTCCCCACACCCAGGCTTTATCGAAAAGTCATTTCAGGGCACTGGGTAACACAGTTGGTTAAATGTCCAACTCTTGATTTTAGCTCAGGTCATGATCTCACCATTTGTGAGTTGGAGCCCTGTACAGACAGTGTGGAGCCTACTTGGGATTCTCTGTCTCTCTCTCTCTCTCTCTCTCTCTTTCTCTCTTTCTCTTTCTCTCTTTCTCTTTCTGCCCCTTCCTTGCTCATGTGTGCACACATACATTCTGTCTCTCTCAGAATAAATAAATAAACATTTTTAAAAAGTCATTTCAGGGGTGCCTGGGTGGTTCAGTCAGTTAATAATCTGATGCTTGGTTTTTGCTCAGGTCATGATCTCACTGTTTGTGAGTTCAAGCCCTGTGTCAGGCTTTACACTGACAGTGTGGAGCCTCCTTGGAATTCTCTCTCTCTCTCCTGTCTCTGCCTCTCCTGCACTTGCTCGCTCTCTCTCGCAAAATAAATAAATATATGTTTTTTTTTTTTAAAAAAGGGTAATTTCTGTTGCTGCAGAGAAAAGAAAGAGAAATGTACTAAGAGCAATGGATTAACATGGAGTCAAGAGCCTTGGGCTATGACCAAGACTGTAAGCGTCTTGAGACCTTAGTTTTGTCATCTGGCAAATGGGGATCACACATGCTTAGCTTGTCATGCAGGTTCAGAGGTGGAAGCTTGTGTGGGTGGTAGAGTTGTACACTGGAGGATACTGAGAGAGTTGAGGTGACAAAATAAAGGCGATGAGGAAGGAGTCCACAGCAGGAAACCCAGCTTCAGATCCTGGTTCTGTAACTAACCAGTGTGTCACATGAGTGCCAGCTTCTCAATTTTAAAAATGAAAGCATTAGTTTAGATTAGAATTTTAAAAACTATCTGTCAAGGATTCTTTAAAAATGTCTGAGAGGTATCCATCTTAAAAATATGGCATACTCTGTCCCCCCATAGATATTCATATTAGGGTATTCTAAGATGCTCTGCAATAGAGAAACACATTTGATTTTATTTAATTTCTTTGCCAAATTAGATTGACCATGGAACTCCTTTTTTCAGGAATACTTATTACCATATCATAAAACATAACTGGAAAATTCAGAATTAGATGGTGTGGTTCTCTAAAAAAAATATTTATGGAAGGAGATTCTGATGTATCTACTGTATCTTTGTTACATATACAAGTGTTGAGGGTCATTTTTATTCTCTTCTTTTTTTCTCACATAAAATTAAGTTTGCCCCATTAGTTGGAGGGCCAACAGGCATGTATACATTTGTATGTGCATGTGTGTATTTTATTAGAAAGTCTTTTGAAGGCCAGTGTGCCTACCACTTTGGTATATTCTATGGACAATGGAAGAACAATGTAAAATATAGTTATTTAACCTCCACTGTGGACTTTATTATCCATGGGAGAAGTCCTAATGCTGAATGATTTTTAGATTATTCCATTGAATTCTGTGGCACTAAATGCAATAGAGGCAAAAAAAAAAATAGATCATCATGGGCTGAAGTTGTTAGAGAAAACTTTATGGAACAAATGAAAATTGTCTAGACCTTGAAAATTTGTGAAATGTGTTGTTTTCAGGTAGGAATAATATGGAATAGACAGGAATGGAGCCAGGATTTGAAGGGCAAGAAAAGTATCATAAGTTATTCAGCAAAGAAATCACATGGGGCAAAATATACTTTAGTGGAGAGAGATCTGGGAGGTGAAATCAGCAGGAGGCCATTGGTATAATCCCAGGACAGGTGACTGGATAAAGTGTGGCATTGTCTCGCAGGAAGAAATACACTGGTTTTCAAACAAGAAAAATCACATTTGTTTCTTAATGAGTAAAAATTCCCCATCTTTATAAACACATCATAATTAATTCAATGATTTATTTTAAAGTAATTGTTTAGTTTTTGGCACTATCTGTTGCAGCTACCCATTTCCCCTTCACAGAGACAGTCATAATGACCAGTGTGCATCCTTCAAGAGCAAGTTTCTCAACCTTGGCACTGTTGATATTTGGAGATGGAGAAGTCATTGTTGTGGGGACAGTCCTGTGCATTGTAGGATGTTTAGCAGCATCCTTAGCCACTACCCACCATATGACAGCAGCATCCCCCCCACTCCTCAGTTGTGACAACTGAAAACAACCTCTGACAATGCCATATATCCCTTGGGGGACAAAAACCATTCTGGTTGAGAACCACTGTTACAGACATGTTTTATAAAGAAGAATCACTGTACAAAAAGATGGAGGTGATGCTGGTAGGATTTTTATATAAATAAAGAAGAGGATAACTGAAAATTAGCTTCAAGGACTCAGGCATGTGTAAATGGAAAAAGACTAAAATCTCTGTCCATTATCTTGCCTTTTGTGGCAAAGATCAAAATATGCAGACTTATACCGGCTTGAACAGGAAGGAAGCTTATTTGCTCCTCTGACAGAT
This sequence comes from Acinonyx jubatus, assembly GCF_027475565.1. NCBI lineage: Eukaryota > Metazoa > Chordata > Mammalia > Carnivora > Felidae > Acinonyx > Acinonyx jubatus. The sequence continues at coordinate 188,406,006 of NC_069380.1, read as the reverse complement.
GATCTTGAGGCAAGTCACATTCCAGTTTTGGGTGACTCAGTAGCTCTTGGTGTCATCATGGACTTGATTCTTCCTGGACTTTGGGGCCTGTCACCCGTGGCATTGTGCTGATTCCCTTCTGGGCTATAGGACGGTGATTGGCAGCAACTGTGTCTAACTGCTTCCTTATTTTGTCCAGTGATAGACAAAGAGCCTGACTCACTTTCCCAAGAACCATCACAAACCTTTTCTTCATGTGTTGTTGACCCCATTTGACTTAGCACCCCTACTCTACACCCCAGTCCCTGAGCCTCTTACTGACAGTATGGATAAGATCAGATTGGTGGAGTGGATGTCGGGTTTTTAACCATGGTATCCACTGCACAATCTTTGAAAGAAAAGAGATAGATAAGTATGGCCTATCCTGAATTGGGGGTCGTACCTCCTACATTTTGAGCTAATCACCATTCATATAAATTTAGTGTTTGGGTTAGCAAAAATTCCAAATTGAATAGAAGCTGGTTCATGAAAACATCCAAGGATGAATTTGCTGAGCAAGCAAGGAAGACAAAAAGAAAGCATAAAAGGCCAAAGACTATAATTGTGGAAGAAATTGAATATTGATAATTAAGTCATAGTTTGAGAGGTTTGGTCTTCCTTGTAAAGGGAGCTGGCTCAACTACCTGCTGAGCATGTGATCTCAGCCAAGTCACTTTTCCTCTCTGATTGTCTTCCTTATTTGTAAGATTGGGAAAATAAGACCTGCCTCATTACCCTGGTGGGATGATTAAGTGAGGCGGTGTGCCCCCACAAGTGATGGGTGTTGGAAAGCATCAGTGAATGGTCACTGGTAGGGGCAGCTGAGGTGACTGTCCCTGAACTGGGGAGTAAACAGAGTGAGTGTGAAGAGTAGAAGAGAGGCCACTGGACAAGAGCAGATCCTGTGAGCTTGCAGGCGGCGGTGACTGCTCCAAAGTTTCCAGAAGAACCTTAAATAATGTTCTAAAATTCCCTATCTCTGGGTAAGCATCGCAGCACTTTAAAATTTACTTCTGCCTTGAGCTATTTAAGGAGCTTTCAACTTAGAAAATTGCCAGCTCAGACAGGAAGTTATTTAGACCATCTCTTTTTTCACCACCCCATTCCCTTCCCTATGTCAAAAGTCAAAAATCAATTGCTTAAACTCCTAGGTGAATAAGTAAATAAACAAACCCAAATACGAGAAATACATATGTTTAACATTTTGGGGAACATTTATTACTCCATGAGCATTTAGGTATGGTATTACCTTGTACAAGGTACACTATCATCTTTGATCACAGATTGTTGCTAAAGGAAAACATCTGTTCCATGGGATTTTTTTCTCAGTAAAACAGGATGTAGAAGATGTATGTCCATCAGCAAAGCAGGATGTGCTCAGATTATCAGCCTAGATGCAAATGTGGTGGTACTTTATAGCCCTGTATTTTATATGCCTATTTACAATTTAACATACTTTGCTATAAATTTTCATTCATTCCATCAAACACACAATTGTCAAGCACTTGTTACATGCAGGATATGGACTTGGCTTGGTGTCTGTACAGACATTCCCAGGTGGGGTAGAGGATAGAGACCTAGAAGTGTTAGCATCTACTAGGCATATATTCTACTCAAGTAAAATGAGCTAGAAATAGGATATGCTAGATAGAAATATGTGTGTTATTTTGTCTCATCCGCTTAACCACCTCATTGCACTATGCCAAGGTCACTGTGTCTGCTGTGAATGGAGGCATCGGTTTTTCTTTGGTGACATGATCTTTAGGTACTTTGTTCAAACACTAAATATTCATTAATTGCTGCTCAAGCTCTTGGCTATCTGTGCCATTGCCTAAACTCAGAGCTGATAGGCTGTTGGACTGAAATTCTCATGTCTAATTCTGACTGTGGTGCCCAGACTCTTTCTGCTAAATGACCCTACTTCACAGGTGGACAAAATCATCACTGCCATCAAGAAATTTACTGCCTTATAGGTGAGTGAAAACTGAACACAAATAACCGTTATCATCATCATAAAAACAAGCAGCATATTGAAGCCAGGAAGCAGTACAAATGTTGTACATACATTGACCCACTCCATCTTCACAATACAGCCCATGAGGTTTCTACCATGATTAGATCAATGTTACAGATGGGGGAAACTGAGGTGTGGAAAATATAAGTAAAAACTCATGTACAGAATTAGAAGCGAATCCAGGATTTAAAACCACTCATCTCTCTCTTATAGCTCATAACCACTGTGTTTTGTCTCATAACCATACTGCAAGGTTATAAGTGCACATATCCTAAGAGAGAAGCACAGATAAATTGTATTTCTTAGCTAAGTAAATGGGGATCCAGTCTTTAAGGAATGCGGAGGATTTGGTCATACAGAACCAGGAAAATGGGCATTCCAGATAAGAGTGTTTCGGCTGTTAGGGGGCGCCCAGGTGGCTCAGTCGGTTAAGTGTCTGACTTTGGCTAGGGTCATGATCTCACGGTTCGTGGGTTCCAGCCCCACATAGGGCTCTGTGCTGACAGCTCACAGCCTGGAGCCTGCTTCAGATTCTGTGTCTCCTTCTCTCTCTGCCCCTCTCCTACTCGCGCTGTCTCTCTCTCTCTCTCTCTCTCTCTCTCTCTCTCTCTCTCTCTCAAAAATAAACATTAAACAAATAAAAAAAAAGTGTTTCAGCTGTGAGCAGGCAGGGAGAGATGCTGGTGATTTCTTCACACTCTAGTTGCTTTGGTGATAAGTTGTAAGATGGCTTTACCCCCCCCCCATTCTCCCCCAAACTTCTGCCATCATTAATGCCTGTGGAGGGTGAGCCTGGGACACGCCGATAGCCCCGTGAGAGCTGACTTTATGTCCACTGATTTATCCTCAGATTCCTCAGACCACAGATACATCACCAAGCACTCCTGTTCCCAGAGTCAGTGAAGGGAGGTTTATGACTCGATTTTATTCGTTTGCTTGTGCAGACAAGTGGCTTCAGTTGTGGAGGAGTCACTGAAATAAAACATCACTATTAAATTCCCTCGTTTGGCCCCATGGTTACCTCTGAGTTAAAGCCCAAGCCAGGGCGTGCTGGAGAACTTCTCCTCTGTGGAGAAAAGAAGGTTCCTTATTGGCAAGTAGGACTTTAATAATTGGGGCATGATACTTTTTAGGTGTGGTATCAAAGATCCACGAATTAGCATGCTGCATGAAGATGGTGCTTGACTTTTCACTTTGTTTTTCTGCCTTTGTGACTCATCTTTGCTTCACTGGAGAAAATAGTTATGAGATAAAGAAAGGCATTTTTCAAGAGAGGCACCTCACTTAGTATTCATCTTCCTCCCTGAGTTGACCATCTTGTCCTTCCACTCTTTCTTCTTATACTCAGCATTAGACTTGTTCCTCATACCTAAGCATGATGGTGCCCCCAGATCTTTTCTGACCTTGTCCCTGTACTCACCTCATCATTCCTTAGCCCTGTGCCCTCCAAAAATGCAAGCAATCTCAGCCTCAGGGTCTTGGCACTTTTCTAGCTGCCTGGAATATTTTAACTGCAGTGTGTATCTTTCTTATCCCCTCCCTGTGCGCGCACACACACACACACACACACACACACACACACACACACAGCTGCTGGATCTTCTCTGATCTTCCAGACTATTGCTCTCATGATGTCACAGGCAAGTCTGCCCCTCCTGGCTCCTCCCTTTGATGTATATGTCCGTAGGGAAGTGGGGAGGGACTTCTCTGTTTTGTATTCTTTATCTCTAATGCCTAGAACAGTGCCTGGCACGTGGTGAAATCTGGTAGTCATTTAATGAATACAAGTGTGAAATGGAAAGAAATGAAGGATAAAAGGGAGAGACAAGAAGGAAATAAAAAGGAAGAAAGATGAAAACAATATATGTTTAAGTTGACCTTGTCACAGTGACTTGTAGTTCTGAGACATCTCTCCTGGTCTAGCAACCTCTCTGTCGATGCTTGACAATATCTGCCCTGCCACCCTTAATACAGATCACCATTTCCTCATTTGTCCATTCCATGCGTTCTCACATTCTGCTTCTCCCCAAACTTTCTACCACTTTTCCCCTTTCTTCAAAGGCCTGATGAACATGTCATCTCACCACAAAGCTGTTCCTGAGTAACAGGAGTGAAAAGAGTTCTCTATTTGCTCTTCACTTGACCTCACCAGTCACACTGGGGCATCTCTCTTGGCCTGTTTAACCCTAAGAGGCGGCTTCTGGGATGCATTGCCAGGCTTTTTTCCACAGCACGGACACGTGAAAGCGAGTCTTCCCCTCTATGGTTCTGCCATTCAAATATTGAAAGTAAACTAGAACTTATGCCGCAGACAGACAAGCGCACATTACTAACACTGTGCTTCTCTGTTCATTCCCCCTGATGTCATCGGGAGGAGAGCCTACAGGGCAAATGTGTAAATCAGTTTCCTCTTGGTTACCAACTCTGTGGGCTGCGTCCTTTCTGCCTGGATTGCTGCGCTAAGGGAAACTGGGAAACTGATGCTGAGCCCAAGGGAGAAAGTGTTCAGTTAGCCGTTAGCAAGGCTGCCTTAGGCACAAGAGTAGGAGGACTGGTGGTACCAGCTTCAGGTTTGCGGTCTTGCCCTAGTAGGATCTAACATCCTATATTCTTGGTTCTGATTAACTAGTTCGAAGCAAGCATGCCCTTTTAGAACCAATTGCACACAGAAGACGCTTCCTATCTATGATAGGTAGGTAGGTAGATAGGTAGGTATGGTTCAAGTACAGTTGGATTTGGAGGCCCTGTGAATGGGGAGAAGCTCCTGACCCACTCCAGAGTAAGGATCAGCTCATTAGAAAATAAGAATGTCCTCCTCCTGTCAAGCCTGGGATATCCCCATCTCTTATTTCTCTCTGAGATAGCAGTGATATTACTGATGATGACAATGAAAGCACAGGCCATTTCACAGTAGAGCATAGCTGTGCTCTGTGTTTGCCGTCAGCCCAAAATATTTTAGGTTTTTGTCTTGTTCTTTTTTTTTCCTTGCTTGTTTTTTTCAGAATTCCCTTTCACATCTGTTAGTTTATCTAAAGCCTTAGCAAACCTAACTTTATATTTAGGTCATTCCACCTTAAAGGATACTAAGCTATACAAATGTATTTCTTCTTTTATTTACTTTTTTAATTTCTTCTTTTGGATGCCCTTAATCATTTGTTAGCACACTTCGAAGAAGGTCCTCATTTTATCCATTTGAGGACCAACATTCCTTCATAATCCTCTGTTTATAAAGATACCAGTCACATAAACCTAAAATTTGCCATTTTGAAGGATATACTTCAGTGGTTTTTAGTATATTCACTCTATTGTGCAACCATTGCTACTGTCATTCCAGGACCTTTACTTCACCCCAAAAAAGAAACTCCAGACCCATCAGCACTTACCCTCTATTCTCTCCCCACCCCCACCCCATTCCCTGACAACCACTAATCTGCTTTGTGTCTCTATAGATTTGTCTATTCTGTATATTTCATATAAATGGAAACATATAATCTATGACTCTTAGTGTCTGACTCCTACTGCTTAGCATAATGTTCTCCAGGCTCATCTGTATTATTGCATGTACCAGGACTTTCTTCCTTTTATGGCTGCATTGAATATTCTGTTGTTTAGATGCCCCTCATTTTGTTTATAGATCATCAGTTCACGGACATTTGAGTTATTTCCACATCTTGGCTACTCTAAATAACATTGCTACACGTATCCATTTACAAGTTTCTTTGTGTGTGAACGTATGTTTTCTTGGGTGTATCCCTGGGAGTGGAATTGCTGAGTCATATGGTAATTTTATGTTTAACTCATTAAGGAACCACCTGCCAAACTGTTTCCAAAAGTGGCCAGTACCACTTTACATTCCACTAATAATGTATGACGCCCCATGTCCTCACCACTTCATGTTTTCTGGTTGTTGTTTTTCTAACCACCACCCTAGTGGGTATGAAGCAGTATCCCATTACACTTTTCTCTCTGCATTTCCCTAATGACCAATGATACTGAACATCTTTTTGTGTACTTATTAGCCATTTGTATATCTTCTTTGGAGGAATGTGTCTTCAAATCCTTTGTCCACTTTTTAATTGGCTTTGTCATCACATTGTTTAGTTATAAGAGTTCTGTGTATGTTCTGGATACGAGACTCTTTTAAGAAAGGTGACTTGGAAATATTTCCTCTTATTCTGTGAGTTGTCTTTTCACTTTCTTGATGGTGTCCTTTGGCACAAAAACATTTTTATTCTTTGATGGAGTCCAGTGCATCTATTTTTTCTTTGATTGCTTATGTTTTTAGTGTCCTATCTAAGAAGTCTAATACCTTGTCATTTACAGCTACACCTTATGTTTGGTTATAATTATTTATAATTTTAGCTCTTACATTAGGTTTTCAGTCCATTTTTAGTTGATCTTCATATATGGTCGGAGGCTGGGAGCTAAATTCATTCTTTTGCATGTGGATATCCAATTGTCTTGGCAACTTTTGTTGAAAAGACCCTTCTTTCCCCACTGAATGGTTTGGACATCCTTGTCGAAAAACCTTCACAGTGTATGGGTTTATTTCCTGAGTCGCAGTTCTGTTCCTTTAGTCTACGTGTCTATTCTTGAGCCAACACCAAACTAGGTTATAGTAGCTTTGTTAGTAAGTTTTGAAATAAGGAAGTATGAGGCCTCAAAATTTGTTGTTCTTTTTCAGGATTATTTGAATATTTGGGATCTTTTGCCTTTTCTTATGAATTTTAAGATTAGTGTATCTATTTCTGATAAAAAAAAAAGAAGCAGTTGGAACTTCTGATAAGGATTGTGCGGAATCTGTAGATCAATTTGGGGAGCATTGCCATCTTAACAATATCAAGTCTTCAAATTAATGAAAATCAGATTTTTTTCCTTTTATTTATATCTTTAATTTCTTTCAATAATGTTTTATACTTTTCAGTATTATGCATGTCTTAAGATTCTTTGATTAAATTTAGCACTAAGTGTTTTTATTGTTATTATTATTATTATCATCATCATCAGGAGCAAAATTGTTTCCCATAATCTTTTAAATATTTTTTTATGTTTACTTATTTCTGAAACAGAGAGAGACTGAGCATGAGTGGGGAGGGGCAGAGAGAGAGGGAGACAGAGAATCCGAAGCAGGCTCCAGGCTCTGAGCTGTCAGCACAGAGCCCGACGCAGGGCTCGAACCCACAAACTATGAGACCATGACCTGAGCTGAAGTTGGACACTCAACCAGCTAAGCCACCAGGCACCCCGAGTTTTCCATAATCTTTTAAGCTTTAGGTATTTCTCCTTTTGAAAATTGATCTTTTCTGCCTAAAATTTCCCATTTACTAAATCAATAATATATTTGTTTAATTGCCTCAACAGTGAATTACACATCTGATATCTAAAACACTTTAATATAGATGATGAGGAAAAACAAAACAAAACAGCTACCAGGGATGGACTTAGACATAAACTCATGTCCCTCCCTCCAAATAAGCTAAGCCTAGTTGATCTTACTGTTGTTCCTTAGAGCAGAGAAGACCTTAAGAAGATGACATTATTCATGGTTGTCACTTAAAATCTTCTCTGTCCTTTTTGTCACCGTCTCTCCTTTGAAGGATCTTTTACCAGACTTTATCCCTTTCTGTGATTTTCCAGTCAACTGTCCTTCCTTGCTACCCTCCTGCTGCCTTGTTGTCCCCCTTCACTGTATCTCTCTGTGTACCAGAGGAATCTAATGCTGATCTATAGAGCAGGGGGATTGCACATGGTCAGCAATGACCCAAAATGGTGTCCAGCTAATGGGGAGGTTCTAATGGATTGTAACTTCATTTAGTTAATGCTTATACCCCTGTAGCTCTTCTCTTTTGTTGGCCTGTGTCCTAAATAAATATTTCAGAAATGAACAAGCTAAGAGTCATCTCTTTGGACCTAAGCTAGTTTAAGGTAAGGTAAGAATCAATGCAAAGCCAAACTATATACATTTTGTTCTTGGCTCGGCTGAGAAATAATGTTAGACCTTCCCTAAATGTTTTCTTTTTTGATGGACACCTACAAAAACAAGGACTTAATATAAGAACTTTTGCAAACTTAGAGGAGGTTTATCACTTTTCTGAAACGGCAGTTATAGGTTATACACCAAAGGGTCTATTTATAAATACAGAGCTGTATGATTTTACTATATCATAATTTCTATTGTTTAGATACCCAGTTTTATAGGGTCTTAAATTGAGATGACCCTGTGAATGATAATGTCATCTTGGTTTGGCTAGTCTTAATTGCCCCTACCTTCCCTACTTTTGGTGGTTTTCTAGCTGTGTAGTATGAGTGCCTTTGATTTATTTTATTATTATTTTTTTTACTAGTGGGTACTCTTGATTTGAGAAGATCAACCATGGCTCTGAATTTACTATCTGAAGAATGTTTCTATCTTTTAAGTATTTTCCCAAGAAGCCATCGCTTGGTTGATCATTTTCAGCCTGCAACCCGCATAGTTACATCTGCAGCTGAGGAGGATGTTGAAGACTCCATAGCAACACCATCTGTTGTTCACAAAATGTTTTCCCTCAGATAAAAATGGGAGGTGTTAGTCATAATTAGGCATGTTGCATGCTGGGATCAGAAGCTGATCTGATTTTCTACAGTTTCTGTACCAAATAAGTACTACCGGTCATGTGAGTGTTCATAAACTTGGGGGAAGTTAACACTGATACAGCCATCAACGGGTTCTAGTTTTACACAGTAGAACAGAGGTCAGCAAACTACAGATCATGGGCAAATTCAGCCTGTGGCCTGGGTTTATAAGTAAAGTTTTACCGCAACGCTGCCATGCCCATTCGATTTTGTATTGTCTATGACTGCTTTCAGGATATACCAGAACTGAATAGTTGTGACAGAATGTATGGCCTGAAGAGACTGAAATATTTACTATCTGATCCTTTACATACAAAGTTTTCCTCCCCTTGTAGCAGAAATTGTTTAGAAGAAGATTTTGTACTGTCACTAGGTCTACATGACCTTCATGTGAGGCCCATGTCCACTTTAGATTTGCAACTGTTAGCTAAGAACACAGTATCACCACCTCCAGGTAGCCTTCCATGACACTTTCCTGTGCTCTCCATCAATCTGGGCGTATTGCCCTATGACACTGTGGGTAGGTCTCAATTACTGCATATATCTTATATCTTTCATAACTTAATATCCAAAACAAATAATTTCTGTGACTTCTGTTTTCTCTAAGCCTGTGAAAATTCTCACATTATGTCCTGATTTAGACAGTGGTCCATCAAAACAGGAAACATGGTCATTCATGGGGAAGGATTCTGTCTTATTTATATTCCTAGTGCCTAGTATTAGTACCTAAGGCAAAGAGTGCACTCAAAACATTGTTGAATGAGTGAATGAATTAATTGAATGATTGATTAATTTTTTTTAAAAAGCTATTATGTGGCTCCCCTTAATTTTTTTTTTAGGGGCACCTGGGTGGCTCAGTCAGCTGAGCATCCGACTTTGGCTCAGGTCATGATCTCACAGTTTGTGAGTTTGAGCCCCACGTCGGGCTCTGTGCTGACAGCTCAGAGCCTGGAGCCTGTTTCAGATTCTGTGTCTCCCTCTCTCTGACCCTCCCCTGTTCATGCTCTGTCTCTCTGTGTCAAAATAAATAAACGTTAAAATTTTTTTTTTAATTTTTTAAAGTTGATTTATTTTTGAGAGAGACAGAGACAGAATGTGAGTGGGTTAGGGGCAGAGATAGAGGGAGACACAGAATCCGAAGCAGGCTCCAGGCTCCAAGCCATCAGCACAGAGCCCGATGTGGGGCTCGAACTCACAGAGCTGTGAGATCATGACCTGAGCCGAAGTCAGACACTCAACCGACTGAGCCACCTAGGTGCCCCAGTGTGGCTCCCTTTTAAAGGCAGTGGTTAGGGACGCCTGGGTGGCTCAGTTGGTTAAGTGTTTGACTCTTGATTTCAGCCCAGGTCATGATTTCCTGGTTCATGAGTTAGGGCCCCACATCAGGCTCTGTGCTGCCAGTGTGAAGCCTGCTTGAGATTCTCTCCCCTCCTTCTCTCTCTGCCCCCTTCCCCACTTTCTCTCTCTATCAAAATAAATAAATAAACTTAAAAAAATAAATAAGCAAAGGCAGTGGTTAAATGTATGATCTCTGGACTCCAGTTACTTGACATAAAACTACATTTCCACCACTGTGAGCTCCAAGTCTTAGGTCAAGTTACTTATTCGCTCCCATTTCACCTTTCTCAACTGCAGATGGCGATAGAAATATTAAGTCCCTCCTATGTCGTTGTCGGGCACACTTTATATTATCCATGTGAAGCGTCAGCACAGCGTCTGATGTGTACTAAGTATTCAACATATGGCCACCATTACTGGTGATTCTCACCCTTTCCTTTCATCAAAAGTCGGCTCTCTGTCATGTTACAAACTTCCAAGTTATTATTTGCATAGAAATACTCGTGTACTTGTATAGACACATCCTTCATACAAATAACCAAACATTTTAACTCCTACTCTGTGTCAGGTGCACCACACCAGTCACTGTGGATAGAGAGATGGATCTCATATCATTATGATCCTTCAGTTTTTCATCATCTGTACATGGAGCTTAAATCTGACACTTAGCAAATGATACGTACCACTCAGTCTCAAAGGGGGTGGGGGCGTCAGAGATTGGTAATCACTGAGGATGATTGCCTTTCCTGGTACATTTGTCTGATGAGAGAACAAAACCCTAGGCAAATGAAATGCTGCTCTGTCTGAGGAATTTCAGAAACCAGCCAAGGAGCCCAATGTTGTGAATAGAGAAAAGTCCCAAATCCTCACTGTGCCTGAAGACAGTTTCTGTCTGCACTTGCAGATGGTCCTAGTAAAACAAAACACAACAAAATCACTCAGGTTTCCTGACTTGATTAAAAGTTTGGTACTCATTGGTCTTTGATTATGTGATATGACTAACAGTACTCTGGAAAACAAAAGTAGGCATTTAGCAGATGGATGCCAGAGCCATTTGCCATACAAAGAATAGGGCTAAGAGCTCCTTTTCTGGGATCTGACAGCAGTTCAATCCCAGTTCTGGTTTTCATGAGCTAGATGACCTTGGGAAGACCCTTTCCCTTCTCTCTCTCTGTTTCATTTTTCCTATCTGTAAAATGTTAACGGTTGTATTAATTTTACAGGTAGTTGTGGGATTAAATGTGATAACACGAACTGTTAAATAGCGCCTGGTGGATAGTACGACCTCAGTAAAATTAGCTGTGAAATGGGGGCCGGAGCTCCATATGGAGGAGAGCAAAGGCCATTTCTAGATTTTGTTTAATTCTGCAAAGTAGGAATGTATTAAGGTGGACCTTTGTCTAGTAGAAGAAAGATGAGTGTTGGTGTGGGTTTTAGCCTCTAGCCTTAGAAACCCTGGTTCATTTTCAAAGCTGCCCTGAATCTCTCAGACCAGGAGGTTTTGCATCATGAAGCCAGCAATCCCGGACTCCACCACCTGCCACTCTCCCCATCCATAGGTTTAGTTTCTGCATGACTTCTCCAGGCTGAGCAGTGTGAGAAGAATATCCATGGGCCAGACAGGAGTGTCTCGTTGGTACTGTTAAGCTTTCAAAGTGGAACTTGGGTTTAATACATGTTGGCACATTACAAAAAAAACAACAAAAACTATGTTCTGTCTCAGTAGATAGTGAGGCTACTTCTGCATGGAAAAATCTACGGTGGCCCAGATATTTCCACAAGAGGCAGAATAGAACAATAGTTAAAAACACAGCCTTGAGAATAAGAAGTTTCAGATTTGCTGCTTTCTAGCGGTAAGAACAAGAGCAAGTTACCTAACTTGTCCTCAGTTGCCTTATCTGTAAAGTGGGGATACAGAACCTCTCTCTCCAGGGTACCAAAAGAATTAAAGACTTCTGCATAGTTCTCAGTAACAGTGGTCATTAGGCAGGATACTGGCATCCCGAACTTTCTAGTTTTGAGTCTCCTAGAGATCTGTGCCTATATCAAGGGATTTTCTTTCCCCATTTTATGTCAAGAGGATTTAGCTCTAGGATCCAAAGGTACTAAGAATATCACATTATTATAAAGCAGTGTCGGTTTCTAGCTAGTGATATTTATCAAGCCTAGGGAGTAAAACTTTTGGATCTCTTTACATTTTTCCCTCCAACAAGAATGCAACAAGGTCAATATCAAAAGTTTCTATAAAAAGCCTCCAGTGGTCATAGAGGTCAGAGGTTAGAAATATACATATGCATTACCATGGTGACGGAGTTAAGATTCTGTTATAAGCTTGTTTTATTTATGGTTAGTTATTTCTATCAGCTTTCTTTGATCACTTTTTTTTCTCAAATTACAAAACAATTAAAGAATTTGGCATGGAAATGGAGCCAGATGTAACAGTTTCCTCTTAGATCTCTTAATAGAAGCAAACAAGCTATAATGTAATTTTTCTTACCTCTGCCAGAACCGCACCCTCCCCCAAATTCCTAGCTGCAGAGCAGTAACAAAACCCCTTGGAAGTGTAAAAGACCACATCCTACACGAAATGTAATTAAATTTAAATAATGTTGCATCAGCCAGTTGAAGAGGGGGGTCTGGAAAGAAACCCTCCCTCTTCTCAAAGTTATTGTGGGCTACACCCAGAAATCCTGCCAGGTGCTGACATGAGTTTCCATACGATGGTGGCGTTAATACAACTGTGGGCTGTATCTATGCCATGATGGAGGAAGCTCGTGGAATCCATAAAACCAAAAAACTTTATAATAGAAATTCAGAGATGGGCATAATTTACAAGCCATTAGTAAGTTAATACTGGATAATTGTTAGAGTTTAGAGTAATACTTCTTATTTTTTTCCTCCATCCTCTGTGTTTCAGGCAAGTGAAATTAACTGGAGGTGATTTCAATAAGAGACAATATAGGGTAGTAAAGTGAGTATGAACATTGGTTTTAGAGTTAGACTCCTGACCAGTTCCACTCTGTCTTCTGCCTCTGGTTCTCTAGATGAACTTAGATGAGTCAGTTTATATCCTTGTCTTCACTTTTCTCATCTAAAAATCAGATGAGGGATAGCATCCATAATAAATGAAACTGTTATTAGCTCTTACTCTGGCACATAGCATACACTCAATAATAATAATTGCTATTGCAATTTTTTATTAGCCATGAAAGTTCAGTAGGAACCTCATTAATTAGAATTCATTCTGGGGGGGTGGTGGAGAGAAACACACAGGTAAGCCAGTCTTAATGAAAGATAAGACTATATTAATGAAAATGTGGAAGACATTCCGTTCTGTAACTCCCACCTGTGTACAGAATATGACATCCTTCTGCTGACAAGTTTCATTCTTCTTCTACAGTTGGTTCTTTCTGGAAGTCATTTGGCAATTCTGGCCCTCAGTTTTCCCCCTCTGCAGCTGATGAAGTAGAGTGGATGACCTCCAAGGACCACTTCAGATCTGGCTTCTAGAGATTCTCTCAGGATTGGTCCAGGCCATTTTTTAAGTCATTGACAGAAATTCTCATCTTTGCCTTAATACGTCAAAAGAGAGAATGATTTTTCATTTGAAAAGACTTAACCAACACCAATAGAAAAAGACTGGCTAAAATTTATCCAACATTATGTTAGTCCAATCAGCAAAAAAGTGAAACTCTTAGGAAGGTTTTTCTGACTGTTCAGGCTTAGATAACTTAGTTTTGATGAGTTAGAAACATAGATCAGAATTGTTCCTATTAGGATAGGGGTCACTGGCGCTTGCTTCTCTGAAGGTAGACATAATCAATCTAATGGTATTGAATGGACTTAAGTGGCTTTCCAGTGTCTGAGCAGGTTCCTTGGGTCACTCCTTCCAGCAGGGCTGCAATCTGCAAATGGACTGATCTTTGTTACACATCACATACTTTTTCCATTGTCATATTAAGATGTGGTATTATGGAAAGAATGCTAAATTTAGAGTCAAGAACTTACGTCTAAATCCCAGCTCCCATGTCCACAATCTTGAAAAACTTGTTATACTTCTTTCATTGAATTGAAACTGCTTTGTCTTAAAAATAGGGATAGTATTACTCCTATTAAAGGATCAACATGAGGATTAATTAAGATAAGTCATGCAGAGCCCCAAGTATATATGTTTTACTTGGCAGCCATTCAATAGATGGATGGATGGGTGGATGGATGGATGGATGGATGGATAGATATGCATTTATTATTTTATTCAGCAAGTATGTACTGAGTATTATGTGTCAGACACTGTTTTAGCCACTTGGGATACATTAGAGACTAACACAGACCAAGACCCTCAACCCATAAAGCTTAACTTCTGGTGGATGGAAACAGAAATAAACAATAAACATAAGGAAAATGAGCAAATTACATACTACATGAGATAGTAATTACCATGGGGGAAAAAGAAAAATGTAGCACAGTATGCAGGATATGAAGGGCCAGGCTGAATGGGAGAGGTTGTAGAATTAAGTAGAGTCGTCAGGGTGGGCCTCTTGAAAAGTTGACATTTGAGCAATGCCAAGAAGGAAGTGAGGGAATGCACCACAAGGATATTTGTTGGAAGAGGGTTTTTGGCTGACGTGCAAAGGCCCTGAGAAGGGAGAATGCTTGTCATGTTGAGGAACAACAAGGAGGCCAGTGTGAACGAAGCAGAGTGACCAAGGAGACAGCATTAGGAGATGAGTTCAGACAAGTGATGGGACCAGACCCATCTCATGCTTTGCAGACCATTGTTAAGGCTTTAGCTTTTACTCTTGAGGATAAGGGGAGGAGACATTGAAAGATTATAGGAACATATATAGACATTGATAAGGGGAGGAGACATTGAAAGATTATAGGAACATATAAAGATTATAGGAACATATATAGACATTGAAAGGAAACATGTTATCTGACACAGTTTCAAAAGAGCCACTCAAGTTACTATTTTAGAAAGCAGCAGGAGATGGGAAGAAGGAAGCAAGGATAAAAGCAGGGAGACCAGATAGAAGCTGTATAGAATTCCAGATAACAGGTGATGGTGGTCTGAGCCATGGGATGGTAAGAAGGGATCAGATCCTGAATAAAACATAAAGGCCCTTCTTTCCACTTAAACTTTAGTTCTTGGATTATAGTAACAATATTTAACTATTTAACTTGAGAGAGTTATTAACAGGAGGAAGACAGTATATAGACAATTATTAACACTCTGAAATAGACACTATATGAAGCAATCATAAACCCTAAGAGGTAGATATAACTCTTTGAAGTTTTCTGTAACAGATAAGGAATCTGAGTGATATAGCGGAGAGCTCATATCTCCTAAGTAGTAGAGCTGGGAGACAAACCCAGTGGGTCTGGTTCTGGGGCTCTGCTGTGAGGATGGTCCATGCAGTGTGAAAAGTTCTATAAAGACTGTTCTCTCCTCACTACCTCAACTTTTTCAGACTAAATCAAAGAGAGATTTCCCACACTCAGTATCTTTCTTGTCTGGAATCATTATCAAAGAATGAGTAAGCTAAATGTGATGCTTAATGGTAGAGTAAATTTGTCCTTTGAGATGCTAGCATGTTGGTTAGTTGGCAAATTGATTTATTGAAAAATAAGACAAAATAAGGAACAAGAAATTCTATCGAAATAGTTTTTTAACTCTTTCAAGCTCACATTGGTTTTTAAAATATTTAATTGTGGTAAAATACATATATGCCACTTTGAAATGTACACATCAGTGGCATTAAGCCTACCCACATCATCCTGCAGCCTTCTCCACCACCCATGTCTGCACGTTTTTTGCAAAACTGAATCTCTGTACCCATTAAACACTAAACCCTCTCCCACTCCCACTCCCCCACCTGCTGGCAGCCACCACTCTCCTTCCTATCTGAATTTGACTTCTTTAGGTACCTCGTATAAGTGAAATCATACATTGTTTGTATTTTTGTAACTAGCTTGTTTTATTCACACAATATCTTCAAGCTCCATCCATTCTGTGGCATGTCAAGATTTATTTTCTTATAAAGGCTGAATAATATACCACTGTTTGTGTATACCACATTTTGTTTGCCCATTTATCTGTTGATGAGCCAAAACACATTTTAAGAGCCTTATGGCACAATGACTTAACTGCTTGAATTTTAGAGGTCGTATCATTTTGTAATCAAGTAAAGACTTAGAGTAGAAAGTCTCTTTCATGCTCCAACACTATGTAGAAGAGAGATCTGAAGGCTCACAGACTCAGGAACTGATTTATCTAAATAAACAGGACAGTCCCACAGTTCACAGAACAGAAATTTCTGTTGACTTTTCTTCCATAGACTCATAAATACAGAATGCTTCCCACTGTACATTTTCATCTCATTTGTCCTCAATTAAGCTAATCATTTTGTTTGAACAGCAGTTTGCTTTTTTAGGTTGTGTTTAGGTTTTGTGAAAATTTTACTTTCCACAGCAAGTAATAGATTTGTTGAAATACTAACCTTGGGGAACACGATTTGACAGTTCTTCAAAGAATATATAAAACTAATTACAAGTGAAAGTCATTTCAATTTCAATAATTAAAGAAAAACCTGCCAGCCCTGGATTATTCTCTTTCAACTCATATCATAGACCTGTCCATCATTATGGTCCCACACATGCCCGTTGACCAAATTACATGAATCAAAGAAGTGAACATCTTTCTCTCTCTCTTTTTTTCAGTGTTTTATTCACCCTTTATTTTAAAATAAAATTTGCATAAACTCAGTTTTAAAAAACTGAGATGTCTACCAAAATAAGGATATTTCTAGTGTTTACTTCTAAAAGTTAGTTACATGGCTTATTTTACATGTTTTAAATAATAGCATGCTATTTATTATTAGGATAATATAAGGATTATTAGGATAATTATTATTAGGATAAACACCAACTTTAAAGGACCTACCATGTTATGGAATCATCAAATCTCAGATTGGAAGGAACGTATCTTAAAACTTATCTGGTCCCCACACTCAACCTGCACTGGATCCATGTGGTGGTCTGGTCCTTTAGCCTTTGCTGGAATACCCTCTGCCCTTTTTAACTCGAATTTTAGTCCTCTGTGTACCCTTGGCATAATTCGGGTCCTCCTTCCTAGTTTTACTTAATATTTTCCTTTTATATGACTCCTGTTTTCCTTTGATATTTTAAAAGACAAATTTAACACTACGTGAAAAACCAGCATGATGTCCCATGAATAGAAGCCTGACATAGAGAATAACTATAAATAGTGAGAGAATAAGCTTAAGATCAACTCTGTCTTTGATAAAAATGGAAATGTGGAAGTATTGCAGATGTATTAATGTCAGTGGGGGCCCAAAATTAGACATTGTCTTTAACATCATGAAAGGTAGAAGAGAGTTGAAAGGCAGTGACTTTCATATATGTAGCACCATGCTCTATGACCCCCCCCCAAGTCATCTTATATACCGCTGAGTCCCAAACTTCGAATATAAATTTCATCCAAAATACTGTCCAAGTTGATATAAAAGTAACAATCACACTGCCATTTGTATAGGGACCACGCATTAAGTATCATGTTTAACAAAATAAAATGAGAATAAGTAAATATTCAAAGTATGATATACACCTTTTTGAAATGTGTTAGACCCCTGCATGTGGTAAATTCAATATTGTCCTGAAATTTTGAACTAAGCTCAGAGATGGTGGTCCATCACTGATGGGTGTTGGATAGTGATAATGATATTACATTTATTATTAGCCATGCCAAAATAATAGCTAATGTAGCTTTGGGGTGTGCTGTCTGCCAGACATAGTTTTCATGGTTTTCTGACATTATCTAATCCTCACAGTGATCTAGAAAGCAGGGTCACATTTCTATTGTATGGATGTAGAAGCTGTACAGTAGAGGAGTGAAGTAATGTGTTTAGGTTTATGTGAGGCTTCTAAGGGGTAAGGGTAGAATTCAAACTCACATAGTCTGATTCCAGAGTCTATATCATAATGACCCTAATCTCTAGTGCACCCCCATTGAACCAATGAAAAGCATTGTAAAATATATGGGGTGACCGTAAATTCTGCAAACAGAGGTGACTAATTGACGTATCTGAATATTTAAGTGACCAATTAATACCCATTTTTGCCTAGTTAGAAGGTCACTCAGATTGGTTCCAAGAGGATGGCCACTGTCCTGTTGGAGGTGGTGATGGACTGCCTTGTCAATCATGTCTTAAGCTAGACTGGATGTGCAAACATGTGCAGCAACCTACCTGTATCCCATATTTGGACCCTTCTGATAGGCAAGAAGTGCAGGTTTCTTCAAGAAAAAAACATACAAACCATCTGAGACAATGCATCAAAGATACAACAGCACGGTTAAGGAAAATTTGTTAATACACCACATGTATTGCAGTTTTTCAGTTCTTTGAATTCTGCATTGCTAGCAAGGAACACCACAATGAACATTCATAATGTCATTGAGCACATCATGTATTATAAAATAATACCATGAAGCTAATTTTAAGTATATACATCAATGTTTATATACTTCAGGATCATATTGTATTTACTGTCTTGGCTGTTGGCCTCTTTCTGTCTCCTGCTTGCAAGCATAGGGTCTGGATCTGAATATAGTATTCCAGAAGTACTCTGATTATACATGGTAAAGTAGGAATATTTTCCTGTCTTCAGCATTTGAGGTACCACAATCTAAGAGTATTGACCTTTCCAGCAACCACTTAATTCAATGAACTCATGTTGACTTTGACATTCATCTGATAGACATTTTTCACACCTACCTTGTACAAGACTCTGTTTTAGGCACTGATGGCACAATGGTGAACAAAACAAAGGCCCTGCCCTCCTGGATCTTTTATTGTAGTAGGAGGAGACAGATCACAAAAACACCATCAAGTAGACATATAATACACATTAGGCTGTGCTAAGTTAAAAGAAAGAGAAAGCATCTATGTTCTTTCTCCGAAGGGTAGAGAATAAAGAGGCTGCTGTGACTATCGGGGGCGGGGGGAGGGGGGCAATGACTATCTGGGGGGAGGTAATTGCTGCCACAGGGAATAGGAGGTACAAATGGCCCCAGGCTAAGGAGAGGAAGGCACCTGACTTGTTTGAAGAATAGGAGGCCAAAGCCACTGGAGTAGAAATGACAATGGGTTTGAGGAGAACCTGATAGGGAATAAAGATTAGAGAAATAGTGGCAGACTAGATCATATGGAGTCTCATAGTACGAGTCTTAATTTAAGCCTTAGTTGTGATAGAAAGCCACTGAAGGATTTCCCACCTACCCCCCATGGGAGTGACATAATATGTTTGAATTTGAAAAGGATTACTCTGGCCACTTTGGAACTGGTAGACATTAAGAGAGCAAGAGTGAAAGGGAAATCAATATAGACAGAAACAGCTATTTTTATTTTTCATATGTCCAAGATAGATTGGCTTCATTATGTTTTCTTTGATTTATAATTTAATTGCACTGCAGTCTGAAAATGTGTTCTACGTGACCCTGTTTTTTTTTAATTCCTTTGTGAACTAGCCCAACATTAATTTCTGTGAACACTTTTGTGTATTTGAAAATAATGGAGAACTGCTATTTGTTGGGGGCAGAATTCTCATATCCATTAAATTAAACAAGTTAAATATTATTATTCAGATTAGCATCCTAGTGCTATTATTTGGTCGACAGAGTCTATAATTTTCTAATAGATTTTTGTTAAAATATCACACCAGGGTTTGCCAAATTTACCTCATGCTTCTGACAACTTTTAATTAATATTTCTAAGCTACAATGATAGTTACATGTCTGGTCACGATTTGTATAGCTTCCTGTTAGATTTTTAGTTTTGCATGTAGTTCCTACTTATGCATTACTGCTTTTTGCTTTGTCTGAATTAATATTGATACATCAGCTTGCTCTTAGTAAGTGTTTACATGGGATATCTTTTGGTCCTATCTTTATCTTCAGCCTTTCCATATGGTTTTGTTTTAACTACTTCTTTTATAAATAGTATTTTCTTTGATTTTTATATACATAGTATAGATTTGTTTTAATTTCTACCATCTTGGTTTGTGTTTCTTCTCTATCCTCTTTGCTTTCTATTTTATTTTTTTTAACTTTTCCCTTTCTCTCTTTCTCTTTTCCTTCTTTCTCTATTTCTCTTTTTTTAACTTTTTCTCTTTTCTCAATTCTGTAAGAATTGAGCTTTCTTTTCAGAGGATTAGTGACAATGACAAAATCACTTCTCTCCCTTTGACCTGCCCTAGAAATTAGAAATGTTTGACCTGCCAAGAATATTAAAAGCACACAAAAATAATTTAGAAACTTACATATTGCCTATCTTTTCAATATTTTTTATTTAATAATATGTTATGTTATTTTAACATATTTTTGTTTTATATTCATGATATTCATTATTATGAGAATATTATATATTCATGATTTTTTATGGTTGTGAAAATAATACAAACATCTTTTTTTTTTTTTTGAGCAAGAAAATTAAAATCGTTATCTGCCACTTCTTAAGAGCTGTAAGGACTCCGTGGTCATGGCATGAAGGTCCCAGCATTACATACATTTGAATTATGAGCCTAGGTCTAGGTCAGGTTTTGTGTGACCTGGGGATTATTCCTATTTCACCTTTATGTGAATTTGATAATTACGTGGATACAAAGTACAGACACCTTGCCTCAAGTATGAAGTATTTTGTTTGAATACTCTCTTATCTTCTACCTATCCTTCATGAATTCCCCCACACAGGCACACTTGGTCTAGGACCCCACATGGAATCAGTGCTTCCTGTCCTCACTTTAAATCAAGAGTTTCCCCCCGTGTATCGGGGGAAAGATTTCCAAGAATCAACAGTCTCCATTCTTCACAAGCCAGGTTCTTCATGGCAGCGGGTAAGGAAGGCTTACATGTAAGGAGCAGCCTCTATCATAGGATCTTTAGACACCTTTTGTAGTCAAGGTGTCTTTCGATACCTCCCTATATACACCAGACGGCTATCTACCCTGCCTAGACACAAAATGCTATGCAGGACCTTCTTCTTTAATGTCAGGTATGGTTACCACATATGACCGTACCATATGCTGTACGTTGTGCATATATTATCTTTCTACTCACAGCAACCTGAGGTGGACGCTTTTCTCCCCACACTCTACATGAGAAGACAGAGACACAGGTTAAGTTACCCACTGCCAGCATATAGAAGAGCTGAGTTCCGTGTCTCTCTCACCTTCCCCCAATCAGGCTTTTAACCACCATGGACAAAGCAGAAACATTTCACTTCCTAATATCTCTGCCATTTTCCTAGGGCTGACAGAGCTTATCAGTCATCAACATCAATGATCTAACACCCTTTCAAAAAATACATGTTTGAGGAAACAAATATGATGCTAAATTCCTTGTATGTGCTATTTTAGTTCATCTTTTAAGTTCTGTAAGGGAGGTACTGTTCTTATCCCTATGTTGCCCATTGTTATTATTCCCATTTTGCAGTTGAGAAATTGAGGCTGTGTGGTCTACACAGACTAGCTCAAAAATGGGGTCTCAGACAGGGGCCGTGTGCCCCCGCATGCCCAACATAACCATGACAGCACATCACAAAGAAGGGCTCGAGTCACCCCAAGGTTAACAGTTTGGGCTATGTCACTCAACTGATTTTTTGAGAGGCAAAGCCTCCACCAAGTCAGTCGGCATTAGGCTGACATTGCCACTCTCCCACAACAGAAGCCAGTCCTGTGCAACAATTGTCTTTCTTTCCATGTGAGCAATTCCAGCGTCCACTTGCCCTTGTTTCTTTGTGAGAGACTCACGTCATCTTCGCTCAGGACTCTTCCTGAGAGATGCTTTTTTGACTCCGTAGAATGCCATGCACCCTTCTGTGAAAGGTCAAGATCCAAAGCAATTAGGCCTTCGCTGATGGAGGGAGGGAAACATGAGCAGACAGAGCTGAGGAATGTGTGGGGGCCAGCCACAAAGCCTGGACTTGTGCTCCCAGATCCGGGGGTGCTCTCGGGCCATCATAAGGACACCATGGGTAGAAGGGCCCTGTTTGCAAATGTGGCCAAAAGCCAGACAAGTTTGGCCTACAGCGTTTCTGCAGCAAAGAACAGCATGGAACAATTTTCGTCTATATTACTTTGTGTATCAGGGGGAATGAAATTTCCATGAGGAAAGCCTATCTTGGTCTTGTGGCTGCTGAGTTTTAATGCTGTGCTATCAGAATCTGCTTGACCTCACAGGGGAAAGCCTGAGCTATCTCCTTGCACTGAAGTCTCTCTCTGTGTCATGTGTCTCCCTCTGTGAAGATTCCCCTAACTGTGCCAACCAGAACCAAAGTATTCCTTCCATTACTTACAGCTCAGACTGTACATCCCAGGGCAGTGGAACAGGAGCCAAGTGCTCAGGTCTGGAATCCTGAGTGCTGAGTCCTCTCTCTCTGCTGCTCACCAGCATGCAGGTGCAGACTACTCATGCCCCACAATTATCCTCAATCTTCTCATCTATAAAATGGCCGTAACACCTGCTCGCTAGGATTGTAGCCATTAGCCAGCCAGCAGGTATTATTGAGAGCCCATCATGCGACAGACCCTCTGCTAAGCCCGTTCATGGTCTTAAAGACAGGAAGCCAGAGATAATCTAGGTCTTAATGTATGTATTTAAAGCAGTCGATAAAGTAGCATTTCCCAAAATGAGTCCTGCAGTGTTTTGTGTTAACATGTGGTTTAAGGAAAAATAATCCATTATTAAGTAAATCTTAGAATTGTTACTGCACAGAGCTAACCAAATTATGTTGATATAGGACTTCTCAGAACTGATAATGTAGTAACTTACTGTGCAGCTAGAAGGAGGGGTGAGGTATGTTGAATTTCCTAGACTTTTTTGCCCCCCCCCAAAAAAAACCCTTTCTTGGTCAGTTGTTTTTTTTTTTTACGTTTATTTATTTTTGAGAGAAAGAACATGAGCAGGGGAGGGGAAGAGAGAGACGGAGACACAGAATCCAAAGCAGGCTCCAGGCTCCGAGCTGTCAGCACAGAGCCCAACACAGGGCTCAAACCCACGAATGTCAAGATCATGACTTTTGCCGAAGTCGGATCCTTACCCAACTGAGCCACCCAGGTGCCCCAGTTTTTTATTTTTAAGAATGGCTACTCACATGTTATGGAAGAGTTTTCTACAGAACACTGGGAAATCTTAGGAAGAAGGTTCAGACAGTTACTCAGGTATTATTTTATATCGTGTGAAGATGAAATTGTCACCCAAGATAATATTAGAGGACAGTGAACATTTTCAAGTGCTGCCTGTGTAGTCTGTCTCTGATCTCATAATGGTTTTGAATTATTACCTGAGTGTTAATGTTGTCTTTCTAAATACAGAAGTATCATTTAAATGGTCCATAAAAGAGCAAGGAGGGTGGACAGATATTTAGGCATATCACAAACCACAGAAATAAAACACTACATATTGGTATAGGAACAGGCAGAAAATGAAGAGACCAGAAGTCTCTAAGACAGACTCCTGTATATTTGGGAATTAATGTATGATGAAGGTGGCACCACATATCAGTGGAGAAATTAACATTCTCTTGGTAAGTAGCATTAAGGAAAATGGCTTTCATTTGGGTTCTCACCTAAACTATGTACAAAAGGGTATTCCAGGGACAATGAAGACTTAGTATGAGAAGTAAAACTGAAGTGTTTTTTAGAAGAGAATATAAAGAATGAACTAGGACAGGAAAGGGTTTCTTTATGATACCCCAAGAAACTATCGTTAAGAAGAAACAAATGAGTTTTCTTACATCAAACTAAACATTGCCGTTCATCAGAGGACAGCGTGGGCAGAGGTAACAGAACTGATGGCAGCACCGGGGATTGGTTTCCCTCCATCCCTTGATCATCAGTCTCCAACCACATGGGCCTTTCTCTCTGCCCCTTTTATTTATTTTTTTTAAATTTTTTCTACATTTATTTTTGAGAAACAGAGTGAGACAAAACGTGAGCAGGGGAGGGGCAGAAAGAGAAGGAGACACAGAATTTGAAGCAGGCCCCAGGCTCTGAGCCATCAGCATAGAGCCTGATGCGGGGCTCGAATCCATGAACTGTGAGATCATGACTGTGAGCTGCAATTGGATGCTCAACCGACTGAGCCACCCAGGCACCCCTTCTCTGCCCCTTTTATGTACCAACCTCCTTCCTGCCTCAGGGCTTGTATACTTGTCTATTGCTCTGTCTAAAAAGTTCTCTCTTTTCTCAATTCACCTAACATCTACTTATCCCTGTGTTCTCAGCCAAAATGTCTCTCCCTTAGAAAGACCTTCCCTGGCTGCTCTCATTTCACCTACAACTTTGTGTTCATTGCACTCATTGCAATGGCAAGGATATAATCATTTATGGGACTCTTAATTTCCTGTCCATGTCCCCTTCCAGGTGGTATGTACACTCCAGGAGAGCAGAGGCCACCTGCTCATACTTGACACACTGTTTTATGCTTAGAACATATACCTTTAAAATGTTAGTGGAATGAGTTGATTAGGGGCAGTTGAAAGAGGACATATTCCATAGCTCAGGTTAGATGGATGCTGCAAGCCCAGGGAAGATTCAAGCATAATTTAACCTTTATGTCAGTAAGAATTTGGGGTAATTATTTGTGCCCCTGCTTCTCCCTGTCATCTAGAGACTCAACATCTCAAATCTCATTTGTATTACCTGCAGCTCATTGCATTCCATAAGGTGGTACACAGATATTCGTTGATTATATATCTACACTGCTTCCTCCCACCGTGCTTGGTTTTCTGTGTGTGGACTATCACTTCAACCATGCTTAACGACTTGCCTTTTGAAAACTCTCTTTGACAGTTGGTGTCAACCTCCATTTAATTACTTCTTTTGTTGACAGCTCTCACTCTCTGTTGACTCTTAATTTGATCTGGGCATTCAGTTATTCAGCAAATATTTATTGAAAATCTAGTGGGTGCCAGGAATGTGCCAGGCACTAGAAAATCTGGCAGTCCCCTTCCACTGGTGACATGCTAACATGATACCTCAAAGGAGTCATTGAACAGAGCAGCTCAACTTAGTTAAATATTGAGAGAGACCTAAATGCACCCAAACTGGGGCACAGTGCAGAGAGTGGCTGAACAGGAACACTACAATGGAAAAACTGGACCAGTTCCCAGCTTATTTTGAGTAAGCGCTTCAGAGTGTAGCTTCATTATTCATGACTGGAAAACTTTTCAAGACAGTAGAAATCTACCCAAGCATCATTATAAAAAGATATTCTAAAGTAAAATAAAAACTAACCATACTCTGCTATTTTTTTAAAAAATACTTCTCATGCTTTGCAAAGGGTTGATTCAGAGACAACTAAAGCATCCTCTTGACATTAATAATAGATAATAGATAATAGAGGATTTTGAGGCTTACTAAAGATAAACTGACAAACTATCCTTTGGAAATGATTTTAATACAAATCTAAGTTGGTGTCAGCTTAAATTTTTCTAGTATTACTTAATGAACTTTGGTCACTGGTGCCAGTACATTGTGAAACCTATGGCAAAGAAATGGTTACTTGTGATTACAGTGCTTTCTGTAGGCTGAGCAGGGAAGGAATGATAATGGATAGAGAGCCATATGTGAAGAACTATCTGTGAGAGACCTCTACACTATTGTTTATTTTAGTATTCCTTCTTTTTATGTTCTTTATTTATTTTGAGGCAGAGACAGCAAGCAGGGAGGGGCAGAAAGAGCAGGAGAGAGAGAATCCTAAGCAGGCTCTATGCTGCCAGCACAATGCTTGATGTGGGGCTCAATCCCACGGACTGTAAGACTGTGACCTGAGCCAAAATCAAGAGTTGGACCCTTAACCAACTGAGCCACCCAGGTGCCCCTATTTTAGTATTCCTAATGGCAAAATCCCATGGAAATATACTTAGGGGAGACTTTCCCATTAATGTTATCAACATCAAAGTGAAATCACACGTCCATAATGTAGTAAGCTTCCTGCCTCCTCAGAGATTGGCTGGCTTCCCAAGGTATCTTCCTGAAGTTCTGGATCTTAGAATTTGGCAGCCTAATATAGCTTTCAAAAAAATTGCAACTTAAAAAAAATAGTTGTACATATGCAGAAAAGTTGCAAAGATAGTGCAGAGTGTTCTTATATACCTCACAGTATCCCTATTACTAACATCCAAAATTAATATGGTATATTTATCAAAATTAATGAACCAGTATTGATACCTTATTACTAACTACAGTCCATTCTTTATTTTGATTTCCTTGGTTTTTACCTACTGTCCTTTTTATGCCCAAGGGTCTTCTCCAAAGTACTGTATCACATTTAGTCTTCATTGTTTCTTCAAAAGGCTCTTCTTAGCTGTGATGGTTTCTTGGACTTTCCTTGGTTTTGATGACCTTACCAATTTTGAAGAGTCTGGTCAAGTACTTTACAAAATTACTTTCAGCTGAGATTCATATGGTGTTTTCCTCATTGTTCGGTGGGTGTTACAGGTTTTGAAGAGAAAGGCCACAGAGGTAAAGCATCATTTTCTTCACCTCTATCAGAGGTGCATGCTATCAACGTGGCTTATCACTGCTGATGTTGACCTGGATCCCCCTGGCTGAGGCAGTGTTTGTCAAGTTTCTCCACTGGGAAGTTACCATTCTCCATTCCATCCTGTACTCGTTGAAAGAAAGTCACCTTTAAAGAGTAGGCAGTTAACATAGTTAACTATGAAAATTGTTTGGAATTCTTATACATGAAAGACTTATTTATTCTATCACATTTACCTATTCAGTCACTTATTTTTATCAGTCTGGACTAATGGATGATGCAAAGTTAGATTGTTTATTTGATTTCTTTTATATTTCTTGATGTAGGCATTTATCACTATGAATGTTACACACATCACTCTGAATTTCCTACAATTATTCTTAAATTTAGTGAATATTTAGCCATAGAGGCTATGTGGAAAGGTGTATTTGGGTTATAATTCAATACTTCATCCTATTATTTTGTTGAAATTCTTTCAGCTTTGGCCATTACACCCACTTTCAGTTGTCTCCTGTGTCCCTTTGACATGTTTACATGATTAAGAAGTGTTTTTCTGTTTGGTTTTTTATTTGTTTTTTTCAGCACATCCTTTCTTTCTGTCACTACAGGATGCTCCAGGTTCTTCTTGTATGTTTCTTGCCTCAGTCCTAGAATCAGCTATTTTTCAAGGGGCCCTCCTCATGTAGGTTTTGTGTAGTTTTTGTTATAGTTAATGAAGTATTTTGGTAGCCATTATGTAAGGCACTTGATATGTTTTGTCTTTCTTAATCTTCATTTCAACACTATTATATGTAGCCTTTAACTTCATTCCATAAGCATAGAAACTGGGGCTCAAAGAATGTAATGACTTACCTAAGGCCCCACAGTTAGCAAAAAAAAGCAGAGCTTGTGATTCAAGCCCAAATCTGTCTGACTCCAAAGCTCATACCCTGAACCCTCGTTCCACAAGAGCCAGACTCCCCTGTGAGCTAAGTTAACACTGGATGCAATCTGTGCTATTGCAGACCACCCTTAAAATACAGAAGCCAGTGAACTGTGCTCTTGGAAGACTCCTCAGAACTCTAGCCACACTGGTCCCTTCCCTCTCTGAACTTTGCACTGAGTGGAAAGCCTTCCCTGAACATGGAAGGTGCTTATGTTCTGTGTTATGGTTTTCTCTGTTTATCTAAATTCCCAGATCAGATTGTTAGCTCCTCAGGGAGCAAGGAAATATACTACCATGTAAGATTATCAAGAGAAGTAACTTCTAGAGGCCGTATCACTTCAGAACTGATTGTGGTGATACAGCTGCCATCAAAGGCACGTATTACAATCACTGCCTTTTATACCAGGAAAGGATAGATCTCCACTGAAGTGATATCACATCATTGTTATAATTTTGCATCAGTTCAGTCTTCTCCTGGGTGAGGAGCTTTCTCAAAGATAAAGGCCGTATCTTTCTCATTCTCCAGGGCATAGGACAGTGTATATGTTGTAGGCACTCACACAGTGTATGTAAAATGTTTAATTTAAGAAAGCTTTTGAGTCCTGGACAGAGACTACCTGTTCTTGATTTATACACAATTTTAACCTGCTTTCCTTTTAATAAGGCAATAGTACTTATAGAACTTAATGGTTCTTAAGAAGGTGGTTCTAGAGGTAGACACACAACAGCAGTGAGAAATGGTAGGTCTCTGTTTCATTCAAAAACCCCACTGAAAAATACAGTAAATGGAGAACAAAAGTGAAAAGGGGTAAATGTACATGGTCACAGAGAAAGGGAGAGGAAACCATGGAGACAGAATGATGGAAAGAGGGTAGATGAGAGCTAAACATGCCTGTAGGATTGAAAGTCCCTCTGTGAAGTGAGTGGGACAGGGCCCCTTATCCATGAGGTATTTTAAGTGCAGTGTCTTTACCCATAGAAGTCAAAATGCACCTGGACTGGTCAAAAATCTGCATAAAGACCATACACTTAGCCTCTCCATCTGTTCCCAGTTGACCCAGTTAGGTAATAAGTACCTCTTCCCAACCTCACAGAAGATAGGAAGATTGTTTTCTAGAAAGTTTGACCAGAGGACCTCTGGTCATATGAAGTCAGGAATAAGGCATGAAATCAGGTTTAACTGAAAGTCTGTCCCTGAACAGCAAAATGCCCAGACCTCTTCCCCTCTGATATTCAGAACTCCTGTATCAAAAGTTATACCCACCAATTTCCTGGCAGGAGTTAGAGAACTATTCTTTGATGAAATTAGTCACGGGTACTGACTGCCCACTGGTACTGACATCTGGAAACTCTCCATTGAATTAGCCAAACCCCTACTACTGTACCCTATGGCAAGGTTCACCCATCTAGAAGCACACAGCTTCCAACCAGTTTTTTTATTCTCATGTAAGAGAGAATAGTGCATCAATCAAACAAGGAAGGGATGGCATAAAAAGGAAGGGTCAAAGAATAAGAAAATGCTCTTGAAAATGATGAGTATGATAATACAAGTGTTTTAAAAAAATCAACAGAAGAGATGCCTCTGGCTCAGTCAGTTGAGCATGTAAATTCAGCTCAGGTCACAATCTCACAATTCGGTTCATGTGTTCAAGCCTTGTGTCAAGCTCTGTGCTAACAGCTGGGAGCCTGGAGCCTGCTTTGGATTCTGTGTCTCCCTCTCTTTCTGCCCCTTCCCTGCTCGGTCTCTGTCTCTCTGTCTCTCTCTCAAAAAAATAAACATTAAAAAAGTGAAATAAATGAATAAAATAAAAATCAATAGAAAAATTGGATCTTAAAGTTGAGGATATTCTCCTCCCCCCCCCCACAAAAAAAAAGAAAGAAAGAAAAAGGATTAAACAGAAGGAGGAAAAAAGAAAACTTAGAAAAAGAAGCATTTTTTAAATGATGCATTTATTGTCTCCAGGAAAAGAAAAAAAATGTGCAAGACAGCAAAGGACATGTAGTTAAAGAATACTACTTGGCTCAGCTGTGGACAGTACACACGTAATCATAATGTAGCTTCTGAATATTGATTTTACCAGAGTTGTATGAAAGAGTCCATATGATTGCAGAAATCCAATGGATAATGTCTAAAGGTTGATAAATCAAGAGATATGGTGGAAGCCTATTTCAGGCCATGGGAAGAGAAATACATGAAGGAGCATTCTGGCAAATTGAAAGCTCTGGGGGTGGTAGGGGGTATGAGCCATTGCTCTTTGATTATAAGCTTTATAATATTTGACATTTCAGATTCATTTTGGTAAAGAATAAATAATACATTTAAAAAAATAAGATACACTCATTCAAAAATGGAGCCATTTGGCATTCAAAACGTGCGTCTTACAGCCCCCCGAGGACATCAGAGAACAAATAATGTTCGCTTCAGTGGTCTTGGATGGTCAAGAAAAGGTTTGATTTTGCTCTGCATGTTCTGCTTTAGAGAGACAGAGGTGATCCGTCTCCATCAAAATGCTGTGGGCATAGTTATATGGGGGAGAGTACTGATGTAGACTGTCCTCTCCCTATATGGGAAAAAGGGTTGTTCACCTCCCTTCCTCATCTCCCAGTCAGTCTCATCCCGTGTCCAGAAGAATGAAGGGCTGACTGGCCTCAGACTGACTTGACCTGGTCCAGAGCTCTTATCTTCATCAGAAGCCATGGATCTGCCACACTCTTTTCTGCCAGGCAGAAGGGACCTGCAGGCAGTTTCCTGCAAGCCCCTTATCCTCAGATGGTTGCATTGAAGTCAGTTAGTGAAAGTCACCAGGCCCAGAGGCTGCAGTGGTGAGTGGGAAGGACACAGGAGAGCGTTTCCTTTACTTGTTCTAATACTATAGAGACCCCAGTGTTTTGCAGTGGCTGGTATTTTCCTGGTTGGGTGTCAGTAAGCAGGGACAGCCAAATAAAAGTCACACTGACCAGTCACCACAAGAGTTGCTTCAGAGTTTGTTAGCTGGTTTGTGCATTTTACTTGGTAATCTTTTTGTTATCAGGTATATGGAAGGGGGGATTATAGCATCACGTCCCAGGCTAGAATGAGGCTTTTTGTTTAAACCATGACATACCAAAGACTGTGTTTCCCAGGATTTTAGCGTATTAGAACAATTAATGCTAAATGATAATATTTTGACATGGCGTTATAAAGGAATGGGTGGCTCTTGTATCTCTGGTTATAAACCTTGAGCAGAGCTGTTGGGAGATTTTTTTTTCCTGCAGTGGAATTGTTTGAATAATATTCAGGGCAAGCAAGTAGCATTTGAGAAATTGGGATTTGGAAGATAATAGTGAGCCAGCCACATATAGGGAGATCCTTTGACATGTGGAAACAGAAGTTGCTGGAAATGGAAGAAGCCCCTGACTCAGTGCACAGATGGATTGTGAAGATTGGTAATGCAAAGGACAGTCTTCCTCATTTCTCTCCATCTTACCCTCCCCACTTACCACCCCCCCCGCCTCCTTCCTTCCTTTCTTCCCTCTCCTTCCTTCCTTTCTTCCCCTACTGCTCGTGCCTCATTCCCTCCCTCTCCCCTCCCCCAATTACCGCAACAACTTTGGAAGTCTTACTGTGTGCCTGGCATTGGACCGCATGTGTTTTAATAATTACATATAGAATTTAATAATTTCAGTAATATGTGAGTTTTAATACTTCAATAATATTTGCACCATTATACATATCAAAAAACAACAACAACAACAACAACAAACTGAGGCTTAGAACGATTAAGTAACTTGCCTAGAGTAGCCTAACTAGCTAGTGGTAGAGCAGGGATAGTAAATTAGGCAGGCTGACTCCAGGGCTTCTACTGCATGTGCAGCACATTGTGAGCACACAGGTCTGTTAGCCATGAGCTTGCTGATCATACCCATGTTGGTGGTGGGGAATGCACAGAATGAACCACAGAGCAGTGAAGTGATTCGCTCAAGGTCACACACTGGTCAATGGCAACAGAGTCTATCCTGTTCTCTCACTCCAGGTAGCTCCTCTCTTCAGTGCCAGCTTGCTGAATATAAGAAGAATTAGTACATTAACTTCTAGAAACATAGAACTTCCTGTCTGTGTTCCAGGTTCTGAATCCTTACATTACTTGAGTTGATTTTAAGTTTTAAGTAGAACTCTTAAGTACTGCCAAAAGCAATGCCAAAGAATCTCTTTGAGGCTAATATTCGTTATGTAATGGACAGAAGATGGAAGCCTATGACAATATTGAATTTCTTCTTCTCTTAACTAATCAAAAAACAAAACAAAGCAAAAAGTTTACCATTAGGCAGAATTTTAATCTTAAGTCATTATGGGGGATTCCAGTGAATCAGTGGTTGCCCTGATGAAACAGAAGGTAAACCATTCTGGGGCCCCTGGGTGGCTCAGTCAGTTAAGTGTCAGACTTTGGCTCAGGTCATGATCTCACGGTTCTTGAGTTTGACCCCACATTGGGCTCTGTGAGGACAGCTTGGAGCCTGGAACCTGCTTCAGATTCTGTGTCTCCCTCTCTCTCTGCCCCTCCCCCATTCACTCTCTGTCTCTCTCTCAAAAATAAATAAACATTGAAAAACTTTTTAAAAATAAGGTAAACCGTTCTTTCCTCAGGGCCTGGGTGGGATATGGGTATTGATTATCCATTTTAGAAGTTCACCTTGGGCAAGAGCTCCTGTCCTAGTGTGGGGGAGGGAGATGATGACTTCTTCATCAGGGCAACCACTGATTCACTGGAATCCCCCACAAAGGATTGGGTGATGGAGACCATGATTTCAGATCTTCAGTCTATGGAAAGAATGCCTTCATGGAGGCTGCCTATCAGTACTGGCCAGCCACTCTACCACATGCAGGTGCTAGGCTGGGCTCATGATTCTTCTCCTATACCCCGCCTGCTTTAGAAGGAAAAAGACATCAACCATCCCACAACCCTTCTACCTCCTTGACCTCATTTTTTTTCATTTCGCCTTGGTGAAGCCTATCTATAGTCTTTTCAAGGCTCAGCTTAAGCTTTAACAAATATCTTTGCTTCCCACTCAACAGCCTCAAGCTATGAATACTCTTACCATTCAGGAAAGTTCCCCACAGGCTTTGTGGGCAACTCCTTAATTATCTGTATTGTTCTCTGCCTGGTATTATTTGTGTGCCCATCGTATTGTTCCCATTAGAATCCAAGGCTTTAAAGAGGAGTCTTGCTTATCTTTGCTTTCTGCACAGCTCTGGGGACAATGTTTTTCTGGGTTTGGGACTCCATGCATGTTATAGAGTTTTCAGGCAGATAAGTGCCATGTGGTAACAAAGGGTTGGAACAATGAGAATGACTACACACATCCTTTTTCTAACAACAGCTATCTGGATACTGACATGTTCTGGCAGCAATCATATTTCAGTTTATGGCTTTAGTTTACTCCAGGAAAGAG
This sequence comes from Acinonyx jubatus, assembly GCF_027475565.1. Taxonomy (NCBI): domain Eukaryota; kingdom Metazoa; phylum Chordata; class Mammalia; order Carnivora; family Felidae; genus Acinonyx; species Acinonyx jubatus. Next base: position 188,373,108 of record NC_069380.1, on the reverse strand, counting down.
AGAACATCTAAGTTGACAAACTGTTGCCACATCTGGCCCTCTGCCTGTTCACTTATGGCCAATGAAATAAGAATAGTTTTTATATCTTTAAACGATCAGGGGAGAAAAGGAAAAACAATATTTTATGACACAGTGAGATCATGTTAAATTTAAAATTATTTGGAATTCAAATGTCACTGTCCGTGAATAAAGTGTTACTGGAATACGGCCATACCCATTTGTCTGTGTACTGTCTATGGCTGTTTTGCACCAAAACAGCAGTTACCAGTTGAGTAGTTACCACAGAGACTGTACATCCCACAAAACCTAAAATATTACCATCAGACCCTTTGTAGAAAAAGTGTGCCAGCCCCTATTTCGAGTCATTTTCAGAAATACCCTCCACAGTGTGGAAATGGATTGGGGTGCCCTTTTTGACAAAGGAAAACTGGATGAAGGCACAAAATATCTGAAGGAGGAGAAATTTGGGAACAAGAAAAGGGAGGCAGAGGCCTACTCGGAGAAGCCACATCTCCTAGGTCTGGTATACATATATGGCAAATATCTCCACAAAGAGACTATTTCAGTCTGAATTGTACCCGGCTTCTCTCAGCAGGTGGACGTGCCAGAGGGGCTGACCTCAGGTATTTTATACAAGTTTTCTGCACTCCATTAAGTATTTTTCATGGTTCTTTTCAAGAAATTATAAATGAGAAAGGGTGAAATTAGGAGATTACTGATCATTCCTGATCATTCTGTATACCAAGGGTAACTAACACCTGTCGTAAGATCTAAAGGACTCTTTATCGCCGGGTTATCTCTGAGTCGAGTGTGTGTGTGTGTGTGTTAGTGAAATCTATTTTAAGTATGTGTTGGTCTCTGTGGGTCTCTTTGGAAGAAATCCATTTTGGATGAATTCCAATTAATTATGTATGTGGGGATCATTAAACACTTGGAGTATTCAAATAAATACACATCAGTTAGAACTTAGTGAAAGCCAGTTCAGGTCCTTGGAGAGTTGTGGTTACAGTTTTTCATTTAGAAATCTGCCATTTTCATGTGTTTCTCTTATTTTCTTATTACAGGGTAATGCCCTGTACTTCAAATCAGCCAGAAATGTTACAGTGAACATTCTCAATGACCAGACTAAAGTGCTAACTCAGCTGATAACAGGTAAGACAATAAAGAACGTAGCAGTACCTGGTCCACGTGAAGCACTCAGAAAACATTAGAACCAAAGATTGAATGAAATATCACATAAACTAAAGAAAGAAATGTCTGCTAAGACATTTTAGAGTGGAGAAAGAGAAGGTAGCATGTGTTGCATGATTCCACTGGAGGGTAGAGTCTCATCATATGCACACATTTAACTTATGCAAATCCAACAATACTTGTTTAGAAGGGCAATAAACTACTTTTTCACGTAACATGGCCCCTAAACATAAGCCAGCTGCTTCATCTGGTGCTCAACAACAGAAAAGCTCTCTGCTCCAATGCTGGAGGAAAAGCTGGCTGTGTTGGATTAATTGAGAGCACAGTATACAAAAAAACCATGCGCATGTACTTTATGAGGTATAAAGGGGATTTTTAAAGTTAATTTGAATCCATGCCATGTTTGTGATAGGTGCTGACTTTGAGCCTGACCCAACTGCAAAATGCCAATGTACTGCCATTGATTATGGTTGCGAGGTTCCTTTCAATATAGCAGATCTGCTCCTAACAGTTGTGGAAAGCACCCACTGGGCTTTAAGCTGCATATTCCTAAAATTTAAACAAGGATTGGTTATTCACTATAATGATTATAATGATAAACATGGGCCTTATGGTCATGGTAATGTGTTGAATGGCACGACCAACGCCCCCAGTGTAGATTATGGGCTGCAGTAAACAGGAGCCATTATGCACCCTGCCAGTGGAAGGGAAAAAGGGGTATGTATCTGAATGGCACTGTTACACTTCCAGAGAGAAAATGCCATTTGTTTGGCTTCGGGGCTGAGAGAGAAGTATACAGATGGACATTTTGAGAAGCCAGTTGCCCAAATGCCCTGAAACATAAACTGTGACTAAAACATCTGGAGCCCCACTAATAAACATGCCACAAGAAAACAGGTGCTTTGCGCCCAGAGTCTTGCTGGGGAGAGAGTCTCTGTTCCCCACAGGAGCACCGCATCTGATGTCTGGAGATTCACAGCCAGTGGGTGTATTAGACCATCTACCAAGGCTAGAAGGGATTGCCGCACGGCAAAGCCCATAATCCATAAACATGTTGTTCCAGTGTGTGACTGGATTGTTGGCCTTGCTTATATAACATCTGGCCTGTAGTCACAATGCTAAATAATTAAATAAACAGCTTCAGTAAGCAATGATTTAAGCAGCATGTGTGAAAATTGCCTCCAGGAGGGAAATAAATCCAAACTCCCCGTTCCTGATTCCTCTGTTCAAAAGGAACCTACTTAGCCTGTTGATCATTTGCCATTTATTTGCCATGGGAGATTTGGTTTACTTGAGAGATTTTGTTTTGATAAAGCTGGAAGTGCCCAAATGACTATTCTTCAGTCAGTGTCTCTTCCCCTCCCTCTCCCTCCTAGCCTTCTCCTTTCCCTGCTTTTCCCCTAATTCCTCTACTTTCCTCCCCATCCTCTCCCCCTCCTTGTCTCCTCTCCTCCACCCTTGCTTTCCATCATCCTCGCCCTTCTCCCTTCCCTCCCCTACCCTCTTCTCTTATTTCTCTCAGCCTCTGTCTTTCCCTCTCCTTCTTCCTCCCCCATCTCTCCATTCTCTCTCTCCTTTTTCTCTCCTGTTTGCTCCTCTCTCCCTCCTTCCTTGTCTTCTGTCTTCCCATATCCCCTGCCCAAATTAGACCCTCCTGGAAGCTGAGATATCTACCCAGAGCTCTCAGGGTGAGGTATGACATAGCTCATGTTATAATGAGATGGAAAAAAGCCACTCTAACACCAGCTGGCAGGAGCCTTCCAAGATGATCTCTAGAGAAGATGATAGATGTATTTAAATATAATTCTGAGTACGTATACATATGCACACTCACCCTAAAGTTTTCCTTCAGGCTTCTCCTTTTACATTTAAGCACGTGGTAGAAAGCACAGAGCAGTTCCAGGAGACAGGATCTTCTAAAATCTCTTATACTTGCTGTTATACTTACCCGAGAGCAAATGACTGCTCTCATCCCAGTAGCCAGGTTCACCAAAACAATCCTGAGGATCAAGAATTCTCCTGCTTACCTCACAAAGGTCTCAAAAGCCCAGAAGAAATTCCAATGTTAGAAATTCAGGTAAATTTTTCACATGATAGAGTGCTTTAAGTGATAGTTAAGTTCTCAGGCAAGGCCATAAAAGCACATCTGGCCAACTCTGCTGCCGATTTAGTGTCCTCTCAGTAGTGGCCTGAACAGAAAGCCCTCTGGCCTGCAAGGAGGAAAGCTGTAGGCAAGTCTTCCGCAGAGTGGACAACAGTCTCAGCGTCAAGGGAGCTGAGAAAGGAGATTAGACGAGATGGCCCCTTTCCAGCTCCCAGATCTGTAGCATTGGCATGACTGGGAAACTGCTGGTATGTCCCGATGGTTTCCAGTTCTTCCCGTGTAGGAGATTCATTAAGGAAGTAGTTGACACATATTACCCGGCACCGAGGGAGATTAATTGGAGTAGTTTCAGGCTTCAAATAATGATTTTTTTCCATCCTAGAGAGGAAGAGTGGGTTCTCTGACGGACCTCCTGAGCAGTCTCCAGACCTATTTCCCATTTTCATTTCCTCCAGGACCCTTGTTTTTTTTTTGGGGGGGGGGGGTTGTTTTGTTTTTAAAGATTTTAGCCACATCCAGGACATTTGGCAGCCCCAGGTAAAATCAACAAAAGAACAAGCCATCTGCACCATTGAGCCAGCAGTTGCTCTGTGGGGTTTTGGCTAGAACTTCCAACTACAGAGCTTTATATGTGCAAATGGTTCTGGCCCTTGATAAATTCCTTTGTGTTCTGAGAAGCTCTGAAAAACAAGATAACTTAATTGTGTTTTGAGTTATCTGATTGTTTCGGTGTTTTTAGGACATTCTCTCATACATTTCAGGAACCAGTCATAAGTTCAGAGCAAACTTGCTTTAAACAGGCAGGTGTTCTCAACTCCTCCAGGGCCATATCTCATGAAACTGCCCAGATCCACGGAGGCAAAGGCAAAGCAGTTTTGTCTCCCAGTCATACCCCCATTTTGCCATTGACTAGATCCAGAGTGTCAAACTGTGCTCACCCCATGCCTATCCCAAGGTCATTCATTCATTCATTAACACTTCTTCACCTCCTGGTACCCAGTCTCCCCCCTCTGGTATGACCAGAGAGTCTTCAGTATGACCAAGTAGATACCTGCATCTTTGCCCTCCAAGAATCACCTAATCAAAAGCCCTCACTGTCCATCCCTGTTCTTTCAGGATTGTTTTCTGGTCCTTGTCTGTAAGCTTTCGACGCCCCCTCTCCCTATCCTCCAAAAGGTCCCCTCCTCACTGCTCCTCCTGTGTTGACTCCAGCTGTCTTCTCCTCTCTAGACAAACACACATCCCTTTTCTTCTATGGAACAATTCTGAGAGCTCAATTCCAGACCCAGATCTTCCATTAGCTGACCTCATGACCTTGAGAGAGCCCTTAGCTCTGCTGCCACTTGTTTTCACCTACGCATGAAGGCCATTGGAGAAGATAATGCCTCGGTCCCATGCCATTTAGAAAGTCTCTGCTGTGTCTGCTGTTTCCATTTCCTATTCATTCAGGAGCCTTTCCAATGCCCTTCTTTTTGTCAGAGGGCTGGTGTGGATGTACTAGTGGGAGATCACACTTCCAAATTGGCAGGATTATGTGAATGAGGCAAGTGCACTAAGAGGTGATTGTCATTAATTATTTTCAATGTGTTGGGACCACTGTATTAGAAACTTGGTGACAGGTCATGATCACAATGATGATAGTCATGATTTCGCAGCACTTTCCCACCTACAGAGTGCTTTTTATAAATATAGTATAATTTGATCCTTTTAATCTTTCTATAAGGTAATAGAAGAGATGGTGATAGTACAATTCTACAGATGCAGAAAAATGAGGTTCAGAAAGATCAGAGGATTTTCCCCAAGTCAGATGACCAGAAAATGAGAGAGTTGGAACATAATTCGTGTCTTCTGATTCTTAGTCTGATAGTCTTGTCGTTGAGGAAAACACCCCTAGACGTCCAGGAGCAGTCCTGGCAATATAAGCCAGTCTTTTGTGTTCTCCTGTTTGAACATAATCCATTTCGCAGAACATCAGCACCAGACAAGGCAACGTGGCAGTCATGAAGGATCAAGACAAAACAGAAAACAAAGACAACTCTAATCATGTCTGAAAACAGATAAAAATGGAAACACCTATCCAAACCAGCAAAATGACTGAACTTCTTCAATCCTGGTTAATATCAGTGACTTCTGTTTTTTATCCATTCCAGGTTTAGCATTGCTCTGATCTTCCCCACCTCTAGATAAGATTTATTAACATGCCAATTGTAAAATTACACCCACTTCCTGTCAGCACCTTATCCAAAGCAAAGCCTTGCTTCCTTAAATTCAGCCCCAAAATAACTTAACATAAAACCAAATACTATAGTAAGGTCTTTCTTACTGAGATGCCCTGAGTGGTTGTCCCTGGTGTGTGTTCTCTATCACAACAATGAATAATAAACTCAACTTGTTCACCTACATGTTTGTTCTCTTTGGTCTATACCTGGAAGGCATTGAGGGCCCTTTCATTACTGCTTTTTATAATTAAATGACACTGTCTTGAAAATAACTTGAAACAGAAATGCTCTATCAGAATCTCCTGATCAGCTTTGGGAAAATATAAGATTTCTAGACTCTTTCCTCCATTTTTTTTCTTTATGAATTTCTGGACCAAAAGATAAATTCTTTTTGATCTGAGTGAGGTTCTGTGAAGATGATTATACCTCCCAGGTTATTCTGATTAATTTCTGCAGACCAGCTTTTGAGAGCCACCTGAACTTGAGATATTCAGTTAGCTCTAGTTCAGATAAACTACAATGCCTTCTGTTTGGTTTTTTGTTTGTTTAAGGAATTCTAACACATTAGTTTGTTTTATTTTTTCCATGGTACCCAAAACTCTGCAGTTTTCTGATTTACTAATAAATGTCTAAACCTCTATTTGGGTTCATCAGAAGATACCACTACAATAGCTTCCCTTCAAGGATAGCATTTGTTGCCATATGATAAATCCTCTAAAATTTCTTTTTTATTGAGTGAAATTGTAGCATAAAAGATTCAATAACTTTCTAGTAATTAATTGCCATATATTTTCTGGCCTTTTCTGCCAGGAAATGATCTATATATACTGAGGAAATAGACTTGTCTGGTATCAAATACAGCCAATGGTTTAAGGGTACCGGCTGAGACAGACTTCAATTGAATTTAAAGGCACCCTTTCCAAGAGTTAGAGCTGGCCATAGATATTCCGATTACTTCAAGAGGTGGTGAACTTTCTATGCCTTGGTACTTTCAAGCCAAAATCTACAAGTATTTGATAGTAATTTGGTAGTTAGCTAAGGGAAACCTCATTCAAGCATTAGTTTGAAGAAGGGACACGATGGTCTTTAAAATCAGCCTGAGAGCACATGATTAAAAGTAATTGACAAGACATGGCCAGAGTCACAAGACTAAATTTCATGATTGGCTCGTGAAAAACAATCCACTTATATTAAAGTCCCACACAACCTCATCAGATGCATGTGTCCTGTGAAAAACTCTTTGTAATTGAATGCAATGAGACTAATGTCTCTCTCTCTCTCTCTCCCTCTCCCTCTCCATCTCTCTCCCCCCTCCCCATTCTAGGTCCAAAAGCCGTAGAAGCTTATGGCAAAAAGTTTGAAGTAAAGACAGTTTCTGGAAAATTGCTCTTTTCTGCAGATAACGATGAAGTGGTAGTAGGAGCTGAGAGATTAAGAGTTTTAGGTAAGGAAACTTTGATCATATAATTGATATGATACCAATGTATACATTTTAGAGGAAAAGGGAAATGTTGCCTTGCAGAGAGATTTAGGCCAATTACCTGGATTCTCTTAAAGTAAGGTAGATGAACTCCCCCACCCCCTAAACTCAGAATTTGGTACCCCAGTGAAAAGTTCTCAAGTCAGGAGGTTTTGTGACATGACTACCAACACTGAGCTTCATTTGGGGGAACATGTTCATGCCAACAAATACACATGAACACATACTGTCCTCTCAGGCAGTTTTGGTAGAAGCAGTCAAGACCTACATACATGATATGGAGATTCCTAAACTGGGTTATAAATTAAGAATTGCCTAGGGAACTTCTGAAAAGTCACATGGATCCAACTGTGACATGCTGAATTAGAAGTTCTGGTGGAAAGACCCAAGAATTAATTGGTGAAAACATTTGCAGGAATATCTATGGTGCCACTGTTGCAATCACTGGATTGGAGCACACAACAAATTAGTCTTCTGTAGTTACAGCGAAATGGTCTAATATGGTGGTTTCAGAGTCCTGGTGCTGGAGCTAATCTGTCTTGTGTCCCTGCTCTGTCACCAATTAGCTGTGTGACTTTGGGCAAGGTATTGACCTCACTGAGCCAGTTTTCTGTCCTGCTCAGTGGGACTATGAACACCTACCATCTCAAGTTGTCCTTAGGATTAAATGACTTCATGTTTTATCAATCAGGTATTTTGAATTCAGCATGCTTGACTTTAACGCACTATACCTTGCTACCTCCTCAAATTTGTCCCAATTTCAGATAAGTACACAAACGCTTACCAACAGTAAAGAAAATGGTCTAAGATCAAGCTACCAGTTGAAATCCTTGCCCAAGGACTCCAGACTCAGCATACCTAAATGCCTATAAATACGTTCGAAGACCTTGGCCAACCCTTAGTATTAATGTTTTTCTCTGTTACTTGTAGAAATAGCACTTCCCACATGAGTTCTACGTTTTGGGGGGTGGTGGAGGAAACAAACACAAAAATTTCTGGCTCTCCTTTTGTTAAAGAATACTTAGCTATACCAGCTATAAAATAATTGCCCAGGGGAAAAGTGATGGTATCTCCTGCTAAGATAATTGTGTACAAATGGAGTTTGGTACCTCCCGTTAGTTCTTCGGCACTTTGTGAGTCACCTCACTTCTTTAAAATCTGAATCTTCAAAGATTCAGAATAATTTTAGATGTCCAAATACTTTGGCTTTACCTTCCTGTGCAAAACTCTGTGATGGTATCATTTAAGAACTTTCCCCTTCCCCACCCTACAGTTAAGTAGGACTAGAAGATTATTGTAATTTTTGGTCATTTGAAAGCAGGTGGATATTTTGTTGTTGTTGCTGCTGTCATTGCTTATGCTTTTGATATTTTACTTAGAGAACAATTTAGGAAAAGATCTATCTCTCTCCATCATCAGGAACATTTGCTTTTTCATGTTAAAATGTAGAAAGGAAGCATCATGATAAATACCACTGTTGCTATCAATGCTAAAAAGATTAGGAAATGACCACCCTACAAATCTTGCATCAACCTACTCAAATGAGCTTAGTGTGTTGCAGAAATGAGCTTCCTGTCAGCTGGGATTCAGCCATATGGTGTGGAACGAGAAGTTTAGGCAATTTCATTTTCTGCTTAATGAGAAGTTTGTCTTTTTGAGTCATCAGACTGAGCAAGTTCTCAGGAGCTTTGAATCTGGATGCATATTTCATGGTGGAGTCTAACGTAGCTGGATTTGAATCCTTGCTCAAACATTTAGGATTAGAGTGACCCTACCCAAGTCTGTTTTTCTCTCTAACATTTAGTTTCCACATATACAAAACAAAGAGAGTGGAGTGGTTCCGTTTGTTAAGCGTCCGACTTTGGCTCAGGTCATGATCTCACAGTTCCTGAGTTCAAGCCCCACGGCAGGCTCTGTGCTGACAGCTCAGAGCCTGGAGCCTGCTTCAGATTCTGTCTCTGTCTTTTTCTGCCCCTCCCAGCTCATACTCTGTCTCTTTCTCTCTAAAAAATAAATAAACACTTAAAAATAAATTTAAAACAGGGTGGAACAAAATAAAGAATGGAAGGATAAATGAATATAATAAGAAACATATGTAAATAAATCAGTTATTTCTACTGATAGTTGAGTAGGAATAGCAGTAGAAAATAATAAGGAATAAGCCTAAGAAGATCATGCCTCCTAAATATAGAAACTTTGTTGTTTAAATTCTTCTCTGGATAATCACACCCACCTATTCAGTTTTTAGGACAATGACTTCCTCAAGCACACTCAAAGGACCCTGAATAGTTTGACAAAGGGATTAGAAGCCATGCCTCATACAGAATAATTATCCAGGAAGAGATACGGGGGCAGGGAGAAGGGTATCATTGTAGACAGATTGTAATTGCTGATGCACATCTTTCCTGAGGAAAAGAGAGAAGGCAAGAACCACTTAGATGAGTGGCTGAGAGCATAGGTTTTGTAGTTGACACTGGCCAATAATCCTGGTTTCTGTCATTCATCAGCCAAGGCCTTATAATGTCACTTCACCTTTCTAGGCATCCTTCTACTCTGTGCCATAGCATGATAATGCTTGACTGTCACAGTAGTTGGGAGAACTGGATGGTAAAGTGTATGTAGAGTGAATACCACAGTGGTGGCACATGGTAAGCCATCCGAACATGCTAACCATCATGTTGGTGATGGTTTCAGTTGGTCCACTTGGATTTCAGGGGACCCATCACATTCTAAAATTTTACACAGCCCTCTCTGTCCATGAAAGAAAGTACTCAGAGAAATTGGCAGAGAACTTGCAGAAGTATCCATATATCAGTTAAGTTTGGACTAGCCGATTTCCTGGACATAGGAAGGGCCAGAATAGAAAGAGCCTTTAAGAGCTAAGAAGTACTCCACTGCCCACTTCACCCACGTGCACATGAAACTAATCTTGCTAGCATGTGTGTTCTCAAGTTGAACTTAAAGGAGGTTGAAGGCCTGGACTGGATTCCCAGATTTGTAGAGTCTTTTCCTCTACTCATGAAGACAGTGGTTCTGAAAGTGTGGGTCCCTGAATGGAGAGCATCAGCTATAGTGTACTTGTTAGGCTTGCAAATTCTCAAGCCCCACCCATACCTACTGAACCAGAAACTCAGGATTGGGGGCCAGCAAAGCTTCCAGGTGGCTCTAATGCATGCCAAAGTTTGAGAACCATGACCTAAGACACTCAACTTTGCCACAACTTTGCTGGTAACTTTCAGTTGAGTGTAGGCTCAGCTTTAATCACTTTGCTCCAGAAAAGTCACAGTATGGATATAGCTAACACATGTTAAGGGTTTACTCTGTGCAAAATACCAAACAAATCACCGTGAATAAACACATTTGCTTCTCACAACAACCTTCAAAGAGCCAAGAAGGGCACTGGCTTATCACCTTGATGTACAGACGAGCAAACTGAGGCACAGAGTAATGTAAAACTTGCCCAAATTTCCACAGAGAGAAACTGAGGGAGTCAGGATATGAATCCAGGCAGTCTTCCCACTACACATGTGACTTCTATCACAATAGTCTGTACCTTCCCTGAGCTCCATAGCATACTAGTACCACAAGGAGGAGAAAAGAAAACCAGGCAACTCTTTTTCAACAATTCCTCCCTTTTTGGATTCTGGATACTCTGCTGTTCCCACCATTCTCCCAGGTCTCTGACTTTTCTCTGACTTTTTCTCTGCTTCCCTCACTAACCCTTCTTTCATCTTGTATAAGTAGCCTGGACTCACACTTGGCATCAGGTGTAGACTCTCTCCAGGTCCAGTCCTTGTTTTCCTCTTTTTTTGCATTTCTGTGGGAAATCCCACACTTCTATATGGCTTCAACACTTGCTTCTTTTCAGATGACCTTCTCAATCAGTATTCACTTTGAACTGCCTTCTCAATTCTAAATCCAAGTTCTCAGCAGTTAGCCTGCATTTTTCTGCATAAAGGTCTTTCTAGAAGTTTCACTTCTGTAGCTGAACTTAGGTGTCTTCCAGCAACTCCCTGCCTCTCCAGAACCCACTTCCCTAATTCCACTGATGGAGCTGTTGTTCTCCTAGACTAGGAGTCTCCTAGTTCCCTGGTTTTCTAGTCTCTTTGCTTTCATGAAGGTATCCAGCCCTATGTCTCTTCATATGGTCATGGTATCTTTGTCACCCTTGGGTTTTCCATACTGCACAGTTATCTCTTTAGGCTTGACGTGAGAGAATTCAGGTTTGTAGTCAAATGCATCTGCTTAATTACCAAAAAGGTGTAAGTTAGTGTGCACAATAAGGTATGGTATTGTTCAGCTTTAATTAAAGAATAAAGTTATTAAATATTGGACAGGAATGGCCTTTAAAAAGCACCAAGAAAATAGGCCAGTGCATCTAAGAGGCATCTTCATGGAGACACCAGGGAAAAATAATTTTGATTTTCATTAATGACCAATTTCATTGAACAATGAATTGGACATTCTAGCATTTATAAACAAAGCATAATTATAAAGTGTTATTCTAATTGTTAATTAGGTCTGTACTCTAGATTAGTTTTTTTTAAATATGTCCTCTAGATGCTACTTGATGCTAATTATCTGAGTTACATTATTATCAATTGAAAAACATTTTTAATTAATTCTAAATCCATTTAAATTAGCAGAAGATTTATAGAAATTTAAATGTGGTCTGATGCTATTTCTTTTTCCTTAGGAAGACATCAGATGATACATTTAGCCTTTTGAATTAGTTTTTGATGAAACTTTCTACTGCATCCTGGCGATGGATAATTATGATGAAAGGAGTGCAGTATTCTTAGTGGTGGTCTTTCATGAAATAGATGTGTGTGTGTGTGTGTATGTGTGTGTGTGTGTGTGTGTGTGTGTGTGTGTGTTTGTGTGTCTGTGTATCATATATCCACTTCTATACCTAAAGCTCTAAATTGCGACTTCTGGCTTCATGGAGATACAGAGATGTGTGTACTTGTTCCTGTCCCTGCTCTCTCAGGGAGCTCTGTCTCTTCAGGAAGATGAGACACACATCCCCAAAACAAGCTGCTTACAAGGGTAGAAACAGAGTGACTAGAATTCCAGAATCCAGCTAGAGTGCAGTGGGGTGGTGTGCTAGAGAGAGTTTAGAAAGCTTCATAAATGGGGAAGCATTTGAACTAGGTCTTGAGTACACGTTGGCAAATCAAAACATAGACAGGGAGAGCTTGCTTGGTGAATGGAACAGCATGTGTTTTTCAATAAGGATTTACTTGGTTGTGAGGTGGGGAGATTGATTGCCTTGTGATGGAAAAGTCCATTGGTAGTTGGCTTGAGGCTAGATTCAGTGGCTCAAATAATGTAACTGAAATTCAGTCACTCTCTTTCTCTTAACACCTCTTAGCTCTGTTACAGAATCATGGCTTTTGTCTTCAAAAGCAGAAATAGTACTTACCTTCTGAATATAAATCCAACAAAGGCCTAAGTTTTTCCTCTAACTAGATCGGTGTGGGCCATATGCCCATCCCTGACTAGTCATTATGACCTCAGTGATGGAATTTGCTGGTGAGCAAGGCGTGATTCATATCTCCACTGCCACCGCTGAGGTTGGAAATGACCAAGAATGAGCTACAGGGGACAGTTGTCCAAAGGGAAACTGGGGTGTTGTGTCCAGAAGAGAGAATGGATGCTGGGCAAGAAACAACAAATATTCATTATTGTAATCAAAGGTATGACCATGGAAAATTCTGAAAACTGCGCCTGAGACCATGGAACCCAGGAATTGTGAAGATCACCAGAAGATGCTTTACAAATTCTCATCCTCTTGCTTACTCAGCTCCACATTCACTGGATTTTTGTCACCTCACTCCTCACTTCATCACCAAGCATGCTCTCGTCTCCCAGCATTTGTGTCTACTCTTCCCTCCACATAGAATGCTCTTTTCCAGACTACATATAAAGGTTCTCTCCTTTTATGGCTTAAATGCCACTTCATCTCAAAGGTCTTCCTTGGCCACCTTATAAAAATAGCACACTCCTGCTTGTACTTTCTGTACCAAGAGCTGGCAAAGTAAGCCTCTGGGCCAATGAGGCTGAAAGCACTGCCTGGTTTTATAATGTTTATTGGAACACAGCCGTGCTCATTTTTTAAGTATTATCCATGGTCGCTTTCACACTCCAACAGCAGGATTGAGTAGTTGAGACAGATCATGTGGCCCACAAAGCCTAAAATATTTATTATTTGACACTTTCCGGAAAAAGTTTGCATATTCCTAGTCTGTATCTTTGCTCTATTCCTCTTCAGGGCAGATATCACAGTACGCATTGTTGTGATAAAATGTTTATTTTATGTAAAAATATGTTTATTTATATCATATCTTCCTCACTAGAATGTAAGCTTTATGACAGAGGGCACTTTTGTTTTTCAGGTTCTAGGATAGTGCCTGGTACTTATTAAGTGCTCAGTAATATTTTTTTTTGCAAGAATGGATTGAAAGATTTTGAACATTGCAGTATTTGATAACCAATCTGATTGCATAGAGAATGGGAGGGAGGGAGAATTGTGCAGCTAAGTTAAGAGAGTATTATTATGCTTTTGCTGAGGATTCATAAGGGCCTAAACCAGGATGGAAAGAGAAGAGAGAACAAACGGGAAAGAGCTCTTAAAGTAAAACTGATGACACTTGGTAACTAAGTGCATGTGGAGGGTCAAGAGAGGGAAGTCTGGGATGGCTCTGGTGTTGGGTACTTTGTCAGATACTTGTAGAATCATTAATAGAACTAGATAGGAGTAGGTTTGAGATTGGAGAGAAATGGTTCAGCTTCAGTTGCCCTGGGTCTTAATGCTTGAGCACCTAAAGGAGAGGCCAAGTGTCCAGTGGCCACAAGAGATGTTCCATTTGCAGAGGGCCAGAGAGTCATCCATACACATTGAACACATGGACTCCAGAGAGGAGTGCTTAGGCTTAGGAGGGCATCCCAGAGGAAGAACTAAGAGATGCCTTTCAAACAGAGCATCACCAAACAGCCACTTGCCCATTTCTTCCTATGAACAAAACTCCAGGGCTTGTTTGTCACGTCTGTAACTCACAGACACATCCTCACATGTTGAAGTCCCCATCCCGTGTTCTTAGGCTTTCCCTTATCTACTCTGCCTTTCTCCATGAGAAGGAACCCAATGCTTTAGAATGTGATGAACTGGTTCTGCCATACCTACCAGCCATGTGATGTTGGCTATTTGGCTCTGATCAAATCACTCCTTAGGCGGTATGTGTAGATTCTAAACAACCTCTCCCCCTTTTTCTTTGCCCTCCATCTTTGTCTGTTTCTTTTCCTTTCTGAAATATCTTATCCATGAGTGGAAGGAAGCATGAGAGAGGCCGAAAGCTTATAGTAAAAATGGAACACAATTCCTCTTAAATGATGATGAATTCATACATTGATTCTTGAGAGATGAGAGCCCCCCAGTCTAATAGGAACATTTGTGTAACAAATCAGACGAGCCTGGAACCTGCCAGCGCCCTCTTTCTGCTCTCTGTTATCATTATCAGAGATAATCTGCAGAAGATTCAACTATTTAAAAAGAATTGCTTCTTGTAGAGTTGTCTGGCATCTCATTCCAAACTTGGTTTATTATTTAATGTATTTGATCATAAAGATACATTTCCCATAAACAATGCAGTGAGAAAGCCAAGTACAAAAGAGTCTCGGATGAACAACCCCAACCTTAATAAACCAGAGATACTTAATGAGAAAAAGCACAATTCTACAATAGAGGAGCAAGAGTGGGGTTTCATCTGAAATGCTGCGGAGTAGAACTGTCGTAATTCTCCCAAAACTAACAAAAGCCTAGATGATTCCACCACCTCATTTCATGCACCCACCCATCCATGCGCACAGGCCTCAATGAGCTGCCACGGTTCAAGGTGCATCTTCATCCCCCAAGCTTGAGGGGTTGATTCCTGATGCAAAAGCATTTGCTGGGCCCCACACACTGTTCCATTTGGCAAGATGGATGTGATTTAATATCAGCATGACGGATTCATCGTACTGTGTAAACGTTGCCAGCTGTCCCAGAAGCAATGCCTTAGCAGACCTCCCCAGTTGCTGAGCCGTGGTCTCCCTCACTTGCACGTGGTGGGGTGGGAAGAGGGGGAAAGGCAGTTGGGAGACATTTGTCAGCTTTCTAGTTTGATTAAAGAGTTGATGAGGTTCACTCTTTGTCTGCTTTCAAGAGAACCAATTCCAGCACTTAGGGAGGGGTATGTCTCAGCTTTTTTGTCTGCAGAACCAACACGACTTGAAATTCTCTATCAAGCTACAGCTAATGTGCTTTCAGGCATCTGTTGGTTTGTTTTTATCATCAAAGTTTTCTTCTTGGCAGTTAATACCAAGAACAGAGTGTTTTCAAATGAGGGGATAAAGTTCTGCCAGGACATCTTCAATGTCAAAAGCTTGTCCATATA
Organism: Acinonyx jubatus; assembly: GCF_027475565.1. NCBI lineage: Eukaryota > Metazoa > Chordata > Mammalia > Carnivora > Felidae > Acinonyx > Acinonyx jubatus. The sequence continues at coordinate 188,357,679 of NC_069380.1, read as the reverse complement.
GTGTAGGTTTATTGTCGCCTTTCTCCTTAATTATATTCGCTGTTGCAGAATATTCTTATTCAACCAAAAGTCACCTGAGTTGATTTTTTTTTTCTCTCTTCCCAGCAGAGACCAAGGAGAATGTTGGTGTTTCACAGTGACACTAGGAATTTAATGAGATGACAATGTGAATAAGAAACTCTCAGTGTGCAGACTGGGGAAGGAAATTAACTTCATTCTCCTTTATTGGAGGGACTTGAATTTAATTCTGCTTATTTGAGTGGGAGAAAAGAGTGCTAAAAATACTTCCCTCAGCAACTTATGCTTTCCCTCCCACCTTGCTCTGTGCTTTTTCTCTGTACTACTCTTCTAATCTTAACCCCTTTTGTACCATGTCTTTCCTAGGAATGATGGGTAAGGTGGTGAGGATGAATCTAAACTAAAGAGATTGAGAGAGAGGGAGGGGAGAAATTGTCCAGAATCCCTCAGGGAACAGGATAGAAGCAAATGCCAGAGTTCCCTTTGCGACAGTAGGGTAGGACAGCAGAATGGTTGGATGGGTATGGGGTTTGGAGACCGACTGCCTGGATACCTCTCCTGGCTCTAATGCCACAACTTCAGACAAGTGTCTAAATTCTGAAAGCCTCAGGTTGCTCATATGTAAAGTGAGGGTGGTCAGAAACCTACATAATATATGAAAAGTTCCTGGCACAGCGCTAAGTGCATGATAAGTGCCCACTGTTACTGATGCATATTACTATCGTTCCTTCTACAGGTTCCTCTTGAGCACCATTTGTGCAGCTATTGCCAATCAAATCTCAATGCGGGGATGTAAGGACACAGCAGAGAAGTTTCTCAATCTCAAATAGGTTATGGTCCAATAGGGCTGTCAGTGCACCCAGTGAAATCTTAAATATCAATGGAAATGTTTCTTACGAACTTAGGTAGAATACAGAAGTTGGCACTTAGCTACTCTATGTGCTAACAGGACTTGCCCATAGTGCTCCACTCTTGGCAGCATACTGTAGAGGATGTGGCTGAATTGTTAATGGAAGTATTTGATGTGATTTTGATTCTGTAAGCCAAAGAGAAAAGTATACTTAGACAATTGGAAGTTATTCGTGATGCAAGAACTTTCATGGGTCCAAAAAAAAAAAAAACAAAAAAAGAAAAGAAAGGGAGTGACATCAACAAGAAGGTTCTTGGCACTATTTAAGCCATAGTGTAGGCAGTTCTCACTTAAAAAGAAATTCAGGTGTACTCAACAAATTGAGCACCTACTGTGGCCGGCTGCTTTGTCGACCAAAGGGCACTGGGGCCCCCACCTTTCTGGATTCCATAGCCAAGCAAGAAAGACAGCTATTGTTAACATTTACTTGAGAAGAATGTGACTTATCATGAGGGAAGTATGACGTCATGGAAACATAAAATTAGGAGATCTTAACCTGATTTTGCCAGTAAGGGAGTCTTCCCGAAGGAAATGATCTTTCAGTGGAGACTGGAGGAATAAATGGGAGTTAGTCAAGGAAAGGGGGTCAAGAGGCTGAGTGTGGAGTGACATGTACAAAGTCCTGGAGAAGCGTGACCTTTTAGAAAAAGTTTTGCAACTCCAGCAGGGCCAGAGTGTGGAGGTCAAGGAGCAGAGTGCCCAGATATGAAAAGAGACCCGCTGTAATTATGATAGTTAACATTTATTAAAAGCTTACCCTATACCAGATACCATTCAAATCTCAAGATAACTCACGTTAACTCAATTTAACTCAAGTTAACTCAATTCTCAAGACAGCCCTGTAATATAAGTTTTGTTGTTATGCTCATTTTACATACAAACAGACTGACAAGCACAGAAGCAGGTTCCCCAAGGTTATGTGGAAATTAAATGGCTGAGGTTAGATGCAAACCCGATAATCAGATTTCAAGTCTATATTTTGTTTGTTTTTGTACCTTTGTTGAGATATAATTCCCATATCATACAATTCGTCCATTTAAAGTGTGCAATTCAGTATTTTAGTATAAAGAGCCTGTGCGTTTAACATGTATCACAGACCTATAGCAACAAATACACACATATATATATTTCAAATGTATGTATATATTTGTTGTATATGTCATGTGGCCTATATTATATGTTATATAAATATATAGATAAACATGATATATACATGGATCATTATGGAGATGTGCACATATGCATCTATTATAAAACCATACTATTACCTTGGCCACTGTGTGTCATTATTAAGGTACTTAGACTTAAGGGTAATGGAAAGACATTAAAGAGCTTCAAATAGGGGAGTGACGAGATCTGATTTGTGATTTACAGGATGGTGTGACGGAGGATGAGCTGGGGAGTGGGTCAGACAGACTCACTATTTATGGGACCAGACACATCTGTGAGGTCTCTGCTTGGAGGTTTAATTCAAAAAGACATTCCAAAAAGAAAGTTATGCGGCCTGCTCTCCAAGACCTTCAGTGTTCACAGACAGCTCACCTTTCCCGTGTTCACACTCAGCCCAAGGGCAACAGGCTGAGCCTATGCGGAAGGGCAGTTTTATCCCAGTTGGACAGGGCACAAGCATGGCGGATGAATTCTGAACGCAGTTCATTGTTCTTCCCGCTAACATGCTTGATGGGAGCTGATCAGAGGTCAGAGCACATCTAAAGTACTTGTATTGTATCACAGGCTTGTGGCAGAGATTGCATTTAACCAAACAAAGGAGAGAGCTGATTTGAAATCAATATGCAGAGTGCCTATGAGCTATGGAGGAAGGTAATGTGCTTTTCTTCTTTGGCTGTTAAATGCATCGCAGCTGCCAAGGAAAATGACTTTCCCTCTCAACTTCCTATCTGTCTAGCTGACTGGTTATTGGGAAGTGTTCAGGCTCTAGTGCTTTAGCTGTGTTTAATGAGGGAATCCTTGCATGAGAGCCTAAGTTCCTGTGGCCTAATTCTTCCTCCCGGACTCTGAAAAGATGTTTCTCCTTAGCAGACTCTGATCATAGATGTCTGGCGGAGCAAGGAAGGGTGCCAGGGCCTTGGATTTATAAGGCATGGTTTCTACTTGCGTTTGCGAACTTAGGCTAGAATATAAGATGTGAAAAATGTACCAGAGAAACCCATGTGCAAGGCTGTGCTCCCTTAAAGTGCCCAGAACATTGGGGCCACACATGGTCCAAGGAGAGGCCTTCACTGAGAAGTAGAGTCTGAGTTAACCCTTGAAGGATTTCAATGGATGAAGTTAGAGCAATCAGAAGAAGCTATTCTCTTTGAAAGGAGATGTCAAAAAGCCACTCTTATTCTTGCAGTCCAGCCTGGTAACTGAACTTCAGTTTAAAAACTTAGTCCTGTCACTTGAACAGCTGGGGGATAAAAAATGAGTTACGGGATGGGAGTTGAATTGACTAGTGGTTAAAATGAGCCCTTTCCTCTTTCTCTCTCCATCTTCTTCCTGCCGCCTTTCCTTCTGTGATCCACAGACAGACCAATTACGAGTGTGAGAAATCAGTGTGGGGACTGTCTTTGCTACCACAAATCACAAGTGAGGTGACACAAAACAGCTAATGCAGTCCTTGAGAACTGAATGTATAATCACCCTCTGCGTAGTAGCATTTAGTTAGATCAAAATACTTCCACGGGGTTTCTGTTTTGTTTTTGTTTTTGCCGTCTCATTTGATTTTCAAAACCACCCTTAAAGGTGCTCAGGATGAGGGGAGAAAAAAGAAAAGAAATCTCCATCTGAGAAATTAAGAGATGGAAGAATGTGGAAGTAAGCTTGCCCAAGTTTACACAGCGAGTGTGTATTTCTACTCTGACGTCATGCCCTGTGGTGGGACCAGTCACCCACCTCTTGTACTGCTCGCTGACAGTGGTTAGGCCTCTGCTGTGAGCATGGCTCTTCCCCAAGCACCACTGCAGATGATATAGAAAGTTCTAAGAGATTGATTATGATCTCTGAACATTTGCCTGATATTTCTGTTAGGTGGTCATTCTAAAGCACAGTTTTTCTTTTTTCTGAAGATCATGGGCCTCCTCTCAGAATGGTTTTTTTAGTCCATTTATGAGTTAAACCCATTGTACCCATTCAATCCGAGGCATTTAAAAAAAATTTTAAATGTCTATTTATATTTCAGAGAGAGAGAGAGAGAGCATGAGCAGGGTATGAGCAGAGAGACAGAGACAGAATCTGAAGCAGGCCCTAGGCTCTGAGCTGTCAGCACAGAGCCTGACATGAGGCTCAGACTCACAAGCTATGGGATGATGACCTGAGCCGAAGTCGGAATCTCAACCCATGGAGCCACTCAGGCGCCCCAAATCTGAGGCATTTAAAATGGCAAATGCTAGGGCACCTGGGTGGCTCAGTCAGTTAAGCCTCTGACCAAAGCAAGCCAATGACATAGTTATCAACATATAAAACATGGTTTTGTGACACAGTATTTGAGGTCTTCATTATACACATCTAAAAAGATCTAGTTGTAGGCCGAGGAATTACCATCATTTCAAAGTAGTGATGAGTATAAATGATGGCTTTGCGATGCATACAACTTCACTGTGATAGGAAATCTGTGATTTCTGTTGGTGAAAGAGTCACAGAGTAATCATTAATACGGACCATTTTCTACATTCCAATCAAAGGAATGATGTATCTCAGTTAAAGATGAGAGGAAATAATGATGTAAAATCTGCCCTTTCACAGTTCACGGACCTATGTGAATTCTATCTATTCATGAATCCCTAGCATCTCCAGGTGAGGTCCCCTGTCTTAATGTTAATGCTTAGTGAGCACTCAATGTGCAGTCTCTCCATTAAGCTGGGGATTTAGCTAGAATGTAACAAGACTCAGACACAGTTCCAGACTCTGAGGTATGTCTGTATCATTTCATGTTCAGTATCATGGACCAGATGAAAGGGCCTCCTGCCTCACATGGAGCTCTATCATTAAGTTCTGGAAATGGAGTTAGCCTGGAATGGGTAGGAGGGAGATGCCACGATACACCAGGACTAGACAGTTGTTCTCAACATGGGCAATTTTGCACCCATTCAGAGATAAATGACAGTGTCTAAAGATATCTTTGATTGTCACAAACGTGGGTGACTGGGGTTGCTACTGGCATCTAATGGGTAGAGGGCAGGGATCCTTCTCAACACCCTGCAATGCACAAAACAGCCATTCACAACAAAGAATTATCTGGCCCCAAAGGCAGAGTTTGAGAAGCCCCAGACCAGCAGGAAGGTCTATTGAACACTGAAGTCCCATTGTAAATAAACTTGAGTGTCTCTGGTTCTGTGCCCTCCATCCCATGTAATGTATGTCCTTTCTGATTTCTCCAGGTTTTGTATAGATTACATTCTCCCCCTACCCCCAAATGCTGCCATAGTGCCTGATATCAGGTCATACATACAGCAGGTTGCACTATGTTAGCCACTGATGAGGGGTGACCCTGCTGCCTCCCTAACTTAAGGCTTCACTCCAAAGTAATGGCAGAAGCAAGGAACTACAGATAGAAGCTCTGCAAGAGATGGTTTTTGGGAGCAGGGACTAAAAGAAATGACACAAGTCGAGTTTGAATCTTTGCCTCCTATTCAGAGCAGTGTGATGACCTACTTTTATCTGTGAAGTCGGGGGTGAAACAGCTGGGGGAAGACACCCCTAATAGGAAGTTCTGTTTCTTCTTGATACAGCATAAATTATGCTTGTCATACAGGATGGATATCCCTTCCTTTATTTATATAATCTTGTAGTAGAAATTGACCTTAAAAGGCATTTATGAAATCACTGACATTAGTTAAGCACCTAATATGTACTTTTATCACTTCCCATGTTTTTGATGCGTCCCCACATTCCTTTCCATTGAGAACCAGGGTTGTTTCCTCTATACAAAAACCTATTACTAGGACAAAGGGTAGGCTGTATCTGTTATCTGAAGCATTGAAAATGCAAATGCTGGGATACCTGGGTGGCTCAGTCAGTAAAGCATCTAACTCTTGATTTTGGCTCAGGCCATGGTCTCACAGTTCCTGACTGCACAGAGCCTGCTTGGGATTCTCCCTCTCCCTCTCCCTCAGGCCATGGTCTCACAGTTCCTGACAGCACAGAGCCTGCTTGATAGTCTCCCTCTCCCCCTCCCCCTCCCCCTCCCGTTTTCTCCCTCTCAAAATAAATAAACATTTAAATAGATAGGTAGGTAGGTAGGTAGGTAGGTAGGTAGCAGGTGCTAAGTTGTGTGTTACATGTTACAAGCATGCCCTGTAAACTACCGTAGTAACATGGGTATGATCTCATAGTTGGATCTGTTGCTTTAAAATCCTGAGATGTGCTGAAATTGGTGGCATTTCCTTCTCCTTTAAGGTGATTTGGCCCAATCCTGAATGATTCTTCAAGGTATGATCAATTGCCTGGTGGAAGGATGATTTCTGTGGGGTCCCTGGGCCTCTGAAAGTCCTTTGCTCTAATGGATTAGAGGGATGTCAGCTTCATCCATTTAGTGAGCTTTCTCCTTGAGCTGTTTCCATTTGTCATGAAAATCTGGAAGGAGTTTTTGCATTGCCTGAGCAAGAACATTGAGAAAAAAAATGAGACTAGGTTTATTGATTTGTTAGTGTCCACTGTCCCTAAAATGGGACCTTGGGGTGGGACCTTTGGGGAACTTTGAAAATATAGAGAGTTTAATGACTTAGATGGAAGTCTTGCTTTTAATCTTAAATTAATCCTATTTAGTTTACTAATCTGACTTTAAGAAGACATACTTACAAAAGGGGCAGTTTTTAAAAAGTGAAAAGGAGTCTTGATTTGATCCAGGGAGATTCCCTGATCCAGGACCATTTGTCACTAGCATTTGTACTTTGCCGTGCAGGTTAAAAAGCTTGCTCTCCTCTCATTTGGGCTTCATGATAAACTAGCCATAGGTTGGACAGTGGATTGTGCTCACTTAATAATGCAGCAACTAAGCCCAGAACAGTTAAAAGGTCTAGAAAAACACAGTAAGTCTGGTGGGAAATCCAACATGAGGATGGTAGAGGATATATTTCTTAACATGCAGGAGTTTTAGTACTATTCTTCCATGACCGATGAGAACTTGGACTGGGGTTTATTTTTAATTACTTTGAATTTTCTTTTTTTTTCTTTTTTTTTAATGTTTATTATTTATTTTTGTGAGGTGGGGGAGGGGCAGAGAAGGAAACACAGAATCTGAAGCAGGCTCCAGACTCTGAGATGTCAGCTCAGAGCCTGACGAGGGACTCGAACTCGTGAACCGTGAGATCACGACCTGAGCCGGAGTTGGACACACCCAGGTGCCCCTTGGGTTTATTTTTAAAATAAGAGATAACGAAAAAAAATAACAGATCGGGCATCCTTGGGAGCTTAAAGCGGATTCGCATTAGGCAGAAGGGACCATCGTGACAGCTGCTGTCTTTTCGTTCTGCCATTCTCTCAGCTCCAGTCACCCAAGCACAGAAAAGAAGTAACCAGAATGTTTTAAAGTCCTTTATTCAAATGAGGGAGCTATGTGCAGGCCCCATATTTGATTAAAAGGGGAGGAAGAGGGAGGACCTGAATGTGTTTGAATGCATCACAGGACAGGCTTTCCATGGGAGTCCTCAGAACATACCTTCCTAGCAGTCAGATCCTACCAGTCAGATCTCGGTATCAAGTCTTGGTGTCCCTGCTTACCTGAAGCAGGATTATGAGCAAGTCCACAACCCCTCGGAGCCCTTCTGTGCACAATGAAGGTTGGTGGGCAGTCCTGTTTTTCTAGGCAGTTGCTGTAGGAATTAAGTAACACAATCCATGTACAGCTTACCATAGTTCCCGAAAGGCACTACATTATCAATAAATAAAATATTTTTTTATCATTAAAAACAATTACCTTTGTCAAAACCTCAGTTTACTCACCTGCACATAAAGAAAATAATAGTGTCTAATTTGTGTTATTGTTGCAGGGATTAAAAAGCATAATATAGCAGAAGCACCTGAAAGTAATGTTGTCAATTGTTGTTCTTAGAATCTTGAACATTTCCTATCATCCAATAGTTAATATTTAAAATACCCCTGAAAAATAGCATTTAAAAAAATTCTTAACTGCTCAGTAAATCAGCCAGCACAAACTTGAGCATAAAAGCCAAAGTAATACTGATTAAAAAAAAAAAAAAAAGAATTCTAGCAAAGAAACACAAGAATGGTGTTCTCTGCCCAGTGAGTCACATAATGGGAAAAAGTTGGGCCAAGCATGAGATCATAAGGGAGCCGAGGATTACTAAATATGTTTGGGCCATAATAAGGAGACAATAAATAGGAAGAGAGCAGTAGGACCACAGAAGAATGAGTTCATGCTCTAGAAGAAAATATTCACAAGGTTATCCAGCTGCCCATAGAGGGCGATAGAAAGGATTCCCCTGGGAAAATCAGTATCAAAATCATAAACTACCTTTCTTCATTTAGGGTATATCAGATGGAAGCAAGCTTATTGGCCCATAGAAAGTAAGCCATCATCTTTTATTTCTTAAGTTCCAAGGGATATTAAGGTGAAACAGCTGAAAGAATGCAAAGATACAATAATCCAGGCCAGGGATCTTTGGTCTTAAAGACGCAGATAGTAGATATTTTAGATTTGGGAACCCCAGGATCTTTATCCCAACTCCTGAGCTCTGCCATTATAGTGGAAAAACAACCACAGACAACATGAAATGAAATTTTGCTTGACTATTTTCTCACAAAACTTTATCAAAAAAAAAAAAAAAAAAAAACCAGATGGGGGGATAGATTTAGCCCTAGGGTTGTAGTTCACCAGTCCCTGGTCTAGTCTGTATTTCTGTTACCTTTTCATCACTCAGTCTGTGACATCTGATACTGAATACAAATTCCAAAGACTGAAAATCTTCCCCCAGACTGTGAGAGGGTTGAGAGTGTGGGTCTTCAGCATCTTTGTAGTGCTTGACACACAAGAAAGGATGGATGGATAGGTGGATGGGTGGATAGATGGAACAACACACAGATGGACAGATTGACAGTAGTTTATGTCTGTTTCTAAACAGGAACATCATCATCACCATTAACATTCACTGCACTCTCATACTGTGTTCTAGGCACTTGCAAAGTGCTATACGTATGTTCTCTTAAGAACAGCAAGGCCTTACAGTAAACTATGAGGTAGATATTATCATAGCTCATCAATTCTAGTAGTATGGTATAGTCCTGGACATGTTAGATGCTCAACCTTGAGTCACTTACACTCATCTCCCCAATCCCTTCATATAGGTGTTTGTTAGAATTTAAAAGTATGTAGGAAAATCTCCATAAATATTAAAGTGATATTAAAAGATTAGGTCACTGAGGGGGCACCTGGGTCGCTCAGTTGGTTAAGCCTCTGACTTTGGCTCAGCTCATGATCTCACGGTTTGAGTTCAAGCTCCATATTGGGCTCTGTGTTGACAGCTCAGAGCCTTGAAGCCTGCTTCGGACTCTGTGTCTCCCTCTGTCTCTGCCCCTCCCCTGCTCATGTTCTGTCTCTCTCTCAAAAATAAATAAGCATTAAAAAAGAGAATAATAAAAAATAAAATATTTTTACCAAGCTTTGAGCAAGCGCTGGTGTACATGAACAGGCTGAAGTGGTCCCACATTGGAACGTTTGACCCTATGTGTGTACTGCCCCAGGTGGCTGTGGAGAAATTAGACAGTATTAGGGCAGTTTGGGGGTGGAGGTCTGTGGATCATTGTTCACCATCTTCTCTGTAGTGCCTTGGGCATTGCCTAACCTACAGTAGGTACTAAAGAAAATTGACTTAAAGGAGGAATGATGGCATAAACAAACTAACAGAGGAAAAAAATAAGTAAAAAATCCACCTGCCCAGCCCAGGAAGGACAATATGTCCATAAAATATTCTAAGTGTTAACTTAATAGGTATCCCCACAGAGACGGGCATATAGATCATAATATAAAATAATGGGAAATGCCTGATCTACTTACTACTGCCTTGAAAGCTGAAACATTTTCATAATGGATCAGAAAGGCATTTTTCAGGACAACTTGGTAATTCATCTTTATTTTCTTGTATACACAGTGCATTCCATTTAAAAAGAGATGCTAATGCATTTATGTTAAAGCATATGGATTTACAGCCCGGGATAAAGTATATTCATAAGTAGTATACCTTAATCCTGTCTATGGAAAGGGAAGAATCAACTGGCATCAGATTAGTATTGATTAACTGTCACTTGGATTGACAAAGCAGCACAAGATACATTTAGCAAATACCCAAACCAAGGTATAAAGCTCTGCAGATTTGGATTTTGACACTTGCCTTTTTTTTCCCCCTCTAAAACATAATCAGTTCAACATTTAAGAATATACTCTTTGGCACTGAATAATTCAGACCTCGTCGACACCATTTTTTCCCTTGCTGTATGACATCAGCACCATTTATAGGAATAGAGGAAAAAGCTATAAAAAGCTCAGAAAAAGTCCTTGCCCCTGGATTGTTAAATAGAAAGACAGACAGAGAGAGAGAGAGAAAGAGAGAGAGAGAGATGCTAAATGCCCTCAAAGCTGTATTACACCAATTCAGCCCTGAAGGCCACTTGAGCATACTCGCTTTCACAACTCTTGTCTGGTAGGGAAAATCGACTGGCTTCTGTTGCCCTGTGGATTTCCATTTCGTATTGAGCAGGCGTTTGAAGTAGAGCTGTATAGGAATAATGATCTCTCTCAAAAGACAGGCTTGTTTGTAGGCTCCAAGAGCAGTTCTCCTTGCTTTAGTGATGCTGAGTGGGAGGGACAGTCGTGACATAGACTTCTCCACTCAAGAGGAAAAGAATGCATTATTCAGGTTGCTTCCAATTATCAGTGACAGAAAGCAAAAATTAATCAGACTTAAGGAACGTTTTTCTTGTTTGTTTGTTTTTTGTTTTTTTTTTAAACAAAGGGAACCTCCTCACTCACATCATTGGAAATTCCAGATAGGGCCAACTCTGGTGTTTTTAACATCTCCTCCCCAGCCCAGGTTTTCTTCAGGCAGCTCCTTAGCAGACATTACCTTAAGAGAAAGATGGAAACATCCTTGTATGGACAGACATAGCTGCCATTGGAGGGAAGTGATCAGCCCCACATGGGTAATATGCTCTCACAGCAACTACTCTTTCTGGGGAATCAGATACTCTCAATTGGCCACCCTGCATCACATTCCCTTCTTCGTGTTTGTGGGGTATGTGGGGAGGAACATGTGATGAGTATCCCTCAAAGACTTACCCAAAGCAAATAATAGTTCTATTGAAAGGAGAGTGAGGGAATATTAAACAGGTAAAGCCATTGTCACCATTCAACCTTTTCCCTTGCCTCATGTGTGGGTGTGACATCTTCCTTTGAAATTCTTTCTTCAGACTTTGTTTCTTGCTAAAGTCTCAGAGATTTGCAATGACAAAGGACATGGGTGAAAATGAAACTTCAGTTTTTTTTTTAATTCCCCTTGTCTTTTCTCCATAGCTGTATTGCCTAACCCTGGTTGAGTAGTCAGGGTTTAATGCCTGTTACAAAACTTTGAAGGCAGAGGGCAATAGGAACTCAAGATTGTTGTGGGTGCCATGGCTCCAGTTTAATGTAGCAAAGTAAATGACTTGGAATATCTCCACCATTCACAAATGAAGAACTGCCTCCTGAGTGGTATTTTCTCTTCAAAGGGCCCAAGCTCACTTAAAGCTGCTTATCTACGTTCAGTCAGGTGTTCGGAGATCTGTGCCAGGGAAACCCTAGAATGCAGGCATTCCCTCCACACCTCAGAGGCCACATGACCTCCTCTTTCCCTGCTTGCTCACATTTTCTCATGAAGATGCTACTTCTTGCACACTTTCAATATGGCTGCCAGCCTTGCATCTCTACTTGAAAGTTAAAAGTGTAAGCCTGGGGGACTGGTTGGTGTAGTTTCTTATCACAGGTCTATTGCTAATTAGCTTTGTAATAGTGGGTAAGTTATCAGTTACCCTGCAGAAGCCTCATATTTCTTAACCAGAGGGTTGTCACGAAGATGAAAGGGACTGTCTCTGTAAAAGCAGTTAGCATGACTGTCAGTTAAGTGTTAGTTGTTATTGGTCAGTACCTGTCACTCACTGAACCTCTCCTCTGGGTTGCTTAGTTTCAGTTTTCAAGCCAGAATCTGATTGGTCAGGTATGGACAGGTGGCAATTCTAACAGGACCACCTAGATAGCCCTTCAGCAGAGAATCTGGTCTAACCAATCATCACTACTTCTTGGTGGTCTTTTCTTGGAGGAGGAGATTTTTGGAATATGTCTCAATTCCCAGGCTTATGATGGAATAAATAACACCTTCAGCAAGAAGTTAAGAAGGTGCTTTGCAGCTAGATTTGCCTAAGTTCTGATCCTGGTTCCACCGTCACTCTCTGAAACCTTTCTGTGTTTTAGCTGTGTCGTGTGAAAACAGGGAGATAAAAATAGCATGTGCCTCATAGGGGTGGAGTGAGAATTAAGTGAGTTCATCCATGTGAAGTGCTCAGAAGCATGCCTGGCAAATAGTAAGCACTTAATAGATATCAGCCAATGAAATGGCTTTTTACTCGTGTAACTCTGAGCTCCCACAATAGTCTGGTAGGAAACTCTATCTCCATCATTACTGGGTTGCTCAAGAATCAGGGTAGCACATAGAGTGTCAAGAAAATGTGGGCAAACTTGTTAATCCTTGGTCCATTAAGATCACCTCTGCTATCTTCATTTTTCCAGCCTATATAGTCACTGAAAGTATGTAGTCTCCCAACTTGCATGCCACGGAGAGGGCTAAGGAATCTTCGCTGAGGCTGTGGACCATTGTGCCAAGGGGCATGACACAGCTGTGCCCTCTGAGAGTTTCCCACCTCCCTAGGGATGATTCTGGTCCCCAGGGGACCTTAAATCTCACAATTATTCTAAATCGGGGGCAAAATCTGCCTCTCCTCTGGGCTTCCCTCCAAGGCACTCTTCTCTTTTCCCTCCCTGGGAGAGTAGCCAGCACACTCTCCACTCAGATTAGGCCTTCACTAAGGGCAGGAATAGCTGTCGATTTGAGGCAGCTTTGCTTTTGATGCACTGAAAACCTTCCATCATGGAACTTAAATGCATTTTGCTAAGCGAAAGCAGCAAACCCAAAAACTCTCTACTGAATGATTCCATTTATATGACGTTCTGGCTAAGGCAACACTGTAGGGCCTGAGGACAGTGGGAGCCAGGAGTAAGGGGCTTGAGGGAGAGATTCACTACAGAAGGGCAGTGCAAGGGAAGCAGATTTTCAGAGTGATAAAATTGTGCTGTGTTTGCTTATGGTGATAGATACATGACTGTACCTATTTATCAAAACTTGCAGAATGATAGATCACAAATAATAGTACATTTCACTTGCTGGAAACAAACATCAAAGAAATGCAGAGGGTCTTACTATCTGCTTGAAGTTGAGGAGAGATAAAAATATGGGGAGAACAAACACAAATCAATCGTCCTAAAAATCATCAAGCCACAGATGAAGATAAAGAGGGGGGCTAAGCCTGATCATGTCATGTTCAAATGTTGGGCTTTTTGTTGTAGGGAACAGGAGCTCATCACATACTGTGAACCAGACAGGAAACCTGAGACACTTGGGTTCTGGGAAGTTTCACTGACTGAAGTAAATTGGAGAGGTTACAAGAGAGCTGCTAGAGAAGAAGGGAGACTGTACCACTGAGACCGAATAGCTAGAGCCCTAACCATTTCCGTTCCTGGACAAAGATGTGTCAAGCTGTCACAGTGGTGTAGCAGATACTGACCAGCTCAAACCTCTTCCCTCTAGAAGTTTCTGTTTCATTCCACAACTTTTACTACCTAAGAAATTCAAAGCATCTGAGTTTGCGCATCTTGTTTAGAAAAGAACAAAGAATCCCATGACGTGGTCTTTATATGACAGTGAAGGCAGCATACACTCAATGGACTGTCTCACAAGATAGAATAAAATGAGTGTTCATCCAGCTTTTCAGTTATGCATTATGGAAGCACAAAAGAAGGAGCAATTAGTGATAACTGAGAGAGGACCAGGAAAAGACTCGTTATGGAGGAGGTATTTGAGCTGGGCCTTAAAGAATTTGATACACTTAAAAAAGAAAAAAAAATTCTGGCTGAGAACATAGAATTGCAGTCAGCGATCAATGAAAAAATACTTCAATATCATATGAAGGTCTAGTAAGAGTGGTTTCCAACTTTTGGTCATTTGGCTCATGGCAAAAAAAAAAAATTCTAGGTGAAGAGTATGATCATCTTAAAGGGTCTGTTTGCTTCTCTCTCCTTGGTCTTGGGTAGAATGGTATTGACTCTTATTCAGGGAGGGGTGAATAACAGAATTCTCACAAAGTGGCTCAAATGAATAATAACTAGGGACTTGGTTTTCTCTCATAAGAAGTAGTCTATTGATAGACACTTGCTGGTAGCTTAGTGGTGTCTGGGTCAATATATCTGAAATCCACCTGGCTTTTGTCTCATGGTTGGAAGATGGCTCTCACAGCTCCAGATTATACTGATAATCAGAAATAAGAGTGGTACCAGCCATATCTGTCCCTTCCTACTAGAACAGAAAAAGGTCACCCCATACTCATCCCCGGTAGGCTTCTACCTACATGGCATTAGACAAACCCATGTCATAATAGCCACCCCTAGCTTCAAGAGAGTCTGGGAAAGCAAGTATTTAGCTGCGTACTTTGTTTCCATGAATAATACCAATATTTTGTTGGCAAAGGAATGGATGTTGATAAGTGACATGCTGGCCATACTAGGGATAAAGGTAAAAGAAATCTATACAGTGTGTAAGGTGAAAATCATACAGTCAAAATTACCTCTTTAAAAACTTTATTTCTAATGTTTATTTATTTTTGAGAGAGGAAGAGGCAGAGTGTCAGCAGGGGAGAGGCAGGGAGAGGGAGACACAGAATCTGAAGCAGGCGCCAGGCTCTGAGTTTTCATCACAGAGCCCGATGTGGGGCTCAAACCCACAAACTGTGAGATCATGACCTGAGCCAAAGTTGGACACTTAACCGACTGAGCCAACCAGGTGCCCCAAATCAAAATTATCTTTAAGTCACCTGTAAAGTATCCCCATTTTGAGGCTTACTTTCATATAAGATTGTATTCTGAAAGTAAAGCATTCAAGTGTTCTAATGCTTTGAGACATCCAGGACTTTTATTAAGATTTCAATTTGCTGGTCCTTACTTTTCAAGTCGTCATCTTGATCTCCTGTAAATGACTTTATAAGTTTCTCCAATTATTTTTTAGACAGTGTTTCTCCATGGCCCTCAATTAATGTTTCAATTTCCTTCTCTATAGGAAAGCATCACCCCCCAGCTGCTTGGCTACAGGCACAGAGTGTTCCACTTCTTTTTCAATGACCAGGAAGCCCTTAAAATCATGTATGTGTTGTTTTCTTGGGTCTCACCAGCGTCCATTGAGCCTCAGAGTCTTGATTTGCTCTCACACTGTGAGACAGACACTTGGGAACTGAGTCTTGCCTAAGAAAGCCGTGTATTCGGGGCTTTCATTTTGCACTCACTCCCAAGAGGAAGGGCAGGCAGAACGAGTGCTGTCCTTAACTTGATCGTGCAGTTCGTATCCATTCTCTCCCCCATCTCCCTGCACTGTTGGCCTGATTCTGGCCATCTGTCTCGCAAAGACCTGGAGGGGAACATGGGTGGAGTGCCACATTCATGTCATTCATGAGACACACAGTGCATCATCTTTGAGAACACAGAACATGGAGTCTCTCTCGTGCCCAGGTGTGCTGTCCTTGCCAAGCAGCCTTCTCGGCTTGTTGATGATGCTCCATTGTTCATATACCATCCTAACTTAGAGGCTGCCTTGTTCCAGCATTCTGTCTGTTACACAAATCCAGTGAGTTGAAGTTCTTTGTTTTATTGTGTAGTTTTATTTACTATCAAAAATAGTGCAGTCATAAGAAACTAAATGAGGTTGCTTGCTGCTTGGATGGTTCCTTTTATATTTTCCAGTTTTGGCTTAATGATACACCGAGCATGAGTTCTGGTCTATCGGTTTCTAGAGTAGAGTTTGTTTAATTAAACTACTTGTCTCTTCATATCTTGCCAGAATATTTTTATACATGGATCTTTAAATTGCTCTGCAGTTTCACATTCTACAAAAATATATAAAATGTGCACCTTGATGGTATGGCCAGTTCAGTTAAATTGTCTTATTTTATTTTTCTCCATGGTTACCATTCAAATTATTTAATGATATTCTTCTGTATTACTGGCCTAATCTTCTATTATAATAAATAATGATATCTGTTGTTTGGTGACACTTTAGTGTTCAAGGACATGCAACCTTATATATATACTTTTATAATCCCCATTCCACGAAGCCGGAAACTGAGGCTTGAAAAAGCTAAATAATTTGCCCAGTATAATATTCCTCTTCACAGTCTTCCTGTACAACCCTGAACTTGTTACACTTTACCCAGTGTACATGTCTATTAAAGTCCCCCATCTACATGAACCTGAATATCCACATTATGCACACGGACATTCAAGCAGCTAAGCACATGTGCCTCTACCCAGCAGGTGCCATAGAGCAGACCGATGCCCCTATAAAAGTTTTGTTACCAACCAGAGCTGGAACTGTAAACTCTGATATCTAATATCCAATATCCAATATTCAGCTATCTTACTATATTTCTCTTGTCAAAAAGTAGTAGCTCTTGCTTATAACAATTTCTTCCCTTCCCACTAACTCCTGCCCACAAGAATCTGCCTCCATTTCTTGATAGAATGACTCTGATTATATAAGTGATCTGCGTGTTGCTAAATGTCATGGGCATTCTTTTTTAAGTTTATGTGTTTATTTTGAGAGAGAAAGCAAAAGCAAGGGAATGGTTGGAGAGAGAGGGAGAGAATGAGAATCCTAAGCAGGATCTGCATTGTCAGCTCAGAGCCCGATACAGGGCTCAGTCTCACAAACTGTGAGATCATGACCTGAGCTGAAACCAAGAGTCAGACTGAGCCACCCAGGCACCCCTTCATGGGCATTTTAATTTCCCTTCTTACCTCTAAGTACCAATTAACATGGGTAACTCCTTCCACTTTTTAGAAGTACTTTTTTTCTCTTGACTTCCTATGTTACCCCATTCCTGGTCTTCTTCCAACCTCACAAGCCATTTCTTTTCAGTTTCCTTTGATAGTTCATGCTCCAATAGCAAAACTGGAAATGTTGGAATCCCTTAAAATTCTGACGCTGGCTATCTTTGTCTATCACTCTCACCATTTCTTGGATCAGACCACCCATCCCATTTTCTTAGTTTCCATAATCATCTGTATTCCAAAAATCTCTATGCCAGTGGTTTAGAACTCTGCCTTGAGTATTATACCTCTGTATCCAGCTGCCTACATAAACATCTGAATTTGGAAAACCCACAGATACCTTAAATTCATCATAGCCAAAACTAAATTTTTGCTCTTCCCCCAAACCTGAACATTTCTTACCCCTTTACCCCTCATATCATACTACCAGGTTCTTTCAACTCTACCTCTTCAGTACCTGTCACGTTCACCTTTCCCATTTTTTTCACTATGGGTTACATATTTTAGGCCTCCATCATTTCTTACCTGGCTACTAAAATAGCCATCTAACTGATCTGCATGCATTTGCTCTTGATCCCTTGTACTACATTTTATACAGTATAGTCAGATCCTGTAACTATTGGAATTTGATTTTGTTGGAAATAACAGACAGCCTAACCAGTAGTGGCTTAAACAAGTTGGGGATTTGTTATTATGTAATAATAATTCTGGATGTATGCTGTCCAAGGCTTATAGCAGAACAATGTTATAAAGAGACCAAATTCCTTCAACCTTCTTCCTTTCACACCTTTAGCAATATGGCTTGTACTCACATGGTCTTATAGGGCTACTGTGCCTCAAAGCATTGCTTCTCTATTTCAGAAAGGGAAGAGTAAAGAACAAAAATCCTTCTTTGTTATGCTTTGGGTTTTTTTTTTTGTTTTTGTTTTTTTTTAATTTGGGAAGAAAATATCTCCCCAGACACGTGTTCCTACATCTCCCTGGCCAAGGCTGTATCACACAGCCACCTAACACTGCAAAGGGAGTCTGAGAAGTTGAGTAGTTTGGGTTTCCAGGCTGCATCATAGACAAATGCAAGAGGGGATGCGCTGTGCTTAAAATGTGACAAGCCGACAGTCCTTAATATCTGCCCCAGAGTATTTAAAAAAACATACCTGATCATCTCATTCTCCTCTCTATAGCCTTTCAATGGCTTCCTTTTCCTATTAGGATAAAATTCTCAAACACGCACATGGACCAAATGCTCCTACGTGACCTTGCCCCTGACTGCCTCAGAAATCTTATGGCTGTCTTGCTCTTTCCACTCCAGCTACAGTCCTCTCCTTACTATTCCTTAAAAGCAGCAAGCCATTTTATGCATTGTGTGTATATCTATGCGCAGAGAAAGATTTCTTGTGCCTTTAAGAACCAGTGTTTGGGGGCATCTGGGTGGCTCACTCAGTTAAGCATCTGACTCTTGTTTTTGGCTTGGGTCTTGATCTCATGGTTTGTGAGATAGAGCCCTAGCTGGGCTCCAGCACAGAGCCTGCTTGGGATTTTCTGTTTCCCTCTCCCCCCTTTCTGTCCCCCACTTGCACATGTTCACTGTCTCTCTCTCTAAATAAATAAACTTAAAAAAGAGAACCAGGGTTTGTACCCTTGGGGGCTACATTGACCCCACTGAGAATACATGATTTATAATAATTGTCACTATAAAAATCAGTATCTGTCTAGCCACCATAAAAGTTCATAAGGGCAGACGTTAGATCTTCATAGCCAGGATTGCCTTAATACAGTGCTGGCCACAGAGTAGGTAATTGTTAAATGTTGATAGACAATGAATATTACAACACTTAGGATGGCTAGAGATTTTATATATTTTTTGAAAATTGTATTTGTGATCTCATAAATAAGAAAAGCCTGAATCTGTTTTCCCCCCAAAACCATTTATGGAATAGGTCATCCATAAATATTTGTTGAATGAATTAATTATCTGTACATTTTGGTCAGGAGAATTGTCCCTAATTCCTGAAAAGAAAATATTTGGTATGTATCCTGGAAATGACTTGTAATGACTACAAATGTTTTGCATGAGCAGTTTATTAAATGCTACCAGCAGCCGGAGAAACACAATGGGATTAAATTACTTAAAGTGACTTTATCCACTCAAAGTTTCTGTTTGTTGCTCATGTTGGGAAGGCTTTCAGAAGCCGACAGCCGCCTTCAAAGTGCTTAGCCCTGAAATTCATGGAAACTCTGCAATCTCACTGATTACTCAGTTCATTTTAAATCCCAGATTAGACATAACCCAACCCACTTCCTTAAAAAGAATTTTTCACTGCGCATTACCATTAGGAGAAAGCCAAAAATTCTTGTTATGAAATAAATAGAAAACTGTTTCGGAGGAATTTCCTGTGATCAGCACTCCCACGAAACACTTTTATGGATAACATGATATTGGGATTGCTATTCAGGAAAATAGGCCTCTAAGGAATATTTAAATATTAAAATGTAACTGTGTTCTCTAGCCTGGACTTACAAGGCAAAAACCATTTCTCCTGTATCTAGAAAGCTTTTAAACAGTAGCAGATATGTGAAATGTGAAACGTGCTTAGCTACAATTTTGGAGTAACTAGAAAGTTATCTTGCAAGGAAGACAATGTTCATTATTCAAGAAATTACTATACTGTTCATAGTTTTTTTTAAAAATATTTCCTGTTTATAAATACTTTGGGAGACTGTAAGTTTCCTTGTGACATTGCCTACACCTTCATAAGAAAAATGTAGTCAGATTCAGAGCAGCTTCTTTTACTAAGTAAAGGCAATTTTAGTTGCAATTAAAATATCAAATGTGAAAAACTAGATTTCATTGGAGATGTAGAAGGTCACCATGGGCACCACTGGCTTTGAGTATTAATCACCTGGTTTTGACCATCCATGTCAGCTCTTCCCCTGGGCCCTCTGATACCCATTGTTCTCTGTCTTGTCCAGTGCCTCACCAGATCCCATTGGCTTTCCACTTAAATATCTCCTAAACCCATCCACTTTTCTCCATCTGTACTGCCAATTCTCTGGTTCAACCTCCCACCATCCCTCTCTCTGCCCCACTGCATTTATCCTTACCCTCCTCAAGTGTCTTTTCCATGATACAGTGTCTCAGTCAGCTGCTGGTGCTGCTGCTGTAACAGAATACCATAGACTGGATGGCTTAATCAATAAGAATTTCTCACTGTTCTGGAGGCTGGGAGCCTGAGATCAGGGTGCCAGCATGGTGAGGTTCCAATGACGATTAGAGTTTCAATGTATGAGTTTTAGGAGGATACAAACATGCAGATGATAGCATGTTGGCTCAGTGATCTTGAAAAATGCCAGTTGGATCGAGCCAGATCCCTGCTTAAAACCTTCACCGTGACCTATAAGGTTCTGAATTACCCAGATCAGCCCACCTTTCCAGTCTCATCCCATGCTGCTGACCCTTGCAAAAAATAGTCTGGCCACACAGATCTTTATTAACTTCAACTTCCCAACCCTGATGTTTTTTCATTATCTTTTCAACTGCCACTTCCCCCTCTTAACTAGTTTGTTCCTAATCACTTTACAAATACCAACAGAATTTCACTTTCTCAGGGAAACTTACCTGACAGACCAAGTTATGACCCCAAGTTGTATTTCAAAGACATTCTTTTATTTTCCTTTCAAGTCTTTATCACTATTTGTAACTATTAGATATTTTTGTTTGAAAATAGCATTCAGGGGTGCCTGGGCGGCTCAGTCGGTTAAGCATCCAACTCTAGATTTCAGCTCAGGTTGTGATCTCACAGATTGCGGGTATGAGCCCCACATAGGGCTCCACACTACTAGTGTGGAGCCTGCTTGGGATTCTCTGTCTCTCTCCCTCTCTCTCTTCCCATCCCCAGTCCACATGATCACTCTCTCTCAAAGTAAATAAATAAACTTAAAAATAAATAAATAAACTAATAGCACACACTACTGGAATACACTGTGCCTTCCTATACTATGGACTCCATGTCTGTTTGGCTCACTTCTAGACCTTCCTGTTCAAAACATGTTGAATGTTGGGTTTTTCAAACCTACCAGCCTCCTTTTCTGGTCCCTTTCCTGGTCCATTGGGTTTATCCAGCCAGGTTATCTGGAGGATTGTAAAACAATCTCCAACAGAGCTGGAAACAACCTTATAGATCATCTAACCTCCACCCCCATTTTGTATAACAAATGGGGAAATGAGACTAGAAAACAAATTGCCAAAGGCCATGTAATAAACTAACTCATAGAAGAGCAGCACTAAAAATCAGGTCTTTGGTTTGTCGGTTCTCTGATATTTTAGGAGATCAAATCATTCCTTCTCCCATTTTTCTTATCACCATTTTTTACATTGAAATCTGTTGTCGGTTTTATAACCTAATATTGGTATAAAAATATATCCTTTTCAAGTAAAATATGGTTCTTGTTTAGGGTTATCATTCAGGTTATATCTACCCAAGCAACACGGATTAGAACACTTAAAATGTTTTGACTTCAAACAATGGTGATTAGATATTTTAACTCGGCATTTTGACTATTTTGGCCCCATGATTCAAGCCCAAAGATGAGTTTTAGTCTATGTTCATTAATACAAAAGCGTTAATCATAATTGTGCCAATCTTAATGCATGCACATCAAGAAAGAATTACCAGAGCAAACTCCATTAAGCCAGCTTAACTCCTTAATCAATGTTCTAAACAGCACACTTAAACCATTTCTGACCTTTTTGAAAGTTTTCCTTGAAATTACTGTCTGAAAGATCAGTTCTTCATGTACAACAAAAATTTGATTCATCATCCAATTTTTCTGGCTCCTATTATTATAACATCTAGTATAGTATTTCTTCCTTTGTGTCTAATGCTTCTCTCAAGTCCAATTTTCTTGTAGCGTATTTTGCAGATGTGAATCTGCCTTTCAGGATTTGGTTCATGGCTTTATTTAACATATGCAGGTTTAGGCACTTTAGTGTTTTTTATTTTTTACAAAATTGAATTTTCCCCAATTTTTTTGGAGTTTAAAGACTTATGAACCAGGGTTTTGTTTTTGCAGTTAGCTTCCTCTATAATAAATTTTTCCATCTACTGTTTTATCTCTTATGAAATTTATTTTCTAGCGAGCAGTTCTGCCAGTTAAATGCAGTTTGAAATTGGACAAAAGTCTGTTTGCTATTATTTGATTCCTCCTTAAACACAGAAAAGTTTTAGCATTTTTTCTTTTGATATTTCAAGGTTTCTTTCTTTTCTTTTTCTTTTTTTTTTTTTTCCTGGTAGGGAATGGAGGTGGCCCAAGACAATCATCTGTTTAAATTGTTACCTGATGAAATATTTGATTTGAGGGGAAAACAATTTAGCTCTGACACTTCTTATCCTATCCCTTATTTTACAGCTGGGGAAATCAATGGTCAGAGAGGTCTTCTGATTTGCATAGGATCACAGAGATAGGACTGGATTTCAGGTCTCTTGACATCTGGGACACTTTGAGGGGAAAGCCTCCGAAGTTGAGTATGCTTTCCCGAGAGGAGAAGCTGGCTTTTTGTTACTATGGCAATGGAGGGGATTTGAGATTTTTTGACAAGTTTACCCCCTACCTGTACTGCAAGGAAAAAAGAACCACTGAGCTAATCTTTATGGTAATTCAAAACACTTTAGATAGATCCTGTCACATGCTTTATAAGTTCCTAATTGATTGTGTGGAATTAAGTTATTGGGCAGAGAACCATCTAATGGAAACACATTGATGAAATCATTTTTGAGGGACATTAATGGAACTTAAAATAAAACTGAAATGGCTTTATGGATTTTTCACTCAAACTGTTTATGAACATTTATTGCCAGTAAATTATATTGTGTCAGAAGAGGGAATCAGTAGGTATGGCTTTAATAGAAACCTTTTTGAAATAATAAAATCGAGAATAATTTATTATCTAAGAACAGATAGGGGATGGGAGAATTCATCCTGATGGATGTTTGTCCACTCTGCAGCTTCTAGAAGAGTGAAAAATGGTGTTAAAAGCAGAAGCCTGATAGGACTTGGAAATAAATGGTGTTTTTGAAAAGTATTAATATCTCATCTCATTGTGCATATGGATTGTTTTCAGAAGAGAGGTGAGGGGAGATTTAGCAAGTGTTACTTGAGGGTATAAACATTGGGATTTGTTCATATCTCATAAAAAGCTGAACAAGTAGAGAATGATTTAATATAATGAAAGAGACAGTCTAGAATAGTAGTCACAGACATTTGTTCCAGGGCCAAAAGATGAGAGTTCAGGTTCTGACACCTCCTTTTCACTGTGCAACCATAGGAAAATACCCTGACTTCCCTGAGTGTCAGATTCCACATCCGTAGCAACAGACATGCATAGTCCCTACCTCATAATAATGATCAAATTAAAACAATTTCCATAATTTCTAGTTTCTAGTATGTGCTTTAAAAATGTCACTTTTAAGAGTCATAGAGGACCTGGATAAGGGGAGGAAAAAATAGGTTTCATAAATATTTTAGTACTATAAGCAGTATCTTATTGACTATCATCTGCTGATTTCTATGTGCCAAAGATCTCGTTCAATCTTCCAAGACCCCTAGGAGATAAAGTTACCATTAATATCCTTTCTTTTCAGAGAAGAAAACTGAGCATCATAGAGATTGGGTTTCATGCCCAAGGACACTCAGATAATGAGAAATTCTGGTACATTCCCCTGAGAAGTCATATCTGTGAGTCTGTTTTCCAGTATGGATGGCACGTATGGGCCCCTGTGGCAAAGTGCATCAAAAACAAAATCAGAGGACATCTGGTTGGATGGTGGGAGCAAAAGGAGCCTTAGTGAGTGTCTTGCCCTTCACTTTGATCCCACATCCAGAGCCCGTCAACCACCCAGATCCTCTATGAGAGCCTAGACCCCTGGGTTTTGCTGTCTTGCCACCTTATGGGCGCCACATTCTCCTGGCATTCAGAAAACAAGACACTAGGGTATAGTGGCTAAAAGTAGGGCCTCGGTTCAGATGCCTGCATATGAATCTCAGCTCAGGCATTCACTAGTCATGTGACTGTGAGCCCCTGTTTTTTAGCCCCACTTGTCTTGTAGGACAATTAGTTTTCTTGGTCTGGGGAGTAAACTACAGACCTTTGATCTCATTTTATTTTAAAGCAATATTTGTATTTAGCCCAAATAATATTCTCTTCTTAGCATAGCTCTTTTGTTTTAAGAGGCACAGTTAAAAGGAGTTGGATTTTGGACATTCATTAAAAATGCAATGTGATACATGAGGAGTTTTATGACAGTAAATTAGTACTCCCATAGAAGTATTAGTACCAATTGGAAATAAGTAGTACCAAATTGGATGCCAATAAGGCGTCCGGTAGAAGCCTAGGGAACCTAAAATTGAATCTGTCTGTATTCTGTGTGTGACCTTTGGAGACCATGGTTGTTCCACAAGCATATGGTGAGCACCCATAATGTATTAGATGACTTCATATAACCTTTTTTATCCCCATTGGAATTTATTTAAAAGGGTGGCAGAGCAAGGGGCCACTGGCTGTGGTACAGCACTTCCTTCCTGAGCTTAGTACAGCCAGATGTTAAGAAGTGGCAAATGAGGTTCGGTCAGTGTATCTGACAAATGGAGAAACAGACGCAGCACAAAGCTTGAATAAAATAAAGAAAATAGTGCATGCTTTTGAGGTTCATTTTAAGAAAATGGCATTCTTCATTTTTGGACAATTGAACTGAATAAATGTAGTATATATCCTTATATATGTATATATTTTGCATAGTTCTAAGAAGTAGGTATTCTTGGGCTTCAAGGGGCCTTATAAAATGATAGGAGGATACAGGAGATATAAGTGAAACACAAAGCCTCACAGCATTTTAATACCAGTTCAAATAATGAAGGTTGTCTATGAGCAGTACTAATTGCTGTATCGGTAAGTCAGACAATTAGGGTTGATTTTAAGGGAGGTAATGCTCTTTCTCATGCAGTTTTCATAGTTTTCTTAGTAGAGGAAGGGGAGATATGAGCTGGTACTAAAGAGTCGACACAGTGTATGTAAACAGAAATAACTTTCCTAGCCTTAATCAGGTGTATAATTGTTCCTTTTAATCATTAAAAACAACAACAACAACAACAACAACAACAACAAAAATAGGTTCCAGTGGCTCAGAACTAAGCATCTCTAAGGAATAGAAAGGGAAGGGATTTCAAGGGAAGCCCCTGTTAATTGCAGTAGTGACAGATGGGAATTGCTCAATAACAGGTTTGAGATGGTACTGAGAGGTGACTAAGGCCATGCTCTTGGGTCAGACACTTTAGAGCCACATCCCAATGTGTCACTCATTGTCCCGTGATTTCTCCTGGCCTATTTTACCTACTAGGCACCCTCTACAGTATCTTTCGTCTAGGTGCTCTTCAAAGGATCACAAAAATCTTGGAGATGTGGATTGTATGCTCTGTAAAACAAAATTTAATATGTGTGTAACAAAAGCCACATTATAGTCTATAATCCAACCCAATCTTATTCACTTATTGTGTTAGTCAGGATTCTTCAGAGAAACAGAGTCAATATGGATATACCTATGGGAAGAAAGTCATTATAAGAAACTGGTTCAAGTCATTATAGAAGCTAAGGAGTCCCACAATCTGCTGTCTATAAGATGGAGACCCAGGAAAGTTCATGACATAATTCAGAATGAGTCCCAAGGCTCACTGAGAACCAGTGCAGTCAATGGTGTAGATTCCAGTCTCGGTATTAAGGCCTGAGAACAAGGAGCACTGATGGCAAGAGAAGATTGATATCCCAATTCAAGCAGTTAGACAGGAAGAACCTAATTCTTCCTTCCTCCGCCATTTTGTTCTAGTCAGGCCCTCAACAGGATTGGCTGATGCTCACCCACACTGGGGAGGCCACACTGCTCTGCTAAGTCCTTTGATGCTACTCTCATCTGGAAACACCCTCACACCCAAAGGTTGTGTTTAGCTCAGTATCTGATTACCTCATGATCCAAGTCAAGCTGACACATAAAATGAACCACCACATTTATAAAGAACATAATAAAGTTTAAATCACTAGGGCAAAATAGTGTATGCATAATAAAACAACATGCTTAGGAAATTTACATCAAAAAATGTTGTATATAATTGAGACTGTGGGTACATTTTGATATATTTGAAAGGTGGTGGGTTGGTGTCTTGAAAGGCAAAAGTGTCTATGGGCAAAAAAAGATCTTTAATGTCCCCACACTAAACGTCTCTTTGCCTACTGCAACTGTTGGTAGGGTGGTTGCAGGCAATAAATGAGCTAGTACATATGATGTGTACATGATGGTATCTGGCTTGTAGTAGTCACTCAAAATGCTAGCTCAGATTAATAGTTATCATTTACCAGGATACTTTAGTGACCATCCATGATGTTAAAATTTGAGGCATTGTTTGCTGATTTTACTTGCAGTAGTCTTGCTTGTATCAAAAAGATTAAATATTTTTACAATTGCTACAAAAGTCAAGAAATCATTTCATTTTCCTAGACTTAGCTAAGATAAATCTGGATTTGTAATATCAGTGGTTAATGGAGGAATTCTAGACATCATAGCAATGCAAGAGGATTCTAGAAATTCACACATGCATACAAGGTATTATTCTGCCCCTTTTTGTGGCTTCAAAGAACTACACCAAAAAAATGTATAAAAATCAACACCTTTACTTCAAACTGCAGGATACTGCCTAGCTAAGTTTAATTGAAAAACTAATATTCAGTGCAATTGTCTGTGACAAACTAAGGCGTAAATGAGTTGAAAAACACTTTGGGAGCAGACAAATCAGATAATCACCACCTCTATGGCTGGGAAGGTTCAGCTGGTGATAACAAGTTGTAAAGATAAAAGCTTGTAGAAAGGTCAAGAGCTAACTGTCTAGATTGGGTTGGGGATCAATGTTGAGTAATACTCAAAGTGTGAAAGCACTGAACTTCAAATGATCTCTCACAGTGTTCTGTTTTGTTTAACTTTTCAAGATAATAGTGTAGAACTTTAGGGAAAAATGTTTTTGCTAGATTTTATTAGGTGAATAGTTTACAGTGTTATAGTGTTCTCCACCATCCACCCACTGCTGAGATGTTGTATGTGTTCTATGATTTGTGCCCCACACTGAAATAAGAGGGCTTCAGCTGCTGTTTTTCAAAACATTTCCAGTTGGGTAACTATTAACAGTTGATGAGAGACAAGAGTTAGACTGTGCCATTTCTAGGCTTTTTTTTTTTTTTAATGTTAACATTGTATTTGCCTCATGGCCTCACTCTGATTTCAGCAAGAACACTTTCAAAAGAAGCTCCTTGTTTTTTCACAGGCTGTTTGCATGATTTGATTCAGTGCCCCTCCCCCCTCCCCTCACTAAAGGTAGGAAGCTAAAGCCAATGGCAAAATGTGTGCTTTGGGTTGTGTGAAGGATTCACTACATTTAGCTCCACTCATTGTGCTGATCGTGTCCCCAGGTGACATGCAAAGTCTCCAACCTCTGTTTGCTTTTTTCTTTTGTTTACAGGAGCGGAGGGCACAGTGTTCCCTAAATCTATAGAGACACCTAATGTCAGGGCAGACCCCTTCAAGGAACTAAGGTAAATTTCTGACTATGCTTTGCATTGATTAGTGGCTGTTTCCTTTGTCTGAGCAACTGGCTGATGATCCATTTTGACTATAAGGAACGTAACAGCATCACAACATGAATATACAAACTGGGAGAGATTAGAAAGGACAAGAAGATAAGCTACAGCCAAGGGAAAATTTTCTCTGAGAACTTAAGAAGATTGAGGGTTTGGAGGAAGAGGTTGCCAGCCTTGTAATTAGGAGATGCAGGATTCATTCATTTGCGCTGCCTGTTTCCTACTGTATTTTGTGGGACCAAAAAACCCAACCAGTTACAGCACTAGTCAGTAATTGACCCCAGATCACCCCAAAGAAAAGTGGTATCTGAAAGAAACTGGACTCTAATACGATACAGATTTTTATTTGTATGTAATAATCTCTCCATTACTTGGAGTGTTATGGTTCTAGAACTACTTTCTGTGGATATTCCTTGTACTGGTGTTAATCTTCAAATATCTATAATTGTGCCGCCTTTAGCAGAAAAAGACTCTGAGATCCTGTATATTTACCACCAACAACTAAGGAAACAAAAAAGAACAATAGATATACCTATAGATAAACAGACAAACAGAGATAGATATAACCTAAAAACCATTACAGCCACCAAAGGACCATCCCTGGCTCCAAAAAGGAACCCATAAAAAGTGGAATGTTGACACAAATATAACTATAATTTTTACCATATACTTATGATATAGGCAGGCTGGGACCCAGAGGGGTCTCCCGCAGGACCAGTAAGAGGGTCCTGGGCTTCATGCAGGAAGAAATCAAATATAATCTGGAGAAAGTGAAAGCAGAATTTATTGAATAGCATGAGTGACAGACAGAAAATAGCAGATGGAGTGTCTGGGAAACTCAGAAAGGAAAGGAGAATGAGTTTCAGCATCGCTTGGGATTAGGGTTTTATACGGGAAAGGGGTCTGAGGTATGTGTTTCTCCAGGAATCCAGGGTAGGGTCTGATCAACTGCAAGTGTTGGGTGACCAATAGCTGTTATTCCATAAATCACTGACGGTAGGGGGTGTTGATGCCAGTGTAGGCCATGGTTTGTTGGAAGATAATGTCCTGGAACATGTTTGGGTTTTGGCTCTTCTTAGATGTTATCAGATGTTTGGGACCTAGAACAAAATTCAGATTAACTTTCTTGCTTCCCCTTGGAAGTGGGAACATAGCTCCTTTGGCTTGTTCGGAAATGGGGTCTAGTAGAAAAACAGCAGGGATGGAGCCTTTCTAAAATGGAGTCTCTTCTGCTTCCCTACCTCATTTACAGCCATGAAGAATTCAGGGAATGCTGGATTTCATTTCTTGTAGTTCTTCTAGCATAAATCATCATAAATAATATTGAATATTTAATAGTAGACATCAAACATAAGCAAATGCGTTTGTATCACACAAGCCATATCTACTTTTTCAAGATGCAGCCCCGAGATCTATGTCTTGCTAAAACGGCAACAGCCATGTTGGCGTTTGGATTTCCCTGAACAGAAACACATTCTCAGTAAGTGGAGAATATATGTCCTCATTACAAAATGCCTAGCATTCTTGCAAAGCTTGTAAGGCTTTATGACTATAGGGAAATAAATTGGGCCAAAGGGGAGGAACATTTTCTTCTCCAAATCCCATATACCATGGGCTGTATTTTTAACATTATATGCTACATTGCAAGGTTTTATTTTTTCCTTGAATAGTTGCTTCCATCTCAGGGCTTCTTCCTGCCAGAAGTTACCTGACCGTCAGCTAGATCCTTTGTTTCATCTTAGGTACTAAAGCTGGAATCTTTTCAGCAAATCCACCCAAGGATACTTGTATTTCAGGACTCTGAGAGCAAGCTCATTCTCTGAGAGTGCAGCGAATCCTCGTGTCTGTGATATAAGAGCTCTTTTTTGAGACAAGCTAATGTGTGACCTGTTTCCCTTTCTTTTCACAGACCTCTTGAGGAACAGGGTTATTTTTTAACACAACTGGTCAGTAATTAGTGCTGATCAGTCCAAAGAAAGGTGCTGTCTAGAAGAAGTTAACCTCTAAATATGACCCAGTAATTCCTCCCCTCCCCCATGGAACAAGTGCTCCATTACCTGGAAGGCATGGAAAATATGAGAGTCAAAAATTTAGGCTAACTTTTCTTTAAATAGAAAAATAAGGGCGCCTGAGTGGCTCAGTCAGTTAAGCATCCGACTTCAGCTCAGGTCATGATCCCACAGCTCCTCAGTTCGAACCCCGCGTTGGGCTCTGTGCTGGCGGCTCAGAGACTGGAGCCTGCTTCAGATTCTGTGTCTCCCTCTCTCTCTGCCCCTTCCCACTCATACTCTGTCTCTCTCTGTGTCTCAAAAATAAATAAATGCAAAAATAATTTTTTAATAGAAAAATAAATCTTACGTGGTTAAAAACAAACCCAGCCCACATCAAATAAAAAGACAAATTATCCAAGCATCAGCCCACTTTAGAGATCCATATTCTGAAAACTTTAGAGCACAGTAATTGCTCATATAAGGTTGTAGACTATGGTCCTCTGTTGACACCAATGGAAAACCCTGGGACCTTGCCTTAAAAAAATTAAATCTCCAAAATTTACAAGTGAATCTCCTGAGTCAAAGTGCAACAAAATAAGGACTTCTGCTCATTGCTACCTTTCCATTGTTTATTTTAAAGTTGTAAGCATATCCTACAGAAACAAGAAATAAAATTTTCTTGCAGGACACATAAAAAGACTTTCATACGTCATTCTACAACTGGAATGTAGAATGTTCGCCCCTATTCAAATTGTGTTGATGGTTGATAGCCTGAATGGAGTCAGGGCCTAGAATGTGATAATTAGCTCCTTCATCCTTATGATTTTTTTTTTATTTTAATGGCACTTTATAGGAGAATCTCTGACCAATTGAAAGATAATGAAATGTAGCTGATATATTAGCCCAGACCAGTGCTTCTGTGGATGTTTCACCTTTGTCATCTAATGGTACCACACTTTACTCTGTGCTATTGAACGGTATTGACCTTGGATATTGAGTAAATAGGTAATGAACTTGGTGACTAAGTCTTCTGGCCTCTGGCTTTACAGCTGGATCAGTTTTACTGATCCAGTGCATTTGTGCTGGGATGTCTTATCATCTTAGGAAAGTAGAATAACCTAAGGAAGATCCCTGGATTTGTGCCAGCAGACAGCACTGAGTGAGCTGTTCAGGTGAAGCAGAATTGGTCCACTCCTCAGGAGCAACACAACTGAGGGGAAGAATATCGAGCTGGGGGTCAGATACCTACAGCAAACACACTATATAGCCTTGAGCTAATCCTGGAGCCCTGATATCTATAAAAAGCCAGGTCTCTTCAGGCTCCAAACAGCTAATCCCCTTATATTATTTTACTTTTTATTATAAAGTAATTTTAGATTAACAGAATAGTTGCAGGGGACCTCAGTGGCTCAGTGGTTAAGCATTGGACTCTTGATTTTGGCTCAGGTCATGATCTTGTGGTTTGTAGATGGAGTCCCAAGTCAGATTCATTCATTCATTCTCTCTCTCTCTCTCTCTTTCTCTCTCTGTCTCTCTTTTTCTCTCTCTTTCTCTCTCTTTCTCTCTTTCTTTCTTTTTCGCTCTCTCCTTCTCTCTCTCTTTCTCTCTCACTCTCTCTCTGCCTAAATAAATAAACAAGTAAATAAACCTTTGCAAAAAAAAAAAAAAAAGAAGAAGAGTTGCAATATTCCTGCAGATTATCCTTCTATACCCTTTACCTGGTATTTCTGATGTTAACATCTTACATATCCACGGTATATTTATCAAAACTAAAAAATTAACATTGTAGCCCCATAAAATATCTTATTTTATGTAAGATTTGCTTAAAAACGTGCAATCACCTGAATGCATTACAGATCCAAAAAATATGTAAAGAAGAGTTTAACAGAAAAACTATTTGTTGGTATGTGAATTAATGCATCTTTAAAACTCCCACTGCAGTTGTCAGAATGTTTTTAATGAGAGTTGTTTTTTTTTATTTTTTTTTATTTTAACTTGTTTTATTTTTTATTTTTTAAAATTTACATCCAAATGAGTTAGCATATAGTGCAACAATGATTTCAGGAGTAGATTCCTTAGTGCCCCTTACCCATTTAGCCCATCCCCCCTCCCACAACTCGTCCCATAACGCTGTTTGTTCTCCATATTTATGAGTCTCTTCTGTTTTGTCCCCCCCTTTATTTTTATATTATTTTTGCTTCCCTTCCCTTATGTTCATCTGTTTTGCATCTTAAAGTCCTCATATGAGTGAAGTCATGATATTTGTGTCTCTAATTTCACTTAGCATCATACCTTCCAGTTCCATCCACGTAATTGCAAATGGCAAGATTTCATTCTTTTTGATTGCTGAGTAATACTCCATTGTATGTATATATACCACATCTTCTTTTTCCATTCATCCATCGATGGACATTTGGGCTCTTTCCATACTTTGGTTATTGTTGAGAGTGCTGCTATAAACATGGGGGTGCATGTGTCCCTTCGAAACAGCACACCTGTATCCTTTGGATAAATACCTAGTAGTGCAATTGCTGGGTCATAGGGTAGTTCTATTTTTAGTTTCTTGAGGAACCTCCATACTGTTTTCCAGAGTGGCTGCACCAGCTTGCATTCCCACCAACAGTGCAAAAGAGATCCTCTTTCTCCACATCCTCGCCAACATCTGTTGTTGCCTGAGTTGTTAATGTTAGTCATTCTGACAGGCGTAAGGTAGTATCTCATTGTGGTTTTGATTTGTATTTCCCTGATGATGAGTAGAGAGTTGTTTTTTTAAATAATGTTCTATACCCAGATTTTCTTTGCCTTACTTGTCAGTGGGAACTGAGTCAAAAAGACTACAGGTTATTTTTCCATACACTATCGTCTGAACTGAACAAGCAAAACTTAAATATCCATCCGTGTCCTTCACTTACCCCAAATATCAAACGTGGGAAAATAGCATCTATTTTAGAGACCTTGTCTGTTGGGATAACTTGTTTCCTCCAACATCAGTTTGGATTTTGAAGGGTTTTTTTGTTTGTTCTTTTATTGTTGTTTGTTTGCTTGTTAATGAGAGGCAGATGTTAGGCCTCCAGCACATCTTCCTAGAAGATCTCAATCCTCAGCTCAAAAAGTAGTAGCTTCCTCTGCTAGAGTTTCGGTTGACTGCTTTCTTTTTCAGAGTTACTATCGTTACTGTATTCACAGTGTTCACTTAAGATGTTTGTAAATAATCCAGAGTTGAGTTGAAAAATCACAAAAGAGGGTTGCTTCTCTCCAGACAAATAATGAGGGTTAGCAAGGTCTGAGCCCAATATCCAAGTTGGGTGGTTTGTTGACTTTGCCCCTGAAGGACAATTCTGAAATAATGACATGTTGCTCTAGATTCAAGACTCTACTGAAAAAAATCTACCAGTCACTATGCCTATCTCTTGAAATAAGAAAAACTAACTTGGAACAGAAACTGGATTTTAATAAATTCACGATCTGAAATTCATAATCTGACTATATTAAATGTTCACTTGTTCATTATTTTTTTCCTGGTGTCTGTATATAAAGACAATTGGAAAGTTCCCTGATCTCAGGCTGTGCATGATCTGAGACAGGAAATAGGCCATTTAGTTTTGCATATGTATTTTCTGTAAGAACAGAAGCTACCTGTGAATGCCTACCTTGCTCTAAGGATTCTTTTCAACTATGAAGCTCTCTGTAAGATTCTGATCCTACAGGAACAGGAAATAGACTGTGAGATCTTATTTCCCAGACATATGCCAGGGCAAATGTAAAACATAGGAGAAGGTTACCTAGACCACTAAACACATGTAGCCAATTCTGTTCCTCTGGATATCACTAAAAGCTTGGAAGGGACCAAAAACATCAAGAAACCAAAAGATCTTTACAAAAGAATTTTTCATCAACTAATGTGCAGATGTGCTCTTACTCTACATACAGTTATGATAAGGGTGGTGAACTGATTTCCATTTCATCATAGGTCAGTCACTCTTGGCCAGTTTTTTGTTTTTTGTTTTTTGTTTTGTTTTGTTTTTTTTTGGACACTTACTAGGAGTCAAGGCATGTGGAATAAAGAGATAAATGAGTACTCAAATAATTTATAGTTAAGGAGAATAAGATAGACATGCAACCCAAATATAAGGTAGTATGATAAGTGATGGACTAGATATATGAACAAAGTCAGAGGACACACAGAGAATGACACAGAGAATTCTACCTGAGAGGGTTAGGTATGGGATATTTTAGTCGCAAGATGAAAGAAAAAGCCAGTAAGTGGGCCTCAGAATTTAAAAAGCATGGTTCTCTAGGTCCACTTAATGTAAAGGCAAATAGGCCAATGTATTTCTGTAGCTCCCAAGAATATTACCGTGTCATTTCTAAAAATGAGGTGCTATAATTTCCTTATGACCATTGTGTTCTTTAATAAATTGTGAAGGCAATCTCAAATATGATCACAGAGGACTTTAAGGATTGTTACAAGTTTCAGAGTTTAGTACATAATTCAGAACTGTAAGAGTCATTACTATCAAACCCATTCTGCCTCTTCAAATAAACAAGGCATTTCTTTGCTACTGTGTTTTTTTTTTCCCCACAACATTACCAGAGTTTTAATAATAAAGCAGAAAGATGCATCTGTTACTCCCAATATGCACTTGAGCATTCTGTAGGATCTTTCTTAATGGATAGATACTAATCTAAACTCCTTTGGGAACATTTGAGATTTAAAGTCTGTGTATATCATAGGAAAACAAGAATTAGACACTTCCAAATTGACAAAAAATGAATTTATTTCTTTAATTTTATTTTAAAACGGCTGTAGCCAACTAAATGTTTATTTGACTGGCAGCGGTTTATAAATGTAAGCCACTGGAACAGTCTGTTAAAACATCAGAGTTCTATTAATTAGAGACTTACTTCTCCCTTCCCGTGTCCACCTCAAAAGTCAAAATAGCAAAAATCCGGAATGGGTGGTCACATTTTTAATGATATGTGTAATATATATATAATATATATATATTATATATATTATATATATTATATATATTATATATACATGGATATATATCATTTTATACACATATGACATTTTTACATATATGCATATATACATATACACATACATATGTATTTTATATATATATATATGCAGGTAGAGAGAGGAGGGAGAGGCTATATATTATGCTTCTTATAGCTATGGGTGCATGGTATATGGGGGAATACCACTGTAAGAGAAATCCTTAAATGTTCTCCTTTTTAAACATTTTGCAGACATGTTCTGTAATTTTGTTTATCTTCCCTCTCCT
Source organism: Acinonyx jubatus (assembly GCF_027475565.1). Classification (NCBI taxonomy): domain Eukaryota; kingdom Metazoa; phylum Chordata; class Mammalia; order Carnivora; family Felidae; genus Acinonyx; species Acinonyx jubatus. Next base: position 188,322,665 of record NC_069380.1, on the reverse strand, counting down.
CTAACTTCCAATTCTGTGTACTTAGACTAGGTTTTTCAGTTTTATTTTGCACATATGAAATTCACAATTGTCTGATCACACATCATGAATACTGAAGTGATTCAAAGGAGAAATGCAAATGTACAATGGGCAGATAATGTCATAGATACTCACAAGCCTTACAGAACAGAAGGATCATGACACAGTGTTCATGTTTGTCAAGAGTCATGCTTTTAAGGTATCCTGCATTGTGTTTGAGTTTGGCCCCAAATCCTATCTTCTTTGTGAACTTGGACAAGTCTCCTAAGCTATCCTCACCCAGTGCCTAGAACATGGGAAAAGCTCAGTGAACATTAATTCAACAAATGTTAGCTACTGGGAGGAACAAGCAGCTCATTTTCATGGGGCTCCAGCCCTCAGACACGAGTCCCTAAAGTTTTAAATTTCATCAACCAGTAAAAAGTTTCTATGAAACCTGAGTGACTAATAATTCTTTTTCAATAAAGGACAAAACCAAAAAGCTTTTGTGTATCTACATCTATTGTTGACTAAGACATAGCCTTAGAATGAAAGCCCCATAAACTGCATGCATGTAATAATATTAGCATATAATTGCGGAGGCTCCATTTTCTCATTTTGCCTAAGATGCTAGGGACTGTATCACAATTTTTCACCAACCTACAGTGCCCAACCAGAAAAAATGAACATGTGAAAGCCAGAGGCAAGAGCTTAAAGAAGTCCACTTTAAGGTTGCAAACCTGTTTGAAAACCCAAAGTAATACATCTTGTCCATCTTTCAAGACCATGTATGTCCCTTTTCTCCCTCCTTCCCTTTTTCCTGCATTCCAGAATCCTATCATTCCCCCCCCTTTTTTTCATTAATACCAAAACAGAGTTTGGATTTATCTACCTATTTATTTTGTTCCCTTATCCCCAACCTTTTCTCTAGGTGCCCTTTTCACCATGGTTCTCTAAGTATATAGGAGAAACAAAGGGGTAAAGGTAAAGGGATCCTGCCATATTTGAGGTATTTCCATCTTTCCCTTTGCCATATTTATCTAAGGCTTTTTTGTTTTACAAATATGATAGAGATTATATTTTAAAGCTACCAAACCTTTGTGATCTGCCGACATCTCCTCTGTACAGTATAATTCTACCATTGGAGGCCAAGGAAGGATAAATGGAAGATAACATCATGGGGGAAACGGAGTCTATGGCATAGAGGAATTCCCACTCAGGAAGAGGAAATGGAAAATCCATCTTTTCTGATCTCTGGTGAAGTGTAGTAAGAAGATAGGAAATGTAGGGAAAGCAAGTGGTAAAATATACTACAGCCTGTTGACCTTTGTTCTCTGATTCATGGAAAGGGGAAACCAATTAGATTTCAAGGAAAGTCGGAAGCAGAGGGTCATTGTGCATTTTCATTTGGGACTCTAGGAGGAAACCAGCTTATAGAGCTGGTTGGTCTCACAACCCTCTGGATTGTCATGTGGCTAGAGAGGAAGAGGGGACTTGGGTCAGCACTCTCAAATCTCCTTCAGCTCCTGGGGGTTGGCAATGACAGGGCAGGAAGGAATCCACGTGGTATCCTGTTGAGCCCGGCAGATTGATGACTGATGGGGCAGACTAGTGGGCTCCTGGGCAGCTTCCCTGCAGTGGGTCTGTGGGCTCCAAAGCAGACAGTCCGATTTGGTGGTACAGTGGAAAACCTACCCAGGCCTCAGGGCCTGCAAACACCATTCAGACTTCACTCAGCGAGCATTAAATGAGCCCAGTGAGCAGTAACCAGAATTCACCCTGTGAGGACTTAAGTGTGGGCTGCTAGGCTGATGTCAATCAGGACAACATCTTATGGAATCTGAACTGTCTTTGTTCCTGTTACCACAAGGTCACATAAGCCCCATCCTCCCCATATCCATTATGATATAAAGTGGGAGAAGAAAATTGAAAGATTAATTATTTATCCTAATGGGAAACAATACTTTTTAATCACAGAGAAGATGCCACAAGAAGTGTAATTTTTTTCTAACAATCCATAAGCATAAATTTGAGAGAACAATTAAGTCAAGTAAGAACAACAAAGAAATGCCATTTGCTATCACTGATGAACACAATTTGTAAATTGGGCAGCCTGCAATACAAGGTATTGTGTCAGTCACAATATCTGAGCTGACCATCAGGCTTCAGAAGCCATGAGTCTTCCCCTGTGTGTCTTGTAGGGAACACCGGGTATGATCAAAAGGAAAAAAAAAAAAATGCTTTCAGAATCCATCACCAGCCACCTGCTATTAGTGATTTAGTTTCTCTGTAAGTCTTGAACTGGCATTGATTGACACTCATACTCCCCAAAACGCTTCTAGATTTATAATCTCTTAAACCAACAAAATACTGGAGGAAATGCCTTAATAACTAAAACATTTACATGCGTCTCTCAAAATGATTACTCAACTATCTCTGACAGCTAAAGCCATCAACCATGTGAAATGAGGCGCCTTAGTACCTATGTGGTTGTCCCTTAATGGCTGGCCCATTTTCATCTGAACCCAAGAAAGGCAATGTGACACATGATTATCATTATCCAGGACAAGTGGCTTTTACTTAAGAATTAAAATTATATCTTTTAAATTAATTTTTAATGTAAGAGTTCAAAATGTGAAAAAATTACTCAGAAGATTAACTCATGATGGGGGGGGGGGTGCAGTTTGAAATGGCACTTTCATCCATGTTGTCAAGGCAGGTATGAGATCCTAAATTAAGTGCTAACCTCTCAGCCTTTTAGAACAGAATGGGCATGAGTGTAGGTTTGCCAAAATTCCTGAGTTGGGACTACCTTCTGCCTCAAAAGGAGCATTGTGACTTTATTATTGTTTTTATCTTGATTAAAATGTCAGCAGCTGCCATTTATTATGTAAAGTGTGTGGGGTAGATTGTTCTATTATTCTTGAAAAACACACAATTGCTTTGTGATTCTCCGTTTTTTTCCCCCCTCAGTAGGATGGCTCTGCTGGGTGCATAGACAGAAAATCTTGCTTAATTACACCCTTCATGATTTTGGCTCAAAGCCAGCCTTGTTTTATTCCAATTATAACCTTTTCAAAACAAAGAGTAATGGGAGTTGAAAGGAACAAGCTGACAACAGTTTTTTACCTGAAATAAGTTGAGAACTAGAAGTGAATCATAAAAAGAAAAAAAAATCAGCCAATGGATGTCATGTTGTTTCTTACTCCAGAATTTTCCATGGATTGTTAGAATATAATATAAATGAGATCAAGACCATCCGATCTCAGAGAGAATTCTATAAACTCACTGGATTTCCTGGCCAGGGACTATGTGCCAACTTGGGTCAAATGTCAATCCCTTGTTTGCTATCCTTTGGTGGCTCCCACTGACTTGAAGATAAAATTTCAAAACCAGAGTACTCACAAGTAACCTTCAAGTAGTTGATCTGGCCTTGGGTGATGTCCTGGCTTCTCGTCTCTGATCACCCTTATCCCCCTTCCAATCTTTTCTTTTCTTTCTTTTTTTTTTTTTTTTTTAACAATTTGTTGTCAAGTTAGCTAGCACACAGTGTGCTCTTGGCTTCGGGAGTAGATTCCCATGATTCATCATTTACATACAACATCCATTGCTCATCCCAACAAGTGCCCTCCTCAATGCCCACCACCCATTTTCCCCACTCCCCCCAACCCCACCCCCATCAGCTTGTTCTCTGTATTTAAGAGTCTCTTATGGTTTGCCTCCCTCTGTGTGTAACTTATCTTTCCTTCCCTTCCCCTATGGTCTTCTGTTAAATTTCTCAAATTCCACATTTTGTTTCTCCCTCTGTTCTCCTCCTCTCCATTGCCTGTTCCTCCCACTGAACTTTTAATTCCTGAGCTCACATTTCAGTTTCTAATCATATTTTACTCTATAGCTGTTCCCTTCTGTAGCACCCTGTATTAATTTTGCAGGTGTATTATCGTCTCTTTATTCTTTGATGATATTAGTGATCATTTCAAATTTCTCCCGTTCTTACTTTTTAAAATTATGTTTCAGGTCACTGGCTTTTTGATTGGGACTTTTTCAAACGGCTGGTGATTCTCAGATGTCTGTTAATGGTTTAGCATGAAGCACTAAGAATCTTTTGGGAAGTGTTGTGTGCATGAATGGAGCTTGTTGGATGTTGGGCTTCGAAGTAAGTAGCATGGTCAGGCTGGGATTTTTAGGTGGGTGACTCCAAATATGAGACTCTATATGCCTTTTTTCTCTTGGGCTGGTCAGTTTCCCCAGGTCACTGATTAGTGTCCTAATTCCTTGCTGGGAATGAAGCTGGTGTTCAGGTGGAGCCTACAAGGTGTCATTCTTCAACATGTAGATTTTCACTTAATTCCCTGTTTTCAGTATAGCACTGCCTTAGCTGTCCTTGTCTCACAGAATTAAAGTCTTCCATAGTGAGTGTCCTAGTCCATTTGGACTGCTATAATAGAATATCATAGACTGGATAGCTTATAAACAACAAATATATTTTTTAGAGTTCTGGAGGCTAGGAAATCCAAGATCAAGGTGCTGGCATGTTCCTGCTGAGGGCTTGCTTCCTGGTACATAGACAGCCATCTTCTTGCTGTGTGCTCATATGGCAGAAGTGGCTAGGGAGCTCTGGGGTCTCTAAGGGCACTAATCTCATTTGTGACGGCTTCCCCTAATCACCTCCCTAGAGCCCCACTTCCTGTAACCATCACATTGAGGATTAGTGTTTCACCATGTGAATTTGGCAGGAAGTGCGGTGGGGGGCACAAACATTTAGTCCATAATGGTAAAGGTGGCCTGGTCCCCTGGGTATGTACAGTGGAGAGACATCTAGTCTGAGAGTTTCCCATGGAGACCTCAACCAGCCTTCCTGAAAACAGTCCCACCAGACTGTCAGTCACAGTGATGCCGGCATGTTTCCATGCCTGCGCCTTGCAGGGATTACACAGCTTGAATTTACTTTTGGCTAGGTCTTCCCCAAACCCACAGGCTCTTAGCTTTCAGTTTTCTGTCATCTGCTAGTGACGTCACCTCTGTTTGCTTTTCAACTTCCAAAACTTGATCAATACCTTTCTTCTACCCGCGCTGCTTCTCTTTTCATTGTGGGTGTGTGCCTTTTTGGGGGGGGGTTCATTTTACAGTTATCTCCAGTCATTGCATTGGCATTTCAGAAGGAACAGAGGTAGACCTTTGTTGAGCTCAGTCAGAACTCCATGTGACTTCAGCACTTGTACCTTCTCTTTGTTTCCTCTGCCTTGGCACCTTGGTGCCTTCCCTTAGAGCTTTGTTATTCCCTTGCCTTGAAACATTCTTCTGAACTCTCTGCCTGCATAATCATGTTTCAACTCTCAGCTTAAATCGCACTTCCTAAGGAAACCCTTTGGGGCACACCCCTGGCTCATATGACCTGCCTGTTACAGACACACAAAAGCCCCTACATTTCTTCCTTGTTGGATTCACTGGCTGAGATGTCTTCCATGTTTGCCATTGCCCACACTCACAAAGGGGTTTAGGTTAGATGGATCATTACAAATGTATCCTCTCCAAAAGTATGTGCTCAACCAGCACAAACATGAGTAGTTGCCTCCTTCACATTTGTTTGTAAAGGAGAGCCCATCAAAGTCTCCTGGATTTTGTCTAAGCACTTATTATCCCATGCTTTTGTTTCTTCTGTCCACATGAAGTCATTTCCAAAAGAGAATAATTCAGTCTTCTTTCTCTTACAAGCAGTGTCAAAACTTTTGATTCTGTTTTCACCCTGGTTGTAGAGTCGTCACACTCCAGCAGAGCCATGCTTAACTGGAAGCCTCTGGCCTGTAGTTTCTCTCCATTTTTTCAACCATGGTTATTATTGTTCCTAGAGGAATGCGAAGTCCCCTTTTGCCCAGTTTTGCATGTCATTGTCCCTTCCTATTCATAAAGGGAAATGAGTTTCCAGGTCTTTGAGATTTTTTTTTTCCAAAAAATAAAACCTGAGTCATTACTGATTATTTTCCTTGCCTGACATCTGAGCTCAGGCATACTCACTCCAGAATAACAGCACAGAGCCATTTGAATCCTGTGACTGTACAGGCACCATACTCCTAACCTTGAATAGAACACCGATGCTAATAAATTCTGGGGCTTAAAAATGTGAATTATAGTCATTTCACACTTCGTGGCAGCTTCATGCTTAAGAAATAGCTTCAAACTTAATTATAATGCTTGTCCCTTCATTAAGTGCAGATGACATTCCTCAGATAGATTTCTCCAATGACATCTGAGGGAAGGAGTTCAGAAACTTATTAGTTATTCATGATGGAGAATATTGACTGTGTACTGATTAAAGGAAAGTGTTGACACCCTTCTTAACATGATGCATCTGTCTGTTAGTTTATGGTTCTCCCTGTGGTCCTCATGGAAATCTCTTTGGGAAATGAAGAAAATACCCTTCAGCCTCTGACTGCAAATACCTATGGAAAATGTGCTTGATATGTGGGATTAAAAAGGAGAGCAGGAGGCCTCGGGCCTCTGATTACCCACCCCCACAAATGACTGAGCTATGCTTTGAGGACCATTTGTGAGACACAACCATAATGAATTGGACACGTCCCCCTCTCCATGTTTGAGGAGCTATTACAATACATTCAGCACATTACTGACTGAGTCTCAAGCTAGAAGTCAGTTCTTAAAGAAGGACGCATGGAGAGTTTTGCCTCCTGTCATATACTAATACTGTATCTTGAGTCATGCAGTGACTAAGTCAAATGAACAAGTAAAGGCACAATGTTCCTCTCTGCACAATGTGTGATATTCTTACAAAAAGAGAATTTTGCTATTCTAATGATGTGGGATGTCTAAGGAGTGAGGGCAATAGAACCCAAAGTGAGGAATCCCAACGTAAGGAAGCAGTTTCTAATGGTCTGCAGGGGTAAATTATCTCCCTTGATACTCATGAGAGACTCAACATAAGCAGGGGGCCGCCAGACCAAGACTATTATAGAGATGTGTCATGCATCAAAAGATGGGAAGATTTTAACTAAATGACCTTTCAGATATGCTTTAACACCAACATTCTAAGACTCGGCTTTCAAAGTACTGCTCATGGATGTGATGTTACCAGGGACCTCTCATTACATTTAAATTCCTTTTAAAGGCTGCATTCAGTGAGCTAATCTTGACTGTAACCTTGAAGGACACAGTCTGTGACCAACATTGATTGATTCCTTTTTATTTTTGCTTGCACTATGAGTGTTTGGAGTACAATTCAAATTCTTCACATTCCTGTGGTGCTTTGTAAATTTCAAAGCATTTTTATAAATACTCCCTCAGAAACAACCTAAAGTAGGACAAGAGGGATTGGCTTCATCCCCCATGGTACCCATGAGGAGACTGAGGGGTTAATGTTTGGCATAAGAAAAATGTTACTTTCTCAGAGCTCAGTAAGATTTTGAGGTTTTAGTCTATGGGCAGAATCCCTCACACTGGCAGCAGTACAGAGTAAAGGTGAGGGGAAGATTCTAGAGCCTGACTACTAGACCCTAGATCCCTATGTTGTCCTTCACTGCTAGGATATGCCTCTGGACAAGGTTTTAAAACCTCTATGTCAGCTGCCTCATTTGTGACCAGGGGGACGAGAACAGCACCAATTCAGAAAGGCTTGTGAGAACCAAATAGCATGATTTATACGAACAACTTCACACATACCTAGAATGTAGGAACTCAGATGTTAGTTTTGAGGACTTTGTTGTTGAAGCAACAGACCATTACTCATTCTGGATTATGCCCACGGGACCTGTCCCAGTGATAGGGGTAATTTTGCTCTGTCATTTGCCTCCCATAGAAAATGGTCAGCAGTGGGTTCCTAGCCTATTTTATACAAGTCAATATAATCAAAACAACAATAAAACAAAGTGTAAGGCAATCAAAGTAACAAACATTAATAGTGAACTGTAACCCAGCTTTGGAAATTTTCTTAGAGCAAAGCCATTTGCCATTTGTATTCACGCATTAGAGAGGCAAACCTTGTCCTAAGGAAAGGGAAACTGAGAGGTTGCACTACACAGACAGGATGAAGTGGTTAAGTGTTGTGGTTATGCATGAAAAGCTGAATGTTTTAAGCACTCATACAGCAAATAGCTTTTGACCTTTTTCTGAATTTCGTCACAATATGGTGAGGATGGAGGTAGAAACATTGTTTAAAAAGGAAAAACAAATTAGCTCGTAAGTTTTAAAATGTTTTAAAATCCACTAACTCTAACACTGCCTTGACCAAAACACTGCCCCTCCTAGCTTCTTCAACCATTTCTAGAAAGGAGACAGAAGCTTAGACCAGCTTCCCTGGGGGACAAACCAGGTGGAAAATCCCAGAAATAAGAAGCCTCATCTGGGTACCTTTCATCCTGGTTGTCTACTGCCACCAGGAATCAATGGCTCTCTCATAAGCCCAGCAGGAGAATGAAATTACACATGAAATCCTAATGAGATTTCTTTTAACATTTTTCACATTGACTCTTTTGTACCTTCCTAGAGCTCACCCATTTATTCTCACATACCTTCATAAAGGTTTTGATCCTTCATTAAATTGCACCCTTATGAGTTACAGTGTTTTCTTCCCCCAAAGGCCAGAATGGGTACCTCTTTTTCACTTGGCTTACATGGATTTTTATCTAATAACCTTAGGTTGCCATCATTGAACACTTGCTTCTTGCCTGCAGCCTATTACCAGGCCAGATGAACCTGCAAGACAGAGTGAGTGCTGTGGTTTTGCCAATCAAATGAATTCTCTTTAGTAATAATAGTTAGATATCACCATGGTCATGAAAAGCAAACCTCAGCAGTATTTTTCAAAGGACTGGCATCACTTGACCAGACAATACTAATGAGGTCCCATGGATGAATAGCACATGGGTTGAAACAGTTTTCATGTACTCTCTGGGGTAGCACTTAAGACAGAGCCTGGGACCTCAGGATAAGCTAAGCAATGCTGATCCTTTGGTTCACCAACACTCCCATGTTCCAACGGAAAAACTTGATAAGATCTGGGGACACAGCCTATAAAGTAGGACAATGCGAAGCAGGCATAGAGCACCATATGACAAGTTGAACCTGTTCAAGAGTCTTTTTTTTTTAATTTATTGTCAAATTGGTTTCCATACAACACCCAGTGCTCATCCCAAAAGGTGCCCTCCTCAATACCCATCACCCACCCACCATCAGCCTCAGTCTGGTCTCAGTTTTTAAGAGTTTCTTATGCTTTGGCTCTCTCCCACTCTAAGCTCTTTTTTTTTTCCCTTCCCCTCCCCCATGGGTTTCTGTTAAGTTTCTCAGGATCCACATAAGAGTGAAATCATATGGTATCTGTCTTTCTCTGTATGGCTTATTTCACTTAGCATAACACTCTCCAGTTCCATCCACATTGCTACAAAGGGCCATATTTCATTCTTTCTCATTGCCATGTAGTACTCCATTGTGTATATAAACCACAATTTTTTTATCCATTCATCAGTTGATGGACAATTAGGCTCTTTCCATAATTTGGCTATTGTTGAAAGTGCTGCTATAAACATTGGGGTACAAGTGCCCCTATGCATCAGTACTCCTGTGTCCCTTGGGTAAATTCCTGGCAGTGCTACTGCTGGGTCATAGGGTAGGTCTATTTTTAATTTTTTGAGGAACCTCCACACTATTTTCCAGAGTGGCTGCACCAATTTGCATTCCCACCAACAATTCAAGAGAGTTCCCGTTTCTCCACATCCTCGCCAGCATCTATAGTCTCCTGATTTGTTCATTTTGGCCACTCTGACTGGTGTGAGGTGATATCTGAGTGTGGTTTTGATTTGTATTTCCCTGATGAGGAGCGACATTGAGCATCTTTTCATGTGCTTGTTGGCCATCCAGCTGTCTTCTTTAGAGAAGTGTCTGTTCATGTTTTCTGCCCATTTCTTCACTGGATTATTTGTTTTTCGGGTGTGGAGTTTGGTGAGTTCTTTATAGATTTTGGATACTACCCCTTGGTCCGATATGTCATTTGCAAACATCTTTTCCCATTCCATTGGTTGCTTTTTAGTTTTGTTGGTTGTTTCCTTTGCTGTGCAGAAGCTTTTTATCTTCATGAGGTCCCATTAGTTCATTTTTGCTTTTAATTCCCTTGCCTTTGGGGATGTGTCAAGTAAGAAATTGCTATGACTGAAGTCAGAGAGGTCTTTTTCCTGCTTTCTCCTCTAGGGTTTTGATGGTTTCCTGTCTCACATTCAGGTCCTTTATCCATTTTGAGTTTATTTTTGTGAATGGTGTGACAAAGTGGTCTAGTTTCAACCTTCTGCATGTTGCTGTCCAGTTCTCCCAGCACCATTTGTTAAAGAGACTGTCTTTTTTCCATTGGATGTTCTTTCCTGCTTTGTCAAAGATTAGCTGGCCATACGTTTGTGGGTCTAGTTCTGGGGTATCTATTCTATTCCATTGGTCTCTGTGTCTGTTTTTGTGCCAATACCATGCTGTCTTGATGATTACAGCTTTGCAGTAGAGGATAAAGTCTGAGATTGTGATGCCTCCTGCTTTGATCTTCTTCTTCAAAATTACTTTGGCTATTCGGGGCCTTTTGTGGTTCCATATGAATTTTAGGATTGCTTGTTCTAGCTTCGAGAAGAATGCTGGTGCAATTTTGACTGGGATTGCATTGAATGTGTAGATAGCTTTGGGTAGTATTGACATTTTGACAATATTTATTCTTCCAATCCATGAGCACGGAATGTTTTTCCATTTCTTTATATCTTCTTCAATTTCCTTCATAAGCTGTCTATAGTTTTCAGCATACGGATCTTTTACATCTTTGGTTAGATTTATCCCCAGGTATTTTATGCTTCTTGGTACAATTGTGAATGGGATCAGTTTCTGTATTTGTCTTTCTGTTACTTCATTATTAGTGTGTAAGAATGCAACTGATTTCTGTACATTGATTTTGTATCCTGCAACTTTCCTAAATTCACGTATCAGTTCTAGCAAACTTTTAGTGGAATCTATAGGATTTTCCATGTATAATATCATGTCATCTGCAAAAAGTGAAAGCTTAACTTCATCTTTGCCAATTTTGATGCCTTTGATTTCCTTTTGTTGTCTGATTGCTGATGCTAGCACTTCCAACACTATGTTAAACAACAGTGGTGAGAGTGGACATCCCTGTCGTGTTCCTGATCTCAGGGAAAAAGCTCTCAGTTTTTCCCCATTGAGGATGATGTTAGCTGTGGGCTTTTCATAAATGGCTTTTATGATGTTTAAGTATGTTCCTTCTATCCCGACTTTCTCGAGGGTTCTTCTTAAGAAACATTGCTCAATTTTGTCAAATGCCTTTTCTGCATCGATTGACAGGATCATATGGTTCTTATCTTTTCTTTTATTAATGCGATGTATCACGTTGATTGATTTGCGAATGTTGAACCAGCCCTGCATCCCAGGAATGAATCCCACTTGATCATGGTGGATAATTCTTGTTATATGCTGTTGAATTTGATTTGCTAGTATCTTATTGAGAATTTTTGCATCCATATTCATCAGGGAGATTGGCCTGTAGTTTTCTTTTTTTACTGGGTCTCTGTCCGGTTTAGGAATCAAAGTAATACTGGCTTCATAGAATGAGTCTGGAAGTTTTCCTTCCCTTTCTATTTTTTGGAATAGCTTGAGAAGGATAGGTATTATCTCTGCTTTAAACGTCTGGTAGAACTCCCCAGAGAAGCCATCTCGTCCTGGACTCTTATTTGTTGGGAGATTTTTGATAACCGATTCAATTTCCTCGCTGATTATGGGTCTGTTCAAGCTTTCTATTTCCTCCTGATTGAGTTTTAGAAGTGTGTGCATGTTTAGGAATTTGTCCATTTCTTCCAGGTTGTCCAGTTTGTTGGCATATAATTTTTCATAGGATTCCCTGATAATTGCTTGTATCTCTGAGGGATTGGTTGTAATAATTCCATTTTCATTCATGATTTTATCTATTTGGGTCATCTCCCTTTTCTTTTTGAGAAGCATGGCTAAAGGTTTATCAATTTTGTTTATTTTTTCAAAAAACCAACTCTTGGTTTCGTTGATCTGCTCTACAGTTTTTTCTTAGATTCTATATTGTTTATTTCTGCTCTGATCTTTATTATTTCTCTTCTTCTGCTGGGTTTACGCTGTCTTTGCTGTTCTGCTTCTATTTCCTTTAGGTGTGCTGTTAGATTTTGTATTTGGGATTTTTCTTGTTTCTTGAGATAGGCCTGGATTGCAATGTATTTTCCTCTCAGGACTGCCTTCGCTGCATCCCAAAGCATTTGGATTGTTGTATTTTCATTTTTTTTTGTTTCCATATATTTTTTAATTTCTTCTCTAATTGCCTGGTTGACCCATTCATTCTTTAGTAGGGTGTTCTTTAACCTCCATTCTTTTGGAGGTTTTCCAGACTTTTTCCTGTGGTTGATTTCAAGCTTCATAGCATTGTGGTCTGAAAGTATGCATGGTATGATATCAATTCTTGTATACTTATGAAGGGCTGTTTTGTGACCCAGTATGTGATCTATCTTGGAGAATGTTCCATGTGCACTCGAGAAGAAACTATATTTTGTTGCTTTGGGATGCAGAGTTCTAAATATATCTGTCAAGTCTATCTGATCCAACGTATCATTCAGGGCCCTTGTTTCTTTATTGACTGTGTATCTAGATGATCTATCCATTTCTGTAAGTGGAGTGTTAAAGTCCCCTGCAATTACCACATTATCAATAAGGTTGCTTATGTTTGTGAGTAATTGTTTTATATATTTGGGGGCTCCCGTATTCGGCGCATAGACATTTATAATTGTTAGCTCTTCCTGATGGATAGACCCTGTAATTATTATATAATGCCCTTCTTCATCTCTTGTTACAGCATTTAATTTAAAGTCTAGTTTGTCTAATATAAGTACGGCTACTCCAGCTTTCTTTTGACCTCCAGTAGCATGATAAATAGTTCTCCATCCCCTCACTTTCAATCTGAAGGTGTTCTCATGTCTAAAATGAGTCTCTTGTAGACAGCAAATGGATGGGTCTTGTTTTTTTTATCCATTCTGATACCCTATGTCTTTTGGTTGGTGCATTTAGTCCATTTATGTTCAGTGGTATTATAGAAAGATATGGGTTTAGAGTCATTGTAATGTCTGTAGGGTTTCATGCTTGTAGTGATGTCTCTGGTACTTTGTCTCACAGGATCCCCCTTAGGATCTCTTGTAGGGCTGGTTTAGTGGTGGCGAATTCCTCCAGTTTTTGTTTGGGAAGACCTTTATCTCTCCTTCTATTCTAAATGACAGACTTGCTGGATAAAGGATTCTCGGCTGCATATTTTTTCTGTTCATCACATGGAAGATTTCCTGCCATTCCTTTCTGGCCTGCCAAGTTTCAGTAGAGAGATCGGTCACAAGTCTTATCGGTCTCCCTTTGTATGTTAGAGCACGTTTATCCCTAGCTGCTTTCAGAATTTTCTCTTTATCCTTGTATTCTGCCAGTTTCACTATGATATGTCGTGCAGAAGGTCAATTCAAGTTACGTCTGAAGGGAGTTCTCTGTGCCTCTTGGATTTCGATGCCTTTTTCCTTCCCCAGATCAGGGAAGTTCTCAGCTATTATTTCTTCAAGTACACCTTCAGCACCTTTCCCTCTCTCTTCCTCCTCTGGAATACCAATTATGCATAGATTATTTCTCTTTAGTGCATCACTTAGTTCTCTAATTTTCCCCTCATACTCCTGGATTATTTTTTTATCTCTCTTTCTCTCAGCTTCCTCTTTTTCCCTAATTTTATCTTCTAGTTCACCTATTCTCTCCTCTGCCTCTTCATTCCGAGCCGTGGTCATCTCCATTGTATTTTGCAGTTCCTTTATAGCATTTTTTAGCTTCTCCTGGCTGTTCCTTAGTCCCTTTGTCTCTGTAGCAATAGATTCTCTGCTGTCTTCTATACTGTTTTCAAGCCCAGCAATTAATTTTATGACTATTATTCTAAATTCACTTTCTGTTATATTGTTTAAATCATTTTTGATCAGTTCGTTAGCCTCTCCGCCCTTCCTACCTTCTTCCGTGGGCCTCTCGTCTGTGCTTGGCTCTGGAGAGTCCGTTCTGCTAGTCTTCTAGAGGTTTTCTGGGTTACTTAGGCAGGTGTAGGTGGAATCTAAGTGACCAGCAGGACACGGTGAGCCCAGCATCCTCCTACGCCGCCATCTTCCCCATTAGGCCTTGTTCAAGAATCTTTGAGATGACAGTTGCTGCTCGAATCTGGGCACTTCACTGGGCAGGGTTCTAGCTGGAGTTACTGAACTAGACATGTAAATATAACCCAAATGAATGTATTCCTTCTACGAATATTTGAATGCATGCTGTGCATTGGACCTAGGTGCTAGGGATGCAATGACAACCAAGACGGGTATGGTCTTTGTCCTCATGGAGTTTATTGTCTAGAAGGGGAGACTTTGAATACCCAGGCAAAGTGGTCAGTATTTATGGAGAACATCCTATGCCTAGAACCAGCTTAGTTCCTTGTGTGTCTTATGTCATTTAATCTTCATATCAGAAGAAGCACCTCTGGGAAGAAGCCCCATCCATGATCATCCCTGTTTTATGGGTAAGGAGCCAGAAACTCATAGAAGTTCAGGAGCTTGTACGAAGATATTCAGGGAGCCAGGAAGAATAATAGCACTTGGCCTGACTTTATACTCTTTCTGCTAAACCATACCACCATGCAAAAGGAATCTGTCCTCAGAGAACAAAAGGAATTTCAATCTCCCTATTTCATTTCTTATGCCTTCAATTACACTCAAAAGCAAAAGCTTTCAGATTTTCTGATCAGAACAAGTAACTTGACACAGCAAGAAAAGCCGAAGGTTCAGCATCCTGGCCATTGCCTCACTGATAATCTGCCACAAGGGTAATGTCTGTTATAAACACAACCTCACCATGGAAAAAATGTGGGAAGACACAGATCCACAAAATTTAGTTTTCAGTCACAGCCTACTAAGCCTTGGGCCTTATCTCAGAATGGAGATTTGTTGGAGCTAACCAGAAAGCACAAAACACCACTCTTCATGGTCTTTTGTTTCATGTAATTATTATTATTTTGTTCACTTACTTATTCTTTGTCTGCCTGACTGAGTTCTAAACTCTAAGCCAGTGATCCTCAACCGTTGCTTCATATTCAAACCACCTGAGAAGTTTAAAAAATGACCCTGACTCCTAGTCGCCATCCCAGGACAATTAAATCAGAATCTCTAGAGGTGCCACTTAAGCCTTGGTATTGTTTAGAGCATGCCTGGTGATTCCAGAGTGTAGCCAAGGTTGATCACTGAGTTTCAAGAGGACAGCTCTTGTGTCACATGCCCCCATCACTGTCCACACTCTGAGTATTATGAACTCTGAAAGAGTGCCTCACACATTAGTGGATATTCAATAAAGTTTTGCTGAATAATTTGGTAGGTGGAGCGGTGGATGAATGGGTGAGTGAGTGAGTGAAGAAACTAATGATTATAACAATTACTGGAGTTGAGTAAGTTCTTAGAATAACTGTTACTAGATAGTAGCTTACAGTTGATCTTATAGGGTTCGGGTTGTACGTACGACTATGGGGAAAAAAAGGTTTTAGATAAGTATATGAAAAAGTACACAGTAAACTGTGGAGTGTTTGCACCATCTAGAAGTGGAATGTACTCTGCCTTCCTTAATACCACATTAATCTCCAGTCTGGGCACACTCCCATTTCGACAATGCAGGCAGCCGTTACATCAGAGGTAATGGCTCATTATTATTTCTTCGGTGAATCATGTTTGTCTGAAGGAAGCAAAAATAACAAAGAGGAAATTACAGTTTGTGTGTGGTGATATGAATGCTTGTAAACTGAGCAGTGAAAGGGAAATGTATGCAAGCAATTGAGAATTCTCTCTCTGTCCTCCAAATGCAAAAAAAAATAAAAATTAAAATTAAAAAACGCTCAGAGGGAGCAGTTTATGCCCTATTCACATTTTAATTGGGGGTGAGAGAAAGACGCTGAAGTATCTTCCACACGTGGGCAACCCGCGATTTCCTTGTTACAGCCTTGATAACACCGCTGGATAATTCTGTGGGATGCCAGTACCACATTGGGCACTCCAGTTTTTCTTCCTCCTCTTCTTCATGTAAAAGTTCAAACAAGTATGTGTATATAATAGAGAGCAGTGGAGAAAGTAGCATTTGTATGGGTTTCTGTTGATGTACCTAGTACCACTTTGTTACTATGTGAGTTGGACGTCTGCCGAAATCCTGCCCTCTAATATCTACTTACGAGTGATTGCTTCAAAACTCTTTTTGACAGTTTGAGAAAACTGTAATGTCTGTCCCACGGTCCTCTGTCAAGTTTCCTGATGACCTCTGATCACCTCTGATTTTGAACTTCTATTCTGTGAGTGTATTTGGTTTAAGAGTACCACCAAGAGACCAGACATCACTTTTGTGCAGAATAGAAAAAGGCATCCCTTCCTCCAACATGTCCATCTCTCAGACATTTGTCATAACATGGTGATTTTTTTTTTATGAATAGGACCCTTATTTCCATGTATTGGAAAATTATAAGTCCACAAACCTACTACACCTAGGATTTGAATTGCCTTTGTACTGTGTGCACACGTCACCCTTGAGCGCTGCATGAACTACATACCATGTACTCTGAAAGGGCATCTCGTTATCCAGCTCAAGTGGTCTGTTTCCTAAGACATTGATTTAAACTTGGATCTCCACATTTTTCATTTAATTTCCACCAAAAATACTACTCACAAATGGCTCTGGTGTGTACAGATTTTCCTAAAGTTTTAAGAAAGCAAAACGAGCTAAAATTCAGTAGTACGTGAATATTCTTTTTCTCAACAGTCTCCAGATCACATTTCCTGGTCCCTGTGTCTTCTCTGGCAGTCTTTCCTTCTTTCTTCTCTCCCTACTGTCTACTCCTCCATCCGCCAACAATCTGGATTCTGTCTGATAACTATCACTTTAGTTACACTCTTGGTAACTCACGTTCCTGTTGACCTGTGCCCTTGGGGTCTTGTCTTTCCCTCAAGCGTCATATCAAAATAATTTCCCAAACAAAGAAAATTTCTTCCCTAAGATAAATTCTGGAGCAAGCACTAAGAATTTTTTTTTAATCTTGCCACACATATTTAATTTGGAATTAGGAATTGTTCAGTATGCAGCTGGTTTCTACTTAGTAACCATTCTGTAGGCTGTATGTAGGGAGGAGCCTTTCAGGGAGGAGAATTCCTAAGAGTTAAAGATACAGATAGCCCATGGCAATTACTAGGTCTAGTCCTCTCATGTTACCGGAGGAAGTCTAGGCCCAGAAAGAGAGAGTGGCCTGCCTCAAGCCCCACAGCTAAGTGGGGTGGTCAGCACTGGAAACAAAATATCCTGATTCCCAGGCCTGGATTCTTTTGGGTACTAGACTACCTCTTACAAGTTTTAACCCATACTTTATATTCTGCTCACATGCCAGACTGATATCATAATTATTAGAATCTTGACATTAGACTCAGACAGTCCTGAGTCTACCACTTACGACCAGGGACTTACCCCTCCCTGGCTTCCTGTTTTCCCATTTGCAAAATGGGTGTGCTAATACCATTACGTAAGACAATCCAGGCTGAAATGCACACTGTGGGTTTCAGAAGGCCTTTACAGCTTTAGAGTCCTGTACTTCATTCCGTCAACTAACTAAGCATATATTATGATTGCTTAGATATTCGGAGTACAAAGATGAATAAAATCATCGTCCCCATCTCAATGAATACATCACCCACTAAACGTGTAGTCTTATAACAGGCTTATATAAAAGGCACAGAAACACCACAGATGGTTAGTCATGTGTGCTGAGGCTCAAAGATGAGTAGGAATTCACCAGAGGTGAGAGCCATCCAGCAGGGAGAGGCAGCAGCACGTGGTCCAGCATGGAGACAAGAAAGCACATGTATGGTACAGGAGAAGTGTAATGACAATGTCGACAGAGCATTTGGGACAGAAAGCAATAGGAGACAGTGCTGGAGGGGTACGTGAGGAATGGATGATGGAAATAATTGAATGCCATGGTAATAAATTTGGATCTCAACCTATAGATGATGGGGGAGAGCAAACATAATCATTAAATAAAAGAAGCACTACAATATTAATCATCACAGTGATGTTTTTAATGTTTGACTGTTATCCATATTCTTGATTGATTTCTCAATTTGGGATTACTGATGAAAAATATCACAGTTCGAAGCTGTCCACCTGAAAATGGATCGCCTCAAATAAAGTAGCCAAACCAAATGCTGTCACGAAGGTGAAAATATAATCTCAGCAGGCTTTCATTTAATTGAGGGCTTGCGTAATGAAGGAGTTCACTGTAGCTAAAGTAACATGCTCCCTGGCACTGGATTTAATGAAAACCTGCTTAAAGTATATATAAAAAGGGTGAAAAACTAGGTGCATTTTCTATCTGGTACATTTCCTAGGACTTTACTTACTGAGGATCAAATATGACACATGTTGCTGATTTATTCGAGGATATGTAATTTTAAAAAGGGAAAAGATAATTGTGGGATGTCAGTCAAAAATAGATGTCAAAAACAGGTGCAGCACCACAGTTTTAATGGTATGAAACACCTAAGTAGTAAATTTGTAGATCCCTTCTCATTGAGAAATAAAATCTTACATTTTCTCACAAGACGTGACAGCCACCTGAAAACTTCTAAAATAAAATTTCAGAAGGTGTCTGGACAAGTGTACATGTCAAATAGATTCTGATGTGGGCAGGTAGCAAGAAATAATTCTTTAGAAAACATTTACGCTGGAACAAAAAAATTGTTGACTTTTGCTTCACCCCTCTTCTCGAAAATCAAACTGCATAAATGTAAAAATCTTTTCAGCTTCTACCAAAAAGGCATTATCTTCAGGCTGTCCTCTAGCTGCTTTAGAGTTTTAACACAGGGACCAAGACATGAGCAAGGAACGTTAAAGTACTAGGCAGAAAACTAATTGGAAATGGAGGAAGAAACCAGCATGTGCAACTCGTAAGAGAGACAGAGGACATCATCTGACCAGCAGGGGTTGGGTTCTCTATGGCACTGAAGTATGAGGGGTCAAGGACTGGGGGAAGCTTAGTTTTACACTCCACAGCACTTAATGGCTGGGCACAGTATCAGCACCGAGAGTCTCAAAAGTACTGACACAGAATGTATACACATACAACACACACAGTGGATTAACGGATGTTTAAAGTCTTTCCCTTCCCTGTGCATCCTTCTGCCAGCACACATTTGCATGGGTTTAACTTAGAATCCCCAAGAAGGCGAAAGGTATTAAAACAATTGACACATTTCAGTGCAGGAGGTAAGTGCCAACAACAGTGATAAAATATAGAAGGAAAAGGCACCACTCCACTTGTGTTCCTCTGATAGCAGGGAATGGGGGGCATCTGGGTGAATGACAGTCAAGCATAAGTCTCAAAAGAACTTATGCCCAGTATGTAAAGATGTTTACATCTAAGGGAACCACATGAGATGGTAGGAAATATCAGAATATCTTCATTCTGTAAGGTTTTACTGAGTCTGTAAGTTTTGTAAGCTCATGAAACAGACACAGATCTTCCCATCAATGAGTCCATAGATTCCCTTCCTTTTGCCTGATTAAATTCCATGCTGAGCTTAAACATCATCTCCTTATACTTTACCCCATACCCTAAGCTTTTAGAGCCCTCATATTTCTCCTCCATTGCATTTACTTCTGTTTTGTATTGCCCATTCACTTTTAAGCATGTTTTATTCATCTTTGTATCCCTGGTGAGCCAAAAGTACCATGAAAGCAGGGCAACTTTCTTTTTTTTATCATTAGGGTCTAACACAGTGCCTAACACATAGTAGTTATTCAATAAATAGTTGTTGAATGCAAAATAAATAAATGAGAAAAAATCAGAGCCATCTGGTATGGTTAACCCTAAGAAAGGAGAAGGAGATGTGTAATCCTGTAGGCACAGTTATATTTTGCTAGATTATAGAACCTCACACACTTCATTGTACCTGACATAGGTTCAAATGTCTTTACTCAACCAAAAAACCCAAGTCCCTAAGAATTTAATTAACAAGAACAACAAAGCCAGCACTTATGAAGCACCAAAACATCTGCACAATATTCTCAACCTTGAACTCATACAGACCAGAGTTATGACTTTGGTTCAGTCCTGAAATCGTACTAGTTATGTGATCTTCAACAAATCACCTAACAACTTGGATGCCTTATTTATAAAAGAAAAAAATGTGACTCATTTCATAAGGCCTGTGTGAGGTTTGATATATAAACCATAGTGCTAGTAGAGACATTTAAAATAGTAAAATAACAACAAATTTTAAGTTACTTGTTTACCAGTTGATTGTCTCCTGCCAAAACTCTAAGTTCATAACCCAGGGACAAACTTTGTTTTGTTTACTCTCCTGTACTATGAAGCATGGGGCTGGCACACAGTAGGTCATTAATAAACATTGGACAGATGGATAGATGAGTGGGTGAGTTAGGTGGATGAATGAATGAGTAAATGCATAAATTCCCAGGTAAGACGTTATGAACTGCCAAACTACGTACTAGTTAGAGTAATCTATGGTCCACATTGGAGTACTAGTTACAACACTAGTTAGACCACTTTATGGTCTGCCCTAGACTTCAGACCATCAAGGTGAACACAAGAAAAGGTGAGGTAAGATGAGTAAGTAAGAATGCTGTGACAAGAAAGAAAGCATAACATGGTGGGCTTCCACATCCATGTGGTCATCATGGATACTTTTGATGGTGACTAAATAGTCTTTCATGCCCTGACCTATTTTGCTTTCCTGCTCTATGGACTCCAGAAATGGTGAATTCTTTCCAGATTCTCAAATTCCTTTTCTTCCCACTTGGTCTTTCAATAGTCTTCTGCCTGGAACACTTTGGTATTCTGCCTGGGACCCTTCCTGCTCCTTGCTCTTTGAGTCTGAGTTTAGACATCTTTTCCTCCTGTACGACTTTACTGAACCCTCAAAGTGGTTCCAGTCTTTAACACAATCATAGCAATTATTCTTCTGTGTTGTGTGTCCATGTTGAAATATTCCTCTCCCCCAGTAGGCTGAGAAGAGACATGGATAGCCATGCCTCATTCACACTAACCATCCTCAAGGACATATTAGTGATATTCATTGAATGAATAACATTGTTCTAAGATGTAAAGCCTGAAAGAATGATCAGAATGTTGCTAGAGGGGTGCCTGGGTGGCTCAGTTGGTTAAGCATATGACTTTGGTTCAGGTCACGATCTCATGGTTAGTGGGTTTGAGCCCTCTGTCGAGCTCTGTGCTGATAGCTCAGGGCCTGGAGCCTGATTCAATTCTGTCTCCCTCTGTCTCTCTCTCTGCCCCTCCCCAACTCATGCTGTCACTCTCTTGCTCTCTCTCTCAAAAATAAAATAAACATTAAAAACCCAACTCATGCTCTCATTCTCTCTCTCTCTCAAAAATAAAATAAACATTTTAAAAAAGGCATGTTCCTAGAGAAATAAGAAGGTTAGGGATGGTTGGGGCTTAAAGTGGGATCATTTCAGGTTTTAGTCTTCTTTGAAGGAACAGAGACCAGATGAATAAAAATACCCAGTAAGCAAAAGATCAGAAGTGCAGAAGAGCAAAGGCGGGGCTGCAGTGGATGACATCTCCAGAGAAGATCAAAGGGTGAAAAAGACATACATACACTTAGGGACTAGAAGGAAGAAAAGAAGCTGACAAGGGAGTTATGTTACAGAAGCCAAGAAGGAAAAAATGTTTCTAAAAGGAATAGACATGGCCAACCCCTGCAAGTGGAATTTTAAAAAGCCATTGAAGCAAAGGACATGTGCTAAAGGAATTGGATGCTGGAATGGAGACAACTGCTCCAGCACACCGGAGCGGGGAGAAGAGTGGGATGAGAACTCGATGGGCTACTTGGCCAAGGGCAGCTGATATGGTGACAAGGTAGACTCCTGCCCGTCAACAGCAATGAACGTGGAGAGATGGAAGACAGTAGAGAAAACGCCAAGGGAGGGAAGAGTGAGCTAGAAAGTCACTGGTATTATTCTGTCTCTGAATCTTCTTTGTTCCTAATGCTCCTTGGAAAGTTGGGCATGTTGTTGTATAGGATGCTTTTGTGGTTTCCCAAACATTTGATGAAGCATGCTCTGGAATGGTTGGAAAGGAAAAGACCATCAGCACTCCTTCATGAATATCTTTGTACTTTGTTGTGTAGCTCCTAGGAATTTCAGTATCACCCTGTCCACCGAAGTGCCAGCTTGCTTGTGTGCTGTCTTGGAACCCTTCCTGATTTCTTCATGCATGCATGCCTTGTCAAGAAGTTTATAGTACAGTTTGGGAAGACAACAGGGATATTGTCATTTGCTTTAGTGTCTTGGCAGTAATGAGTTTCCACATTAGCTACTTAACTAATGTCTACTGAAGTTAAATCAAGCTGGCCTAATGTTCTTTTATGCCATGAGGCTTGACTTTCACACTCTTTCTTCCAAGTGGGTGAAAAACACTTTAGAAAGAAGATCACTCTTCCATGAATTATTAACAATAGTGGCTAATCTACACGGAGCACTGTACAAAACACTTTATTTACATTTGATCTTCAAGACAATTCTAACAGGTACAAGTTTTATCCCCATTTCATTGATAAGGAAATTGAGACCTGGGAGGTTAAGGAACTTATTAATCCAAAGTTATGCTGTAAGTAAATGACCCAGCTGCCATTTGAATTCAGGCTTGTCTGAGTCCAAAGACCAGTAGGCTAGACTATCCCTTATTCGGTCAACTATTTTCTCATCTCCCTAAAACACATACCTAGAGAAAGTAGGGTTATGGTAATCTGCAAAGGAACTTTTCTCATACCTTCGTCCTCATTTTCCCTCCAGCCCCAATAGAAGCCGGAGCTTTTGGTGTGTTTAGCATGGACACTGCCTCATTTGCAGTGGAACCCAGAGAGTGTCTCTAGACAGGCTTGTATCTTCCACACCAGGGGTCCTCAGCTATCTTCCGCCTTAAACAGAATCTCTGCTGAACACAGAACAGCCACCATTCTTGGCACAAAGCTCACCCACTAGCTAACAGGTTTATGTCCAGGGGACAAAGTTCTACCTGATTATTCTATTTGCTTCAGATGCACTGAGCAATATAAGCATGGTACTTCAAGATTAACCACTTTGATTAACTCCTCTGAGTAACTGGGGATGGCTCTTCTTGAGTCTCTGAGCAGCTGTGCTTTAGGGAATTTTATAGGCAAAGGCAAAGCCACAAGGGAATTTAATCTTAAGGACTTCCCAGGGCCAGTCCTTAAAACTGACCATTTCTTCTTCTCATTGTGAACCTCTGTCAGGATTTAACAGCTGTGGCTGTGATTTATTAATGTGTCTGATTCCTGCTGGGGGCAGTTTTTTTTAAAGATTTTTAAAGATCTCCCATGCTTCAAGCAGCTCTTTGCAGTGACTGTCCATCACAGGCACCTGCTCCAGCAATCAGCAGCTCCAGATGTGCTCACACCTCATGAGACAGTGCAACAATCTCCTAGGAGTTGGCAGAGGAATGATGGATTTAGAGAAATGCATTACTGTGACAAAGTGAGAAGGTAGATTAACAGAAAAGACAGGGATGACCAGAGGGTGAGGAACATGGAGACAAAATTTCAGGAAACTAAGCCACATGATGGTAGCACTTTATGTGGCTGTAGCATTTTGACATGCCCCCTACCCCCCACCCTAGCAAGAGGAATTGACATTTGAGCAACCTGGGGGTACAGGGGGGTGGGGGGATGTTTCTCAAGGACTATGAGATGGTCTTAGATCTGGATTGAGGCAATCTGGAAATCAGTAGAATTAAAAAGACAAACATTCAAGTGGAACAAACTTTCCTTGCTTCCCATCTTTTCTTTCCATGTTACTTTCTTTTCCTCTTTAAAAACCATTTAGAAAGGATCATCAAACATAACAAAGAAAAAGGAGGTGGTGAGTTGTTTATTGGAGGTAGAAAATTCAACTTGTGCCAGCATTGAATAGCTATCTGAGACTCTCTTTCCTCAACTTTGAATGGAAGCAAAATGTCACTGTTATCAAAGCTGCACGTTGAAGAAGGCAGAGATAATGTGTCTGGTAAAACAGGCAGCCCCAGCCAGGAAAATATATAACACTTCCATTCACTGACCCTCCTTTCCCTCTGCATCAGTGTCTGTCATAAATCGCTATTTGGTGACAGGTTGTGCTGATATGAACTCAAGGCTGGTTCCAGCACAAGAGAAATGTGCCATTCACTTAGTGCCAGTGACTGTAGGTCCTGCCCATCCCAAGCTGATCACCATTTTGCTGCCTAATAGCGGGTAGAAAGGTGACAACCATGATCATTACAAGACCAATTCCCAGATATGTGCTTCAACACATTAGTGACTGGAAGAGAGAGATTCAGCCACTATAGGAACCATGAGACATTCTGCTGACATCTACTCCCAGCCCCTTCCTGACACCCCCAACATGCACACACATGCACTCACCATGTCACTTCAGAACAGGAAGAGCTACAGGACATTTCAGCTTGAATCCTGTTAATAATTATTTTGAAACATGTGCTATTTTTAGCACAGCTCTGGCATATATAGATATTTGGTATTTATTTTTTTAATGTTTATTTTTGAGAGAGAAACAGAGTGCGAGTGGAGGAGGGGCAGAGAGAGAGGTAGACACAGGATCTGCAGCAGGCTCCAGGCTCTGAGCTGTCAGCACAGAGCCTGACATGGGGCTCGAACTCATGAACCGCAAGATCATGACCTGAGCCAAAGTCGTACACTCAACCGACTGAGCCACCCAGGTGCCCCAGGTATTTGGTATTTAAATCTTTATTGAGTAATAGCTCTCCTTAGTCTTCTTTGGGGCAAAGCAATACACACTTATCAATCACCGTCTATATGCAAAGCACTATGGAATTCCCAAAATTTGAAATCTCAGCCTCTGTACCAAGGAAACAAATTGTTTAGAAAGAGCAGTAGCCATACAAGAAAGGAAGAGGATGGACATGCAGGATATTCAGAAAGGTCAGACAAGGCAAGAAAACTAGGGGGCAGAACTGTGGAAGGGTGGTATTCAAGTTGGTCATGAAAAAGGGTGAAATTTGGCTCCCCGAGGAGTAGGAAGTAGAAAGCATATCCCTGGTTCATAAGAGGAGATGGAGAGTGAAATGGGGAGTAGGAAAGGCACATGGAAGACCTTGCATGAGTAGTATTTCATCAAGAATGTGGGGTCTCCTCCTCTCTGCTGGCAGTTAGATGGTGTCATTGAAGATCTCTTTTGGAAGGCATACTCCAATTTGATATGTAGGAGAGGTTCTCATTAGAGAAGCCACAGGCAGGAAATGGGGTGGGAAGATGATTCAGAACTCAAGATAAGAGATCATTCAAATCAGTCCTGTGTCTTAAGCACAGAAATAGTCATCAGTGAAAGTCTATGCTTGTCCAAATAACCAGAAATATCTGACAGAGGCACCAAACACTTGCTGCTATTTATGGCAGCTTGGAGAAGCCAACTGGAAGTGGAATTTGGCTCATGGCTTGTAGTCATCTGTGATGTCTTGGTAAAAGGTTACCAAAAGTTTATCACCTCTTTTATTTTATCAAACAGCAGTTATCATTCCCAAAACATAATTTTTATATTCAAAAAATATTAAATTTTTATTTAAATGCAAACTTAAAATTAGTATCTACCAGGCAGTGTCCTAAATGTTTCACAGACATGTTTCCATTTAATCCTCTATTGTACATTCTTATGAAGTAACTACCATATTAGCCCTATTCTGCAGATAAGGGAACCAAGGAACAGAGAGGTCAGGTAAATTACCTGAAGTCATAGAGCTAATAAAGGTCAGAGCTCAGATTCAAACCCAGACATCCTGGCTTGAGTCCTTGCTCTTAATCAATACACTGTTTTATACTATTTTTTAAAAGTTGTAATCCAAGCAAAACAGATCATGCTCGAACAACAGTGGAAATAGGAGGAATGAATGGGAGAGATTGTATAAAGACTATGGCAACTCCTTGAAGACAAGTAGGGATGGAGGGGGGAAAACTAAATGGTGACTCCAAGCATGTGAGCCTTGCAACTGGAAGTTTTTCTGGAACATTAAGAGAGACCGAAAGGGGGTGGCCAAAAATGAGCTGGAGCTTGTACGTTGGTGAGTTGTTTAAATAGAGACGTACAGCAGGCAGACTTGTGGGAACACCACTCAGATATGAAAGCCATCTGCTTAGTCATGACAGTTGGTGCCACAAGAGTGGAAGTTATTGTCAGGAAAACAATTATAAATAGAAGACTGGCCAAGTCGTTGGTAAATGCCTACTTTTAAGGGAAAAGGAGCCCACAATAGAGATAGGAAGACATTTCAGAAGCACAGGAAGGAGAAAATAACTGGTTTCAAGTGGAAGAAATGCCAAGGAAAATGAACATCACCAATGGCACACTGTATTTGGTAACGTGAAGGTCAGTTGTATGGGGAAAACTAGGATGAATGATGAAGTCAGAAGGTTAAGGAGATGGCGGGACACTATACTCTTTGAAGGTCAAAATGGGACCCAAATTGCCATCATGGACAGACAAGAACTGTACTGTCTACTAGGTCCATGTGGCTATTTAAGTAAAATTACATTTAAAAATTCAGCTCCTCAGGCACACTAGGTACATAATGTGCTACATGTGGCCACTGTATTGGACCACAGAGACACAGACCTTTCCCATCATTGCAGAAAGTCCTGTTATACAGCCTTGAACTGAAATTAGGGTCAGGAAACTTTTTCTGGGAAAGCTCAGAAGGCCACATGTTCTGTGTCACAGTTACTCAGCCCTCCCATTGTAGCTTGAAAACAGCCACAGTAAATACATGGACAAATGGATATGCCTGTGTTCCAGTAAAACTTTACTTTTGGACAGTGATACCTGAATTTTGTGATTTTTTTCATCATGAGATGTTACTCTCCTTTTGATTTAATTTTAACCACTTGAAAATGTAAAAGCCATTGTGTGCTTGTATACAAACACAGGTGTCAGGTCAGATTTAGCCAATGGGCTACAGTCTACCATCCTCTCGACAAGAATGCCGTGGATCTCAGGAACAGAAGCAGCACATGTATTTACTGTATTTACTGAGCATCTGTGTGTGCTAGATTGACTGGACAAGAATAAAGTATAAAATAAATACAGATCAGCACTGAGTTTCCTCTGGAAACACTGAGTTTTTCATCATCCAAATAGATAATGCAAGTCAGATAAAAACACACATCAAAATTACATGAGCTGTGTTAGAATATAAAAAGGGAGATCTTTAATAATATGATGAAAAGGAAATTTTGATGTGTGGAGTTCATATTAATATGCTGGAATCTCAACTTGTGACTAGCTTATTAGATGTGTTGCCATATAGAAATCAAATTAGATGGTCACTGTAAAAGAAAAATAGCCTACTTTCCTGAAATATCAGTATTTACAGTCTTAACCACTAATTGTGCCAACTCAACAAGGTCTTCAAAAAGGAAAAAGAGAAATTCAGTTAAGTACACTAATGACCTTTCTTATTTATTAGACGTTGGTAATAGTTTCATTTTATTCTACCAACTTTCACTAATTGACAGTAGCTGCCTAGAGCCTGGAGATAAGGAGTGTCATGACTGACTGCTAATGTCTGCCATGGGTGAGGGAGTGGAGACATGTGGCATAAGTATTTGCCATTCCTGTGTGAGCACTGAGATAGAGGGTGTTGGAAAG
The DNA here is from genome assembly GCF_027475565.1 of Acinonyx jubatus. Classification (NCBI taxonomy): domain Eukaryota; kingdom Metazoa; phylum Chordata; class Mammalia; order Carnivora; family Felidae; genus Acinonyx; species Acinonyx jubatus. The sequence goes on along the minus strand of NC_069380.1, from coordinate 188,294,879 downwards.
ATACTAGATTTTGAAATATTCAATGATCTAACTCTACTGTACATGAGCTCATTTGTTTGCCTTTTAGTAGAGAAAAATGTAAATATATATGGAAGACAGAATGCTATAATGAGCCTCTATGTACCTGTGACTCAGCGTCAGCAATTATCAACTCATAGCCAATCTGTACTTCACTTCCCCACCCCCATGTTATGTAGAAGCAAATCACAGACATCATAGTATTCAGCAGCTATTTTTTGACCACTTTTGAGTCCTGCCTCACATGCTTCTGTGCTTTTAGATTGTTCTGCGTTGTTTAGTGTGTAATGTTTTAAAATGCTTTTAGATTGTTCTGCGTTGTTTAGTGTGTAATGTTAAGGCAACATCAGACTAAGCTACTTTGAAAGGGCTAAAAATGGTTGGTTAAAAAGAAACTTGAGTGAACTGCACTGTAGTCTAATAACCCTCGCATGCCTGTATGTACGTGTTCAAAGCCCTGATTTATCATGTGTGCAATTCTAAGTACACTGTATCCTCAGGCTCCGCTAGCAGTTACCATGTGCCAACCAGGTGCCAAACATCATGCTCAGCCTACTCCCCTCCTTTCGCCCAGAGCTGTGTAAGATGTGGTTGCCACAAGGCAAGCTGAAGCACAAGTATGTTAAGTGATGGATCTGAGGCCAATCAGCCAGAGGGGAGGCGATTAAAGGAATAATTTATTGATTTAATGAAACATGGCTTCCAATACACCTAAGCTTCTTCTACCTTATCCAACATAACACTCATGTTCCCTTTGGTAGATTTTACTTTTTCTACTCAAGCTGTCTTTGAAATCTGGTCCAGTAGCTAAGCAAAGTTTGGATCCATCTGACAAAAACCACGGAGAGAGATGTGGAGGGGAACAAGTGAGTTCAAGCTAATATTTATGACCATGGAATTAAGGAAGGCAGGAAATCTTGTTACATGCTCTGACTGCCTGGAGAAAAAGAGACCAGTGCATCCTACCTCCCCAGACTTGAGCGAAGAAAATTGCGTGGGTCTCTCTCTGCTTTTCTCCACCATTGTGGTGTATGCAATTGACTGTTCCTTGCCATGTATGCTCACAAAACTTTGAATGATCAAGTGATTCCTGTTCGAGAAACAAAAGCACAATCATCCCATTCCCCAGTGGATTCTGATGAAATCTGGTAATAAAATCAGGTACAACTCCAAAAGGAGGCACTGGAGAAGAACGAAGCTGGGTCCATAAAGGCTCATACATGACATGGCACACATATTTTTGCTGCATGAAGGTCACATTCTCCTATCCTGTCACTCTGTAAACAGCCCTACTACCTGAACAATATATTTGTTTTATTGGGGAAATGATTTTTCTCTGTTACTTTGCTTCTGCAACAGTAGGTTAGTTCAGGAATAAATGTATGAAACCTTTTGTTTGGGGGCGGAGGAAGAAGTGCATGGATCTGACCTCAAACCCATCTTGAGGATCTTCCACAATAGTTTTCATTTCTGTCTTGAGAAGTGGGTAGGAAGATGGAAAAGAGAGTGTGAAAATATTCTCAACTTCAGGAATATTTGGAGGCAGTTACACATTTATGTTGAATAATCAAACTGTTGGGGACATCAATGCATCTGCCCAGTGTAGCCCAGTGTAGTAAACACAAGAAAATGGTATAGAGACCAGAGCCCCTAGCTGCTGACTGACTGGTGTCCCCCACATGGACACATCTCTGTGCTCTCATTTCTTGTCAGGAAAATCAGAAGGATAGGTCACCAGAAATTGCAAAATTTTCAATGAGGTATAATTGACATAGAATGTTATATTAGTTTCAAGTGTACAACATAATGATTCAGTGTTTGTATATAGTGCAGAATGATCACCACAGTAAGTCTAGTGAACATCTGTCACCCTACACAGCTACAAATGATTTTTCTTGTGATGAGAACTTTTAAGATCTACTCTCTTAGCAACTTTTAAATGTACAGCGCAGTATTATTGACTGTAGTCACCATGCTATACATTACCTCCCTATGACTTGCTTATTTTAAGAAATTGCAATTTATAGCCTATAAACGTTTGGTTTAACATATGGACTATGGGGAGTTTTTTCTTGTGGTTTTTAAAATTTAGGGTAGCTGCCAGTATTTGAAAATTGGGAAGTTTCACATTTCTTCTGGACCCTCATTCTAACATGGCAAGAGTGAGGGAATCTCCAAATAGAGCTGCTGCCTTCAGAAAGGATGAGTGGCCTCTTATTCTCCACAGTCCCCACCACTCCTTATCATATTCCCAACAATGAGGCTGAGGTCCAGCTGCCATTTAACACCGTACTTGCGGTGACTTCCCTCACATTCCTTGCCTCATCCCTGGAGACATTGGCAGTTATAACCTGGACTTTATGAACTCTAAGGTCTCAGAGGTTCTCCGGTTGTCTGGTAAAATAGAACATTCCCCACAGCGAAGGTTGCAATATGTTGTCTAATTAAAGTGGGAGCTTTGTTGTCCAAATTTCAGGATGAACCTTTTCACTCGGGTCACTGTAATTTTCAGAGGAAGTGCTGACTCCTGGATCTGGGAGTTTGGTGAGTGTGGTGGAGTCCTGTGCTCTGCTGAATTACATCTCCCTGGCTTTTGCTTTGCTTTGGTCTTCAGCCATTCACTGAAGATTTTTTTTTTAACTTCTTGCGTACTGATATTCAAATCCAAACTATAGGCAACTAGCGTGTTCTGACCCCCTTGCTTTATAAGCTTCTGTTTGTACAGTCTTTTATAATTTTCAAGAATTTCTCCGAAATAGTTGCTTTTCACGCTCACCCTGAGAGAGAGATAGGGCATGTATCACTCGACCTATTTTACAAAAGTGAGGGGAAAATAGCATGTTCTTAAAATAGACTTTTTACATTCAGCCTTTTCCCTTAAAATTGGACCCTGATACATTGTTTTTAAAGTGGTTCCCTAAATACAAAAATAAAAATGTGTTTATTCAATTAAAACATCATTCTCCAATGCCTAAAGACTTCTAGGTTGCACTAGTCTCCCTCCCCACTGAGACGTAATTGAAGATTGATATGATACATTTTATTAATTAGGCCCGTCTGGTTTTCCCACAGAGAAAAAAGGGAATGCGTCATCTTTTATGCCAGCTGATTTGAACAAAAATCCGTTTGGATTTAGCCTTTACATGCTGGTGCTACACCAAAGGACCGGGATGTGAAATGGGAAACATTTACCTTGATTTCATTCTCTAGAAGAAAATTTGAATTTTTGTAGCAAAAATGTATTCTTTCTCAAAGTCTGAGGAAATGAGCACTGTGCAGGGTCATATATTCTCTTCCTGATTGACTGCAAACCAATACTGAGAAGTTGAGTGAGATCTTTAGATAGAATACAGATAGCATTGTGTTTTCACAGGGCACAGCTGCAGGTGTATGTGTGCGTGCATGTGTGCGATGGTTAATTTTAAGTGTCAATTAGTGGGCCATAGTACCCAGATATTTGGTCAAACATTAGTCTAGATGTTTTTGTGAAGGTATATTTTTAGATGAGATTAGCACTTAAATTAGTAGACTTTGAATAAAGCAAAATGCGGGTGGGCCTCATTTAATCAGTCAGAGGCCTTAATAGAAAAAGATTGACCTTCCCAGAAAAAGGGAGAATTCTGCCAGGAGACTGCCTTTGGACTCAAATGGCAAGTCTTCTCCAGCCTGCCAGCCTACCCTGCAGAATTTGGGCTTGTCAGTTTTCATAATCTCATGAGCCAATTCCTTAAATATACACACATAGATACACACATCCTATCGGTTCTTTTCTCTGAAGAAACCTGACTAATGGCTAATACGAGCATGTATGCTATATCCTAAAGCAATCAAGATTCTAACCAGGAGTCAGCAAATGTTTTATATAAAGGGCAAAAGAGTAAATATTTTAGGTTTTGAGGGCCATTGGATCTCTGTTGCAACTACTCAGCTCTGCTATAGCTCGAAAGCAGTCATAGACAATGTGAAAACACAATGAGCATGACTATATTCCAATAAAACTTTATTTGTATAAACAGAGGGTAAGTCAGATTTGATCTGCCATAGTTTGCAGACCTCCCATCTATACTCCAGAGGGTTTGTGTAACATAACAATATTTTTTCAACGTTTATTTATTTTTGGGACAGAGAGAGACAGAGCATGAATGGGGGAGGGGCAGAGAGAGAGGGAGACACAGAATCAGAAACAGGCTCCAGGCTCTGAGCCATCAGCCCAGAGCCTGACGCGGGGCTCGAACTCACGGACCGCGAGATCGTGACCTGGCTGAAGTCGGACGCTTAACCGACTGCGCCACCCAGGCACCCCTAACATAACAATTTTAACAGTTATTGATTGACAGATAAAATATTTAGAATTCATCATATACCCAAGCATTTTATGGCATGTAATGTGTATACATTTCAACCACAACTCAAATATACAAATATAGAAGATACAGAATCCTTATTCTTCTGTAGCAACTTAATATGTAATTTTAGTTTTCATTCCACCAGAGGGGAACAGAGTGACAGAACTTAAACTACCAGCTGGGACACCCAGAATAATTTCCTCAGGGCTTATCCTGTACAAAAGGAGCATGTCCATATGGCACTTTATATCTTCATCCTGCTGATATCCAATGTGGTGTCCGTTGTCTCATCTGATTCCTGGTCGTCACAGATCACTAATGGGATATCCTGAGTTCTTGTCTGTAAGACATCAAGCCCAAAAATGCTTTCTGCTATCTGCATGCCTATCTTGATAATTGTTCTGTTCTTGCATCACATGGGAGCAGAGAAGACTCCTTAAGACAGTTTCTGGTCTTACTTTCTGAACATACCAGTTCGTTAACCTTACCCAGAATCTTGCCCCTCCTAGGTTCTTTCCAACATTGGGATACACTGGATACCATATACTTTTCTCTTTTTTTTCCCTCTTCTCTAGGCTCACCTCATGGAACAGGGTGCAGGAACTGGCCAATGCCTAACTTGTCACCCCCTGCCTCTGCCTTTTATCTGTCCCCAAGTGTGGTCAACTTTTTTCTGGTCCAGAAATGAGGAAAGCTCGCTCTTCCTCATCATGTCTTGAGGCATTTCCAGTACCCTCCCTACTAAGTTTTTCAAACCCAAAAGGCACCAAAAGACTCCTGTTTTCTGTTTTCTCTCATGGTATCTCTTCTCTGAGACAGTGAGCAAACCAGCCTGGCTCCTAGATGAGAGGAATAGCCGTGGTGAGAAAGAAAATACCCAGATAAAACACTGGTAAATGTTTGGCCATACTACCCTGTCACATTCAATCCTCACAACACCCAGAGTAAAATGACTAACTTTACCTGTTTTTAGAACTAGAAAACTAGAACTGAGAGAAACTGGATCATTTGCTGACATAGTAGACCTAAGATTCAAAAGAAGGTCATCCTGACTGCAAAGCCAGGATTCTGAACCTTCAGTGGGTTTTGTTGATCCCGTATTTCCACAGGACATTCTGCTGCTGGAGGGGACTACAATCTATGGAATCACAATTAGTTTGTGAGTCAGTATCAAAAGAAAAGGAGCACAACAGAGTAGTCCCTTTGTGGGAAATAAGTCATATAGTCAAGGGCTACAAGTTTATAGAAAGCAGAGATTACTGTGAGTTAGGGTAAAGCTTTCATAAAGAAATGGTAGTTCAGTCTTCAAGGATTTGAACTTACCAGATTCAGTTGACAGGGACATATAATTTATAAGGAGGAATTCTGAATCTTCCTGCCTTGGAGGAAGATGTCTAATCCATGGCCATCAGTACGTGTCCAGTCTCTTGAGATGAGCCACTAGTTTTAGTCACCAGCACCTATCCCTGGGACCTGAAACACTGATACTTTCTTCAACCGTGAGACCTCTAAGTAATACCAGTCAATTCTTCACTATATATCCCCTCTTTGGGATGCTTGGGAAATTTTAAGATTCTCTTCTCCTTGAGACTGTATGGAACTGTCAAGTGTGGCCAGGAAAGAGGGAGATTATTTCTCTAGTTATACCATTTGGTAATTGCCACTCGGACACCAGAAAGACCTGGAATTTTTCATTGGGATCTTTAGTTTACCCTAGTGCTATCTAGAACTAAGCTATCTAAAACTAAGCAATGTTAATTTTTCTTTGTAAGCCTTCCCCAAGACCTATGTGGAGTTTGACTTGGCTGACCCTATGTTCATTGGTCCAGCATCCTGAATCCTTGGGCCATAGGCAAGATCTAAACTTTGAATATGCTTTCCCTGCAATTCTTGTCTTGACAGCTATTTGTTCAGTTGCTTGGGGTAGGAAAACTGTCCTTATGCATGCTTGGAGTTTCCAAACTTCCTCTTACAATTCTATGTTTTTTGCTTAACAAATAGACCAACAAACAACAGACAAACCCCTTTCTCCAAAGATCAGTTGCCATAAGTAAATACCTCTGCTTTCATGAGCCTATCTTAGAGCTAAAAATGAAGCATCTGACTCACTACTCTAGGGTCTCTTAAAATCCTCTTCTCTCCCCTGCCCCCTACCCTCCATACACATATACACACAAGCAGACTTCACCACCACAGAAGGCATAGAAGCCATTCTTGATTCCACAAGTTGAGTTTCTGGTTGTTTGTTTTCTGGACAACAGATGGCAATTGACAGTCACACCTTTTTTACTTCTGAAGGTCACTTGCATGTTTAAAAACTGATTGCCTTAGGGGATGACAGCTAAGGAGGATGGGATTTCTTTTTGAAATGATGAAAATGTTCTAAAACGGACTATAGTGAAGGTTGCACAATTCTGTAAGTATAATAAAAGTCATTGAATTGGACACTTTAAATCAGTGAATCATATGGTATGTGAATTATATCTCAATATAGCTGTTTTTTGATCATATTGAAAGAGAAAGAAAGAAAGAAAGAAAGAAAGAAAGAAAGAAAGAAAGAAAGAAAGAAAGAAAGAAAGAAAAAGAAAGAAAGAAAGAAAGAAATGACCCAGCTCTCTAAGACCCTTGACTGTGTGTCTGAGGAGATGCATGAAAACGACTAGATGTTCTGTTGCCAAAACCCCTGCACTTTGTTGTCTTCCTCACATGTTTCCTGAACTGTGAAACTCTCTAGGCATCCCTTATCCTTTCCCTTAAATCTCATATGTATGTACTGGGTCTAGAGAATTCAAACTTATCCTTTGGGAAACAATTTAGACATTAGTTATTTCCATGAAACTTTCCTTGATCAGCTAAATGTGAATTAAGAGCCCCTGCCGCGTACTCATATTACATCATTAAATTTCCCTACCATAGCCTGTTTCATGTTTTGCCACAATTGCCTCCTCACTAGACAGTGACCTTTGTAAGAGCAAGACTCCTTTTCACTGTGTCCTGCTATTATATCCCCAGGGCCCAGAACAGTGCCTAGTAGAAAGTACAGAGTGGATGGGTAGTGGATGGATGGATGGATGGATGGATGGATAATGGATAGATGGATGACCTAACTACTAATGTGCAATTTAGTTAGGATTTTACTTTCGTGGAGTAAGAACTGATGGAAGCTACAATTCCTCACTTAAGTGAGGAAAAAGAGGTGAGGATGTTAGTATTCAGATCGGTCATTTTGTTTTTTCAGAATCTTAATTTTTTTGAGTGGTGTGTAATGAAGGCTTACTCTGGAGATAGTGGCTCATCCACATTTGCTATTATAATTGACCTAGCTCTGCTGTCCTGCTGTTCTCCCTGCTTGTTTATAAATTAGAGAACATCTTTCAACTTGGTGGGGGAGCTGTATATTCATACAGAAGAGTAAGATGGCAGTACATGTAGGACCATTTAGAGACATCGTTGTAGCTCAAATGGGGTGCTCCACATTTTCTTTAAAGGCATAACATCACTCACCAACTCACCAGGATGGGACCAAACAGAATGAGAGCTTATTTGCAGGACTGACAATTTTTAAGCAGGCTAGAAGCAGGGATAACATGAAAAAATGACGAATTCTCTTCATTTCCTTCTGTGTCTTTCCTTCCCATCTGTTCCTTCCCTTATGACACCTACAATGGCCTACTCAGTATCCCAACCCCAACTCCAAAAATATGCCAACTTTTTACCACAATGTATCCCTTGGAAGGCACTTCAGAGGGTACCTGGTCCAACTTGCTACTTAATGAAATAGTGCCTTCTGCAGTGTTCTGAACAGATGGTATTCAGTTTGTTCTTTGTGCATCTCTAGTGATGATTACTCATTACTGCAGGAGACAACTGATTTCCCTGTTGGATGATGGCATAGAAAGTTCGTTTCAGAGGAGCAGAGTCTTAAAGTACACAGGTCTGGAGACACACCAGCCTTGGAGTCATGGCTCTGCTCCTGACCAGCTGGGTATCCTTGGGAGAATTACTTAACCTCTCTAGTCCTTATTTGTCTAAGTATACAAAAGGGGGATCAATTATATCTAACTCATTATATTATGAGGATTAAATAAGAAAATATATGCAAAGCATTCAGTGTGTTTCCTGGAATATAGCAAATATCCAATAAGTAGTAGCTTAAAAACCAAACCAAGAAAATTCTCAAAGGTTCTCGGACTAATAGTTGCATATAAGGGCCAAGAACAGAATAAGCTACAGCTACCATTATCGCCCAAGTCATGCCAGTATCTTACACTAACATGTATGGCATCACATGACTATACCTGGATTTGAAATGAAGGACCCTGAACTCATTCTGAATTAAAGAAACTTAGGAATGAGGAATTACTAACCAGGGACAGGTATGCATGGGAAATTGCTGGACAGTTGGGGAGAGAGAGAGAGAGAGGGAGAGAGAATGAATCATGACACAGAATGGGCCACTCCATTTTTTTTAAGAAAAAGTGGAACAGAAAAATGAAAACTTCTTAAAGGTTCTGTCTGTGCCCCTTGGTCATCTTGCTTGCCAAGCTCTGTTCCTACTATACCAGGTGGTGAGTACCATTACACAATATAAAATCAAACAAATCATCCGTTTGAGAGAAAAGGCCATTTCTTTATTAGCAATACCTGCATGCAGAGTTTGATGACTTTAATTGTGAGTTAGGATTGTTGTTGTTGTTTTTTCTATTGCTAAGCTTGAAATTACCTAGCTCATCAAGTTGATAATTGGAATCTCTGCCTGATCTCTAAAAGCAATTGGCTCCTTCTTCCCAAACAAAAGACCATTGTTCTTGAGACTTTTCTAAATTATCTTGCATTATAATCAAGAGTTATCCTTACAAGTAAGAGGGCCAAGGGTTAAGGCCCAGCTCTCAGTTCAGCAAACCAAGAAAGAAATAAGGTTTTGATGGAAGATGAATTAGCACCAAAACCTGTTTCCTCAAAGTAGCTATGTACTACAGTAGACAGAGCTCCTGAGAAATATGTGAGAGTACTTCTTAGGTTGCCATGTACTTCTCAACGGGCATTGATCCAGATCTCATTCAGAGTCACCTACCTAATTTAAAGCACATCTTGTGCATGTGAGCTGAACATGAGGTTGACATGAAATGGGCTTCCCAATAACCCAAGAGTAGGGCCACAGAGTTTTTTGAAGGACCATGAGGTTATTACTTTCTGGTCACCAACTTTTCATCTTGTTATGTCACTGACTCCAACTGAAAAAATCCATTTGGGTCTGATTCTTTTTGATGGAGGCATCTTCAAGTTCAGGAAGAAGATGAAGGCTTGGCTTTTCTTTTCTTTTTTCTTTGCTTGCTTTCTTTCTGTCTTTCTTTATTTCTTTTTCTTTCTTTCTAATGGAAGAAATCCAAGGTTTTTTTCTTTGAATGAATTAAGCCAATTCCTAGAACAATTGTAATGCTGGTTTTATTTGTCCTTAACTCTGTCCTTTGGAGCCCATTATTCCCTTACCTGGAATACCTGTAGTTCCACTCCCTGATTCTCTTTATCAGGCTAACTCCTGCTTATCCTAAAACATCACCCATTCCTGGACTTCCCCCAGCATCTTAGTTCTGTACCTTCCAGGTAGCCTGTACTGTTACCTTGTAACCTACTTGCTTGCTCACCTGTCCCCAGGAGACTGTGTGCTCCACTTTTGTACTCTCAGGTTCATGGCACTTAATAACTTTCCAGTAATGGTTTTGTTGAGTACCTCTGATATCAAGCTACTCTTATTGAGGTATTTTTTTCACTCAACACATATTTATTGAGTTATTATTCCTAAGGAATATAAAATTATAAGGGAATGAGGTTTCAAAATCAGCAGAACCAAGAGAACAAGTTATATTTTAAAAATAACCTTAGAAATCTTTTAAATTGTACCTATAGTACATGGTTTTATAGGTTCAAACCTGTGCAGTAATTCTCATGCACTCAAAGGTTTGGTATCCATTGAGTAAAAAGAAGGAACAAAAGGCTATCTCCGTGCACATATATGGGCAGCCAAACTATTCTGCATTTAAGTAACTATTAAATTTCTAAAGATGAATCAGTGAGTGAATGTCATGTTCATGCTCACCTGAGGGTTTTTTTTTTAATGTTAAGTCTCTATAGTCTTAATACATATAAGGATATTTAAAAATTACATGATATGGTAATTATGAAAACATATAGCATAGGTCCTAGTACTACGTGAATGCTCAATAAATGTTTGCTCAACTTAATTTTAAATCTTACTTGATTGGAACTGTTTGGGAAAGTTATACAAAAGAAGATAGCCACTTGCTTCTTGGTCATTCTTACTGTGGCTTCACTGGTTGTCACTGTTAGTTCTGGGCCTCAGCATCTTGGAGCCCAAGAGGCAGAGAGTTTGGTTCTAATGACAGTGTTTATGTTGGATGCATGAATCATGTGACTGCACTGTATGTAACTAGGCTTTGTGCCAGCTATGGAGGCAAGATAGGTGGGTGAGGCAGATGTATCTCTGGCCTTGGGAAACTCAAGGTCATGTATGAAAGACATAGGTTGAACAGATACTTAACAAGGAGTGTCTTGTATGGAAGAAAGAAGTCAGAATGTCAGAGAACCCTCTTACAATCTAGTCTCTGTAAGTGAAGACTTCCTTGAGGAAGTAGCATCAAGATCATTAGTAATTAGCCAAGGCACAGTGGGAGGCAGAATTTAGTAGGGGAGCGGAGGAAGATCTAGAGAAAATAGGGAGCATGAAGAAATGAAAAAATCGAGTCTGGTTGAAATGTTGAAGGTGGCCTCCCCAACCCTGTCATGAATGCCCCATCCTTGGTTAATCTAATGATTTGCCTACCATCTGTCTTCACTGGGGCAGCAGAAAATAGCAGAAATAGAGAAATAGAGAAAACATACAGTCATAGTAACCAGCCTTTCTCTAAGATCGCAAGCCCTAACTAACCTCAAGAGGAATGTAAGTAAAGTCCAGAAATCCTCCAACTTGTCTTTAGTCCATTCCCTGTCATAGTCCCCTAGAGAATTACTTCCTATGTCTTTTTCTCCAAACCTTCATACACCTGACTATACCTCCCTGTCTTCTGATGTTTTTGTTTCCCTTTCCCTGGAAAAAAATTAGAAGCAATAAAAAGAGAACTTCCACACATTCCATCCACATCTACCTGTGTATATCATCTACCTTCCTTCATTTTCCAGGATAGACTGTCTGTGTGCTTCTCTTCAAAGCATCCCTTCCACTCCTGCAATGGATCCCATTTCTCTTGCACCATTTCACAGATATTAACCCAACAATTGACCACCATCTCCTCATCTTCATCTTCAACTTTATATATCATCTCCTAGCAAAGAAAAACGAAAGAAAAAGAAACCTTCCCTTAACTTCCATATTACTCCTGAATACCACCCTATTTCTGCCCCTCCCCATTAGAAAACGCCTTGAGAGCACTGTCTCTACTCTCTGTCTTCATTTCCTTCCCTCCCATTTTTTCCAGATTCACAATACTAGGCTCTCCCAAACACTCCAGAGTATACTTTCCACATGCATCAGAGACCATCAACAGAGGTGGCTTTGCTTTGGAACTAGTAAAGCCTATGCTTCAGTGATCCTCATTTCCACAAGACCTTTTGAGGTGCTGTACCTAGGTCCCAAGAGCTAAACCCCTATGCATAATTCCAAGAGTCCCTAAATTGCATATGCTTTGGATCCCACAAAACCTGGATCTACCCCTCACTTCCACATTGCCATTGCCATATTAATGGTCAGTGTCTTTAGTCCTTTTTTTTTTACTAAATCAGTCAGCAGCATGTAACATGGTATGGCTCCCTCATTCTTAAAGATTTCCTTGCTTCAAGTGCTCCTTTTCTAGGTTCCTCTCCAATTTTGCTGTCCTCTTCTTCTCAGTGTCTTTGCCTGTTTCTCCTCATCTTCTTGTCTGCTAATGTTCCCCAGGACTCAACCCAAGATATTACCTACATTCACTCCCTTGATGGTTTCATCCAGTTTAATGGTTTTAAATGTTATCTCTCTTCTTAAAACTCTCAATTATTTACCTTTAGTCCAGACTTTTCCTCTAAACTCCAAACTTGTGCCCAAGTAGTTACTTGCTTTCCCTGTTGGGTGTCTGATAGATATCTCAAATGCTAACTTTCAACTCCTGATTTTTTCCACCAGCTTGAATTCTTATGGTCTATCTCAGTATGTAGAAATGCCATTCTTCCAGTTGCTTGAGACACAATAAGAAACAAACAAGCAGAAGTGCCTGGGTGGCTCAGTCAGTTTTAAGCATCCAACTTCAGATCAGGTCATGATCTCACAATTGGTGGGTTCGAGCCCCATGTCGAGCTCTGCACTGACAGCTCAGAGCCTGGAGCCTGCTTCAGATTCTGTGTCTCCCTCTCTCTCTGCCCCTCCTCGGCTTGCTCTCTCTCTCTCTCAAAAATAAATAAACATTTAAAAAAAGAAACAAACAAAACTTCTTTTTTTCATGCTTTACATACAGTTTATCAGAAAAATCCTGTTGCTTCTCTTAAAAATAATGTCCAGCATCTGACTAGCACCCACCATTTTCACCACTGCTCCTGCCCCATGCTGCCTGGATTATTTTTTTATGTTTATTTATTTTTGAGAGAGAGAGGGAGAAGGAGAGAGAGAGAGAGGGGAAGGAAGGAAGGAAGAGAGAGAGAAAAGAAAAGAAAAGAAAAGAGAAAAGAAAAGAAAAGAAAAGAAAAGAAAAGAAAAGAAAAGAAAAGAAAAGGAAAGAAAAGAAAAGAAAAAAGCAAAGCAAAGCTGGGGTGGGGCAGAGAGAGAGAAAAAGGACACAGAATCCCAAGCAGACTCCACACTGCCAGTGCAGATCCAGACACAGGGCTCAAACTCACAACTCATAAACCATCTGATCATGACCTGAGCCAAAACCAAGAGTCAGATGCTTAACCTACTGAGCCACCCAGTTGCCCCTTTCCTGAGTTATTATAATAGTCTGGTAACTTATCCTCCTGCTTTATACAATTGACTGCTTATATTTTCAACATTTCAATCAAAGTCAGACCATATCCCTTCTTTGCCCGAAATCATCTAATGAAGGTGAGGCAAGGTACCCAGGGAAGACCAGCTATTGAAAGGGCCCATTAATGCTTTTAAGGAGATAGGTAGCCTCTGAAGAGATTTAAAAGGGTACTTAACCCAGATTATCATTTTAAAATGATGTTTTGATAATACATTCAGACCTAGAAAAAACAGTCACAGGATTTCTCCTACCCTCCGGAATTTGAGAACTTGGAGATATGCAGTAACTAATATTGTCATTTACGTTTACAAAGAAAGCTAAAAATGATAGCTTTTGCATGTGTTGGCTATGTTTGTTTTTTTTTTAATTAAAGTGTTAAGTAGATTCACTCTTTCGCAATTATTTATACTTTTACAAAATGTAAAATCAAACAAAAAATTTCACATAAGTAAATATAAATTCATAGAACCAGTTCAGCCTTTTTTTTTTTTTTTTAGATTTTATTAAGGTTTGTATGTGATTTGAGTCTCAAACTTAACTTGTGCCCTCTGTTTACCTTACTTATGAAAAAGGCATATTCAGGCAGAGGTCTTTTCAGTTTAAATTGCCTGATCCTTGTCTGGCCCTAGATGTACTTGTGTTGGATATTACAGAATAGTATGAGTAGTAAAATGTGGACTTACACTTCAACTCTTGTTTACAACAGTGTTTAAGGGCTAGATAACTAAAATTTACTTTATTCAAGCCAATGGGCCTCTGCTTGGGTTAATTTCCACTCCTAAAGGTACAAGCCTGTATTTCCATTCCTCTTAACAACTCATTTCTCAGCAAAACCTCCTTTTCTGAACTCTTTTACCCTTTTATCATAAATTCTATATTAGGCATTAAGTTAACATTCTAGCAAATATTGTAGATATATTCCCTCCCTAAGTCCTCCCCAAACAAATACAGAGAGAAATGTACTGAAACTCAACCTAGAGTTGCAATCAAACCCAAAAGAGTCTAACTTCCTTTGGAAAATGATTCTCAATAAAAAAGCAATATGTTTTTTGCTTTTTATTCTTCAGGATGCTTCATAGTCAAATTGGCTTTGTATAGCTTCTGTTTCTGAGATGGTAGAAGTTCTATGTGAGAGGAAGTTAAATATCTAAAATTTAATGAGGTCATACTTTAATCTTTTAATTTAGGTTTTCTGTTATTTCTGCTACTATTGGTGAGAGGCAATTCTCATGGGTCTCCTATGTTGCTGTGTGTCTTGTGTTTAGCTTTTGATTCCAAACTGTCTTCTCAAGAAAGTTTATAAGGTGAACAGCTTTAGGAAATAGATAACATCTCCTCCAGAGCAGAAAGGAGCCATACTTACTTTCCGGTATGTAACCATATGTCTCTCCAGAGCAAAACATAGGCAAATTATTGCCCATTAAAAAAGCTTTGGGTTCCCTAGGTTCAGGGTTCCACTCCTGTAACATAAGCCACTGCATTTGCAGACATCCATCTCAGCCCATCTATATTGTCCCACACCCATGGGATTTGTGGCAAGAAAAATTGACAATGACATGATGATGCTTATGCTGATTTCTGTTCCATGAATAAGAGAGTCCTTTTACTCTGATCTAGGAATCTCATGTCTTCCATGAAACTGTAGCAGGCTATCTAATTAGCTTGCAATTAGGGTAAAATATCAGATTATTGTTATTGACAACTGTGGAAAAGATACTTTTAAATAATTTTTAAAAAGGAAAAAAAACTGCTTTAAAATTTATAGTGGGTGATTCTGGAACAGGAAATATATGTCTCTAAGTTTACCCAGACTTCTTTGTTTTACTTTATTCAAGCTATCTCTTCTTCCTGGAATTTCCTGCCTTCCACATATTTATCCAAGTCATTCAACAGCAGGCATTTGGAGAGTTTTGTGAATAGGATTACTACTTAATATACATTTAATAACCTATGGCTTATGCTACAACTTTGATGGCATTTTTTACTATGGTAGGCATCAATTTTAATATGGAATATTAATTCATTCCTTTGTTCAACCATTTATTACATACCTAATTTGTGCCAGGTACAGCATTGGATCTTGAGGATAGAGAAATAGGGAATTCTTGGTACTATAAAGCACAGGATTAAATGAATATAATAATTAGGTAAAGATGAGACAGTATCCATACTAGTATGGATTTTATTCTTCCACCATAAATGCTTCACAGAAAGCAAGGTCTCTAAACACTATGGCTTTGTACTGCTTTTATGATCTACACAGAATGATATGGTACCCTGTGATTCTGAATCACCATCCCTTCTTGAAACATTATCATATACAGAGAGGGGAATGGCTATATCTACCAGAAGGACAAGTATATTGGTAAGAACTTTAGTCACAAGTGGAAGAACACTTAACTCAAACAGACTTTTGAAAGGATAGTGGGTGCCTGGATGACTCAATTAGTTAAGCATCCAACTTTGGCTCAGGTCATTATCTTATGGTTTGTGAGTTTAAGCCATGATTGGGGCTCTCTGCTGTCAGTTCAGAGCCTGCTTTGAATCCTCTCTTCTCCCTCTCTCTGTGTCCCTCTGTCACTGGTACTCAATCTCTCTCACAAAAATAAATAAACTTTGAAATTCAATTTCTCTTCTAAAAAATAAAAATAAAAGGATGGTGCGGTGTAAGGGGGTAGTAATGATTGGCTCACATAACTGAAAATTCCAGAGAATAATATGCTTCAGAAATATTTTTGGATCCAGGCACCCAAATGTTATAACCAACACTCCACTGTACTCTTTCCATTTTTGAGCTGTTTTTCCTTTGTGTAAGTTCCATTCTCAGGAAAGCTTTCCTGTGGTTCTGTCAAGATGCCACCCTTTCATTCACTCCAGAAGAAGAAAGAAATAATCTTTTCTCAACAGTTCTAATAAAAATCCTGGAATTAAACCCTAGCAGCCTAACCTGGACCACATGCTTATTCCTGAACCAATAATAAGTAGCCAAGAGTATATAATACTCAGATTGGCTGGGTATGGGTCATGTGACTTTTTCTGGGTTGGAGGTAAAGGTATAACCATCCAAATCTTATTGTCTGAATATATGTAAGAGATGGATACTCAAATTTTGGTCACTGTAACCAGATGAAAGGAGGCACACAGAAACAACAAATGTCTATTGTCTACCTAAAGATCTTTCTTTCCTTTAAATATACAGTTCAAATATAAAAACTGTAAACATTTCTTGAAATCACCAAATATTTATAATAGGAAAGTAGGTTACTCAAGTCTGTTAGTAAAGCAGCTATCAATTAAACAATGATTGACAAAATAAAGAACAGTATCTTCAAGTTTATATTGCTATAAATGTTGGTCTAAATTGCATAACATCATTCAAATACCCTGGAAGCTAGCTGCACATTTCCCCACATTTTATTATTATTTTTTTAACACAGCTAACAATGCCTCTAGGATGCCTCTATAGTTACCCTTCAGGTATGACCATTCACCCGGTGGTAGCTTACCTAGGTTAAAAAAATTCTGAAGTACTAGCCTCAAAATCACACCAGCTACTTTCTCTCTGTTAACATAACCCAAAGAACCAACTCTGATGTGAAAGTTTGAGATGACTGGAAGAAAATAAGTGACATTTTAGTTCTTTCTTGAAGATCTTTATAATAATCCATGCATAGTAATGATTCAGCAAACTTTTATTAAAAATTTCGACCTATCACATGCTGTTGTAAGCATCCTTAATATGATAGTCAATCAAAGTAGGTACTTCTTTTTTCACAAGTTGAAGTGCTAACTTATAAATCAAGCCATCTTCTTCTTACAATAATTTTATAGGCAAGTTGCTAAAAAAAATCCAAAATAATAGAAATAAGAATATGTATGGTAAATTGTATTATTATAAAAAATATTTGCTGTCCTTCCCTGGAGGAGATTTGCACTGCCCTGCCCATGTCAGGAATCACATGATTTGCTTTGACCAATGAAGTATGAATAGACTTTAGGAGCCATTGCTTGATTTTGCCACTTTCTCTCTTCCTTTCTGCCATGATACCAGCACATCGTTTTTGTGAGCCATTAAAATTCTGGGTTCTTGTTACTGCAGCATACCTTAACCTAAACCAACTGATAACAAATCCAGAGATTTAAAAGGATATTGTATCAGCTTAAATGCAATTACCGTTTTGATCTAGAAATCAAAAGAGTCTTGTTAGCCCCCCCACCCACCTGAAAGTCAGAGAGCTATAGCCTATACTAATTAGGAAGAACTCAATGTTTTGAGTGTTGGCAATTAGCTGTGTGTAACTAGCTTGCATCGATTCTGCCTAGGCATTGCCTACCTCTCAAAGAAGATGAGTTTCTTTGTCATGACTCTGTGATCACAGGTATTGAATAGTCCCTTATTAATTTACTTTAAAGAACTCTAATATTTGATTTTGTGTCTTAGCCAGTCCTTTAATAGTGATGTGACTTAGATCTTGCCCTTCACCGCTATTTTGTAGTGCCTTGTTTTTATTCGTGGTGAGTTCAAATATGTTTACTAAAATACTCCAAGCTGGGGCAATCATATTCAATTTTGTCAGAAATTCTAAAGTAAAAGTCACTTGAAGGATATATTTAAACCTATTTTTCTCCCATTTCTATAGAGGATGCAGGGGTATAATGTATTATCTATCTTCTGGATGTAAAATCTCAAATTATATGTATCTATAGCAGGTACAATTCAATCTGGGATGAAAAATCAAATGGCCTTTTTTTTTTCATTGATGTAGAACAGCTATTGTTTTAGATAGCATAGATCTGTTATTTAATTCAGTGTGTAACTATCTTCCATCCTTCTCACTCTGGTTATATATCTGTTTTGGTCAGAGTAGTAATATCATGACAAGCCTTCTGGGTGGTGGCAGTTGAGTCCTTGTCATTCTGCACATACACTGACATCTGCCAAGATGCCTTTATTTCTTCTGATCCTCACTCATTTGTTCTGGCAGTATCTTATGGCCTCCCTCTAATCCTGACAATTGGACTTGCACTCCATCCATTCTCTGTGTCACTTTCCTACTTCACTTACATGGTAGAAAAAATCTTGCTCCTCCCTGTGCCCTGATCAGAGGCACACTGAAATGCTCTCACTCTGTCTCTTGGTTCCATTAGGCAACCATTTCTTCTTGGGTTGTTGACACTTTGCTAGCCTTTCCTGGGAAAAGGACGAGGGTACATTTCTTTCTGTTCTCAGAGTCTCCAAACTTACTTGGAGGTTTCAATGGTCTTCCCCTTCCTGTACTTCAACTTTCCTGGGGCATGAAATAGGCACTAGGGCCCATTCTCAGGAATTCCTCATTGCCTAAACTTTCTTCTTTTCTTATGACTTACCCTTTTCTTCCTTCATGTGGGAGAGTGTTGATCAAGTTTGATGATATGTTTCTTTGACTCTTCAACTGGTTTTTAAGAACCCATTGTTAATAGCCTGACCTTGCCCTTTTGATATGCAAAAGACAAGAATTTGTCTCATTACTTGCATACCACTGTGTCATCTCTTTCTTGAAATAGTTTGCATAGAATACAATACCTATTACCTGAATAGGGAGAAGAGTTACAGAATGACAGGAAGTAGCATGTGTTCCAAAAAAGCACTACCATTATTATATCAAGATATTATTCTACCAGATACATATATAAATACATATACGTAGTCATAAAACACAAACTTTGGGCTCTTGGTAGAGCATTTTTGATCAAAGGCTAGACATTTTTATATGAATATTAATATTTGTTTTCACTTGTCTTTCCATCTGTCCTGTCTGAAGACTAGGGTGTTAACGGTATATGTCTATGCTAACCAGCACATCATGGAACACATTGGTTTCATGCCTCTTCAATAGAATTATTTTTTTAGCCTCACATCCTCTTTATTCATTGTAATTATTACTCTCAGTAAAGAATGCTTGAATGTACTCAAATTTTGCACATTTTAGTGCATTATCAGATCTTACAGCATGCCCCACTTTTTTCTCTTTTAAAAAAGAAAATTTCCTGGTTATACTAGATAACAGGCCCTTGAGCTAACCCAAAACAACAAAACCAAAATGAACACAATCAAATGAATATGAAGTATTTGTTCCTTGTTTATGAATATTTCATATTTATCTTTGAAAATAAAGAAGTATTTCTTTCCTTTTATAGATGATCTTAACATGAGAATTCTGAGATACATTATTGGACAAAACCATTAATGATGTAGATTGAATCAATATGATAAACGATCATGACAGGGATACCAACAAATAATGTTTACATGTCATTTTTTCCCCTCAAATGAGAATCATTTTGTACTTGAAAAAGCACTTAATTAAGGGCCTAAAAGGGATTCTAAGATTTGCTCTGCCATTAATAAGCAATTCATTTAATTTCTCTGAGCTGTTATTTTCATCAACACTAGTAGAAGGAATAGCACTGTCAGTGTTTCCCAAAGTGTAGAAAGCATACCACTGGTGTCACTGGAGATCATGTTAGGTGGTATATTAAATAATAGAGTAACAGCCCATTCCATTTTCAACTCTACCATCCTAATTAAGGCAAAGATGAAGTCTTGTTAGTGCTAGTTTTGTGAATTAACTTGGTGTTACTACTACTTTTTTAAAAAATTGAGTTATAGCTAACACACAATGTTACATTAGTTTCAGATGTATAACATAGGGATTCGACAATTCTGTACATTATGCTACACCACAAATAGCTACCACCTGTCATCATACATTGCTATTACAATATCATTGATTCTATTCTCTATGCCGTACCTTTCATCCCCATGATTTAGTCATTCCCTAACTGGAAGCCTGTGTCTCCCACTCCCTGTCACCCATTTTGCCCACCCCACCCCTCTGGCAGCCATCAACAGTTGGTCCTCTGTATTTGTGGGTCTCTGCTTTTTTTTTTTTTGTAGATTCCACATGTAAGTGAAATTATATAGTATTTGTCTTTCTCTGACTTATTTCTCTTATTATAACACCCACTAGGTCCATCCATTGTCACAAATGGCAACATCTCATTCTTTTTTTATGGCTGAGTAATATTTCCTTATATATACTTTTTAAACAAAGATCTTTAAATTCAGAAATTATTAGTATGTAACAGTTTCTAGATAAAATATTGTTGTGTTTTTATTGTATTAATTCTTTGGTTATCTTCTTTGGGACAAGGAATATTGATGTCCCATTAATGGTAGTAGAACAGAGTAGCCTTTTAAAATTTAAGAAAAGAATTCATTAAAAAAAGAATAAGGACAGGCACCTGGGTGACTTAGTCAGTTAAGCGTCCAGCTTCAGCTCAGGTCACGATCTCACAGTTTGTGGGTTTGAGCCCTTCATCGGGCTCTGTGCTGACAGATTGGAGCCTAGAGCCTGCTTCAGATTCTGTCTCCCTCTCTCTCTTTGCCCCTCCCCTGTTCAAGCTCTGTCTGTCTGTCTCTCTCTCTCTCTCAAAATAAATAAATAAATAAATAATAAATAAACATTAAAAAAATTTAAAAATAATAATGATAAGGAAATATTAGGGCAGGTAGAATATACATGAATGAACTTTTGGCACCACTGGCTGAGTGATCTGAAAGGACTTTTCAAAGAGTCTAATTTTATGTTTTGTTTTATCCTGGTTTGGGTCAAGGTGAAAGACAGCATGGTATAAGCTGGTTTCTCCTCCTTCGGCCTACAGATCAGAGTGCAAAGTAGTAAAATAATCTTCAGAATATAAACAAGACATGTCTTCTAGAACATCAGCCTTACTTGAAGATTACAGCAGCTGGATACACACACACACACACACACACACACAAATATATAAATATAAATAGATGTAATATAAATAGATGTATTCAGGAACTGATGCTAAATTTGCATTAATTTGCAGGATAGAGCACTGGTTTTCAAACACATTTCTTGCTTGTTTTTGTATGGGCAGAATTGAGCAGATGGCAAAGTCATCAGAGTGGATTAGTAGGTATACAATACAGAGTGTCTCTAAATTTTCAGGTCAATATGCAGAGATCACCAAGACCACTTGGTGACCAAAACAACAACAACAACAACAACTGGAAGAGTTTGAAATTGCAGAGTATTTCCATTGTGAACACAGAAGTGAACTAGCCACAAATATACTTTGATATTTGATCAAAAAGAGCAGGGGTTTCAGTAAGGTTGGGTTATTCCTACTTCCCCACTCTGTCAGGCACATGGTAATGTACCTCCTCTCCCTGCAAACAGTATTGTAGTGAAAGAATCTACATGCATGGGTAAGTACATAACAATTAGAAAGAGAGTAACTTGAAGGCTCACCATCTCTACTTCGGGAGAAAGTCTGGAAAGAGGCAGAATGGGAAGGGATTTGTCCTGAAGACAGAAATTGAGAAGACTAAGCTCATGGGGGAAAGAATTCAGAGTAGTATGATAAGGATTAAAATGATCCTGTATATTTGAAAGCTTTGGGGGGAACTGGGCTTGTCTTCACCTGATCCACAACTTGTATAAACAATGGATTATGTTCTTGCACACCTATTTTTTCTCCCCTTTTTTTTACTGATCAGCAACACAGTGAGGAAAGAAACTTAGGGTTTAGAAAGAGTAGAAATCCATTCTTTTGGTGATCTATGTTATGTGCAAAGTCTGGAGCAACTGAAACTTCCTATCACTTTTATTATTTCCCCCCTACTCTAGGGAGTCAAGAAGGGAGTCAGCATGAAAAGCAGACTACATCTCTAAACTCCACCTTCACAGCCTGCCAACCATTAGGGACTTTAGACAGAAGAGTTTGAGAGGCACGGAGAAAGGATTCAGGTTTTTCCCTTTAAAGCCTTCCAGTCGCATTGCAGCTATGGCATCTGGGGAAAGTGTGCTTGCTTCAATATCTCGCTTTTCCTTGTCAGTCTTCTCCATCAGGAATTACAGGAACTAATCTGGGCATGATGAACAGGAAGTGCCTGGGATATGGAGATTCTTCTCTCTGGCCTTGTACCGCTGGCTTCTTGAGTATTGGTAGAAAAAGCCAGGAAGCTTACCCTCCCCCCCACCCCACCCAAGATGTGCACATTTCTATATAGACCAAGTTGTGACAGAGATCAAATGCTCAGTAAATACTCAGTGAATGAGTGAATGCTGTTCCCAGTTCTAACACCCTTGGAAAAACAAGCCAAAGTATTGCCTCTCTGAGAGAAAAAAATTTTTTTAGCCTGGGGGCGATATCACTTGGTTACACCAAGCACTTACAAAAGTACCTTCACTTTCCAAACTTTGAGCCAGATTCTAAGAGGCTTTACAGAGTTTGTCCCATAGACATGGAGTTCTAGAATGTCCTACTTTAGTAAACACTGCTAAGGCAATACGGATGGTTTCCTGCCAAGTTAACATTAAGTTCCTGCAAATGTATCTTTCGATATCTCCCTCACAGAGCAGTCAGAGATAAGAGGGAAAATGAAGCTGGGGGGGGGGGGGGAATAAATTTTGATGCAAGCAGCTCTGGCAGCCATCAGCATCAACATAAGTGCTTTTTAATCCTCTGTATTTTGCCAGAGGATGACCCTCTTTGTTAGGAGTGGTAATTGCTTAACTTTACTTCTTGCTGTGACTTCAGGGAAAGGTTGTCCCCAGGCCCTGACCTGATTTTGCTTAGTGAGAGATCCCTGGGAGCTACTATTTTAGCTTTAATCCAGTATATGCACTTTTTTTTTTATCAGGTTTTATATTTTAATGACTTCCCAAAACTCCCCAAAGTGAAATACATCAAAAATACATATCTCTGCAGAGGTGTGATAGCCTAATAGTCTGGCCAGTTATTGCAAAAGAGGGTAACACTACAGGGGTTGGCAGATCTTTAAGAAACATTTAAGATGAGCTGTTGGTATGCAGGCATGCTATGGGAATCAAATAAAATAGTCATTATTTTATCAATTCATATTGATAAATTAAAGTTTACTTTTTCCAGCTGAGGTAATGTTCCCACTTACCTGTTCCAATCAACTTTCCTACTAGGTAAGAAAGCATCAGATGCAATTATTAGAAACTAGACAGACTGAGGTTATGGGAGAAAATTATTATAAGCTTACTGAGTTTCTCACAGACTCCAAAAACCAGAATCCAATTTCTTAGGAAACACTGGACCCAGGGTCTGGGCTCTGATCTCCCACATGGCATAATGAGCCCATGTCTTGATGATGGGCACTAAGCCCTTGTTCCCTTCCTTGCTTTTACACATGCTCTTTCCTTAGGTTGGCATGCCCTTTTCTGGGCTCTTTCAGATAGGCATTCCCCAACATTTTTTTTTTCCAGAATAGCTTTGTTTTCCTATTGTTCTCTATCCTCTCATTATTTCATTCATAGCACTTAAAATAATGGGAAACGAACTGGTTAGTTTATTACCCCCAAACTTGGGAGGTAAGCTTCATGAGCACCTAGTTTACCAGTATATCCCCATCACCTAAACGTTGCCTCCGACACAGTACTCACTAAATGTTGCCTGAATTAATATATAAATATAGGTTTAGTTTCAGTTAAGGGTGATCAGGCAGTTAAAAGAGATCATTGTGAGCTAGGAGAGACTCCCTCAAATGTCCACCACCACTTGGCTACCTTAACCAATTTCTAGTATTTTCTTAACTAAGCAGGAGGATGTGCATCACATACTGATTGATGCTGATCTTTGCACTGATCCCACATCAATTCAAGGAGCTAACAATTGTGCCATTCATAGGAGAAGAGGGTGTAGGTCCAGAATCATGTCAAATAAATGTTCCAATTACAATGCCTTCCAACACACATGAAGGGAATCTCAAGCCAAAAGCAAGAGATTAATATTCATAATTTTCATTGTTCGCAGATCCCATAATTGTTAATTCACCTATTCACTGAAATGACTTCCTGAAACTCCCCAAAGTGAAATACATCAAAAATACATATCCCCATATACATACCAAACAATAAATACAAATAAATACAAAAAAAATGTAACCCCAAAATCAATACTTGCTATTGTTTTTATGGTCATTCATGGACATGGGCAGAATGGTGACAAATTTGAGTCATTCAAGGTGCTATTCCCAGTTGAGATTTAACAGAACGACTCTGCCTTATTGTTTCAGCTCTTATGCTATAAACAAGTATCCTTTTTGTGGTTTAGTTACTGATACTTTTTTTGTGTCATTTAAAATGGTGCCCAGGCAAGTGTTGAACTGCTGTCTGGTATTCCTAAGCAGAAGAACGCTGTGCTTTGCCTTATGGAGAAAATACGTGTGTTAGGAAGCCTCATCAGACATGAGTTATAGTGCTCCTCATGAGATCACTGCTAATGAATCAACAGTATGCATATTAAATGTCTTTAAACATAAAACAGGGTTATTGATCACTTGACAAAAATGTTATGACCAGAGGCTTGCGGGAACATAACCTTATTTCCCCTAAGAGTAACAGTTCAGTATTTGCTATTTGAGTGTTCATAGTGACTTTTTAGAACATAACTATAGTGAATACTGAGAATAGAATAGAATAATTAATGTATGTATTAATTTAGTGAGACTTCAAGGGATTTTTATACCTATTTGATTATATCATATCACATAGATGATCTAGTCAGTAAGTATACATAGACATATATAGACCTATAGTCTATATATACTTAGATATATGGAGATATATATATATACACACACTTATATAGTGTCTAATATATACTTATACAGACATGTAGACATATGTCTATACATGTCTGTGTATACTTACTGTGTGTGTATGTGTGTGTATATACACACATACATCTAGATGTTTGCTTGAAGCACAGTGTTTTTTTTTTCAAAACAAGCCATTCAAAAAACAAATCTTTGATGAAGAATGTACATCCTTTCAATAAGTCATTTTTTTCATCACTTGTCTAAATTCATCTCAGATCATTGGTGTCAGGCTTGTGAGAACTATATATATATATATCTGTGAATACTTGGGGCTGAACATCTATGCCATTCTGCTCACTGGAGAAGAAGAGCTTGTATTTCTTATAGTTCACTGTTGACAGGCCTGGGAAAGGGCTCACTGAGCTGTGACAGTTGACATTTGGTACACAGCCACTCAGCCTTCATGGTAGTGAAGGCCATGGAAGTATGTTACATTCTTTCTAACATGTCTGGTCAGTCATCGTATTGCCTGTCATTTGTCTTGGACTGAAAATTAATTAAGAAGCAATAATGGAAAGGGAAGGCAGGGAATAGATAAGATGAATAATGAAGATTAAGTTCAATGGAATTATTATAAATTGACTGACTCCAGTCTAAATGGAAAGGACAGGGGATTAGAGCCTTTAAGGCTTGGAGACGCTCATCTGTAAAGGGCAATCTGGCTGATCGAGTCGAACTTCACACTCAATGAGGATTATGCAAGGGGACAACTGAAGAGAGAGGTAGGCCCATCACGCTAGCACATTTAGGATTTACAAATTGTCTCGTTTGTGGTTCAGACTTGGCTTGCTCATCATGCTGGCTTCTCCCAGTCCTCAGTGACTAATCCATGTTCCCACGTCGCCATCAATCTGGCCTCATCTGACAAACGTTTCCTTGGAGTGGTGAGGAGAGGCAAGCAAGGTCAAACTTTGGGAATGTGGTAGAGTGGAAAGTTTGAGTGTTTGTACCATGGTGCAGAAGTGCCACGGTTTGAATTACCGCTTCACCCATTAACTATGTTGTCTTAGGCCAGTTAGTTAACCTGTCAGGGCCTCACTTTCCACGACTGTAAAGCACAGATAACACTAGTACCCACCTCATAAGGCTGTTTTGAGGATTAAATGGGCTAATCCGCATATCGGAGTTGAGCACAGTGCCTGGCAAAGATTGAGTACTTGTCTGAGAAACAGAAGGGTGGCCACTGTGCCAAGATATCCTTAGCAGAGAAAGAGTGGTACAAGATGAGGTAGGTGAGCCAAATCCTACAGGGCCTCACAGATAGCCAAGGTGAGGATTTTAAAACTAATTCTTAAGTGCATTTAGGAAGCTTTGCATGGATTTAAGTAGGACACTGATGTTGTTTAGAAGAAAACAATGTTGGTTCTAAATATACTTTCTGCAATATACTGTCCTTTTCTTTTAACTGGAAACATTTTCAGCACAGTCTCAGTATTTTAATTCAGTGCTCACTGGCCTCTGAGCTACTGTCCCCCATAGTGCTCCTAATGTCATAAAATTCTGCAGGGACCCACTAACCAGATTGAATGTTGATGCTAGAAGTACTGGTGTAGGTATCCATAGATCCAACTGCTGTCGATAGTGTGCCTTCCCATGTCAAGCTCATGTGCATTATTTTATTCAAACCTCACATCTACCTTCCCAGGTCTTATTAACCACCTTTTCATGGATGAGCAACTGAGGCTTGAAATCCCACAGCTAGTTCCAGTGCAGGTGTTCTGCTCTGGGGCTCATTGGCTTCTCACCCATCTCCAGAGGCAACTTGGAGAGAGGGCCCCAAGGTCAGACAAGCTGTCTTAGCTCTGCCTCGCACCTCTGTGCCTCAGTTTCCATGTTTGAAAAATGGGAATAATGGCACCTTTCCACAGACTCGTGAGCAATTGCTGTGGTATTAACACAAAGTGGCCAGCATGGCGTTGGACATAGAGTAAGCACTCCACACAGGTTCCGCCACTCTCTTTATTTTGCTCTGTTGCCCGTCTGCCAGGGGGCATCTGGTCAACTGAAGTAGTAGAATGTTTTGTTTCCAGCTACTCCTTAACATGAACTGGTTCCCTTGTTGTCTCTCAGACAGTGTGTCATGCATGAGGAAGGCACAGCCCATCACTCTGCAAAGGATTGGTCCTGATGTTGTGCATGTGGCTGTCTCTTACACCCTCACTGGAGGTTGAACAGGGAAGCTCTGTGTGTACACATTCATGATGCTAAGCCCCAATTCCTTCCAAACTAGTTTTCTCCAAATTATGCTTTTTAATTAAACCTTTCAAGGTTTAATTAGGAAATGACATGAGTCATCTTTGTTTCTGAAAATGTAGTTGTGGTTTGGCTAATTATGTAGTGAGATTTGATATGGTTTCTCTTCATGTGTGAAATTAATACACTGAATATTTTAAAAAGGAAAACATCTAAAGCATTTTACCTGGGCTTTAGGTTGACAGCAAATAGATAGTTCAAAGGAGTCCCGCTGGAAGCAATGCTGGGAAAAGCTGGGCTGGTTTTCAATGGCCACTAGATGTGGGATATCTCTGGGATATGCCCTTGGTCTCTTAACCGGTACATCTGGTTGTGTAGCTTTAATGGTGCCTCATTGCTTAGAGATCAAATCTGATTTCCTCATTGAGGTATTTTAACTCCAATTCCATCTTCCCCCAACCTCATGCGGATTGTTCTCCAGCTACATCACACTCTATCATTTCCCAAACTGCCTTGCTCCTTTATGCCTCGGTGGCTCTGTATATGGTATGGCCTTCCCCATAGGGCCTCATCCCATCCTTATGCATGTATATTGACCCTGTCTTTCTCTGTATTCTGATGCTTCGACTTCAAGGGGCCTTGCTGGGAGGGACCACCCCACCAGGGATTAGCTAATTCTTAAGGATAGCACACAATTCACCTGCCTGCAGGCACACCTATCATGGGCAAACCAACCAATCCAGAGTCCACACTACCCACCCCCCACACACCTTCTTTGTAAGGCTTTCACACTCTAGAGCACTATTTCCCTGCCATATCGCCCTAGGGCCAGGTACCCAACAGCTAGGGACAGTGCCTATACCCCAGAGCCTACTAGTTATTCAAGCTAGCTAAGCCTACCCCACCTACACCATTCCTTCCCATGGAAACCACACTAAAGGCTCTTGCCCCCAGAATGACCCTGATGCTAACCCACGTGGCCCTCCTGCATCGCATGCCTTGTGTTTCTAGGGCTCTGTGGCTAAAACTCTTCCTTCATGACCGTCATTTCTGTGTTTCCACACCTGATTAAAACAGTATGTTTCAGAGTGCAGATCAAAAGGTGTTTTTTTCTGTGACACCTTCCCCTTGCAAATGTCGTTACCTCTGTGCAAGCAAACATGTCTGTTCCTTCATGTGACTGAGTTTTCCCAGATCCCATGTCACATTTATCTCAACTCCCAACACTTAGGACAAGACCCAGGAAATTTTTGTGCCTAGTACACATGAAGAGTAAGTAGATGAATTGCAAATAATGCAGCCGTCTATCCAAGTCCATCAGTAGCAGATGAGTCAGAAAACAGTTCCATATGTGTGCTGCCATGTTGTTTTTCCTCCTGGATTGACTGGGGCACTACAGCTTGATGGCTATGAGCACAGGCTTGGAATCCAGTGTGGATCCTCCAATACCAATTCTGCTATCCTAGCCACATGGCTTCGGACAAGATATTTCTGCTCTACATGCTTTGGTTTTCTCATCTATAAAATAAGGACAATAATATTATCTATCTCCAAGTGCTAGAAAGATTAAAAGAAAGAAGTCCCCAATTCTTTTTTTTTTTTTTTAGTGTTTATTTTTGAGAGAGAGAGAGACAGAATGTGAGCAGGGGAGGGGCAGAGAGAGAGGGAGACACAGAATCTGGAGTAGACTCCAAGCTCTGAGCTGTCAGCACAGAGCCCTACATGGGGCTCAAACTCAGGAACTGTGAGATCGTGACCTAAGCTGAAGTCAGACACTTAACCCAACTGAGCCACCCAGGGGCCCCAAACTGCCCCAAGTCTTTTTACAAACTCTTGCCTCTGTCTGTAATGTTGTTTTCTGCTTCCTGAGCTCTCCTTACCCTTGACACATGGCAACTCAAGAGCCACTCCTTCAGTGAACCCTTAACTAGAGAAACATCCCCCGAGTTGAGACTTTCTTTACCCCTTGCACTTCCCCTCAGTGGCATTTTCTGAGATAAGTCTTCACTGACAGTTGTGACTTTTGAATAATGTGTATCTTTCCTATCAGACTGTGTGAGTCAGGGTTCTCCAGAGAAACCGTACCAATGGGATGTACATGCATACATAGAGAGGGGTGTTCTTAGCAGTTGGTTCACACAATTGTGGAGGCTTAACAGTTGCAAAATCTGCAGGGTAGACTAGCAGACAGGAGACCCGGGGGAATTATTGTTAGTGTCCAAAGGCAGTCTGCTGGCAGAATTCCCTTGTCTTCTGGGGAGATCAGTGATTTTCTATTAAGGCCATTGACTGATCAGATAAGGCCCACTCACGAAGGATAATCTACTTAGAGTCTACTGGTATGTTAGCCTAAAAATATGAGAGCAGGAGTCAGTCTACTAGTGCTACCTGGTGCAGTATGAGTGAACATAGAGCACTGCCAAGTGCTATACCTAAATGCCCAAGCAGTGGCAGATGGCGGTTTTCGTTACACTCGAAACTTTTAGCAGTGTTAAGATACATATGGATAGGAGAGAGCTAGATCCCAGGATTTTAAATAAGGAGACAAAAGGAGAGATCTCACACCATCCACTAGGCAAAGCTATCCCCATCAGGTCTCTAAGGGAGGTAGGTGTGGAGGATGGATGGATGGATACAAACAGTGAGGAGACTTGTATAGCATAGGCCCAAGGCACAGAGGACAAGGGCAGTCACAGGAACATTTTATTTCTAGCTCTAAGTGTTTCCAAACCCTGAATTAGACTTTAATAAACAGAACTGGATCACAGTTGGGTCACAAGATCCCTTATTTACCTCCAAATTTAAAGGTACCCTTTGATTCCTCTTTTCCAGAGTTCTTTCTGGAGAGAAACACCTTCCAAGGGAAGGGGGAGGGGATTCAGATGTGTTACTGATCCAGCCACACTGATTCCACACATTTTGCTCCCTGCCCTGGTTATCCCAGAAGCTTCACCCCCCCCGCCCCACCAACTTCTCAGTGAGAGGGAACGAAGAAGAGAGGCCGAACTTGGAGATCTCACATTTGTATCCATTACTTTTATCAAAGCCTTTCACTGACCAGTCACTGAGCATTAATTCAACAGATATTTATTGAACATTATGTGTCAAGTAGAAGCTATAGACGATAAAACTAATAAACAGATGTCAGGTAAGTAATAGGAAAAATAGTAGGATAAGCAGGGTGGTGAGTGCATGGGGGAGAATCCTATTGTGAGTGGTGGTCAGAGAAGCCCTCTAATCCCCTGGGCATTTTGAGCAGGCACCAGAAGTAAGGAACAAGCCCTGTGTATATTGTTGGCCTGGGGGGTAAGTGCGGTCCAGGCAGAGAAAACACAGTCCACAGGTCCTTGTGGTTGCATGCCTTGTATGTTTAGGGAACAGCAGGTAACTAAGGCAGCTAACAGGAGTGAGCACAGGGGAGACTGTTCAGAGAGGAGGATGGAATGCAGCCGGGGCCAGGAGTGGGGAGGCATTCTAGATGGTTGTGTAAACTGGAGCTTTAACTCAGGCTGACATATTTACCACCTGTGGGTTGTCAGCCACACAGTGAAATGAGGGCTGCTAAGAATGGAAGGCAATCCAGCAAAGGGTGGTATTCTCCTAAAGAGAGGTTTATTTTCTTTCTTTTTTAAAAATAATTTATTGTCAAATTGGCTAACATACAGTGTATACAGTGTGTTCTTGGTTTCTGGGGTAGATTCCTGTGGTTCATCACTTACATACAAGCCCCAGTGCTCATCCCAACAAGTGCCCATCACCCATTTTCCCCTCTCCCCCACCCTCCCATCTACCCTTAGTTTGTTCTCTGTATTTAAGAGTCTCTTACGGTTTGCCTCCCTCCCTCTCTTTGTAACTATTTTTTTCCCCTTCCCTTCCCCCATGGTTTATTTTCTAATTCACTCAAAGGGAACTTTGGCTCATAAGGCTAGTATTCCAAGGATTGTTTTGGCCTAGATGTGCTACCTTTAAAAATTATTTGGCTTTTGTGAGGAGAAAAGACTGAAGGTCAGGGGGCAAAGCAAGGAGACCAGGTAAAAAGGCTCTTGCAAAATCCAGGGAGGATAAGGGGCACCTGGGTGACTCAGTAAGTGTCCCACTCTTGATTTCAGCTCAGATCATGATCTCACAGTTCGTGAGTTCGAGCCCTGCATCAGTCTCTGTGCTGATAGCTCAGAACCTGCTTTGGATTCTGTCTCTTTCTCTCTCTGCCCCTCCCCCAATGGCTCTAAATGAATAAACTTAAAAAACACACAGGGAGGATAAGACAGGGACACAGCTGGAGTGGTAGAACTAGGCATTTTGAGAAGAGCTGGGATTCTGAATATATATTAAAAGCACAGATGAGCAGCATAGTGTGTAAGACAAAGAAAGGAATTGTTGATGACCCCAGTGATTATGGCCTGAGTAACTAGAAAAATGAGGTTGCAGTCAACAGAGATGGAGAAGGCTACAAGAGGGGAATGGCATAGAGGCTGGGGGAACAATAATAAGGAGTTTCGGTTGAATGTGTTGTGTTTGAGATATCTGAGGAATCCAGGTGGAGAAATTCCATAGGCAACTATCCAAGTCCAGAGTAGAGGCCCAGTCAGGAGATGTTGATGTGGAAGTCATCCACTTAGAGATGGGAACCAGACCATGACACTGGTTAAAATCCCCTGGGTAGCAGGTCTTAAGATCAGAGAGAGGAGGAGAAACTGCTAGTGAGTTAAGAAAAGAATTAATAGAACTGTCATAGAAGCTAAGTGTTGGAACACTCAAGAAGGAGGCAAGGATGGCCAGTGTCAAACACTGCTGAGAAATTGACTAATGAGACTGATACTGGCCCATCGACTTTGTCTTCATAATAGAAATGGAATGAGCAGTAATGATCAAATGTCTTAGGATTTTTGATATCAGAGTGAGAGAAATTAAGGAGCAAGTCTGAATGCGTATGGAAATAATGCAAGAGAAAAAGGGAAATTTAGGTTACAAAGGAGGAGAGAGAATAGCAAGATGATTTACTTAAGTAGGGCACAGGTCTAGAGGGTAAGGTCAGAGTTTAACCCCGGGAGCATGGAGAGTCCATGCACAGTGAAAACAGGGAAGACAAAGTATTCCCAGAGTACAGATGTAGGTTAGTTGGGTGCAAGTTCTCTTCTGACTGTTGTCTTTTTCTTAGTGAAAAAGGAAGCAAAGTCATTAGCAAAAAAAAAAAAAAAATGATTCACTTTCACATTTGATTCCTGTATCTTCCATGCTCGACTCCTGCTGAACAGGAGCCATTGATCACAGAAGTTAATAGGCATCTGAAAAATGGGAGCAATGGATCACAGAAGCAATTATTATTTTGAGAATGCCTGTATAATCCTTATAAGACTTGAGTACACTATAGGTTGTTCCTAGAGTAGAATCA
This sequence comes from Acinonyx jubatus, assembly GCF_027475565.1. Classification (NCBI taxonomy): domain Eukaryota; kingdom Metazoa; phylum Chordata; class Mammalia; order Carnivora; family Felidae; genus Acinonyx; species Acinonyx jubatus. The sequence continues at coordinate 188,262,218 of NC_069380.1, read as the reverse complement.
CATTGGACAGGCAAGGGTAATTGAGAAGAAATTCCATAAGGGAGAATGGGTCTCACAGTCCATACCATCACGTATTGTCACCCCCATGAGGCAGCTATTCCACACCTATTTCCAACCCACTTTGCTAAGACTGCAGTCCACAGGGTGGCCAATCCTTCCACACCTCTCTGTGTCTGGTTTTTATTAGGTAAGACAAATTCTGTTGGGTAAGGAGAAAGGACAGAGGAGAGAATCTGAGCAGGCAAGGCCACGTTTATTTTTGGACAGATGTGGGGAGGAGGGAAAGCTGTGAACTCTTACACATTAATACATTTTTGTCTTGTCACAACTATAATCAAAGCCCTGATAACAGTGTTGTCATAAAATCTATACAGCCACTACTCTGGACTTTGGGTTGACTCTCTTTCCTGGCCTACAGGCTCAGAATTCACCACAATAAATTCTTCTGTGGCTGTTCAGCTCCCCTTATCATACTGTGTTTTACTACCTCCTCCCAAGCTTAAAATGCAACATCTACTTTATACCAAATATAGAATCGCAGAGAAGGAAGCTTGGAGGTCATCTTATCCAATGTTACATCCAGTTCTTGAGTTATTCTTGTCACTTCCCTGACAACTAGCCATTCGGACTTTATAAACAACCTCGGCTGTAGGACTCACCCTATTATAAGGCAGCCCATTCCATTTATGGAATGTTTTATGTTACAACAAATTAAATCTCTCCCTTCTTCTAACCCTTGATTCTCTGACTAACTTCCAGGGCTATACAGAACAAACACACTCTGTCCCCTTTTTGAAGAGAACCAGCCATCTTTTTTTTTTTCTCTGTCACCTTGCCCACTAAATGTCCAGTCAGCTTCTGAATCAAATATGTCCACATTCAGAGTAAAAGCTTTTTGCATAGTCCTTACCTGCTAGTAAATTAAACATTAAAGAAAGAGAATACACCTACTTGGCATCAAGTTCCAAATAGCCCTTTGCTTACAGAGGATTAAAGCTCCTTTAATGCCAGTACTGTCAAATCTAATGGAAAGATTAGAGCTGAATGAAATTATATTTTGAAACCCTGTATCTCTCCAGACTTCTACAAGATATGAAAGGGAAGGCAAACCACGATTATCTGAAATTGAGAGGCAAAATGAGGGAGGGGGTCTTTCACATTCATCCCACTGAACTATAATCTTACTCCTCCTATGCATCCTTATTCCTTCATGTACTTATCCAGTGCCTGAAGATTCCAGTGTTTGAGCTAGGTCTTAGGTTTGCAACATTGAGCATCTTTCTTCTCTTTTCCTTAGCAAATGTTGATTTTGGACCCACAAGTTGCTAGCACCATCCTCCCTATGGGACATAATAGCAAATAAAATAATCAGGTAAAAATCCTTCCCTTTTTCCCAAGTAAGGGGGTAAGACATAATTGAATAATCCCACAAATATATGTAAACTTGTAGTAGTTACAAACACTATGATGAAAAGATTCAAGATGCTACATGAGTATGTCATAGGGAATTGAACCAGTCACATGACTAGGGAGGCCTCTCAAGGATGTGCAGAAGGTCCTGAGCAGAGGAGTTCATGGGTGAGCAGTCTGGGGGAAGAGGAGCATGGCATATATGAGAGCTGGAAGGAAGGCAGTATAGAAAGTCAAGGTCTTAAATGAAACTTGAGAGTTAAGAAGTATCCAGATAATGTAGGGATCAGTGGGCCATATTAAGAATTTCCATCTTTAGCCTACAAGCAGTGAGGATCCACTGAAAGTATTTTGGGCCAGGCATGGGTCTGTGTATATAACATGATCTAGTTTCTATTTAGAAGAGATCACTCTCCTTGAAATGCAGAGAATGGATTGGAGGTGACCATGGTACAGATAGAGTTAGGAAACTATACAGTGGTCCACAGGAAAGATTTTAGTGACTTGGGCCAGGATGATAGCAATAGTTACCAGTGACTTGAATATGGAAGTCAAGAGAGCACAAGACAAATCCCTCACCAGGCCTACCACCTGTACCCCCTGCTGGTCATCTATCATGGAAGATCGCTTACTGCGAGGCACTGGCCATTGTTACTGAACTGAATGTGATGCTCATCTAGGATGCTTCATCACTAGTGTGTAACTTCTGGAGCAGAATGGAACTTTAGCATAGGAAAGTATCATAACTGGATGGTGATAGGGCTTTCTAAAAGCCTTTTTCAAATATGTAATTGTGCTAGAATTTTAGACTTGTAATATTTAGAGGATATAAGTATTTAAGTCCCCATTTGGGGCTTTCTGTGCACTGATAGGACATCACACTCAACCGAGAAAACCAGTTACTAGCCCACGCCCATTCTCTGGGGAGATCTGAAGAGACTTGAGAAATCTGTCTTCTTAATAAACATCCACCAGTTTGAGATCTCACAGAGAACTTTGCTGAGAATGTATCTTTTGTGCATATCACAGTAAAATATAACTTCTTCAAGAGTCGTATGCTAGGGTGCTAATTTCTACTAAGCCTTTCACACAGTGTTCTGGAGAACTTCTGCACTGTCTGGAATGGATCCTAGATGGTGACTAAGAGTGGTGGTGCCAGTCACTGGAATAGTGAGCACTGTAAGAGAACCAGACTTGAGGAGGAACTACCATGCTTAAACTGGGAACATGCTAAATCTGGATGTCTGATTTTAAACACAGTAATGGAAGTGTGGAAAAACAAAGTCCAGGGTTCTAAGGAATTGTCTAGCATGGTGATGCCAAGAATGATAGGCTATCTCAGGGGAGGGTCAAGCTTGATTGCGGAGTACTACATATTGGAGGCATGGTCTTACAAAACCATTTATCCAAGGAAGACTGGGCTACCGACTAATAGAGAGCCTTAGGACCACTGGGGCATCTGCTTAAAGCTGTCTTAGCATAGAATCAATTGGTTATAAAGTCCACTGCAGTTACAAGTCTACTGAAGGCAGGTTATGGAAATGTATTAAAAAGAAACAGGAGTATCAGATTCAAAAGGCCTAAATGGTTCCATAAATAGGAATTGGGTCTCCATCTAGAAATAAGGAACTTATCCCTTTCTCTGTAGATGACACAAACTCCACCCCACTCCAGATACCTCAGTGCAGGGAACTTTCACACGGCCCGTGGCAGAGATTGTGGGAGCAGACATAAGCAGGCCTGACCAACAGACTAATGTGTCTGCAACACAATATAATTAATCTTCCAATCTTTGAAGAAAAAAAAACTTTCTGCTTTATAATCAACTCTTAATTATCTTGATGGTTATTAATTTACATATCCATATCTCTCCTTGGTTAATTATTAATAGTACCCTTTCTGTCTACTCTATTTGCTAACTGTCACTGACTTGGCATCTCATAAAATCCAATACTTGGTCTTGAGATTTTCTTTTCAAATTTTAGTCTTCTCCCAAGAGTTTTCGCTTCTCAGTTGTATTTATGTCCGTATTTGATTTTGTTTTGTAAGTATTATCTTCATGCACAGTACATCTTGAAGATGGCTATGCTTAAAAGTTCTGAAAATCCCTAAAATATTTCAGACATATTTGTATCCTTAGTTCTCTTTCACACAACTTACCTATCATAGTAACTCTATGGGTGGTGAACCTCAGACCCTAATACAACTACCCACTAAGATGTCTATCTTTCCTGAGAGTACCACAGTGTGGCCCCTTAACTCCATCCCACTCCCATCCCTGCTTCTCATGCTTAAAGACATAAATCTGGATGTCATCTCCCTCATCAATAACCCCTTCACCTGTCTGATCACTTTCCATCTTGCCTATTACCTCTTGCAATGTCTTCTCCTCCCTGAAATCAGATGGTCTCACTAAACACAGTCCCACCATGTCATGTCCTGTTTAGCCCCCTTCAGAGAACAGATTCCACATTCCCTTCCTTGGTCCATAAGGTCTCGATGGTATTTCCTCACCTCCACCCATGCCTACCCCATCCTATTCTCCATGAGTAACAAAGACCTTGTGCTACATCACCTGGAGAAGTCTCCTTCCCTCTCATCTCCTGTGACTTTCTCTGTGGGACACTTTTCCAAGGTCCCCCATTCACAGCTCCCATCTTCCATTTCATTCTATTTCTCTTTCAGTAAATGCTTTCTGCTGGTTTCCAGTTGTTAGTTTATAGGTTTGTCTTCTTCAGGATAGGTAGTAAAATGAGCACCAATGTAAGAATCAGAGTGCTTAGGTTCAAATCCAAGTTTTGCTACCTACCAAGCTGTGTGAACGTGAGCAAGTTACTTAACCTTTCTGTGCCTTAGTTTCCTCTTTGAAAAAGAGGAATAGTAATAAAATCTCTTAAACAGTACTTTATTATAGTCTCAATATAATGCATAATACACAGATAACAAGGTCAAAGTAAATACCTATGGAAGAGACAGCCGATCATCAGCATTCAACATCTGATTAATATAGGTAAAGGCAGATGTGACAGAATGTAGATAGACATCTACTATCTCTTGGTCTGATAACTCAAGAACCTCTGGGTTCTTAAGCCATTTAGTAGAGGTTGACAAAAGAATGCCAGCATATTGTTACTTCCATTTTTTATTATTGAGAGACAGAGCATGAGCATGGGAGGGGCAGAGAGAGGGGAAGACACAGAATCCAAAGCAGGCTCTGAGCTGTCAGCACAGAGCCCAACGCGGGGCTCAAACTCAAAAACTGCAAGATCATGACACTTAACTGACTGAGCCACCCAGGCGCCCTTCCTAGAAGCTAAATTCTTAAGCACACTAAAAGAACACAGTAAAGTTAGATTTAGGTGTGAATCCATCTCTGCTACTTACCTATGTGTTCCATAATATAAATCTCTTCTTTTTCTATGTCTCAATTCCTTCACACATAAAACGGGAGTTAAGAGTATTTGTATAGCTCCAAGCGGTACCTGGGTGACTCAGTCGGTTAAGCATCTGACATTTGGTTTCAGCTTAGGTCATGATCTCATGGTTCATGAATTCAAGCCCCGCATTAGGCTCTGCACTGACAGTGAGGAGCCTGCTTGGGATTTTCTCTCTCCTTTCTCTGCCTCTCTCAAAATAAATAAACATTTAAAAAATTTAAAAAAAGAGTATATGTATAAATTACTCATCACCATGGTAAATAGGGAAGGTAGTCCACGTATTTCCCTTTATAAATCACCTTCCATCTTTTACACAAGTTTCCTTTCATTTTAAAATATAAAGGGTAGTTTGAGGAAATAAAAACAGGTAAAAGTTTTCTCTCTTATGAATATTAAATTGTTTGACTCCATCAATGATAAAATAGCTAACATCTTTGAACTGTGGAAATGAGCCAGGCATGAAGTATCTTACATTATCCTCCATCTTTGTTTACATCAGTAATTAATGTAGTTCAGGAGGAAGCCCTTGAAACCTTGTATAAGCAAGATTTATCCCCACTGGAATTGATTACAACCATATGTCACCATTCAAAAGGTAATTGGAACATTTCATTAGAAAGTAATTGAAAAAAAGATTTATTTTAATGCCTCGTAATAAATAATCTTGATAAATACCATTGTTAACAGAGATATCTGCACCATGTAAGGAATTTGCTTTACATCAAAATATGGTATATGCTACATAAGATTCTTGGATTTTTCTAAGAAACTTTTACTTACTGTTTTTGTGACTGAGTAAACAATAGCACATTATTATACTGTGACCTTTCCTTTGTGAGAACAAGACCTTCTCTTTATGGCCACATGCCTTTACTATTCTCATGATTTACCTTGCAACAAGACTCTGGTTTGTTCTATATTTCTCAATCTCCTACATGTATGAGCAGAAATGTTTGGAGCAAAGCCCTAAAAGACAGTGATTCTAGGCTGTGAAGTCTATCACTTTGGCTAAATGGAGATGATGATAGGACACATCTCTTAGGGTCATAGCAAGCATTAAATGGGATGAAACACATAAAAGATTTGAGCCAATACTTGGAATACAAGAAGCACTCAATGAATATTACAAATAGAGATGATAGAGTAGGAAGACCTTGAAAGTACTATTGATATTTTAAATTGATATTTTAAGGAAACATTCCGAGTTCTAGGGCAAGCTTTTATTTAAATCACGTTGTAAAAGCATTTTTGTCTGCATTTTCATTTGTTTTGTGATCAAATTAAATACATGCGAACAGAGAAATACGCCATATTCTCGATACCAGCCATAGTCACTACTAGAGTGGACTTCCATCCCCCACCCCTGCACTAAAGGCTCTGAAATAGATCCAGAGTTTTATAACTCTGTGAGCTTCTGTATAGATTAAACCCATTTGATTTAGTTCTTCAACAAACTGAGATGAAGAGCAAAAATATCCTGAAAGGCCATATGCTGATCGAAATTAAATCATACTCCTAACAGGGAATCAATTGAAATATCAAACCAGTGGCAGAAGAGAAGTATGCAACTATTTTCATTCTACATCTCCAATAATTAACCATAGTTGAGAGCTTTTCTTGTCCTACTTTCACAACTGAATCATGGCAGAATAGGCCAGACCTGTACTGAGCACTCAATGGACATACATTTTTTGGTAACAGCTCTATAAAGGGTCTATTAGAATCATCATTACCTTTGTTTTGTAGATGAGTAAGTTGAGTTCAGAGAAGGTTAGCACTAATCCAAGATCACACAGCTACTGAGTGGAATGTCAGACCCCAGAATCTGTGTTTACTCACTCTGCTTTATTCCAGTGCAGTGTTTCTCCAGTTAGGATACAGAAAGCCACAGGATAAAATTGACACATCTTCCTGGAGAATGTTTTGCCTAAGGATTTTAAGGGAGAAGTCAAGTCATTTAGCCCATGATGAATCAAATCATTATTTTTTCCACTACATAGAGATATTATATGCTGCAGAACACTAAATCGTATGACTTTTTAAGCTGACTCCAGGAGACTTCAAAGAAACACTGGCCTTTCAGTGGGTCCTGTGCCCCACAGGAACATATGAATCTTCTAGAGTAATTGCTAATTCCGTGGAAGGTTTTGAGAAAGCTACTTTGAAGCCAAGTAGTCCTGGTTATATGAGGCTCACCTCTGTGAGTCAGTGACTGGGTGGCCTTTGGTAAGCCTCATCTGTTCAGTAGGGATTTGACCTGCAGATTCCCTGGACCACATGGAAGTCCAAAACTTAATAGGTTCTCAATACATGATATTTAATAAATCTGCACAAATCGCTCTGAAATGTGCCCTCAGTTTTGGTCAGCCACCGGTATACCTAGAATCCTCCAGCTAATCATACTCAGCCTGAGACCGAACCATTCACCTCTCTCTCTGTTGAGCTCTCAAATACAACTTCAGGCTTCCTGTGTTACCAATTTAACAAGAAAGGATCCTAGAATGGGTTGTGGAAAAAAAACCCACAAAGTACGTGGCTAGATATTAACCAAATTATCTATTTCATGGCTGGGCCCAAAATAGAAATTTTGAACTAATATAAAACAGACACTACTTGACCTTCATTTTCATTGAATGCCTTCATACTATCCAAAGTGTCTTTTAGCATAGCTAAGGTACTCCTTAAGTTTCAGTAGAAGTTACTTTTTCTTTAGAGCCCTAAAACTTCGTCTTGTTACTGTAACACGTGCTCATTCTTGGTAAATAGAGGCAGTTTTAGGGTAGCCTTTAAGAGAATGGGTTCCGATAACAGAGCTATGTTCGCTTGGAACACCCACTCTGCCACTTCCTCCTCAAATTGTTTTAATTAGCACAGTACCTCGTACCTAGTAAGTATGCAATAATTTTTAGCTGTAGTTTTGTAGTAAGTAGCTTTTCCAGTATTAAACTTGAGTGAAATGTAATTATTTACACCTGAGACATTAATTTTCACTTCTCAGCCTTTTAGAATGAGGTAGCTCACCTAATTCGGTCCCCACAGACAGGAATTACTGTACAACATATAAACAAACAAACGCAGGGTATTCCTTAGGGTGTCTCCGACTGTGGACATTGAGGGTGGACAGAAATCATCATGACCCCTTGATTCAGTGATGGGGTCACTTACATTAGAATCTTATGGCAGACAGACCATACATTCATTTGCTATTAATCTTTCAAAATATGTATACTGATGGGGACCAGGATTTGGTTTTTAGGGCTGGGACAAGTACCCTTTCACTTGCTCTCCTAACCCTTTCGTTGTGTAGAGGAGAGTGGATCTCCATGGTAAGTGAGTGGCAAATCTGGTAACAAGAATCCACTCGTGTTGGTGCTCCTTCCTGAGCTGAATTGACTTCAAAACTAGCAATTTAATTTAAAGGAGAAATCTAAATAACATTTGTTAATTACTTAATTTTCATTTTTAATTAAAATAGTTGACAGCCTAGCTCTGCTACACATGGAGTCAGGTTAGTTGCATGGGTCATTAAATGTTCTGAGAGCATTAGTTCTTATTGGGAAGTATTGAAAATTATTACTGTCATTAATGAGAACTGGGAGTGTGGAAATGTACATCATTTCTTTGATATTCAAATCAATTATTTAGTTTCCATCTCACTTGAGAAAGAATCTCTCAGAGCGAAAAATGTGATGGTTTGGAGATGGGAGGGCACAGGAAGAACTATTGAAAGACTTCCTGTGGAAACTGCAATTATGATGTCTGTACTTTCATATGCAGTCACCTTGGAAACCCCAGATTCTGAGAAATATGATTTGTTACAAAATCCAAACTCTAAGCACCATTACAGAGCCCATTTTAGACTACTAAGGCACAGTATTTGTGATCAGTTTTTCCCTTAGCAAATATAATGGACAGATTATACAGAACCTGTCGAGATATTCCGCTCTCAAAGCCATTGACATTTTACTAAATCTTGTAACAGTCTGAAACATACTATGGAGGAAAAATGGACTTCTTCAGCCAACCTGCCTTTGAACATCTTGGATTTAAATTATGCTTGGCATGCAAGCTTTTTGCAAAGTCTGTTATATTGCCACTGTGTAAGCCAGGATACCTCTCATGGATGGTGAGAATGCCAGAGGGTGGGACGCCTGGGTGGCTCAGTTAAGCGTCTGACTCTTGATTTCAGCTGAGGTTGTGATCCCAGGGTCATGAGATCAAGCCTCAAATGAGGCTCCATGCTGAGTGTGGAGCCTGCTCAGGACTGTCTCTCTCTCTCTCAATAAACAAATAAATAAGTATTTAAAAGTATCTGAGGTGGTTAGAGATGAGGAAGAAACATGATCATCCATCCTAACCAGAAGAGAGGAGGGAATGAACAGGTGTGACAGAATTTTTATCTGGATGACTACAGTAATAAAACTATTGTTTGTCACCACTTTCTGTATGCCATATCCTTGACTAAGGCACCCCTACATTTCCACATTCCAGCTTCATAACAGTCCTTTGAAAGAGATATTGTTATCCCTACTGAACACCTCAAAAACACTTTGTCCCTTTTCTGAGATCAACATCCAGCAGATGGTGGTGCTTGGATGTAAATCCTGACGCTGAATATCAAGCTTTATGTTCCTTCACAAGATATTTAGATTAATATATTTTGGGGAGGGGAACTATGGACCTCAAAGAAAATCTAAAAGGTAACATATTACAAGGGGCAAAATGTGGCCCTAAAAGCACAAATACAGAATGAGGTAGTTACCAGCAAAACGGGTCACACACTGAGGGATTTGGAGGTTTTTTTGGTTTAAAATCAGTACAACACTAACATGACCACAAATTGTAATGTCATTAGACTGCAGTAAGTGGTCCAGAGTCATACCAAGGAGGGTAAGGGAGAGACTGGTTCTTTTGGTCCTGGACCTTGCTCAGAATATAGCAGGAGTGCTGTATTCAATAATAGGTGGCAGAATCTAAGAGGGAAATCCATTCAACAAAAAGTTATTGAGCAACAGTCAGTGTCCTTGATGCTAGACATAAATCTAGGGGAATTACTGCCCTTACAGAGCTTATGCTAGAGGAAAAGATTAAATCAAGTAAACAGACAAATTATTACAAATTGTGTTCAGTGGCATTCCTTCAGTGACAGAAGGGGTGGTCAGGGAAGGCCTCTCTAAAGAGGTGGCATTTAAGGGAAACCAGACATAGGAAGAGGAAGATGAGAAAATGGGGCAGGTGGCCCTACCATCTGCTGCAGGCAGGATGACCAGGAGTGTTGCTCAAGTATACTCCCTGGAGCATCTGCTGAAGATCTTCTTTAGCCTGGATAAAGAAAACCTCACAGTAACTAGGGTGCTTGTCTTTACAAATTTGGAATATAAACCTATGGGAACTTTAGATTACTTAGCACGCCATAGAATGAGACTTCCAACCAATATGTGGAACCACTTTTCAGCAAGCAAAACCATGGAATATTACAAAACATACTGGCTAGAAATCAGGATGCCTGGGTTTGGTATACAACTCTTAAGGCACGTGGTCTGGACCATGACATTTAACCCCTCTGACCCTCTATTGCTTTCTCTCACAAATGAGGTTGTAACTGAATACCAGATGGAACAAAATACATGAAAAGCGCTCAATGTGCAGGGCATATAATATGCCTTCATTAATGGTATGTGAATCTAAATCTGTCCCTGGTTTTCACTTGAGGCCTCTGAGGCTCCTTTGAATCAGACGATGTAAAAACTTAACTCAAAAATACAGAATGAATCACAGGGGTTGTAAGAGAATAAGGTCAGAGGGAATACTATTAATTTTTAAGCTAAAAACTGAAGAGCCACCATGTTAAACATGATGGTAGCTAATACCATGCTCTTAAAGTTATCTGCCATCAAAATTTCACTCCACATTACTTTAAGTGGTCCGTTATACTGATACAAGTCAACTTGTTTAAATTGGCTGTTGGTTCATTAGTGTTTATCAAGCATACAACTAAAATATGAGAGCAATTTTTAAAGCACTTTTCTTGAAATAAGAATTCGACTTTGAGCTCTTGAAGATTCAAAGAGAGTTAATGAACTTAAGATCAATGAAGAAACGGTTCAAGAAATATACACACCCCTTGGGTAAAGAATCCCACTGATTTGCTAAAGTTGTATATACACAGTATCATTACATCAGCAACACAGAAATACAGTTGGCCAGGGTAGTACGTTGGACCCACAGGGTCGGTACTGCAGGTCTCAGTTTTATCAAGTATATTAACTTAGCTGCCATCGTCATAGTTTGGGTTCCTTTTCCACCAGAAGCAATACCACAACTAGTCTATTCTCATTAGTGGGATGGTAGCATTCCATATTAAAGTTTCTCTACCTATATCACACGCATAGATCTGCTAAGTCAATCTAAGCCAGTAGTTTTCAACCATCACCACATAGAGAAGTGTTTTAAATATATAAATGTTCTGGCACTTTTATTTAGTTTGTGTGGGATCTGACCCAAGTTTTGTTTTGTTTTGTTTTTCATTCAAGTTAGTTAACATACAGTGTAGTGTTGGTGTCAGGATTTGAACCCAATGATTCATGACTTACATAGTATACCCAGTGCTCATCCCAACAAGTGCCCTCCTTAATGCCCATCACTCATTTATTCTATCCCCGCACCACCTCCCCTCCAGCAAGCTTTGAAAGTTCCCCTTGTGACTCTGACTGAATTGAAATTTCCCAGCCATTGGCTTCAGCCAATTCAAGAACTCTTCAAAAGCAGCCATTATAATTAACCAAAGCACCAGAAACTTTTCAACCCCACCCACTAGTTTTTTTTCTAAATTATGTCCCTTTCAAACATAATTTTTTTCTATTTCATTTTTTGCCTCAAACTTAGAACACACAGAGTAATCCTAGGTATTGGTGTTAGCATGAATATGCTATTTCCTAAATGTTGGCATTAACCCTCTTCTATTTCAGTTACCACATATAGTACCTGGTTTTTATGATGTTTTGAAGGTCGCTCCCCAAAGTAACAAAAGCGATTGTCTTCATTCTCTGAGGATGAGAGCAAAATATGATCTAAAAGCTTGTCTAGGTTTGGAAGTGATTAATGTAGATTCTTATGATGAAGGAAATGAAAACGAGAAATCTGGATAAGTAATCACTGTTTCCACAAAAACAATTTCAACAAAAAATGAGGTTGAAACGGAGAGAACAAACTGATAATGCCAACGGCAAATAAATTATTCTCTGAGTTTTAAAAACAGACCTTGTGATAGCATTTAAAGTTTTGTGGGGTTTTTTGATTCATGACACTTCTGAGTATAACCGAGGAAGAAAGGGACACTATTGCTGCCCCATGTTTTACAGGTATTTGGAATGAAATTTGAGCAGAGAAGGATAGCCTACAAATGAATGCAGAATGTGCCAAGAAATGATGGTTCAATAAAGAAAACATTTCTCCAGGGCTTTATAAATCTAAGAGACACAATCACATTTCTCCTTGTCATATTCCCTGGGCCACACCACAGCTGGGAAGCCACCTCAGAGGGCAGCAGAGTCTGGATGCTGTGGAACTCTGGTCAGGACTTTGCTTTGTATCTGGCTATTGAAAGAGAATATTTCAGAGAAGATGTTCACCCTCATGGGATGCCACCATCATTACTTGGCTGAGACAGTTCTTGGGGTGTACCTACCTAGTCTCAGCAGTCAAAACACGTCCATAGGATCTGACTAGGTTTTCAAATATTTCTTTTGAGCGGTATATACATAGTACCATTAACCATACAGAAATACACTGCCAACCATGATCAAACATACCTCCTACTTTTCTATCTCTAGCCCTACATGTTCACATTTCCACTTGATACCTCAGACCCCTCCGATCTGACATGTCTGGGACTCAATTCATGATACTCTAGAAGTGCTCTGTTTCTACTCTTCCCTACATCAGTGTCTGACCCACAATACTGGGAATCATCCTGGAGTCATTCCACCATCAAATCGAAGTCACCATCTTCTCGTACCTGGATAACCTTAGACTTCTGTCTGCTCTCTTTGCAATCCTCTTGCCCCCCTGTATGCACTCTGTAGACAGATATATAAATAATAATTGTGTGTGTGTGACACACACACACACAGTATTAGAGTTTCCTAAATAAACACAATCAAGAGGAAATATATATCTAATAAGGAATTGGTTCACACAATTATAGAGGCTGAGCAGTCCCAAGCTCTGCAGGCAGCAAGCTAGAGACTCAAGAGAGCCAGTTGTGTAAGTTCCATTCTGAGGGCAGGAAAAATTCCTTCTTAGCCTTTGTGTTCTATTCAGGTCTTCAGCTGATTGGATAAGGCCCACTCACATTAGGGAAGGTAGTCTACCGATTTAAATGTTAATCTCATCCAGGAACACCCTTACAGACTCACTCAGAATAATGTCTGACCAACTGTTTAGGTATCCCATAGCCCAGTCATGCTGACACATAAAATTAATTACCACAGTAATCTCTGCCTCATGGACATTTGATCATGTTGTCCATTATCATTTTACTCCCCTATACCACCTCTCCATTTTAAATCCTTTATTGTCTCACCATATTCTGCCAGGCCAGGCCTGACTTACCTCTTCTTATTGATACCACATTTCTATCAGCTGCCCTTCAATTTCTTTTAACCGAAACTATTTTCCTCCTAAAAGTCTTCAGGCATGCTGTTCCCTCTGCTTGAAACATTCATCTTTTACCAGGCTAACACCTTCTCATCCGTCAGATGTCAGCATAAGCTTTCCTAGGCTCCAGCTTTTCCCATGACCCAGCCTCCAGTTATAAGTCCTAATAGCTTCTCCATTACGGACTCTTCACCACCATAAACAAGTTGCTTAATGTATCTCATCCTCACTAGCACATAAACTCACTAGGGCAAGGATTAGGATTACCTTGTTTACAGCTGTAACCCCAGAATCTTGCATATACTAAGAATTCAATAAATGTTTCTTAAGCAAATAAATGAGCTAATTCTTAAAGGACCTTCAAGACCAACCCAGACTCTGCCAATCAGGGATACAGGCCACTTCACTGTGTCCCCTTAGACCTAGTGTTATAAGCGTTTATTAAATATATCAGCAATCTCTACACTGGAAAAGAAGGGTTGATTCAAAAGAATGTTTTGTGATGGCCTGACATGCTTTTTATAGAAGGAAACTTCAAAACAGTTTTGCCCTAGAGGACAGAATATCACTGCTTTTGTCAGAGAAATGGCCTTCAAATGAGAATATCCAGTCCATTTCTTAAATCTTCAGAGCAGAACCCTAGAATATTCTGCTTAGATTTTTCAACTCAGGATTTAAAGACAGATCTAACTCTAAAAATTCAGCAGCTTCACTGGTAAAATTTAAATCCCTACTGAAGATATAAGGGGCTTGAATTTCAAAGTAAAACTCACTCAACTTAAAAGTAGACCTTATATAATTAGAAAAGCCCAAGTTTCTTAGTTTTTTCAGGTACTTATTTTATGTCAACCAGTTTCTGTATGGGAAGTTGATTCTGTATTTGGAAGTTCAAGTCAAAGTAGCCATTTAAAACAGGATCATGTGGGTGGATTTGTACTGTACCAATTTGGCTATGTTAGAACTACGTTTCACTGACCTACAGGAAAACAATGGGTCATTTGCTTACAGAATTCATTTCCCAATTTATTCTTGGCAAATGCAGTATTCACTTGGTCCAGATATTAGAAATTTGAGCATATCTAAACACAAACTGACTTGAAAATCAAACTGGTTTAATTTAGAGACTGGTTTCTTAGCAACAGATCTATAAGTGATTATTAACCAAATAATTTTTTAAAGAAGCACATTATCACATTGTGATTCCAAGGTGATGGATGTTAACTAGACTTTGATATACAAATATCAAATCATTCTTCTGTACACCTGAGACTAATGTCAATTATATCTTAATTTTAAAAAGTAATAAAATGAAATAACATAGTACAATTAAAAAAAAAAGAACTATGTTTCCTGTAATTCCCTTCACTGAGTTAGCATGGCTGCATGAGGACTGAAGGGTGGCGTTAAATAGCAGATATAGTCCTTTTACCCCCGAAGGTCAGTGCAGGGCACCAGGCACTGTTGGAAATCACCTGCCAGCTCACCTGCTTAGTGTGGGGCAGCAGCCAAGTCTTTAACCCCTCCAGCTCATGTGCCAGGTCCATGCTTTCTTCACAAAGAGCAGCAGGGGTGTCCAGGTGGCTCAGTCGGTTAAGCATCCTACTTCGGCTCAGGTCATGATCTCACAGTTCGTGGGTTCAAGCCCCGTGTCGGGCTCTGTGCTGACAGCTTAGAGCCAGGAGCCTGCTTCTGATTCTGTGTCTCCCTCTGTCTCTGCCCCGCTCGCTCTTTCTGTCTCTCAAAAATGAATTTAAAAAAAACATTTTAAAAATGTTAAAAAAAAAAGGGGGGGGAAGCAGCTTTTCTTTCACTCAGAGACTTTGAACTGGTACTTGTTGGCCATCTCTTACCGCTTCTTCCTGATAGGTTCCAGCTCATCCTCTCCCTCCACTTCACATCCATCTCCCCTTCCTGACTGCCTGTCCTGCTGACTTAAGACCCAAGATCAGACACAAAGACACATTAAATTCCTACAAGGTGTCTATATATTTTCTATTTACAGAGGTTCTCTTTCTCTGATTGAACATTGATCAATAAACTTCTAGAGAGTTTTCTAGCAAACTGGCAACACTTAGACCAAACCCTTAGACCTTAACCTTAGATCTGGCTCTTAAAAAGTTGGCACATTCATGGTATAGAGAATAGTAATAGGCTACCAAGTTTTAAAATTGAGGTGATTTCACTGTAATTTCAATTTCCATCTTCTTTGAAAAATCAGAAACTTGGACCTCTAGTGCAGTAGAATGGTAGTCTAAGTATCCTAACCAGCACACCCACTGAAAAAACCTAAAATTGGAAATTAGGATTTTTCAGAATCCAAGAACTAAAACAGCATGGGAATCTAGAGAAGTAACCTGAGTATCAAGTCCAGCTATAACTTTACAGATTTTGCTGAACTAGATGAAACTCAGCTACAGTTTTAATGTCCTAGTAGTCATAGGAGCAAAACAGATCTCAGGGCCAACCTGAAACAGTCTAATTAGAGATCCCACAATGAAACTTGGACCCCAGTGTACCCAACTCTCACCCAGTGGATTGCAAGGGAAGTTAACTATTTTGAATCTCAGCACTGAATGGAAGGGAAAGAAAAAATGATTCCAAAGTTTGGTAACTCAAAACTGACCCTCACTGTGGCTTATAGCCTGAATATGTATTACTTAGGTGGTTCTAAAACCTCAAGCAAAAAAATTAGTTTACAGTTGGCCCAAGCTGATGGTGGCACCAGTGACTGATGACAAATGCAAATCCTCTCTAGAAAAAGCACCCTAAATGCAGGTCTCAATTTCTACAGATAAAGAAAAATATGAATTCACAAATGAGAAACATTAAACACTTAAATGAGGCACCATGAGCAGGAGAGCAAGCAGGAAAATGAGGCAGCAAATTTAGACCCACTGAAGCTTCCAATATAGGAATTAGTAGAGAAAGAATATAAAACAAGTATATTTACTCTGAGTAAAGAAACAAAAGAATGAATTGAAAGAGTAAAAGAGTAAAAGAGCCTGGGTGGCTCAGTTAGTTGCACATCCAACTTCAGCTCAGGTCATGATCTCCCAGTCAATGAGTTCGAGGCCCATGTCAGGCTCTGTACTGACAGTTCAGAGCCTGAAGCCTGCTTCAAATTCTGTGCCTCCCTCTCTGCCCCTCCCCCCACTTGCACTGTTTCTCTCTCAAAAAATAAACATCAAAAAAAGTTTTTTTAAAGAAAGAGTAAAAGATAAAGACATATAAAAATGACTAATTAGAACATGAACCAAACAGAATTTTTAGAAATGAAAATATTATCTCAAAAAGTAAAATTCCAATGGATATTGAGAGATAGGTGAAAAATCAGTGAACATGAAAATATATCTGAGAATTATCCAAGGAGATACAATAACAGGAAAGCTGGAGTGAGAGTGTCTAGTCCGAGTTTCAGAATGAAAAGAGCAAAAGAATGGAGCAAAAACAATTTTCAAAGAATATCAGGTGAGTATTACTCACACGTGATGAAAGATACAAAACTACAAATTTAGAGACTGAAAAAAAATTCAAGTAGAGTAAATAAAATGAAATCCACATCGAGACACATCAGAATAACATACCAAAATGCCAAATATAAAAAGCAACAGGAGAGGAAAGAACCAAATAGAAGTTCTAGAACTGAAATTAGACTGACAGCTGATCTCTTAACAACAACTGTGAGAATGGGAATACAAAGGAATGATATCTTCAGTTCTCAGACAAAATAACTGTCAGCATAGTTGTGCATCCAGCCAAAATTCCTCCCACAGGGTAGGGCACGAAATTTAAAGATTTATTCCAGAAAAACAAAAGTAAAGATTTGGCCCAGCAGACCATCACTGAAAGAAAATACCAAGAATTTTGTTTTATGTTAAAAACAAAGGGAATTTTAAGATGACAGAATAACGGAAGAAAGTAGAAACTACGTAGACATATATAAATAGTATATAGACAGTAATCTTTCTGGATTAAAGAATACAAGCCAAAATATGTAATAATAGCACATAAATGAAGAATGGTGAATTTGGGCAGCTAGATTTAAAAAGAAAATCCATTAAAGAATCAATATTGTTAAGATATCAACTCTCCCCAAAATTGTTTTATGGGTTCACAATCAAAATCCCAACAGGCTTTAAAATTTCATATGGAGAAGGAAAGGCTATAGAATAGCCAAAAGAATCTGTTTTCCTTTTACAAAGGTTAAAGGACTGACACTACCTGATTTTGAGACTTATGAACGCAGTCAGGACGGTATTAGCATAAGGTTAGACATAGATAGATAAACAGAACAGAATAGAGACTTTAGAAATAGATCTATCAAAATGGTTAATTGATTTTCAGCCAAACAGTGCTATTCAGTGGGGAAAGGGGTATCTTTTCAATAAATGGTGCTGCAGCAACAGGGTAAATCTCTTGGGAGAGTACTCAATACTATTCTTAAAAACTAATTCAAGATGGATCATAAATCTAATATAAGAGCTAAAACTATAAAGCTTCTAGAAGAAAATATAAGAGGCTATTTTTGTGACCCTGGTGTAGGTGTTGGTTTATTAGAAAAGGTACAAAAAGTACTCAACATAAATTCATCAAGATAGTGTTGGAAAAGAAAGGAGGGAGGGAGGGAGAGGAAGAAAAAGAAACAGAAAAGCCCAATCATGGAGTGGGAGAAAATACTGGATATATACCATATCCTATATATATATGAAAAAGAACTTTTACACAAAATATATAGTAAATCAATAATAAAAATACAAATAACACAACTGTAAAAAAAAAAGTTGGGCATGAGATTTAAAAGATCCCTCTCAAAATAACATCTGTGATAGCCAATAAGCACATGAAAAGCTGCTTCAAGTAATTAGTCATCAGAAAGATGATGATTAAAGTACCAATTCATAGCCACCAGAATAGTTTTACTTACATCAATATTGGTAGTAGGGATGTAAAACTGTGCATCTTGGAAAATGGTTTGCAGTTTCTTATTGTATTATTCTACTGCTATATGGCACATTACCCTAAAGCTTAAAAACTTAAAGCAATAGACGTTATCTCACTGTTTCTGTGGGTCAGAAATCTGATTGCAATGTAGTGATGCCTCTAACTCAAGATCAGTTGTGAGGCTGCAGTTAAACTGTTGGTCAAGGCTGTGTCTTTTCAAATGCTTGGCTTGGGGAGGATCTATTTCCAAAAACATTCCTGTCGTTGTTGGCAAGATTCATTTTCCTGTAGACTGTTGGATTGAGGGTCTTGATTCCTCATAGGCTAATGAGCTTCCTCAGTTTCTTAGATATCTCCATAGGACAGCTCTCAAGATAGCAGATGGCACACCGCAGAGTGAGGGAATGAGAGCACTAACCCAATATGAAAGTCTTAGCCTTTTTTAAACTAATATCGTAAGTGACCTCTCATTGCTTTTGTCATGGTCTACTTGTGTAGAACACTTCAAACCTAAAGGCACATTCAGACTATAAGTGAAAGGATGAAAAAATATATTGCATGCAAATTGAGGTTAAAAAAAGCCAAGGTAGCACTACTTATATAAGACAAAATAGACTTTAAAACAAAGACTCCAACTAAAGACAAAGAATGGCATTACATAATTATAAAGGGGTCAATTCAACAAGAGGATAAAACAGTTGTATATATCTAGGCACCCAACATAGGAACACCTAAATACATAAAAAAATTTTCAGAGACATAAAGGGAGAAATTGACAATAATATAATAATAGTAGGGGACTGTCACTGGGTAAATCACCTAGACAGAAAATCAAGAAGGAAATACTATCTTTGAATGACAAATAGACTAGATAGACTTAATGGATATATACAGAACATCCCATCCCATCATATATAACAGATATATACAAAACAACACAATACACATTTTTTTCAAGTGCACATGGAACATTCTCCAGGATAGATCACATGTTAGACCACAAAACAAGTCTCCATAAATTTAAGAAAACTGAAATCATAGCAGGCATCTTTCCTGGCCACAACAGTATAAAACTAGAAATCAATCACAATAACAAAACAAAACAAATCTGGGAAAAAAAACACAAATATGTGTAGACTAAACAACATGCTACCAAACAGCCAGTGACCAATGAAAAAATCAAAGAGGAAATCAAAAAATACAGGAAGACAAATGAAAATGAAAACACAATGCTCCAAAATCTTTGGGACACAGTGAAAAAAGTTCTAAGAGGGGACTTTATAGTGATTAAAGGCTATCAAGAAATAATAAGAGTCTCAAATAAACAATATAACCCTACTCTTAAAGGAATTAGAAAAAAGAACAAAGCTCAAGGTTTAGAGAAGGGAGGAAATAACAAAAATGAGAGCAATAATAAATGAAATAAAGACTAAAAAAGCCCAATAGAATAAGATCTATGAAACCAAAAGCTGGTTCTTTGAAAAGGTAAAATTGATAATCCTTTACCCAAACTCATCAAGAAAAAAAGAGAGGGCACAAATGAAATAAGAAATGGAGCAGAAACAACCAACACCACAGAAATGCACAGGATTATGAAACTACTATGAAAAATTATATGCCGACAAATTGAACAACCTGGAAAAAATGGATAAATCGCTAGAAAAATACAATCTTCCAAAGCTGAATCAGAAAGAAATAGAAAATCTGAACAAAACAAAATTGAATCAATAATCAAAAAAACTCCCAAGAAATAAAAGTCCAGGCTAGATGGATTCACAAGGTGAATTCTATGAAACATTTAAGGAAAAGTTAATACCCATTCTCCTCAAACTATTTCAAAAAATAGAAGAGGAAAGAAACCTTCCCAATCATTTCACAAGGCTGAAAATACCCTGGATACCAAAACTAGACAAAGACACTTCCAAAAAAGAAAACTACAGGCCAATATCCCTAATGAACATAGATGTAAAACTCCTGAACAAATTATTGGCACACCACATTCAACAGTACCTCAAAAAGATTATTCTCCACAATCTTGTGAGATTTATTCTGGGGATGCAAGCATGGTTCAGTATTCTCAAATCAATCAATGTGATACACCACATCAACAAAAAGAATAAAAATCATCTTATCCCAATAGATGGAGAAAAACGTTTGACAAAATTGAATGTATGTTCATGATAAAAATCTCAGTGAAGTGGGTTTAGAAGGAATGTATCTCATTATAATAAAAGCCATATATTAAAAACCCACAGCTAATATCATCCTCAATGGTGAAAAACTGAGAATGTTTCCTCTATAAGATCAGGAACAAAACGTGGCTATCCATTCTCACCACTTTTACTGAACATAGTACTGGAAGTTTTAGCCATAGCACTCAGATAAGAAGAAGAAATAAAAGTCATCCATATTGGAAAAAAAAAAACAAAAAACATTATTTGCAGATGACATGAGACCCACCAAAAAACTACTAGAAACAATAAATGAATTCAGGAAAGTTTCAGGATACAAAATTAATATACAGAAATCCACTGCATTTCTATACCCTGAAAGTATAATAGAAATTAAGAAAACAATTCCATTTATAATTGTACCAAAAAAATAAAATATATATGAATCAACTTAACCAAGAAGGTGAAACACCTGTACTGTAAAAACTATAAAGCACTGATGAAAGAAATTGAACATGACACAAATATAAAGACATACTATGCTCATGAATTGGAAGAATTAATATTGTTAAGATGTCCATACTGCCCCAAGAAACCTACAGATATGATACAATCCCTATCAAAATACCAATAGCATTTTTCACAAGACTAGAAGAAATAATCCTAAAATTTGTATGGAAGCACAAAAAAGCCCAAACAGCCAAATCAATATTGAGAAAAATGAATGGAGATGGAGGTATCACAATCCCAGACTTCAAGATATATTACAAAGCTGTAGTATGCAAAACAGTGTGGCACTGGCACGAAAATAGACACAGAGATCAATGGAACAGAGAGCCGAGAAATAAACCCATATTTGCAGGGTCAATTAATATACTACAAAGGAGGCCAGAATATATTATGGGGAAAAGACAGTTTCTTCAATAAATGGTGCTGATAAAAATTGGACAGCTTTGTGCAAAATAACGAACTGGACCACTTTCTTACACCATACACAAAAATAAACTCAAAATAGATTAAAGAACTAAGTGTGAGACATGACCATAAAAATCCTAGAAGAAAACAGACACTATTTCCTTGATATAAGCCTTAGCAACATTTTTTTTTCTAGCTATGTCTCCTCAGGCAAAAAACAAAAATAAACTGTTGGAACTATGTCAAACTAAAAAGTTTTGCCCAGAAAAGGAAACCATGAACAAAATTAAAAGGCAACTTATTGGGTGGGATAAGATCATTTTCAAATGATATTTCTGACAAGGGGTTAATATCTAAAATATGTAAATAACTGATACAATTCAATACCAAAAGCCCCACAAATAACCCAATTTAAAAAATGGACAGAGGACCTGAATAATAAATATTATTTTAAAGAAGACATACAGATGGTCAACAGTCATGTGAGAAATGCTCAACATCACTAATCATCAGGGAAATGCAAATCAAAACCACAATGAGATACCACCATACACCTATCAGAATGGCTAGAATCAAAAAGACAAGAAATAACAAATGTTGGCAAGGATGTGGAGAAAAAGGAACCCTTAGGCACTGTTGGTGAGAATGTAAATTGGTGCAGCCACTGTGGAAAACAGTGTGGAGATTCCTCAAAAAATTAAAAATAGAAATACCATACAATTCAGTAATTCCACTACTGGTTATTTATGCAAAGAAAATGAAAATGCTAATTTGAAAATATGCCTCCATGTTTATTGCAGCATTGTTTACATAGTCAAGATATAGAAGCAACCAAAGTGTCCATCCATAGATGAAAGGATAAAGATGTCACACACACACACACACACACAAATGGAATATTACTCAACCACAAAAAAAGGATGAGATCTTGCCATTTCTGACATGAATGGACCTAGAGGGTATTATGCCAAGTGAAATAAGTCAGAGAAAGACAAATACCATGTGATTTCAGTTATATGAGGAATCTAAAAAACAAATGAATAAACAAAAAACAAAATCAGACCCATAAATACAGAGAACAAACTGATGGCTGCCAGAGAGTAAAGGAGTAGTGGGGGTTAGCAAAATAGGTCATGGAGAGGAGATACAGACTCCAGTAGTTATGGAATGAGTAAGAGTGTTCTATGGTGATAGATGGTAGCTGCATTGTGGTGAGTATAACATAACATATAGTCTTTGAATCACTATGTTGTACACCTGAAAAATGTTAACATTATGTGTAAACTATGCTTCAGTTAAGGAAAAAAGCACATGACCCTCTCCCAAAGGTCACACTGTACACCTTCAATATATATGTTTGTCAATAAAATAAAAAGATCTGTGCATTTCACTGTATGTAGATTTCAATAAAAAATCATCAGAAAGAAAAAATAATCCAGTTACATGAGAAAATCTAAAACATAACCATACAGAATAGTTGCTATTTAAAAGTATGAAAAAATGTGTCCAAGATAGAAACTAATATAAACAGAGTGAGAACAACTATACTAATAGGCAAAATTAATTTTAAGGTAAAAAAAACATTTTAAGAAATAAAGAGGACCACTACACAATATAAGAAGAAAAGACATAACAATTCTATGCTGGAATGTATTTAACAACATACTGCTTTTAGTAACTGACCTAAGAAGTATGTGTGTGTGTGTTTAACTGTTCTTTTTAAATATATATATCTATACACACATATATATCTTATATATATGGAATTAATAACCACATATAGAAGATAGCACCAACAATTGCAATAACACAGTCTTTTCAAACAGGCATGAATATTTGTAAAAATTGACACATACTAGGCCAAAAACCTAATCTTGATTTTTAAAGACTTGATTTTATAAATAAAATATTTTCTATTATAAGATTATCAGTTCAAAACCAATCAAGAAAATACATACTAAAAATACAGTCTAGAAAATCTTACATGCTTAGAAATTAAGGACAACACTCTATAAAACTCATAAACAACAGCAAAAATTGTACTAAAATTTTAAAAAAATATATTTGCACCCATATTACAAATACTCCACAGGGACACTGCCCCCAAAAAAGTGCATAACCTTAAATTCATATATTAAAAATTAGGGAAGGCAACATATTTCAGAACTTAGAACAACTGCAGATTTATCCTTATTTATCTAGAACAAAAGAAGAAGAAATTCAAGAAATAGAAACAAATTTGAAAAATAAGATGGGCATCTGAGTGGTTCAGTAGGTTGGGTGTCCAACTCTTGATTTCGGCTCAGGTCATGATCTCACGGTTCATGGGTTCAAGTCCCGCATCGTACTCTGCACTGACAACATGGAGCCCGCTTGGGATTTTCATTCTCCCTCTCTGCCCCTCCCCCAGTCATATGCAGGCTTGCAGTCTCTCTCTCAAACAAACTTTAAAATAAAGTAAGATAGAGAAACCCAAAGTTAGTTCTTTGAAAAGAATAATTGGCAATACTGTTCAAGGGGGAAAAGATGTGAAAAAAAAATATTTGAGACCCAAAATTACAAAACTACAAATGCAAGCGTATTTGAAGATATTATGAAAAGCTCTGCCAACAAATTTAAA
This sequence comes from Acinonyx jubatus, assembly GCF_027475565.1. NCBI lineage: Eukaryota > Metazoa > Chordata > Mammalia > Carnivora > Felidae > Acinonyx > Acinonyx jubatus. The sequence goes on along the minus strand of NC_069380.1, from coordinate 188,238,066 downwards.
TCTTTATATGAAATGGAAAAATACCAAGAAAAAATATAACTTACCAAAACCCAACCTGCCAAAAAACACAAAACCTAGCTAATCCTGTAAATATTTTAATAAAAATGTCTTTCTGTGCCCAAAGGAGGGTTGTCCTTTAAATGAGTTTAAATAGGCCAGATACAAATCAGTCTAATTTTTCATAAGAAATCCAGACTATAGAAAAGTGATGGAACCTGGCAAAAAAACTATAGGATAAACTCACTTATGAGCTAACACAGGTACAAAATCCTAAAAAAATATTAACAAATAGTTTCAGAAGTAAAAAAAAAAAAAAGATACTCTGCAATTACAATGTTGGGTTAAGGCCAAAAAAATAGAAATGAGTTATAGGAAAATTAATATAATTCACCACATTAATATATTAAAGAGAAATAGTACTTGATAAAAATTCATATTAATGTATGACAGAAACTACTAACAAAATAAGAATAGAAAGGAACTCTCATATCTTGATAAAAAGTATTATTTTTAAAAATGCTGAGAACAAAATATCATACTTACTAGTAGATTGTTGAAAGTTTTCCCTTTAAAGTTAGGAAAAAGGAAGATTGCCATTTCTTGACTTCTGGTCAACATTATATGAGAGTCTTATACAGTAAGTACAACATGAAAAGAAAAAGAAATGGCTTAGGAAATAGATATAAAACTCTTGTAAATTAACATAATTAGTGCCTACAAACAAACAAAAAACTTAGAACAACCTCTGCACAAAAAATGAAAAATAACATAGGTATTGATTATAAGATCAGCACACAAAAAATATTGGATATCAGTACAACAGGAGAGAGGAATAGGGATAAGAGATATACTTTATAAAAATACCATTTTCAATAGCCACAAAAGTATACTAATCCCACATAGAGAGAATTGTAAAACTTTATTGAAATACACCAAAGAAAACATAACTAAATAGAGACAGATGCAATGGCAATACAATGAACATAAGACCTTGAAGACCAAGGTAAGAGGACTTGCCTTGTGAAATATACAGACTTTTAAAACTGTAACAAATAAGCTAAAATAATTGATTATTGTCACAGGAGTAGACAAATAATAGCAAAACAGACTAGAAAGTCCCCAAAGAGACCCATAGGTATATGGCAATGCCATATGGCAAAGCTAAATATGGGCTTTTCAGTATATGATAAGATCATGGATATACATCTGTTTGGACCCCAGCCTCAGACCATACACCAAAGGTTCTACTGATGAATTAGAAACTTCATGAAAAAGCAAAGCTTGAAAGTTTTGAAAACAGTATATTAGATCTTTATGACCTCAGTGTAGGGAAGGATTGCTCAAATAAGACATAGCACAAGCCCTAGAGGAAAAGACCATAAATTTGTCGCTATTAAAATATAAAATATAAAACCCATTCTTGAAAACATGCTAAGCACAGAGTGAAAAGACAAAAACCACAGACTCGAAAAGAAATTGTAAATACATCAAACTGCTAAATACTTCTTTTTCAGAATATGAAGTATGGCTACTACAATTCACACACAAAATAACAATAGAAACAATTAAAATAGACAAAAGACATTTCACTGAAGGAGAATCCCAAATGGCTTCCAAACAAATGAAAAGATGCTTAACTCCACTACTAATCTGGGCAATGCAAACTTGAAAGACAATAGCATCCCATTTCACACTCGTGTCATACTAAAACATTATCAAATGCTGGTAAGAGAGAAGAACCAGAACTCCATATAGTACTGGTGGGACCTGTACACACTACACTACTATGAGCTACTAGTATCTACAAAAGCTGTAATTATGCATCGTCCAGAAGCTAGCAATTCCACTCTTCACATATGTGTCCTCAAGAAAATTACACACGTGTACCAGGAGCCGCATACAGAATGTGCTGAGATGTACTGTTGATAGACAAAAACCTAGAAGCAACCCAAATGTCCAACAGAGGGATGGACAAATTAAGAGGACACCGGGGAAACAATAAATCACAGCTATGTGCTATAGCATAGCTGCACCTCAGGAATATAATGTTGAGGTGGGGGAGAAGTCGCTGAAGAATATCTAAGTGGAATTGTTTTATGCGTCAAGTTTAAAAACATGCACTGGTACACAATGGCATAAGGATGCAAACATGTAGTAATACTATAAAGAGAAGAAAATAGTCAACACAAAATTCATAATAGTAGTTACTCTTGAGAAAAGGCAATGGGTGGGAATAGGAAAAAAAAAACAGCTCAGGACATTACAAAGGTCATCAGTAACCAGCCAAATTAGAATAGGAGCCGCCTCCTATGGAAAGCATTTTCATCACTTGCCTTATATTGCTGTGCAGAGACTATTTTCCTCACAGCTTTCTTATCGGTCACTGATTTACATCACCTGCATAGTGTTTGTGGGCACCTGAGATTATGACCTTTGCTTTAGGGCAGTGGTTCTCAAAGTGTGATCCCAGAACCAGCAGCTTCAACTTGCCACGAGTACGTACTGCATCCAAACTCTGGGGGTGGAGCCCAGCAATCTGTATTTTAACAAGCCCTCCAGGTGATTCCGATGCCCACTGTCGAGAACCCTTGTTTCTGAGGACCTGGCCCAGCCCATGGACCTCCCTGCCTGGCCATTCTTCAGTTCTGAGTCTGTTCAGTCCTGCCATAAGACGGTTGCACTCTCTTCTAATGGAAGCAGTATTTCTTTCCAACAACCAGCAGGACCCTCAAATGCCCCCCATCAGAATGGAGCCGCCTCCCATTTTTCCTTCCTCAATGCCATTTTAGCCACTGTGCTGTGACTGGTTATCTAGTGTCAGAAATTGACATCACAGGAGTGCTCTATGCAGGCTCCCAGGGCTCTGGTAGGAGCTTTTTACCACAAGGGAAAGATTAACATGTGAACGAACTTAACTATTAGGTTTGCCTAACAGCAAAAGATATCAAGATAGATAGGCTACAAAGCAGAATTCAGTTACCTTTTTGTCTCTGCTTCCAGGAAATTGCCATTTCTACCTTTATTGTAGTTTTTCACAATAAAAGACAGTTTCAGAGTAGCGCCCTTTCTCAGCTCCCTGATACTTTCAAGACTGAGAGGGGAGAAAAAGATAGCAGTCATTCTGAGTCCACTTCTCTGGCCATGGAGCCCACCTGCTGATCTCAGAGCCCACAGGAGGCACACAAGAGTAAAGGGAATTCTAATGTCCATCTGAAATGCCAGCACGCCATCTGATCAAGTTCTCCTAGCTCTAAACATTTTTTTCTATGTTAAATTGTTTTTACCCCAGCTATCTATTTATATGATCAGTCCGTTTGAATGTTTTTACTCCAGCTATCTATTTGTATGATCAGTCTGTTTGAATGCTACATACCAAATATGAACACATTCACCATGTCCTGAACTTGATGTCACTAATGTCAGTTATTTAAATTTTGAGAAATATTGCATATGGGGAAGTATGTATCACTGAGCCATACGCAATACCATCACCTTACCCTTATTTATAGATACTGGCTTTGGAAATACAGGTGCTAATTCCATGAAGAGGTGGACTTTACAAAGAATGGTGTGAAGGGGCACCTGGTGGCTAAGTTGATTAAGTGTTCAACTTCAACTCAGGTCATGATCTCAGAGTTCGTGAGTCCAAGCCCCACATCGGGCTCTGCACTGACTTTGTGGAGCCTGCTCAGAATTCTCTCTCCCCTCTCTCTCTGCCTCTCTCTCTCTCTCTTTCTCTCAAATAAACAAAATTTAAAGAATGGTGTGAAGATATGATAGACAAGAAAGAAGTCCAATTTTTCTGTAAGTGGTAAGATATAGTGGAAAACATACTGGCTTTGGTATTCCACTAAACCTGGGTTTGAATCTCACCTATGCCCTTTTACTAGATGTACAACCCTGAGCAAGTCTCTTACCTTTGCATCCTTCTGTGCACTATCAAGACTAAGAGAGTATATCGAAATCATAGGGTTTTTGTGAAGGATTAAATGAGGTAATATGTATAAAGCACTTTGCACGGTGCCCATCACCTACTGATACAAGAAGTGACATATTCAAAATGCACTTCAGGAGGTAGACCCATTTGTGAAGTACACTGGAAAGAAAGGAAGAATGAGAGACAAAACTTGTGAGGCAGTCAAATAGCCCAGTTTAGAGATACATTAGTATACTGAGTAGGGAGAAGCTGTAGGCTAACTGGTCAAATAAGAGGGGAGGGAAGAAGGAAGGGGAAAGAGAAGATGGCATGAGACTGTCACCTGGAGAAGATGGATGACAGCTGTGCCATTGAGAATTGGGTGAAGGAAGCTGGAGTTGAAGAAAAATATTACCAGAGGGGAAACTTATGCCTTTCTGAGGGTAAAAGGTATCAACGTTAGTACCAAGAAAAGACGTTACAAAATGCAGGATAAACTGTAAGCCAGCCAGACTTTGCAGGAGAGAAACAAAGAAAATGGCACAAAACCACCTTCAGGTTTCAAAAGTGAGAGTATCAAGAGTGCAGGAACAGCTGAATGGAGTTGGATTAAGGTCCTAGGCAAGACTGCGCTGCACAGACGTCACTCCCCATTGCTCTGATGTCAAGACCCCCCTCCTTGTATTGAGGGCAAAGTGAGAGAAACCACGTGCAAATGAAGTAAATTGTAATTAGAGGGGGCTCAGCCCCAACTTGGGGAAGAACTTATGAGGAGCCAGGAGGGATGGGGGATTTTTTCCATTACAAGGGCTGAGATAGCAAAGGGAAAAATGAGAGTTCCACAGAAGCTCAAGTCAATCTTTCACCAGTGCTACAGACCTGTCATTTTTCTTTGGGACTCTGGTTGAGTCACTGCAGGGGAAATACAAACATCAGTGGAGAACGCTGCTGCCTACAAGCAAACATCAGGAACCCAGACTGAGAAGCATAGAAAAGCCCTCTCTTGGCACCTGTGGGATGAGGCTTGGGATTGCTCCATGGTGGTGTCCCCCCTGGTCAGCTCATTCTTCCTGCCACTTGCTGAAACCCGAGAGGGTTTGCAAGGAGTGGTGGACGCAGTACAGGGAGCCAGCAGTTGGCAGAGAGGATGCTGTTCCTTGTGAACATGTTCCAGGTGTCTGAAAGTTGGGAGCATATGAATAAAACACAGGAGACTGGTCTGAATCAGAGCAGTTGAGAGCCATGCTGAGGTCTGTGCTTCCTAAGTTGGGGTACTTTCTTGGTAAACAGAGAAGATCTTCATTCATTTCTATTTGGCAATACTACTAAAATCTAGACTATTCTGGGGATGGTCAATATTTCTCACATTAAATGAGTTAGGCAAAGATCTTTCTAAGGAGTATTATCATGTTGGGTCATAATAATTAACATAAGCGTAGCTGATTCACCTTCTCTCCTTTTTTAATTACATACAATAAAATCCACTCTTTGAGGTACAGTTATGTGAGTTTTCCCAAACACGGAGTGTCATGTGACCACCACTACAATCAAGATACAAAAGAAAGTTTATCACTAAAAACCTCTCCTTGCCATTCTGCCCCTTTGTAGTCAAAGTCCTTACCCTCTCCCTCCCCCAGCAACCAAGGATCCGTTCAGCTCTTCTTTTGACAACTATTTGAGTAAGGCTGGAGATTTCTTTATGATTCCATGGTATAAAAACAATACCAGCAGTGGTAATAGGAACAGTTAATATATACACTGCATTTCCAATGTGCCAAGCACCATTTGAGGCACTTTATAGATGAGAAAACTAAGGAGAAATCGAGAAATTTTCAAAAAGAAAGAAGTGAGGAGAGAAGAGTCTTGCGAAAGTCACCTACTACTGGCAGCCCCGGGGCTTGAGTCAGGCATGTCTAATTGGTAGGTCTCTTGCTTTAACCTCTGATGCTGCTTCTTTCGACAAAGTAGAAGGAGTATCTACCAATTTTAGAAAGCTCAGTTTAGACCTGAGATAGCCTTACTCTAAAAATAAATAAAAGTTATGTGAGAACTTGGTTAACTACACCAATAAAGCAATAATTAGCTGGGTGTGATATAAAATGAAGCCAGGATCCTAGAACACCTTCTTTATAATCTTCATCATATGCAATGAAGACCATGCCCAGGTAGGTTATGTCCTCTGTCATAAACCTGACCAGGTTTGTAAAACAAAGCTAGAAGAATTTCCAGCACGAATACAGAAATGCTGTTTTGTTTCAATGCTCTGAGCAGCAACTCCCTCTCAAATTTACCAAAAACAAAACAAGACAAAACAAAACAAAACAAAACAACAAAATGGGATTTTTAGTGTTAGTCTTGTGTGTATTTCAGGTTGGAGTCCCCGACCCGGTCTCTGGTGATGGAGGCCCCAAAAGGAGTCGAAATAAATGCAGAAGCCGGCAACATGGAAGCCACCTGCAGAACAGAGCTGAGGCTGGAGTCCAAAGATGGAGAGGTAGGGGTGAGAAGGACACAAATTCAGAGAGCTCGAGCTCCAAACAAGCCAACCTTTCCCACATCTTTCCCAGACCCCCGTGACACTGAAGTTGATCCCACTTTCAAACAAGAGGAGCCAATCAGGTTTTGTTTCAGGAACAAATATGTTGAACAGCACCATTATAAGCTTAACCCACAACACAGAAGAGTTATGGCTCATTGTTTGTAAGCGCTGAAGTAATAGCATGTACTACAAGTAGAGAATTATACACACGGCTATAAAAATGAATGCTATTTCTAAATTCTCTCTCTCGTCACCCGAAAGTAAGATTTAGGTAGCTGGCATGATTAAGCTGTATATCATGTACATCTAACTCAAGCAGAGCTTAATTTACTCACAGTTACTTTCAAAGTTTACATTGTATGGTTCTACTTTGAGAATGGAGAGTGTGATCCAACAGCTATCCCAAATCAGAACAAGACAAACCTTAAATAGAGTAAGACTAGGCAAGAAGACGTTGGAGGACTGAAGATATTAATTCTTCTACCCAATATAATCCAACTTTGGTGAATAGAATAGCTACTTGGGTTTGTGTAGACAAGGTAAGGCAAATCCCCAAGAAAATAAGATTGAACTGCAAACTTTTAAAAATGTCTCCGTCACGTGCATAGGTGAACTTTTCCATTTAAGAGTTTTTAAATAGATGGAAAAAATGTGTATTTTTTTAAAATCAAAACTGTATTCCACTTTTCATATCTAGTTAGAGGTTTCCCATCCCCACCTGCTTCTGTGTACCCAATCCACGTCTTGATGGGTTTGGCATTTGCTATATTTGTTTTAAAAGAGCTAGTTAGATAAAGTATTCAGTTATCAAAATGGTCTCTTCAAACAGCCACAAACCCCAAATCATACACGTGTAGAAATAGTGGCTATATCACATATGCAGATTATAGCTCTCAGAATCCAGACTCTGGAGGAATTAATTATAATCTTAACAGTCATTCAAGACCAGAAAGCACTGCATATTCTTGCAGTCTTCCCATGCACACAGAGCTGGGGTGTGAAGGCCCATCCATAGTAAAGAAATTACTAACCTTGCATTTCCAAATTCATTTCACTCTAGGACTCTCTTCATATTCTACATGATATACTTTTGGTAAAATGCTAATATAGACCAGTAAGACATTGTCTTGGTAGAATATATGCTTCCCTGAGGATAGAGACTTTATCTGTCACGTTCGTCTCTGAATTCCCAGGGCCTAGAATACTCAACACAGCAGTTGAACTTCATCTACTGTTTCTGAATGTCAAGAGAACAAAGGGCAGCTTCTAACTCCTCTTTCCTTCCTGTTCACTTTCTTTAGATTAAGTTAGATGCTGCGAAAATCAAACTACCTAGACTGCCTCACGGATCCTACACGCCTACAGGAACGAGGCAGAAGGTCTTCGAGATCTGCGTCTGCGCCAATGGGAGATTATTCCTGTCCCAGGCAGGAACTGGTTCCACTTGTCAGATAAACACAAGTGTCTGCCTTTGAGAGACCATCCATAGTGGACCTTGTTGGCAGCATAAAGGCCATTTTTGGCTTTAGACACTGGCTGCCAGCTATTTTTACTAGAACACAGAAAGCCTATCAAAGACCTTGTGTGTGTGTGTGTGTGTGTGTGGGTGTGGGTGTGGGTGTGGACGTGGGTGTATGCGTATGCGTGTGGGTGGCTATAAATATATATAAATATATATAAATAAATATATATATCCTCTGTATAAAATGAGGTTTCAGTACAAAAGGAACCATGGGTGACCCTGTGATATCCACCATCATTTCCATTTCAACCCTACCACCTACATGATAAAATCAAAACACTAATTCAGACCCAATATTCCCCAGACCCTTCAAAACCACACAGTGTATCAGACTCTTACCGAATAGTCACCTACATGTTTAAGCAGCCACGCATCTTCCCCTTTAGTGTCATTACAAGGCAGTGATGGCGGGAATCTCTAAGTCACACTCAAGCACTGAGACCCTTGTATTGCAGTAGATACTTCGTTTCCATTTTTAGCTTTCGTAAGGCTCGCCAACTTCCCCTTCTTCAAGTTAGGGATGGGGCAGTGCCATAGAAGTTGGCTGTGGGAACTCAAAATGGCTGTTCTCCCTTCACAGCCGAATGGGGCCTTTGTAGTTGGATGAATGTGGAGGATGAATTTTAGCAAAGTTTGAACTGCCCACCCAACTCCTGCTATGTTCCTTCAAAATTACATATTATCCCACAGTCAAAATAGGAGTTGTAAATCAGCACAAAATAGGATAACAGCTGCTCCTCAGTCGGCTGGAAGCTACTCAGTGGCCTGACAGGAAAAGAATAAATGGGTGATATGTCTCTGTTTAAAGGAAAAAAATGGCTCAAAGTCTGTTTCATCCTCACTTGTGACTTTATCCAGTGGACTCCAGCCTCAAAATCCTTAAGAGAGGAACCCCCACCCCAAGAGAAACCATTTGGGAATGGAAACCTAATTAAGAGGAGCCTAGAAAACCTAATTAATTTTTATATATTTCCTGGGATTGGTAGGTAATTGGGAGACTTGCCTTTTTATTTCTAAAGATACGCACAAACTCTAGCTTCAATATCCTTATATATATTTTTGTTGGGATATTTATATTCCTAAATCCACCATTATATTTTCTCCAAGAATACTGACCTAGCAATCACTGATCTAAAATACCTGCCCCCAGAAATGGTCACTGGAAATTAATATAAACTGAGTCAAGTGTCTCTCTCAGACTCCCCGTGACCCCAACGGCCCAGAGAAACCACTCCCCCATACGTGGAGGCACCTCCCTAGTTCCCGCCATCAGCTACCTCTCATCCCTCCACCTTCATCGTCATGCTCCAGGGTCACCCTGGCCAGCTCTTGTGCTGGGACAGGGGATTACACCATCTCTGTTCAAAGAGGGAGAAATGTGCCTATGCCTTAAGTCAATGCACTCAGCAAGGAGAAGCACATCCTATTTATCTTGTTGTTACCTGTGGTTTATTTTTGGGCGATTGGAGGGGGAATGGTTTAGTCATGAGTGGGCATCTTAAAAACTGGTAGACAAACCAGGTGGCTGACAGACATGGACTCTCAGGAGCCCGTATGGAGTTGTAACTGGCTTAGACAGTCCTGGATGCCATTTGGCAAGCAGCAGCCCCACAATCCTAAATGAGGTCATATTGGTAGGCCTGGATGGCATTTGTGTTTTTTTTTTTCTTCAACAAGGTTTTAATTTTTCTTACTTCACAAGCAGAGAAAGTTTTGGAAATGAATATGAGGTTTGATATTTTTGAGATGACACTCAAGCATCAGGCTCAGGTTTGTATACAAAGGATGTAAAAAGCAAGCTGTGTGTTGCTTTAGGAGTGGGGCGGGGGGTGGGGAGGGGTGGTTTCCTAGCTTGACCAGCAGCCCGGCTGGCTTCCAGACCCCATACCCCCTCCAGTCACTCCTTCTCGGTATCCCATGTAGAGGAATTGAGTTGTTCACGGGCAAGACTACTTAGTTTGCAACACTAAGAGTCTAAAAAGGAAAACCCTAAAAACATGTTAAGTTGCTCTCCATCGGTATTCTTTCCTGTAGGATCATACTGCCAGAATCTGCATGTACTATATACAGGGTTTTGCCAAATAGAAGAAGCCCCCCACCCCTTGGCCCCGAGGAGCATCCCCCGCCCCGTCATTCAAATAAACAGTAGTAGCTGTGAGGCCCTCCATGGCTAATTACCTTAAGACTAAGTGTTTTTAAGCAGAGAGACCATCTTTGTATTTTACCATCTCAAGTACACTATCTATGGATGACAAGAAAACAGAAGGTTCCCTGAACCTCTTTCCTCTGAGTTTGTTCTAATCGTTATATGAAAGTCTAAGATGAGCCCCTTGGTAATTTTATGCCAATATAAAAAAAAAGAGTAATGGGATCCCACTTGCAGAATTTAATCCTAAAGGTAATCAGATCACAAATAGGATAAAAATAATAATAGCAAACCAAGAATAGAAATGAAGCACCTGTGGGGGACAGACATAATAAAAAATTCTGGTTTTCATTTGTGCTAAGTGACCACAGTATACCAGGTAATAAGCAGGAAACTTGGCATAGATTAAATCATGTATTTCAGTACTGACTGCAGAATTCGGTAAAATGCATTTTAAGTTCTTAAGTGTCTATTTTTTTTCTCCCAACTTCCTCCAACTAGAAAATTTGTCCATGGTCATGAGAAAAAGTTTTAATTCTGGAAAAAAAATCTTTTACATTAAAATCTGATAAACTTTAATTTTAGAAATTGAGATTCTTTCTCATCTTTATATATAATACCTTCTAGACAATCACATCTTTGAGGATATTAAGGAGCAGGGGGTATAACAAAGAGTTCAAATGAATCGTCAATATTCTAGAAGTTCTAGTATGCTAATATTCTTCAGAAGATTTTTAAAAATTAAAGTGATCTCCAAACGTTTAGCCCTCATTTATATTTGTTATCTGTTCAATAAGTCATAAAAGTTCGGTGGTAACCTACTAACATATGACAAAAGTTGTCAAAAGCCCTTATGGTGGCATCTCTGTAGGTGGAAACTCGGTGTGAGCCTTTTTAATTGTTCTTTTTCCCAAGGGATAGATCTTATAAACTTGAATTGGCTTTAACTTCCTTTAGGTCAGTTTCCTTTGGATGGTTTTCATTGTACATCCATCAAACATAGACCAAAGATTGCTTAAAGTTTAACTCTAGAGCAGGTGTCAGCAAATTGTGGTCCCTAGACCAAACCTGGGTCATCACCAGTCTTTGTAGATAAAGTTTTATTGTAACACAGACACATTTATTCATTTCCTTGATGTCTGTGGCTGATTTCATTCTGTGACAGCAGGGCCAAGTAACTGTGTCAGAGATTTCATGGCCTGCAAAGCATAAAATACAATTTGGATCTTTACAGAAAAAGTTTGCCGACCCCTGACGTAGAGGTCATTTGTGCCATGTGTTAGACCTGGAAGGAAAACGAATTCCAAGGAAGCATGGAGTAACCCTACATTTCCCTGGATGCTTGGAAATATAAATACTTGCCTACAGAAAAAAAAGATTAGCCCTACACTATGTATAAAAGTGATCCACTTGTCTTAGAAATCCAAGTTCACAGGATTCTTGAGAAAAGGGAAGATGGAATCAGAGGAAGCCTTAGTGCAAAAGGAAAGCTGTGATTCTCCAAGAGTTGTCTTAGAACCCTTAATAGAGAGGTGCTTTCTCTGGTCAGCATTGTGTAAGACAAGAAGAGAAGCAAAGGTCCTGTAATTAAATTTAGAATCTTTCTCCTGAAGAGACTGTTCTGCAGTTTCATAGGTTCCAGCTCACCATCACCTGTTCCAGAAAAACGCACATTCCATGGTCCTCCAGAGAACACTTTTGACCTAACATATCTTGTTGACGTCCATCACCTCAGTTATTTATACCTCCAGTGTGCTTGCCATTCCTACGTCCCCACCAGGCCTGAATGGTTGGTGGGACCAATAAATAATGTTGAAAGAATAATAAGAAATTTTGGAGGCAGCATCTGAAAATATGCGGGAAGAAAAAAATACAGTAAAAGTCTTTTATGAAGGTGTTTTGAGGGGGAAACCAGATCAATACCAGTTTGATTTTGTTTCCAAGGAGTTGGGTCTGTGTTCTTTGGTGTAGCAGGAGTGCAAAAAAAGACCTATTTTGAATTCTACCATGTCTACCTCTGTAGTAAGGCAAGTTCCTACCAGAGATTTCTCCCTTCAGTCAATAGCCTATTGCTAAGTCCATACTTATATTCAAGATTGTTAAAATAGCATCAATAATGAATGACTCTTTGTAAGCATGAATGTTCATGTCAGAAAGATTTTTTTTAAGGAAATCGACCACCATTTATCAGACCCTAATCAATGTCACAGAAAGAGCCCTTTTGCATTTTATCTGGATTCAACCAAAAGGGAATTAAATTGGCAACACTGCCCTCCACAGAAGCAGCTCCATGAGAATATCTTGCTTTTGTTTATTTTAGGCAAAAGGTAGCATGATGTTTGGACCAAAGAGACAAACAGATCCATATAAGCACCTGATCCTTATTTTTTAAGGCTCTGTGAAAGGTGAGAACCTCATTTAAGTAAGTTACAAACAAGACTATTTGCTCTCTTTCCCCACACTAGGAAATCTTAGGCATAAAAGGATAACGAAGCAGTTTCTGGAATGATACATTTGCATGGTGCTCCAGTAGCAGGTGGGGGAAAAAGTTATAATAAAAGAAACAACCTTAGAAAACAGGCTTTTTATCTCAAAGATAAAAATGTATCTCTTTTGGTCTTTTATCACTTTCTCCTCAGGGGAAGGTTCCCCCCTTCTAACATATTTCTAGTGAAATAGTCAAAACTACTGCATTGGGATGTCAGATGCATCTCTTTCTTTGTGGCAATCTGAATTTAAAATTGTACGGTTGCCTCTGAATTTCTCATTCACAAAGCTAAACCCACTGATAGGAGATAAAGCAGTCTGAAGCCTGCTGCTTCCACTAGCACACCACACACATTAGCACTTTCTAACGCAATGGGATTTCTATGGTTCTGAAAAGCTTTCTTCATAATGGAGTCCTTGACATTTCTCAAGGCAGGTCTGAATGGCAAAGGAAAAATAATTATTTGTGGGAAGTCCTTGTTTTGAGTATTGTTAGAGCACAAGTGTGGAAAAAAAATAGCAAGTTTGGGGCGACTCATGCTCACAGAAGTTATTTGCTTTGGTTTTACCGCCCCCCCACACACACTTACTGTTGCAGATACTGATAGAGTACAAAATTAGCATCTTCCTGGGAGAAAAGACAGCAATTCAAGAATGTGAGGCCCCTTGATGCAATAGGCAGTGTGATGTCATCAACAGTGTTGATGATGTCATCAAATCCATTACTGAACAGTCTCAGAAGGTCAACAGCAATGCTAAATGCTACTCCTCACTGTCAGCCCAGCAAGTGTGAATATCAGTTCCATGTCCATCAATTTTGCAATTAGACTAGAACAAAGGAAAACTTGCTGTAAGCAAGAAGTATTTTTAGAATCTAAAGCCACCTGTCATAATAGGAAGCCAAAGTAGTCCAAGATGCCTCATTAGGCATGTAGACATCCTCAGTAGCGAATGAGGGGATTTTGCTTCATTGCTGAGCCCTAGCTGAGGCCAGATAAATACAACAAACATGAAGAAGGAAACATCTGTTTTACCTAAAATCTACTCTGCCCCTGCTAGACTTGCCTAGTGGTCTCTCGTCTGCCATTGTCTTCACAGCCTACTTCTCCACTTGGGTTATTTGGGGACAGTCAGAGTTAGCTCAGATTTCATCATGTGAGAAATTCCCAGCTGACAAGTTTGGTTACATAGGAACAGTATAGCAAAGGAGTGTCCTAAGGCAGGAAAACAATAATTGTTAACGAGGAAGATGTTGGTGATGATACTGAATTTGGGGGTTATAGATTCTTTTGAGAATCTGAGCAAAGTTCTCAACCTTCTCTCCAAAAAGTATCACACCCTCAAAATTTAACATAAAATGGAAGTGACTTTTATGGATCTGAAGCCTTCTCTAAGATATGTCAAATGTTGGATTCTATTCTCCAGTTATAATAATAATTTTCATTGACTGATGTTCATTAAGCACTATATGTTAGGCACAATGCTGAGTGTTTTATATGCACTCACTTATTTCATCCTCAAAACAATCCTTTGAGTTAAGTTCTAGTATAGTTCCAATTTACAGATGTGGAAACTGAGGCTTAAAGAGATTAGGAAACTTGCCCAAAGCCACTCGTTAGAAAATGGCAGAGCTAGAATGTGGGTCTAACTCCAACCCACTATGCTATGAAGTCACCAATATGTCAAACTATTTTTCAAGGTGTTGAGAAGTGTCTCCTACCAGCTGTTAGACTAGACCTTCTTGGGTGGATGAGGCTATAAAACTTTTATCTGTATAGTCTCTCATCCATGACAGCATCCAGTACTAAAGTAGAGATATCTGCAGTGAAAATATAAGTGATCTGTCTGAACAATAGAATCTGGAACCAAAAAAAGCTTTTTTTTGTTTGCTCTGTTTGATTCTTGTTAAGTCAGACTTCTTGTCCTTACAGATTGAAAGATGCCTGGGGTGTCAGCATTACAGTTAAGAGAAAATTGTAATACTTCGTGATTTATAGGCATAGGCTAAGCAAGTCAGCATTTCTGCACACATACATTTCCTTCTCCTATTCCTCACTTCAAAAGACAAAGATCTTATTTTAGATGAGGTCTTGATTATCATACTTCCTGACCTTTACTTGTGGCAAAACTTAAGGAAAGAATCAAATAGAAGGGAACTCAATCTCTGCCATTGTAGCAAGAACTCAGTTAGCATTATGCATTCAATACCCAAGGTGGCCACTTAGGCTCTAATAATGGCTGGAGACCCACATGCCATACCTTGTCAACCATTACTAATGGACCATACCCCTCCCTGTGAGCAGAATTATTCTTGACAAAGCACTCAGGCCATCACAACCATTGATCTGAGTTGGAAATGGGACCTATTTGCCAATTCTTGTCTGAACAGTGGCTCTCTTTAACCTTGAACCTATACATTTTAACTGGTGTCCTAGATTCAGCAATGAGATTGGTGACATTCTAACTACTGAAGGAGAAGATGAGTACATCTGAAGTCCCTTACAACTTGGTGGCTTTGGAGCACTTTCATCTTTTGAGCAAAGGGACGAGGGTTTGATATGTAAGAGTTAAAAGACCTAAAATCATTTTGAAGAATTAACTCAGCCAGGGACCATCTGAACAGGTTATAAACCAGTATGCCCATATTAAGGTCCTATGATCAATCTGCCCCCACCCAGAGCTGAGAGAACACAGCAGCAAAGAGACTGGGGTTCATCCTGCTTTTCTTGCTTTCTCAACAGCACATATCTGATCTATTGGGTGTTTGTAGACAGAACTTCCCACTGCTGCCAACAGACACAGACCCAGTACGAGCCAGAGTCCTATAATCCCCTCTGGCTCAACCTTACCCCATAAAACCTTAATAAAGGGACAAGTTCAAAAATGTCAAAAGCCCTGTTTCAGGGTAAGTCATTCAGTAATTTTCTTTTACTGATCAATGTGTCCCAATGGCAAATCAGAAATGGGTACCCTTAATGAGTCTCATGGAACTAACATCACCAGAGCCAAAAATTAGGTTCCCTGATAAGGAGGGGTGGGGGGGGGGGGAGGTTTAAGCAGCAAAGGGAAGAGTTGGCACACCTGAATTTTGGATAGACACAAAATTGGCTTATTTTGTATGCAGTGTTTTGGTGAGGGGTGGGGTTGGAGTTTTCTATGTATTAACCACCTACCTCCTCAGTAAAGTTTCTCCCTTTGAGGCCATGAAGGAAAAACACACCTCTTAAGGAGGTCATATTTTAAAGGGAAAAGTTAGAGACCATCCGTCATTGTTCTGGCTAGATACGCCCCTGGAGAAGCCAGGTTCTGGTGCTTTTCACAGAAAAGAGGACAAAGTCGTCCCACTTGCTTGGAGACTTTGAAAAAGGAACCCCATTCCCATAAAGCAATTGAGTTCAGCCTTTGGGTTATTTTGGGCTTTGTTTTGTTTTTCTCTGGGTTTGGGTTTGATGTAAGAGGAAGAGCCTTTTAGTTTAGTTTTGTTTTGTTTTGTTTTAAATAACATCGATCCTTGCACACTCTATGCAAAAATTTTGTAAGCATTGCAATAATGCTATGAACTACAAGGAACTATTTTAACTTTATTACACTTTCTGTATAAAAAAATTTGTATTTAATATTATTTCAACTGCAGTCTTGTAAAATATATTAATAAAAATAATGATTGGTAAGAAGGAAAGCACCCTTGTCCACTTCTTTAGGGACTTCCTCTTTCACAGTTGATAAGTCAGTCACTCCTATTGACTCTACCTCAGAAATAAATTTTCAGATGAACTTCTCTTCCACATTTCCTTGATCAGTGGCCTGACATGTTGATTAAGCCACTTTTGGCTCTCAGAAGAGATTCACGCAGGCTGCCTCATAAAAGAGAGCTTATTTTTACAGTAATACATGGCCTGGAATTGGGAAGTCCCCAGGATTTGAAGCAGGTCAGGAAAACAGCTTTGACCGCTCCCCTGATGCCCTGCATAGGCTCCTTTTGCTATGTTATACTACACCCCCTTCTGAATCCAATGTGACTGGTCAATTTTAGGTAAAATCTTTTTAATCAGACTACCTTAGCATTCCTGGTCTGCCTACGAATAAGCCACGTTTGAGCCAGGGGCCCATTCTTGACCTAATCACCTTTCATTGTCTTCCAAAGAACATCCTAGCATCACTGCCCTAGATGGGGCCGTGAGTGAAGCAATTTATGATAGAAGGCATCTCAACAGAACCACTCCAATCTACCCACCACAGTCAATCCTCTATGTTGAGCATCTCCTGTCTCCTGGCCTTCCACAATGCTGAGTTTTCACACATACTACCATCCGCCTAGAGTGCCCTTCCATCTAGTACCACCCGACCCCAGGACATCATCCTTCAGGATCCTATTCCCATATCATCTTATCTCAGTGGCCTTCATTATTCTTCCTCAAATCCCCTATGAATTTGTTCTGATTTCTCCTATAATTCTACATTGTACTGTGCTTTATTTATTTACCTTCCAACCTGGAGCCGTAGAATGCTTATATTCATTTTTAAACTTTATAAAAGAGTAACGACATTTAAATTGATCCTCATAATATGTTTTAAGGTAGATAAGTCATTTTCTCATCTAGAAAATCTAAGATAAATTTTACATAACCAATACATGACAGAACCGGTGTCCATTCCCAACTATATGTTTCATGATAGGCTACATCTCAACAAATTTAGCTCCTGATTACAAATGACACTCAAGCAGTATTATTGAATTCTCAAGGTAAAAGGCTAAGATAAAAATTTGATTCCCATGCAGGGTATAGTTTGTCTGGGGGTATTGGGAGGTGGGAATATACCACACACAAAAAAATCTAAACCAAAGAGAGTTAAATCAGAGAAATCACCATTCAAGAGACCTGATGCATTGATGGACAAAAATGAAGTGCCTCCAAAATGATAAAGAAACACTAATAGAGGGAAAGACACTAATGAGTCAAATTAATTGACATCAATGTTGATACAAAATTGGAAAGCAGAAAAAATAACCAGGAAACTAAAAAGAACTCTATTCCTTTACTTCTTTGAAAGCAAAATTTTTTAAGTGGGAAATAAGTATAAATCAGCAACTTTTACATTTCCTCTGATCATGACTCCTTTAAAAAAGATGTAAGATTCTGTAACCCACTTAATAATCCAGACTTGCTTTGTCAGAGTTAAAAGACCCAAAGGTGGGGAACAGGCATCATAGTGCAGAGATGTACATTGTGAACAACAGGTTTGAATTAGCTTCTCCAATTAAGTCCAATGATGGGTTCATTTTGGTTCATGAATGCCAAATTTTAATTACTCTCAATAATACCAAACACTTAAAAGTTATGATTAATTTACAGGCCCAAGGAAGGCTCTCATGACCTATTAATGGACAGACAGCATATAAGCCTTTGGAACTCCCTAGCACAAGAATTAAACATGAATATAAAATGCTTGTGAAATATTTCAAGATAACTCTTAATAGAATTTAAAGTGGGCATATAAAATATGAGGACAGAATCTTCCAAATTATAATATATTTTAACAGGAAGTAAGAATTTTCAAGTGGCAAAATTTAGGAAATAGATACTAAATCAAAAGTAGAAGCTACAACACTAAATCATCTGTTTTAACTTATTATGAGACTTAAGTCAAAATTTGCACTTAAAACAGGCTGGGCAAAAATTAACCCATACAACTTGAATAAAAGTAAAATCATCTTTTAAAGTAGACTTTATGATAAAAAATATTAGGAGACATTCAGATGAACAATGTATGAAATTAGTCTTACTGATATACATGATTAAACCATTATACTGGTCAGACAAGTAATAAAAACAAAAACCTACAACTTTGAAATATAAGAAGAAAATTGACAAATATGATTGTAGTAGGAAATTTTTTCCACTCTTTATCTTCTAAATTGCAACCTGGCAAAGCACAAAAAAAATAAATAAATAATAAACATGCTCACACACCCTTAAACGTGGCACCAAAGAAACAACTTCTCTTTGACAGGCTATGATCATATAGAAGAAATAAATATCTCAAAATGAAAAAAGTTAAAACAACCTTTGTTTTTAGGCTAAGTTCTCTGAAAGTAGAAATAGATGATATATTTTATATTAACAGAAAATCCTAGGAATTTCCTAATTGAAAAACACTTCCCTAACTAATCTATGATTTGGGAAAAGAACCCAGACTATCTACAGCTTAATAATTAAAAACAGTACAAATTATTAAATTTGGCCAAAGAAGACTTCTGAAATAAAAGCATTTAAACATATCAATTGAGAAATGAATCAATAAAGCACTGAAGTTTCCAAAACAACCAACAAAACAACAAAATCAACAACAAATATAAGGGGGCATAAATAATTCTGCACCCTACCTCTTTAAAAAGTCAAAAACAAAAGTCTAAAATAGACAAACCTGCTCAGAAATTTTAAAAAACATAAAAATAAGTTTGAGACACACATGTAAAATTTTAAATATGTTCTAGCATGTTTTACAACATGATTTTTTCCTTATGAAAAAAACAGAAAAACTCTATAAAGTGTACAATTTATAAAAAATTAACCTAAATTAACAAGGTAAAAGTTAGTGCTGGTTTCTTAAGTGCAAGTAAAATAGTTTTGTGTAGGAAATGCCATCCAAGATATAACTTTTCCAGTATCAACACATTATTGCTTATATTTTATTTATAATATACATGCAAACATATATTTATAAATTATGTATACAGAAAAAAAATACTGTGAGATCTGTTGTAACCTATACAAAAAAATATTAAAAACTTTAAGAGAGATAAATCAGATAAATCTAAAAGGAAGAGATCAACGCTTAGCTGAACAGACTAACACTGGTAAAGATTTTGTCTTCCTTCAAGTTAACTTACACATTTAACAAAATTCCATCAAAATCCCAACAGAAATTTTCTGGGAAGTAAACAAAATAAATATAAAGTTTATTGGGCAAAATAAAATAGAAAAAAAAAGTTAAGGAATATTCTCCAAAAAAAAAGGCACTAAAATGATGGACTATTTCAAAACACAAAATAGCAATAATGAAGATAGTGATATTTCAAAAATAGATACACAGATCAATTGCATTTAGTATTATTTCTCTATTAGGCAAACATCCTTCTCTTTTCTTTAGGTGGTCATTCAGCTCACAAATGGGCAATCTTGACAATGAAACAAACAGCTGCAGATATTAAATACGCAATGAGGGTGTGTGTCTGGTGCCAGGGAGCAGATAGTTGGAATATTACTACAAACCAAAGAAAAATATATTGAGTATTTGACTGCTATTAGGAAAGCTGATCAGCAAATTTATGGGTGATGATAGAGAGAAGGAGCTTTAGACTTACACTTTAAATGACCTCCACGGAACCAGGGTTAAATGTATTTGCTCATCTAGCATCTATTAAATGTTTATTCTCTTCTAAATAAATAACACACTCTCCTTTGCCTTTGAATATCCCAGAGTCCAGTGGGGTGGACAGAGATCTAAAAAGGCCAATTACAACATAGTATGAAGAGCTATGAAAAAGATAAGAAAAAAATTAACAGGAAATTGCCTACCCAGGATCTGAGGAAGAATAACAAGAAATTGCAAAGAGGAGAGAATAGCAAATTGAAGCATATGCAATTTTGTAGTTCCTGCTTCCCCATCCCACCCCCAAACACAAGAGAACATTTAAAAAAAATAATAATAGAATAGCAAAAAACAGGAGAAATGGTTAAAAATGTTATGCTTTTAGGAGTTCAAATTAATAAGAAAATCATCAAGAAATCATTAAATAAATGAACAAAAGAGATGATAAGCACATTATTCACACAAGAAAAAATATATACTTTTCATTCTAAAAACACTGGAAGATGTAACAGAGAATTAATAACCACTTTTCAAGGAGAACAAAAGAATGCCTACTATATTAAATATTTACTTTGACTTTAAAATACAATCTGATTTCAGAAATGTTAAAAAGTCCAACCTAGATCCTACTAAATAAAGTGTGGTTAAATCTATCAAATAAATGTGGTTAAACATGCTCATACCCTTGCAAAGAAAATGGAATTAAATCAATGAGATTTTTTAACATACCAAATGGGTTAAATAGTGACCATTTAAGGGCCCTGTAATTAGGTTGTATTTTACACTCTATGTTTAACCCTCTAAGGTAGATATTATCTCCATTTTACAGAAATAATGTTCAAACAAATTAAGGAACTTGCCTAGGGCAATTCTACTAGCAAATGTCAATGCTGAGTTTTAACTTCAACTAAAATTCTTTCCATTTTATGAAGTTGCCTACCTTTGCTAAGAAAAATAGTTGAGACAAATGCATGTCTGCACACTGGAGAAGTGGACATTAGGGTAGACTTTCAGGAAGTAGTGTGTTATAAAAATGTTCATACCCTTTGGCCTAGTAATCCCATTTTCAAAATTCATCCAAATTCAAAATTCAACAGTATTTAAATAGAAAAAAAGTTGTTGGCAATAGTGATAGCATTATAGTCAAAATTAATGATGGGAAAAATTAGCAACACTACCTAACCAGATGAAAGGGAAGGCTAATTAGATCATGGTTATTTTAACTTTATGAAATATCATGCTGCCTTTAAAAAGAGTTGTAAGGATTTTGTTTCATATGGAAAAATAATGTTAAATATATAAAAATTATGTATACACATAAAGCAAGACTTCTAGAAAAACTGAAAAATGAAGAAAGCTGTTTTATTTGGATGGTGGTATTATAGGTATATTTTTCTTATTATCATTCTTGTGTTTATAATATTTGTATAATAAACTTTTTCAAAAAAGACTAGTATCTGCTCTTTTTCTATTAAACAGAATTAACAACATATCTTTGATCCTATAAATAGTCTACAGGAAGAAAAATGTATAGATCCGAAATTATTTACAGCAATGTATATTTACAAAAAAAAATATGGAATTTGTCTTTTCTTCAATAATAGAGGCAATAGGTAAATAAATTATGGCACATCAAATCAATGGAATATTTTATATATTAATTTTGGAAACTATAGAATATCACTTGTTTCAAATAATTTAAAAAGGCCTAGTGTTGCAATGAAAGTTAATTGCCACTATATGAAAAAAATATTTATTTATTTATTTATTTATTTATTTATTTATTTATTTATTTATTTTAAGAATGACAAAGAACCACTGATAATTTTAAGTTATGACGTATGATGTTCAGGTAATATGAATATGGCTGTTCATATCTGTTTTCCTAAACTGTTAAGTATAGTCAAGTTTATAACCATTAATTTTACAAAATGGATGAACAAAAATCATTTTTAAGCTTAGCCAAAAAAATTATTTGATTTTCAATTTTCAGTCCATTTACTCAAGTCTGCCAATGGGTCAAATTTGAAAAGACCTCTGAACACAGAATACCTAGGGATTTAAGGTGGCCTCTCCTTCCATTCCACAGAAGAATAAGATCTTTGAAAATGTTCTTCGGGTCCCTGTGATGGTTACAAAGCTCTACTACAGATTTGACATCAAAGAATAGGCCACACATCTAAGCTTTATTTGGACACCAAGGTTGTACGAAAGTGGCTCCCCTACTGGATTTCAAGCAAAGACTAGGTGAGGAAGGGCCCAACCCTTCCCCCTTTTAAGAGACATAAAAAGAAACCAAAGAAAACTTTTACCACAACTTGAGATGGATAGCTACCTTAAATTGTGACTGTATAATTGATGCTCTCTGCTCTTGAAGATTGTTTCTGATCACTGCTACCTTCATTCACTCTCATCCTTCGAACTCACATAATTCCTTCCTACCTCAACAGTCCAGATTTGTTTTGTCAAGTTAGAAGACCTTATATTCTCTAATTTCAAATAGTTTCATACAGATTTGATATATCTACAAGCCATCCTTCCCATGATTTCTAGGCATCATAACCCACCTCCCTTAGCTTTCATGATAATGCAGTTTATGATTTCTCCTCCAACATCTGACTGTTCCTCTCCTTTCTGTAAAGACTCCATAATAGATAATCCTCCAAGGTCCCCAGAACCCAATAATTATCCCCGACTCTAGTACCATGGATAGTTACCACAAAGATCTTTCTTTATTCTTTAAAAGCTCAAACTCTGAGATATCCTGTAATCTGGTCCAACTAATTTATCTCCCTCATCTTTACCCCCCTGGCCAAATGGATATTCTCCAACCAAATATTTTTCTTAATAGAAAAGGCACTTAACAGAGTGATGGGTGCAGACATTGAGGAGGGACGTTGATTTTGGTGTCAATTAGATGTGTATTTAAGTATCTAAAACCAGATTCCCTTATAAAGAATACCAGTAAATTCTGATCTCAACAAACTGGGTTCCTGATACCTTCAACTCTCCCCACTCAAGTTTTTTCTTTAGTCTTCATTAGCATTGCATGTGTATCTTACTCTCTTCCTTAAAGAAACATTTTTTTTTCCTTGAGCCTCTTTTTCCCCCTAGATTTTTGCCATCTTTGCTTACCAACAAATCTTCCTTGTAACAAAAGTGTTCTCTCAACTCTGCACACCTCAAGAAAATTCACCACTCACATTCTTGAAAACAGTCTATACTCTTTTCTTCAGTTTGCACACTTACAAATATCCTCCAATCTAAATTTTGCTCATTCCTCTAATATGATGCTGCTCTCTAAAAAGGTTGCCAGTGACTTCCTAGTGGTCAAATCAGGACATTTTCCAGTAGTTATTTCTCCATTTTGAAACTATCCAGTCGTTAATCCATGCTATAGAAGACCATGATGGTTGGCCTACTCAGCATCCACTGACCCATCCTATTCTTTCCAGATCCCCATCTGACTCAGGTACCCAGACTGCCCCATGACATCCACCAGACTCAGGGAAACATGAACTATTACCAATGAATGTTAGATAAATTAAACCAAAGCACTCAGAATTCCTTTCTTTTTCCATTTTGATGAAAATTTGGTGATTTCACAGCATCCTAGACAGATATCTGACATAAAAATTTTACATTGCTGGTTTCATTCCTCTGGCAGTTCTGTCATGATTCTGATAGTTACAAAACTATTTTCACAGAGAAACAGAAAGGGGCCCACTCTCCAACTCTTCCTGCCATGATGGTGAGTTTATATCACCAGCCTCTATTCATATTTTCTCTTTGCCTGCTAAGTGTCTATCTTCAGGTCAGGTCAAGATATCATGGTTCATGAGCTCAAGCCCGACATTGGGCTCTGTGCAGACAGCTCAGAGCCTGGACCCTGCTTCGGATTCTGTGTCTCCCTCTCTCTCTGCCCCTCCCCCACTTTTCTTCCTCTCTCTCTCAAAAATAATTATTTTTTTTAATTATCCCACTAAATTATCACAGTAACCCTATAAAATAAGACACATATCATCTTGCAAATAGAGAAACTGAGTCCCACAAAGACTTAATTCACTATCCAAATTTACATATGTAAAAGTAACAGAGGTCAATCTAGAATCTAGTCAGTGCATCTATATTTGCTGAGCACCAGCATTCAGCAGGGGCTCCAACCCTACTTTCAGAATCTGTTGATATAGCATGGATAAAAGAAAATCAACTTCATTTTCTTTCCAGCCACAAGTTGGGTAAGTATGTTACGCCTTAAGCCTCAGTTCTTTCCTCTATAAAATAAAGGTGTCAGATGAATAATCTCTTCACATCTGGTGATGTCACACAGTGCTCTGTAAACTATCATCAGAGTGACCAGCTCTGAATCATGGACAAAACTAATCCACTTGTTCATTGGCCAAGTATTTAATGAATACATGTTGAATGCTGTACATGTTTTTAGGTATTCGGAGATCATAAGAAACAACAAGGCAGACATGCCTCCTCTGTCATGGAGTTTCCAATCTAGTAGGAAGGGACAATACAGAAATATAATAACAATCAAGATAATTTCCAGACACTGAAAAGTACAGTTAATTGAATTATTAACCCCTTCCCTGAGGACATGACATCTGAGGTGAGATTTAATGGAAAGTCAGGCACATAAAGTAAAAATATTCAGCAGAGGAAACAAAGTTCTTAGAAAAGTGTGGCACATCATTAGTTTCATTACTTAGGAAGACTGAACACTTAGTGCTTTGTTCTTCTTCATTTTCTTCTGTGATTAGACATATGGAATGTAATTATTGCCTTTCACCTGCCAGGAGGGTGTGAATATTAATCTGTCCTCAGGAGTACATTTTTTTAGGTGCTAAGAATGGCTTCTTTAATCGACCATCAAGGACTATAATGAAAGAACTGAAGGATACAGGGAGTGCCTTCAAGACTGACAAGAAAGGAGAGTATAGGGATCCTATAAGGTTAATGAGAAAGGGACAGAAGTCAGAGGCCACTTGTAGTCGCAGACATTACATCCTACACCATGCCAAGAAAGGGCTAAAATTTTAGAAGCCAAGATATGGCATATCATGAATTACCAAATGAGGTTGGATCCCAGGGAAAAGAAACCCCAACTTAGGAGAGATTCCTGTGCTTCAAAATCCAGTCAAGGTGATGTAATAAATAAGCTTACATGTTAAGGCCCACACTTTATTTTTTTTTAAGTTTATTAATTTTTTTAAAAAAAAATTTTTTTAATGTTTATTTATTTTTGAGACAGAGAGAGACAGAGCATGAACGGGGGAGGGTCAGAGAGAGAGGGAGACACAGAATGTGAAACAGGCTTCAGGCTCTGAGCCATCAGCACAGAGCCTGACGCGGGGCTCGAACTCACAGACCGCAAGATCATGACCTGAGCGGAAGTCGACCACTCAACTGACTGAGCCACCCAGGCGCCCCTAAGTTTATTAATTTTGAGGGAGAGAGAGAGAAAGAGGGAGAGAGAGCATGAGCAAGGGGAGGGGCAGAGAGAGATACGGGAGAGAGAATCCTAAGGAGGATCTGCGTTGTCAGTGCAGAGCCCGATGTGGGGTTCAGTCTCAGGAACTGGGAGATCATGACCTGAGCTGAAATCACCAGCCAGATGCTTAACCAAATAAGCCACCCAGGTGCCCCTACACTTTGATTTAAACACCTATCCAAATTAAATATAAGTAAATATATGAAAAGTTATAAAATGATCACTAAAACAAGACAAATAGTGTAAAGCAGAAACTAATGAAAATGCAAAGCATATAAAATTAACACTTTAGGATTGCTGAGGCCCAGGACCAGAGAGACAGAGGTTGCCTGAGGGCCATATGCTCACTGCTTAAAACTTAGGACAGGAAGGGTAAAAGAGAGGAGAAAAGCCTGCAGTTGACTGCTATCTGCATAATAGGTAATGAGAAACTTCCTTTCTATAGCTTAAAAAGATTAGATACTGCCTCATTACCAGTACCTAGAAGTATCCAGAATTTCCTTGATGTTGCTCTGGGAGACGTAGCAAGTAGTATAAAACCTAGTTCTGGACGAGAAACCTTTATAGGTCCTAGAGAAACTAAGATTAAAAGAAAAAAATTCATTTCAGTCAGAGAAAATCACCAAAACAAAAATCTCAAGCTGAGGGGGAAAAAAATCTCTAAAACATATGACAGAAACTAATAGGAAGATAGGCAAACAATAAATCAACAACTTACAAAATTCAATTCAGATGAATTAATATTATCGAATAGTCTGAAAAAGACTTCAAAATAAGTCATGATAATATCCTCAAAATAAAAATATCTTTAAAATGGAAGAAGACATGAAGCAAAAAGAAAAGTTATCTGTATGTATGAAAGTATCAGGTGTAACTTTCGTAAATAAAAAGTAGTCATGAAGTAAAGTCAATGGAACAGATAAACTCCAGAATGGACACAGTCAAAAACAGAGTCAGTAAATTTGACAAAAGTATTAAAGAATTCAGCTAGAGTGCATGAAAAAGGAGTAATCATTCTTAAAGAATTAAGAAGAGAGACGGATTAGATACATTAGAGGTACCCATATATGTCTGATTGGAGTGGCAGAAGGATAGAAGAGGACGTTAGAGAAGGAATATTCGAAAATATACACGCTGAATATTTTCTAGAATAAAAGATAAGCAAGAATTCTCAATTTCAACATGCAGAGTACTGAGCAGGAAAAAAAAAATTCATATGTAGACATATTTAAATAAAACTGCAGAAATTGTGTATGAAGAGAAAAAAAACCCCATCTGATAAACATGAAAAAGGTTACAATGCACAAAGAGATAACAAGAAACACCATCAGCTTATATCACATAGAGTGCTGGCTGAACACAATTATCAAGATAAAATTGTTTAGAGTTAAACTGCCATTAGAGATAAAGCAGAAAAAGCATTAACACAAAATTTTACATACATAATGACTAAGAAGATGGGAAACCCTCTAGAAGACCTCTGGGAAAACTACCAAATGATGATCTCATAGAAGAAAGGTTACCCTAGGAGGAGGAAGGCAGGCAAAAAAGGTAGGAAATAAAGAACAGAGAATAAATTTCCCAGTTACAAACTGACTAAAGGTTTAAAACAGGTATTCCTCTGAGCAGGATATAAAAGTAACCAGCAAGCACTTGAAAGATGTTCAATAGCGTTAGTCATTAGGGAAATGTAACTCAAAAGCAAGAGATAACCATTTTACACCCAATACAATGGTTATAATAGACAAGACAATAGCAAGTGTTGGTGAGGCTATGGAGAAATTAGAACCCTCATAGCATTGTTGCTGGGATGGCACTTCGGAAAATACTTTGGCAGTTCTCTCAAAATATTAAACAGAGTTACCATTTAACCTAGCCATTTTACTTGGAAGTGAACACCCAAGAGAAATAAAAACATATGCCTACACAAAAATTGTTACACCAGTTTTCATAGCAACATTATTCTAACAGACAAAAAGGTAGAATCAAACCAATTGTCCATCAACTGGCCAATGGGTAAAATTAATGTGGTATCAACAATATTCATACTATAATGGAATATTATTTGTTTGGTAATGAAAAAGGAATGTTTTACTGATACATGCTACAACATGGATGAACCTTGAAAAAAATTCTGTGAAATGAAAAAAGCCAGACACAAAAGGTCACATATCACATGATGCCATTTATATGAAATGTACAGAATAGGCAACTCTGTAGAAACATAAAGCAGATTAGTGATTGACAGGGGCTAGGAATGGGGAGAATGGAGAGTGACTGCTAATGGATATGGAGTTTCTCCATGGGGTGATGAAAATGTTCTGGAATCAGATGGTGGTGATGGTGGCACAACCCTGTGAATATCCCAAGCTACCAAATTGTACACTTCAAAAAACAAATTTTTTGGTATGCGAATTATCTCTAAACAAAGCTGTTATTTTTAAAGTTTGGGTGCGTGGATACAGCTAAAACAGTGTTTATGTGAAAATTTGTAACCTTAAGTTCATACTTTACAAAAAAAAAACGCCCAAAATCTAAATACCTAAACATCTGCCACAAGAAGCTAGAACAGCAAATCAAAGCTAAGAAATAAAAACAGAAATCAATGAAATAGAATACAAATATGCATAGAAACAATACCTGGACAATTGCTCTTATGAAAAGATTAATATGAAAAGAGTAATAAATTGATAATAATTTATAAAATTAAGGGAATAAAGAGGGAAAACACAAATTAACAATATTTAAAGTCAAGTGAGGTTATTACTACAGAATCTACAAATATAAAAATGTTAACAAGAGGATATTATGAATGACTTTATACTAATAAATTGACTATCTGGATGAAATGGAAAATTCCTCAAAAAGCAGTTTACCAAAGCTGACCAAAGGAAATATAAATTCTGAATAATTTAATACTGCTTAAAGAAATTGAACCCTTATTGTAAACTTCCCACCAAGAACACTCAAGGCCCACAGGTTTTCATCACTGAATTCTTTTAAACATATAAGGAAGAAATAATTCTAATCTTTTGCAAAACTTTCTAGAAAATAGTAAAGAGAGGAAGCTATCCTTCTTGTGATGCCAGCACAACTTTGTTTCCAAAATATAACTTTCATTTCTCATGATGATAAATGCAAAATTCTTAGCAAAGTATCCGTAATCCTATGACACCAAAAGTACAAGTAACAAAAGAAAATAGATAAATTGAACTTCATCACAATAAAAACTAGTTATGCAAAGGACATTATCAAGAAAGGAATAAGACAACTCCCAAGATGGGTAAAAATATTTCTAAATCATATATCACTAAGAATCTAGTATCCAGAATATATTTAAAAACACAGTTCAAAAACAACAAATCACCAACACAATTTAAAAAAGGATAAACATTTGAATAGACATTTCTCCAAAGAAAATAATCAAATGGCCAAGAAGCACATGAAAAGATGCTCAACATCATAGTCATTAGGGATATGCAAATAAAAACCACAAAGAGGTATCACCTCATACCCACTAGAATGGCTATGACCAAAGAAATAGAAAGCACATGTGTTGGTAAGGATGTGGAGGAATTCTTACCCTGTTACATTGCTCATGGGAATATAAAATGGTGCCACCACTGTGGAAAATGATTTGGTGGTTCCCCCAACCCTTTAAACATATAATTACCATATGACTATGTAATTCTACCCCTAGATATATATCTTCCAGAATTAAAGGCAGTTGCTCAAATAAAACCTGTACACAAACAATTCACAGCAGCACTATTCACAATAGCCAAAAGATGGAAATAACCCAAGGGTCTTTCAACTGATGAATGGAGAAACAAAATTGGGTATATGCATGTATATATGCATGTGCCCATAAAAAGTACTTACACATGCTACAATGTGAATGAATCTTGCTCAGTGAAAGAAGCCAGATACAAAGGACCACTTACTCTATGATTCCATTTATACGAAATGTCCAGATAGAGAAATCCATAGAGATGGAAAGTAGATCAATGATTGCCAGGGCCTAGAGACAAGGGGGAATAGGAAGTGATTGCTTAATGGGTACAGGATTTCCTTTTGTAGTGATAACAATGCTCTGGGACTAGACAGTGGTGATAATTGCACAACATTGTGAGTATATTAAACACTGCTGAATTTTACATTTTGAAATTGTTAAGATGGTGAATGACATTACATAAATTGCACCACAGTAAACAAAATGCAAATCGAATCTAGTGACACATAAAAAAGCAAATATATCCAGCATCAAATAGAGTTTACTCCAGGTATGAAAAGATGTTTTAACATTTAAAAACATATCACTGTAACTCGTCACAGTAACTGAAAGAGAGAGAACATACATTTGATCATCTGATAGATTCAGAAAAGTAATTTATAGTTAATTTTAAAATGCCACAGTCCTTTGCAATAAAGTTAATGAGAATACAGCAAACTTCCTGGACACATGATTTCACAATAAAGTGAATAGTGTCCTACACATTAGCAACAGACAATTAGAAAATAGGATGAACTATCCCATTTAACCTAATAATGAAATTTGTCAAGTACTTAAATATAAATCTAACCAAAAATGCATAAATTCTACCTAAAGGAAATTACCAAATGTTATTGTAGAACAGAAGAATCTTGAATACATGGAGAGATATTCCACGCTTTTACATGGGCAGATTCAATATCACAGAAATGTCAATTTTCCCCAAAGTAATCTATTATTTCTTAATACAATTTTGATAAAAGTCCTGGAGCTCTCATGGAACTTGACAAGCTGATACTAAAATTTATAGAAGATTAATGGGCCAAAAATATCTGAAACAATTTTGAAGAATAATAAGGTAGAAGTCTACCTACCAGATAGCAGGAGTCACTATAAAGCTGCAGTGATTAAAATAGTGCTGGATGGAAGCAGAGATAGACAAATACACCAGTGGAAGAGAATTTTCTGTTTTGCCCAGAAGCAAATGCACACGTATATGGAAAACTGGGTGTATGACAGAAGTGGCATTTCAAAGTGGTAGGAAAAAGTGTCTAGTATTCAATAAATGATAATGGGAACATTGTTTCCTATATTAAAGTATTAAAGTTAAATTTATGCCTCAGAAAATTTATGAAATATACTTTCAAGGGATGAAGATCTAAATGGGAGCAGCAAACCTTAAAATACTTAGCAGAAACTATAGGAATATGTTTTCTTTTACACAGAATAAAAAAAGATTTCTTAATGTTAACAATAAGAAAAAAACTCACAAGTTGATTCATTTAAAAATTAAAACTTCTATACAACAAATAATTCCATAAATAAACTAAAAAGACAAGCCACAAACTGAAACAAAAAAGATATTAAAAAGTCTTTACCCGGCAAAGAATTTATGAAGGCCCTGTAAGTTAAAAAGTGCATGACAGGGGCACCTGGGTGGCTCAGTCAGTTAAGTGGCCAACTTCGGCTCAGGTCATGATCTCACTGGTTGGTGAGTTTGAGCCCTGTGTCGGGCTCTTTGCTGCCAGCTCGGAGCCTGGAGCCTGCTTCGGATTCTGTGTCTCCCTCTCTCTCTCTGCCCCTCCCCCACTCACACTCTGTCTCTCTCAAAAATAAAATGGACACTAAAAAAATATTTTTTTAAGTAAATGACAGACAATACAACAGGAAAGGGAAAAAAAAAAAAGGTTGAGGGCAAGATGCTCCATGACACCAGTAACACCAGTAATAAAGTAAATGCAAATTTAATTTTCAAATAAATAGCACAGCATCCCCCTCAGATTGGCTAGAAACGGGAAATCTGCCAACGCGAAGTGTGAACAAGGATGAGGAAAAATGGTAGTCGTCGTACAAGGGCAGTAGGAAGTAAAAGGCTACTGTCACTATGGGAAAAGGTCCAGCAGTAGACAGCCAGTTTGCAGGGCTGTGCGTCCTTTAACACAGCAAACCCACTTGGAGGTCTGCACCCAGGAGAAAAACGCACATATCAAAATGAGACATGCAGGAAGATAGTTACCAAGCACCGATTTGTCACAGAAAAACAAAAGAGGAGAAAAGCTACCCATCAGTAAGACAATGGGTAAATAGATTATAGTATTTTATATAATAATAAGGATATCACACAGTAGTTAAAGTAACAGAGTCTCAGTTAAACATCCCAAAACATAATCTGGAGTAAAACAGAAGGTTGATACATACAACCTGACAACACTGAAATAAAAAAAATTTAAATCCACAAAAGAATACTATTTATCATTTGTGAATACCTGCATAGCTGAAAAAAAAGAAGTAAAAAAAATATATATGAGTAGATGGACAGGAAGAATTCTTACCAACTTTAGGATTGTGGTTACTTTCTGGGAAAGGGGAAAAATTGAGCTCAGACTGTATTTGTATGGTTTGGTTTCTTAAACAAACCAAATAGCTAAAGCAAATGTAAGAAAATGTTAAGGTTTGGTAAATCTGAATGGGTATTTGTTATGTAAGCTCCTGACCTTTAAATAAAAGTTTGCAATGTTTCAAAGAAGTGTTTTTTTTTTTAAACAAAGTTTTCCTCCCTCAAGAACGTCTCGATTCTCAACTTTCCCTGTTTCTGTCAGCCCTAGACGAACATGGCCCTTGAGTTGGAACTAGATTGATTTAACATTTTACAAATATTCCTCATAAGGCTGAATTTTAGGCTTCATGTCCATTATACATTCATATCATAGAAGTGGGAGGTAGAACAGTAACTCAAAGGGCAAAGGCACCAGATTTAGTCCTTAAGAGGCTGAGAAAAAGCTTAAAACCACATCAAGGTCCAGCATCAGAAAAATAATAAATTATCATAGTACAACCAAAATACGGTACTCTACATAGTAATTAAAAATTATGTTTTCTAAGAATGTGAATGGCAGGACACAGTAGCAAATCTTACAATTTTATGTTAACTGAAAAACATAGAATGAAAAATTAACACAGTAGCATGTTTTGAACCATGTAAACACACACAATAGGAAAAAGAAAAAAAAAAGGCCTAGAAAGATCCCTCAAGCTTAGTGTTTCTTACTTCTAATTCACTGTACCCAAACTTTTTCAAATGTGCGTTTATTCCTTTTATATTTAGATATAAATCCATTAAAGACACATTAAAATGAACGGCAATTCACCACTTCTCTAACATAAAAAGAAATTATCGTTTACTAAAGGTGCTTTTCTCTAGCTCTCAGACGTGAACTGGTATTTTCTCTTCTGTTCTGACACATGGTGCATCTGCTTCACATTTTAATCTTGATCAAAAATATGATATGCTGCTTATTTACTTAGACATTAGAATGCTCAGCCCCTGGCATTGCTCTCTCTTCCTTTAAACAGAATCATTTTCTTGTCTGATCTTCATAGAATCTCTTACTAAGCTTCCCAGGTAGACCCTGGCTCCCGGGCAGGTGGATACTTCACTGTTAAGACATTCAGCACTTAACAAATGTTCAAATGTTATTCTTTTTAAAAAAAAGGAAAGGTAAACTGAAGAATGTAATTAGGTAAGAGTTGTGTTCTCTCTCCTCAGCTATTTTCTTAGGAACATAGAAAACGAGAAAGGAAACAAGCAAGTGGAAGGAAGGGAGTCGGAGGGGGGCAGACTAGATAAACTATCATAATTAAAATACTCTCCTGGGCATCTGGGTGGCTCAGACTATTAAGTAACTGACTTCAGCTCAGGTCATGATCTCCCAGTTTGCAGATTCGGGTCCTGCGTCAGGGTCTCTGTTATCAGCGGGGAGCCTGCATTAGATCCTTCGTCCCCCCTCTCTGCCCCTCCCCTGCTTGTCCTTTCTCTCAAAAATAAGTAAGCCATATAAACAAATTAAAATACTCTCCAAAATCCCTGGTTACATTTGCATAGAGACTGCAGCAGACTGGTCATTTGAAACTGGTAAGAAAATGAGGGCATCACACAGAGATTAAGAAATGGGTTTGAGGTTAGTTCACACTGGACAGGTTACGACTAGGAAACTTATTTAATATCTTGGGTCTCAGTTTCTTCACGCATAAAATGGAACTATAATAATCACAGAGTGAACATGAATTGTTTCTCTTTTGTCCAACATTGGTGCCTATTTCTCTATGGTTCTGAAAGGGTTGCCAGCCACAGGAAGGAAGGAAAGTCTTGCTACTATTAGCACTCACACCCCTGGCCAGCATGATCAATCCAGACATGAGCAGACATACAAACCAAGACTGGCAAATCATAGTCCTTCCATGGGATTCTTCAATTTGAAATGGCAGGGGGGAAAAAAAAGAAGTCTTGCCCTTGGGTCCTGTGTCTGGACATAAGATGCCATCTTCATTGCCCTGCAGAGAAAGACTAGCTGTGGTAGAAAAGAAAGAAGACAACACATATATAGAAGGCGATTACGAGAAACCATGAGTGAGGGCAAGAGAGGCAGGGGGCCCTGAGGCAGGGCCAAGGATCTCAGGCAGGAAGCAAGGGGACAGGGGACAACAGGGAGTAAGACATCTAATAGCACTGCCATACCTACAGAGTAAGATGAGAAGCTGAACAAGAGCAAGCTGTGGAGAGATATGACAGATCTTAAAGGATATTCGATTAAGGAAACAGAGTTGGTGAGATAGAGGCTACTCTGGGCTCCTGGGTGACTCAGTCAGTTAACTGCCTGACTCTTGATTCTGGCTCAGGTCATGATCTCATGGATTCATGAGACTGAGCTCCACCCCGGCCCTCCCCACCCCTGCCCCCATCAGGCTCTGCTTGGACAGCATCAAGCCTGCTTGGGATTCTCTCTCTGCCCCTCCTCCACTCGTGCTGTCTCTGCCTCTCTCAAAACAAACAAACAAACAAACAAACAAATAGAAAGAAAGAAAGAGAAAGAAAGAAAGAAAAAGAAAGCAAGAAAGAAAGAAAGAAAAAGAAAGAAAGAAAGAATTTAAAAATATACGAATTAAATCTGTGTACTCACTGTATACAGAATAAAATCCAGAACTCTCTTTTGGTATTCCAAGTACATAATGCTTTGATCTGTATCCAACTTTTCAGCCTCCTTCCTCACTATTCATACCAGCTACATGTGTCTACTGGCATTTTGGGCACAAACTTGGACCTTTTCTACTTCTTTGCCCTTGGTTCATGCTATTTCTTCACTATTGACACTTTCCCCCATACCCATTCCCCTTTTGACATATTAGCCTTGTTTTAGCACAAAATTCAAACACACCACCCTCCAGAAGCTTTTGGAGACACCCTAGTTAATTCTTTCCCTCAAAACTATCTTGAAGGTATTACTTTATTATGGCACTTACTTGCTTTTATGCCTCCATCACTTTGTGAGGATTCAGAGAACAGGAGATTTGTCTTACTCATCGTTTGAGCCCTTCCACTGAAGTTCTAAGTGATTACACATAAACATCATCCACAAAATGTTGGTTGTATTCACCCGAACTTAAAATTACATAGCTCAGTAGCTGTTGACATTGTCATATAGAGTGGCTCCCCCCCAAATATCTCCCAAACAACCTAAGACAAAACTGAGTTTCTTCTTACTGTGGGAAAGAAGAGTACTACCTTGAAAGAGTCTTCATATCCTCACTAGTTGGGAAAAACAAAGTGGAGACATTTATGTTACCTAATGTCTACTTTTAAGTATGAATTTCAATGTGGGGAACTTGGTTAGGATTGGGTAAGAATCATGATATGGTAGTTTGATATTGATGGACACAGTATAGTGAGCATTTGGAAGGGACACGTTCAAAGGGTATTAAAATATAAACTTGTTTAATATTTTTTATCTATTGGAGGGGTGCCTGAGTGGCTCAGTCAGTTAAGCGTCTGACTCTTGATTTGGGCTCAGGTCATGATCTCACAGTTCATGAGTTTGAGCCCCATGTCAGGTTCTGCACTGGCAGTGCAGAGTCTGCTTGGGAATCTCTCTCTCTGTCTCTCTCTCTCTTTCTCTCTCTCTCTCTCTCTCTCTCTCTCTCTCTCTCTCTCTCTGCCCTTCCCCACTTGTATTGTCTCTGTCTCTCTCAAAATAAATAAATGCTAAAAAAAAAAAAAAGATTTTTTTTTTCTATTGGAGAGTTGGTGGGTCATCAGAATGCAACATACAATCATTCATTATATGTATCTTCTTGGGCAAGCTTTTTCTGAAAGAGTAAAGTTATATTGATGAAGACAGTATAATAGTAGGATCATGTTAATGTGGATAGTAAGCTGTGTAGGAGGTAGATGGCTTCTTTCTTCACATCAAGGAAAATTTGCCAGGCATCCAGTAACAGTATTTTAAGGATAGATTTTAGATGAAAGTGAACAGAAATAAAACATCCAAAGCTTGTTTATTGTTTCATCACCCTAAGTCTCTTCCAATAACCAATTGCCTCATTCTTTCAAATGAGACGAAACAGCTGGAGCACTATCTTCTGATTCCAACACATAGTCCCTACTAGGAAATTTATATTCACCTGTTTTTAGAACTTTCAATATGCCCCTAAGGTTCTTAATGTTGGAGAATAAGACAGAATGATAAAGTATGGAGAATTTGGGATTGTGTCAGGGATGGTAAACAAGCTTATTTTGCATATCAGTATTGAGTTCTTAGAGGGTTCTTCTGAAAGGATTCTGAGGCCAGGTCTGGGCTTACCAGAAATAGCAGTAATGATTGATTAATAATATCTGCCATGAGCACAGTAAGGCAAGTGTCCACATGCTAAGTATTTGCCATTTCTGGGTTACTCAGTTGAGAAGACTATACTG
The DNA here is from genome assembly GCF_027475565.1 of Acinonyx jubatus. NCBI lineage: Eukaryota > Metazoa > Chordata > Mammalia > Carnivora > Felidae > Acinonyx > Acinonyx jubatus. Next base: position 188,201,843 of record NC_069380.1, on the reverse strand, counting down.
CTGTTTCATCCTATTCAGACTTCTTGTTTGGTTTTGCTTCGAGTTTTGCTTCCTCTTCTTCCTAGTAGAGCCATCCCAACTAGCCTCTAGGTCTTTTTTTGCCAAAATCTTTGGATGAAAGCTCTGGTGGGATCCATAAAAGTGCAGGTATTATTTCAGAGAAGTAAAATAGTAAAGTACCATTCAGCCAGAATATACTCAGTCAATGAAAATCTCCAGAGAATTGGGGTAAATGCTAAGAATATTCTGACAGGGATACAAGACTAAAAATAATACCTTCATACTTCCTGACCACAGAGAGGCCCACATATGGGGATGTGACCCAAACCAGCCAAGAAAACCCTTCCCTGGGATGGTGTAATCTGGTGTTAGTAAAAGAAACTATCTTCTTACTTCTGCAGTTGCTAAGTAGGGTTGTTGGTTTAAAAGCATGAAACTGTTGCAAGCAATGCTTCTTCCCCACAACTCGCCCTGTATCTGATGTCTGGAGAAATCCAATATGAAGAAGGAAAAATTGAGGCTAACTCTGAGAAAAACCACACAGAAAGAAAGAATGACAGAAACTGGAGGACATTATGTGAACCTTGAAGATCGCCCTGCTCCCAGACTTTTCAGTTATGTCAACCAAAAAGTTCCTTTTGTGTATGCCAGTGTCTGAGTCATTTCAAACTAAAACACTCCTGACCAGGATTCATTAGACCCAGGTCTAATGATCATTCTCAAATTCCAGACACATGCATAATTTTGTGGTTCGTGGGGCATCCTCCTCTTCTTTGCAGTCCTGTACCAATATGCCATACATTTCATAAACAAAGTTTTTCACTTCACTTTGTAAACACATATTTTATACCAGTCAGCTATATCTCTTGTATTGCATGGAACCCAGACTAAAATTCAAAGAAATTCACAAGAGGCCAAATATACCCTTTAGTGATGCCTGCATCAGAGTGGATAGAATAAGAGAGCAATAACACTAAACTATTTGGGGAGATGAAAAAGTAGAAAACTATTCACATGATCCCTATTAAGCTCTTTCACACTCTTAAAATGTTCTGGGGCTCTATGATAATAGAAATAAAAAATTCAAAAATCATCAAATCTTTCTGGAGAAAAATAAATTTCTTGAAAAGAAAGACTACAGGAAGAGCACCTATCTCGGAATAACTGTGTTACTTAAATTGACCTCTAGAGGTCACGTCTAGCCAATGCGATCCTCTTCTGATAATGCAAATGTTTCATTGGCCTCTTTAGTGTCTTGCAAACTGTTTCCTGGAGCACCTGGGGTACTGGTGAAATGCAGCAGGGACTTCATCAGGGGGAAGGAGATGACAAGGGACAGATTTCAGGCTGTATCTTTCATCAAACAGAATCTTATTTTAAAATTATCTTTTGTGTGCTGGTCACCCAGAGAAACCTTATGTGCAAAAAGGTTTTCACTGCTTAAACACTTAGAAGCTAAATGCTTTTAACTATATAGATAGCATGAATCCAAGTATTGAGTTCTTAGATATTGAGGATCTTAGACAATGTAAGAAGGTATCAGTGATTTCCCATATATAGAGGTAACCTCTAGTACTCAAAGTTGTGTGCAATGTATTAATCTAAAAGGATCATCCTTTTTCCCAATTCTTTATTAGAAAATTAGTTTCTGTTCAACTTACTCTTCAGAGCATGCACCGACTGATGAGCACTGTTTGTTAGAAAGTAAAGTTTGAGGTTTCAGGTAGTAGTGCTGCCTCTGGGGTTTAATAACTTGGACTTCTCAGACAGTCTCAATGTGAAATTCTACCATTTGAGATCAAAAGTTCACCATACAAATAGACCTCTATTGTTGCAACACAGAGACCCCCATATGCAAAGTAACATTCCTTCAAGACGTCCCCTTTATATATGATCAATAATTCAAAACACACCTGTGCTCGCACTATGGTGCAAAGGACACATAAAAAAAGACTATTAAGAAGCACTGGTAAAATAAGCATATAAATGTATTGTGGCTTTATAGAATTATTCCCTAACACATCAAAGACTAACACTGTTGTGACCTTGTTAATTTTATAATTCTGTCCTTTTCCATAACCAGAGAAGGCCTCAAAAGAGTGAGGACCTCTAATTCTTTCTCCTGCTCTCCATCTTCAAAGTGGGATTTCTTTTTCTTTTTTGCAGTTAGATTCCATTCTTCTGCTTGAGGTAATAAGTTCAGGGAATTTTCAGAGAAAAAGCTACTCAAAAGAATATAAATGTCAAACACATGTAAATTTCTCCTGCTCCATTTTCCCCCAACTCAGGAATGTCCTTTGTTTTCTCTTGGTATGTTTCAGCTGGCTGACATCTCTGGATGAGGAGCAATCACCCAGGCAGCATCTTTACAATGTAATGACAATCAGTTACCAAAAATGTGCAGGCACTGATAACAGAATTCAGAAGGGTCAGAAATGAGTGGAAGAAAATAGGCATTTCAAACAAGTGCACTGCAGCTGCTGCTGACCTTGGCTTAAGATTGCATCCAAAGCATTTATTAATTTTCTGTTGTAAAATAGAGGGAAGCCAAGTGAAGTCCTGATAAAGGATCATTCTGGAAAGGAGGGGAGAACACTTTACTGTTTAAATGGTATCCTGCAGTTACATTATTTCAGAAACATCTTTGCTCCCACTTATGTCAGTAGGCCAAGATAAAGGAGTTACTAAGGAGTAGACATGACATGTCTTCAGATTTATACTTTGAGTATGATCCTATAGTTTTATGGAATTGGGTAACTAAACCGGGCACATGTAAAAAACATGCACCAAAGATTTCGGCAAATTTGTAAATGAACAATTTATCCCACAAAAATGCTTTCTCCAGAAGACAGCAAGTATACAAATATGAAAGCAGCTGTAGCAGCTACCTTTTTTTGAATGACTAGTATAATCCGGGTGTTCTTTCAATTCACAAGGACTCTGCAAGCTGGGTAACATTCTCTACCTTACAAAGGAAATATCAAAGGCTTAAATTAACTTGTTCATGGTCAAGCAGTTAATGAGACAGACCTAGGATTTAAAAGTAATCTTTTTTTTACTCTAAAACCAGGAGTCCTAATCTTTATGCCCTCCACTTAAAAATGGAGAACCAGAATGGTGAGGGGTCAGAAGATTATGTCACATGAGCTAAAGAATCTTAGCCATTCAATCTATAAAAAAACAAGAGGGGCCCTGGGTGGCTCAGTCTGTTAAGTGTCCAACTTCAACTCAGGTCATGACATGACCTCATGGTCCGTAAGTTCTAGCCCGCATTGCACTCTGTGCTGACAGCTCAGAGCCTGGAGGCTGCTTATGATTCTGTGTCTCCCTCTCTTCCTACCCCTCCCCTGCTCATGCTCTCTCAAAAATGAATAAACATTAAAAAAAAAAATTTTAATTGGTTTAATCTATAAAAAAAAAAAAAGAGGTTCAATCGGCTTTATAGGACCTGTGGGAAAATATCTAAAAGGTCATCATTTGCATGAGAACAGACTTTTTTTAATCTGTGTTTTATTAAAAATAAACAAGAATTTGTGGGTGCTACTTCTAACTATGTCAAAGAAGCTTGATTCAGACTCACCTTCTTATATAAAACAACTATAAAAGCTAGAGAAAATAAATAGGGGAAAAAAACCAACTGTTTATATTTTATCAGAGAGCAATTAAAGTAGACAGACTTCAATACATCAAGATATCAAAGAAAAAATATATATCGAGAAAATCTTCTATTTGTGGGGTATTTTTCCCCCTCCAATTTAGAGAAAATAATAGGGGCAGATCAGAAAATAGGAATTAAGAGGTTCTGTCTCACTGGGTTGGGAAGACCAAAGTAAATTAGTTCAAGGCTACCAAGAAAACCAGTATTTAAGAGAAAACAAAAATGTTTCTAGATAATCCCCACTAAAAGTCAAATAATTTGTCACTAGCACAATGATATTAGAGAAATACTAAAAGAAGTTCTTCAGTCAGAGGGAAGATGATCCCTGGTAGAAAAAGAACACTAATGGAGAAATAAATTAAGAGCACCAGAAAGGGTAAAAACTGAGAACTGAGGGTTGATGCAGGGTGGGAGGGAGGAGAGGGCAGGTGATGGGTATTGAAGAGGGCATCTTTTGGGATGAGCACTGGGTGTTATATGGAAACCAATTTGACAATAAATTTCATATATTAAAAAAAATAAAAAAATAAAAATAAATAAAAAATAAATAAAAATTTAAATTTAAAAAAATCTTGAAGAAAAATAAAATAAATACAATAAAAAATAGTAAATATTGAATATTCAATAAAATACATCTTGTGCAAATAAATTTTATATATACACATATATACATATGCTTGAATGTATTTTATGCATAATTTTAATATGTGACAAAAATAACACAAAAGATAGGAGAATGGTAAATGGAGTTAATATTTTTAAGCTTTGATTTACCCTAGAAGTGGCAAAAGTAAAATTGAAGTTGGAATAAGTAAAAGTTTCATAATGTAATCTTTAAGATAAAACCTAAAGTGAAATAAAGAATTTATAGTTAATAAATAAATATAAGGAAAAGAGAATATATAAAAATTTTATCAATTTAACAGAAGGCAACAAGAGCAGAAAAAATATGTGGGGAAAATAGAAAACATAGTAAAAATAATAGATTTAAACTCAAATATATTATCAATTACATTAAACATAAATGGCGTAAACATTCAATAAAAATAAACAGTCAAATTGGGAAATAAAGAATAAAACTCTACCGTATATTACTTCCAAAAGACACACCTAAAATATGAGAACCAGAATGAGTGAAAATAAAAGGTTATATATCCTGCAAATACTAATCAAAATAAGGTTGATATTAGTATACTAATATAAAATGGAGATTTTAAGGAAAGAAGTATTAATAGAGGCATATCTTATAATAGTAAAAGATAAATTCGACTGGAATGTAAATATGTACACACCTAATAACATTGGCTCAAAAGATACAAATCACAAACTTACCAAACTAAAAGGAGAAACAAAAATATATATTTATAGCTTGAAAACAACTCACATCTTTCAGTAATTAATAGAACAAACAGAAAAATAAAAGATAAGATATTTTTGAACAACCCAATAAACTAACTTGACCTGATAGATATGTATATACATAGAACATTCTTCTAAACAACTGCAGAATACATGATCCTTTCAAACAGACATAGTATCTTTGTCCAAAATGGTCCATAAAGCAAGAATATGTCTTTGATCACAGTGAATTAAGTGGAAATTAGTAACTGACAGGTAACTAAAAATTCCCCAAATATTTATAAAGTAGCAACTGTTTTCTAGATAATTTATGAGTCAGAGAAGAAATTACACAGGCAAATTAGAAAATATTATCAACTAATTATGAAAACATAGATATAAGACTTTGTGGAACACAGCCAGGGCATACTGGTGGCTCAGTCAGTTAAGCACCAACTCTTGATTTCTGCTCAAGTCATGATCTCACCATTCTTCACATCAAGCTCCGCATCAGGCTCTGTGCTAAGAGCACAGAGCCTGCTTGGGATTCTCTCTCTCTGCCCCTCCACTGTTCATGCATGATCTCTCTTTTAAAGTAAATAAATAAACCTAAAAATAATAATAATTTGTGGAATGCAGCCATAGTAGTGTTTACAGAGAAATTTTGAGTTAAATACACATTTTAGGAAAAAAAACCTGAAAAATTATGTAACTGTCTCCTAGGAAACTAGAAAAAAAACAGCCAATTAAATATTAAAGATAAGCGCAAAAATTAATGAAAGAGAAAACATAATTAAAAAGAAAAATTTGCTCTTCTGAAGAGATTAACAAAATTTATAAATATCTAACAATACTGATTACAAAGAAAAAATTTCAAGAATTTAAAAAGAATATCATTATAGATTTTAGAGATATTCAAAAGATGGTAACTTCCAGCTTTCAGACAAGATGGAAAAGATTTTAAGGGATAATTGTTCTCATCATATATATTAGAAATATAATTCCCACACCTCCCCACCATATTTAAGATACTGAAGAGTTACAGACACAAAGTTGTCTAAAGAAATTAAATAAAGGAGGAGTGTGAGATCTTTCTAGGTGAGCAGATTATCAGTGTAGTCTTACCCGCCAAATTTCCTCCATGGAACAGTTGCTGAATGTGTGGAAGTGGCATGGAAGCTGAATTGGAAAGCAGAGAGAACATTCTGTAGTTTTACAGTGCTTAGACCCCCAACTCCTACTAGGGGGAGTGGCTTGTAGTATACCCAAGGATGGAACAAGTTAATTCCGAAGACATTTGAAAACACAGGTGAAGTGAACCTAACTAAAACTGCAACCCAGCAACAAATCAGCTCAAATTTTGACTGGATATAAAAATTGCCCATTCTCCCTAATTTAATGACAGGGGGAAGTACCTACCCTCTCTTGTAGAGGACAGTATCTACCCTAGGGCTACAGCTTTTTCATTACAAAATTTGTGATATACAATAAAAAGTTACAAAAAAATGAAGAAATGGTATGACAGGACTCCAAATTGAGAGAAAAAAACTGTCAGTAGAAGCAGATTCACAAATGGCTCAGTTATTAGAATTAGCAAAGACCTTAAAATAACTATTAAAATACATTAAGAGAAGATCATAGAATGAATAAAAAGAAAATTTTAAGAGAAAAATAAAATATAAAATAAGACCAAGTGGAAATTCTTTTTTTTATTAATGTTTATTTTTTGAGAGAAGGAGAGAGAGTGTGAGTGGGGAGGGGCAAAGTGAGAGGGGGAGAGAGGATCTGAAGCAGGCTCTATGCTGACAGCAGAGAGCCAGATGTGGGGCTCAAACTCATGAACCAAACCTGAGCCAAAGCTGAATGTTTAACCACTGAGCAACCCAGAGGCCCCCCCAAGTGGAAATTCTAAAAGTGACAAAATACAAAATATGAAATTAAGAATTTATTTAATGGATTTAGAGCAGAATGGATGCAGTAAAGAAAAAAATATCATTTCATCCAAGTCATCACAGTCAAACTGGTTAAGTACCAAAGATAAAGGAAAAACTGTTAAATGCAGACACAAAATAAATTCATGAATGACAACAAAGGAAATAGGCAAATTATAATCAGGACAGCAAGAATAAAAATGATAGCTGACTTCATCAGAAAACAATGGAAGACAAAAGACAGTAGAACTGGTATTTTTAAACTACTAAAAGAAAAAATTTATAATTCAAAAGCGAACTCTATATAAAGACATTTTTAGACAAACAAAAACTGTGACAATATGTTACCAGGTTTTCACCAGGCTGAAAAGGAATAATCTATGATGGCAGCACAGATATGCATGAAGAAATGAACACCAAAAACGTCAACTATGTGCACAAATGTAAAAGAACATTTTTAAAAAGCCAAAGAAAGTTATTGGCTATTAAAAACCACACTAAGAACAATACATTGAGGGGTTCATAAAACATGTAGAAATAAAATATAGGACATCAATAGCATGATACAGCAGAGGGAATGGAACCATGCTCTTAGAAAGTTTTGACAGGGAGGAGCCAAGATGGCAGAATAGCATGGAAGATTTTTGTGTGTCTCGCATCCATGAAATACAGCCAGACCAACACTAAACCATCCTACACACCTAGAAAACTGATTGGAGGATTAACACAACAACCTGCACAACCTGAACCACAGAATTCACAGGTACGCGGCGCAGAGAGGTGAACTTGGGGAGTGAGAAGGCGCGGGAAGGGAGGTGCTTTTGTGAGTAGAGAGAGGATGGAGACTGGGGTGGGGGAGAAGACATCTGAAAGCTCCCCAAAAGCAGCTGGAGAGAAAGTGGAAAATTGGAAACAGCCACAGGAACTAAACTAAAAAGGGAGAAAGGAGAAAGGAGAGGGTTTAAGTTCCATTAAGACCGTAAACAAGGGGAGCACAAAGTCTGCAACTTCGCAGCTCGATACATGGTGGTGCTCTGGTGAGAAGGGTGAATCCTCAGGAAGAAAGTGGGGTCCAGGAGGTTCTCGGGCCACACGGGGAAAAGCGGTTCCACTGCTGGAAGCACATTTGGTAGAGACTGTTGAAGCCACTCAGTCCCAGCAGACCCCAGAAGGTGGCCACATTCACTGATGTTGGAACAAGGTCATTAAGGGTGAAGCCTGGTGCCAGATGTGTGTTGTGATTTTCCATAATACCTGAAAAGCTGCTGCTACACTATCTCGCAAACTTTGTCTGGGGCAGGCTGGCACCTGGCCGCAGCCTTGGAGCACGGGCAGCAGCAGGCTCCAGCAAGCGTTCCTGGGTGCAGCCGACATTTGGCCATTGCTCAGTGAGACTCTCCCGCAGAGGGGCGGAATGGGTCAAAGCCACAGTCCTTCAGAAGTAAGAGGCTGGGGAAAACAGCCATATCTGAGACAAAACTCGGGAGAGAGGAACTGCCTGGGACCTGGTCACAGAGAGTGAAGAAGTGGGGAGTGGATGAAAGCTGAAGACAGAGGACAGGTGCACGATTGCTGATCTAGGAGAACAGAGTTCTCATACTAAAGACTGGGTGGCTGGGTGGCACCATTTTCACCACTCCCACATATGTGTATACACACCTACGAGTGCCACAACACTTCACCCCAGTAGGCTAGCAGCACTATCTAGTGGAGAGCAGAGCTGTTACACTGAGCCCCGCCAACTGGGCCAACCTTGCTCTTCAAGAACACAAGTCTCACCATCTGCTTAGTTTATCGACTATAAAGTGCTACATAGTCTGACTTCTAGGGGAAAACTAAGTAATTTCAGTCCTACTTCAATCTGTTAGCAGGTCCATCTATTCAATTTTCTTTCTTTTTTTTTCTTTTCTCTTTTATACTTCTTTTCTTTTTCTTGAATACAGAAAGAGAAAAAATTCATTTTTATTTTCAATTTTTATTAAAAATATTTTCCTTCAATTTTTATTACTCTATTTTTTACTTTTGTGTAAATTTTTTCCAATTCTATTTTACTTCCATCATTTTATTTTATTCTAATTCAGTGTATTCACCTTTTCAAATTTTCAAATGATTTGTTTTTTTCTTTTCTGTTTCTTTTTTTCTCTTTTTCATTCTTTTTATTTTTCTTGAATGCAGAAAGAGAAAAACTTCATTTTTACCTTCAATTTCTATTAAAAATATTTTTTAATATTTTTACTCTATTTTTGCTTTTATGTAAATTTTTTCAAATTCTATTTTACTTCCATCATTTTATTTTAGTCTACTACAGTGTATTCACTTTCTCAAATTTTCAAACAATTTCCTTTTTTTTCTTTTTTTCTCTTTTTTCTCTTTTTCACTTATTTTCATTCTTGAATACAGAAAGAGAAAAAATTCATTTTTATTTTTAATTTTTATTAAAAATATTTTTCTTGAATTTTTTACTATATTCTTTACTTTTATGTATTTTTTTTCAAATTCTATTTTACTCACATCATCTCCTTCTAGTCTACTTCAGTGTTTTCATTTTTTCAAATTCTCAAAAGATTGCCTTTTTTCTTCTTCCCTCCCTGCTTTGTTTTGCTAATCTGTCAAACCACTTTCAACACCCTGACCAAAACACACCTAGGATCTAGCATCATTTATTCAATTTGTGTGTGTGTGTGTGTGTGTGTGTGTGTAATTTTTTAATTTTAATATTGTTTTTAATTTTAATTTTAATTTTTCTAATTAATTCCTTTCTTAAAAAGGAATTTTAATTTAAAAAAATTAAAAATTTAATTTTTCTCATTAATTCCTTTTTTCCCTTCAAAATGACAAAATGAAGGAATTCACCCCAAAAGAAAGAGCACAAAGAAATGACAGCCAGGGCTTTAACCAACACAGATACAAGCAAGACGTCTGAACCAGAATTTAGAACCATGATAATACGAATACTAGCTGAAGTCGAAAATAGATTAGAATCCCTTTCTGCAGAGATAAAAGAAGCAAAAAATACGCAGAATGAAATTAAAAACGCTATAACTGAGCTGCAATCATGGATGGATGCAGCGGCAGCAAGGATTGGATGAGGCAGAACAGAGAATCAGCAATATAGAGGACAAACTTATAGAGACTAATGAAGCAGAAAAAAAGAGGGAGATTAAGGCAAAATAACACAATTTAAGAATTAGAGAAATCAGAGACTCGTTAAAAAGGAACAACATCAGAAGCATAGGGGTCCTAGAGAGGAAGAGCGAGAAATAGGGGTAGAAGGGTTATGTGAGCAAATCATAGAGGAAAACTTTCCTGACCTGGGGAAAGACACAGACATCAAAATCTAAGAAGCAGAGGACCCCCCATTAGATTCAACAAAAACCGACCATCAACAAGGCATATGATAGTCAAATTCACAAAACACTCAGGCAAGGAGAGAATCATGAAAGCAGCAAGGGAAAAAAGTCCCTAACCTACAAAGGAAGACAGATCAGGTTTGCAACAGACATGTTGCAACTTGGCAGGCCAGAGAGGAGTGGCAGGATATATTCAGTGTGCTGAATTAGAAAAATATGCAGCCAAGAATTCTTTATCCAGCAAGGCCGTCATTCAAAATAGAAGGAGAGATAAAAAGTTTCCCAAACAAAAATTAAAGGAGTTTGTGACCACTAAACCAGCCCTGCAAGAAATTTTAAGGAGGACTTTCTGAGGGGAGAAAAGATTTTATATATATGTATACACACACACACACACACACACACACACACACACACATATCAAAAGCAACAAAGATTAGAAACCACTAGAAACTCCAATTCTACAAGCATCATAATGGCAATGAATTCATATCTTTCAGTACTCACTCTAAATGTCAATGGACTCAATGCTCCAATCAAAAGACATAGGGTAACAGAATGGATAAGAAAATAAGATCCATCTATATGTTGTTTACAAGAGACCCACTTTAGACCTAAACATACCTTCAGATTGAAATAGGGGATGGAGAACCATCTATCATGCTAACAGTCAACAAAAGAAAGCCAGAGTAGCCATACTTATATCAGATAATCTAGATTTTAAAATAAAGACTGTATCAAGAGATGCAGAAGGGCATTATATAATAATCAAGGGGGCTATCCACCAAGAAGACCTAACAATTGTAACTATTTATGTGCCAAATGTGAGAGCACCCAAATATATACATCGATTAATCACAAACATAAAGAAACTTGTCAATAGTAATACCATAATAGTGGGAGACTTCAACACCCCACTCACAGCAATGGACAGATCATCTAATCAAAAAATCAACAAGGAAACAATGGCTTTGAATGACACACTGGACCAGATGGACTTAACAGATATATTCAGAACATTTCATCCTAAAGAAGCAGAATATACATTCTTCTCCAGTGCACATGGAATGTTCTCCAGAATAGACCACATACTGGGACACAAATCAGCCCCAAGTAAGTACAAAAAGATCGAGATCACACCGTGCATATTTTCAGACCACAACACTATGAAACTCGAAATCAACCACAAGAAAAAATTTGGAAAGGTAACAAATACTTGGAGACTGAAGAACATCCTACTAAAGAATGAATGGGCTAACCAAGAAGTTAAAGAGGAAATTAAAAAGTATATGGAAGTCAATGAAAATGATAACACCACAACCCAAAACCTCTGGGACACAGCAAAGGCGGTCATAAAAGGAAAGTAAATAGCAATCCAGGACTTCCCAAAGAAGGAAGAAAGATCTGATATACAACCTAAGCTTACACCTTAAGAAGCTGGAAAAAGAACATCAAATAAAACCCAAAACCAACAGAAGACAGGAAATAATAAAGATTAGAGCAGAAATTAATGCTATCAAAACAAAACAAACAAACAAAAAACAGAACAGATCAATGAAACCAGAAGCTGGTTCTTTGAAAGAATTAACAAAACTGATAAACCACTAGCCAGTTTGGTCAAAAAGAAAAAGGAAGATCCCAAATAAATAAAATCAACAATGAAAGAGGAGAGATCACAACCAACACAGCAGAAATAAAAACAGTAATAAGAGAATATTTTGAACAATTATATGTGAATAAAATGGGCAATATGAAAGAAATGAACAAATTCCTAGAAATATATACACTACCAAAACTGAAACAGGAAGAAATAGAAAATTTGAACTGACCATAACCAGTAAGGAAATCGAGTGAGTAATCAAAAATCTGCCAAAACACAAGAGTCCAGAGCCAGATGGCTTTCCAGGGGAATTCTACCAAACATTTAAGAAAGAGTTAACACCTATTCTCTTGAAGCTGTTCCAAAAAATAGAAATGGAAGGAAAACTTCCAAACTCTTTCTATGAAGCCAGCATTGCCTTGATTCCAAAACCAGACAGAGACCCCACTAAAAAGGAGAACTATAGACCAATTTCCCTGATGAACATGAATGCAAAAATCCTCAACAAGATATCAGCCAACCGGATCCAACAATACATTAAAAAAATTATTCACCACAACCAAGTGGGATTTATACCTGAGATGCAGGGCTGGTTCAATATCCACAAAACAATGAATGTGATTCATCACATCAATAAAAGAAAGGACAAGAACCCTATGATCCTCTCAATAGATGCAGAGAAAGCATTTGACAAAATACACCACCCTTTCTTAATAAAAACCTTCAAGAAAGTAGGGATAGAAGGAGCATACCTCGAGATCATAAAAGCCACATACGAGTGACCCAACGCTAATATCATCCTCAATGGGGAAAAACCGAGAGCTTTCCCCCTAAGGTCAGGAACAAGACAGGGATGTCTACTCTCGCCACTGTTATTCAACATAGTATTGGAAGTCTTAGCCTCTGCAATCAGACAACACAAAGAAATAAAAGGCATCCAAACTGGCCAGGAGGAGGTCAAACTTTCACTCTTCGCAGATAACATGATACTATAGATGGAAAACCCAAAAGATTCCACAAAAAAAACTGCTAGAATTGATTCATGAATTCAGCAAAGTTTCAGGATATAAAATCAACGCACAGAAATCGGTTGCATTCCTATACATCAACAATGAAGCAACAAAAAGAGAAATCAAGGAATTGATCCCATTTACAGTTGCACAGAAAAACATAAAATACCTAGGAATAAATCTAACCAAAGAGGTGAAAAATCTATACACTGAAGACTATAGAAAGCTTATGAAAGAAATCAAAGATGACACAAAAAAATGGAAAAAGATTCCATGCTCCTGGATTGGAGGAACAAATATTGTTAAAATGTCCATACTACCCAAAGCAATCTACATATTCAATGCAATCCCTATCAAAATAACACCAGCATTCTTCACAGAGCTAGAATAAATAATCCTAAAATTTGTATGGAACCAGAAAAGACCCCAAATAGCCAAAGCAATCTTGAAAAAGAAAACCAAAGCCGGAGGCATCACAATCCTGGACTTCAAGCTTACTACAAAGCTGTGATCATCAAGACAGTATGGTACTGGCACAAAAACAGACACTCAGATCAATGGAACAGAATAGAGAACCCAGAAATGGACCCACAAATGTATGGCCAACTAATCTTTGACAAAGCAGGAAAGAATATCCAATGGAATAAAGACAGTCTCTTCAGCAAGTGGTGCTGGGAAAACTGGACAGCAACATGCAGAAGAATGCACCTGGACCACTTTCTTACACCATATACAAAAATAAAATTGATGAAACACCTAAATGTAAGACAGGAAGCCATCAAAATCCTTGAGGAAAAAGCAGGCAAAAACCTCTTTGACCTTGGCTGCAGCAACTTCTTACTCAACATGTCTCCGGAGGCAAGGGAAAGAAAAGCAAAAATGAACTGCTGGGACCTCATCAAAAGAAAAGGCTTCTGCACAGCGAAAGGAAACATTCAGCAAAACTAAAAGGCAACCGACAGAATGGGAGAAGATATTTGCAAATGACATATCAGATAAAGGATTAGTATCCAAAATCTATAAAGAACTGATCAAACTCAACACCCAAAAAACAAATCATCCAGTGAAGAAATGGGCAAAAGACATGAATAGACACTTCTCCAAAGAAGACATCCAGATGGCCAACCAACCCATGAAAAAATGCTCAACATCACTCATCATCACGGAAGTACAAATCAAAACCACAACGAAGTATCACCTTATACCTGTCAGAATGGCTAACATTAACAACTCAGGCAACAGATGTTGGCGAGGATGCGGAGAAAGAGGATCTCTTTTGCATTGGTGGGAATGCAAGCTGGTATAGCCACTCTGGAAAACAGCATGGAGGTTCCTCAAAAAACTAAAAATAGAACTACCCTACGACCCAGCAATTGCACTGCTAGGCATTTATCCACGGGATACAGGTGTGCTGTTTCAATGGGACACATGCACCCCCGTGTTTATAGCAGCACTATCAACAATAGCCAAAGTATGGAAAGAGCCCAAATGTCCATCAGTGGATGAATGGATAAAGAAGATGTGGTATATATATACAATGGAGTATCACTCAGCAGTCAAAAAGAATGAAATCTTGCCATTTGCAACTATGTGGATGGAACTGGAGGGTATTACGCTAAATGAAATTAGTCAGAGAAAGACAAAAACATATGACTTCACTCATATGAAGACTTTAAGAGACAAAACAGGAACATAAGGGAAGGGAAACAAAAATAATATAAAAACAGGGAGGGGGACAAAACAGAAGAGACTCATAAATATGGAGAACAAACTCAGGGTTACTGGAGGGGTTGTAAGAGGAGGGATGGGCTAAATGGGTAAGGGGAATTAAGGAATCTACTCTTGAAATCATTGTTGCACTATATGCTAACTAATTTGGATGTAAATTTAAAAAAATAAAAAATAAAAATAAATAAAATAGCAGACATCCAAAAAAATTTTTTTAATTAAAAAAAGTTTTGACATTACTCATGAAATAATAAAATACCAATTATCTTGAGAAGTTGGGGTAATAAATTGAGGATGCATATAGTGATCACTAGAGCAGTGCTTCTCACCTTTGTTAATTTTTCCCCCAAAGGGATAGTTGGTTGTCTCAACTGGGGCTGGAGTTTGGGGAGGGGGTTGGACGAGTGGAGGTTGGGGATAGCTACTGTCCAGAGATGCTGCTAAACATTCTACGATGCATAAAACAGCTCCTACAACAAAAAATTACCCGTCCCCAAAAGTCAATATTGCTGAGATTGAGAAAGCCAAAGTACTAAATGCTTACCAAAATAACCATTTAAAACAAACAAAAAATCCAAAAACCAAAAACAAAACCCAAAAAGCCAAAAAACACCCAAGATGTTATAGCTTAACCTGAGTGATTTAAAACCACATGACTAATCAGAAAGAAGGTAAATACAGAGAAAAATAAAGATGGGATAAATAAAAAATAATAAGCCACTAGACACAAAAGGAAATATATCAATGATTACATTTGATTTTTTATGAACAAATACTCCATCTATTGGCATAAAGTGGTTCATAATAAGACAGATTGTCAAATAATCTGGCAGACAATTTTTCCAGACAGATCGGAAGAAATAAAGCACAACTATATTTTTTATAAGAAACATACATATATAAATGCAGAGATAGGTTGAAAGCAAAATGGTTTGAAAAAATATATACCATACACCCTCTAACCATAATGTTGGTGTGGCTGTATAAATATCAGAAAAAGTAGACATCAAGACATGGAGTATTATTAGAGATAAAGGGGGATTTCATAATAACAAAAATGGTTGGCTAATAGAGGACACCATTCCAAATGTGTATGTAATGAACAGCATCACTTCAAAATACATGAAGCAAAAATTAAAGCTAGATTTGATAGAACTAAAAAAAAGACAAATCTATAGTGATAGTTGGAGGTAGTAACATCTCTCTCTCAGTAATTCATAAAACTAGCAGTAATCAATCAATGGAACAAAATTATTCAGTAATATTCAGTATTGGCGAAGAAGATTTTGCACAACCCCTTAGCAAATTTGACATAGTTGATATGTATTAAATATGACAAACAATAACTACAGAATGTGGAACATTCTCCAGAATAGACCAGAATGCTTGGTAAAGCACATCTCAAAAGTTTAAAAGCAATGAAACCAAAAAAGAAGTTCTCTGTCCATAATTGAATTAAACCAGAAGGCAATTATAAAGACAACTAGAAAATCTCCAAATGCTTGACAAATAGATAACGCATTTCCCAATAACCCATGAGATAAAGAAATATTACTTAAAATTTGAAAATAATTTGAAGAAAAACAAATGAAATTTCAACATGTCAAAATTTGTGAAATGGAACTAAAGCAGAGTGTAGAGAAAATTTTATAGCTTTGAATATATATATATATACATATATATATGCATACACACACACATATGTACATACATACATACATACATATATTTTGTATGTATATTTTTTGTATATATTTGTATATTTGTATATTTTGTATGTATATATTTTTTTATGTATATTTTGTAAGTAGGCTTCACACCCAGCACAGAGCCCAATGCGGGGCTTGAACTCATGACCTGAGATCAAGACCTGAGCTGAGATCAAGAGCCAGACACTTAACTAACTGAGCCACCCCAGGCACCCCACTTTAAATGTATATATTGGAAAATGTTTAAAATAAATTATTTAAGCTTACTTGTCATGAAGCTAAAACTAAAATTGGGAGTAGAAATGAACAGAAATCAATGAAATAGAAAATCAACAACGCAAAAAATTGGTTCTTTGAGCAATTAAAAAAAAATTTTTTAATCTTTAGTTAATTTTGAGAGAGAGACAGAGTGTGAGCAGAGGAGGAGCAGAGAGAGAGGGAGACACAGAATCCAAAGCAGGCTCCAAGCCCTGAGCTGTCAGCACAGAGCCTGACTGGGGGCTCAAACTCACGGACCACAAGATCATGACCTAAGCCTATGTCAGACACTTCACCGATGGAACCACCCAGGTGCCCCTATTTTAGCAATTTTTAAAATAACTTCCTTAAAAGACTAATCAAGAAAAGAAATACATAGGGCACTTGGGTGACTCAGTTGGTTAAGCATTCAACTCCTGGTTTTGGCTCAGTTCATGATTTCATGGTTCCATGAGTTCAAGTCCCATGTTAGGCTCCGTGCTGACAGTGCAGAACCTGCTTGGGATTCTCTCTCTCCCTCTCTTCCTTTCAAAATAAATAAATAAACTAAAAAAAAAAGAAAAATATATAAACCACCACTATCAGAAATTAAAAATGAACATCACCTCAGATATTAAATAATAACAAGAGAATATTATGAACAATTTTGCATTAATAAATTGCCCAGGGAGATGAATAAACAAGTTGATTAAAAACATATCTTACCGGGGCGCCGGGGTGGCTCAGTCAGTTGAGCGGCCGACTTCGGCTCAGGTCACGATCTCGCGATCCCTGAGTTTGAGCCCCGCGTCGGGCTCTGTGCTGACAGCTCAGAGCCTGGAGCCTGTTTCGGATTCTGTGTCTCCCTCTCTCTGACCCTCCCCCATTCATGCTCTGTCTCTCTCTGTCTCAAAAATAAATAAACGTTAAAATAAAAAAAAAAAAAAACACATCTTACCAAAACTGACACAGAAAAATAAATAAAAACAAAATATTTCTGTATTGGTTAAAGAATTAAAATCTATAATTTAAAACCTTTCCACAAAGTAAATTACTGACCAGATGGTTTCAGTGGTGAATTCTCCCAAACACTCAAATATACAAATAATACCAATATTATTGGTACAAAGTCTTTCAGAATAAAAAGACCAAAGAAACAATTCCTAACTCATTTTATGAGGCCAACAATATCCTGATACCAACAAAGTTTTTAAAGAAAAGTAACAGACAGAAATATAAAATGTCTAAAATATACCAGCAAGTCGAAAAGAGAAATATGTGAAAAAGGACAATACATCATGACCAGGTGGGCTTTATTCCAGAAATGCAAGATTAGTTTAAGCTTTAAATTTAAGCTTCAAATATCCATTGAATAGAAATTTACTCTAGAGTCATGAACTGGAAGATTCATTAAGATAACAATTACCTTGCACCAAAAATTAATGTATACATTCAATGTGTTCCCTACCAAAATCCAAATAATTCTTTGCTTTTGGCAGAAATCGACAAGATTGCACTAAAATTTGTATAAAATATATCTAGTCTAGCTATAAAAATCTTAAGGAAAAATAAATGTAAGCATACAATACTAAATTTTAAGAATTTCAATAATGCTATAGCAATTAAGACAGTGTGATAGTGTGGTATTGGGAGCAAGACTAGACAACTAGATCAATGGGGCAGACTATAGAGTCAGGAAATAGATTTATACACAAAAGGTTGCTTTATTTTGCTAGAGCAATTCAACCAAGAAAGGAAGACTTTCAGATGTTAAACATCTGAGAAAAAAACAAACAAAAAAACCTTAACCTTTACTTCATACTATATATAAAAGTTAATTTGAAGTAGATTGTGAATTTAAAGAAATCTATAAAGTTTCTAAAATAAAACTTTTGTGAATGTCTTCATTTACTGAAGTAAATTTCTTAAACAAGACACAAAGAACACAAATCAAAGTTTTCTTTTTCTAAACGATACAACCGACTTCATTAAAACTAAGATATTTTAAAACACCTAAAAGGAAACATAGCACTAATCTCCTAACATTGGCCTTTGCAGCATTTTTCTGGATATGATTCCTCAGACAAGGGAAACAAAAGCAAAAATCAACTATTGAGATTATGTAAAACTAGAAATCTTTTGCAAAGCAAATGAAACCATCAACAAAATGAAAAGATAACGTCCTGAATGGAAGAAGACACTTGCCAATGATCTATCTAATCTGGGGTTAATATCTAAAATATGTAAAGAACTCAAACAATTTACACCAAAAATCTCCTTTTAATCTGATTTGCAAATGGGCAGAGGACCTGAATCCAAGTAGACATACAGATGGCCAAAAAACACATGAAAAGATGCACTAATCATCAGGGAAATATAAATCGAAACCACAATGAGATCACCTCACACCCCTAAGAATGGCCAGTGTCAAAAAGATAAGTAAGTGTTGATGAGATGTGGAGAAAAAAGAACCCTCATGCACTGTTGGTGGGAATGTAAATTGACTCAGCCACTATGGTAAACAGTATGGAGACTCCTCAAAAAGTTAAATATAGAAATACCATTTGACCCAATAATTACACTACTGGCTATTTCCCAAAGAAAATGAAACCACTAATTAGAAAAGATATGTACCCCTATGTTTACTGCAACATTATTTATAATAGCCAAGATATGGGAGCAATCTAAGTGTCCACTGATAGATGAATGGATAAAGAAGATATGATATATATATACACAATAGAATATTACTCAGTTATAAAAAATGAAATCTTGTTATTTGTAACAACATGGATGGACTTAGAGGTATGCTAAGTGAAATAAGTCAGACAGACAAAGATAAATACCATGAGTTCACTTCTATGTGGAATCTAAAGAACAAAACAAATGAACAAACAAACAAATGCTTATAAATACTGAGAACAAACTGGCAGTTGCCAGAGGGGAGAAACATAATAGATAAAGGAAATAAAGAGATAAAAATTTCTAGCTATAAAATAAGTAAGTCAAGGGGATGGAAACTACAGCATAGGGAATATAGCCAATAATATTGCATTAACTGTGTGGTGACAGATGGTAACTATACTTATTATGGTGAGCATTGCATAATGTATAGGATTGTTGAATCACTATGTTGTGCACCTGAAACTAATATAGCATTGTACATCAAGTATATTTCAAAAAAATAAATAAATAAAAAGGAAAGAAGAAAACCTAAATCTACTGCCCATCAATGATATCTTTACCAAAGTGAAAAGGCAAGCCACAGACTAGGAGAAAATATTATATAGAGATATATAAATATATGACAACAGACTCATATGTATAATGTGCCACAATTCCTATAAATCACTTAAAAAAAAGGTAAATAGCCCAACTATTTGGAAATGAGCACATGGCTTGAAAAGACATCTTTCAATAGAAGATTTTCAAAAGGTCAATAAGAACATGAAAGATTCTCAACGTGTAACTCAACAGGGAAATTCAAATCAACTAAGCCATACTCACTAGTAGGGCTAAAATTAAAAAGGATGACAAAACCATACCTTAGAGGGAGTGTGGAGCAGTTTTGACCATTATACATTACTGGTAGAATGTAAAATGGTTCAACCATATTTGACAAGTACCTGGTGGTTTCTCATATTGTTAAATATATATCCTACCCTATGGCCTACCAATTTTATGCCTAGATATACACCAAAAAGACCTAAGTACATATATCTATAAAAATACTTGTATAAGACCATTCATAGTGGGGCACCTGGCTGGCTCAATCAGTAGAGCATGCAACTCTTAATCTCAGGGTCCTCGAGTTCAAGAATGGAGCCTACTTAAAAAAAGTAAATAAATACAAAATAAAATAAAATGGGTCGTTTCTCTTTTTTTAAAGACAGAGGGTCCATACCAACTTTATATTCATAACAGCTTAAAATTAAAAAAAAAATATTTGTCCACCAACACAAAAATGGATTAAAAATTGTGGTAAATTTGGGGCACCTGGGTGGCTCAGTCAGTTGAGCGTCCAACTTTGGCTCAGGTCATTATCTCATGGTTCATGAGTTCAAGCCCCATGTCAGGCTCTGTGCAGACAGCAAAGAGTGGGGAGCCTGCTTTGGATTCTGTGTCTCCCTCTCTCTCGGCCCCTCCCCTAAGGACACTCTGTCTCTCTCTCAAAAATAAATAAATATTTTTAAAAATTTAAAAAATCTGTGATAAATTCATACAATGGAATATCACACTACAATAAAGATCAAATACACTCCAAACCAACGTAACAACACAGGTGACTATCAAAAATATTGTAATCAGCAAAAGAAACCAAATACTATGTGTATATACATATACATATACACAATACACACACACACATATATATATATATATATGTATTGTATGATTCTGTTTATATGAAGTCCAAGAACAGATGCAACTAATCTACTCTGATATATGAGAACAGTGCTTACTTTGGGAATACGAGATATTCATTGGAAAGGAGTATGATGGAACTTTCTCAAATGATCTGTAACTTTCTCTGAGTGAATCTTATACAGGTATAATCATAAAAACTTACTGAGCTGTACACTTAAGACTTGTACATTTTACTTCATTTAAATTATACTCAATATCAAAAAGATAAGTGGATGTTATAAACAACTTTATGCCAATATATTTGAAAATCTAGTTGACATGTAAATATCCTTTAAAAATCACATGTAACAAAAACTGAAAAGTCTCATATCTATTAAAGAAATTTAATCCATCATTTAATATCTCTGACAAATGAAACTCTAAGCCCAGGTGAGAGGGTGTTTTTCTCACAAACATTTAAAGAATAAATAACAATAATACCACACAAATTGCACCAGGAAGTGGAAAAAGGGTAACACTTTTAAACTGGTTTTAGAAAGTCAGAATAGTATGAGTGCCAAAACTTGACAAGGACATTACTAGTAAGCCAGACATAAGGCCAGCTCTTTCTTATGTTTAAGTTTTAGTCATAGAAATCTTAACAAAATGTTAACAAAAATCAAACTTACCAATCAGTATATAGAAGATAAATACATCATGATTAAGTTATATTTATTCCAGGAATATAACTTTGGCTTAACATTTGACCCTCAATCATTATAATGTCCACATTAACAGAAAAATTATCTGATCAACTCAATAGCTGAACAAAGCTTTTGAAAAAATTCAATACCCATTCATAATTTCAAAAAAACTTTAACAAACTAGAAATAAAAGGAAACTTCCTCAATCTGGTATTATATCTAGTATTTTACTGATAAAATTCTGAAAGAGTCTTCATGCTTTATAGAAAGGTAGAAGGACACCAGCTATCACCTCTTCTATTAAACATTGTAAAAGGAGTCCTGGCTAATGAAATATTACATAAAGAAGAATAAATAGCACGGGATTTGCAAGTGGAGAACTAAAATTATTATGTCAAACATCATAGTTGTATATATGGAAAATACAAAAGCATCTATACACTAATAGAATTACTGAGCGGATTTAGCAAGATCACTGAGTATGAGATCAATATACAAAATTTAATTGTATTTTTCATATAAGCAAAGAGTAAGATGTAAATATATAATTATATACTATTTTATAACAACATCAGAAAATATTGTTATCTAGGGAAAGATTTTAACAACGGATATGCAAATCTTCTACAGAGTAAACTATAAAACTGTTTTCGTGGTAATACTAAGAAAAACTTCAGAAGATGTAAATAAGAGGGTATATAGCATGTTTCTGGACCGGAAGCTTAAATGTAGAGATGTTACTTCCCCCCAAGTTTATCTATAAATTCAAGGCAATCCAGTGATTTTTTTTTTAAATTGACAAACATTTCTAATATATATATGCAAATGCAAAGGATCAAGCTAAACTCAAAGAAAAAAAGAACAAAGTTAGAAAACTTACACTATAGGGTACCAAGATTTATTTAAAGTTTAGTAATTAAAACCATATGTAATTGGCACAAGAATATGGACACAAACCAAAGAAAGAAAAGAGAATTCTTGGGGCGCCTGGGTGGCTCAGTCAGTTGAGCATCTGACTTCAGCTAAGGTCATGATCTCACAGTTCATGAGTTCGAGCCCTGCGTCGGGCCCTGTGCTGACAGCTCAGAACCTGGAGCCTGATTCAGATTCTGTGTGTCCCTCTCTCTCTGCCCCTCCTTGGCTCACACTCTGTCTCTCTCTCTCAAAAATAAACACTAAAAAAAAATTTTTTTTTGAAAGAGAAGAGAATTCTTAAACAGACCTACACATGTTTTGTTCACTTGATTTATGACAAAGTTATCACTGTGATTCAAAGAAATTGATCATCCTTTAATATACTTTACTGGATTAAATGGATATTCATATTAATAAAACATGACAGTTGATATTCTTTCCCCCATGTTATAGAAGATGACACTGGGACTCCAAGAGGTAAATGGTGTCACTAAGATCACATAACTAATAAACCAGAGCTACATAAGATGTTGTTCGTCCTGGTTATGACCCAAGAACATATACATTGTTTCATTTGATTCCTCCAAATATTGTTTTTATCAAAATTTTGTAGATAAGGGAACATACTCCCAGAAATTAAATAACACCTAAGACTACATGTGATAAGCAGAATAGTGACACCCTCCTCACAAAGATGTCCACCTTTTAATCTGCAGAACCTGTGGATATGTTATCTCACATAGCTAAAGGAACCTTGCAGATGTGTTAAAATTTTTGAGATGGGGAGATTATCCTGGATTATCTGGATGGGATAAATGCAATCACAAGGGTCCTTATAAAAGGGAGGCAGGAGGGTCAGAATCAGAGAGGAGATGTGATAATGGAAGAAGAGGTCACAGGAGGAGATTTGAAGATTTGAAGCCACATTGCTGGCTTTGAAGATGAGGATGTAGCCTTCAGCCCAGGAATACAGGTGACCTCTAGAAGGTGGAGAAGACAGGGAAATGGATTTTTTCTTGGAGCCTCTGGAAGTAGCACAGCTTTGCTGACACTTGGATATCAGCCCACTGAAAACCATTTCAGATTCCTCACCTCCAGAATTATAAGGTAACAAAATTGTGTTTTAAGTCACTAAGTTTGTGGTAATATGTTACAGTGGCAATAGGAAGCTAATACACATACCCAACTAGGATTTGCCTCTAGGTTTTTCTGTGTCCACAGTTTATGCATTTAATCAAAATATGAGCATAGTTACCATAATGGGAAGCAAAGCTAAAGCATCTATCAGAAAGGCTTGCCCTGCAGAGATCTTTGGTATGGCCTATTTGATCATGATATCTCTAAAATTGAAATATACAGGCAAACTACTAAAGCCTATTTGATTTGCATAAGCATACAAACATACGTAGCAACTGGCAGAATCCTCATGGAGTGAGAGCTCCCTGAGTCATCTTGGACTTTCTTCTCCAATCTATGTATAGATGTAAGTATACACACACAGATGTATAATGTATAGATACGTAAACATACTTATATGTGTATGTGTATGGGTAACATACTCTATACATGTTTATGAATATCTTTATAGATATGCACACAGATACACACATATATTTGCATGTATATGAATAAAATATCTGTGAAAGAATATATTAAGAAACTGTTTAGAAAATTTTGCTTCCAAGAAGGGGAACTCAGTTCTTAGGGAATATGTTTGAGAGGCTTTTAATTTTACAATTAGATATCCTTTTGTATATTTTAAATGTCAACCCAATAGAAGTGTTTGCCTATTAAAAATACACACTTAAAATTTAAAAACTATAGAAATTCTCCTATTGTGCTTCCATCAGCAAGAGTCAAAAGAGGTTCTAGGTATTTTTTCCCAGGACTCTCAACCATTTCTCCCATCCGATACTCACTGCATTTTCTCCACTCTACCCTGAGACTGTGAGGCCTCATGTGGCTATGGCCTTTATCCCTGTCCACATAGAAAGCTCAGGCCCTCCAGGTCAGTTCCCAGTCCCTATGGCCCTCCATATAAGTAGAGTTCCTCCTCCTGCCCACCCCTTTCTTTCTCTCCATAGTATTTACCACTAGCTGGTACAGTTTCTATTTTACACCCTTATCTTGATCATTGCTTATTTGCCCCCACTGTAAAGTAAGCTCCATTAGGGTACAGATTCTTGTCTGCCTTGTTCACTCCTGTGAACCAGAACATATAAGAGTACCTGGACACAATAGGCTCTCAATAGATATTTAATGAGGGAATGAGAGAGGGAGTGAGAGAAGGAATGAGAGATTGTCTAGTACTCTGCTGGGAACCTCAGCTTCACCAGCAACAATGTGAAGAAGAGATGAGCAGAGGGAAGTCTGTTCCTTATGGGCAGGACTGGACACAAAGAAGAAATTCTACTGAGGAATGTCCCCTCTGTTAGTTGCCCCTGGAGACAGGTCTTCTGCACCCACTTGTGCCCCATATTACTTGCTGCAGCAGGAGCTTAGGGGGGAGAAAGGCTGGAAGCCAACTAATGGGGCACGAGGCTGAGTTGAAGCATTAGGGCCCCCATGGCTGCAAGGTCACTGATGTGAGAAAGGGACACAATGACAGTCATGCTTGCAGCAGGTAGTAGAGCACAATGAACATCTTAATAAGAAAATTTTATGATTTCCTAATGGATTTTCTAAGAAAAACCTGCAGAAAGAATAATGAAAGATACTTGGAACTTGCTGTATGATTTGTGTGAATCATGGACAGTTTCAGGAGATGAGGCCCTAGCCTTTTATATATTATACACACACACACACACACACACACACACACACACACACACACACACACACACAAATATATCCTAGAATAGGTTTATGAGAATGTCACCTATGAAAAATTACTGAATCATTCAATAAATATTTACCAAGTTCTCATCTGTGCACTAGGCACGGTGCTGGTCCCTGGGGAAGCAGCACTCAGTAAGACAGATAGAGCCCTCATGGAGCTTATATTCTAATGAGGAAGACCAGTGACCAATATGTCACTGGTCACATGTCACATGTGGCCCCAACCACAAATACTGCTGTTGCAGGCTATGCTTTGCCGCACAAAGGAAATAAACTGAGAGGACCCGAGGAGACCTTGGTGAGGATGGGCACGGAGGAAGGGGCAGCCCACAGGATCAGGGCCCATCCTGCCTCTGACTTATACTTGCCACGCACTTCTAATGTTTGCTGTCCATAGCATCTCAGAACATCAGCAGAGGCATCACCTGGGAATTTCTTAGGCAGAATCTCAGGCCTCCTCACAGAACTCCTGAATCAATACATATCCTAACAAGATCCCCCAAGGTTTGTGTATACACTAAAGTGTGAAAACTACTCTTCAGGACTGCTCCCAAATGCCAGTACTGTGCTATTTCCATGCTCTGTCTGTACAACAAACACCAAGCCAGAAGTGCCTTCTGGCCGTCCAGTGGTCCCCTACCATGGTTGAGGGGAGTGGGTGGGCCCAGATCCCTATTCTCTAAGGGTGTTAACTTTGAGGTGTGCATTTCAGACTTTCCAGATCTTCCCCCAGGATTAAGCTTGGTTGCCCACTGTGGCAGCTGGTACCCGCTATTGGCTGCCTTCCCTTCCCTGTGTCCCTGTCCTACTTTCTCACACATGTTCTCCGCACTTTCCAGGTAAACTGCTATTGTTTGTTTCCTGAAGGAACCCCAAGCTAGGACAGCAGACCCCTCTGAGAAGGGGGCATCTGAGTAGAGAACTGAAGAATGAAAAGGGACAGGGAGAGGTGCTTTCCCAGCAGAGGCCACAGTCAATGAAAGGCCCTGAGGCTGAGAAAAAATGTGCAGAGCCCCAGGATCAGAACTGAGACCAGCATGGCAGGAGCATGATGGGAAGCTGTGTGGAGAAGGAGTGGCACAGGAGTACAAGGGAGAAGGGTTGACATCGGTGCACGAATGCTGGTGACAGAGGAGCAAGGCCTGATAGATCTGGTAGAGCAGTGTTTGTAGAAGGTCACAGAGGCAGGTAGAAAAGTCTTGACTTCATTGCCAAGTCTAGCCTGAAGATATTCCCAACTGTTTGGAAACATTCACACAACCACTACTAGCCTACTGTTGACCACAAGTCTTCACTAACATCAAAAGTCAATTAAATGTACTTTGTCATATGTGTTAAATACTGTATTCTTACAATAAAGCAAGCTGGAAAAAAATTAAACGTTAAGAAAATCATTAGAGAAAATATATACAGTATTGTACTGTATTTACAGAAAAAAATTCGCATGTCAGTGAACCTGCACAGTTCAAACTCATGTTGTTCAAGGGTCAGTTGTACTTATTTATTTGAGGAAAAGCTCGATAGGGCTGGAGCCCTAGGTGATGGGGCAGTAGTTCCCAAGCCTGTTTCACTGAGTGATTTATACCGTTTTCTTAATTTCAGGATTCCTCAAAGACTTTCATATGTGCTTAGTGATTCTGCACAAGAAAGGCATGATATGTCAGATTTCCTAATCTTATTTGATAAAGATCATGCTCTTTGATGTTTTCAATTTTTAAAGAAACATTTAGATTACCTCCAGATAAGAAATATCGTCTTAGATCACATTATGAAGTGACTTGTGAGTCAAACCCAGGAAATGACAATAAGAAAGTAAGAAGCTTTTAAGAAGGGACCATTAATATAATCGTATTGATGTTTTAGAAAGTTAATTCTCATAGTAGAGACCATTTGCTTGAACTGATAGCTACAATAATAGGATTTTAAGTGATCACATAACCTCTGCTAACAACACATCCTAATCTTAAAAAATTCTTCTTGTCAAGTTCTTCAGTGCATCTAACCTAAATCCTTCTTGCTGCAAATTGAGTCCACCTATAATCCCTGTATTCTCCTATATCATTCATGTTATTTTTCCAGATTATAACAGAGTATTTTCCTCTTTTGCTGACTCCAGCACAACTCATTAAATACACCAGAGAAACACAGATGGTGAACATAAGAATCAGAGGATTTCCAAACTCAAACTTTTTTTAAAAATAGCAAATAGTTCAGCTGCCTATGCATTTCTTCTGGAGTCTATTCCTTTGTAGAAATAAATATCTAGATATGAATAGGTTCTTTCTTGCAGAAACCATCCTATTTTGCCTCCTGAACACTATAGTTTGTGAATATTTGTACGGAACACTGTGCTATCCAATGACTGGATGATTGCTTTTTATCATCAACCTCCTGTGAGAATCCCAGATTAAGACTAAAGACAGTTTGGGCACCTGGGTGGCTCAGTCAGTTAAGGATCCAAGTCTTGATTTCAGCTCAGGCCATTATCTCGCAGTTCCTAAGTTCAAGTCCCATGTCAGGCTCAGTGCTGACAGCATGGAGCCTGCTTGGGGATTCTCTCTTCTCTCTCTCTTTCTCTCTCTACCTCTCTCTTTCTCTTTCTACCCCACCCCTGCTCACACATGCAATCTCTCTCAAGATAAATAAACTTTAATAAAAAAACTGAAGAGAGCTAGAATCAGGAGTCTCCTGCCACCAGCTATGTGACCTTGAGTAGGGCATTGTCCCCTCTGTGTTTCACCTTTTTGATGTATGATATGAAAACCTACAGGCTTGTCCATGAGTCTGAAAACTTTTCTCTCATCCTTTTAGGTCTCCAGTTTACAAAAGAGGCAAATTCCTAGGATTGGAGAGATGTCTAGATGCTTTCCCTCTCAAGGCCCCAGCTCTACCACATTCATGACAGAAAATGAGACAGCACTGAAAGTTTAGTAATAATCAAACTCTTCCAGCCTCTCCTGGATCAAGCGAAGTTAAGTATAGATACGTAAATTTTCTGGCTTATACTGCCCCTCAAAGTGCTGCACAAAACATTTCCTTTTCCTTGGAATGAAAAGGTGACACAGTTTCTCAAATTCTACCTATGAATGATATACAAGGAAACCCTATACATCTCTCAGGGGACCTTCCCTCATCATGTCAGAGCCGATCAGTTAGCTCAAACTAGAAAATGCAGGCAAAAGAATCCGAGTCTGAAAGGAAAACTTTCAAGTTTTAGTGTAATGATTATAGCTTGTTAAACTAGAAATCCCATATCTACCCACAGATTTTTTTTTATGTTGGAGCAAGCTTACGAAAATGAGAATAACTCACCAAAAACAAAATCCAGATTTCCCATTTCTCTTAAAAAATCTTAGGATCCACCTATGCTAGGACCCCATCACCTTGCTGGCATGTAACACAGCTGGTCCCTTATTCATTCTCATTGTTTCCCTGACACACAGCCAAGGGCCTTCATCAGGCTTTTGCAGTCTTGCTGTTGTTTAAAAACAGAAGAAATTTTCTCTGTATCAGTATTGGGGAAACAAGAGATACATCAAGTGGCCTGATCAAGAAAAATGGAAAACAGCTTATCTGGGGAAGAAGAGGACATAGCTTTTCATTCAGACAAATGTGAGCTCACGTGACCCTTTCATTTGCCCGGCCCTGTGGGCATTTATGTTTGAGACAGTTTGGGAAGCCTAAGGTGGGGAAACCATCCCGAACAAGAAATCAGCTGTCCCTTCTCCATGACTCCGTCTCTCCATCTGTGAAGTAAGCTACTTGGACTGGTCCTTCCTGGCTTGTACAGAAAGTCTAATATCCTGTATTCCAACAAAGTCAAAAAGCTTCTGATAAGCACAAGACAACCCCATGTGGGTTCTGCTAGGGTAAGAAAAGACAATACTGACACCCAGTGGTCCTATTAACCAGCTCCCATCTGATGCCCTGAAGTTCCTGAGGACTGCTGTGGGAACTCAGTCTCAGATAGAACCTTCTTCATGTCCTGGAAGCTTAGGAAACAAAAGACTACATAAAGTCAAGGACAAGAATAATAGTAATAAAAAAAAATAGCATGTTCTGGCTTGTTTTCCAAACCCTTCTGATGGAGATCTGAGGGAATCTTGGTTTGGCTTAAATATATCCATTAAATCACAAGCATTTGTATTCAACAATGTATTTGCCTTACATAATGGAAACAAATATGCTTTTGAAAATGCAAGACTTATTTCCCAGGAGGTAAAAGCCCAAACACACTGAACTGCTCTATAATGATTTCTTTGATTTACTAATTAGTCTTCTGAGCCCTGAAAAGTAAATGATAAATATCTGAGATGATGAGGACAGGGACTCTGTTTGACTAGTTTGTGAACCTCTCAGTATGACCTCAAACCCTTCAATTTGGAATAATAATGAGGTTACTGCAAGTGGGAGGGCTAAGGCAGAATTGGCAGGAAAAACACATTCTGAGAGCTTCTTTCACTTTCAATGGACTGATAGTTACCAGAGTTTTAAAACCAGCAAGATCTAAAATGTAACCTTTGGTGACATTTAGTCTGACTGCTGAATAAAAGAAAGTAAGTGAAAAATGTATGTTAGTAATTATCATTTCACATCTAAAGCCCTTGATTTTGAAATTTAAATTTTTTTTTTTTAAAAAGGACCAGCAACCTGGCCTTCCAATCATAATGTAAGCTGACATCTGGATGCAATACTCTAAACCAGGCGCCAGAATCATAGTACCAGCAAGAAGTGTAAGAAGACTCAATGCTGTTACGAAAATATCTAGGGATCTTGTATTTTTTATTAGTGGTGGAATCACCAGCTGGCATCATGGCATAACCGAAAGGCTCAAGATGCACACAGAAGAAAGGATAGAGTGAACTGGTTCATAGATTCTCCCCTCCTCTTATAAACAACAAAATCAAGGGAAAAAAATACCAGAAAAAAAATCTGCCATAACAAAACAAGGAAACCGAATGCCATAATCTCTAAAAGGTAAAAGAAAGGAGAAGACTGGCCCGTATCTTATCCCCAGAGGATACTAAAAGTCCTGAGACTATCCCTCAAATACTCCCAAATTAGCAAGAAATGTACGAAGAATGGTATCCATGTTGTCTCTTTTGACCTCAAGGTAGTACTGAGGAAATGGTCTGGGAGTGAGGAGAAATGAAAAGTGGACAGTTGCATTGACCCACTTGTGCAAAGGCATAGGCTACTGGACTCTATGCTGAATTGGGAGAACCATCTAGAAGATATTAAGTGGAGTAGTCCCCAGCACAAGACAAAAACAAAATTTAAGAAAAAGGAACAGAAACCAGTTCCTCTAAGAAAGATTGTACATAACCTCAATGGAACTCTCCCTTCCCCCACCATGACCATGGGCTAGAGAGAGGACGATGGAACGTAATGCCTGGGTCTTCTAGCTGTAGCTAGAAACTAAGGCAAGTCTCCAGTAATGGTGGAAAGAGGGCTAGGGAGAATTCTTTCAAACTGACAGACAAGCTAGGTAGTCTACAGAGCAGCTCTCTCAAGCAGGAGTAATGTAGCAAGGTGTTAACCTGAAAATACAGCATGAAAAAGCAGTTAAAAAGATTAATATCTTTGTTTCATGGAAAACGTACCCCAAGGATCAATCCCAAATGCTTTGCCCAGTAGAATACATTAATAAGAGTACTTAAGAGCAATAAGCAATAAATTAAACCTCTCAAAAGTCTAGCCAAATAAACTGCAGAATCAAGTATAAAAAGCTACAGCAAAGGAAGTGAATAAGAACCAAATTAAAATAATGCCATTTAAAAACTAATGAATAAATTAGAAGCAGCAAGAAAAGGAATAAATACAATTGAAAATGAAATTCAGGAAAGAAGTTTTGAGATAATCACAGTAGATAAGGAGGGGGAAAAAGGTAAGGAAAGGCAAATAATAGATATAAAACAGGAAGTTATTATATTCTAAAAAGAGAAAATCTCTGAAGTAGCTGTGTAGGTTGAATTGTGTCCCCCCAAAAGATATATTGAAGTGCTAACTCCCAGGACCTATGAATGTGAACTTATTTGTAAATAGCATCTTTGAAGGTTTAATGAAGTTAAGATGAAGCCACACTTCTTAGGTGGACCGTAATCCAATATGATTAGTGTCCTTATAAGAGAAAACAAATGTTAAGAGAAGTTCATGTGATGGGACGCCTGGATGGCTCAGTCGGTTAAGTGTCTGACTTCGGCTCAGGTTGCAATGTCACAGTTTGTGAGTCCTAGCCCCATGTCAGGCTCTGTGCTGACAGCTCAGAACCTGGAGCCTGCTTCAAATTCTGCATCTCCCTCTCTCTCTGCCCCTCGTGCTCTCTCTCAAAAATAATAAATGAAACATTTTTAAAAGAGAGAGAGAGAAGGTCATGTGAAGACAAAGAGACACAACAGGGAAAGATCGCCAAATGAACATCAAAGCAGAGATTTGAGTGATGTGGCTACAAATCAGTGAACCTCCAGGACTGCCAGCCTTCACCAGAAGCCAAGAGAGGGGCATAGAACAGATTCTTTATCACAGCCATCAGGGAGAATTGACCCTGCTGAAATCCTGATTTTGAACTAGTAGCTTCTAGAACTGTGCAAAAATAAACTTCTGTTGTTTTAAGCTACTCTGCTTGTTGTGGTACCTTGTTAAAGCTGCACTAGAAATGAAAACAAGTAGCAAATTCTACAAATAGAACACATGAACAACTCATTTAAAGTATTAGCAAGAATTTTTAATGATATTAAAGCAATAGGAAAACTACAGACTGTGTTCCAGGAAACATTGAAATGGCTGATTGACACCAAGGCTACCATGGTTAAACAAATACACTTCAAGAATAAAAAGAAATTTTAAGCTTAGAGACAGAAAAATAACTCAGGGACTCTGGTAATCTATGATAATGCTTTAAAAAGAAGAATGAAAGAAAAGAAATTGTTTTTGATGAAGTGATAAAATCCAGCCAATTAAGACAGAAATCAAAATAGAGACCTCAGCTATGCAGAAGCACAGATAAAATGACTTGGGATGAGCACTGAATCAACTTAAATATAGTATTAATAAAAAATAACACCAGGAACTAAGATTGAGAAATGGAATAGAATATTATAAATCTTAGCAAAAGAGGACTTTTACTACCTCCACTTTGACCTCAAACTTTTTAAATAACCAAGTTCCTCCCTCCAGCTTATCTCTTAACTCAAGAAAAATACCTCACGGGCCAACATCCCCTGATGGGAACCAAAACTACTAAGGACTGCCCTGGGCCATCAAGACATAGCCCATGATTGACTCCAAGACAATGGTCACCTGAATTTTACTGCCCACCTGCATGTACCCACCAACCTTCGCCCCATTTTCTTTATATAAACCTGGAGGTATCTTTAGCACTTTGGACACAATCTTTGAGACGCTAGTCAATGGTCTTCCAGGTGTTAGCCTCACGGCAATAAATTCCTATCTTATTTCACTGGCACTTGTTTCTCTGCCTTTGGATTTTGTCAGGGGCCAGTAGCCAAACCTGGTCTGCTCAGGACCCATGGAGCTTGTACTCTTGCACTCTGTGCCCCAGCTACATTGGTAGAAATATTTAAATATAATAAAAGTACAAAAGAGTAACTACTGGGGCACGTGGGTGGCTCAGTCAGTTAAGTGTTCAATTCTTGATTTCAGTTCAGGTCATGATCTCACGGTTTGTGGTTCTGAGCCCTGCATCAGACTCTGTGCTGACAGTGTGGAGCCTGCTTGGGATTCTCTCTCTCCCTTTCTCTCTGCCCCTCCCCCACTCATTCTCTCTCTCTCTCTCTCTCTCTCTCTCTCTCTCTCTCAAAATAAATACACATTTAATAATAAAAGTAACTACTGGGTGCCTGGGTGGTTCAGTTGGTTAGGCGTCTGACTTTGGCTCAGGTCATGATCTTGCAGTCCGTGAATTCGAGCCTTGTGTCAGGCTCTGTACTGACAGCTCAGAGCCTGGAGCCTGCTTTGGATTCTGTGTCCCCCCTCTCTCTCTGCCCCTTGTCCACTCATGTTCTGTCTTGCTCTCTCAAAAATAAATGTTAAAAAAAAAACAACACAGAAAACATTTAAAAATAAAAGTAACTACTAATAGTTTGAGAGAAGGACACAAATTAATAAGTACCGGGTATAATTTAGTCATGACGTTTAGAAGAGAATGAATGCAAACTGTTCAATATTTTACCTCTTTTTTCTCAACATTCAACACTCTTAACAATGACAGAGATCTGCATGGGAACCACTGTACTGAATATCAGGAACCCAGTATGAATAAGACATGGTGCCTCCTTTCCAAGATTTATAATCTTGTCACAAAAGTAAAGCTGCTATTTGCACACTTTATTAGATTTTTACATTGGCATCATCATAGGTAGCTCCCATCCTTTTATGAAATAGGCATTGATCAAGCTGCTTAATATGCATGTCATGGATCCCATGCAGCAGACCTATAAGGTACATTATTATCCTCATTACACATTTTACGAGAAAGAAATGTTTATCTAAAAGTTATTAACTTTAATTGCACTTTCATTTCTTTTTGCCTGTTAAATTAGAGTTAAATTATAATTAATAGTTTTTTGGGGGTGAAAGAAAAAAAAAGAGGGGTGAACAGAATCCATTTTCAGCCCAAGAGTTAACTAGCTGTGTGTGATAGTTAATTTTATGTGTCATCTTCACATAAATATATGCCCACATAGCTGATAAAATATTTCTGAGCTTGTCTGTGAGGATGTCTATGGAACAGACTAGCAACTGAATCAGTAGACTAAGTAGAAGAAAACCACCCTCACCAATTCAGGTGAGCACCATCCAATCTGTTGCTGGCCTGAAAGCAAAAAAAGCAGAGGAACGATGAATTTACTCTCTGACATCGGTCTTCTCCAGCTCTCAGACCTCTGCACTCCTGGTTCTCAGGCTTTGGGACTCAGATCAGGATTTATACCTTTGGCCCCTCAATTCTCAGATGTTTTTACTCAGACTGAATTACACCACTGGGTTTGCTCCTCTCTAGCTTGTAGGGCAGGTCACGGGACTTCTCAGCCTCCCATGACCCAATTCTTACAATAAATCAATCAGTTGATCAACCTATCTCTTACTCTCTCAATATATGTACACGTATATGGATTTGGATATATCCTATTGGTCTCTGGAGAAACCTCATACACTGTGTGACCTTGGACACATGACTATTATTTTGTGTCTTGTACCAGAGGGATGATACTAGGTGTCCCCATATCAGTTTCCCTTTTCTTCCTCAAATTATAGAATTCCTGGATTTTAGGTGGGCACATACAGAATGAGACCTATAATTCTCAGCCTCTTTAGCAGCTGAGTGTGACTATGTTACTATGACACAGCCCAATTACTAGATTTGGGGCACTTTCTGGAGAGTAACTTCAAAGGGAAAGGGTGTGTCCCCCCCCCCCCCCCCACCTCACTTCCAACCTCCTGTTGCTGCTTAGAATATCAGTGTGATGACTGGAGTTTTTTTATATCAGGAGGTTGGGCTTCCTTCTAAGGAGGCAGGAGCAGAAAGCTGGAAGAGGCATAGATCTCTAGATGATTCTGGAACCACTACATCAGCTCTGGTATGTCCACATCTGAACTTTACAGAAGAGAAAAACAAATACCTATCTTATTTAAGCCACTATTTTTGCATTTCAGTTACAGCTAATCTAATCTCACAGAGGCAAATGGCTTTCCTTTTTATTTTTTAAAGCAGTAAAAGCCATTTATCCATATTAAAGCAATTAGAATGTAATTCTCTGGTTGAAGCAGGGGTAGGGAACAGAGCCACGTTTTGCCATGAGCAAGATGAAGCTTAGAGAAGAAAAATAACTTAAATGCCAAAAGGAAAGTTCAGACCTGGATTACACGAACTTCTGCAGGTATTGGCTGGCAAAACAAAAGTTCCATTTTGGGCATTTTCCCCCTGTTGACTCAATATACTCTGTTCCCCTGAATCCTCCCCTCCACATGAGAAGAGTAAAAGCAATTTTATTCCTCATCAAGTGTGGAAAACTGCCCAAATATTTTAAATCATGCAAAAATAAAAAGGCCAAAAAGACAATGGATGTCTCTTTCAAAAGCTGTCATATAATTTTTTTAAATTTTTTATTTATTTTTGACAGAGAGAGAGAGAGAGAGAGAGAGAGACAGAGCATGAGTGGGGGAGGGGCAGAGAGAGAGGGAGACACAGAATCCGAAACAGGCTCCAGGCTCCGAGCTGTCAGCACAGAGCCCGACGCGGGGCTCGAACTCACGAACTGTGAGCTCATGACCTGAGCCAGAGTGTGATGCTTAGCCGACTGAGCCACCCAGGCGCCCCAAAAAGCTGTCATATAATTTTTGACCAGGAAAGAAAAGTAAATGAAGGAGAGAGGTCAGGGAGGAGCTATTGACCAATTTTGAGGACTTACAGAGCTCCCTCTTTCTCCACCTTGAGAATGACTTCTAATTGCCTCCCAAACTTTTGTTTCCAGCCCCCTCTGTCTCCCCAGCTTCTGTTAGAAATTCAAAGGCATCCATTCAACAGAGTCATAAAGATCTATATGGGTGGGGCACCTGGGTGGCTCAGTGGGTTGAGTCTGGCTTGAGCTCAGGTCATGATCTCATAGTTCATGCGTTCATGCGTTTGAGCCCCGCCGTCAGGCTCTGTGCTGACAGCTCAGAGCCTGGAGCCTTCTTCCGATGCTGTGTCTCCTTTTCTCTCTGCCCCTCCCCTGCTCATGTGCTCGCTCTCTCTCTCTCTCTCTCTCTCTCGCTCTCTCTCTCTCTCAAAAATAAATAAAACATTAAAAAAATTAAAAAATAAAAAGATCTAAATGGGAGTCACAATGCTAGATACCAGGGAATCCAATATGAGTAAAATA
Organism: Acinonyx jubatus; assembly: GCF_027475565.1. Classification (NCBI taxonomy): domain Eukaryota; kingdom Metazoa; phylum Chordata; class Mammalia; order Carnivora; family Felidae; genus Acinonyx; species Acinonyx jubatus. Next base: position 188,165,598 of record NC_069380.1, on the reverse strand, counting down.
TGGTTCCTGCCTTCCAAATTGTAGCTTTCTCACACAAATAATAACTATATATTTGAATACCTTATTAGTTGTGTTACATTCGTATCAGCATAGCAGCTCACATCCTAGTGTGAACTAGACATTGCTTAAGATGCTTGGCATGTGTATTATGAGTTCCATGCAATAAATCTATACGAAATCTCTATTATTCTCATTTTACAGACAAGAAAGTGAAGCACAGAGCAATTAAATCATTTACCCAAGATGACACAGCAAGCTGCAAATGCCTCCTCATTTAGGACTAACAAGAGTCCCAGTTATCAGCACCAGTGTAATACCTCAAGTATCATCACACTTATTGTTGGCAAAAATGTGGGGAAATGGACAAACAAGAGTTGAGAGTGTGAGCGAAGACAGTTTTAGTGGAAGAAATACAAAACAAGATGCAGAGAAATAAAATTTACATGACACTTAGTAGGTATTAAAACCCGAGCATGAGCGCAGGTAAACTGAACTCTGTATCGAAGCTCTTCTAAAACCTTGCAATGCAACATGTGCTATGATATAGGTAAGCAGGGTGCCCTTTGGAAGCAGCACTCAGAAAAGACATGTGAGGAAGTGAGTAGGGGAGCATTCATAAAATGCTTTTCTTTTTTTTTTTTAAGTATTTATGTATTTCTTGGGAGACAGAGTGCAAGCAGGGGAGGAGCAGAGAGAGAAGGAGACACAGAATCTGAAGCGGGCTCCAGGCTCTGAGCTGTCAGCACAGAGCCTGACGTGGGGCTTGAACCCACGAAGTGTGGGATCATGACCTGGGCGGAAGTCAGATGCCTAACAGATTGAGCCACCCAGGCGCCCCATGAAATGCTTCTTAATGGAAAGAGACAATTGCTTGTTCGCCTGATTCAACCTCCGTCCTTTCTCCCTTCCTTGGAGGTCAAGGTCAGGGGCATGGGATTGAAATTCCAAGCTAAGCCCCAAAGGGTGATTAGGTCCAGGTGGGGAAAGGCTTTCTTTGTTGGTAGAGTTAAGTGTAAAATCCTAAGGGCAGAGAACTTGCTTCCTTGGGGGAAATGCCAGCCCTGTGATTGGAGGTTCAAATGGTAAGGATGAAATGGAGAAAGATGTAACTGGAAATGGCATTTCAGTCTCCAAGTGTCCATCACTAAAGCCAATCTTTCTCTAAACATTTGTTCTTTCCCTGGCTCCTCTGACGCAGTCATTGTCTTAATAATTCAGGTTCTAAGTCTTCACATCACCTCTGACATCCCTTGCCTCTGCATTCAAATCCTTATCACCTCTTGTTAAATGATCTGATATACATGCCTTTTTGTTATTCCCATTACCACACCTTGGGCACACCCCAATTCACCTCAAGCCTAGACACTAGCAATTACTCACCAGTCTACAATTTTCAGCCCAGCTTTTTAAAACCCACATGCCACACAAGATCTTGGGATCTCATGAGCACATGGCAAAATCAGGCATTTCACTCCTACATGCAAATACCCATACAAATAGCACCAGATATGTGGAAAGACATTCAGCCTTACTGGCAACCAAAATAAGTGCTAGGGGTTAATTCTTACTTGGAGCAAGGGCAATCCCATGTATCATGCTAAACACTTCTTACACCTTCTTTCCCTTTTTTTCTCTGTTCTCACTATGCACAGAACCCTTCATCTCTTTCCATTACATATTCCCTACCATCTACCAAAATATCTGAGTCATACTGTGATATTGCAATGTATATTAAAAAAATGTATATTTGGTATTTTATCTGTTTCTGGCACCCTTGGAATTTCCTGAGTGATAAGAGGACAAAGGTGCCTTCTGTTACATTAATGACAACTTTTGGACCACACCTAAGAATGGGGGCTGGTTGCCAGGAAAACCAACCATGTGATTAAAGGGTTGGAACTTTCAGTCCCATGCCCTGACCTTGACCTCCAAGGAAGGGAGAAAGGACAGAGGTTGAATCAGGCGAACAAGCAATGATTTAACTAATCATGCCTCTATAATGAAGCCTCCATACAAACAAACAAAAAAATAAATAACAAAACAAACCCCCCCCCAAAAAAAAGAAAAAGGAAAAAAAAAGAAAAGTCAGGGTTCTGAGAGATTCCAGGTTGGTGAACACAAGGAGATTCAAAGAGAGTGACTCCTCCACAGAGCATGGAGGCTCCCACCCCTTCCCCTTACCTTGTCCTATACATCTCTTCCATCTGGCTGTTCCTGAGTTATATCCTTATTAGTAAACAGTCTATCTAGTAAATAAAAACATTTCTGAGTTCTGTGAGCCGCTCTATCAAATTAATGGAACCCAAGGAGAAGGTCGTTGGAACCTCTAATCTATAGCCAGTTGGGCAGAAGCACAGGTGACAAACTGGACTTGAAACTGGCATCCAAAGTAGGGGGCTGAGAGGAGTCGTATGGGACTGAGCTCTTAAAATGTGGAATCTGATGCTATTTCACACTAGACAGTGTCAGAATTGGATTGAATTGTAGGACACCCAGCTGCTTGGTGTCCACCCGCCCCCTAACCATGAATCAGAATTGGTAACCAGAACACTTATAGGCTTTCTTTCCTCCACTTGTATTTATACATAGATCTCCACTCCTACTTTTTTTTTTTTAAGCCCTCTTCCAAGTTGGTCATGTTCCTCTTCAAATAATCCTTCTCCAAAGACCATCCTGGTCTCTGGTGATCCCCCTACTGATAAGGAAGGGAAAGAGAAGAGATGAGGAAAGGGAGAGGGAGGTTTGGAAGAAGGGGAGGGGGGAATTCTCAGAAGGCATTATCAAAATATTTATTAGATATAAGGCTACTGAATGAAGATTATTGCAACTACAGTTGACCCTTGAACAACATGGGTTTGAACTGTGCTGGTCCACTTATATGAGGGGATTTTTTTCAATAAATATGGTTCATCGCTGTAAATGTATTTTCTCTTTCTTATGTTTTAATAACATTTTCTCTAGCTTTATTGTAAGAATATAGCATATAACACATATAACATACAAAATATATCTTGCCTAACTGTTTATGTTATCAGTAAGGCTTCCAATCAACAGTAGGCTATAAATCAAGTTTGTTAAAGTTATATTCAGACTTTAGACTGCTTGGGGGTTGGCACCCTTAACCTCCAGGTTGTTCAAGAATCCACTACATTTTCCTGATCAAAAGGGACTGGTATAAAATTCACAGAGACAGAAAATAGATGTAGGGAGGGCTCGGAGAGAAGAGGAATGCTAGTTACTGTTCAAGTTACCACTGGAGTGATAAAAACATAGATACTGGTGATGGTTGCACAATATTATGAGTGCCATTAACGCCACTGAATTACACACTTAAAAATGGTCACAATGGCAAATTTTATGTTGTATGTATTTTGCTACAATAAAAACAGAAGGGACTGGCACATCTTTGGCTGGTTTTGCCTCCTTGGCCCCTTCTTTCTGCCCAGAGTAGAGATAATGGCCACCATAGGAGTAGAGATAATGCCCACTATGTTGGTACAAGAGCCAACTAGATACCATGAGGTGACAAGCAGGAGGATGAAAGCCAAGATAGTAAAGATGGTAGACAGAAACATAAACAGTATCAAGGCCCCTGTGGGCATGAGCAGCTTCACAGTCCCAAACTGGTTAGCCCCAGATTTCTTATTGTGAGAGAAACTCAAAGTCCTCATTGTGTACAGTACTTAAGTTTTCAGTTACTTGCCGCTATATACACTCCTAACAGACACAGCTCCCCAGGGCAGGCAGTTGTGCACGGATACTGGGAAATGGAGTATCTGAACCTGGTCCTTAAGATCCTCCCAGTCTGGCCCTAAATTCCCCTTGCAGACTCATCTCACCCTTTTTCCTCATGTGCACTCCAGACTCCAGCTTTGCCTTTCTCTAAATAGAATGTTTACCTTTCTACTTCCATGCCTTTGCTCATAGCAGTTCCTGATTTAGAATGTCCTCCCCTGCCAGCTCTTCTTAGCATTTCAACCCTACCTTTCCCAGGAAAACTTTACACCAGCTAGGAGACTCTCCTTCTGAAATCCCTGCCCCCGTGTGTCCCATTTATCGCCAGTATGCTCCAATCCATTGGCAAGTCTTTTTAGATCTGCTTTTAAACCGCATCCTACAGAAAACCACTTCCAACCATGACCACTGGCCCCACCCTACTGCAGGCCATGCTCAGCCTTCATGTGGACAGTCAAAATTGTCTCCAGCTGGCCTCCTTATTCAATTCTTCCCTCCTTTCCTCCAGTCAATTTCTAGCGCAGATGCCAGAATAAGGTTCTGAAAAATGTACGTTGGATCATATTATCTCCCTGTTCAAATCCTCCAGGTGGCTTCCTAACACATTAGAAGAAAATCCAAGTTCCTTTCTTTGCTTGGCCTACCTGCCTTTTCCAATACTTGGTCCCTGTCTGCTCCTCCAAACTCAATTTTTATCCCTCTCTGCTGCTTACTCTAACCATGCTGGCCTTCTTCTGTTCCTTCTTCTGTACCAACCTAACTCCTGCCTTCAGACATTTGCACTTATGTTTCATCTACCTGGAATGTTCTCCTCCCAAATCTACACATAGCTGGTTCCTTCACTAGGAAGAAATCTCTCCCCAAATGTCCCCACCCCAGAGAGGCCTGTTCTCACCACTTTATGTAAAATAGATACAATATACCTTTCTAATATGTATTCCTTTCCTTCACAGCATTTCTCTGTCCCCTCTCCCCCAACCCTACTCTGAGTCTAAAGCTATTTTTGTTTTCTTTATCTATGATAGGATCTCACTAGGGCAGGGGCTGTGTTCTGTTTGTCACTGTATTTCTGGCATGTATCACAGTACCAGGCACAGAGTAGACCTGACGCTTTAATGTGTCCTGTTTGTGCACAATCCGCATACCTGCTTCATTGTCACTACCAGGTGGGTACTTGCAACCCAAGTCACCTTCAACATTTCCTCCAGCTGAGCCTCCACTTTCTTCCATCCTGCTATTTACCCCAGTATCTACTGCAAAGTTCAGAATATCCCAATACTGGTGTAATGAGCGAATCTTTCAGTTTCTGGTTTTATTTTATGTCTGTCAGCAAACTCTTGCTTCATCTGTGATTTTACTGAAACTAACAAAATTTGCCCGTCATCAATGAACTATTGTGAAATAATTCTTGATGTTAATGATCAAATCATTTAGTTTTCCATTTCATTAGAAAAGAACACCACCACTCTGAATCCTTCCTGCAGACAGAGGGAGATACAAAATACATTTTCAAAATACAAGATACGCAAGATGAAATAAAGCCTAAAATCAAAACAGAAATAGTGGTGTGCTATTCAAAAAGAATCACTAGCAATGACAAGCCTGTACATCTAAAAAATAGCGAGCTACTCTAGGTATAGCTGCTCTAAATCATACAGCTAAAGGACCACCACCGAAGTCTATGTTTCCAAGTTTCTTGAGAATACCACCCCCCAGGTGCCAGCCTCATTCGGACAGCAGACCTCATGGAACCAGGCCCTTGACTGAGGTTCTGATAATTAAAGTCTTCAGCAGCGATAGTACTTCAGATAAAATTATTAAAACCACAGTCTCCTTTTAATGCCTATTGGTTAGCAAAAGAGGCCAGTCTGAAAAGGCTAAATACCATAGGACTCCAAATATACAATAACATTCTAGAAAACGCCAAAGTATAGAGATAGTAAAAAAGATCAGTGGTTAAATGTAGTTAGTGCAACAAAATTGTACACTTAAAAATGATTAAAATGGTAAGTTGCTTATAACAGCAACTTATTTTATCATAATAAAAAAAGGCAAAGAAAGAAACATCAGTGGTTACCAAGAGGTTCATGAGGAGAGGTGAGAGTGAACAGGGGAAGCACAGAGGGTTTTTAGGTCAGTGAAACTATTCTGTATGATATTGTAACAGTGGATGCATGTCATTATGCACTTGTCAAAACCCATAGAGCACGTACCAGCAAGAGTTAGCCCCAATATTAACTGTAGACTTTAGTTATAATAATGTATCAATATTAGTTCTTCAATTACCAAAAAAACCGTACACCACGGATGCAAGATGTCACTAACAGGGAACTGAAGGGAAGTGGGGAAAGGGGGTGTGTGGGAACTCTCTTCACTTGCTGCTCAATTTGTATAATCCTGAAACATGATGTCTATTAATTTTTTTAAACATCCCTCTTCTGGTCACCAGTGTCTACTCAAATAAAATTTTAAAGAAAGTCCTTAGGGGTAAATTGTAGATTTAAGTTGCCATTATTTAAAACGTTGTTTTCAATGTTTATTTATTTTTGATAGAGACAGAGTGTGAGCGGGGGGGAGGGGCAGATAGAGAGGGAGACACAGAATCTGAAGCAGGCTTCAGGCTCTGAGCTGTCAGCACACAGAGCCTGATGTGGGGCCCGAACCCACCAACCATGAGATCATGACCCGAGCTGAAGTCGGACACTGAGCCACCCAGGCGCCCGAAGTTGCCATTATTTTAAATGCATGTTCACATTTCTCAATTACTCGATGAGTTTTCTGTTTATTAAGTATCCTTAAATATCAAACAACTATTTTGGGTAGATGTTTAAGTGTCTACTATTTGCAAGGTTCTGTGGTAGGCACTCATGTACATTTAAATAAATAAACCAAAATATTTATTTGAAATCACCCTGGGGAAAGGAAATGAAAGATCTCCATAGGATTTCCCGAAAGCTTTTTTCTGGGTGCACAGATCACCTTGCTCCTTAATCATTCACCCCAGCAAGCTCAGAGGATCTCGCTCTCCTATCTTCTGCACATCTTTATGGATTCTTCACCTCCTCTCAACAGAAAGAAGATAATTTCTCAGAGCAAATGGCCACATTGATATTCATGGGATAAACGGTTTGTAACTGAACAGCAACACCCTGCTAATGTAAATTTCATACACAGCTTCCAAAAGGTTAAACAATGCTGCTTCACTCTACTGTGCCCAGAAAGCAAATGACAGCAAGAGGCTCAACCCTGGTGCCAGGCTGGGCTAAGTCCTTATGCAGAAAGTTCTCCCAGCAATAAGGTCTTGCTCTCTGCTTAGGAGAGATGGTCCATGCCCTTTAACAGAGTTCCCTGAAAACTAATGACTCAGCGCACACACACACACACAACACCCACTCACCTTTCTGGACTCAAGAGTGAAGATGGTGGTAGAGGATGGGGAAAACAGAGATGGAATTATTTGCATGTTTACTTTATTAATATGTATTTTTAAACAACTTTAGCAAATATGCTTGCTGCATATCATTGTCCTCTCCCACTCGTCCTCAACTTAGCATGCTGACTCCACCTCCTCTCATTCAATCAATTTGTATTGAGTGCCTACTGTATGATAAGCACCCCTAAAGGTAGTAAGGGTATAACAATGAAGAATTCAGTTAACTGCTTTGCCCCAGGAAGTTTATATTCTTGGAGAAGCTGACATTAAGCTTAGTTTGGACTGTGTTGAATGTTATGGAGAAAACTAAAATGAGGTGATGGTATAACAAGCAGAGAGATGGGGGTGGAGCATTTGGTGTATAAAATTTAGAGAATGAGTTGTGGAGACCTCCATAAAGAGGGGATATTTAAATTAACAATAGGATGACCAGCAGGGGTCAACTATCTAAAGATGTGTAAAGGCCCCAGGCAGCAGGACTAATCTTGCATGTTCAAGGCTAGATAGGAGGCTAGTGTGTCCAGAAAGAGTGAGAGCGGAAAAAGTGATGAAGGGGCTGGGCAGTGGAGGGCCTCATAACCATTCTGGGTTTTATGGTCCATACAATAGGGAAGCAAAGAAGGATTTTAATCAGGAAAGCACAATGATCTGATGTAGACTTTGAGAAGATCAACTTGATCATAGTGTGTAGAACGGATTGTAGAGAAACAAGATTATAGACAGAGAGATGCATCCAGAGAGGATTAGAACAGACCAAATGACAGAGAATGGTAGCTTGGACCAGCAGGCTATTGTGTGCTTCTGCACAGACTCTACTACAAATATGTCCAAGCCAGAGGGCAAATGGGAGTCAAAATCTAGCCTTCACTCATCTTGCCAAGCCCTGGAATCCAGCTAGACAAGGGCTAATGCAGGCTGAAAGGGGAACCACTTTGACAATTTGTCCATTCCAAGGGAACACCTTTTTCCCTATACATGGAGTTGACTTATCAGCTTGGGGAGCCCCTTAACCAGGATAGCCCCAGTACAATGGAGAGAAGAGCTTCAGTGGAGGAAATACCATAAAAAGTGACCTGAATAGAACTTGGTAATGAATTCAATTGGAGGTGAGTGGAAAGAGAAAAATTTAAAGTGACTCATAGCTTTTGGCATTGAGTGTCAAAGTGAGTTGTTCCACTTACTGAGATGGGGAAGTCTGGAAAAGAAGCACTTTGTAGTGCTAAAAACCCAGAAGTTTTCTTTCAAACACATTAATTGAACTTTCCATTAGACATCAGATGAACAGTCAGGTAGGGAGAGAGTTTGGAAATAGAGGAGAGGGCTAAAATCAGTTGGAAGGCGGTAACAATTAGAGGTCAGACAGAAGAAAGGAGCCAGCAAGTTCCATGCTTGACTCATTTAGCCTCTAACATGCACTTATGCAATGAAACAGGACATGGAGACCATTTGTTCCAGAAATGGCTGCCTGGCAGGTGGAGGCTGGGTGGTACTCACTCAACATGTGTTTTATAGTTCATTTTCAATCAAGGGCTCCCGTATAAATCCAGACAGTAGATCATCTACAAATTTAATTAACTGTATTTTTGCAGAATCTCAATTTGACCATAAAAATTTAATGCTTAATATAGTTTAAGGTTCAATGGCCTTTCTTTTTACAAGGAGACAAATGAAATGGCCACAGATTAATTTTTCCGGTCATCCCCAATATATCAGGGTTATGAAGACAACTAGAAGAGTGGATACTACAAGTCTAGGTCTGAATATTGGATAAAATAAAGGATTCAACTATCTTCTACTAAACTTTCCTTAAACAAGAATTATTTACTTAATTGTTTGCTCAGAGTAACATCTAACTAGTGCTTCCTGCAGCTAGTTTCAGAAGCCAAGTAGCTCATACCCAGGTGGAATGACTGCATCACCTTCTAATACCCTTTGCCTTCGGGTACAGACAGGTACTATGTGCAGTTGCTATTAATAATGAAAACAAAACACTCTGCAATAATTTTGGCCAGAGCCATAAATATTTATAAGGACCAGGGTGAATTCATTCACATTTTTAGATCTGCTAATTTAAGGAGAGTTGTCATGAGAACATTGGATCAAGATTTCAGTCTTGGCTCTGTCGTTTGCTAGTTGTGACTATGGGCAAAACAGTTACCATCAGTTTCTTCAGCTATAAAAGGGGGATAGGAATGCCTAATCTGGCTACTTCACAGGGGCATTGAGCAAATTAAATGAAACAAAGGTATGTAAATTTACCTGACATTTCTATTGCTAGGAAAAGTGAATTCAGGTACACTACAAACTCAGGTTTGTATCTGACCTTATCATTGCTGGAATAATCAGAAATCAAATCAGTATCTGATACTGACACAAAACAAAGTTTAGGACACAGTATTTGATCAACAGATACTCGTTTCTTTCTGTCCATGCTTCCTCCATTGCTCACCAGAAGAGCATACAGAGATTAGTTAGTTCAAGCTTGCTTCAGATATGAGGAAAACAAAGCCCAGGGAGGTGAAATGGCATACTTCTGGTTTCACACTAAATGTCTCTAAGCCCAAATTTTCCCATCTGTTAAGTAAGAGATTAGAATAGATAGGTCATTTAAAAACCGTGTTATACGGCAGATCCCACCACAGCAGGGGACAAGGAGACAAAATAGGGCTCCATTCACCCAGGGCAGATCTGCTTTCAGGGTACTATATATTCTAGTTCTGTATAAGATGAATTAGAAAAGAGGTCTGCTGCTAACAAAAACAACATATTTTAAAGCAACTCTTAGGTTATGAGAATTGACACACTGGCTTGGCGATTGCAGACTCTTTGAGGGCTAGAATATTGTTGAAATGTTAATATCTCCAGGCAGTGCACAGCTCTACAATTCACCTGGTCCCCTCAGCTTTCTTTTGCCTTATACCAGCCTATTTCATTCAATCAACTTACCTGCTGAGTCCCAGAATCACCCCCCTCCTCGCCATCACCATATTTTAAAATCGTGTATAAAATCCTATGGTTCACTTGCTTAAGTTCTTATTTCCATACTTAGGATGCCAATATGGCTGTTATGAAATATAATACCAGTGTATTATACATAGCAGTGTAAGCAGTCCAGGGCTAATGTGGCAGTTCCATGGTAACTGGGAATAATATACTTCCTGGCTTGTTGTCCTGCCATTCTTAACCTGCCATTAGGCATCCTTGAGCCCAGATAAAGCTCAAGATTGGTAAAGAGAAAAGAGGAGAATGTGTACTGGGAGACAGTTGTGGGTTTATGCCAAATTTTTCCTATTAAATTTTAAATTATGGGAGCGCCTGGGTGGCTCAGTCGGGTGAGTGTCCGACCTCGGCTCAGGTCATAATCTCACAGCTCATGAGTTCAAGCCCCATGTCAGGCTCTGTGCTGACAAGTCAGAGCTTGGAGCCTGCTTCAGATTCTGTGTCTCCCTCTCTCTCTGCCCCTAACCCACTTGCATTCTGTCTCTGTCTCTCTCAAAAATAAATAAACGTTAAAAATTTTTTTTAATTATGAGGGCAGAGGCCATGACATAAACATCTGCATACCCTACATGATGCCCAGTTATGTGCAAAATTTGTGCAAGTAGCTGCATAACACTCATATACAGTAAGAAGGAAATTAATAGATAAAGGAAAGATCTAGGAAAAGCAGGTTGAGTAAGTGGGAGAAATTTAATTTTAGACATGATTAACTTGAATACTTGCTAGGCATTAAGTGGAGAGGTCAAGTTGACAATTGTTTAGACCAATCTTCAGTGTGAAGCAAAGACTTGGCTAGGAATGCAAATTTGGAGGAATCAACATACAGATGAGATCTAGAGATTTAAATGAGATTTTAGGGGAATGGGTGTAGATAGAGTAAAAGCTCTAAGAACCAGATGCATGCACATTGAGAGGTTGAGGAGATAAGAAGAAAGCAACCAAGGAGGCTGAGAAATACCCCTTATGGTATTAGAGAGACCTGTTATTTCAGATACCAAGTGAAGGATTTTAAGAAGGTGGTTTGTAGTGATCAATTGTGTCAAATACTGCTAATAAGTAGAAAATCAGTAATCAAAAAATGAATATGAGATTTAGCAAGAAGTCATCAGCCATTGATCATTAATGGAACAGAATGTTACAAGCAAAAGCATGATTGGAACAGACTCAGGAAAGAATCAAAGGAGAATTTTGCTGTAAAGGGAAAAAAGTGGAGTGTCAGCTGACAGGGAAATGGAGGGGGGGGGGCAAGAAAACTTTTTTTGTTAAGATGTGAGAAATACTAGCCTATTTCATTTCTAATAGGAACGGTGTATTAAAGAGATAAAATTTAAAGATATGGAAAAGAGGGAATAATTGTAGCAATGTCCTTTAGTAGATGAGAGGTGATTGGATTTCTTATAGAAGTGAAAGAACCAACACTTAGGTAGGGGCATGGACACTTCATCCTTGGTCATAGTTGGGAAGGCACAGTACATGGGTGTCCATGCTGGCAAATGAGTAGATACGATGGAGGAGTGAGTGAAGATCTTTGCTCTTACTTCAACTTATTTCAGTGGAATAGGAACGAGATCGTCATTGAGAATGAGGGTGGAGGAGGAGGTATTGGAGCTTTTGAAGAAGAAAATGAGATATAAAATGGTTATTTAGAAATGGGAGAGTGAATGGACCGAGATTGTATAGTATGCTTGCCTGGCAGCATCAAGAATCCCCTAAAGATTTATGCTCATGAATTTAAAATGAACCAAATCAGACCAGTTATGTGTTTTATTCAAGCCACATTCAACTGTACAGATGCAGGCACAAGGTAATGAAAGTGAGTCAAGGGTAATGTGAAAGGTAATGACTGATCTTGGAATTTAGGAAGGAAAGTGAGGTCATTTTCATGATAAAGTATAGTGAAAGGCAGTAAGATTAATAAACTGAATGTCCAAGTGGGCTTGAAGGACTATTGGGGTTGAGAGGTAGAAGTAGTGAGCAGAAAGATGGAGATGGTGGTCAGAGAGTGAGTTATAGGAAATTAGGATTTTTAGGATTAGGCTTAGGTTATAGGAAATTAGAAAGGGGTACAGTCATTTGTAACAGTACAGGCTGGAATAGGGCTGGGTAAATGACCAACCAATAGATGAAAAGGAAGCCTGGAACTAGGACAAAAATCACACTTCTCCTAGGTCTTTATCCCAATTATCAAGGCCTAAGACAAGCCTCTGCTCTTGGAATAACACCCAGCTCCTCCACAAGTCAGTCATCAAGGTCAAATGAGTGTGCATAGCAGGGATTAAGAAGAAACCAGTGCATGAGGACTAAAATCCCTTAAACCCCTACACCCATTCCAAGTGTTAAGAGGGAGCTCCAAACCCTCTGATACACGTAGCTTTGCCAATGTTAAATGCTTTGAATCCACCAACCTGAATTGTACCATGCTATTCATTAGACCATTACTACATAGAGCCCCAAACCACCCCTCATCTTCCATACTCTAAACTTCATGTGGTTCTGCAGATCGCCTGTTTTGCCCTCAATATCCCATTCATTATATTACTCTATGTGTAAGATCTGGCTCTCTCCTAAGAATAAAGATGCCCTAGGTGGCTCTTTTTTTCCCATACTTCTTGACCAGTGGGCATAGAAGTAGGGTTGTCTTTCTCTTTGCTTCTTATTGTAGCTTCCAAACAATTTCCCTTCCTTCCACTGTTGAAAAAATAAACAATGATCAAACCTCATGTTATCAGATTTTATCAAACATTATCTCTCCCTGATGCTATCATCAAACACCCCTACGTCACTTCCTAAATGCTCCAACACTTTGAGTTCCTGGCTCACTGTCATTTTCTTCATTACTATTCCTGCCTTAGCTCATGCAACTTTAATATAAATATGAATGAATTATGTAGCACTTAACTTTCTTAATTCCATGGTCTACTACTCTCCATTTTGTATATTCATCCACCAGTTTTAGCTACTCACTCCCACGAGTATACCTAGATCTGGTCACTACCTCTGTTAGTGAAGTCTGTAAAGGTTCTTAAACAGTATGCTTTACTGCCTTCCCCTTGACATTCATGAAAAGGATGTGGACCTATGAATTTGATCCATGTTCTAATTTAGACTTCTCTACTGACTGTCTGACCTCAAGCAAGCTCAAACTTTGATTTAATTTTTTATTGGTAAAGGGAAAATAATATTGCTTTCTTCACAGGGTGGTTTTAAGGATTAGATGACATTATGTATGGTAACCCATAAAAGTATGACTTTTTTGCTACCTTTTGTACTGAAGAGGGAATATGACACACTGCTCAAGAACATAGATACTGCAGGTTGACTGCCACAGTTCAAAGCCAAATTCTAGTGCTTTAGTCACAAGATCTTGAGAAAATTTCTTAGTTGTTTTATGCCCTTGTATCCATATCTGTAAAATGAGGATAATAACCGTACCTGCATAAGACTGTATGCCAGAAAATGAAAATACTAACTTGAAAAGATACCTGCACCCCTATGCCATTGCAGTGTTATTTACAATAGCCAAGACATGGAAACAACCTAGGTATCAGTCTAGGAAAGAGTGAATAAGATGAATAAAGAAGAATAAAGAACACACACACAATGGAATATTACTTACCCACAAAAAAGAATGAAATCTTACCATTT